>NC_133005.1:30307500-32807500 GCF_048564905.1 Vicugna pacos | reverse complement strand
TACCTTCTAGCTTTCTACATAATTTACTTATTTACCACGTTCACTGCTCGCAGTTGGAGTCCCCCGAACGAAAATGGAGGCTCTTGGAGGTCAGGGGTCTTAGCCTGTATGCTGATGCCTCCCAAACACCTAGAAGAGTGCCTAACACAGTGTAGATAATAAATTCTTGTTGAATGAATGAATGCATGAATGAGCTACACCATTCATGTTGTCTTTACCAGGCCAATCTTTCCAATGGGGCAGTGGCGCTCGGGATTACACCCAAGTGCTTTCCCAGCACAAGGATGGGCAGAGTCCTTCGGGGACTGCTGCATTAGCAAAAGAAAAGGCCAGGCCTAGAGTCTGGGAATGACCCCAAATGCAGGGCTCCACCCCCTACACTGTACCCAGAGCTCAGGCTTCAGGGCTGTGCTCAGAAACACCTCCTCCAGGAAGCAGGCCATGCTCTCACCTCCTTTAGCTGCCCCTCTAACAACAGAGATTGTCTTCACATCTGTCTTCTGCCCCAGCGTGGGAACAAAGCGGAGGCTGGAATTGCATCCTGGTCCTCTCCAAATTCCCAGCGCCTGGCACAGGCCGGCGTCAGGAACGGGACTACAACTTGGGCAGGGCAGAGAGCTCTCAGCAAAAACTCCTGGCTACTATCTGATGTGTCATCGTGGCCATATATTCTTCAATAAAAATAAGACCTTTTGAAAAATCACACATAATTTATAAGTATGTCCTAAAAGAAAGAATGATGGAAAGTGGTGGGGGACTAAGTTTAACCAGATATTTGAAATATTTTATAAATATTATAAAGCAATAGTAATCAACCAGTATGATATAGCTCTAGATACAGGAACATGTATTAAAGGAGCAGAGGGCAAGATGTCCCCCAAAGCCTGTGTAACAGCCCATTTATTAAATGCTGGTTAGAATGGAGCCACTGCAAAGTGGGGGGGGGGCGGTCTGCTCTCTCCCCTGACGTGCACAGCAGGCACTGAACAAATATTTGGTGAATGAATGAATATACTTGGCACTGAGCAAAATGCTTTCCATAAAAGATCTCATTTAACCCTCAAAACAACCAGTGAAGCAGGTATTATTTTTCCCTGTCTCCAACCAAGGACACAGGTTGAGAGGATAAACAGTTGCCCAAGAGGCCCCAAGGTGTGCTGGTGGGGATTCTGTTCTTTGCCCACCTCTGCCCAGCGCTCCACCAC
Organism: Vicugna pacos; assembly: GCF_048564905.1. Classification (NCBI taxonomy): domain Eukaryota; kingdom Metazoa; phylum Chordata; class Mammalia; order Artiodactyla; family Camelidae; genus Vicugna; species Vicugna pacos. Next base: position 32,806,295 of record NC_133005.1, on the reverse strand, counting down.
CTCCGAGCCCTTGTAGACGGAAGGAAGGAGGGAAGGGAACCCTGAAACCTCCCGGGCATCCCCTGGCTTGGTCCCCAGGGCTCTACAGCCTGGGACTTACCCCCTCAGTCCTTCTCTTGGGAGTGGGGGGTTTTCTAGGGGAGAGAACTTGCAAGCCAAGAGGAGAAGTCACAAAGCTTGGGCACAGCAGCGCCAACCCCTCCTCCAAGTGCACAGAAAAGATGGAAAACGCCCACAGGTATACCCACCGCACAGCGAATGCTGAGTGTGGATGTGAACAAAGGCATGCAATGCACGCAGTGCGCTCCTGCACGGTGACAACACGTGCACCGCAAACCAGCAGGGACCCATGCCACACCCAACACAGCGTTCAAGACAACACTTCGTCACACATGTACCACGTGCAAGGGTAACGCAAACCACCACAAAGGTGTCCAGAGCACAAGCGTGAGTGCACGTAGCACACTCACAGCCTGCATACATGGAAAGGAGGGGAAGCTCAGATGTGTATAAATATACCACACGCCTGCAACTGAATATAAATGTAACTCACAGAAATGTGCACACAACATATGACACGAGTTGTACGTAGACACACACAAGGCAGAGACACTCGAGAACTTAAATCCTGTGTGTATTTCACAGTTTATCAGTGCCTCAGTCAAAATCTTTTCTCACACCACACAACCTTCCAAATGCTTTAAAATGTGGGGGAAAAAGATGTAGAGGAGGGGAACAAGGGCCTAAGAATTTCCATGAAACGCCAGGAGAACATCTCTTACCACTGACTGGAATAGATTAATTTTCCCCATTTCATATTCTAATTATAATTCCTTTTCCCACCGCCATCCTCAGTCCTCATTACAGCTGGAAGATTGTTCTGCGAAAGCCAGACCTTCATCTTCTCTTCCCAAGAGTTTTGTCATGGAAATGAGTTTTGGAATCTGAAAGAACCCACATTTTTGCAAATATCGAATGTGCGGAGATAACCCTTTCATGACGGCCACCAAGGAGAGGCTTCTGAAGGGTCTGTCTCTCCTCACAATGTGCGGACCCCTTGGCGAGAGGGGTACCTGGGCCTCTAGTCCAACAGCCACCCCCTACCTGCCCCAAAGAAAAGGACTGATCTTTTTTCTGTCTTTAAGCAAACTGAGCAAATAGGAAGCCAAGGTGGAAGGTGAGAAGCCCTGATTTTAGGGAGTCAGACGATGCAGCTTCATGCGCTACCTCAGGCAAGCTCCGCAGCTGCTCGAAGCCTCAGTTCCTTTACTCTTATGACCCACAGAGTCACTGACTCATAGTAGGTGTAAATTGAATATCTGTAGGGTGGGCCAGTGCAGTGACTGGGTAGATGGATGGATAGAAGGAAGGGAGGGAATGAAGGATGGGATGGCTGGATGATGGACAGATGGGATGACAGATGGTATAAATCAGCAGTCTGACAGAAATATAAAGCAAGCCACGTACGTAATTTAAATTTTTCTAGTAGTCACAGTTTAAAAAGCAAGTATAAATAGGTGAAATTAATTTTAAAGACATTTTATTGAACCCAATATATTCACAGTATTATGATTTCAACATGCAATCAATAGAAACTTGTGAATGAGATGGTTTATAGTTTTGGGTTTTTTTGGTACTGTCTTTGAATTGTGGTGTGTGTTCCACCTTATAGCTCATGTCAGTTTAGTCTTAGCTACATTTCGAGTGCTCAAAAGTCACAAATGGCTGGTGGTTGTCATGGTGAACGGAGAAGGAAATAGTTGGGAATGGGTTAAGATGAGTGAATGGATGGTGGATAAGTGTACAGATGGGATGGATGGACAAACAGATGGATGGATGGGTAGATGGGTGGGGGTGGGGAAGATGAGTGGTTTGGAGGATGATGGGCCAGTAGGTGGACAAACAGATGGCCTAAAATTTGGATAGATGGAATTAGAAGGTTGGATGGATGAGTGGATAGATGGGCAGATGGGTGGCTGGAATGAGAGGGATGAGAAGACGAATGAATGAGACGGGATGACTAGGTGACATGAAGAGGCAAGTGCTGGGAAGATGATTGGATGGTGGGTGAGATAAACAGATAGGTGGTTGGAACAGGAGTGTGTGATGCCTGGGTTGATGGAATGGGTTGAATGGGTCTGGTACTTCCTCCTCACTCTATGCACACTTTCTTTGGACAATGCCATAGCTTCTTAGGGCTGCAACACGTCACCAACTTTTAAATACTCACCTTCAGCTAAGTTACCTCCAGATTCTGATGTACAGTTTCCCCCCAAGCATCTCCCCCATTTGATCCATGAGCACCTCAAATTCAACACACCCAACACTGAACTCATAACATGTATATGATACGTGTATGAGTGCTCTTTTTCCCATGACCTGCCATCCCTGGGGTGGTGCTGGACCCCTTCCATCCTACATCCTTCTGACCCCATCACCAGCAGATGCTTTCTGCTTAGCTTCCCCTCACCAATCCATCTTTCATCCTGGCTATCACTAGCCTTCCTTTGGCAATCATTTCACTGCTGAGATCAAAACCCTGCAGTGACTCCACATGATTAATCCTGGCATCCAGGACCCTCCATGACAACCAGCCCTGAGCCTCAGCTCCCACAGCATCCCTCAAGGTTGCAGGAACCTCCGGCACCCTTGTCTTTACACACACTGCCCCATCATCAGCCTGGAGCACCCTCCTCCTCCCCTTCTCTATCCACTGAAATCCAACTCTTCCTAGGTCTTTTTTTCCCCCTGGCTATGCACTCCAACTGTAACAGACCTGCTTGCTTCCATAAGCCCATATTCTTGGGCCAAGTCAATCTTAAAGCCCCCATCTCAAGCCGGCTTTGAACTTAATCCAACTTCCACATGTAGCGTGATACACTGGGCAACAGCGTTGATTCCTGAATGGGGGTACTGGTTCCACCATTTTCTAGCTGTGTGTGATCTTGGATTCAACTTCTCTTTGCCTTAGCTTCCTCCCCTGTAAAATGGTAATGATGGCACTGAATTACTCCTGCCTCAAAAAGTTTTTGATATCTGTTATCAGATATGAGTTAATATCTGTAACATAATATTTAATAATGGTAATGATTTTTGACAGCTGCTTAATAACTGTTATCTATTATAATTATATGCTAAACCCTTTCCCTGTCATCAGCTCCAATCCCCCTCAGTCTAGCAGAGGACCACGTCCCCTATGTCACTGACGCCATCAGATACCCGCTGGAGCCTCCCCTTCCCACATTATTAATATCACACCCATCCTGACCTCCTTTCCCTTAGTCTAAACATGTGAAGTGTCTCTCTCCTGTCAAGGTAAGTCTTTTCACTTTGACTCCACCCCTCTCATGTCTTCTCCTCATTCATTCCCACTCGCAGTCCTAGGGCTAGGACCTAATTTAAATATGCTGAAGCAAAATGAAATCACCCCATGCCCCTGAATCAGGTACCAAGCACCTACAGTACTGAGTAACCTGCTCCCAACACTGGGGGCTTACAATAAATGAAGCTTGTCACAAGGCACTGAAAAGAGGTAAAAGCAAAGGGATTCTGAGGTCACAGAATGGGCAACAGTCATTGTAATCGCTGAGCGGTATCTAGTGATTGCTTACCACGTGCCTGGCACTGCACTGACACCAGGCACAATGATCATGACACAGCCCTGCCTTCCAGGAGCCCCTAGTCCTTAGAAGAAATTTGAGAGAATAAAACATTCCTATCCTCCAAATCTGAGAAAGGAAGACAGCCATTTTTTGGCCATAGTCCCACGACAGGAACAAGTAACTCAAAATCTTGTTTGAAGCCCACCTCAACTGGTCAGTGACAGTTTTGCACCCACCCAGCCTCTGAAAGTCAAGTGATCAATAACAGTCTTTCTCCAATAGCTACACGTCCAGGGCAGGGGGTCAGCCAGTCCCAGAACCTCCTGCTTCTGATAGTCTTCCATTCCGGGGCCCCACGCTTCCACAAACCCTACAAAGCTCAGCTCTGCCTTCATTTCAAGAGACTAGCTTTACAATGATTTCAGTATCTTGTTTCAGATACCTAATGATGGCCTCATTTGTGACAAATGTGACAATGGCAGGATAAAGTTATCCCAGAGGAATGAAAGCAGGGAGAGGACCTTTCAAGAGAGGTATCGTGAAAAAGGTGACTTGGAAGCCCTGTGATGGAGGACACACAGGAGCCGGCCAGGCAAAGAGAAGGGAACATGACATCCGAGGCAGCCGTAAGCACAGGCCAGTGAGCACCTACCCCATGCCAGACCTCAGCCCAGAGCTGTACCTGGTCACCCCAGAAATCCCAAGGCCGCACAACCAGCCCCATCGTAGATGTGCGCAAGGCAAGGTTCTAGGTGGTTGGGGAGCTTGCCCAAAGCCACCCAATCAGCTCCGAACCTAGCCTTGACTTCAAGCACCAAAGCCACAGGTGTGCTGTAGAAAGTGCTGCCCCGCCCCTCTGCACAGAGACACAGATAGAAGACTGAAGAGACACCGTCCTCAGCCCAGCCAGTTGCAGACACCAAGAGGTGCGCCTCATGGAGATCTAAGAGGAAGCAATCAAAGCAGCACACACTGCTCCCGCCTGCCGCGACGTCGGGCCGTGAGAACACTCGTCGTGCACAGATAAAACACAGCTCAAAAGACAGAGGCAGCAAATGTGGCAGCTGCACCCTGGGCCCTGCCGAGAGCGCGGTTTTATGTGGAAGTCTCACAGAGAGATACGCATCAGACCAGGGAGATGGGGAGGGAGGGGGCGGAGCGGGGCTGCACAGATGGAGCAGGACAGGGATAGGGCTTTGGGCTCAAACTCTGACCAGGCCCTATATACTTAATCCCAGGCCACCATTACTTAAAGAAGGCTGACAGCACAGTGGTTACAAACGTGGGCTCCAATGCCAGGCTGTCTGGGTTCAAATCTCATGTTTGCTTTTCAAGCTATGCAGACTTTTAACTAAGTTATGATGTCTCAGTTTCCTCATCTGGAAAATGGGTATGACTATCACTTGCATGAAATAAATTAATGTCTGTGCTTAGAACATTGCCCGGTACAGAGAAAGCACCCAAAATTGTTAGCTATTCCTTGTATTACTATTTAACCCTTACAACAACCCTATGAAGTTGCTGTAACTGCTTCTCTTCTGTAGATTAGGAAACTGAGTGGGGCTTCATGCAAACCTTTGAGGTCCTAACTGTGGGGAAAAAAACCCTTTTGCCTCTGCCTGCCATATGTAATTTGAAATAAAATTTATAAATTAAAGTCTTTGTAAGAGAGTCCAACTGAGGACTAATTTTTCCCATGATGACTTTTGTGCTTTGTTCCTAAATATCGTATATCAATTTCTCTCCAAAAAAAGTTTTTCTCCTTATCAATGCTTTGTCAGACATGACTTGCATTCTTATTTTGCCCATCAAGAAATCCAGTGCTCTGACTGAAGCCCAGAGAGGTTAGGGGATCTGCCCAAAGCCACACAGCCAGGACGTGCACGAGCTAGTCTGCAGTCCAGGCTATTGTACCCACCAAAGCCCACACTGGCTTCCCACCTTCACTCCTCCCAAGCTGTGGGAACCAGAGCAGATGACCTCATGACTCTGGGCCAGGGGCCTTATCTATCAGTAAGAGGGGACAAAGCCTTGGGTATGGCTTGCCAGAGGGGCTGGGAGCAAGCCCAGGGTTGTGGCCACTGTAGGACCCGCCCCCCATCACTGACAGAGTTGGCTAAGATGGTGCTACCTGTTTTATCAATAAAAAATATCAGGAGGTTGTGTAAAAAGACAGTGATCAATACAACTTCAGTGGCAGAGGCACCTCGCTCCTCCAGGAGGTAGAAATCATAGCCCCCATTTTATAGACAAGGAAACAGGGCCCTCCCAGCTGACTCTAACCACGCTCCTTCCAGACCTGGCCTGTCCAGCATGGTGCCCACTGAGCACTTGGAACACGGCTGGTCCCAGCTAAGAGGTGTGTAAGTGTAAAATACACACCAGGCCTCAAAGACTTAGAACAACAACAACAACAGAACATAAAATGCCTCATTGATGTATTTACATTGATTGCATGCTGAAATGAGAACGTTTCGGATAATATGGGGTTAACTAAAATATAGTATTAGAAATAATTTCACCTGTTTCTTTTTACTTTTTTAATGTGACTACTAAAGAATTTTAAATTACGTAGGTGGTTCGCGTTATGTTTCCGCTGGACAGTGCTGGTCGAGATGCCGTCTCAGTCACTAACTGCTCCAAACCCAGAGCCTTGGTGATAGAAAAGTCCACATCAGCAATAGCTGAATCCAATTCTCCATGAGAGATATGGGGAAACTGAGGCCCACAGAGGGAGAGTGACTTGTTTAAGGTAAGAGGTGGTACCGAGGCATTCATTCACTCAACAAATGTTGACTGAGTTCTGGGTGCTGGGATATACAGCAGAAGACAAAATATGGAGCCACATTCTGGCCCAGGGGTGACATGGCAACAATGCCAGGATTCCTTGCCTAGCCAAGACCCCTGGGCATCAGGACCGCTGGACTTGGTACCAATCACTCAGTTCCCCTCTGTCGGCCTGATCATAGAGCTCAGAGATGCAGACAGGAAGACACAACGGGAACTCAAGCTCCAACTGGGAACAGATCCACCTCTAAGACCACGAGCGAGCACCCCCACAGGGCACTAACCAGCCGCCACTGCCAAGAAGCCCGGATGGGCAGCGTCGCTCAGTGGGCACAGCGTGGCCGCCCGGCAGGCCCGTGATTCCACCACTGGTGGCAGCTTACACACTGTCCACATTACCGCAGATTTATGGCAAAAATTATCCTCTCTCTCAGTTCCATTTAAAGCCATTTGGAGCTCGCTCCCATCCCCGATTATAAATCTAATTGCACATTCCAAACAGACAAGCACTCATTAAGCTTTAATTATGCACATGTTGTTTTCAACAAACATTTTCATTTGGCCACTGTGAGGGGGAATGGTTCCAAAGGGGCTGCAAACACTGCCTGTGGCTGGAGGGAGCTGGGGCCAGAGAAGTGGGTCAGGGTGTGGTCCAATGAGGCTGTTCAAGGACAGGACCAGAACCCCATCAGATGTGCCTCATGACACATCCACCCGGCTGACCTTCCACCCGGCTTCTGCTACAGGAGATGCCACCGTGTGTGTTCTCGGCTGGTCCCACCTGCACCCCCAGTGCAGCTCCAGTGCACCAGGGTCTCATCTAAGCTGGAGCTGGTGGGCCTCTCTGGGGTGGGGAAGAGGGACCCACACTGCTAGCTCTGAATGATAAGCCCACCCTCACCAGGAACTACGCCTGCTCCCAGCCCCTCGCCCTCTGTACTGCAGCTGATGCCATCTTTCTCCAGCTCCTCCTGTCCCCTCATTTGTCCACTCATTTACTCCACAGTTATGGACCAAGCATAGACTTGACCAGGCAGTGAGGGGCCAGTAGTATCAGGACAGATAAGGCTCCTGCCTCATTCTGCCCAGGTCACTATCCTTCAAGCCCCAACTTCCCCACTGGGGGAAAGTCCGAATTCTTCACTATAGCATTCAAAGCACTTGAGAACCTGCATCCTGACAAGCTGACCATCCAGGCTGGCCTCCCATCCTCCCCTGTTCTGTCTTTCCGAGATGTCCTGAGCTCCCTGCATGGACCACGCTCTCCCCCACATGTTGGCTTCTGCAGCTCTGTACTCTCCACCAGAATCTGCCTTTCCTTCTGTTCCTAGTTAACTCCCATTCACTCCCACACTGTCTGCCTCCAGGAATCCATTGCTGATACCCACTCCTGGACCAGGCTGGCTGCCCCTCTGCTCGGGAAGAGCTAAGGAAGCATTTACTGGCCCAAAATGCTGTAATTCACTGCCCCACGTCTGGCTCCTAAGACCAGCCTGCCCTGTGACTTCCCCATAGCACCCTCTGCTCCAGGGGTTGGGAGGAGAGGCATCTGCTCCCTGTGTGGCCTTGAACAAGGACTTCGTCTCTCTGGGCCTCAGTTTCCCCATCTGTACATGGAGGGGTTGAATGGGTGAGGTTCTCTGGGCCCCTCGCAGTTCAGTCATTTTTAAGTTTTGTTGTTTGTCTGGGAGCTAGACCCTTCTCTTCCCACCTAAAGAGTGGTCCTGAAGCCACCAACCCATCTTCCAATGTTGGGCCAGGACCCTCGGAGCAGAGGGGGCTCGCCAAGCCACATCTAGAGTGTGCAAGTGGCACACACCCAGGGATGGGGGACAAGGATCGTGAAGAACCCCAAGGCCACTCTTCAAAGAGCTTCTGGAAGAAAAAGCAAGGGATAGAAATTCATGTTTTAACACGGATATCAAGCTCCATCTGCATCTGATGGTTACCTGTTGTTTTAGGGCAGGTTCCCTGGAGACACAGAGTGAAATCTACCAGTTGGAAGTTTACTAGGGAGCATTACAGGAGTGCGGAGAAAGCAGGGGGGCAGAAGGCAAGGTGAACTATGATGCAGTCACATCGGAAGCCTCAGCCTGTCCCAAGGAGACTCTGGAGCTGGGATGGCTCTGCAGAGATGTCCCAAATTGAGGTAGGGAGTCATTGCATTTCCAAGTGAGCCAGCCATTGGGTCCAGGCTGCCCGGGGGGAAGGTGACGGATGTCCATGGGCAAGGCCTCTCCTTCCCCCAAAGGCAAAACCCAGAGGGAGACTCGGCTGTGAGCAGCAGCAGCCAATGCTCTCCACAGCTGGCAGAACAAGTGTCTCAATCGGGGAGGGATCTGGGCGACTTACAAGAGCATCCACTGCAGCTACGATCATCTATTCATTTTAACCAAACTGTGCAACATTCACAGCCTGCTTACTACACGTCAGGCACCCTTTTAAGCCTGTACAAGTTTTAACTCCTATGATGCTCACAACAGCCCTGCAGAGGTGAGTTACTACTACTAACGCTCCCATTCTACAGATGAAACAAATGAGGTCAAGTGAGGTTAAGCAGCTTGCCCCAGACCATGCAGCTAGTAAGTGGTAGAGACAGGATTCAAACCCCAGGATGTCCACCTCCAGAGCCTGTGCTCCCACGACTGGGTTGTGCTACTTCTGTGGCCTTGCCGTGCCACCTCACAAAGGCCCAGAGCCATCCACCTCCCACCTCCCACCTCCCGCCCAGAAGTTGGGCTGTGGTCAGCGGTCTAGAGCCTTGGGCTGCCCAGCGAGGCCAGTATTCGTGTTTGACAATTATCTATCATCCGAGTGGTTGGGAACAAGTCCCAAAACTGATCCTTGCCAAAGACAATTAACTAAAAGCCACATGAGCCTACGTTGGGTGGGACTGTGGCACGGGGGGCGGGGAGGGTAGTGAGTGTGACTGAGACAATGAGAAGCAGATGATTTGGAAGATATTTTCTCCCCAGCGCTACAAAACAAGCCCTCAATCATGCCACAAAGGGCTTGTATTGTTGGAAGGGAAATATGTCAACGACAGCATTCAGTCGTGGGGTGGTTAAAAGAAAAAAAAAAAGGAAAAGGAAAAAAAAATCTTTTGAAATTGTAATTTGACCTAGAAAGGTTTTCTGGGTCACCTGAACTTGGCACTTATGCCTCTAACCCCAAAACCTAACACAGACAAAGTACCAGGTTCACTTCCTTCTGTCAGTACCAGATAACGCAGGAAATGATATTTGTAAATACTGCCGCTATATTTTTGAGGGCTGTATTAAAATCAGCCCTTGGGATTTGGGACTTGGGAGCCGAGAGAACACTGGAGCAGCACAGTTTGGCAGCCCGGGCTCCGCTCTTGGCTGCCGTGCGGCTGTGTGGCCGTGTGGCCGGGGCAGGGACCTCACCTCTCCGATTCTCAGCGCTCCCCTGTAAAATGGGAATAGCACTGGCGGGCTGTGCAGGCTGTGCGGGCTGTGCCGGCATACCGACACGCCCTTAGAAAGGCTGGATGGCCCCCGCCACCTGCCTACCCCACTTTCCTTGACTTTGGAACCCCTACACCCCAGCTCTGGCTCTCCCTGAGGACCAGCCAAGAGGGCAGTTAAGACCTCTGTCCTAACAGGCCCTCTCCCACCCAGAAAACAGAGAGAGAGAGCAAACCCCATTCCAAGGCACAGCACATGCTTCTGATTCATCTTCACTATTGAGACACCCAGTTTAAGATAAATTATAGAATCTCAGGGCTAATAGGCTCTCAGAGACCTTCTCATTATCCCACTGGGGAAAGTGAGGCCAGGGCTGGTAGATAGCTCCCAGTTACTGGCAACAGCAGGCCAATGCTCACAACTACCATATGAGCAGGTCGCCCAAGCCTGTGCATCTAGAAGAAGGTGAAGTTAGCTTGGGTACCATCAAAATCCAAGGTGGTGGAGAGCATCCCTGCCTTCCCCAATCCCTGACCTGAGCACCTCTGATGTACCTGGCCACGTGCCAGGCTCTGAAGGTATCGGGGACACAGAAACGATCCCCAGGGAAGCAAGGGGTGCAGAGGCAGTACAGGCACCAGCACTGATGACAGCCAGGGTGACAAGGCACCAGGTAGAGACAGGCCAGGTGAGACAGCTGATGCACACCCGTCAGGGAGAGGAACCAGAGTGATCAGGGAGCTGGGAGACCAGGCAGCTGGGAGCGTGAGAAAACTGCTCTATGTGTGTGTGTGTGTGTGTGTGTGTGTGTGCACGCAAGTGTAAGGTGGGCTACAGTGCAGAGTGCACAGGAAGAATCAACATTCACTGAAAAAAATGGTGAGTGTTTGAAGCAATACTCGTAAGAGAAGAGTAATGGAGGGGTGCCATCTAGTTTGGCCAAAGATAAAACATTCTGTGAAACAACAGTTAAATAATTAAAGCGATGGGGCAGGGATGTCAAAGAACTTTAAATCAGTGAAACAGAAGAGAAGGTGCAGAATTAGAACCAACTCTGTATGGAAACACATTATGGTTAAGGAGGGCACTGACTCTGTGCTAGGCACCATGTGACATTCTTTACTTACGCCCTTTCCCTCAATCTTTGCAACAAGTCTTAGGAGATATTACCTCATTTTATAAGAAGAAGAGCTTGATTTAAGCAGCGTGCTCATGGTCACACAGTTAGCAAGAACCGTAGCGCTGTAAGCGCGCGCTCACACAGCTACTCTATTTTGTCTCTCCCTTTGGAAACAAAGAGGCAAAGACCAATTATTTCATAAACAGAATGAGGATACCAAGGTTACCCTGTTCCAACTTAGGAACACTGGACTAGATACCCATTGCAAGCCTCCTCACCAAAATGTACTCTAAACAGATTCAGGAGTTAAGGATAAAAAGTCACGTTGCAGGGAAATATCAGAAAACAGAGCAGAATGTTTATCAGATCTGTGGCAGCAGGATAACTTCCTCAGCCCTTGAAGCAATCACGGAGAAGGGGAGATTGACAGATTCAAATATATACGCATTAATATCTTCTGTAGGAGGAAGCATAATAAAACCAAAATGAAAAGGACATCAGACTAAGAAAATACCAGCACGAACCATGAGACAGTTCACACACATGATGCAGAAATGGCTCAAATTAAAGAGACAGCAAGATGCCGACAGACAAGACGACACAGGACACAAACAGGAAAGTCACTCAAGAGGGAAACCACCGAGAAACAAATGTAGAGGAAAATGGGAAAGATGTACGCTCGAGTCCATGAAAAGGGGAGAAATGTACATGAAATACATCTACCATGATGAAACTGGGGTATTTCCCGCCATTGCTGACACAGAAACCCGCCTACTGGAAAGGAATGTGGCAGTCACCCCCGGGGCAGGTAGCCAGCCAGAAGCAGGGTAAAGAAGGACCCAAGACCCCTGCCTGCTGCCTCAGGAGTCAGCCCCTCACCACGCTGCCCATTTGTCCAAGTCCTCCCAGTCTTGCAAAACAGCCTGCTGTTCTCAGCACTGGGGACGGTACTGGTGATGGACAGGACACAGTCTTCGTCCTCCTGAGCATCTGGTGCAGTGATGAGGACAGGATCAGGAATTATAGATGATAATTATGATGATAACGGTGGTAGGGGCTAGAGTTCATGGGAGCCTAGAGACTTCACAGAGGAGGTGGCTTCTAAGCCAACCTACCTGAAGGTGGAGCAGAATTAGCCAGGTGAGGGGAGAAGGCACCAGACAGAAGAGAGAGGGCAGTGGGAACAGTATTCATCAAGACCAGGGGGCTGGAGAGGAGGATACACTTACAGACAGGAGGCAGTGAGAACTGATCTGCGTTTTAGAAACTGGCCTCTCACTAATGGATTGGGGGAGGTAAGACTGGAGCTTGTCTAGGGAGCCAGGCAGAGATGCTGTGATGAGCCAGAGGTGGGGCCTGGATCTGGGCTCTGAGTAGAGCTTGGGCAGAGGAGAAACACCTGCTAGAGCAATAATAAGTAAACGAGTGTGGCAGTGATTCAAAAATAGAAATTTACATTGACACTAGAAAGGGAAGCGGGGATGAAGCCAGAATAAAACCATGACAGTCCCAGTGTATTTTCCAAAATTCAGAACTCAGAGTCTCAGAGGTGAATGAGAACTGCCAAAAGCAAGGGATCACCCAGGAGTCAGAAGGGGGTGACTCATGGTTTTTAAACCCTAATTTCCTCTCCTTGGTCACACACTTCCTTCTGATTTCTTTTTCTGATGATTCATAAGAAAAAAAAATTTCCCCTTTTAAATTCAAACCAGAAAACGCATGAACACCTAGGCTCGCCCTGCCCAAGCCTTAACCTCTGCCCCTCAGTCAACAAAACCCAACTTAACCCCAGGTGACTAAAAACCCCAGGCTGCTGAGAAACCAAGAGGAAACAAGAGGTTTCGGGCTCTGCCCTGGCTGTCAGAATGCCACCTCCCACCTCCTGCCCACCATGGACCCTCCAGGACCCCAGGAGGGTCTTCAGTGGCAGCTCACACACCCAGGTCCACAGCCCATTAGCCAGAACCTATGGAGTTTCAGAATTCAGAATTTGTTTGGATTTTGGAAAAGTGAGGAAGTGAAGAGTCTATAAATTAGGTCGTAGCCTCTGTTGGGTCTGGGGCAATACCTAGAGTTAAAACAGAAATTCCTATTTCTGCAGTGAATCCTGTGAATGTTCACACAAGAGGGCTAAGGGAAAGTTATGTCCCACCAGTGTAGATCAGGTTTGGGGCCCGAATGAGTTTGCAGCATCTTTACAAAACAAATCCTGGTTGCATAGCCTTCTGGATTTCAGATAAGGGAGTTTAGAGCTGAATCAAGCAGTGGGCACACGTGTGTTATTCCCTGTTGGAACACCATCCCTGTGTGTGCCCATTTTGCAGATGAGGAAACTGAGGATCAGGAAGGTAAAGGAAACTGCCCAAGGTCTCACAGCTATGAGGTGACTGAGCTGGGATTCGAACCCTGACGTCACAGGCACACATGGATCCACCAGGCTGCTGAAATGCCAGGCAGAGCATTGAGCATTACAGGGAATGTGGGTGACTCCAGAAGCAGGTCAAGACCAGGTACACCAGGAATTGGACTGCTCCTCCTCGGGCGGTCCGGGTAAGGCGTCTGCCTCCTCAGGCAGGTCTGGGAGCACCAGCCATACCTACAGGCCCAGAGCTCCTGCATCCTTGCAGACATGGTCCCAGCCCCCGCAGACATTATGGTCCACTGGGGGAGGCAGGTGACACAAAAGTGGCTACAACTGTGATAAATGCTGTGAGGGCGAACAGAGTACAGAGATAGAAGACGGAGAGAAACACAGAGTACTTGAAAAGGTTTGTTGAGAGGTGATAGAGAGCCCTGAAGGAGGAGAAGGATCCTGCCACATAATAAGTAGGGGTGGGAGCGCTGTGGGCAGGGGTGGTGGGACAACAAGTGCAAAGACCCTGGGGTCAGTAAGCAGAAAGCTCCCGCATGGGGGAGGCATAGTGAAGCTGAAGCACGGTCAGCAGAGTGGCAGGAGTCAGGATGAGATCAGAGTGGTCGTCAGGGGCCAAAGCATGTGGGACCCCAGGGTCAGGGTGGGACTTGAATTTTATCTTAAACGGGAAGCCACTGGAGAGTTTTTGCAGAGGAGTAACATACTCTGATTTCTATTTTAAAAGAGACTCAGGCTGCCATACAGAGGATGGATTCCGTCAGACTCCAGTCTGTGAGTCTCAGTTTTCTCATCTATACAATGGGTTTGCAAGAAACCTTGTGAAAAACACAACCAAGGTGGGGTCTGGCATACAGTTGACTCTTAGAAGGTGGAAGAACAAAACCTGGGTTTTCCCACAAACAAGGAGAACCCGGTCCTAAAGCACCCATAAGTCACTGCCCTGCTTGAAATCCTTCAAAGGCTCCCCTCTGTCCTCAGGATGAAGACCCACCTCTTTCTCTTGGTCCTGAGGTCCTCCTCAATCTGGTTCCAGATTCCTGCAATGCCATCCCTCACCATCTCCCACTGGACAGTTGCCATCTCCCTCTACTGTCCCGCCAACTCAACCACTCCCGGAATATGGGAAGGCCCCTTGCCTAGAGCACAAGGTCTCCTTTATACAGGCATTACTCAGTCTCCCCCTCCTTGATGAGCACCTACGCGGGGCCAGCCCTGCACCGAACAGTGAGAGGCTCAGAAAGTGGGGGGAAGGGAATTGGAAGGGATAAATCAGGAATAAGAGATTTGCAGATACTAACTACTATATATAAAATAGATAAACAACAAGTTTGTACTGTACAGCCCAGGGAACTATATTCAGTATCTTATAGTAATTTCTGATGAAAAAGAATATGAAAATGAATATATGTATGTTTATGTAAAACTGAAACATTATACTGTACACTGGAAAATGACACTACATTTGAAACTGACTATACTTCAATTAAAATAAAATAAAATAGTGGGGAGGGTATAGCTCAAGTGGTAGAGTGCATGCTTAGCATTCACGAGGTCCTGGGTTCAATCCCCAGTACCTCCCCTAGAAATAAATAAATCTAATTACCTCCTCCCCCCAAAATAAAAAATTAAAATAATACAATAATAAGTAAAATAAAATAAAATAAAATAAAAGTGGCTGAAGGCATGTGTGCATGTACGTGGGACGAGAATCCAAAATATTCAGCCTGACCCTCTTCTGGTTGCTGGGCTGGTTCTTATCCACTCTCTCATGCATGCATTTCCCGAAGGAATATTTACTGAGTACATGCTTAGTGCCAAGCACTATTCCAGGCCCCTGAGATACAGAAGTGACCAAAGATCCCCGGAGCTACCCTCTTGCATTGGAGACAGAAAACAAACAATACATGCAGAAAGTCATTTACTTAGTACATTAGGTGGTCCTAAGTCCTAGATGGAAAGAAGAAAAGATTGGACAGGTGAGATGCATGAGGAGTGGGGAGGTGGAGGGTATGCGAGCTTAAACAGGGTAGTTAAGTTGGGCCTCACTGAGAAAGCGACAGTGGAGCCAAGACTGGAAGGAGTGAGGGAGGGAGCCCGGCAGGGATGTGGGGGAGAAATAGCCTGTGCAAAGGCCCCAGGGTGGGAGCGTGCTGGTGGAGACCAGTAAGGTGGGCAGAGTCATCGATGGGGGAGGGAGAGGAGAAGCCAGAGAGGTAACAGAGGAGTGTACCCCACAGATGGCACTGAGATTACCCCTCCCCAGAGAGAGGAAGGCAGCACTTTTTCCGTCTGCCTTATCTGATGCTGTGGTTGGAGGAGCCGGAGCCGCGAGGGCAGGCATGAGGGTTGCAGAGCTCGGCACATCCGAGGAACCTCAGTGGGGCCCCAGAGCAGCTGACATCCGCTTGGCCTGCGGCTTCTTCCTGTGGCTTCTGCATCTCAGGTTGCCCTGATGGCTGCTATTTTTGCTCCTGTTGGGGTTCAATACAGGGCTCCTCTGTGTATGACATTGAGGGCTGCTGGGTCTGGCCCCTCTTTGGGTTTGCTCTGCTCAGAGCAATAGAAAGGAGCCATTTAAATATGCCAAGTGTCTAGGGACATTTACTGTCCAGCAAGTGGGAAAGAAAAGGAATTTTGTCATAGGCATCATCTTGTCAATCCTTTTGACTCTCCAAACTCAGAGAGGTAGGGTGGCTTGTCCAAGGCCACACAGCCAAATCAAACCACAGGCTCAGGAGTCTAATCCAGTCTGTCTAGGTTTTGTCTGTAAAGGCTGTTCATTCACAAGAGATTCTTTGCATTTACTATCTAAAGTAATGTTTCTCAAGTAGGCAGTCTGTGCTATCCAGCCATCCAGAAGGCATGAGGATAAAGGTACATCCCACACAGTTTCAGTGCCCCCACAGCATCACAGCACTGATGCAGAGGACTGTGACGGCGTGCGTACAGGGAGGTGGCAATCTCAGAAGGTTTCTGGAAAGCAGTGATGCCACAGCTCCGTCTGTAAGAACAAGCAGGAGTTTGAAGGGTAAAGGAAACATATTCTGGACAAAAGGGTCTGGATATACAACAGCAAGAAGCGTGATAGCTTGGTGAGGAAGCAGCAGGCCAATGATTCTCCCTAGGCAGGAGGAGGCAGAAGCTGGTTCTAACTGCAAAACCCAAGATCCGACAGGTGCCCCCCTGACTCAAGCAGGCATATTAAGGGTTTTGGAACAGATCTGGTGGCTACAAGTGACCAACAAAAGGCTTCAAGCAGGGGAATGGTTCACAGAGATCCCACTGGGGACTGTGAGGGGAGCAGATTTTGAGAGGGAAGATGGAGGCAGGGAGGCTTGGGTAGAGGCTCTGGTATCATCCCTACACAGGTAATAGTGAAGTAGGGAGATGTGGCTGTACCCTGAAGGTGCAGCCAGCAGGAAGTAAGGCGGGGGGGGGGGTCAGGGATGCCTTAAGCCAAGAAGAGGACAGTCAATGTGTTTACGAAGATAGGCTGGATGGGGGAGGGCAGGTCTGGGGGTGGGGGTGTATAAATCAAGATAAGGATCATTTAGAGCCACTGTCTCTTTCAGATGACCCCTCTGGGATGAGGACATGCAAATCAAAGCTGCCTTTCTACACTATTCTCCCATCCTTAAAAGGCAGCTGTTTCCACGGCCTCAATTGTTCTGTACGGCAAGTACGACCCACAGGTGAGAATGTTGCCAGAAGTCTCACAGCCAGAAATCAAGAGAGTGAAGCCTGCCCATTCAGGCCCACCTAATTCCCATTCCAATGCCCATCTCAACAGACACCAACCCAGGAGGCCTTCCCACCCTCCCTGGAAAATGGCACCACCAGATCTGGGCTGGGGAATCCACTCCCCATCTGTGACACTTTAGAGCTTTATCTGCGATTGTTCACACATGTGAACATTTGCCAGGCCCCCTGGCTAGACAGAGACGGTGACTCCTGGACAGCCCTCTGGCCTCCGAGACCACGAGGCCAGCACAGCAGGTACGACGGGGTGGCCCCAGCTATGCCCCAGCTGCCTCCTCGGGAAACCTGCATCCCTGCCCCTGCTCCCAATTTCACTAGTTACTGGTTTGTGGCTGCAAGAGGCTGCAGGGAAAGTGAGTCGTCACAGGTGCCACTCATTGCGGCCAGGAAATAAATTTAAATGTTAAGTTCGTCCTCCTCTGGGGGGTCCTGCACAGCCCTGATTTCCAGCACAGAGTAAAACACTAGGGGTTGGTGGGACCAGCCTGAGTTATTTCTCCGAGGGAATCGTAGACCAAAAAAGGTGAAGAACTTGCCCCAGATCACAAAGCAATTACTGCTGTGTGACACACACACACACCCTGTGCGCCAGCAGACACCCTGGACCCCTGTCAAAGAATCAAAGGCTCTTCAGGGTCCCTTCCCCAAGAGACAAGAGTATTTTTATTTGCTGAGCATCAATAAAGTGCTTCATAGATCTTGTTTAAGCCTCCTAACAGTCCATCATTTTGTGGGAGAGGAAACTCTGGCCCAGAGAGGTAAGATGATCTGCTGGAGATCACACAGCATGGAGCAGAGCCAAGGCTCAAAGCCAAGTAGTTTTTTTTGGCGGGGGTAGGGGGGTTACTTAGGTTTATTTATTTAAACTTTTGTGGGGGGGCAGGGAGAGGTAATTAGGTTGGTTTGTTTGTTTGTTTTTAATGGAGGTACTGGGGATTGAAGCCAGGACCTCATGCATGCTAAGCATGTGCTCTACCACTTGAGCTATACCCTCCCAAGTCTATTTTTTTTAAATTGAAGTATTGCTGATTTAGGATGTTGTGTTAGTTTCTGGTGTACAACGTATTGATTCAGCCATACATATAAATATATATCCTTCTTTATTACAGGTTATTACAAGATACTGAATATAGTTCCCTGTGCTATACAGCAGGCCCTTGTTGTTTATCTGTTCTGTATATAGTAGGTAGTATCTATAAATCTCGAACTCCCATTTTATCCTTCCTCCCCTTCTCCTTTGGTAACCATAAATTTGTTTTCTATGTCCATGAGTCTGTTTCTGTTTTGTAAATAAGTTCATTTGTGTCATTTTTTTTAGCTTCCACGTATAAGTGATACCACATGATATTTGTGTGCCTGACATACTTCACTTAGTATGATCATCTCTGGGTCCATCCATGTTGCTGCAAATGGCATTATTTTCTTCTCAAAGCTAAGTCTTAAACCTGGGTTCAGCTTCCGTTCTCTAGGTTCAGGGATGCATAGAGGGGTGGGTGAGGGGTGATACTCCAGCAGCACCCTCCTTTCCAAAACCACTCCCTCCTCCCTTCCAAGGCCTTCCTTCCTGACCCGGGGCTCTCAGCAAACACAGGTTTACTAGCTGGCTATTGTCTCGAGACCCCAGTTGTGTTATACAACGCTGGTGACTGTTAAGCTGTTCAGGAAATGTTAAAAATAAGAGTCCGTTCTGTTTCAAGACAGCCAGTGAGCCCCCGTAGTTTACTCTTCTCCCTGTCAAGAGCCCATAGATGTGACCAGAGACAGAGAAATTCCTATCAGCCAGGGCTGCAGAGCAGACTGTGGCCCTGCATTCGAACTCCCTAAGAAGAGGACCAGAACACGGAGCCTCTAGCTACAAGCACAAGGGGAGAGCTTTCTAGGTCATACAAACACACACACACACACACACACACACACACACAGTGTGTGAACCATCAAATCTCCTCTCAAGCAGAGCTGGACACTCCAGGTCATTTGTCCATTAATTCACTCAACATTTATGGAGGTCCTATCA
Source organism: Vicugna pacos (assembly GCF_048564905.1). Taxonomy (NCBI): domain Eukaryota; kingdom Metazoa; phylum Chordata; class Mammalia; order Artiodactyla; family Camelidae; genus Vicugna; species Vicugna pacos. The sequence goes on along the minus strand of NC_133005.1, from coordinate 32,787,211 downwards.
CACATGAGATAAAATGTCAGGTTGTGTGTGTGTGTGTGTACATACATGCATACACACACACACACAACCATCACAACCCAGGGAAGCAGGTATCAGTGTCCCCATTTTATGGATGAGAGACAGACTTGCAAGGCTCAAGAAGCTTGCCCAGTGTCACAGATTGTATCTGTGGCAGAGCTGACATTTGCAACCAGTTCCTGACCCAGACCCTGGTACACAACAGGCACTCAGTAGCTATTTCCTCCATGGCTGGCCGCCTGGTTTTAGACCCAGCGTGCAGAAAGTAGAGATCACACAGGAGGCACAGAAGTTCCTGTTTCTTGGTCTTTCTCAGCTGACCTGAGATATTCCAAGCCAGAGAAAGCAGGCCTGAGAGAGAGGCTTCCATTTCTGGGATGCACATGCACTTTGCCAGATTTGCAACAGTGACTGTGATGAATCAGAGCGCCAGAAGAGGTCAGGCCTCCTGCTTGCTCCACGCAGCTGGGTGCAGCCCTGTCAACTGTAGCAAGCCCCACCCCCAACCCAGCCACCTCCCATCACAAAGACCATCTCCCCAGGGACAGCAGGAAAATGCCATGAATCTTGGGTTTCTGTGTTCAAAATTCCCGTCACCTATTCTGTGTGTACATGTACGCCCTTATCTGTGATGTCCTTCCTCATCTTTTGCTGTCCTTCCTTCTACAGAAGGATGGCAACTCGAGATCCCAACTGGTGATCTTTTCAATATCCCTAATGGGCAAAAAGAAAAGGCGGCACTCACCAAATTTGGGGAGGAATTCTAATCGATTCCACAAACTTCAAAATCCAATGGAAGAGGTAGTTCAAACTTTTGCTCCTGGTGACATTCCCAGCTACTCCTCACCCCTTGCCTTGAAAGGCCCTCCCCACTCCTCATCCTGGTACCTTCTGGGCTCCTCCCATACCCTGGGCCATCTCCATCCTTGTTTCCATCTGGCTTGACTAGAGCCCCCATTGCACCTGGCCAGGCCCACTACAGAGGGTGCTAAATGGATGAATGAATGAATGAATGTATGAATGAATGAACAAACAAATGCTTCCTGAGCATCTCAGCACCAAGACCTGCTCACTAGGGGCCGGTACCAGCCACTTTCAGAATTCCTTTCCACGAAGGAGCTGCCAACTGCAGGCCTCCTAGACCTTCCAAAGCATCTTCATTCTACAATATGACAGACACCTGTCCAGGCCCCTGCCTGCCCCACCCAGGCATCATCTGTCTTCACCCCGCAGTGCTGGCCTGAGCACCTCCACCCCAGGAGGCGGCAGGCACCCGCTGCTTACCTTCTGCTGAAACACACCTGCAATGCACCAGCGTCTTGTAAGTAGAAGGAGCCCGAGTCTCATTCCACAGAAGCCCAGGCAGCGAGAGAACGCGCCCGCGACAGCCTCTGTGCGATTCTGCTGCATAATCAGCCGAGAAAGAGAAAAAATGCCAGAAATAGCAAGCTTTATAAGCCCTCCTGACAACTCTTGGTCCTCTATTGGCTGGAGGCCCAGCACCCCCGCCCCCCATCCCATTCCTATAAGGTGCAATGGAAAAACCTGTTATTTAACCTCTTTTATCAAAATCCATCTTCTATCCCAATTTGGGCCTGTGTGTTCAGAGCTCCTGGCGGCGGTCTCCACGCCAGGTCTCAGGGAGCAGAAGGGGAGGTAGCCTGGCTCTGCATTATTTGCGGCTTAAGAACCGTCCCCACTCACATACACTGCCCTGGGAGCGGGTGTTGAACTGGAAAGGCTTTAGGAAAGCAATCTGGCAGCACCTGTCAATGTGCGAAACTTGCATGCCGTTTCATTTGGCAATTAGACTTCTGAGCATCCATCCTGCAGAAATACCTGTACCTGCGGGCACGATGTATGCCCACTGATGTTGCTCGTTACAGCGAAGCATTAGAGGCAAGCTAAATGTCTAAAACAGGGTCAGGCTGAATAGACCGAAATGCATCCCTTCTGTAGAACAGGATGGAATGAGGAAGGTCTGGAGGTGCTGACTCGGAACCGGCTAGGATAAAGTCAAGGACATGATCCCATTTCTATAAAAAATGTGTGTGTGTGGATGTGCACTATAAAATGCATATGCCAAACTGTTAATAGTGGGTACCCTGGGGAGCAGGAGAAGCATTTTCAGCTGTTGCTTTTTCCTTTCTTGTCTTGTTTCTTTTTTTTTTTTTCTTTCCTACAAGCATGTATTACATTTGTAGTTGTAAGAGCCTCCCTGGTTCCTTCCTACTCCTCTAAAGCCAACAGGCCAAGGGCCAAGGTCACCTACCACAAGGCTGGATCAGGGCTGGGGCAGTGCTGGCCCGAAGCACTAAGGATCCCCGGGCAGCCTCATTAGCTTTCCCACAAGTGCAGTTAAATTAGGACTCTGTGAAGAATGTGAGCTTTGGAAAAAGACAGAACTGGGTTTGAATCCTCGCTCTGCCTACTGGAAGTTAACTTCCCTGAGCCTCAGTTTCTTCATCTGTAAAATGGGGATGAGTGTACCTATTAAGTGCCATGTACTGTGCTGGGTGCTATTAGATCAATTTTAATGTCTTGGACATTTCAGAAACCTCAGAAGCTGCTGAGGAAGCATCACAGAGCATCCTGGACTGGAGTTCTTGGGTGATCCCCCCACTTATAACAACAGTAACTTACACGACAAGGAGGAGGGCATGGGGGACAGCAAATGCCACGTGATGAAAGGGGTCAATGCCAAGTGTGTCTGTGTGAGGAGGGACTGAGGGGATTAGAAAAGGCTCCAGAAAGGAAGAAGTCTTGCCTGTGCCTCTGCACCTTTCTCACGCTGTTCCCTCTGCCAGAAATGCCTTTGCAAATCTTCACAAAACCGACTTCTCATCCCTGCATTCTGCTCAAAGCTCTCCTTCCTCCCCAGAGAGGATCCACTGACTCACCCCTGAGGATAGAAGATCCTGGACTTGATCCTGCCACATGTTTGTTGGAAGGACACCATGCTGTCCTCGAGTGTGCAGTGACAGAGCAGTGTCCCAGCGTGACTCCCTCACCCTGAGAGTGCCAGCCGCATGGGGCAGACAGGGCTGGGCAGGAGTGCCCACCTGGCAGGTTGGGTACCCGTGGCTCAGCCAGGTGAACCCCAGCATGTGGGATTCCAGACGCAGGGCTCTTTGCTTTGCATTAAGTACTTGGCCAAGCAGTGCTGGATGGAGGGGGCCCCAGCTCTACAGATCCTCTGCTCAGCTCCTCCTGCGGTACCGCCAGAGAGGGACCACTGCACCTTGACAGAACTCAGCAACTTTTTTTTTCTTTGTTTTATTTATATTTCTCAGATCTAGAGGCAGCTTGATGGTTATGGTTCAAAACAAAGAGCGATGACTCAGCTTCCTGTGAAAGAGCCGCAGCCTTTTGGAAAAGGTATTTCTGTCTTAATGCTTCTCTCTCTGGGCCCTCCATCCAGGCTCCCATTTTCTTGATTGTCAACTGTTCCCAGAGTGGGGGTCAGGGACAACAGACAGGCTTGGGGGGCCAGATTGCCTGAATTTGAATCCTAGCCCTGATCTTTACTTGCAGAGAGGACCTGGACAAAGTTACACTCTCTCTGAGCCTGACTTTACTGAAGACTTCCTTGCAAATTTTCGCACAAAGCAGCCTTCGCCTATGGAAAGGGTCTGATCCAGTGCCCGGCAAAAAGTAGGCGGACAATCTCACTCTTAATAGGAAAAACCACTTGTGCTCAGGTTGTACTGTGCTTACATTATCTCATTGAAGCCTCACACTTACCCAATGCAAGTTCCCATTTTATGGATGAAGAAACAGAGGCTCAAAGCAATGAGCTGACTTGTGTTTCCATCTTCCCATTCCTGATGGTCAGTGCACACACCCCAGGCCAAGAGAACTGAATCTCTACAAGCTTTTTCTTTCCATCTGCCCCTCTCTGCACCAGCAGCCAAATGCTTACCAGTCTCTCACTGTCTTTATCTGCAAAATGGGGACATCTCCCTGAAGTTGTTGAAATATTCTGGACAAGGCTTAATAAAAATAATTCTATGAAAGGCTCAGAAACCTTCAATAATAATAACCCATCATTCCTTCCTCTGGGACAAGGAGTCGACAAAGAGCTGAGGTCTTTACGTGCAAAATCCCAAGGAGATGCATGAAGCCATTAGGAAAACCCCTTCACAAGTCTAGGGAAAAACCCCGAAAGCTGAGAAAGAGGTGTGAGCCTGTGCAAATAAAAAGAAAAGGAGTTGAAAATGACCTGTCATTCAAACAGCCACTCTGCGCCAGGACATTAACATGGGGTCTCTCAAACCCTAGTCCTAGAATTAATGTAAAGAAAACAGATCTGATGCAGGTGAACACCAGATAACCCAAGGCAGTCAAAACCCAAGCTCCCATCCCCCGTTTCCTTGCATCACCCTAAAGCATATGCTGACAGAGCAACCTTAATAGTAACAGACTAATTTTAAACCCTGTGATTACCAGGGTTGATTTCCATGGAACCTTCCTTTCACAGCACCAAGAACCTCTCAAGAGCAGTAATTGCCAAGTTCAATTTTAGCTCTGTCATACCCAACCATCGGTGCTAACTAAGGCGGCTGCTTCCTCGCCAGGTAAGCTGGTAATGAAGTCGGCTTTGCTGCTTCATCTCACAATATTGTGATGCCGCCGTCAGCATCTGTAAGTGCTGAGAAGCTACGAGCTTCTTTTAAACAAATCTTGCCCAAGGGAAGTGACTGAAGCCACTTAGTGCCTCTAAGGGGCCCCGCCTGGATCCTCACACCCACTGGGATGTCCTCGTGGTTGCTTAATCCCACGGGCCTCCTCGCCGAATACGCTGATCACTGTGGGGCCACGCTGAACACTTGAAGGGACACAAGCCCTGCCTTCCTCCATCCTCTGCAACTATCTTCCATTTCCGCCCCCTTCCCTGATCCCGGCTGCCCTCCCAGCATTCAGATTCACGTCTCACTGCACAGTCTCACCAGATGGGCCCCTGCTTGTCCTCCAACCCCACTGCATGCACTCACCTGTGGGGCTTACCCACAATGCAACGTTTTAGCCTCATTTTGTTAAAGTGCCCTACTGACCTTGGCATCTGTCCTGCTAATTAACAGCTTCCACATCCCCCACACACATCACCCTCCCCCCAACTGGGTTCTGACAGCAGAACTATACTCTGGGCACGACCAGGTATGTTTGGGCTAAGTTTGTGCTGACTTCAACTTCTGCCCAGAAATGGACAGGAACTACGATGGGGAAGAGGGAGGAGAAGGATGCCCTCTGGGCACCTACTACACACCAGGCGTGCACCAGGTACGCCTACCCACGTAGTCCCTGCCATCAGCCAGACAGGCCAGAGAGCTGTGTCTCATACCCCCATTTTACATTCAGGGAAACTGAGGACTGAGAACGTCCATAAAGCTGGTGAGAGGAATTTCTTTTAATTCCCATCAGGAGCTGCCAAGCCTCTTCCCTCTGGACAAAGAAATCACAGAGTAATTCTGGTTCCCTTCACTTGTCCACTAGGAAGCCCAGAGCCAGATGTGCAGGCCAATTTCAATAACTAGAGAGCCCCAGGCCGACATGTCTGTTTTCATTTTCCACCTAGAATTTGTTCTAGTTTATATATCCCGTGGCTCTAGTTTTTTAATAAATATATATACTTTTATATCTTCATATGTGTTTTTGGGGATGAATGACCAAAAATAAGCTACCACGAGACTTGTAGGGCTCAGGTGGGTGTCCCGAGGTCTGAGAGCCAGTCCAGTGGTCTGTCTACCTGGGTGCTCTCCACACTGACCCCATCTCCTTCCTCTCCTGCTCAACCGAAGAGCTAACAGTGTAGTTTCCTGCCGAGCACGACAGGTCTGGCTGCCTCCACGATGACTTCCCCACAACCCCAACAGGTGACACTCATAGCAGCACATACTCTGGCCCAGGTACTGTTTCCTGCAGTTACCAATACTGGTCCTCATGACAACCCCATTAGGTAGGTGCAATTGTTATTCTCATTTTACAGAGGAGTACACTGAGACACAGAGAGGTTGAGTAACTTACTGGATATGCACAGCTAGTAAGTGTCACAGACAGGATTGGAACTACAAGGTTCTGGGCTCTGCGGTCCATGCTCACTGCCATGATGCTGTCAAATGAGTCACCAAGTCCCTCATTTTACAGATAAAGACCTGAGGTTCACAGAAACGAGGGGTTCGCCAAGCTTGGGCTCTGACTGCCCAGTCTGAATGGTGGCAGACCCAGAGGCAGAAGCCGTACGGCTCCAGGAAACCCCACTTTCAACGTCCAGCCAAGGCAAGGCCATGGTTCTAGACATCAGGGCACAAATCCACTCCAGAGCAAAGAAAGGAGGCTGCCAGGCAGAAACACAGACTGGAAAACCTTCCCAGCCTCCAAGGCCACCTCAGCTGCCCCTCCACCACCACCCTGGACCCCTCTGTGCTGGGGGCAGGCCCTGCAGGCCAGCCACCCCCACACGGGGAACTGACAAATCCCCTCTTCCCTGCCACACTGGCGGCTGAGCGCCCAATTCAGCCAAAGGCGGTGTGGAAATGAATTCTTTCCTTTTTTTTTTTTTTGGAAATGAATTCTGAAGCACAGACACAGATTTGAATCCCATTTCTGCCACTTACTAGCTGCGAACCCTGGGTGAAGGTGAGCCTCTCCATAAAGTGGGGTATTAATGCCACCACCTCGATGCACGTCTGGGGAGACTGGCAGAGCCCAATGGGCCTGTACCCTCTCTCCCGAGATTTGTCACCATGTTGGTGCCCACCTCCACCGCTGTCCTGGAAAATCCTTCCAAGGTATCGGTCAGCAGAGGACAAGGGAAGGGAGGGCAGGGAGGTCTGCTCCAACTTATCTCACTCAAGACATGCTTTCTGGAACAGGACTAAAAAATAAAATTCAGTAATAAAATCTGAGGTTGAATAGAAATCCCAAATCAGGACTGATTTTTCCAGATCTTCTCAGTCCTACTTCCGGCAGAGAGAGGGGGTTAAGGAGGTCCCTTGGGGTCACCCCATCCTCGATGGGCATCTGTGACAGGCCCTTCTCCTGGCCATCAGCAGCGGGATGGGATGCTGGTCCACGTGATGCATCCTGGTTGCCATGGTTTCTGTTTATTCTGGTGAAGACAGATTCCCTGACATGCAGGCCTGGTGAAGAGGAGTGTTTGCTACATACACTCCAACTGTGTAGTCACCGAGGTCCCTGTGCTGTCCTTGGCTGCACACAGGCAAGAACCCGCATGCACAGAGGTAAAGGTGCTAATGTTAACTCAGCCCCACAGGTCCTTCCACAGCCAACCCAGGGTGGATGGGACCCAGCCCCATTTTCAGATGAGAAAACCAAGGCTTGGGGCTGAGCAGTGAATTGCCCAGAGTTTTATGGTGACATCAGCAAGAAGCAGGGATTTAACCTTGGATTCTTCTGACCTGTCCCATTTTTTCCAACTCTGTGCTGGCTCATTCATGATCATTATTCCAGCTCCCAGTGACCCCAGGCCTTCTCCCAAACTGTACATCTTGATATGTCTTGAGAGAACCTCTCCAAGGCTCAGGGACATCAGAGGCAGCTCATGGAAGCAGGGAGTTCCCCAGGGGGACTCGACACTCAGGTCACCACCCGGGATCTGACCATATCACTCTCAGTTCATGGTCCAAAGACTGGCAAACAAAACTAAGTCCAAACCCGTTCCTTAACCTAGCACCCCACACCCTCTCCAATCCTATGCATCGGACCCCTCCCTTGTTGTCTCCTTGCCCTTTCCAAAGCTCAAATCCTTTCTCTTCCACAAGGATTCCCTGGGAGTATTCATCTCTCCCTCCTCCCAGAGACCAAGCAAGCCCAGCTGCCCCTGTGAGTGAGCCATCCATGGAAAGGTCTATCCCCATCTCCCTCCTGAGATTGTGTCACACAGGGGCTGCTCGGGGACAGCTACAAACCAAAAGTTCCTTTCTAAGCCCAAGCCTGCAGACACTTAAAGGGATTGGCACTTTACTGGGTGCTCCAATGCTCCAGGTTCCTCCTCCCACAGGGCCTTTGCACATGCTGTTCCCCTGTCCTGACCACCTAGCAACTCCTAGTGTTCCTACAGGTCTCAGTTTTAAGGGACTTCTCTGACCCTCCCTGTTATCTGGCCACACAGCACTTGTGCAGTTCTAATCACACTTGTCACACTCACATTATGTTTCATGTGCTTATTTATTAGTTAGACTAAAGGCTGCATAAGTACAGCATTGAGTCTGTCTTGTTCACCCTGGAGTCCCTGCCACAGTGCCTGGCACACAGCAGGGGCTCAATAAATGTGGTCTGAAACAGCAAGGGCAGCTGTGGCGGATTAAAAATGACCTCAAGTCCTCCTGTTTCTGTACATGTGCCCTCTGCACTGTGATGCTACAGCTCCTCTCATGGAGAAATGGAATCTATTCCTTCACACCTTGAAGGTGGGCTTAGCCACGTGACTTTATTTGGCCAATGAGACAGCAGGAAATCTGCTGCAAGCAAAGGCTTGAAAAGCACTTGTGCATCGGGGCGGCCTCTTCACTGCACCGAAAACCCAGAAGCACCAGGTGAGCAAGCCCCAGCTAGCCTGCTGGAGGACAAGGAGCTCTGGGAAGACCTGACGCAACCATCAGACCCCGGCCAGCAGCCTGCCAACTGCCAGACACATAAGTGAGGCCATCCTCGATCTCCCAGCTGCTAGCTGACCAGCCAACTGACCACAGATATAAGATAGAGCCCTGCAGAGACCAGCAAGCCCAGCCCAGAAAGCCCTCCAGCCAACCCACAGATTGTGAGTGAATAACATGGTGGTTGTTTTAAAGCACTAATTTGAGGTGGCTTGTTATGCAGCAAGAGATAACTGATACAGGGACTAACAGAAGGGCACTGGCCAGGACAGACTCACAGACAAACAGCGTGTGTCTGATCTACACAACATCAAGTTGAGAACAACAAAAAGCTTCTTGGGAGGTGGAAAGCAGCTGGGGATTCCTGCGAACAGGTTTGGGTTCCAGTCCCACTGTGATCACAGCCCAGTGACCTCTCCTCTGCAGCTTCAGTTCATGTGCAGAGCAGGGATGGCTTCTAATTCAAGGGTTGTTGTGAATATTAAATAAATAACATAAATGAAATATCCAGCCCATGATGGATGCTAAATAAATGGCTGTTCTGTTCTCCCCTCCTCTGTATGTCCCCATCCTACCCTTCTTGGAGGTCCTTCCTAAATGCCTCCCTCCCCAGAAAGCCCTCCCTGAACATGCAGGTCTCAGGGATCTTCCCTCTCTGTCCTCCTCTCCTCCCTCCCTCTCCTCTCTACCTCTCTCCCCCCCTCCCACCTCCCATTTCTCTCTCTTTTCCCCTCTTTTCCCCTCTTCCCCAACCTTGGGCTCTGAAGTAAGAGTCACCCCATCCTTTGCAGACCCCCCACCCATCCACCCATCCCTACCTCAGACTCGGTCACAACCTAAGGATAGGGACCAAGGACCAATCATGATCAAAACCTTGTGAGGCTGCAGCACAAACAGTGCCCAGAGAGCAGAAGTGCCTTACCCAAGGTCACACAGCAGAGTTCAAACAACAGCCAAGATCCTGTCCCCCATCCATACCCCTCACGGTCATTGGCAAGCAAGGATACGGTGTGGGTGCTGATGGGGTCACCCCTCAGACCTTCCTTTTTGGGTGGTGCCCCCCACCAGGGGCAGTGCAGGCCGTCCTCCTCGGCAGAGCTGCCCTCGGCTGATGTGAGAGAAGCACAGGAGCCACGACCCCCTCCCTCAGCCCTGAGGAAGCCCGTGGCCAGTGACCAGCTGACACGGGGGTACGAAAGGCCACCCCCTACCTGGCCTCAGGGTGGGGCCAGCTCCATAGTACCACTCATGCTTCAGGGCTCCCCATAGGATCAGGCGGAAGCAGGTCTCCAGTGAGACCACCTCCTTGCTCCCCTCTGTCCTGCGGCCCCCACTCCTCTTCTCACAAGACCCCTCCACACTGAATCTCTTTCACAAGAATCCTTTTCCAGGCTCTGCTGCTAGGGAGCTCAGCCTGACACAGAGGTGTCGCTTCTCAAACTGTGGTCCACTGAGCAGCAGCTCAGCATCCCCTGGACCTTGGGAGAAATGCTCAATCTCCAGCCCTTCCCAGATCTACTTAAACAGAATCTGCATTTTAACAAGATCCAGTGTGATTCCCATGCATGTTAAAATTTGAGAAGCACTGGCTTAAGATAGGTGGCTATCCCGCAGTGGGGATCATCCAACCAGCACCTGGACAGGTATTCACCAAACTTGCCCATTTGTTGTGAAGGTCGTACAGCACATGTGTGTGTTATCCAACCCTGGCCATGGACTGTGGAGGTAAGCCAATCAGTGTAGACATAACCACCCCAACCACCAGCTGAGCCATCTCTGTGTTCCATGCTCTGGGTAGGTGTGAGCCCAACATTACAAAGGTGGACGCTCCATGCCCTTCTGGTTTGAGCTCCAGTCCCATACACCTTACTTGGTCACCAGAATTCTGTTTCTCTTCGATGCCCCAGGAACCATCTCAGTGTTTGCATTAGTCAGTTAAAGATTTGCCGTTTCAACCCCCTTCTTGAAGGGACCCTAATCCCAACATCAGACAGCTAGGGAAGGCTCCCCAAGGGCACCTTTGGGGAGGATGCTGGAAAGAGGGAAGGTAAGATTCCCCAGGGCCCTGGAGGATGAAGGGCAGGGATCAAGCCCACTGATGTCTCTGCCTTAGAAGCAGCAGCTCCTGGTCTGAGTCAGAAAGCACTCTTCAGAGGCCCCGCTCTAGCCTACCCCGGGGTGTGAGCCCCTCCGAGGGGATGCCCATGACCTTTGCTAAACTAAATGCAATAACCAAGTCCTATGTGCCGAGCGGACCCAAGGGCCAGCCCCAGGGGCGGCACTAATCCAGACGTGTGTTTGGACAGGAGGAACCCTGCAAAGCTCCGTCAACTCTGCCAGTTGCCCGAGGAGGGAAGCGGTTCACCTTTAGCTAATCGCCCTAATTCATTTTTTATTACTAACTTTCCTGTTTTCTATTTGCCGTCTGATTGAAGATATTACTGAAGGCATTTAAACAGCATCAGACCGTACCACAATAGCAAACATGACTCTTTTCATTGAAATCGGCATTAATATACATATAATTCCCGGATCACAAAGACCTCACGGTCCACGTGTGGGCCCCGAAGTGAAGGCAGATTTGGCAAGAGGCATGGGTCCACCTGAAGGTTTTTTCACAAGACGATCAGCCGTGCCAAGCGGGCACACTGAGACGGACGCTTTCTTGTGACGTTGGTGGACATAGACGATCCTTCGGCATGACACCCTGAATCATAAGCCATAAAAACACTTGATCCTTTTGAGCTAGGAGTTCTACTCTGGCCAAAGTCAACAGCCTAGGTCTTATCCTCGACATCCTTCTCCATCACACCCCACATCCAACCCATCCCCAAATCTCATACGTCTACCTCCTAATGTCTCCCATATCCCTCCACTTCTCTCCATTTCCAACCCTCACCAGTATAGTCCAAGCCAGAGTGGTCCAACAGAACTTTCTGCAATGATGGGAATGCTCCATATCTGCACTGCGGGGTTATCGGGCACTTGAAATATGGCATGACTGAGGAACCACGTTTTTATTTTAATTTAAATTTAAATTGCCACGTGTAGCTAGTGGCTACTATACTGGAGAGTGCAGCCCCAAGGCAGCATCAATCCTCTCCCAAACCAGAGTAATCAGCTCCCAGCTGTCATCTTGCCCCCATCCTTGGCCCCGTCCATTGTTTTCCCGATAAGATAGCCACAAAGATTCCTCTAAAATGTAGCACATCTCAACTCCCACCACCCTTGAGACAAAGTCCCAGTTCCTGGACATGGCGTGCGAGGCCCCATCTCCTGGGGACAGAGAGTACCGGGCTGTTCTCAGGGAGATTACAGTGTTGCAGGTTCTGGAGAGGCAATCCATGAAGGCCTCCCGGAAGGGGTGGCACTTGAATAGAAACTTTAAAGACATGTAGGTAGGAGCCCACCAGGTAGGTGGAGAATGCCTAAACCAGAGGCACAGCAGTTAGAGCTGCTCTGAGAACTACATCCACGAGCCAACAGCAGAGAGTCAGTCCCGATGAAGCTGCTAACCCGGCGGTGGGGGTGGGACATAAGCATATAGTGAGTAGGTAAATTACACATTGTGAGAAGGGAAAAGAAAAAGGTAAGGCGTTTCTGGGGGACTGGGGCGCAGGGGAGACGTCTGCAGTACTGAATAGTAATGACAGATGGTGCCCAAATAAACACATTCTTGAGTCTGTGTGGAAGAATCGTAGCAGGTGATTTCCCTCATTTCTTAAGCTTTTTGGCAGGGAACACAGTTTTCATAATTCACAGTTTAATAAGAAGAAAGGGATGATAACTTTGTGAGAGAAGTCACCAAAAAGTCCTGCTTGCCCAACAGAAGTGTTCCCACAGACTAGAGAGATTCCCTTATCTCCGAAGGTCAGGCCGACTGTGCCCCAGTTACCCCAACCAAAGCAACTGGGAGTGACGTCTCCCTCCCGAAAAGGGCAAGGTCACCACCACCAGCAGGGAGTCGGGAAGTGGACAAAACAGGGGAGTGAGGTCTGCCAACGCCATCCTCAGAGAGTCAAGCAGTGATTAAAAACCCTAAGGGTTTCGAACATGAGCCCTCTTGCCTCCCATTTCAACTTTCTTCCTTGGGCCTGGCTGGAGGTGAGGGTGGCATGTCGTTACAATGGGAATCCACATTTATTAACATTTACAAGGCCCAGACACTGTGTCTGTCACATTTTTGTTTAATTCTCCCGGCAACAATGTACAAAGAAGACAAAGGAGGCCCAGAGACAATGAGCAAATCGTTCTTGGAAAAACAGTGTGGGGTACGTTCTGGTGGCCATCTCTGGAAATTATAAATGCCACACTGATTCATTCATTCTTTCAGCAAATTTTTATTTATTTATTTTTATTGAGTTATAGTCATTTTACAATGTTGTGTCAACTTCTGGTGTACAGCACAATTTTTCAGTCATATATTAATATACATATATTCGTTTTCATATTCTTTTTCACCGTGAGCTACTACAAGATCTTGAATATATTTCCTGTGCTATACAGTATAAACTTGTTTATCTATTCTATATATACCTGTCAGTATCTAGAAATCTCGAACTCCCAGTCTGTCCCCTCCCCTCTGGCAACCACAAGTTTGTATTCTATGTCTGTGAGTCTGTTTTTTCAGCAACTTTTTATTGAGCACCTACTACACAGCGGACACCACGCTAAGGTGCTGGGAACTCAGTGGTGAAGAAAACAAACATGGCCCCAAAGGTTGGAAAGCTTACTGTCCTCAAGATGGAAAAGACACTCAAATAATCTCATAGATGTATGATGCAAGGGGGAAAAATACACCGGAGGCTGAGAAAGAGAGTAACAAGGTAACCGCACAGATTCGGGGGAACGGAGTCTGGGACAAGGTAAGTATAAAGCTGAGACCTGCAGGATGAGCAGGAGCCAGTGCAGAATGAAGCCAAGAATATTCCAAAGAGAACAGCATATGCAAAGGCCCTCAAGCAAAAAAAAAAGCGTGGGGGAGGATGTTGTTCAGGAGAAAGCAAGCAGGTTGAGGTGGCTAGAATGGCATCAATGGAGGCTCGCTTTGCTCCGCACTGCATACCCAGCAAAGAGCCTGAGGCCTCTGACAGAGCAGCTGGGAGTGAGGCTAGAAAAGCAGGCAAGGGCAAGATCGCACTAGGATATGTGGGCCAGAAAAAGCATCTGTTGTTACCTACACACTGGGGAAAGGTTTTAAGCAGAGGTCTGATTTTGGTTGGGAAGGGTTCACCAAGCCACAACAGAGACCCATGAGCGATTCTGCCCAGAGAACTGACAGGATACAATTTATACATCAGAAAGAGCTCGATCATGGCTGGGATGGTTCCTCAGAGCATCCTGATGTGTGACTTGTGGTCCCTGGATGGTGAATATTCCCCAAAGCTAAGAGTCCCCAGCTAGTATGTGGGAGGCAGCCACCATTCAGAAAAGCAAGACACAGCAGCAAGTGACAGGACACACTGACAGAGCATCAGACAGACCCAAGGCTGTCGGCAGCGGGAAAAATGTCCTAGAGATGCTATAATGGGGCGGTGGCTTATTGTTAATGGTAACCGTTAGGAAAACACAATTATGCCTTCACTGACACTGTAAGACATAATCCAAGACAGAGTGCAAACATTCAGTGCTCCATCCAAAAGACAGGGACGACGACAGAAGAGCCACCAGAGGAGAGGCCTGCGTTGCACAGGTGGTGGCCAGGCCCTTCAGGTTTTAGCGGTTTTTTTTCTCTTTATCTCATTTTTTAATTAAAAATTAAAGTCAAAGTTTGGCTCTTAGGCATTCTTAGATTTGGAAAAGGAATTAAAATTAAGTATCCCAGATGCTTAAACACACATTACTATCTCATTTAATTCTAGCAACAGGTAATCACCATTAATTCCATTTTGTAGATGAGGAAACTGACGCCCAGAGATAACAAGCAGCTTTCCAAATGCCCCTGCTCCCTTCTCCAGCCTTATCTCTTGACACTCTGGGCCCCTTCTATGCCTTTGCACATGCTGTTCCATCTACCTGGAATGATCTTCCCTATCTTCTTCACCTGGCCAATTCACCTTCAAGCACAGACCCGGTGTCCTCTCCTCTGAGAAGCCTTCCCTGACTACCCTCAGCCTGGTCTGGTAGTCTCACATCCATTTGGAATTGTTTATTTTTGCCTGTCTCCCTAATATATTAGACTGTGGCTTCTCAAGGGCAAGGACCAGATCTTAATCCCCTGTTCATGTCTGGCATCTCCCTCCAAGCCTTGTGTACAACAGGCAGTGAATGTTCTTTGCATGGCTGAACGAATGGATGAGTAAATGAATTAACTCAAAGCCAGGACTTGATCCCAGGCCAGTATGACTCCAAAGCCTATCTCTTGGCCAGAGTTTGTGTGTGTGTCTTACACAGATCAATCAAAAAACATGCACAAGCACAGGATATATTACAAAACAAGGCTTCATCCATCCCTGTAAAAGGGCTGCCAAAAAGCACCACCCCTCAGGAAAAAATCGGATGGCAAATATGGATAAAGGGTTAACCAAACCCTTTTCCTCCTTGCAAGAGCATTTCACCTTTGTTAACTGTCCAGCATAACTCCCCTGGAAACCTGATGAAGGTAGGACTATGTTACTAGGTAACTCTGCTTATGGTAAAAATGACCCCTGATGGGTAAGGTGCATCCAGACTAGAAGGAACTATAAATAAATTATAAATAGCTGATAAAGAAGCCATACTTGAGGTCTTCCTGAGTACAGTGACTCTTGTAACTGACATGCCCCTTTCAGGGACCCTTGAAGTGAAGACTACAGAACTGCTACAAGAGACATGGGTCCTTTGGGGACAAAGGCTTCCAAGTGGGGGTGGCTTCCAAACTCACCATTTGTGGGTCTCACTCCCTTGTACCCGAACGGAAAGCTGGGCAAGAGGACTGACAAGGAGCAGCGCTGCTGGCCGCCTCCGCGGGCTACCGCAGCGACTGCGGCTGGAACCACCCCCAGGGACGAGGACTGGATCATGTGCCCTGCTGGCAGCAATGGTTCCTGTCCCAAGTCCCTCGAGAAGACAGGTACCAAGGGTCACCCATGTGAGTCTGGCGAGTCTGAATGTTTAAGTAAACCTTAAAGAGTCCCAGTGGGAGCGTCAGTGAGAAAGAAGAAAACTGATTCAGGGGAGAGAAGAGGCCATCCCAACCAGAAACACCATTACACTTATTCTGAACACGAAAGCGCCTTACACCTCTCATTTATAAAAAAAAAAAAAAAAAAAAAAGACAGAAAAAGCTGGGATGGCGCCTATGCCCTTGTCCTTTGGAGGGTCCAGATGACCTGAACCACTCCTGGCACAGTAATGAGGGAGGGGATGACTGACTTAATCGCCCAGAGGCCGCACCACAAACCTGAGCACAAATGCGGTTATGTGTGATAAGTGAAGCTCAGAGAGGTTAAGTAACAGGTCCAAAGTCACACCGCTTATAAGTGCCAGGATATGAACCTAGGTACTTCCATAGAACTCAAAAGTCACATTTGAATCCACTATCTGGTTTTGCATAAAAATTAACTTACAGCTCAGGTGGCTGTATAGGACAGAGAAAGCACATAGGGTGGGACGGAGTAAAGAGGCCTTCTTAAATAATGTAGGTAGCACCCAATAGGCACTCATTAAATATCTGCAGAATAAATGAGCAACAAAAGGCCCAGGGTCCTTCTTCCACATTATCAAGTTCAGTTTAAGCCAAAACACAGCATAGTGGAACAATAAAATTTATGCATGAGATTGACCCTGGGTTATATGCTGAGTTGGATTAGTTTCCAACAGGTTTCTAAATCATTCCGGCAAATTAGGCCCAACTTCGAGATAAGCACGTTTTAATTAGCTGTAATGTGCAGGCATTCTATTACCACATGATGTTTGAAGTTGCAAACCGAGGCAGGAGGCCCAGCTGGGAACCTCCTGGCCCCCAGAACAGACAATGCATCAACAGTAAAACCAAGGGGTGAGCTGGCCCACTCTTGCATCCCTGCAGAGGGCGGGAGCTCCCGCTGGCACCGCGGAGGCTGCAGGAGAGAGGAGTGCGAGGGCACAGTCCAAACCCCAGCTCTGCCAATCAGCTTCTCTGCTGCCTTTTGTAACTCGACCCATTTGGGTCTCAGTCTCCTCACCTACACAATGGGCACACATGTGCCCAGCATCGTTCTTAAGAAGACTTAATGCGATGATATGAGTGAGTGAGCCTGACATGCAGTAAATGCTCTGGGAATAATTTGTGCTTATTTCTACCCTACTTTTCTCCACAAAATGGCACAAAATTTAGAAATAAAAATCAGTGAGAGGGGACTTTTTGTTCACAATGGTGGCGAGAACACATACTTTAACCTCTCCCTGATTCTAACCCCCCATAGAATGACAGAAAAAGACAGATACACACATAATTCATAATTCATATACACACATACAGACTCATAATTCAGAGAGACAGATAGATGAAAATGGAGTAAGTCCAAAGAAGCCCATAAGGAAACAAGAAAACCCATGGAGAGGGTGCTGGAAAGTAAGAAATCAGAGAGACAGACTGACAATGAAACCTATCTAAGCTGAGGCACCAGCACATCAACACAAGACCTCTGGAAGAATTGTTTTCCTGACAGCCCCAGAAAATCCCAAAACCCAGGCAGCAGGAGCCGGGAGCCCTGGTCAGAGGAGATGACGTGACCTTTGTGTTAGCCTATGGCCCTCAGAGAAGCTGCCTGTGGGTTTTGCCTCAAAGCTAAAGCCAGGGAGACAAACTCTCTAATTAAATGAGAAATCTGCCTCAGGGATTCCCCACTTACGGATGAGCATGATACAAGAATACACAGTGCACCAGGGCCCATGGGTAACTGCTGGCCTATGAGAGAAACAGATGTCCCCAACCTCCAGGGAGCTTGTCCCACGCTCTAGCAGAAGTCTCCAGCTTCAGGTGTCCACCCGCAGACTGCACCTAAGATCAACATTCACACTGCCTGCCCACATGCTCGTGGCTTTCACGGGTGCTGAGGGAACTCACAACTACAGAACAGATCGATCTAGAGCCCTGTTCAGAAATAAATGTCAGCCAAGAGTCACCAGGCATTTGTAGAAAATATCAACATAAAAGGGAAGCCAAAAAGTGAACAGAAGAGCTAACCAAAAAGAAAACAGAGTTAATGCAGCAAACAAAAGAGAACTTTTTAAAAAAAACTGAATTATCATCTTCAAAAAGATTCAAGATATTCACATATCCATGAAAAAAAAAAAGAACAGGCCACTATGACGTAAGAGCAATCAAGAAACAATACAGAATTCTGGGAAATGAAAAAGGGATTAAAGAAACAGAAACAACACACGTATTAGAAGTGTTGACCTGAAAAACGGTTATGCCTGGAGATACACCCAGCACACTCCCCTCAGTGGTTAGCCCTGGGGAGTCGGGCTGAGAGGGCAGTGGGGAAAAGGAAAGAGAGTGAGGGGGCTCTACTTTTCTCCTTTATATTCTACTCTATTTCTGTGGGGTTTTTTACAGAGAACAAAAGCAACTTAAAAAAAAAGAGAGAGAAAGAAGAGAAGGACTGAAAATATAGAAGGAAATGACAGAAGAGTGAAATGAAATTGGGAGTGAGTTAAGTGAGCAAAAGCTGCCTCACGATATCCTGTGTCTACAAGTGATCCACTTATTGGCCTCTGAGCTTCCTGGTTGCTCAGAGAAGATCGAAGAGTGGTGAAGGGACAGCCACGGATGCTGACCTGCACTGAGACCGGGGCAAGGTAGAGGCTCTTGAAGAATGTGACAGGACTCCAGTCCAAAGAGAAAGCCATGGTCCCCTGCCCACAGGGGACTCCCTAGGCATGGCCTCAGAAGTCAATCTAGAGTCCTCCCTGCCACACAAGGAAATGTGCGACATCTGAGCACAAGAACTCTGGAATCCTACCCAGGAATGTATAAGAGAATCTCCTTGGGCCCCAGAAAATTCCATTAATTGTCATTTTTCTCACTCGGACCTAAGAAGCAGTTATCCCCCAGCTCTCGCTCACATTGTGAACTAAAGAAGAATCCAGCAAGTGACTCAGAGTCTCTAAAAATCATCAACATGCTGCCCCTTGATTTCTTGGGAACCAGGAGGACGGTGAGTTCTCTCCCCAAGATGCAGCTTCCTGAAATGACACTGCAGTGCTCCACCTTTCTACCCTTTCATTCCCTACCTGCTGGGCTGACAGCTGTGTCCGCCACTCGGAACCGCTCCCTGCCCCACAGAACTCCCTGTGGGAACTGCCTGAAGCCAATGACCAGATGATGCAAGAATCAAAGGAAAAGGCAGCCCCTCGCCTCAGTTTGGGACAAACTGAAGCCCGGCTCTCTGAGGGATGCTTCCATCATTAACTATATCCCAGGCCAGCACCTCCCTCTGCCAAATCATGCCTCCCCCACTCCCTTAGAGGTGCACTTCCTGAGAACGTTCCCCCAAATACACCATCTACAGGCAATTCTGCTTCTCAGAGTCTGTTTCCAAGGAGTCCAGGGTAAGATTCTCTCCAAGGTAAAGGAGACACTCCCCATGATCCATAGGGGGTCCTAAAGAAAGCAGGAGTCTCTGGGACAGGTGACCATGGCCAAGTTAGGGCTACATGCCCTAGGCCAGCAGTACATCCCTAGTGTCCTAGATCAAGGTGGGAAAATCCTCCTGTATCCTAGTCTAGAGCCATATTCTCTGAGTGTGCCTCCTAGACCAGCAGCACAGCATTATCACCTTGTTGGCTGTGCACATTTTCAGCCCCTCCCCAGACCTACTGAATCAGAACTTCTGAGGGATGCTGCTAGCAATCTATGTTTTAACCACCCTCCAGGTGATTCTGTGGCACTGAAGTTTGAGAAGCAGAGCATTCCTGGCAACCGGGGAAATCAAACACATGTCATTAAACTTTCCCACAGCAAAATGTAAATTGGTACAGCCACTAGGGAAAACAGTACAGAGGTTTCTCAAAAAACTAAAAATAAACCTAACTACCTCTCCTCCCCAAAAATTTTTTAAAAAATTTTAAAAACTAAAAATAGAACTACCATATGATCCAGCAATCCTACTCCTGGGCATATATCTGGAAAAGACAAAAACTCTAATTTGAAAAGATAAATGCACCCCAATGTTCATAGCAGCATTATTTATAATAGCCAAGACACAGAGGTAACCTAAATATCCATCAACAGATGAATGAATAAAGAAGATGTGGGAGATATATATATATATATATATATATATATATATATATATATATATATATATATATATATATATAATGGAATATTACTCAGCCACAAAAAAGAATGAAATGTTGCCATTTGCAGCAATACAGATGGACCTAGAGAATATACACTAAGTGAAATAAGTCAGACAAAAAAAAGTTATATAATATATCACTTTTACATGCAATCTAAAAAATAATACAAATTAATTTATTTACAAAACAGAAACAGACTCACAGAGTAGAAAATAAACTTATGGTTACCAAAGGAGAAAGCAGGAGAATAAATTAGGAGCTTGGGATTCACAGATACACACGACTACATAAAAAAATAAATAAACAACAAGGATTTACTGTACAGCACAGGGAGCTGTATTCAGTATCTTATAACCTATAATGGAAAAGAATATGAAAAATATATATATAACTAAGTCACTTTGCTATATACCTGAAACTAACACAATATTGTAAATCAACTATGCTTCAGTAAAGAAGGAAATTAGATACCTACTTATGATAAACCCCAGTTCTATACAAGTGAAGAATATTTTGTATTATAAGTTTATAATATTAAACTTTACCTAAAACAAAACAAAACAAAAAAACTTCCCCACAGCAGAAGACCAAGAGACAGTTGCTGACAATGGTCTGAATCCAGCAACCTGAAACATTCCATACTCTGGACCATAATTATGGCTCCAAGGCACCTTTCTACTTAAAACCCAACCTGCTGAAATGTGACACTATATAATGATCTTTGCCGGTGTCCCGCTCCCATGCAGTCAGGTCTCCCCAAATTAGGCTGAGAGTACCCTCAAACCCTCTCCAAGACACCTTGCGATGGCTGCTCCCTCTGCCTAGGACGCCTTCCCACCACTCTGCATGCCCCCCTAAGCAGCCCGCGTGGGTTTCCTGTAAGACTCTACCGTGTGAAGCCTTCCCACACCTCTGGCACTGTCACTTCCCCAGACGATTATATATTTAATGATGACTCTGCATTTCGAGCCAATATATTAAGGATCCACACAGCCTTTCATCTAGGAAAGACAAGTTTCCTATTGCATCGCTGAGCCTTCAGGACAGGGTTGAAACCCCTAGCACACAGTAGGCACTCAGTTAAACCTGCTGAACATCTGAGAAACCCAGCAGTAAACAGGTCATTACATATTGAGAAACCACAGCCTTGTTTCTCATTCTAGCAGGCACCAGAAATCGCAACTGCACAGTAGAAAGCTTAAGCATCAGGATAATTGATCAAAATGTATTAGCCCGTGTTATACAACATGTTTTCACTAAGATATAAAATTACAATTTACCACGACTCATTAAGTTAATAATTACTTACCATATGTTTTTATTGCTGCTCCCAAACCATGCTGAAAAATCACTACGTAGGTTTTTGGCCCATGTCAATATGATGACTCTCAACCACGTGGATACAGGATTTACTGACAGGGAGACATAGGACTAAAATAAGGGACAGAAAACATGAGCCCCAGTACTCTGCCACTCTCATCACCACCATCTTCTAGTTTACCTGCACCCCACTTTCTAGATCAGTGGTTCTCAAACAGGGATGATTTTGCTCCCGCCCCACCAGAAACACCTGGCCAAGGCTGGAAACATTTTTGATTGTCCTGACTAGAGAGGGGGCATCTGGCTGGTAGAGGCCAGGGAAGCCGTACACATCCTATAATGCGTGGAACAACCCCCACAACATGGAATTATCAGACCCAAAATGCCAGTATAGCTGAGGCTGGGAAACACTGCTCTAGATTAAAGGGAACTACGGCATTACTGTCTTCCTGTACCAGTGAGAAAACTGAGACTTGGAGCGGTTAAATGACGTGCACAAGGTCACCAGCCCATGCGGGTGACTGGTGCAGCTGCATTGTGGGAATCAGTCTTCCCTGCCTCCCAAACCCCTCTTCCCTCCCACAGATTCAAGAAGGAAACAGAAAGTTGCAGAGGAAGCGAGCAGCTCCCTCTCATTCCAAAATGCTGAGCAGAGACCTCTTAAATCAGAGGCCCAGAAAAATCAGATCCAGAGATCAAGGCATAGAAATGTTTGATGAAGACCGTTCCCCCAGCAGCTCGAGCTGAAACTAGACTTCTCTTGCATTTTTAACTTTCACTTGTGCTACTCTTTGTGAATAGAAACGAAAGCATTTCCTGCTGGGCTGAGTGCTTTACATGTAGGATTTCCAACCCCCAAGACAACTTCACAGGGAGAGGTGTTGATGTGCCCATTTTCCAGAAGAGGAGGCTGAGGCACGGGGAGGTGAAATAACTTGTGGCCACTGAGGCTGGTAAGGTAACGGTCAAACTCAAGTCTGCTGGGCTCCAAAATTTACACTGCGTTCATAACTGAGACCAGCTCTGGGAAATCAGGGAAGCAAAATAAATGCCCTACAGAGTCATTCCAGGACTGGCAGCCACGCTGCAGGGTCATCCTTGGCAAGAGGGTGAGGCTCTTTCCAGCTTACTGGCTGCTTTCCATGCTGGGCTCTGTCCCTTGGGCCTCCTCAGAGAAGCTCTTCTAGGAACGTCAGGTCCGCCAAAAGACGCTTGGCCCCTGCCCTGCCCTGGACACAATGTGCTCACCACAAAATCTTCAGATTATAAAAGCCAAATAGATGTTAAATTCCTCAAGCCACAGGGAACAACAGGCCAGCCCTGAGTTCATTCATTCAGCAAATATTTACTGAGCAATTACGTGCCAGTCCAGCTCTGGAAATACAAAGGTAGACATGGAGGCTCCTACCCTCTGCAGCATACAAGGGCCCATATCCTCAAAAAGCATCATCCCCATCCTTGCCGGTGCACCATCCTCTACAGTTAGAAAGGACACACCCAGCCTTTATTTCATTGAATTGCCACACCACAGCTCCCCATCTCACAAGCCTAATGGTCACTAATTTTCTTTCTGTTTGCACAGAGGGAAACAGAGGCCCAGAGAAGGGCACTGTCATGCTCAAGGTCATCCAGCAGACTGGGGGTGGTTGTGCCAGGCCTCAGCTGCCACTCCTGATAAGGTAGAGAAGTGTCGTCCTTGAAGAGGGCTATAGGGAACACCTTTAGGTAGAAAGTGAAAAAGAGCTTCCTAACAGAGACACAGCATTCGTCCTGAGCTCCCCCAGGACCAGCTCCAGGTTCACCTGGCCCAGGGCTCCCTCCCCAGAACTCACCAACAGCCACCTGGGCCCCAGCAGAAAGATGCTGTGGGGACCTCACCTACCAGAGATGCTGAGTGGGCTTCTCATATCTCAAATCTGGGGGAGGTGGGAACAGCAACTCCCACTTCATGGATTTTTGTCACAAGGAGCCTCCAATCATTCACGAACCAAACTTGTCTAGATCCCATCCAGGGGCAAGAGGCTGTGCCCAGAGCTGTGTGGGTGGAGGGTCACCCATCAGAACAATTTCCTGAGTAATTATAGGTCAGGCACTATGCCAGGTGCTGGGCACGGTTCCTGCCTGGTGGGAGCCCACAAAAACCTGTATACAAACAACCAAACCACTGCTACACAATGTGTGGTCTCTGGAGCAGCAGCGGCACGACTGGGAGCTCATCAGACATGCAAAGCCTCAGACCCCAGTGCAAACCAGCTGAATCAGAATCTTGGGCACAGGAAGGGGTACCCAGGAATCTGTTTTTCAAATCTTGCCAGATGATTCCTAATGTATACATGAAATTGAGAACTACTGGTCTAGGCCACAAGGCCTTCCCCAACCTCCCTACTTAAACTGCAAACCAGCCCCTGGACTTGACACTGCAACCTTCTTCCCAGCTTCAATTTTCTCTGTAGTACTGGCATCAATCAAAATACCATATATATATGGTATCATATGTATATGATATGTATATGGCATCATAATATATATGATATATATACCGCATATATATATATGATATATATCTCATATATATACCATATATGTATGATATATGTATCACCCATCTATTTATGACTTCCCTTGCTGATATGTAAGCTCCAGAGTCACTTTGCTTCACTGCTATAGCATCAGTTGCCTAGCACAGTGCCTAGCACAAGAAGGTGACTGTCCCCTTTTGTTTGTTGATTGAACGATGGATGGCAGAACATGCCAAAACCCATGAAGCACCCATTCCTGGGGGGAACCTGGAGGAAGAGAGAAGGTTGCTGGCCATGGAGCACTGCATAGAAAAAGTGGTACCCAGGTTGGCCTTGAAGGATATTTGGAAGGGATGAAGGATACTTGGAACACAGAGTTGCTAAGCCTATTACTGGAATAGGTCCCAGATGGCTAATACCATTGCTGTCTAATTAGTAGCTGGTATGTGCCAAGATCTGTCCTAGCCTATGTCACCTCACTTAACTCTCTGGAACCTCAGAGATGGTCAGTATCATCCTCAAGAGAACACTGAAACTCAGAGATAGTAAATAATTGCCCCACCCACAGAAAGACCTGTATACGAACGTTCACAGCAGCTTTATTTATAATAGCCCCAACCTGGAAACAAACCCAAATGTCCACTGGTAGGTGAACAGATAAACCAATTGTGCTATATTCATACAATATAATGTTACTAAGCAATATACTAGAACAAACTATAGATATGTACAACATGGTTAAATCTTAAGGACACTTCATTGAGCAAAATGGGTCCAGATGCAAAACTGTATATGCTTCATACGATGTTCTAGAACTTAAATTGATTTAATACACTTAAATTGAACTTAAATAAAGCATTGACAATAGAAATCAGATAAGTAGTTTCCTCTAGGGGTAGGGGGTGTTGACTGGAAAGGAGCATGAGAGAACTTTCGGGGATAGAGAGTTTTTTATCTGGATTGGGATAGTGGTTACACGGGTGTTCTTATTTGTCAAAACTCATGGAACTGTACACTTGAAATTCGCATTTCATTGTATGGAAATCAGATCTCAGTAAAAAAAAAAGTGCTAAAAATCATTTGCCCTAGGTCACAAAGCCACAACTGGACCCAGATTTGCCCAATTCCAATGGCCAGCTTCCACCAGTCTGCCACAGTTGAGTGGGGAGCCCCAGGCAATGACCTCAGCCTGACAAAGTGCCTTGCCAAAACTCGAAGGAAAGGACTGTATAGTTACCCCAGGAAGGATGTCATGACTCCCAACCCCTAAACCACAAGACTTGTGGGAAGGCCAGACGAGTGTCAAGCTGGGAGTCAGGGAGCTTGTGTTCAGGCCTCAGCTGTGCTCTTCACCTGCTCTGGAATCTACGAGTATATCACTCCATGACTCAGTTTCCCCTGGTGTGAAGGAAGGGGGGATCAATGGTTCCCAGCAGGGGGCCACGGACCCTGGGGGCTACAGGGCCACAAACCCCTATGCTCACCAGGCATCGTTACTACACGAACTAAGTCATGTGCCTGCTTCGTAACTTGTGAGCTATTTTTCAAATGCATGCTAATATTATTGTGATTACTAAAATAAACATCTATTTCAAAGCAAAAAGGAAACCACAGCAGCTTTTTGCCATTGTGTATTTTTTTCAAACAAAAGATACCAAAAGAGCAGCCACTGCTCATGACTTTGGTTTAAAAAGGCTGGAATCTCTGTGTTAGGGGATTGCTAAGGGGAGACAGTCACCAAGGGAACGGTCGCCAAGGGCCCTTCCAGGTCAACTGCCCCATGGTTGTCCAACATCACTTGGCAAATGCTTGCCCTTGTGTTTCTCAGGTCTGGGTCCCTGTGGGAGCAAGTCTCTTGTCTGGACTCCAGGCACCAAGCCCCCAGTGTGCAGGCTGTGTCCTGGCTCTGCAGCTCAGTCTACAGACCCCAAGTGTGGTCATGGCTGTACCTTGGGCCTGTTTCCCCTCCAGTTCTGATAGTGACCAGCTATAAGGATCGAGCCAGGCCATTCCCCTCCTCATCCCTCAACATCACCTTCCTGGCACAATACGCCCCACCCCCCAATCGCCAGCACTGAAGGCAAATGCCCACTTCTGATCTGCTACCAACAAGCTTCTGACCTACCCCTGACTGAGCCAAGTGACTTCCCTGACTCACCCTGCCATGAGGCTGAAGGATTGAGAAGCAGGTCTCACATCCAAGTGCAAGGTGAGATCTTTAGGAGCTTTCACCTCTCCTAGTGGCTCAGCTGCCATCCTCTTCCTCTTCCTGGACACACCCTCTGCTCTGGGCCAGGGATTCGAGATCACAGACAGAAACTAGAATCATCAGCTTCTCGTTCCCTGATAGGTGCCCTTCCACTAGCACTTCACACTGCTTCTTGGTGCTGAGTCAGAGCTTTATAGTGTATCAGAATAAAGTAGGGGCTTCAGCTGGGTACCCCCACCCAAAGGCCCCCTTATGAGACCACCACTCCAGTTTACAGAAACACCACCCCCAAAAGGAACACTCCAAGCTAGCAGCACCTACCCAACCAGGCTTTGAGGCACAAATCCCCCGTGTCACCCATGCCCCCAAACCAGAGGCTAGAGCCTTGCCAACTTCTTGTTTTAAAAAATAACAAAGCCAAGGGCAGCAGACAGACCAGCTGCCCCTACACCCAACCATCTTCTTCCTGAAGACTCCACTTGCTACTTTTAATCAATTTTCTCTCCATCTGATGGAAGCAGCCCAAGACCTGGCCTTCTCTTGAAGACACCATCCCCCTCTTCGGCTTCTAACTTTGCTGGTCACAGGACAAAAGATAATCACTCCATCCTCCTGGAGGCCTCACTTGCCGCCCACCCCAGCTCCACGCCGCCCCAGGCCCTGTAACCCCGGACCCCACCCCATGCCCCAGACGAACTGAGGAGGGCTTTGCCCCCAGACTCCAGAAGCCACTCCCCAAGGCCTGAGGACGTACTCATAGAGGCCCAACATGGGCGGCCCCTGGTTCCGCGCAGGGACGCCCCTCCCCACAGCATCCCCGCAGCAAGAGGCTTAGTTTAAAACCTGGAGGGTGCGGTTGAGATCCCGGGAGGGCCGCGGATCCAGCCACCCGACGCGCACTCACCACGCAGCGCCACCAAGCCCGCACGTCTGCGCCACGGCCACGGGGAAACCCGCGCGCACCGTTAAATCCGGGCTCCGAGTGACGAAAAGCCGCGCTCGGCTCCGGCCGGCCAGGGACCGACGCACCGACCCGCGGACTCAAGGACCGTCCTGCTTCCTAACTAAGTTTGAAAGTTCCCTCCAGGGCTAGGGAAGGGACGCGGACTGCGCCGCTGCACCTCAGCGTCCCGGCCTGGGCTCCGCGCGGGGAGCGGGGTCGGACGCCGCCCGTCCGGGCTTCCAGGCGCTGAGCTCGCATCGCGCCGGGCGCAGCGCGGCGGGGACCTGGCTGAGGGTGGGGGCGGCGATCTCGAGAAAGAGGGGAGTGTCCTCCACCGCAGCCCCAGCCTGGAGGGGCGCCCGCTCGCCGTTCCTGGGGAGGGGACAGACCTCGATGGGCCACTGCCAACTCAGAATCCAAAGCCCCACCAGGCAGTGAAGGCCAATTAGTAAATGGCCCAATTAGTGCGCAGCGGCGCCAAGAAGTTAAAACCCCGACGCGAGTGTGGACGACCAAGGTGGGGGAGGGTCGATGTGGGGGCTGCGGCTGCCCCGGGGTGTGACCACTAGTGACTCTGTGACGGTCAGGGAGATTAGTATGTTTGACGTTCGCCGTCCATGGGGTGGCTGTGTGTGACAGTGTGCAACTGTGTGTCACTGGAAATGCGAGTGACTGTCGGAGTGACTTCTTTGTGTGCCTGTCCCCAGTTGTGACTGCGTGTGACAGCAGAGAGGAGCATGGAACGGGGTGTGTGGCATCGTAGTGTGGGAATGGGTGACTCGTATGTGGCGGTGTGACAGTGCAGATGGGCGAGTGACTGAGTGTGGTTGTGTATAAATGACTGGAGACTTGTGTGGGACGGTAGTGTAAGTAGGTGCGTGGCTGTCTATGTGTGACAGTGGGTCACTGTGTGTCGGCTTAGGAATGAATGCGCTGCTGTCAGGGGGACGTGGGTGAGTGTGTGTCACCCAGACATCGCGTGAATGACTGTCGGGGTGACTTCTGCCCGTGATCCCAACAACTCCTGGGCGTGAGTGTCACTGCCAGGGCATCGGCGTGAGTGTCGTACCCGTCGGCGGGGCTGATGGGTGCGTGTCCCCGCGCGTCGGCACTGCCATCATCTCCCCGCGTGTGTCCCCGAGAGCGCCCGCGTCCCGAGCCGCCGGGTGACTGCTGCCCGCGCTCCAGCCCGGGACGCTCTGGCGCGGCGCGCGGTCCGAAGGCGCGGGCAGGCCCCTCTCGCCCGGGCCCCCACCCCGCCCCCGCCTACCTTGCCGCAGTGGTAATAGTCCAGGGGCGCCAGGCCGGCCGGCTCGGCCCCGGGCCGCGCGCCTACCGCGGGCGCCGAGGGGTACAGGCGGACGTCCATGGCGGGCGCGGCGGCGGCGGCGGCGGCTCCCGCGGGCAGTGCCTGGGCGGGCGGCGGGTGGGAGCCAGTGTGCGAGCGGGTGTGCGAGCGCGGGGGGCGGGCCGGGGGCGGTGCCCGGCGGAGCGCCCCGCCCCCGCCCGCCAGCCCGCCCGCGCGCGCTATTGTTCCGGCCTCGGGCGCCGCGGAGGGCCCAGGGCCCGGGCCCAGGGGGCGAGGTCCCTCCCGCGGTCCGCCTGTGTCTCCGCCCCCCTGGGGGTCCAAGAGGGTTTCGCTCCTGTCCCTTTCCCGTCCCGCCTTCCACCACCAAGGGTGAGGGGAGGGAGAAGCCGGTGAGACACCCCTCCCCAGAAGTGGGACACCCCCGACCCCCTAGATATTTAGGGCGTTGCTGAACCCCACGCGGCGTCTGGCAGAGGGGAAGGAACACTCGGATATGAGTGCTGCCTTACCCGGGGGCCGCGGCCCTGACCCTGAGGCTGATCCTCGGATGTCCTCCACCCGTGTTCCGCTGATCTGAGTCACTGTGAGAATGGCCCTGGGGGATTGCTGCTTAAACTCTCACTTTATATATGAGGAAACCGAGGCAAGGACTTGCGGCGTCGGTAATGGAGTGAGCTCCGCTGCCCCCAGAGGATCCAGGACGGAAGTCACCGGAGAAGGCAAAAGGATCCTGCCCTCTTTAGTGACAGGGAGAGAAAGGACCATTGAAATGGCCTAGAAAGTGAAGTTCTGGGGAAGGGTCCAGAATCTGACACACACACACACACCACAACCACCACCACCACCTCCACCACCACGGTCTCCTGGAGCAAGAGGAGAACGGAAATGGGTGCCTCCCATGGTGGGACAGAGAGGTGACTGACACTGGGGCCCTCTCCCACAAAAGAAGCCCCCAATTTCATCTCAACACCTGCTAGCAGCTGGCCTGCAGCTGTTCCCCTTCTTTTCTAAGAACTAAGTCTCTACTCCCTTAACCTCCCACTGACTGGGCCACCACACAGCCCTCTGTTTCCTGGTTCTGGCACACTGGGGATGCCTGGCTCAGAAGGGCCAGGAGGCCAGGAGGCAGAAGTGGGTCAGGATGGGGTTCGTGGGTGGCAGCAGGACACTGGGATGCTATTTGGACAAAAGGGAGTGAGCCAGTTGCCAGCTTGGAACTTAGCTCCTAACTGCTCCTTGGGCTTTGCTGGTCCTGGCTTCAAGCTAGGACCACAATTTGTGACCATAAAGATCCCCTAATGTAAGATAGGTGTGGGAAACAGGCTTTTGCTAAAAGTTTGGGAACAACAGAAGGAAATTACAGCTCAGAAAGGAAAGAACTTCTAACTGAATTTCAGCAGTCATTGTTTCTAGAATTCAGTGCCGTATCTCATTAGAAGGAATTTCCCTCTGGCCCATCTCCTTTTTTCCATCTGCACATCCAACTGACCCAGCAGTATTTATTGAGAAGATCACCTTTCCTCCCACTTTGCTGCAGTGTTAACTTTGTCATAAATCAAGTAGTCCATATGTACATGGGACAGTTTCTGAATTTTCTAGTGTGTTCCATTAGCCTATTTTTCTCTCCTGGTGCTTTATCTCACTGACTAAATTTCTATTGCATTATGATAAGTCTTAATGTCCCCTCAAATGAGGCTACTGACTGTTATCTTTAAGATTGTCTTGACTATTCTTGACATTTGTACTTCCATAGAAATTTTAAAATCAGATTGTCCGTTTAAACACACACACACTTCTGCTGAGATTTTAGTTGCTATCACATTGAATCTTTAAATCAATTTGGGTAAAATTAACATTTTCAATGTTAAGGCTTCCTATCCATAAACATAGTATGTCCCTTCATTTATTTAGGTTTTTTTTTTTTAAGTTCTTTCAGCAACATGTTGTAATTTCCTATGTAGAGAACTTGCACATCTTTTATTAGATTTACTCTTGGGTATTTTATGTTTTTGATGCTATTATCAATGGTTTCTTTATAAGTATATTTTTTTTTCTGTTTGTTACCAGTACACTATGGTGGTTTTAAAACAAGTCAATAAATTATTTGACATTCTCCCAAGGGGTAGAGTCTAATAGCATTCGCCTTAAAAAGTGTTGGTCTCAGTGAATGGTTTTTAACAAATAGAATGTGGCACAATGTGTGCTGTGTGGCTTCTGAGTCTAGGTGATGAAAGTTGAAATATCTTTTGCCTGGCTCCCTCTCTTGGGACATTTGTCTTTGGAACCCTAAGCCACTATGTAAGAAGTCCTGGGCTGCCGTGCTTTGAAGAAGTCTGAAATAACCCTCACAGAGAATCCATATGCAGAGACTTAAAAAAGAGTGGAAAATGACTAGCCAGTCCCCTGCTGTTCCAGCTCCATCTACTGCCTGACTGTAACCACATGAAAAACCTTGAAATATCCAGCTGAGCCCTTCCTGAATCCAAAATGCACAGAAACCATGAGAGATAATAAATGATTATTGTTATTTTAAACCATGAAGTTTTGGAATGATTTGTTACTTGGCAATATATATCTAGAATGTGTAAAACAGTGGATTTTGTATAATGCCCTTTGATCCAGTGATACTGCCAAACTCATTTATTCTAATAATTTATCTGTAGATTGTTTAAAATAAAGATACTATATTCTATTTCATCTATAAAAATGAAAGTTTTGGTTTTCCTTTCCAATCCTTAAACATTTTGTTTATTTTTCTTGCCCTGTTGCACTGGCTAGTGTTGCCAGTATATATTGGAAAGAAGTAATAATAGAAGGCAGCCTTGTCTCATTCTCAATATCAAAAGGAAAGCTATCAATATTTCACTATCCATTATAGTGCCAGCTGAAGGTTTTTTGCTTTCTTCTTTGTTTAATTTCATTTTGTCTTTTGTAGATCCCTCTGTTGTGGGTTGAGAAGGTCAATCTTCACAGCAATCCTCTGTGTCAGGAAATAAGACTGCTGTGGCCATTTTACAGATGAGAAGTATGAGGCCCAGGGAGGAATCCTCAACATCACAGTGTAAATAATAGGACTAATCAGCATTACCTAAGTCTGGAAATCTCACCTGGAGCATATTTCCACAGTCTTGGTCTCGCTAACTCCGCTCAGAGCTATAGAACAACATCCACCAGAGGATGGAGGCCCATGTGCAGTGGATCAACTTCAGGAAGCCATCTGGCTCTCCTGGGGTCTGCCAGCAGCAGCAAACACCGACCCTGCTGGTCACCTCTGTCCACTGCCTTCCCTGAGAAGAGGCCGGCACCAAAGAGTTCTCAGGGAAGTCTGGCCGTAGAGCCCAGCAGGGAAGCCATGCAGACCCCAGCACTTGGGTTTGCCATTTTTTTGTTGGGGGTTGATCAGGTAGAAAGTTAATGACTCAGTTCCCCCAAAGAAACACCCCAGCCTCATTTGTTGTTCTCAGGATGGGAGTGGGACTCCTCTTCCTCTTGACCCCATGTGGAATCTGTGAAGAGGGGAGTCTCAGAGCTGCTCCATGCCCTGCCTGCAGCAATCCAGTTTGGGGACCCAGAGCATCTGCTATGCATCTTCTGGTTCTTAGTTTCCGATATCACAAATAGCTGAGATATCAGAATATGAATGTGCCTTAATATGTTTTGTTGTTATTCAGGTACGGTAAGGCAAAAGGATCAGGAGACAATTACCATTGAAAAGATAGTTTGTTACACACGGTTCCCAAGAGGAGAGGCATGCCACAATGCCACGGAGGCCACATGCAGAAGCACCAGGGTCAGTCAGGAGGCGGGGGGGGGGGGGAATAATTGTAGGCAAGAGCATTTATTGTGGTTTCCGTGAAAAGGAACAGGCAAAGCAGCGTAAATAGATTTAGGATTGGCTAGTTTGAATAATTTCCTACGGACACATGGGAGAATTATACTTCCCATCGACTTGAACTTAGGTACAACCTTGTGACTTACTTTAGAGAAAGGAACATAAGCGTAAGTGGTGCGAATCACATTCAGGTGGGACGTTTAAGGGTCTGGGTATACTTAACTTTGTTCCCTTTTCCTTCTACCACGAAATCCCTAACAAATTCCAACTCAATTCATTAAGACCCAATTCAAGTAACTTTTTGGTGGGGACTTCTCCAAGACTCTAACTCAGTGCTCCAATTTGCAGCTCCAATAACTGTCTGCACATGGGACCGTTAGTGTAGATTTCACTGAACCATAATAACACACTTGTCCTATGAGTATCTCCAGGGCAGAGATGATGGCTCGCTCATCTTGGTGCCTCCAATGACTAATACAGGATGGATGTTTCATGCCCACTTCCAGGGGATGTACAGCTTTCAAGGGACTTCCTATCTGCACACACACACACACACACACACACACACTCACTCAGGAAGAAGTAGCCTCTGAATTGTTCAGGTCCTAAGGCACAGATGGGCCACATTTGCCAGTAAGAGGAATCACAATTTAGCACATGTAGGTGACTCCCAGCAGTATCTGCACCTCTCTTCTCTTCCTTTCCAGTGGCCACTGTGCTTACAGTCTAGCTCAGGCTTAGACGTAGTGGGATATGTTAAGCTGGACTGGGGTGTGGAAAAAGGAGGTCCCCAGGAAAGAGCTTAGCTTACCTCTCTTGGCTGGGGTCCTCCAAAAGTCGATCCTGAGGCAAGGGACCTAGTGCAAGTAGTTTACTGGAGAGTGACCCCGGGACACACAGGTACGGGGCAGCGAAGTAATCACAGGATTGAAGTCAGCAAAAGGCACATTATCAGGCAAATTACCCCTGCTGGCAACTGCAGCTTCACTCCACGGGGGGATTCAGGAATACAACCTAGACACTGCCTCAGAATTATCCCACGTGAGGGGCAAGGAGTTGGGAGTCTTTACCCACCAACTCTTCACTGTCTTGGTTGAAGGCTGCTCTCAGAGGGCATTAATTCCCAGGTAGTTCAGCCTGGCAGGTAGAATGGGGCTCCAGCAACGAGAGAAAACTGTTAGACCAAGTGATGCAGGTACCAGCAGCCGGAAGCTGGGGCTTCCTGCATTGGGATGGTGAGGTTTGTGGGGATGGGGACAGAGCCCTGGGGCTCAAGTCCATCTAATAACAGAGCAGAACTCTGCTTTCCTGAGGCACTCACTCTGTGGGCATGTATGTATGCATTTCCTTCAGGAACTTGGTTGAGGTGGGTGTCTATTGCCTAGAGCAGCAGTTGGGCCTTCCTGGGGCCCTGGCCATTGTACCTCCCTCAACAGCACTCCAACATGTTTTATTTCTGACAACTGCCAAGTCAGCCCACAACCTTCACTCAAAGTGTCTGTTGGATGAAAGATCAAATGAACCAACACACATGTGGCAGAGACTTTAGCACAAGATGATTCACTCAGGCCTTGCATACAGGAGCACTGAGACACCAAAAGCTCTGAGTTCAATTCCTGAGCTCCGCTCAACTCCCTGTCTTATGTTACCCCCTCACTGCACTTCCCTGTGCCTCAGTTTCACTTCAGCAAAATGGGATGGTAATGCCTACTCCACTGGTTTGTTGCAAGAAGCGATGAGGAAACAGCAAAAGCACTTCTAGAACTCTGAAGCTCTATTTAATTGTGAGTTATTGTTATTAAAACGTGTTTTCCTTGTCAACAGCTCTAAAATCCCCTCACAAAAGGTAAGGACTTCTCCCTGACGTTCCACCCATGAATCTCTGTCCAGCTTTCCAGGGGGGCAGTGCCAAGGTCCACCTGGGAGACTTTACACTCCTTGGACTCTCACCGGGGGAAGAAGTTGGGGCTGGAAGGAAGGAGGGAGTGTGGCGACTCCTTGGAAGTTCACAGAGAATCTGCTGTGTGAACCAGCACAGTATCTTTGGGGATCTTCTCGCTGGCCTTCATGGTGGGCAGAGTTATTAAAGCACTTTTTACAAACGAGGAAACTGAGGCTTGGAGAGAAGTCCCTGAACCTCAGGCACACAGCCAAGACTTCGTCAAGCTGGATTCATATTGAAATCCACGCTTCCTCTACAGCAACACACGCTACTTGAGTTTAAATTAAATCATGCAGATTGTCTTACAATACAAAGGGCTTGAGTGAGCTATCTGGAACACATTCCCTGAGAACTCTCAAGATTTCCTTACATTTGTCTGTCATGTGCACACCTGTATATTATTATATGCTGGTTACAGAAGGAGAGAAAGCAAAAAAGTTAAATGTGAATGAACCCCACTCAAAAAAGAAATAGGAAATTACCATGTGCAGCTGTCTAAGGGGAAACAGAAAGCAGTTCTAATGACAGCTAAAAAGTGCTGAGCGCTAGATGTGTGCCAGGCACTGTGCTAAATGTACATCTGTTACCTCTATTAATCTCGACAACAATGCTGTTCTTATCCCTATTTTACAAAGGAGGAACCTGAGGCACAGAGAGGCCAAGTAACTTACCTGTAGTCAGTACATGGTGTAGCCAGGATTTTCAACTAGCCAATTTGGCTCCAAAGCCGACACTCATAACCACTAGCCTCACATATCTCTAGTCTTACATATATTTCAACTTATGCAAAAAAGAAAACTCTGTTAGTGTTTAGATTGGAATTACATGTAGTTATTAAATTAACTTGGGTAGAACCGAGTTTTTTAATAAAAAGTCTTTCAATCCTTTGAGATTTTATAAATATGTATATAAGTAT
This sequence comes from Vicugna pacos, assembly GCF_048564905.1. NCBI lineage: Eukaryota > Metazoa > Chordata > Mammalia > Artiodactyla > Camelidae > Vicugna > Vicugna pacos. The sequence continues at coordinate 32,752,317 of NC_133005.1, read as the reverse complement.
AAAGGAATACTATTAAAGTTCTGAATGAATATCTTGTGTCAACAAAATTTACTAAACTCTCTTATTTGTTCTAACAGTTTTTCTGCACATTCCCTTGGATTTTCTGCATGAATGATCATATTATCTGCAGAAAGAGAGAGTGATTTTTGCTCTTCTGTTTCAATCATCTTACTACTTCTTTCTTTGTCTTTTTTATTGCATTGTCCAGTTCCTCTAGAATCAATGTTAAATAGAAGTGTTGATATAAGGAATTCCTGTCTTGTTTCTTACTTCAATAAACACACTGTTTATATTTCACCATCAAGCCATTAAGTAAAATACTTACTGTAAAATTTTGGTAATACTCTTCATCAATTAAAAATTTTTCTTTTTATTCCTATTCTGCTAAGAGATGTTTCTGGGGGCATGAATTAGTTGTAATTTATAACGCTTTTTTAGCATATATTAAAATAATCATCTACATTTTATTTTCTACCAATATTATAAATTATATTAGTAGATATTTTCATGGTGAACCATCCTTGAATTCCTGAGATAATTGTTGGAATGTTGATTCAGTCATAATTTATTTTTTAATGCACTGCTAAAGTCCTTTTGTATGATTTAATTTTGAATTTTTGTGCCTATATTAATAATTGAAATTGGGCTTAGATTTTTTGTACTGTTATTGCCAAGCTTTGTGCACCAAGGTTATACTCATTTTGCCTAATGAGTTGAGGAAGAATTTGGTAACTGTTTCAACTGCTTAAATTATAATTGGATCATTATGGCTTACATTTTTCTTCAATAAATGTTGGTAAATTATACTTTCCTAGAAAGTTGTTCATTTTCTTTAACTTGTAAATTGCGTTAGTGTAAAGGTGTTTTTAGTCTTATCTTATGGTTTTATGAAGTCTTCTGTATCTATTATCTATGCTTTTTCTCTTTTTTCTTAATCTATCATATTCAAGGTTTATCTTTGTCATTAGACTATAGTTTTTCTGTATTATGTATTTTCTATTTTCTACATTCTCCTCTAGTCTACAAATTTTCTGCAGTAACTGTAAAAAATTCATGTGTTTTAAAACAAAGATAATAGTCAATTATCTGGCACTAAAGGTAAATAGTAAATTACCTGGCACTTAGAAAGTATTTGGCAAATTACTGGTAAAATTCATGTATGAAAAGTATTTTTGATCACATACCAGAGACCAGTGTGATTCAACTATGATCAAGACATGATTTGTGCTTTTACGGAGCTCACAGCTGAACTCGGAAACAGACAAGCAAAGAGCCAAACAAATACAGTGTAATAAACATAACCAAGGTGAGTAAAAAGTGGAAGGGGAACACAAAGCAGGGCTTCCTGAAAGAGGTGATGCTGCACTGGTCACTGTTGGATATTTAGGAGTTAGGCAAGTAAAGATGATGTGTATCTCTTGGCCCTACCCTTGGGCCCATCTTCAGTTGACTCAGTTCTGAGCAGGGGTTGGCTGCCTGGACTCAAGAATCTATGATCTTAAGCCTCCTTCATTTCCATAAGGGAATGTATGCTAATGTTTCCCCCTTCTGAGGATAATGATGCTCCACTTTGGATCCAGACATTTCTCTGGCCTATATTCTCCATCACCTGTAGTAGCCTCAGTGAGGTACAGGCTTGGACAAAGGAGAATAAAGATAGAATAAGTTGTCTCTCCTACACTGTTGGTGGGAATGTAATTTGGTGCATTCACTATGGAGAACAGTATGGAGATTCCTTAAAAAACTAAAAATAGAGTTACCATACGATCCAGTAATCCCACTCCCGGGCATATATCCAGAGGGAACCTTAATTCAAAAAGATACATGCACCCCAATGTTCACAGCAGCACTATTTACAATAAGCAAGACATGGAAACAACCTAAACGTCCCTTGACAGATGACTGGATAAAGACGATGTGGTGTATATATACAAGAGAATACTACTCAGCCATAAAAAAGAATGAAGTAATTCCATGTACAGCAACATGGATGGACCTAGAGATTGTCCTACTAAGTGAAGTTAAGTCAGACAGAGAAAGACGGATATCATGTGATATCACTTATATGTGAAATCTGAAATAATGACACAGATGAACTTATTTACAAAATGGAAACAGACTTACAGACATAGAAAACAAACTTATGGTTACCAAAGAAGGGGTAGGAATAAATTAGGAGTCTGGGGTTAACAGATACACACTACTATATATAAAATAGATAAACAACAAGGACCTATTGTATAGCACAGGAAACTATATTCTATATCTTATAATAACCTATAATGAAAAGGGATATGGAAACAAATGCATATTTGTATAACTGAATCACTATGCTGTACACCAGAAACTAACACAACATTGTAAATCAACTATACTTCAAAAAAAAAATAGAGTTCATTGTTACTTCTCACCCTGAAGAAGATATTTGACAAAGCCCCTTATAATGACAGCCATTCTCCAACTGCTGATGGCTTTGTGAACAGGCCCAGCCTTAGAAGAAACATCAGAACAAGTACATTAACATAAAAGATGTAAACTCTCTAATTACTCCCTTCCAGTTCTCTTCCTTAGGATCTCAGGAAACTATCTGGCTGAAGCCTAAATTTCCTGGTCCAAAAATGCTCAGAGAATTAGGGCTTACAATGGCTATAACTGGACAGGGAGAACAGTTTGGTTAATGGCCATAAGAAATACAAAGGGTTTCTCAGTCCTGGAATGCTGACAGCAACCACTCAGCTGTGGACTCCCTGAAGAACACTATTGAGCACTTTCTATGTACTAAGCGTTCGACGCGTGTTACTCATTTATTCCTCTCAGCCACCTGTGAAGTTGTTGCTGTCACCATTCCCAGCTTACAGGTCAAGAAAGTGAAGCTCAGAGAGGTTAGGTGACTTGCCCTATAAGATTCTAGACTGAGATTCAAACCCAGACAACTTAGCCCTCGAGCCTTAACCACCATCTCAAATGGGGTCACGTCTCCAGTGCCTGGGACAGATCCTAGGTGACTAAAGAATGGAGTGAGTGAAAAGAACGAATTACCATGAAGGCTAGGAAGCAACATGGGAAATTATTTTATTATAATGATAAGTGAAAGACAAATAACAAAATGGGGTGTGTGTGTGTGTGTGTGTGCTTGTGAATGTCAGGGATTGACGGGGAAAAAGCATGAGGGAACTATCTGGAGTGGAGGGAACTTTCCTGATGTTCTAGATCTTGACAAAGGTTTGGGTTACACACCCTAATGTAAACTATGGACTTTGGTTGATAATAATGTGTCCATGTTGGTTCATCAGTTGTACCAAATATGCCACACTGATGAGGGATGTTGAGGGTAGGGAAGTATATACATGTGGGTGGGGAGGGCTATGTGCAAACTCTCTGTATATTCTGCTGTGAACCTGAAACTGCTCTAAAAAAATAGTTTATTAATTGAAAAAAAAAAAAGGTTTGGGTTACACAGGCAGATGCAGTTGTCAAAATGCAGAGAATGTATATTTAAGATTTGTGCATTTCATTGCATGTAAATTTCAAATCAAAAGAAAAAATGTGAACCAATATTAGACTCTAATTAATTACATGCATGCTGATGTACTTTAGGGGGAGTTAAAGGATGTCTGCATTTGAAATGTGTCCTCAAAAATAAGAAGGATTGAAGGATGGGTAGAGAAATGGCTGGATGGATAAATACATGATAAAGCCAGAAAGAGTAAAATGTTAATGGCCGAATCCAGGTGGTGGATGTGCAGGTGTTTGCTGTATTAATATTCCTTCAATATTATTTATTAAACTGTCATAGTAAGGTGTTGAAAGAAAATATCTTGTATGTTGTAGTGGAAATTATGTAAAGACATTTTTTTCCTGACACTTTGCCCGCATCCTGCTATTTATGATGCTTTCCCCTTTAAAAGAATGCCCTTCCTCCCTCTCTTCCTTCCCTCCCTCCCTTCCTCCCTCATTTCATCCAGGAAATAGCAACTAAGTGCCAATGCTGGGTTAGCAGCAAATCCCTTCTCAGATTCCCCTCCTCTGCCAATCCCTGCTCACCATTTCCCTCAAGCAGCATCAGATACATCCTCTGATGGGCAACTATCTTAGACCCCAACTAAAGGCCATTCAGAGTTATAAGATCACAGGTTCGTGGGAACCCCACTATACCATCAAACTTGGAGAGAAAGAACCTGATTTATCTTTGTATCCCCCACACCAGCTCTTGGTCTGGCATGCAGTGGATCACCCAGCATCGTCTAGGCACTGCAGAGACAGAGACAGAGAAAAAGTGTCCTGTGTCCAGTAGGTAGAATTCTAGACGACTTTTTTTCAAACTTTCTTTAATGGTGTCTGATTGCCTTTTGGATAAGAAGAACACACAGCTCACCCTGGGGCCCCAGCGATGCTGTCAACAAGGCTTTTCACCCATCGAGGGAGGGGGAACCGGCATGCCGATTTGCAGTGATGTTTGTCTGCTTGGCTATGTGTTTGTTGTTGGTTTATTTATTGTTCCTTTTGTTTGTCATATGGTTCCTTTAAAATATCCAGAGAAGGAAACCACTATACATAAAGAAATTTGAATTTCTGAATGCCCGCTTCCCATCTGAAATGTCACTTGCACGTTAAGTCTCTGTCCCTGAGTTGCTGTGGCAACCCCGGCAGCACTCTTTGCCCAGGGTGACAAAGGGGCCCTTTGTTAGCTGGGAGGCCAGGTCTGGGTGCAGGGACATCCTATTCAGCCCGTCCTAACAAAGGAGCACACGTCCCCCTCTCTGAGCAGGGCAGCCGCCGGCCCGATTATGCCTGCGCTGTTGACAATCTTCCATGGGGAGACCGGGAAAAGAAATCCCCTATTATTGGCATCTTTGAGCCAAAGTTGTTTTTTTTTTTTTCCTTTTTCTCTCTCTGTGCAGCTTGCTGTACAAAAACCCCTGCAAAGGGCCCCACTCATGCTCTTGCAAAGAAAAATACTGGTTGTGAGGCCTCCCTGGAAGAGGGATGAGGCTCCAATCTTAATTGAATCTCCTAAACTTGGTTATTAAAATGGCAACACCAACAACAGTGGGTAAGCAGATGGGTTCTTCAAATTTTAGCAAGCAGCCTGGCCCTGGCCTAGAAAGAAGTCCTGGCCACCCCTATCTTTGAAGAGACCTCGGTCCCCAAGAGCAAGGGGCTTGTGCTAAGGGCAGGCCCCACCACGTACTCTGATCAGATCTGGGGCTCAAGTGTCATCAGCCTTAGACTCTCCTTGTCCCTCAAAGCAGAACCCCGGGGAGGGGGTCAGGGTGGGCAGTGCCTGGCCCAAGCTGGCTGCACTGGTCCTGAGAGAGCAAGGCTGGGAACCCAGCATCCTGGCTTCCCAGCTTAGGCTCTTTTAGGTCACAGGTGAGTGAAAAAGAGCACCAGACCTGGGCTGCAGCCCCCTACCCTCCTTCTGCTCCCAGAGCCATGGGGTTCCACCCTCCTACCTGCAGATTAGGACCATTGGAGGCTCTTGTAGCCTTGTTTCCTCTGTCACTGTCCCCACAAGAACCATCTTTCACATTCCTCTTTCTGATCCAGTGATGCATGGGGAAGCTAAGACTGGGGACTCCAATAGAGCCAGTACCAGGGTCGGTCTCACTCACTGCACCAGTGGCCAGCACGGTGCCTGGCACGTGAGGCACACTCTGAAAGCATCTGCTGAACCAGTGAATCACAAATGAGTGAATCTCTCGTAGGGACTCGTTTCTTCCACCACTCCTTGAGGTCGAGGCCATTTTCCTCATTTAATTCCATTCCTACTGTCCTCTGTTACCAGGTCCAGGCAGGGCCGGAGCAGGCTACCAGGATGACAGATGTGGTCCCTGCCCAAGGGGGGTTGCATTCAGACAGATGTGTTGGCAGACACTGTAGCGGAGGACAGTGAGTGCCCGGTGGAGGTGACCCGGGGCTGCAGGAGGCAAGAAGGGAGGCTGCAAGGAGTACAGAAAGACTTCCAGGCTGAGGACACTCCAAAGAAGAAACAGCAAAAGCAGAGCAGAGTGGTATGAAGTAGCTTGTTATGGGCAGTAGCCCTACGAAGCTGGCTATTGGTAGAGAATACAGAACATGGCAGAAAGGGCCTTTGCCAAAGAGGTAAAGCCAGAGGGAGGACCCCGTGAGCCAGGCTTAGGAGTTCAAAGCCAAGGCAACCATGAACAGTTGTATATGTTGTGTACTATGGAAAAGGGGTGAGTGCAGTTGAAATGCAGCCTGCAATCTGTTGGCCAAGCCATGCGGCCATGGATGAATCTTCCACTTAAAAATGCAGTGAGGTCAGCTTACAAAGACATCAGTTACTCAGACGTCTGTTCCCAGGGGTGGGCAATGTCCTCAGTCCAAACTTCAGGCAGTGTGTATCCAGGGGGAGGGGGTCCCAAGTCCAAAGGGAGGCCAGGCAGGAATCAGGGTAAATGAGCAGGCCCTGGAGAATCATTAGGGGCCACTTGGGTTGCCAGGGATGGCTGAACATGCACTCTCCAGTCCATCCAGATTTTCCAGCCTTCCACAACAAGGGGTGAAGGCATTTGCAAAGGAGTAGTGGAAACTCTCAGCCTCCAAGTTGATCCTAGGTTAAAAGAGAAGGGAAGGCCGGAGGGGACAGATTATGGAAAAAGGGAGGAGGCTCTGGTTTTTGAGGTCTCCATGGGATGGGGCTGGAGGAACCATGAGAAGGCTGGAGAGGTGCCTCCCCAGAACAATGTTACACCATGAAGGGGCAGCAGAGATTTTTGGTTGACTGACATAGGAGGTGACAGGGCTGTGAAGAAGGTGGGTACCATGTGTGGTCATGGCCAAAAACAAGAGCAGCTACCAAGTGAGCCTTGGATTGAGCTCTTGGCCTTGCTTGAGAGTCTAAGTGGAACATGTGTGGGGGCAGTGAGTGAGTGGGGAGTGGGCAGAGTGACTCTTTCACATGGGATCCTCACTTAGTCTTGGGAAATGGGGCTCGTCAGCCCATGACCTCGTTTTGACAGATGAGGAAACGGGTCCTGAGAGAGGACCCTGGGCAAAATCAGGAGGCAGATTGAGACAGAACCCAGGGCATCGGTTCCCCCAGTCCTGTGCTGACTCATCCAGTCCACTACATCCAAATTGAGCCTCCAGAACACCACCGAGATTTTCGTGTCATTCCAGAAAAACAGCACATCACATCACAATCGTTTTGGGGAGAGCAGCCCGTGGCCATCAGGACGGGGTGTTTGCTCTCACTGACAGCTGGGAGGAGGGGCCTTTATTCTGAGCCCCTGTGGGTGGGGCTTGGCCAGACCCGCCCTGCTGTGTCAGGAATTCTTCCCTTATTGCTCAGCAACTCGGTTACAAAGTATAAGATCTTTGAACTTGTTTTTAAACACTATCAACTCAGCTCTGTGTTCATTAATTCCCCGTTGTCCTGAAGCTGGACCCAGACAAAATCATCTTTTCTATTAAAAACTCAAAGGGACCCTTATACAGTGACAGTGGATTACATCGCAGCGTTTATGATACAATCCTCTCATCCTCTTTTGTTGTTGTTGTTGTTATTGTTGCTTCTGTTTTTGTTCTTTGGCCCAGCACCAAAAATCAAATACCACAAAGGCAACCCGTTTCAGCCGCTCTGAAACAGGCTGTGTCAGCCCACATATCGTTCCACTCTGGACGCTGTGTGACCCTGTGTTTGGGCCTCATATTAAATTAATAAGCACACGAGGATCATCCGTGCTGTACTCCAAGAGCCTCTTCCCGTGCCTGGCACACAGCAGTTCAGTAAACTTAGGATGGAAACCCAAACCCTGGTTTTCTCTGACCTCCTTGGAAGACAGCCAGTTAGAGTTGGCCAAGAAACCTGTTATTCGTGGTTTTCCATTTTAAACACAAGTGTTCTCACTTCACCTTAAAATTTATAAACACAAAGTCCATAAAGGGTATTTCTAGTGCCCAGCATGGTGTGGATCAGAGCAAAGGATCAATATATCACCTATGGAATTAATGAACAAACCGATTAAGTAATTACTGTCCCCAAATGGGCTTTCAGGCATCACGTTACTTCCTGAAAACAAGGACAATGGGGTACATTCCCTTGAGCAGAGGGAACTCACTGCAGATTAGAGGACTGGGACATGCAAAATGACAGCTCTGGAGCCTGTGACACCCCCCTCCACCCCCAACCGAATCCTACCTCCCTGCGGCTCCCATCCTCAAATCTTCCTCTCCTCCACTCCCACCCCGCTGCTGCTCAGAACTCCCCATCTGCACCCTCCTTATCCTTCACCCACCAGTTCTAGCCTCTCAACCTTTAGCTCGGATGCCCAATGTGGCGGCGAGTTCCCTGAGGTCAGCTTCTAAAGGAAAGAAGATCTGCATATCTCCTCCTGGTCCCCATCACTACCTCTGAGTGGGGGAGGCACAAGTGGGTCTGGGGAGGGATGGACGGAGGGAGTGGAGTTCTTTCAGCTCCTGGTACTTAGGAACCTCCCCATGGCCCTGCCTGCCCACCTGGGAGCCATCCAGCCCAGTGGGAATTCAGGGACACTTGCTGGAGGAGGGGAGGATGGAGTCTGAGGTTCGTTCCCCCCTCCATCAACCTAAGTACTTATTTAACCTTCAACTTTACTCCAACCTCAAAATTAATATTAACGCTATTAACACTCTCTCATAGATACGTTTTGAAAGTTTCTCTTCCACATTGTTTACTTTTCAACTTCATGCCTTCTCTCGCACTATAGAAGTCTGTCTGCTCGCAATTAAATCTATCAGGCTTCTCCTTTAATTTTTTAAAGCTCACTCAAATGTTTCCTTAGTTTTTTTTTTTAATACTGTATGGATTTACGAATTGCTCCCCCCCTCCCCTTTTCATCTCTGATCTCTCTCTGGAGCTTATTTTGCAGTAAGACCTGATGATAATTTTTAGCTTGACTTTTTATCCAAATGGCGAGCCAGTTTAGATGTGATTTAACAAATAATTCACCATTTCCTCCCTGAATGTGTAACACTAACTTCGTCACATGACAACGCCCACGAACCCTGGCGTTTGTGCCTACACTCTGCGGCCCTTCAATTCATCACCCCACAACCCCTTCACTTACAACGCGTTTTGGTAAACCGGTAAGGCCAGCCCTACTCATGCTTCCTTTTCAGGAAATGCCATTCTGTTCTTTCATACCTAGTGCTCCAGATTAATAATAATCTTGTTAAGTTCCCATCAATTTGAGGGGAGAGTTTTTATTGGGATGACATTGAATTAAAGGCCAATCTAAGAAGAATGAACATCCTTACTACACGAACTCTTCCTATCCAGGATGGGAAGTCCAATTACGTACTTCTTATTATATTTATTAAGGTCTTATTTTATACCCTTGAGTGGAGATTCATTATTTTCTCCACATTAAACTATTTCCTGGCCTTGTTTCCAGGCAACCTCCATGATGCACTTTTTTACTTGACTCCCAGACACCACACTTCCCTGCTTTTCCTTGCACCTCCCAAATGGCTCCTTCGTGGTATCTTGTGCTGGTTCCTTCTCTGCTCCCAGACCTCTTAACATTGGGCCTCAGAGCCCAGACTTATAATTCTCAAGGATTCTCCTGAATAAGTGAGTAATTCAGTGATAGCTATCTCTGTGCAAATGGATCTTCCCCTGGTTTGAGTATTTTTCTCCCTATGGTTCCTCACCAGTGGGAAACACTGAGCAAAGAGCCACAGAGGGTGTATGTCTTTACCATGTCAGGGCTGACTATGGTTGCCTGGATTCTCTGGGGTTATCTGAGCTCAGTGCAGAGAGCTTTGGGAGACTGGGGTGAGAAAAGCCCCCTTGTCTTAAAGTCAAGCTTCCATGTTGATCTATGAGGATAGCAGTCTTGACTTGAAATGCCAGTGCAGGAGCTACATTTAGAAGGAAATTGTGGTAGATTGCAAATATGGCCCCTCCTACACATGTGGAAGAATGATCTCTGGAGTAGTCAGTCCTGGATTCAAAACTCACCTATTCTCTCTGCTCACGGTGTGGCCTTGGGGAAGGTAACAGTATCTTCTGAACCTCCATTTCCTGGTCAGTAAAATGAAGACAATACGTAGATGTTGTGGGCAATTCATTCATTCGTTCGTTCGATAAATATACATTGAGTGCCTGTCATATAATTGGCATTGTTTTAAACACTGGGAACCCAGCACTGATAACACAAACAAAAACTCATGCCTTCATGGAACTTACATCCTAGGAGAGGACAGACAATAACAAAATCATAAGAGCTGGTGTAAATGCTGAAAAGAAATGTGAAGAAAGGAAAAGGAATGGAGCACAGGGGTTGTGTTTGAGACAGGAAGGACTCTTGTGAAGGTGACATCTGACTGGAGCAGGTCAAAGGTGGAAGAAGCAAGATGGTTTAGGTGCCACGGAGATTATTCAGGAGGGAAGTGATGGTGGCCTAGGATGGAGTGGGAGCCTAGAGGATGGTAAAGATATCCTACCCTAAGTGTGGTAAGGACCAAAGGATTCAGCCTGAGAAAGTACAGGAATTGAGTTGCTGTCAACTAGCTGCCATTGAGACTGAGGTTGGAGCAGGTGTGGCGGAGATCAGGCGTTCAGCTGGGACAAATTACGCTGGAGGCGTCTGTTCACTTCCAAGTGGAGAGAGCAGGGAGGAGGCTGGGTGTGTGGGTCTGGAGCTCACGCGCGTGGCTTAGGCTAGCAGGACAAACTTGGGGCTAAATAAGAGAATCAAGCAAAGTGTCGGGACCCCTGTGAATCTTGGAAAGGAGATAGTCAGTTCTATGCCAGGTGCTTCTCTTGGCTGGCTCCCTGCTGATTTGCGCCAACATATCAACCTGCACAATTTACATTGATGCCTCTGAGAAATCACACATTTTTTACACGTCACAGTCCTTCCAGGCCTCTCACAGGTGAGTCTGAACAGTGTCCGTTGGGAGAATCTGCAGAACTTTCTCCAAATACTCATTCCTGAGTTAGCTGTGCCCTTGGGGATTCCAGCTCAACGAGTCTAGGTCTTCATTTTATAAAAGCTCCCTGGGTGGTTTTTAGGGACACCCAAGTATTATCCATTGGTCAGAACCTTGAATGCTAAATTCATAATGCCAAGAATATTGTAAAAGAAGAAAAAAATTGGAAATATCCAAATAACAGAGGTGGGTATTCTTATCCTCATTGTATAGGTGAGGAATCTGCAACTCAGAGATTAAGTACCTTTCCGAAAATCACCTAGCTGTGACTGATAGCCTGGGTTTGACACAGGTTTTAGGGCCAAATATGTGTTCTTGTCACCACACCCCTCTGCTGCTTGGTTACTGGTCATTCCACTGAGGAGGGGGAAAGGTATTCTGATGGGTTGAGTGACAGGTACATCTCAGGGGTAAGTACCCCAAGCCCTGCTCTCTTAGCCAACTCTTCAGCCTGGGTAAGGATTAGGTCAATGTGTCCCCAATCCTGGTATGATCAGAATCTCCAGGAGGATCCCTGTGCCTTAGTCCCAAAAGTTATGCTTTGTAAGATCTGAGTGAGAAACACAGCCTTGGATGCAAAGTGCTTGCTGCCCCAAATGTCAGTCACCGCACAGACTCTTGCTCCCACTCCCCTCTGGTGCCCAGCGCCAGATCATGACCCCCCCCCCCGCCCCCCGCCTTGGCTCTGGTCCTTGGGGTCCTGGCAGGAGAGGGTTAAAGTCCTGAGAACTCGGGGGCTCTTCTCTCATGAGAATGGAATGTGGAGGGGAGCCCGAGGGATGAGGGCTGCCCAGTGCTGAGCAAAGCCATTGTTGCTGAACAATTGAGCCCCAGGAACAGAACAGCAGACGCTAATTGTGGGACACTTGTGTTGTCACATAATTATGAGGCCCCTGTGACCATTAGCATAAGACACTAAGCTCACCGGCTTGTTTTTGTCATAACATTCCCCAAACTGCTCTGCTCAGAAATCTGAAGAAGTCAGACTATCAATTAACTCAAAAGATCATAAGAAACTCAGCCTAGAGATTCTCTAGTTTTGGTCACATTAAAATCTCCCAGATGCTTGACAAATATGGACTCTCAGGACCCACTTCCAGAAACTTGGGTTTGGTGGGTCTGACTGGAGATGAAGGTGGGCGAGTCACTGAGATTCACAGAAGTCCAAGTGTAGCCCTCCTCGGGAGCTGGCAGAAGTCCTGGCAACCGTATCAGAGCTTTCTTTGTAAGTACCCTCACTCCCCCACCAAGGTCTCTGGTGTCCTGCTAATGTTGCCTGAGCTTTGTGAGTTAATAAACACACCCTCAAACACTGACTGAACCCCAAGATAGCTCACCAGGAAAACCAAGCCAGATGACAATTTCTCTGCTCTCATAGAGCCTTGGATATGATGGGAAAATAAGAATCACAGAGAGAACAATGTTCAAAACTGGAGCGAGGAGGGGAAAGGATGAAGGAAGAAAATGATCTCATCTGAGGGCCCCTCAGTCTCTGATCGCTGAGTTAGTTAGTCAGGTGACTTCGTACACAAGTCAGAAATCTATGGTAATCCAGCTGGGGCAGAAAAGAATAATTGATGGGTGAGTTTGCTTGATATGGAAAGAGCTGCAGCCGCTGCAGAAATAACCAGAACCCAAAGTCAAATGCCTCCAGGATTCTCTCTAGGCTTCGTTCTTATCACTGGCTTTCTGGGTCACCTGGGCACCACCAACTCCCTGCCTCACACCTTCCACACTCTCCCATCTGAAAGATGTTATGCCTCTTCCTTTAACTCCAATTTAAAAACTCCAAGGAAGGCTTCTGATTGGCATAATGGGGTCCAGGTTCCCAGCTCTGGTCCCGCAATGGCTGACTGACAGCCCACAGAACCAAAGGGTGAAAGGAGGTTGGGAAGCCTCTCCCCCAGTTCTCAAGAGAAATGCAGGACCAAGCAAAATGTGTTCCCCACAACAGTTCGCATACCCTGTTCCATTTAAACCTCACAGCCAACAAGCAAGTAGATGGACTTATTCCCTCTTTTGATAGATGAAAAAACTAAGACTTTGGAAGTTGAGGTGACTTTCTCAAGGTCACACAGCTAGTCATAATAACAGACACATACGAAGTCCAACAGAAAAAAATAAACAGGACAGAGAAAATAGAAATTACATAGTAAAATGATAGATTTGGCCTCAAGTATATCCATAATTACATTAAATATAAATGGGCTAAATGATCAAAATAAAAGACAAAGATAGACTATATAAGAAGTATAGAACTCTTGTCATATGCGCTGTAACAAGAGATTATTGGAAGTAGAAGGATACAGAAAAGTTGAGCACAGTGGGTTGTAGCTGGGAAGACAACATCTAAGCTGAGACCTGAGTCCTATGCATGTGTGAAGGGAGAGTGTTCCAGAAAGAGGAAATCCCCATGAAAGGGCTTTAAGAGAGGAATAAGCTTGGCATTTTCACGCAGGAGGAAGAATGCTGAATAGCTGGTACATAGTGAGGAAGAATGAGAATGGTTAATAGTGAAATCAGAAAGGCAGGGGCCGGACTGCAAATGGTTTTAAAGGCAACTGTTGTTCTAAGTGTCACCAGTAGGCCAGCAGCAGCAGCAGCGGCGCCTAGAAGCTTAATGCAAAGTCTCAGGCCCGCTCCAGACTTACAGAATTAGAACTTGTATTTTAACAAGTCCCCTGTTGATCAGCATGCCTGTTAAGGATTGAGGGGCACCGTCGTAGGTCACTTGAGGGCTTTATTCTACATGTGAAGAGAATCCACGGGAGGGATTTGAACAAAAGGTTTATGTTTTTAAAAAGATCCCTCTGGCTTCTGTGTGAAGAGTAGCCTGTATGGGGTCAAGAGTGAAAACAGAGAGACCAATTTGATGTTTTTTATAATAGTCCAAGAGAGAAAGAGAGAAAGTAGCATTTGGGACCAGGATGAGGATGAGTCGAGGAAGTTAGACGCGATCAGATTGGTGGTAAATTCTGAAGGAAGAGTTAACAAAACTCGAGGATGAATTCGGTGTAGGGGTAGATGAGGGAAAGAAAAGAATCAGGAATAACTTCTTGGTGTTTGAACTCAAGCAGAAAAATGCATGATGGTGTCATTAACTGAATTAAAGAAGACTGAAGGAGGAACAGATTCTGGGGAGTGGCAAGGAGGTCGAGCAATACTTCTGTATTCTAATTTTGACAGTTCACATTTGAGATGCCTATTAGACTCAGTTGGAGGGGCTGAGCTGCCCAGTGAATATATAAGCTGATTATCAAGGGAGATACCAGAACTGGAGATATAAATCTGAGAGTCATCAGTGTGTCAATGATATTTAAAACAACTCTACTTAAAGCCTGCTGGTTGTTGGATCAAAGTGTAGGACCAGAAATAAGAAGATCATGATGAAAAAGGACTGGTAATTAGCATTAAAGCCAACTGAGTATGACATTTACTCATTATATATTTCTAAAAATTAACTCAATTGCCCTAAATTCTACTCCTTAAAAAAAATCTCTCATATAATAGGAATATACTCTCAACTTCTTTATTTTGAACCAAAATCTTGTCTGGGCAAGAAACATCAACCTGCAATGACCTCAATCAATGCTGGTTTGGGATGCTAGAGATGGCAGCTGACAGAATCAGTAAGTAAGGGAGGCAAAGAAATCTGACACAGATTTAGTAATTATTGCTGGAGGTATCACCTCACAATTGCAAGCGTCAGATGCCTTCGTAAACAAGCCACTTAAAGCTCACTTTAAAATCAATACAGGAAATGGTTGTCTGTGGAAATCATGCAGAAACACCACCAGGACAAATTAAACAACCAAAAACCTGTTCTGATACAATGGGTTATTGCAGCTTGGGGTAAAAGTTTCTGCGATAGCAAAAATATAGATTCAGGCATTAATGTCTTGAGGCAAATGCCTCAAACGGAAATAAAGACAATGTTCAATGGAAAACTGTTAGATGATTCAGAAAGTGGTCCTATTGATGACAAAGACACTGATGGCCACGGTGCTGGTGAAGAGCTTGAATAAAATTGCTCCTTAAAATATGAGTGGAAAAAAGCCATAAATTAAATTATTTTTATAACATATAGTTTTAAATTGTATGTAATGAAATTATTCCAATAAAATTGGTAAGTAAACATCTATTTCAGTTATGCTCTAATGGTTTTTTTACATTTAAGTTGGCCAAAAATCTGGAGGCTATTCTAAATTGGAAAATGGATAGAGATGCATTATATTCTGGGTTGCCCTATTTTTCAGCATATATGGTATTGAATATTCCTATGGCTGTAAAACTAAGTGCAAAATTATGGCACTGTCTCCAAGTAGGAAGCATGAAGAGAAAGACTTGGATGAGCCATGAGAAAATCAGAGACCCAGTTCCCTACACAGACAGCATTCTGAGGTCATGGTAATGGGGCTGAATAAGACAAAAGCCCCTATCACACCACTCTGATCCGGAGTCCTATTCTGAGGGTATAGAATTCTAAAGAAGAAGGAAAGTGTATACACACACACACACATATACACCATACATACTACACACCACACACACATACCCCACACATAAAAATACACACACTCGAAGCTCAAGGCAGCCTTCAGACTGCCCAGAGATTTCTAACAGTTCTTTGTTAATTCCTCACATCCAAGTTTCTTCCTGTATCTATCGTTTCTCCAGGGTAGAGTCTGAGGGCAAGAGCCATCAACCTGGGCTACAAGGTCACCTTGACAGACACGTGCAGCCCTCGGACTCTGTAAATCTCTATTTTATAATGTTGATATATTTGGTATTTGATAAAGCAGTGGTGATATCAGCATTTTAAGTAAAATATCACAGCCCAGAAAAACTGAAGGCAATCTTCATGCAAAATAAAGTCTGATCTTGCATTTGTTGGACAATGTTTTTAAAAACATATGAACTATTTCTTCAGTGAAAACGAAAGCATTGACTAAATTAACACACTCTGTCCATAGCCCCATTTCAGTCTGGATTTAAAATGCCTGATATTTCAGTGTTATTTTAATTTACATTTCAATGGATATTAGCAAAGTCAAACATCTTTTTACAAGATAATTTAATGACTTATACTTTTTATTTGCTATTCATAATGTTTGCCTACTTTTTAAAAAGAGATTTTAAAGAAAAAATTGTGTCTCACCACCTCCAATCCTACCTTGAAGTAACCAACACGTTCTGTTGGTTTTGTAGCCTTCTTAGTTTTTCTCTAAATGCATCCCAAAATATAGATACTTAGATGGTTCTCATAAGGTGATTCCAAAGCTACTCAAATACACTGGATGGAGTGTGAGGTGTGGGGAATCAGCAAGGGAAACCTGGCCATGTCAGTCTGAGACAAATAAAAATCCTAAATAGAATCTGAGTCAGAGATGAAAAAGAGAGACATAAGCAAACACTTTGCCACCAAAGAGAATGAAATAAACATAGCATTATAGAGACATGAAGAGGATATTTCTGAACCCATAAAACAGATGAAAATTTGGGGCAAATCTACTTTCAACAGAATGAAAAAAAATCAACAACTCTTTTAAAAAAGGCCAAAAAAAAATAAATGAGGTCCTAGAACAACAGATCAGGTTAACAAAAGGATGGGCAATACTAAGGAAAAATATTAAGGAAATGAATGATGCTATTGTAACATTTTAAAAAATGGTGTAAGAAGTGATAAAAAAAAAAAACTCATTATTGAAGAAAGCCAAATCAGAGAGACTGAAGGTAGACGTGAGGAAAATAATGCAGAATATGGAGGCAAAGGACAAGAGGATGAGAAAGCCCACACAGGAAAAACAACAGAGATCCTATACAGGGTAACTGGCATTCCTAAAAAACAGACCAGAATAAACTGTACAGAAAAAAAAATCTGAAACCTAAAGGAAGAAATCTTTCCTAATATGAAAGAGGACCTCAAATTGAAACCTGAAGTAGTCCATCAAAGACAGGAAAAAGTAAAAGGCAATAACAAGGCAAATTCTGATAAAATTATTTCATTTTACATATAAATAAAAATTTATGTAAATATCCTTGGAGAAGAAACAGGACCTTGACTTTTCTGCCTACGATTCGCTGCTAGATGACAAAAAAGTTCTGAAGAAATGAAAAGAATATGGTGCCAGAATTCTAAGCCCAGCCAAGATGCCAGTCATCTGTTAAGGAAACAGACAAGATTGTTACTAAACATTGGAGAATTTGAGGAGGCAATTACTTTAAAACTCTGTCTCAAGAACTAGTTGAATAAATAAATACTTTTGAACATGAAAGTTACGTCACGGAAGGGTTGCAGTGAGCCCCAAATCCATTCAAATTCTAAACACAGAATTAAGACTTGATGAAAAAAAAAAAAAAGACTTGATGACTATGAGAAATCTAGTTATAAAACAAAGTGAAGATATTCAATTCCTTGACAGAGAAAGACACATAATACAAGTATTAATAATAATTTCATTATAATACACTGGGACAACAATTCAGGATACATGGATATACAAATCTAGTGATTTAGATTTGGAGTTGTAATTAACAGAGGAAAGAAAAAAGGGAAGTAAAAATATGCATTTTCCTATTCTTTCATAGAGAGATAAAAGACCAGATCCTACTTCTAAAATTGATAAATTGGAGAACATAGGATTAATCATTATTCAATTATTAATAGATCTAAAGTATAGATCTATATAGTCATTAAATTATAAGCAATACAGCAAAAGACACAAAGCAAAGAATACTGCCATGAATCACAACAACAAAAACACAATATTCTAACAACACTTTGAAACAACAGAAATTATTATGGCAATAAGTGAAAATGGTATAAACACATATTTTTTCTAAACTTACTTGAATTAAAAGACACAACACAGCTCCAGAATGCCTACAAAACACTTAAGTAAAACAAAATGATTCAGAAAGATTATGAGTAAGAGGAAAAGCAAAGATGTTCTAGGAAATGCGAACAAAGAAGAAGAAATCATAGCACGATGCTAACATCAGACAAAGTGGAATTCTCTCAAACATTCAAATACCATAGCAGTCTCCTGCCACTTAAATAGTTCCAATGCATCATGAAATAAAATTTTCAATTATTTTCACAAATTGTGCAGGACTCAATATTAAAAAGTAGACTAAGCACAAAATGGAACACCGCAAACCCAATTATGAATATATCTGCAGAATACTGAATAAATGTTAGCAAATAAACTAAATAGTATGTTAAAAGAAGAAATGTGAGATTAAGCAATGATTGCTCAAGCTTTGATAGACTATTCACATAAAAAGAAAAGAATAATCTCAATAAACAGCCTAAAAATCAATTTCAAAAAAAAAATCCATCCCTGATAGCAATATTTCATAAAATAAGAAGAGGAGGCTATTTCCATAGTATGACCCCCTCTTCCAAAAAATACTTATATCGAGTGACTGTTAGCATCACATTCAATGGGAAGACACTTTCCTCTTAAATAATGAGAAAAGACAAAAGACTGCTATTACCACCATTTTTGCACTCTCTTCTGAAATGCTACCAATATCACCAGGCAAGAGAATGAAATAAGAGGTACAGATATTGGGGAAACAAGCAAAATGATCAATATTTGCACATTGTGTAATTTTCTACCTAGGAAAAAAAACGCAAGAAAATCAA
Source organism: Vicugna pacos (assembly GCF_048564905.1). Classification (NCBI taxonomy): domain Eukaryota; kingdom Metazoa; phylum Chordata; class Mammalia; order Artiodactyla; family Camelidae; genus Vicugna; species Vicugna pacos. The sequence goes on along the minus strand of NC_133005.1, from coordinate 32,733,722 downwards.
TTAAAAACCTGTTAGAAATAATAATAGTTTCAGTGAAGGCAGATGGTTTAAAAATAAATATACTAAAATCAATAGTTTTCTTAGATTTGCAACAATGACCAATTAGAAAACACAGCAGATTTTAAAAAGAGCATTCAGGCCAGCAATAAAAAGGGAAAGATACCTAAAAATAAACTTTTTAAAACGTGCATGATCTATATGAAGAAAACAACTACTTAACTCCACTGAAATACTTAATAGAAAGAAAGGAAGGAAGAAAGAAAGAAAGAAAGAAAGAAAGAAAGAAAGAAAGAAAGAAAGAAAGAAAGAAAGAAAGAAAGAGAAAGAAAGGAAGAAAGAAAGAAAGAAAGGGAGGAGGAAAGGAAGGAAGGAAAGAAGGAAGGGAGGAACGAAGGAAGGGAGGAAGGGAGAAAAAAGAAAAATAGCACCGAATGGAGTAAATACTTTTAGAAGATAATTTGGCAATGTCTCTCAAAATGGCAAATGAGTATATCCTTTTATTCAGGAAACCCATTTTCAGGGACTCTACAGAAATTCTACCACAAAGTACAAAATTACTGTGTCTGCAGAATGACTCAAGAATCTTGACCTGAGCTACTGGGTACAGTTTCCAAAGTTAGCAAAGTGTATCAAATTGACAATATGCAGAAACAGCCTTAAAAGGTGCTTACCCTTTGAGCTGGCAATTCCATTCCTAGGAATTTATTCTTTGGGAAATAAGCATGGTCATGCTCAGAGTTCAGTTTCTGGGAAATGTACTGCAACGATGCTCATAACAACGAAAAAATGCAAACAACTTAAATGTTTAACAATAGAATATTGTGAACACTTAACACTGATGTAGAAAAATATTAAATGACATGGAAGGATACACATGATACATTGTAGCAGGACAAAATCAAGTTATAAGACAGTACGTTCTGCATATATAATGTGATTGAAATTTTGTTGAAGAAAAAACTATGTGGGTATGATATGAATGGCCTAGAAAAAAAGACCTGAAAGATACAAACTGAGTTGTTGGGTTATGGATGTAATTTTTAATTTTCCTTCTGGCTATATTTTCTGAGTTTTCTGCAGTAATTGTGTTTTACTTTTGTAAAACAAATACTGTTTTAAACCCATTTTTTCTTCTGTACAAGGTCCCAAGGGCACTTGACCTGCCACCTTGACTGAGCTAACAGTATTTTGTGATTTTAGAGAAGTCCCTTTCCCTTTGAGGGCCTTCAGTTCCTCACCTGTAAGTCGGAGGATTGGTGATTTCTAAGGTCCTTTGAGCATTTGTCTTGCTCTCTGGCTTCCTTTAAGTCACCAATATTAGCCCTGAGGTGCCCTTTATAGCACTGCTCAGAAGACCTATTGCTGGTTAATTCACTCTCGGCTGGCAGGGTCCCACCCATGATCCCTGGGCCCTGATCATTTCAGTGCAGACCCAACTTCTAATTGCCAGAAACACATCTTTGCCTAAGGACTTTCTGTGGAGGCCAGAGCTCTCTCCCCACCCCTGCAGTCTGTCTAAGTGCTGAGCACCTAAGGCATCCCCAGCCAGGATCAACCTTCAAATAAAAACCACCCAAGTGTGTAGATACGCCAGCTCCCTCCCCTCATAGGTGGATCCCAGAATTTCCCACTGGGATTGACCTTCAGTTGTCCACTGTGGCAACAGACTTGACCATGCACCCCTTACTGGCTTCCTTCCCTTTCCTGCTTAGCAGGTGCACAGCCTCTCCTCTAGGACCTGGTTCCACATGGAAGTGGACAAAAGGGAGAGATGCCACAGACTCTGGGTCAGCCTTGAGGGTCTGTCCCTCAAACTTCAGGACCTCAGGGCAAATGGGATACCCTTTGCTTGAGGGGCAAGAGTGGACCATGCCCTCCTCACAGGGTCTAACTTGAGGGCTTTAGGGGCTGGGGGAAGAGCTGACTCTGCTCCTACAACGAGTTCATCATGTTCTTTGGCACCTCAATGCTGTCTCCATTTAATTTTTCAGAAGCACTAACGCATCAGAAAAGAAGTCTGCCCTGAAATTGCTGTTTGGATGAGTGTGACATTTGTAGGCCAGCGACAGAAACTGGAGGAGCAGATGTGCTCACACAGCCTCATCTCACAGCCACCCCTCCCCGCAAACAGTGAGCAGGGAGCATTTGCCTGGATGGAAAAGCACAGCTTAGCAGCCAGAATCTGGACAAGGCAAGAAAGGGAAGAGGAAGGAAGGGAGGACAGGCAGGCTGACTCAATACCAAATATATCAAACACTTCCCACGTGCCAGGTCCACAGTGCCATGTTGTGCTTAAAACACATCCTGTCACCCCCATTTTAGAGATGAGAAAATAACAGAAAGGGGATGTGTTATTTTCTCAAGGACACAAAGCTAAGAAACAGCAAAGCTGGATCTGACCCCATCTGTTTGATGTCCAATTCCTTCGAATACGCCTACAACAGAGAGAAAAATCTCAGTGACAGTTTCCTTCCTTTTATCTTCCCTTTCCCCCTTTTCCTTCCTCCCGGAGGAAGCCGAGATCCAATGAAATTGGGAGACATGTGAAAAGTAATTGGGATGTTTTGAGGGCAGAAACAGGACCAGGTAACTAACAGGATGGTGAAGCTGAGGGTGATGAAAGAATCCAGGACACGTCACAGCAAGTTTCTGTCCTGGGATTGGGCACAGAGATAAAGAGTCTTCAAAGGAGAAGGCGCTCTTGGCAGGAAATGGAGGGAGGGTACTGGATTGAAATATCTCTGGACGCCAATAAAGGAGTCCTGAGACCACGGAACAACCAGTTCTAGACTTGTGGAGAGACAGGTACACTGGAAAGACAGGGATCCTTCCCAAAATGAGCCTTGTTGTGGTTAGACTTTCTTCCCAGAGTCCTGGATGTCCCTGCAACGTAAGGACATCAGACAGCTTGATCTGATGGCCACTGGAGAGATAGAAAATTGTAGAAAACAGATAAACAAACTACTAAAGAAGCATATGCACGTGGGGACAGTCAGTGAAGGGAGACAGCCATTCTCACCTGACCATGTGCTCAAGCAAGGCATCACTGGGTCACAGTGATCATCATAATGATGATCCTCAACACCAAGAAAATGTTACCTGATATTCAATCCCTGACAGTAAACAAAGCAAGATGTCTAAATCCACTTTGTCTTGATTTCTGGTCAATGTCAAATCAAAATGATGCTTAAAGGAGCAAATTTTAGTTTCTCAGAATGTTCACCTGGGAGGAGGATTTAAGGAATATCTCAGATCAATTTTTTGTGTGCAAACAACAGAATACTGGTTACGAATGTCACCTTACCCAGAGGTCAACCTTATAAAGCACTGGCTTGGTCTTGACAACTCACTATCCACAGTTCCTAGGGCTCCTTGAAACACAATTTGAAAACCACTGGGCTTATCTGACAAGGTCATTTTACAGATAGGAAAACTGAGGCCCAAAGAAAGGAAGGTACTTGCCCAGGGCCATCCAGAAATATAGTGAAGCCCAGGCTCAAGTTATGGTCTGGGGCCAATTCCCAGGTTTGGATTTTATGAAATCTGAAAACTTAAAGGCAGAAAAAACATATGACCCTGTGCTTTCAATCCTACCAGAGAGTGGTAAAGCCCAGAAGTGTTACATAACTTTCTCTTGGTCCCACAGCCCAGACAAGAGTCACGGCATTCTCTCCTCTTTGTTGCCCAAATAAGGTGATCTAGCCCATGGTGGGACAGAAAAGGGGTCCAGCTGGAAAATTCCAAGTCAGGGCGAGCCAGTACTTTTGTGAGATTTCTTCCATTTCCAATGACAGAGGAGAAACCCACATCCACAAATAATTGCACTTACAATAACACCTGCTTAATAACGGTGAATTTTTGCAGTTGCTTAACAATGAGACAGAAAAAAATAGTAAAAAATTTTAAAACCCTCGATAGCTGTTCCAAGTAAGTTCAATTAAACGTGCCCTTAGGTAGAATAGATATGGTGAGCAATGTCTCGTCCAATTCCTTGTTTCCAATTTCCTTGATAAACACACTCTCCAGCAGACAAGGTTATTATGTCATTTGTTGAAAAGGACTGCAGTGCAGTGGAAAAGACACAAAAGCTTGAATCAAACAGATCAAACAACAACTGGCTAGCCACAGATCAGTGAAGCCCCCCATAAAAGGAGCATAATAATATCTACCTCCACAGGCTGCTAGAGGATTAAATGAGATAATGCACAGGAAAGAGTGATTTGAAAATGTACCTCAAATAGTCACTAGAGCTGCTTCTGAAATATGAAGTCCAATAACTGAATTATTTCGTGAGGTTTTCTTTAAAATCATCTGAAGATGATAGAGTAAATGTAGGCTTCCTAAATGTCTCTCTCTGCAAATTGAATAGAATGTGCAAAAATAAATTTGAAATAACCAAGAATAAGCCAGCAATTCTGAAGCTAGGGATGGACCCCAACCACCTGGGCTAAATTTTGAAAAGTATCTTCCTGAAAAGGAAAAAAAAAAAAGGACCAATTTGGAAGGAGAATTTAAGAATTAATATGTTGATTCTCTCTGCAATGGGGAAAACGTTGGGTGAATGACAATCAGAAGAACCTCATGACATCACCCTGTTTTGTGGGGTGGGGACAGGGAGAATGTACCATCCAAGAGAGAAGCCAGGCAATGTCGGTCTAGAATAGGCTTTTCAACTTCACACGATTGATACTTGGGACAGGAGAATTCTTTGTTGTTGGGGCCATCCTGTGTAGTGTGGGATATTCAATAGCATCCCTGGTCTCTAACCACAAGATGTTAGAAGCTCCTCCCAGATTGTGCCAACCAAAAGAATCTCTAGACTTTGCCAAAGGTTTCCTGGGGTTGGGGGAATGGGCCAATATCACTCCTGGATGAGAACCACAGGTCTAGAAGACCCCCACCCCCTTACTCCAATAAAACAGCGAGTTGGCCAAATGCAGACAAACCTATGATACTTGCCGCTCGCTGAGAGGGAAGCAGAACTCTTTCAAGGGGATGAACACCAGGACAAAACACCCTGATGACACATAAAGGCTTTACAGAATGGAGAGAGGAAACAACATTTCCTGTGGGCGAGGCAGCCCAGAAAAGATGTGGAATGCAAAGAATGACCCACTTGGCTTCTCTCCCTCTGTCAGTAGGTACAGGAGCTGGGATATTTAGAACTCAGTCTCACAAGACAGTGGAAGAGGTTGGCTGGACTGATGGCCTGAAGTGGATTGTTTATGTGACAAAGATGTGGCCTCAGAAGGTGGATTGTCTCTGAAGCTGACAGGACCATCTGAAACCGAGAGTGTCCCTCCTCCCCCTTGTCCCCGATTGGATGTGTTCCCCAGTCAGGCAGGGCTTTAAGCCACGTGCTATATGGAGAAAGTCAGCAAGGCTTCACTTGTAACTGTTGCCCAGGTCCCCAGCCCCTCCTCTCCCATCTCCAAGCACCAGAAGAACAGCCTTGAAATTCAAGATCTGATGGGTATAGAGAAGACCCAGGTAAACAAGGAAGGAGGTATGGGAGACTCCAGCTGTTCTGTATCTAGGCAAAGAAGAAACCTGATAAAAACTCCTCTGGTTCAAATGTACATATGTTGAAATAACAGCAACAACAACAAAATAATATTAAAACTATGGAAATTTTCAAAAAGCATCAGGAAAGGAAAGGAAGAGATAGATCATGTTAAAAAAAAAAAAAAAGAAAAAACCTAGCTTTGGAAAAAAGACATGGCCCAGAAAACAGAAAGAAAAATTAGATCACAAATGTATCACAATTCCAAAGAAACTGAAGATAAGATTATAATTCAGCAGAATAAGATTAGAAGGATTGCAGAGCCAAGGAAAAAAAAAACTGTGGACCAGAATAATACCACTACGCTACTATTAAATAGATAAGAAACTGTGAGGACAGAAATGACACAGCAGAAAAATAAGTTGGAAGCATTTTTAGATAGCCTACAGAAAAAAATCATAACAAATGCCAAGGAAACAGCCAAAGAGGGATAATTTAAAGATGATGGCTACGGATGACAGACAAGGGAGGTAAACACACAGATGAGCAGCCTTAAAGAAGAGAACAGAACAAATACATCATAAAAATAATCCATCATATAATAAAGGGAGAAATTGAAAGAATATATGGCATTGCAAAAACATTATTCGAGTCAGATGAAGATCTAGATATACTCTGGTCAAGATGTTCAACTTAAAGGATTCAAGAAGGAATTCTATAAACCAGGAATACTAATTTATCAAAAAGAGGAAGAATATCAGAATCCCCTAAATTTCTCCACATTAACATTTGATGTCAGAAGAACAAAGTAAAATCTGCAAAGTTTTGAAGGAAACAGAAGTGTGACTTAAGAATTTTATACCCAACAGCTGGAGGGTATAGCTCACTGGTAGACTGCCTGCCTAGCATGCATGAGGTCCTGGGTTCAATTCCCAGCACCTCTGTTAAAATAGATTAAATAAAAACCTAATTACCTCTCCCAACCAACAACAAAGAAATGATTAAAATAAAATAAAATTTTTTTAAAGAATTTTTATACTCAACAAATATTTTATTCATATTTAATCAGGACTGTAGGATCCATTAACATTTCTCTTAAAAAGCTTTTGATAATAAAACCCAGACAACCAAAGATAATTCAAAATAAGAAGTCACTTTATAATGGCCTATAATGAAAAAGAATATGAAAAGGAATACATGTATGTAAAAATGAATCACTATGCTGTACACCAGATATCAACACAAAACTGTAAATCAACTATACTCCAATTAAAAAATATAAAAAATAAATCAGTTGAAAAAATTTTAATAATAAAAAAAGAAGCCAGGAACAGGAAGACTATTGAAAGAAAGGGCAAGAACTGAGTCTTGGAGCCTTTTAAATATAAAACGAAGCCTGAATAACTGCAAAAATTAATTTCAAGTCAAAATGAAAATTATACAATTCCCCAAAGAAAATCTATGTCATAGAACAATGAACAACAAAAATAAAATATCTGTAATGAACTGTGAGAAAAATCTCAGATCAGAACAAAATTGGATCAGGGTGGAGATACTAACTCTTAGATTTGTGATCTTCCACAGTGAAGAGTCCATTCATACTATGATACACTGTTTTATTTCTTGACAAATCAAGAAAAAGAGGTTTGAGTATACTGTTTTTTACAAAGTAAAAGCATCTGATAAACTCTATCAGTAAATGGTCAGGTGTGTTGAGGGCAGAGAATGCGGGAGGCCAGGAGAAGGACTGAGCAAGAGTTGAAAGTAAAATGATTTTCAAAGATGTGCCAGGCAAATGCAAACTAAAAGAAACCACGATCTAGTAGATTAAAAAAAAAAAGTAACCATGTGAGCTGATGGATGTGTTAACTAATCTTATCGTGGTAATAATTTTGTAATAAACACATATATTAAATCATTATCTTATACATCTTAAACTGAAAAAAAAAAAGAAACCACGATCCATGATATGAATATCAGACAAGGTTGAACCGAAACCAAGAATTGTTGAATGAAGAAAAGCATCACTCATGATGACCAAGGATATAAAACATTAGAGTAATTGTCATGACACTTTATGTTCCAGATAACGTAGCATCAAAATACACAAAGCAAAAACTATAGCAGAAACGCAATGTGGAATCAATAGAAATACAAGAGTAGGAAACTTTAACTCCCCTCTCTTGATTTTTGACAGTTAAGTTAAATAAGTAAGGAGATAAATAAGCTCAATAAATTAATAAAATCAATAAAATTGATTGATAAATTAATAAAATTGATGAATAAAATTGATCAAAATATGAGTACATATGATACACTGCATTCTGTACACAGGGACCAGAGAATATTCCTCTTCATGTGTCAATGCGATACTTGCAAAAGTTTGCCATACGCTAGGCCACAAAGGAAACCTAAACATTTTGCAAGTAGGTACATCACAGTTCACAAACACTGACCTTGATGCAATAAAAATGTAAATTAACAGTAAAGGCTAAACAAAGCAGAAACTGAGACATTTTCTCTCCTCAACAACTTTTGGCTCAAAGAAGAAATAAACAGCTAAAGCCATATCCAGAAGAAAATCCATAGGCTTGAACAGTTACATTCCAAACAAATGTTAACTGGTATGTCCTCAGGTTTCAACAGTCTATGGCCACGAAGTAATTTTAAGACCCAAATTATTATGACTCTCAGCCTTCCTTCCCACTAATCGCAGGCCATCATTCTACCAGGTTCCCCATGGAAGCATTCCTGGGAAGCCCCCCTGCTTCCCTGTTCCACAAGTTCCACCTGATCTCACCTCTCTCTCCCTCCCTCCCTGTCCTTACCCCTTTTTTGTGGTTAGCAACCACAACGCAGGTATATGTAGTGATGGAATATGATTATAGTGGTGATTGCACACATCTATATGTGTTAAAATTCAAACAACTGTACATCCTCTCAAAAGAGTCAATTTTACTCTATGATAATTTTAAAAATACAATTAAGGAGAAAGGGTAGTGATCCAGAGAATTTAGGAAAAAGAAACTTTATGAATTTTTAAAGAAAGCAGGCATATAAATTATACTAAAAGCTGAAAACAATAAGAAAAGAGAAAACTGGTCCTCAAACATTAATTAAAACATTAACTAATCAATTACAGCAATACATTAAATAACTGCCATAATATGTCCAAGCAGGGAGCTTACTCCACGTCTACAAAGATGGTGTAATATTAGGAAATTTATAAGTACGAATCATCATCCTAATAGGTCAAAATAGAAAAATGACATCTCCTTAGATGCCTCAAAAAAAAGGCATTTGATGAAACGAAATCTTCATATCTAATGAAAAAGAATTTTAAAATAGTTTTATAACATTATCAATATATATCTATATATTTAGATATCTACAGATATCGACTGGATGAAGATTTACATATGTTTCCAGTAACTGACATCTTACTCAAAAGTTCAGCAGTAGGAGCATTTCTGATATATCAGAAGATCAGAACATCCGCAAGTAAATAGCAAAATAAAATAGGGTATAGCTTTTGGAAAGGGGGCAGCAAAATATTCACAAATCCTTCCTAGGAAGCCTAAGAGAACCACTAATAAACCATTAGAAATAATATATTAATGCAATAATAATAAGAATAATAATACACTAATTTAGGAAAATACATATATTATAATAGGTCAGGAAAATAGCTCATTACAAAACTTTAATAATAATAGCTACTATTTGTTAAGGACTTAACTAGTTACCAGGGGTATTGCCATCAAATAGGTACTGTTTCTATCCTTGTGTTAAAAGTGAGGAAACTGAGGCTCAGAGAGTCAAAGTCATCTGCTCACAGTCACACAGCTTGTGAATAACAGAGCCAGGATGGAAATTCAGTAATTCCATTCCAAAGCCCGTATGTTTAACCACCAGGGACTACTACTTCCTCCCAGAATGCTTTCACATATGCAAGCAATAGCTAGTCAGAAAATACAATGGAACAGAAGTCTCATTTCCCAACAGCAACGAAAATAAGAAAATACTTAGGAATGAACATAACAGGAAATGTGCAGAACTGCAGAGCCTCTAATGCAGAGAAATATAAGACACTCTGTAGGGACGTAAAATATAAGAAAATATTTGCATGAATAAAGATAGATACATTCTTCTAAGTAGAATCTAACATAAAAATATAAATTCTTCGCCAAATAACATAAAATGTAATGCAATCCAAATTAAAACCTCAAAAATATTTTTGTGATCTTAAGATATTTCTAAACTTTGCCAAGAAAAATGACTGTAGAGAACTATTCTTTTAAAACAGTGAGGGGAGAATCTTCCTTACCAGGCACTAAAATGTATTTTAAAACTACAGTAATCAATAATGAGATATGTTGTCTAAAGAGATAGACAAACCAGTGAAACAGAATAGAGAATCCAGTTTAGACCCAAATATATATTGAAGTTTAATTTATATATAGTGGCAACATTTCATCTTAGAAGATTATGGTTCACACAATAAAAGATGTTGGGATAATTGGTTAGCCCTTTGGGGAGTAAAATTTCGAGCCTTCCTCCTAATACCAAAATATATTCCAGAGATCAGTGGTTTACATATTTTTAAAATATTTTAAATGCTAGGAAAAAATACATTTATATAAAAATTAAAGAATATAAAACTCTAAAAAAAATGGTTAATTTTATCATGTAAAATTTTTAAGTGGTAATGAACACCATAAACAAAATCAAAAGACAAACTGTAGCAGATGACCGAGAGCCCAGGTCCCCACTGTACAAAGAACTCCTTCATATCAATAAGAAAAGAGCTGAACTTAGTAGAAATGGGCAAAATAAATGAATTAGCCGTTCAAATAAGAAATAACATGAAAAGATACTCAACTTCACTAATGATTAAAGAATTCAAATTACAACATTGACAGTTCTTTTAAACTCTAAAATTGACAAAATTTAGTAACTGAAAATACTGAGGGCAAGTATAGCTTGGAGGCTGCTAGTCAGTGGCCAAGGACGCAGGGCTGGAGGTGGGAGCCTGGTGGGGGGGTGGACCATGCAAAAATCCAGGGGCCTGTGTGTATACATACACACACAAATGTAGATAAATGGGTAGACATACATCTATGGGTAGATACACAGGTACATAGATCAACAGAAGCAACGACATCCCAGTAGCAATGAGCATACTGGCTGCCCCTATCTTGGTTTTAAATATTATCCTCCACTGAAATGAACAAGGGCTAATCAAAGAAATAGCAGATTCCAAGCTGAGGCAGGGAAAATGCAAGATGCAAAGATGAACCTAGAATATTTCATTGTGCCGGGGGTAAGAAAATGATAGATGAGTCATGTCAAAGGGACACAGGAGACACTGTATCCTTGAAGGGGCTCCCACTGACCAAATAGAAGCACCAAAATCAATAATGATAGAAATGGATTATAAAATAAGAATTGATGAACCTCTGCTGATACAAATAAATGGGAGAAAGGGAAACACTTTTCCTTACAATAGAAAGCCAACTAATAAGTGTAGAAGGAATGATGGAAAGAGAAAATCCCCATTTGGCAACAGTCTCAGAGGTGGTTGATCCAATAGGAGTCATCCATAGGGTTTCGACAAGGATCGGAATATTGACATAACCTCAGAGAGCCTCCCCATGACCTACTGATCGATTACAAGAGGGCAATGGTGAGGTTAGGTCAATAAACCTGGAAAGTGCCAACATGACCAGGGGACCGAGTCATCTCCTGGGTGGGATGGGTCACCGCCATGTGCACTGATTGAGCACAGCATCATTTCTGTGGTCTTCCTGCCCAAGAAGCATGACCTGAGTTTGGAATTGAGGAAACACCAGGCATATCTGGGTTGAGGGACATCCAACAGAATTTAAGACTCCTGCCCTTTAGGACTGTTGAGAACTCAAGAGACAGGGAAAATGGAGGAGCTGTTCTAGATTGGAGGAGATGGAAGGCACCTAAGAACTAAATGCAATACCTATTCTTGGAGAAGATCCTAGAACAGAAGAGAGCACATTGGTGGGACAGTTGATTCGAATGGGGTCTGTGGATTGGGTGGTAGTGCTTGTAGCAACGTTGATTTCTTGATTTGGAGGGTTTCGTGGGGGTTGTGTAGCAGAAAGAACTTGGTTTGGGGAAATACACACTGCAGTGTTTACAGATGAGGGATATTATGTCTGCAGTTTGCTTTTCAAGGATCCAAAAAAAGAATAAGGGAGAAAGAGAACACAAATGTGATAAAAAGTTAACAATTTGAGAATCTGGGTGAGGGGTACATGGGAGTTCCTTGTACTGCTCTAGCAACTTTTCTGTAAGCTTGAAATTTCAAAGTATATATTTTTAAATACTCAGTGTTAGGGAGGGGACAGAAAAATAGATTCTCTGGTGATAAGATTGTGATTTGGTACAACCTAGAGAAAGGGCAATTTGGCAGTACCTATCAAAATAAGCCTGTCTCTGAGTTTTAAAAAAATGCATAAAGAAGTATGCAAAGATATTTACATTATAAGTATATTCAGTGCAGAACAGATATAAGCTTGAAGAACTGGGAACAGCCCAAGTCCAAGTACCCATTAGTGGTTATTGAAAAAGTTAATCACATTCACACAACTCAATTCTCAGCTACCCTCAAACAATGAAGTATTGTTCAGTGGGCAAACACAGAAAGGTGTTTATGATATAGTTTTGAAAAAAACTTCATTTATTCATTAACTTGGCTATTAGCTCAGTAAATATTCATTGAATCCTCTTATGTACAAATTATTGGGCAAGCTATTAGATTTATAAAGATTTATAAAGCACAGTATTTTCCTCTCTGAACCTCAAATTCCAGTTGAGGACACAGACATACAGACAAATAACGTTTGTGGAATCTTAGGTGAAAAGTGCAAGTTGTAGAACAATTTTCATAAAATGCTATTTGGAAAAAAAGAGAATTTTATGAGTGGTAATGCGCATAAATACACACGGGGTGACAAAAGGCACCCATGATGTATTCTGCTCAGTAATCAGTGCTTCTCTCTGCGGAAGAGGTTAAAATCGGGGAAATTTCACTGCTCTAGCGTTTAGAAATTTTTACAGTGTATATAACTGGGGGGGGGGGGAGCAATACAAATATCTATGATGAAGAAGAAATAAACAACATGATGGTACCTGAACACAGAACAAGAAAAAGATCTGTCTTGTCTCTAAAATCGAGATGCAGCTTCGCCCCAGGAGAGATTGACCTGAATTATTATTAATTGCAGTTGTGGGCCTGAGCGCTTTGCCATGTCTGCAATTTTAAAAGTAAACAAACATCTTGTTCTCAAGATAATCCTCAACTGTTTATATTTGGTCTTCCTGAGAAAGGACGCTTTGTGACTCCCCAGGGCTGAAGGGAGGAAGGGGTGGGTCCTACAGTTCTCAGGTTTGCCAGCAGAGGAGGGCTGCCCCCGCCGGCCCCCCATCTTAGCCATGGAGGGTACAGTTGTCAGAAGCACCTCTCTACACTGAAAAATCCTGGGGTCTGGGCACTTCCCAGCTCACCCCTAACTCCATCAATGACAGGGGACTTTAATGGAGGGGGTTTGGTAAATTTGGATGTGCAAAAAAAAAAAATCATCTTTCTCTCTACTAACCTCTAACTAAAATTCTACATTCCTTCCCTTGTGAAGGCTGACAACAAACCACAGGGTCTGCCGTGCCCATGACATTGCCACCAAGAGAAATCACAGATATTTTCATATCACGTTGCTGCTTCTATCTCAAAAAGTTGGTTACACTCATCACTGCCTCAAAATTATGACACTAATTAGACCTGTCCAGCTCTTGGCATTTAGTGCATTAATAAAGAAGCACATTTATTACCATATCAAAAATGTTTTTTAAATAATTTGATAACTGCATTTCAAAATAATTGGAATCTTTTGTAATCTAATGTATTTTATTTTATACATTTAAAAGATTAGCTCAGTGAAGAAGTCCACGGCTCAGAAAGGTTAGAAATCTTTGACCTTGAGGGTTGCAAGGGGTTGAGGGACCCAGGAGGACTTACAAATCATCACCAAACCCTCCTGCTATGGACTGAATGTTTGCACCCCCACCCCCCCACCCCCGCCAGATGTATATGTTGAAGCCTAATCCTCAGTGTGATGGTGTGTGGAAGTGGGACCTTTGGAAGGTGATGGATGAGGCCATGGGATGGGATTAGTGCCCTTATAAAGGGGATGAAGAGACCAGAGTCCTCAGCAGACATCGAATCTGCTTGCTGGTGCCTTGATCTCAAGATTTCTCAGCCTCCAATATCCCCACGACTAATTCCCCTGATCCTTTAAAGTCCTTGCTCAAGGGTCAGCCTCTTAAGAAGGCACACTCTGATTGCCCTATTAAAGCAACTCATCTTCTTCCCAAGATTCCCAATTGCTCCCACCCACCTCTGTGTTTCCATAGCACATATCTACCCTCTTCTAACATGTATCATTTGCTTGTTTTTTATGTTTATGGTTTAGTGTGTCTCCCTAAGATGGAATGTATAAAGTTTTGCCTCTTGTTTACTGGCTTCTCCTTCGAGTCTAGCACAGTGCTCGGCACATAGTAGGTGCTCAGTACCTGTTGAATGAATGAGAGAGTGAATCACTGGCTGTGGGGTGGGCAGAGGAGTAGGGATTCAGACGACTTCAGCAGGGCTGCCTCTTGGGGTCCTGGTTAAAGCAGACACTGTGGCAGAGGCTTTCAGCAGCAGCTGAGTCCGAGCTAATGGACCACTGACCCACTTTCCTGGTTGATTCATTACCTCTGATTTAGCCTTGAAGACACGGAGGCTGGTTGGCAGAGATGCCTTCACAGACAGGAGGGCTGGGATCCGGGTCAGCTACCCACTGCCAGTGAGGTAAAGGTAGAACCGAGATGGGCAGAATGAAAAGGACTGACCCCAGGACCACGTCCACCAGGGAGACAGAATCTCCATGATTACACTCATCTCATCCTTGCCTGCCTTCCTTTCCAGCCACCCAGTGTGGGGGGTGCAAGAGAAGGCACAGACCCAAGCCTTTCCTCCCCCACTGGGAGCCCAGTGCTTGTAGCTGACGTGCCCTCAGGGGACGATCGTGGGCCAGTAGGTTAATTAAGAGGCTGTACCGACACCTCAGGTCTGGTCGGTGTGCAGGCACCACCTCTCCTGGGAGGCCAGGGATGGGGGCTGTGCTGGGGCCATTCTGCAGTCGCTGGGGGACTTTAGATACCTTCCACAGCAGGGCGATATGGGAAAAAGCCAACATCTTGCATCCCCAGAGCCAGTCACTGCCCCTCTCTGGGCCTGTTTCCCCATCTGTTGAATGAGGGTTCTGGGCAGACAATCCAGAAAGATGCTGCCCAGTATGGTAGCCACTAGCCACATGTGTCTTGAAACTGTAAAATGCACATTGGATTTCTAAGACTTAGTACAAAAACAAAAAAGGAACATAAAATATCTCATTAATACATTTTCATTTTGATTACATAGAGATGATAATATTTTGGATATACTAGGTTAAATTAAATATGATATTAAAATTAATCTCGCCAGGTTCTTTTTACTCTTTAATGTGGCTACAAGAAATGTTAAAATTATGTATGTGGTTTGCATTATATTTCCATTGGGTAGTACTGCCCTGGAGTCCTTCTTAGTTCAAATCTTTTGTGGTGGGGGAGGTGGACGTGGATACTATGAGTGTGTGTATGTATGCGTGTTGTGTGTTGATGTATGAAATTGTCAAAAGGCAAGAGTGAGCTTAGAAGTGAACATGTAGATTGTGTGCACACAAATGGGTAAGTTCGAGCACACTGCAGAGAGAGGATGTGGGGGGAGGAAGTGTCTCAGAGACCCAGGCCTGCCTGCCCCAACCACAATCCACATGAATATGGCCCTCCACGGGCAGAAAGCTCCTCCACTCAGCCTTCATGGAACTCATGGAAATCTGTGGGTTGAGGGCTCTGGTCCCCACTTTGTAGATGACGAAAATGAGACATCGTTACGTGTGGTTGACAGATACCTTCCATCCCACCCACATTCACGATAGCAAAGAGGCAGGACCCCAGTGATGACCCTGGAGGATAAGACACATTTTAGAGTTTCTTTCCTGTGTTCTCTCACATAATAATCCTCACAATAGGCTGGAGGGGACCAATGAGAAAATTGGGGTTCAGAGAGGGGATATAATCTCACCCCCACAACCGCCATTCTCAGACACCACCATCCACCCGATGGCCACACAAACTGAAGCTGGGGTCGTCCTTGCCTCAGTTCTCTCCCTCACCCTTCACACCCACCGCACCCATCACCAGCTCCTATGGGGTCTACCCATCAGATTTTTCTCTGCTACCATCGCTCCATCCCTATCAGCCGGACCCCACCAAAGCCCTCATCAGTTCTTCCCATTCATTCTCCCCAAAGCCACTAGAGGGAGCTTTTCAAATCGCAAATCAGATTTGGACTCCCCAGCTTAAAATCTTTTGTTGGTACGCCCTCGAAATAAAGACCAAAAGCCTTAGTAAAGGCTCCCAAGCTCTACCTGCTCTGACCCCAGCCAACCTCTCAAGCCTTTTCTCTCCCCACACTCCCCCTTGATCGCTCTGCTGCAGCCCCACAAGCTTTGCTCGGCTTCCCAGCACACCATCATCCTTCCCGCCATAGGGCTTTTTTGTACACAGGGCTTTTTGTTCCTTCAGCCTGGGATGCCTGTCTCTCCCATTGTTGCCTAGCTACCACTGACTCATCTTTCATAGCTCAGCTCAAAGTCATTTCCTCTGGGAAGCCTCTCTTGACTAATACAACAATATGATGATGATGATGAGAAAACAATGATGAAGGTTTTTTAAAAGTAAACTTTTTAGCTCTTACCATGTCCTCAGAACATTCTAAGCACTTTGCACGTCTTAATTTATGTAAACCTCATAACAAACTTATGAGGCAGGCACTTTAATCATCTCCATATGACGGGTGGAAACACGCACGGAAAGGTTCATCAATTTCCTCATGGTCACACAGGAGTTTAGTTCAAGAGCCCTCACTCTCTGGACCAAATCCTATACTATACACACTCAGCACTTTCCCCTCCTCCATAGCCTTAAGCTTACTTCTATTGGGTATTTAATATATTCCAAGCACTGTTATAAGCATCTTATGAGTGTTACCACTTGTAATTTTACATTTGTTTGTACAATTTTGGCTGTATGACAGTTCAAGTTGTTCACATTCTTACCCATACCCTGTTTCATTTATACCCACAAAAGAATATTGGTAAAGGACAGGAAGCCTGAGGACAGTGAATCTGAAATACAAGTTAATGAGCAGCGCTGCTGTGATGATAATTCACTGTATGTGCCTCATGGTAACACTCGTTGGTGCCATCTGATCACAGTCCTCATAAAGCACATCCATATGCTTCCAGCACCTCGGAAACCAATTATAAAGAGAGAAAAGTCAGGGATGGGTACAAACAGCTTGACTTTTCACCTACTGGAGGGAAAAAAGGAACCCACAATGTGTCCTTTTGAGTAGGTCTTACCAGCACCAGCCCGAAGCCTTCTCTCCTATTTAGTCAATTTGAAACAAAACCTCAAAATTAACTAATAAGCCAGTGGCTTTCATTTTAGCCACAAAACGCAAAAACCCCTGACATCAGGCCATGAAAGCAGTTCTTCTCTGTGTCGATGATGAACACATGATTAAATGTCAGTCTACATTTTAATATGCATTTGTTCCCCAAATCAAACATGATACGTCATTTAAAGATATATTTGTGAGCAAACTGTGCAGTTTGTTACATAATTAATTCAAAAGAAATTAACTGCGTGTATCTCTTTTTAAAGGAGCAAGTTAAAATATGTCTCTCTATGTAACGATTATATTAAACGTGAACTTTGTAGTACAATCCTTAATAGTATGCTGATTTAAATAA
Source organism: Vicugna pacos (assembly GCF_048564905.1). Taxonomy (NCBI): domain Eukaryota; kingdom Metazoa; phylum Chordata; class Mammalia; order Artiodactyla; family Camelidae; genus Vicugna; species Vicugna pacos. Next base: position 32,716,286 of record NC_133005.1, on the reverse strand, counting down.
TTAACTACTTTTTAACATATACCATATAAAACAAATGAAATAGATTATACATCTTCTAAGAGGGTTGGCCTTCACTGCCCAGGTCACCGTGGTAATTAATTAATTTTCTTGCTGATTTATTGTCTGTATCACCCACAAGTTTCTGTCCTGCTCACTGCGGCTTCCCCAGTGTCTGAGGCAGTGCTTGACACATAGCAGGTGCTCAATAAATATTTTTGAATGAGCTAATGGACAAATAGACAAATGGGGTGATTGTGTTTAAACATTTTTTATTGAATTATAGTCATTTAACAATGTTGTGTCAAATTCCAGTGTAGAGCACAATTTTTCAGTTATACATGAACATACATATATTCATTGCCACAATTCTTTTTCGCTGTGAGCTACCACAAGATCTTGTATATATTTCCCTGTGCTATACAGTACAATCTTGTTTATCTATTCTACATATGCCTGTGAGCATCTACAAATTTTGAACTCCTAGTCTATCCCTTCCCACCCTCCTTCCCCTTGGCAATCACAAGTTTGTATTCTATGTCTGAGTCTGTTTCTGTTTTATATTTATGTTCTTTTTTTTTTTTTTTTAGATTCCACATATGAGCGATCTCATACAGTATTTTTCTTTCTCTTTCTGGCTTACTTCACTTAGAATGACATTCCCCAGGGACATCCATGTTGCTGCAAATGGTGTTATATTGTCATTTTTATGGCTGAATAGTATTCCATTATATAAATATACCACATCTTCTTTAACCAGTCATCTGTTGATGGGCATTTAGGCTGTTTCCATGTCTTGGCTATTGTAAATAGTGCTGCTATGAACATTGGGGTGCAGGTGTCTTTTTGAAGTAGGGTTCCTTCTGGATATATGTCCAGGAGCGGGATTCCTGGGTCATGTGGTAAGTGAATTCCTAGTCTTTTGAGGAATCTCCATAGTGTTTTCCACAGTGGCTGCACCAAACTGCATTCCCAGGAGTGGGATTCTTGGTTCATATGGCAGCTCTATTTTTAGTTTTTTAAGGAACCTGTTCTCCATAATGGCTGCACCAACTGACATTCCCACCAACAGTGCAGGAGGATTAGGGGAGGCTATTTATGACTAACCCAAAGCAGACTTACCAATAACTATTCACACCTTGAGGAAGGTTCTCTGCAGCTTGGCTTCTGTCCAACTCCAGATCCCAACTCTGCAGACAACTTCCTCATCCTCTCCCAGGGTTCGGCCCAGGATGAACACCCTCCACTCCATTAAGCCAACCAGGTCAAGAACCAGTCAAACCATGAGCAAAGCACATCTTAAAAACAACAACAAAGGACAAATCACCACCCTGACTTCACCTGGTGGGAATGTGTTTAGTTCTGTAACAGATTCACCCCCTCCCTCAAATGCCACTGTGCTGAAGAGATCACCCTGCACTCTGAGCCTTCGTGGCCTCAATTTATAAAATGGAGATAATTCCACCCACCCCACACACACAAGGCTGTGAGGCTAAGACACCCCAAATATGAAAAGATCCCTGCATGTTGCCTGGAACCTAGCAGCCCTCGGGACCCACTTTAGTCTCTGCAGTCCCACCCCCTCCTCATTCCCTTGAACTGGGAAAACTCTGGAATGCAGGCTATGTCTCTCAGTATTCAGAACCAATTACCAAGTTTCTGTGAGTGTCTGGCTACCTCTTGGGGCCATCGAGCATCTTAATTAATTATGATCTAAAAGGGTTTGATGTTCCAGGAATAAAAAGGCGTGAAGGAGCCCAGGCTATTTTAAGGGACATTAATTATTTAATAGACATTATTCGTAGAAAATTGGGACTAACAGTTAAATATAAATTTAAGGTTGGGAGCACTATGATTATTTTAACGCTAAACTCTATTCTCTCTCATCCATTATCAAGAAGAGGATATAGGTCTGAGCTCTGCCATGGATTTACTGTGTGACTTCAGGTAGGTCACTGCCCTTCTCTGAGCCTCAGTTTCATCATCTGTTAGAGTCTGTACTAGAGGGTCTAAGCATTGACACTTTGGAAGAGAATACATCACTGGAGCCAGGATCATCTCAGGATATTTCAGAAATACGCCATCCTGGGCCCACTTCCAAGGTTCTCACTGAGCGAGTCTGGGGTGGGTACCAGAGTCTACTTTCACAAAGCTTGGAATGAACCTGTCTCCAGAAGTCTTTGGGCCATATTCTGAAGACAGCTAGCTATAATTTGGGGGCTTCCAGGGAGGACCCTTCAGAGAGGATTTGGACATGAAACATATCCATTTTTATTAGCTGCCTACATGCTGAAAGGGCAGGTTAAACTATATTCACGTGGATTTTCCCAGCCCTTGATTTTCCACTTCATCAAAGTTCATGTGGTTAATTCTGGAGTCAAAAACATAAAACTTCCCTCTTGTAATTAGCTCCTAATCGGTTCATAATGGTCACTCCCCAAAAAGAAGCCATAATTCTTGTCCACAGGAACTGAAGATGAAACGCACACAGACAAGCTCTATATATGTATATATCCTGAACACATAGAGGAGAAGCTTGAGTCTGAAACCCTGGGAAGTCATCCACACGTCCCTCCATCTATTCATTCACTCATTCATCTACCCAATCATCCCTCCATCCAAGAAACACCCACCCATTCATCCATTCATCCAAAAAATGCTTATTGAGGACCTACTAAGTCCCAGGCACTGGGGATACAGATGGTAAACAATACCACTTTGCCTCTACCAGGGATAGGGACACTAGTCAAGTAAACAAACCAAATAATTACAAATTGTGAAAAATGCTATGAAAGAATCAAATAGGCCTCTGAAATAGAGAATGATGGGCTGAGAGAATAAGCAGCCTACCTTGAGTGAGCAATCAAAGGAGGCTTCTCTGAAGAGGTGACGTTAAAACTGACATCTGAAGGATGGGAAGTCACATATGAAACGTCTTCCAGTTAGAAAAAACAGCAAATGCAAAGACTGTGGGCATGAACTGCTTGGGAACCCAACATACTCCTTGGTCCAATTCCCTTCCCAAGTGGTCAAATGATCTTCTAGCTAATACTTACATGCTTTAGGTAACGGGGAACTCACTGCCTCTAGGAAATGCCCTCCTCACCCACTGTTAAGAAATTTAATAGGTCAAAGTTTATTTTCATATGAATCCCATAATGTCTAATAATGTAAGGTCCAAGTTATAACCTTAAGACATCCCAGTTACTCTAAGCTGGTCCAGCAGACAGCTTTGGACAGCTGAAAACAACAAGGATGCTCCAGGTAAACCCCATCTTTGCCTCGTATACCTCTCTAGTTCCTCCAGCCGTGCCCCACAGGCCATCCTAGCTGATTTCCACATCATCTGCTACAATGATCAATGTTCGCCTTATCCTGTAAGCAGAGAAAAGGTGATGTCTGACCAGGATTACAAGTGGGACTCTCCCCTCCTTTATTCTGAGTGTTATACTTCTACTAATGCGGCTCAGGGCACCCAAATCTTTTCTTCTTCCGTCACACTGATAGAGCAGTGACCGTTACCCAGAGGAATATCTGGTTTGTTTCCTCTGATCCTTTTGAGCTTCAGTTACCCCATCCTTACATAGCTCAGCTGACCCTATGATCAATGCTTGGCCAGAAATCTTTATGCCTGACTGCTCCCTTATTCCTGTGCTCTTGAAAAAACAAAACAAAACAAAACCCCAAGTATGGCAGAAGTCACGTTCTATGTTTTTCTGCATGGTATCCCTGTCACCTGGAACAGTGCCTGGAACAGAGTAGGTCCTCAATAAGTGTCAGGTGAATGGCTGGTGGATGAGTGAATGAACAACCAGCCAACCAGGCCTCTGGTCCTGACTGCCTCTTACCAACCGGGGGAAGTTTCTTAGTCCCTCTGAGCCTCAGTTTCTTGACTTACAGATGGGTCTCCCAGTTCTATTCATAAATAGTAGGGCGGCAGAACTGGTGACAAAGCCTGGTGCACAGAGAGTGCTGGAAAGAGACCGTCTCCTGGAGCCCTCTGTAGGCTCTCACAGCCAGGTGTTAAGGTGCCTTGTGGGTGCTGAGCAGGGATCTCTGAGTCCTGTGGGTCAGTGGGTTTAGTGTCGAGAAGAACAGTAGCTAACATTTATTGAGCATCAGTGTGTGCTCAGCACACAGATTTACTCATTGCATCCTGACAACAGCCCAATGAGATGAGCACAGCTTGTATCCCCATTTTATAGGAGATGAAACTGAGGCACAAAGAGTTAAAGTTTAACAGCCAGGAAGCGGCAGAGCTGGGTTTCAACTCGTTAGCTTCAGGTTCCAAACGCCCCGTGCAGCCTCTGATCACCATGCCCTGGGGCCAGAGGGTGTGTCTTCCTCCCTGAGAGCTGAGTGAGGGAGCAAGTGCTGAAGACCCCCAGCCTGCAGGGCTTGCTGGAGCTGACCGTGCCACCATCTCCACCAGCCTTGAGCACAGATAGGATGAAAATGGCCTTGTGGGGGGTTTCGGCAAAGGTGTTTTGGGGATCTGATGATACCCTGTGCCTTGAGTAGTTGTGTGCATTTATCAAATGCTGACTGTGAGCCTGATTGTTAGATGACTTGCTACACTACAAGCATTTTCTCACCTATTCTCATAGCAGGCATAGGAGAGAAGCATCTCTTGCCCCCATTTTACAGGTGAGAAAGGTGAGTGTCCGAGAGCCAGAGGTTTCCCTACTTGCTGTATCTTCCCATCCCCTGCACCAGGAACATCTAGCCTTGGTTTGGCCCAGGGCACCTTGCCCATCTTCTGTCAGAGGCCTGGACAGGAGGAGGGTTTGTGGGGAGGAGGGAGAGAGACTGGGACGAAGGTCAGACAATGTGGAGAAGAGGAGGAGGGGACAGCAGGGAGGTATTACATTAGACAGGTGCGGAGTCCTCGGCCCTCGGCCATGTGAACCTCCAGGCAGGCTAGTTATCCTTCCTGAGCCTCAAGACCTTCATGTGCAAAGCAGAGAAAACACAATTCCTCATTATGGGACAAGTTATGCAAGAAAATGTAGCAAAGTCCCAGGCAGGTAATAGGAACTCAGTAATGTTAGGGAGATGATGGGAGGTGGAGAGCAGGTGTTGGGTGGGGCAGGGAGGACAACGGGACGGGGAATCATCCACCACTGCAGATGTGACAACAGGGGTCAGGGGACCCTGAGCCTGATGGGTTAACTCTTCTCAGGGCACCGCCCTTACAGCTGACCACCCCCTTCTCCTCCCTCGTGTCTCTTCTAGACCTCGTGTCCATCCTGCACTGTTAGAAATGTCCCAGGCACACCCCCTGTGCTGGCAGCCTCCGGACTACAGCAGTAGCAGCCTCTCTTCTTCCCAGGTTGGTAACCCCACTGGACTGAGTTCCCTGTTTTAGGAACTCCAGGTGCTCCATGAATGCACTGAATGAATAAACTTAAAAATGAAGCCTATCCCCCCAAAATTAAACATAGAATTACCATTTGATCCAGCAAGTCCACTTCTGGGTATCTACCCAAAAGGACTGAAGAGACATTTGTACACCCATGTTCATAGCAGCGTTATTTACAATTGCCAAAAGGTGGAGGCAACCCAGGTGTCCTCCGACATATGAATGGATAAGTAAAATGTGAAATATATATATATATATATATATATATATTATTCAGCCTTAAAAAGGAACAGAATTCGATATTTGCTACAAATGGATGAACCTTGAGAACATGATGCTGAGTGAAATCAGCCGGTCATAAACAGACAAATACTGTACGATTTTGCTTACATGAGGTGCCTAGAGTAGTCAAATTCACAGAGACAGAAGTATAATGGTGGTTGCCAGCAGCTGGGAGGAGTGGGGAATGGAGTGCAGTTGTTTAACAGGTACAGAGTTTCAGTTTTGCAAAATGAAAAGCATTCTGAAGATTAGTTGCACAACAATGTAAATGTACTTAACACTTTTGAACTGTATACTTAAAAATGGCTAAGGTGGTCAGTTTCATGCTACGTGTATTTTATCACAATTTTTTTTAATAAAAATGAAGCGTAACTTTACCTAGAGGCAGGAGCGTGGACTGTTTGACCCAGAGTTTCCACGATCAAATGAAAATACACTAGCCCGCAGCCCCAGAGCTAGATGTGCTTTTTACACACAATCAGCAGTGAGAAGTGGGTTCATTAGATATCTAATGATTGATTTTAAAATTCTTACTGAAAGGCCTGATAATGTATATTCAGGATCAGCTTGCCCTGCAATTAACTAAAAACTACTTAAGACAAGAATTCATACATAATCACTATCAGTGGAGTCACCGTGTAAGAATATTCCAAGCATTTAATTGACTTTTAAAAGAATAGCTACAGCTAGCTAATTAAATATCAAATCAGGGAATGTGTTAATTGATATTTAATAAGGATGTCAATTGATGTCTAACTAGCCAATATGTCTCTTAAAATATGTCAATTAGATGCCTAAAGATCCTTTTCAAAAGGGATTAGGAACTGAACGCATTGAGGATGTAATTGGTTAATTTTTTTTCATTACAAATTGCAACCCTCCCTGCTGACTTCGCTTGGATCATAGAGCCATTTATAAGCCCCGCTTTGCCTTGTCTCCAGACTGTCTTTGTATACAGATCCATAAGACCAGAACTGGCTTTTGTTTGGCTCTTGTGCAACATCTGTATAAAAATGGGACCCAGAGACAGTGAGTGAACCCTCTCCAAGTTCTCCATCAAGTCAGGTATGGGCTTTGCCTCCACTCAGCATGGCTGATTTTAGATGGTCAGGTCCAAAGTCCCATGTACAGAGACCATGCATGGAGTGTGCCCCCAGCTTGACCACCCAACCCTTGCCCTGCCCCAACAATCTCTTCCCACCTGGATGCCACCACACCTGAAACCCACATAGCCCAGGACCTTTCTTTCCTGTCTGCTCCCTGGTCACAGTAAGAAATTTAATCAGGAGAGCCCTGGGTAGCTTGGAACCAGTTAGAAGCTCTTCTGCTCCTAATATGCCCACCAAACAATATTGATGATACTAGCTTTACCCATTCTTTCATTCATCCAACATTTACTGTGTGCCAACTGTGTGCCAGGCAGCCTACCCTGCCCTCATGGAGCTCACAGTCCAGGGTGGAAGAATTAATAAATAAGATTCCAAGGTCACTGGGATCACACCTGGCATGTGATGGAAGCCCATGGTGAGGCTGACCTCCTCTGGGTGGTCAGGAAAGGTATCCAGCTGAAGTGATGTTGGAGCTAAGACTGAAAGATGAATCAGCAGTGGCCAGCTGAGGGGGGTGTGGAGGATAAAAGAACATGCCAGACCCTGAGATGAGAAGATGTATGGAGTGTCAGTTGCAGGTGAAGACGCAGAGGCCTTAGAGGCCATCAATAAGATCTGAATTTTGGTCCAATTACCAACTGCTGCATAAGAAACCACCCTGGGCAACTGCCATTTAATTCTGCTCATGATTTCTGTGGGTTAGAAGTTCACAGAGGGAACAACAAAGAGGGTTTTTCTCTGTTCTTCCATGTCTGGTGCCTCAGTTGGAAAGGCATGAATGGCTGGGGTGGGTGGGGTGAGGGAATCTAGAACCATCTAGAAAGTTCTTCACTCACATATCTGGCTCCTAGGCTGGAATGACTCAAGGGCTGGGCTTAGCTGTGACCATCAACCAAAGCATCAATATGTGGACTCTGCATGGCTTGGGCTTCCTCACAGCATGATGGCCTCATGGTGATCAGAGCATCTTACAGAGTGACCCAGGGTTTTTAAAAGCTAACAAGATAGAAGTCTCATGACTTTTCAGGACTTGGCCTCAGAAGTCACAGAGCACCATGTCTGCCATGTTTTATTAGTTGAAACAGTCACTGCCTACATTCAAGGTCAGTCGCATTTTAAAATCACCACAGATCTTTATCATGAGATCAGGGGAAGCCAGTGAGAGGCTTTAATCAGGGGAGTGATACGATCTTATTTGTATTTTAAGGTCATTCTAACTAGAGTAGAGAAAAGATAGTCAGGGGCAGAATGGAGACAGAGAGAGACTGGTAAGGAGGTAAGCCATAATGGTGGGTGGATGAAGGCAATGGCAGTGGAGCTGGAAAAAAGTTGGCAGATTCTAGAGACTTTCTAGGATATTGGATCAACAGGACTTGGAGATGGATTAGCTGTAGGGGACAAGGGATAGGAAGTGCCAAGGATGACTGCCCCCCTCCCCCATTCTTGCCTTGATTATTGAGGAAAGAGCAGTACCATTTTCTCAGTTGGGAAACACTGGATAAGAGGGAGGGGGAGAGACAAGTTTTGGTAGGGAAGAGTGACGTTCAGTTTTGGATGAGTTGAGTTTGAGATGTCTTAGGGGCATCCAGGAAGAGCTGAAAAGTCTTCCATGAGAAATTCAGGTCTAGAGCTCAGAAGAGAGGTGTGAGCTGGAGATCGATGGGAAGTGAAGCCATGGCCACAGTGGATAATGTTACACAGGGCCAAGTCTTGAACTGCTCTGACTTGGAGAGATCAAGTAAGTAAGGAAGAGTAAAGGAAACAGTGAAGGAACAGCCAGAGAGACAAGAGGAAAACCAGAGAGAAGTGGGGTCGCAGAAGCCAGATCAGAGAAATGTTCAAGATGGAGGGAGTGCTCAGCTCTGTGAGAGGCCACCAAGAGATCAAGAAAGATGAGGGTCCTTCCTAAGATGAGGGACTAGACACTGTTTGTGGGAATGTCAATTGGTTCAGCCACTGTGGAAAACAGTAAGGAGGCTTCTCAAAAAACTAAAAACAGAACTACCGTATGACCCAGCAATTCTACTCCAGGGTACATATCAAAAAAAAAAAACTAATTCGAAAAGATACATGCACCCCAATGTTCATAGCAACATTGTTTACAGTTGCTAAGATGTGGAAACAACCTAAGTATCCATCAACAGATGAGTGGAAAAAGAAGATGCGGTGTATATAGATACAGTGGAATACTACTCAACCATAAAAAAGGATGAAATTTTGCCATTTGCAGCAACATGAATGGACTTGGAGGGCATTATGCTAAGTGAAATGAGTCAGACGGAGAAAGACAAATACTGTATGACACCACTTACATGTGGAATCTAAAAAATACAGAGAAATAGTGAATATAACAAAAAAGAAGCAGATTTACACATATAGAGAACAAACTAGAGGTTACAGTGTGGGGTGAAGGGGCAAGATACGTGTGGAGGAGTGGGAAATACAAACTATTGGGTATAAAATGGACTGAAGGATGTGCTGTACAACACGGGGAGGCTAGCCAATACTTTGTAATAACCGTAAATGGAAAGTAAGCTTTAAAAACTGTATAAAAATTTGAAAATATTTTTTAAAAGAAGGGGTACTAGAATTTGAACATAGATGGCCAGAGGCCAAACTCTGAGTTCCTTCTCACGTCCATTTGCCAGGGCCTTCATGAATTATGAGCTTTGTACATCTCCACTCAAAATCTCAGCGGGGTTAGTTCTGAGTCCTGACAACAGTGATTCTGAAGTTCATCTAGGAAAATCAGCCGCAGAAGTAGTCCTGAAATGTTTTATGAAATAAGAGAACCCAGAGAGAGAAAGAGAGATGATAAAACCCAGTGCAGTGCCCAAAGGTCCTCCGTGATGGTGTTCCGAGTCTCACTTCTGTGGGCAGGTCTGCCTCACCGTCCATCACCTGCCAGGATGAAGAGAATGTGATGGAGAGAGCAGGCAGCTGGAGACAATGGCCGGGGTGAGTAAGTCCCTTCACCTCCGTGACCCTCTGCTTCCCTAAAATTCTAGGACTATAGCATCTTGAAGTCCTACTCACTCCACTGCAGGATAATCATGCGAGGCAGCATCCCGAAGAGCCTGCACAATGGCCCATGAATCACCCTGAGATGCTATCTGTTCCTCACAGTCAAACAAACCAATGGTGTCACAAGGGAGGACTGATAAGGTTGCCATATGATTTCCGAGGAAAAGCACAGAGGTGTAACAGCCCTGTGGCCACAAGTATGGCTTTCAGAATCAGACAGGTCAGGCTTCAGCTGCTGGATCTTGCTAGCTGGGTTTGAGGGGGCTTCTCAGCCTCTCAGAAGGAAGCTGGAAAACACATGTCAAACCAGTTTGTCGCACCCCTTATGCCACACAGGTTAGAGGGATTATTGAGGGGTGGCTTCACTTTGCCCGACATCAACTGTTGATCCCGAAATAGGGGCACAGAGCCCAGCACTTAGGATCAACCAGCAAAGAGTCTGGCTCCTCTCACTTTCAATTAGAAGGGAAAACCATCAGCAGCTCCAGCCGCTGTTGTTGGAGATGCTTATTCGGTTACCAGTAACAACAGTTGCTATGGAGATGGGCGGTCCAGCCTGCCAGCCTGGAATGACTCTCAGGCCAGGGCAGGATTAGCCTCATCCACACCCTTTCCAAACCAAGAGCAAAAGAGGCAACTTAAGCCCCAGCTCTATCCCAGTTACCTGGGTTGAGGATTTCTTCCACTTTATTTTTCCCTCTCCTTCCTGCTGGAAGGTCCAACTATTTGAAAATCAATTGGGATATTGGCAAAGGCATGGAAAGTCTCATGGATTGTGCAATTATCAAATCTTTGTCAAGTCAGAGGACAGCTTATGTTGGCGTAGGGGATGGGGGTTGTCACAGAAGGTGGGTGAAGTAGCTACGGGTGTTTGGGCTGCAGCAGGACCTGTGGAATCCAGAACTGCTTTGGGAACCCCTAGGAAATCTGTGTTGGGGTGCACCTCCACAGAGAGGGCCAGGGACAGATGGAGGTGTTTCCAGAGGTGGCAGCTGCATGGGCAGCTGAGACCGTGCACCAGGAGAAATGACGAGGCCCACACTCAGGGATGACCTCAGCTTCTCCAAGTCCTCTAAGATCACTCTTGGAGGAAAAGAGGCCAAATCAGAAGTAAGTCAGAATGTTAGTGAGAAAAGGAACCAGAGACCAGCAATCTTCACAACAAAGGAATCAAAACCCTCGGAGGGGGTGGGGTTTACCCACGGTTACCCCAGTCTCATGCCCAGGAACTTCAAGTCCCCATCTGGTTCTTCGTGTTACGGCATAAACTGGGCTGTTCCCAGAACGTTACTCAATGTGAGTGGAGCTTTCTAATGATGAAAGTGCCGTCTGTAGACTAGCTGTATGCTGAGGTAGGCAGTGAGTTTCCTGTTGTGGGAGGTGTACAAGGAGAAGTCAGAAAGCCTTTGGGTAGCAGAGAAGATTTCTGCGCTGGGATGGCGTCAAGGCCATATAACCTTGGAGCCCTGTCATCTGTGGACAAACTGGAGCAGAGCATACCAAACCCCACCAGCCTGGGTTCTTCAGCTGTTTTTCCTCCACTCCCAGGGCTGGGCCTCAGAATGGGGAGTGCAAACGCTTTTTCAGCTCACACGCAAAGAAATTATCCAGAATTGCTTTGCACGGCAGCATGCAACTCAGCTCTCTGCCCAACAGCTCGTACAAGGTCTGGCCCCGAGGCCTTCTTAAAGGTCTACTGAAAGAGTTTCCACATGTGAGAGATGGTGGCAGGGAGGAAAACCAGTGCCTTCCCCAAAGTTCCAGTGGAAAGAAAGAAGCAGGCAGGCAGCAGCCCCAACAGCTCCTGTGGTCTGAAGTCAAATTGAGGAGATTGTGTAATAAGAGTCTGACCTGGACACCATCCTGGGTACCATCAGCTTCCAGAGACATGAAATGGGGAAAATGTCCTAATATCTCAGAGGTCTTGTTCCCTCAAATGAGCAACCAGATACTCATCCATGCTAATAGAACAGATTTGTAATGAGGATTAAGAAGACAATGCAGAAAGTAACCAACACATGGTTACTCATTTGCTTCAAAATGGTGCAGTGGGGAGGCCCGGGAGGAAGAGGAGATAAACAAACAAGACTGAGCCTGAGCTGATAATCAAAGCTGAGATCTGCAGAGTCAAAACGATTTTGCTAATAATTCTACAATGCTATTTGCCTTTCTCCCTCTCCTCTCACGAGCGGACTGTGGAGTTTTCCAGAGGCTGCATGGCATGACATAGGACAGCAGATTAAATACAGAAGCAGATCTGAGAATCCAGCTGCCTATTAAGCCTGACATTAAAAAGATTTACAAAATCTAAAACAATGATTTTCTTCTCACTAATTTTTATTGGAAAAATGTAGTTAATTTTTATTAAAAAGTTGTTTAACAGCCATTAGGACACCTATTATTTAAAAAAAAAAATCACCTACAAAAAGCAGAAAGTTTTGGCGTGGATGTGGAGAATTTGGAGACCTGTGCAACGGCACGTGGGAATAGGAAATGGTGCAGCCACTGTGGAAGACAGTGTGGTGGTTCCTTAAAAAAATTAAACATGGAATTATCATTGATCCAGCAATTCTACTTCTGTGCATTTGCACAAAAGAACTGAGATCAGGGTCTCAAAGAGACATTCGTGCACCCATGTTCACAGCAGTGTTATTCACAACAGCCAAAAGGTGAAAACAATCCAAATGTCTGTCAGTGGATGAATGAATAAACAACCTGCGGTATATACATATAATGGACTATTATACAACCTTAAAAAGGAGGGAAATTCTGATATACGCTACAACATGGATGAACGTTGAACGCATTACGCTAAATGGAATAAGTCAGATCGAAAAAGACACATACAATATGATTCCATTCATACAGGAGGATATCTTGAGTAATCAAACTGCAGAAAGAAGAATGGTGGCTCCCAGGAGCTGGGCGTAGGACGGAAAGGGATTTGTTGCTTAATGGGGACAGAGTTTCAGTATTAGTTGATGAAAAAGTTCAGGAAATGGACAGTGGCAATGGTTGCACAGAAACGTGAATATACTTAATGCCACTGAACCATATACTTTAAAAGGGTTAAAATGGTTAATTTTCTGTTATGTATATTTTACCACAATTAAAAATAAAATAAGATCCAGTTGATAATGTGTAACTGTCATCTAAAAGCTCACAGAGTGGAAACAAATTATCAAGGACGGAAGTCATTTGCGTGGACATGTAATTGGATTATTGTTATTTTTAGATGAGTTCATAAATAAATATTTTTTAATGTCTGAGAATTAAGTGATATTAAGCAGCCCACATAAACAAAAACTCTTGGAGGTTCTCAAAAGCTTTTTAAGAGTATAAAACATTCCAGAGACTAAAAATTGAGAACAGCTACCCGGCATTATTCTCTCTACTTTGCATAGGGTTAAATTTTTCTGTATTAAAATTTTTTATTTTAATAAGAATTGATTATTGTTTTTCCTTCTTTTCTGTTTTGGGCAAATTGCTTAAGTTTGATGGCCCTCAGTATCCTCATCTGTCAAGCGGGTGGATGATTCTAAAACACGATTCTGTGAATTAAATCTGACCCTACACAGACACAAGGGCTGCTGCTCCCACCTGGAGCTTCCGCAGAGATCTGAGCCTCCCTGAGTTGAGGAAGAGGGAGTGGACTCTTTGTATTAATCAGCTGCCATTAATTTTTCAGAGTAGACAACAGCCCACTTACTCATTTCCCATAGAGCCTCATCCATAATTGATCCTGAGCTGCACTTATCCAAATAGATGGAGAAGATGCCCGGGGCACGTGGGAGGGTTTTCTGCTGATGAGCCTACCCTCCGAATTAATGGCTGTCTTGAGCAGGTGCACACAGCCATGACGGGTTCAAATGAAAGACATGTTCTAACCTTTCTGTTGATCAAGAGTAACAAGGAAGGAGAGAAAGAAACGACTCCCTAAACATTCGGAAGGACTGTTCTGAGGTTATTTCTATGCACAAACCAGCTTGAGGAGATTGGTCGAAGCCAGCCTTGCGAACAACTCAGGTCCAGACACACCCCAGCAAGTTCAGCCCTTACACCACGTCTCAAATCACTTCTGCCCTCATGACCACTACTTGAGACCACACACCTCTGCTTCATCCTCTACTCCAAAATAAATGCCGGCCGCATTGAAGGTTTAAATGTTTTGTTTTGTTTTTTTAAGAAACAGTTAAAACCCTTAAAGACAACGTAAAGTGAACGTTTATCAGATAAGTAAAGAATTTATGGTTAAAAAAAGAGAAAGAGAGGCGAAACCATCTGGGAGAGCTGGTCTGGCACTCACAGAGAGGCCCTGGTCGTTTTCTGTTGAAAATAAACAATTTCGCAAAACACCGACGTCAGACAAGGCCATTCTGTGACCATGACTGAGCAAGAAGAGCGCAAGACCCCTCTGTAACCACATCTGACTGTATTCATTTCCTGGGAACACCGCCACAAGTACCACTCACTGAGGAGACTAAATCACAAAGTTCTCGTCTCGCCGCTCCAGAGGCTGTGATCAAGGGATCTGCAGGGCCACGCTCCTGCTCAAGGCGCAAGGGGAGGAGCTGTTCCAAGCCCCTCTCCTAGTTTCTGGGCTTGTAGCAACATTGCTTCAGTCTTTACAAGGTATTTTCCTTGTGTGGGCGTCTCTGTGTCCTAATTTTTCCTTTTTGTGAGGACACAGTCATATTGGACTGGGGGCCCACTCTACTGACCCCATCTTAACTATTTACATCTGCAATCATGCCATTTCTAAGTAGGGTTATATTCTGAGGTCCTGGAGGTTAGCACTTCCATATATGAATTTGGGAGTGAGGGGACACAATTCAAACTGTAACTCATGAACTTAGGCAAAAATCAACATTGTCCAAACCATAGAAATGACCAAACATCCTCTGTATTTTTCTGTTCCTAGGGCTGCTATAATACATTACTGCAAGCTGGGTAGCTTAAAACAACAGAAATTTATACTCACAGTCCTGGAGGCCAGACGTCTGAAATCCGTCTCACTGGGCCAAAATCAAGGTGCAGGTAGTGTTGTGTTCCCTCCAGAGGCTCTAGGAGAGAATCTACCCACTGCCTCTTCCAGCTTCTGGTGGCTGCCAGCATCCCTTGGCTTGTGGCTACATCACTTCAATCTTCAATGCCAGTGTCTTCAAATCTCCCTCAGCTCTAGCCTCACATCACCTTCTCCTGGAGGGTGGAGGGGGACAGATACAGAGAGACAGACAGACAGAGAGAGTGTGTGTGAACCTTTACCGCTCTCTCATATGGACACTTGTGACTGCATTTAGGGCCCCATCTCAAGATCCTTAACTTAATTACAACTGCAAAGACAATTTTTTTTTTCATATAAAGACTTTCCCCACACAGGGAATTTCAGATTCCAGAGATCAGGATCTGATGTCTTTGGCAGTCATTATTCGGTCTGCAACACCCCCATGGAGCTGATGACAGTGACTGCTGCTTCCTTACCAATTATAGCTTTAATCTCCCTTCATTCCTGCCACTTTCTAAATAATATGTATCAAAATATCCAGTCATAGAATAATCCCGTTCAGAGAAAAGCCCTGTTGCTCTGAAATCTTCTCGGTATCACTTGACACAACTCCAAATCCTGTCAGAATTCATTTGTAACAGCTCTTAGGAGGTGCCTCACAGTTCCCCGTGATGGAGAGCCTCTCCTGTTGCAATGATTCAATAAACCCATCTTAATTCAACTAGAGACATATCCTTGGTGGTATTCAGCAGGAGGATATGAACAGTAGCATAAGAACTATAAGAGAGATCACAGAGAAGAAAACGCTAAGTTTGCCTACACAGGAGTGACATCATCAAAAAAAAAAAAAAAACTGGCACAGTAAGAATCTCCAAATACCCTTTCCTTCATAAAAACAATGGGAACATTGGCAAAAAAAAAAAAAAAGTTGTCAGAATCAACCGCTTCAGAACTATACAAATTAACCAAACGCTTGCTACAACCCAGGGGGCAATTTTTTTCAAGAAAAACGATGAATCTGGATAAGAATGGTGAGCTTTGTGGCATTTTAACTTGTCTCAATCTTCTTTCCTGCTCCCCAGCCCATAGCAGCCTTGAAAACTAACAGCCCATAATCACAGGGAAGAGTGGCAGCCCAGCAGCCACTGGAGATGTCAGAACAGGCCTGGAGCTTTTCAAAGCTCCACTCTCAGAAAATCATCATTATTTGATCTGTCTGGCAGTCCTCTAGAAAACCCCACTCTGAAGGCTCCTCTTTATTTGACCTGGCTCAGAGCTCACCTAGTGCAAAGTCTTCCCCCTTCCCCGCCCCACTCCGATGGCTTTTGTCAAAAACAATAAGCAGTAATTATTTAACACTGTAGCTGCCTGAGGGAGCAATAACAGTTTGGGCAAACAAGTTAAGCTGGAGAATGAGATTCCATAGGGAACTGTGGGAAAAAAAAAAAAGCTACACACATGTGTAGGGCTGCAGTGCATGATCAGGAAAGACTTGAGAAGGCCCTAAGCTATCATCTCTGGCGAACCTTGAGGGTCCCTGCAAGCAGGAAGTGAAGGCTAAGCCAGAGCTGTGGACTACTAGGCTGAGCATTTTTTACAATTTAATTACAGTCGATTTACAATGTTGTGTTAATTTCTGGTGTACAACATAGTGATTCAGTTGTGTGTGTGTGTGTGTGTGTGTGTGTGTGTGTGTGTGTGCGCGCGCATGCGCGTGTATGTATTCCTTCTCATATTCTTTAGGCTGAGAATTGAAATCACACCCCAACACGTCTACAGAACCCCTTGGCAAAGATGGAGACTTACTGATTTTAGGCGTTTAAGGAAATCTCTGTCCAATCAACACTGACCACTAAGCTGAGAAGGGACTTCAGTGGCCACAAACAACAAAAAATACAGACTTTATATAATTAGTTCAGGAAGTCACTAAACAAAACAAACAATAACAACAACAACAAAAAAAAAACCCAGCAAAAACAACAAACCCCAGAAAGAAGGGAGAATATGATGTCCAGAGTTGTCACATTACGTTATTTAGAACGCCAAATTTCCAACAACAAAAAAATGAAGAGACATGCAAAGAAACAAGAAAGTATGGCCAATACACAGGAAAAGAGTCAACAGAAACCATCCCTGAGAAAGCACAGATGTTGGACTTTCGGGACAAAGCCTTTAAACCAGCTCTTTTAAATGCATTCAAAGAACCGAAGGAAACCACATCTAAGAATTAAGCCCTGAGGTGATGGCAGCAAGATGGTGAAACAGGAGATTTCAGCCCTCATACTCCCACAGAAACATTGATTTTGACAACCATCCACAGACGGGAGTGCCTCCGTGGGAACCTGGGAGTCCAGAGGAGAGATTCCAGTACCCTGTCCAAACAAACAAACAAACAAATCTAAGAAAAGATGCCTTGAAAAGGGCAAGAAGTACAGGTTCACTTTACCCATGTCACTTCTCCCCCAAGGTGGCATATCTCCGTGCCAAGAAAGAACCCCCCTCAGCCAACAACTTCTCCTGCAGGGAAAAGTAAGAGCAGGGTGAGTGAACAACGTCCTCAGCCTCATTGGACATTGTCCAAGAGGCCCACTTTCGCCTCCTCCCACCCAGGTCACTGAGAGGATCAGCGTGGCTGCACAGTCTAGAGGGAGCCAGGCATGGAGGAAATGGCCTCCGTTGCATGGACTTCAAAAACCAGCCGCAGATGCTACGAACTAGCTTGCAGACTCCACCAGGAGGCCTACTCATGAGCCCCATGGGATGCCTCGCCTGCAGCCGCCCCCAGCTGGCCAGGGCACACCTGCAGCGCTCCAGACATGTCCCTGCAACAGCGCGCGCAAGCCTCCGCAGACAGTGTCCACACTGCCCTTCAGATCACACATGCTAGTCCCGTGGACAGCGCTCAGATACTGGCCACCAGCTCAACTCCAGGGCTGAGAGAAGGAGCACAGCTTTGAACACATCAGGGCATCACCCTGGGGAAAATAAATGGGACGCTCTCAGCACCCAGTCTGACTTTTCGGGATTGAGAGAAGGCAAAAAAAAATCCTAAGATTTCCCCCCTTTGCAAATCAAAACCCCAATGAGATATCACTTCACACCCCCTAGGATGGCTGTAATCAAGAAGACAGAGACTAACAAGTGTAGACAAGGATGGGGAGAAATAAGAACACTCATACATTGCTGGTTGGAAAATCACACAGCTGCTTTGGAAAACTGGCAGTTTCTCAAAAAGTTATCTATAGAGTAACTATATAGCCAAGCAACTCCACTCCTAGGTATATAACTAAGAAAATTGGAAACATGTGTTAAAATTAAAACATATATTCATAGCATCATACTCATAATATTTTTTAAACATGGAAACAATCCAAACCTCCATCAATTGATGAATGGATAAAATATGGTGTGTCCATACAATGGAATATTATTTAGTCAAAAAATTAATTACTGATTTCTGCTACATCATAGATGAAGCTTGAAAACTTTATGATAAGTGAAAGAAGCCAGACACAAAAAAATGACATATTGTATGACTCCATTTCTATGAAATGTCTAGAATAGGCACGGCCATAGAGACAGAAAGCAGATTTGTAGGGAGGGGAAGGGGCTGCTATTTCAGACTGGGTGGTCAGAAAAGACCTCTCTACAGCGCTGACATTGGAACAGAGTCCTGACTGAAGAGGCAGAATATGCCATGCAGATTTCCCTGGGAAGGGTGTTACAAGCAGAAGGAACAGCCAATGCAAAGATGTAGCTGGAAGGAGGTTGTTGGGGAGGAGAAAATTCAGGGCAGGTGGGAAGAGCTGTAGGGTCCAGAGTTCAGGAGATTGAGGGAAGCTTTGGGGGCCTTACAGGTATGTGACATTGGGGATTAATTAGCCTTGTGTTGGGGGAGATAATTAGGTTTATTTGTTTATTTGTTCGATGGAGGTACTGGGGATTGAACCCAGGACTTCATGTGTGCTAAGCATATGCTCTACCACCTGAGCTATATCCACCCCCATAAACTGGTCTTTTAAAAAGACCATTCTGGCTACTGTGTGGAGGATGGGCTGGAGGGTGAGGGTGTAGAATTGAGGAGACCAGATCAATGAGGAGGGAAGAGACAGAGGTGAGTTTATCCCTGGTGGGAGCTAGGAAAACAGTAAAGTAGACATATTTAAGAAATATTTTGGAGCTGGAGCTGATGAGATTTGGTAACCCACAGAAGGTTTATCTCCTAGATGGTGAGCTTTTCCTTCTGTTCCTTTTAGAGGCTTTTATTCTTCCCTAATCCACTTGTAGAGAGAGTAAGTGAGGGTATTTTCAGAAAGTCTTCAGCAGTGGGAGCTGAAGAAATGAAGTTAAAGTCCCACCACCACCACCTGGACCCTCAAAATTGAAGCACAGCACATCCAGAAAGAGAAGGGCACAAGAATGTTCACAGAAATTTATCCATAATAGCCCAGACTGGAAAACAACCCAACTGTCCATCAGTAGTAGAATGGATAAACAGCTTGTGTGTATTCCCACAATGGAATGCTAGACAGCGATGAAAAAGCAATCTACTGCTATCCACAACAACTTGGAGTCATCTCAAAAACATTATGCTGAGCTGAAAAAAGCCAGACAAAATAAGAGTACATACTAGTGGTTCCTCTTCTGTAAAGTTCAAGTGCAGGTACAATTAATTTAATTTATAGAACAGCAATCCCCAAGTGGTTACCTAGGGGTGGAAGGCAGATATTGACTAGAAAGGGGCATGAAGGAACTTTCTGGGAAACTGGAAATGTTCTACATTCAAACCTAGGTGGATGCACTTGTGAAAATGTTATCAGTCACCAGTGATCATTCAGGTTGAGATCATGTGCTCCCCATACGATGAGAAGGCCACTTCAGAAGTGTGACCTTCCCCCAAACCCATAACTCAAGCCTCATCACACGCAAAACATCAGACGCACCCAGGAACCTTGTACAAAATACCCGAGCAGTCCTCCTCCTCAAACCTGCACTGCCTTTGCACTATTTTTGTAAATACAGAATTATTTCAAAGTTAAAAGTTTGTTTTTAAAAAGCCATAAAGCTGAATACTTCGATGTGCCATTTACTGTATGTAAATGAGCTCTCGCTGAAATACTGGGAGGGGACAGAAGCACAGGAAATGCTGCCCGGGCCAGTCCGTGCTCCGCGTAGCCAGGAACCACGGAGACACAGAACTGACACTCCGGAGAAGGCTGTTGACATCTCCTCCTCCACCTCCGGCCTTTCCCCAAGACAGGGCCGCAATGCATCAGCCACAGCGGGCCACGTAGTATCCTCTCTAAGGGATCTGTTCTCCATTTTCAAAAATCCTTTTTCCCTCTTGAATGTTACCATGGAAAACTCAAATCCCCGGGGTGTAGCAGTCAGTGAGGGAGGCGGTCGCTGAAGCCCCACGGCCTCCCTTCGCTCTGGAGAGCCAGCCCTGAGCCGGGCGTAGGGCTGCTCGGAGGAGGTGAGAGAAGACTCAGCAGCTCTGATGAGAAGGCAGGTCAGGCCACGCTGCCTGGTGTTGTGACTAACAGTGCAGGCCCCCGGGGGGGCTTTGAGATGCCGGAGTAAAAGGCTGCGGAGCTCACCCTCTCCCATGAACACAACCAACATACATCTCCCTGTGGAACAGCCCTCACAGAACACCTACTTAACTTCGGTGGAAGATCCAGTACAACTGGAACTACAAGGAAAGTCGTCACAAAACTGGATAAACAACATTCTACTGTGCAGCACAAGGAACGATATTCAATATCTTGTAATAATCTATAATGAAAAAGAATATGGAAAGGAATATATATATATATATATATATATATATATATACATGTATGACTGAAACACTATGCTGTACACCAGAAATTAACACAACGTTGAAAACTATGTGTCAATTAAAACAAAAAAGAAAGAGTGGACCCCCAGAGGCACGCTGCGGGTCCAGACCCCAGCTCTGCTACCTCCCAGCTGAGTGGCCAGGAGCACAGCTGTTAACTATTTAGTGTCTCTAGGTCTACATCTGTGTAACGGGAATTCCTATGACACAGGGTCCTATGTTTTTACATATATCTCTTTAAAGTGCAAGGCCTCACCTCATCACCTATGTGTTTAGACTCCTAAGGATTATAGCCTGCCTTCCCACTGATGTTGGATCTTCACCCCAATATCTTCTACCTCCCTACCATTTCCTTCTAAACTGGGAGGCCTGACCCCCCCCAGGATAAGGCTTTCATTTTACCCACAAATATCTACTAAGCAAATACCCCACTGGGGAGGCACAGCACGTACTGCAGTGAGATGGACAGGATCAGGCCTCTCTGCTTACCTTGGGTCTCACCCACCCTGGCCTCCAACACTCTCTCTCCAAACCAAAGGCCTTTCCCTCCCCCCCATCCCTCACTCCTTCTCATGACAAACTCCTACACACCCTTCAGATCACCCTGAAATGTGACTTCCTCTAGGAAGCCTTTGCTGATTTCTCTTGCTCTGCCCCTGTCTCGCCTGCCTTCCTCACTAGCCAGGATCTCCTCAAATCTGTTTTGTTCGCTTCTAAGTCGTCTACAAGACCCGACTCAAAACCTGGCCTCTGCAAGAACTCAATGAGTGTTTGCTAAACGAATGAATGAGTGAATGACCAGGGGAGTTAGGAAAGGCTTCACGGAGGAGGTGACATTTTATTGCATCTTAAAAGGATGAGAGGAAGTCAACCAGGAGAAGAGCAGGGGAGGGTGGTTACTGTTGAGGGAACACCTAGGGGTGGGCTGGAGCCTGATGCCCTCGGGGCCCAAAGGGGAGGCAGCACACAGGCTAAGATACTAGGTTAAGATTGTAGGGTTTGATCCTGTAAGCCAGGAGCTGCCAACCCAACAGAGCATTCAAACTGGGCTCCAACTTTGTGGACTCTGGTCCAGCCAGTCTGGGTGCCTCAGATTCTAATGAGAAGCCAAGGTTGAGGACCCCTGCTGGGACATCAAGAAGAAAGTTGGAGAGATTTTCAAGCAGGGGAAGGGCATGATCTCATCTTCAGATCGAACTCTGTTCAGGGAATGATGACAGACGGAAGCAAGGAATGAATGAGACAGCAAAAGGGGAAAATCAAGAGATCCAGGGTCCCATCAAATGTAGGACAGGAGGCCAACAGTGTCTGGGTTCAGTGCTGAGGAAAGTGAGTTGTGCTTACACTGCTTTGAAGTAGACAGAAAATCTGAGCAGCAGGTGTGCATGATCTGTGCACACTCGTCACACAACTCACCCGTTCCAACATACACAAGAGTACACACACACACACACACATCCTCACACACTCAGCCTTTCCTCTCTGAAGCCAACTGTCCAACACAAGTGCACTGCACACACACCCTTCACACTAAATCTAGCTAGGAGATCTCCAACCTTATAAAAAAAATTGCTTGCACGCAACACTGGCAAGGTGAGGCCGGGCACAACACCAATTCCACTATATTGGTTTCCATGGAACAAGAAGACAGACAGGGGCTTCGAGAAGGGGCTTCAAGCTCCAACAGTTCTGCCTGTTCTGAGAAGCAGTTGCTACTTTCATAAACACTGGGTGGGGCCGGGAGAGAGGGCACAGAGACGCAGTGGCTAAGCTATTGCTCATTATAGGCAAGTCCTGATACAGAGAGGAGAAAAAAATCCAGCTTGTCCTATCTTCAAACATCACAGTGTTGTGACTTATAACAGCATCCACTGTATCTTGTTTCATTACAACTGCCAAAAGGAAAAAAAAATTGAATTACCATACTAATGTCTTCTCTTTTGGTGAAATCTGTGATTCAGGTACGTGGATATAAAATACATCATTAGTTGCTTTTAAGCTTATCTTTAATGATGAAAAAGCATTTCAGGGCCTGAGGGGGAGACATAACTGAACTCACTTGGCCAGCAGCACTGGGAGCCTCTTGTAAACTATAATGTGACAGTGCAGTTTCCTTCTCCTTCTGAGATGACAGTTAATTCCAGACTAGGAAGGCTGTCAAAAATGCTTAGTTCTGCTCCACTTGAGTTAATTACCGGCCCTGGGGCAGGCTCCCCTCCACTCCTCTGCTAATGGGGCTGGGCTCCAGGTAAAAAATCCATTTGCAAGAATGTTTTCCTTGCTCCAGATCTAATTTATTGAATATCAAATATTTATGCCAATGCAATTAAAGTGACAACATTGCCCTCCCTTCTCCCCTGCCCCCAGTCCAAAGGAAGCCCAGGCTTGCAGACAGAATGCTTTATTCTGTCAACACAGGGTAAAAGTTTTGCTTGAGCTTCTAAAGTAAGAGCTTTGAAACCTCTTCAACCCACAAAGCCACCTGGGATTCTTTATCTTCTTTTGTAGGCAGTCATGTGACAGGCTATGGAGCAAGGGCTTGGAATCTGGGGCAGGAGGCGAAGGGAAGAGAGAGGGGGCCAAATGGGTTTTCAATTCCACCAAGATCCACCATGGTCCCCGGTGTTCCAGGCACCAGACTAGGCTCGGTAAGAGAGAGGGTGTAGACTTGGTCCATAACCCAACAATCTCTCAGTCTGACGGAGGAGACAACTCAGAGCACATATAAAAGAGGTTCCAGAAACAGATTCTATTTATAGATCTTGGGTTTGGGGTCTCCAAGGCTTAAAGGCCACCCAAGCCCCCCTCCCACTCAACCAGAAATAACTGCAGCCAAGTATATTCCATCTTTCCCCAAACCCTAATCAATCCAGCAAGAGAGCCTCAGACTGTCCAGACTCTGGAGCCTTGGGGCATTCCCCAACGGGATAGCACTCAGCCCCGTCATCACTGCCATGAGTCTCTTGCACCACAATACAAATAATTTGACATCTGCCTCAAACGGAGGGGTGACTGGCAAAGATCAGCCTATGAACAATTGAATGTGTATGTATGCCCTGAAAATGTGAAAAGGAAAAGCACTGACAAATGGAAGACGTTCTCTTTTCTTCCCTGAAGCAAAGGAAGAGGGTATGACTCAGGGGTAGAGAGCGTGCACAAGGTCCTGGGTTCAATCCCCAGTACTTCCATTAAAATAAATAAATAAATAAACCTAATTACCCCTCAAAGAACTGAAAGTAGATCGATTTTTACTGGAGCTTGAATTGCAAGGGAGTGAGCCCTGGGAATATAAGCATCAAATGATATGATTTAAGCATGTTAGAAAATGTGAGGTCCTAGATAAATGTGCATTACTCCCCACATCACAGAAGTATTGGGGAACCAAACGATATGTTACATGCATGCTTGTGTTACATAAATTGTAGTTGTTATAAGATGGAAGAAGATAGAGCTTCAACTAGTTTATAAACCCAATATTCTTACCATGCCCTACCCAGTTTGGCTTCCCATGGTCATTGCCAACCCTTCTGACCACTTGCCTCCTCACCCTCTGTGCTCTAAGCCACACCAACCTTCTCTGTGATTTCTCAAATATCTCTCGTCTCTTTCTCACTTCAGAGCCTTCACTCTGTATTCCTTCCTGGGAACAAGGATCACTGATCTTCCTCTAAGAAGGCTGGTTGGGTGGAGCCGGGGGACCTTAGCCCTTGTCAGAGGTCTTCCTGACTCTCTGGGCCTCATCTTTCCCATCTACAACATGAGTTGGTTGAACTTAAGGTTCTCCCCAGCAATCTGTGAGCTGAAGTTTCAGGAAGAGATGGTAGCAGTTGAACTGGTGGAGGAGGAGAGTGGGAAGCAGGGGATGGGGAGAGAGGAAACAGTCCTGGGGAAGACAGCACAGAAGGAAAAGCTGGAAAACTACCAGTAACCACTTTCAGGGTATTTAAAACCCTAAATGCTATCACTTCATTTTTATTAGCAGAACAACTTAGATTAAAACATAATAGGATTTGGAACCATCATAATAATCTTGTCACAAGGAGAGAAAAAGCCATCCAACCTGTGGTATTTAAATATTAAATACATGTACTATATTGAAAATTTGATTCCACTCCATGAAAATACTTCACATCATCCAAAGCCAAGAAGGAAAAAAAAAAACCAACTCATTCATCCACATAAAGAGCTTCTAGCTAGCCAAAGGAAGGAACATGTAGCTGCTTCCACTCCTGGCTTCCAGGGGCTCCTGGTTGCCTACTTCAATCTCCTTCTCTCTTCATATTAGAACTTTGGTTTCATTCAGAGGAGCAACATACCAATTAAAATGCTACATTTTCTAGTTTCCTTTGCCAAGAAGATGGCCACATAGCATCATCTGGCAAATGATATGTAAGAAGAAATTGCTGGCTGGACTTTAGTGAAATGTCAACAAAGGCAGGGCAGACTCAGCTGGTGCAGGGCATTTATTAGTCCTTTGTTTTTTGTGCTTTCCCCTTCTTCAGTCATCGTGTGACATTCTTCAACCACCTTGTGACCTTGAGGTGACCACAGGGACAGGTCAAGAGAATCAGAGATCTGCATTTAAATCCCAGCTCCGCCACCTGCAAACTGGACAGTTCAACATGGAATCCAGAACACAGAATATAGAATATAGAATACAGAATATAGAACACAGAATATAGAATATAGAATACAGAATACAGAATATAGAACATAGAATACAGAATACAGAATGTAGAATATAGAATACAAAATATAGAATACAGAATATAGAATATAGAATATGGAACACAGGACATAGAATACAGATTACAGAATACAGAATATAGAATACAGAATACAGACATGGAACGTAGAATATAGTAAACAGAATTTAAAATACAGAATACAGAATGTAGACCACAAAATATAGAATATAGAAAACAGAATACAGAATATAGAATACAGACGCAGAATGTAGAATACAGTAAAAAAAAATTGGACAGTTCATTTAACCTCTCTGAGCCTCATTCTTGTCTACAAAATTCTTTCATAATAAGAATATCTGTTTCTCAACATGAAATCATTGACATGAAATCAATTATCTTCTACATTAACCAGAAACATCAGCCACACCGTCCTTTAAAAAAAATTATCTTTTCAAAGGTAAAAGTGTATTTTACTGAGCATTTGAGGGATCCTGTCAACCTACAATTCCATATCCTTCAATTCTAGTAATTTGTCTTGATTATTTCTTTGATAATGCCTTCCCTTTCATTTTCTGTGTTTTCTCATTCTTGAATTCCTATTATTTGGATATTGGACCTCTTAGTCTGTTTCTCTAATTTTCTTATCTATTGATAAGATCTCTTATCTTTCTTATCTGTGTATCAGGCAAAGAACCCTGAAGAGACAGGAACCATCCTGCCTAGAAGGCAGTGAGGAATTTCAAATAATAAATACTTCTTCCCTAGCGCACAAAGCAAAAACCCCAATCACTTAGGTACATTTAATTGCTTTCCTGAATAACATTTGAGTTATTAAAGAGGAAAAATCGAAACTGCAGACAGACTATTTGGAAACAATGAAAAAGAGAAAAATCATATAAAAAGCCATGAGGCAAAGCTGATTCATGAAAACTGATTCCACTCTATGAGGCAAAGCTGATTCATAGGCAAACTCATAACCTTAAATGCCTTTATGGTTAATCAGAAAAGCATGAAAGTAGATAAAATAAGCATTCATTTAGGAAATTTGGGGTTTTTTTTTTATAAAAGATTAAAATAACAGAAGAAATCTGGAAAATACAGCTAAAGCAAATCTTATTCATTAGTAATCTTAATAGTCAGAAAAACTAGAATTAGTAGATAAAATTTGAGAATTGGTTCATGAAATAGCCTTGTTCCTACCATAAGAGGAAGCATAAATAAATGTCATAAATGCAAAACAGGAAACTATAGATTTTAAAACTGTAAGAGGACTCTATGCATAATTATATGCTAATACTCTCAAAACTTCAGTAATATGGATTATTTTCTGAGAAAATATAACATACCAAAATTGCCTCCAGAAAAATTAGAATAGACCAATAACAAAAGAAAAAATATAAAGAAAGTTGTCAAGGTATTGCCTCCAAAAATGGCTTCCAACCTCAGATGATTTCACGGGTTCATTACTTCAATCTTCTACAGAACAAATAACTTTCATGTAACATAAATCCCTTTAGGGTGTGAAAAAAGATGTAAATCTCATTAGTTCATTTTACAAAGCGAGCAAAACTATTGACATGATATTTTGGATGAATCTCAAAAACATTATGTCAAATGAAAAAGAGAAGGCAAACACAGAGTATAAACTATATGATCCCATTTATATGAAGCTTAAGGATGAACAAAACTAATATCTGGTGATAAAAATTAGAGAAGTGTTTGCTGAGGGTGGGAATGGAGGACTGCCTAAAAGGAGCCACAAGGGAACTTTCTGGGGACGAGAATGTTCCATATCTTGATCTGGGTGATGGCTGGGGTATGTATATTAGTCAAAATTCATCAAGCTGTACACCTTAGATTTGTGAATTTTACTGTATGTAAATTATACCTCGGCAATGTACTCTTAGGAAAGGAAAAACCTTGTAACCATGACTTAAAACAGCCAAGAAAAACAGCAGGCTTAATCACACTCAATATGTTGTATATGCAAAAATACTATACAACATATAGGTAAACTAAAGTGCGATAGATTAGGTGAATAATACATCAAAAATTGCAAGGTTGTTTCAGTATTAGAAGCCTACTACTCAATAAAAAAAAGTCTACTACTACAATAATTCAAATAAGAAAAACCAAATCATAATAATATTGAAATTAGTTTATAAAATTCATTTATTCATGATATTAATTCCTAAAAAACTCGAATTTAAAAAAAGATAATACCTCAACACGATGAAAAACTATTTCAAACCGAAAGCCAAGTCATCCTTAACAATGAAACACAAGAGGCCACCTTATTAATGCCAAGAACAAAAATGAGGATGGCTACTGTTTCCAGTGCTATTAACTCTTGTCCTGAAATTTCTAAGCAATATAAAAGGACCAGAAATAGATATGAATCATAACTATAGGGGAGAAAGACAAAAGTATCATTTTTAGTTTATGATAATGTTGTCTTTCTAGAGAACTCAAGAGGGCCAACTGAAAAACAATATTCAGACTGACTACAAAATAAATACACAGACACAAGCAAGGATGTTCACTGAAGCATTGTCATGAAGAACAATTGGAAACCACCTAAATGTCTAATAATAGGAGACTGGATAAATAGAAGTGTGCCCACACAATAAAATACTATGTAGCAGTTAAGATGAATTAAATAGATACAAAAATGTTCAGTGAAAAAGAAAATGCGAGATGATATACACAACGTGGTACTTTCAGTGTAACGTTTTAAGACACACTAAACTACACTGTTGGGAAATACAAAAATACGGATATGAAAGATTCTTAGCAACTTGAGGACATTGCCTCTGGGGAGAGAGGAAGGGGAATGAATTGGTGGAGGCATGAGAAGGGGGCTTCAGCCACGGTTGTATCTTTTTTAAGGAGTAGAAAGGGAACGAGTGGGGAAAACACTCTTCATCTGACAAGCAGACTCAGCGTGCCAGAAATACTCCCCAGAAAGTTCGCTGGTGGCCCTGCTAGTTAACCTTCTACCTCCACCCCCAGCCACCACTTCTCTGATTCGTTACCAGAGGTGAGTCATATCAGTTCTTGGAGTTTATTTAAAAGGAATCACAGGCTCTCCTTCGGGCCTTCCTTGGTTGCCCTCTGAAGACTGGCCTCCATTAGGAACCCAGGTCTACAGCCTGAGCCGCAGCTGAAGACCACACACCTCAGTGTGCTTGGCTGCCATGCTGGTCGGGGTGCAGCCTCTTGTGGGGGGCTGCTCAGCTCAGGGCACAGAGCAGACACCCAGAGGAGAGGGTACCCTCCTAACACTTTACACATTCACCTCTGGTACTGATCAAAATGCTGTTACACCAGTAGGACAACCTCATGGGGAAAAGACTCCATTCACAATGTAGGCAGATCAGGGTTTCTGCATCTGAGCACTACTGACATTTGGGGCCAGATGATTCTTTGCTGTGGGGACTGTCCTGGGCACTGTAGGATGTTTAGCAGCATCCCAGAGCTCTCCCTACTAGAAGTTGGTGCCCTGCTGTGACAACTAAAAATATTTCGAGACATTGCCAAATGTCCCCTGGGGAACAAAATTGCTCTTCGCTGAGGACTTCTGTGATAGAAGATAGATTAGATGGCAGTGGGGGAGTGGGGAGCAGGTGGTGAGTTTTGTGGGTTTTTACCTAAAAGAAAATCATTAAGACATATGTATCAGTATTTGAAGAAGCAACGAAACTGTATCGAGGATAAGAAAGAAGATCTGCTTGGTTAGGGCGCACACCAGATTCCAGGGTGGGAAAACAGTATTATAAACCTATCCACTCTGCTCAAAGCAGTATGTAAGCTTAATGCAACTGCAATTAAAACTTGGCCCCCCCCCCAAAAAAAAAGAACTTGGCTGGAAACTTTCTGGAACTTAAAAATGTTAGTCTAAAGTTTGAATAGAAAAACAAAAGAGGTTGAATAGTAAAGATAATTTTCAAAAATATAAATACATAACGGATTTTATCTACCAGATATTAAGTGGGTTATAAAATTATAATAATTAAAACAGTATAGAAGAATAGACAAAGCTACGAAAAATTAAAAGCCTGGAAACAGGCCCTCCTCTATGCAAAAATTTAGCATCCATTAAGGTGACATTTAAATTAATGAGAAATGTTGTGGAATGCTCGATAAATGATGCAGGAAAAAAGTCATTAACAATTTGGGGCCAGGGTCGGGGAGGGTATAGCTCAAGTGGTAGAGCGCATGCTTAGCAAGCATGAGGTCCTGGGCTCAATCCCCAGTGCCTCCTCTAAGAATAAATCAGTGAATAAACCTAAATTCCTCCCCCCACCAAAACAAAATACAAAACACAAAACAATTTGGGGCCAGGAAAAAATTCAAGGCCTCGCACCACACATCAAAATAAATTTCATGAATCAGGGAGTTATTATTTTAATTAAACTATAAAAAACTAGAATAAAATATAGATTAATATTTTTCTGTACTTGGAGAAGAATGGCTTTCCAAGCAAAAGGAGAAAAAATCAAAAGGAAGCAAAATGAAAAGATTGATACACTTGACTATATTAAAATGCCAATCTTCTATATATCAGGAAGACTACAAACAAAATTAAAACTCAGAAAAACTATTTGTCACAGAACAAAGATAATAATATCAAAGATTTCTTCTAAATTAATATAAAAAGGACA
Source organism: Vicugna pacos (assembly GCF_048564905.1). Lineage (NCBI taxonomy): Eukaryota > Metazoa > Chordata > Mammalia > Artiodactyla > Camelidae > Vicugna > Vicugna pacos. The sequence continues at coordinate 32,686,310 of NC_133005.1, read as the reverse complement.
AACCCTTCCCATTTTTTAAATGGACAAAAGGATCAGCCCATGTAATTCACAAGAGATGAAAGAGAAATGGCCAAAAATCAAGAAGGTAATCTCACTGGAAATCTGCATTATGCAAATTAGAATAATGAGACATCATCTTTCACCTAACAGATTGAGATGTATTTTTTAAGGTAACACCCAATGCTTGGGAATTTCCAAATCCTCTAAAACAAGCTAGTCTTGCTGCTGGAAGCCAGATTTTCCTTATTAAAGGATTTCTTACTTCGGTAAGGGCTCCAGTGGCAACATTTCTATTCTTTGAGTTCCAGAGGCTGAAGATTCTTAGTTCCAGGGTCATCCTGGAGCCTGCTGGTTCCTGTCTTGCACATGCGCAGTATTGTCTCTGTAAAATAATTCAAGGTTTGATTAATCAACAGCCTATTTAAGGAGGCAAAACCTAAGCTGGTCAGTGTTTTACCTGCTGTTTCACCTCCATCACTGACACCCAGGTCCAAGCCACCATCGTTCCTTACCTGGACCACTGTAACAGCCTCTTTGTTTGCCCTGCCTCTACCTTTGCTGTCTTCCAGATCATTCTCAATATGGCAGCTAGACGGATCCTTTTGTAGCCTCAGTCAAATCAAATCGCTCCTCACTCAAAACCCTCCACTGGCTCCCATCTCAAAGAAGAGCAAAGCCCATGTAAAGGCCTATAGGAGTGTGGTATTTTGATTTGCAAAATACATATATCTTTGGTCATTCATTTTTTTATTTTTTAAACATTTTTTATTAATTTATAATCATTTTACAATGTTGTGTCAAATTCCAGTGTTCAACACAATTGTTCAGTCATTCATGGACATATACACACTCATTGTCACATTTTTTTCTCTGTGATTTATCATAACATTTTGTGTATATTTCCCTGTGCTATACAGTGTAATCTTGTTTATCTATTCTACAATTTTGAAATCCCAGTCTATCCCTTCCCACCCTCTACCCCCCTGGTAACCACAGGTCTGTATTCTCTGTCCATGAGTCTATTTCTGTCCTGTATTTATGCTTTGTTTTTGTTTGTTTGTTTGTTTGTTTTTGTTTTTTAGATTCCACATATGAGCGATCTCATATGGTATTTTTCTTTCTCTTTCTGGCTTACTTCACTTAGAATGACATTCTCCAGGAGCATCCATGTTGCTGCAAATGGCATTATGTTGTCAGTTTTTATGGCTGAGTAGTATTCCGTTGTATAAATATACCACATCTTCTTTATCCAGTCACCTGTTGATGGACATTTAGGCTGTTTCCATGTTTTGGCTATTGTAAATAGTGCTGCTATGAACATTGGAGTGCAGGTGTCATCCTGAAGTAGATTTCCTTCTGGATGCAAGCCCAGGAGTGGGATTCCTGGGTCATATGGTAAGTCTATTCCTAGTCTTTTGAGGAATCTCCACACTGTTTTCCATAGTGGCTGCACCAAACTGCATTCCCACCAGCAGTGTAGGAGGGTTCCCCTTCCTCCACAGCCTCTCCAGCATTTGTCATTTTTGGATTTTTGAATGACGGCCATTCTGACTGGTTATCTTTGGTCATTCAGATGACCAAAACATAGTTCTGATATATATTTGATCTTTGTCCATGGTTCATGACTCACAGCTCCCAAAACCTAAGTGTTGGAATTTCCTAAGTGTTGAGAATGATAAAGGTATCTCTTTTGTTATGTCAATGAGGTGACTTTAGGGAAACATCTAAAATGGCTGCTGGTTGCCAGTGGAGCCAATCATGTGATTAAAGGATTGAAACTTTCAGTCCCACCTCCCAACCTCTGGAGATTGGAGAGAGATTGGACATAGAGACCAATAGCCAATGCCCAATGATTTAATCAGTCGTGCTTAGTAATGAAGCCACCATAACAACCCAAAAAGACAGGGTTCTGAGCACTCCTGGGTTAGTGAACACATGGAGATTTGGGGAGTGCTGCATCTGAAGAGAGAGAACATGGAAGCTCCACACCCCTTCCCGTATACCTTGCCTAATGCATCTCTTCCATCTGGCTGTTCCTGAGTACTCTTGTAATAAACCAGTAATCTAGCAAGTAAAACATTTTCTCTGAGCTCCATGAACTGGTCTAGCAAACTAATCACACCCAAGGGTCGTGGGAACCTCTGATGTACATCCAGCTGGTCAGAAGCACAGGAAACAACCTGGGCTTGCAGCTCGCAAGTTGGAGAGGCAGGGCAGTCTTGTAGGACTAAACCCTTAATCTGTGGAATCTGATGCTATCTCTGGATAGATAGTGTCAGGATTGTGTGGAATTCTTGAACACTTTGCTGGTGTCCAAGAATTGCTTTTTGGAAGTGAGGGGGAATTCTCCGGCATATGTTAGAACTGGGTCCAGGAACCCAAAAGAAAGCCCGTATACAATCTGGTTTCTTTTCTTACCTAAACCTAAGTGAAGTTACTTAATCATAAAACCCAACAGTGCAGAATGCCTGTACCAGAAGGATTAGATCCTACTTCAGCAAGTCTGTGCAGACATACAGAAAATGCTTCCCCAGAAATACCTGGCAGTTTGGAACCACTGAGATTCTCATCTAACACCTCTATTCTACAAAAGAACAAACTGAGGCTTACAAAGTAAATTGCTGGAGATACAGAGTCAACAACACAGCTCTCTCAGGATGTCCCCTTGATCCAGCCTTTCCTGCATTCCATCTATCTCTTAGACTCTTAAGAACACTGTGACCTGATATAAGACAATATTTCTCCCTGACAGCTCTACACTATCCAGTAAGAACACATATTTAGAATAAACGATCAGAATAAATTCTAATGGCCAGACAACAGAAATTCTTCACTTTGTCATATAATGAGTAACATTTATATGGCCATTTCTATTGAGGCCTACAGTTTTTCAGGGCAAAGCATCATTCACTACATGAAATAAGTCATTGATGGATGGAATGACTGGTCTCCCAAGGGGCTCTTGTACATTTGTGTGGAGCCCACACAAGCCTTTCCAGCTTCCTACTTCCACTCAGGCAGTCTGTTTACCAGCACTCACTTCTTCACTAATTTGTCAATTCAGTTTGCATTATCAGCACCTGCTCTGAGCCAGACCCTGTGCTGGACACTAGTAAAGCTGAGAGTGGAAGCCATGAGCACCATGTAGAATAGGGCAGTGAGCCAGAAGGGAGGTGGGCGGAGCGCTGGGCAGAAAAATATTAACCACAGTAGTAAAGTTACAGCCTTTGGCAGTTGGTTTCAATGTCCTCATAAGCAGATGAGGAAACCAAGGCAGAGAAAGATTGAGACTCCCTGAACTCACATGGTGAGTAGGTGCAGAGCACAGCCACGGCCCAGCAGCTGATGCTGAAAGCAGAGCTCAGCCCACCATGCTCCTCATCCCTGTAGCTCTCATGCCCCCTAGAAGCCAAGTCAGGACTGAAGATCAGGCCTCATCCCAGGGCAATGCATCTTTGTTGATTTTTGCCTCCCCACCATCCAAACATCTTTCCTGGGGTTTGAAATCCCCCAGGGCATGACAAGCAACCCTGCCTGATACACTGTCCCCACCCCTCAGGTGGCCAAACTGGTTGCTGGCCTCTTTATGCAAAATCCTGCCGCACATCTATAGATCTCAGCCAGCCCACCTGTTAAGGTGTGCAGGGGTTGGGGTGGGAGTGGGGTCTCCCAGAGCATTGCAGGGCCATGGGCATGCCTCTCAGAGCTCAGGTGCAAGTCCCCAAACACTGCAAAGGCTGCTATTAAAAACCCAGCAGGAGGAGCCAGCAAACAAAGAGGTGCCTTAATGACATGCCTTGGAAGCAAGTCTTTTTATAACTTCATTCTTCCTTCTCAATGGCCCCAAATGAAGACGAACTCAGAAGGGAGCCCTGGCAACAGCAAGGGAGAAAACTCAGGCTTCAAGGGCCTTCGCCTTGTGCCCAAGTTCTTGTTTCAACAGGAGGCAGATTTGGCCTCTCTGGAACCCAGTGTATTGCTGATTATCTGGATCATGAGGAATAACCAAAAGCACCCTTGGGACAAACTGTGGGCCAATCACACAGAGGCTCTGGGTTGCAGCAGCCATGATAATTAGATACTTCTTTCCCTTGAGTCTCTCTTTCCCCGCATCCTCCTCCCCTGTTCCAGCTGGAGGTAGGAGGCGCACAGGGCCCCGTGAAGAAGGGCCATCAGGACAGGCCACTGGGCGCTGGAAGTCAAGAGCCTGCCTTGGTTGAAAAACCAGCTCCCTCCACTGTTTGCTTTGTGACCCACTGAAAGTTATTCCACATCTTTGAACCTCAGTGTCCTCATCTAAAAGTGGACACAACAGCAGTGCCTGCCTTGTGGGATTAAATGAGATGCTACTTAGCAGAGTCTTTTGTGCAAGTGGGGGCTCGATGGATTTAGCAATTATTTCTCTTGCCAACGAATGTGTGTGCACGGAATGTTGACACTTTGAAAGCCCTTCCCCACACACGTGATCTGGATGTCACTCCAGGCCAGGGTCCCCTGCAGAAAGGGCCCTGGGAAGACCTGCTGTGAGGACTAAATGGGGTCGTGTGGTTGAAGTCCTAGCAGTGCTTGGCGTTCAGTAAGCGCGCAATACCTGCTAGCTACCAATGGCTCATCTGGACAGATAATGTGGGCTCAGGGAGGTTGTGAGATGAGACCAAAGTCACATTGGTAAATGGCAGAGTGCAGCTTGCTTAGTTCTAAACCTCTTCCCCCCTCCTATGTTTAGGATCCTGGCAAGGTCTTGGGTTCTTCTGAGGGAGATCCACTTGTTGGATGAAATGAAGATGTCAGGGCCTCCCCCAGTGTTGGATTGTTTCAGAGCAAAGGCTGGGGACTTAGACTGCCTGCAATCAAATCCTAGCTCTGCCACTTTTCAGTTGTGTGCCTTTGGCAAATTACCCAGCCTCACGGGGTCTCAGTTTCTCCATCTGTATAATAGGGTTAATAATATCACTTAACAGGGTTGTCATGAAGATTCACTGAAATAATAAATGTAGAAGGCTTAGCTTAATGCTTCAACACATTATATATATTTATATATGTATGTCATTTTTATTATGATCACTACCCTGAACTCAGGCACCAGAGTCAATTTGCCATGTCCCTTCCCTTAAATGTGTTGGTACCAGTTCCTTGAGGATGTGGTCATCTCATGCCTAACTGCTCAGGCGAAGCTGCCACACTGTACAATTCCAAGGGCATCATTCACATCTTATTCCACTTGAATAGTGCCCTCTGGGCTTGGGCAGTGCACAACCTATACTCCTGTGCATAGCAGTCCTGTGCTCAGAGCAAACTGCAGGACCACAGAGAATCTGGATGTCAGGTTTCTAGTTGGAGAGCATGAGCATCACGAGGCTAACACAATGTCTTGGTTCTGGGGTCTTCCAGTTTAGAGCTAGAATCCAGACTGATCCCCACATTCCAGGCTATGCCTGGCTGCCAGAGGGGGAAGACGATCAGAAATAGTAGATGCCAACCCAGAAACACAGGGTGGGGGCTGGACTGTTGGGTAGGGAAACAAGACTTGGGCAAGCAGTGGTCTCAGCTCCACTGGGTCTCTGAGTGAAAGTAAGCCAGGGTCAAGGGGGAGGACCTGCATATTCTGGCCAGGGAAGACAAAACACCAGCCACCAGTTGCAACTTCAGAATACTGACCGTGTCCTGCAGAACCAGCCTTAAAGGAGGCAGAGCTGTTTTCAACGGGCCACTTCCCCTCCACCCAGGCTGGCTGTTTCTGAGTCGACATGGTAAAAACAGCAAATCCCACGAGCACCTCACAGTTCATCACCTCACAGTTCTTGCAGTGGACAGAGGGAACACTGGGGCTGTGAAAATGTATCAAACAAGTCTGTGGGTGGTGATGCTTCCAGGACCTGATGGAAATGGAAATCCAGGGTCTATTCCAGTAGGAACAAATTCCTTCCCCTCCATAGCCAGTGCGGGCCAGTGAATCAACCCGCTGTCAGGTCCCCTCAGCGTGGTTTGGCACCTCATTGAGGGCTTCAGGCAGATGTTTGCTGCTGGAACAGTGGGCCCAGAGCCACAGGGGCAGCCCAGGAAGTCTGGGTGTTGGGTGCCTGCTGCCATGGCCACTCAGCCATGAGTCCCTTGAGCAAGGGACTGGCCCAGGAAGAAGGAAGATCAACAACCACGGGGTGAGTTATCTTGTCCACTAGTGAAGGGCACGTGGTAGATACTTGACAAACATTTATGGAATGAATATCTTAACCTGATCATTGAAAGATGTAGGGGCTTGGCCTGGACTACAGTCAGGCAGGTGAGGCACCTGCCTTGGGCACAAAATTTAAGACAGGTGCCCCAAATTCAGAAATTAGGATAAAAAAAGATTTTGTTGAAATGATTTTTAAAATAAAAACGAATAGCAAAAAAATCTATGATAAATAAAATATTAAAATATTAAAGACAGGCTCTGAAGAGGCTACGATTAGGGTGAGGTGAATGGGGCTGAGTTGTGCCAGCAGAAGGTCTGATCCTGCCTTTTTCACTTAAAATTTTGATATTTTGATGATGGATTTTTTTGGCATTAATTTTTTAAAAATACTGAGTTAACATATTATCAGTCTTGACCATGGAGGGTTTGGGGACATCTCTTTACATTTGGTGCCTGAGGTGAGGACCTCACTTTGCTTCATCCTAGTCCTGCCCCAACCCAGCAGGGTCTGCTAGGAGTCTCAAGATCTTCCACCAGCTGCAAACAGCATCCTGATGTACCCCTAGACCTGCCAAAAGACAAGAGTCACTTGCACGGTTGTCTGGACCAGCTGTGGAAACGCTTCTTACCTGGAGCACCACTCAGAGCTGGTGGCATTTCAGAGCCTAACCACCCAGATACAAAGATCCGTAACAGGCCCCGACACCGGCTGCTTCACCAGGGAAATTCCAACAGGTCCCACCCCTCAAGTCCCAGGAGCTTCCCTACAGAGACCAAATAGACTTTATTTTTTAGAGCAGTATCAGGTTTACAGAAAAATTGGGCAGAAAGTATAGCAAGTTTCCATACGCCCTCACTCCTCCACACAGCTTTCCTATTATTAACATCTTGCTTCGGGTAGCACATTTGTTACAACTAATGAATGAATACTGATACATTATTAATAGCTTGAGTCTATCGTTTCATTGGGGTTCACTGTGCTGTAGATACCGTGGGTTTTGACAAATGCATGATGTTCTGTATCCATTATTACAGTATCATACGAAATGGCTTCATTGCCCTAAAAATGCCCTGTGTTCTATCTATTCATCACTCCTCCCCTTCTCCCAGACCTCGAGCAATCACTGATCCTTCTCACCATCTCCATAGTTTGGACTTTTCTGGAAATCATAGAGCTGGAATTACACAACTTTTCATTCTGGCTTCTTTCACTTAGCAACACATCTGGAAGGTTTCTCCATATCTTTTTGTAGCTTAATCATTTTTTTAATTGCGGAATAATGCTCCATTATGTGGATAGACCACAAGTTGTTTATCCACTCACCTACTGAAGGGCATCTTGGTTGCTTCTAAGCTTTGACAATTATGAATAAAGCTGCTATAAACATGTGAGTGCAGATTTTTGTTTGGAGATAATTTTTCATCTTATTTGGGTAAATGTTAAGAAATGCAACTGGCCCAGGAGTTTTTGAGGCTCCACAAGACTTCCAGGACATGGGCCCCTTATTATTCTGCACACCTTTCTCCATGGACTGGACCAGTGGGATACTCACTAGGATGGTGAGGACGTCAGTCTCTCACAATCGGAGAGCTGGCTTATCCCTGGAGCAGGACTGCAAAGGTGTACTGTTGCCTCTACCAGGAGAAGGCAAACAACGCCAAGTGGTCCAGTTTAACAGGAGCAGAGAGAAAGATAATTGCCCCACCACCTGGTCCTGCCCCAACCGTGGAGAGAGTGTGTCAGAGAGAACAGAGGGGAGAAAAAGGTGTATTTTCCAATTCAGCACAGACATCTCCCCACATGTAGCAGGGTCCAGCCCTTACCTTTCTATTTGTTCTCTCAATAAGAGATTTTTTTACCTGCAATGATTACCTGCCACAAGGATATCATAATTAACAGAATGTGTATTTCTAACAGTCAGAAAACTGTCTAACAAGTAAAAATATAATGAACATTCTTCAGCTCTCTCCTCTGTGGAGATTTTTTTCCCCTCACTCTCTACAAATTCAGAGGGAAAAAAAATCAATTAGGAGTGTGTTATGGGTTGAATTGTGTCCTTACAAAAAGATGCGTTGAAGTTCTAGCCCCAGTAACTGAGATTGTGATCTTTTTGTGAAAGAGGGTCATTGCAGATGCAATTGGTTCAGACAAGGGTGCATTGGAGTCAGGTGGCCGGTTCTCAATCCAGTATGACTGCTGTACTTACTGGAAGAGGCGAAGAAACAGAGACACGCCAAGAGAAGGCGGCTGTGTGATGGTGGAGGCAGAGAATGGGGTGATATGAAGCTGCAAGACACGAATGCCAAGGATGGCTGACCGACACCGAAAGCTAGAAGTAGGCAAAGGAAGATTCCACCCAGACTCCCAGAGGAACAAGGCTCTCCTGACACCTTATATTTCCAACTTCCAAAACAAAGCAGGTTCCTTATTTTATGCTTTCCTTGTCACCTGCACTTTTTCTTTGCAGTACTTATCACAGTTGTAATTATTTGTATAATCTTATGTTTAATATCTGTTTCCTCACCAATAGACGGCAAGCTCTGTGAGGACAGGGACTGTATCTACCTTGCTTCTCCAGGACATTGTCTAGAAAATAGTAGCTGTTCAATACATGGTAATGGGTTGAAACAACAAATGAAATAATGAGCAGAATAAATGAATGAATGTGTTGTGCTGTTTTCAGCTGTCTGCCCAGAGCTAAGAGGCACATTTCATAGTGTAACACTTTTCTCTAAGGAGAACTCCTCACACTTACAATGTGCATGCAGATCACTTTGGAATCTTTTTAAAATGCAGATTCTGATTCAAGAGGCCTGAGCTGGGGCCTGAGAATCTGCATTTCTGACAAGTGCCAGGTGATGTTGATGCTGCTGGTCCAGGGACCATACTTTGAGCAGCAAATAGTTTAACAATCTCTCACCTCAGTCTCTCTTTTATGAGTGAGTCTTTCAAATCTCTTCCCCCACCTCTGCCTTTCCAAGATGGCACCTGAGTATTGAAGGGGGACTTTATGTGAATTTTTGCTCACAGGGAGTGGGGAGTGAGAGCAGGAGGGGGTGAAGAGCTGGCCTGGAGCTCCCACCTATTTGTGTCTGCTGGGGATGGCTGAAATAAATAGGGCATCACTGGCTTCTGCAGAAAATAAACCCCGAAATCCCAGTGTCTTAGCACAACAGAATTCTCCCCCACTGTTCACATGATCCAATGAGGCGTTTCTTAGTCTGTGGGCAGCTTTCCTCCATGTGATGATTCAAGGACCCAGGCTCCCTCCATCTTTGGCTCTGCCAGCCTCTCAGACCACAGAGTCTTCTTCGAGCCCCAAGAAGAATAGAGAAAAGTCCCACTGACTTCTTAAAAGCTACTGCCCAGAATTGACACACACCACTTCCACTCACATTTCATTGGTGAGGACTTCTCAGACAGCCAGACACAGATGCAAGGTTAACTGGGAAATACAGTCCCTGTCTGGGTAGCCACCTCCTGGCAACAATTCCACACTGTGGGAGGGTGAGCACCAATGACTGGTGGGGGAACACTAGTTGTCTCTACCACAGGGCCTGATCCTAGACATTCTGTTAGCATTTGCTAAGTCTGTGGTCTCTTCTCCAGCAGACATCGGGCTAGGGTCTTCCCTGAATATCTCCACCCCTCACCTCACCCCTTACCAGCACACAGCTTCACCATTCAGCCCTGCATCCCCTGGCAGGAGCCTTTGCTATAGGATCCCCTGACCTCTCACCACAGCTGCCCTGGTGACAGGCTCTTGGCTTGAACCCACTTGGCTGGAGCCTCCCTTCTGCCTGCCCTCACCACACTGCCCACCTCACTCTTGAAGGGCCTCCTACACAGCTCTCTCCTCCTGGCAACCCAAACAGGAAGCCAAGCAGAGGCCTCCTGAAGGAGGGCTCAGGGCCTCTCCAACCTATCTCCAAGTCAAGGAGGGCAGGTTTGGATACATGGTGCCTCCATGCTTGCTTCCCCATGGGTGTGTCCCGTCTCCCATCCCACAATCCACCGAGGCAGGAAGTGGAACCACCCCTCCACTTCCTCTTCCTGTCTTGTCAGGGACTCTCCCTGCATTAAGTGCTGTTGGTTTCCAAGCTGTGTCCCCTTTACCAGCTAGTGGCCCCAACCCCCAGAGCCTGTGAGAACTGACTGCTAAAGATAATACTGTCCCCTTCCCTGGGGACTTGCCTTTAGTGGGAGGTTACTCTCCCTCCTCAACCAACGACATCCAGTGGCCACTGACTGATGACCTGCAGATACAAATGCCAGCCCCCTTGTCTCCAGTGGAGACCAACTCAGTGACACAATTCATGTTCAGAGCTCCTTGTGGAACCGGGCTGAAGCTGGCTTATCCTCTCATGTGTCCCTGGCTCCTTGTCTCCTAAGAGCACTCTGCCATAAATCACTCTCACAAGAACCCCCATCTCAGGCTCTGAGTCTAGGAAGCCTGAACTAAGACCCTCCCCTACGTCAGATCTGCCTCATCTTTCTCAAGGTAGCACCTGCCCTCCTCTTTGTCCAGAGCCGTAGTGGCAGACATGATGCAGAAAAAGAGAAATCAGCTTGCAGATAACAAAACATGCCTTGGGAAGTGCAATGAAAATATCGCACAAGAGAAACTCTAGGGTCTTGAACACCATGTTGTCCATTTCAACTCTTGCTGATAACCCTAGCATGGCCCTGGAGCTCTGCCTGTTGGAGAGAGGCCACTCACCAAGCCAGGAGGACTTGTGACATAGATTCCATGGGCACCGTGCATTAAGTTGAGTAGCAGATCCCTGTCCCTGAACCCCATCTGGCCTCACTCTGGCCTTCCCAAGGCAAAACCCACTCCGTGTTACTACGTTGGCCCAGTGGGGGAGTAAAAATGCAAAAGGTAGGGGGCGTATAGTTCAGCGGTAGAGCACATGCTTAGCTTGCATGAGGTCTGAGTCCAATCCCCAGTATCTCCATTAAAAATTAATTAATTAATTAATTAATTTAAATGCAAAGGGAGGAGATAAGAATCCAGAGAGAAAGAGTCCAAGCACCTCTTTCTTTGGCCCATCAGGAACTCCACACCCTCTTCCCCTGGCCTGGGACACACATCCCTGCCCACACCTTGGGACCTATCGTCCACAAAAGAAGTGCTTTCAGTACTTGATGCATATGGAGGCATGGGGCCAAAGGCAGCGAGGGCAGAATGGAGGGGCCCACAGGCCCACGGGCGATGGAGGAGAGGGGTGAGGGTGGTGAATGGAGAGGGTTAAGAAACTGGCAGTTCACACCAACGCCCTCCACACTGCACTCCTTTCAATTTCTTTTCCGTGAATTTAAATGTATTCTGTCACAGTGAGTTATGTCACCCGGAGGAAATGCCCAACTCGGTGACGTTTTTAAAGATTATTTTTTAGATCACCTATCACTATCCATTTGAGGAACGATTGTTCAATCTGAAAAAATAAATTTAAAACTGTCCCCATCTAAGCAAGATGGAAAAATAACTTTCCTTATTCTTTCCCCTTTTTTCTTTTTATTTATTTTTTTAAAGGCTCATTTCTGAAGGACAGTTTTGAAAATCTGTTTTCACCTTGACATTCTGGTTGGATTTGAGCAGCTTGGTAAGCCAGAGATCATGCCTTGTCAGATGGGTAAAAAAGGTACAGCCAGCTGTGTGACCTCAGGCAATTCACTTAACCTCTCTGAGCCTTAATCTCATCAGCTGTTTTGATGAGGTAATAATACATCAAACAAAATGATGTCCAGACAGTCCTTGAATGTGGGACAGAAGTATGGTGTCTGTTCCGCTAAACTGTCAATTCTTAGAGGGCAGGGAGCAGGCTCCGGCCAATTCTGCCCTCCCAGTGGATCTTGTACAGGGCCTGGCCCACAAGAAGTGTTTAATAAATGTTGGGTGGATGTATGGTTCAATGGGTGATGGTTTGGTGGATGGATGCCTCGACATACAAAGAGATGGATGAATGAAAGAGGGGTGGATGGATGCAATAGTGTGTTGGAAAATAGCTATCCAAAAAGCAAACAAATAAACAAACAAAAAAAGCACTTACTACAAGTTCCCCAATTTCCATAGTGTAAATACTGACACCATGGCCACCAACATGGTATCACTGAATGCAGTTGGAAAGAGATGTGCAAAATTGGCATTTATGAGTCAGTAGAAGCCAGCTCCTACACCTGAATCGAAGGAAGGAAGGGAGAAAAGGAGGAAGGAAGGAAGGAAGGATGGAAGGAAGGAAAGAAGGAGAGAAATAATAAAGGGAATAATGAAGATGGCAGGAAGGAGGAGGGAGGGAGAACAAAGAATAAATACTTATCATAGAAAGAAAATAAAAATATTCTGGTACCAGGGAATGCCAGAAAGAGCAAAGCCCTGGGGGCAGGAATCTGCATTCATCACCATCCATCATGCACTAGAACTGAATCCACTAATCTTCTGGAGTAAATGATTTCTTCTTTCAGGATGAGGGGTGGGAGTGGAGTTTATATAGTCCAAAACAATGATCCTCAATTATTTTTAAGAATTAGAAACCTTTTTTTAATGAAATCTTACTTGAAAAGCACAATAATAATTACAAGTGATTAAGCATTTACTATTTACTATGTACCAGGTACAGTCTAAGTACACTGCCTGGAATACTCCATGGAATTCTCCCAACTACCTGGGAACATAGATAATCTTACCATCCCGTTTATCAGAGAGGTTGAGGCACTTGCCCAAGGTCACATAATAAGCAGCAGATCCAGGATTTACACACAGTTGGTGACGCCAGTCCTAACCACCATGCTCTCCTGCCCTAATCAATCAAAAGAGAAGAAGGGCTGTCAGCTGAGCTGCCCCCATAGGCGCTAAGCCCAGAAGCTCCGGAGGTCCCACAGAGAGCCAGATTCTTGGAAAAGAAGCAGGGGGAACAGGTGCTCATCCTAGTTCTGCCCCTGGTTAGCTGTGTGTCCTTGGAAAAACCTCTTGCCTTATCCGAGCCTCAGTTTTCCCATTTATAAAACAAGGTGCTCACCCTCTACAACTATTATAAATTATACATTGGGAAAGTCTCATGAAAAGGATCCTTCAGAGAAGAGAGCCTTCAGAGAAAAATAGTTCAAATAAGTCACATTACATGCAATTTATCTACCTCTTGGACACGAAGAACCATTTGATTCAGAATGCATCCATTTTTGAGATTATATAACATTCTTTGAAAAAAAAAAAGCAGTAGTGATCATTTCTCCAACTAAATTAAATCTTGTAGAGATGACTTCATTTTCAAGGATACTTATTTTGAAAGTCACTTTTGTTAATGAAGAGTGATATTTTGTTATTAGTTAGTTAGCAATATTTAGTACAGCCTTCACGTACAATTGTACAAATATGCATGAAATTAAACCTGCTTTGGTAGAGAAAACAATAACAAAGAACAAAAGGTGGCCAGCCTATTGAATGTTACTTTCTCTGGGACTCATATCTCTGAAAATCTAAAGACAAATGTGAACTTTTCTCCCCCGGAGAAATACAGACAGTTGCCAAACTTTGCATATAACTTTGGGATGGGAAGGATGAGGGGAGGATCTTTGTAGAGACCAGAATATCTCTGAGATGCCAGGTAATTCTTCAGGTCCCTGTTTCAGCACCCTCAATCAATGCAGAAAAATAGCCAGAAGCCTCTCAGACATTGCCCGAGATTTTAAAATGAAGAATTCTCTTGATAAATAAATGTCTTAATGAAATACAAGCAATTAAGCTAAAAGTCCTATCAAATGCAGCCTGTCACTCAGTAGCCTGACACTTAATTGAATTTCTTTTTCCATCCCCTGGCTTGTTTCCCCCGATAAACAAATTCATTCACTGCAGATCGAGTTTCCCTAACCCAGAAACCAATGATAGTCAATCAACTAATTGACACAACAAAGACTTCTATTTTTAAAAAAGTTCTCCTAATTAAAGTGGGAATGAAATTTTATAATACTCTGGTGCCTGGTATTAATTACTCTGTGGTTAACCCTCTCCCTCCTCCTTAGGGACCTGGCAGTTAACTGGGGGTCATGAGGGAACCTCAGACCCAGGTACAAGTCCAAGTTCCAGCTCTATTCTGAGTTTGCTGTGTGATCTTGGAAAGTCACTTTCCCTCTCTGTTCTTCATCAGCTGTAATATAAGGGGTGACCTAAGTGACTGCCAAAGCTGCCTCCGGCTCTATCCTACTCTTTCTCTTCCTCCTGAAACCCACACGCACATATTTAGACCCACGTCCCACTGGAGAGCAGATCCCTTCAAAGCCACGCACACACCCATCCCCTCAGCCTGGATGCATGAGCACACACTAGGGAGTATGTGGCCCCCTCCAAAGAGTCCACACACACACATACACACACTTACACACTCCCGTGCCCCACACAACCACATGCTTCTGTCCTTGTGGCCACTGTCCGACATGACCTTGGACTGGGGGTGAGCTGGTTTCCCAATCACAAGGAAGCGCTGGCTGGGGCAGCCCTGAGGCTCTCAGAAACCTGGCAACTGACTCGATTGTCCAAGATTGCCTGGGTTCCAAAGTTTCTTTCTTCCAACCAAAGGCATCTGAGTGCCTCCCCTGTGCCAGGCACTGCTCAGGGAGGAGAGGTGGATGAGACAGACACAGTTCCCTGGGAGCAGCTCTGTCCCTGCAGCCCCTGCCCAGCAGGATGAAGGCCCCATCCCTGGATTCTGACACAGTCAGGGCTCTGATTTAGAAATGGCTTTTTCAAGACATTATGGTCAAGATGCTACCGAGCCAGGCCTTACAGGACACAGGAGAAGGTGTGTTAGGCAGAGACATAGCACAACAAGACAGGGAGCCTAGGAAGCAGGTGTGGGCAGCCCAGCTTCCCTGCTCACTGGCTTCGGGATGTGGATAATCACGTAACATCCCTGAGCCTCAATATTCTCATGTGTAAAATGGGATGACGGCAGTAGCTACCAGAGAAGGACCATCCATTGACTGAACAAATAGACAGGAGCAGCTCCTCTGTGCCAGGCACAGTTCTGGGCACTTGGGGTCATTGCGAAGATTAGGGGAGGTGACGAATGCCGGCTCTTGGCATCATGTCTGCACACACTGGGCACCAGCTTTGTGGGCCTGAGTGCTAGTGGGAAGATGGGGCTCTGGAATGAATGGGGGGACTTTGGTGCTCCTGAGCAGAGCAGGGTAAGAGGGAGCAGATGGAAAAATGGGAGGGGCGGAGGCTAAGGCTAAGGCCAACCTGGAGGAGGAGAAGGGACCAGTGATGGAGCCCCCAGACTCAGGCTGCATCCAGATGGGAGACACCATCTCAGCCCTTACCTCATCTGGGCAGCCCTGCACCCCGATTCCTCACAGGGACCCCTTCCAGGGCAGGGGCCTGGCTCCCCCCGGAGGTTTGCAGAAGGGCATCATTCCCTGCCCCTTGGACACAGGGCGGAGGCTCCCGGCATCTGATACCTTCGGTTGGGCTCATCTCCCTGTCTCTGTTTTCATGTTTTGCTCTCTCACGCTGGCTGTGTGGAGCACATCTCTCAGAAAATACTTGCTTTTGAAAGTTGTTGCCATAACAACCACTTCATTACACGCCAGGCCCAGTATCTCAGAAATGCAGAATCTTTCCTTAAAAGCGTGCGCTGCACATCAAAGGGGAATAGGAGCTCATTATTTTTACATTATTTTGCAGGCAAATAGATATTTTCCAATACACATTTCTTTTCTAAGTTGATTTTCTCGTTCAGTGGAAATGCACATTTCTTTCTTAACACTTTCCTGCCTGCAGGGCTCAGGGCCTAGAAACCTAAGTTTCTCAGAGCAGGAGGCAGAAGGCATTTCTTTTGCTGGGATGTCCATCCCTCAGCTTGTGAAGGGCGGTTTGCTCTAATTCACAATTTAAATGCAAGCAGAAATTCTAGAACAGGCAGAGATTCTCAGTGTGGCATACACAAGACTTTGTTGGTCTGACTTTGTTCTAACCAAAATTTTGTAACAAGTAAAGCTAATTATTTAAGGAGCCAAATAAAAACAAACAAGGATCTTAACCAGTTGGGATGGAGATGTGTTCCAGGATTTTGTGTCCTAAACCAGAGGGTGCTGTCAGAATTTAATAAGTTCCTTTAAGTGAAGGCTGAGCATATATCTCTCCCCTCACTAGCACACAAATTTCATGATGTTCTTCTGTCTGGTTCATCTTTACCACCAGAACCCAGAACAGTGCCCGGGCCTACAGGGGCTCAGAAAATATGTGTTGGAAGGACGGATGAATGCATGTGCTGTGAACACTGCATCTTGTTACAGTTCTGCAAAAGAATCATCATCCCATTATATAGATGAAGAGTTTGAGGTTTAAAGTAGTTAATATAATAATAATATTAATAACAATAACAGCTGACATTAAAATTTTTCACTGAAGTATAATACGCAGAGAAAGAAGTGCACTGATCTTAAGTACACAGCTCCCTGGCTTTTCATAAACAGAACACCCCTGGCTAACAACACCCAGATCAAGAAATAAAACACTGGGAGGAGGCGGTGAACAGGACTAGCTTCCCTGGTGGCCTTACAAGAATCCACTAAGCATCTGTACATTTGTTTTGTGTGGATTTCTGTCTCTGCTCTATTTGACAACAAAAAGGGCAGGGCCTACTTGAGTCGCTATGCCCTGTAACCACTATCCTGACCTCTCAGGTCATAGATAAGTTTTGCCTCTTTCTGTGATATCTGTTAACAGAACCACACAGTGGGTCCCCTTTCATACCTGACTTTTTTCCCTTATCCTCATGTCTTTGAGATTTAGCTTAAGTCATGGCAGGTAGCTATCATCTACCTCTCTATTAATAGAAGCTAATTTTTCAAGAAAAAATTTTTATTGATATAGTTGATTTATAGTGTTGTATTAGTTTCAGGTGTATAGCAAAGTGATTCAGTTATATATTATATATGTATACACACACACACATATATGCATTCTTTTTCAGATTCTTTTCCATTATAGGTTATTACAAGATAATGAATATAGCTCCCTGTGCTCTGCAGTAGGTCTTTGTTGTTTATCTGTTTTATATACACTAGTGTGCATACATTAATCCTAAACTTCTAATTTATCCCTCCACCTCACCCTTTCCCCTTCGGTAACCATAGTTTGTTTTCTGTGTCTGTAAGTCTATTTCTGGTTTGTAAATAAGTTCATTTGTATCTCTTTTTTTTAGATTCCACAATATCAGCTAATTTTTAATGAGCATTTACTACGTGCCAGGTAAACTCATTTAATCCTCCCAACACTCTAAGATGAAATCATTATTATCAGTGATTTGCCTGGAGTGCCACAAACAATGAGTGGGGAATTTAGCTCAAAAATATATGGCCTCCAAACTCCTGCTGTTGCCAGGAACCTTTCTTCCTGGATGACTGAAGGCTGTCGCTAAGCAAGGTCAATAGCCGGGCCAGGTCAGAGGTGAGTGGAGAGCTTTTTACTCCAACACGAAATGGCCCCAGCACACTAGGCCTCAACCTCTTGTAACTGCTTTTATATTTCTCCCGCTCCTGATGTCAGGGGCTCCCTCCTGCTGGTGTCAGTGTGCTTGCCAACAGCCACCACATTACATAGCTCATGTTATGTCTAATTCACCATGACCAGGAAGCCAAAAATACTAGGGTCACTAGAGTTGTGTGCAAAACAAGAGATAAAGGCTATGAATAAGGGCTTGCTGTGCATGAGTCCATAGATGATGGGGTCTATGCTAACTGGACTTCTGTTTGTTTCCTGGGTCCCAGTAAGTGAAGTTTCTAGATAAGCCACATGCCACTCCAATTTTTCCCTTTTTGAGTGCTTTTGGAAAAAGTGTTTTGGTTTGGGGTCTGAGAACTTCATTCTTGTAGTATTTTTATAGCCTGTGTGGATGGTCAGTACCTGACAAGCTAGCTCAGGTCTTTGTGGTCCTGAAATCCCATCAGACAAAGGAGTCAGGAGGAACACAAAAGCCCTTTGCAGCTATCGGCTCTGAGGCAGAGATGAGTGCTGAAGTGGTACCCTGAGGGAACGGTTTCTGGCCCCATAGCAGAGCTAGTGTCCTATAATCCTGGGCTCTCACTGGTCTGCTCCAGCTCCACTCTCCCGGGCCGGCCCCTCGTACCCCCTCAGGTCCCAGAGTTGGCGGTGCACTGACCTGATTCTGGACATGTGCTGGCTGTGTAACATAAACAGGAGGGGACCCACCCAGCCTCACCCCCGGGCAGCCTCCTTCTCCTCCGCCGTGCAGCCCTCCCCGACAGCCCAAGACCAGGTCCTGCTGTGCTCCGCCAGGACAGCCTGTCCACCCTCCATCAGACTACTCACTTACCTGCACTGGGCACTTGTTGGCGCTCAGTGTTTTTTTAATGAAAAACTAAATCTTCTCTCCACCTGCCTTATTCCCCTTCGAAGAAGCCAATTTTGCATCCATTAACCAGCTCATTTCCACCTTCCTAATAATCTATTTCCATGTCCACTCTCTGGAATTTCTTTTGAACCAGTTTTTAACAACTTACCGGTTTCTTCAGTAATTAACGGGTTTTAAAAAAAGACTTTCCTTTAAAAAAGGAAAAGAATAAACCTGACCCATGGGCTCTCACCATGAACATGAGCGCCCGGTTTTCCTGGGTCTCACATTTCCCAGAATCCAGGGCCTGTCCCCAGAAAGAGCATGTCTCTTCCTGGACAGGGACAGCCATTTGCTTGTTTTCTGACACTTCTTACAGAAGCCCCGATGGCTAGGCTGTGAAAAGCCACTCCACCCTGGGCCCACAGCTCACATTTGGCAACTGTATCCCTTTAATGGATGCACACGTGTCCATTGTGAGTATAAACATAATGGTTTCCATGGATACATGGTCACAATGACTAATTAGACAAAAGAGACAGTTTTTCAAAGCCTTGAAAGACATCATGGATGTAATAAATGAACATCATCTTAGTCAATTGACATATTCCTTCTCATTTCTCCCCAGAAACATCAATAAATGGTCCCTGGTAACTTAACCTTATTATGGAGCTGGACTCTTCAGCCACTGGCTCAGCATCTTCCAGATTTTCAACCGCAGGATTCTCACCCTGGTACACATTCCAAAAGCAGCCACAGGGGCAGTTGTCCACTGCCAGCATTTCCAGACTGAGCTGTCCCACTCCAGCCCCACCTGCTCACTCTCATGATGGCCATTAAGGAGACCAGAAATGCTCCAGACTTTGGGGACCTCATCCTGCCCTCTGCATGACACCTGCCTGACTCAGCCATCAGCTGCCCCACAGGGCTCATCTACCCACCTTCATTTATTTGTTTCAGATGCTGGGTGTGTGAAAATTAATAAACTAAACTTGGAGTTGGGAAGGCCTTTAGAAGGACCTCTCATACACTCATTGCCAATTACCCCAAACAGGAAGACATCAATTACCCGCAACAGGACACCTCAGTTACTGACCACAACAGGAGGACGTCAATCACTCCAGCAGGAAGATGTCAGGTACCAACCCCAACAGGAAGAGACCTACCTTGCACTCCCAGACAGGAAGTGCTACTATTTTACTAGCCCAGAAGGAAGAAGGAAAACTTCCGTCTTGCCCAGCAACAAGCCCAGCCAATGGAAAACGCCACAGCTCAGCCAATGAGGGGCTGTCATCACCTGAACTCGTACTTTTACTCCAGTGAACTTGGATTTTTTTTTTCCCTTGCTGCTGACTTCCTTTCCTTGTCTCATCCTCCTTACTATGAAAGCCTTCCATGTTGTGTAACCCCTCAGTGTATCTCTCTGTTGCCAGGTGAGATGCTGCCTGATTCATGAATTGTTTAATAAAGCCAACTAGATCTTCGAATATATTCAGTTAAACTTTGGCTTTTAACAGATGCGAATTATGCAACAAAGCTGGGGGCAATGATTACTAACTATTCCTCTTTGTAAAGGAGAGTTATCCTTCTCTCCAAGGGGTTATAAACTTAGCATCACGTACTGGCAAAATCTCAGAAGTGAGAGAAAACAACCCCAGATATTTCTTCCAAAGGTTGTGCATGGATCGGGATGAGCTCTTCTGCTTTCCAGCCCCTCATTCTACCACGATCCCAGACTAAAGGAAGAGTGTTCAGAACACAAAATACCCAATGTAACTGTGTTATTTAGAAATACAGAAATAAGACTATAAAGAAACAGCTTATACTTGAAAGAGGCTGGCAAGAAGGAAGAAAGGTAGAAGAGAGTTGATTTTCCTCGTGAACCCAGAAAACAATTTGACTTTTTAAACTATGTACACTTGTACTTTTTTTAAAAATGGAAACTAAGTGTTTTTAGAAAAAGAAAAACAAACTTTGAATAATTAAATCTTTAGGCATTCTGGCAGAAAAAGCAAAGCATCTACAAATGAGAAAAAGCCTCAGGCTGGACCCTAACTTGCACTCAACAATAGTCAAAGCCAGAAGACCTTGGGAAAATGGTGTTTTAGTTTAAAACACACGTGAGTCAAGGTCATTCTATCCTGCCTAGATGCTGTTCAAGTCTAAAGGCCACAACAGACACTGACAAACATCAGCTAATTCAGAGTGTACCGTACCTATGAATCTCTTGGGAAAACTGCCTGATAATAAAATCCAGGAAATGAAGAGATAAATAGAAAATAGAAAACTCAGAGAAGGAGACATCATGCAAAAGGACTGAGCATGGGCAATGAATCCATCTAAAATTAGAACTAACATCAATGTTCAGATTGTTATTGCATTTAAATATAAATGTTTTAAAACTTAGCTGCGTAAAAATAATAATGGAGGTGAGGAGCGAAGTGGGAGGAAGTGGGAAAAGGCTAATGTCCTAATGCCCTGTGATAAAACATTCAATACTGTCTAACATGTAAGCATGGCATTTAAGGACACATGATTCTCAAGGAAATACAAATTAAAATACAATAAAATACTACTGTTATCTGTTAGAATGACTAAATTTTTTAAAAGGACAATACCAAGTGCTGACAAGATCACAGCTCTCTCACACATTACTGATGGGAATGCAAAATGTCACAGCCACTTAGGAAAGCAGTTCGCAGTTTCTCATAAAGTCAAACACTTAACATACACCCAGCAATCCCAATCCTACATATTTACCCAAGACAAATGACAGTTTATGTCCACAGAAAACCCTGTGTACAATTGTTTAGAGCAGTTTTATTCACAATTGCCCCATACTGGAAACAATCTAAATGTCCTTGAACTGGTGGGCAGATAAACAAACTGTGGTACATCTATTCAGTGGACTTAGTAATAAAAAGGAGTGAACTAAAACAGTCAACACTGTTCATCTCAAATGCATTATGCTGAGTAATAAAAGTCAAACTGAAAAAGCTATCCTCTGTACGTGTTGCATGATTTTTCTGGGAAAGGCAAAACAATGGACACAGAAAACAGATCAGTGGTGGCCAAGGTCCGGGCGTGGAGGGAGGGGCTGACCACAAAGAGGCACCGAGGATTTGGGGGGTTGATGAAACCATTCCACATCTTGGTTGATTGTGGGGTGACTATGAGACTATGCATTTGTCCAAACTCCTGGAACTGACTGTACACTGCTCTGCGAAAAATGGAAACAAGAGTCACAGATTTTTATAGAATATGCCCATGTCTTTTGATTTAATAGGCAATTTTATGTTGCGCTCTCAAAAATTCCATTGTTGGATTAATTTAAGTGTTTTATCTGAGAATACCGTTGTTCTGCTTATAATAAAACACATAGATTTTAAAAACTGTATGACTCCAACCACAATGTCTTCTCTAATCCCTGTTAAGCTTGGAGGAATCTTTTAGGAAACAATTCCATTGGTGATAATATTTGTATGAGGTTCAAAAATTTCTTTGGTTTCATTGGTTTTCTCTTCTTCTGTCAATGTCAAGAAAAGTTACATTAAATGACTTTTACTTTCAAAAGTCTCCCATTTTGCAAAAATATTCTTATCTACCTCTCCTTCTAGAAACTCTACCTAGAAACATAGTTGGATGTTTTGGGGGAGCATGAGGGGGACTTCTTGTCTTATTTTGTTTATTGTACCTTTCTGTATTTTTTGCACTTTATTGCATATGTGCTATTTTTATGAAAACAGTGAGTCCTTCCCTGACCTCACCTTAGCTACAGTCACAGCTCCTCCCCTTTGTCTCTCCATGGCGTGCGGGTCACTCTCCTTACTCCGGAGGTGTTGCCACACCTGTTCCACCCCTGGACTGCACATCCTTGAGAAGCAAGAGCTCAGTCTTGCTCATCCCTCTATCCCATGGAAGGCCATGGTCCACACAAGAGGTCCTCAATACATGCAGCTGGAATAAAGGAGATGACATATCAAGGATGCCAAGAGTGAAATCCTTCATGAGTTTGAAAAGCAAAAAACATCTCAGGGTTTTCAATCCTGACCTCAGGCAACAGCTTCCCGTTGTCTGCTTTCCTACAATGTAAGAGAGCAACCAAGGGAGAAGGGGGACATGGCTAAAAGCTTAGCTCATAAGAACACTGGGAGACCACCCATGGCCATCTCACTGCCTAACATCTAGTGACATGTCTCTCTCTCCTCCTAGTGAGAGATTTCGACAGAAAACAGGGGGTTGAGATTCTAGAACCATGAGTAAACAAAGAGACCTTTAGAATGGGATGGAGCTACAGGAGCCTGGAAGACACCAAGGTTAAGCAGATTGAGGAGATGAACCCAACAGACTCCTTGGCATTCATGAAGTCAATATGAATTATTTGTAAGCCATCTTCAAACATGATGACATGAAATCACTTGCTATTTCATTGAGGAAGGAACTCAAATTATGTGCACTGCAGAGCTGGGAGTAGGAGGTATTGAAGTTGAGTCCCTTAGCCACTGAGTGAGCCAAGCCCACCAACAATGCATTTCAACAGGGTCTGTTGTTCTCTCTTGGTCCTTACATGTCCCCCTACTACTCCCAAGAAGTGAGAAAAGATTGCTTTTTGTGAGAAATGGCCTCCAAAATAAATCCAACTGCTTATGTTGGTAATGGAAGCAAAGAGGAAGTGAAGAAAAAGTGAAGGCATCCAAGAAAGTGATGATGTAGTGCTGGTAGCACACATACCAAAAAGGAATATCAAATTCTAGTGCAGCTCAAACCCACCATGTGAATGAATTCAATATAGTACACTCAGTATGGAAATCAGAAAGTGACTCATGAAACTTTCAGCAAGTGCTTCCGTCATGGACAAAAATGCTTACCAAATGAAAGCTCAAGTTTATTCATTCACTTGAGCCTTCATCTGATTCAGTCAATATAACTGATGTCCTGCTGTGGCCCAAGCACTAGTCTTGGCCCTGAGGACGTCACAGTGAGCAGAATAAAGTCCCTGCTTTCATGAAGCTTATTGTCTAGCGGAGGAAGACATTAATAAATACATTCTACATCAGGTGGGGACAAACTGAAGAAAAGGTAAGCAGGCAGAGGTTTAAAGCATGAAGGGAGCTGATATTTTAGGTAGAGTGATCAAGAAAGCTTCTCCAAGAAACTGTCAATTCAGCAGAAACCTGAAAGAGATGAGGGAGAGAGCCGCACGGAGACATGGGGGAATGTGCAGGAATGTGCATGGGTGTTTCAGGCAAAGAGAACAGCAAGTGCAAAGGCCCTGGGGTGGGAATACACTTGGAAGAATAGCGTGGAGGCCAGGAGGCTGGAACAAGGCGAGCAAAGGGAAGAGCAGCAGGAGATGAGCTCAGAGAGGGAGCAGGCAGAGCTGTAAGGCCACGTAGGCTACTTTAAGGACCGCAGCGCTGACTCCGAGTCAAAGGGAAACCACTCGAGGGTTGTGGGCAGAGACTGGTGTGATTTGATTCCAGTTTCTAACAGGACCCTTCGCTGCTGTGCAGAGTAACCTGCAGGGAGAGAAGTTCGGGGGAAGGAGACCAGTGAGGAGGCTACTGCAATAACCCAAGGCATTAGCTTAGGGCTCAGACCGTCGTGGTAAAGTGGAAATGGTGAGGACTGGTCAGATTTGGGAAGTAGTTTAAAAAACATAGCCATATGTCCGGGGTTTGGGGGGGAACTTCCCATCCATCTCTAGAAGGTATCAAGGATCTACTTGGAGCAACAATCTTTTATGTGTGTTGAACCATTTACATTGCTTTAAATATTGCTTTAAATTATGCTTTATATGCTTAAATATATTGCTGATGATAAATAGTGGCTTATGTCCAACTTTAGCACCTTTCTCATCTTGATAAGAAGGACCAGCTTAGGGTGCTGCATCCGGGACCACTCACCCTGGGTCACTGATCACGGGCAACCCCTGTGTTCGGAGGGGAGGTTCAGGTCCAGACAGCCAACCACCTACTCACTGTCAGGTATCCAAATGGCACTAAGTACACTCAGGGTATGCAGGTGTCTGGCTTAGTCATAAGGCCAATGTTTAAGGCAAAAATTTGTTTTCAAAACTACCACTGAAGATGCTTTAGGCCACCAATCCAGCCGACAGAACATGGCTTCAGCCCTATTCAGTGAGGCTCTGGCACCATGGAGTTTGACCACAGAAAGGGGCAATGGAGAGTCCCATGCAGCCATATGGGCACGGAAACGTCTCTGCCTTCAACTCCCAGGCCGGGAAGGGGAGGATGGGTAGGGAAGCCACCAGGCTTCCTGCTTACCGGCAAGGTCTGCTCCACTATTTTGCTATGAAGCCTCTAAACCTTGATATATGTTAATGGCTTTGTTTGTTGTTATGAGGATTAAATGAGATATGGAGTCCATTTTCAAAATTAGGGAAGGGCTGGACTCAAACAGGCTTGAGTAAACGTGCCACCTCGGCCCTGTACTCACTGTGTGGCTTGGAAAAATTGCTTAGCCCCTCTGTGCCTCAGAGGTAGGAATAATGGTACCTGCCTCATTGTGAAAAGCCAGGTGAAAGGATATGAGATCATAGATGTCCAAGTACCCAGTGCTACACTTGGCAATTAGAAAACCCTGAGTAGGGGGTGGGAGTAGAGCTCAGTGGTCGAGAATGTGCTTAGCATGCTTCAGGTTCTGGGTTCAATCCCCAATACCTCCATTTAAAAAGAAAGAAAGCCCTGAGCTATGTTTGGTCCTGATAGTGGCTTTGTGAATGTTCCACTGCAAGTCCCAGAGATGGGAAGTGACTTTTGAGGGGCCCCTTGAGTCTCTGAGTTTTGGGAATCAGTGGACTCAAGCCTCCCCAGACTGGACCACACTGGGCTCATGCATCTGGTCTGGCTCTCCTTTTCCCAGATGGAGAATCAAGCCCCAAAGAAAGAAGAGAGCCGATTAGCCAAGGCCACATGGTCACTAAGTGTCAAAGTCACAGCTATTCCTCAGAGTCTGGTGCTCCCTTCCCTGCCCAAAACTAGCTCCCACGTTCACAGCCTTTACAATTGGACAGAGATGCCCCCAGGTGCCGCCATGAGCTACCCCAAGATGCTCTTTGGAGCTCATGCAAAACATTTTGTTTTGTGTCACGCCTGTGGTGACAGCTGAGTGAAACTGAATGTTCACAGTCATTCTGCTCAGAAACCTTGCACGCGTTCCATGTATCGGGGTTTCAGAATGAATCAGGTTTCCAAACTCTCCTCTCTCCAGCTAATTGCATGTCTGTATATGGTAACCTTTAGAAAATGAGTCTACTAATTAGTCATCTTGGCCTAGTTAAAGGCAACAGTATGTTCTCCAACTCCACTTTGTTTTCAACAAGAGAGTGATGCCAACGGTAATTTTCACCATGATGAAAACATGCTTCTCAGCTGGGCCCAGCCGTCGACGGAGACAGCTCCGGTCCCTGCACCTGGCCGGTGCTTTCCCAAGGCTCACTCTTTAACCAGGCTGTGCCCCCCAGATGCCATCCCTTCACACTCACTCACATCTGTTGACACCAACTGTGTACTGGGCACTGTACGAGGTGTTTTGGAACCATCATTACACTTAATCATCTTTGCAAGACAAACCTTACTGCCCCATTTTGGAGATGCAAAATTTGAGAGCCTGAGGGTCCCTGCCTACTGCCCAAAGCCCAGGTCCAGCCCCTCTCTTCCTTCCTCCCTGCACCCCAGCCATGTTGCCTTTTTGCAGTTGCTCAAAGGCAGTGAGCTCATTTTCACCTCAGGGTTTTTGCATGTGCAGAGTCCTCCCCTTGAAACACTCTTCCTCCTGACCCTTTGCGTAGGTAACTCCCCCTCGCCCTTCAGATCTCAATCCAAGCACAGTTTCCTAAAGGAAGAACCCCCTCACACCCTCCCACATGTCCCCATAGCTCCTCACTCACCACACCTGCCTTCCTCTCCTTTCAAAGCAGCTAATTTGCAATTTCATGTTTACGGGATCATTTGCTATTATCTGACTCTTACAAAAGCATGACTCCAGGAAGGTAGGGATGGGGTGTCTTGTCCATCACTCTGTCCCCACACTTAAGAAGGACATGTAATAAGAGTTTTGTTACTGTATTGGATGGATGATGCCTGGATGGGCAGATGGATGGATGATGGATGACAGAAATGCTAAAACAAACAAAAAACCAACACTTTCCATCCATCCAGGTAAGAGATAGGGCCAAAATGCAAGCCAAGGCGTCTGACTTGTCAAACTTGCTCTGCGTGATAATCTGCTCCCGTCACCACTGCCACCCTCCACATAGAACCCCAGACTCTGAACCTGGGAGCCTATGCCCGCTTCCATAGAGCAGTAGCCCTCAAAACTCACTGGGTGGTAACCTTACTGTCCAACCCGCCCCACCCCCGACCCCTACACACACACACACACACACACACACACACACACACACACACACACACACACACACCCCTCCCCCGTCCCACAAGCCTGGGGCTTCAGATGTGTTGATTCCCATGGATCCAGAAGGGCTCCCAAATCTACACTGTTGACAAGCAGCCAGATAATTTGTAAGGGCGTGTGTCCCAGACCTCCATTCAATAACCCCTAGACTAGGGTGAATCCTGGGGAGACCGTAAGGCGTCCAGCCCTCCACCCCCACTGCCACCCACTGGAGAAGCTCTGAGGGCATCAGAAGCTGGGGCCGTGCTGCCCTCTGGTGGTCATGGCAGCGCTGCAGCTGCGGGCCTTTCCGAAGGACAGTGGCCTCTGTCGGCTGGGCACCTTCATTCCTTCCCCGACTCTCCAGTGACCTTTCCAGGACTTCCTTCTCTTCATAACTGAAACATGGTGTTTCCCAAACTTTGGCTCTTTGGGTAACACCACCATTTTGCCCATTTCCTACACTACCTGAACTCCATTTTTTTTCTCTAAATGTTTGTAAAATAATTCATTTTAAAAGAGAAACTTGAATTCCCACAGTAGATGGGAAAAAAACAGTTTCACTTACCATAAATAGAAGTCGGGGGAGAGATATGGAGGATTTGGGGAGGGGGGAACAAGGATAACCAAAAATTTTTTTAAATAGAAAGATTACCATTTTACAAACAAACATAAGTAATGGCTTGCCCATGCAGTGAAACTGTGAATAACAGCACATAAATTATTATCATAAAAGTCAGGATGGGGGTTTTCTCTGGGTGAAGGAAGGAGGCTGTAATTGGGATAAGAAGGTGGGGGTTCCTGCAAACCCAATTCTCCTTAATCTGGGAAGTAGTTACAATCATGTGTTAACCTGGACATATGAGCTTTAATGCATTTTTTTTTGGTATTTTCATCTCACGATAAAAAGTGTGATGGAAATAAAAAATAAGCAGTGAAATACAAGTAATTTTCAAATACACACCTAAAAATAAGGGAGATGACACTGAGCAGAAGCAGTGAGGTGGGAGCTCCCTGGCTCTAGGATGCTGGGAAGAGCCCTTGGCTTCCTGGTAAGACAGCTTGGACAGGGCCAGGAGCCCCACCTGGAAAAGTGCCCCAGAAACAGGCTGACCAACAAGGGTCACTTCCAGGAAGAAGCACCCCCACCACACCCCAACCCCTCATCCTTCCAGCCCACCCTCCTGGGAGCCCCATGATTAAAGCTCAAAGCTTGGAGTGCATCTGTAGGGCCCCTGGCTGCTGCAGGAGGTTCATGGGGCCAGTGTAGTGAAAACGACATGAACCCACTCTCGGGGGACAGGTAGCACCCCCGTCACCAGGCAGGTGGGGAAAATCGGGCTGCTCTGTTATGGGCAGCAAGAGACACTCGGGTTATTTACTGCCACCATCCGTTCTGATTGGTAGAGTCCTGTGGCCACACCAGTTGTCAAATATGTTTATGACCAGCCCTGCTAAAGTTCATTAAAGCACGTATGTAACTATTAACATAAAAACTGCCCATCTAGGGAAATATACACAAAATGTTATGGTAACTCACAGAGAAAAAAATGTGACAATGAGTGTGTATATGTCCATGAATGACTGAAAAATTGTGCCGAACACTGGAATTTGACACAACATTGTAAAATGATTATAAATCAATAAAAAAGGTTAAAAAAAAACTGCCCATCAAAACACCACTGAACATCACTCACATACCTCCAATCAGACATGTACGGAGTTTCAGAAGGCAGGAGGCATTACGTGGCCCCCTCCCAGGGTGGCTCTAAGGATCGGAACATCACAGCCAGGCAATCACCAGCGTGGAACCCCGTACAAAGGAACATGGGAGCTGGGAGGTTTCCCGTACAGATGAGCATGTTGAGGCCCAAAGGGGGAAGAGAACTCCCTGGGGATCTTGAGAGCGCTCTGCTGTTTGCACGGTTCTGATCTAATCCTCATGGCACCCCTGCCAAAGAGCAGCTGGGGAAACTGAGGCTGGCCCCAGGACCCACCAGTCTTTCCCTCCCCTGGATTTTTGTGGGTTTCCTGTTTTGTTTTGTTCATTTTCGTCCTCTTTTCTGAGAGCCTTTCTGCCAAGGAACCCGGCTGCTGACTCACTGCCTGTTGGTCCCCCCTTGTCCCGCCTAGTAAAGCCTGCTCCCACCTTTATTAGATGTGTGTGTCCATGCGGACTGAGGAAATCTGGAGGGATAGACACCAACATGTGGTTTTCTTCTTTCTACATTTTTGCGCTTTCTGATGCCTTTTTATAAGGTTTGAAAATGAGCGAACACAGTTGTGCATTAAGGAAATACAGCAGCGCAGTTTGGGACGAGCTCTGATACGAGAATCCAAGGAGGTCAGGCAGGGTGTCCTCTGCCCCTCAGTTGCTAAGTGACCCTAGGCAAGTCCTTCCCTGTCTGGGCCTATTTCCCCAGCTAGTCAGTCAGAAGGGTGTGCTAGCTCTTCTCCATCCCCAACCCCACTCCACCCCACCCATTTTCTTGCCCTGCTCTGTGCCCCAGAAGTTGGCCTCTGTGGCCTGGACCACCCATACACACTTGCTGGCTGGCTCCCGGGTCCCAGAAGCTGGAAGGAGAGAGAAATGGCAATATTTCTTCCCTGCCACCTTCCTTTTTGGATCTTTGGATCTTTGGCTCTCTGGTCTAGACAAGAAGCCAGAGGGGAGGTAGGGAACTAGTTAGGAGACCTTAGACCAGACCAGAGACAGCAGTCACTAGGGTTAGTGCAGTGGTGATGGGATGAAGAAAATCGTATAGATTCAAAAGTTGCTCTGAAGTTAAGAGTGGCAGGACTTGGAGATGGATCAGACATGGGGGCGGGAGTCAGGGCCCCTGTTCTGCAGGAGTGAATGGAAGTGGACAGGTGGTGGCATCGCTGGCTGTCACAGGACCAGGCAGAGCAGGAAGGTTGTTTTCAGACGGTTTGGAGTAGGCTGGGTGTGAGGATCCCGTGAAACGTCCAAAGGGAGGTGCTAATTAACAAGGTGGATTCGTGGATTTGCACTCAGCAGGCAGTTTAGATCTTGAGATGCTTATTGGTGCATTGTCTGCATACAGACAGTAAAAGTGAGAAGAGAAAATGGAGCCCAGAGGATTCCCGCATCTGATGGCCTTGTGGCAGAGGGTAGGATTGAAGAATCCAAACAACACAGGGTAGAGACAGTACAAAGAGAATAGAAACTAACAACCAGAATGCATAACAGCCAGAATGCAAAAATGCAGGGCTGACTGCACATAATGAGGCATGAAACTCACTGCCAATTATCAGAAATAAATATTAAAGCTGAAAATACACACTATGTTAAATAATTTATTATAACTAACCATGTTCATAATCATCTGCCTGTACAAATCCCAAATTATTTCCCCCAAAAATGAGATATACAAGAGGAAGGAAAAGCATGTGATGGGAAATCAAGATTTTTGTGTTTAAAATAACCTCTGGTTTAGTAAAATAACAAGATGTATGAGTTCTAACCAACCAAAGAAAACTAATTCCAGAAAGCATGGCTCATTAAAAACAAAATGACAGAAAATGACAGAAGTAAACCAAACATGACAGGTGACACAATAAATGTACACATATTAAATTCATAAAAGACTTAGATTGGGTCCCAAACCCAAATTTTTTTTAAACAAGGCATTCTCTTTTTATTTTTTGTTTTTTTGGGGGGAAGGTAACTAGATTTTAAAATTTATTTTTGGTGGAGGTACTGGGGATTGAACCCAGGACCTCATGCGTGTTAAGCACACGCTCTACCACTGAGCTGTATCCTCCCCATTGCAAATCCAAATTGTTAGTGAGGTTTTCCTGATATTTGATGGTGGTTTGCTGGAGGACCCAGGAATACCAAATCCTGCACTGCCAACCGCCCCTCCTTGTAAAGTTCCCGGGGGACAGACTCTCCAAAAACAAAAGAAAATAGAAAACAAGTTTCCACATTATTATGATTAAGCTTGAGCCCTAACCAGAGGCTCCATGGAAAGCTAGATCCAGATCTGATAGTCAGCTGTCCTAGGGGACCCCTCAGACAAGTCACCAGCTCATGGGTTGCCACACAGAACAAGTGAAAATACAAGATGCCCATTTACATTTAAATTTCAGATGAACACCAAATAGTGCTGAATTTTTTTAAATCAAAACAATATTTACTTAGCTTTGAAAAATGTAAATAACACAATAAATGACAAAATACATAAAAATCCCCAAAACTGGCATGTTATAGGATTGATCATCTCTAGGCACAAGTAGCATTTATTAATGAATATAAACAATTAATTTTATTATTTTTATCTGCTCCTTCCCCAGCTTTAACTACTTGTTTTAGGAAGCTTGAGCTCCTAAGAAAATTCCACAGCTATCCCTGCGCCTATAATGTGGCTGAGGTTAAGATCCCATTCCCATAGGGAAATAAATTTCTATACTTGGGGATTCTGAACTAGACCTCCATGAACTCTAAAAGGAAAAAAAAAATAGGTGCTTTCATTAGGATCTTTCTAACATGGGAAAAATGCGGCCATCGTGTATTGAGACATGATTCAATTGGGGTACATAAGTATATTTTCAGCATAAGTATGTCCCATGCAATATTCGGGACATACTTGCACTAAAAAAGTATCATTGTTTATTTGACATTCAGATTTACCTGGATGTCCTGTATTGTACGTAGCAACGCAGCAAACCACAGCAAGTGTATGAGAAAATGAGATCCAAGAAAGAGCGAGACAGCACCCACCCAGCCACGCGAGGGGGGTACGCAGAAGATCAGGTGACCTTCCCATGAGTAAAAGTGGACTCACTCACCTGCAGTCTGGCCGATGAGGTCAGCAGCTCCTCCTGGGAAGATGTCAGAGTGAACCAAGGGCAGCAAGCTTTCCTTCCTCGTCCTCGAATGCATTTAACTGCCTCTTGCTGGATGTCTGCTGAAATGGTCAAAGGACAAACACAGGAAATTCTCTACGAGCGTGTAAACCAGGGAGAAACTCTGCCCACATGCTCGCAACCTTGCAGTGAAATGTAACACCAGGAAGTTCCAGGTGAGCGAAGGATTGACTGTTGGTGTGCTGGATGGAGCTCCCACTGACTCACAAGAGCTGAAATTTGGGAGCTGGTGTTTAAACCATCGGTAGCTTGACATTGGCCATGGCAGGGGTGTTTGCACCATGGAAATCAGCAGATGCTACAAATCAGAAAAAAATTTTTGAGAGCTGGTTGTTAAATACTGGTTGGACTGACAGCACAATACATCACCAAACAAGAATTAAATCTCTGTAAGTTGAAGTGGTTGTTACACCACCCATATCCATGGGGCCTTTCAGTATTCCCGAAAATCTCCACCTCCAGGCTCTGTATCTCTGTGTGGGGGGTCTTGTTCACAGACCTGCCCATGCTTGTCAGGGTGGAAGTGCTGAGGAATTTACAAACCCTCCCACAACAGCCCTCAACAAATGACTCTCTTAGAAGTTGGCGTATACATTCCCCAGCTCCCTCATCCCTTGGCTGGGGTAATTCTGAGTTGTATGTTTTGTACCATTTCCCATAGTTTCCCCCAAAGGCCTTCAGATGCCCACAAGGTAGCTGGCTTGATCATTCACACCTTAACCTTCGTAAGTCTTTACTCATTCCCATAAATGTTTTCCTAAGTATGATTTTTGCTTTTTTTGTTGTTGTTGTTATGGAAAATATGCTCAGTGGAAATTTTAGAAAGTGTAGAAAATACACCATCCTGATTTTTGTCTCATTCTTTTTTAGTATCTGTATGTGAGTGGATATACAAATGTATCTCATTTCCTCATCCTTACCTGCACTTTCTGAATAAACTATTTGCACCTGAATCCTTGTCTCAGGCTCTGCTTCTGGGAGAACCCAAGTGAAGACAGAGTCATATTCCTGGTAGGATGCCATGAAACTGGGGAGCTCCAAGCAGCAGGGGGCAAGGAAGCAAATCCACAGGGCAGCCACAGGGGACTAACATTCAGTGTTGAAGTTACCCCTGGGGGAGAGCAGGAAGGCTGGCTCATGGCAACTCAGGCCATGGCCCTACTTCACACCCCTGGCACTGATGTTGGAATGAGGTCTGAGTTGTTCTTGTGGCCAGGTGTGGAAAGGGCTCTGGCTAACTTCAGGGTGCTAAAGCAAACAGAGAGAACTTTGGGCACAGCAGTGAATTCATTGCCATGTACATTCATTCCTCGGATGGGTCCCTCAGACAATGGGGCCTCCAAGATAACAAATCAAAAGGACAGTAAATCTCACCTGAATTGACATTGACACAGCATCCTGCAGATCCCACATGGACACTCCCCTCTTTTTGTAAAAGTGAGGAGAGAAGCAGCTCAGGACCTGTGGATGGGCTCAGAGGTCCAAAGGGAGAGGTCCTACCTGAGGAATGAGTGCAGGCAGACCTCGGAGATATGGCAGGATTGGCTCCAGACCACCACAATAAAACAAATATCACAATAACCCATGTCACATGAATCTTCTGGTTTCCCGTGGATATAAAAGTTAGGTTTACACTAGACTGTAGTCTGTTAAGTGTGCACTAGTCACACAATTACATCTAAAACAACAATGTACATATTTACAACAGCAAGGACATGGAAACAACCTAAATGTCCATTGACAGATGACTGGATAAAGAAATTGTGGCATATTTATATAATGGAATATTACTCAGCCATAAAAAAGAATAATATGGCATTTGTGGCAACATGGATGGACCTGGAGATCATCATACTAAGTGAAGTAAGCCAGAAAGAGGAAGAAAAATACCATATGATATCACTTATATGTGGAATCTAAAAAAAAAAAGACACAAATGAACTTATTTACAAAACAGAAACAGACTCACAGATGTAGAAAACAAACTTATGATTACTAGTGGGGGAAGGGGGTGGGAAGGGATAAATTGGGAGTTTGAGATTTGCAGGTAATAATACTATATATAGAATAGATAAACAAGTTTGTACTGTACAGCACAAGGAACTATATTCAATAGCTTATAGTAACCTATAATGAAAAGGAATATATATATGTATATGTATGACTGAAATATTATGCAGTACACCAGAAATGGACACAACATTGTAAATTGACTACACTTCACTAAAAAGAAAAAGAAAACAGCAATGTACACACTTCAATTTTAAAATACTTTATGGCTAAAAATCATTAACCATCATCTCAGCCTTCAGAGAGTTGTAATCTTTCTGCAATAGTAACATCAAAGACCACTGATCACACAGACCACCATAACCAATACAACAACAATGAAAAGTTTGACATATTGCAAGAATTACCAAAATGTGACCGAGAGACATGAAGCAGGCAAATGCTGTTGGAAAAGTGGCACCAACAGACTCACTGGATGCAGGGTTGCCACCAACCTTTAATCTGATTTAAAAAAAAAAAAGGCAAGAAAGCAAAGTGCCACAAAAATGAGGAATGCCTGTACCATGACCCTTCATAAATAGTTGTTCCTCAAGAAATAAGAGAAAACCTTAAAACAGAATTTTCTGAACTATGTTCCATGGAGCACTAGCTGCCGCAGGCGGTATGAGGTGTTGGGAGAAGAGGCCGCACCCAGGAGACACTGAGTGGCACCAGGGCACACGGTGGGTCGACCTCAGGACCTCCTGGGTCCCTGCTGATGGCCCCGGTACCCCCCAAGCTCCTTGCAGGACTTGTGTTCCAAGGTATGCCAGCTTGGAAAAAGTAAGTTCCGTGTCATAGATAAATACAAACAGAAAAGACATTACACTCAAGCATCAGTAAGGAAATGACAGAAACAGAAGCCATTCTAGGGCACAATGAAGACCTCCGAGGTACGAACAAGTAGTCTTTCTCGGGACACATTATCTGACCACAAAGCAATAAAAATAGAAATTAAAAACAAAAGGATAAACAGGAAAAAAAATTAAACCACTTGGAAATTTATTCCTAAATAACTCAAATTGTAGAAGGGACCAAAATGGCAATTACAGGCCATTCAAAACATAATGACAACTAGAACTCCACGTCGCAAATCTCAGAGGGTGTGTTATTCAACGCGGAAACTGCAAGTCAACACAGCATCCAACTCAAGAAGCTGGAAAATAAGCAACAAGGTAAACCTAGGGAGATGATTCAAAGTAGAGGTAAAAATTAATGAGACATAAAACATACAAATCGTAGAACTGATGAATTTAAGATGCAGCTACTTGTAAATAGCGGTAAGATACCTAGACTTGTGGAAGCCCATTAAAAGGGAGGGAGCAGGAAGCAAGTGAGAGAGAGAAAGAGAAAAGAAGGAAGGAGGGAGGGAGGGAGGGAGTGAAGGAGGACGGATGGACAAGGACTGCCCATGGAGGACAGCGTGGAGAAGCAGGGACCAGAGCTTCTCAGATGGCTCCTTAGGCTGTCCACACCTGCCTGCTGGACATGCAATGAGATGCAAGGAGCCAGAGATGGAGGGGCTCCCCCACCTCAGTGCCACGTCCACATGGCATGAGTTTGGCATGCTGAGGATATCCTTACACCCTGGAGGGTGTTCTGGGACCAGAGTTCACACTAACTGATAAAGGCCATGAGGAGGCAGCTCAGCTCAGCTCAGCATGAGAAACCTAACATGGGAACGTTCTGGGGAGGTAGGGAGCTCCCGGTCACTGTATGACTGTCCTCCAGGGATGCTTGGGAAGGGGTGCCGGCACTGGGAGAGAAGCTGGCCTGAAGGGCATCAGAGCCTGAAGAATTCAGATTCACAGTGACTCTGGATCCTCCATCCCACCCCTTAATAACAGCTGACTCGCTGGCCAGGACACACAGCGTTCATTTTCGGGAAACACTGTTCCTGCACACTCTGCGACCTCTTCCCCACGCCTGCATCTCCAGCTGTTGGCAGCTTCTCTCAAGACGATCAGTGTGGGAAGAGAAGGAGCAGAAAGCAGATCTGAACTCGCCTGCATTACTGGTCTCAGACGTGCACAGGCCTGAGATGTGCTGCCCAGACAGGTGTGTCTGCATCCCTCTCTCCCTTCCTGTTGCCATGGTGAGCGACCTGCGAGATCCCAGCCTCGAAGTAAATGCTGGGAGAAGACTGCAGGCTGGAGGACCATTCAAGATATCCATTAGAATCATTAACGAGCCCAGCCTCCTCTCTCTCCATAATGGACTGCATGTGGGCCTGCC
Source organism: Vicugna pacos (assembly GCF_048564905.1). Taxonomy (NCBI): domain Eukaryota; kingdom Metazoa; phylum Chordata; class Mammalia; order Artiodactyla; family Camelidae; genus Vicugna; species Vicugna pacos. The sequence continues at coordinate 32,650,189 of NC_133005.1, read as the reverse complement.
TCACTAATGGGTGCTTGACCACAAAGAAACCTAAAACAGCTAATGCCCTGTTCCTTATTATGTGGATTTTAATGACGGAAGATGTGCTTTCATTATCGTCTCCGTTTGCAGACTGACAGCTGTGTGAACCACTGGAGCCTGGGCCACCACTGGTTGAGCATGAACGAGGCTACAGGACTGGGAACAAAAAAACACTGTCAGCATCATTCACAAACACCATGCTGGACTCTGAGGACATGTGAGAGCAGGGGCTGGGCCAACTGTTAACTCCCAGTAGGGCCAGTGTCATAATTCCTTCAATACTGGGTGGCAGGCTTGGAGAAAATGAGCCCTTGTCACATGAAGGGTGTAGGAGTTACCGTTTACAAAGGACTCCTTTGCAGCAGAGTACATGAGGAGCTGTCCTGGTGCACAGGACATGCAGTGGATGGCACAGTGAGCGTGGCTCTATGGGCCTCTCATTCCTCACAGCGGGCAGCTTGGTTGGAGGCACTAGGACTCCCACCAGTGCAGAGTGAGAGTCTGCCGGAACCCGAGAAGCCCCCAGTGAGCACTGGCCAAGCATTTATCCCCCACAACGAGTCAGGACTTTGGGTTTTCTCCCGTGGGAAGGACGCAGAGAGAAAAAGAATAAAGAAACCAAAGAGCAGGTTGGGAAGCACAAAATAAGATGGTAGATTTAAGCCCAAATATATCAGAAGTTACATTAAACATGTAAGTATAAAGACAGGTAAATGACAACAGACATGCCACCAACAGCTTTGAACGGCAGGCAGCTTTCCTGAAGCCCTGTCCCTTGAAAGTGATGGACAACAAGCAGCCTTTTCCTGATGACTCACGCTGCCCACTGTGACCATCTGTGACTGGCCGGCAACATCACATCCTGTGGCTTTGAGTCACGGGCGGGCTGGCATATATCTTGTTTACCTCCCTGAGGCGCTGCAGTGGATTTTGGCCCTTGCACCTGCTTTGTGTAGTCTTCCGTCTCATGTGCCATTTGATAACTATCTGTTCTCTGTGCGCTGCTCCTAACAGCACCTTGTCCTTCTTCCGATTCACCATTCATAGTCCCAGAGAACAGACAGCATGAGTTAAGAGCTTCACCCGTAAGTTCCAAGGGCCGGAGCTGGTGCAGAGGATTGTTCCATCCTTCTTACCAAAGGGTTTTTCCATGAAGGGCACTTCATTCTGACCCACGGCAGTGAGCTATTCTGCTTCAAGAACTATTTCCCATGGAGCCAGAAGCCTTAGAAATTTGCCCTTACAGCCCTCACCACCGAATCCCACTCAGCAGATTTCAGTACCACCTGGCATCATGCAGGAGAAAGAACCCCAAGAAAGCCAAAAAGATGACCAGCTGTAAATACAACGCCTGCCATGTGGTCCCCATCAAAAAGCTGGAGGAGCACGAGGCTGCCTGTGTCAACAGAAGCACAGTGGAGGAAGAGGACATCTTGAGCCCTCTGAAGGTCAGCCTTCCAAGTTCAAAGCAGGACGGAAACACCCCTCCGGTGTCCCCCAGGCTCCCCAACCCCAATGTCTGGAATGTCGATAGCACGAATTGCCATCCCATGTTCGTCCTTAAGACTTTTGTCCCCCAGAAGCTTGTCTGTGATAGCGACACAGGGGAGTCAGAGAGAGAGGACCACACGCCATCCCTGACCATCTCCCAGAAGATCATCAGACCAGGAGAGTAAACTACCAGGAGCATAAAGGAGATGCAGTCTCCTTAAAAGCACAAAAGGAGACGCAACTCACCAGAATAAAAGGCATACAAACTAAACTACACTGAGATGCTTTTTTTCCTCCACCTGACAGATAGGCTTAAGGCCACTTTGCTGGCAAAAGTGGGACAAAAAAGGGCACTTTCATAACATTGGTGAGAATAAGTTGGTAAACCTCCCTGGAGGGCAATTTGACAATAGCTATAAAAATTATCAATATAAGGGAGTAATTCCACTCCTAATATATTCCATTAATATATTCACACATGTGGACAATGAGGTAAGTAGAAGAGTATTCACTGCAACATTATTTGTAGCAGCAAAAGTCAGAAATGATCTAAATGTCCATTAGGAGTATTTGGTTAAAGGAATTATGATGCAGCCATGTGATGAAACAGTATGCTGCTGTGAAAAGAATGAGGAAGCTCTTTCTGTACTGACGTGGAAAGGCTAAGCCATGTTGTGTAACTCAGAGACCAGTTTAACTTTTTTCTAAAGGGCCAAAGAGTAAATATTTTAGGCTTTTCAAGCCGTACTGTCTCTGTCACAACTATTCAGCTCTGCCTTGGTAACATGACAGCAGCCACAAGGCACTATGTAGACAATGAACATATGTTCCCACAAAACTATTTACAGAAACTGGTGATGGGCTGGATTTGGCCTGTGGGCTGTAGTTTGCCAAGCCCTGGTTTAACTGATCAAAGCCAGGTCCATGCCACTGTTTTTGTTGATTTGTAGCAGAGGACGTGTGGAGGGATGTGCTTGAACTTGCACAGAATTTCTCTTCAAGGATACACTAGTACAGGGGTCCATCCACAAACCTAAAATGTTTGCCATCTGATCCCTTATAGAAAATGTTGCTCTCTTCTCTAATATCAGCTGCACCAGGGAAGACGGCTGGGTGACTTCAGGCCAGGGAAGAGAAACTTTTTACCTATAATAACTTTCATCTGTGAACACACATGAATGAATTATCTGGTCAAAAAATTAAAATACACACTTTTTAAAACAGCAAAAAACAAATCTTTTGAAAATTTTTCAGGAGGAAATTTTAACTAAGTTTTTTTTTTAGGTAATCAAACTTTGCCACTCTTGATCCCTTCAACTGTTTCTACAAAGCATTACATAAAGATTTCTTCCTAGAAACAGACTCATAGACATAGAATACAAACTTGTGGTTGCCAGCGGGGAGGGGAGTGGGAAGGGACAGACTGGGAGTTCGAAATTTGTAGATACTGACAGGTATATATAGAATAGATAAACAAGTTTATACTGCGTAGCACAGGAAAATATATACAAGATCTTGTGTTAGCTCGTGGTGAAAAAGAACGTGACAATGAATATATGTATGTTCATGTATGACTGAAAAATTGTGCTGTACACTGGAAATCGACACAACATTGTAAACTGACTATAACTCAATAAAATAAAATTCAAAAAAAAGAATATATAAGAATATCAAACTCACTACAGTCAAAAACAAAAGATTTCTTCTTGGTAAAAAGCAGCTCTGTGGTTAATAAAATGCATGGACTGGAGACTTGTCACATAGGAAGCAGGTGAAATAAGAAAGTGATGTGTGTGGCACATGTCTGCCAACTACAGGCCAACAGGACCAAGAAAAAAAAGTAATTTGGTTTGGGGTGTGAATGAAATAAATTGGTCATGAGTTAGTCATTGTTGAAGCTAAGTTAAGGATAAATTTTACTATTCTCTCCACTTTTATATAAGTTTGTTTATTTTACGATTCTCTACTTTTATATAAATTTGAAATTTTACATAATAAGAAGTTGAAAATGTATTTTAATATATTTTATAATATATTTTAATATATTCCATATAAATATATATTTATATCACACAATATTATATAGTATATCTAAATTAGATAATTTAGATATATATTTTTAATAAAAATAGCTTCAAATATATACTTAATGTAATTTGAAATCTTCCATAATAAAAAGTTTAAAAATACACTTTAATATATTTTATTATATATTTTAATGTAAATATATATTAGATCATAAAATATTATATATTTATATAAATTATATACTATATTTTTTAAAAATAATTTTTAAATGTATTTTATATAAATTTGAAATCTTCCATAATAAAAATTTCTTAATTTTATTTTAATATATTTTATAACATATTATAAATATATATTATATTATATATTATGGATAAATATATGTTATATTTTAATAAAAATAGTTATAAATATATAAATATATATTTATATGTAATATATATTTAAAATATATATATCATGGAAGATTTGAAATTTATATAAAAGTACAGAGCTAGTAAACAAACAAAAAATACATATATAGCAAGTGCAATGTAGTATATACTGTGTTGGATTCTGGAACAGAAGATATTAGTGGAAGAACCGGTGAAATACAATAAAGCCTGTAATTTAGTCAGTAGTACCATACTGATGGGAATTTCTTAGTTTTGCTAAGTGCACCATAGTCTTGTAAGATGTTAACATTAGGGAAAGTTGGGGGTGGAGGGTACAGGGGAAATCTTTGTACCATTTTTGCAAGTTCTCTGTAAATCTGAAATGATTTCAGAATACAAAATCTAAACACAGGATAGACTCAAGGATGGCCTCTCAGCCACCTCCTGCTGACCTCGGGCAGCTGCCTGACCTCTCTGCAACTGTTTCCTCACCCACAGAGGAGGGGTGAGAAGCTCACAGGATGGTGTGGGGGATCATGGATTCAAAACATGTAGGATTATCAGGACACTGTCTAGCATAAAGGAAGCCTTCAGTTAATATTAACCACTACTAGTAGTAATGGTGGTGGTAGTCGGCAAAAAGAAAATGTAATGTGTAAGGGAAACAATGATGAGCAAGTAACTGTATAAAATAAATAAACAAATTTAATCAACTGAGAAAATCATCATCAATGTTGCATTTAAAGTGATAAAGCTTAAAAAATAAAATGATAAAGCTTCTAGATAAAAAACAGGCTAGGGGAGGAAGGGCATTGTTCAGAAAGGTAGAAACACTGAATAACAGATATACATAAAAATTTTCTAGTGCTCGCTTCATCAGCACATGTACTAAAATTGAGACCATACAGAGAAGATTAGCATGGTCCCTGTGCAAGGATGATACGTATATTTGTGAAGCATCCCATATTTTTTTATGAAGTATTTTTAAATAGCTCCTAAATAAGATAAATATTTTTGTATGTTACAAACCAGCTAAGAAGAGAAAAGAGACCAAGAGATTACAGAAAACTTTGTAAAATCAATAAAGAAAAGGAAAAGAATAGTAAAGACAAAACACAAAGTTTAATGGTAGAAATAAAACCAAATATACTAATAATTATATAAATGTAAAGGGATTTAACTCACCTATTAAAAAATTCTATTTATATTTCTAAATCAAATACATGTCCATTCTGACCAACACTACCAACATCTTTAAGCCAGAGATCACAGAAAATACATGCATGACATGTGTGCCATCACCACCAAGTCTCATGCACATAACAGACATAACCAATCAATCACAGCACTCTTTCTTGAGCCTGGACAATACCTTCAGAATCCTTCTCAATGCAAGGCTCCAGGCTGCCATTACACAGAGAAGTCATCTCTGTCTTGACAAAGCACCCCCCCACCCCCTGGCAGTTTCCCCACTTGGCCCACTCTCTCCCTCATTTCCCAACTCAAGGTGTTCTAGGAAGATAGGGAAATACAGGGGCTTAAGAAAAAGTTCTGCCTGGATATCTGTGGGGAAAGACCAGTAAGAGAGGAAAGCCAGTTCTAGATTCCTGGGCTTGATCTCAGCCAGCTCGCCCCTCTCCTCTTCATTCCTTGCTTCTGCTGGGCCTTTCTCCAGGAAAACATACGTAGCAAGCCAGACTCTAGCAGGGACCATCATAAAAACACTTGTTAGTGGTAACAGTGACCACAGCAAGCTACTGCTGGGCTGGGTGCCAGTGCCTGAATCACAGAGGAGAGCCTGCAAATGGGCAGAGGAAAGGCAGCCCCACCAGCCCTGGGTAGCAGGCAAGCTTTCCAACTTCATGCGGAGAATTCCTGGCAAAGAGGGCACCTGGCAGAAGAGCTGTGTGCTTGGGCAGAGGGGGCTCTGGCACAGCAGAGGAAGGAGGTAAGGAAGTGGGGCTACCCTGGGGCCAGGCGCCTTGCAGGTATTAAGTGCCGGCCACAACCCTTAGGAGCAAGTATTTGCATTTCCAATGTACAGATATGAAAAGGAAGTCTCAGAGAAGCTGAATAACTTGCCTTGATTCACAGCACTAGTAAGTGGCAAATGGCCTAAGGAAATTGAACCCATCCCCAGCAATTCCACTCCTAGATTTGTATAAACCAGAAATATGTACATGAGTTTACCAGAACAGTTGTTCACAACAGCACTATTTGTAATGCCAATCCAGAAACACTCCACATGCCCTTGAGAACGGGTACAGCATGGAAAAACCCCACAATGAAACACTATATAGTCATGAAAATGAACCAGCTATAACCACCCTCAACAAGAGTAAATCTCACATAAAGTGAAATTCAGTTTACACAATGGTTTTTTTAAAAAGGCAAAACAAATTGATGGTTGGGCACATATCCAGAAGGAACCCTACTTCAAAAAGACACCTGCATCCCAATGTTCATAGCAGCACTATTTACAATAGCCAAGACATGGAAACAGCTAAATGTCCATCAACAGATGACTGGATAAAGAAGATATGGTATATTTATATGATGGAATACTATTCAGCCATAAAAATGATAACCATTTGCAGCTACATGGATGTCCCTGGAGAATGTCATTCTAAGTGAAGTAAGCCAGAAAGAGAAAGAAAAATACCATATGAGATCACTCATATGTGAAATCTAAAAAAAAGAAAATGAACATAAATACAAAACAGAAACAGACCCATAGACATAGAACACAAACTTGTCGTTGCCCAGGGGGAGATGGGTGGGAAGGGACAGACTAGGAGTTCGAAATTTGTAGATACTGACAGGCATATGTAGAATAGATAACCAAGATTATACTGTATAGCACAGGGAAATATATACAAGATCTTGTGTTAGCTCACAGTGAAAAAGAATGTGACAATGAATATATGCATGATCATGTATAACTAAAAAATTGTGCTGTACACTAGAAATTGATACAACATTGTGAAATGACTATAACTCAATAAAAATAAAATGATAATAATAAAAAAATCGATGGTGTTTGAAGTCCAGGTGGTGGTTACTCTTGGCAGGGTAGAAAGTGGGTTTCTGGGTGCTGGTCATGGTCTATTTCTTGTTCTGGATACTGGTTACCTGAGTGTGTTCACTTTGTGAACATTCATCCAACTGTTCCCTTGGGATTGTGCGCTTTCCCGTGTGTTGAACTTTCATGGAAAGTCTTGAAAAATTGAACCTATACCTAATGTAGATGCTCCCTCTACTGCACCACACTGCTCCCCTGGCCAATAACTACGAAACAGATGGTTACACATAACAGGGCACTGAAGTGCTAGCCTTCGAGTCCAAGACTGGGCTCAAGCCCTGACTTGACCTCTTTCAGTTATTTCCCACTCAGAACAGTCAAATGAAACATGGACACGAACTTCTCCTTTGCAGGGTCGTTGTGCATAAGGAAGGAAGGAGAAAGCGTTTTGTAATAACATCACAAGAGCCCATGTTTTCTGAGTCCTGAGTATGAGCTCTCCAACCCCTCAACAACTCTGAAAGGTGAAAGACTCTCCCCTCGTAGAGCCAAGGACTCCAAGGCTTAAAGCAGGAGAGAGACACAGCTAGACACAGCCAGCCTGGATTCACAACCAGGTCTGTCTGATTCAAAGTCAGAGCTTTATCCACAGCTGCCCGGAGAGCCCTGGAAAACCTGACTGGGCAACAATCAGGAGGCAGGCACAGTCACAGTGGCTCTGGATTCCGGAATTCTTCCTCCCACTCATTTCCAACAAAATTCCAAGAGTCCTAAGTGGTGGGCCCCCTCCACCCCGTGGCCCCCACAGTATGTTGTTCATTTTCCCCAGGGCTCTTTAGCTCACACAAGTCTACTTTCCAATAGAAGCTAGTTACACCACATCAATGCTGTGTGAGAAACCATCCCAACATTCTAATCATGTGCCATTTGGGGTAGAATCTAGGTCCACAACAAGTAGCAGACCAAAAAAAAAAAAAAAGGGATATTTGATATTTGGACCATAGGATTAGCACATGACAAAAATGGGACACTGCCCCCACGCCTGCAGACTTCATTCTTTTCTCTTTTTGTTTTTCCTTTTTTTTTTTTTTTTTTTGGTGCAGGGAGGTAATTAGGTTTGTTTAGTTATTCTTAGAGGAGTACGGGGGATTGAACCCAGGACCTCATGCACGCTAAGCATGCACTCTACCACTTGCGCTATACCCTCCCCCCTCACATTCTTTTCTGATGAATAAACGACAGAATTGATCGTACGCTTGACCATAAAGTCTCAACAGATTTCAAAGATTTGAAACCACGCAGATCATGCTCCCTGACCACAGAAGAATTAAGGAATCAACACTAAAAAATGATGAAGCCTTCCCCACTCCTCTAGTCCTAGCTGCCCTAGGTTTTTCTCTCTGCCACATCACATAATGACAGGATGAGACATTAATTAGCATCTACTGGGTACCAAGCCTACTGCTCTCAGAGGAGATAGCCATCCCCCAGCCCCACCTTTCCAAAGGGCATTGGAGACTCAGGCTCTGCACCTGTCCTTGTCAGACTGTTCCGTTCATTAAGTACTGTAACCTAAGTACCTATAGGTCAGCCCTGGTAGAACAAGAAAAATACCTTCATCCTGACCAGCTGAGACCACTAGCCTGTATCAGGGAAAAGTTCAGCTCTCATCTCATGTCAAAACTCAGCTTCAGTTGCTTTCAAACACATCTGGCCAAGGATGGAAACATAAAATACATCTTAAATGAGGTTAAATCACTGTCATTACTGAATCAGAACCTCAGTGATCTCTGGAAATAGCTGGAACAGAGAATTGATTTACCCTGGGGTCTGCCAAGAAAGTGGCTCATTCAGGCAATTGTTACGGAGTCCAAACTCGTTCTGCTCGTTGCACGATAGGCCAACAAATCAGAAGGTGAGGTACTGGGGCAACGAATAATGACTTTATTCAAAAAGCCGGCAGACTGAGAAGATGGGGACTAATGTCCTGGAGAACCATCTTCCCCAAGTCAGAATTCAGGTTCCTTTTATACTAAAAAGGGGAGGAGGTGTGGTTGGTTGGTGCAGACTTCTTGATGCCAAAATCCTTTGTTCTTGCCGCTGTCCACCTAGGTCAGGTCATGATGTTCCTGTAAATTAAACCTCCAACAAGACAAATGTTACTCTCTGTTCTGTAACTTTTTATCTCCAGATGAATGGGAAAGTATTATACTGTTAAAGGTCAAAGCCTTGAGAATGGACTATCCTGTAAATTTCAGGATATAGGCAACATTTTTTTACAAAGTGTGCGGAACCAGTAAGACTAAACACGGGAAGCAGAACACAGGGTTAGAGCTAAAGAAACAGATCTAATATGTAGTCAGATTTGTTCTTCCCTATTACACAATCACACTCCCAGCTTAATCCTGGCCTATCAGTTACCTGCCCTGAGACCCTGATTTCCCCACCAACTAGCTTCCCTATTGTTTTCAATATTACAAGGGGGAAATTTTTTCCTCTGGATAAATAATCATTTTCTTCTCATTTGCAATCCAACAATGGAGTTGGCTGCCAAATAATAGAGTCATCTCTCCCCATCCATGGAGGTGCTCAAGCAAAGGCCAGATAACTGCTTGATGTGGATGCTGAAGAAGGCACCTGAAAATCAAAACTTCAAGACGTTCAAGAACCCTCTCTACAGCCAACTTTACCTGCTGCAGCAAACACACCAATGGCCACCAGGTGGCGATAGAGTTGCACCATCATTGCAAACGCTTCAATAGCCCAGAATAGCTTTCCCTAGAAGTACCAAAAACCTAGTTGAAACAAAACTTAAGCAATTAAAAACAGGAATACCATATGACCCTTCAGTCCCACTTCTGGGTATATAGTTTTGCACCTTGGCCCCTTGCCAGCTAATTCCCTCTTGCTTGCCACACTGGCTTTGAAACGCCGGGCTCTGGATCAGCCCAGATGGCCAAGTTCCCTGGACTGTAGACTCTACTGGAGCATGATGTGCCCCAAAACCCGTGGTCAAACCACAGCAGGCCCTCAGCACCAATGCAGTGGCACCCAGTCCCCACTGTCCCAGGTGAGATCTTCCCTCCCTGTCCACATGGTGGTCAAGCCTTCTCCCAAATCTCCCCCTACCTCTTAGCAGACAGCCCAGCCCTCATGCTTTTCCCTCCCTGCTGTTTCCTTCTTCAAAGTCCCTATTGCCTCTGGCATGTTGTATATAAATTTGTCGATTTATTGTTCATCTGCCCTCTCTGGAAACTAAGATCCATGCGAGTAAGGTTGTTTGGGGGGGGTGCGGTTGGGGCAGTTATTTATTCTTGTATCCTCAGCAACAGAACTATGCCTCACCCAGGAGGGGAGGTTGGAGAGGCCCTGGATGCTTGTTTGTCTCATGCACAAAGCAGAGAACAGCTCTAGGGCAAGTTAACATGTTACCAAGGCAGCCTCCCTTGAGGGTCAGGGAGTTCTTCCCTGACCCCAGGATAAGCCCCAAGTGGATGGGTGGATGGATCTGCAGGGAGGGGGACGCTGGGGCTGAAAACCCTGGTGGGTTGCAGGCCAGTTCCGTGAAGTGTAGCCACTGACCACCTGCCTGTGAATCACCCCCAGGAGCCTATGATGAAATCAGGGTTGAGGGGGGCACCAGTGAGTAGGTGGTCGGTCCTAAGGTAAGCAGCGTCTGAGTCTGACGTGGATGTTCTACAGAGCCTTGTGCAACTCCTAGTGATGAAGGCACCCCAGCCCCCAACCCACACCACAGGGCAGGGTCACCCATTAATGCTGAGTCCTGCAGGGGAGCAGAGACAGAACCTGGGTCCCGCAAGCCACCAGAGGAAGGAAATTGGAAGTGGAGAGAGGGGTGTCCAGACCAGAAATCAACAAAGGCACAGGGGTCTGAGGCAGAAAGGGGCCAGCCACAGAACCGGCTGGAGTGTCCAGCTCGGCCACGTGGGCTGCAGGAAGCTGGTAGGAGGAGTGAGTGGAGGCCCATCCTGGGTTTCAAACAGGGACCGGGACACAGCCAGGCCCAAACAAGGCTGGATTGTATGTGACCAGATTGGGGCTGCCTAGGGAGGCTGTCAAGGGACAAGATCCTGTGTGCAGCCTCAGTAGGAGAGGGGCATGTCAGTGTCAGACTTGACCCTTGGTGGCCTAACTCCCAGGTCTCCTCTCTTTAGAGATTAGGGGCCCCAGGAAAGAGGATCTGCCCCAAGTCTCCCTTGGGAACCAAAGGCACTGAAGCAGGGTGTGAACATGGGCCTGACCCAAGCAGATGCCCTCCTGCAGTGCAACAAGACCTCAGGCCCCTGGGATGGCCACGTGCCCTGGTCCATGGACCCTACTGCTGAAAAAATCACTCCCTGATTTAGACCTTCTCAGATCTGGCACCTGCTCCTCTTCAATTCCCAGGGACTCTTCCCAGCTACCAGCCAAGTGCCACAGTCTATGCACTGGGCCATAACCAGGGTGGGTAAGAACTGCTGCCATGGCCTTGGGAATTTGGGGCCACTGTGGCCAGAAGGTTCTGTCCAGCCGCTGGCCACACCTTGTTTACCAGTCTGATCTGGGGGCGAAGCTCATTGCAGGCCAGGTCAGCCATCCTCAGCAAGGGCCAGTCACTGATACACCTTGCCCCTGACCCCACCTAAGAGCCAAGAGCCCTGAGCTTTGAGAGACACTCATTGGGTGCAGAAAACCTGCCTCCAGCACAGTGGGACCCTAGGGGCAGCAGAGTCCAAAGCCAGGCCTGGGCTGTGCAGACAAGGCTGCACTCTGAGGACTGGTGCCCTAAAGAGTCACCGGGGACGCACAGTCACCAGGGAACCATGAGCAGGGCCCAGGAGGAAGGTGGGGTCCAGAGCACAGGAGAAAGGCAATTTTATTCTTTCAAGAAAATGTACCAACAGGTTGAAGGAAGGAGCAAGTTGGCCAAGACCCCTGTCCTAAGTAGGGGTCTGAGATGAGGCCAGACCTGATGGGCTTGGGAGAAGCTAACTGGGCTCCCTGTGGCACTGGGGAGAGGACTGGGTCGGCTCAGGGGTGGGACTTTGTTCTATTAGCACCAGGAACCGCCCGCAGCTGCAGGTGGTATTGGAGACAAGACAGTGGGTGGCCCTGCTCTGTCTCCCCCTGAGCAGTCTGGGGAGGGGCTGGTGGCAGAAGGTTCCCTGCAGGCAGTCATTTGAGTGCAATCCTCAAATTCACAGCCCAGCCTCGGTCTCCCCCAGCCCCCTGTAAACATGAGAACAGGCTCGTGACTGCCGAGCACCTAGGACAAGATGAGGGTACGAGAAGTGTGGCTGGGCTTCAAGTGGCCCAAGAGCTGCCGGGCTTTCTCCTGCATGAAGAGTTGGTCCCTGGTCCCCCCGCAGGCCACTGTCTTCCAGGCGCTGGTCATCTGGGAGGAGGCAAGAGGGTTACCATCCAGGCAGAGGCAGCATGCTCCCAGGGAAGCCCAGTGACCCTGGCCGGGAAGGGGTGGGGACATTTCTATGACTCTCCCTCCCTCTAGAAGCCACAAGTCTTTTTGTGCTTTACTGTACCTTTCTGGTGGACCTGAGGAAGCCACTCCTGTGTCTGGGAGTCCTCAGATGTAGAGCAAGGAGGCTAGACCAGGACACAAGCCTCCCCCCTCCCCACCATGCGGCACTAGCCTCCATATAAGGAAAAGCTACAGACACCCAGGCTGGTGAGGAGCAGAGAGGGGTTGACACCTGCAGATGCTGAGAGGAGCAGGCAGGGCAGCCCCTGTCTTCGAGGACGGAAGTCACAGAGACAAAGACTTAATTACAAGTGAGACCACGCCTTGAAGGAGGGGCTTGTGTGGGGGTCCTCCAGTACACAGGTTCCCCGAGGAAGTGGCATCTGGACTGAGATCTGAAGCCCAAGTTAATCAGGCAGCAGAGCCACGGAAGAGCATCAGGCGAGGCAAAGCCTGTGCAAAGGCCCTGAGGTAGGAAGGGTGCAAGCAGAGCAGATCCCCCAGGGAGATGCACTCACAGGGGCAGGAGTTGGAAAGTGGCCTCGGGGCTTCTGGGCCACCAGCTTCTCAGACTTGGCCTGCAGGAAGCCTTCATTGAGCAAGCTGCTGTCCTCTCTACTGCCTGATGGGGTGAGGCCAGAGGAGCCTGGTGGGATGTTCGTCGGCTGAAACCAAAACCAAGTCAAAAGCTCACCATTTTGCCACAAGCTCTTTGTGGGAATGAGAAAACAAAATTGTAGGTACTTCCCACCACCTCTTGGCTGGTGACATCATGGGCAAGACATTAACTTCACTAAGTCTCAGTTTCCCCTTCCAGGTGGGAATTCGTTTAAAGATTAAATAGCTATAAAGTGCCTGTTTCAGAGCCTACCACCTAGTAAATACCCAATAATGCTGGTTCCCTTTACATGAAACTGGTTCCTCCCCATCCCAGGTGGAGACGAGGATACTCCAGCTTCTCCTGAGACCAGAAACATCCAGGAGGACGCCGAGGTGCCTGCATCCACCAGCGTCCTCAGGGATCTGCACAAAGCACCCCCAGGCCTGTCCAGCATCTAGGCTCTGCTCAGCCTTTACCCTCCCTAACAGGCTGCTGGGCCTTATTACAGGAAAGAACTCAAGGCTCAGGGAGACCTAAGAGATCCCAGAGACCAGGTACCAGTGTCAGGACTCAATCCCAGGTCCCCTACTCCACATCCTGTGCTCTTAACCATTTGCTGTAACTTTTTTCTTTCTGCTAATTATTTTATTTGCCCGAGGCGATACTGGCTGCAGGTCTGGCTGGAGGGCACTGAGTCCCCAGCCTGGCGGGGATCCCTGGCTACAGAGAGATTTCTCTGCAAGGACTGTGAGAGCAGCCATCATATTTGCAGGCTCTGGTCACGCAATCCCCTCAGGTGCCCTCACGGCCTCTAATAGGTGCCAGCGAAAGATGGGTTTACCCCCCTGTCAGATACAAGGATCAACAGCATGTGGTTTCTGGGGCCCAGGCTCTGCATAGACAGCAGCCCCCTTCCTAAGGTCGGCCAGGGAACTGGGCAGCATCCATGCCAGGGATGAGGTGCCCCAATTACCTGGCTGTGCCCTGAAGCACATCACTGACCCTCTCTAGGGTCACCCCCACAAGTAGACTGCAAGGAAGGTGCTGGGACCCAGAACCACAGTGGTCAAAGTGTTCTAGCAATGCAACTCTTGCCAAATAAACCTTTCTGTGAAAGACACAGGCGGGGCTGCCTGGATTGAAGCCAGGGGTGAGTGCCCAGCTCCATCTTCCCCACCTGCCCTCCCTGCTGAGTCTGGTACGTGGAAGCCCAGCCCGAGAACCACCAGGCAACTCTACCTCCAGGGTCCTCCCCATGGCTGAACGGCTCTGGAGGCAGAGGGCCCTGAGGGAGACTCCATCCTCCCAGCAGCTGGGGGAATAGAGGGTGGCCTGACAGGACGGCTTCTCTCCCAGACCTCTTACCAAGGACAGAGCCTTAGGTAGCGTGGACATCATCAGCTTCACATCCTCGTCCACAATATCAAGAGCCAGGGACTTGCGGACTTTCTTGATGGGGCTCCGCCGTAGCTGGGGAGAAGTGTGTGGTCAGAACAGGCGCTGGGGTTCCTTGGGTCACCAACAGCGCCTGAGGACGCCTGCCCCAGCCGCTCTAGTCACAGAACCAGGCCTTGGCACAGGCCAGCCCTTGAGCAGGCCTGGCTGGCAAGGATTTTCTGCGGGAGGAGTGAGGGACCAGGACACTTTGGCCCCACTGCAGACCCTGCACCTCTGCACCCAGGGCAGACTGTCCTGCCAGGCGCTACAACAAGGAGCGAGGACACCAATGCCATCCTCCACCCAACCTCATCCCCAAAGGGACCAAGCACAGCCCCAAGTTTCTACCACACTAAATACACTCCCCAACAGCCAAGTTACAACTAAAACATCCACCTGCAGGTGAGGGATATGGAAACCTAAAACCCCGCGGGACACAGGCTGTTATAGGAATGTCCAACCCCACCTCGGCACCTCATATGAGTAGGTCAGAGGTTGGCTCTAATACCAGGGAGGGGCTCTGGGACTAACAGTCATCCCCCAACCCAGCAGTGTTCCCCCAACAGGTGCTATCATGGCTCAGAACCATCTTCTGACACAGGCCAGGGAGGGTCCTGATCACACTCTACCTACACGCCCACGGGCCCAGCCCAGCAGGCCCCTCTCAGCCTGACTGCCCATCTTCCCCACTTGGCCATCACCCTGGCACATTCCCACCTTCCCTTCTCCCTGGAGGAGAGTGTCTGGGAAGAAAGGAGCACAAAGACAAAGAGGACACGTAGCTGCCTGCTGTCAGGAAACAACACACACGGGGCAGTGGGAAGGCTTGCCCAGTATGGCCCTGCCCTGCCCTCTGTGCTCTAGTGTCACTGAGTACTGTCCCGGCCAGCTCCCCACCTCACCTGAACCCACTGTCCTGGCCAGCTCCATCTGAAGGGTTTCCCGTGAAACCCTCTGTGCCCATTCTACCCCCTTGATGCTCTATGTATTGAGTCACTAGGGTGTTTGTCTGCTGTCTCCGCTCACTGAACTCCAGGAGGGAGACCACCTCTCAGTCCTACTGCTCTATCCATCCTGCCCCAGTCCAGAGCCCACTTCAGAGGGGTCCACACAATGCCCAACAACTAAGGCACCAGTTCAAAGGGGAAGATGGGAGCATCCCAAGCACCAAGGTCTTAGCTTGGTTGGTTTCAAGGATAACTACTCTGGGGGCTGTAGCTCCACTTCCCCCTGTGCCTTCCATTTATTAGCTGTTCCAGGACCCATTCCCTGCCTCACTGTCACTCGCCTCCCCCCATGGCTCCACCTTCCCCTGCCCAGGCCTCCCAGGCTGGCAGCAAAGGACTCCCCACTCTGCCAGCCACTCACCCCAGCCTTCCTCTTCTGCTTCTCGGGCCTCACTTCATCCTCGATGATGAGCTCAATGCCGGCCTCTGAGCGCAGCACCTCCTTCAAGTCCTCCTCCAGGTGCGGGGTCTGGGGCTACGGGCAGGGATAGGGATAGCCAGTGTGAGGCTCTGCACCCAGGCCTTAGGAGCAGCGGGCAGACCTGGCCACACCTCAGCCTGCCCCAAGCAATGCAGGAAGGAGGCCTGGTGCAGAAAGCTGGCCTCACACACATTATCCATTAAGCATCCTGCCTGGGACAAGCACTGACCTCAACTCACTGAGGGCTAAGTGGGCCAGGAGCATCCCCAGCTCACCACAGCAACCCTCACACAGCCCCAGGCAATAGCTGTCTCTTCCACAGGGTAGTAACGGAGGCTCAGAGAGAGTGAGAGCCCAGCCCAAGGCCACACAGCTGTGAGGTTAGAACCTGGACACACTCAAACCCTATACCCTTTTGTCCCGCACTAACAGGGATATTGATTCCATTTCCCTTTCTCTCCCTCAGTGGCAGAGACTAGGGGAGGGAGAGCTATGGAGCAGAAGGTGCAGGGCACACTGACACCTGAGGAGTCACTCTAAAAGCCCCCACGTACTTTAACTACACTACTAAGGGCAGATTCTCCCTCTCAGACCTGCCTGGAGAGCATACAGACATCTTAGTATCTGGGAGCTGAACCCTACTCCGGACAGGAAAGGGCAATGCTGACTAGTGCCTGGCCTACAGCCTCTGCAACTCAGCCAGCTCCATCACAGGATGGGGAGCGCACGTATCGCCGCCTGGACCCCATGCAGTGAGCAGGGGAGCTTGTTGCGGGCTTTGTCCACAGGCCGAATGCTTCTCTACGACCTGCCTTTCTCCCACTTCTGGCTGGTTTCTAAGATATTGCCTGTCTTAGAAAACCCAGGCTGCCAGCTCTCCTTCCACTGGGGAAAGCAAGACTGTCTCATGAACTGGGAAGAGTTCAGGGGAGAAGGGTGGTGTGCACACTGCTGAGGAAGAACCCCAGGAGGCACCTCCCCCACCGGCTGGCATCTCCAGCCCACCCATGAATGCTTTCCTGTGTTTTGCAGTCGGTCAAAAGACTTAGGTTTGAGAAGCAATTCGCAACTTCCTGAAATCAGCCCCAGCAAGTTCTCCATCTAAACACCTGCCCGTGTTCTGCCCACCGTAAAGATGTGCTGAGTAGTCATTTATGAGCATTCACATTCTTAATGTTGGTCTCCACCATCCCAAACTCCAAGCTTCACCAGGATGCCATTGTGTCTCCAGCACCAGCCGGCACTGCCTGGCACATTGTAGGTGCTCAGGAAATGTCTGATGAACTGGTAACTTAGCCTCGGGGTCTCTGTTTATAAAACTAGGGTATCTGCAACTTCTCAGGGCGGCTGGGAGAATCCCACAGGCTCTCAGAGGGACTGGGCCCTGTGAGCTGTGAACAGCTGGATGACTGGCCTGGCCACAGCACTTACCAGGGGCTTTAGTGGTCCATACTTCTCCAGGGCATTCTTGAATGGGGTGGGTGTGTGGGGAGTGTTGTCCATGGAGTACTTCTGATCTGGGGTAACAAACCTGCCAGGGACAGAGGAGGCAGCTGAGTGACGGGGCTGGGGGCAGACACCAGCCACTCTGCTCCAGGCTGCCTGGGACTCCCACGCCCTCCGCCTGACCTTTGGCCTTAGCAGCAGGGAGGGAACCCCCGGCACACTCTCTTCCCATTGCACTCCCCCCAACCCACCCACCTCCCCACCCGCAAGGGGAGTTACCGAGGGGCTGAGAGGAAGGGCCATCCTCAGTAAGAGTCTGAGAGGGTCCAAGAGACCCAAGCAGGTGGAAGAACGGCTAAGAATGCTGCTGTTACCAGGATTTCCCAGAAAACAAGGCCAGCCTGTGGCCATACTTCAGGCCCAGGGAGAGGGGCAGGGGAGGGAGATGGGAAACCAGAAGACCACGCCCCTCCCAAACCTCTCTCGTGCAGCGAGACAGTCAGGCCAAACCACGTGCTTAACTTACCCTTTTCCCAAGTCTCCTCAAAATGATCACAGTGGGGGCAGAAATGTGGAAGGAAAGCTTTGGCAGAGAGAAACCCAGGAAAGGCCTCAGGTAGCCAGGAGCTTGGGTGCAGAGGCCAATAACTGGACCTGCTGCCTGGGGCCGTCACTCCAGCCACTTCCTCAGCCTGCTGTCCACCCCATGGGAGATAAAAAGCTAGGACAAGTGCAGACCATTCTTTCTTTCCTTCCTGGGGCCTGAGAGATTACACAGGGATCCACAACCTCTTCCCAAATCCTTATCTCCCACACAGGACAACAGGGGTCCCCTCTGTAAGGATGAGCAAAGACAGGTTAGCGCTGGTCAGAAGTGAGCAGCTCACAGTTCGAACCACAGTTCAAAGGGATGAACTGAGCCTTGGGATCCAACATCTCTGTGGGACACGGAGCTTCTGCCGTGAACATGAGAAAAGCCCAGAACATCTCTAATTCACAGCATCAGTAAGAACTGAGGACACACATTGAAAAACTAAGGGAGGCCAACTTGATAAGGGAACATACAAGATTGCATGGAGATGAGAAAAACGTCACTGTGTAAGCCAGAGGACTGACTCAGCAGGTGGGCAAGTCAGGAGACAATCCACTGTGTTGTATTTCGTATGTTTGAAAAGTTTGAGACAGGGATGCTCTTTTAATAGATCCACTAGAACTTCTAGGGATGGAAAACAATGCCTGAAACGGGGTTACTGGAAGATTAGATATGCTCAAGGAAAAATGCTCAGTATACTTGAAGCAAAGCAACAGAAACTACCCAGAATGAAATAGAGAGGAAAAAGAATGAAAAATTAAAATAAGCATAATATCAGTAAGCTGTGGGACCAACTTCAAGTGGCCTAATATGTGTAACTGTGGAGCCTCTGAAGAGGACCCGGGGTGGAGGGCCCAGACAAGTTATTCAAAGAAATAATGGCTGAAATGTTTCTGAATTTCATGAAAATTATAAACCACAGATCCAAGCAGTTCTGTGAACACCAAGGATAAGAAACAAAGAAAAATGTATCATAGCACATCATAGTCAAATTGTTCAACACTGATGATAAAACAGTACAAGAGCCCCAAGGCAGAAGAGCAACATCTTTAAAGCACTGAAAGAAAACTGTCAAACTAGAGTTCTATACCCAGCAAAAGTCTCTCTCAAAAAAATTAACGTAACTTTTCAGACACACAAAAGAATTCATGGAAGAACTCATGACCCTCAGGCCCACGCTAAAACATTAAAGGATGATCTTCAGACACAAGGAACATACATACTGCCAGAGGGAAATGGGGATCTACAGAGGAAGAAAGAGCACTGGAAATGCTTCTTTGTGTGGAAGAAAACAGAGACATTTGAGCCGGCAGCAGTGCATTAGGAACACAGATGAGAAGGTAAAAGAAAGAGAAGTATTGACTCCTTTCGTGGTCTCAGCCGTCTCTTTAAGAGCTTAAAGTCTAGGATTTTGGCTTGAATAGAGAATCATTTCTCATGAAACGTATTCAAGTATCAATTTTTTTTTTCGGTTCCAGGGTAGGTTTAAGAGCTTTGATTTGAAGTCCAAGATTTCAGCTTGAAAGGAGAATCATTTTGTATGAAACCTATCTATGTTAAATTTTAGATCAACCATTGAGAGACTGATTTCTGACCAAGGGATTCATACATCTTTCCTAAAACCATGTATCATTACAAGAGGTAAGATTCCTGAACTGATTCCTGAATTACAACTTAACTCCTGAAATACAAATAGCAATGCTTCTCCCCCAGCAAATGTAATTAATAAGCAGAAGGCCAGTTAAGCAACTCTCTCTACCTCGAATTGAAGACTCGTGATGACACAAGGAAGTAAACTTAACATGAAAGCACCCCCACAGAAGCATGCAGGTAAGCAACCCTACAGGCTTGAAGGTGACACACTGTGCTGTATAAGCTCAAAGGCAGGGACACAGCTGTCCCTCCTGACCAAGCACCAGAGAGACGGAGAGAACCGGGGGCCCTTTCGTCCTTCATGTCGGGCTACTCAATCACAGTGGATCTGCACTTGAACCTCATACAAGATGCAGAGATTAAATTTTTCATGGCAATGTGGACTCTCCACTTCTGAGGTTAGAAAACCATCCAATTAAAAAATAAAAGAGTTAGAACAAAGGTGAAGCACCAGACTCCACGGAAAAAAAAGGAAGAGGTGTGGTGACCAGAAGGAGGCTACCTTCTTGAAACAGAGCCTTGGGTGTTTTTCCAAGGTGCCCCTCCCCAGAGATCCTGTCCCCGCCAGACTGGCCACTGCTGGGGGAGGGGCAGGCCCAGTGCAGGCGGGGCAGGGGGTACAGCACTCACGCAGCGTGTTTCTGGTGCAGGGGCGTCTTGTCCCGGTGCAGCGGCGTGGTGACCACCACCTTCTGGCTGCACACGGGGGTAGATGTCAGCGAGGGGCTCTCCAGCTCCAGTGTGTCCTGTTTGTTCCAAAAGTTCAGAAACTGCCAGGAAGACAAAGGAAACAAGACAAAGTGATGACCTGTGGGGGTGGGGATGGGGCAAGATCCTTGAGACCTTCCCCTGACATGGCTGCTCTCTGACAGAGGTCCACCCTGACCTAGGAGCTCCCCACCCACAGGTGCCAGAGAGTAAAGGCCAGGGCAGATCAGCAGGGACCCACTGAGCAAGTCCATCAAGGTGACGCACCTGAAGTACCACGAGCCTTCTCCTTCACTCCATTTATCACATTTGGGTCATTTTTAAATTAACTGGTCTTCCTATCAGTGCATAAGCTTCGTGAGGGCAGAGTCAGGCCTGGTTTTGCTCACCAGCGTCCACAGCACTTGGGACAGGGCCTCATGCACAGCAGACACTCAATGAACGGACAGTACCGAGCATTTGGGGGCTATCATCTGTGCCCAGAGAGCAGGTGGGGTGGGGTCCACACACCTGGGAGGGCGAGAAAGGCAGGGTCTTGACGGGCGTGCTCTTCGGGGTAAGGCTGTTGCAGGAGTCCAGGAAGGACAGGCTGGCGCCGTTCTCAGTGACGGGGGACAGGGCAACGCGCCGCTTCTTCTGCCTCTTGAGCACTGAGGGTGGTGTGCCAATGCCGGAGCCCCCTACTTCAGTGCTAGGGGAGATGGGGAT
The DNA here is from genome assembly GCF_048564905.1 of Vicugna pacos. Taxonomy (NCBI): domain Eukaryota; kingdom Metazoa; phylum Chordata; class Mammalia; order Artiodactyla; family Camelidae; genus Vicugna; species Vicugna pacos. Next base: position 32,629,201 of record NC_133005.1, on the reverse strand, counting down.
CAGCTCGCCCCGGCTGCTCCGGCTCAGGTCTGAGATGGTGTGGCCGTCCAGGCGGTACTCGGTCACGCTGGGCACTGGAGCAGCAGGCTGGCCGGGCGGTGGGGCCTGCTGCTCCTGCTGCTCCTGGGATGGTTGTGACCGCACTGGGCTGTTGGTGATGCTGCCTTCTGCAGATGGCTCCTCAGGTAGGTCAAATTTACTCAGGTCACACCAGGCGTCAGGGTCCTGCCCAGAGATGGGGGTTAGGAATAACTGCCATGACTCTGCTTTTCTACCCGTCCATACGACAGGACTCATTCATTAAAGGAAAACACACGAGCATCAACTGTGATCCCACAGCCCAGGAATGATCATCGTTAATACTGTCCTGGCTTTCCAAGGATTCTTCTAAGTCTGTGTGTCTCTATTTGTAAACATAACTGAAGTCATATTGTGCGCATGGCCTCTTACTGTTCTTTACAAAACTGGTCTATTTTTAGGACATACAAAAAGTACAAAGAAAAATACAGAGAATATTCGGATACCCACCAATAAGCATGAGAAATAAAACCTTATCATTAAAGCTCCAGGTCCACTTGATACATCCTCTCCTGCACACAGAAAACCACTACCTGAATTTGGTTATTTACCATAGTAATGCATATCTTTAAAAATTACGTCTCTAAATATTTAATATTTTCAATGTTTTTAACTTTAGTGCAAATCATTTCTGTATCATTTCTTTTTCCATTTAAAATTTCTCTAAAGCTAGAATAACGATAGTACCTCCTTCTATTATCCATGAGTTTAATGTTTACTATCATTAAATATTAGTTGTTGTTATAGTGGAAAAAAGTCACTTATAATAATTGTCATGGCTGCAAAATATTCCTTCATTTGAATATGTTACTTAATTATTCCCCTTCTGTAGGACATTAGGTTTCCCCCACTAATTCTCAAAAATTAAAAATAGTATCTTTAGGGGGTAGGTAATAGCTCAGTGGTAGAGTGCATGCTTAGCATGTACGAGGTGCTGGGTTCAATTCCCGGTACCTTCATTAAAGATAAAAAAAGAAAACATCTTTATAAACATCTCGGATATGAATCTCCTGCATTTATAGCTACTTCCTTAAAAGAGAGCTGGAAGTAGAAGTCATGGGCCTTCATTTGCCAGCCATGCTCCCAGAGAGGAGACCCCTCTGTGCTCCACAACCCTGTCAATCACGGTGCCTCTTTGGGTGATTCACCTGAATTGTTTCCAGCCCCCTAGTCACCCTGCCAGAGAAGCACTGCTGTCCCCTCTCACACTGAGGGAGCCAGACCAGAGGAGGTGTGATCAGCCCAAGGGCACTAAGCTTCTAAGAGCAATTCTGAGAGGCGCCCAGGTCTTTCTGCCTTTGCCCAGTAAATTACAACCCAGTCAAAGGGCTTCTGGAAATGGAAGTTTCCACTTTGGTCCCCGAACATCTGGCTCTGAATAGACCCAGTTCCTAGTGGTGATTTTTGGTCCTTGGGGCTCCCAGAAACCTGGCAAGTCAATTCCTAAGGGTGAAGGCCAGCTCAGCAGTGCTAAATCCAGGCCCACCTTCCAGAAGCCAACCCTGACGTCGAAAAGGCCCCAAAATTGATGGTATCTAACAGACCAGAGCACATGTGACAAGGACTGCCTGCTGGAAGGGCAGTCGGCAGCGTTTCTGCAAATACTGGAATTTCCTGTCAGCTACTGAAGGTCACTGTCGAGAGAACCAGAGCTTAGACCAGACAGCAGGGCCTGACTCCTGGCCCCGGCACTCACCAGCTGTGTGATGCTCTGAGCTTGAGATGAGTCCACCACCCACTTCACAGGCTGTTAAAGGACTGAGAGCATACAGAGAGGTACCAAGTAATAAGCCTGGCACGTGGCAGGCACTCAGAAGTTAGATACTATTATTACTAAAGAAGCACTGCGCCTGGCAGCCAGAGGGTGCTCCAGAGAACAGTCTGAGGATGGAGGGAGGCAACAGTGAAGTGCAGGACACAGAGTGGGCCCACTCTCACCTCAACCCTCCCACCAGAGCCCAAAGGAAGGACAGCCCATGGTGGCCTTGGGGCTACTTGCTGAACAGGTTGAGGAACACATTGTCACCTTGGCATTCCATGGAGTGGAGGGGACACCATAGTCCCAACCTCCAGGGACAAGAGGTGAAACCCAGAGCCAGAGGATCTGAGCAGAGGCCCTCCCGAGACCGACTCTACCATCCAACCCCTCACTGGGCAGGACAGTTGAGCACAGCATGACGGTTAGTTAAGACCACTGTACCTCACTCACTGTGTGACCCTGGGTACACTACTTGATCTCTCTGAGCCCCAGTCTCATCTACAAAACACAGAAAGGACACCCCTCACAGCATACCATGTGGGATACGTTAAGCCACAGCCTGGCATTTAGCAGATGTTCAATAAACAGTGTCATTATTCTCAGCCAATCAGGAGAAGCGCAAGTGGGAAGGTGTTCAGTGTGGACACCGCCCACTGAACCTCGCTGCCCTCCGTGCCGGCTTCTTGCTCACCACTTCCTGAAACCCACTCCACATCACAGGGCTGGCTGACACAGCTGGGTGGTCATACCCAGAGGTGCAACCTCCATCAGGGTACTTTTCCCCAAAGGGCACAACCCACAGCTGGAGCAGCCTTGGGGGCTGCTCTACCTGCGTAATCCCCACTCACCTCTCCATGCCCAGGCCCAAACCCTGGCACTTCCCAGGGCCCTCACCAGGGACACCCAATCATCTGTGTTGCTGCAAACACCACCCTCTCCTGTGCTGTTTTTGGTCTCAAATACCCTTCCCAAACACCCTTGAGGACTCTGTAGTGCCACTTCTGCCGGGGAGCCCTCCAAGCCCATCCGTGCTGTACAGGTGAGTCAGAAGCTCCCCAAGGGCAGGGACTGCATGGCAACTATCTTGGTGTCGCCAGGCCCAGGCTTTGGGCCGGGCACTCGGATTGCCTCGGCCATGTCAGAGAGACAAGGAGTGAGCAGAAGGACGTCTGCCTATGGAGAAAAGCACTCCCTGCTGGGGGTGCTCTGGGCCCACTGGGATGCGCTGTGACCAACATTACCGACTCGATCAAGTCCAGGGCTTCAGAGAGGCTGGACCCCACGGCAGGGATGAGGAGGTTTGCGGCCTCCACCACCCACTTGTAGGGCAGGCTGGTCTCTGGTGGGGAGCCCTCCTGGTCCTCACGCTTGGGGAAGTCCTCCAGGGGCTCTGGTGTCCGCACTCCATCCAGCTCTGCAGGGACAGGCTCCTGCTCCTGGGAAGGGGCAGCTGCCGCGGCCTCCTCCTCACTGCTCTCCTCTTCCTTCATGGCCGGGAATGCTGGGGGCCAGTTGGTCACAAGACTTCCCTGGGGGACACAGGGCACAAGGCTTGGCTTTTTCCTTAAGAGATGTAAACTATGCCATATTCTAGCTAAAAATGCACAACCCAAATCTAATAATAAGGAAACTCCAGTGAACCCAAACTGAGACACAGTTTATAACATAACAGGCCTTAGCGTATACTTCAAAAAAATCAGGATTATGGAAGGCTAAGAAAGGCTGACGACCCATTCCAGATAAAAGTGGATGGAAGAGATATGACAACGAACACAATGTCTAATCCTGGATTGGATCATTGGCAGAAAAAATGGAATCTGGATGGCAGGTTAGTTAAAAGTCCGGAATCAATGCTAAATTCCAACTACATTCCTTGGTTACATAGGTGAATGTCCTTATTTTTGGAAAAAACACATTCAAATATTAAAGCATAAAAGGTACAATACATGGAACCAACTTTCAAATAGCTCAGATTAAAAAAATACGTATATAGAGAAAGATAAAAGCAAATCTGGAAAATATTCAAAATTAGTGAAGACAATAAAGGGTATATGGGAGTACTCTTCCTGCAATTTTTCCTAATGCTTACTATTATTTCAAAATGAAAGTCTGAAAAATGAGTGGATACTAATTTTGTGACAGAAAAAAACAGAGATCTTTGCGGCAACAGCTCTCCTGGCAGAACCTTGGAAACAAGCTTGACATGTTAACCCGACAGACCCTTGAAAACAGCACATGTGACTAACAAAGGCCTGGTCGAGATCCAGGAGCGGGGTCCCATGTTAATGGCGGGGCACCAGGGAATAGGGGAGAGAGCACGGGCTCTAGATGCAGACAGAGCTTTGCCATTTCCCAGCTCAGGCCAGCGGTCTGATGAGGGTCAGTTTCCTTGCCTATAAAATGAGGACACTGAGCAGGGAGGTTACACAGATCAACGACTATGTGAAAACCACTCAACCCAATTAGTAGCCATTATTGCCATGACATTTCCCTTTCCTACAGCACAAGCATTCCACACTTGTAAAATTAACCACATAAATAGGCATATGTACAAAGAATTTGAACTATGATCACTGCAGCATGCTGATGGAAATGGTGACAGTCATACTGATGGAAACAGTGACAGTCATTCATCAATAGGTGATAATGACAAGATAAGATACGACAGATTCAGGAATGGTGTAAAAATCTGCATGCACATAACAACGTGGAAGATTTAAGTAGAAAAAGAAATTTATAAGACAGTAAGATATAATCTCATTTTACACTTACTACCCTTGGTAATAAATATTGGCAAATATATTAAATAATATATCAGTTCTCTCTGGAAGTTGAGATTTACAGACTTGGCCTTCAGCACTGTTCAATTCTGTTAAAGTTTCTAATCCCACAATGACTGTGTATTACTTCTGAAGCACAGGATAAAATTAATAATTGCAAGCCCTGACCAGTGAGGTAGTCCCATAGATACAAAAGAGACAAATATTTTCTGGCAGGCAATCAAAAAAAAAAAAACCTAGCAAAGTCTAGCAAAAAAAAAGTCTATTAAAATTTTTAAAGAATGTATCTATCCATCTCGAAGAATTTCTCAAGAAATAACTGAGCAAAGGATCTCCTGAGCTACAAGGACAAGGTTTGTTTCTAACAACAAAAAGTCGGATAAAACCTTAATTAAATAAATTAACAGCACGATAAAACCATTAAAATGACACTGGAGAGGAATGCGTGAGGCTGAAACCCACATTAGGCTGACCCAAGTTTGCTCAGGATCCCCCTCTGGGGCTCCTCCTGACCCAGCAGGGCCAAATTTCCAGACACTAAGTGTCAGAGGGGTGAGAACAAGAGTCAAGAAAATGACTTTCAGCAGAAAGGGTTTTCAGAGACTACTGTCCACTCTGCCCTATCCTGAAAGACCACTTCTCCGTGTTTGCTGCTGCCCACTGTTTCCTCCTTCTGGCATGGGTGCTTTTTCTTCAATCAGAAGTAAAAGCCTGGAAAATATCTTACTTAAGCACATGAGAAACCGTGAGAAGTGAACTCCTCTGGTGAGGGGATGCGTGGGGAGTCCAGACGGGAGGAAGAAGTCATTCTACTTTACACCTTATACCTTTCTCAACCGTCACCCTACAGATGCTTTCATATCTGGGAGTCAAGCGATAGTCTCTGAAATTGAAAAATCAGGAAATAGAGGCAAAAACATTATATAATGCTCCAGCAGGGTGCTGTAAAAGAACTGGAGCAGTGAACAAGTTATTATCTAGCTCATTTGAAAGGGAAGGGGTAGTGTTAAAAAGGATTATTCAGTAGTTCACAAGTACAGAAAACCTTGGAGAACAGTGTAGACGAAGCTTGTCACCAGCCATGTACCCAGCACTATCATATCTTCACACTGACCCATGGGCTCCAAATCTTCATTTTGGGGGTGGGGGTGGCAATTAGGTTTAGTTATTTATTTATTCATTAATCTCCAATCCATACTGGGGATTGAATGCAGGACCTCATGCATGCTAAACAGGCACGCTACCACTGAGCTATTCAATCCCCCCTTCATTTCTTAAGAATGAATCATAAGACATAGTTCAAAAATAGCAATAAATACCTGACACTAATATTATACTATAATCGACTATACTTCAGTTTTTTTAAAAAGTGTACTCCAGGGTGTGGGATGGAAGATGTCGACAATTATAAACCTAACACCATATGACTCATTTATGTGACTGTCTGGAACTACAGAGACAAAACAGATGAGGGTGCCAGGGGCTAAGGATGGGAGAAGGCATGAGAATCTGGGGAGTGATGGAAATGCTCTGTGTCTTGATGGTGGTGGTGGTTACATGACTGTTTCTGTAATGACTCAGACCTGTACACAAAATAATGAATTTTACTGTGTGTGAATTGTACCTCAATAAATCTGATTTCTTTTTTTAATTGCAAACTTGCTTTCAGTATGAAAAGGCTGGAAAGAGCAACAGGTAGGAAGGAAGCTGCAGACGCAGACAAGAGAAGGCTGAGACCTCCTCACCTAACCCTCAATCTGATGTCACCTCTGGCATCCTTCACCTGTGGGCATATGAGTGCCAGGTGTGGGCACGGGTGTCACAGGGACAGACCCTCGTGAGAGACACGTGGCCACACAGAGATCCTGTGACAGGACTAATGAACAGCTGTGGAACAGGTGAAAAGAGAGGAAGCAGTGTTGATGAGACGGTGTCAGATACATGTGAAAACAAGCCAGCCACGCCCAGCCCAGCTCACCTGGCCTTCCACGGGGGGGACACTCTGGCAGCCATCCTTGTCTTCCAGCTCCAGCAGCAAGTACATGGGGGGCTTGCAGTCTCTGGACTCACTCAGGAAGCCTCCGGTGTCCACCTTCCTCTTGATAGTGGAGTTCCAGTGATTCTTCACAGCATTGTCCGTCCTGCAGGGGCCAACAGGAGAGCTCTGACTCCAGCCCGGTGGCCCGTGCACCACCAAGCACATCACTAGCCTCCCTGAGTTCTCACTTCCGTAAATAAGGGTTCAAACTGAGGAACTCTAAGGTCTCTCAGCTCTAAGATGAAGTCTGACATGCTTCTAACCCAGAACAATTTTCCGAGCATTTCTATACATCTGAGAAATAAGCAAAGGTTTTACTCAGTCTACAGGGTAAAAAGCCTAACACTGACATGTTCTGGGAACTCTCATGCCCTTTCCTGCTCATTTTGCATCTGTAGAAACCGTAAGCAAGCTGCTGGCTGCCAGCCCCAGTCCTGAGGCTCAGTGACCTAGAACAGAAGCCCTGATCACCTCCTAAGGGAGAAAAATGGCCAAAGAGGGCAGAGCTAGAGGCAGAGGGTCCACTACTGTCCACTCTAAACCTTGGTTTATCTGGAGAAGCAGACTACTTCATCCTCCATCACTTGCTGAATATTAAAGAGAAAATATACGTAGTCACATAAAGCACAGAGCAGTACAACACTATAGAAGCAGAGTTGAGCACAGGGGTAGAGAAGTGCAGAGAAGTGTGGAGGTGGAGGCAGGCTGGTATAGCAGGACAGAAGGACGGGATAGCAGAGCAGTAGGAAGGCACCGGAGTATGAAGCAGAGTAGTGCAGAAGGAATGACAGAGCAGCAGAGCAGTGAGCAGCACGGGTGGGCACAGCTGTGCCAGAGCACAGCGGTCTACAGCAGCGGAGAAGTGCCAACACACAAAGGCACTGCCTTCTTTGGGGCTCTGAGCAAAGTGCTTTTCTCTTGAACTATGAACAGAGAATAACAGTTTGACTTTATCCCAGCCTAAAGGGAGGGTCTATAACTCTCATCACTCCCACTGCGGGTCGTCAGGATACAGCACTGACCTGGCAGGGGCCTGGGCACTACTGGGAGATGGCCAGGGACCGATCACAGTCGGGAAGAACAGAGAAACCTTCCCTGAGGAAGTAACACCACCACCGAGGACTGAAGGATGAGAGCATGTTGACTACGTGATGGGCACAAGGCAGAGGCGTCCAGGCTGACGGAAGCACAGGGATGCTCTCAGAAGTGAGTTCACCATGTCTGAGACAGGAGGGTGCAGCAGCTAAAGCCAAAAGGGTCAGCAAGGGTGACAGCGGATCAAGGCGAGGCAGGTGGAATTAGCTGGGCCAGACTGGCCACATGGGAAGAGGGCTGAGTCTCCAACCCAAGTGTGAGAAGAAACACCCAAAGGATAACACACTCTGGTTTGAGTTTTGGAAGTAGATGATTCCAGACTCTAGGGGAAAGACCATCTGGCATTTTATCCTGCTCCCTCTCAGGACTGCACTGCCATGGCAAAGAAAGGATTAAAAATAAAATACGGTAAAAATGCACATGGACAAAGATAGCAGGGTAGAAGATAGCAGTATGTGAGAAATTTCTGTAAGTTGCCAGAAAATGGAAAGCAGTTAGAGGAGCAGTAAGCAACTCAGGAGACTGGAAGGTGACCCTGGGGGAAGATTCCAGCAAGAATGGAGCCAAGTCATCCAGACGTTCCCTGAAGAACCCCAAGAGGCCGAGGGCTTGGAAGGATCAGGCCCTCTGAGGAGCAGGGTGAAAAAACAGCAGTGGTTCAGACATCCAGATCCTGGCCCTGATCTCACAGGCAGGAAGAAAGACACCTATTCTCTTTAAAAAAATGACCAGGCGCTCTTTCCCTGCCGCCGCCGAGTCGCGCGGAGGCAGAGGCTCGGGTGCATTCAAGATTCGGCTCCACCCGTAACCCACCGCCATGGCCGAGGAAGGCATTGCTGCTGGAGGTGTAATGGACGTCAATACTGCTCTACAAGAGGTGCTGAAGACCGCCCTCATCCATGATGGCCTAGCACGTGGAATTCACGAAGCTGCCAAAGCCTTAGACAAGCGCCAAGCCCATCTTTGTGTGCTTGCATCCAACTGTGATGAGCCTATGTATGTCAAGTTGGTGGAAGCTCTTTGTGCTGAGTACCAAATCAACCTGATCAAGGTTGATGACAACAAGAAGCTAGGGGAATGGGTAGGCCTCTGTAAAATTGACAGAGAGGGAAAACCCCGTAAAGTGGTTGGTTGCAGCTGTGTGGTTGTTAAGGACTATGGCAAAGAGTCTCAGGCCAAGGATGTCATCAAGGAATACTTCAAATGCAAGAAATGATCAAATAAAAAAACTGGGCTCTTGTTTCTCATTTCTGTTCTTTGGGGGGAGGGCAGTAACATAAGGTTCCTGTTAACGAAGGACAAAAGATAAAAAATCATGGACGTAAAAAAAAAAAAAAAAAAGACCAGGCAATCCTGGCCACAGCAGAGGGAGGATCGCACACAGAGCTGAAACGGGGACCAGATGAGAATCTGCACAGTGAATGGGGGGCTCCCAGGAGCCCCTCCCTACCCTGCTCAGACTCCCGGCAGCTGAGACCCATGCCCCCAAAGACAAGAATCTGAAGGATTCATTTGCTTCTGTGAAAAGTGAACAACTCCAGAGAACTCAGACTGGGCCTTGGAACATCCCCCTAAAGGCCAGTAGGTGCCCTCACCTGCCCGCCCTGTTCCCAGAAGGCGGCTCACCTCCCTGGCAGCATCTTGGCGATCTCGGCCCAGCGGTTGCCCAGCACCTTGTGGGCCTCGCAGATGATGCGGTCCTCCTCCTCCGTCCAGCAGGACTTCTTCACCTCAGGGTTGAGGTGGTTGTGCCAGCGCTCACGGCACTGCTTCCCCAGCCGGCCCTTCAGGTGCTTGGCGATCAGTGTCCACTGCTTCGTGCCATACTTCTTGACCAGCTCGATGACCTTGGGAGAAAAGCTGCTATGAGGCCGGCGGGACCTGCCCCTCCCCCATCCCAGCAGCTTCACTGGGCGGTGCCTCACCACACCCCGGGAGGTACGGCCGACCAACTGACCAGTGGGATGTCACACATCCAAGGTTCAACTGGACAACCCAGCCAACCCCAAGGGCAGCCTCAGACCCTGAGGCACTGTCCCGGGAGCTACCTTCTGGTCCTCCTCTTTGGTCCATGGCCCCTTGACGAGGTCTGGATTCAAGACCCTCAGCCACCGGTACTGGCACTGCTGGTCAGTGCGGTTCTGGGAAGAGAACAGGCATCTGTGAGAACTCCTAGGATGGTGACCCTGAACTGGGCTCTGGGGACTGCAGCTCAGGGGATACCTCAGAGGGGTTCTGTTCTGTTCCCTGCACCATCACACACTACACACCCACATGCCAGAACATGCATGGTTTCCGTTTGCTACAAGAGGGCATGATGGGACCAGGAAAACTCAGGACCTGGGGGGAAGCCACTGTCTGCCACCCCTGCCACAAGGGGGCTGCCCTGTACCAGCCTGCGGACTATGTCAGGGATCCTTGCCTGCTTCTGGGAGAGTGGTTATTTCCCTGAAGGTTTCAAATCACATGAAGGAGGGAAAGATGAGGAATTGGGCAGAAGGGTCTGGTGACTTGGGCCCTAGGCTGCCTGAGTGACCCAGGAAATAAGCCAGACAGCAGCTCCTGCCAGGGTACATGCCTGCAGTGCTGGGGATGGGGGATCGGACGGGGGACTCACATCACCAGGAGGCTCTAAATGCCAGATGGGGTGGCACCAGCTAGCTCTGCATGGGCCTCATCATGAAGCCCGCTCAGTTTCAGGTTCACGGTTGAGAAACCGAGCACCAACTCACTCCTGACTTGCAGGAAGAAATGCAAATAAGCCACTGATCTGCTCGCATGATCACAGAGCCTAAGACCCACAGGCACACAGAGCTGCCATGTGGAGATGCTTGTACCAGGGTGCCTCAGATTCCAGTTTGGGAAGAAAGGGTCTAGGAAGGCTGGAAGGCTGCTTTGTTGAGGGAGCTGGCGGGTAGTGTGGGGGGTGGGGTTGGTAAGGAACTCCCCTTTCTTCTCCTTGAAAGTCTGTCCCAGGCCCACTATTCTCAGGGAGGGTGCCACAGAGGGGCTGTACTCACGGGAAAGTGGCTAGCCAGGAACTTCCAGTCTTGCTGTCCAAATTGCCTCACCAGGGCCCTCAGCTGCTCGTCCTGCCAAAGCCAGAAAGACAGAGGGCTCAGCTCACACATGTATAAGAAAGCAGCTGCTAAAAGGAGCAGCCTCACTCATCCATTCAGCCACAAAGTGAGCGCCTACTATGTGTTAAGCATGGCAGCAGGCTGCAACAGAGCTGCCCCGACTTATGATGGGTGCAGAGGGAAGCAGATGCTCGTCAAAGACTCCTGCAAACAAAAGGAAAGCCACCCTGTGCTGGGGGTATGGCGAGGTCGATGGTGAGGCCTATTCGGGGGACTAAGAGACAGGCTCTAAGGAAGTTTAGGAAGGCTAGAATGCATGAAGGAAGTGAGAAGGATGCAAGAGGATTTTGGAGGGGACGGCAGGGGCCAGACCACACACAGGGTTAGATCGGGCTTCTACATCATGCAAATCCACTAATGCGTTAGAGCACTAGGTGGTCACGGTCCGACGACGTGCTTGTTATGAACTTCACTTTGGCAGCTGCAGGAAGAGGGGCTACAGGAGCGCAGAATGGATGAGAGGAGGCCATTACAGGCACCCAGGCCAGAGATGACAGTGACTCAGCACTGGAGATGGGGGATCATGGGCAGAATCAAGAGCACTTAGAAGGGAAAACAACTGTTTAAATGTTCCCCTGAACATGAACTATTGATTCACGCAACACGAAATCTCAATATACTTATGATGTGGACAAGAAACTAGACATAAAAAAAACATACACAGCATGATTCCATGCATAGGAAATTCTAGAATACGTAAACTAAGCTATAAGGACAAAAAGATAGTCGGTGGTATCTGAGGTCAGGGGTTAGGGGAGGGAGAAATGGACAGCAAAGGGGAGCAAGAAATGCCTGGGGTAATGGAAATGTTCTTTAAGGTGATGATGCTGGTAGTTTCATGGTATACGCCCATGGAAACTCATCGAATTGTACTTTAATTGTTGTAGTTGACTGTACATAAAGTATTCCTCAAATTAATTTTTTTAATTTTATATATATAAAGAAAATGTAGTATATCTATACAGTGGAATATTATTGAGCCTTAAAACAGAAGGAAATTCTGTTACAAAATATAACATGGATGAACCTTGAAGACATTATTCTAAGCAAAATAAGCCAGGCACAAGAGGACAGTGTATGATTCCACTCACATAAAGAACCTAAAGCATTCAAAATCATAGAAACAGAAAGTAAAAAAGGTGGCTGCCAAGAGTCAGGGGGAGAGAAGAAGGGGAAATCAGCATTTAAGGGGTATACAGATTCAGTACTGCAAGATGAAAAAGTTCTAGAGATCTGTTGCACAATGACAATATACTCCACACTACTGAACTGTAGACTTAAAAATGGTTATGATGGTAAATTTAATGTTAGGTGTTAGGTGTTAACACACACACACACACACACACACACACACACTCTCTCTCTCTCTCTCTTTCTCTCTCTCTCTCTCCTAGTTAGAAAAAAAGGCCACCACAGAAATCCAGACCCTCAACTGCAGCCTGGCCACAGACCAGCACCAGCTGGACAAAGTCCCCATAAATCCTGTAGCTGAGCCAGCCCACACCGACACAGCCAGCCCCGGACACCCTGCGTTCCTCTGCTGCTCACCCAACCTGGCGAGGCCAACCCCTGCCTTCTGCCCACGTCCCCCAGGTCCCCCTCCAGCACCACTGTCCTCCCTGACAACTGACGAGGACACTTGATGTTATGTCTCCAACTCCTCCTGGACCCCATGGGCTTCCTCCACCTGTCACCTCCTTCCCACACTGTCCTGGTCCTGTTCCCTTCACAGCCATCTTTTCTTGCCTGCCCAGCATGGCCCCCTTCCCCACTCCCTCGGGCTCAGGCTGTCCCCAAATCTCTACTCCAAATCCGCCCTACCCACAGCAGATTAGCTCCCTGAAGCCTGGCTACCGTCACTCATCTGCTTTAAAAACCTTCAGTGGCTCCACAATACCAGCCAAACCATGCTACCTTCCGAGCCCAACATTCAAGGTCTTCTGGGACTAGACCCCAATCAATCTTTCCATCTACACCAACTATTCTTCCTCTTTAAGGACATTTCCCTCCAGCCAAACTGGGGCTCCTCTACTTGCTTTTCTCCACCTACAACCCGTTTCCTATTCTGACTCATCCATAGTTTTGCACACCTCCCTGACTGAATTCCCAAATCCTCACCCATGAAACTTCCCTTAACCTCTCAGACAACCTTTAACCTTAACGTCTAAAGGCATTTTGACAAGTACATGTGCCTCCTACGTGTTGGGAGGCTTAGTGTAAGACAGAAGAGACAACATAGTGGGCACAAAGGACGCCAATTCTGCCAGCACCGTGATGGCCATTGGCACGTCCACGGTCTGTGCCGGGTCTTATCTCTCCATCCCAAGCAAAGGGATGCTCTGGGGTAGAGACTCCATCTTGATTGTTCTTCTAAGCCTGCAAGAGTGAAATACAGTCTCTGGTCCACAGTGGGATGAACAGAAAAGTCTAGCTTGGCACTCCTTTGAAGAAATAGCTTTTCTGATTTAAGAGGGTTTTACAACTCATACAGTAAGGAGGAAAAAAAAAGGAAAAGAAAAAGACTAAACACATCCATGAAAACAGAGGAAGAATAAAAAGAGAAGGCTAGTAGGAGTCTAAAATGGTACAACAAAGTTAGAAAAAGATCTGCCAGTGTCTACAAAACTAAACATGTACCTACCCCATGAGCATACCTAAATACCCTCTCTAGAGAAATGAAAACATAATCCTCAAAAAAGACACAGACAGCTCTATCCACAATAGCCAAAAAAACTGGAAACAGCCCAAATGCTCATCAACAAGTGAAACATACTATGGTCTATCCATATGTTCAGCAATAACAAATGAACAAATTACTGAATCATGCAACATCATGCTGAACAAAAGAAGCCAGATAAAAATACAGCTGTCATACATTCAAACATAATGTGAATAACAGTAGCCTGAGGAAAAGGCAATTTCCCTACAACATTCATTAACTACAAGCCTCCCTTCTTCCTTATCTATGCACATACCTCCAAGTTTTTTTTAATATTCTGATAACATCAATGGGAAAAGAACGGAAATTGTAGGAACATACTTTGTATTCACTTAGGTTTTCTCTGTTCCATTTTCATAATAATTTCCACAATAATTTTCAAAGTGTTTATGAGGTGAAACAAAGGCAGCAGGTCATCATAGCAAGTGCCCTGTATTAGGATCCAGGGAACCTGGCTTTCTGGTCTTGACTGCTGGCTTTCTTGGGCAATCTTGAACACATCTCTAAACCTTTCTCTGGTTCTACTTCTTTAGCCAAAAAAGTAGCTTTATTAGACAAAAAAAAGTACAGTTGTGTGATTTCATTTATAGCACATTCAAGAACAGGAAAAACGAATCGAAGAGACATTGGATCAGTGACTGCCTGGAGTTGGGAAAGATGGACCATAAAGGGAACTTCTGGGGATAATCAGGGTGGTGCTTACATGGGTGATATACATTTGTCAAAACTGCTGGAACTGCTCACTTTTAAAAGGTGCATTTGATTGTATATAAATTATATTTCCATAAACTTGATTAAAGAACAGAGCTCGGTATCACAGACACAATACAATTACTTTTTTAAAAATAATAATGAAGAGGGGTTGCAGATTTTGCTAAACCTCCTAGCAGTTAAAGGACATGAAGCACAATTAATGTCCATGATGCAGAACATGCCAGCTTCCAACAAACACAACATTAATTGCTGGCCCTGAGGTCTCAGAGGCATATCCCCTCAAGAGTCCTCAATATTGGGAGTGCCCAGGAATGCTCTGAGATGCATCAGGGAGAACCAGAGGGCCCATCTGCTTCTTTCACCGCCTCTTCCTCTTCATCGCACCATTTGGGCATCAGGCAGACACAACCCAGGCTCAGTCTCAGTCCAGCCCCTCTGCTGCCATCACCCCCACGCCCCACAAGTGCCCCTCAGTGTCACTCACCTCCTCGTGGGTCCATTTGACCTTGCACTTGCTGTCCCTCTGCTCTGGTACATCTGAATCTGTGTCCTGGTAGTGTAGCTCATCCAGCTCCTCACTGCAGGAAGAATAAGCTAAAGGTCACGCACGTGTCTCCACCTGATGGTACACAATGGATGGACAGTGGAGGCAGCAGCCAAAGGTTTTGGAGAGGTAGGCTTTTACTGTAGGTAAAATGTAGGTATTTTCATCTCTTCCTTTTAAAAAAAAATTTAATGAAATGGGGTTATGGGCTATTTTTTCTTTATTCTTTTATTTTCAGTAACACCCTAATGATTTCAAAAGCTACAAGAAAAAAAGTTAAGACTTTATCAAGAACATTATAATATTCAGTACCAGACACCCATTTAATATTTTCTTTTCCGTAACAAAATTTTTTAAACTTGCATGGATTATTTTAAGGATTAAGCTTATGATAAAAGTACGCAATTATTAAGCACCAGGATTTTAAGAAATATTGGTTACTTGAGAAAAACATTTTTAAAACATTATCTCAGTAACTATGTCCATTTTTGCATACCCCCTCTCAATCCTTGCCAACAGACAAGCCTAGTTTACAGAGGGAAAAATCAAAGTACAAGCAGCTTAAAATTCTGGATGCTTTTATTTTCCAACAGGTAATTTTCCAAGTTGCTCCAAAACCTTCCTATTTATCAGGTTTAGTGGTTACAGAAATGGAGATCATGCTGTTCAGTCTCAGGGATGTCAGGTGCTCACAGAAGCACTTTTGCCAAATCCATCAGGTCACCTCTGTCAGGTAATACCTAAGTCAGGCATTTGTAAGTGAAAAAAGCCTACACATCTCCAAACAAGGAAGGCAAGCACAGGCCGTGTGCCAAAAGAAGGAAGAGGTCCTCCTTCTGTGTCCATGTTCCTGTCCCCTTCTCAGCATCTTCCTAGTCACTCCTACACTCCCACAGCACCTTGGAAATCCTGTCTCATAACATAGGCCCTTAGGCTGCAACTGCCCGTCTCCTTGACAACATGGACAGAGGTCAGCTCCACCTCTGAATCTGTAGGACCTTTTGGGGGTGGCACCAAAATACCTTAAGAAATGTTTGTTCTGGGAATGGCTGGCTACAGAAATGAATTACTAACCATGCAAAGCTGCTGCCTATTAGTCGATAACAAATGCTAATATAAGTAAATTTTTTAGAAGTCCGAAAGGGGCGGATGGTGTCTAAACCCAGCAATACACACAGTCACAGAAGGAACTGGAATTCAGCCTTGTCCTGCCATTTCCAACCCAATTCATGGGTTCCTCCACCATCGCAAAGTGGGAGGCAAAAATTCTACAAGATACTAATAAAAGAAGGAAGCTGGTTTTAAAAATCAACTTCCCCCAGACTCCATTCTGACAGAAACTATCTTTGGTTCTCCAGTACCCAGCTCCTAATAGAAGTTCAGCAAATGTTCCTTCGAGAATGAAACAGATTCTGTGGGAACACTCTCTGGTGCTCCAATATTCTATTTAATGAGGACAGCAACCCAGCCAGCTGGGAGAATTCTGTGAGATAATATTCTTCTATCACCAACGTGGTGCTGTCTGCTTCCCACACATTCTCATTATCCCCATTTACTAGATGTGGAAATTGAGGCTCATGGGGGTTATGTCACTTGCCAAGTCCACAGAGCCAGGCTCCAAACCTGCACCTTCAAGTCCTCATCTCATAATCTCAGATGGAAAAGCAGAGGTTAAGTCAGTGGTGGCAACCACATGTAGGTCCAACACACCCTTTCTATGCCCTTCCATGTGCTGGGCTCTGCTCCAGGTGGGGTGAGTCAAAAGCTGAGCAGGAAGTAGGGCACTGGTGCAGCAAGTGGTCAAAAATCAAACTGAATGTTATGGGGTTCCAGGGGACAGAACCCGTTCCTCACCTGGTAGGGGGAGGGTTCCTCCACTAAGCCCCAGGGGAGAAGTGGCAGAGGACCTAGGGGCTGTCTGGGGCTTTGGTTGTTGCCTGGAGTAATACTTCCTGAACCAGAAATCAGGAAAAGGTTTGACAAATGCCTGACCAGAAAACAACTCCTGGGAACTGGAGCTGCCCTGGGAAGACACACCCTGTGCCTAAGCATTGTCCTTGGATAAGATGCTTCCTCGCTGAGAGAACTCTATCTAGGGAAAGCCAGCAACGATTGCTTCTCAGGTCTATATGCTGGGCCTGAAGGAGGCAAAAACCACCTGATGGAGAGTTTAAGATTATCTGGGCCTCATGAATCCAGAGACGGCACATGGCAGAAACCCATTGCCCTCTGTGACTCCCAGGCTGGCTGAAAACCCGAGTTCAGGCACCAGGCGCAAAGGTGTAAGGCAGGGACCTGGAGCCCACAAACCTGGTTCCTGGCACGACTCTGTCATTAATTCTCTGGGGGAATAAGTAAAATGGAGACCGCAGTTCCTGCCTCCGCCCCAGGGGCTGCTGACAGAGCGGTCTTCATACACAGCGGTCTCTCTTCCCCTCGCCTTCAACCCCAGCTGCCCCAAACTCGTCATGTGGAACAGGAAGACAGGTCTCTGAAACTAAACCGAGCTGGGGCCCGGAACCCAGCTGGTGGGTCACAAAAGAGTCCCTCCCTGCCCCAGCACCCTTCCTAGGTCGGGCGAGAGGGTTTGGGGTGCTCTGTGCTTCCCCTGATGTTAAGAAATGCCCACTGGCAAACCTGAATCCAAAAGGGCTTGAACAAGTGTCTTCCAGGCTTCGGCCTCCCGCTCGCTGTGACCTGGAGAATCTCTTTCCTTCTGCATGGGTCGCCTCCCTCCCCGGTAAAGGCCCTTCCAGCTGACACCGCCGTTCCACCCCCACCCCACAATTAGGCGGGAGACAAAATGACATCATGCAGGGCTTGGCCTGGGTCCCAAGAGACCCGCCCGCCTCAACTCCGAGGCCCAGCAGGCCCGGGGAGCCGAATGAGGGGCCCCGAGAGCCCCTGGGTTCGCGCGCGCCCCCCGCGTCAGGCGACCCAGGACATTGAATTTTCTGCGGACGCCACCCCCGCCCCGCTCAGAGGGGCCAAGGCGAGTATGGGGTTGGGGCAGAGGTCGAGGTGGAGGGGATGGGGTTTGAGGATGGGGAAGGGGGGAGGGCCCCTCAGCCGCCCGGGTCCGCTCACCCGCGCGTCCGCCGAGACATCCCCCCGGCCCGGGCCGCGCCGCGCTCGCCCGCGAGCCGGCTGAGCCCGGAGCGGGAGCCGGGCCGGGGTCAAAGTGCGGGCTGCTCCGGCCGCTCCCGGCCTCGGGGCCGCGCTAGGAGGCGTCAGCGTGGCCGCAGGTCCCGCCGCTGTTCGCAGGGGTTGCGGCCGCCGCCGGCGCTCACAGAAGCACTTTTCTATCTCCCGCCAAGCGCGTCGGCGCCGCCCGGGCCTGGCGCGCCGGCGGGCTGGCGTGCGCGTGGGGCGGGGTCAACGGGTGGGCGGGGCCCGTGGGCCGCGCGGGGGCGGGGCCAGAGGGCGGGAGGGAGCCGCACCCGCGCAGACCCTTGAAGCCTCAGGGCAGGGAGGTCTTGGGTGCTGTTCTGAAGCGGCCGCCTGGTGACTAAGGCCTGTTCCCCTTCGAGGGTGATCCCGGGCGGCCCAAGAAGAAAGACTGAGGAAAGGGAGCGAGGCGCAAGGATGGAAGTCAGGCTGGGGAAACCGCCTGTGCAAAAATCCCAGCGCTAGTCCAAGCCACTCCTGTGTCCCTACAGCCCCAACCCCAAAGCTGCCCCCTACCACTACCTAGACCATGGCTGCACCTTCGAACCAGCTCCCTGCTTCCCCTCCAGCCTCGAACTGAATGGCTCCACGTCCTGAGCTCGACTCCTGATGATCCAAAGTGAGCCTCCTAAAATGATAACCTGATCTTTCCTTTTAAGAACTTAAAACCTCTGTTCTCTCCCTCAGGGTAAAATATTCTATAATCAGGTTTATAGGATTCTGCCAGATTACCATCCTGCCCCTAGCCAAAGGTAACTTGCTAGCCTCCTGGCCTTTGCTTGGGCCTGGAACACTTCCCACCCCTCCCATCTTAGACTAGTTCCTGTTTATTCTTAGGGTCCACAACCCACAATATGCTTATTGACTTGTGCATTTCCCCATTTGAACTACAGGCTTAGGTCCAAATGGCCCCTCAACTCATGGCAGTATCCCCAGGGCCCAGAATTCAACTGTTGCTTTGAATTGTTTACCACATACTTGAACTCCTAGAAGCTCAGCAAGGATTTTTGCATTTTAAGTTGCCATTCACCAAGTACCCCACCTGAGTTTCATGCCACATCCTGGAAGAAATGCTAAAAGGAAGGTAAGTGAATTATGAGGTAGAAGCCTGGGGTGACCTGGCTCAGCCTCTCAGCCTCTTAGCCCCTGCTTATGCTTCAGATCCTTCTTCCAGAAACTGCTGGTCACCTGGGGACAGTCTAGCCAGCTGCTGCAAACTTCATTTGCCACAGCGGAAGGAACACGGACATCTTACGTGATAGAAGCTTCCACATCAATTAATTCAGTTCTTCCCCCACCCACTTCCTTCATAAAGTAATTCATGTGGACATCCCCTTTTTATTGCAGGAGCATCATATTTAAGAGTGCAGGCTCTGAAGCCAGACCGCCTAGGGTTTGTTTCCCAACTCCATCATTTACTAGTCGTGTGACCATAGGCAAATTACTTCTCTCTGCCTCAGTTTTCTCACCTATAAAAATGAGATTTATCAAATTAAGACCTTTTTCCAGCCACTGGTCTGTATGCTTTATAAATTTTGATTCATTTAATTCTCATAACAACCCTATGACGTAGTATTCGTATGATCTTCTTTTAGCAGATGGGGGCACTGATACACAGGCCTCCCCCAGGTCACAATGCTAGTAAATGGGATTCAGACCTGGGCTGTCTAGTTCTAAAGTCTGTGCTCTTAATTACTACACTGATACGTACTTTGTGGGGTGGTTGTAGGACTAAATAAATATATGTAAACCACTGAGAACAATCCCTGGCATAATAAGCATTAAATTGAGTTTTTTTTTGTTATTGTTAATATCATAGTCATTATTGTAACTGCAGCTGCTCTTATGCTTGTCTTTTGAGGTCTAGGAAGCTGCTTTGCACACACTCTCACGTGGATTTTTAGTCCCATTTTAGGAGAGAGACAGGACCTTACAGCTCAGGCAAGGTATTTGCCCAAGGCAAGAAATGAGGAACAGCTGTCTCCAGTTGCTGGAGCCAGTTGACCAATTCACTTATCAATTTAAAAAAAAATGCAGAACCTAAAAGTTGAGCATTATGTTTTATTCAGTGGACTTACTGAGGACTTAAGCCTGGGATTCAGCCACTTAGATAGCTCTGAGGAACAGTTCTGAAGAGAAGCCAGGATATATAGGAGTTTGGAGGGAAAAAAAAGAAAAGAAAAACAAGTAATAGGAACATCAAAAGATTACTGCTAATTAAAGAAAACCAGACATCTCAAGTTAATGAATTTAGCCTTTTTCTATGTATAAGAAGATGCAAGAGTCTGGACTTATTGAAATTATTCCTTTGTTATGTACCTTAACTATCTAGGGCCAGTATCCTCTTTTTCCTTCCTGAATTCCCCTCAGGGTGCACTGTCAGGGGCAGCTGCAATGGCTGTTGGGTTGATGGCCCCAACATCCTTTGTTTACTGAAAAGACAGGAGACTTTCCTGGTCCACTCTAGACCCTAAGAAGCCTGGAGTCAGTGCTATGAGTCAGGGAGCAGAAAGATCACCCTGGTACCAGATGGAATCTGGTTATCTGCACAAGCATTTCTTCTCCAGTTATCATCACACCAACAGACATCCCTGGAGAGAGGACTCCAAGTGTCCTGGTGGAGCCACAGCTGGGAGTGGTCCCTGAGCCCAGGACTGATAATATACAGACTGCACTCTACCGGGGACCTTTTCCTGCACATGCCCTGCTTGGACAGGGAGAATCCAGTCATTTGGTCATCACAATCTGCCCCACCCCAGGCTCCAGACCCAGGGCCTGCCCCCATCTTGGGAAGACAAATCTACTTATTAAAAGCTCAAGATGCAGCATCAGGCTGGACACAAAACACTGATTGATAACAAGCAAATGAAAAATAGGGTCACATGTCCCTCTGCCTGACATCTTCCCCTCTACCTACTGAGCACCTTCTGTATCACCCTGTCCTCCCACCGTACTTCCTCTGCCCATAATTTTACTGCTCTCTCAAGAGCAGGGCCAGCCCCATGTTCAGATTTAGCTTCAGATGTTTACTATAATATTTGGTTCCTGGCAGGTACTCAAAGAAAGGATTTTACACATTTTTTAACTGAAGGAATGAAATGTTAAAGCTAACATTTGGGCTGGAGAGTTAGGAGGGCACAGAACAGAACTCAAAGAACTTGGAATGCTAAGAGATAAGGACCATCAAGAGATTTTGAAACAAAGTAATGTTTTTCAGGTACTTCTGCCTCACTTTCAGGGGCATCAGTATAGAGGACACAGTCATGGCAGAAGTTAAGTGGCCAGCGGGATGAGATGTCCAGAACAGGGTGGATCCCAAAGCAGGAGAGCAATTCAATTATCTGGTTCAAGTAATCAGACCTCAAAAGAGAAATTCCCCCACCTACTTCACAAAAGATTGAGATTTTATGGATAACTATTTGCAAAGCACCTATATTTGAGTTCCAGCAAAGGAGTAGCAAAATATTCAGGTCAGAAAATAATAGCTGGATTTTACTGGGAAAGACACCATGTGCCAGGCACCATATTAAGCATTGCATTTAATGCTCATCACTATAGGAGGCAAGTATCAATAGGCTCTCCATTTTAAAGATAAGAAAACTGAGGCAAACAGATGTTAAGATGCCATGATCACACAGCAAATGGGCAAGTAGCTTAAAGCAAAGCACCCATGCTTTGAAATGTAAATTTTGAGAGTACAGTTTGTGAAAATATGCTGAAATGATTGAGGCTGGGCTGCACTAGGGGCTAATCATCAGGAGACAATCCAACCATCCATACTTTCTCAGAAGCTCATCAGCTGACAGGGGACTGACAATGAATAAACAGAATATTAGATCTATAAGGGTGAAGATAAAGGCAGGGGCTCCGGGTATCGACGAAAGTGGCTCTTCAGAGCTGATTTAAGAATTAGCAAGGCAGCCAGAGGGAATAGCCAGTGCGTGTCAGGGAGAAAAATATTAGGAAGTACTCAGGGACTGACCAGAGTTGAAGTCACTTTTGACTCTTCTCTCATATCACTTACCTGATCCATCTGCAAACCCTACTGGCTCTACCCGCAAACACTAGATTAAAGTATATCCAGTGGCAAAGCAAATGAAAAGATGCTCACTACCATGTCATTAGGGAAACGCAAATTAAAACCACAATGAGATTTACACACCTATTAGAATGACTGACTAAAAAGATGAATCACATCAAATGTTGGTGAAGATGGGGAGTAATCAGACTTCTCAAACAGTGTTGGTGGGAATGTGAAACTGTACAACCACTTTGGAAACAGCTCAGCAATTTCTTAAAAACATAAACACCTACCACATGACCCAGCCATATGGAGCCAAGAAAAATGAATGCATTTGTCCACACAGAGACTTTTACATAGCTTTATTTGTAACAGCCCCAAACTGGAAAAAAAAAAAAACAAATATCCATCAACAGGTGACTGGATAAACAAATTCCAGATAAAAAACAAATACATCCACACTGTGAAGTACTACTCTGACAATAAAAGGGAATTATTCATACAATATGAATCTCAAAATAATTATGTTGAAAGAAGCCAAAGATTAAGCATTGTGTGATTCCATTTATAAGGCCAGGACCCTTTATATATGGGCTGCTTTATACACACACCACGTCCAGCCCATACCTCTAACCTCTTACCCTGGGCCTTCTGGGACATCAGCTTTCGCAAACACTTAGTTCTTCCTTTTGTCACGTCGCCACTTGCAGTTCAGCAATCAAGCAGGAAAAGAGTTGCAGACTAAGGAGTTAGGGCAGAAAGTCAGGGAGGGAACCGCCAGTGCCAACGCCAAGGCCTT
Organism: Vicugna pacos; assembly: GCF_048564905.1. NCBI lineage: Eukaryota > Metazoa > Chordata > Mammalia > Artiodactyla > Camelidae > Vicugna > Vicugna pacos. The sequence continues at coordinate 32,606,346 of NC_133005.1, read as the reverse complement.
GTCCAGAGGCCAGTGGAAACCACCCGGACAGCGCAGCCCGGCCAGGCTCCGCGGCCGCACTTGGAGGCAACATCACACTCCTCTGTGAAGATGAACAGGCAAAATCCGGCCTTGGAGTCCACCTGGCCGCCCGCGGTGACCAGGGACAAGAGACGTGACCTGTTTCGTGGTGCCCCCCTAGTCAACAGAGGCGGAAGGCCCCAAGATGCCCGACCGCGGGGCTGGCGCTTCAGTTCACAGCGCGTCCACTTTTCTGCGCGCGTGCACGTTAAGGCGTCGCGCGAGGCATCGCGGGAGTCGCGGCTCCTGACGTCAGTAGAGGGCGCGGGCGCTTGGTGTTATCTTGGAGCGTCGCGGCTGGGTTCTGGTGTTCTTGCAGCCTTTCCCCGCGCCCTTGTCTCACCCGCAGATCTCGCCGGTCCCGCGCCGTCGGAGAAGTGGTCACTGGGAGCATGCCGTTTCGGGTTGTGGGAAGACGGGTGAAAGAAAGGCCCAGCGGAGGAGAGGGATCAGAGCGGGTACATCACCAACCTTCGACGCTACGGCGGTCATGACCCAGAGCCCGGTTGACCAGCTTCTGTCTCGAGCCTTCCCTGACTCCCAGTGTGGCTCAGCCCTGGACAGGATCCTAACACTGCAAGTTTCCCTTATGCTATTTGTCACCATTTGCTACTCTTACGAGGTTAAATTCTCTCCCCGATTAGATTGAGCTGCAGGAGCTCGATCTATTAAAAACATAAATAAAACACATTTAGGGAGCATCTGATTAAGCATTAAAAACTAGGTATGATAATAGTATATTATGGATATACAGTGATATACATTAAGGGGTAAAGTGTTATAATGTCTGAAATTTAACTTCAGATACCCAGTAAGAAAAATTATACATACATAAAGCATATGGCAATGTTAACTTTTGAAAGTAGATGGTGGGTACTGGTGTTTGTTTTACTATTTCCACTTTTCTGTTTCAAAATTTTCATAAGACGTTGGACAAAAACATATATCCTTGCCACAAGTCATTCATAGATTAAGGGGGAAAGCCCACTGACCCAGGCAGAAGCCTTGTCCCCTCCAAGGTAACTTCTCAATTTAGGAGTGTGGTGGGGGAAGCCCGGATAAGCAGGCGGGCTGTCAGTGCTCCTCTGCCCCTAGGCCTCCCTAGGCCTCTATCCCCTGAAGTTGAGGGAAAGTGAAGATTCTGTAGGTTAGGAATTCAGAGAGTTCAGAGCAGAGACTGCTTGTCTTTGCTCCATGATGCCTTGAACCTCCGCTATGACAACTAGGGGTGACTTGATGCTGGGGGCAAGAATCATTTGGAGGCATGTTTCTTCACGTGTTTAGTAGGTGATGCTGGTAAAGACTGGGACCTCTGCCTGTTGGCCAGAACATTTATGCATGGCCTATCCACGTAGTCTATCCAAGTGGCCTCAGACTTCTTCCAAGGAGGCTTGTGGTTCTAAAGGTGAGTGTCCCAAGAAGACCAGGCAGAGGCTGTACAGCCTTTTATGACACAGCCTCAGAAGTCAACAGAGTGTCACTTCCATAAATGCCAGTTCAGAGAGAGGGAACACAGACCTCACCTCTTAATGGCAGGAGCACCAAACCCAGTGTAAGAGAAAAGCATAGGGGTTGGGAGGTAATTGTTGAGTACATTTTTAGAATGTTTCCAAATACATTTCCACAACACTCCCCTGCTGTTCCATAGCTGCTTGTTTCTCAGCTGGTTCCCAGATTCTGTGTGTTGAGCAAAGTGGCTTCTCCTCCAACTCTGTGCTCTGGTTTGGCTACTCTGAATAAGCCCTGCACCAGGGCTTGAGAGTGAGAGAATGGAAGCCTATGAACAGAGCTTTAATACGAATAAATCATTTGAAATTCAGGATGTGATTTGAGCCTTTCTCCCCCAGGTTTTAAATTTCCAAAAATGTGAATTCCTTGACAAACTATTCTCCTGGCTTCAATTGTCAACTCCATGTGAACAACTTGTATCTTGAGACTGGATCTTTTCTAACCCTCAGTTAGGGATGTCTTGCTATGCTATTTATTGGTTATTACCACTTGCATGAATTGCCATTGTCTCAATTAGATCCTTTTGCTCCAAAATAGCTCACCCTTCGGAATCGCCATCTTCCAATTGTTCTACCACTGTCCCAAGCAATCAGGCTCAAAAATCTTGCCAACCTGACCTTCAACCCCCAGACCAAATCTATTTCAGAATGCCACCTCTCCTACAACAGCACCTTAAGTCCACATCCTCATTACTTTTTCTTGGAGTTATTTCACAATCTCCCACAAAGGACCTTCCTTCCACAGTTCCCATCTTCACAGAACCACCAGCTAGGTTATTCCCACTGTACCACATCTCTTACACACTGGCAGTGGTGTTCAATCTTCTGTCTGGCTTTCAGCGTTCGCCAAAGGTGGTTCCCAATGTATCCAGTACCCAGCTATACATTTTAATGCCAACTGCCCCATTCAAGCAGGTACAATCTCTCCCATTGTCCTTGGGACAGATGATCACATTCTGCCCTGCATCATAACCAAAAATGATGATAGAATACAGCGGTTCAGGAGCTCAGAGGGGGATGAAGTGAGGATGGAGACAACAGCCTCCAAATGGTTGTGCCTGTGGGCAGCTGGGAGAAGGAGTGAGCGGTCTATGTAAGGAAGGTACCTATCTACTATTTAATCTTTTTCATTAGGTACAGTGGGGCAAACAGATTGTGGGTTGTTTGTTTTCTATCCTTTTGATAGTCCAAAACTATAAGGATTCAGAAGCTTGAGAGTTATTTATGCTTTTGATAAAAGAGACTCACATCTAGAACTGGAGTCAAAAGAAAAGACTTCAATGAAAGACTGATTCATAAATTATAAAAGTACAGATTCAAACAGATTTAATTTTAAAAATGGAACATATCTTACATAAGGATCTTGTAAGTTAGAAATGTTATCCCTCTCCGGGCACTACAGAAGATGCACAGACCTTCCACAGCTCACAGAGGAAAAACTATATAGACAATTTTGAAAAGGAGTAATTCAAAAAGTTTACAGAGAGAATCAGGAGGCAGAAAATGCTTCAAGAGGCTTGGTCCTCATAAATTGTTCTGGAATGCCGTTTCACTTGTATCAATATCATGTTCCTGGATGAGGGAATAAGACAGAATTTTAGTGTTTCAGTACAAAGCCTGAAATGTGAATTCTTTGTTGTTTTGGCTTTGATTAGAGATTCTAAATCATCTTTAATTGGGACACACAGGTAATCTCTGGCTTTAAGGCTAAATCCAGACCAAGGATCAAATTTTCATGATTAGGACAGGGCTCTGACCACAGCCCACCAGCCCCATGATGAGTGGGAAGCAAACACAGTTGAAGATACTGATGGAAAGACCACATAAAACTTCTTACCTTGGCTTTGGGGGCCATTCCTTGCCTGCCACCCAGGTAAGTACTGGTGGGAATCTACCTGAGCCCCATCCCATATTTCAGTGCTGAGCAAGTATATCAATACTTTGCCCCTGAGTTCCCTTCCTGGCATTTATCTCAGAGCACCATCCTCGCCCGTATACTCCTGTCTCCCCCACTGCACGGAGCTCAGAGGCAGACAGCAAGGACTGCATTCATCCCGTTCACTGCTGTAGCCCCGACATCTAGCACCATAAGCACAAGTGAGGTGTATCCTATGAATACCCAGCAGATCCAGCCCCCTGCCAGTAGTGGCTCAGATCCTAATTAGTCTTTCTACTCAGCATAACATACATGTATTAAAGAAAAACGGACTTTCCCTCTTTATACTGTTTTATAGCCCTTCCTCCCACCTCACCCCATTTACTGTATCATGAATGTCCTCCCAAGTCCTTAAACATTCTTCTAAACATTCTTAATCTTACAGGATACACCCTAGGTACTTAACCAGTTCCCCACTGATGAAGACTTTTCTTCCATTAAAACAATGCTGCACTGAGCATTTTGACTGTAAATCTACACACATTCAGTATTATATTCTCAAAGACAAATTTTGAGGATTAGAATTGCTGGGTCAAAGGTATATGTATTTTTCAGGCTTCTGAACGATATTACAAAAAATAGCTCCAGAAAAGTCAGACCAACTTATTCTCCCATCAGTAGTATATAAATGAATGCCCCTTTAACAATAGCGGTTGGGCTTTTAATTTTGAAGTCCTGTCCAGGGATAGACAAAATGAAGGCCAGGCAAAATTTTAAGTTCCTGGTCCTCAGTCTAGGGCAAAATGATCCTTAATATAATGTGCTGACCTTACGTCCTGTACTGCCCCACCCTTAGCTCAGTCCTCTCCAGCCACACAGGCATCACTGCTGTCCCTCAAACATGCCTGGCAGAGCCCAGCCTTAGGGACTCTGCATGGGTCTTCCCTCTGTGGGACACTAGTCCCCAAATCCCTCAATGCCTTCAAGTCTTTGCTCCAGTGGAGCCTATTCTGAATATCCACACTGCCACCTTCAGCACACTTCCCTCTCACTCTGCTCTACTTTTCTCTACCATAGCATTTATCATCCCCTAGAATATCCTGTGATTTACTTATGTATTGTTTGTTGTTTACAGTCTCCTCCAGCTAAATCCCTCCATAAATGCAGGGACTGTCATCTGTTTTGTTCACCAGTAGATACTAAAATACTTGCAGAATGAATGAATGGCATTAAACACAAGAAGTCCAGTTTCTGGATGATACCACCACCCGAAGGGCTCCCACTTCACTGGGCCTTCCAGACGCTATACCTGGTTCAATTTCTTGAACTCCACCACCTGGAAGAAGATGTGCTCAAGGATATGTTTGGCATCTTGCTGGTCCTTTGGTAGTTTACTGGTGACACCAAGAATGTCACCACACTTCCTGACGTAGAATTCCAGGTCTTCTTCAGTACCTAAGCACAGTGAGGGCAGTTAGATTCACCCTTAACTCTGCCCTGTCCCAACTACAGACTTTTGTGGTTGAGGTACCCCTGTTGAGTTGTCTCAAGATCACCCAAGTCTCCCTAGGGTAATGTGACCAAGGGACTTAAACAATGACAAACTGTAGAGATCTCTGTGTGCTGCTTTTGTAAGTTAGGACAAAAGTGTGACACCTAGTGAGAATAAGGCTGGACTGGTTCTGGCTCGCCTACTCCCAGATCCCACACTCCTACATTACAAAGAACAGGAAAAGCCAGTAGGAAATTACCATTCTCCGAATGCCACAAGGACCATTATGAGAAGGACATGTGGGTGTTTTAAATAGCATTTATTATAGGAAATGAAGAAAAAATATCACCCACAATTCCACCAATAGCATATCTCTGTGACACCACCCCAGGCCTGTATCAAGGATGGACAGCCATTACTGCCTTTCCAACATAACATTGTCATTTCTTTTTGTTTTCCCTCTGATTTGTGTTTTTATAGTTATCATAGCTATGATCTCTCACCCCAGCTCTATCCCCACCACCACCACTTAGGGTAATTACTGCCATGTATGCCTACATATTTACATGTGTAAAAAATGGGATCAAACTACAATAGTTGTGTAAGTTGCCTTCATCATTTATCGACAGAACACGGACATTCCATGTCAAAGCTTATGCTCCACATCTTTCTTTTAACAGATGTATAATATTCCACTTTTTTGATATATTTTTTAACCAATCCTAATGATGGACCATTAGGCTGGTGCCAATTTTTTGAATGTGATGATTAATACCTCTGTAGCTAATCTTTTTTTCTTTTGTATTTCTACAAGGATTTCTGAAGGATAAATTGCTAGAAACAGAAATGCTAGGTCAAAGCATCTGGTCCCTCACAGGTTTATTATTCCTACTGGACTAATTACTGCTAATTTCTGATTGGACAGCACCTACCACAATGCCTAGCACAGAATAGAGATGCGGTAAAGGTGTCTTATACTGAACCATTTTCATTTTTGCATATTCCTTTCCAGTCCTTGAACACAGACAGATCATACAGATACTCCCACAGTTGGGATCCTACTGTAAGTAGAGTTTTATATCTTGTCTTCTTCATTAAGAAATCTTGCTTAAATTGTATCAGTGTCACTCCCTGGGCTTGTAAATCTCTTTTACAGTGACTATGTATTGTCCCACTGATTGAACGTGGTACAATTTACTACTGTTCCCCTGCTAGTGAACATTAAGACTATTCCCAATTGTATTTTATTTTTTAAATAATATAGTAATCATTTGTGTACCTTCATTTACCAACTCCTTAGATTAGTTTCCCAGGAGTGGGATCACTGCCTCAAAACAGATGGTTAATGTTCTGTGTCTGAGCACACATGTGCAGGCCCACCTGCTGTGCGAGAGACAGGGCTTGACAGAAGAGGCATTGGACTAAAAGTCAGGAGCACCAGTCACCAAGCATCCAAGTGGCCTGGGGCCTCATTTCCTCATCCACAGCTCAGGGTGGGCACATACGACTCTAGGATCCCTTCCAATGTGAAGTTTCTGTAATTTTATTGGCTGTGACTGAATTTTCTTACTCAACTGCTCCTATGACCAAAGGCCTAGATTTGATAACTGGAAGCCAAGGTCAGAATTCATCCTAGAGTCACTCAATAGGTCAGAACTAAACACCCACAGGAATTAAGGCTGAGACCTTGGCTTCTGCTTGGCACCATGTTCTAACTCACTGAGCTAACTGGCCTCTAGAGAAATAACATCATTTACATGAAATAAAAACTAATTTTATACGCCCATTCACATTTTGTTCTTCCTAAACAATCTCTAAGCTTTGTCTCACAGCTAATCTCAGAAATTCACAATAAAACTCACAAAAGGAAACAAACAAGACTCACACTTATTGGTAATCTGAGCAAGCCGAGCCTTTTCAGAGGAGAACGTCTCATCTAAATCAAACAGCTCTAGCGGAGGAGGTGGTAATTCCCTGAAACTCGGAGGGAAAACCTAAAAGGCAATAAGGTCTTTCATGAAAGAGCATATCCAAAGCCATAACTAACAGTGATGAGACGAAAGGAGTATGAGAGGCCAACTCAGCCCTTCCCTGGGATGAACCACCCAGTGCCAACATCTCCTGCCCTGACCCATTAGACCACAGCAAACAAGACAACAGTCCATTATAAGCAACTCAGCGGAACCGGCTCTAACCAAACCACTGACCTGACCAAGCTGACGTACCAGTGCCCATTAACTCGTGCAAGGACACAGAGTTTGGGGCTTATTAGGTTTATTAGTGTTGAACATTTGATTGTCAAGTTGTTTCTCATCTAATCATGAGTTCTTTAGGGACAGAAATTGGGGAAACAGCTGTGAATTAATGCAGAAAGTGCTGAACTTAGAGCCAGAATTCGCAGGAATGAACCAGTGGTGTGCTGATAAATGTTTGACTATCACTCAAAACAAAAGGCCTGATCTGTAGCATTTGTCGTTTTGTCTTGTAAATACTTTCACCACGGCCAGTTTCAAGCTACCAAGATGAAGCCAACTGGCTCATAACATTCTAGGAATGTGGTGGGATAAGACAATTTGGAAGGCAGTGGAGCTCATGCTGGACTGGGATGTGGAAAAACAACCTCTAGACACATGAGGGCTGTTAGGACTGTGCTATGAATCTGAGTGCCTGCTGCCTAGAAAGCTCAAAGTTTTCTAGCACAAAGCTCTTCATCCTTTTCCCTGAAGAGTTCTCATATCTGCCCTCCAACCTCAGAAGATGGGGAGTATTTAACAGCGAGGAAGGTCCATGCCCTTGATTTCTCAGTTGGGAATGACATCAAATGCAAGTTCCTACAAAAAACTAACAGGTTTGGTCTCTGCATGTTTAGAGCCAGAGAGACATGGAGACCTACATACGAGGGGCCAGCTAGCCAGGGAAGGGCAAGTGGCAGGGCCCTGCAGTGGGCTGTCCCCTGCATACCTACTCACCGCTGGTTGAAGGGCTGGCAGCGGCGTCTCAAATTGAGGTTGGATAAGCTGGAGAGGTTCATGTTTCACGTTCAGCTGTTCATGAGCCCTGTGTTAACAAGAAGATAAAAGGCAGGAATCAAGACGAGACACTGGGGCAAAGCACATCGAACTGATCACATGGTGCTCTTCTCCACCAAGTCAGGAGGTTCAGCCCTTTGGCAGAAACACACACAAAAAAGTTGTTATATGGAATGCAGTGATCCTTTCAAGAATCTTCTCTCCTATAGCAGACAGAGTGACTTTATTGAGAACAGAAAGGAAAGGTTCTTTCAAGTGTCATATCACGCTTCTCCTAAACAGGCTTTTAATGTTTACCCACTGGACACTGGGAGCCTTGTAACTCACTGTGTTTCCTTATTTGTTTTCACCATCAAGAGTCGAGTCAAATTTGAAGTAAGCTTCTGGCAACTGTGCAGATCAGGAGGATTAGGCACTGCTGTGTGCTCATTCACTCCACAAATACTTGCTGAACACCTACTATGTACCAGGCAGTTTTATCTACTGGGAGTACAGTAGCAGGGGAAAAAAAAGAGTCCAAGGCAGGCCCTCGTGGAACTTACATTCCAGCGGAGAGGCACATGATAAACTAAAGCCAAGACGCCAGCTATGAATAGGCATTACAAAGAAAAGCAGATCAGGAGAAGGGGACAGAGACTGGGAAGGGGCAGGAAGTGTGGCTTGTCCAAGCAGCCCTGAGTGAAGGGAGGGACAGGCCATGCAGTCATCCTTAGAAGTGTCTCAGCCAGAGGCAAGAGCAAGGAGAACAGGGAAAGGAGTGCCAGGCACTTGCACAGAACAGCAGGGTAGCCAGAGTGGCTGCGGCAGAGGGAGAGCAGTAGCAACAAGTTTCCAGAGTCTACTGCTGCCCTCCCCCCATGGTATTTTTTTTTATTGTGGCTTCCCCTTTGCCTCCCTTCTCTCAAATATTCATTTGACCTTTTTTGCATTGTTGTACAGAATTGTGCAAGGTGGCTGACCTCCTCTGGGAATGAGGCAAATTAAAATATACTCACTCAATTTAAATTGTACACTCAACGGTGGCCTTTCAAAATGCACCTGAATAAGCAAATGCAAAGAGGTGTGGACAAAATTCACCCTTCCACGTACGGGTGCTTTCAGAAAGGAGAGAGGTCTGTGACTACAGAAGAGCAGGTAGCTGACCTTACCGCTGTCACCCCCTCTACATTTCTCAGGTATGTGGAGAGCATCTTTCTCAGCAATGAGAAGATCCCCACAGAGAGAAAAGTCTTTTCTTGAGTATCTGCCGCATGCCACACGCTGTGCCTAACCTTGTGCTAGGTACTTACTCCATTTAATCCTCAAAACAACCCTGAGAAGTGGGTGTAATCTTTTATGGAACAGGAAACAGAGGTATAGAGATGAAGCAGCTTCTCAAGGTCACATGGTTAGGAAGCAACAAAGGCAAGATCAGAACTCAGACCTGGCCAATCCCTGCCAACTAGAAGCCCCACGACTCAGTCCACCCAGAAGGCAGAATGACGTTAGAGGCAGTTCTAAGCTAGAGGTCCTACTACCCACACACGAAGAACCCTGTTGCCGAGTCCTGCCCTTGGTCGTTCCAACCATGAGATTCTGTTTTCTGTCCCTAGACAGAGCTGACTGTGCTGAAGGCCTATGTTAATAATAAAACAAATGCCATTAACTCTTCCCTTTCTCTACTCAGCTCACCACCTGCCCAAATCTTCCTCCTACCAGTAGTCAACATGTACTTGGTGGGGGTGGGAAACAGGCGGAGAAGCTAATCTTAAAACCAAGCCAAACCTAATTCAGAAAGATAATCAGTATAGGAAGAGGGGGAGAATGACTGTCATGACTATACAAAAATCTGTGAATGGGGCTGCTACATATGCCAACATACCCCGGCCTGAACTTCGGCATTGCATTTTCACCACCGCTGTCTCACTCCTAAACCCACCATGAACTCTGAGGGCAGGGACGCCACACCGTTTGTCTCCACCTCACGTCCCACAGGCATCAAGAAGTACTGGATGGACAAATGAAGGTACTTTAGAGCAATACCCTACAGTTGACATAGATATTTAAAGACTAATAGAATTTTCAGTCAAAAAGAGAAATTGCATTTGAAAGATGTTACGTGCAAATAACACTACTCAAAAGCACCATACAGAAACCGTAAGCCAGAAACTCCTGCCCTTTGCTGTGTGGTATGAAAGACAAATACAACCAAAAGAGCCTCTAAAACATCTGCTACTTGACTCTGCTGACACTAAAATCATACAGAGTTCCAATCAGTCCCTCATTCAACACTGAGGAGGGGTCTTAACGGCCTTTAGCACATCAGGAATGAAGCAGCCAAAATGGCAGAAGCTGTTTGGACTGGCAGGAGTTAGTGGAGCAGCCTGATGAAGCTTTTGTTACTCTAAGAAAAGCCCTGCATGAGAAGGAGAACATCAGAGGTCAAAACCAGGCAAAGAGCCAAACATGCAGCCAGGATTTATGACCTGGCTGTCACCTGCAGGCTGCAGGTGGTGAGTGGGTGACAGAGATGCCCTGGCAGCTCTGGGGCGTCAGTGCTGTTCTGCTTTTTAGAAACACTGTAACCTCCTATGGTAACAAATCTCCAGATAATTTCTCCCCAGGTTCAGAGTTAAGATTGGCTGGATTCAAATTCAGGCCCCACTGAAAACTAACTGTGTGACCTTAGGCAAGTCACTTAACTTCTCTGTGCTTCAATGTCCTCATATGTAAAAAGGGGATAATAACTGCATTATGATTATCACATGACAAAGCAACATACATAAAAAAAACTTAACATGGTACTTGTTAGAAGTCAAAGCTAAATGCAGTTCAAAGGGCAATTAGGAATAAACTTCCTTGCCTGGACTCACCTTGTCTTTGCTCATGAAGGACCTCACTGCAGAGTGCTCTCTCCCAGTGCCCCAACTATCTCCTGAAATCTCCTCTCACCCCTTAAAGTGCAGCTCCCAGCAGAGTGCCAAGCAGACACAGGTCACCAAGAAATGTTTGTTGAAATAATCAATGCCTGGCCACAAGGACCCCTCTTTCATAAAGCCTTCCCCGCTCACCCCAGTCAGAATTGAATTCTCTTTCTTCATTATGCCCATGGCCTCCAGTTTTATTTTTCCACATTTAGCATTAGTATAATAACTTCGTGTCACAGCTTTTGTCTGTCTCCTCTGTATGGCTCCTCCAAAGACCATACACTTTAGCTACAGTGCTTGGCACAGTCTGAGCTCTATAAGTACTTGCTGACCCTGAACACAAGTACAGCGGCAGGAAGTTAGACAATCACCTGTAGCTGCACCTTCAGCCTTTGGTTTATCCAGATGTACATCCTGTGCCAGGCCAAAGGTGCTCAAAAATGTTAGTCCCTGTGCCTGTCATTAAGGATGGAAAACAATAACAAAGCAGGCAACGAAACAGGGTCAAGCACCAGCTTGAAAGTCACTCAGGCCTGGCTTGAAATCTCTGCTCCCACCTTGGAAGAATCCCTACCCTCTCTAAGACTCAGTTTCCTCAGCTCAGAGGATAGGTAACTCAGAGAGAGCTACTGAAAGTACCAAATGAAGCAGGTAACTCAGAGGACTACTGAAAGTATTAAATGAAGGAACACTCTGGAGTGCTTATAGGGCGACTAACTGTCTTGATTTACTAAGGCGGTTTCTGGGATATGGGATGCTCTGTGCTAAGACCGGGAAAGTCCCGGGCAAACCAGGACAAGTTGGCTCCTCCATATGCCTGATACAGAGCCTGGAACACAGCAGGGGCTGATAACTCTTGGCAGTTTTCTCTGCATCAAGCCCCCACCCCAATCTCCCAGCGATCTCAGCTGACCTCATCACAGAGCTGAGAACATGTTTTGCACACCGCACTTGCTGTAACCCTAACTCCCATCCCCAGGCTCGTGTTTTCAGACCGAACACTCAGAATGGAGTGCAGAGCAGCAGAGAACTGCGGTACTGACTTGATGACCTTGGGGAGGGAAGTGGTGTCCAGCTGGTAAATGGACAGGTCGAAGAGGGTGGTGAAGTCCCGCGGGTTCTCATCGCCCTCCTGGAGACACACTCGCAGCCGCTCGGACAGGGTGGCCATGTCAGGCAGCATCATGTAGTCGGAAATCTGAAAGCCACAAGAGGGTTCCTTTCAGCAGATCAGGGGCAAGAATTTACTCTGCCTGGTCTCTGACAACTCAGGTCTAAATCTGCAGTATTTCTACTCTCTTGCCAAGAGATTTCACTATGCACGATCACTGACAACTAAACCTTAAATAAGCCACTTTGGGAGGAAAGAAGGACAGAGGTCACCTGGCTAAACCTGAACACTGGCAAAATCCAGTTCTGCAATTACTCATGCCAGTGTGCACACAGCTGAACATGGCCAGAGAAATGCACAAGGCCTGCTGACTGGCCTCCTTTTTATCTCATGATCACTGATCTTGGGTGCTCAGCCATCAGCTAAATTCTCAAGTTCATTCCCTTCTCCTATTCTCCTCGGCAACACCTTCCTTCCGTCACTTCAACCATCTAAAATGATTTTCCCTTTCTTAATTTTAGGTGATGACCTTATTTTTTACTTCAGTGAGAAAACAGAAGCAATCATAAAAGGAAGTCTCCATCTCCCATTTCAACCTCTGTCCTTTCTATCCTCTCTCCAGCCACCAGCACCTGGGCTGCACACAGTGCTTTCTCTTCTGTCCTGTGTACAAACTGCCTGTGACCCCAGAACAGACAACTCCTCCTCAGACACCAGACTCCAGCCCCTCTCAGCTAACTGAGGACAAGCCTATAGCACTGCTGAGGCGCCCTTAATGATGTCATGTGCTTAATGATGACAAGTGCTTGATGATGACACTCTGGTAACAGCAAAACACAGGGAAAACCTAAATGCCTGTTGTTAGGAGACTGGTTAAATATACTACAGTACGAAGAAATGGAAAATACAGCTTTCAAAAAATAAAACAAACAAAACAAAAACAGTCAAAAGAAAGTTCTTTTTGTATAAATACGGAAAAACCTCCAAGGCATATTTGGTAATTTTGAAAAGTAAGGTGCTAGACAGTGTGCATACACAGCGCCGTTTAAGTAAAACAGGGGGAACGAGAGCACACGCACACGCACACACACAAATTTGCTTATCTATGTATAAAACATCTCTGGAAGAACAAAAGAGAGACTGCTAAGATTGTTGTCACTAGGGAGACAAGCAGCTGGGCAAAGACAGAAGGAAGACTTCATTGTGCAGGGTTCTGAATTCCAAACTATGTGAATGCACTACCTAGTCCAGCAATAAATTTAAATTTAAATGAACGCATGCTGGCAACAAGAGGCTTGTTTATTCCTAATCTCCCTTTGAACTCATTTAGGCTTGACTTCTAACAAGGCCAACTTGGTGCTCGTTTTAAAAACTGGTCCTCTGAAGTCACCTACAACATGCACATTCTCCGGCACTAGCACTTGAGAAGACACCTGAGCATTACAGAAATAAGTCCAGACAAGCAGGCTCACTTCTTTTTATATCCCAAGGGTCGAAAACTTCCCCAGTCCTCAAACTCTTTTTCAGACAAGAAACAAGGCAGAAGGATCAACAAACAGATGCCCTTCCTGGCACTATCTGGCTGCTGCAGAGGCTTAAACCCTCTAATAGGACAGGGATGGAGGTGAGAGCAGTAGCAAGGGCCCTGACTGGGGCAGGACACACACCTGGGACGCGGCATAGAGATCAGTAACAGGCCAGCAATCCCAAAGGTCCTGCGGCTGATTCTCAGCTCTGCACAGAAGCCTGCTACAAAATCCTAGTTCAGACAACTAACAAGGCCTTAGACATCCAGACAGAAACATTAAAAGACTGCTACCAGAACCACTGGTTTTCATGACTTCTTAGCAAATGCTGAGGTTAAAACTTGTTACGTAAATTCCTTCAGCCCTTTATCAAGCTATCATTTTATTTTATTAACTATCATTTGAAACTGATCTGTTTCTGGGTTTGAAATCCATTCCAACCTAACAAGATTTAATCTGAAACCATAGTTAGGCAGTTCAGATTTTTGGAATATCTTACTGTGAAATGTTCCTGGATCCAGTATTTTACTTTCCAAAGCCTTGCAATACAAAGGACCGTTTTCACCAGGTCTCACATCTGGAAGATACACAAAACTGCATGGTCTTAGAGAATGGTCTTAACAACATCCCCTTCCTCTGGCTTTCTACTGATGCTTCCCTTCAGAACCAGCCCAGCGTCACATGTATTAAGAGAGTGAACAACAGGGCAGCAGAAAAGGCACAGGCTCCAGAATCAGCCTGAAATAGGCGTCGATAATGGCATGGCCAGGTATTAATCTAAGCAGGCACCTTGGAGAATTTTCTTACTTCAACTTCTTCAACTAGAAAACAGGAATGACAGACACTTAGCAGAAGCAAGGTGGCCACACAGAACAGAAGCAGATGCAGCATCTTAGTGCTGCTTCCCTTGACCCACAACACTAACCCGGCTTGGCAGCTGCCAAAGATGCCATCCACTCAGAGTTGGGTCCTGTGAGAGCTGAAAAGTGTATTCCTAGCTGTACCCCAGTTCTTTCATTTTGGGGGCTTACATCACTTTTCAGGAGGAATTTAAGCTAAACAGCCACACTCTTAATGTTTCCACATAAGGGGATATTTTAGACATAGGGCTTTCCAGTCGAGGGCAGTAGTCAGTGGACAGCCATTTCTGATCACCTCTTGCCCACCTCCTGCTGTCTACAGCCAAGAAATTATTATCCTGACATTTCAGAGTTTAAGAAACTGAGAAGTAACTGTAGAATGAGCAGACTTTGAATCAGGAGAGCTGGGTTATGGGTCCTGGCCCTCCAATTTCTTGCTCTTTGAGCATGCTGCAATCTTGCAGAATTCGGTTTCCTCTTCTATAAAACAAGAATAAGACCATCTACCTTCTGGGGCTGTCATGAGGTTTAAAGAAGATGATATATGTGGACACAGTGCCTGGTATATAATACAAGAATTTTAAAAAATCTTGCTAGATATACAGCACGTTTTACACCTTTTAGTTTAATAAGTATATTTTAATCTAATTTAGGCCTCACAGCTATTCTGTGAGACAGAGAACACAGGTATATTAGCACCCCCACTTCACAGATGAGAAAACTAAGACAAAAAAAGATCCAAAAAAAACTGCTTAAGGTCCCAGGATGATGAAAACAGGACCTAGAATATAGTTACTGGTTCCCATTCCAGTGCTGGTCTCACCATTATCCCTTCTCTGGTAACTATTATCACAGTGTCTTTAGGATGGTTTTTCCTAAAGGCAACGAAATTATAGTTTAAAACAAATCCTGGTGATCTTTGTTTCTTCACAATAAAATTATTTTTATATCTTACATATTTTTGAAAAACATATTTCTCTACAGGTACTGATTTTGAAAGTTTGGGCCAGAGAGCATATATTAAATTCCAGTTATTACATCTATAGAGAGAGGTTCCTGTCCCATTGAATACTGTAACAAATTATGTAATTTATTGATTTATTATTTTTTACAACGTGGCCTTCATCTCCCTAAAGAGCATCACTTCTTTCCATCTGTCTTACAAATAAAGTAAAAGATAGATATTCCCCTGGAACTGGCAGAAGTGGTGCTGAGAACTTGGACCCACTTTTCATTTCAAAGTTTCTTAATGATTCACAACCTCCTACCTCTGGGTCCTCAGCATCAATCTGGTTTAGGTGGATGTCTCCTGTCGTGAGCCACTGGAAAACAACATCCTGGATTTTAAAAAATAAACACAGAATTAGACACTTGGTTATTTGAGAAAGCTGAGGGCAGGACTAGAGAATTAAATCAACCAAGAAAACATGATTAAGGGAAAGAGACTACACCAGTGATTGGAAAAAGAATAGCCATCTATCTCTCTTGGTGAAATCACATGAAAACTTAAAAGTTTTCCTCACCTTAGTGCCCTTTTTCTCACAGAAAATTTATAATTTATCTTAGGGCACTCTAACCTCTCTAAGCACAGGCCAAAATTTATTAAAATTTATTCACAGTCCCGAAACAACCCCTGCTTAATGTGCTGATGACAGTCGGAACTTAAAAAGTAGAATATATCTAGCTCCCCCCAGAATGTGTCCCATCATAACCCTCCTACATCCCACTCGTGCTGGCCAGCCCCTCCCCACACTCACACCTTCACTGCCTCCATTCAGGTCACTGTCACTTCTTGCATGGCTGACTCTACCAGCCTCCTAACTAGCTCCAGGTTGATCTCTCCCTCCCATTTTCCAGACACCTGACGGAGTTTTCCTAAAACACAGATCTGACTGTGCCCAAGGCTGCTGGACACTCTACAAGGGCTCCCTGTGGCTTTCTGGAGAAAGTTTAAGATCTTCGGCTTTATATATGAGACCCTAGTTGGGCTCGCTCCTCCCCACTTCTCCAGCGTAGTTCCCACCCCAAGGTGGCACACTTACAAACGCTCGCCGCATCCTTCTGGATTTACTTCTGTGTCTCATGCTCGTTCTTCAATGTACTACAGGCCTTTTCAGGGCAGAGACTACACCTGACTCAACTTTGTATCCTTAGTGCCTGGCATATAATGGGCTCTGAATAGCTGGTTTTAAATGAATAAATAAATGCAGCAGTATTTTTTTAAAAGACATGAAAATCACAAACAATATTCATTAGTATGATAAAAAAGAAGAGCTTACCATGATTTTGCCATTTTCTTCTTTATCCAAATATTGGTCACTGAACATGTGACATGAACCAAGCACTGCCAGTTTCCCACCTTGGTTCTGTTGGTGACAAAGCTGCGTAAGAAATTCAGATACCAAAATGTGCCACATGTATCCTAGTCTCCAAACTCATCAGAATCATGTGAGCAAATGTCTCATATACTAAGAAGTGCCAATTCATGAGTATATTAACAGTCTAGAAATATAAACTATGATAACAACTATATTCCAACCTGCCTCTCAATTTAGACACTTCTATTTGACTTTAACAAAAAGCAATGTGAATTGGTTCAACAGTATTTTCCCATTGTTAGTCAGTATTACCAATTTAGAAAAATCAAAACAAAGTATTTTCCAGGCACAGCTACAGAAACAATAAAAAGATGGTGGTTTCCAGGGGTTTGGGGAGAATGACAGAGGGAGGTATGAATAGATGGAGCACAAGGCATTTTTAGGTCAATAAAATTATTCTGTATGATACTATAGTGGCTACAAGTCATTATGCATTTGTCAAAACCCATAGAATGCAAAACATTAAGAGTAAACCCTAATGTAAACTATGGACTTTGGTTGAAACAAACAAAAACAAAGTATTTTCCTATCAGATTAATAAATAAGGAAAAAATGACTATTAATGTTGGTCAAGTTTTAGTTAAGTTCTTTTACATACTGTTCCTGAAACTGTCAACATATGCAAGAAAGCAGTTGCAGAAATATACCAAAAACTCTGCACAATTTTATAGTCACAAACACAAAAGATTAGAAATAAATCCAAATGTTCAACTACAGGAAAATGGTTAAGAATAATGGAACCTCCTCCAGTTGTTAAATTATATATTAGAAAGGGTTTTCAGCAATGTGCAAGAATGCTTCTATCACAACATTAGATTAAAAAAAAAAGTATACCATCAGTTGTACAGTTATCAGAGCTTAAAGCCTATGAAGCAAATAAACAAAAACGAGGCACAAGCGAAAGTGGGAGAAAATGATCAAATCACCAGCCTGGGCTGCCTCACAACAGTGAAAATGGGTGGCATTCTTTTTTCCTCCATTTTTATATTTTAAAATTTTTCTATAATGAGCATATATTATTTTTGTAATGAGGAAAACAATGCAATATTAAAAATACAAAATGAAATCAGATTTTTCTAGCAACAACACATACAGGGAACAGGCACAGTCATACTGGCACCAGGAAAGAATGACATCTAAGCCAGAGATGTTAAGAGATACAAATACACAAAGTCCATAAATAAAATTTACAAACCAAACTCTGACTTGTCCCACCTGAAAAGCAAACACTTCAGAGGAAAAATAACAGGACTAGTATACCATAGCCACTGCAAACAGATCAGTTACTGAGAACAGGAAGTGAACCTGGTGGAACTCTACAGAAAGACCAGGGAAGGGACTGGATGAACTGGGCTGCGATTTGAAACCTTGTAGGTAGGTAAATACCTATACTTCTACTCCCAGTTAGACTTCTGTTTTTTTCCTTAAAATGCAGTTGATCTTTGAACAGCAGAGGTTTGACCTGCACAGTTCCACTTATAAGAAAACTTTTTCAATAGTACATACTCCAGGACCACATGATCTGCAGCTGGTTAAATGTGCAGGTGCAGAACTGCATATACAGAGGCCCGACTGTGTGTTATACACCATCTTCGACTGCACAGGAGATTGGTACCCCTCATCCCTGCATCATTCAAGGGTCAGCTGTATTTCCTTTTCCCCATCTCATTTATTTCAAATAGATTATAGATCCTCTTTTAGTCCTTCTGTTCTGTCCTGACTGAGATTTCACCATTGTCTTCAGCTTCTTATTCCAGCATTTGTCTATAATTTGTTTCAATTAAATAAGAGTATGTCTACTCAACGACCAGTTTGCACCTTCAATGTTGAGTCTATCCCAGCAAACCAAAGATCTAGAAAGGCTCATGATAAAGCTCAGTGAAGGCAATGGCCCTGGGCAAGGATGTAGAACCCCTAGTGCCAGCATGGCCCTGTCATGGGTTCCTGACAGAGAGTGGCCTCCTCTATGGGGTCACTGCTTGGTCTCTTATAAACAAGAGTGACAGGCAACAACCTCTCTGAAAAACTGTTTATAAGGCAGGACCAAAAGCCTATTAGGAGGAGAAAATGGGCTTTAAATAGCCAGGCAATGAGCAGACAATACTCTCAAGAGTTCTAGAAGAACCACCACACTTAGCACAGAATTCTGTACCCAACAGATGCTCCATCAAAATCCACTGATTAAGCTAGGTAAAATCTCTGTGCACAGTTGAAAAATCAATTAATTATAATTCCAGTATTATACTCTAGAGGCCCCTTTCAGATGGTGTCGCATTACTTTTGTGCCTACAAACTGACATTTCATCCAATTATTTCCACATCTTGAATCATTCAATAACTCTTTAATTTTAAAACAGTATTTCCAACTGTTTAGGAGAGACTAACTACCGTAATAGATACATGAATTTCGTATAAATATCATCTTTCAAACACAGCATAGACGTTTATTTACTTCTAATAAAATGATGTCAGAGCTTATAAATATGAGAGGGAAAAGTAATACGTAGGTCCCACAAAGAAAAATAGGATCATGAGGAGCTAGAGACATCTAGGTCTCTGGAGAAAAACTGGGAGGTCAGTGGTGAATTCTAAGTCTTGGTAGACAGGTGAAGGTGAATTCAGCCAACATGAACTAAAAGGCAGTGGATACGTGGGGTGATGAGGAGGAGGGCTGTGTCCTTTGGGAACACCTGTTCCCGCATGTTGTGGGGTCTCCAGGATGAGAACCGGACAACTAGTCTTCTGATATGTTTTCCTGGGATAAACTAAAATACTAGCAGCACAATTCCATGCATTTTGTTAACTCAACCTTTCCTTGAATGGATTTCCTTACACTGAGGATAAGAGCTCGTAGTCAGAGACAGTTATACTATAGGTAGCCTCATGTTAGGATAATATCTGGGTATAGGTCTTGACTCCATCAATCACTGGGCAATCCACTCTTTCCCCATAAGTAAAATGCAGATAGTTGAAATACTACCTCACAGTACTGTTGTGAAGACCAATGAGAAAATATATGAAACCACTACAGAAATAGTAAAGTCGTTTTTACTATTTCAATAATAAAAATAACATATCCACCCATATCTAAGAAAGGCTGTACCTTCGAGTGATAGAAAGCCAGGATGGGTCTGTTAAGCGGGAAACAGACAGAGCCTGTGGACAGAACAGCCACTGCTGGCTTCATGACACTCAATGTGGCACCAAAAGGATAGACGAAGGTGAGAGCCCTGTAAGAAATTAAAGAAGCATTCCAGTCTTTTTAAAAGTGAAAAAACTTTAAGGACAATCTCAGTGTTTCTTGAGCAATTCACAATCAAACACAAAATTTACTATAAACTATGGTATGTTAACTCAAAAAATTAGTATAACTCTAGCTACAAGTTTAATAAAGCATTTAAAGAAATATGAATCTAAATTAACAATTTACAATCATATCTATAAATGACTGTAACTGGAAGAACTAAAGTCCCCTATGGAGGAGGAGGAAGAGGGGCCTCATCTAAGAACTGAACAAACGCTACACATGAGCCTGCTCTATGTAACAACGTCTTAGAGGGAGCTAGTTTCCTCTGCCTTACAGATTTGACTGGTGTTATTTCCAAGAATGAGTATCTGTCATTAGAAGGGCCATTTAGTGGCTGAGTGCTTACATGAAGAGCAGCATATATTTATCCAACACTGGACACTTCCACACAGACCTGCCTTGGAGTCCTTCCTCTACTTTCCACTGTCCTAGCCAAGACTTTTGAGTATCTAGAGTGACACAGCTTGACGTGGGGCAATATACTTCCAGAAAGGGTGTGGGATGGAGGCAGGTAAAGGTGGGTTGCAGACCCTAGGATGAAGCCAATCCCTGCAAGAGGGAACAGTTTTACTGAAAGAAAGATGTAGCTCTGAAAAGTAGCTGTTTGAAGGAACTGTCCTCAGAAAGCAGAGAAACAAGAATCTTAAAAACAAAGCATAAAATTAGAAGACTGGGGTGTGGGCAGAGAGAGCTCCCATGAAGAATTTCCTATAAAGATTTTAATTTTCCTTTCGCTTAGACCATGAGACCATTCTTTTTAGCTTAAGTTTTAAATTATTTCCTTCCAGTGTTAGTTCCCTCATTCCTTCAGTAAAGTCTCATCCACCCGTATGACTTGGTGTCACATTGCGGTTGAGAAGTGATGCCTGCCCCACGTTCCCCACTGTCTCCTTTCCACCCCTAGCCCAGGAGTACCCCAGTAAGCAGGGCTGCAGCCCATGATTTCTAGGGCAAGAGCAGAAAGAAATGAGCAGTTGTCAAGGAGGAAGAGAATGTAAGTGGGAGAAATACTTCTGTGGATATCAGGGCACATCCTTCCCCACACTCTCTCCAGTGCACTCAAGGGAGGTAATTCTTAGGAAGGAAGGGAGAATGAACACTTGAGTTATATAATGAAAGTTGTCAGCTAGTATTTACACTGCTCTGTTTATTTTATTATTATTAAGAAATCAATCAGACTGACATTAAGCATAAGGCTAAACACCCACCCCTAAAAACACCCATGCCCAAAACAAATACAAGACTTTTCCTAACCACCTGTGAATGAGTAAGATTAGCTGGGTGGAAAGTTTGGGAAAGCGTATTCCTGAAAGAGGAACAGGAATGTAAAGATCCAAAGGTGAGAACGAGCTTAGCATACTTAAGGAATTCAAACAAAGTCAGTATGGCTACAGCAGAGTGAGAGAAGGAAAAGGGGACATGATAAAAAATGAGGCTAAATGAGAGCCTGAGACTCCAACAGGTCAAGATACTTCAAAGCACAAAACAGGACTGTTTATCCACACCTGAAAGCCTCCTAAGACACTGTGCTGCTTCCGGGATAACCCAGGAAACAACCAACCAGCCATTTGCCCTTCACTACAACTACCAGGAAGCAATAATTCAACAGCAATGCCTTACATCTTACAGAGCAGTTCCACAAGTACTGCCTCATTGGAGTTTCTCAACAAGTTTGTGAGATTAATATTGTTCCCATTACACAGATATAGCAACAAAAGGTAACAATTACTTTGCCCTGGGTCACCCTGAAAGTGAGACATGAAATCAGGAACTTCTAAATCCTTCTAATTCCAAGTCCACAGTTCTTTCATTTATTTACCAAGAATTAGATTGTGATTTCTTGAATGTCAAAAATGTTAACTTATGATATATGTTGATATATATTTTTCTCCTTTATGACTTTACCTTGGTTTCATACTAAGAAGGTCTTTCTTACCCTAAGATTATAAAATACCCATCTATAGTTTTTTAAGTCCTTTCATGGTTTCATTTTTAATATTTAAAATTTTAATTCATCTGTAATATATTTTGTGGCATAAAAATGAAACCATTTTTCCAAATGGTTAGCCAAAATTATGCTATCCATTCCCCAATAATTTGAAATGTCACTTTTACTACAAACTAATAACCCCTATCTTCTATATATATTCTGGGTCTGATTCTAATTTTTTAAATTTATTTTTCACTATTTCTGCATTAATACCACATTATTTTAATTACTAGAGCTTTGTAATAGGCTTTAATTATATAAAAACATTCAACTTCTATGGGGCATAATACTCCAAAGTAAAAAGGTAAACCGGGAAAAATATTTGCAACACATGGAAGTCTTATACATGAATAAAAAAAGACAAACCATCAATAGAAAAATAGCAAAAAGCAGTAAGCAGGAAATTCACAGAAGAAACATCATCAGCCAACAGACTTTAAAGGTCACCCCACTCACTAATAAAGAACTGCAAGTTAAAATAAAGTGGTACCATTTTCAATAAACTATTCCATGCTGGCGAGAGAGGAAGAAGGGGCGTGTTCATAGGGACTGTAAATGTTACAAATGCCTGGAGGGCGACGTGGCAATGCATCAATTAGAAGACCTCTGACCTAGACATCTGAATGCTAAGAATCTGGCTTACTAAGATATTAGCATAAGTGCACAAGAGTTGAATCTACAAAGATGATCACTTTGTGCTTTGTTACTTACAGTAACAAATACAAAACTGTTTATATAACAGATACGCCCTGGAGCAGACTGAGGTTTGAAACTCAGGTCTGACACTTACTACTAGTCAAGTGAGCTTGAAAATTAACTTGTTATCTCATCAATAAACTTACAGGTTGTTGTGAGGATTAAATGAGGTAATAATACCTGCCTGTGACATAGTAAGTGCTCAATAAATGTTAGGTGGCATTATTAAAGGGAAATATTATAAATGACCTAAGTGTTCAATAATAGGAGATTGGTTAGATTAGGACATATCCAAAATTAACTCAGTCATTAAAAGAATAAGGTATCTATCTTTATTTTTATATATTAAAAAAAATAAAATGTCTAAATACTGTTAAGAAAGATCATCTTTGGGGAGAGAGGCATGGAGTTACACTGGAGAATTTCTATTTTCTTCCTTTTGAACCATTCAAATTGGTTTTCTGGTGAGAATTACTTTTGTAATAAGAAATGAAAACTCTTCATTTTGAAAAAGAAAACTCTTCAAAATGACAAATACATTCTCTTCAGGTGGCCTCAGAAAACACACTCACTGGGCATTGTTTCCACTGCTCTCTTCATCAATGATTCCAGGCACGGCCTTCCCTGCAGCTCGGCTGATTTCCCTTGAAGACAAAAATTAAAAATCCAGTAAACAAAAAAATTTAGAAATTTCACACTCCTTTCATTAACAGTTAAGTATGAACTAGACACAAGAACTATGCAGGCTTGTTCAAAATACAATTCTTAAAAATTAAATAAAGGTACACCTATACACCTACACCTCTTTCGGGAAGCCTATAGAAGTAACATTAAAATGTAAGAATCAGTTCCTCTTTCTTGAGTCCTGAGGGAACGGTCCATAGATTTACTAGACCTATACCTCTAGGCCTGTGTTCTAGACTCTGTATCTTCAGACCCAGCAGAGTACCTGGCATATAGCAAGTTCAAGTGTGGAATGAACCGCTGTGAATATAGGGAAAAGCTCCCAGAGGGCACCTGACGTTGCTCCCTCAGGCATTCATTTCCCACTTTCTCAAAGCCCCTAATTTATGTTTTAGGATCCAGTGGGTGAGAAAAAACTGACTTTATCCCGGGCTCCAGGGGTGGAGAATAATATGACCCAGCTGTGCCATCAGGGCACTCTATGCCCTCTGCCACAGTGACCAGGTGTGATGGGCAGGTGGCGTAGGCCAGCTCAAACAGAGCAGATGTCAGTTCTATTATTTCTGGGAATGCTGGGACCAAGGCATGTGCTCTTGCCCTAAATGGTATCACATGAGGATACGAATTTGGGAACTGTTAAAACTATTCAGCCCACACACAGAGGAGAGCAGAGCCAAGAGAACTGCAGAGAAATGGAACTGGAGCCCTGATGACATTATGAATCTTTCAGTCAATCAATATTCAAAGTCTGCCATATTTCTCGGGTTTTCAGTTACATGAATCAACGAAGTCTCTTTATTATTTAATCCCATTTGAATAGAGTTTTCTGTTATTTGCAACTGAATGTATTCTAACTGACCTAAAGGTGATGTGGAGTAAGGTTTCAAAAGATGGGAGGAACATAATCTGATAGATGAGAAGTAACATAATAAAATAAACTATGATGTAATAAAATAAAACAGAAAGGCGAGAAAGGAAAAGGGGCCAAAGAAAAGAATGTGTGAGAAGAGAGAAGGGAAGATTCTTGCAGGAAAGATGAGAGTCGTTCGCAAAGTCATTTCTGCTTTCCATGCTTACCTATTCAAGACTCCATTGGAGACAAGAGCTTCTTTAGGATGGAAATACTTATAATACACATTTCTAACCACAGCATCTTTAAGGGGAAAAGAGAGGAAGATATATCTTAGATCAGAAGTAAGTTAGATATTATAGACACAAATTTTGATCTGAAAGGAAACCTGGAACTATATTCCAGTCTCTCTCATTTTATAAATGGAAGAAGCCTAGAATCAGAAAATTCAGACTGCTGGTCAGGCCAGAATGCTGAACCATGCACCCTCACAGCCCAGGGCTTTTCCAATTGTACTGTTAGGCCCAGAGGGCTACAATATGAATAATAAATAGGAAATCACTGCTTCTATAAAAATAATAATAATAATTACCATTATTAACCATGATTCCATATTCTTCTAGGAGAAAGTTAATATTGGTGTCAAATCTGGACTCCCCACCCTCTCCTAGCATCACAAGGATATCTCCACCACCATCAAGGTATTTCTTCAGGACTTCAAACTATGCAAAGGAAAAAAACAACCTATAAATATGTACAAAAGACTTTGGTGCAAAATAATAATAAGACCTTAAATAGCTGAAAAAGAAACACTTCAAAACTATAAAGGCACTTAAATATAAATGTATTTAAGATAATATAAAATTTACTCTCTATGTAGGATTTCCATGCTTGTCTTTAAGCATAAAGCTCTAAAATACTCAAACTGAAATGCCATTTTCCGAGCTATCTAGACAACAAACAATAGTGGAAAACTATTAGTTAAAGGAAGCTCATAGGTCTTCTCCAATCAGACACCATTAGAAAAAAATTTGAATGTGCACTCTAATATGTATATAAAGTGTGTATATTTATATAGTTATAAAACATACTCCTCAAAGGAAATTTTTAAGGATAAAAAAAATACGAAGAATAAACATAATTTCCTTCTGGCACCCAGTGGGTCATCACATGCACCCCACTTTGGAAACCAATGGCCCAGACCAGCTCTGCTATGCACGATCCTCTTGCTCTTGCATACAACCTGGATTCTTTTCACTCCTCCAACCCCCTAAATATAGAAAGTATAGTGCAACAATTAACATTTCCAAGAGGGTCTGCTCACAAATGAGACATAATTTCACAGATTCTGGACTCCACACAATAGGCTGTCCTGTTCATGGTGATTCTACAGAACTCTTCAAGTTGCAAAACTAAATTTTATATCCATTAAAAAAAAACTACCCATTTCCCTCCTCCCCCCAGCTCCTGGCAACTAACTTTCTAACTTTCTCTCCATGAATATAACTACTCTAGGTACATGATATAAATGGTATCATACAGCATTTATCTTTTTGTAACTGGCTTACTTCACTTATGATGTCCTCAATTTTCATCCATATTGTAGCAAGCATCAGAACTGCCTACTTAAGACTGAGGCAGCTTAAAAAAAAAAAAAAAAAAAAAAAAAGACTGAGGCAGCTTGAGGGGGTGGGTAACTCAGCAGTAGAGCGCATGCTTAACGTGCACAAGTCCTGGGTTCAATTCCCAGTACCTCCATAAAAAAAAAAAAGATTGAATAATAATTCATTGCATGTATAGACCACATTTTGTTTATCCACTCCTCTGCTGGTGGACATCTGGGTTGCTTCCACCTTTTGGCTACTGTGAATAATGCTGCGATGAACAAATACCTCTTTTTTGAGATCCTGTTTTCAATTCTTTTGGAATTATATATCCAGAAGTTGGATTGCTAAAGCATATAAAATTCTATTCTTAATTTTCTAAGGAACCACTGTACTGTTTTCCATAGTGGTTGTACCATCTACCTTTCCACCAGAAGTACACAAGGGTTCCAATTTCTCCACATCTTTGCTAACACTTGTTATTTATGCTTGGAATAACTGTCTATCCATGAAATAGAATAAAAAAGTTTAATTTTAACTGGAATTTTCCTATTTTTAAAGAAAAAAAATGGCAAAGAAGTATGGCTAATATTTAACTAGCCTGCACTATGTGTCTGGCACTTCACAGGCACTAACTCAGTTAATCATCACAACTCTGTGATGAAGAGAGATGAAAGTACCACCTTAAGGCGACACAGTAAGTGGTGAAGAAGGATTTTAAATCCAGGGTTTTAGAGCCCATGCTCCTCACTCTCTTACTACATTTCTTCTTTATGGACAATTCTTACCTCAGCTGCAGTAAATTTTTCTCTTGGCCCAGCTGTAATCCACAGTTTCACCCCAATTAGCTTCTCAGATGTGATTTCATCTTTTAAGCTAGAAACATGATTTGAAAAGCAAGTGTTAGATCCATTATTTAAATCAATTTATGAGCTGTTTTAGCAACTAGACTGTATGCAACCAGAGGCTACAGGGTCCCAGAGATGAAGAGATTTAGAGGTACTTGGTCCAGCCTCTCTCCCAAAGTGAGGTCCCCTCTAATAGGCCTGCCCCAGTGTCATCAGCCACTGGTCAAATACTACCTATAAGCCAAGGTGACCAAATTAAACCATGCTAGAGCATAAAGAAGTCCTCGAATTACTAATTTAATCGGTTCTACAATTAGCTTATATGATTACATATCCTTACCCATTAAGAAAAACTGCACACACACACACAGTTACTCTCATCTTTCCTTTCCCTAAACTGAAGTACTGACCCAAGTTAAAATATGGAGAAAGTCTCTAACCTCTTAAAAACCTGTATATTTATAATTAGAATACTTTTTTGATTTGTGATTTGGGGACAACTTAATAATATGCTAATTACCAATTTCAAAAGAGATGTTTTAATAATAATTTATCTCTGAACGATCTTTAAACGGAACTCCACTCACCAAAACAATCTATCTTATGTAAGAAAATAAAGACTTTTCAGTGTTACCAGCAGGCTGTTACCATCACTTAGAAGGGAAAACAATACACACGGTCACCTCTGAATCTTCCAATTACTCCGAAGTCTTTTCTGCATGGATTTATAGCCATTGCTGGTGGTAAATAATTCCTTTTTGTATGCATTGAAAAGAATGGTGCTCCGAAGCTCTTTCTCCATGGTTACCTTATAGAAAAAAGAAGGGATCAGAAAAAGGGAAACAACATTCCAAAAGGAAGACCCTAAAAGAATAGTCTACTTCCTCTAATTGATTAAGAAAAGGCATACAGCTGCAATTAACCTACAATTTCCCTACAATTCCCAAAGGCTGAGAGTGAAATGACAGCTGCAGAAACCCAAGGCAAATCCTAGCCTTCCCACCAGCCCAGATCCATGGCCCTGCCCTGCCACCACCCTACCATGTGGGGAACCATGTATCCAACCTGATTCCTCACTGTTAACTACTGTTAAATGGGGGGTATAGTTTTCTAAATTTCTTTATACATACGTTAAACTTACAGTTTTATTTATGAAATAGGACCACATACACTATTCTGCAACACACTTTTTTCACCTAACCTATATCTTTCACATCTTTCCATGTCACTATACATGGATCTACCACTTTTTAAACTGCTGCACAGTATTCCATTTTATGGATGTACCATAATTTATGTAACCAGTTGTATACTGATTGGTATCTGCTATTCCCCCCATATTTTTGCTAGTAAAACACTACTACAAACATCATGTTTGAACACGGTATTTTTATGTACTTTGCATGTCTGTAGAATAGATTCCTACCTGTTGAATGGCTATGTAAATTATTTCCAAATTGCCCTCCAAAAAAATTGTACTAATTTTTACTTTCACTAATTCTAATACATTTCTGTTTCCATACAATCCTATCTATTTTTAATTTTTTCATCTTTGCGAATATGATAGGCAAAAAAAAACCTTTATTGTTTTAACTTGCACTTTGAAATTAGTGAGATGGCCATCTTTCACTGTGTATATTAGCCACTTGTATATCTTCTAATTTTCTTGTTCATATAGTCTGCTCAATTTTCTACTGGGTTTAATATTTTTCTTAACTGACCATTACACAAGTATTTTCATAAGCTTTTTTGTTTTTAGACTTAGCTACTGGTAGGTATTTTGGGTTTAATTTGTTTGAATTTTGCAGGCCATGCAGAATGTTTTAAGTTATAATATAGAGTCAAAAGTATTAAAGCTTTTCCTTTCTGGCTTCTAGATTGCGTGACATATTTAGAAGAGTTGTTGCCTTGCTAAGATTATAGATGTATCTGACAATGCTTTCTACTAGCAGTTTTATGATGTCATAATTTTTAAGATTTAAATTTTAGTCCATTTGGAATTTATTTTGTTGTTTAAAATTAATTTTGTTATTTTTTTAATTACTAGGAAGCCACCTGAAACCATTCCATCTTTTCAATGCTGATTTAAAATACCACCTTGCCTATACAATAAATCCCTAAAAATTAAATTTTATTATGAACTCTATATATTTTATCTGCCTGTAAGTCACAGCTCAGTTCTACACTACTTTAAGTACTATAGCTTTATAATATGTATGTTAATAATATTTGGTGGTGCTGATAGAGTTAATCCCTCTTACTACTCTTAATTTTTAGAATTTTCCCGGTTGGTCCCAGATATTTATCCTTCAGGTTGATCTTTAAAATCATTTTGTCAGGTTAAAAAAAATACCCCCATGATCCTACCACAGCTGTCCATTCATGTTCCATTCCATGCAGGCCCATGCTTATCTTCACAGTGTGTATATACAACAATGTACTCTGTCTTCTGATTAGGTTAGTGGTTGCATGGTTATGTCATAATAAATTCAATCGCCGCCTTTATAAGCACTTTTCAACTTTTTGCCATCATAGATACTCCTGAAATTTACACATTTCTACTTCTGCCATTAATAATTTTTTACCATAGGACAGATTCCTAATAGCAAGATTCCTAGAAAAAGAGAATGAGACTAGGATGTTAAGTTATGGTTTCTTCTCTAATGGTCTTTTACACACTCAACACGATGACTAAAAATCTTTCAGCTGGAGGCGACTCAGATTCGAGCGCAGTCTGAGGTTCGGGATCCGAGCCTGTATCTGCGCCCTCCTTTTACTTTATCCTAGCAGACCTTGATTTTTCCCGACAGGGCCAGAGGCCTCGAGGGCAGTCTGGCGAGGCCCTCGCCAGCTCCCAGGCCGCCTCAATGCCCCGGCCGGCCCACCCCAGTCGGAGTCCGTCTTACCTGAGGCCCACTGACCACCATCTTTACCTGACGCCGCCCAGCATCCTGCGGCTAGGTATCCAAGGCCGCTTAGCAACCGCAGAGGAGCGCTGAGAAGGCGTGGACCGGGGCGTGGATCTACTTCCGGGGCAACGTGATGACGCTAGCTCACCTACCTCGTCACGGAGGAAGTATGAGTGGGGGCGGGGGGCAGGGCTAATGTAGGACTGTACCATTATTTTGGATGAGGGGTAACTCCATATAGAGCGTGGATTAACTTTAGGACAAAGATAAACCCACTTAATTTTATCCTTTAATATCAAGTCTTATTTAATAATTATAAAAGTTAGAGGCTCCAAGGACTCAAACTTCGCTTCACCCCGAGCGAGGAGAACAGTGAAGACTTCCGGCGGGGAGTGCAGAAGGCCCAGCCGCGATCCCAAGAGCGCAGGCGCAGAAGGCGGCCCGGCGGAGGGCGGAGCCTTGCGGCTGCGATGTTGTCTGGTGGGTCGCCGCGATGGGAATGCAGGACTCAGCGGTTCGAGGCGTGTCTTGGGAGGTTTTCGGTGCCCTGGAAGGCCGAGGAGGACCTCCCGGAAGAGGGCGGGCAGGTTGAGTGGTGAGAATGGGAACACGAGATAGTTCTTTCTGTTTGATTAGCCCGCATCTCTGAGCGCCACAGTGCCAGGCCCGGGATGAGGCGGTGGACCTGCCCTCTGAGCATCCCTAGGCGGGGAATTAGACCTGGTCAAATACAGCCAAAAAGTGAAAAATGTAAACTGTTTTAAGGGAGCTATGAAGTGCCGGGGCTGGGCAGACGGGTCCCCGTTGAGTAGAGAAGTGAAAGAAGAATGGTTCATTAAGGCAGGGGCTGGGAACGGGCAGAAGGAACTGTTCATGCGAAAGAACCATCGCCACGTTCAGGTTGCCCTGCAGTCGCTGTGAGAATGAGAAACCAGACGCCGGTAATCACAAACAGCCACCTTCTCGAGGGGGCGCTCAGTGCCTGTCCCAAGGGAGCGTGGCCATGTGTGCAATGCCGCTGCCTCAAACCGATGAGAGCAGAGACTTTTTGACTTATGCCTATGACAGTCTGCAGCATGTACAGCATAGTTTGCGTTCTAGGGCCTTAAAACACACACACCACTTTTGTTGCCTTTTCGTAGCTACTGTCACTGCAAAGCTAAAAAGCGGAAAAGAGGGTGATTGTGATTTCTCTTCTTGGGGATGCTGTCTTCATGCAAAATTGGATGAGTACAGTTTGCAGTCAGTGTTTGCTAGAAGACCAAAAAATCTACTTCCCAGAGCTCTTCTTCCACTGTTAGAAGTTGTAGAAATAGCAAGGGCCTTAGAATCAGCTACCACCAAGTTCATTTCCCACTTGTGCCTTGTACCAGTTTAGGTGACCTTGGGCAAGTTGGTTACTATCTCCGAATGTTTATCTATGAAGTGAGGTTAGTAACTTCAAAATGCTGGCTTATTGTGAGGATTGTAGATAATGCATATGAAGCTCAGAATGTGCTCAATAAATGGAGGTCTTGCATGATCAATTCAATATTTTGTATTTTTTCATTTTTATTTTCTAGCCTGGTGAAAATTTTGTGATTTTACAGTTTGGAACAGATAGAACCATTATTGTTTCACAACCCGTAGTGGGTTGTGTGCTTTTGAGAGTACTATCACATTTCTGACAATTACACGGTCTTGCTTTTTGCTTTGGGAAGTTGGGATTTTGGCCTCCCCTTCATCGTGTTCCACCTTCGTCTATTAGCAGATGCCATTAACACGGAAATGAAATCAGAGTGTTTCTTTCAGAATTCTCAGCACATGTCAAAGGGTAGCAGTAGCTCTTCTCGACCCAGCTGTGATCCCCAGTAGGTCAGTGTCAGTGTCATTGGTGTGTTTTCCATGGTCTTCCAGCTTCATCCCCCATAATTTCTGGGGCAGGGGGCTGGGTAAACAAAAATGTAAGGCAAAGAATGGGACTGAGTTAAGAGGAAAATGCAATAAAGTCACCAGCACACACTGATGTTCAGAAAGTTCCCCTTTTGTCCACAAACCAAAAAGTTAGTAAGACCACCCTGAAGTAGACCATGAACCACAGGTTTGTGAAAAAGAGACTTTCACTGAAGTAAGTCAGCATGATTCATCCGACAAGTGCAGCATGTCCTGGACTCAAGATGTGTTATATCCTTACGTTCGATCTAGTGAGAATTATTTTCAGAAATGGCTAATCTTGAATATATGGAGGTCTCTGTATGTGGCTGGGAAGCTTTGGTCACCAGGCCCACACAATCCTCCAGCTCTGCCCAAGGCCTGGGCTCCCTATGGCCTTATACCTGACAAGCATACAGGGGCATGTGAGGTGGAGCATAGCATGAGCTGAACAGCCAGGCCCAGACCACAAGCATCTAGTCGAATGCCTCCTCTTCAGGACCCTATTTCCCATCACCTGGCTTGTTCCAGCCAATTCCTGGCTTGGCTCTCCTTTGAGATTTTGACTTTGAGTCATTCTTAGACCTGACAGCCACAGTGAAGGGTAGACTAGCACAAAGGTTACATGTGAGAGCCCTGCAGTCAGTTTATATGGCTCCAAGTCCCATCTCTGGCCCATATTAGCTCTGTGGCCTCCAGGCAAGAAATAACTTCTCTACCTCTATTTCTTCACTGGTAAAAGGGAATAGTAATAGTTCCTACGTTAGAGTTGTTTGGATGAAAACTGATAATAGACTTGAAAGAGTTTAGTACAGAAACTGATTCAGCATAGGCAGGTGTTCTGAAGTTGGTTTTGACCAGTTATGCAAAAAAAGAGTATGTTAACAAAATCAGAAGCTCAAAATCGTTAGGAAAGCTAGAGAAAGAAACTCAAGGCTTCCCAGGAATGCTGCTGCAGTACTGATCTGATGGGGAGACTGATACTGCCAATATATATCAATTGCTACAGTTTGCACTGTTGCCACTTCCACACCAAGAGCTCATTTTTGTGGGTTTTGTCACCACACTTACCACATGAAAGAGAGCTCACCATTCCTTCTTTGAGTCAAAAATCTGGCACAGGTGCATCCTGGGGCCACATGCCTGGCCCAAACTGCAGGGGAGGCTGGGAAAGTCAGTATCTAGCATTTTCAGCTACTGTAAGTGGAGGTACTTTTTCCCTCTCATCATGGTTCATAAAGTAGGAGATTACCTGGAGGGGTTCACATGCTGGGAGGACAAACTTAAATGTCCAATACCAACCACCCTAGAAAGACACCATTGACATAGAAAAATAAGAGGATGTTGGGTGGTACCCTATTGGCTTGTTACATCTCTCATTTTACACATTGAGATGAAAATCCAAACACCAAGAGACCCTCTGGTAAAGAGGAGCCTGTTGCCTCCCGAACATTTCCCCTTCTCCCTTAGTGTCAGAACCCCTGTGTTATTAGGGGGAGTAATGTGCCCAGCTAATTAGACACATAGCCCAACCTCCATTACAGGTAGAGTGGATGGCTAGTGAGGCAAGCAGAAGTCACTGGGTGTGGCTTCTGGGGAAGTTCTGAAGGTGCCGTTTTGCTCTTTCCTCCGTTTTCCCTGCCCAGGACACAGCAGCTAGAGCACCAGTACCATCTTGTGATAGGATCATAATCCTAACAGTAGAAGCCATTTGCCAAGGATGGCAGAGCAGAAAGCCTCTGAGTATCTGATGACCTGTTGTACCAGTCCTGGACCACCTAACACCATCCTCCTTTTATGTGCTGGAAAAAAAGCTCTTATTTAAGCCATTGTTACTTTGGGTCTCTGTGACTAGCAGCTGAGGATAATTCCTTACAGAAACCAGCTGGCTTCAGTGGTTTCACGATGCTTCACTTCTAGCAATCCAGGATGGCATCATCCTCCGGCGCATAGGAAAATCCCAGGAAGGCACTTGAGGCCCCAGAGCTGCTGGCCACAGTGTCGGGAGTGCAGCCAATGGACTTTGACACAGCTTCTTGGGTGAACTCTGGGTCAAAGTGTTTCAAGTCAGCAGGTCCTGCCTATGAATATAAGCCAATAATGAGGAGGGAACACTCAGAGCTGCCAAAGGAGCCCACAAGCCCTGAGAGGGATGTTAGGGCCCCCCCCGAGTCCCCCTCAGACACCCTTACTTAACTGTAAGGGTGTGCACTTATTCATGCATTTACATTAGTCATTGTATTCCAGTAGGTCCAATAACTACCTATCAATTCCTCCACTACCTGGCACCCTGCCTGCTCCACTTCAACACTCCAGACACTGCTGGAGGTAAACTGTACTCCCTAGCATGCAGTGAAGGCAGTGTGAGTCAAGAACCTAAAAAAACGTGCACAACAGATACAGAGAACATGAGAGGTACCAGAGGGGAGAGGGTGGGAGGGAAGGGCAAAATAGGTGGGGATTAAGAGTTACAACCTACTAGGTATAAAATAAATAAGTTGCAAGGATGTAATGTACAGCACATTATATATGGGAATATAGTCAATATTTTATACTAACTGGCGTATAATCTATAAAAAATATCAAATTACTATGTTGTACACCTGAAACTAATAAGTCAACTATACCTTAATAAAAAAATTTATGTTCAAATTCTTTGACTTGGTAATTCCACATCTGGAATCCATCTTAAGGAAAATAATCAGAACTACTTTGGACGAAGATGTACACTTAAAGATGTTCATTAGTCCATTATAATAAAAAAATGGTAATAACCTAAAAAGTTCACCATTAGGAGCATGGCTGAATAAATTATGCTATCAAAATAGAATTGAAATACTATGCAGCCACTTTAAATCATACTTAGAAAGTCTTGTATGACTTAGGGGAATAATGGCATAGTTTTTAGCAAAAAGTTTAGGGTTTTGGGGGGGAGGGTGAGATATATAAATGACGAGCTATATAAAAACACGTAGAAAAAGACTTGAAGGAAACTTGCCAGCGGTGCTTTCTCTGAGGTGAGATAATAAGCTTTTTCTCCTTGATAATTTATACCTCTGTTTTACACACCTTTTACAATAAATACGTGTCATTTTTATTACCAGGAAGAAAGCTAAACATAGAAAGCAAATCTTAGCAGGGCTTGGCTCTGTCTGGGTGTGTCACATGACATAGTGCACTTTAAAAACTAAAGGGCTCAGTAACGAGGGTTATCAGTGCTAAGTGTCAAGGAGCGGCAGCCTGGCTGCCCACACAGAGCTGAACTGGCAGTCAGGACTTCCGGGTTCTAGATCCATGCTGCCTCTAACTTAGGGGTGGCCTTGGACAAATCACTGAGCCTCTTGGACCCTCAGTTCTCCCATCTGTAAAAAGAGAGCTGGCCCAGATACCCTCCAAGTTTCCACCAGCCCTGGGAACCCAGAATCTAGAATGTGATGACCTCTTACCACATTTGGGTTGAAGGGTGGAGTCAGCCTCTTGTGGTACAAGTCATCCCAGTTTATGGGGC
This sequence comes from Vicugna pacos, assembly GCF_048564905.1. Lineage (NCBI taxonomy): Eukaryota > Metazoa > Chordata > Mammalia > Artiodactyla > Camelidae > Vicugna > Vicugna pacos. Next base: position 32,571,293 of record NC_133005.1, on the reverse strand, counting down.
TGAAGAATACATGGCTCTTTATCTCAAGCTGCAGGAAGAAGGTACAGATGAGAAGTCACCCTCTCCATAGGCGCTCCCATCCCACCCCCCGTGCCTTGGAGCTCCAACTCTCCTGGCAACTGGCCGTCAAGCCCTAACATCTTTACTGGGAAAGTAACTTGCCATTCTGGCTGGTTTTCTGGAACAAAGTCTCATCTTCAGTCAGACCTCTCCCCTTCGCCATTATCTAGAACCCAGACTTTCTCCCCTATAGCATTTGTTTATTCCACTGCTATTTACTGAGCACCTGCTCTGTGCCAGCAGCATACTAGGATATGGAGGTATGTCAGTGACTGCAGAACCTGCTCTTGGGGGTCCCCGGGGATCTTGGGGACCCTCTTCCCCCACACTCTGCATCAGTGCATCCTGACTCTTCCAGAAATCTAATCAGAGAAATAGACCAAATCAATTCACAAAGGAAGATTTGGGAAATAAAGCCCCAAGAAAAGCTGCAGGTTCCCAGAGATCCAGAATTTAGGATTCAGCCCTAGGCATGATTCACCACATCTTTCCTAATTCAAGCCAATGGTGGCACCAATTTCCTCCTAATCCAGCAGACCCTTCCCTCTATCTGTGTTTCTTGAAGACTGATTTCTCTGGCCCTTATATCAGAACCCTCTGGGGGTTGTTAAAAAGTCAGATCCAAACTATTTCCAGAAGAATATCCAAGAAACTAACACTAGTTGCCTCCAAATTAAAACAAAACAAAACAAAACAAAACAAAACAAAACTGAGTGGCTGGAGGGACTTCTTTGAATATCCTTTGAATTTTGATCTATGGGAATGTATACCTTATTTTTAAAATAATACATATTTTTAAAATGCAGATGGGAAGGAGGCGGCCAATCTTCTTGAAAGCCCTGATCTTTACACTGTGCAGGGGTGGGTAGGCAAGTGCCCTAAATGTTGTTACACGTCACAGTCTCTGGCATGTGGGGCAGTTTGTACAAACACATAAAAAGTCCTTAGTATGTGTCAGACACTGGCCTAAGCAGTTGAATATACTAGATCATAAGAGCTATGAACTGGGTGCTGTTATCACAGATGGGAAAATTGAGAGAAGTTAAGCAATTTGCCCAGGGTCCTGCAACTAGCAACTAATGGAGGAGGAATCTGAACCCAGTAAGTCTGTCTCATGGTCCATGCATATCAACCACTGCACTAGAAGAAAGAACAAACTTCCAGGAGTCAAACAAACTTCTGTGGTCTGTTTATAAATCCAAATGCTCTTTTGTTTAGTAAAGAATGTGTTTTTATTGTTAAGGTTTTGCTTTAATTTTAAAAAATGCCATGGACTTGCTAAGAGAACAGACTGTGAATTATCCATCCCTCTATTCAGATGCCCAACCCTGGGCAACTGGCAAGGAGGAAGGGCTCAGATGCTTGTGAAAAGCAAGTCTAGTTCACTCTCTGCACAGAAGCCAGAGGAATTTCTTAAAACTTAGATTGGGTCTTGTGACTCCCCTGCTCAACGTACCCTAATTAATTAATTACCTGATTAACGACCCCTGTCCATCTTGTTCCTACTGCAGAACTTTTGCACATGCTTTGCCCCCGTTTCTGGGATGCCTCCTCCCTGCTTTCTCTGTGGGTGGCTCCTTCACATCCTTCAAATGTCATCTTAATTGTCACCTCCTCACAGAGGACCTCCCTGACCATGCCAGTGTGACTCCCTCCCATTATTGTCTATCTCCACTCATTGTTCATGACTTTCTGAGACCTGAGACCATTTACTGGAATGCTTGCACTAGATAAACCTAGATAAATATTTCCTCAAGTAACAGAATACAAAGACATTATAAGGGACTAAAAATAACTTTACCTATGCACAGTTGGGACAAATTATGAACAATAAGATACAAAAAGGCCAAAAACCAACTGCCATTTCTGAGGCACAGGGAACAAAAGCAGAGGACTACACATGATCCCTGCACACAGCACCACCAAGGGGGTGGGCAGACCACCCCAGCCGCCCCTCCTGCCCAACCCACTGGTCCGCCCCTCCACTCACCCCATTTAAGGAACCAGTTCACACTCCCCACCTCAAGAGCGAGCAAGGGCACCTGTTACTTGTTTTGACTGCCTGGTGCTGCAATGCAAGTCCCAATAAAGCCTTGCCTGAATTTCTCACCTGGCCTCTTATCCAGTCACACTCTGTAATAGTTGTATGTGTTTATTTGTCTGCCTCCCTGTACCTCCCCCATAGACTTAATAGGGGCAGAGACCCAGTCTACTGAATCCCCAGCACTTAGCTCAATGCCTGGCACATAGTAGGTGTTCAATAAATAAATAGTGATTGAATAAAAGCATTCGACTGAAGGGAGTAAATAAGCAGCAGCAGCTGTGAATCTCCAAATGAGTGAATTAGCAGTTCCTGGTTTCAGAGGGCCCCACGAGGGGCCAGTGCTCTGTTGGCAGGTCACCTACAAAGTCTGTCTTAGAGCCCAGCCGCTGCCTCTGGTCCTTGTGGAGAAGGGCTTGCAGGAGGTCACAGGCGGCCACCGTCCGGCCCCCAGGGATCCGCAGCGGCTGGTGCAGAATGTTCTCGTACATCTGGGACAGGTCTTGGCTGTAGAAGGGCGGCTGGTGAGAGAGGGAGAGAGATAGGAGGGTCATTCCTGCTACAGCGGGCACAGTTCTCAGGGACACTTGGAGCAACACTGAGTAGCTGGAAAGATTCAGCCAGACCTGTGTCTGGTGCAATGGCAGGTTGCCTTGTCTTGTGTCACGTGGCAGACTGGAGGGAGACAGAGACCCCTGTGCTTCCAGCACGGTGGCGAGCCTGCTGAGAAGGCCAAGTCTCTCCCCACTAGTGTGAGGCATATGGACCCCCCCAGGTGCCTCCTCTCTCCCATCTCTCTTATTCCAGCTTATGCACCAGTTTTGCACTTTGCAAAGTTAACACTGTTCCTGTCATCTTTCATCCCAGTCTCACACACATCTTTTGAGACAGGTTGTCACTTTTCAGATGAGAAGAGGCTCAGAGAGATGAAGAGAGAAGAAAAGAAAGCCAGTCCCCAAACCGTATCCTGAGCCCACTGCTCTCTCCTGATGATCTCCCCCACCTCCTCTGCTGGCTCTTCCTTCTCCCGACTCCACAGAGCCTCTTCCTTCATATCCAGCCAGCTGTGCGGCGAAGACACCCCAGAGTAAAGCCTAGGCTCAAGCCAGTCTACACGAGTCTCCACCTAAGCAGGCAGCCAAGCACTGCGTCCAGGAGCTGGTTTCACAACCTCCCAGCACTGTGACCTTTCTGGGCCTCAGTTTCCCTCTCGGTAAAATAAGAACAACTCCATTTTCTGCAGTGCCAGCCTCCAAAGGCTGTTTTGAGGCACCAAAGGAGTAATGTGTGAGACAGTATATTATGAAGTGCTGAACATTATTGAAAAAATACGTCCAATCCTTGTGTTCACTTTGGCATCATCTTTTAAATTTTTATTTATTCTTTTTAATGGCGGTACTGGGAATCGAACCGAGGACCTAGCGCATGCTAACCACTGAGCTATTTCTCTCCCCACCGGCAGCATCTTTTTTAGCTTAGAGAAGAGATGGCTCATTCAGGTCCTTGAGGAGCACGAGCGAGCCAACACAAGAGAGATCCATCCCCATCTCTCCTTGAGTCAGAAGTCCCTTGCAGACAGCTGTGTCCCCACTCACCAGGCCATGCAGCATCTCGTAGAGAACCGCCCCCAAGCACCACCAGTCCACAGCCCGATCGTAAGGCTCTTTCCGAAGCACTTCTGGAGCCAAGTACTGTTAAGGGGAAACACACTTATACGAAAGACATTCAGCCTCTCCCCATTGGTGAACAAGGCGCTTGGAGGAAAAAAATCACCAGGGGTTGATCCTGCTGTGATATTTACTTGGCTGTGCATATATCCAATCAGCATCCATTTGCCATAGGCTTGCTTTGTGCAGGGCCAATTGCCAATGTGCTAGGGACATAGAGGAGATCACACAACTGCCCTGTACAGTTGTGTATGTTGTGCACCACACAGAAGGACCAAAGGGGTAAAGAGGGATGCAAGCCTGGCTGTGATCAATACAGCAAGCCAGAACCCTAGTACAGGGCTGTATCTAGCATCTTACATGTGTTTAAAGGGGAAACTTTTTCTAATTAGTCTGTCCAGAGCTGGTGCCTTCATCTAATTTGCTCAAAAGCATCCAATCAGTGTCTTGAGGCTAGGAAAGCCCCGGGAATACTCACAGTGCAGCGGGAAGACTAACGATAAAGCGTAAATCAATGTGGCATGTACTTGCACTAGAAATCTTAGTAACGGAGGGATGGAGAGGAGTCAGGAAATAGGGGGCAACACTGGAGTCCCTACTGACAGCCGAATACATGCCATGTGTCTGTGCCTCGCACAAGGAGAGAACGTGGGCCAGAGCTGTGCTTCCTGCCAAACTCAAGGGCTTGGTGACCCCTTAACCTGGTGTTTCTGCCAGTGAGAAAAGGGGTCTCAGCAACGGAAAAGCCACTGTGAGAGACTGTGTGGGTGTGGAGAGAGGCAGGGAGTTACACAGACCTAAGCCCTACTGGGGGTGTGGTCACAAGCAGGTCATTGAACCTCCCAGAACCTTGGTTTCCTCATCCACATAATGAGGTCGCAGAATTGCCCCCCTACAGGCTGTGTTCAGGACAGGGGCTAATATATGTGTTGGCCTGTGAACAATGGGAGCAACTGTGATTACTCTCATCTGTGCTCCCCAGCAGTGGCTGAGTCATGGAAGAGATGACAAGTTAGGGCCACATGTCTCCTGCTCCTCGCCCCTGGCAGTATCCAAGGAAGGGATGGCTAGGCTGGCAGGCTTTGCGAGGCCAGCTGTGTCCAGCGGGCACCCTCCCATCCACAAACACAGGCAGTGGCTGCTGCCTACAGAGGTCATCTGTCCATTGGCTCCTCTAAAACCAAACTGAGGAGGCTCAGCTGAATCTGAGACCCAGATTCTCGAGCATATGGAGAAAAATAGCAGCTAACATCCTGTCCCATGCCAGGTTGGAAGGACCTGCCTGCTCTATAGCCTCAGCGCCCCCACCCCCTACCCAGACACCTGTCCAAGCGGCTGGGAACCCCTTTGGGTCCAAGGGCTAAGGGCCAGGTTTCAACACTGGGAGGAGTTTAAGGAAAAGTTTTAAGCCCCAAAGCTACAGGGAGGCCTGCAGGACAGAGAGACATGTGAATTACTGCTGAGACCCACAAATTTTAACCCTCCAGGCTCTTGGTGTCTGGAAGAAAGCGGTAGATAGATCAGTGTTTTTATGCTTCCAAAACTTGAACTTAACTGTCAGGCCAGGCCCTCCTGTGGCACATGGACTTCACCCTGTAGGACAGTGCTGTCCAATACAGTAGGCACTGGCCATGTGTGGCTACTGAACATTTGAAACGTGACTGATCTGAGTTGACACGGACTGTAAGTGTAAAATGCACACTGGACTTCAAAGATTTAGTTAGTGATAAAAAGGGTAAACTATTTCAACAATTTTACATTGATTATATGTTGACATGATAGTATTTTGTCTATACTGGGCTAAATAAAACAGATTATTAAAACTGATTTCATCTTTCTTTTTACTTTTTAAATGTGGTTGCTGGAGATTTTTAAATTGCGTAAATGGTTTGCATTTCTCTTTCTGTTTCTGCTAGACGGCACTGCTTCAGAGTTTCACCAGCTGGGTCCCAGCAGCCCCTCGAGCTGGTGCCCCCGTGACATAGATGAGGAAACCAAGGCTAAGCACCCAGCCAGCTCAGGGGATGTGCTTGGGTGGGAGGAGTGAGCCCCTCCAGTGCAACCTGGTGGCTCTAATCAGCAGCTGTGGTCTCACCTGTCCTAGGAGGTTTCGCTTACCTCAGGGGTGCCACAAAATGTGGACGTGGTCTCCTCGGGCTCTACACCTTCCTTGCAGAGGCCAAAATCCGTCAGCACCACGTGTCCCTGTAGAGGAGGTAGGGCAGGGGTGAGAAGGTTGCCTGAGCCAAAAGTATGGCCGGGTCTAACCCCAAAGCCCAGATGCCACATCCGGGGCAGTGGCTGTGGGATCTGATGCCCCAGCCACAGGCACAGGCACAGGCTGGAGGCTCCACTCAGAGACTCAGTGCTTCTAGCCTGGATGCCAAGAGCAGCACAGGGGGCCAGGCGGGGAGAGGATGTTCCACTGTCTGCCCCCAGCTCGTCACAGGCTCAGGTCCACACCCTAAACAGCAGCAGTTCCAGAATGTCCTCACTGGAGGGGCCTGGTGGAAGCAGCCCCCTTAACAGAGGGCTGAGAACCAGAAAGCAGCCATTCCTTGTGACAGTGGGGCAAGAGGGTGGCTGGTGGAGGTCGTGGAGTGGGTGGACACCATGGGCTCTGCCCAGGTCCCCTCTTACCAGCCATCGTGCCCATCCTCCCATGCTGAGCCACTGCCCTCATCCAAGGTCATGCCCCTCTCAAGGGGCAGTCCCCATCCAATGACTGGTCAATGCAGGGGCACAAATGCCCAGCCTCCATGCCTCAGTTTGGAACAGTTCTAAACAGCCATCCTAGCTGGGGCCCACTCCACCCCTGTGAGATCAGCCACGGCCTCACTTGCAACCACAATGCAGGTGAGCTTCTTCTTCTGTCCAATCCTGCCTCCTCACCCCCTTAAAGGAGGGTCTCTTGACCCCAATAACCTTCTGAACCCAGTGCTCCATCTCAGCATCTGTTTCCAGAGAACCCAGTCTAAGACATGGAAGGACTACAAAATCCTCAAGCCTCCACCTGGCTCCACCCCTGCCCCCCTCCACAGACCTTGCACACACACACATGAACATGAGTGTGCAGGTACACACAGTCACATGTACACATGGGGCACATTTACATGCATGCACACAGGCATGCATGTGCACACATACTTGGATGCATCCCTATGCATATGGTGCATGTACAGTGCATGAACACACACTCGTAGGCACACAGCACACATGTGCAGCTATGTGCACACACACACACACCAACCTGGCAGTCCAAGAGAATGTTCTCTGGTTTCAGGTCCCTGCAGAAAATGAGAGAAAAGGGTGTTGTGATGTCTCAGCCACTGAGTGAGGAGAGCTGGGGACCTGGGGTCCTGCAGAAGGACTGTTCATGGAGGCTCACGGAGATGTACAGGGAGAGCCCAAGGAAGACGGGCGTTCAATCCTACAAAGGAGGAGGCTCCCACCCACTGGTGGGCCCGCCTCCTCAGACAAAGGACCAAGTTCCCTGGAATATTATCAGGATTTAGGGGTCCGTACATCCCCTGGCTATTGAGGCAGAAGGGCCAGGCCTGGCTCTGAGCCACAGGCAGGCCTCACCTGTAAATGATGTTGAGAGAATGCAGGTAGCCAATGGCGCTGGCCACCTCGGCGGCGTAGAACCGGGCCCGGGGCTCCAGGAACCGGCGCTCCCGCTGCAGGTGGAAGAAGAGCTGGAGGGGGAGGAGGCGTGTGAGAGGGTTCTAGGGGAGCTCCTCGAGTGCGGGGTGGGGGCGGCTGGCCAAATCACCCCCTCTCTAAGCTGCAATGTACACATACAAGGAAGGGCAGCCAGCCCCCACCCCCACAGAGCTGGCAGTGTTAGCAGGACAGCTGAATACACAGGGATGGAGCATCCCCAGCAGGGATGGAGCACCTACTGTGTCCCAGGCTCCAGACAGACCCTTTCATGTCTCTTACCTCCTTTAATCCTCCTGACTACCCTCCAGGTATTAAATATGAGGCCAGTTTCACAGAAAAGGAAACTGTGAGAGTCAGAGCAGTCAGGTGACTTGCCCAAGGTCACGGAGCTGTAACTGGCAGAGCTGTGATTTGAATCCAGGTGGGTCAAAGATGTGCTTTTCCTCCAACCCAAGTAATAAAATGATTATGATGGTCAAATTGAGACCAGGTTAGTTCTGCCCCTGGGCCAATTGCTTTGGTCTATTTTGCTGGCAAAGAAAGCCTTTCACTTCCACCAAGGAATTTAAGCATATAGGACAAAAACTCCCCTCTTAGCATCAGGGCAAACAGCATGAGGTCCCACTGATTAAATCTGGGTCACTGAGAAGTGCCCCACTACATTTTGCCATCTTGCCCAAAAAGACAAAGGAAGGAGTCCAGCTTATCCTGGCTGAGCTTCTGGGTCACCAGGTGGCCTCAGATCTTTTCTGCAGGGACTGATCACTCCCACGCAGTGGCCCTGGAAATACTGACCACGGAGCTCCTTTAACATTGACCTTTCCCGGGTCCACTGAAGGGTTTCTGGGCTGCTTTGTGTGAGGAAGTCAGGAAATAATAATGGCTGGGAGTTAGACAGACCTGCCTTCAAAGGTACAGGCTGGGGGGCCTTGAGCAAGTGACTTTCTTGCTCTAAGCCTCCGTTTCTTCAGCTGCAAAATGGGTATGTTACAGGGATGAGAGGAGATGGTTCTAGAACCTGGTACACAGTGGGCATGTGGGACAGATGGCTCCCAGTGAGGGCCAGTCAGAGACCCAGTGGGCCCACCCACCTCTCCCCCGTTGACATAGTCGAGCACAAAGTAGAGCTTCTCGGGCGTCTGGAAGGAGTAGCGCAGGCCCACGAGGAAGGGGTGCCGCACGTTCTTCAGGAGCACGCTGCGCTCCGCCATGATGTGGCTTTGCTGTGGAGTCACACAGACGGGGGGGCCATGTCACAGCCCACTGCAGCCCCTCTCACCCTGGCACAGCCCACAGGGCCTCACCGGTGGGGCTTGCCTGGCCTGGGGCCTTCTCATGCCCCTGCTCAAACACTCACTGTGGCTCCTCATTGCCCTCAGAGCCAAGCTGAGGCGCCTTGCCTAGTATTCAGGACTCTGCATGGTCCACCTCCTCCCCTGCCAGTCCACATGGGTGCAGCTCTGGCCCTGGATCCAAATCCCGGGCCCCCCACCCCAGGGTGATAAGAAAAGCATATATGATTACTTCACAAACGAGTCCCAAGGAAAATCTCTCAGAGGAAAAAAGCCATGCACTATTCACATTCAGGCCTTTGCTGCTGTTTCCCTGCCTGGATACCTGCTTTTCAGACCTTCAAAATCCTATCTTCAAGGCCACCTCTTTCAGAAAGACCTGCCCCATGATGCCTTATTAACATTAATTCCTTCTCCTGAGTCTTAGGGCCTGCTCTGACCTCCTCAAGGAGCTGACATTAAAGAGACCCAAGTCAGCAAAAGCATCTAGAACTCCAGGAGGGCTGTGGCTTGTAGGGGCTTTGGAGAGTCTAAAGTGTGACCCCTACATTGCACAGATGAAGAAGCAGGAACCTCGACAGGGTGGAGGACTTGTCCACCACGGAGCCCTGACTCTTTAGGGGAGCACAAAGGGTGAGAACTGGAAAGCAGTTAGCCTGCCTTCCTGGAGAAGGGTCAGCATTCTGGGCTCCACCCAGCCCCCCGCCTCTGGCTGGACCACCTCTGCACCCTGAGTTGGGACCCATTTTCGGAAAGGAGGCCATCTGACTGGGGGTTGAGAAGCAGGAGAGGAGATGCCTGTCCCTGAACTCTGGTACCTCTTTCTTCTTTAAGATGGACTTTTTCTGCAGCACCTTCACTGCATAGAACATCCCGTCAGACTTGCGCTTGGCCAGTAGGACCTGAGCAGAAGGACAAACACAGAGCCCACAGGTGACCACTCCCCTGGGCTTTGATTTCTCCACAGCAGAGCAGGCCTCCAGCCCTGGCCCTGCAGCCATGATTCTGCAGGTTGTAAGCTCCCTCTCTGAAAGTCAAGAGACAGCAGAGGGTGGAGGAGACCAAAGAAGGAGAGACCCAGGCCTCCCACACTCACTGATCACTTACCTTCCCGTAGTTTCCTTTGCCAATGACTTTGAGGAAATCGAAGTCGGTGGGCCGGGCACTGGGGGAAGAGCGAGGAACATGGGTCAGCATTTACAAGCCTGGGGAAACTGATACCTGAGTTTCTTCTCAATTTTGAAGCTGGAAAAGGCAGGAAGCTTTCTAAGAGCTAAGCCTCCTTGCCCCTGGAGAATGCCATGTTCTCCCAGTCAAGACGGGGCTTACAAAACTGGATCCTGAGTCTGGAGCTCTCATAGTCAAGTAAGCAACAGGCAAGGAAGGGAGAAAACCAGGCACAACTGTATAGAAGAAAAGGAATCTGGCCTCCAAAGTCTGAGAAGGGCCTGGAGGGTGGGGGGCTGCTAATAATGCAGATTCTGGGGGGATGTCCCAGCCATGGGGCTCAGCATGGGCAGAGACTGGGGAATTCGTGGGAGATAAAGATGGGAGCCGGTCCTGGGTCCAGGTGGCAGAGGTTCTTGACATTAGACCAGAGAACTTGGATTATATTCCCCAGGCAAGGGGTGTCAGGTGTGAGGGGACCCAAGGAGGAAAGTTATTTGAGAGACCAGAACTCACTTTGGGTTGGCAGAAGGCCCCAGGTTGATATTCCCATTGGCCCTTGGGGGCTAAAGACATTTAAAGAAAGAAGTGATTAAGATCAACAGTTCCCTACTCCTCGGCCCCTACCCTTTCCCCTGGTCCAAGCCCTGCTCCTTCTCCAGCATCTCTACTAGCCTGCCTGCCTGCCTTTCTTCCACCCATCCACCAACCCACCCACTGATCCACCATTTCACCTGCTTCTCACAGCAGCCCTGGGAGGCTGCTGGCTGTGGTACCAATTGTGAGGGTGAGGAAACTGAGGCCCAGAGAAGAGCTGCCCGAGGACTGACAGGCAGCCCCAGCAGCTTCGGAACCCAGGTGTCCTCAGGGCCAACCCCATGGTTTTCCCACCCCATTTACTTCATGATTCCTCTGCCCAAATCTCTTCTCTCTTTGCCCTGCAAATGGCCCAGTTCTATGAGCTCCCAGTGGCCCCTGTTGGCCCCCCAGTCCTGGGCTGGGACAGCCTTCCCGCCCAACTGACTGGGGCTTCCATGGATTTCCTCAGCCTTGGGAGGTGAGCCTCCTGGTGGTGGGTAGGGGAACCAACACCCACTCACCTGTGGACTGGGGGTCCCAGCCGGGCTAGAGTCCATCCTGTAAGTGATCGGGTGGGTTCTGGGGGCACAAGGAAGAGTGGGATGGGAGAGCTATTGTTGAGAATTACTGTCACTTGTCTAGGGTTTTAAGCACCGCTGTCCTCTCCACCCCTCCCCAACACCAGGCACCTTCCATAGTCCAAGCATCTCCCACCCGAGGCCAGCAAAGGATATTCCCTGGACCCAGCCTCTCCAAACATCTCAAGAGGGACAGAAGAAGGATGATCAGGGGTGGCCCCTTCCAGGCTGAGTCTTTTCAAGGGTTGGGAATGGCCAAGGTAGCTTGGAATGTCTGAGATGGCTAGGGCTGTAAGGACCCTTGCAGAGCATGAAGTCTGAACTTGTCCCCCCATTTCTCAAGTGGGAAAACTGAGGCCTAGAATGGGGCTTGCCTATGGTCCCACAGCTTGTGAGGGGCAGGCCCCGAGATGGGCATGTTGCAACCCTGGATTCCTGTGGACAGCCCAAGGCTGGGCTCTGTGTTGGCTCTTATCTCTCTGCCACAAGGACTTCCGTCTAAAATGCTCTGGAAGGGCAGCTGCCCTGGGGACCTTGGGCCAGAGCCATGGACAGACCCAATGGTCTATGTCTATTTGAGATGAAACAGTGGAGAGTGTGACCAGGAGCATATACCTTCCCTGCCCTCAGCCTGCAGGGTGGAGGAGGCTGGTGTAACTGAACCCTGGCTCAGGATGCCCAGGGACTCACAACCCCACTCCTGCTTGGAAGGTCAAGGCCAAGAATCGAGATCTCATCTGAGAACTGAACTGCTGGGTACTGTGCATCCTAAGACCACAGCCTTTACCTGCTCACAGCAGCACAGACCAGTCACCTTTACAAGGGAGGTCCTGGAACGACCACCCCACAGCCTTCCTGGGAGCTGAGAAAGTGACCACGGGGGAAGTGAGGGGATCGCCCTGCCCAGGCTGCTCCGTGGGCCCAGCCCTGCTGAGCCCTGAGAGAGTGAGCCGCAGAATTTCCCAAACAGGCACTGCAGCCTGGCTTCAGCCAGCACCCCATGGTCCGCGCTCCCGCAGAGAACCCACACCCTCTCCTGGCCTGGCACTAACCTTCCCGGCCCCGTGTACCTGCACAGCCTGAGGAGAGGCCGCTGGGAGAAGCAGCAGTTGGAGCCGGAGGATGGGCAGCAGACAAGAGAGCCTCTCTCTGTTCTCCCAACAAGGGCCGAAGTGTTTGTGCCTGGCGCCGGCCCGGCCCCAGCACCCAGCTTGGGACTCCCGGCAGCAGCCAGGGGACTGTTGTGTCACGCGGGAGCCAGCAGGGCTTAAGATGGGACCGAAGACCTCTGTTCCCTTGGGGACATCGCCTCCCCCTGGGCGTGTGGGTGGAAGGGGGTGAGCACAGCTGCAGGAGAGCCCTGGAGACACGGGGGCTCGTTAGAATGCGTGCGAGTGCGGGGGCAGGGGTGTGTGTGCAGGTGGTTCAGGCAGAGATGCGCTTCATTGTGTCTGTCTGTCTGCTGTATCAGTGTCTCTCTGGATGTTAAGGTATTTGTGCCTCAGTGTGACTACGTTTGTATAATTTTGTAGGTGTTTCTGTGCATCTATGACTGTGTGTTCTCACTCTGCATGTGTGTGTGTAGAGATGTGCTTCAGTGAGTCTCTGTGTAGTGTGTGGACACGTCAGTGTGTTACCTCCATATGTTAATGTGTTGTGTGTATGAGTGTGAGGTCTATGAATATGTGTGTGACAGTAGTCATTGTGTGTGTGTGTTCATATTGGTGTATGTCAGTATATCTGTGTGTGTGTGTGTGTGTGTGTGTGTGTGTGTGTGTAGGGCTCCGGCCTGTGAGAAGATACATTCCCCAGGGCCTGCCGAGGCCTGGTACAGACCATCTAGGGCTGAAGATGAGGTTCCAGAGACCTCAATCATGGCAGCTGAGAGGAGTTTGCCTCCCAAGAAACTGCAGGTGTTTCAGAGGCCAGGTGTCTGGCTCAGTCCCCCTGGCTTTGGTCTTTGCTGAACACTTGGCCCTTTGGGCCTTTCCCTGCTGGCCCTCCAGGGCTGTGCCACTGTCTCAGGGGCAGGGCTGGTTGGCTATGGAAGAGCCAGGAAGCAGCGTTCCAGCCAGCACCCTGGCTCATGATAACCTTGCTGCCTGGTGGGATAATGAAGTACTCACAGGTTCCCTTCCTCTCTCCTGGAGGTAATGAGGAGTATTGTAGGGAATGAAGGAGTTGACAGGGCCTGACACAGCCCCTGCCCTTCTGGAACTGTCTGTGTGGCTACCACATAACACACCCAGACTTCTGTAATTCACCAGTGGGGGAACCTGTGCGGTTAGGGTCAGAGTGGGTTGGTCAGAGAGGGATCTGAGCCCAGTGGCCTCAGATGTTCTCTGTCGGCTTGAAAGTGAGGGTGTCATACAAGCAAAACCCAAGTGAACAGTATCAGAGCCTTCCAACCTTTCAAGGAAACAGAAGTGTTGAACCAATACACAGATGAGTATGATATCGTGTTGACAAAATAAATGCCCAGAACAAGGGCATTTCTTTTCAATGACAAGACCCTGATGTGACCTTCATTTGGCAGCACTACTTAGAACCGGAAAACAATGGTGATAACAAAAATAATCTCCAAGTCCCACTGTAGGGCACTTCAGAATACCCGCCGACTCTAACAGCTCCTCTCTGGACCTTACATCCCTCTTGAGATACTGTCCCATTTCTCTGTTCCCCTTGTCAGGTAAACTCCCTGAAAGAGTTGTCTGGACTCAGTCCCCACTCCTTCTCCTTTTCTCTCTTGAACCCATTCCAAAGAGGCTATCATTCCAACATGCCAGTGGCACTACCACCTACTGGAAAGTCCAGGCCAGCAACTTGGAATTTATGCCAGAAACTTTGCACCCTCACCCCACTCCCACTTGACCATGAAATCCCCATTAGACTCAACCTTCAAAATAAATCCAGAAACCACTGCTCCTACCACCCGAGCTACCATCATCACTTGCATGGATTATTGCAATAGCTTCCCTACTGTGGCCCTATTCCCTTTACCCTCTATACTCTTCCTTCACCAAAAACCAGAATGATTCTTTTAAAATGTAAGTCAGATCATGTGACTTTGTTGCCAAAAAACTCCACTCACTTCCCATCACACTTAGGATTAAAATCCAAAGTCTTTACCACGGTCTGAAAGATTCCACGTGACCTGACTCCACCTCTACCTTGGTCTCTGGGCTCTAGGTCTCACTACACTGCAGCCCCTGTGGCTTTCTTGCTGTGCCTTGAACACACAGAGTGCACTCTGGCCTCCCGCCTCTTGTCCTTCCTTCCCTCTGCTTAGAAGACTTCCCCTGGACGTCTGCTGCAGGGCTGGCTTCCGCTAACATCACAGAGGTCTCTGTTCAGATGTCACCCCTCAGAGAGGTCTCTTCTGATTACGTATGACTGATGGTCCCAGTTTGTCTTGGACGTAAGGGTTTCCTGGGATATGAGATTTTCAGTGCTTAAACCAGTACAGTCCTGGGCAAACAGGATGGTTGGCCACTCCCACCTGTTCCCCATCCACATTTTCTGCTTTATGTTTTACTTTTGTAACACTTATCACTCTCTGGTACTTTATTATGCAACTCTTTTCATTGTTCATTTTCTGCCTCCAACTGGAACATCAGCTCTGCAAAGGCAAAGACCTTTCTTGTTCAGTGTTCAATCTCCAGCACCTACATTAAAGCTTGGAATATGGTTGGTGTTCAGTACCAATTTGATTTCTGAATCAAAGAATGAATTGATTCATATAAGATAAATTATATTACATATATAAAATGGAAAATTAACTAAAAACCAACAACAAGCCTACATAAATTGAAATGGGAACATATATGTGATACAATGTCAAGCAAAAAAGCAGGTTTCAAAATGATAGGTGACCAGGAATACCATCTTTGTAAAGAAAATAAAGATGTGAATACACATAGCCACCAAAAAAAGCCTGGAGGGCCAACGATCCAAGGTGACAGTGGGTTAGGTTATTTTTTATCTTTGTACCATTGCATAAAAATTCTCAAGGTGTTGCTGTTCACTTAATACTTCGGTACTAAGTCCTGGTGGGAACTTGGACGTGCTCATTGTCAACTACCACATTCTCCCATCGCCTTGACTGTGACTCCCACACCTGAGCAACTCTCAGCTCCTAAGGCATCTTTCTCTCTTGCACCACTGCTCTCTGATTTTTTGGCCAGAGGCTGAACATCAGTACTTTCTCCCAACAAGAATTCAGACCACTCCCAGAGGGTGGTCCTAGCTCCTCCGTCAGCCCTCCCCCAATCCTCCCCAGAACTCGCCCCAGCCTAGATTTGGATCCCTCTTCCCCCATCACTACGTGGATCTGCTGAATGCGGTGGGAATGGGGATCACACAGTGCCCTCTTCCTGGAACAACCCCCTGCCCAATCTGATCTGCTCAGCTAACCCTTTGCACCTGTCCTCACTTGTCTTCCTCAGAAACCTCCCCAGACCACCCTCAACCCCATGAACCCTAGCTCCCTTCCTTGTGCCCACTTCTGCTATCATACCTGTCTTCACTCTACTGTAATTCATTCACACACGCCTGCCTGCCCAGTGCCCACCAATGACAGTGCGTACCAAGTGCCAACTGATCTTCTTTTGTTCCCACAGTGCCATGGGTGAGGAACCCTTCATTCCTGTTTTAAGGAGGATGAAACTGAGGCACAGAGAGGTGAAGTGACTTGATCACGGCATCCAGGTAGTAAATGATATGACTGGGATTTGAACCAGGCAGACTGACTCCAGAGCCCATGGCCTAGAATTTCAGCAGGAAGTTAGGAATTTAGAAAAAGAGGGAAGGAAATTAGTGGGAAGGAAGTGAGGATTAAATGGGTTAGTTAGGAAGGAAGAAAACTAGGCAGCTGAGAAGGTGCAAAGTTAGTTGAGGGGGAAGGAGGGAAAACAGAAAGAAGGGAGGGAGGGGAGAGTTAAGAATCAAAAAGAAAGGGAGGAATTAGGAAGGAGGGTGTTGGGGAGGGAAGGAAGTCAATAGGGTAGTTAGGAAGGAAATTAGCTGGGTAACTAGTTCCTAAATTTGGCAGATCAACAGGCTGGAAGGCAGGTGTCCTGCTCACGGCTCAGCCTCTCACCTGAAAGCTCTGGGTCGCAGCTCAGGTCCTGGGGAGCAGCCCCGTGCACAGCTCTGCCTTCTTGTTTCTCTGCATTGTCCCTCTGCCCTGAAGCCCAATCCTGACTTGCCGGACAACCTTCAAAGTCAGGAGCGACCTGTCACCCACTCGCTCAGGCGCCCAAACCAGCTACAGTTCAACCTTCCAGCGCTGCTGGCTGGGAACTGGCTGCAGGACCTTCCAGTTAATAATTAACCGCTGGACCTGAATCACAATGCTGGCTGCACCCACTGGCACCTCAACGGGGCCCTGCCCTGGGGACCCTTTTTTAAAAGCGACAGCACAACTTAAGTTGTGTGACCTTGGGCAAGTGACTCCAGCTCCCTGAGCCTCATGTGAATAGGTGATGATGGTGTGTGTTCTGCCTTACAGGGAGGGTCCCTGAAGTCCCTTGCAACACTGTCACATTTCATTCTCTGAAATCTTCTCCCCCAACCCAGCCCCCTTCTCCAAGTCCAGCTCAAATGCTGACTTTCCCACAGACCCTTTCCTGACTATATCAGCAGACTCACTTTCCCCATCTCCTAGAGCCTGGAGAACCGACCATGAAAAGGGCTTGTCTTGCAAAACTCTCCCAGATGGGGACCACCAGCCTCTGTGATTAGTCCATTCGTGGACACATCTAGGGAGGGGCAGCACACTCCCTCTGGAGCCAGCCTCATCACCTGACACATCTAGCATTCTCTTGTGTTGAGCCAAAGGTTGGGCCCAGAGCTCCCCTGCTCTGGCACTGCCTGGGCACTGACCTGAGAGGAGACCCATGCCCTACTCTGCCCTTCAGAGAACTGAGGCTCAGGAACCAGGGCTCAGCTCACTCCAAGCTTTCTCCTGCTTGATCTGAAGTGCCCAGACCAAGGGTCCTAACTCAGGGTCTGGCCTGCTGGACAGGTAAGAAAAGCTCTGCCCAGTGCCTCCCTTCTTAGCAGGCAACTCAAAGTCTGACTACTAAGCTTCTTTCTTTGTGGCCTTTCCAGTAAGATGTCAACAACTTCCCAGTCATTCTAGTGCCTTAGAAACTTGCTGCTCTAATGTGCTTTGGAGGAGCCCAGCCTGCCCCACTCTCCGCCTCCAGCAGCACACTCAGCAGCAGGTGCCTGGCTCCCACCCAGAGAGGGGCGTTGGCTGGCCCCAGTGCACCAAGCAAATCAGGGCAGAGCCCCCGTCCTGCCCCTTTCCCCAGCTGAGCTGCTCTGGCTCCACCAAGCTCCTCCTCCTCTACATTCCTTCTCCTCTAAGCTCCCAAAGCCAAAGGAGAAAAAAAAAAAAAAAGCCCACATATTGGTATTGCACAAACTGTATGGAAGAATTCCAACACAGAGAAGAAAGGGAAATAAAAGTGAAAGCGTCTCCTCCAGCCCGTCTTCAATCTCATTTCCAGAGGTAACTGCTGTTACCTAAACAGTGACTCTCCTTCCAGACTTTTGTCTACACCCTTATCTCCATATCTCAGACATTTCTTCCTCCACTCTACATATTGTTCAGCAACTCACTTTTTTTTTCTCAAACATGGTTTTCCGTGTCAACACCTAGAGATTCAACTTGTTAAAAATACTTGCATCACATTGTATGTACCCCATGGGATAAATTGCCCCATTCTTATTCCCTGTTCACCGTTCCTTTGTGGATGGACATTTAACCCATTACCAGTTCCACTATAATT
This sequence comes from Vicugna pacos, assembly GCF_048564905.1. NCBI lineage: Eukaryota > Metazoa > Chordata > Mammalia > Artiodactyla > Camelidae > Vicugna > Vicugna pacos. Next base: position 32,553,446 of record NC_133005.1, on the reverse strand, counting down.
CTAACATGACTGCAGAGAACATCTTTGTGTTAATTCCCTGTGGCCTCATGTTTCCTTCTGATAAATTCCTGTAAATGGGAGTGCTGGGTTAATTTTGACCTCTCTACAAAATTACTGGAAAAAGCTGTCCCAACTGACATGGCTATCAGCAGTGCTTAAACTTGCCCTTTCCCCTCAAAGATACTGCAGAAAATAGTCAAGGCCACTCCTGCCCTGAGGCCACTGCAGTCAAGCATCTCCTCCCCGTCTTCCTCTTACTTCTTCTCTCCCCTCCCACCCTTCCTGTGTCTTCTCTCTCAGCCTACTGGTTTCTGTTGTTTGGGTAGGAAGGTCAAAGATATGTTCTTGGAAGGGGTTGGAGGGAGGGTGGGGTGAGCCGATGGGGGCGTGGGGATGGGTGGTGCAGGGGGTGCGGGTTTGTGGTGGGTATAGCTCAGTGGTGGTTCAATCCCCAGTACCTCCATTAAAAAATATATATATATATAAATATATATATATTTTCTCAGGGATGAGAAGGGGAAACAAGAGCCTAAACCAATGGGAACCCACCTCCGTGAATGTTCCCTCCACCTTGCCATTTCTCAGCTCACTTTTCTGTACTTTATCTGCACCACCCCCAGCCTCTGCACCCACATCCCACCACTCCCCACACCTGCACACACCTTCTCCCACCTGCAGATTCACCCATGGGCAGAGGGAATAACAGGTATTGGGGCAGCACTTAAAAACCTGTTACCCCCATGGGCTGGGTACAGGACCCTTGGCCAACAGAGTTCATACATAGGCCAGAGATAAGCCCCCCAGTTTTCTTTTAGAAAGGGAAGATTTTTAGAAAGTGATGAATGTACACTATTTTAAAAATCAAGCTGGACTATGTGCTTTAGCTGCTTCCTTTGGTATTTACCTCCACGTGTCTAAATAGTATGATCATACTGCTATTCGTCTGTCTTTCATTTTTAGAAATTTTCAGATGACTTCCTTCCTACGGTATTTAGATCTTGCCCACCCAAACACACGCTTCCGCTTTTCCTAAAGTTAATGAATAGTTGCCTCATTTAATGGTTTAAAATACTGAACACATATCTATGTGTACACACACACATGTAATTCTCTCTTACTCTCTGATAGAGCTGAAACCATCCTCCTAATACAATAATATATCAGTTTCAGTTTGTTTGTTTGTTTCTTATCCTCTTCTCACCTAGATAGTCGCTCAGTTGTCAACCTGGCCCTTCCTTTCCCATTACTCTGGACATTCCTTTTGTCCCTCTCCTTGTAAGATGTCCTGTTTCCTGGATCCTATGTTTTCCTCTTATAAAAAATTTTTTAAATTGTGGTTAAATCTATATAACTCAAAATTTGCCATTTTAACCATTTATTAAGGTTATTTAACCATTATTCAGTGTCATTAAGTACATTCATAATGTTGTGCAACCATCATCATCATCTATTTCCAAAACTTTTTCATCACCCCAAAGAGGAATTCTGTAGCCATTAAGCAATTAATTCCCAATTCCTCCTTCACCCCAGCCCCTGGTAACCTCTACTCTATTTTCTGTCTCTATGAATTTGCCTATTCTGGATATTTCCTATAAGTGGAATCATGTAATATTTTCCTTTTGTGCCTGGCTTATCCCACTTAGCATAATGCGTTCAAGGTTCATCCATTTTGTTTATTCTGTTTTCTGGTTGAATAATATTCCGTCGTAAGGACAGTCCAAATTTTGTCTACCCATTCATCTATTGATGGACACTTTGGTTGTTTCTACCTTTTGGCTACTGTGAATAATGCTTCAGTGAACACTGGCATATAAATATCTGTTTTCAAAACTGTTAGGCATATACTTAGGAGTGAAATTGTTGGATAATATGGTAATTCTATGTTTAGCTTTTTGAGGAATTAAAGTTTTCCTCAAATAGCCAAACGTTTCACGGTGGCTGAACCATTTTATATTCCAACCAGCAGTTCCCCCACATCGTTGCCAGCAATGATTATTTTCCTTTTTTTTTTTAATCATAGCCATCCTAGTGGGTGTAATACGGTATCTCATTGTGGTTTTGGGTTTTTTAATCTCATTGTGGTTTTGATTTGCATTTTTCTAATGACTAATGATGTTGAATATCTTTTTGTGTGTTTTTAGCCATTTGTATATCTTCTTTGGAGAAATGTCTAGTCAAATCCTCTGCCCATTTTTGGGGGGAGAGTAACTAAGTTTATTTATTTTTAATGAAGTTACTGGGGATTGAACCTAGCACCTCGTGCATGCTAGGCACGTACTCTACCACTGAACTATACCCTCCCCCACCTCTGCCCATTTTTTATTTGGGTTGCTTGTCTTTCTGTTGTTTAATTTTAGGAGTTCACTATATATATTCTGGATGTTAAAGCCTTGTCATATATATACACTCTGCACATATTTTCTCCCATTCTGTCAGTTGTCTTTTCACTTTCTTGAGAATGTCCTTCAATGTACAAAAGTGTTTAATTTCGATGAAGTTCTACTTGCCTACTTTTTTCTTCTGTTGCTTGTGCTTTTGGTGTCACATCTAGAATCTGTTGTCAATTTCAAGGTCATAAAGATTTACCTCTATGCTTTCTTCTAAGGGTTTTATGGTTTTGGCTCTTATATTTGGGTCATTGATCCATTTTGAGTTCATTTTTTTATATAGGGTAAGGTAGGCATCCAACTTGACTTTTTTTAACACGTGGAAATCCAGTTGTCTCAGTGCCATTTGTTGAAGAGAGTATTCTTTCCCCACTGAATGGACTTGGCTCTTATGAAAAATCAACTGGCCATAGATGTTTGGTTTTGTTTGTGGACTCTCAGTTATATCCAAGTGGTCTTTCTGTCTGTCCTTACGCCAGTATCATACATTTTGATTACATTATTTTTGCACTAAGTTTTGAAATCCAGAAGTCCGAGTCCTCCAACTTTGTTCTTTTTCAAGACTGTTTGGCTTTGGGGCATCCTTTACAATTCCATACGAATATGAGAATCAGCTTTTACATTCCTGCAAAAAAGGCTATTGGAATTTTGATAGGATTTGCACTGAATCTATAGATCACTTTGGGCAGTGTTGACATCTTAACAATATTGTCTTCCTACCCATGAATATTGCCTTTCCATTTATTTAGGTCTTCTTTCATTTCTTTCAGCAATGTTTTGTACTTTTCAGTATGTAAATCTTTCACCTCCTTATTTAAATTCATTCCTGGGCATTTTATTCTTTTAGATGCCAGTGTAAATGGAACTGCTTTCTTAATCTCCTTCTTGGATTGTTTGTCATAGGTATGTATACATACAAATAATTTTTGCCTGTTGATTTTATGCCCTGCTACTTTGTTTATTAGCCCTAGCTGCTTTCTTGCAGATTCTTTGTATGTGTTGTTATCTGTCATCTATGAATAGAGATAGTTTTACTTCTTCCTTTCCAGTTCGGACTCTATTTTTCTTATGAAATTGCCCTGGCTAGAGCTACTGGTACAATACTGAATAGCAGTTGTGAGAGTGGGCTTCCTTGTCTTGTTTCTGATCTTAGGGGGAAAGCTTTCAGTGATTTACTGTTGAGTACATTAGCTGAGGATTTTTTTGGTAGATGCCCTTTGTCATGTGGAGGAAGTTCCTTTCTATTCCTAGTTTTCTGACTGTCTTTATGGTGAAAAGATGTTGGGGTTTTGTCAACTGCCTTTTCTACATCAATCGAGATGATCATATGTTTTCCCCCTTCATTCTAGTAATGTGGCATATGATACAGATTGATTTTCTTATGTTGAAAAGACATAGCCTCGCATTCCTGGGATCTTGCTTTTTTGATTTACTCTCTCATGTTGATGGAACACATCCTCCAGTGGCTTCCTGAGGAAAGGAGCACAGAAGGTAAAAGTTTGAAAGCTTGTATGTTCAAAAACGTTCTGCCTTCATATTTGATTGACGGTGTGGCTGGGTACGGAATTCTAGGGTAGAGACAACTTTCCTTTGGAATTGTAGAGACACTCCTCCTTTCTCTTGCTTCCAGCATAGCTATTGAGAAGGTCAATGCTACTGTGGTTCATGTTCCTTTGGATGTGACCTGTTTTATCCTCTCTGGAAGCTTTCAGATCTTTTCTTTGTTCTCATTTTTCTGACATCTCACAATAATGTAGGTTGGTGTCGTTCCTTTTATATCCATTGTGCTGGGCATTCAGAGGGAACTTTTGATTTGTCCCTCAAGCCTGAAATTTCCTCTTTTTTTTAAGTTTGTTTTCATTTTATATAATTTGTTTTCTCTGTTCTCTTTTGTTGGGATTCTTATTAGCTGTATATTGGACTTCCAGTTAGTCCCATAATTTTTTTTATTCTTTCCCATTTTCATCTCTTTTTTTATTCTACTTTCCAGGCAATATCAACTTTATCTTTCAATTCTTATGTTGAATGATTTTATCTCTGCCATCACAATTTAAATTTCCAAAAGTCCTTACTTGTCTCTCAATGTCTCTTTTCCTTTTACAGCAGCCATGGCCAGTAGAGGATTAGCTTCCAACAAGTGGAAGGATCAATTCTTTCACTGTGATAGGTGGCGAAGAAGGAAGGATAGATGTAGGTAGGGGAGACTGTCAGGTGAGGTGGCAGGAAGGAGGGGTGTTCCTTCTTATGACTTCCATTTGCTCTGTGACATAGATGGTGAGGACAACTATTGAGACAACAGGGAAGGTAATAAGGTAGGAGGAGGTTTGAGGAGCACTGAAAAGAGAAGTCAAAGGTAATTCCCTACCCCCTACCCCAAAACTCCAGGGGCAGCCCTAAGGGTTTACCCTGAAACCAGAGACCATTAGTCAACCATGGCACCAAACTGCTCACTCAGGTAAGTTCTTCGTCAAGGTGTAGAGAAGATGGGCTCTTGAACAGCACTATGGTTGGTATTCTGGAAGAGAGCAGGGCAAAGGAATTAAGGATGTTAACAGCAAGGGGCTGATGTGATTGAACATTTCTGCCACCTTCCCATCTGCTCACACCATCTCTGGGAAACTTAACAAATTCCACCTATTCAGTGTGACATTTCCCCACCTGAAAATTTGAGGTTATTTTAAAAACCAGAGTCTTCACTGAATTTTCTGCCCTTGACCATTTATAAATTGTCAAGGATCAGGCTGCTTTCATGCTGTTCTTAGGGGGTTCTGTTGTTTATATTTCTCTAGGTTGACAAATATACCCATTTATTTTTATCCTCTATTTCTTGTCTTTAAAATAGAATAAAAATCAAATTCTTCAGGATCCCTAACAGCAAAGAACATGCTTTATTCTCTTCAGTAATGACACTGATATTCATTCTGTGTTCTTCTGGATGTTTTATCACCAAAACAGAAACAGACTCAAAACAGAAACAGACTTAATTCTTCAAGTTTATTTATGTTGTTTCATTACACTGACAAAATACACCACATTTTGTTTTCTCCTGCAAGAGTCAAGAGTCACTTTATCTTAAACCAGAAGATTCTCTTAAAGAACACGCACATGTATGTGCACACACACACTCATGAGGCAAGTACAAAAAACTCCACCAAAGTGCATATGAATGAAAGTGCAAACAGGCTTCATTTTTGAACTCTGAGATCATTCTCTCTGCTCCAGAAATTAAACAGAATGCTTCTTACTGCCCTCGGGCGGAACAGGGCAGGGGATGGGAGAGGCTTGCCAGGGGCCAAAGTGTAGGCAGTTCCTGCTGCTGGAGAGCAGGGTGGAGGGCACAGGGCAGTGGTGCCCACTCCCTCCCTTCACTGCGCTCCCAGGTCAAGGTGCGATGATCTCACTTTGGGAAGGAATGGGGGTGAAGGGGCAGTGGGGTGGTCAGCAGGCAGAGTTCTTTCTCCATTTTTTATGATTTGGTTTCTTTCCAGAGTTGACAGTGATACAGAAAGTGCTGAGGCTTCAGAGTTCGGAGGCCTGGGGGCTCTTTTCTTCAAGGCCCCTGGTCCATCCTGCCTTTTCCATAGACAAGCATTGGGATGGAGGTGGGCAGACCCACGTGGCAAAGTCACCCCAGCCGCTCTCCTTAGAAGAGGTGAGGCCCCACAGCACGGCTGGGCGAACTTGCTGTCTTCTCTCCACGACGCAGTCAAAGAGCATCCCTCCTCAGTTTCACAGACAAGCACCCAAGGCCACGGAGCTGCTGGGTTTCACCACCACCCAAGCAACCAAGATAGAGAGGCTCAGACTTGCTCCTCCTTACTCTTGGCCAAAGGACCCCCCACCCACCCCCGCCGTGCAGTCTCTGTAAACCCAACCCCCGCGAGGCAGGGCCTGGCCAGCCCTCCCAGGACAGCGTTGCCTCTAAGGACCGTCTGAAGCCCTGCGGCAGTTCAGCTGGGGGCTGAGTGGCTGCCCCGGCCTCTGTGAGAGAGGGTCCCCTCCTGGGCTGGGGCAGGAACTTAATAGAACTTTGGGTTTCCCACTTCTGCAGGAAAGGTAAAGCTTCATATTTTAACAAGAATAGCCCTTGACATTTTCCCCACGCCGAGCCTCACATCTGCACCCGACAAACACTTCTGAGAGTGCCTGCCCTGAGCGCGCGCGCGCACACACACACACACACACACACACATATCAGGTGATGGAGAGAAGGTGTCTGGGGAAGGCCCAGCTGCATACCCTGCAGGCCCATCTCAGCACCTGCGGCCACGGGAGCTTGGTGGTGACTCCTCGCCTCAGTGTGTGAGGCCAGCTCTTGCTGGGGCCTCTGCCCCCACCAGGTTTGGCAGTGGCTCACCGGAGGCTAGGCCCCTGCTTGGACAGAAAGGTCAAAGTCCCAGAGCCCCGACAGGCACCCAGCTGGCAGTGCAAAACAGATGGAAAGGCATAAGGGACACAGAGAATTCAAGGACAGAAGAATTCACCTTCCCAGCTCCCAACTTCAAGGGGTCTTTGTAACACTCCCCAAGACATTCAAGGGACAGATTGAATATGATGTTTTGTGGGGGGGTGTGCTAGGCAGACTGCTACATTCCTAGGGCAGGAGGCCTGGCAGGCATGGGGCCCTGACCCCCAGGGCAACACCTCAGCTGAGCCCCGTGGCTGCAGGGAAGGATGCTACGTGCAGTTTTGAGGGCCACCATGCCTGCCGGAGCTGCCCCACTGGGCAAAGGCCTGAGATTATCTGATGTACCCTGGTGCTGGCTACCTAGCCGGCCAGGCTGCCTTCTCTCCACACTTGACACAGGAGGGGTGCATGGGGAACATCCGTGGAAACTTAACCTCTGCTACAGACATTAAACAGGCTCTAACCACCTGCTCTGCTGGAAACAGGACTGGGCATGGAACACTGAAATGCCACGTGGCCCAGAACTGGGCATGTTAAAGAAGGCATCCTGGCTCCGAATCCTCCACTTCTGGCCAAAAGGGAGAAAGGCAGACATACCTTCCCAATCGACCCTATGAAGATATGTCTCTGGGGCTCACCCACCCAACGAGGAGGGAAGAGCCGGTAGGGTCTGGCCAGGCTGTGGCTGGGGGCACTGCCTGGAGAACCAGGCAACAGAATAAGGGGAGCAAAATCAGCAGACAGAAAGCAGGGAGGTGTTTTTGAGTAAATACATATGGGGCTGGGTCGCTTCCTGGTAGGAGGAAAGGAGACAAGGCAAGAAAAGCATAGAGAGATGTCGAGGAGAAAAGGGCCTCAGATTGGAGGACTCCCGTTCTGCTAGACTTAACTGCTGAGAGAACGACCCTTGGGGATGAAACAAGTCGGCTGGAGATGTGGGGCGGCCATAGGTGGGGCACCTCCAACCTGCTCCGTCAGTAACACTCCCCTTGCCTGGTCACAGCCTCACCGGTGTGCCTGGTGGCAGATGATCTCCAGGACTTGAGGGGGGGCTAGGACTCCATTCTCCCCAGGGTTCCTGTGCTCTCTTGCACCTTGTAGGAGGCAGCCCCGGAGAGAGGGACCACCCCTGGTAAGGTACCGAGGGCAGTGGGGCACAGATGGGGTATGAGGGACTCAAGGCGGGAAGGAGGCATCAGCTGCAGAGGGAGGGCCAGCCCTGAGCCAGTCACTTTAAGGAGTCATCCGCGTTTTTGAACATGAGAATGGCGTTATAGATCTTCAAGGCGGGGCCCAGCTTGACGCTCATGATCTTCACAATGTCAGCCTGTGTCAGCAAAAGGAAGGCCTCGCCGTCAATCATCTGAGGGGTTGCGGGAGGGCGGTGGAAAGTGGAGAAGGTGGAGAGGGTCACAGGGAAGGAGGAGGGCGGGGATATGTGTGGGGAGTGGGGAGGGGAGAAAGAAAATTGGAGTCAAGGACCAATGGGGGAAAGGAAGGAGGAGGGAGGGGGAGAGGAAGGAAAAGGAGAAAGGACAAGGGAGGGAGAAAGGAAAAAAGGAAGACAGCAATGGGGACAGAGAAGGAGAGAAAGATATCCACTGGTTCCCCACGTTCACACACACACACACACACACACACACACACTCCTCTTTCTGCTGACTGGTCTGGATTTCAGTGTGTATTTGCATAACGTCTTCTGAGTCCTCACTGATAGTGGCTTCAAAAAACCTGCTGTGACTGTCCCCACCCAACCCACTGCTCACTCTCAGTGCTGCTATGGTAAACAGGCAGATACTATGGGCATTCCAACACCATGCAGGCTGAGCTCTACCATGTTACCTATGAGCTATTCTTGAGAAGAGGTGGGGAAGAGAGGAAGAGGGAAAGACAGAGATTTAATCTGAATCCAACTAAGCCTCTGCATCTGACGTCAGTTTATAGGAAACACAGGGGAGAGTGAAGCTAGTTAAATGACACCATGAGGAAGCAATGAGAAGGATCCAGGACACATTCTCCAAGACTTTTTCCAATGTCATGAAAAAAGAAAAAGGAAAAAAATGGAGAAAAAAACCACTCTAGAATATAAGATATTTAAGAGACACCACAACCCAAATCAATTATGTGGACCTTGTTTGGGTCCTGGCTCAAAAACACCAACTGAAAAAGATACTCTGGGTACAAGCAGGGAAATTTGAATACAGACTGGGTCTTAGGCGATATAAATGAGTTACTGTCAATTTGTTTGGTGGGATAACAAGTTTGTGGTTATGGAGAGAAAGACTTTCGTTTTCAGAGATGCACGCTGAAGTACCCAGGGGTGAAATGTCAGGATGGCCATTATTTACCTAAAATGACTTCATCTAAAAACAGGTGAAGCAAATATGGAAACTGCTGATAATTGTTAATTCTACAGGAGAGGTATAGGAGTAGGGAAAGGGAGGGGAGAAAGCAGCCATGGAGGATGCAATGAGGGGAAGAGAGCGGGGGGGGGGGGGTGCTAGGGATGGGGTGGGGGTGGGGTGGTGAGCATGCAGGGCACTGCCTCTCTGGGAGTGGGCCTGGCTGGGCTGGAGATCCTCTGGGCAGGAGGTCCATGCAGCTCCTGGTCCCACCATTGAGCTTGAAGAACCCCCTCCTCTGGGTACTGGGACCCCTTTTTCAAAGAGGCATCCTTTCCCCCCTCCTTAAGAATCATGGCAAATAAAACACTTCTATGCTGTTTCTTATGTGCTCAGCACTGTTCCTAAACACTTTTCATATATTAACTGACTTAATCCTCACAACAGCCCTCTGAAGCAGTACCAGTATTACCCCCATTTTGCAGATGAGGAAACAGAGGCAAAAAGGCTAAGGAGTTTGCTCTCATCACGTTATGCTGGGCCATGCACACAATAGATACCAATAATTATTTGCTGAATAAATTAAATGAATACAAAAGAGCTACAATAAAGCTGATGAAGAGGAACTAGGCACTTTCCTTAGCACCATCAGTGATGACTACCAGACTCTACAGACTGCCCATAAGACCATCTCTCTGATATGCTCTAGTTTCTCATTCACAAAGCATCCCTCTAATGACTGATCTATGCCCCAGCTGGAAAGTATCCTGACTCATGTCCCTGAAAGCATCAGCTCAGCCAGAGAAAGCCTACTCCCTGGAGCATGGTCCTCCCTGGGGAAATTGATGATGTGGACCAGATCCTGGAGAAGGCAATCCTCAGACCCTGCAAAGGTCCTCCTCCACCCTGAGATTCTATTTGACGCTGGTGGTCCACCAGCACACCTTCCCAGCTTTTGCCATTGCTTTTTGTATCACAGATCAGATGTACCGATACATAGCAGATGTTTCTGGGAGAGATAGACCTTCTCCTAAAAAAGGGAGAATGCTGGAGGATCGAATTCTGGAGTGGCTGTGCAGCTGGCTAAATCATTGTACTTGAAGAGCATTGATTTACAACCTGTTGTCACCTAAAGGAAGATCTCTAATGGGTGCTACGTGGCTCTGCTCTGTCTCATTAAACATGTACAGTGAAGATTTGGTTGAAGACACTGAAGGCTTATTTATCAAAGGTACAAGCTGTATGAGGCTGGAAAGCCTTATTAATATCAGAGATGACAGAATCAAGATTTAAAACAATGAGACTATGAAACGAACAAGATAATATTTAATAGGGATAAATGTAAAATTTTACATTAGAGTGATTAAAAAAACCAGTGGTACAGGTAACACACTGGAAAATTTGGTTGGAATATAATAGATAATTGATATAAAAGGTATTTGTGGACTTTGAGGAACTCCAAACTGGTGTGATGTGGCTATGATAAAGCTAGTGCAAACTAAAGGTTTGCTAATAAACATACAGAGTTCAAATATAGAGAAGAAAACAACCCAAATGCCCATTAACAGGAGAACTGTGGGATAGTCATAAAATGCAGCACTGCTCAGAAGTAAAAAGAAACTAACTGCTGGTGTACAAAGTAACATGGATGAACCTCAAAAACATTACACTGAAAAAAGACAGACACAAAAGAGTATGTGCTGTATGACTCCATGTAGATGAAGTTCAAGAACAGGTAAAACTAATTTATATGGTTGCCTGTGAGAGCGGAGACTGACAAAAAGGGCCAAGAAAGAACTCTCTGGTATGATGGAAATGTTTTATATCTTGATTGACATATTGGGTTCAGGGAGTACACATTTCTCAAAACTTGCACAATTGTACTTTTAAGATGCGTGCATTTCATTCCATGAATATTTTACCTCCATTGAAAAACATCTAGGCGTCGGTTCGTCGGTTGTAACAAAGGTGCCCCTCTGGTGGGGGATGCTGATAGCAGGAGAGGCTGTGCGTGCGTAGTGGGGCTGGGGGTATACATGGGAACTCTCTGTACCTTGCTCTCTTAGTTTTGTTGTGAACCTAAAACTGCTCTTCAAAAAATAAGTCTTTTTAAAAACAAAAGCAAGAAACACCTAGGGGAGCAGCAGCCCAGGGTGCTCTGTGTGGGTCAGAGGGCATCTGAAACATGGGGCGCAGCTCTGGACACACCCTTTCCAATAAGATCACCAACCCAGAAGGCAAGCACCCAGTTTGGGGAGGCCTTTGGGAGCTCCAGCACACAAGGATCTGACGAAGACATTGGCTGCACTGGGCCTGGATAAAGAGACTATTCCAGGGAAGGGGGAGCAGACGTCTTTCTTTTGGGCACCTGGCCTGCAGGCGGCGTCTGTGGGAGGCTGAGGCCACACTCCCCTGCGTGAAGCAGGTGCACGTACTCTTTGGAAGGAAGATCTAAACAATCAAAGGTCCCTTCCAGTTTCAAACACTACAGGTTAGGAGAGTCAAGGTAAAGTTCTTTATTTAAGGACAACTACGCACTGGAAGTCAGAACTACCACTGGCGGAGCCCTCGCTGTATGTGGGTACAGTGATGGGATTTACGTATTACTGTACCGTATTGCTTATAGTAATAGATACGCTGGTAATACGGTTACACTAGACATTCTGGTACACGATCCACTCATCATTTCCAGTGCTCACACGGCCCTGCAAGGTAGTCATCATTACACCCACTTTATCTCCATTTTACAGATGAGAAGACATAGACCCAAAATTTAAGTTCTAATCAGCAGAACTAAGATTCAAACCCAAATGTCTACAAAGCTAGTGTTCTTGCCCCTAAAACTCACTGCTTCTCATCTTCGGTAAGCTTTTGGGTCTGGATTTTAAGTGTGTTCGGATCTTGCAGTAAATGGCAACACCTGTGCCGTTCAAAATACACCTTAACTGGCTGTCACTGGGGAAGCTAAATTTGGAAAACAGAAGTCTGAGCAGAGGAGTGAATGGAATCCTGTTTCAGGACGGTATTCCCTTCCTGAGGATGGTCTGAACACAGAGGGTTCCGTTCGCAAGCTGGGCCGTGGTCAGTACTGGATTTTTCTCAAAGACATGGGTCACTATGACTGGTCCCCATCAGGTGGGACCACAGAGGGCCCTCCCCAGCTGGGGGTGGTGCTAGGGAGGGCACCTGCGTTCTGCCGCCTCAATGACAGTGACCCTCCTCTGTCCCCACTCTGTACCTTACCTCATCTTTGAAGAGCCGTGCTTGGTCCTCACAACCTGTCAGGGTCTGAACGAAGCTGAAGACCTTGGAAACCAAAGAAGACATGTTGCCAAGGGGACAGGGCTCGGGAGTGTAGGGAAGAGGAGGGCCCAAGAGGCCTTGGTGCCTTCTGGGCTGTGACACTTCTGCTTTTTCTTATCAGCCTGACAGGATCCTGCGACTCTGTGCTGCTGGGTACGTGAGGCGAGGCCCTTTGCTCCCGAGGCCCAGGGCTGAACCTGTCTCTCCTGCTGGACTTCCAGCTGGACCAGCAGTATGCCCCCTGCCCCATCCACCAGGATGGGCCTATCAACCCTGCAGGGCAGCGGGGGGGGACTGTGGACCGGAGGGATGAGCAGGAGGTTGGAGGTTGTGTCAGGAGCAGTGTATGCTCTGTCTGACAGGGGCCTTTCTTCAGCCCTCCCACCAGGGTGTGGTGGGGCAAAGCAGAGGCGGAAGGAGAGGGAGGGGCCCTCACCCCTCACCTCATCGATGGTCCACTTGGCGACTGTTGAGGCTGAGATGCCCGCCACGCCCGGCAGCAGCTTGCAGTGCTGCTCCCAGCATACTGACAGTGATCGGTCAGGGTGGGCCGACAGGGCCGACATGAAGAGGGACTGGTGCATGACGTCGGCGGTCAGTGCTGGAAGGCAGAGACAGAGGCTGGCAGGCCGAGGCCGAGGACTAACTTGGTCCCCAAAGCCCACTCATACCCAGGCCACCTGGGGGCCTGGCTGGCAGAGTGGACAGGATCACAGCTCCTTCTGACAGCCCTGCAGAGCCAAGAGGCCAATGCAGATCTCCTGACTCCCTTGCGGCAAAGTGGGTTCCTCACATTATAGACTGAGTAGAATGACCCTACCCACATCCCTTTGAGGCTGCATCACCCTAGGTGCTACAAGGATGCTCTTCTCCCCTGGAGCGGCTGCAGCATCAGGGAAACACTGCTCTCTAGATACCCTGCATCACAACGGCCTCCAACCTCCAAGCAACCTCAGCTCTGACATCAAAAGTCCATTCTGTTTGCCCTCCTTTTCCTAAGTCCTTTTGGGCCCCAGACAATTCCTGCAGCGTCAGGGGGATTCTGTTTGAGAATCAGAATCAGCCTGTCCAGTCTGAGGCGCACCCCTAAGACAATGACACTTGCCTCAAGTTCCCTTCCTTCCCCACCTCCGCATCGCAGCCCAGTCTGGTTCCTTGCCTGCGTGCCAGCCCCCAGGCTACTCTGGCACCTGTAGGGTGATCCCTGACCCACTTGTCAGCTTCACATTATTTGTCACTCTGCTTCCTGATCTGGTCCTTGAATCCCTGACCCCTGACCTCCAGCCTCAAAGCAGCTCCATGATTTGATGAGGGACCCTGAGACCTGGCTTCCTCCTTGGCCAGGCCTGGGGCCTGTCTGCTTGGACTTCATCTACTTTTGGTGACTCTGACAAATGTAGCCCCTGCCCACCTTACCTGCCTTGACTGGCCTTGGGCCATGTGGCCACTTTCCCATAGGGCTTGCCCTGCTTCTGCCCAGAGGCCAAGAGAGCTGGCTCTTTCCTGTTCACTTGGTGCTAATTCTAGACTCTCATGAACCTGACCCTTCACCACCCTCTTCCCGCAGGCCCACCCTGCACATTACACTGTCCTTCTGTCTCTCCCCCTTGTCTTTTGCCTTGACTCCCCTGCACCTCACAATCAGCCTCAGAGCCTCTAAGATCTCGTTTCCAGCCCCACTGACTGTTCTGTAACTGCCTGCCTGCTGCCTCTCTGCTCATCAGCTCAAAGCCAAGCTCCTGTCCACACCCAGAAGAGCCCCACCCTCAGGACAACCAGGGAGCCTGCGACCATGGCACAGCCCAGCCAGCCGTCCCAGGACAGCCTGGAACTCCTGTGACAGTTCCACCACTAGCACTTCCTCTACGTGGCCATAGGTTTGGCCTCCTGCCCACCCAGGTGCCCCTTTTGCAGCCCTGTGTCTGGTACTCCGTGCACCATAGTGAGGAGTCTGGGAGCTGAGCCCCTTGTCTTCCCCGGAGCACAGGACAGGAGCTTGCACAGGCTGCCCTGGTGTCTTATCTAACTGCAGAACATCCAGCTATGGGTCAGAAACAGCTCCTCTTGTTCTCTCTTTTTTTTTTCCAGGGTGTGGGGCGCTTTCAAACAACAGAAATTTATTCCTCACAGTTCTGGAGGTTGGAAGCCAAAACCAAGGTACCAGCAGATTTGGTATCTGGTGAAGACCCACTTCCTGACTCACAGGCTGCCATCTTCCACTGTGTCCTCCTTGGCAGAAGTGGCAAGGGAGCTCTCGGTGGGGGGGGTGTCTCTGATAAGGGTACTAATCTCATTGGTGAGGGCTCCATCCTCATGATCTAATCACCCCAAAGGCCCCTCCTCCTAATACCATGACATTGGGGATTAGATTTCAACGTATGAATTTGGGCAGGGACACAAACATTCTTTGTCTATAGCACTATTATTGGAACTTAATAACCATGTGCTGACTAGGTGCTGTGGAAAGACAAGGGGAAGCATGGAGGGTGGGAGGGGAGGATGCAGTATAACAGAAAACACAAACTGGGCTCAGAATCAGGAAATGGGGTTAGCTCCTTACCAACTTGCTTTTTGATCTTGGGCACATCACTTAACATGGGCCTCAGTTTCCCCATCTGTAAATGAACTAGTTGGGTAAGGAAATCTCTGCAGTTTCCTCTTGTTCTTTCAAACAGCTGATACTCATGGGGTTCAAATGGCCCTGTGAGCAGGGTGAACACAGCCGAGTACTGTCCTCTCCAGGCAGCCCTCCCCTGGGAGCTGTTCACCAGTAAACCCACACTGAGGGGTCTAACCACGGATGTATGAGAAGCCTCCTCTGGAACAAAACCCAGAGTAACCAGTGTCCCCTCTATGCAAGAGCCAGTTGGTAAAATGGGAGCCCTGAACAGAGCTCAGAGACCTGGGCTTCGTCCCGTGCTCTGTCCCTGAATTGCCTCAGGCTTTAAGTGAGTCCTTCCTGGTCCTCTCTGGGCCACAGTCTGTCTCTGGAAAGAACTCCCGTGTCCTCAGGATCATTCTGGAAATGCACACAGCAGGCAAGAGCCCTCTGGCGGTCAGAACA
This sequence comes from Vicugna pacos, assembly GCF_048564905.1. Classification (NCBI taxonomy): domain Eukaryota; kingdom Metazoa; phylum Chordata; class Mammalia; order Artiodactyla; family Camelidae; genus Vicugna; species Vicugna pacos. The sequence goes on along the minus strand of NC_133005.1, from coordinate 32,537,942 downwards.
TGGCCCTGCAATGGAAGCCCACCAGGTACACCAGGCGCGGAGAGAAGAGGTGCCCACTTAGGTCCCATCCCCAAAGTCCTCACTCTGAGGGCCAGAAACAGGCTAAGACCCTCCTCACTCAGGCCCAAGGCTGTAGGAACTGCCTTCTGTTTCCCTTAAGAGGAAACATTATGGAACAGCAGCAAGAGGGAGTCAGGGCCAATTATTAGGACTAAATAATAATTCCAGCAGGTTATTAAACACTTCATGTGAACCATCTCATTGAAGCCTCCCACCACCTTTTAGGATTGGCACTGTTATTATGAGCATTTTACAGATGAGGAAGCTGAGGCTCAGACAGGTGGCGTCACCTGTCTGAGGTCTCACCGCACATAAAAGGCAGTCTGACTTGAGGGCTGTATTTTTAATCACTGTGCTGTATACAGAGCCCAGGTTACAGAGCCTGTTTCTGAGGAACTGGAATAGCCTGGGTCCTGCTCAGAAATTAGGCAATGAACAGGTGATTTCTCAAGGTCTCTTCTTGCCTTAAAATGATGTGCATTCAACTCGACTGAGGCAAGATGCCCAGTGTCCCTGCAGTGTATCAGGCTGAAGATGTGAGATGAATTCGTAATGCAGTGAGGACACTTTGTCCCTTCCCTTGGAGCATGTTATGGGCTGAGTTGTGTCCCACCCCCCGCCCCGCCCCAAATTAATATGTCAAAGCCCTATCCTCCAGTATCTCAAAAATGTGACTGTAGTTGGAGATAGGGCCTTTAAAGAGGTGATTATGTTAAAATGAGGCAATTAGGGTGGACCTTAATCCAATCTGACTGGTATCCTTACAAGAAAAGGAATTTTGGAAACACCCCGGGGCACACAGGCATAGAGCAAAGATCACATAGACACAAGCCAGAAAGTGGCTGTCTAAGCTGAGGAGAGAGGCCTCAGAAAAAGCAAACCTGTCGATACTTTGATCTTGAACTTCTAGCCTCCAGCAGTGTGAGAAAATACATTTCTGTTGTTGAAGCCACTCAGTCTTTGGTACCTGGTCATGGCAGCCAAGCTGACTAAGACAAAGTGGGTGGAAAAGTAAACCGACATTCGGGTCAGGTGCTTTCTGTCTGCTATACCAGCAGCAAGTGACAGGTGAAGTCAGACGGGAGTTTGAAGCCCCGCTCAGCCCCTTACAAGGCAAATGACCTTGGGCAAAATGACTTCACTCTCCCAACCTCCCACTCCTCTCCTCTTGGGGCAAAAACATCTAGACGGCTTGTGAGAGTCAGGGGTGGTAGAGGTCAAGCACCTGAAACAGGCCCACAGTAGGTGCTCTGTAAACAGTAGTCATAGCCACCATTCTCCCAGGTAGTTGACATCTGAAAAGCAGGTATTATTCATGTTTTCAAATAAGGAAACTGAGGCTCGGCGATGTTAAGTGGCTTGTTCTAGGTAATACAGCTAGAATGTGACAGCCATGGCCTCCCTCCCAAGAAGCCCAGAATTGAGAAAAGCAGAGCCGGGTGGTGGGGGGGGCATCCTCCTGCCTCACAGTGCAGAATCAGAAGCCCAGAGAGGCTCTGTGCCTTTCCTGCAGACTCACAGCAAGGCCACAGGTGAAAAGGGGCCAGAATCTGAGGCCCCTCAAGGCCCCACCCTGTGCTCTCGCCACTGCTCTGTATCCCCAAGCATCTTGAATGAAGAGGAGGCTCCCTTCTAGCTTCCCCTCTTGAAACACCCCTGGTGACTCCTCCCACCAATTACTAAGCACTCATTGTGAACAGGGGTGGGGGTGGGGGTGGGGGTGGGGACAGGGGAGTAGAGGACCCAGGACTCACTTGGGAAATCTTCCTTCGGGATCTCCTGATACTTTGAAGGGCGTCCAATCCTGGAGAGAGAGGGACCAGATCCGTCGCAGGCAGTCTGTGCCTGGCCCGGCCCAAGAGGACACGAGGCCCTGCACCCCTGCCCTCCGCACTGGCCGTGATGGCGCGGCTTCTTCCTTAGGGAGAAGCTGGAGAGGTTCCTCTTACGGGCCGAGGCCTCCGTGTCCGAAAGCTCTGCCTTCAGCCGGCTCTGGTTCCTCTCGGCCAGGGGGCAGCCTGAGAGGCAATGGTGAGCTGTGAACTTGCCTGTGACGTGGCCAGAGCCGTCACAACCAGGAGTGGGGCACTTCCTGGAGAAGAAGAAGGCTTAAGATGGGCTAAATCTAATTGTTCCTGCATAGCTCTTCCCACTCCTGGCCGCGTCGGAGATCAATCTTGTGAGCCCTGGTCGGCCACACATGGTGGGTGTAAAATAGGCCCTCTCTGAGCAGTGCCTGGGGGTCTCTTAGCAGGAGCCCCTCACTCACCGGTGGTGAAAGCTGTACTTGGAAGTCCTAGTGTGCGGCAGGCTCCGATAGCTGAGAAGGGGACAGCCCCCAGGGGAGGCAGAGCTGGGTTCCCTGGGTCCTGGAGGGGGAGGAAAAGGAGGTCAGCCCTGGACCCTGGGGGTGGGGATGGGGGAGGGGCGGTGGAGGGCAGGGAAGGAAGTTTCCACAGGGAAGGTCAGCACTAGGAACTAGTTCCCCAGGCACAGGGGCCCTGAGCTAGGCGGGGACACCATTTCCTGTCAGTGGATAGCAGCCCCTCTTTGGGGAATGAGGGGAATGAGGGCTTGGTTCTCATATACTTTGTGGAAACCTGCAATATCAGAAATCACATCAGGCAGATTCATGTTATTCTGACTGTTACCCTGTTTCTTCCCCAAGGCTTTGGTGGCTTTCTCAAAACTCTGCTCATACTTGGAAAACAACAAGAAGGATCAACACCCCCTGTGAAACAGATGTGGGTGACCTCTAACCCCAGCCTGCAGAGGGGACCAGGATTTGATTTAGGGAGCCACACTGATTCAGCAAACACAGCGCAGCCTCTGAGTCGCTCTGCTAGATGCTGAGAGAACTCCCCAGGCGTACAGCACCTCCTGAGCTTATGCTCCCAAGTGAGCTTGGCCCTTTACACCACCAGACCCCAAACCCAGCAACTGTGAAGACCAGAAGCACTGCTAAGTGTAGCAGAGATCCCTGGGGTGGAGAGGATGGGGGACCCCAGAGCTCACTGTGGGCATGTTATGGGGGGGTGCCAGAGCTCAGGGGGTAGGGTCGGACAGCAGGAGGAATGGGTCAGAGTGCCCTGGGGGTACACACGGAGAGGAGGCTGCAGGGGATGCCCTGTCTTGGAGCACCAGCCCGCAGGGTGGATGTCGGGGTGGTCAGCGTCAATCCAGAAGTCATAGGCATGATTCCAGCCATCCAGATGGAGCTAGGGAGGAAAGGCCCTTGGAGGTCAGGTGTTCCTCGCAGAGCCCAGCTCAGCCAGGAGGTCCTCCAGGCTCCAGGAGGCTCTCCCTATCCCCTGGGGCCTGTCAGAAGCAAGATTCTGGATTGGAAGAACCAAGGGGCCAACCCCACAATAATCCGTCTTGGCCACCACATTTTCCAAGTGTTTCATTCATTAAGTTACTGGCATCTCCTATCAATCTTTGGAAGAACAAGCATTATTAGGCCGACTTTATGGGCTCAGAGAAGTGTAGTGACTTTTAAATTCATAAAGGTTAAGTCACAGAAGAGGCCAGAATGAGATCCAAGATCTATGGCCTTGGGTTTAGAACTCTCTTCCCTACAACACACAGCCTCCCTCATGTCTGGCTCACGCCATGCCCTTGACCTCTGACCAGCCTACAGAAGTCCTGCCCTGTTCACTCCCCTAGCCCAACAGTCCCAGAGCCACCTTTATCCGATGGTCCTCCACATCCTCCACACTGGCCACTCGAATTAAAGCTGGGTTCCTGCGGTCCACAGCCTCCAGCTTCATGTTGACCAGGAAGCCGTGCGGGGGTCTCTGCAGGGGGACAGCAGTCTTCAGGCCCAGGCCCAGCTCAGCAGAGCCGAGGCCCCAAGGAGGGAGGCCAGGTGCTGTGCCCAGGGAAACTGCAACCATAGCGGGCACCCAGGGCCCCATCCCGGCTGGCTGAGCTCCACACCTTCCTGAGCTGGGCTCTGGCGGCAGGAAGAGCTGACTCACCACCTTGAAGGCCCAGCTGGGCACAGCAGAGGCCCCGGTTTCTTCCAGATATTTCTCCCAACAGAAGCTATCAGGGTCTGGGTAGTCTGGAGGAGAGGATGGCAGCAAAGTCTAGGCACCTCAACTGAGGGAGCTCTCCCCTCCCAGCAGGACCAGGAGCCCAGGAAGGACAGGGGCTGGTGGAGAGAAATCCCTCTGCATCACCACAGCCTGCTCCTCAAAGGGGGCTCCTGAGGCACAAGGGTGCTCATGACCACACAGTTAACAGAGCTGTCTGGGAACCCTGGCTCCCACCCCCCTCCTTGGCTGTGTCGCTCCCGCTCCAGCCCCGGCCCCATCTGAACGCATGTGGTACGTGGGAAGGACACACTTTCTTCTCTCTGGAGTCCTGCTCCCTTCCTGAGGGGAGTCAGCTAACCTTCCTCCCTTCAACCTCAACAGAGCCAGAGTTTGACTGGACTCTCCTAAGATCAAAGGGTTTTCAACTCCCAGGCAAATAAGGCTCCAGGACACATCTGTCTCCTCACCGTGCCCCAGCTAATGAGGTGCTGGTAAGGGACCAGGGGAGAGGGGTGTGGGCCAGGCCCGGGAAAGGGTGTGGGCTCGGGCTGCAGCGTCACCTTGTGGAGGGGTGAGGGGCTTTCCTTGCTTCTGGCACCAGCCCACCGGGTGGATGTAGGGGCTGCTGGGATCACACCTGAAACCCAAGAATGCTTCACTGTCCCAGGTGAAACTTCGAGGCCCTGGGCCTGCTGTCCTAGGACATCATGTCTGTAGGGCCCACCCTTGTTTTACTTCTGAGTGAGGGTCAGACAGATGACTAGAAAGAGAGTCAGAAAATTCCAACAGTAACTAAAAACTGTAACATCACCTTAATATCTCAGGGAAAATCATGGATCACAGGGGTTTGCTTATCTTAACCTTGGTGTTTTTTAGGTGAAACATTCATTGCCATTGTGTTTCTCATGCTCTGGATCAAATCCACAGGACAGTCAATTACCCCCTTGAGCAATATGTCGGGGCTGGGCCAGAGCCACATGGCGCCTTCCATCCCCTCCACGCCCTGTCCCCCGCCCCCTAGGCCAAGTCTGGGCCCTCTCACTACCAGTAGTCATAAGTGTCGTCCCAGTTGTCAAAGTGCACCAGGAAGCGGCCGTCCACCACGTCGGTCACACTGGCCACACAGATGAGGGATGGGTTCATGCGGTCCACAGCCTCCAGCTTCATGCCCACCTGGAAGCCCAGGGGTGGGGGACTCTGGGGGCAAGAAGCACGGCTGCCACGGCCAGGCCCAGACCAGCTAGGGCTGGCCCAGGACCCACTGGCAAAGGAAGAGGAGCAGGTTCCCCGGGGGTCATGCCTGGTGGGTGGGCGGAGGGAGGGCAGGAGAAACAGATTGAGAAAGAGGGTCCCTCCAGGGCAGAATCATAACCCCCAGCCCTGAGCCACTCAGAAACTTCTGGCCTCCAAGGTACTCTTGGAGGAAGCCTCCCTGTGGTAGAAGATGAGTGACGGGGCAGGAGGCTACGCACTCACCCCAAGAGTCTGCCAGGCTGGGTACAAGCCTCCCCTCCCCGGACAAGCTTGGCCCAACTTGGGCTGAGGCAGTTGGGTCAGCAGTGGGGTGGTGAGAAAGGGAGCTGAAGTGAGGCAGGGAGCAGGGAGGGAGTGCAGGGAGGCACCTGCCACGGGTCAGGTGGAAGCTTCAAAAGCCATCACTTCCCTTGATTTTTATAACTACCCTAGGGAGAGGAGTGCATCACCCCATTTTGTAAGTGACTTGCCCACAACCACAGAGCTGGTCAATGGTGGGGCCAGGACTTAAACAGTTTAAAATCTGCATCCCCTGTCACATAAGCTGGTAGAACCCTACCAATCACCTGGGAACCTTTAAGCATGGTCCCTGGGGCCAGACTGGGGCCAGGGAGTAATTGCCCCTGCCTGAACATCATGGTGCAGCCCCTGCCCACGAGGACCCTGGACTTTTCATATGGTGACAGTTTTACTGGGAGCTCCCTCTATCTCTCAGACCTTTGGCTCGAGATTCGGAGATACTTTAACTGTGAGTAAAGTATCTACAGCTGGCTGCCTTAAACAGAGAGTGAGTGTTGGGACCGGATGGGAGAGCTTCAGTGTTGGTCAAAAGGAAGGAAAAAGCTGCTCCCAGAACAGAGGCTTGTACCTGACACCAAGAGCTGCAGAGAGATCCACGCAAGAAAGAACAATGATATCCCAGCGCCTAGGCTCCGAGAGGATACGCGGAGGAGAGGATTTCAGCAGTAGGTGGAGGGAGGGCACTGGGGAAACCAGCTTCCCCTTCAGGCCCATGGCCTGCCCAGTGGGCCCCTCCCCTCTGGTCTAAGATTGGAGCCCAGCTGAGAGCACCAGAGGGGCGAGCACTCTCTGCTGAGTCAGGTTCCCTGGCGGCTGCAGGGACTCTGTCCTAGGGGCGTGTCCACTTGCTGGGGGCACTCACGTGGCTCTGGCTCACAAACAGGTGCTTGGGGGCAGCCTGAGCTCTTGTGCTGCGCAGGTACTGGCTCCAGCTGAACTCCTCCTCCTTGTAACCTAGGCCCCTCGGGGGGATGAACAGAGCACTGTGCAGACAGAGGCTGGACCGTGGCGAGGGCACCCCACACTGAAGTAGCAAGATCAGGCAGGCCTGAGGACCCCACAACCCTCAAGAACCTGCCAAGGGACCCCCTGCCAAAGCAGGACACAACGTGGGTGGATGCTCAAAGAGCCAGGGTGGAGTGGAAGCCCCGGGGGCCAAGTCATAGAAGGATGAGATGCAGAGAGGCTGGCTGTGCAGCGGGAACAAGGAAGGGGGCACCTCAGGGGAGAAGGAACGGGTCTGTGGGCTCACTGCCTCACTGGGACCAATCTGGCTAGGCCTTACCTTTGGGAGGCTGCAGCTTGTGCCCTGTCTTCTCGAACCAGCCAGCGGGATGAATGTCAGGAGAGTTGGCATTGATCCAGAAGTCGTGGCACTCAGAATACCCATCAAAGTGCAGACGCAGGCGGTAGCCACACACCTAGCCCCGTAAGGGGGAATCACAGGGCCGCTGATGCCAGCAGACTTGCCACTACCCTTCCCTCAACTCTCCTGGCACAGCCTGGTGGTCGCAGGGGCGCTGGTGCAAGCAGGTTCCCCACCCCACCCCTCCTCACACTCAGGTTTCCCCGCATCCTGAACTCTGCCCCACAATCCCCTCATTACTCATACTCATTAATGAGTAATGAGTCCTTGTACTCATTAGCCCTGAGCTCTGGGCACAAGACAGGCAGATCCTGTGACATCCTCCTGCTTCTGCTGAGCCCTGGACAGAACCCCGAGGGTACCGATCAAGGCTCAGGCCTACATGGGGGGCCCTCAGGACCTTTCCTTCTGCTGCCTTTTCTCATGGCTAGGACCTCGGGGAACTGACAGTGGATCTTTGAACATAGTGCCCTGTTCCGTGCCCCGGGGCTTGTGCTCAATGCCTCTCATGCCTGGAACACCCTACTCATTCACAGCTCATCTCTCAAGACTCAGCAAAGGAGACCCTCCCTCTGTGAAGCCACCCCTACCCGCTCAGCGCCCCATTTTCATCACCCCGATGCTGCGTCACTGTTTATATGGCTGATTTCCACCAGAGCTGTGAGCTCCTAGGAGGACAAGGACCTTGCTGGACTCATGCCACCATCTCCGCCCTGGGGAATGTTCTTCCTCAGGAACATCACCACCCCAACACGTCGCCTGTTTTGGGTCCATTTATTAGCTTTCTGTGTGTTCCACCTCAATCCCCTATTACACTGTGTGCTTTTGAGGGCAGGGCAGTGTCTCCCTCACTTGAGCCCAGGCCCTCTGTGCCCCCCCGGCTGGCCCCTTCCATCCAAGCCTCAGCTCACCTCAGCCACGGTGAGGATGAAGTACATGGACGGATGCTGAGGGTCGATGCCTTCCAACTTCATGCCCAGTCTGAAGCCATTCTTGTTATGAGTGACCGCCTGATACTGTCAATGCACAGATGGGAGAAGACCCAGCTTCCCTCAGGCCTTATCCTCGCCCGGTGGGCTTGGGGTGAAGGAACTGCCTTTGGGCCCCACCTGCCTGGTACTATCAAAGGGATAATTTATCTGGGGAGCTTTCATGCAGGGATCCAAAACAGGATAGACTAGCTCCCAGATCCCTCAAAGAACGGACTTCAGGGCTCCCTCTTACCCAAGTCATGGAAAGACCAGTGTATGGACTTGAGTAAAAAGCACCAGAATTCAAAAGTTTGCAAGCCCAGGGATGGGTGAGCCTGGAAACCCCTAACAGTGAGCCCTTTTCTACTCTGGGCCCCTGATCAGTTTCCCCCGCTTCCCTTATGCCAGTCCTCTGAGGGACGTCAGGCATGGAAAAGACCAGAAGGCCTGAGTTTGGTGATGAGTCCCTGGACTGGGAAGGTAAGTTCTTCCCAGGTGGAAACTGTCCAACTCACATCCTTGAAGAGGCTGACAGGGGCAGTGATGGCCTTCTGCTCCTCAAGGTAGGAGTCCCACGACCAGCCTTCCTTCTTCTCCCTGGGGGCTGTGGACAGGAGATGGACAGGCTGACCCCCGGGCTGCTCCGCGAGTACCACTCTCCTAAGTTCCCTTGACCCAACTCGACCTGAACCTCCAAATCAGACCTTGTCTGTGATCACAGGCTGCCCTCTGGTCCCTCGCAGACATGATGATGCCAGGCCCAGGGGGCCCAGGTGAGAGTTATCTCAGGTGAGGCCGCACAAAATTCTGCCCACCCGCCCCTACCCCTAGGCCACTGTCAGCAAAAGCACATACAGCAACTAACTGAGGTTACAGTCTCAGCCACAAGGGACCCTGTTTAATGACAAAGCTGAGTGACAAGTGTTGAGTCAGAGGACTTAATCATAGTGTCACCCAGACTCACTGGGAAAGAAGAGGGAAATGTAGAAAGAGGAAGAAACAGAGAAGATCACACAGAAATGAGAAACTCCCTTTATCCAATTCTTCTTCCCCTGAACACAGACAGGCACACACAGGGACACAGGTGTGTGTACGTGTGCTTGGCGTGCCCACAGAGACTGAGTCCACAATCCCACCACCGACACACACGCCGTGCACACAAACACACACTCACAAGCACACACTATGGTCAGGGTCTGGGGAGGGGGAGATGAATTTCCCTGGAGGACCTTCAGTTTAGCCTGAGAGGGAGTCCTGGCCTCCAGCACAGAGGAGAAACATCCTTTAAAGATGGGAAGAGCTGGCACCATGTAAGGAAGGCCCCCAAGGTAAGTCTGAAAAAATTCACAAAAATCGGCTTGACTAAATAGCTCCAGCTTCTTCTAGAAACTTCCATGCTTCAATTTTGTCATCTGTCAAATGCAAATCACTCCATCTACCCCAGAGGGTCGTTAGGGAGACTAAGGGCTAGTACCATGTTTTGCCGACTCGGAACTCTTAGGTGAGCTGTTGTGAGTAAAAATCTTCATGAAATACTTGGTCCCTCCTAAGTCTCCACTGACCTGGATTCCAGCTCTGCCTCGCCCTGGCTCACTTGGCTTCTGCTCCAGGTCATTCAGGTGTGGAGTGGTTTGTCACTCAGGAGGAACCTTGTTTCCTGAGTTGGAACCTCTGTGACTCCCAGGAGCTGCCTAAATTCCCCAGTCACTCTACTGAACCTCAAGATCCCAACCATCTGATCCAGTTGGGCCAAAGCCAGTACTGTCTTCATCAACAGATGGACCGAGGCGGGAAACTCTCTCAGAGATCTGCACCGACACAGCAGCCTAGAGCAGCCCTCTTCCTGCTCCTCTCTGTCCTGAGTGAAACGTGGGTTGGTCCTTAGACAATATCACCCACTATGGTCCCTCAAGAAGCCCTCCTCATCCAGACTGAGTAAGGGGAGGGGAACAGAGGAGGCTTCAGGATGCCAGCTTAGCATCACGTTGCTGTTTCTGGCCACCGGAATTCCACATCATTCTGGAGAATACCTCTTTACTTCCTCCAAATCACCACTACTATCACCAATCCCTTTACAACGCCCATTTCTATCTCTATACATATCATTTTTCTTTTTGCCTCACTCTTCCCAAACTATAGCAAGCCAAGGAGCTGGCCATTTGTCAGATATCTCATATCAGGCACCTGGGCTCCGCCTTGGCTCTTTAATTCTGAGTACCTGCATGCCTCTGTGTATTTCTGTGCCTTTGCACATGCTGATCTCCCTGCCTCAAACATTCTGCCCCAACCCTGTTCCATCCTCTTATCTTTCTGTCATTCATCAGACCCAGCCATATCTCTGGCACCTAGCATAAGGTTTTACAGAGAATAGATGCTCATCAAATGTTTGATGAATGAATGACTAGAGGGATGGAGGGATGGATGGATGGATGCATGAATGGATGCACTGAATGCATTCCACCTACTCCAAGGAGACTTCCTTAACTACATGAGGAGGAGTTTGTTCTGTGACAGCCCTTGGTATCTATATATCTCAAATATAACACTAATTACACTATTACAACATAACTACATAGCTCTCTCTGCAATGAGATTGTGAGCTCTTTAAGGGCTAGTATGTGTTTTGCCTACTTGGAACTCTTAGCATCTGGTTTAGTATCTGATACAAAACAGGCACTTAGTATCTGTTAAATAAAAGGGCAATCATGGAAATATGACATATCAAAAACTGTGTGGGAATATAATGTGCAGTATGGTGATTATAGTTAATAACACTGTATTGCATATTTGAAAGTTGTTAAGAGAGTAGATCTCAAAAGTTCTCATCACAAGAAAAAAAACTGTAACTATGTGTGGCGATGGATGTGAACCAGACTTATTATGGTGATCATTTCACAACATATACAAATATTGAATCATTATGTTGCACATCTGAAACTAACATAATGTTAATATGTCAATTACATCTCAAAAAACAAAAACAAAAATAAAAACCTCTGTGACATGCAGCCAAAGGAGTACTTAGAGGGAAATGGCAGCTTTAAATGAACACGTTAGAAAAGAAAGACTGAATTAATTAAATCTGAAAAATTAATCTGTCTCATGAAGTTAGAAAAAGAAAGGTTAAATAAGCCCAAAGAAAACTGAAGAAAGAAAATTAAAAAGAAAAGGCAATAAAATTAATAAGGCTCTAACAAGACTGATTAACAAACAGGGAGAGTGGCTAAGGGAAAAGGGGAGACGTTGGTCAAAGGGTACAAACTTCCAGTTATAAGGTGAATATGTTCTGGGGATCTAATGTACAGCCTAGTGATTACAGTTAATAATACTGTATTCTGTACTTGAAACTTGCTAAGGGAGTAGATCTTAAATATTCTCACCATTTAAAAAAGCTAATTATGTAGCATGATACAGGTAACACTATGGTGGTAATCATTTTGCAATGTATAAGCATATCAAATCAACATGTTGTGCATCTTAAACTTACACAATGGTTTATGACAATTAGATCTCAATAAAGTTGGAAAAAAAGAAGAGAAAAGGCACAAATAATAATAAGAGAAATTTTTAAAGGGAGATCATTATATACACTGCAGACTTCAAAAAGGGGATTTTATGGGGATAAGGGGATATTATGAACAATGTGACACTGATGAATTCTCTTGTTAATCACCCAGTGTTAAGCCTACCTCTGCACGCTAGTGAAATTGCTCTCCTGAGTCCCCAGGGACACAATCCAATAACCATTTCTTATTCCTTAACTCTCTTGATCTCCTTGTTCTACCAACCACCCGTTCTATCTCAGTATTTCCTTTTGCTGCACTTTCTCGGCTGTATCTTCCACCTCTTCTGCTTCGGTTACTGGTTCTTCTTTCTCCCACCCCAACCTGCTCACTTAAGGAAGGATCCCTAGAAATCAATTCAGTATTTCCCTCCCATCTTCTCTCTAGAAGCTTCCTCAGCATGGCTTCCGTTGTTTCAGTAGATAATTTACAAATTAATGGTCCTAGCCAGACCTTTCACTACAAGGTCCATAGGAAAGACAGAGAGTGTAAAGAGAAGAACAGAACACCATGGTTCAAGAACAACAAATGACAAGCAGTCATCAAGGTGCCACTGTGTGTTGTGTCTTTTTGTTTTAAATTGTTACAGATACATCTCTGTATTTACCTACCTCTTACAGAGTGTAGCTAGCCAATCCATAATCAATTCATTTTAAGACTGAATGCTTAATCAAGAGCCTGGTACTTGTGTGCAACGAGTACAAGGGATCTATGCCTCAGAGCACCAAACTCAAGAGGCTGGGCCCCGTAATGCTATGATCTACTATTTACCAGGCCTTCAGTTTCTAGGGAGTCTGGACGCTCTTCAAAATCTAATAAACCATGAATGACTGAAAAATTGTGCTGAACACTGGAATTTGACACAACATTGTAAAATGATTATAAATCAATAAAAAATGTTAAAAAAAAAACAAGTTTATACTATATAGTGCAGGGAAGTATATTCAGTGTCTTGTAGTAGCTCATGGTGAAAAAGAATAAAAAAATGAATATATGTATATTCATTCACGTATGACTGAAGAATTGTGCTGTACACCAGAAATTGACACAACTTTGTAAGCTGACTGTAACTCAATAAAAAATAATAATAACAAATTTAAAAAAAATCTAATAAAAGCCCTGGACCATCCCTATAAAAAGTGAGCAATTCACAGAATTTTGAATGGAAATTTAGATTAGGGACCTCAGTTAAGAAGGCACTGCTGTAAGAGGCATACTGATCAATGTCTTGTACTGAATCACACACTCATATTTTCAACATGTTCCCCAACTCCCCATGGCACTCCTTGTATTTTGATAGAAAATGTGTTTGTTACAACTAATTTGAAAACGGCAAGGATCTGAATAAATATTTCTCCAAGGAAAATATATAAATGGTTAATAAGCATATGAAAAGATGCTCAACATCAACAGCAATCAGGGAAATGCAAATCAAAACCACAATAAGATACCACTTCATACCCACTAGGATGGCCACAATAAAAAAAAAGATAAGAATAAGTGTTGGTGAGAATGTGGATAAACTGGAATCCTCACTACTGGTAGGAATCTAAAATGGTACAGCCACTTTGCAGAACAGTCTAGAAGTTCCTTAAAAGGCTAAGCATAGAGTTACTATATGACCCAAAAATTTCACTCCTAGGTATATACTCAAGAGAAATGAACACTTATGTCCACATAAAACTTGTACACAGATGTTGCAAGAAGCATCATTCATAACAGCCCCAAAGTAGAAACAACCTGTATATTCATCAATTGATAAATAAAGTGTGACATGTGCGGAATATTATTCAGCAATAAAAAGTGATGAAGTACTGATGCATGCTACATCATAGATAAACCTTGAAAAACACTGTGCTAAGTGAAAAGAGCCAGTCACAAAGGACTACATGTTATATGATCCCATTTATATGAGATGTCCAGAACAGGCAAATCCATATGTACAGAAAGTAGACTGGTGGTTGCTAAGGGCTGGATGGGAATTGGTGGTTTGGGGAGAATGACGGCTAATGGGTACAGGGTTTCTTTTTGGAGTGATGAAAATGTTTTAAAGTTGATTGTGGTGATGGTTATACAATTCTATGAATAGACTAAAAACCACTGAATGGGTGAATTGTACAGTATATGAATTACATTTCAATAAAGCTATTAAAAAGCTGTTTCTTATAAAAATACATATAAAGCACTAGCTTAAAAAATGGATTAATTAGACATTGTCAAAACGAAAACTATCAGCTTCTCAAAAGACATCATTCAGAAGGGAAAAGAAAAGCTAGTCACAGACTGGGAGAAAATATTTGTAATATTATACATCTGACAAAGAACTTGTAGCCAGAATACATAAAGAATTAACAGTAAGATGATAATGCAATTAAAAGTGGGCAAAAAAACTATAAGGAACACCAGGATGCTTGTAGCATTGCTCTGAATCTGAAAAGGCTATATGTAACAAGTTGATCCTGAAGCATGCCACTGCAGATCTGGACGCGGGCAGAATGAGAGCTGACATGAGAATATAACTAACTCTTAAAATGATCAGAACAGCTATTAATGACAGCATGAGCTGTAAAGACTTTTGCAATGGTATGTTAGAAGACAATCCTTCACACAGAACGGTTGAAAAGGTGAAGGAGATAGATGAGAGAGAAGGCCTGCATTTGTACATGTTACAGGGTTCTAATTCTTCAACTATCGGAACATTCCATCAGGACTAGATGCGTCAGGTCTGCAGAACATGAATCCAATAGAGTAGCCATCAAATGCCAAAAAGAGTGTAGACAAAACATAGATTCTCCACATATACAGGACACTCAAGCAGCCCTGCCACCCTCTCCCCTGCCCTCAGACTCTTCTGCCAAAAGACCCCAAAAATGAGTGGAAAAAGATTTCAGTCATAAATGCAAATTTGTCTACTGATAAAATTTCTTCTCTTGAAAAAAAGGCAGAAGAGGGAAAATATCCAGAATCAATACCACATTAATGTTCACAGTTGAGATGGTGAGATGTGCAAATCAAAATACAACTTTGGACTGGTCAACAGGACCCAGCTAAAAGAATGCTGGTTTATGAATGTATTTCCTTAAGTAAGATAGAGCAGTCGAGCCAATAGTAGTTAGATACTAACTCCTTCTTCTGTTAAGACTTAAGAGGCCATAAACCAATGAGAGCTAAGACTTGGCTTCTGATGTGATAGCCTTGGGTGAGAGAGAGCAGTGAAAATCTGGTTTGGCAGAATATGGAATAGGCACTATAGAGTTTAGAGCCCTGGACACAGAATGGACTCCTTGGGCTGGCATTGCCATCAAGGCAGAATGATGTCCTTGGACTGACCTCACCCTCTGGCTCTCTCTGGGACAGGAAAGACAGTGACTCATGCCACCGAGCCATGTTCTGAGAGGAACCACCAACATATAACTCATCCATTCCTCTCTCTACTGAACATTTATTGAGAATCTACTCCACACTAGCCTCTGGGATATTTACCAGGGATACAGTGATTAATAAAATAGATTCAGTTTTGAGGGAGGAAGACAAACATTGCTACAAAGTGTCTAGGTGATTATTAGTGTGATAAATGCTACTTGGCTCCAGTTGGCCGTTGTCCACATGGGAATGTGGAGATGGTAATGGAGAAGACCTCAGGGCCAGAGCTGACTACAAACGACCTTTTTCCATTTTTCTTAGAACCAAAGAGTCAGACTGGAGGCCCAAATAGCAGGGTCGGACCAATGACCAGAATGGACTTGCTCACACCATCAAGGGGAAGCAACACCACGTGGTGCCATTAAAGGCTGCTCAAGTCTTCGGATACTAAGCCTGGCAGTAGGACCTACTCACAACTGGATAATAGACAAACACACGGTATAATCCCTATGAACACACATATACTAATACATAAACCAGAAACACTCTCTCATCCACACATGCTGACTCATGCTTGTCTGTACGTACAACACACCATCACAACGGTAACCCACACTCCCAGCCTTACACCTCCAAAGGTGTATACATACATTACACGAATATATATACACAGGCCACCATACCAGGCTGGCTGCTGTTCCACTCCTCACTTTCTGGGGTGCTAGCGGTGGGTTGTCCCTCTGGATCTTTTTCTTCTTCTTGCTTCTCCTGTGAAAGGCAAGCCTGATCCCAGCTTCCTGTCCTCATGGGTCAGCATGGCCCCTGCCTAGCTCTTGGACCACATGGTGTTCTGCCCCAAACAAGTGGAATCTCTTCTAGGCCACCAGCAGGAACACAGCTCCAGCAGACAACCCCCTACTACTTGGGCACAGAGTCACTTGAGCACACACCCCCTGGCTTCACAGCCTGACTACAATTCTCCTTATTCTCAGGTGCGGAAACTGAGGACATAAATACCTGCTCGGTGCTGATTTTACCTGCCCAGTGGAACTTTCATGCTATGTCTCCTCCAGATTCTCTGCAACTAGAGCCCCGTGCTCCCTGGCCTCTGGCCCGGTGGCTTGGTTCTAGTGATGAAGCTTTCCACCTGCCTTCGCATCTACTTGGGTGCTTGTTCATGTGCATATGACTTAGCCCTGCCACTAGACCGAGATGTGAGCTCTAGAAAAACAGGAGAGTGATTTATTCATTTCTCTCTAACCAAGTACAGGACCTGACACAGGCTGGGACCCCAAAAGATGATGAATGAATCATTATGTGTCTTCTTTGGCCCAGTCCCATGGCCTGGGTTAATGGAGGGAACAGTGGGGATTGAGGTACAGCCTCTAGCCTTCCCCGTCCCTCCCCACTGCCCTCTTCCTACCATGGCCTCTGGTTCCGACTCCTCCTCGGATGGGCTCTGATATTCCTTGCGCTTCCTCTTCTTCATTGGTTTCAGGAGCTCAGAAGCATTGGTGCAGGAGTTGCTCTGGCCTGAGTTCTCCACTATGACTGACCTGAGGGAGGGGCAGCCTGAAGGAAGAACCACCCACCCTGCACCACCCACCCCTTCTCCTAAGCCCCCTGCAAGAGTGGGGCCCTAAGGGCTCCAAAGACAGAGAAGTAGGGCTGCAATTCCCCTCACCCCCAACCCTCACCGCTCCTGGAACAGCTGGGGACAGCCATCACTGGAGGAACCAGGATCTGGACCAGCGCCTTGCTGAGGCCCACACGCCTGGCATTGGCAGGTGCCATCATCCTCTGGTGGGTCCTGAGGGGGATCTTCTGGAGGGTTCTGAGGGAGGTCCGCTGCGGGGGGAGGGGGAGCCAAAGGGGCCTCAGGCCTCCCGCCCATCACTGCCACATTCCGGCTCCGCCCACTTAGGGGCCCACGCCCCCTCAGGCCTGGCCTCCACCTTGGTCCCGCCCCCCTCGGGATCCACTACTGGACAGCACCCCCTTCTTCGCCAGAGGACCAACCTGTGGATGTGGGTGCACCTGCAGGAACCCAGGTCACGCCCCCTCGGGCCACACCCCTGGCCTTGGCTCCTCAGGGAGCTCAGGGTTCCCCTCACCCACGCAGTGGCCCAGCTCCGGGCCTGGGGCTCGTACCCGGCTGTTGGGACCCCGCATCGCCACCTCCCGCAGGGGCCTCGCCATCTTCGCACTCGGCCACGCCTTCCTGCCGCAGTTCGGGGCTCGGGGGCTGCTCCGCTCCCACCATGTTCGGCGGCGCGTACTCGCTTATCCGGAACTGGAGCGCGGAAGGGTCTGAGTACCGGGACTCCTGCACTGGCCCTTGACCCACCCTAGTCAGCACGGTACCCCTCCCGCCACCTCACTCCAAGCCACGCCCCCAGAACCCATTCCCCCACAAGCCACGCCCCTAGGACCCCCAAATGTCCTGAAAGCGCCGCACTCCAAGCCACGCCCCCAGAGTCCCTCACTCCGAGCCCCACCCCTAGAATCCTCCCTCTCGGCTAGCTTCCCCACCTTCCGCTTCAGGCCCCGCCCCCGGGCCCACAGGCCCCGCCCCACAGCTGCTGGGCCTCACCAATCTCCACAGACACTGACCCGCACGCCACTCCCAGAAGGCGGGGCCGCGGCCTCGGTCCACTCTAGGAGCCTCACTGTGCTGGTGCTGGAGCTGGCCGTTGGCCCCGCGCTTAACTGCGGCAGAACGGTGGCCGTGATAGGTACGCTGGCAGCCACTCGCTCCGGGGCGCCCATACGGATCGGTTCCCGCGGAAAGCAGGACACATCCAAGGCACTGCTGGGCAGGCCAAGGGTGGTCGAGCTGGCTGCGAACAAATACACGGACAGACTCGACATAGGTGAGCCGGGTGGCCCTGCCCCAATCCTGCCATGCATGTGTGCAGACAGGTGAAAAGTATCATCTCGCCAGGACCCACATCAGTTTGGGCAGGTATGGGGATGCTCTCCTCCCAAGACCTCTTGCATGGCCCACCTGGAATGATGAAGGCAGTAGCCGGCAGGTGAGAACCGGAACCTGGGCTGTCTCTGGCCACAAGGTGAACGCTGACCTCCCCTGTGGAGGGCCCCTTCAGTGTCCTCAGCATCTCCATTTCAGCATGCCCCTCCATCCTGGTAGGCCTACAATTGGAACATAGCCCCCAGGGCGATCAGGGAGGGGAGGGGCCTATTTGAGGAGGAACTGCCCACCCACAGTGAAAAGCCTCAGCCCTGAGGGACGTCGTCGGGTGTATTAGGAGCCCAGCATCAAGTGTGGCTCCTGGCTCTCACCTGGTCACCCAGGCTCTGGCCAGGCCCTGCACCTCCCCCGGACTCTGTAATACGAATGAACGTGTGTGACGGTGTTTTGTAAACTGATGACTGACTCTAGGAGTGTGTCTCAGGCCAAGATTCTGTCTGGACAGCTGTCTTATGATACAGCCCAGGCCAAGTCCAAACTTCCGTCTTTCTCAATCCGCAACTCCATCCCCACTAGAATCATTCCCTTCTTTCTCTGGGGATTCAGAGCCCTCAAGTACCAGATTCTCCATCACTCAAACAGGTTCATTTTCCTAGGAGGTGAGCTTTTATGCTACCTACCCACCACTTCCTCCATCCCAAGCACAGAGTGGGCACTCAGACATCTGTTGAACAAATGTATGCATATGAAGAGCATCTTTGTATGAGAACCCAGGCAGTGTATGATTTTACATTTCACTGCCACCGTGCTGGTCCCACCGACAGAAAGTTCTCCTTGGACTCTGAAATTGCCTCCTAATCCATCTCTCTGCTTCCTCTCCTGCCCCTGCTACAGTCTATTCTCCAGTAAGAGAAAGCTTTAAAAATGTAAACCAAATCACGTAATTCCCCTATCTAAAATTCCCCAGTGGCTCTCAATTGCCCTTAGAAAAAAATCAAAGTGCTTTACCTCATAGAATCCGACCTCTGTCTTCCTCTCTGACCTCATCCTCCACCACTCTTCACCTTGTTCTCTACCCTCGACAGACTCTGGTTTCCTTCTATTGCTTGACAAACGTTCCCACTTCAGAGCCTTTGCCCTCGCTGTTCGTTCCAACTGGAATGTTCTTCCCAAGCTCTCTATTTGGCTGCCTCCTTCCCCATTCACCACCAGGTTTCAGCTCAGCAGTCACCACTCCCAGAAGAGGTCTCTCCTGACCACTCAGTTTAAAGTAGCACACCCCTCATCCCATCTCACTACCACTTATCTCATTACTGTGTAGATTTCCTTTACGTCCATCACTATAATCAGTAATGATCTTCATTTACTTATTTCTGTTTGATCAGTCTTCCCCATGTAAATGTAAGTTCCTCAAGGGCAAAGGCTTTATCCGTCCTGTCCACTGCTACATCCCTAGCACTTAGCATAGTCTGGCATACAGTAGGTGCTGTATTGGATTTCAGTCATTGGAGCTGGTTAATAAAAAGCAGTGCATGAATGATACTTGGTTGCTTTCAGGTGTTAGCAGTGCTTGACAATGGCTTCTGGCATACAGGTTAAAGGAAAGAACATAGATGGAGGCTTAAGACAGACTTAAGTCTGTTTGAATCTCAGCTCCCATTCTTAATACCTGTCATTCTGAGTGAACAGCTTACCCTTCCCGAGCCTCAGTTTCCTCATGTGTAAAATGAAGGTGGTAATGGTATCTATCTCAAAGGGCTCAGATGAAAATTAAGCAGAAAAAATACGTAGTCTTGATACCAACAGACCTTCAACAAATACCAATTCGCTCCCTTTTAACAGAAATTTTGAGGAGCTTGGTAGCCCCAGTAACATATAAGCTGCTTGCTGGCAAAATGAGCTTACAATGGTTGCTGTCTTTCCCACCCTCCATTCCTCCCTCCTGCTGTTCCTGTGCATTCATTTATCTTCTAGCTTTTCTTCCCTAAAATACAGAGCACATCCTCTAAATATAGAATGTGTAATCAGGTAGGCAAAGTCTTAGATATATAACCTAATTAATGAAGGCAACATTCAAACCAAGATTTATTGTCCCCCTTTGAAAAAATTATAAAATAGCATTCCTTGAAATTCAATTCCAATTATTTTGCTTTGCACAGCTGACATAGTTGTACCCCTTTAAGTTCTTTTAAATAGAGTTAATCTTTTTATTCAAAACATTGTCAGTCATTAGGAGTGAATGTGGTTACTCCTGAAAGAATTCCATTCTGTCTCAAAACCTATCCTATACTTTGGGTCTGTCAAGGGAGGGTGGCTGAGAAAAATGCCCTTCTGTTCAGGTTTCTGCCCTTTGCTCAGCAGACACTGGAGAGCCAATTAGGTGTCAGCATCCTTTTGTGCCCTGGGAATGGTCTCAAACAAGACAAAGTGCTCTCATGAAGCCTATATTCTAGAAATAAGGGATAAGGTTGAGGCTGGAGATAAAAATTTTAAAACCACTGGGTACAGATAGCAGTGAAAACCATAGAACTGAGTATAAAGGAAAAAGTGGGAACCTTGGAGCTCATCAAGATTTATTGGTTGGGAAGAGGGAAAAGATCTAATAAAAGAAACTGAGAAGGAGCCTATAGTGAGATGAAAGGGCATCCTGAAGCATCTGGGCTTCTGGAAGACTTTTGGGAAGAAAGTTTCTAGAAAGTGGGACTGCTCAATGGTGTTAAATGCCACTGACAGATCAAGTTAGATGAGAGCTAAGAACTGACTATTTTAACAATATGGAAGTCATCAGAAATCTTGACAGAAGCCATTTCAAAAAGGGCTGTGGACACAAGAATCTGATCAGAGTGGGTTCTAGAGAGAAATCATAGATTAGTTCAATTTACTGAGCACCTACTATGTGCCAGGTATTATGCTAGGCAATGCAGATTTGTAGTAAACTAAACAGACAAAAATCTCTATTATAGAGTCCGCATTCTAGTGAGGAAACTGACACTAAGAACTGGTCCTTGTAGGGGGATGGGAGAAAAGGAAGTGGAAACAATGGGACTAACAACTCTTTGAAGAAGTCTTGATGTGAAGGAGAACAAGGATGTGGGGGTTGGTATTTGCACAGCAATGAGGTTTCAAGGAAGGGGTGTTTTTTGCTTTGTTTTTTAAATAGAAGATGCCACAGCATGTTTGTAGCTGATGAAAATGAGCCTGTAGAAGAAGAAACTGACAGAGCAAGGGAAAAAGAATAATTCTAGAAGACAAGTCCTTGACAGTGCAGGAGAGGAGAGAACCCAGGGCACCTGTGTTGTTTGGACCCATCACATGTGGCTGTAAGTTCCTGGTTAGCAGCACCTACTGTTTCTGTTTCCCCTCAGCTTGACCATTAACTTTCCTGAGACTAGGAACTACCTTCTAGGTGATTTGAATTCACCTCTACCACTACCACCCCCCAAATTTGCAGCTCACACAGAATTTTCATAAGCTTTGTTCCACTGGGTCCACACAGCAGCACAACCAGTCTGACATAGCTCCCAGGCCTGAGTCTGATACCAGGAATCCATCCACTCCCCCACTGCAGCCTGGTCACATCTTCAGAATGCCACTTCTGTGGCCTCTGCGCATGCTGTTCCTTCTGCTTTGTACTTTTCCACATCCCACACATCTGGAAAATTCCTGATCATCCTTCAAAATCCAGCTTGAGTGATACCTTTTCTCTGTAGCCTTTTCAGAATCCACCCCCAAAACAAAGTTAATCACTCCCTCTACTGTTTCCACTCCACCACAAGCTAACTATGCATTAACTTGTCTGTCTTCCCTGGAGACAGAACAAAGCACCAAAGAACCTGATCCAGAGATGGCATCCACAAATAGTCAGTAAATGAATGAAGGAAAGAGAGCTGGGAATAAAGAGTGGTCAATAACAGAAGAAATCCATAAATGGCTTAGCCATTCTTGCCTTAGGGGCTAGAATACTGTTTCCTCCTGTGTCACTCACAGGCAGGAAGAAGAGATAAAGTGGGAGGTCCCGGCTACTGTGCAGGTTGTCACTGGCAGCCCTCAGCTATCAGCTCCTCTCTGAATTACCCTCAGCCAGGGGAGCTGCCTCGCCCAAGTGCCCTCTCCTGGAAGCAGCTATCCGCTGACTAGTTTATATGGGGTATAAAGGCCCCGCCCTCTTGCCTCAATTTGGGACTTCTCTGCAGGGCCATCTCATTTCCAGAACGTCCCGACTTCCCTTGGGATAGGTGGAGGCCTCTGCTGAGACTACATCAGCAGTTTAACTTCTTTCTCTGCCCAACAACGCTGCTGTCTTCACTCCCCTACAGGTGATATTCCCAAAGGCACCCTGATAAACCTATACTCAAACCTCCTTCTCAGAGTCTGTTTCCAGGGAACCCGACCTAAAACAACCGTTGGATCCCCAGCCCAGATTCGTGTCTGGCACATAGCAGATGCTCAATAAATATTTATTGAGCCAATGGGTCCGTGTTTATTTTCTCTTGGTCTGTTTGCCAAGGCTTCCCCCAACCCCTTGCCCGTCAAGGCCTCGCATACAACAGAGGCTCAATAAATGCCCTCGCTCTAGGTGTCGGGGTGGGGAGCTACCACCCCAGACAGATAACTCCCAACACCCCCAACACACGCTCCACGCCTCAAGTGAGCGTCGCGAACTTGGGGCGTCGGCCCCGCCCCCCGCCGCAGCTGCGGCGGGAACGCAGGAGGGATGGTTCCAGGGTCAGGACCGCCACCCGCCTTTCGAGTCCTCCTGGGTCTAGTGTAGACCGCGGCAGGCGGGGCGGTCACTGATCCGTTCGCCCCGCAGAACGGTTACTTTTTAAAACGCCAAAATGGCGGAATTCTTTTTATTCTTTCCCTTTATGCCAAAATAATAACAATAATTCAATTTTCCGTTATAAAAAAATCGGAAATTAACGGTATGAAGGAGAAAGTTTGCCAAATGACCCATTTCCTAAGAGAACCCAAACCCCGCCCTCTGTACCCTCTCTTCTATTCATGAAAAACTCTTAATTGATTGCACTTCTCTAAAAGCCAAGCCGCCTCTCTCCCACCCTGCTGATAGCCGCCAGCAGCAGCAGCAGCAGCACGGCGGACGCCTCGTCTCGCCCTCGAGCCCCGCACCCGCCCAGACCCCTTGCACTCTGGTTCTCCCGAACCTCCTCCCCGGCCAGTGCCCTTCGCCGGAGGCGCTGGGGAGGAATGAAGCCTCGGGGCCGCAGACTCGAGCACTCGCCGTGCCGGGCAGAGCCGGGCGGCGCGGCGCCCGCACCCCGAGGTCCCTACCTGCAAGGCCCGCGTGCGGCCGCCCAGCGCCAAGCTGCGGTCCGAGCGCCGCGCCGCGCGCGCCTGCGCGCACAGGGTTGTGGGGGGGGGCTCGCCTCCCCGCAGGACGCGGCGTTCGGACGGCGCGCGGAGCAGATTTTGGGGCGCAGGCCGAAGGCCCTCTTGCCAGGCCCGGGCCTCGTGAGCCTAATGTCCTCTAGCCCCCGGACAGATTGCTGCGCAGGCGAGGCGGTTCGAGATTCTCCCTGTTCTCCACCCCCAGCATCACAGCCAGCAGCGCGCAGCGGGGCGCGGGGACCAGGGAGCCGGAAGAAAGAGCCTCGTGGGCCCCCGAGCTGAGTGGTCAGTGACAAAAGATGAGGCTGCCCTCCCGCACGCACCCCGGACGTGCTGCGCTGTCCAGTGCCTTCCCACAGCGCCTGCTCCCTACCTGAGAAGGGGAGCCAAGAAGCGTTAGAAAACAACCTCAGGGCGGGTGAAGGGCCGCGCGACCAGAGGAAAGGAAGCCCCGCGGGGCGTGGGTTTCGATCCTGTCCCTGGTGGGCAGACGCGCCTGCGTTTGGGTGACCCTATTGCCATTGGCTCGTGATGTGACCTGTATCCTCCTGGTTCTCCATTTTTCCGTTTGTAAAGACTATCGCCTATTTCATGGCATAGAATTTTTTTTTTCCAATAACGGTACCTGGGGTGGTGTGGCCTTGAGCAAGTCATTACTTCTCTGTGCTTCGATTTCCTTGGTTCATCAAACTAGTCAAATCTCCCTGTTCTCGTAGCACAAAACAACTTTCTTACACACAAGGCAGCTGTAACTTCATATAGATTTGTGTAATTGGAGAGGTTGAGACTGCAAGCTCCAAGAAGGAAGTAAACATATTAGTTTTTGTATCCCTAGCACCTAGCACAGAGCTGGACACTGCGCACTCAATAAATGTTTGTTGACTGATTAATCATGTACTGCATGGTGATGAAAACAGGGTAGTTCTTGGAACAGCCCAGAGTTGTGCCCCACACCCACACCCACACCAATGATTTAATCTAATCCCTTCTTTTACAGAACAGGATATTGAGGTCCATCTGGCCTAAGGTCATGGCCACAGGCCTGACCTCCAGCCTCCTGACTTCCAGTCCAGATGAAAAATGGGTTCCTAATTAATTGTAGGCAAACTCCCCAAATTGTTGTGATCATCAGGTTTAAATTTATGCAGACTTTTTTCTGGTTGCCACACCAACGCATTACATGTGTTCTTCCTTGCTGCAGTGTCAGTTTTTAATCACAACCCGTATTATTGGGAACAGGATTGCATCAATTGAGGATGCTGGTTGCCATAACAATGGAAGTCTCTTTATACACACCAATACACACACACCATCCACTCGTTTTTCTCTCATCTCTGTCCAGACTGTGCTTGCTCTAGATTCCAAAAGGTTTATTTTAGGTACTCAGAAAATTAAAAGTGGTGAAACTACACAAACACAGCTTTTCAATAACGAATGCATCTTTTAGACAGGGGTTAAGACAGACTAGTGGAACCTAAGCTAGTGGGATGCAAGAATGAACAACTAATGTGGATCTGAGTTCCTGAGACATTATTTTTCTGCTCATGAACAGTATTTTGGTGGCCTTGATCCCTTTGTTGGCCTTCTTGCTTGAACACCTTCAGGGACGTGGAGCTTCTACCAAGTGGATGTGATTTGGGGAAGGCTCTGCCTCTAATATAGCCAGAGTTTGCTCCGCTGGTCCAGGCTGCCCTTAGAAGCAAGTGATTAAGTCCAATTCTTCCCTCAAGTGACAGCCCCCTTCTCTACAAGTTAATAGCCCCCAGTGTCTTCTCCAAGTTAACCCCCTATCCAAGGGTGGACCCCAAATTTTTTGAAATGTTGATGAATAGGAGCATGGATAAAACTGTTGTTCACAGCAGCTCACACCTTTCTGTTTCTAGAGGAGATTCTCATTCACCATTGGGACAGTCTATTTATTTTAGGAAAATCATCAGGGTGTGCCCTTTTTGTAAGTGGGAAAACACTTCTAGTTCCAGCAATATGGCACATTTTGCTAATAGGGAGCCCTTTCTAGCCTAAACACCCCCAAATCCTGGGTAAAATATTACAAGAAAGGGAGGAAGGAAGCAGGCAAGCCAAGAAGGAAGGAGAGTAAATTCACGGCTGAACTTGCAAGAAGGGGAAAGTAGCAGGAGCCAGAAACAAAGACAGAAATAGAGCAACCAGGGGGTGGCCTCAGGTCTCTCTTGTCCTGGAGGTGGTTACTGGATAGAGACAGGAACCAGCTGCTAGAGACTTGTGTGTCATCACACACAATGACACAATGATGGGATCTTGGGTCCACGTGTTACTAGGAGTTGAAACTGAATTCCCTGCATGAAGACTGGACACCTCTGACTGGACACTATCTACCTGGGCGGCCCATGGTGGAAAAAGCAGAGGAGACACAAGTTTCCAGATATGATTAGCTTCAGGTCCTGCTTTCCTCCTGGGTAGGGGTGTATGTTTTCCAAAGCGTCAGACTGATGAAATTTATGTTTGACTTTGGGAATTGAAGCTTATATTTGCAACCAGTAGGAAAATTTGTCTCAGTGAGGGCCAGAACATCAGCTAGCTCCATTTTCCTAACCTTGCTAAATATCTGAATCTTGTTCTCGATACGCCGATAGAATTCACGTCTTAACGATAGTACTGAGGAACTCAATGAAAAGAACCAGTGGATTAAGCTTATTAGTCTTTCATGAACAAATTACCACAAAGTTAGGGGTGCAAAACAACACAAATTTATTATCTTGTAGTTCTGGAGGTCAGAAGACCAAAATGGGTCTCACTGGGTCCCAAGATGTCAGCAGAGCTGCATTCCTTTCTGAAGGCTCTAGGGGAGAATTCATTTCCTTGTCTTTTTTCCAGTTTCTAGAGGCCATCCACAGTCTTGGACTTGAGGCTCCTCCCTGCATCGTCAAAGCCAGCAACGTCCGGTCAAGTTTTTCTCATGTCACGTCATTGTGACAATGACTCTTTTGCCTTCATTTTCCATCTTTTAAGGACCTTTTTGAATATATTGGGCCCACCCAAGTAATCCAGGAGTCTCCCTATTTTAGGTCAGCTGATCAGTAGCCTTAATTCCCCCTTGCCATATAACATAACATATTTCTAAGTTCTGAGAATTAAGATGTGGACATCTTTAGGGGATCATTTTTCTGCCTACCACATAAACAATAAAGCTAGTCAAATAAATGAGCCTCTTACAAAGTGCCCACATTCATAATCACCTTCACTGAGGGTAATATGGTCATTTTAACAATGCTAATTCTTCCAATTTGTGTACATGGTGTATCTTTCCATTTATGTTATCTTCAGTTTCTTTCATCAGTGACCTACAGTTTTTTTAGTATAGGTTTTTTACCTCATTGGTTAGACTTATTACTCTTCAATTTTGTTTGGAAAGTTTGAGTAGGAGAGGTGTTAACTCTTTATAAATGATTGGTAGAGTTCACCTGTGAAGCCATTCGGTCCTAGGCTTTGGTTTGTTGGGAGTTTTGTTTTGTTTTAATTACTGATTCAATGTCATTTCTGGTAATTTACTGGTAATTGGTCTGTTCATATTAGATTGTTAGATTGCCATTACTTCCCTCTTAGAACTGCTTTTGCTGTGTGTGTCCCATAGACTTTGGATCATTAGGTGTCCATTTTAATTTGTCTCCAGGTATTTTTTGATTTCCTTTTTGATTTCTTAGTGACCAGTTGGTTACTTAGTAGTACCACGTTTAGTCTCCACACATGTGTGTTTTTTTGCAGTTTTTTTCTTGTTGATTTCTACTCTCCTAGCATTGTGCTCAGAAAAGATACTTGATATGTGCACTTGAAAAGAATGGGTATTCTGCTACTTTTGGATGGAATGCTCCCTATATGTACCTATAAGGTCCACCTAGTATAAAGCGTAATTTAAGGCCAGTGATCCCTGTCTGGATGATCTGTCCATTGATGTTAATGGGTTGTTAAAGCCCCCTTCTCTTACTGTATTATTTTCGTCAATCTGCCTTTATTGTACGTTTGCCTTTACCAGTGAGATTTTTCCTTTTGTAATTTTTATATTTCTTGTTGTGGTCTTTTCCACTTAGAGAAGTCTCTTATGCTTTTTTTTTTTTTTTTTTTTTTTGGCCCAGGGAGGTAATTAGGTTTATTTATTTATTTTTAGAGGAGGTACTGGGGATTGAACGTAGAACCTTGTGCATGCTAAGCATGCGTTCTACCGCTTAAGCTGTACCCTCCCCCCTCGTATGCATTTCTTTAAGGCAGGTTTAATTTTGTCTTTTGCTTGTCCATAAAACTCTTTTTTATCTCTCCTTCAAATTTGAATGATAGCCTTGCTGGGCAGAAGCTTTTTTTTCTTTTCATCACTTTAAACATATCACACCACTCCCTTCTGACCTGCAGAGTTTCTGCTGAAAAATCAGCTGAGGGCCTTATGGGTGTTCCACTGTATTTCCCTTGCTGCTTTTGAGACTCTCTTTGTATCCAAATTTTTGCTATTTTAATTACAGTGTGTCTTGGCGTGAACCTCTTTGGGTTAATCTGGTTTGGGATTGTCTGTGCTTTCTGGACCTGGAGTTCTGTGTTTTTCCCCAGGTTAGGGTAGTTTTCAGCTATTATCTCTTCAAGAAGATTCTCTGCCCCTTTCTCTTCTCCTTCCCCTAAAATGTGAATGTTAGCACACCTAGTGTTGACCCAGAGGTCTCTTGAACTATCCTCATTTTTTAAAATTCCTTTTCTGTTCAGCTTGGGTGATTTCCACTACCCTTCCAATTCACTGATCTGTTCCTCTATATCATCTAATCTACTGTTGATTCCTTCTAGTGCGTTTCTATTTCAGTTATTGCATTCTTCAGCTGTTTGGTTCTTCTTTGTATTTCCTAACTCTGTGAAACTTCTCACCGTGTTCATCCATTCTTCTTCTGAGTTGGTTGAGCATCTTTATGATCATTTCCTTGAACGCTTTATTGGGTAGATTGCTTATTTCCACCTTGCTTATTTCTATTAGAGTTTTGTCTTGTTCCTTTGTTTGAAACATATTCCTTTGTCTCCTAATTTTGCCTAATTCTCTGCTTTTATTTCTATGGATTAGGTAAGTCGCTTACATTTCCTTATCTTGGAGATGTGGCTGTATGTAGATGTCCCATGGGGCCCAGTAGCACATTCCCCTCTGGGCACCTATATACTCTAGGAGTGCCCCTGTGTGGGCTACATGGCCCTTCTGTTGTGGTGGGGCTGATTACTGTGGGTGCACTGGTAGGTGAGGCTGACCCCTGGCCCAGTTGGCTGTGGGGCTGGGGCATGGTTAGTGAGTTAGCACCCAGTGCTCATACGCCACAGGGAGGACTCCAAAATGACACTTGCCGGCACCCGTGACCTCATGGTAGAATGAGCTCCCTGACATGGCTGCCACTCATGTCTGTGTCCCCAGGGGGAAGTCCCACTTGCCTCCTGCCTCACTGGGAGGCTCCCCAAGGTCAGCAAGTGGGTCTGACTCAGGCTGCTTTGAAGTTACTGCCTCTGTGCCAGGACTCAGAGTGTGTGAGACTTTGCATGTGCCCTCTGAGAGCAGAGTCTCTGTTTCCTACCGTCCTCTGGCTCTCCCACATGCCTTCAAAAGGCATGAAGACCCACTGGCCTTCAAAACCAGATGTTCTGGGGCCTCATCTTCCTGGTGTAGGACCCCTAGGCTGGGCAGCCCAGTGGGCTTGGACCCCTTGCTCCTTGGAGAGAACCTCTGCAACTGTCATCATCCTCCCATTTGTGAGTCACCCACCCAGGAGCGTGGTTCCTGACTGTACCATGTCTTCGCCCCTCCTACCTGTCTCCTGTGGTTTCTGGTACAAGCCAGACATTTGGACAGTGTCAGTCAGGTATGGGGGTGGCAGAGTTGGTAGTATCTGCCTTAGAAAGACTAATGTATTGAGAGGCAAGAAAAAATTTCCCTGGTGTATTTAATTCAGGAACCTCTTCCTGGCTTTTGACAGCAAGTGAAAAAACAGTGAACATTCGTAAATGTGCTTAATATACATCATCCAGTAAGTATAATGTTTTATACTTTATTAAAATACTAAATATTTACTTACTGCTTAACTTACTTATCTGTTTGGGTCATGGGAGGAAAAAGATGGCACACTCTGAGTAATTTTGGAAAGAATTTAATAACAGGTCTGTTTATACATGTGTAGGTATGTGGGATGTCAGAAAATCACAACTGTTAGCATTTAAGACCATGAGGCTAGGAAAAGGCAGTGGTTAAGGACCTGGAACAAAAGGGTGCACTGCAGAGCAGACACTGTGCCCTTTAGCTGACAGCCACCACCAGCCTGAACTCTACGGGGAGGGACCTGTGGGAACTGCAGCCTCAATATCCTCCCTCCCTGTCCTACTGCTGCTCCCAAATGGCTGAACCTGATCAGCAAACAAGAGGGCAAAGGAGTATGTGGATGGAGTCAAGAGAGGTTAGCTTCCTGCGGCTCAGAACAGAGACACACTGGGTTTGAATTTATCACACTTGTTTAGGCAAAATGCCAAGACATACCAGATTTCAAATTACTCTGTTATGTGTGACCTGGGTGACATGGATTAATTCCACTGGTTTCACAATCTATAAAATGCCTAAGAACAGTTTTGACCACCCTGTATCAGTTAAGTGATTACTGCTTACCCCCAAATTGAGCAGCTCACAACTGTTTTTCATACATCTGCAGGTTGCTGGATTTAGGTTGGCTGCTTCAAGCTATATGTGGCTGGGGCTAACAGGCAGCTCACCCCCACCTGTCTATCATCTCCTAGGTCCACCAGGCAGACAGGTATGTTGTTCTTATGGCAATGACAGAGATGAAAAGACCAAGTCCAATTATGCAAGTGCTTATAAAACCTTTAGTCATGTTGTTTCCTGTAGCTGCAGTAACAAGTCACCACAAATTTGGTGGTTTCAAATAACATAAATTTATTATCTTACAGTTCTGGAGATCGTAAGTACAAAATGGGTTTCACTGGGTCAGGACCAAGGTGTGGGCAGGGGTAAGCTCTCTCCAGAGACTCTAGGGAATTTAGTTTTCTTGCCTTGTGGCCTCTTTCATCTTCAAAGTACTGTAGCATCTTCCAATCTCTGACTTTGCTTGTTTTCACATTGACTTTTTCTGATTCTTGACCTTTCAGCTCCCTATTTTACAAGGACCCTTCTGATCTCACTGGTCCTGCCTGGATAATCCAGAATAATCTCCCGATTTCCAGACCTTAATTTATCATACCTGCAAAGTTCCTTTTACCATGTAAAGTAACATTCACAGGTTATAGGGGTTAGACGGTAAAGCACCTTTGGGGGAGATGAGGGCAGTATCTAGCCTACCAAATACGTCATGCTTGCTAAACTCCATTAGCCACAGTCAAATCAAGGGATGGGAAGTACTCTGCTCATGGAGAACGGGGATATAGTGTGAGTATAATTTCTGACAATAATCAAATCTACCCCACATCCGGGTAAGGCCTTTATAAGTGTTTATTGAACATAAGTTTGGACCATGGTGACTCAGGTTGACACTCTTTCAGAGCATCTGAAAAGCACCTATGAGCATCAATTATATTACAATCACAGCCACAGCTATCAAGGCTTGAGTTCCTGTTGGGTCTGCAGGGCAATGCCATCTACAGCAGAGGTGACTGAAAGTGGTAATTTAAGATCTTACTTGCTCATTCTAATTACACTACTACTGTATACTCTAGAATCACGTTGAAATTTTGGCTTTTAATTTCTTTCTTCCTCAACTCCTGTTACCCAGAGCAAGATGACACATTATCTACTCTAAACCCTTTAAAAAAGGGATTCTGCAGGGCTATTCAAGTTTCCTCTGCCTTTGCCAGAAGCGGCCCCGAATTCAGCTGTGCGTCTGTTACAGCAGGGAGGCCACATACTACTGCTGTGCTCGCGTAGGTTAGAGCAAACCTGGAGTGCTGGGTCTGCTAGTGACCTCCACCCTGTAAGAGACACTCACAAAAAGCCACATGATCTGTGTGGCCTGAGGGAGACCCAACTAGCAGCAATGAGCACCCCAAAGGCCCAGAGAAATGCCTGCTTCCAGGCTTGAGAATAGGAATATGAGCCTGGAAATCTTATAAAAGAACACCTGGTAAGATTATTAGGGTTGTTTCTAAAGAACTTAGGAGGCAACCTGAGTTGACTCCCACCGACCAAAGAAAGAACAAGGCTACATTAATAAGAACTGCAATGGATTCAAAAACTTTTTAAATCATGGGTTCATGGTTTAACAAATTTTGACAAAGATCATCAGTGGCTGCCAATATGAACAACAAAAGCCGAATCAGAATCTGGTACAAGACTCCAGAAATGGGTCTCAAATTTTAGCATGCCCAAGACTCACCTGGAAGGCCTGTTACAACACCTATGGCTGGGCCCCACCTCGCTCGATTCAGTGACCTGGTGTGGGGCTTGGGAAACTGCATTTCTAGCAAGTTCCCAGATGATGCTGATGCTACTGATGCAGGAGCCACACTTTCAGAACCATTGCTCCAGGTTTATTAATTCACAAGGAATGCAAGGGACAGGATAATATGCTAAACTGAAGGCATGAGAATGCAATCAGCAAAATCAAGACTGGGAAACTCTACTCAATGGTGACCTTCAACAACTATATTGTAAGGAAAAAAAAAAAAAAGGAGGACCCTACAGGTAAATGGAACTTAAGGTGTCTTTTAGATGTATATATATTGAACTATCTTCAGAGGAATGTCTAGGACCTCCTTCAGAAGTATCTATCAAGTGGACAGGCATACGCAGTGGTAAAGCTGTTCATCATACTGTTCTCTAGCTGGTGGCTGAAATTTTTGCATAAAAGTAACCGCAATATATTTTAATAGTACACTCAAGGCTGTTCATGAATGACTGGAAAGTAGTGACAATACTTGGGCACCGTGTTCAGCAACTCTGCTTTGCCTTTTTCTCCACTGGCTAGAACATTAGGGTTTGACTATTCTATTCATAGAATGTTTTATAATAAAGACAGCTACTATTTCATGAGCGGCTGTGCTAAATGCTTCGATAATAGTATTTACTCCCCACAGTATCAGAAAACTAGTAAAATAAGCAGAAGACTGTTTTATAGTTGGGAACACAGCTTACTTTCTATTGCATATTCCTCTCTTCTATGTAAGTTGCCTCCAGCTCCCTTTTTGGCCCTTGGCGAGGGGAACCACTTTCCATGATAATGTACAAACTGATGCCATCAAAGCTCTCCCTTCAGCATCTTTCTTAAACTCTAATAAAACAATTCTCTCACCTCCAAAAAACCAAACATCTCTCCTTTTGATCTGACTTTTAAAAGATTACCCCCTCTCTGAAAGCATTTCCTTACAGTAGAATGCTGAATAGAACTTAGAAAATCAACAATAAATGTTAATAGTGGGTGACAGTTTCATGGAAACTGGGCATTTAATAGGCTCTAGTTACCCTCCACAAATCACTGATTATAAAGGGGAAAAAATGACTTTGTAAGCGATTTAGGTTGTTGGTGTGCCACCAGATATGATGCACTGAGGACAGTCTAAACCCAAATTGAGAGAATTTCTACAAAATAACCGTCCTTTACTCTTCAAAAATGACAAGGTCAAGGAAGGCTGAGGACCTGTTCCAGTTTAAAGGAGACTGTGAAGTCATGACAAGAAAAATGCAGCAAATAATCTGGGCCAATGGAAAAAAGTATAAAGGACATTATGGGACAACCAATGAAATATAAATATGGACAATGGATGAGACAAGATTAAATCAATGTCAATGTCATGTTTTTGATAAGTAGACATATATAGTTATGAGAATGTTCTTGGAAATACACAAGTTTTCAGGGATAAAACAGCAAGATGTCTCTAACTTTTCAGAGGACTCAGGGGAAAAAATTATATATCAAACAATACCATTGGTGGATGGCAAAAGGTATAAACTTTTTTGTACTATACTGCAAGCTTCTCCTAAGTTTGAAATTTTATTGAAATAACTATAAAAGCAGCCTGCTCATTCATACTTTGAAGAATTGAGTATCTGAAGTAGGCATTGTTTTAACACTTTAGGGCTGTTACGAACTGAACCATGTTAATACCGTAACTTCCTTAGTTATCTCAAAAATGGGTGCAAACATATAGAAGTTAGAAAATAAATTTAAAACTAATAAGTTTCTTAGTGAGGCTTATCACTTGACTTTGTAAAGTGCAAGTAAGCTGTGATCAAACTACCTGGGAAACAGATTTTTCTATATTTCTACCTCGAGGATGTGTAAGAAACTAGTAATCCTGGCTTCCTCCAAGGGGTCAAAGGTGGAATTTGTTGTATGGTATTGCCCTTTTGTATCTACCTTCTGATTTTTGAATCATGATCCCTTTCTGTTCAAAAAGTGTAAAAAGTTAATCACTTTTATTAAGTACTATCCCAATAGCCAATCTGTGGAGCTGCTCTAAGACAAATTTAAACCACCTAAATAGCTCTAGAAGACCAGTTACACAATTCTATCTACTCACCTTTTTAGTGAATAGACGCATATACCGTGCGTTCTTTTTCAAGATGTTTGCTGTCTCAGCTCAAAATTTAGCGTGAACTAGGTGCTAAATTATATAAAAATACATATTTCCATTTTGAGTGAATATTTTCATTCACGGTTATTACACCAACCAAAAGGTTACTTCTTTAATAAAAGTAAGTTGGCACTTAACCATTCTATACCTGTCCACAATTTAAAGTAGATCTCTGTACCAGCGTATTTTAAATAAAAACAAGTTGCAGAACACTACTCATGGTGTGAGTAGCTTATTGAAGGGCACAAGCTCTATGAGTAGAGAAGTCTGGGCAGACTGGGTTAATAGCAGCTACCTCAGTAAAATGGACTCTAAAGGAGAGATAATTATTCCAAGCATGTATTACTCTTGTAACTACAATCAAATCAGAACTTAAGAGAATAAAACATTCCAATTCCACAAGACAAATTGGGTACAATCACAAAAACTGGATGAAATCAGAAAACAATGCTTTCTGAAAGGTAAACATCTTACTATGTTGATCTTAAACCCATGATTCTGAGGAGCTAAAAACAAGACCTTTTCTCATATTCAAGAATGACTTGCCAATGGCAATTCCAATTGAAAAAAACCATTTGCCAAATATTTGGCACTAAGTGGGAATACACAATAAATTCAAAACAAGCCTTTCCCTCAGTTAACATTTTATTGAGGCAATAAAGCATAAAATATGTTAACAAGGTGGGAAAAAGAAGTTATCAAGAGAAAAGATTGCAACACAGAGGGGGATGTTAAGTCACAGGAGCAGGAAGGACGTCACAGGAGCAGGAAGGACTCGAACTGGCCATAAAGGCATTATGGCATGTCAACACTATCATGTGAAAAAAAAAAAAAGGGGAGGGAGGGATCAAAGCATCATTCACTTCCGATTTGCCATCAGCTTTGTACTCCATCTAGCCACAGATGAACATGTGGCAAGTTGCAGAGACTCACTCTAAGTTAGCAAGGAACTGAACAATTTTATCAGTCAACTCCATTCTCAGATGGGCCAGTGTTAGAAATATAGTGGTTTAGCATGTCCAATGTAGGTCCACAAGTGTGGAATAGAAACTAGATTTTTAATAAGTTGGTTTTTGCTATTAAAATTTTATGGGTACAGGAATTTACCTATATTATTACCCACCTAGGGGCCAGCTGACAATGCGGACAAACCTGACTATTACCAAGTGAGGTGATCCTAACACATGAAAGCCCAGCTGAAGGATGCTGCGTGCTTCTAGAAAGCCCAGTTTCACACTGTAATACCCCAACCCCTTCATTTTAAAAGGCTACGGTTTTAAAAGCTTTTCTTCTTTCCCTGCAAACAAGAGAACTTCGGTCAAAACCAATTCTTGTTACTTGTCTTTAAACGCATTTTGAAAGGCAGCAAGTGGAGGCTTGCCTCTTTGTGTAAGAGTTGTAACTTCTGTTCTTTCGAACAGGCAAAATAATGAACTGTAATTGCAAACACCAGTTCTTCTCTCAAAATCTTAAGTTTATATTGAGAAAAAAGCCCCTCTTACTTCTCATGAATACCCTTAAAAAAAAAAAAAAAGAAAACCAAACCCCAAACCAGACTAAGTATAGAAGAAAATAAGGTCATGGAAGATGTATCAACCTTTCGGTGCACTATGGTCCTATGATTAGGCTCTGAAATTTCATAACAGGAAGCCCCAGAATTTCTTAAAAACAAGTCTTCTTACTCATTAGCAAATATTCTGTTACACTGTCATTTTGACACCTAGATCTTCATGACCTTTTTTTTTTTTAAAAAAGCAGTCTCACTTTATTAAGTTTGCCTTCTGGATTATGTGAACCTACAAACCAATTCGAGATTATGCTTTCTATAGCCACATCTGAGACACAGTGGCAATATGCCACCATGCCCTGGCACAACCTAGCCCTTGACACCTTATATAAAGTGACAGCTCCTAGGAAGATGTTAAAGCTGAGCCAAATAACCTACATCTTCATCTCACACTGAAGTTAATGAATGTTTTTACATGAAACTACCTTATTTTAAAAATCTGAACAAAGATATATAAAGTTGTTAATTTCTCAAACTGCAATTTCAACTAATTAGGCTTGCAGATGTATGGACTGATTGGCAACCCAGTAACTCCTACAAATTTGCTATATTATAACTTGGTTTCCACAGTATTCATTATACTTCATGATAAAGTACAAAAAATTTAGGGTATACCCACTTAAATTTTTTCCAAGCCAACCACACATTGTAAAGCTTACAAGGATGATCTAACCAATTATCATACAACCCCACTAACTACAAAGATTAGGCGGTTAGGTGGAATTTTACTTTAATCAGCAACTGATTTACCAAGTGATCTGTTAAGTGCCTGTTAAATATTTAGGATCTTCCAACAGAAAATGAAGCATTTCCTTTTCCATTTCGAATATACTAAATTTCTGATCAAAGAAAAGCTACTACAATTTTTATGTAACAAACATGAGACCATGGAACTACACTCTAACACAACACTAACTACAGGGACCACTTCCAGAAAGTGGGATTACCAGGCTAGATGAGATCCAAGTATTAGGAACTATTCCTTAAAGAGTTCAATCAAATTCAAGTTTGAATAAGGTTTTATTATTTAAACTCTATTTAGGCAAAGCTGTATAACAGATTGACTACAAAATCTTTTATTTTTGACTTAACCTGTTAAAGGGGCCAGTATAACTTTGGCAGATGTGATTAACAGCACAAAATAATGTTATCCAAATTGAATAATTTATTGCTGGTCTAAGGCTTGCCTTGTTTTATACTAAGTAGAATTTACACTGTTTCCACTAATAGATTATCAGTATTTAAAGGAATTTAAGAATGATCTTTTCAGTAAGGCAATCATCTTGGTAGCAAATTTTTATTGAAATCTTACATAACTCAAGCTTTATAAAAAGCCAACATAATTGAAAATTGGGTTCTCCCTCTAAAGCCTTAAGTATTCAAAGCTTGAAACGGTTAATTTAAAAGCAAACAAATATAACAACACAACCCCTGCAGCAGATCCTGCTGAAATACTTTAAAAAAAAAATCTAAATGAGCTTTAATCTTTACAAAAGTTATTTTAGCTCAAAAGCTACAAAATC
This sequence comes from Vicugna pacos, assembly GCF_048564905.1. Taxonomy (NCBI): domain Eukaryota; kingdom Metazoa; phylum Chordata; class Mammalia; order Artiodactyla; family Camelidae; genus Vicugna; species Vicugna pacos. The sequence continues at coordinate 32,501,097 of NC_133005.1, read as the reverse complement.
AAAGTTATCGTAATTCTACAAAGAAGGGAGAGGATCTTTGACTTCATGTTATTTCTTTAGAACCTCATCTTTTTCATTAAATTTGGCCACAAATCAAATTTTTGTGTGCCCCTGTTTTCAGGAGATTCCTCTTGCAGAAGAGGCCAAGTACAAACATGGAAGAGTAACTGCCTAAGCAAGTAGGAAAGTGTTCTCCGTAATAGTGTGCAAAGAACGTAGAGTTCTGGGTTAATCTCTGGAACTCGATCTGGATCGTGACCTTGACTTTGAATGAGATCTAGAACGGGATCTTGAAGCTCTTTTTGGTGGAGGGGACACAGAACGGGCTTTTGAGGGTGGAGCAGGTAGGGGTGAATTGGAACGAGATTGGCTCCTTGATCTAGATTTTGACTTTATATCACCTTTTCCATTTTCTTTAGGGGAACGAGACCGAGAACGAGACCTGCTTCGAGATTTCTCATACTCATCCTTCGACCTGCTTCGAGAGCGCGAACGGGAGCCCCGATCAGACTTGGGCTTAGATTTGCTTTTTGATCTAGATTTCCTGCCTTTTGAACGAGAACGTGATCGACCTTTGCTCCGAGACCTGGATCTAGACAAGAAAAGCCAGATTTTTTTAAATACCTTGCCAGAACATAAGAGTATTCTGTAAAGTATGTTATTCAGAAAAACAGTGACACATTTACCGGGAGCGACTTTTTGAGATACTTCGAGATCTACTGCGGCTGCTCCTGCGACTCCTACTCCGTGACCTTCTTCTAGATCGTGACCTACAACAAAAAACATGATAAACCTTCATGTCAAGACATCTTGATGTGAATGTTTAATTGCTCACTACAAATTAAATCCACTGTCAAAACATCTGAAAAAGAACCCAGTGATGCACAACGAAAAGGAAACTAAGAGCTGACCTAATTTCAATTAAGCAACAATTGAAATACTGCTGTTTGAATCTTCCTGTTCATGGAAAATACTCTTTCCTCCCCTCTCCATATCCTTAAACAAGTTACCTTGATCTGCTTCCAGAGTAAGACCGCCTATGGCTTGTTCGTGGTTTATCTTCAATGAGTCTAATATTTCTCCCATTGATTTCTGTACCATCCAGCTTATCCAAAGCACGCTTCATGTCAGAGTAGGAGCGAAACTCAATGACGCCTTCGTTTGTGCGTTCTTTGTGAGCATCCGCATAGGTTACCTCACCAGCTTGTCTCATGAAATCCTAAAAACATCAAGACTGGTCAGACCCAGGTATGTAAAGAAAAAAAATCTATGTGCTATATTTGATTCTCAGAGATAAAAGAGCAATTAAATAGTCTACTTTTTAAACATTAGTCATGCCATTTTAATCTCAAATTATAATATGTACCTTTAAATCTTGCCAACTGCAACGACTAGAAAGATTTTCTACAATAAGTCTGAACTCTGTGCGTACAGGTGGTCCATATTTGTCTCTGCCAGAGGTTCTCCGACTGCTGTATCCACCTCCACCACCTTTATCACATGAAGAGAACAATTAGATGCTTTGTAATGATAGCGATGCATAATGTTTTTGAAAGTTAGTACAAACATATCAACTTTCATTTACTGGAGTAGGACTTTGCTATTATACTGCTAAACCTTCGATACAGTTGTGATTTGCCATAAATTAAATTAAGGGCAAGTCAAATAAACTAAATCCAACTAAACTTCTCCTACAATCTGTTAGAGAGTGACTGCTCCTTTATTCAATTTACCTCGCTAAGTTTTATTTTACAGAACATTGTAAAATATAAAACTTAACTGATTACATGCATTTCTACATTTTACAAAAATGTTTACTAGTTACACTAAGTACTTACATCACAGTGTGAGGTTTTTGGTGGTGGTTTGGCCACAAAACACGCAAGGTAACAGTCACCTAGTTCAGATTAACCAGTTTTGTCTAACCCTTGGAATCCTCACCATCACCCTGCGTCTAATGGCAAAAGGCTGCTGTCGTCATGGCTTCCGGTAAGGTCAGCCAAAGGGTCATAGGGCAAGGGTCACACAATGTATGGAAAAGCCAAGGCCAATCAGGAAAGGCAGTCATCTTAGCCTCAGTGGACACAGCCTCAGCCCCATTGGTCACTTTCAAATTGAAACATCAAGGACTTGTTAAAAAGTTGGAATTCAACATGCAACAATTTCAACATCAAACATTTAACATAACCAAAAATCCCCCCACCTCCTCCCAATAACATGCCCCAACTAGTTCAAATACAGCATAAAGCTCATTTAAATCTACTTTGTGGTATAATACCACGTTACTTCAAAACAGTATTTTCTTTGGCCCCTGCCAATTTTAATAACTCTAAGACCTATGCTTAAAACCCCACCCCTTCCCCCGCCCCCACCCCACCCCCAGCCTGTCCCAAACTTTACGCTAAGCTATTCACACTTCTAGCTAATGCACTGACAGGTAAGCAAGGAGGATACAACAAATACAGCCATCCCTCACTTCCTTCGTAGGCAGAGCCCACGCCAGTGCTGACAGGGGCCCAGCACAAGCCACCCCCTCCCAACTTAGCAACCCCCCGGCCCCAAACACCCAAACCCTGGCTAGGCAAAACCCACAACCCAATCCCCGCGCTCCGGCGTCCCATGTCTTCCCCGGGCAGGCGTGAAGGCAGCAGGCCCCGGGGACACCCGAGTCAAACGAGCCCTGCCACCGCGCCTGCCCGGCGGGGAGGCCCCACCCCGCCCATCCTAAGCCTGCACCCACCCCCCGGGGTCCCAAGGACGCGGAGCGCGCGGGGGTGGGACTCACTGCGGCTTCCGTAGCTGTAGCCGTCGCGATCGCGGCGCGGGCCGCGGGCGTGCTCCACGATCACGCGCTCGCCGCAGAGCTCCTTGCCGTTCAGCTCGTAAACGGCGTCGTCGGCGTCGCGGGAGTCCTCGAACTCCACGAAGCCGTACCTGGGGGCGGTGCGAGGGCGGGAGGCCGGCGGGCGTCGTTAGGCCGGGGGCGCGCACGCTCCCGCGGCCCCGTCCCCCGCGCGCTCCCGTGGCCCCGCGCCGCCGCCATTTTGGCGGCCCTGCCACGCGGCGCCGCGGCCTTGGCCGTCTCCTCCCTCCGACGGGCCCTGCCGCCGCAGGTCCAGGGCGCTGCGGGCGGACGCGGGCGCCTAGGTCCGACTCACCCATTTTTAAGGTCTATTTCGAGAAGGCGGCCGTAGCCACTGAAAAAGCGCTGGATGTCCTTCTCCCGGACGTTGTAGCTCAGGCGTCCTATGTAGACGCGCGGCATGTCCGTGGCGGGCGAGGGGCCCGAGGGCTGGCTGTCGAACGGCGGACCGCAAGGCAGAAGCCGCGGTGCGGGTGCGGGGACGGCTACAGCCGGGACACGCGCCTCACACCGCAGCGGCGGCCGAGTCCAGCCACACAATGGTGCGCGCGCGCCTGGGCTACGCTATAAGGGCGGGCGGCCAGGGGCGGGGCCCGGCGCATGACGTCAGCGCGCAGCACGCACCCTCCCGCGCTGGAGCGCGAGGCTAGACGGCGATTTGCAGGTCTGCTGCCCGCCAAGTTCCAGGCGAGTGCGATTCTGCCCGCTTACCGAATTTTCTCCACCCAGATTTGTAAACGTCGTTTCCCGTTGTCCAGCCGAGGACTAGTTTTCTAATTTGTACCTTAAAAAAGAAACTGTTCCTCTGCGGGTTCTGTCAGGGACTGCCGGTCGGGAGGCCGGCTAGGAGAATCCCTGTGTTCATTGGTTCTCCAGGTTGTCATAATAGGCCTCCGTGGTCTGATTGGCTCCTTGAAAATTTGGCTGCGAATTTTATCCACAGATCGCTCGGCTCACGCTTCAACCTGGTGGGGAAGGCGCTCTCGAACTTGGTTAGTCGCCCATTTCCAGAGAATCCGAGGTTTGCGCTCCCAGGTCTTGAAGACCCGGCCGGGAGCGCACTGCCTTCCTGGCTTCTATCCCTCGTTGTCTCACAGCCCTCGTCGTGGTCTCACTTTCACGGCCTCCCTGAATGTCCACCTCTCCTTACAGAGGTCTTTCTTGGAGCACTGGCATCTGGAGTCACCTGTAGATTGAGGTGTACCTGGCAGCCCTACGCTCGCTGTAGGTACTGACAAAGGGAACCGGGCCAAGTCTTCTGGTCCAAGAAAGTTGAGCAAGACCTGGCAGCCCTCCCACAGAGGTACGCTCATTTTCTCCCTCTTAGGGAGGGTCCCTTGTCCCAACCCGATCCCTTACCCCTTTGGTTGGGAAGGCTCCTTATCTATGTGGCAGAAACGCACGTCATGGGAGTTTACCACTAGAGATGCCATTTAGAGCCGGAGAACTAGCTGAAAACTCCAGAGGAGTCAATGTAAGTGGAGAGCAGAAGACCCTGGAGTCTTCTAAAACTTAAAGACAGGAAGGAGACTGGGAAAGGGTGACTGGGGAGGTGGGAAAGAGAGCCAGTGAGCGTGATGTCACACAAGCGGGGAGGAAGGGGATAACACTGAGATCATACTGGCTGTTTAGGTATTACCGCATATTCCAGCTCGTCAGGAGCAGGGCAGCCTTGATGTTTTGCAGCTTTTGGTTGGAAGGGGAGTGGTTTTGCTCTCCAGGGGACATTTGGCAAAGTTTGGAGGTCTGTAGGTTGTCGTGACTGGGGGTAGTGCTGATAACTGACATTTAGTGGTAGAGGCTATACTGTCTGTGCTTAAAGTTAGGTAAATAAAATATATAGGTAGATACTTAAATTTTTTTGTGTGTGCAATATAGTAATTAGGTAAGGAGAATTAACAGTGGGATAACTCCCCCCCCCACTCATCCAATTTGTTTGTTAAATAAAGTTTGTTAAAATTCACTGTTGGTAAGAGGTGAACCTGGAAATGCTGCTCACGTAGCACTGGTGGGACTGAACGTCCCTTGTGGGAAGGTAAGTAGGTGGTACTTATTAAAGATGCATATCTGGAGTGGGATGTTGCCTCCTCTCTCCTTGCTGATAATTTGCCCAGAGAGGAAAAATGCAGCTGACACCGCCCTCCACTCTCTCTCACCTCTCTCAGTTACTCTTAAAATGGTTACTCTTTAAAAATTTTGAATAGCAAAAGTGGAAACAGTCTTAAATATCATTGGTGAAGGGAGTGTTGGGCCATCAGCCTTCTGTGGAATCTTGCCGATGATCTCACGCACCTCTTGGTATTTCGGAAGAACAACTCAAAGGAGAAATAATGGATGGACAGCATGGGAGCTCATTTCTTTAGATGCTGTGGCAATGTCTGAAGTGTCTTTAGACACAGTGGCAGATAAAGATCACTGCTCATTTGAAAGTTGTGCGGGTAACTGCAGCATACAGCTCTTGCTCCCTCTGTCAGCAAGAGAGACAGAGTAGCCTCAGTCTGATCCAGAAGAGAATTAATAACTTCAAATCCATAATTACCCAGGTTGTAAAACACAGTCTAGAGCAGCACACAGTTGCAGTTTTCAATTCAATGGCTATTTTTACATATGTTAGCTGGAAACCAAAAGTATTTCCCAAGCACCAAGTGATTTGAAGTGTTGTCAGCTGGATTCTGATGGGTTTTGCTTTCTTATGTCTGAAAAATTGATCATTCCAGAGGCTGTCATTTTGAATGGATTTTGGGAAAACAAGGCAACTCAGGTGTCTGGAGTGAAATGTATGCAGCAGATTATGGCTCCAGGCCAAACAGGGCCTGCCACAAGTTTTGTAAATAAAATGCTATTGGAGCACAGCCACACCCACTTACTTACCTATTGTCTGAACTTAAGCCATGATAGCAGTATCAAATAGCTGCCACAGAGACTGCCCACAAAGCCTAAAATATTTACTAGCTGGTTCTTCACAGAAAAAGTTTGCCTACTCCAGATCCACGTTAAGTACTTGTAAAGATGTCTATGGTATGTTGTTAAATAAGAAAGACCAGTTTTAATATATGCATGGTGCCATGTTTATGAACAACCACCACCCCAAACTCCCAAGCCCAACCCTGTATATGAATATATATTTGTTTAAGGGTTGGGTTGTCTTTGAGCATCAGTCGGTGTGGGTCCTACCTAATCATGTCCCTTCTAACCCTTTCCCAGTGTTCCTTACCCTTCCTCCTCCCATCTGCTTCTTACTGTGCCTTGAATGTGCCAAGCACCCACCTACCACAGGGCCTTTGCACTGAATGTCTCCCTATATCTGGAGCTTTCTTTTCCAATGGTTTGTTCCCTCACTTCTGGTTTCTGTTTCAAGTCACCTTATCACCCCTCTAACCACTTTTAATTTTATTTATTTTATTTTTTCCCAGATTTATTGGAATAGTATTGACATATCACACATGTAAGTTTGAAGTCTACAGTGTGATGGTTTGATACACATATATATTGTGAAATGATTGCCACAATAAGATTAGTTAATACCTCCATCCCCTCATATAATTACTATTTTTGTGTGTTTGGTGATAACATTTAGGATCCACTCTCTTAAAAACTTTCAAGTTGTTAATACAGTATTGGTAATAATTAATTATAGTCACCGTATATACATCAGATCCCCAGAACTTATTCATCTTATAGCTGGGAGCTTGTACCCTTGGGCCTACTTCTCCCAGTTCCTGCACCCCACCCCCTCAGCCCCTGGCAACCAAATTCTACTCTATTTCTATGAACTTTACTTTTTTAGAGTCCATATATGTAAGAACATACAGTATTTGTCTTTCTCTGTCTGATTTATTTCATTTAGTATAATGCCTTCAAGGTCCATTTGTGTTGTAGCATAAGTCACATTTCCTTCTTTTTTGTGCTTGAGTAATATTCCATACACACAATCACACCCCACATTTTCCTTACCCATTCTTCTGTTGATGGACACTTTAGTTGTTTCCATGTCTTGGCTACTATGAATAATGCTGCATGAACATGGGACCAGAGATATCTCTCTGAGATAAGGCTTTCATTTCTTTTGGATATGCTATAAACCCAGAAGTGGAAATGCTAGATCTATAGTAACTAATTTTTAATTTTTTGAAGAACCTTAGTATTGTTTTCTATAGTGGCTGCACCAGTTTACACTCTCACTAACAGTGCACCAGGGTTCCTTCCCACACGCCGCCTCCCTCCATATCCTCACTTTTTGATCATAGCCATTCTGACAGGTGTGAGGTGACAGCTTACTGTAATCACCCACTTTAAAACAGCATTCTTCCCTGCACTCTATACTTTCTTACCCTGTTTTCTTTTTCTTTATTAAACTTTCATCCTGTGGCATATATTCTGTCTCTTCACTGTTGTACCCCAAGCACCAAGGAATATGCCAGGCCCACAGTAAGTGCTCAGTGCTCGTAATTGTTCTGAGACTGGGAAGTGAGGCTTTCCACTGAGCGGATAGCGGTGTGCCGAGGAGCTCATGAAGACACGCTGGCGGGATGGAATCTTCCTCCTCCTGGCTTGTGCTCACCCACCCAGACACTCACCTCCGACCCCTCGGAGGGTCAAGACATGTGCAGAGATGTTCATCAAGATCTCACATTTCCTCAACCGAGTCTCTTCTAGACAGGGGGAGAATGCTGGGGTGCTAAGGAGTCACCCGAGTTCTCATACATTGACAGTAGGAGTGCAAATTAATAAAGTCACTTTGGAAAAGTGAGTGATAGTGTCTACTAAGGATGAAAGCTGCTAGTGTTTCCCCCATGACCTAACTACTCCACACCCAACAGAACTGTGTACATACGCTCTCCGTAGGGAAAGTGCTAGAAATTCATAGCGGCGTGATGTGCATTAGCCCCCAAACGAAACCACTCAGATGCCATCAACAGGACAATGGACAAATCAGCTGTGGTTTATTTACACCACAGTGTACTACACAGCAACAAGGAGGAACCACAGCCATCCACAGCACCGTCAATAGCTCTCACAACACTGTAGCCCTCCAAGAAAGACACAAATGAATCCTGGTGAATGATTTCACGTATGTAAAACCAAAAAGCAAGCAAAGCTGGGCTATGGTATTAGAATTCAGGACTAGGGGGCCGGGGGAGTGACTAGAGACAAAACTTCTGGAGTTCCGGTCATATTTTGTTTCTTGAGCTGGATGCTGGTTACATAGCTGTGCCCTGTTTGTAAGAATTCGTTAAGCTGTATGCTTACGATTTGTGCACTTTGCTGTATGTATGTTGTATTTCAGTGGAAAGTGAAAAAAAAATCTCTAAGAAAATTATAACTTACTTAACCTGGGGCCCTCTGGGTCATGCTAGGGACTAAAGGTCTACTGGGGACTTACAGTTTTTGACCATGAATGTCAATTTGAATCAGTTTATTTGTTTCCAATTAGGTTTCTGTAGGCTAATTGCTCCCTGGCTGGGAAGATGTGGCTCTGTCGCCATCTGGTGGCTTTTTGTTATTACAATGGAAGATAAATCCCCCCCACCTTGCTGCCTCATCCATGCCTCAGTGAAGCTCGGTGCTAGTTGGTCTTTGAAGGTCTATGAATCCAAATCTTCTAATTGTCAAGCCCTTACTCACCCAGAGGTTTTCTGGCCCTTACCTGAACACCTCCCCGCCCCGATGGAGAGTTCACTGCCTAACCAGGAATCCAAGTCTGAGTCCATTCTTGGACATCCTGCACTGTGATTAAATTCTTCAGAAAAAGTAAAAAATTTCTGCCTTGAATTGTCTGCCTACTGCTTCTGGTCGTGCCCCTGAGGCAGTTCAGTAACCTCACCTGTTTCCTACACACATAGGTCTTTCAGGTGTTTGGAGGCAGCACTCAGACCCTCTCCTTATTCATGTCCTCTCTTGGTGAAATGTCCACAGCTTTCCCAGTCTTTCCTGGGGACTGCTTTCAAGTCCGCTCATCATTTTGGCTGTAACTGCTCCTGTGTGTAGACTCACTTGTGGCCCTCTTCAGGTGTGGCCCTCAGACTGAGCTAGCTCCCCTGGGCTTGTCTGGACCTGCCCATTGCTGCTGCAGCCATGCTGCTCTCTGGGCCACATAAGAGCTGTGGTTGCTGTCTGATTCCTTACTCAGCCCTACCTCTCCTGCTGCGTGGAGCCAAACGGGGTTTGAGAATCTCCTGGAATAGCCCACTGTGGCAGTGTTTGTCTTGGGTATGGAGGTAGGCTAGGCAACAGAACGGAAATCCAGTGCTCATGGGCAGGTGACTCAGAATCATCACTCCAGTCCCTAGGGCAGCCGGGAGGCAGAAGTGCTGATGAGGAAGATCCCAGCTGGCCACGTGTTGGGTGAAAAGCATGAGGCCATGGAGGAAATCTGAAAAGAGTTAGTCCAGAACCCACAGCAGACTTCAGCGAGTGCTGTGGGCTCCACACCTGTCAGAGTCCCATGAGAGGCGATGCTGGGTCCTCTTGCAGATGTTCCCCGAGGCTGGTGCATGTGGGTTTCTGTCCTTCCACCTGACACTGAGCTGCGGCTTGCAGACATTTTACCTATCATTAGTTCCACATGCCATTATTTGGACAAATTTAAGCAGAAGCATATTCCTGAATGCCTTAAGCGCTCATTCTTACCACCACAGCCCTTATCCTGGCAGCAAAAGCTGCATCACATGGTGGCCGTCTAACATCATAGGGCAGAGAAGCTGAGTGGAACCGCCACATGCAGGAGAGCATCCAGGGGTGTGTCCAGGGCACAGAAACCCAACTCCTAGGAGAGGGAGGGGAAGTAAGTCTTTATTAAGGCATTTTGCATGGTCCAGGGACTTTCCTAGGTCAAGACAGACCCAGTCAGGCTCTCCAAAAATTGTAGTCCCAAAGCAGTGGTCCTCAGACATTGGCGAGGACGATTTCAGCACACATCTTTGCAGGCTCTATCCCTCAGGCTTGGAGTCGTGTGGGGCAGGGCCTAGGAATCTGCATGTTTTACATCCTCCTGCATGAATGTAAAGCAGATGCTTTGGGAACTCCTGGCCTGGGACTTTACTACTCAAAGTGTAGTCTGTGGACCACTCCCCATCAGCATCTCCTGAGAGCTTGTCAGACACGCAGGGTCTCAGGCTCCACCCCAGACCTACTAAATCATAACAGGCATTTGAACAAGATTCCCAGGGGGATTAGTGTGGACGTTAAAAGTGTGAAACATTGCCAGTGCAAAGTGCAAGGGAGTCTTGCTTTTGACCCTACTTGTCTATTATTTTGATAAGGGGAAGAGTGTTTTCATGCATTACTTGGTAGTGAAAGTAAGTGAATGAAAATCTTTGCAAAAACCAGAAATGTTCAAAGCAGCTCTATCGATAGTAGCCCCAAACTGCAAACAGCCCAAATGTCTATCAGCAGGTAAATGGATAAACAAAAGGTGACAGATTTGCAAAATAGAGTATTACTCATCAATAAAAAGGAACAATGTGATGAATGCATTATACTATGTAGAAGGAGCCTGACTCAGAAATCTCCATGCTGTGTGAGTTCACTTATATGGCGTTCTAGAAAAGACAGAACTAAAGGGGCAGAAAACAGATTAGTGGTTGTGGGGGCTGGTGTTTGGAGGGGAGGATTGACAGCAGAGGGGCAGGAGTGAGCAAAATGTTCCGTGTCATGATTGTGGCAGTGTGTACACAAAGTGTACGTTTAACAAAACTCATTGAAGTGGATGCTTAAAATAGATGAATTTTACTGTATATAAATTATAATCAATAAAAATCATTTAAATAAAAACCACACCCAGCAAGACCATACCATCGAGTGCTTTGAACCATCTGCTGTTTCCAGAGAGCCTAGGGTTAAACCTCCCATTACCCGACTCATCCAGCCAAAAATGAAAGATGGACCTCCAGGCCTGAAAGGGGTACTGTCTCCTGCAGTGTCTCGTTTTGATAGTCCACTGGGAGAACCTCGCTTTCTGCTACAGGCCGAGTATGGAAAAGAGAGTGTTTTATCAATTAAAGGAGGGATCTGTTATGCCGAAGCGCCTCTAATGTTTTGGTGGCCTGTGTAAGCAAACCAAAACCGAAGGATGTAGATGCCTGCAGGTTAAGAAATGGAAACCTAAGGATAACCAATCACAGCTAACTTGGCTTTAAGCTGTATCCTTTCTTTGCTTCAGCACCTTCTCTATGTAATTTTCCCATCACCCTGTGATGTAGTGTTCCTAACTCCTTCTGGTTTGTTGCTGCCTGATTTGAATCCATTTTTGCTCAAATAAACTCTTTATAATGTTATCTTTTAACAAGAATTAAAAGCAAGTCTTGGGAGCCAGATTGCTTGGGTTCTGTTTCCAGCTCTATCATCTGCTAGGGGTGTAACCTTGGGCAAATTTCTTAACCTCTTAACCTCAGTTTCCTTGACTGTAAAATAAAGAAAGGACTAGCACCTGTCACAAAGAGTGAGAATTTTTTAAAGTTATATTCTAAAGCATTTGTAACAGCGCCTAGCATGTAGTAGGCACTAAGTAAGTATTGGTTATTATTATTTAGTAAATGCAAATTTCATCCATGCTACTCCCTGACCTATGTAGCTATGGAGATCTCTCTCTCTCTCTTTTTAAAATGGAGGTACTGGGAATTGAACCCAGGACCTTGTGCATGCTAAACGTGTGCTCTACCACTGAGCTGTACCCTCCCCCTTGAGATCATTTTTATGGACTTGCTGCAAGCTAAGAGCTGTTGATTTTTCATCTTTTATGACAGGCCGACTCTAAAAGCAGCCTCCGGTCCAATTCTAGCTGTCTTCACTGATGGAGGATTCCCAGAGAATGGCTACTTGGGAGGTGAGAGCAGAATGAGCTGTAAGGTTGGGCCTCAGCTGGGTGTGAATGAGCAGAATGAGCTGTAAGGTTGGGCCTCAGCTGGGTGTGAGACAGTTGCAAGCTGTGGTCAAGATGCTTGGCCTTTTTTGAGCACTCTGGACTTTGCTAATCCCTGACAGGTTGGAGTTCTGATTGCTTATCCTCTCTGAGTTCTTCAGTCTCCACCTCTGAAAAATGGGGCGATCTCAGCTCCCAGGGCTGTGGAGGAGTTCAGATGAGATGGCTTGTGGAGTTCTTGGTTCTTGTCTGGGTTTGGATTCCTCTGGAAGCAGGCCCTAAGACAAGATACAAGTGCGGATTGTTTATTTGGGAGGTGATCTTAGGAAACACTGCTGGGAGAAAAAAGGATATGGAACAAGGAAGGGAAGAAAGGCAGTAAAGGGTACATTCTGGGCTGATGACATGCTGGACAACTGGGGCTTCATTCCCCTGGGGACTCTGGGAGTCAGTGCAAAACACATCTCAGACCAGCGAAGAGAATGGCCTCCTCCCAACTGAGGGGAAGCTGGGGTATCTGTACATCAACTGGCCAGCTGTGTTGGAGGAGGCTGCTTCCAGGAGCATTCACTCCCTACCGGTCCCAGGTTGCCCAAATGGCTGAGTGTCTCCCACAGCCAGAAAGCAAGCCCTGGGGCAGAGAGCCCTGAGGCAAGTGTTCCCAGCAATCTGACTTTGCCCGTAGATGTGAATGTTGAGAAGACGAAGCAGCTAGCTCAGATCTGCCACGGGCATGTCAACTCACCTCCCCTTGCAATTCTGTTTTCATGGCATTTTCCCCTAATAAGAATGGAGAGATGTATGGCTTCTCGTGAACTGACCTTTGGACACGTTTGTTGTGCAGAACACTCCAGCTGTCCCTGTCCCCATCATCTTCCCTGCCTTCATCAGCTCTTCCTTGACATGCCAACCCCAGTGGTTGTCGCTGTGCTCTTCCCATAAAGGGTCAATAATAAAACCAACAGAAATAATTATTCGGGGCCTCAGATTTTGGATTAGTACATGAATACATGTTTATCATGTGAAAAACCTTTTGCTTTGTTTTAAAAAATTATTTTTATTTTTTTGGAGGACATAATTAGGTTTGTTTGTTTGTTTGTTTAACAGAGGTACTGGGGATTGAACCTAGGACCTCATGCATGCTAAGCATGCACTCTACCACTGAGCTATGCCCTCCTCCCATGAAAGGCCTTTTGATACGTGCTGGAGAAAAGCATGATACAAAGTGTGAGACCAAGCAGACTTCAGCTCTAATACCAGCCTGGCAGGTGTCTGGAGGGAGGGAAGGCTGGAGCCAAGGGACTGGCCTTGTGGCCCACTCCTGGTAGGGGTTATAGGCTGTTTCAAGAGTGAATGTCAGTGTTTCAAAACTTTGGCCACCAATATTTTGAATGTGACTTGAAGGGACTCCTGGGAAGAAAGGGTGGAGAGCTTTGGAATTATCCAAGTTTTCACCTTTCTCACAGTGTGCCAATTCATGTCATGCCTCTGAGTCTCACTCCTTATCTATTGTCGACTGAAATAAAATCACACAACGTGAGAGTTGTGGGTTAAGTTTTATTTGGGGCAAAATGAGGACTATAGCCTGGGAGACAGCATCTCAGAAAGCTCTGAGAAACTGTTCCGAGGAGGCATGGGAGAACTCAGTATTATATGTGATTTCAGTGAAGGGGGTGTTGTATGTGCAATCAAGCACACACTGGCTGCCAGTCACAAGTAGCAGTTGTCACTATTGATGAATTGAGTGTTTTTCTAGATAGGAGGAGATGCAAGAATTTGGGCTCATAAAATCTTCTGAAAATATCTAACTGTCTGAAGGCCTGTTCAGCCAGTTTTCTCAGAGCACAGAGTGCCTCATTCCTGACCTCCATCCTGAACTCCTTGCAGGGTGTGTTGGAGGTCAGCGACTGTAGTGGCTCATGATTTAATCCAAGCAGAGTTAGATGGCAAGTGCTAATGTGATCCAATCCTTGTAGAGGCAGATGGCAAGTGCCGATTTTTAGTTAGCACTGTGAAATGGACATAATAGTAGGATGAGGCTCCTAGAGTTGAGTCAAGAAGTAACTCAGATGATGCATCTTCAGTGCATGGCCTGGTAGACCAGATGTCAACAAATGTTTTCTGTAAAGGATGAGGCAGTGTATACTCTGCCTTTGTGGGCCAGATGGTCTCTGTTGCACTTTCCCCAGTCTGCCCTTGTAAGTCTCAAGCCCCCATAGGCTATATGTAAATATTTAAAAACAAGCACTGACCCCTGGGGTAGAGGATGGGCAGAATGGGGAGGATTTTATTTCTCCCTCTTTGAGGGAAGCAATGTTTCCTACTCATCTGTGTCCTCCTTTAGGCTCAGCATAGGACCTGGTACATAGTAGGAAATGTTTACTGAAGGAAGAAAAACAACATACGACATAGAGAAGAGAATAGCTTTTGGAGTCTAACAGACCTGGGTCCAAATTGGCTTATTCTCTCCATGAACTGTCTTTAAAAATTATTCATGTTCCTTGTTAAAAAATGGAAAGGTGAACTCAACTCCCAGTGAAAATTGAGATAAGTGTAGGGACTACTGCAATGGGGTTTTGTGATAGGAGAGCTTGAGCTCAACTGCAAATATAGTAAAGAAAACAGGTAATTTATAGCCAAAGAGCAGGGCGTTGGGGGGTTGGTGGATTGAAAATTACTGAGAGGAAAGAAACATCAGGAGTAAGGGGCAATTCTGGTTAAACCAACCTAACAGGATTCTTGCTGAAGGCAGGCCAGGATGATTAGTCATCACCTGGGGGACAGTAGAGATGAGGAACCTGATCAAATATTGAGTGTGATCAGATACCAAGGGTGGGGGACTCTGGCTAAATCAACTTAGCAAGATTCTTGCAAAAACTGTATATATTAGCAGAAATGAGCTAGGGCTCCAAAATCAGGCCCTAGCTGGGAAGAGAATGCAGAGGAGTCTGATTAAAATTCGGTCAAGGAGATACTGTTTGTCACCTAAGCTAAGACACTTCTTTGAGCCTCTTCACCTGTAAAATGGGTATAATAATCATATGCACCGCATCGCTGTTGCAAGTGTTAATGGAGATCATAAGGAGAAGTGTGGATGCTGAAACATTTTTTTCTAAAAAGAAAGCATAAATAAAGTCTCTACCTTCCAGGAATTTTGACACACGGCCCTCAACCCCTTCATCCCTCTGGATTGCGGGCCGTTTCTCATCTTCAATCTGCACCAACAGCCTTCTCTGCCTCCTCCTGGGCTCTGGGGATGGGTGGGAGAGCACTAGGTAAGAGGGGTGGTTGGCTGTGAAGAGAGTGAGGGGAGACTCATGTTTCCTGTTCTGGATTCAGGACCAGGCTGGCAGTAACAGCAGACAATCAGTTTTTGCCTCAAGGGCTCAGTGTTGGCTGTGAAGAATTAATGGCCAGGAAAGGTATCTGCCAATTATTTTTCCACTCAAGGTGCAGAGATTACAGAAACACAGCAGAGCCGATTTCAGATCCAGGCCTCCCAGCACTGGCTGGCAATTACCCGACTACTGACTTCCCTCCCGGGAGAGTGTAGGAGTCAGGGGTCTCTCTTTAAGGGCATGCTCAGATTTCCAAGTGTGTGCAGAATATTCCATATTTCCACAGAGAAGAGGGTAGGGAAGAAAGGAAGGACACCCATAGATCTTGATTTGTCTGTCCTAGAAACAGGTCCTAAGACAAGGATTTGAGTACATGAAGTTTATTTGGGAGGTGATCCTGGGAAATACCTAAGGAGAGTAGGGAAGTGAGATGGGGAAAGGACAGAGCTTGGAGATGTATTATCAAGCCATTTACATTGTGAATGATGGAGTTTAACCTTAACCTGTGGACTCTGGAAATGATGTATCATATACACCTCAAAATTACCCCACTGGAGGGTGAAGGAGTTGGGGTATTTATACATTGACTTCTGTGGATCATTGGTTGAGAGCTGCTGCAGGGGTGTTAATTACCCAGTGCTTCTGGCCTATTTCACTTGATGTCCAAGACAGTCCTTAAGCAGGAAATGCAGGTGTTTGCAGCTGGCATGCCCTGAAATGGTAAGTCCTGGTGGATTCGAGCCAGGTACCCATAAAATCCACTATAACAGGGATGGAAGACTTGCTCTGGCCCTGGCCCTTAGCATCTGCCATCTCATTTAATCCTTGCATCTATCCAAGATGGAATCTTTAGTTTACCTCCTCTTCTTAGTCCTACTTCTCAGAGCTGGGACTAGGGTGAGGTGACTGAGGCCTTTGTGCCAGGCACAACATTTAAGGGGGCATCAAAAAAAATGGCTATCAAATAATATTTAATGCAATATTTTAAAAGAAGGAATGAATGAAAAAAAATCCACAATGAACAAAATCAGAATCCAGACGGGATCAGTAATAGTGCCAAGCTGAGCCTGAGGCAAAAGGAGAAATCAGTAATACTGATCTTGTTCATCATGGATTTTTTTTGGCATTCATTTTGATTAAAAAATATTTCACTAGAACATTATTAATCTTGATTACTGAGTTTTTTGGCACACCCTTGTATTTGGTGCCCGAGGCAGTACCTCACTCATCTCATCCTGGTCCTGCTCCAGTCTCTCTGTCATCCTCATCTTGGTAGATTGCACTCAGTCCACTCAGGTGCTCAAGCCAGAAATCTGGGGTCCTCCATGGCTCCTCTCCTTCCCATTACTTCTCTCCTGGGCCCACCTCCAAGCATCTCTTTAGTCTGTCTTCTTTTCTCCATCTCCTTGGCCACCACTCCTCCACAGTGAGGTTCCCATTTGTAGTCTTTTTTGACAGACAGGAATGGCTTCTTGGATTTCCCTGTAAGCTTTGATATGCCCACTAGAGCCAGTGCTTCCAGCAGACACAATAGTGGCTGTTTTCCTTGTCCTCTCATTCCCTTCCCTTCCCCAAGTCCTCCCACCTCAGTGCGAGTTCTCTTTCCAGTATGAAATATCTCATTCCCATAGCACTTGGAGAGGCTTCAATCCTGTGACTAAATCTTGATGGACATACACCAGCTTTCTCTACCATCTTAGCTGCTCCACATGGGCATGGAGGTATCCCAAGTCACAGTTTCCTCTTAGAGCTTCAGCAAAGCAAAACTCCCTCTGATCCATCCTTATCCCCTTACCTACTTGGGTTGCTATTTTCTCACCTTCTCATTTTGGGCTGAGGGAGGTAGGGGCACTGGGTCCCTGAGACCCAGTCAAGTCTTTCTCCTATTCACATTCCTTCCAAGTCTCCCTCCTTCCTTGGGTCCACCACCAGGCCTGGCAGGGATCACCTTCTTCTAGAGGGGTGGGCACTTTTCTGACCTCTTTTCCTGAATTCCGTCTCATGATTGCTTATAAACTCCAAATTTAGACTTTGCCCTTGATATGTAAAAGGAAGCCTCTGGAATTAAGAAACTCTATATTTTTTTCCCTGTGGCTAGGTTTTAAGACAACTCTCTCTAGACAGACTCAAAGCCAGACTATGACTTCTTTATTTCAGGTGGTGTCTGCACTCCTCTTAAGGTAATAAATGTCATTGATTCAACAGGGAGTAAGGTGGTGGGGTGAAGGGACACAGAGCATCGTGATTCATGGGGATGCAAAATAGATGGATCCATTTGATAGTTTCAGAAACATTATCCCCTTTACACAGTCAGTGGGTCCCTGAGTTTCCAATGTCTTTGCCCCACTCTGGATGCTCACTATTTTGGGAGAGTTCCAGCAAGTTTCCCTGTTTTAGCATTACCTCCCCACATCAGGGCCGTATTTGTCTTAGGCACATGGTACCCCTCCATGTGGGTTTTTGGAAGGATTAAACAAGATAGTGGGTGTACAGTGAAGCTTCACATAGCAGCTGGCACAGAGTACTCCCTTGGTGTCTGTTTTCTTCCCTCCTCCTCTGCCTGCCTGCCTCCCCAACTTCCTGCCATTCCCTGCTCTCCCTACTTCAGAATTCTGGGCTTCTGTAAACAGAGCTTGGTACTGGATTTGTTAACCTGCTCAGCAAAGCTAATACAGCTCTGGAGCACCAGCCCCTCCCGCTGCTGTTCAGCAGTGCAGTGATTAGGCATAAGTGGGCTGCCGCTACCCAGGTGACTAATTATTAATGCAGCTTTCTCAGCAAAGAGCTAGGTGTGTTGGTTCCCCAGGGCTGTGAATCACCTCGGAGCTGAAGATTTTCCCAGTATCATTTGATTATTTGATCATTGTCATTATTCTACACACACGTACTCACACATACACACAGACTCGTGTGTTTTGGGTCCTGGGTCCTGGCATCTCGGAATCTTGTTTCAGCAGAAGTGCTGGGTTTAGGGAGGTGGGTGGGGGAGTAGAAGAGAGGCCAGAAGTACATCTAGGTACTTACAATCCCTCCCACCCCCCAGGTCTGCTCACTTGTCTTGCCCTCATAGCCTGGGGCTTATTTTGCATCACACCTGTTCTGAGTGTTGTGCACACAAACGACATAGTCCTACAAAGCCCAGTGTGGAATGGACCCTGCTGACCTCTTAGGTCCTGAATTTCTGCCCCTCCTCTCCCCTCTGTCCTCTGTGTTCCAGTCACAATGACATCCTTTTGATGACTTGAAAATATCCACCTCTTTCCCTCCTTGGACCCTCATCACCTGCCCTGCTAGTCTTTCCGGGTACTTGCTTCTTCTCCCCTCTCTTCCCATGGCTGACTTCTCATCCTTCACGTCTTAAGCTCACATGTCACCTTTCAGGAAGTCCTCTTTGACCCCCCTATCTAAAGAAAGCCTCCCTAAGTTTACTTATCACAGCACCTCACTTGCTTCCTTCACAGCATCTATTTCAATTATTGTAACCCATTTTAAATTTGCTTTTCTGTCCCCTCCACCAGATTGAGCAATCCACAGGAGCCATTTTTGTTTTGTTCCCTACACTATCCCCAGCACTTAGTGTTGGCACATAGTAGGTGCTCACTAAATATTTGTGGAAGAGCAATTCTCACTCCCCCTTTCCATTTTATTACCTTAAATACCTTTTGCAGGTGGCCCAATAGGCCATCTGGTTGACCCATCTTGAGAATCATTTTCACGGCCAAGTCTCCTTTTCATTCTTTAGAAGCAGGTGGGGTTGGATCCTGCAACATGTAATGCCTGAGCCTCCACGAGACATGCATTGCCAAGACTAATGCCAGCAGGCTGGTTTCTCTCAGAAAGCTCCTCTCCCTACATCCAGTGAGGGAATGTCAGGGAATAGGAACTCGTCTTCACTGAGAACTTACGATATGATAGCTCTGTGAACCTGGGCAAATTAACCTCTATGGGCTGCAGTTCTCCCATCTCTAAAATGGGGCTAACAGTAACACAGAATTTCTCAGCCTCAGCACTGTTGATATTTACAGCTAGATGATTCTTTGTTGAGTGGTGTGTGTGTCCCGTGCATTGTAGGATTTTTAGCAGCATCTACCCACTAGATGCCAGTAGCAAATCCAGTTATGATGACCAAGGATGTCTCTAGATATTGCCGGATATCCCTTGGATGGTAGAAATCCCACCCCCTCCTCCATTGAGAACCACTCCAGTAATACCTGCCTTACAGGATTATCAGTAGATTCATTGATACAGGTCATGTTCAGTGCTTATGAAAATGCCTGGCACAGAGTAAGGATTTAATATATATGTTTAAAATCTATTATTGTTATTATTAACATCATCATACTGAAGGCCACAGTTGGTTTCAGGAAAGAGAGGTACATACAGGAAGGGAGGCAGTCAGGCCCAGGAAAATCCACTTCTGTGCCAAGGGTATTGGAACCATCTTGTCCCTGCTTCTAATTGTTAAATTTTAAGGAAATCTGCAAACGAGTCATTAGACATACCCATCCTTGAAATTGGCAATGGTTGTATTTACACCATGGGAATCAGCAAATGCTGCGTAGAGTTTCATTTTCGGGAGGCCACCTGGCTACCCAGTGCTTCTTTATTGACACATTAAATGAGAAGATCTTGTCGTGGGCCTATTAACTACTGACATTTTGAAATAGTGATGAACGTAAATGACATTTTGAGATACCAGCCACAACTGTAATAGGATATGAAAATATCTGTGATTTCTATTGGTGACACAGTCACAGGTACTGATTTGTTGCCCACATTCAGATTAGAAGGACGTGCTCAGTTGCAGTCAGAAGTAGAAAATAAATATGTAATTTTTTTCAGCCACTGACCCTCCCCCATGAATTCTATCCGTGGACCTCAGTTAAGACACTCTGCTCTAATGGACACATTCAGTCTTAAAAGTATAAATGAACCTGGGCGATAAAATCAGACAGACCTGAACTTGAATCCCAAGCCAGCCAGATACTTGTAGTTTCCTCAGTCTCTAAATGGGACTTGAAATTGCAGGAGTTGGGGAAATTAAATAAAAGGATGTATTAAGGTGCTTTAAAAGGGGCCTAGCACCCAGTGGGGTGTGTGTGTGTGTGTGTGTGTGTATTTGTGTTGGATGGAGAGGGGCTTTATAACCTGCCTCACACATCCCCCCATGTCTGGAGAGACCTCCAAGTTTGAGCGGCAGAGGTAGTGACACATTTCACCCCAGAGGGCGCTCCTGGATCATCTTTATTTTTAGTTTCTGTCTGGATGAAAAATTTGCGACGTGTACACGGGGCAGAACAAATAGAATTACGATTCGCTTTTCACAAATTGTGTAGTGGATTTCACATACATTCATGCTTGATTTTCCACCGTGTTTCAAACTGTTACAAAAATCCTTTTTTCCTTCCTTTGGGATAGTGGGACGTGTGTCCCAGTGCGGAGGGGGCGTTGTGTTTCCATCCCTCCTTGGCTTCCCCACGGCGCTGGGAGCTTCGTTATTCCTAGGCACAGGACTATTTTTCCAGCTCATTAGAACCTGGAGCTAAGATAAAGGAGGGCAGAGCCATTAGGTAGTAATTTATATGTAAATGTGGAAGTTACCAAGGAAAGAGTGGGCTAGTGTTCTTTAGGAAGCATTCTGGTTGGGACTTTTCTGGAAAGCAGACACACACAAGCCCTGTAATCTCCACTGCCCCTCTGCCAGGCTCAGGGTATGAGGCCAAGGTCACACAGTGAGTGACATGCAAGGCCAGCTCTAGAAGCACAGACGGACCCCAAAGCAGTGTGTGGCCACTTTATGGACCACCTCTAAGGGCAGGAGTCGCCTCTGACCATCCCACAGCCTCACAGTCTCTTTACTTGAGTTTTTTGCAGCCTATTCAGGCTTGGGAGCTTGGAGCTGAGGGGAAAGGTGTCTGGTACACTCCTCTAAGAAGATTTAATCAAACAGTTATGGTGCCCAGCGCTGTGCTGTGTATGTGTGGGGGAAGGTCACTAGCAAAGGAGCCCTTTGGGCTTGATCACAAGCTCTGATATTCAAGTGTCAGGAGTTAAAATGGCAGAAACTCAGAAGGTCAGAGCAGAACCTCTTCCTTAGAGCCAGAGAAAAGCGGTTTCATCCCCACCCCAGCTTTTCTTCCCTGTGGTCAGTAGCCTTCAACTAGCCCATTGCCCAATCTCTTGAGAGTGACAGGGTCAAAGGGACAAGTGAGAGATGGCAGGCTGTCACTCTGTGAGAAGCAGCCTCCACCCTCTTACATCTTTAGCTACCTGGCAAGTAGTTTTCTCAGGCAGGAAGGACATGCTCACCTCTGCAAGTATCTGTGCCATAGACTAGCTTAGTGCCCAAACCTGAGCCTGGCCCACAGCAATATTCCCCCTCCTTAGGCATGGGGGTGAAGCATGGGGCTGGAGGTGATGTGTGTTGGGGGAGATTGAGCATATCCTTAAACCAATAGGTCATGATTAAGAGTCTGATCTTGGTCTCAAGAGCAATGGGAAAGCCTCAGAGAGTGTTGAGAAAGAAACTGATGTGGTGAGATTTGTGGTTTAGAAAGATCTCCCTGACTTCCATGGAGAATGAGTGAGAGTCAGTGGACAGAAAGATGAGTTAACAGGCTGCTTCAGTCATTTAGAAGAGAGATAAGGTGCCTGAGCCACGATAGTGGTAGTAGAGGGGCAGGAAAGAGGATGGATTTGATAGAGACCCAGGAGGTTGAATTGATAGCACTTGGTGACTGACTGGATGTGGTAGTGAGAGCGAGTGAGTAATGATACTCAAGCTGATGGCTTGAGCAACTGGATAGGCAGGGATGTCTGCAGTTTCCTGAGACTGGATTTGCAGGGGGAGAAGCATTAGGTTTAAGGGGAAAGAAGATGAGGTTGTTTTGGTTCTGCTGAGTCTGATGAACTGGTAGGACATCCAAATAGAGTTGTCTGGTTGGAACACAAGAGAGAAGCTTAGGAGGTATTAGCAGATAGATGGTGATTAAATTGAGACAAGGAAAGATCTGAGGAAAAAATCCAGAGGGAAATGATGGGAAAGATGGGAAGAGGAAGATGACTTCACAAAGCTGACGGGAGAAGTGATGGCCAGAGAGGCAGGGATGGGATCCAGAGTGCTGTGGAAGTTGATGGAAAAGAGTATTTCAGGGAGACAGATCCAGCAGTGTGAAATACCAGACAGAGGTCAAATAAGATGAGGACTCGGCGAGAATAGGGGTTGGAGCGGGGTTGAGGGGTGAATGGGAGGTGAGAATGTGGAAGCTCCCTCCCTCTACTCCTTCCAACAAAGAGAAGGAAATAAGAGTCCCCTGGAATCCTACCACCCTGGGATAACCATTATCAGCATTTTGGCGCCTAGCCTTCTGTGCACCTCTTTAGGTACCACATACTGCATTCATGTAGACACTTTAACTCAAATGGGATGATATACAAGCTGTACTGGTCATAGATTTCCCCCCTTAACCCTACATCAGCACTCAACCCTTAGCTTAGCCTCCTCCCATAAACTGTGTTAACAATGTAATACATGTTCTTCCATATTTTTTCTCTACATATATAATCCCATACAGCATGTGTGTGTGTGGTTGCTTTTTAAAAATAGTATCATATTCACAGTTGTTTTTCTCCCTTAACAATATCTCAGTGAAATTCCTTTAAACTATCTGGAGGAGCTCCGATTCATTTTTTTTAGTGGCCATGTGATAGTCCATGGTGTGGTTATGCCACACTTTATTCAAGTGAACTCCTACTGGTATTCACTTTGCTTCCAGTTCTTGGTCACTAGGAACAATATTGTAATAAGCCTTTTTTTTAATTTAATTTTTTGCAGGGGGAGGTAATTAGGTTATTTATTTGTTTATTATAATGGAGGTGCTGGAGATTGAACCCAGGACCTCATGCCTGCTAAGTATGTGCTCTACCACTATGCTGTAACCTCCCCCACAATAAACATTCTTATACATCTGCTCTTATAGACTAGTACTTTTATTTCTATGGGATAGATTTCCAAGAATAAAATTGTTGAGTTGAAGAGGATATGTATTTTTTTCATTAAAATTTTATTCTAGAAAATTTAAATATATAGGTAAAAGAACTATACAATTAACACCGATATACCCATCACCTGTATTTACAGTGAAACTTTTTCTGTATTTGCTCATCTACCAGCTACTCATTTGTCTCTTTATTTATCAGTTCATCTTATTTTTGGTGCATTTCAAAGTTGTAGACTTCCGTACACTTCACCTCTAAACACTTAGCATCGTATTATTAATTTTAGTTCAGTATTTGTTTACAAATTTTTTTCAGATATAATTTATATAAAATGATATGCTTGAATCGCAAGTGTACCTTTCAACAAGTTCGGACAAATGCATACGCCTACGTATCCCAAATCCCAACTAAGTTATAGAACATTACCATCCACTCCAGAAAGTTCTCTCATGCTCTTTCCCAGTCAGTGCCACCCCACTTCCTCAGAAACAACCACTGGCCTTTTTCATGACATATCACTTTTTTCTGTTCTCGAATTGCATGTAAATGAAATCATTTAGTATATGTATGTTTTATTTAGTAAGCCTCTTTCACTCTTCAAAATATTTGTGAGATTTATTTATATTGTTGTTTATACCTTTTCTTTGCTCAGTAGTACTTTATGACCACATCGCAGTATATTTATCCATTCTTCTGAGCTGTTTTCAACTTTTGATTATTATGAATAAAGCTGCTATGAACATTTGTGTACAAGCCTTTTTGTAGACATGCTTTTTTTTTTTCTTGGGTAAATAGCTAGAAGTGAGATGGCTGGTCATAGGGTAGGTATATGTTTACATGACACTGACTTTTTTTTAAGACACTGATGGATCTTTTCCCCAAATGTACCATTTTACACTCCCTTCAACATGGTGTGAGTTCTGATCACACCACATTCTTAACGATAATGGGTGTTGTTAGTCTCTAAATATATCCACTTTGGTAAATATGTAGAGGTATCTCACTGTGATTTTAATTTGCGTTTTTCTGATGACTGATGATGTTGAGTGCGTTTTCATGTGCATGTGGGCCACTCATGCTTTCTCTTGTGAAGTGTTTGCTTAGCCAGTTAAAAGTTTTTACCATTTATTAATGGGCTTTTAATTTTATTATTATTGAATTGTAGGATGCTTTTTTAAAAAATATTTACTTTGAATACTGGCTATTTGTCAGATATATATATATTTTTTTTACATTTTTATTGATTCATAATCATTTTACAGTGTTGTGTCAAATTAGATATATATGTTTTGTGTACTTTTTTCCATTCTGAGAATTGCTTATTCATTTTCTTAAAGGTGTCTTTTGAAGAGTACAAGTTTTGAATTTGTATAAGTCTAATTTATAATTTTCTTCTTTTATGATCATTATTTTTATGATTATTTTATGATTTTTTAAAATTGCTTTCTAAGTCCTGGCTAAGAAACCTGCCAAAGTAGCTTAGTCCCTAGTGGACAAGAAAGTCTTCTACATTTTCTTCTAGAAGTTTTAGAGTTTTAGCTTTTATGTTGAGGTCCATGATTCATCTTGATTTAAATCTTTTAAAATCTTTTTAAAACTTTTGTACAAAGTGTGACGAGGTAATGGTTTAGGGTCACTCTTTTTCCATATTGGATGTCCAGTTAACAGAACAATATGTTGAAAACATTTCCTTTCTTTATTGGACTCTTTCGTTTTCTTCATCAAAAATCAGATGACCCCATAAATGAATATATTCCTGAGCTCTCTACTCTGTTGCACTGAACTATTTGTCTGTCCTTATGCCAGTGCTCCAATGCCTTGATTACTATAGCTTCATAGTAAGCCTTTCAAGTCAAGTTGTGTTAGTCCTCTAAATTTGTCTTTTTACAAAAGATTGCTTTAGATATTGCTAGGTCCTTTGCATGTCTATATAAATTTTAGAATCAGTTTGTCAAATTCTACAAAATGGACTTATATTATGGTTTGGATTGTATTAAATGTATAGATCTTAAAAACATTGAGTATTCCAATAGATACATCTGGAATATCTTTCCATCTGTTTAGATTCTCTTTAATTTCTCTCAGTATTTATAGTTTTTAAATGTAGTTTTGATGTAAAGGCTTTTATTGTAGAGGTAACGTCTTTTGTTAAATGTATCCCTAAGTATTTAATGTTTTTTGACAATAAAGTAAAGGAGATTGCTTTTCTAATCTCAATTTCCAATTTTTCACTGTTAGAATATAAAAATACAATTGATTTTTGTATATTGTCCTAGTATCTATAAGTTTGCTAATTTATTTGTTAGTTCTAGTGGATGTTTTGTAGCTTCTTTTATTTTTTAAACTTTTTTTTTTATTGAGTTATAGTCATTTTACAATGCTGTGTCAAATTCCAGTATAGATCACAATTTTTTAGTTATACATGAACATGCATATATTCATTGTCACATTTTTTTTCACTGTGAGCTACCACAAAAATTTGTATGTATTTCCCTATGCTGTACAGTATAATCTTGTTTATCTATTCTACATATGCCTGTCAATGTCTACAAATTTTGAACTCCCAGTCTATCCCTTCCCACCACCCTCCCCCTTGGCAACCACAAGTTTGTATTCTATGTCTATGAGTCTGTTTCTGTTTTGTGTTTATGTTCTTTTTTTTTTTTAATTCCACATATGAGCGATCTCATATGGTATTTTTCTTTCTCTTTTTGGCTTACTTCACTTAGAATGACATTCTCCAGGAACATCTATGTTGCTGCAAATGACGTTATGTTGTCATTTTTTATGGATGAATAGTATTCCATTATATAAATATACCACATTTTCTTTATCCAGTCATCTGTTGATGGACGTTTAGGCTGTTTCCATGTCTTGGCTATTGTAAATAGTGCTGCTATGAACATTGGGGTGCAGGAATCTTTTTGAAGTAGGGTTTCTTCTGGATATGTGCCCAGGAGCAGGATTTGTTTTGTAGCTTCTTTAAGGTTTTCTATGTAAACAGTCATTCAAAACAGAGACAGTTTTACTTCTTCCTCCAGTTTGTACACCTTTTATGTTTTTTTGCTTTTGTTTTTTGCCTTACTTCACTGGCTGGGACCTCTGGTACAGTGTTAAATAAAGGTGCTGAGAATGGATATCCTTGCCTTATTCCCAATCTTAGGGGAACTATTTAACTATTCAATATTTAACTATTAAGTATAATGTTAACTGATAATTTTTGAAGATGTCATTAATTAGGTTGAAATTTCTTTTTAATTCTGGTTTTCTGGAAGTTTTTTTCTAAATGAATGGCTGTTGATTAATTTTTTCAAATGTATTTCCTGACTTTATTTACAGAAGTCTTTGATTTTTCTTTTTAGTCTGTTGATATGGTTAATTACATTGATTGGCATTGCATATGTTAAACCAACCTTAGATTCCCAAGATACACCCAATATGGTCATGATGCGTTTTGTTTTTTTATATTGTATTGGATTCCATTAGCTAATATTTTGTGAGGAGGTTTTACATCTATGTTCATGAAGGATATTGGTCTGAAATGAAAAAGAAAATTTCTATGTCAGCTTTGTCATCAGGCTTATGTTATTCTCATAAGATGAGTTGGAAAATGTTCTTTTCCATTCTGAGTTTTTATAAGATGGGAATTAATTCTTAATAAAATTCACTGGTATAACTACATGAAGTTTTCTTTGTGGGAAGGTTTTTCTGTGTGGATGTGTGGGAAAGTTTTAAATTATCGATTCAACTTCTTATTAGATACATGACTATTTACGTTTTCTATTTTATTTTATATCAGTTTTAGAAAGTTGTATTTTTCAAGGCATTTGTCTGTTTGATCTAGGTTGTCTAAATGATTTTTAGCATAAAGTTATTTATAATATTCTATTACTATTCTTTAAATATCTGAAGGATTCATGAGGCTATCTCCTTTTTGATTCCTGATATTGGTAATTTGTGTTTTTTCTCTTCTCTTCTTGGTCAGTCTAGTAGTTTATTAATTTTACTGATCTTTTCAAAGAACCAGCTTTTGACTTTATTTTTCTTCATTTTCTATTTTGATAATTCTGCTCTTAAAAAAGTAATCTTCATTTCTACTACCATTGGATTTGCTTTGCTTTTATTTTTTCTGGTTTGTTGAGGTGGACACTTAAGTCCTTTTTTTACATCTATCTGATTCTCTCATATAAATATTTAGATTGTGAAGTTCCCACTGAACACTGCTTTAGCTGCATCCCACAAGTTTAGATATATTTTATTTTTATTATTCATATAAAAGTGTTTTAAAATTTCCCTTGTGATTTCTTCATGGACTCAATGATTATTTATAAGTTTGTTGCTTAATATCCAAAGGTTTGTTTTTTTCTATGTGTCTAATTGCTAATGATTTTAAATTTAATTCCATCATGGTCAGAAAACACACTCTATATCACTTCAATTTAATTTTATTGAGACTTTTGTAATGGCCCTGGCTACGGTCCATCTTGGTGAATGTACCATGGGCATTTGAAAAAAAAAAGTGTATTCTGCTATTTTGGGGTACAGTGTTCTATAAATACAAATTAGATCCAGGTGGTTTATGGCATTGTTCAAATCTCTAAAATTTTTAATGATGTTAAAAATCTCGTTGTTCTATAAATTTCTGAGAGGAGTGTTGGATTTTTGTCAGTTTTCGTTTCATGCATTTTGAAGCTCTGTCATTAGGTGTAATTATAATTTTTATGTCCTGATGAAAATGGACCATTTTACCATCATGAAATGTCCCTTTTAATCTCTTATAATACTCTTTGTCTTGAAGTCTCTTTTATTGGAAATAGCATAGCCCCTATTCCAGACTTTTTATGTCCTGATGGTATACTGTGTAATGTATCTTTTGTCATCCATTTCTTTTTATCTATCTGTATTATTATGTTTAAAGTATGTCTTGTAGCCAGAACATAGCCTGTCTTTCATTTTTGTTTTATAATCTGTTCTGACATTTTCTGCCATTTAGTTGGAATGTTCAGCCTTTGACAGATACTGTGATTATGGATATGATTTGACATAGGTCTATCTTACACATACATTGTTTCTCTGTTCTTCTTTTTCTGTTTTCTTTGGGTTAAATAAATAATGTTGAGAACTCCATTTTAATTAATTATTTAATTTATTAATTGACTTTTTAGCCATACATTTTTGCATTTTTTAAAGCATTTGTTTAGTGATTACACCATTCATTCATTTTACTTAAATTTAACATTTTACCATTTCATGTGAAATTTAACAGCCTTGCAACCAATAGGTCTCTTTACTGTCACACCCCCAATCTTTATACCATATTTATCATGTATATTACAACTATATCCAGTATAAACCCTGCAATACAATGTTAAATTTTTACTTTAACTGGTCAGATTTACCTACATATTTAACACTTCCAGGGATTTTCATTTCTTCCAGAAGAGATGAGTTTCCTTCTATGTCATTTCATGAACTTCATTTAGTATTCCTTGTAGTGCAGGTCTGCTGGCAATAAATTCTCTTAGTTTTTTTTTCACTTGAAAATATTTTTTATTTCCCCTTCATTGCGGTGCACAGACCCTGAGGTGACTCCCAGTGATTCCCCATCTTCTGGTGTCCATGTGCTTATAGAACCTCCCAGCTTGAGTGTGGGCGGGACCTATGAGTTGCTTCTTACCAGTAGAATATAGCAAAAGTGATGGGCTGCCACTCCCATTATTATGTTCCAGTGTAAAAGACTCTTGTCTTGCTGGCTGACTCTAGAGTTTCTCTTTCATTTTTTGGCTCTGAGCAAGCAAGCTGTCAGGGCAAGAAAATTGCAGGCAGAATCTAGTTGTTGAGGATGGCCTCATCTTCCAGACTCTAAGAAATGAATTTTACCACCAACTGAGGTGAGTTTGGAAGAGGATTCATTGTTGTTAGTCAAGCTTCTGGAGGAGGACTGAGCTCTGGCTGATACTGTGATGGCAGCCTTACAGGGTCCCAGCTGAGCCATCCTCTCATTTCTGATTCACTGTGAGATAGTAAATGTGTGTTTTTTAAAGCTGCTAAGTTTGTAGTAATTTCTTATGCACAATACATTCATTTTTGAAGTATATTTTAGTGGATTTAGAATTCTGGGTTGACAGTTTTTCTTTCATCACTCTAGAGATTATTCTGTGGTCTTTTGGCCTCCATGATGTCTGATGTGAAGTCAGAAGTCATTCAAATCACTGCTCCCTGCCACGTGTAACTTTTCTCTGGCTGCTTTCATGATACTTTTCTTGTCTTTGGTTTTCAGCAGTTTGATATGATGTATCCATATGTGGTTTTCTTCTTATTTTTTCCTGCTTGGGGGTTGTTGAGCTTCTTGACTCTGTAAATTTATAACTACACCTTAATGGGAAAATTTTGGCCATTATTTCTTTAAAAAAACTTTTTTTGTCTCCTCCTCTCCTTGCTTTCTGGGACTCCACTTATACCTATGTTAAACCTTTTAGTATTGCTCCACAGATCCCTGAGATGTTATTTTTTTTAATTTTTTAATTTTTTTAGTTTTTTCTTCATTTTCTTCAGGTTGGACAACTTCTACTTACCTTCAAACATATTGACTCTTCTATCACCTTTGATTTCTTGTTAAACTCCTCAAGTGATCTTAAAAAAATTCCAGATGTGTAATTTTTAGTTCTAGAATGTTCATTTTGTTCTTTTCTATAGTTGAAATTCCCTACTTATTCATTTTTTTGAAGCATATTTTGAGCCCTTGAGCATACTCATAATAGTTGCTTTAACATTATCTTATGTGGGTTGTAATTTCTGAGTTGCAGATGCTGGGACAGAGATTTATGGTGTAGTAACACCTGTGAAAGGAAATTCCAAGAAGGGGGTTTGGGCAGGGGAACCATCACATCATGGTGTACACTTAATACTGTCTCTGCCAACCTGACAGGGGAGGTTGGAGGTGACAGTTGCCCATGAAAGGAGTCCCCCATTGGGCAGAAGTGGCTAGATTGTTGTACCACTTGCTTGCCCAATCGTTGACCAGAAGCCACTTAGTGAAGATGAGCTAATAATAACTGTTCAGTTCTTTCAGCCTTAGCTGGTTGTAGTGGCTTTGAAGTGTGCGAACTTGGCTCAGCTGAACTGCATTTTACAAATTCTCTTACTTATATATTTCTTGTTAGCGTGGGCCATAAGAGAGATTCCTGTGGGATATTTTGAGGGCAGAGGTGAAACAGCAGCTCTTTTGTAGTTCACACACATTGTCACGTATCTGCTGGCTTACTATGATGATGATGAGTTCTTGCAAGTCCTTGAGTGTCTTTCTTCTACCATATTGTGTGAATAATTTCTTAGCCAGCTGTCCTTTTATCTTGATGGACTGTTCAGGCTACCCAGATCTTTCCTCTGTTGAGGAAAATTTCCTTCTGGTCTGAGCTTAATTTTTACCTCTTTTCCTACCGTTACTTTGTCTCTGTCTGGAACTTCTCTCTTTGCATGTTAGCATCCCTGGATCTTTTCTCTAAATCTTTTATCTTTTCCCCCATGACTTTCATCTTGTTGTCTTTTTTCTCGAAGCTTTAAGATATTTCTTACACTTTATCTTCCAGTTTGTGATTCAGGGCTCAAAATGACATCCTTTCCTTTAATTCATCTATAGGCTTTTTTTTTTAAAGCTCAAAGTTGTTGTTTTTAAGTTCCAGAAATTCTTTTTGTGATGGGTTTGGCTCTTCTTATAGAGTGCAATCATTTTAAAAATTGAGGTGTTAACTGGTTTCTTCCTGCTGCAGTTCTGTTCACTGATCATGTGGTCTGATTGTTCTGTCTCACCCGCCTCTGAGGTCCCTCTGTTGGGTGGTAATCTTTTGCCCTCTGCTCCTTGGAGTTTAGATCACTGAGACATGTCTTTAAAAATGGGCAGAGGAAAAAAGTCTCTGGCTCTGAGGACCTGTGATCCATGGGAGGCTGTCAGCCCCCTGCCAAGGCATCCAAAAGAGGCTTCTCTATTCCCTGGTCTCTCTGAACTCTCCTAGACTTGAGGGTGAATAACTCAGCCCATGTCAGCAACTTCTTGGTGCTTTAAATGTCAGTAAGGCTCAGCAACTTATGTAGCATCTAAAGATCCTGAATGCCTAGATTTTCCTTGGAATGGCCACTTTTGGCTCCTACCCCTTCACTGCCCTCTAGTTAACTGTCCAGGAGGGATGGAGTCACACAATGGTGATTTCTTCAGGAACCAGCTCTTGCTCAGAAAAGGCAATAGGCTGGAGTAGGGATGGGAAGAAAAGGGAGTCCATACATGCAGCACTGCCTTCAGAATCCCCATGTTAAAGTATAATTTCCAAAATGTTGAAAACTTAACTTTCCATAAAGTGAGCATGTGTCAAAGATTTAATTAACTCCTTGAAATGAGAGAATCAGCAAGATGGTAAGGAGAGTTCGAAAAAGTATGAGAGAGACAGAAATATTTATAGTCACTTAAAAGAAAGAACATTGGAATAAGACTGCTAAAGTGCATGTAAAGATATCTGTAAGCTTTGGGTTATCATCTTTGCCTTTACTTCTCTACAGGATAAAATTCATTGGTCGCCGTTAGTTTTTGAGGGTTGATGTCTATGCTTTCAGAGTTGTAAAGTAGCCTGATCAATGATAAATACAGTAAACACCCCTAAAACACCTCTGTTGGACAGCATTGTCCAAAAGTAATACAAGGCAAGCCCCCAAAGTCAGCCACATATGCAAAGACTTATTTTATTTACTTTAACTCAGTGAGTTCACAATAGCATCATTTAAACATGTGTTGTGGGTTGAATTATGTCTCCCCAAAAGATATGTTGAAGTTCTTAGACATGTTGGAATAAGTGACCGTATTTGGAAATACATACCCCGCGGAGGTGATTAGTTACGATGAGGTCATACTGAAGTAGGGTCGGCCCTTCATTCAATAAGACCAGGGTCCTTAAAAGAGAAGAGAAGTCCATGTGATGACGCAGGCATGGAGGGAGAAGGCCACATGATGACAGAGGCAAAGAACAGAGAGAGGCAGCTGAAAACCAAGGAACACGAAAAATCATGATCTGGAAAGATGTGAGTAAAGGTTCACTACAAGTTTCATAGGGAGCATTGTTCTGCTGACACCTTGATTTTGGACTTTTAGCCTCTGGAACTATGAGACAATAGATGTCTATTGTTGTAAACCACCCTGTTTGTGGTACCTTGTTATGGCAGGTATCAGAAACTAATACAACATATAATATAAACATTATTCATAAGATATTTGACATTCTTTTTTTTTTCTTACTAATCCTTGAAATCCAGTATGTGTTTTACACTTATAGCCCATCTCAGTTTGGATCAGCTACATTTCAAGTGCTCAATAGCCACACGTGGCTGATGGCTACCATACTGGAGAGCGCAGTTCCAAGAAGCTCAGATGATGGGGGGTAGGGCAACTGCTTGGCAACACTCAGCACTGAAGGAACACAGTAATTTCTTTGTCTCTTTTCCAAGTGTTAGCCCATTTTCCTTAATATTGTCTTCTGCCCATGACAACTCTGAACTAACGATAGAACCTGGTAGAGAAAGAGAGGCAAATCAAGAGGTAACTGAGTGAGAAAAAGCTCTGAAAGAGCAAGGGTGTCTGAAATCTTGTGCTCAAGGTCCAGGGTAAGATACTTTTGTTCAGATTTTAAAAATGGGCCACTCTGGGTGGAGGTATTAGAAAAGGTACGCTTGTCTGGGCATCTCCTTGCTAGGGTGTAGGACTTGGAAAACAAAGATGGATTGGATTTCAGTTCCTACTGTCACCTTGGCTAGGGGCCCTTGTGCAGTGCCCAACCTGCACAACTTCACTGGCATGCGTCACTGAGGATGATAATCAGCTTCAGATGGTCAAGTGATGGGACCTTCTTCACTCTGGCAGGAAGGAGAATAGGGGAGTAAGGGGATGTGGCTGGGAGCAGGAAAGAGTGAGGGATGTGGAAGGAGGTTGAGGAGATTCTGTTTGATGGCAATATTTTCACTGTGAAGGAGAGATGGGCTGAGAGTGAGGGTCAGAGTTTCGGTGGGAGAGGCAGATCTGAAACATCTCTTATCTTCAGAAGAGGACAGACCGGAACAAATCAGAAGGCTGTAGAGCAATGTCACGGCCTGACAGACTTTTGTCTGGAGCAGAAGGCAGGAGTGTAAAGGTGAGAAAGTGAACGGTAAGTTCACTAGGTGCCAGAGGGACAGGAGGGAAGGAGGATGGGCTGTTGGCCAGACACAAGACAAAACCCTAGCGGGTTGCTTTCATCAAATAATGTTTGCTGGTCCCTATGCCAAGCACTTTACAAATATTAAGTCATTTGAGTTTCAGTTGTTACTGCCACTGAGCAGAGGAGAAAAGGAAAGCACAGAAAGGTTAAGCGATTTGCTCAAGGTCACACAGCTAGTAAGTGGCAGAGTTAGGATTCAAACCTAGGCTGTCTGGCTCTAGCAGCTTTGTAGAAAGGACTCCACCCCTTGTACTGTGAGAGGCCTTCCCTTCTAGCAGAGGTATCTGTGAGATCATGGGATCAGTCTCAAGGATGGAGTAAGGTGATTTTTTTTAAAGCCAAAAAAAGAATTTTTTGTTTTGTTGAGTCAAGACTAAATATTCTGGTGTTGCAATGTCTAAATGCCTTGTGTTCACAGGGAGGATCTGGGAACTGTCCATAGGTCTGCTTTCTGCTCCAGGCTCAGAGAGTCCTGGGTGGCCCAAGGGACTGGAGGGTGAGGTCAGGGAGTGCCACTCATCTTCTTTCATTAGTTGGGAGGGAAGGGGCTGGAGGAGTTTAGACCTTGGGGTCTTATCTCTCCGTGTAGAGCCCTTCATCTGAGAGAAACCATTTTTCCACCTTCATTATTTTTTAATTTAGAAAAACATGCCAAAAACAGCTTTGTAATAATCTCAGGACTGGTTTGATAAAACCCAACATTTCCACTGAAGCTACCAGCAGAATCACTTCTGTCAGCCACCAGCCTTGTAAAAGGAGTGAGTGTATTTTCTGTTCCCATGATCACCCCTCAATGGGAATGAGGTCGATTTCAATGACTATCTAATAAAGGAATAACTCAGCGTTAAAAAAAAAATTAGAATCCCTAGGAACCCTAGAGGCAAAAAGGCAAAGGAAATTTGATCTGGTGAAAACTGAAATCTTTTTTAAAGGAATGCTTTATTATTATTTTTTCCCAAAAACTACATTTTAAAAACAGTAGGTTGGTTTATCAACAAATCTCTATTTAAGGAATTGAATAAGGAACTGATTATACAGCTGGCAAAACCTCACTAC
Source organism: Vicugna pacos (assembly GCF_048564905.1). Classification (NCBI taxonomy): domain Eukaryota; kingdom Metazoa; phylum Chordata; class Mammalia; order Artiodactyla; family Camelidae; genus Vicugna; species Vicugna pacos. The sequence goes on along the minus strand of NC_133005.1, from coordinate 32,466,747 downwards.
TCCAACACATTCTAAGATGGTCTAATTTAGTGAAAGGTCTGAATCAGTTTGAAGCATGTGGTTTTGTAACTCTGACGTGCTTAATTACCTTCAACTCAGACGAAGCCAAGAAACTCATTCTTTCAGATTGTGGCCTCCAGAGCCTGGGGGAATTTGCAGCAACAAGCTGATAAAGATGTTTGTAATTAGCATATCAATTGTGCAGTATTAATCACCTACTTCCTGAGGGTCACACTATTTATTTTGTACAGGAGGCAGTATCCCATCTGTGGTCTGGTTCCTGTTGGTGTTTGCACACCTGAAGAGAATCTTAACTCCCTCCCCGCCAACTCCATGGCCACCACTGCAAATATAACATATAGATGTGGAGACTGAGGCTTAGGGAGAGGGAGTGCCTCGCTCAAGGTTTTGAAGCTGAACTGTAGCTAGAACACGTCTCCTTGAGACTCTCAGACCAGTGCTCTCTGTAGTGAATGTCAGAGCACTTGGTATATGGTAGTTACATTATTCATAGAAGAAGAAAATGTTAGAAAATGGTTCTCTGCTGTGTTTTAGACATTTCCCCTATAATCTTGCCAGTTACTGATTTGGCTTCTCTGTGTAAATAATAATATGTATACAGCAGTTATTATGTACTAGGTACCATCCGAAATACTGCATATATCCTCACTTAATTAATCCTATCAACAACCCTGTGTCCTATTCTTGTCATGGCCTAGTTTATACTTAGGGAAACTGAGGCCCACAGAAGTGATGTAAAATGCCTAAAACAGATTCTCATAATTTCTCTGTTCCCAGTATCCTTAATATCTTAGTATTTTTTCATGGTACCCAAAGGCCAAAAGAAATACCAAGTAGGTTTGCTTATTAAGTAGTTAGATGCGAACAACTTATACATATTTATGTCCTAATACCTTAGTAGTTATTGGAAAAAATAATTCATGCAAATTGAAAGAAAAAATGTATTCCATCTTAAACAAGCAGAATTAACGTAGTAATGGAACTGCACATAGTCTCAAAACTTAGAATCAGGTGGGACATTTCTTGTTATTGATTTTCACATGGTACTTGCTTTTTATTACTGTAACCACTGAAAACCCAGCTTTGCAAGGATCCGATGGCATCAGAAGGAATGTGGCACAAATTAATGTTGAAACTGTGAGTACCATGAGCTGTAGCTTATGGATGTCCGACAGATATCACTGTGTTTCTCTTGAACATTTAAGATAACCAGTGGTACCTCTGAGTGTTTGCTGCAGTGCCCAGGGGTGTCTTGGCACACAGGAAGGGGCTAGTGAAAACGGCCTTGAACCCAAGCAGTCTTGTTCCGGAGCCCGTATCCTTGGTCCTGGGCTGTTTTGCTTATTACGTCCCATCTGATAGCCCTTACTCTTTAGGAAACAGGCTTATTCATTCAGCACATGTTTGATGAGCTGCTACTCTATCCTAGACCTTGGGCTGGGATGGGGAAGGAACAAAGATAAAGATTCATTTGCTCTAGGGCTTGTTTTTCAATCATGTTGTCATGTAGGAAAAGAATTACAATTCAGCTATAATAGAAGGACGTACAAAATACCACCTTGTCCAGAGGGGATCCCGGAGGTGACAGGAGGCGGGACTGATGTAACTGCCGTGAAAGCTTATCTGGGCTACGTTGACAGAACTTTGGATTTGAGAATGAAGTAAGTGCCGCCCTTTTCATTCTGTGCGGATCACTGCAGAATTATGTTCAGGTTGGAGAAAAGACAAATCAGGGGTTTCAGTAGGCATCTTTTCACCTCTGAAGGCTGCTGTGGACGGAAGCAGGAAGCATGGACCAACAATAAACCTGTGATGAAGAACCTTTGGCAGGGAAAGTGCTGAGCACCCCGTCACTGGAGATACGTAAGAAAGGGTGTGTGGTAGAGACCTACTGCAGAGGGAGCTGGGCCAACTGGCCTACTCAGCTCTGAAAAGGATGATTTTGTGAAGCTGCTTTCTCATTGTCCACACTTGTCCCTCTTGTCACTGACTCTGAGAACCCTATCTGCTTGTCATTGTCCTGGAGACAGCACTGCTGTTGTCTCAGACGTGGAAACTGGCATTGGAAATTGGTTCATTTGAAGTGCATTTGTCTTGGGATCCCAGCAGCACCTCCTGTCTGAAGTTGGGGTGAGGGGAGTGGGGAGGAAGGGCTGCTGCTTGACATCCCTTAGAGGCTGGTGGTGCTGGCCCCTTGCTGGAGGTGGAGGGTGGACACCTGATTACCCTCACTGCTGCCAAAGTGACCTTGCAAAATACACATCTCACATTGGCCCTCTCCTGCTCAGATTCCTCCAGTGGCTTCCTACTGCTTTCTGGATAAAGTCCAAACTCCCACATTCAGCACTGAGGTCTCCTGTGGCAAGGCCGCTGCCTCGCTCACCAACCTCAGCTTTCCCAGAAGCCCTTTGATCTGGTCGTATTGGGTGACTCGTAAATCTATGAAAGGAGTCCCCCGTGCCAACAAGCCTTTACTTGTGCTGTTTTCTCTGCCTCGTTTACCCTTTCTCGTTTGCCTACGTGGTAAATCCTCATCGTAGGTCTGGCTCAGTCCTCTGCTGTGGAGGGCTTAAAATTATCGCCATCTATTTAGTTCACAATTCTGTATTTTGGCAGTTTGAGCTCAGCTGGGTGGTTCTTCTGAACCAGTCTGGGCTCACTCATGGGTCTGCAGTGTGCCGATGCGTCGACTGGGGCTGAATGGCTTGTGATGGCCTCACTGGGACATCTGAGATGATGACAGGGGGTCTCTCTCCACCTGGCTCAGTGTGGTCTCTCATCCTCCAGGAGAGTAGCTTAGATTTCTTCACATGGTGGATTCCAAGAGCTGCCCGAAGAGGATACGCCCCACGGCTCAAGAGCTTTTCAAATCTTCGCTTGCATCATGTTTGCTAGCATCCTATTGGCCTGCTTGTCAACAAGTCACCTGACAGAGCGCAGAGTCAGAGTGGGAGGTCACTCAAAGTAACAGCAAGAAGGTGCAGATATGAGGTGTGGAGGGTATTTGGTGCCATTTCTGCAATCTTCCACGTCTGGACAGCCTTCATGCCAAGAGGATCTGTTTGAGCTCACTGAGCTCTAAGCTCCTGGAGGCCTTGGTTTGAGGTGACTCAGTTTCCTCAGAGCCTTGCACAGAGCAGGTGCTTGGTAATTACTGATTTCTGCTTCAACACCCATGTGGCCAACTTGAGCCTTTGGCTGGAAGGAATGGCCAGAGAACCCAAGGGGAAGCCTAGTCACAGGTCGGGGGAAGGAAGGACAGACAATCTTTTGCACGTTTTTGCTCAGCAGCTCAGGGTTGTAATTTGTCCCAGGGAACGATGTGATCTGATTCAGCCACAGTCTGGTCTCCACCTTTAAATGTTGGGAACTGCATAAATCAGCACATTTCCCCCAAAGCAGAGTCTATATACAGCACTAACAGGCTGCTCGCCATAATTAGGCCTCCAGCAATGATTGTTTTTGCTCCCCGTGTTTTATCACCAGCCTCCCAGGGGAAGGGGAGGGGTATGATCAGTGTCATGATGTTTACGTGCAGCCCCACTATTGGAGAGGTCTTGGGCAAGCATTCAAATGGAGGCTCTGGTCTGGAGCCCGTCCTCTGCTCTTCCACCCCCAGCTTTGTCCTGCACCATGAGGGGTCTCCCTACATGCGTATAGTCACCCCATGCTGCATTTCCCATTCCTTTCCACCTCCTTGATTCTTCTGCAGATAACCTCCTTTTGGCCCTTTGAGGCTAGGGATGCACATGGAGGGGACAGGCCACTGTTGGGAGGAAAGACCCAAAGAAGGATTGGTGCATGTACTGGAAACTCAGGACATTTAGGCAGGGAGTTCTGGGGTCCTGGGGAACTGCAGCATGGTCTAGGAATGGGGTGAGGGGAGGAGCTACAGGTGGGCACATCTTGGACCTCCAGATTCTTTGCCCTGTGGGCCAGGGGCATTGGCTATCGGAAGGCCAGAGAAGGGCTTCTTAAAGTAGAGAAGTAAAGCAGGGAGGCCCTTGTTGCTGGAGTCTAAGTGTGATTGTGTGTGTGTGTGTGTGTGTGTGTGTGTGTGTGTGTGTTTGTGTGCTCAAAGCTAGAGAGGCATGGGGGGTCTCAAATTCTGACCCTATCCCACTGTTAGCAAGTCTGGGCCTCTCAGAGTTCTAGGTATCATCTGATTGGAGCCAGACCTGTTTGGAGTTCTGGAAGCAGCAGCCATCACCCTTCATGTTTGTACAATCCTCTGTTGAAATGAAAATCTTTAACATCTGTTTCTATTTGGCTCTCACTGAAGACCTGTGGTCACCAGAAAGGGGAGTTTTGTCCCCCACTGAACAGATGAGGAAGATGAGGCTCATGGAGGTGATGTGATTTGCTGTAGCTCATACACCTATCAGTGGTGGAGTCCCAGTGGTGGACTCTATGTGCAGTGCTCCTGTTGCACCTGTCATTGAGTTTTAGAGTAGCTCTTAAATGTTTCAGTGTATATCAATCATACTGCTTGAACTGTTTGAACAGTCCCTTAATGATGGCAATTTGGGTTGTGTCCAGTTTTTTGCTGTTATAGACATTGTGACAGTGAACATCCTCATACTGGCAATGCAGTGCTCAAAGTCCGGGATAGAATCCTGCTGCTGTTGTGGTCAAAGTTACTAAAGTTTGCTGAACCTCACTTTCGCCTTTCATATAACAGGGGCAATAATACCATCTGTGTGAGATATTGAATCAATGAATGAATGGATGACGATAATGATGGTGATGGTGATGATGGTAATGATGGTGGTGGCGATGATGACATCTGGTCTACCTGACAGTTCCATTCCTTGTTGGGTGTTCTGGTTTATACACTAGGCTCTGGTAAGCTTTGTTCAACTGCGGCAATACCTCTGCATCTAACACATTCTGGGGCCCCCAACAAGATTTAACCAGTTTGGTTTCAGAATTAGAGCTCTGGTGAGTTCACCTAGGTCCTGTACTCTTTTCTGTCTAAACTCGCTCTCTGATTATTGCTTTAAATACCACCTATATGCTGATGACTCCAAGGTTTATATCTCCAGAATATGCCCTTTCCACTGAGTTTCAGAATCATCTATCGATCCTTGACTCAATCTTCAAAAAAATCCCCAGTTTTTCTCCATCTTCACTATTATTGTTCAAGCCATCATCATCTGTCTTGCTCTCTTCCAACTTCTTTATTGAACATTTAGCTTATTTGCATTAACTCTGTCTGGTATTATGATAAACACTTTTTAAACTACACATTTCCCCCCAGGTATTGCTTTAGCCTATTGTCCCAAATTTTGACAGATAGTACTCAGTTGCTTAGGTATTATAATTAATTTATTATTCCATTGACTATTTAGTAGTATATATTTAGTTTTCCTGTGTGTTTCTTCCTTCTAGAATGCAAGCCCCATGAGGGCAGGGATGTTGTCTATTTTGTTCACTACTATATTCTCTGAACAGTGCCTGGTGCATGGATAGAACTCAATAATCATTGGGGCAGTTAATGAATTCATTGAGACAAGTAGATTTGAGACCAGTGCTGTCCAACAGAAATAGAATGTCAGCCACAAATGTAAGCCGTATATATACTTTAAAATTTTAGTGGTCACATTCCAAAAGTAAAAAGGAACAAGTATAATTAATTTTAGTAATACATTTCATTTAACTCAGTGTATTAAAATATTATTTCAACATGTAAATGATATAAAAATTATTAATGAGATATTTCACGTTCCTTTTTTCATACCAAGTCTTTGGAAATGTATTCTACATTTACAACACATCTCAAATTCCAATTGGTCAGTCTGTAGGTATTCAATAACCGTATGTGGGTAGTGGCTACGTTATTGGACAACATGGTTCTGGAAGATGAAGAAGACTTGTCCCAGGGTTCAGATGAGGATTTTCTCCCATGGGCCATAGCCATTTTTTGTTGTGGGAAGTAATTCTGAATCAATAATGAATCTCAGATTTAAAACTAAACATGTGTCATGGAATTAGAATGTCAGTGTTTTGCGATCCCCAATGAAATAATGGATCTAGGTCCCAAGAAGAGAGGACAGTTGGCACCACCAGCCTCCTGATAGAACACAGTGGCCCCTCTGAAGTAGACTTGATCAAAACAGAATCTGAATAAACCTCTAGACTCAGTTCTGACTGATAGAAGCTACAACTCAGAAAGTCTGAGGAACATGTTACATGATACCATAGGGATGAAACAAGTAAAGTCCAGACTGTGGGAAATTTCAGGACAAATGACCAGGACCTTCATCAAAGGAATTTCAAGTTAAAAAGCAAAAATAAAAAACAGAAACTAAAAACCAAAATACAACAGCAACAAATGAAGGGGAAACCTATAGATTAAAAAGGACTCAAAAGACATTGAACCAGGTGCAACATGTAGACTTTATCAGGATCCTGATTAGTAAACTATAGAAAAACCATTTATGAATTCCTGAGACAACTGATGCTTTGAGAAATATTTGATTACATCAAGGAATTATTATTTCTTGCTGAGATAATGGTATTGTGGTTACCTCGTAAAAATTGCTTATTTTAGAGATACATACGGAAGCATGTAGGCTGAAATGATAAAATGTTGGGATTTGCTTTGAAATAATTTGGAAGGGGTAGCTGGGGTGGGTAAAGGAGAAGCAAGATCAGCCACGAACTACTAACTGGAGGAGTGGAGTGATGGGTATTTGGAAGTTCATGACCACAATTCTCTCTACTGTTTGTTAATGTTTGAAGTTTTCCATGATAATATGTAGAAGAAGGAAACAAACAGCAGATTCGCTTGTTCTAATCCCGCGTCTCCTGACACCCCCACCCTCCCCACCCCGCCTAAGGCTGAGGCTGGCTCGGCTTGAGCTGTATTCCCCGAAGGTGCCAGCAGGTGGCGCCGCCGCTTCTCTGCCGGCTACTGCTAGGAGGGCTTCGAGCCACTGGGAAGCCCCCAGCCTCCCCTTCCCGGAGACTGCAAGGCTACTAGCCTTCCATACAAGGCAGCATGCGGGGAAAGGGGACAGGAGTCCAGCAGGGACTTGCCCTTTCCGGTGTGTGTTCAGGACTCTTCTGACCTCCATCCTTCACGGCTGTGGCCACCCCTGATCTACTGGCCTGGACTAGGAGAGAGGTCTTGTCCTGGCCTTGGGCCCCGCACTGTGGAACTCAGTCTAGGCTCCTGAGCTCCACCTTGATCTTAGGGTCCCTATCCCATCTCCTCTGGGCTCTCCCCCACCCCCCAACACCTGGAGGCTGAGCTCCGGCTCGCATTTGGGCCAGGTAGCAACCTGTTGCCCACACCCCTGCTACTGCCTGTCCCCCATCTTCTTAACCCAGACTCCCCTTTCAGGGATGGGCCAGATGTCCCTTATTTCTGGACCACCAGCTGCAATGTTTCCATTTGGAGGCAGAACCACATCTCTGAGTGGGCTTGTCTGTGGTATTGAGTCAAACGGGCAATGCACCAGGCATCAGCCAACCTAGGTTCTGGCAAAGCTTCTCTTGAGTAAGTCATGCCCCCTGTAAAAAATGCAGTGGTTGAGACAATTGAACGGTGGTTTTCTAACGTTTTAAAGGGATAGAACTCCATTTCCAGAAATCCGATATATAAAATCAGCCAGGAGTAGAGTATCCTGGTTCCATATAAGATAGATTTAGTCCTCTGGCCTCCACACCCACCCCAGGGTGAAAAACACTGGGCATCCTGACCTTGGATTCCTTACATTTCTCACTGGCTGTCAGCCCAAAAGTTCCTACAAGTTGCTCAGAAGCTCTAGTAAGTCCAGCATCCATCCAGCCATCCATCCGTCCGTCCATCCATCCATCCATCCAACATTTTCCAAGCATGTACTCTGTGCTGAAACTCCAGTGAGAAAAGCTGACCAGGTTGGGGGACTTTGTCCTTATGGACCCACAGCCTCGTTAGCAGACAACACTATCCAGGGCATACTGCACGAGCGGGTGGTCCCAAGTTCAGGGAGCACAGACGAGAGGGTGACTGCTAGTTGAGGGAGCCAGGGAAAGGTTTCTTGGAGGAGGTGCCATTTGGGTGATCTTGAGGAAAGCTAAGTAGAGAATGAATTGGAAAGGGAGAGGAGGGTCTAGAAGACAGTGAGACTCTCTTTCTTTGATGCAGTCATTTAGAGGGGAGCCCTGAAAACGACAGGAGAGAGAGAATTACTGCAGACTATGATTTGGATAGAGACCAGGTGCTTCACTGTAGATGCCCCGCTTGATGCTTTGGATGAGCATTTATCCATTGGGCCACCCACGCAGATGAAGCAGCGAGTCACCACTCCTTGAGCGCCACTACAGCATGTCTGGAAGGAAATCCACTTCTCTCACAGAGTGGAATTGCCAATAATTGGTGTTGCTGAGAACATGAATAGCTTCATGGGCCCCCGATGCAAGACTGAATCCCGAGTGTTCCTTCCAAGAGCTGAGGGTGCATTGGTAAGAAGGTGCCAAGATTTTAAAGCCCCCCTTCATAGGCAGAATGTCTCTCCATCCACAAATAGAAACTTGCTGAGATTTTAATTAAGAACAGTGTACATAAAACTCACTGTTCCTAAGTAAACAAATATTAAGCAAGATGCTTCGCTTTTGTGTTATGAGCTCTTAAGAGATGGGAAAATAGGGATGGGGGTTGGGGGTGGGTGGAAGCTATTGAGGGGGAAGAGGAAGAAAGACTCAGACTGAGAAGAAAATAGATTCCAGGTCAGGAGGGAGAGAAGGCAGGAAGGCAGACATATATACTTCAAAAGAAAGGGAGGAGGAGTGGCAGATGGAAGGTTCTGGCTTCTCTTCTGCCCAGAGCTTGCTTTTGTCCCACTTTCTTGCTTAGTTTACATTAGGTTCTCATACCTATTAGTTGGAGGCAAAAGCTGTTGTCAACTCCATTTTCCCTTGGGCTTTGTAGCTGTCACTGGTGATGATTTGCTCACATCCACTTGGCAGTGACCATCCCTGCCTATGCTGAGGGTCTCCTACTGTGGGCATCACCAGTATCCACTTGTGAGCTGTCTTCTCAGCCCTGGGTGAGTGGGCAGGCTGGAAGTACTGGTGAGTTAACGCCTCTGGGAGCCGACTTGGCAGATGGAAGTTGAAGAATAACTACCCAGCTCACTTTCTCCTTGGGAAAGTCAGCCTGGAGGTGAGTCTGCACTGTCTCCCAGGGTCCCTAGCTGGATCGAGCTCTAGTTGCCGACAGTACTAACCGATAACACACTATTATTAACTGGCTTCCATCCTTTGTCTTTCCCCCCCCCCCCCCGCTGGTGCTTCCTGGGGTCACCTCCCAAATAAACTACTTGTACTCAAATCCTTGTCTCAAAGTTTGCTTCTGGGGGAACTTGACTCTTAAAAAGGCTTTATATATTAAACACTGATTTTGAGCATCTCATCAGCCCTCCAGGATTAGGCCAAGCCTCTCTGCAACGTGGAGTGACTAATATCCTTTTATTGTCAAGGTTTTGAATTGATGGCTTTTTTTCTTATTGCATTTTGAAAGTCTGTTGTCTCAGAAGGATGGTTTAAGGTTTAAAAAGTTACTTTGAGGCCGTTTAGTCAATTTTGGCTGCTATAACAAAGTACCATTGACTGAATGGCTTTAAACAACAGAAATGGATTTCTCACAGTTTCAGGAGGCTGGAGTTCTGAGATCAGGGTGCCTCCTGGTGAGGACCTTCTTCCTGGTGGCAGACCTCCTCAGAGTGGAGGAAGAGCTAGCTAGCAATTTGACCTCTTCTCATAAGGGCACTAATCCCATTCATGAGAGCTCCACCCACATGAACTTATCACCTGCCAAAGCCCCCACCTCCTAGCACCATCACATTGGGGTTAGGGTTTCAACATGTGAATTTGGGAGCAGGAACACAAACATTCAGTCCATGTCAGGAACCTTAGATTTAATGGTCAGAAGCCTGGAAGCCAGAAGGCTGAAATGGTCATATGAACAATGGTGGGAATGTTTCTGTGACAAATGCACCTGCAGAGTCAATGGGGGTAGGAAGGAGGGATGTGTTCTTTCTGCCTTGGGGGCTGGGAAAGGTCAGGAAGTCTTCCTGGAGGAGGAGACCCATTAGCAGAACCTGGAGCGTTTTGGGGAGAGCAAAGGGTTCAGAGGAGTGGCAGCCCTGGCATGACTGGGAGCGCAAATGGTGTAGGGAGCTTGCAGCTGTAGAGACTACGGGGCCAGTTTGTCGAGGGTGGAAGAGTCTTTGGTTTTCAGATCTGGGCTGTGCTGGGAAGAAGTGCTGCCCAGTGCTTAGGGTACAAACTCTGCCTAAGGACAGACCAACGTCCTCATCTCAGCTCTGCCATCTGCTCACTCAGTGACTTTGAGCAAGTGAGCAGCCTCTCTGTGCCTCAGTTTACTCCTCAGTATTATCTTGGGGGGCATATAGTCTTCTGCACAGAGTTGGTGTGAAGATTAAATGAAAGACACCTAGCACAGCCCCGAGGACATGGTGAGTGCGGAAAAAGGAGGTTATTTGTTAATGATTTGCACCAACATGTCCTGGCTGGATTAAGAGGAGTTTGGTTCTATAGAACAGAGAGGCCCTCACTCTTATACATTTACATCAGCCCATGACCTGGGACTGAGGAACATCTCTGTGAAAGAGTCTTGACAGTGACCTGGGCACTGAGACAAAGGGATACCCCTAAATGTGGCTCTCTATGGCCCCATTGGCAGGAGAGTTGCATCATTTCCATCATCACCATCATCCTGGTGATTCCAGGAATTTATACTTTAACATCTCTGGTAGAGTCCCTGTCATCTCACGGAAGGACCCAGAGCCCCCATGTGGAGTGCTTTGCAGTCGGGGGATGGTGTCTGTCTGGTGAGCGTGGGGACAGGCAGGACCAGGTGGCAGCGCTCCAGACTTCTCACTCACTGCAAGGCCCACGTCTCACCCTTTTCCGAAGCATCTGCAGAGATGTTCTCGGAGGAGTTGGAGACCTCCCAACTGCCCACCCATCTTGGTGTCGCTCTGCAAACAGGACTGGCAGATGGTCAGGGAGACCTGCTCTTCAGAGGGCCTGGAACACAGCTCTGCTTTAACAGCCTGAGGACACCCCACTTCCATGAAGATGCCTTGGATCTGGGAGATGGAAGGGACAGGAGAGGGAAAGCTAGGACAGCCCTATATTTGTGTAAATGGGAAAACTGAGGCTCAGAGAGGTGACGGGAGTAGCGCAGAGTCTCACAGCAGGTGCGTGGAGAGGCAGGCTTTTGTCTCCTTGGTCTGTTCTCTCCACATTCCTCATAACCACTTGTTCCCCTCACCTAAGAGATCTGCCAGCCAAAAGATACTGTCAGGATGAGCCAGAAGCCCTTGTCCCTCACCTTAGCTGAGAACTTCTAGTTCTGACTCTAGAGAACTACTGTGCTCTCATTCAGCACTTATCTGTCCGTCCATCCATCCATCCATCCTTCCATCCCTCCATCTAGCAAAAAAGCAGTGATGCTGTCTCTGCCTCAGACACATTCCGTTGTTGGCTGTACAGAGGTGAATGTTGCGGGGGCGGAGAATTTGGACTCCCCATTGAACAGGGAGGGTATGGAGTCAGACCTGTTCTAGTAAATATTTCTCCTCTGACTTCTCCACAACACTTGCATTTCCTCATTTATTGATCCAATATCCACCCTGGAGTAACTTGCAGTCCCTTTGACTCGTAATCGTTTGTCTCTATCCTTCCCAGATGAAATTTTGCTACTAGTCTGAGGTATTGTTGCTGGTGATGGGGAGGTCAAGGCTAACTCTTGGGTCCAAGAGATCTGGTACAGGTCTGTTTTTTAAGGAAAGATCAGAATCATCCTCAGAAGCCGCAGGCCACGAAGAAGAGGGGAAGGAACTTCCCAGAGTGAACCTGCCTGAGTTACTGGTAAGGGTTACAGTGGCACGTTTCCCTCTTGTCTCCTGAATGTTCTGAAGAACCTGACCCTTAGCCCGCATTGGTTACGGTGGTGAGAGGGACTTTTTCTTACAAAGTCTTGCTTCCTGGAGTTAGATCTCTTTGGTTGTAAGTAAAAGAAACTCTAGGGCTGGTAATTGTAGTAGGAGAACAACGTGGAGCCCAGTAGCTCCAGAATTTGAAATATCACAGTTTCAACTATCAGGCGAGGACAAGTTCAATTCTCATTTTGTGCCAAGTCCAAAACCCCAGGGAAGGGTTCAGCTTAGGTCAAGGACCCACTCCAAGCCAGCCAGCTGTGGCAGAGGGAGTGAGTTCATGGTATATGAAATGGCCACTTCTGTAGTAACTCTGGAAATGCTGGCACCGCTTCCTAGAAAAGAGGTTAGCTGGGTTGGTGAAATATTTTTCAGTAAAGGTTTGTTCAGGATGCTCACTTGAGAGATACCATGCCTTTGCTCCCCAGGTGCTTAATGTGACCCCAGTATATCTAGTTCTGTTTAATAAGCCTCTCCAGGCTCTGACATTTCTCTTCATTACCTCAGACCCCAGGGGGCCACAGCAACCCCAAAGGGGCCTGGTGCTGGTGGCCTGGCCATTGTGGTGCTCATGGTCTGGGAGAGACAGGTTGTGTCCCAATCCCGTGGGCTTCCCTCAGCCCCGCTGCCTGTCTTCAAGGAGACGTGGTGGAGCAGAGAGAACTGGTCTCTGGTGTCATACTAAATCAGGTTCAAGTCCTAGTTCTGCTACTACTAAATCAGAACTTGGGCAGAGCATGTGACCTCTTGAGCCTCAGTTCCCTTATCTATGAAATAGGTTATAAAAAGCATTCACCTGAGGAATAAGAGACAACTGACACCCCTGTTTCTCAAACCTGAAGGTGTAAATTGTAGAACAGATAAACAAGGTTATACTGTATAGCACATGGAAATATATACAAGATCTTATGGTAGCTCACAGAGAAAGGAATGTGACAATGAATATATATATGTTCATGTATAATTGAAAAATTGTGCTCTACACTGGAATTTGACACAACATTGTAAAATGATTATAAATCAATAAAAAATGTTAAAAAAAAATCCCAAAAACCAAAAAACCTGAAGGTGTATCAGAACCACCTGAAGGTTTTATTGCTGAGATCCACCTCTGAGAGTTTCTGATTCGATGGCTCTAGAGTGGGTGCCCCCCAGATTTGCGTTTTTAACAAGCTTCCAGTGAACCTGATGCTGCTGGTTTGGGCATTACACTTTGAGAACCTCAGGTCTATATTTACAGTGGTTCTCAATTGAAGGCAATTCTGCCACCCTTCCCCCAAAGCTCGCCCCAACCAGGGGACATTTGGCAATGTCTGGAGATAATTTTGATTGCCATGATTGGGTGAGGGGCTGCTATTAACATTTAGTTGGTAGAGAGCCAGGGATGCTAAACACCTGGCAATGAACAAGACAGCCCCCCACACAACAAAGAATTATCCAACCCCAAATGTCCATAGTACTGAGGTTGAGAAACCCTGTTCTAAAATAAAGGTCTGGTTTTAGCTCTGCTTTGCAGCTGTGCTACCTTGGCAAAGTCACTTCATTTTTCTGAGCCTCATGATCACACAGAATTAGTTCCAAGAAGCTTTGTGGCTCTGACATTCAACCACTTTGGTCAACAAACGTTTATTATGGACCAAACTCCATGCAAAACACGGTGACATTTCCATGCAAAACACCTCTCCTAAGGGAGATGGCACACTTGGCAAACACTTTGGAAATGTGGTTGGGTTTTATATCGTAATGTGTAACAATTGCTTTTACAATCCTGCTTAAATAGTACTATGTTTCCCTCCCTGCCCTTGATGGAATTTAGAAGAAGGATGCCACAGTACCATAGCTTTTAATTTTTGCTTGTATGTCATAAATGCATTCACTAATGAGGGCTTTTGGGGCACAAGCTTGCTAGTCGGTGATGGTAACTATGGGCATATGTGCAAACCACCCTAATCAAAATTCTCACACTTGGTTAATTGAAGGCAACCTTTTGTTTGAAAATTAGTCAAATACTTATTGCAGTTTGTTCTGGTCCACACCATATTGTTAATTAACAGTAGCCCTCAGTGACTACCTGATTGAGGTAGGAAGTGCAGAGGAACCTGCAGTAGAACAGGCAAGAGCCTTCCTCGGGTAAAAGTTTGGCTGTTGTCCGTGGTTCCTAAGCAGTTGTTGTGGGAGAATTGGCATCTCAGTGAGGGGTGACCAACTCACCCCAGTCTGCTTGGGATTTTCCTGGTTTAATGCTGGAAGTTCCATATCCCTGGAAACCGCTCGTTCCTGAGCGAACCTGAATGGTTGTTCACCCTAGGAGAGACATCAGAATTAACAGGAAAGGGGGGATGGTGGTAGAGAGGACTCATCAGCTAGAGGGACTATCTTGTGCAAAGACTCCAACAAGGGTTAAAAATAAAAAGATTTATTCAAGGTGGCCTGGTGATGCTTCTGGTGACGGCTGGCTGTCTTTGGTATTTCTTGTCTTGTAGCTACAGGACTTCAATTTCTGCCTCTGTCATCACATGACACTCTCCCCTTTGTGTCTCTTCTCTTCTTCTAAGGACACCAGTCATTGGATTAAGGGCCTTCCCTACTCCAGTATGACCTCACCTTAACTAATTATATCTGCAATGACCCTATTTCCAAATAAGATCACATTCCGAGGTGATCTGGGGGTTAGGACTTCAACGTAACTTTCTGGGGAACACAGTTCAGCCTGTAACGTCTAGGGACAGAAGTTCCTTGCCACGTGGACCTGTTTGTAGGGTGCCTCTCAACATGGCAACCGGCGACTGTCAGAGCCAGCCAGGGAGAAAGTGAGAGAGAAAGCCAGCAGTTGGAAGTCTCAGTCTTTCTGTGACCTAATCTCAGAGGTGATATCCCAGCACTTTTACTGTGTTAGAATCAAGTCCAGTCACTAGGTTCAGCCCACCCTCAAGGGGAGGGGATCCCACAGGGGCGTGAATACCAGAAGGTGGGGTCATCAGGGGCCATCTTGGAGGCTGCCTATCACACCCACCGAGGGGTAAGGTTTCTGGTTTATCCACAGGATCCTATTTCTTACTGATTGAAAGCTGCTTCTGGAGGTTTTCCTGGTTTTAGTCTTGAAGGTTCTGGGAAAGCCCTCAGTCCCAGGCAAACCAGGATGGTTGTCACTCCAGCATGAACAAAGTCTGCCACCTGGGCACAAGTGAATCAAGAAACAATGACATGCTAAAACCTCATGAGATGTTAGGAGGTTGTATACCTGGGTCCAAAATGCCAACAGCTGAGATGCAAGATGGAGACATGGCGGCTTCGCATCACTTGTGGAAAATGAATCAGGAGCTTTAGTTTATTCTGAGCTCAGTTAGTGCCAACAGTTTGATGTGGTCCTTTATAAAAAGTGAATGTAATGGAGGCACTAATGAAAGTATTGCCAAAGGAACACAATTCACAACAGTAGGCAGGAGCTAGGACCATCAGTGATCCGTTGTCAAAATCTAGAAGGACTTTGCACTGATTTGAAAGGATAAAGAGGGATTAGACAAAAATAAGTTCTCAGCACATGGAAGGAAATGGCAAAGAGATGGTACTAGTTGTCACAGGTAGGCGAAGGGACAAAGGGCACAGGAGTCTAATTTTACATACAGATTCTTCAGTTTATTAAGAAAAGATGTTCTTGGGTGGGTGTCAGAGACCCACCAGGAGCATCCATGTTGCTATGGTGATACAGTTGGTCTACCAGGGGGAGAGTGGGCTCTCTCCACAGCTGTCCACTGAAGGTGTTCCTGGGACACAGCGGGGCACAGACCTTTTAGTGTTTTGTTTTTTGGTTTTTTTTTTCTGGTGTGACTTTTCCAGATGTCAGTGCTCTTAGAAGTAGATCTCAACTCGGACTGCACACAAGAATCTCCTGGAAGTCTTGTTAAAATACAGATAGCTGGGCTACCCCTCCAGAGTTTCTGATTTGGTGGGTCTGGGGTGGGGCCCAAGAATTTGTGTTTCTAACAAGATACCAGGTGGTGCTGATGCTGCCCGTCCAGCCCTAGGGCACTGAGGCCCAAAGCAGACTTGCAGTTATATTAAAGGAAACTGAAACTTACCTTTCAAGTCACATTCTTAATTGTTTCCTAATTCTGTCCTCTCCATTGCAGAACCAATGAATGTGTATGTGTGTGGCCCCCCAAGCTGATCTCATTCTGACATCTCCTAATGAAGAGGCCCCCTATTAAAGTCATCTAATTGTCAGGCTTTTCCCACCAACCTTGTCTTCTGATGCTGAATTATTGTTAGACATTTTTGCTTCCTTGTGATGTCTGGCATCTATTCACTGGAACACTCTAATGGGAGAAATATGCATTATGGGTCTTTTCCTAAACCCTAGCTACATGTTATAACTCCTTGGGATTTAAAAATCCTAAAGTCACTCCCTCCCTCAAATGAATTAAATCAGGACCTCTAGGGGAGGAGGGGAAGGAAGGAGCTTCCCCAGTTAAAAAAAAAAAGCTTTCTTAGGTGATTATCGTGATACTATAAAACCAGGGCTGTCAACACAGCCTCAGGCTGAGAACATAGGCAACACATCCCATGCAGAGATAATTCTAGGTCAATGGCCCTCAACCATGGCTACACTTGCCATCATCTGGGGAATTTTTAAAACTCAAGTTCAGGCACCACCCCAGACCAATTAACTCAGACTCTTACGGGATGGGATCCATGATTCAGTATTTTTTTTTTTAATATTTCCCAGCTGATTCCAACATGAAGCCAAGGTTGGGAACTGCTGGCCTAGAAGTATCTCTGTGTAGGACCTGTCACTGTTTAGGCTCTGGCAAGGAATGCTACATGCTTGGCTTAGAGCACAGGAGCTATTAGGTCTTGGTCCAGGATCAAGGGGCCTCACCTCTGAGCTTGGAGACACCAGCACAGCCGCACAGCACCTGCTACTCAGAGGTCTGATTCTTCAGCTTTGCAGAGCCCTTGCTCCAAGCATCTAAGTTTTACTAGTATCAACTTCTTTCCTTGTTTCTCCAGTGCTCAGGGTGGTAGTTGCTCCCTGAGTTGCTACTTCTAGAATATCTTAGTGTTCTCTTTTTGCATTTTCAGTACCTAGTTACCACATTTATGCCCTAGTTGACAGTTATTTACATTAGGTTATTTCTCCTGAAAAAACTGGTTTTTGTCTCCTGACTAGATTCCTACTGATGCACTGGGATCTTGAGAAGGAAGTCTGGAACTGACATGGGGATAATTTGTGTTGTAGGACAGTAAGAAATAGAACAAATGTAATGAACAATGTCCAAAAAGGGAACAGAAGAAATCATCCCCAAAGTGAAGGGAGATAGCTCAGAAAGGATTACTAAGTGAATTTAATGGGGATAAGAAAACTAATAGTGAGAAATATGGTCTTATGAAACCATTATATTTCAAGGACAAGGAACAACTCTGATGAAAATTTAGGCAGAAGAAGCAGGTTGCCCTCAAGGGAAATAAAAATCAGATGCCTTCAGCTTCTCAACTCTGACATTAGATTCTAGAAGAAAATAGTGAAGGTAATTGAAGGAAAAAGAATGGGATCCAAAAATCTCATGCCTGAAGTTGATATGTGACTCAAATATGCAAGGGTTTAGGATGTATATCATTCATATATTCTTCTTGTGGGAAAGGGAGTGGTCAGGAAGTTCTTGAAGATGTGTTTCAGTCAACCAGGAGATGAATCAGAACAAAGACCTCATGAGAAAAAGCATTCCTGGAAAGGAGAGTTGTATGATGGTAGGCTTTGCAACTAAAATAACATTTAAATAACGGTGGAAAAATTATAAAACAGAATATAGATACTATAATTCTTAAAAAAAAATGTAACAAAGTAGGCCCATGATTTTACTACGAAAGATGGAGTCAAAACTTCCAGAGCATACCATTGAAAACCAGAAGATGAGGGTGAGGAGAGTGAGGAGGTATAAGGGAACTGAGTTTTTTATCCTTCAATAAGGGGTGTCAACTGCTACTTTTCAATTTCTGAATTTGATAACTTCAGACATGTAGATTAAAGAATGTCTTTTAAAGATATAAACATCATCACCAATAGAACTAAAAACATCTGTTTAGCAAATTAGCAGAAAGTAGGAAAAATTAGAAAATAAATATCTTAGTCTGGGCTGCTGTAACAAAATGCCATAGACTGGGTGGCTTATAAACAACAGAAATTGATTTCTCACAGTTCTGGGGGCTGGATGTCCAGAATCAGGGTGCCAGCGTGGTTGGGTTCTGTTAGAGGCCCTCTTCTGGGTCCCAGACTGTCCCCTTCTCGCTGTGTCCTTGCATGGTCGAAGGGGTGAGGGAGCCCTCCCTGGAGTCTCTTTTATAAGAGCACTGATTCCATTCACAAGAGCTGCATCCTCATGACCTAAGCACCTCCCAAAGGCCCCACCTCCTAGTACTATCACTTGGGCATTAGGATTTCAGCATATGCATCTTGGGGGCACACAAACATTTATACCATAGCAAACTAAAAACATTCTGTTTACTAAATTAGCAGAAGTTAGGGGAAATGAGAAACTAAGAGACAGAACAGAAGCATATAAAATAGAAAACAAGAAAGTGGAATTAAGACCAAAGATATGTTATGAAAGTATACATACATTTAAAAAAAAAAAACAAACCACCTTCTAAGAGAAAAGGACTTTTAGATTAAGACATCCCCTAAAATTAAATTATAAAGGCAGAATACTCACAGATACACCAGCCCAATGCAAACAAAAAGAAGGCAGGAGTCACAATGGTGCTATCAGAGGAAGGGGAATTGAAGGTAGATATTATTAAATAAGACCAAGAAGGTCACTTGACAAACTGATGGAGTTTAATCCACAACCATGATATAACAGTTGTGAATGTAATGTAGCTTATAAATATATGCAGGAAAAAAAAGTTGGCCATGCAATGAGAAATTGACAGAAAAGTGGTTAGGGAGAAACTTGAAAGTATTCTTTTAATTCTTTTTTTTAAACTTTTTTTATTGATTTATAATCATTTTACAATGTTGTGTCAAATTCCAGTGTTCAGCACAATTTTTCAGTCATTCATGGACATATACACACTCATTGTCACATTTTTTTCTCTGTGAGTTTTCATAACATTTTGTGTATATTTCCCTGTGCTATACAGTGTAATCTTGTTTATCTATTCTACAATTTTGAAATCCCAGTCTATCCCTTCCCACCCTCCACCCCCCTGGCAACCACAAGTCTGTATTCTCTGTCTATGAGTCTTTTTCTGTCCTGTATTTATGCTTTGTTTTTGTTTGTTTGTTTTTGTTTTTGTTTTTTAGATTCCACATATGAGTGATCTCATATGGTATTTTTCTTTCTCTTTCTGGCTTACTTCACTTAGAATGACATTCTCCAGGAGCATCCATGTTGCTGCAAATGGCATTATGTTGTCGGTTTTTATGGCTGAGTAGTATTCCATTGTATAAATATACCACATCTTCTTTATCCAGTCACCTGTTGATAGACATTTAGACTGTTTCCATGTTTTGGCTATTGTAAATAGTGCTGCTATGAACATTGGGGTGCAGGTGTCATCCTAAAGTAGGGTTCCTTCTGGATACAAGCCCAGGAGTGGGATTCCTGGGTCATATGGTAAGTCTATTCCTAGTCTTTTGAGGAATCTCCACACTGTTTTCCATAGTGGCTGCACCAAACTACATTCCCACCAGCAGTGTAGGAGGGTTCCCCTTTCTCCACAGCCCCTCCAGCATTTGTCATTTGTGGATTTTTGAGTGACGGCCATTCTGACTGGTGTGAGGTGATACCTCATTGTAGTTTTGATTTGCATTTCTCTGATAATTAGTGATATTGAACATTTTTTCATGTGCTTTTTGATCATTTGTATGTCTTTCTTGGAGAATTGCTTGTTTAGGTCTTCTGCCCATTTTTGGATTGGGTTGTTTATTTTTTTCTTATTGAGTCGTATGAGCTGCTTATATATTCTGGAGATCAAGCCTTTGTCGGTTTCATTTGCAAAAATTTTCTCCCATTCCGTAGGTTGTCTTCTTGTTTTACTTCTGGTTTCCTTTGCTGTGCAGAAGCTTGTAAGTTTCACTAGGTCCCATTTGTTTATTCTTGCTTTTATTTCTTCTAGGAGAAAATTTTTGAAATGTATGTCAGATAATGTTTTGCCTATGTTTTCCTCTAGGAGGTTTAATGTATCTTGTCTTATGTTTAAGTCTTTGATCCATTTTGAGTTGATTTTTGTATATGGTGTATACATATACTGGTGTAAGGCAGTGTATTCTTTTAATTCTTGACAGATTGTGTTGACAGAAATACAAATTGGACTATAGAGAAGATATAAATAATAAAATCACTTGAATGGTGTACACGAAGACCAAAGCCCTGCCTCCCTTAGGTACTGGAAGGGCAATTCAAGGGTCTTCCTCCCCGGTTCCTAATTGCCCTTTGTCAGCTGGGTCCTGGGGTGAAAGAGGGCAGATCGGCAGATAGTGGGAAAGGTGGGGTTTGAAATCTCTTAGACCTGGACTTCAGACTTCAGCACCACGACTAATGTCTGCGCAGCCTCGGACCAGAAACTTCACCTCTCTAAGCCTCAGTCTCTTCAGCTATTAAATCTATAATGTTTCCTTCTCTTACAGAGTTCCGGGAAAAATTAAATGAAGCCCCCTCTAGGGAACGAGGAGTGCTCCATAGTAGTTGAGCAATACATGTGTCCTCGCAGGCTGATCAACAGCTGGCAGAGTGTGAACTTGATTATGTAATTGTCACAGGGCTACACATCCATATGTGTATGGCAGTGTTTCTCAGCCTTGGCGCTGCTAACGCTTGAGCTGGATGATTCTTTGTATGGGCACTGCCCCATGTGCACTGTAGGACATTTGGTAACATTTCTGGCTTCTGCCCTCTAAATGCCAGTAGCACCCTTCCCAGTTGTGACAACCGAATATGTCTCCAGACATTGCCAAGTGTCCCCTGCCGTCGGTTGAGAACAACTGGAGGGAGATGTGGATGAGTGCTCTCCGAAAGTGGATGATTTTTGTCTCTGGGTGGTGAGATTTGGGGGAACTTTTTTCATTAGCCTATTCTGCATTTTTGAATGCCAGCATTTACAAAGTGCACACAAGAAGGTAGTGAATAAAACACAAGTATTCAATGTTTTATTTTATTATTATTTACTTTGTGAAACCAGAGGTCAAGCAGTATCCCCTCTGTTTTCTGCCATGGCCCCTGGACCACCAGGAGCTACTGAGACCTCTTATGTGTGTGACCAGTTGGCTTGTAGTAAGAGTACAATCAATATAGTCAATGTGGGTTTTCTGTCCCTCCTTTGGCTCTTTATTTTAAGAGAGAAGAGGTGATTAGCACAAAGTCTTCTTCCCGCGGGCAAACAGAATGGGGCAGTCTTTGTGCACAGACATTAACAACTCCATGATTTCATTTCAGATGAGCAGACGTGCAATTTGTTGACAAAAATCTACCGAAGAAGCATGCATTAGGCAGTAATCCACCTGAGCTGCTACGCTTATGGCAAAAATCTCAAAGACCCCAAAAGCGTAGCATCATCATGTTTACATCACAGCCCTGAAATGAACATGAAATGCACTATTGAGACTGATTTCTCCATTATCCTGTTGCGTTCTGATTTTTAAAAGAGATCAAAATTCCATTTTTCCTGAAGAAAGGGAGCGCAGATTCACAGATTTCATTACCAACTTAAAACAAATTGAGCAAAAAATTAGGGGGAATGTTTCTTCATACACAGCAAGGCCTCCTTTTAAAAGCAGCAAACATCTGTGCACTTAAGTACCTTCTGTTAGGGTCTAAGGAAGTCAGTTTCTGGAATATGTGTGAGTTCATTGACTTGCCTCACTTTCAAAAACTGAATAAGAGATGAAGAAATCATCCTTTACTTTTTTTTAAAAAAGTGGGGAAGATGATACATCTGCCAAGAAAGTTTGGATGGGGCATTCAGATCTTAAAAAAAGCAGACGCTGAACGCAGCACTGGGCTGGAACCAGGCCAGACGCTGGGGCAGCTTTTGGATTTTCTGTTCTGAGTTTTTATTTATTAATTTAAAAATCACATCTCATGCTTTTTTCCCCTAAGTATGAAAAATATTTGTTCATGCTAGAGCTCTGCTCTCAAATACAGTAGCCACTGGGCACATGAGGCTATTTGAATTTAAATTTCAGTTAATAAAATCAAATTAAAAAATTCAAGTCCTCAGTTATATCATGCACAACACATTTCAAGTGTTAGTAGCTAGTCACTACCATACTGGACAGCACTGCTCTAGGGACTTTGGAAAATAAAGACATGCATAAAAGAGAAAGGATAAAGGGAACTTATCCCTGCCACTCACTTTTCAGAATCACTCTTGTTGAAATGTGGTGAATTTCCTCCTGATCTTTTTTTTTTAGTACTTTTCATGAAAAGTTGTTTTAATTGGCCTATATATTATGTACAGTAAGAAAATTCTTTGTGTAGCTCACTTTCAACCTAACATTTTATCATGAGACTTTGCCCATCGTAAAATACATTCTTTGAAAACATGATTATGAAAGTTTCTGCTTGGAAGGATAATTCTTATTGTAGAAAATTGAAATAAAAGAGAAAGCAAAATTCCTCCTGAAGTTTCCCCATGCTGAGATAAAAATCTTCAGCCTTTTTTGGTGAGCATTCTTTCAGATATTTCTTTGGGCATAAATACACAGATGGGCAGGTAAATAGTTTTATTAGGGATATTTCCATGTCAGTGAATAAGGAGATACATTATCCCTTTTATTGGCTACAGATTATATCAAGGCACAGATGTTATGTTTGACTCTTGTTTCATCTGATAGATATCTCCCCTCTTCCACAGTTCTGTCCTTTCTTCTGAAAAATCTTTCCTTCTTTTCTTCCTTCCTTTCTCTCTCTCCTCCCTCCCAGTCCTCCGTCCTTCCATCAGTGTTTTCTGTGCCAGGCACTCTGCTAGTGTAAGGGATAGAACTGAAGAAAATAGTTAAATTCCTGCTCTCAAGGAGTTTGTATGCATCCTAGTGGAGGAGGTAGAAAAGACAATGGACACAGGAAAGAAATATTAACAAGTAACAGTTCAGTTACAGATCAGGGGAAGTGCTATGAAGGAGGCAGCCTGGTTGACTGAAGCTTGGACCCTGAGTTTGGATGGATTCAGTCCTCTTGCTTCTGCCTGCTTCCCGGGGGACCCTGGGCAGTGGAGAAGGTAGGTGGCTGCCCCAGGAGTGGAAAGGAGCAGAGTAAAGTGAGTGTCGCTGGGGTTGAGTGGTCAAGGCCACTGGACCTGGTCCAGATGCTGACGATGCTCCAGTGGTTCTCACTCGGGGGTGATTTTTGTCCCCCTGGAGGACAATGGACCATGTCTGGAGACATTTTTGGTTGTCACTACTGGGGGTGGGGGTGGGGATGTGCTGCTGGCATCTAGTGGATTAGAGACCAGGAATGCTGCTAAACAGCCTTCACAGTAAAGAATTATCCAGCTTAAAACATCAGTAGTGCTGAGGTTTGAGAAGCCCTGTTCTAGAAGGTGTTACTCACCTGGGATCTTGGACTCTTTAATCAACAGAAACTGATAAGAGGCCAGATGAGAAATTCAGGTAGGGCTTTATTTGGGACTCATGCTGCAGCACGAGGAAGCAAAAACAAGAAACAGATGCCCTTCCTCGCTCCCGAGGAGGGCAGGCTGGTTCCTTAAATGGGTTGAGAGTAGGGGTGGATGGGCGGGTCGGGCTGGAGGGTAGCTGAGGTGGTCTGCTCACCCCCTTGGCGGTGCTGTGTGCAGGGATCATGCACAGTCCCCTGCTTTTGCTCCCAGCACCTCAGAAGTGGCAGTTGGCTTGTGGCTTTTTTGTATCTTATTGTTCATAATTACGGTGACTGCAGTTCATTTTGTGGTCTTTGTAGTGGTATCATTTATGCTGGAGGTCGAGCTAGGATATAAATCCAGGTCTGTCTGTTAATCAACTCTAGGGCTGAGCCTGGTAGGATGCAGGTGTCAGAGGGGACAGTGAGCAGAGATGCTGCACTGCGTTCCCCTGGTGCTGATGTAAGGCTTTGTAGCGAGCCTGTCCTGAGAGGTTCCAGATGCCTTGCACAGGGAGGGGGATCTGGAGCAGATGCTCTGGGGTCCTGGCCTCACTGGCTGGACTGCAAGCCTGTGGGAAGCAAGTGGCTGCTGGCTGCTGGAGATTCCAGGCCCTTGTCCAGTGTCTGGTCCAGCTCTTATCTAAGGATCAGTCCCAAGGCTGATAGGACCGGTGGCCTTAATTTGTTTCTGTTTGCATCATTAATGAGTTTGTATAAAAGGTGAGGCCTGTGAGATAGATAGTTGTGAGTTCAAATCCCAGCTCTGCCACAAGCCCACTGGGTAACCTTGAGCAATTGATTTAACTTTCTGAGCATTCGTTTCCTCCTTGGCAAGGCTGCTGGGAGGCTTCCATGAAATTAGGCATGTGACAGTGCTCTCTAAACTGTACTGTCCCCATGTGAAGTAGACTAAATAAGGACCTTTGAAAAGGAGACAGAAATGCCCCAGGAAGTCTTTGAGCGATGGATGCTGACCAGACGTAGCCTGGGAGGGGGATGCGAAAGATGCTCTGGATTTGAAATGTCACCAGAACAGGCTCTGCCTGTGATATTTCTGCGGTACTGCCCAAGGCTGAGTCACAAAGAGAACAGCTGGGAGGACTCAGGGCCTTCACACTTCTACTCTCAGTGCTCCACAGAAGGGCAGCGAGAGTTGAAGGGGAATTCGAAGGAAGAGTCCTGCAGAACAATGTTATTTCTTCCATGCAGTTCCCTCTGTGTCACCTGGATCCCAGGGGCTGGAGGGTCGGGAGGCAATGATCATGGGCTGTCCACCTGGGAGCTGGGCTCTGTACACATATGGTCTCCTTCAGTCTTCACCACACTCTTGAGGGTGGGCGTGTTTGTCCCTACTTCTCGGATGAGGATGCTGAGACCCAATAGATGAATCACTGGCTGCAGGTCACATGGCTCCTAAATGGTGCTGCTAGGATTTAAGGTCAGTTTACCCAATTCCAGGAGAGATTCTCTTTCTCTCACATCTCCCCTGCTTCCTCCAGGAACTGGGTGCTGGAGAAGGGATTGGGAGGTTTTTTTAAGATAGGAATAACATAAGAGCTATTTTGAACCCTGGCCTCCAGAGCCCATGATTGTGGCCCAGTGGCTCAGGGGTGGCCTGAACGGGGCAGATGGTAGCCAGGCAGTTGCTGAGCTAGAAGCAAAGCACTGATGTGAACAGGGGAGCCTCTTCCTCTTAATTTTAACTGGAGAATTTGCAATTTGTATATAGGAAATGATTGCTTTTCTGTCTAAACAAGTGTCCATTTGTTTAGATGTTAGTTTCATCAGAGCAGGATAGTCTACTGAATGTTCTTTTTTGGTTTCTTATGTCACGAGTCAGACAAGGTATTGTTCCCAAGAGGCATTGCAGTAGCCGGGCCTCTTAATCCAGTGATGGCACGTTTTTGAGCACTTGCTGTGTGCACAGATCTGTGTGTTGAGGGTCAAGGCAAATCCCTAAGACTGAGCTGCTTACAAGCCACTCAAGGAAGTGGGGGATGGACAGCAGGGCTGGTGACTGCACTCTGTGCTTTTGCCAGGTTTTACACTGTGCTCTGTCCCTGCATTGACCACATCCATGTCAAATGCATCTTTCCATATCTGGCTCCCCACAAGCCTGAGAACAACTATCTCCCCTATCTCTGTGGTTCTAGGCTGTCATACAAGTTCTGAACACAGAACTGTTTAAGGGAATGCATTTACCTTCCCATCTAAGGCAATTTGCTCTGACTGTCCCATGAGTGGTTATGGCTGGACGAGTCCAGAGCAAACTAATGCCTCCTGGATTTGGGGGGCTGTCAAAGAGGGCTTCCAGGCAGAGGTAGGTTCCAACAGATTCTCAGGAAAACTTGCATTATCTCATTGGATCCACACCACAATCCTGTGAGGTCGGTATTTTTATACCCATTTTATAAATGGTTAAGCTGAGTCTCATCGAGGAAGAAAGATTTGCCTAAAATATTTCTTGCACTGAGAGAATCGGAGAACTGGGGGTGGGGGGAGCCTGGTTCTAGAGCTCCTTCCAGTGCTGTTCATTTATCCATTTAGCAGATATTTGATGCAATGTTTCTCAACACAGACCCTGGCCAGCAGTATCAGCACCCTCAGGGAACTTGTTAGAAATGCAGATTCTTAGGCCCCACTCCAGACATATAGAATCAGCAGCCCTGGGGGTGAGGCCCAGACATCCTGCAGTAACAAGTTCTCTCTGTGATTGTGTTGCTTGCTAAGGTTTGAGAGCCGCTGGTCTACTGTTTTGTGGAGGGTGGGGAAGGGGGGGCCAGAGAGGAAGCAGACATGGGGGAGACAGCCTTGTGTTCAGTTAACTTGGACTCTAGCTGGCTGAGGCCCAGAGGGGAGAGAGGCTGGGGCTGAGCTCTGGCAGGGGCACTGGAAAGGCAGGAAGGGGCAGGAAGGGGCAGGAACAAGGACAGACTTTGGTGACTCGACCCTTGGCTGCATAGCCTCTCAGTGGCTACACTGACTGAACTTTTAAAATGACATCTGGGTGAGGAGAAGAAAAAGTTCACCCTTCTGTCCACCTCATTTCTACATTTCTCCTGCAAAGAAGGAAGAGTTACTAAGTGGGGCAATCCAAGAGCCCACAAAGGCCATGTTTACTCAGGTGGGGGCCTCTGTGTGCGCCCCGGGTGTGGCTATTCGGCTTCAACTTCTTCCTTCCTACAGTTGGGTTGGTCACTGGGGACTGTCTACTTCTGGTCAGCCAGTGGGTGATAAGATGCTAAGATTTAGATGACATTTTAGGGGGAGCTGGTGGACCAGGCTGCTTTTGCTTTATTTTAGATATTTTTATTGAGATACAATTTACATACCACAAAGCGCACAGATCTTAATTTGAATGAGTTTTGACAATTGTGCAAACCTCTGTGACCAGGATAGAAAATGTTTCTACCAGCTCAGAAAGTTCACCTGCTTTCCTTTTCTGTTATTTCCTCTACTCCTTTCCCATCCTGGAGAAAATCAGTCTTCCACACTAGGTTTTGTTAGGGTGACCAACATGTCTGGTTTGCCTGGGACATTCCGGGTTTAGCACTGAAAATCCTGTGTTCTAGTAAGCTCCTCTGTCTCAGGTAAACCAGGACAGTTGGTCACCCCGCCAAGCTTGTGCTCCATCCTGGCCCCTTCGTCTGCTTCCCAGACCTCAGGCTTCTAACAAGGGGTGTGCTCTGGTTCCCCTCAGCCACCTCCCTTGGGACTGACAGGCAGGAGTTAGGTGATTCCTGGTTCTCCTGACCCCAGTACCATCGGACACCATCAATGCTCATGCTTTTATTTGTAAAGCAGATGCTGAAGCAGAAACTGAAGAGGGCATTTGACTGTGGAGAGTGTAGAGACTTGCTGCTCCAAGCGTGATCCATGGAGCAGCCACACCAACAACATCTGGGATCTTGATAGAAATGCAACATTTCAGCACTTCCTCCAGCCCCTGCCTTCCCTTCCCCCAACCCCCACCTCCGGAATCAGGATCTACATTGTAACAGGATCCCCACTAGATTTATGTGCGCATTACGGTTTCCCTTCTTACATCAATGGGGATCATGTCCCCCTTATCATCTTGGAGCTTGGATGAGCCCATCACCTTGACTAGCGAGTGGTCATGAGTTGTTGCTGAACTCACAGCCCATGTGTATGAAAGGCTCTTCATCTCTTCATGCTCGAGTTCTGATAAATTATTGAGCCAGGTGAAAGTTCCCTTCCATCTCTCTCAAGTAGATTGGGAGACGCATTCAGTGCATTAAACCCCCTCCCTCTTCATTCAAACCCAAGGTCATCTCTAGTCAGGACAGAGGGAGGAAGATTTTAGCCTGGATCGGATGCGTTCCTCTGTACTCCCTTAAGGATGGAGCCGTTCCCGCACTCACGCCCCTGCTCATGTGATGAATTATTGAAGCCTGAGAAATGTGTATTTGGTCAGTCACGTAGGCTTGGGGGGCCCCAGAGAGCAGCGCCTCAGAATAGCCGCTTTATTTTTCTTTGAGAAGTTAGAACAAAAGAAAAACACAAAAGTAATGAATTGGCATGCCTGCCACTGGGATGATAACATTGAAAATCTTGTTATATTTACTTCAAGTGTATTTTGAACAAAAGATATTTTATTTTAACATTTTGAACTTTACCCCTTTTGCAGAATCAACCGCAACTGTGACTTTCATAAATAGCCATGTTTCCTTCTGGGCAAAACTTTTAAAATAAATTGTCTTGAAACCTTTATGTTTGTATATACACATACAATGTATTTATAAATAATAGATACATGGTATTGTTTTGTGGGAATGCATTGCAATATTTACATAAATTTGCCCTGGGTCTCTTTACACCTTGTTTTTTCACACAAGGCCACTTTTGACCTCTATTCTTGTTGGTAAATTTAGCTCTAATCCATTCATTCTAACTGCAGCAAGGTATTCTGTCATGTGGATAAGGCATGTTTTGTTTCTCATTTCCTCCTTCTTGCATATTTAGATTGCTTCCAATTTTTCATTACAATAAACAAAGCTGCAATAAGCACCCTTGCCCCAGATCTCATCGGGCGCAGGTAAAGAATGTTTCCTTGGGGTCAAACCCCGAGGAGGGGGGATCATTCTGTTGTACAGTAAGTGCACTCTCAGTTTTACTAGGTATCGCCAATTTCCTCTCAAATTGCTCTAGGTATTTCCATTCCCAACAACAGCACAGAAAAGTATGATTTTCTCCACTTGCTCTCCAATGCTTGACATTGTGAGAATTTTCTACTGTTGTTCCGTGGGAGAAAATGGTATACATCTGTGGTTTTCACTTGCCAGTAATAGCTCCCTTTTGGTTGGAAGAGGCCCTGGTAGAGGGGTTGAGGTCTGAGCTGGGGTCAGTAGACTGCTGTCAGCTTGAATTGGAGCTTGGGAAAGTCCCTTTCCCTCTCTGGTTGGGCTGGGTGGTCTCTAAGGGGGACATCAGAAAATTGGTAGGACTCTTCTGATCCGTGGCATTTGGAGTCTTGAAATGACAAGACTTACACAGGAAGGTTCCTTCACCACTTAGCACTTGTACTAGATCCTGGGGTCACCTCTTAGTAAATGACTCTTGCATTAGTGAAAAGCTTGCAGCATGAGCATCAGAAGAAGTAGCTTTTAGTCTAGATGCCAGCATTTACCTATGGGGTGGGTGTAGTTGGATGACCAGGTGTTGAGAGTCTGGTAGGTCTCCGGCATAAAGGTCTATCTACTTCAAGGTAAGGAAGCGCACACCCAAGGAGCTCAGCTGGTGGGTCATTTTCCTGACAGTGGCCAAGCCCTGGAATAGCTGTAAGATCCAGGCCCAAGTGCAGCTCTGGTCAAGTGTATTTCCTGATGCTGACTCTGCTATCGGTGTTGATTCACATGGTTTTTGTGAAGTAGAGAAAGTAAGTTCACCTGCAGTTGAGATCACCTGGCTGCTTCAGGATTGGCAGGAATTTGGCTCAGGCACCTGGAGACCTAATGCGTAGGAGTATAGGGTTGCCAGAGTTACCAAATGAAAATAACTATGTTAATGGGACATACTTAACTAAAAAGTTATCCATTGTTTATCAGAAATTCAACTTTAACTAGGCGTCCTGTATTTTATTTGGCAACTATAAGTAGGAGGGTGACAAGTCACTCAATATAAGAAATAACTGGAGGTAGGGTAGTGTAACTTGACAAGTAGTGGCTGTCTTGTTGCTGGAGGTAGTTAGATAAGCACCAGTGGAGATGCTGTGTGTGAGATAAGCCTTGTACACTCTATGATGCTTGAGACAGCATAGGGACCTCTTGGATGGTGAGAAAAGGCAGGATATTGCCCAAGTCCTCCATGCCTCTCCTGTCCCCATAGGCAAGCCATTCCGGTGGCTGGGGATGCACTTCAAACACTGTGCTGCCACGGTTCTCAAAGTGTGGTCCCAGGACCAGCAGCATCAGCATCACCTGGGAACGTGTTGGAAGTGCAAACTCTTGAGTCCCACCCCAGGCCCACCAGAGGGCCTGAATTAGAAACTCTGTGTCTTAACAAGTTCTCCACAGAATGCTGATGCCTGACCAAGCTTGAGAACCATGGGAACAGAAGACTGGATTAGGAAGCTGACCTGAGATCTCAAAACCATTGCTTTGAGCTTTCCTTTGTAGGGTGTTGGGTAAGGGGGTAGGAGGGGAGAGGTGGCTGGTGCTCTGTGGAGTGTGTTCAGCCCAGAAATGAGGGTCCTCTTTGTGATTTTCTCACATGGGAGAGGGATTGAGAGAGAGAGAGAGAGGGAGAGAGAAAGACAGCAGAGAGGGCTTGGTGATTGTTGTTAAAGAATTATATTTTTTAACAAAAGGATTTTAAAGCATTTTTGGAGTCAGTTGTCAAGGAGAAAACTCAGTTTATGCTTTTGAGGAGTCAAATGGGGGAGACAGGTTGAAACACTGAGAGGCTGAAACACTGACAGTTGTGCGTGCTGTAAACAAGGGCTGGGCAACCTAGGGGAGGGGATTTGTTTTGATTGGGGAGGATGGGTCGTGGTGGGCAGCGTGGTGCTTTACTGAAGGTCTCTGAAGACCTTCCCAGGCACAGGTGTGACTTGCATACAGAGACGGGGATAGCTTGGAGGGCTTGGGCAGTAAGGTGTCCACAGCTGTTTCAAGCAGCAGGACGTGCCTTCTCCTTGGAGGTATGCAAGCAGAGGCTCCCAGACCATTCTAGCGCTGGATGGAAGGCTGGCATGCCTGACCTTCCAGGACGGACCCCTTCTGAGATTGTCAAACTGCTCCCAGGGTCAGTGGAGGATAGTCTGGGGCCTCTAGCTCTGGTCTCCCTTGTGACCATTCCAGCTCTCTGCACCCGGTGCCAGCTAAGTAACTGTCCAGCCACACATTCCTCATTAGTGAGCAGACAAGAGTGGCTTTATGAGGCATGCATTAAATAAACAAAAGACAAGGGAAAAGGTGGAAGTGTCCAGCCCAGACCCTTGGTGTTCACTAAATGTACTTTTGTGAAGAGCGGCCTGCTTCTGTTTATCTGTCTCCACTGAGGGGTCATGGATTGTCCAGATCACTTCGCCTCAGCCCTAGGTCTCAGTGGGCATCCCCACAGGCAGCTGTGTGGGCTTCCCAATTCTTCCCTCTGAATGTGCTACAGAACCAACAGTCCTTGTGTGACCTGGCCCTGGGCAGGAGCTGGTGGCTGCTAGGTTTCCTGGGGACGGTGAGCACGGAGGCCATTTCTGTGCAGCCGCACCATTGCTTGCATCTCGTCTCTGGCAGCTGGCTGCTTGGCACTGTGGTCACACCATTTGGCTGTCTTCACAGGCTCCATTTTGGGAACAGAACATTGGCGCTGTTGAATTTGGCTGTGGTATTTTGTCTAGGTTGTTAACAGCCTCGTAAACATCTACCCTTCTTTTTCTCCTTGGTATTTCTGGTCCATTGCCATTACCAAATACACAAAACCTTCACAAATATGACTGCCAGTTTGGTAATATTTGTCCTGCACTTCGAGTGTACAAAGCACTCCCATATGCAACATCTAAGTCTCTGAGTGCATCCATGTTCTCATCTGTAAAATGGAAGTAAGGACAGTTAACTACTAATACAGACGTGTACTGAGAATTAAATGAGTTAACACATATGAAGGTCTTAGAAGGACGGCAGACAATCAGTGTGAGCTATTTTCATATTTTAAAATAGGATTGATTTCCCCCAAAGAACAGAATGGGTTCCAGTCACTAGCAGTGTACGAGGATGGGGCACTGCCCTGGGTGCAGGCAATAATGGGGAGCATTTTGTAGAGATTTTAAAACAAGAATAAAACCAACAAAGCCAGTCTGTTTTTTATCATCATGATACTCTGCCAATTCTAAACCATATCAATCATTAACACTCCTGCACCCTGAAATACTCAGCTGAACTATGATCCAAATTGCTGTGGTTACTGTCGTGTTTTAATATACATGGACGCTTCAAACTGATATATTTTAATCACTTATTCCCTTCATAAACATTGTATTTTTGTGGAATTTAATCCAAAGAATTCCTTGTTGTACAGTCATTCCTCTAGATCTAGATCTATCAACTACACGTGTTCAGGGAAAGTAAGTTGCTAATGATCCAGAATCATTCACGTTCTCTTTGGGCCCAGTTCGGGTCTCTAATGCCTGTGGTATACATATTCCTGCATTTAAACAGTCAGTAGCAATAATGACAGCCTAGTGATTAAATGGTGAAAAACGCTAATGTGAGTTACTTTAATTCAATCATTCTATGTGACCCCTTGGAGTTTTTAATTTATGCTAAAAATTTAGAACAGTGAAATGGGGTATACATTGTGAGCTAGAAAGTGCTAAGTGCCAACTTCAGTTCCTCCAGTAAATATTTTATTGAATTTGAATGATATATGTAACGTCAAATTTCTTCTTCATAATTGATAACTGTTAGTGGTTTTAAAACTAAAGAACAAATTAAGAAGTAATTATTACTGGTTATTCCACGATTATTACTGGGAATAATTTTGACATAGGTTTGGGCGGGGGTTCCGTTAAAAATGACCCTCTCTTATGTGGGTATTCTAATGCAGTTTTTTGTTTGTTTGTTTGTTTTTTGGTGGAGGAGGTAACTAGGTTTTATTTATTCATTTATTTTAATGGAGGCACTGGGGATCGAACCCAGGACCTCGAGCTAAGCATGTGTTCTGCCACTAGAGCTATAGCCTCCCCCACTCTCATGAGGTTATTCCAAAGTAACTGAGTAACTGGCTCTGGTGGGTCCTTTGTACACAATAGGTCTTATTTAAGACCCAGGGTGACCTGGAGAGAGAGGGCTTGTTATTCCTGGTTTACGTTTTGAATTGATCTGATTCTGCTAATGACACAAAACTCAACAATGCTGCTTATTCTTACACTCGAATTTATTCCCAATTCGTTCTTCCCCATAAAACGTTTTATTACATATGTAAACTGGGGAGCCTCCCCAGCGCTGTGAAATGAGCTCGCTCACCCTGCCTACAGTTAAGTCATTTTGGCATCAGTCCCTTCTGGGCCTCCTGCGGGCAATGAAGCCCCTCTAAACTGTCCCCTCAATTATTTCAGAAGGGCTTCTCTGCCGCCGTCTCGTGCGCATGGGGAGGAGTGTGGCAGGCCCCTCTGCTGCTGAGGCCGCACTACTGCTAGGGACACTGGTGAGCAGCCTGCTCTGGGCATAGGGATGTCGTTGACACTGACGAACACTGGTTCCCCTCAGTGGCTTTCTGGGGTCCACTCTCTCTCACTTCCCTAGCGTGGGGCTGGGAGGTTGCTCTTGCAACCTGCAGACCCAGGAGCCACTGCAGAGACCCGAGGACTTCTGGCTGTTCTCCACAGGGTGGGGTCCGCTCAGCCCCCGGTGGCTGGTGCCTCCCAGCATCTATAAGGCTTGGAATCCCAGCCACATTTCCTCCTTGGCCTTAGAGGGACAGGATGTCCTTTGGCCCCCATAAGACACCCTTATTTCCTACCCTGGGATTATGGAAGAGCCACATATGCACTTCAGGAGAGATCCTTCCCCCACCCAAAGGGGTTTGTGTGGTCCGCAGCTCTGACAACAGCCACCAAGGGACTCAGCACATTCCCCAGAATCTGGCTTGTTCCATCTTAAATATTGCATCTCATGCAAGGTACCAAGCCCTGTAGACTCTCAGCCACCCTCAGCCTTCCCTTTCCAGGCTCCAGCTGCCTCCCTGGGGTGCAGGGTCCTCTCCCCCACTGAATGTCTGTTTTCTCCTCTCAGTCCTAGGGGAAGATTATCTTCACAGCTCATGGGGTGGAGGACATTTGGCCATGCTCCTCACACGTTTTGTTTATGTCCCCCAAGGGCACAGGCTTGCGGAGACCCAAACCAGGCAGGTGCCTTGTTTCCACTTCCCCCAGCCGCTCCCATTCTGCCCCTTCTCTCAGGCAATGAACTCAGAGGCTTGATGGCTTGAATTGGGGTGGGGAGGAAGGAAGTGGAGAAAGCAAAACAGTGAACTACAGGAGGAAAAATAAAAGTATCTCAGAAATGTTCCTGTCCCATTCCTCACAGCCCATGGGCTAATCCCAATTTTTTTTTAGGTCTATAAATGTGTTCGTGTCCAGTGCTCTATAAGTTACCACAAACTCAGTGGCTTAAAACAATGCAGATTTATTCTCTTGGAGTTCTGGAGGTCAGAAGTCTGAAATGGCTAAAATTAAAGTGTCAGCAGGCTGTGTTCTTTCTGAAGGATCTAGGGGCGAATCCCTTCACTGACCTTTTCCAGCTTCTAGAGGCTGCCTGTGTTCCTTGGCTCATGGCCCCTTCCTCCATCTTCAAAGCCAGCAAGATAGCATCTTCAAATCTCCCTCTGACTCTAACCTCCTGACCCTCCTGCCTCCGTCTTTCACTTATAAGGACCCATGTGATAACACCGGGCCCACCTGGACAATGCAGGATCATCTTCTTATCGCATGATTCTTAATCACATCTACAAAGCCCCCTTTGCCATGTAAGGTCCTACGTTCACAGGTTCTGGGGATTAGGACGTGGACATCTTTTTGAGGACTATCACCCAATCATTGCAATGAATGAACTTCTGGCTTGCTTGCCCCTTGGGGACACTTCTCAGGTGTACGCAACACAGTCTCGTAGAGACTGCCAAGTGGGGTTGAGCTCCTCCTGCCTAGGGACTAGCCCCCATCTCACTCCCTCGCTCCTTCGCTGTGCTTCCTCGGATCACCTCCCAAATTGACTGCCTGCATCCAAATCCTTGTCTCTGGGTCTGCTTTTGGGGAAATCAAATTAAGACGTAGCCCCCCTCACTTCTGAGGCCCTTACAAGCAGCTGGAAGTCACATCTCAGCTGATTCCCAGGCATGGTTTGTTCTGGGCCACCTTATGCTCCCCACTCTGGATTGATCTTTCTCTCGGGTACTTTCTGGTCTGTGCTCTGGGCTTCCTGCTCTGTCCCCTCCCCCATCACATTGCCTTTGTGATTCTACAACCTCATCTCTATCTCCTGGAGACCCCCCAGCTGACGTGCAGCCTCAGCAGAGGGAAAGTAATTGCAAAGGAACCTGCTGCCTTAGATAGTGGGGAAAGTATCACAGTCAGCATGCGGCTTAATTGAATTAAAGAAAAAAAATCCTGCCCCACCTCCACAGTAACTCATTGCCCTTGACAGGATGCAGATAGAGCTCATTGCAGAAGCAAGAGTCAAGGCCAAGAGGGTTGCTGGGCTGCAGGCTTGGCTCTAGGAGGCTCCTGACCCTGCTGGGAGGAGCTGAGTGCTTGGGCCCCTGCCCAGAGCTCAGAGGCATAAGCAGTCTCCGTACCTAGGAATGTAGAAAGGAGGGTGTTTTGCAGATGAAGAGACAAGGGCTTTGGCCCTGGGATGCAGAACATGACCCAGGAGGAAGATCTGACTGAGACAATCCTGTGCTCAGGGCCGGCAGGTCGAGAGAACTGGGCTAGACTGGTCAGAGGTGATGAAGAGGTGCTCTCACTCCCCCAGGGAGGAGGAGGAGTTGACCTCTGATAGGTTGTAGTCCAGGGCAGTGACTGGATCTTGGGGAGCTGTGGGCAAGACTGCAGTGGGCTGCCTGTCAGTCACTCCTTCCTTACTGCAGAGGTGCCCTCAGGCCAGCACGCCCTCCCTTCCAGCTGCTGTACCTGGAGCTGTGTGGGAGGCAGAGGCTACACGGGTCACGAGTCCAAGCTCTGTGCTCCAGCCTCAGGTCCTTGGAGTTCTGTGCTATGTAGACTGGGCTTGGGCTCAGCTCATCTCAGGAGAATGTGGATTTCCTGTTTGATGACTCTTCTCTGATGAGGCTTCCCAAGGAATCCTGCAGGGAGATTCCTGTAATAGCATCAAGACCCCACTTCTTTCCCAACATAAGGATGACCTTGATGGTCCTTCCCCATCAGGAGAGTGGGAAGCACTATGGGAGTTGTGGAGATAGGTCTTTTGGGAATAGAGGGGGCCCCAGGGCTAATAAGGTCCCAGAGGACAGACATGCACAAGGCATATCCTTTGCTTGGGAAAAATAAACTCACCAAAGACTGATCTTGTGTTTCCTGGTTGCCTAAGGTCCTGTGTCACAGAATTAAAGAAAGGCAAAATCACTTTTTTTTGTCCACTAGGATAAAACAGCTTTTTCTCCTATTAATATTTTAGCTCTATGAATTGACTCTCAATCATGTGAGTGCTATGCATTCATACTTCCCAGACTGTCATCCAGTTGCTTCTGCAGGAAGCTCCCCCCTCTGTCATACCCTAGAAGGCTTGTTCACGGGGACACTTTCTCTTTGTATGGTTGGAGAGGTAAAAGGAGCCAGATTAGACACAGTCTTGACCCAAGGCTGAGGAAGATATTCAGGGGGGACCCAGGGTTCATGGAAGGTTATTGAACTAAGGGAGCAGACAGAGTTGTGCTTTGATAAGGAAAAGAAGAGACACAGGTTCATAACAGGACTTGATATGGGGACAGGGACTTGATGTATCTGAAGCTGAATGTTTGATCTACCTTTCTATGTACCGTTCCTCTGCCTGGAACAGAGAGATATGTGTCCCAGCTTACACGTCACTTCTTAGGAGCTCTCCCTTGATCCTCTTCTCATTTAAATGTTTTCCCTGCTGTACACTCTCATAGCTTCCTCTTGTTTTCTTTCACAGCGTTTACTACAATTTTGGAAGTTTTAATTTGTCTTCCTAATCAAACCTTACATTCTTTGGTGGCAGGATTCATGTTTTATTCATTTCTGTATGATGCCAAAGGAAAATTTGCAGTGGACAGAGTTAAATAGGCAAGGAAGACTTTATTGAAGACTACTGAATTAGGGGAGAGGGACTGAACTGAACTCCACTGAAACAAAAAGCAGGAGGGTTTTTAAGCTCTGGGGTAAGGTGACGGAAAATAGTGGAGGCCACTGGTCGATGTGATGAGGCCATCTGTGTCTGCTAATTGGTGCTTATCAAAGCGAGGCTCTTACCTTCATTCAGAGACTGGGAAACAGGGGCGCTATTTTTCTCGATGATTACATTTCTAAGGGGTGGCTCCCATGTCCTTGAGAAGGATATTTCTGGGTTGTAAAATTGGTAAGAAGGCCGGGAGAAGATTTGTATCTCTAAGGGGCAGAGAAAGAATTTACAATGCCAAATTTTCTAACGTAAATGCTCTAAGAAAAGGGAGTTCAGGGACCAGGAGTCAGGAAGAAACTGTCTATAGTTTAGCCAAGCTGAGAGGAACGTTGAGGCCACTTTGGATAATGACCTCCTACTTTATGTGCCTTTCCTTCACTACAGGGTCTGGGAAAAAATACAGCAAATAATAGGTGTGTTTAATTTTAAAATTAACATTTGTGTGTGTACCTGGTTAAGCGCTATCTCCCGGTCTAGATGCTGAGCTCCATGAGGGCAGGGATCATGCCTGTCTTGTTCATTAGTATAAACCCAGCACCATCCACTCGCTTCTCATAGGTGCTCGATAAGTGCTTGTGGAAAGAATGAATGGAATGCATAGAGGAAGAGACAGAAACCTCAGGGATAACTTCCAGCTTTTCAGCACGAGAGCAAGAAGGTAATGGGGCCAGTAGTGGCCAACATGTGGAAGTGACAGTGATGGTCTGAGGGGAGAGCAAACAGTCATTTGATTCCAGGCTGCCCTGCTGATTTTACCTGGACTAGGGGCTAATAATGTTTGGTGTCTGGGATGGAGATGGTGAAGGGAGCGCAGCTGAGCCTGGGGAGATGCTAGCATGTGCAGATTACACCTCTTTCTTGCCCTCAGTTTGATTTCTAACAAGTGACGATCCTGGGGGACAAGACGGCATTTGCTCTTTTGAGTTTATTTAGAAGATAGAGCTGCATCAAGGTGAGGACCCCCTTCCGGGCCACCCTACGGGCAGATGGATGCTGGTGCATGTAATTACTTTCAGGGTCAAAGCAGCGCAATCAGCTCCTTTGTCAGCAGCGTTCATTGAATAGTTTTATCGAGCGCCTGAGGGTGATTTGTTCCAGCTCTGGAGTAATTGTCCAATCAGCCGCAGGTCCCAGGGGGAAGGTGGTTTGAAGGAAACAGCCCAAACACTTGTGATTAAGACTGGGCAACTTTATTAATTAAGTCAACATTCTGTGAGCACCTACTGTGTGTTAGGTTCTGTTCTGTGCCAGGCTTTGTGGGAGGTGAGAGAGAGTTCTTGCTCTAATGAACCTGTGGATGGTTAAGGGGATGAATAGAACTATCCTTAATCTCATACTCATCCCAAGTGTCCCAATGGGAGCTCCAAGGAGAAAAGGCTTTTTCCTGATGGAGGGGGCTTTGAAGTAGGGCCTGGGAAGATGGTGGATGGGGCTCGGATGGAGATGAGGAGTTGGTGCTGATGATGTTCAAAGTCAGTGACAAAGATTTTCTACTTGACCAAACTCTAACCAGCCTCCTCTGAGCTGTCTTCCTGGGAAGACTGAACTTTGGCCTATTAAAACTTTAGCAAACACTAACACAGCTCCTAAGAGCTCAAGGCTGCATCCCTAGATGATCCTAGCGCTGTCAAAGTTCTGACCTGAGAAAATTCAGAGCCGCCGACTGAATTAGTTCACTGCTTTCTCCAGCCGGCACCTGAAGAAAGGGCCCATCTCCCAGTCTCTATGAGAGAGAAGGAGCTTAGCTTCAACAGGTACCAGTTTGCAAACCCACATGGGTTTTATGTGGACCGACCACCCCTTTCTGCTTTTTGTCATTTTTCACTTTCCTGACTTTGTTCAAACCCCTGCATTCCTCCTTCCTCTCCCTTCATTCTTTAAAATGCTCAGTCACCTCTGCACAGATCAGAATGGGGCTGAGCACTTTCCCTACTGTTAGTGGTTACTGAATACCATCTCTTTTCACTGCTTTAGCTAACATCTGGCTGTGTTTATCTTTGACATCAGTTCTCTATGAAAAAATAAAAGCAGAAAACTATGCACACAGTTGTTCCAAAAGAGACCCTTGCGACTCGATCCAGCAGTGGAAACAGTGAGAGAGCGAGTTGTGGAGAAAAAGGGGGAGCCAAGTCATCCAGGGCCTTGCAGGCTCAAGCAAAGAGTTGGGGTTTTTATCTTAAGTGCCTTAGAAAGTAGAAGACAATGTTGGGGAGTTGTAGTGTCAGAGCAGTGCTTAGCACAAAGTAAGCATCGCTAAGTGTGAATTGTTGCTGTTACTGTTTGCAGTTCCAAAGAATAATTTCTCTGGCCATGGCTCTGAGAGAGGATTGTGGGGAGCCAAGGAGGATGAGGGACAATAGTTGGGAGGCTACAGTAATAGTCAAGGCCAGAGATGGTGGTGGTCTTGCTTGGCTCAGTGGTTATGAGGAGGAGAGAAGTGACTGATTCTGGGAGAGATTTAGGAGGTCAGATTGGCAGGACTTGGTGAATGGCAGATAGTTGTGGGGGTCAGGGGAGGGAAAGGGAAAAATTGAAGGTGATGTCCAGGGTTCTGGCTTGCAGAAATGAGTAGGTAATGGAGCTGTTTCCAGTTGTAAGAGCAGGTAGATGTTGGGCAGATGGGGAGATCACTTTTTCAGGTTAAGAGCACGTGGAGATGGCCGTGTGGGTATGTGGGGCTGGAGCTCTGGAGGATCAACCTTCAGGGATGGGAGCTATTTTTATTCCCACATTAAACTTAGTTTGTTCCTGTGCGTCAGGCACAGCGCTGAGGACCTAGCAGGTATGTGACTTCTTTTGGGTTGTAGAGGAGGAAAAAGTCTCCTATCCTCTTAGGTTCTCCAGCTGGACCTAAGAATTAAACTGACATAAGAGGGATTAATGGGAAAAAAGCATGAAGGTTTTATTACATTTTTACTTATACACAGGGCTTTCACAAGAGAATGAAGAGCAGAAACTTTTATACCTTTGAGACAAAGAAATGATAAATTTGTGAAGAAACAAAAAGAAGAGGTTTGGGCTAGGGGCAGTAAATTACAGGGAAATGACTAGGAGACATATTGGAAAGAGGAAGCAGGGGAAGATAGGGTTATTTTAGTACATTTGTTTGTACAGACCCATTTCAGTGTCTTATTCCAAATCTGTGGTGATAAAGATATTCTTGTCTTACTGGTACAGAGAGGGTGTTTTTCTCATGGGAAATTTTATGTTCTGTTTCTAGGTAGAAAAGGGCAGGTCAGAGAGCCTTTCCTGCATCTGCAGTTTCTTAAGTGCCTTTAGCTGAAAAAAATAAATATGTCACAGAGGCATAGTTTAGGGTGGCATGTCCTGAACTCCTTTAGAGTTCTCCTGGACTCCAAGACAAGATTCAAGTGAAGGGGCTTTATTTGGGAAATGGAGGTCACATCAGTGGGGAAGTGAAACAGGGAAGAAAAGGGGCCAACAAAGTGTGTATGGGGAAACACATGCCTCAGAATGACCCCACACAAGGGGTGAGGGAACTGGGGTATTTATACACTACTGTTTCTGGAGCAAGAGCACTTACACACAGAGATACATTTATGACAGATGGAAGTTGCTGGGGCACAATGAAATGTCCAATGTGTATAACACGACATGGACAGCATTGGCTACAAGGTCTAATGATGCAGTTTGTATGAACATGTAGATTTTTATCCCACACTAGACGAAACTGGTCCTCTGTTTAGTTTTATGTCATATTGGCAGAGTTAGCTGCAACCTTCAAATAAAACCTGGTTGAGATTGGAGTAAATTATGTTTGTAGCACAGGGGGCTGGGATACAATTGTAACCAAACTATGAACTGACAACTCCACATCTCACCGCTTGGGGTTCATTAGTTTCTTAGAAATGAACATTTATCAAACATGTACTATATGCCAGGCTTTGTGCTAAATACATAAATTATCTCATTTAACCTTTATAATGAAAATCCCTGTGACATAGGTATGGTTAGACCCATTTTATAGATAGGGAAGGACTTAGTAGTTTGCTCTTGTTGCAGCAGTTTGCATTTGGCAGAACCAAGTTGCAACCCATTTTTTTTCTTCAACCTTTTGGTGCTGCTTGACTGGTAGAAATTGCAAGACCAATCTTCGCTCAAGCGTTTGGCTCCTATTTGTGCTCAGTATTTATTGAAGTTCCCAGGCCCATCCAGTACTAACTGTCGTGGCTTAATAAGTTCTAAATAATAATGATTTCCCCCTGGATTGAGTATGGATGCTTCTGTCAGCTGAGGCTGATTTCCACCTAATTTGTAGGGAATTTGTGTAGCACAATGATGAGCTAAATATTTATGCAGGGAGGATGTATGTACAAATCACATTTCCATAAGAAACACAAGGCAAATGAGAGTTTCCCACAAAAAAAGTTTATTGATGGGAAAAGATGCTTTAAAGGATCAAACATTAGCCAGGATTAACCAGCATTATTCAAGAGTTAGCCATATTTAGGCAATTTTAACATTTATGCCAGGGAGATGTCTTTATTAAAAATTGCCAAGGATTACTAGAGGAGAAATCATTTTTGCTTTGCAGTGTTGAGGGAAGAAACCTGGGAATATGGAATAGCTTTTTCTCCAAATGAACAGGCCATTTTAGGGGATGATCCTGGGTAAGTTACTGCCGCGCTGTCTGAGTCTCAGTTTCTCAAGCTGTCATCCACTGGATAGGATGGGATGTTCCTTAAGGCTCTGCCCACTCCATCTTGTAATTCTGTGCACTAAACTGTGCCTCTGTCTTTTTATCTACACTGAGGACCAACTATTGACCTTGGACTACCAGCCTTCCTGTTGAGGGAAAAGACTCAACATTTAGGCTACCTACTGTGTGCCAGGTACCTGCTAGGTGCTTTATGTCAATCAACTCATTATTCCTCATAGCAGCTCAATGGCTTAGGTTTTGTTTCCATTTTATAGCTAAAAACGAGTAAGTTGCAAGTTTAGGAGCAACTGCTACTTTGGGGGCCATGCTCCAGTCCTCCTCACCCATATCTAAGTAAATTCAACAAGAAGATGTTTAAACGTAACCATTTCCATTTTTGGCTGTCTGCCAAGTGGGTACCAAGGAGCAAAGAGCATAGAACTTGTAGCTGTATAGAGTTGTATAGGGGTTTGAATTCTGCCACCTCAATGTACTAGATGTACGAGTCACATCACCTCTCCAAGTCTTATTTTCTCATCTGTGCACACTTACCCTATATCTCCATAGAACAGGGCTATTGTGTGGATTCCATGGGAAACCATCCAGCTCTCTGGTCCCGACGTGAATTGGAAGCCTGAACCAGTTGATCCAGGCTTTCCTCCGAGGGTCATTTCAGGTTGTCATGCTTACTGCCTCTCTGATGTAAGAAGCAGCCCTGGCTTTCTCCCCATCCTTGCTGTCTTGAATGCCTTAGCCTAGTGCCCCCCAAGTCCTGGCCCTGCCTGACTTCTGCCTGTGTATATGCCGTATAGCTGGAGGTGCAGGTCCAAGCCCCAGGTTTTACTTATGTGACCTGGAGTCACTCATTTGATTTCTCTGAGACTCTATTTCTCTTCTGTAAAATGGGAATCATTTTACAGACTTTGTTCAAGACTTCTGTAGTTGAACACCATGATTTTGAAATTAATTGCATGCTGAACTGTGTTCTGTCCTCACCCTAGGAATGACCTCAGTCCTTCTGAATGAATTCTTTTTTTTTTTGCAACATTTATTTTTATAAAATAAAGTTAAGAAAGAAAAACAAAAAAAAAAACCCCTGAAGCACAAATGTTGCAAAGACTGAAAAAAGCCTTCACTATTTAAAAACTCCAGTAAAAAAGTATCAAGCAAATAAAAAACTAAAAAAAAGCCCAAACTGTGATTAATTATATCAATACAAAACAAAAAAATGCCCCCCTTCCGGTTCACACAGATACAAGCCCAAAACAAAATAAATGGAAAAAAAAAAAAAGACACCAAAGAAAAAGAAACAAAAAGATGTCACCTGTTTTTGCTAAGACAAGATTATAAACAAAACCACTCAGATGGCGTCCTCTCCCTCTTACTCTCACCAAAGGAAGAGAAGAACGATCATCAGTGGCAAATGGCAGTCACACAAGCGACACCGAGAACCAGCTTCACGCTCAGGAGAGAACACTGCGCCTCCTCCTGTGGTTTTGGGTGGTCCACACGTTTGGAGAAACTTCTCTAGTGACAAACTATAGAAGTGATCCCTGAAAGTATATTCTTAATGAATTCTTTTTTAAAAAATATTGAAGTATAGTTGATTTACAATATTGTGTTAGTTTCAGGTGTATAGCAAAGGGATTCAGATACACATATACACTTTTTCAGAATCTTTTCCATTATAGGTTACTGCAAGATATTAAATATAGTTCCCTGTGCCATACAGTAGGACCTTATTGTTTATCTATTTTATTTTTATTTTTTTCCACTTTAAAAACTTTTATTGAAGTGTAGTTGATTTACAATGTTAGTTTTAGGTGTATAGCAAAGTAATTCTATTATACATATGTATTTTTCCTTTTCAGATTCTTTTCCATTATGTTATTACAAGAAATTGAATATAGTTCCCTGTACTATACAGTAGGATCTTGTTGTGTATCTATTTTATATATAGTAATGTGTATCTATTAATCCCAAACTCCTAATTTATCCCTCCTCCACTTTCTTCTTTGGTAATCACGTTTGCTTTCTATGTCTGTGTCTGTTTCTGTTTCTTAAATAAATTCATCTGTATTACTGAATGAATTCTTTTGTGACCTTAAGGGTTCCTGGGTTAAAGAGCCCCTCTGGCTTTGTTACAGAGAGACTTCTGAACCTGCGGGTCCATTGCTGTCAAGATTCAGGTGCCTTGAGTGAGCAACTTCCCTCCCTCAGATGTTGCTTTAAGAAGACTATTTCTGCTTGGCTGAGACAGACTCCTAATCTCATTTAATGTTTTCAAAACCCTGTACCAACGCACAACCTTCTGAGGTCACAGGACCAGCAGGTGGCTGCACCGGGATCCGGAGCCAGGTCCGCTGGCATCCTTTTTGCTGTGCCCGCTAAAGCTCACAGACCCAGCCTCTGCTTGGAATTCAGCTTTGCTGTC
Source organism: Vicugna pacos (assembly GCF_048564905.1). Lineage (NCBI taxonomy): Eukaryota > Metazoa > Chordata > Mammalia > Artiodactyla > Camelidae > Vicugna > Vicugna pacos. The sequence continues at coordinate 32,422,690 of NC_133005.1, read as the reverse complement.
ACCAAGACTCACAGCCAGACTTTTAGCTTCACTTTCTTCTGAGGTTGTAACATGGCTTTGAAAAGATATTTCAGGAAAATCAGAAAGTGGTAAAAAAAAAATTTTTGAGGTACAGATTCATAGCAGACTTCAGAAACTCTCTCTCTTAAATAACAGCTTTACTGAGATATAATTTACATACAGTGAAATTCACCTTGAACAAGAATACAGTTGAATGGTTTTTAGCATATTCACAGAGTTGTTGTGTAACCATCACCACTATCTAATTTTAGAACATTTTCAGCGCCTCCCAAAGAAGCCTCATACCTGTTAGCAGTCACTCCTAATACATCCTTGGCAGCTACTAATTTACTTTCTGTCTCTGTGGATCTGTCTATTCTGGACATTTCGTTTAAGTGGAATCATATGATATGTGGCCTTTTGTGACGGGGCTATTTTCACACAGAGTAATGTTTTCCAGTTTCATCCATGCTGTTGCATGTATCACTACTTCATTCTTTCTGTGGATGAATAATATTCCATTGTATGGATACACCACATTGTCTGTTCATCAGTTGAGTTGATGGATGTTTGGGTTGTTTCCACTTTTTTGGCTGTTATGAATACTGCTGCAATGAACATTCATGCACAAGTTTTCGTATGGATATGTATTTCCAATTCTCTTGGGTACAGACCTCGGAGTGGAACTGCTGGATCATAAGGTAACTCCATTTAACATTTTTGGAGGAACTGCCAGACTATTTTCCAAAGTGGCTGTACCATTTTACAATCCCACTTCCGGAAACTCTCTTTTGGTTTTTATTGATTGGAATGGGTTTGCAGATACTGATGATTTATTTGAGCTTCAAGCCCAGTTTGGCCCAAAGCCTCAGAGGAAAGCTCACTGCATTGCAGGAATGGGTTTTCGCTTGGCCAGAGACGACCTGTAGCCTTCAATTTTTCACCCTAAGTATTCTGTAATAGAAGTCAGTAAAATATAGTACAGCCTTGAATTTGAGTTCTTGAGTAAGAGCTGTGATCTAGCACAAGAAGAACAGTTTACAATAGTGCCTATCTCGCTTTGAGTCCCTTGTGATGTGACACTGGGACAAGGATTTGAAGTGATCTCAGGAGACACTTGTTAAGGAATGGAGAAAGTGAGAGAGGGAAGGGAAGGAAACCGATAAGGAGGGTGCTACCAAGCAGGTCACTTCTGTGGGCAACTGGAGCTCAACTCAGCTGGAAAGCTCCAGGATCCAGTGCAGAGCATGTCTTGGAGTTATCCTAATGAGGTAACAAAGAAGCTGGAGCATTTATCTACCAACTCCTGATCTCCAGTTGGTTGAGGGCTGCTTCTGGGGTAGGAGCTCCTTGGGATTTCCGGTTTGCCCTGCACACTGGCCTAGCCTGCCCCCATACCCACGGCAATGGGTTGCAAGGTTTGCTCTAAGCATCCTTTGGTGTGTGGAGATCTACAGGAGGAAAACCAACAGCATCAGCCATGGGGCTAATCCAGACTGGGATTTGAGTCACTCATCCGTGGCCGTCTCTACCTACATTTAAAAAGGCTTGATCACAGTGTCATGTAAAGCTGCCTCTGTTGACTTAAAGGAATCAAAAGTAGGAGAAATAAAATCTTTTCCTAAACCCGCCCCTGAGGTAGGGAGCAAATAGCTTCCAGAAGCTGAGATATATATGTGTGTGTGTGTGTATATATATATACACACACACACATATATACATATATATATTTATATGTATTTATTTTTTAATTGAAGTTGGAGGCTGTTCTTTAAGAAAGAAAAGAGTAGGGCAATTGAAAGGTACTTGCTGAAGTAATCAGAATTGAGAGGCAGGAATAGAGATGGAAATCAGAATCTTCCTTGAGACAATTTAGTGGGATAATCAAGGGCTAGGAAGTGTGCCAGTTCCCCACAGATGAGAACCTCTGGGCGCCACAGATGCCTGAGCACATGTTTATATTTAGACCCAGCAGAAGAAAGGACCTCTGTGGAAGAAGTTCCCAAATGCCACTGGAGACCAGGGTCACCGGGGCACATGAGGAACACAGAGGTCTGCAGTCGCACTGCAGAGTCTCCAACGGTGGGGCCCGGGAATCTATTTTAACAAGGACTGTGAGTGGGTCAGATTTGCAGACCTCTGAGAGGAGACAGGAGTGTGGTAGGTAAATTTCCAGATGTTTTTGGAAATAGACAGGAAAACAGATAATGTAGTGTGCTCCCTTCTCAGCCTTCCCCATGGCCCTGCTTAGATTCCCCTGCTTGTGTCTGTAGCTAGCCCAGGCCTTTTGTTCCTCCCTGCCACCCCCAGCTACAGTATCCAGCAGGAAGCTCTGTTGGGGTTGGAGTTTCACCCCCAGAAACTGGGAATCTCAGGCCTGTGTGGTCCTGTCTGTGATGCATGGTCTCAAACAAACAAGAAGAAACAATCAAACAGACAAGAGTCTAGTCAGTTGAAAAGGAAACAAGACGAGTTGCTTTAACTGGTGTCTCTAAAGACATGAAAGGCCATTACATCTTCTCACTCCCCATTGAACTTTTCTGAGTAAGTGTCATAGCTGATTGTGTCCCCCCCCAAACTCATGTTGAAGACACCCCTCCCCTCCTCAGTACCTTAGATTGTTACCTAATTTGGGACAGGGTCTTGGCAGAGGTAATCCAGTTAAAGTAAGGTCGTTAAGGTGGGCTGTAGTCCAGTATGACTGGTGTCCTTATGAAAAGGAGAAATTTGGAGACACATGCATTCAGGGAGCAGGCCATGTGAACATGAAGACGGCCATCAACAAGTCAAGGAGAGAGGCCTGGAACAGATCCTTTCCTCACGGCCCCAGAAGAGACCAGCCCTACCTCCATTTCGGACCTCCAGCCTTCAGAACTGTGAGACCATAACATTCTGTAGTCTCAACTACCTGGTCTATGGTGCCTTATTATTTAGCAAATGCACATAGTCAGTTTCTCGCCAGTGGAGCCTACCTCCCCAATTTCTCTGTCTGTCTTTTCCCTCTACCTTCACTGTAACCCCAGACTCTACCATCTCCTTGGCCTCCTGCAGTAGCTCTTAATGTCATTGCCTGATGTGCAGTAAGCCAGACACTGAGATGTGGAGGTTTGCAGCAGAGAAAAGGTTTATTCACCAGAAAGCCAAGTAAAGAGACTGGAGAACAAGTCTCAGATCTGCTTCCCTGAATGCGAGGGGCTTGGGATATTTACGGGAAAAGGAACATGGTGATCCGAGGCATGGGGAAAGGTGAAGTATAATTGGTTTGGTGTACAGGTGCATCTGAGTTACATGCTTCGTCGTGGGATGTATGTTTAGAAAGTGTTGGTGTCAGTATGATCTGTGGGTGGAGTTTTGGGTCCTCAAAAGGTCATTCAGGTCACTCACACAGGCCCAGCTGAGTGGTCAGTGATCTCGACTGATTTGAACAGGGCAAGACTAGCTCCATGTTCCTGAAAAACAATTTAACAACAGTTACTATAGCGACTCACAGGTCAGCAGTGGTATATCTAAGTGGCAGTCTGAGGAGTCTTATGATGTATTAAGTAAGTTATGTGATGCTTGGCGGGTATGCCATTTGCAAGAACAATTAAAGCAAGCTTAGTGAAGGCAGGTTACAGAATATTATTTATTAAGCAAGTTACAGTTTAAGGGATCTAACTGAGTAACTGCCCTTGGTTTCACTAACCTGCCTTTCTACTTTCCTTCTGATTCCCTGCTATTTTCTCCCTGCGCAGCCACCTGCATCATGGTTTATAAACATACATGTGACGGTGTCGCTCCCCTCCTGAATACTCTTCTGTGGCTCCCTATGACTTTCAGAGTAAAGAGCCAGCTCCTCAGTCACAAGACCCTACAGTTGAGCCTTGCCTGTCCTTCAGTTTTACTGCCACATCCCTTCCTGTGTTCCCTCACACTGGTCTGTTTTCAGGTCTGAATTAGCCTTTCTTCCATCTCCAAAATGTCTGCAGGAATGGTCCTCTTCACCCTCTCCTCCAAGCTGATTCCCCTTCTTCCACGAGGCCTCAGTTAATGCATTTCCTCAGGGCGAGACCAGGTTCGATTTCTTCTGTTGTGTGCTTTCCTAACATCCTGAACTCCTCCATGGTAGCAGCCACGCATGTGTAATCGACAATTTGTGTAATGATTTATTTGGTGTCTTACTAGAATGTAAACTCCACAGAGGCAGGGTCTTTGTTCTGTTTGTTCCTTCTGTATCCCCAGCATCTGAAACAGCACCAGGTGCACAGTAGGTGTTCAACCAGCATTTGCTGCATGAACAGATGAATGGATGGGATCCCCAGAAGGTCCCAGCCCTGTTCGGTCTTGTTTTTTCTTGTTTCTCTAGCACCTAGTGCAGTGCCCAGCACAGAATAAATTCCCTGTGAAGGTTGGGGAGGGCAGTGGGTGAGGAGGGAGAGGAGGGGATGGGGTGACCAGTTGATAGGACTGAATATCATCAGACAGAGCTTCCCTGGGTTGAATGCCTTCTCAGGGAGCGCTCGGTTCCATGGGGGACATCTTCTTTCTGGGAGACAGTCTGGCATCACTGCGATGGGGACACACCCAGAGGGCTGCTTGAGTCGAGTCAAAGAAATGGGGATCTCGGGTGGAATGGAAGAGAGGATGGCTGAAAAGGATGAAGGAGAGAGCTTACGGCCTTTTGGATGCTGCTGAGGAGACATTTTTTTTTTCCGGCTTCCCTCGTCTTGCTGGCTTGAGGGCCATGTGAGGATTTAGTGCGAAGATAGCAGAAAGCTCACCAAAGTGTGTTCCCAGCACGTGAGCTGACCACAGCAGAACCCTTTGCTTGTTGGTCTGCATGCCTGGTCTTCACCGTGGTGTGTGTTGTGCTGGGGTTCCCCTGGGCTCCCCCAGCGTCTTCAAACCAACCGTGTGCAGACTTTTCTCATGGGCTACAGTGTGGTATGTCCATGTGAAGCTTCAACTTTAAAAACGAGTTCCTTTTCTCCCAAGACGTCCAGCTCTTCTAATTTCTGGGAAGCTTGAATTTGTCCCAGAGCTTCTCCAGCAGACAGGCCCCATTATTCAGTGAGCCCCCAGGGCCTCTTCCCAGCAGGTTGGCCTTGCTAAAGGCATCCTTCCTCTGAAGCTCTCCATGCCTCAGCTCCTTGCATTTCAACACACCTCAGCACATTGTCAGGCTGTTTGGGTTTGAATAGCAAGGCAGTCAAATGTTTTCGAGAAGAGGGGGGAAAAAATCCCACACTCACCCCACCAGAGCCTTCTTGGGAAGCATCCATAGGCCTGGCTTGGTCTCTAGATTGGATCTGGGGCTGAGAAACCGTCTGGATGACAGTGCTGGTGAGAGGCCATGGCTTCTCAGGGCTTGGCCTGATGTGGTTCCTTTGGCATTAAGAAGTACCTCCCTGCTTCTAAGGGTGCCTTCCATTTCTTCTTTCTCCCTCTCCTCCAGCAGCAGGGCTTGATTCAGGCATCTTTGAATTAATAACTCCTCAAGCACAACATAAATAAGATAAAATTGGAGGGAAGGTGGAAGTGAGAAGATGGGAAGATTTACTATATTAAAATGCTCACTGTGGTATCACAGAAATGTGTTGGGATAATTCACTGAGATGACTTTCTGCTCCGCTGATGCTGCTACAGTAGAATCAGAAAGACTGCAAGCAATATGTTAGGGCTTTTGGTATTTTTCTCCATGTCTAGCCTCTTTCCGAGTAAGCCTCTTCTTGTCTCAGGTGGAGTGAACTGGACTCTGTATCTCAGGTAAGCCTACAATGAAGGAACACATGCCTTCCTCACTTTTGCTCCCAGGACCCATCAGCTCTTTGCAGCAGGCTCACAGTGTTCCCCTCCAAAACAAAACAAAACAAAACACCCAAACCTCTCTATGCCTCAGTTTTCTCATCTGTAGAATGGGGTTCACCCTCATGGGGCTGTTGTGAAGATTAAGTGAGTTACCATAGGCAAAGCACTTAAAACAGTGCCTGCTACGTAGTAAGCACTCAACAAACGTTAGGTATTAATACCATCACTCATATATAGAATCAGGGGAGAGAACTATTAAGCAAGTATATCAGTCAGGGTTCTCCAGAGAAACAGGACCAAGAGCGTCCATATCTGTATGTATATCATCATATAAATATCTGTCTGTATCTAAACCTGTACTACACTCCCCTCCCTATATTTATGTATACATTTATTTCGAGGAATTGGCTCACGTGATTGTGGGGGCTGGCAAGTCTGAAATTTTCAGGGCAGGCTGGCAGGCTGGAAACTCTCAGGCCAGAACTGATGCTGCAGTCCTGAGGCAGAATTTCTTTATCCTTAGGGAAACCTCAGTTTTGCTCTTAAGTCCTGTCGATTGATTGGAGGAGGCCGCTCAGCGTGGACGGTAATCGCCTTTACTTTAAGTCACCTGATTGTAGGTGTTCACGACATCCACAAAATACCTTTGCAGCAACACCTAGATTAGTGTTTGATTGAGTAAACTAGGTACCACAGCTGGGCCAAGTTGAGATATAAAGCCGGGCATCAGAGCGTGACATCCCTAATCCCGCTAGCTTGTCCCCATGCGCGTCGGCTGTACTGATCCGCAGTATCTGACCTCCAGGGAAGTCTCCTTTCTTCTCTCACTGCCTCTCCTGTTAAGTTCCCTCCCCTCCATTCCTGACCTCTGACATGGCTATTCTCTTTCTTGCTTATTTCCTCTGTGGGTAAGGGAATTGGGGGGTGATTTTGGGTTCTTGGGGTGGCAGAGGGGAGGAAGACCAAAGAGCGCGTCTGGAGGCGTGGAGGCAGCCTGCTTCTTTCTCCCCGTTGACACTTGCTGTTAAAAGAAAGAAGAATCAGACCTCATCCACTGCCAGCGTGAATCTTATGCCAGAACTCACGCAGCTTTTGGAAACTCATTCAACTGAAAGTGTGTCTGTCTCCTTCCCAGTCTTGAATTATGTTAACAAGCCCCGTTTCCTTATTCCTTGCTCCATCCAATTTCTTTTCCTTGATCAATAGATAGGGGAGGGGAGGGCTGCCCTACCCGGTGACTGTCACACAGTTGGGAGGTTTGACTGGAAGATGAGGGCCTGGCTTGCATTTCTCCATCAGTTATAAAGTGTGTCCCACTCCCACTCCATCATGGGCTTGTGACTCTTTAGCAGCAAATTCCTGATTACATACAGCTTGTCACAGTCTCCCCCAGTTGTAAAATTTTATTTTAAAACACTGTATGCTCCAAAATATTTACAGATGAAATTTATACTGTTCGGGATTTGCTTTAAAATAATGTTGGAGGGGAAAGTGGCTGAAACTGGAACAGCCGCAGATAGATAATTGTTGAACGTGGGTGGTGGGTACATGGGGGCTCAGTCGGTTATACCGTTCTGTGTACTATTCAATATGTTTAGACCATTTTCCATAATGAAAAATTTAGAGAAAGAAAGAGGAAAAAACCCCACATTATGAAGTCTGTAAGTATGTTTCCAAATAGTGTTTCTCAAGAATACTTTCAAGCTTTCATAGATGTTTGACTAAAATTTCAGTTTTTAATATATTCTTAACTCTTAAGAAACAAGACATGCGAGTCTAGAACTCGGGTCGACAGACTCTGTAAAGGGCCAGACAGTCCACATTTTTGGCTCCATGGATTACATAGTGTAAAAGCAGCCACAGGCAATGTGTAAATGAAGACACATGGCTGTGCTCCAATAAAACTTTATTTATGAACATTGACATTTGAATTCCACATAATTTTCACATGTCACCAAATAGTCTTGTGATTTCAAAAAAAATCACTACAAAATATAAAGAGCACATTCTAAGCTTGCAGACCTTACAAAAACAAATGCCCTGCTGGATTTGGCTTGCGAGCCATAGTTGGAAGACCACGCTACAGATGATGGTTTAACAAACTGGGGATCACCGACCACGTAATTTGGTCTCCAAGACTCATTTGTTTTCTTGAACAACCTGGGGAATAAAAGTTCTCCTGTCATCTCTGTGCATGTTCTGTGTGTCTATTCTCCTCCTGAATTCTCTGATCATCTTCACCAGCGCTGCCTGTCTCCTCACCACTTAATTCTTCTTTTGGGATATTATCTTGTGCCTTTGCCTGGAGTATATTCCTCTGCTGCCTCATTTTATCTAAATTTCTATTCCCATATTTATGTAGGTTAGTTGCGTTTCTCGACGTTGGAGGAGTGGCCCTCTGTGGGAGACATCCTATGTGTCCCAGCAGTGCGCTCCCCTCTTGTCACCCAAGGGCCAGGGTCCAGCTGGTCCTAGGGCAGAGTCCGGCCTGTGTTTGGGGACTCCATGCACAGGCTGTGGTTACTTCTGGTGTCTGCCCCCTGGTGGGTGAGGCTGGACTAGAGGCTTGTGCTGGTTTCCTGGTGGGAGGGGTTGGTGCCTGCCCACTGCTGAGTGGGGCTGGATCTTGGCCCTCTGGTGGGCGGGGCTGTGTCCGGGGGCGTGCCTAGAGGCAGGAGTCTGCTGGGGCTCAGAAAGTCTGCTGATGGGTGGGGCTGTGTTCCCACCTAGTTAGTTGTTTGGCCTGAGGCATCCTAGCATTTAAACCTACAATCTGTTGGGTGGGGCCAGGTCTTGGCACTAATGACCCAAGCAAGATGTCAGCCTCCAGGAAAGCTCATGAACCCTCTCTGAATGTCTGCCACCAGCTTTTATGTCCTCAGGGTGAGCCGCAGCTGCTGCCCACCTCCCCAGGAGACCCTCTAAAACCAGCAGGCAGGTCTTGTGAAATCACTGCCTTTGCCCTAGGTCCTGGGGCATGTGAGATTCCGTGTGCTCTCCTTAAGAATGAAGTCTGTTTCCCCTAGTCCTGTGGAGCTCCTGCAGTTAAGCCCCCCTGGCCTTCAAAATCAAATGCTCTGAGAGCCCCTCCTCCCGATGCCAGAATCCTGGCTGGGGAGCCTGATGTGGGGCTCAGAATTCTCTCTCCTGTGGGAGGGCCTCTGCAATATAATTTTTCTCCAGCTTCTGGGTCTCTCGCGTGGGAGGTATGGGACCCAATTATATCGAGAGCACGCCCCTCCCACCATCCCACTGTGATTCCCTCTTTATGTTTCTGGTTGAAGAAGATCTTTTTCAGTAGTTTCCAGTCTTGTTTATCAATACTTGTTTAGCAACCAGTTGTGGTTTTGTTGTGTTGATGAGAGGAAGCAAGCTGGTGGTCCTACTACTCTGCTGTCTTGACCGAAAATCCCCTCTGTGTGTGTTAACAAAACAAAACAAAACAAAACAGAATAAAACACTGAAACCAACTACAGAGTAAGTTGACTGAAAAAGAACCAAATAATTAAGATGTGACAAAAGTACACAAGTGGAGGTTTCTTCCTTCATTGTCCATTCCCTGGCCCACTGCCCAGAGGTGACAGCTGGGGTCCCAGTCTCCAGGGATCCCAAGACAAACTCCTCCATCCTTCTTCCTCCCTAGAAGGCCAGACTTACTCTATCAGTGCTGCTTCGAGGACCAAGCATGAAACAAAGATTAGCTGACCATCTCCCCAAATATAAAGAATTATACACTTTACATTTTGACGATCAGTCCACCCACAGGCAGGTGAACTCTTTGAATTGTTAAACCGACCAAATGAGAAGGGAATGATTATATGTCGGACCTGAACTGATGTATGTCGGTGTTGCTCTAAAACTCCATGGCTCATGATAGCCATGAGCAGGACCTCATGGAGAACCTTGGACAGACCTTTCTTCCTGCCTCAGCTTCCCCTGTCTCTCTGGTGCCCCCATCTGGATCCCCAGCCGCAGGGAGCTAGGTTGTCTGATCAATCTGTGGGTCTGCATCCTCTTACTGTTTTGTTCCCTTTCTTTGGTTTTTCTTTTGATTTTCTAAGAGTGGACACTAATTTGACTCTCAGCTTCCTTTGTATTTTTGCCTTAGGGAATCAAACCAGGCTATTTTTGTTCTTGAGATGGTGAAACACATTGAAAGTAGAGAGGGAAACAGCGTGAGAGAGAACACGCCCTCTGCTTCCGTTGGGATCCTCGCTGGCTGTTCCTGAGTTTTCCATGGAAAGCACTTAGATACTCAGAACAAAGTCTAAGTGGTTTGTGTGCTGAATTTTTCTTTTAGAACCAGAAGGGAAGAACCTCAGGGATTAGCCAGTCCAAACCCATCCCTTTATAGATGGAAAAACCGAGGCTCATGAGGTGGAAGATGGGAAGTAGGGGAGGCATGCATAGGTGGGAGGGAGATATATTTGAGGGAGGGTGAGCAGGCCTGGAGCCTGGGATGGCGAGCAGGAGGTGCTGCAGGTGGGTCATGGATGAGAGATGAGCGGTGAGGGGCCAGGCTGGGATAGTCCTTGAAGGCTAGACTTAAGACTTAGCCTCCTCTTGGGGGTTAAAAGGCTATTAGAAGGTGTAGGCAGGGAATATTGTGTTCTATTGTGCTTCAGAAAGATCTTCCTGTGGAAGAGGGACTTGTGATGTGGGGCTGGAGGCTGGAGACCTGGGGACTGTTGAGGAAGGACAGAGAGCAGATGTGGATGTTTGGCAGCAGGTGGGCAGAGGGAGAGGATCATGGTATAGGAGGGAGGCAGAGCCAAGGCAGGGGGCTTTTGTCCAAGTGGATAGATGAGACCTTGGAGGTGGTGACCTGGGGCCAGGTTGGGAAGCAGGGGAGGGCTGAGGTGGTAGGTGCTGGGGGAGTTCAGACCCAGCCACAAAGGCTGACCTGTGACACTCCTGTTCATGGTTAAGGCCCCTGACCATAGGGGCATTGGCCACTGAGAGAACAAGCCAGATGGGTGAATTTTGGAGACCCCAGGGTTTCCAGTGTCCCTCTGACCTCCCGATACCCACTCATTCTCCTTACTCTTGAAAACAGAATCAAGGAGGTGCTGGCTACTGTTTAATGATGGTTGATATGAAAATAAAAGGAAAACCTAATGACCAAAAAGAAATTCCACCCACTGGGTGTCTGGAAGCATCCTCTCAGCATCCCTGCGTTTATTCTGATGTCTTTGGCCAGGTTCCTTACGTGTTACCAAGTGCCGCTCCAGGCATATATATTGCAGACCCTTTCCAATCTCTGGCAATTCGTTTCTTGGCCACTAAGCTGGACTGAAGCAGGAATACTTTAATGTACTTATTTATATCTCATTGGTTACATAAGTTCCCTCGTAAGTGAGCTCTGTGATCCCCCAGCGTGTCAGTGTGAAAGCTTAAATGGACTCATCAGTTTCTCAGCCAGTCTTCCTGGAAGGTCAGCCTTGAAGTAAATTGCACCTTTGCCACCACTGATCTTAGAGCCCTTTCACCACTTCCTTTCTTTCTTTTTTCCCTTTTACCACTTTCACCTCATTTTGATTCAGAGTTACAGTATTAGAATCATACAGTTACAGTATTAGAATCATACAGTTACAGTATTTGGATCAATTTGAGAGAGGAGGTGAGGGCAGTGGAGAGGGGGCTGGATGAATATGTGGAGAGTCACCAGAGTCTGGCCCCTTCAGAGAGCTGGAGCTTGTGGCGGAGGGGCCGAGACCCGCATGGGCTGGGGGTGGATGCACGCTGGTCATGGGAGGGTTATAAATGAGGAGATGGCACTGCCAAGCTTCACCCGAGGAGGATCATTTTGGCTGCATGGTAGGGGATTGCGTGGTGGGAGGAAAGGCAAGTGCTGGTCCTGCTGAGTGAGACCAGCTCTCACGCCCTATCGGAGCCAGCTCGGATCAGCTTCACGATTTCAGAGCCTGGTGCGAAGTGAAAAGGCAAAGTATCTTATGCAAAATTTAGGTACAATGGGATGTTTTTCAGCCATATAAAAGAATGAAGTACTGACCCCTGCTACAGCATAGATGGACCTCAGAAACATGGTGCTAAGTGAAAGAAGCCAGACACAAAAGGCTGAGTAGTGTACGATTCCATTTACATGAAACTTCCAGAATAGGTGAATTCATAGAGACGGAAAGTAGGGTAGTGGTTGCCGGGGTCTGGGGACAAGGAGAAGGGAGGAGTGACTTTGAATGAGCATGGGGTTTCCTCTTGGGATGATGAAACTGGGGACTAGATGGACGTCGTGGTTATACAAGATCATGAGAACACTAAATGCTGCTGAATGATCTGCTTTAAAATGGTTACTTTTATGTTATGTGAATTTTGCCTCAATTAAAAAAAAAACTGCATTCTCAGGTGATGTGGATTAGGATGTGGAATTCATCAGAGTTGGAGGGCAGGAGGGTTGTGCCGGGGAGCATTATTCGGCCGACCACACCCTTCTAGAGTGATGTTGAATTCCTGAAGTTTTCTAAAAAGCTTAGTTTCTTGACAAGGTTCAGAGTGGTTTTTTTTTTTTTTTACACTTTTTAGATAAACTGTCTTTCTGCTATTGTGCTTGTATGTTTATGAAGATCTGTTGATGTATACAGGTGGCTTGGACATTTTGGATGGACATTATGAATTCCATGCCAGGATTATGTGTCATTAGCTCCTTTCCTTACAATTCATCCGGTCTCCAAGACAGAGGCTGGTTATAAGTGTTACAGAAGACTAAAAGAGAACAAGGGCGGGCTTTGAGTTAAATTATTTATTTGACTCATCACAAAATTTGAGAATTGCGGGAAAGCTACTCCAAGCACCCTAATGATCTCCCAGTTTGACTGCAGTGCTTTGAGTGAAAGGTGCTCACTACTTGTCAGGGCAGATTACCCCAAGGTTGAATATTTCAGTGCCTAGAATGCTCTCATTTTACTGCAGTTGAAACATGCCTCTCTTTGCTTCATACCCACAGGTCCTGGTTCTGTTCTCTGGGGCCCACTGGTTACCCTTCTGCAGGGAGGTGAAGGCAGAGGTCTGGTCCCTTCTTAAAGCTAAATGTCCCCTATTCTCTTGCCAGCTTCTTCACAGCCCGCCCATCCTCCCCAGGGAACAATGAAATTATTCACATCCCTTTTCCAACCTACTGACCAGATCCCCTTCCCCCATCCCAGTGCCCCCTCCTCCTCCCCTCTCCCCAGACTCCTTCTCAGGGTGCGGCCCTCTCCTTCGTTGGGCCACCTCTGGTAGAAGCCCTTCTTTTGATTCTTTACTCCCAGGTGGGGCGTAGTGATCTCTTAAGAAAAGAAAGGCTTGTCTGAACCTGCTGACCCTCCCTGAAAGGGAGTGGGTCTGTCATGGGCTGAACAGTGCCTCTTCGCCCCCTACATTTATATGTCGAAGTCCTAACCCCCTCAGTACCTCAGAATGTGACTATATTTGGAGATGGGGCCTTTAAAGAAGTGATGAAGGTAAAATGAGGTCACATGGGTAGGCCCTAATCCAGTAGGATTGGTGTCCTGATAACAAGAGATCAGGGCGCAGATGCGCACAGGCCTGGAGGGAAGGCCTTGTGGGGACACAGGGAGAAGGCGGCCATCTCCAAGCCATGGAAGGGGGCCTCAGGAGAAATCAGAGCTGCTAAAACTTGATCTTGGCCTTCTAGCCTCCAGAATTGGGAGAAACTAAATTTCTGTTGTTTAAGCTCTCCCATTCTATGGCAGCCCTGGCAAACGAATACAGGGTCCTAGTCATCATAACCCCCCTAGGTCTCTCCTTCCTTTCCCCTTTTCAGAGGGTCACTCTCTAGACGCCTCCACCTCGCACTAGCCAAGGGTAGAGGAAGTAACTTCTGGCTGAAGCAGAACCAAACAAAACACATGGTTTAAGTTCCCAGCAGGCCTCCCGCTGGATTAACTCATGGCAGGGCCCTGACAGCATTCTGTGCTTCTCTAGGAAGTTGAATCCTAATTTTAGTGTCTTGCTCATGGATTCTCTCATCCCCTAACTGGACCATGGGATTATTGTCTCTGGTGCCCAAAGTAGCAGCCCTGACTCACCTTCTAGTTCCTAATGGAGGGAAAATGGATTTAATAAGCCTGCCAGCAGGGGCTTCTGATAAACAGCATGGATCTGGCTGTGCTCTAGCAATACTTCTAAGTGCTTGGGGCCCAGGGGGTGGGTCCAGACATCATTCCTCATCGCTCAGTGGCCCGAGGGACTGGGTAGGGCCTGATCTCCAAAATGAAGCTGGAAGCAGGTAGCCAGGGTGGTTTTCAAGCACTGGCAGCTTGAAGTCCCCATCCTAGCAGATCCTAGCCACACAGAGTCTTAACATGCCTTCATGGAGATTATTTCTGCAGGGTACAGGGTTTTGAAGCTCATTATTAGTTGGATGCCTGAACCACATTCAAAGTAGAACAACGTTCACCTTTTTCTGTGGGTTCAGCCAATTTGGCGTCTCAAGGCAAGAATTGATTATAGAAGCTGAGAAAGGCCAGTGCAGAAAGCAAACACAGCCCTCTGATTGGCTGAGCTAGGTCGCTGGGAGCAAACAAGACAGAAGGACAGGAGGTAGGGGTCTAGGAGTGAAGGTCCCAGGATGGACCCTTATCACTGACAGCAAGCTGCCTTCCCATGTTCAGTGCTATTGGCCAAAACCAGTTGTCTTGGTTACAGAGCCCGTTTTCTTATAGGAGCAAAAGGGCAGGTGTATTAACGTCTGTTTGTGTGAAATGCAGGTGACATGGAGGAAATGAAGGGATTCAAACAGCTAGGGGTGGGGATTTTTGAGCTGGCTGAGGCAGGGTGATTTACAGGGAGGCGGGAGGATCAGGAAGGTGCAAGTAATGAGGTGTTTCTATTGCTTGCCCCTCGCCGGCTGATGCTCAGCTCTGAGTCACTTTGAGCAGCACCGATCACTAGCGACTTGGGTTCTGAGGTTCGGGACTCCCTGGGTTGAGACCCCATGCACGTTGAGGCTCCCTGAGCTGATATTGCCGACTGGATAAGGTCTGTGGCTGCTGAGGTTCTGATCTCCAGGGAGCCTTCAGTGGTGTAAGGCCTAAAATTAAGGCACAATTTGATGGGCTGCCTTGATTATCTGGTGAAATATCTTGATTGTCTGAGGGGCCTTGGATGGCCTAGCTGCAAGTTTCCTTCCCTTCTCTGTTTCTGCAGTTAAGGTCTTCTTGTCAACAACCTTCCCTATTAAGGAGACCGGGTGCAGTTCCTGCTTACTGCCCTGCGCCCGCCCCCTTCAGTAGCAGGTTTCAGTTCTCTACTAGATCGTGGAATTATTCAAACAAGCCAATCCCGTCATCTCTCGGGAACCAGGGGTCATCCCACCCTCTTGATACCGCAAAGCCTGCCTCCCACAGACGCTGGTTGTTCTCTGTGTTCTGGAGTGCGTTGCCTTGTGGCCTTGTGTGACGTGCAGCGTTCTCCTTACCCAGGCTCTGAGTGTATACGATCAGTCTGTCAACCCTGTTTGTTTGGTGCTGGGTGTTATTTGGCCTTCCCCACAGCCCTTCTCTTCCTCATCAACAAGGTAAATAGGAGATGGTTAAAACAGACTCTCCCCAGCCATGCCTGGCAGCCATCATGTTAGGCTCTCTGGAGAGTGGAGATGATGTCTCGTTTAGTTCAATTAAATCTTTGAGTTGCTCAGATCAAGTATGCCTTGGGCTTGAAGTGGGCACCCTTCAAGTGGGCCCCTTTCAGGGTCAAGGTGGGCACCCTTCAGGTCAAGCTTGGGTACCTCCATCCTCTCACCTCCAAAGTCATTCTCTGTCCCTTCGTTTGAGCCAGGGTACCGGGCCCAGCGCCTTAGGGGCTCTGCTAGCAATCCACAAGCCTGCCTCCTCTTTTCTCCTTCAAGGCACTGATAAAATAAGACCCCCCGATGGCTGTCTTGGTGTGCCAGCATTCCCATAGTTCAGATGCTTTCTTTCTAGATGAATGAATGAATGAGCAAGAGGGAGAACTGACTCTGTATAGTAAGGGAATTTGGCTTGATGTTCTCTATGGGTGTGTATTAGTTAAGATAAAAGGCACTGCTGTTATAACAAAAGACACCAAATAATATGGCTTAAAGAGCAAAGACGTTGTTGGTCTCCCATACAACAGTCAGAAGCGACGTTCTAGGTCAGGAGGCAGCTCTGCTCCATGCAGTCATTCAGGAGCCCAGGTTGATGATGCCTCTGCCATCTTCATGCGGCTTCCAAGGTCGCTTTGGTTATCACCACCCAGCCAGTAGGAAGGAGTAAAGTGTGCCAATCCAGGGCCATCAGGGCCATAAATTCTTTGTAAACAAGTGAGACAGAAATGGCACATGTCGTGTTTACTCATATTGCATCAGTGGAATGGGCACATGGCCATCCTCAGCCTCCAGGGACGCTGGGAGCTGCAGTCCCTAGCCAGATGGCCATGTTCCAATCACAACAACTGTAGAACAAAGGGAGAATGGATTTGGGTGGACAGCTAGCAGTCTCCCCCACAAAGAGCCACTTGATGCCGATGAAGGGACGCAGGACTGGGAGTCAGAAGATGCTGGTTGAAGTCCTGGCTTCCCACCTTGTTAGCTATGTGCTCTTGGCCAAGCACCCTTCCTCTGTGAGCCTCACCTTCTCCATCTGCAGAATCAAGGTGCATACAGCCCTGTTTCCCTCACTAAGCTGTCCTGAGGGTCAAAGTGAGATGACATGTAAACTCTAAATTGCTGGCAAGCATGAGGTATGCTGATGTCCTTGGCCCCTTCTAGCTTGACATTCTGTGTCCCAAGGGCAAGGGGCTCTTGCAGTGGTATCCTGGTCACCTGTGATGCTCATCTTCAGTGTACTGGCTGTTTATTAGGAACCAGAGAATCACTGGGGTTTGAACTGGGGACTAACATCAAGTGCTCAGGGTTCTGCAGCCGGCAGATCCCTCTAGGGGTGCCTGCCTCCACCTATTCCTAGCTTTAGGAATTCCTTTCCTCTTCTGCATAGAAAATTGGAAGAACTCAGGAGGATTTGAGTGTATGTAGTGGAGGAAAATAAGAGTTGGGCAGGCGAGCATTAGAGCTGGGGTTTTCAACTTGGGTCCACGGACCTTTGGAGGGAGATATGTCTGGATTCTGGAGTTGGCGAACTCCTTGGAAGGGCAATGCAAACTTTTGTGTGTGGTGCACGTGCTTTTTTTCTTTTTCCCTCCAGGCCAGAAATTCCATGAAGTTACTGGAGTCTCAAAAGGGTACTCGATGCAGGAAGGCTAAGAAGCTCATGACTGATAGACAGTTTCAATCAATGCCCTATATATAAAAAGGACAATGGCCAAGTGGTCTGTGTTTAGGGAAGGCAACTTGGAAGCACAGGGGACAGGGAGCATGTTTTCGGAGAAGGACATGTAGAGAGAAATTGTGCTGCTCGGTGTGGAGGAGAGGGTTGGGACACAGGGCTAGGACACGCATGTTGTTATCAGATAACTGCAGGGCAGAGTGGCAGGTGCCGATGGTGCTCTGCTCACATCCCCTACGCTTGAGGCTCTTGATCATGCTGATGGCTTCTGACAAGTTCCTTCAGCTCTGAGGGTTTTCTTTGGCTACAGAAGCTCGCTGGTGTGTGGGGAAGGTTGAAATGCTGGGGAATTTACACCCATCCAATGATGCCTGGAAATTGGTGGGTAGAACCCCAGCTCCCTCACCCCTTGGGTGGGATAACTCTCGGGGTTGTTCTGTAACAGCAGTGAAGAATAGAAATAGAATGTGAGCCATTGATGGGAGCCCAATGTACTTTTCAATTAAGGTAAAAAGAAACAGGTGAAACCAATTTTAATACTATATTTAAACCCAGTATGTCAAAAATATTGTCATTTCAATACATAATCAATATAAAAATCATTAACAAGATATTTTACTTTTTTAAAAATACAAAGTCTTTAAAATCCAGTGTGTATTTTATATTTATTCCACATCTCAGTTTGGACTAGCTACAGTTAAAATATTCCATATAGTCCATAAACCCACATGGCTCATGGCTGCTACATTGGTCACACTGTTCTGTATAATTTCCCAGCCGTTCCCCAGAGGGATTAAGCTACATTGCCCACAGTGGTAATATACTCATTGATTCCTCCCATATTTCCTCCCTTTCCCTGTCTCAGTTCCTCATTCCCCAACCTCCAGAAAGGTCTGCTTTTGGGGTTCCCTTTCTAAGAGAGGCAGTCATAGGACCAAGGATGCTCCAGAGGGTAGCACTAGGACCCGTAAGTGAACGTATCAAGAGAGCTCTTGGAGCAGCACCAGAGCTATCCATTCATTTATTCATTCATTCACTCATTCAGAAATATGTGTTGGACTCTTGCTGTGTGCCATGCACTGCTGGGGAGCAGGTACAAAGCTCCCCATCACAAGAGGGGACCAGGAAGGTGAAGGCTGACTTCTTGGTGGGGCAGCTCGACAAGCACTTCATGAATCAAACTAGGATTTTGATCACGTGCTGGCTGGCATCCTTTGCAGCCTATAGATGCTGCCTTTTGTGATTCATCTGTGCCTCCGTGAAGCTTCTCACGTTGTTAATTGCCTGGCTCCCATGGCATGTCGCTCCCTAAAGCTGCAAATCAAGGTTTTTGTGACATTTCTTCTCCAGCAGTGACTTGTGATTAGGTTGTTGTTCCTAAAAAAGGTCCATCCCTCATCATCTTCGCAATTTCCCTTTGATTTTCTTGTTTGGCAAATTGCTGTTCTCCAGATAAAGACTAGTTTGGAGTCTACTCACTTTCTCCCTTCATTACTCAGCTGGAAAACACACCTAAGACTCCTGTGGCTGGATGGGACCTCAGAGACCATCTCGTTCAATGCCTTCATTTCAGAGATGGGGAAACGGAGGGCTGGAAAAGGGGAAATTGCCAGCTCAAATTCACGTGGTAGAACAGTGGCTCAGCTGAGATGGAAAGGAAGTGCCTGGAGTCTCTGTAATCTCTTTTTCTAGCTCTTTGCCTCAACCTGGCCCAACCCATGCCAAAGCTACACGGTCTGCATACATCACTGGCTGGAGGGTGGAGTGTGCCCCAGGAAGGAAATGGCTCTTCTCATGGTGGGGGAGAATGTTTTTCCATCTTGCATTGTCCTGAGGCTGTTGGGGGTGATCCCACAGTAGTTACAGCTTGAATAAGGATTCTGGCTCCTCCTTTGACTGCCGTGAAACTCTAAATGGGTCTCCTGGCCTCTCTGAGCATCAATTTCCACTTCTGTAAAGTGGAACACGGTAGCTGTTACATTAGTTTGCTCTGGTGATAAAGAACAAGTAAACCGTTTTTGCCACAGAATCTGAGTTTTTAAAGATAGAGATGCCAGTCC
The DNA here is from genome assembly GCF_048564905.1 of Vicugna pacos. Lineage (NCBI taxonomy): Eukaryota > Metazoa > Chordata > Mammalia > Artiodactyla > Camelidae > Vicugna > Vicugna pacos. Next base: position 32,403,582 of record NC_133005.1, on the reverse strand, counting down.
AATCTTCTCAAACAAAAAGCAGAGTGCATTCTATACAGAGGAAATAGCTTGAGCAAAGTCATGGAGATAGTGGAGAACTTGGTGTTGCAGGGACAATTATGAATGAGCATTCTGAGCTTTCTTCCTGATCCCACAGGGAAGAATCCTGACCCTCTTGGTCAGCTCCCGGGCTCACCTTCCTTCGCAGCATCCAGGTGAACTATGAAAAGGAGAGAAAGCACTTAAGCTGTCATAAGATTAAGTCCATCTACCCAATACAGAGCTAATGCAGGAATGTGTGGAGGCAGTGAGAAATAGAAAGGCCTCATGGTTTGGAGGCCAAGAGTGAGTGAAGGAGAGAGAGTTTTGGAAAAGGGATACACTTGGGATATTGAAAGCAACGGTGATAGAGGAGGTTTTAAAGATGTTTGTTGTGTGTTAAGAATGTACATACTTATCCCTTTGAAATTCTTTGAGAGATTGAGTAAATATTTGCAGTGCTTTAAGTTACTTTTTGGTTGCTGGATTGTTTCTTTCAGTTTAACACTGTGTTGGTCCACATCCAAACTTGAGTTACGTGATGTTTGCAATTGAACTGTGAGTAGCTCGTGTCAGGATCATTGGAAGGGAATTGGGTGGAGAATATCACTATGTGAAGCTGTAAAAGATGGCAAGAGTCTTCAGAGTGGTGCTGAACTATTCATATTCCCTAGGTTACCTGGGTTCTGCTGCTGATTTCTTCCCCTAGTGAGTGTGTATGGTAGTAGTAGTAATAATATTTGTTCACACTTACCATGCACTTACCACATGCCTGGAAAATTCCTAAAGAGTTTTACCTATGTTATCTCAGTTATCTCCACAACTACTCAATGAAATAGGTATTATGATCATCCTCATTTTGTAGATGAAGAAGTTGAGGCGTGGAGAGGTTAAGTGACTTGCCGAAGGTTACTGCACTTAGAAGTGGTGGGGCTTGTATTTGAATCTAGGTAGTCTGACTCTTAATAACTATTATAAGTATCAAAGCAATTGTTTATAAAGGGAGGAATGGCTTTGGAAATCTCTGCAAGGTTTTTCTTACTCTTTTTTCTCTTTCTTCCTCTCCCTTCCCCTCTCTCCTTTGTGAGGGACTTATCATGGCATTATGTGGATTTACTGGATTTATAATATGGTTTACAGAGGCAACAGTTTTAGTTAAAGAAAATTGGTTTCCTTTTCAAAATGTCATGTTTCTCATTTTCTCTCAGCATCTTGGGCTTTTTTCAAGCTCCCCTCAGCTCCTAAGTCATTCAGAAGCATGTTTCACAATTAGAATGCTAGAAACCCTCACCAGCCAATTTGAGATTTGTGATTTGTTCAAAAAGACACTTAAAATAAACCCAGGAGTTGATTTTGAAGGAGGGGAATGAGTGGGAGCTAGAGGGGAGAGAAAAAGAAGTAAATGTGAGGCTGTTGGGCATCCCCAGGGATTAAGGGCTCCATTTGCCCATCCATAAACTGTCCACCCATCTGTTTATCTGCCCTTCCAAAGGCACAGACATCCTCATCCATCCATCCATCCATCTTAGAGTTTTTTCCCCCTTTCTCTAACATCTTGATGGAGTGAAGAATTTCTCAGGAATCAGTCTGGAATGGCTGATTTATTACCACTTATTAACGTCTTCTATATGTCTAGAATTGTCCTAGAAACTTTATGAACACATACAATATTCCCAACAACCCTAAAGAAATGAGGCTCAGAGAAGTTAAATATTTTTTCCCCAAATCACACAGCTAATGAGAAGCAAAATAGAAACAGAAGGTGGAGGTAGGGGAGGGTTGGGAACTGGCACACGGTTTGCCCTTGACATAAGCCAGGTTCAGGGGTGGAAGGGACTGACCTAGAGAAGATGGGGACATAGGAAGTTTAGTCAAGTCCAGAGTAACCACTAGCGTCCAGTTAGCTATTGCTGCATAACAAACCACCCCCAGATTCTCACTTCTATCATTCAGGAAATTTCAGAGGTTTAGAGGTTACCATTCAGGTGCTAGGAACAAAGCCTAGACCTCTATTTGGGCAAGGCTAAATTCTTTACTACAAAAAATTAAAGTTTGAGACGTGTTCGTTTAGGAAGAGGGGTGGCAGAGAGGCAGAACCTTGTTGTTTTGATCCTCAGACTTTCCCCTTGGTGAGCTTGGAGCAGAATGGCACATTAATTGGCTCTCCAGTCACAATTGCTAAATTTCACCCTCGTTTTCTTTCTCTTTCTCCTTCCTCCCCCACCCAAAGCAGAATTCCTAGCCTTTTTCATCTGTGCAGACCCTCCCATTAGTTTGGTGAAGCCTGTGAATCTGTGTTCAAATATAGACTCTTTAAATGCGTAACAGATACATAGAATTCCAAAAGAAACCAATTGTATTGAAATATAGTTATCCAAATGTTAAGAAAGCAAATTTGTGATATTGTAATATATGTGCTTCTTTATTAACCCTTTAACTGTCAACCCAGTGGAGAGGTAAACAATTACTGTGATTTCAAAGTAGTGTTGAATGTAAATATTTCAGAATATATGAAATATGTAGCAACTGTTAGGTGGTGTGAAAACACCCCTGGGTTTAATTGGTGAAAGCCAGTTCTTTCTAATACCACTGTGGTTTGTGTTCTATATTCATAATGGAAGAAAATGCCATATTTCAGTTGGAGGTTGGTGAAAAAAAGATGTAACTTCTTCCTGTCCAAGTTTGTAGATCACTGAATTCCCACACACCCTTAGAACCCAGGTTAAGAAGCTCTGCTTCAAAATCTTACATGGTATGTACTTATTTTTAAGTGGATACTGAGTGAAAATTCGAATTGTTCTGAGACATTTTTGAGAAGATTGCAAGAGTCATTGAAATAATTGGAGGCACCCTGGAGCTGCACAGAACTTGACCTGGGACTTCGTGCCCTCGTGCCTGATGGATTTACGGCTAAATGGGAGTGGGGCTGTTGATGGCCTATAATCCCCGCATCTGGAAAAGTTATGTGTGTGACATGGCTCAAAGGTGGGCTTGGCTTTTCCCATTATCGGTAATGACATTTAAATTTATTCAACCTGAAAGCACTGGCCCAAGGCCCGGGTGAAGATGGAAGAAAAATACATGAAAAATTTTAGGAAAAGCTGAAAAGAAAGGAGCTGTGTACAGCTTTTGGGTAATCCATTTGTAGCCACCCAGCATCACCAGATCCATCTGGATAAAACCAAGGTTTCCACCATCTTTCGGACAGAACAAGACCCAAGAACAAGACTAACATTATAAGAAAAGGCATTTCCAGCATAGCCCACAAAGATTTTGATTATGTTATCATTTTGTGCATAATTTTCACTGGCACTGTGAAGCCTTCCGCTCACAGAAGGGTTTTCCTCTACGTTCCTTTTTCAGAGCTATGAAGGCAGATGTTGACTGTTGGCCGTATGCGAGGTTCTGTCAGAGCAGAACGTTTCCCCAGGAATTCAGGGCCAGACCCTTTTTATATTTCTGTGTAACTGGCACCATTCCCTGGCCCCCCAGGAGACAGACAGGCTCCTGGCATGGATCCCTTGGGAATCCAGAAGGGATGGAAGCCTAGCAGTCGGGCTGGGTAACACTTACCTGGCTCTTTCTAATTGTTAGAAGTTTGGCAGTGCAGAAGCGAGAGGAGAAGGCCTGCCTTTCTGGGCTTAGGCTGACCTGCTGCTTCAAAGTTCATCTGACAGGCCCGCGAACAAACATCTGAGTCACTAGAACCTTCCTGAAAACAGGGGAATGGAAGGTGGGAGCTCTCTGGAGCACACTGCCATGGTGGAGGGCTGAGCCCACACACAGAGCCCCAGGAAGGGATGTTATTGGCATTGGAGGTGGAATTGAAAGGTGTTTGTTCCCCTTTGAAGGCTGAATTGCTCTTTAAATGCACTGGGTCCAAGATGGAGTGCAAGATTTTTCTCTTTAACCTGGTCCTCTCCCAGGGAGTTGTGAAGCCAGGATCTTAGATGGGGACTTCCTCCTCAATCCCCGTTATCTGTTCAATCAGCATATCCTACCTTTCTCCATTTCCTTGACTATCTTCCTAGTCTCAGACACCACCCTCCTTCAGGAGTCTACCTGGGACCTAGACAACAGCAGCAGAGTCATCATCAATCTGCATGTCTCACTCTGCCCTGTTTCATTGATTTTCCTATGAACCTTTATAAGCAAAGGAGAGAAAATACATTTCTTGAGTATCCGCTATATTTTAATTATTTAATTAATCAATTCATTTAATAAATATTTATTGAGTACACACTAATGTCCAACAGCTCGGTTTTAGGCCTGGCAGAATGGGACATGTGAGACACCTTATCTCTGGTGCCATGAGTGTTAACCTGGAACCATCTCAAAGCTGTGTCTCTGTTTTCAGTAAATGATGATCCTTGAGAGTTTTTTTAGACAGAAAAACCTATATGAAAGCTTAACTGTTTAATATTTTTGTTGTCATGATGAAACATTTCAAACAGAACAAGGAATTTGGAAAGAAAGCCAAGTACCAACCAAAACTAACACATGTGAACATTTAATCATATTTGCTTTAAATGTTTCTTTAAAAAGATAAGTAACATGCTACACTTACTGCTGTTAAGTGCCCCTTTGTGCCTCTCCTCAATCCTGTTCTCCATTTTTTCAGGTAGCCACTGCCCCCAGGCAATATATTCTTTCTGCTCATGTTTTAATACCCAAACTACATATGGATGGACTTGTAATCTCTTTTTTTGGCCTTTGTAAATTTTAAAAATTAACTCAAGTGATATCATGCTGTAAATATTCTGCCAATTGCTTTTTAAAATTCAAACATTGTCATAGAAATTTATCCATGCTGATCATATAGATCAAGTGCATTCATCTTAACTGCTGTATAGTATTCCTCCAGTCTGTGAATCCATCACCATTGCCTTTGTTTTTCTACTGAGAGATATTTAGATGGCTGATACTTTCTTTTTTTCTGATGACAATCGATGCTGCAGTAGACATCTCTATACTCTCTACCTGAGCATGTACATGGGATATTTGTATATCTTTAGTCTTTACTGGATACTGACATATGACTTTCTAAAGAGGCTATCTTGCAGTGTGGCAGGAAAGTTCTACAGTTTGGAGACAGGTGACCTGGTTCTAGTCTAATTCTGGCACCAATTCATAATGTGACCTCAGGCTTCCCTTGTTTGGCCTCAGTTTCCCCATCTTTAAGATGATGGCCTGGATTGGCAGATTTCTACACTTCCTTTTTTCTAAGCTGGTTTTGCAGAAAGATCTCTCTTGGAAATAAAAGAAACCTCCCAGAGACAGATTTGCCATAAGTGTTAAAGAAGGGTTAATTGTGGAAGGCAGCTGATACTTTCTGAGCTCCTACAAAGGATTGGAAACTTTCATTTTTCATTTACTTGCTTTAGGGAGATTAGATGGTTTGCTGAAGACCACAGAGCTAGAGTGCATCAGAAGTGGGACTTGAACCCCAGTCTGAGGGATTCCAGAGCCTGGGTTCTGTCTACCTTACAAGCTTCTCTTGCTTTGCCATGGGCCAGTTTTTTCCCTACACCCACATCTGGGTTGTTGGAATGACATTTTCCTTGGGCATCTCGACAAACACAAGGGGCCTCTCTCCTGGGCCCTGCCCCAGGAATGCAGAGCTGAGCCTTCTCGACACGAGAAGGCACTAAGAAAGAGCACTCCTTTGGAGGGAAGATAAGGAACAAGTGGCACTGAACCAGAGGCTGAGGACATCACAGAAGCATGAACTCTGAAGGCATTTATTCTCTGACCACAGCTAATGAACCAGTGAGGAATCGGCATCAATAAGAAGCAAATTAAACACCAGCTCCAGTTAATTAGTAAGCACAGCTGCCTGCTTTCCTACATTCAATTTCAGACTCACATTATGAATTGCCTCCCTGGAGAAACCAGGCCCCTCCTCCCCAAAAAAGCCTTTATCCAATAAACCAACTTTTAATGGAGCAGCTTCTTTCAATTGAAGGACAGTGACTTATCTCTGGGTCCTAGCTCTGTGGTGACACAAATTCTCTGAGCTGCCCAATCTCACTCAAGGTTAGTAATTAAGGCATAATTGAAATGAAATTAATTGCAATAAATGTGTAATTAGCACAGCCATTGATTAAGGGCATTTGAAACGCGGCCTGTGCATGAGACATTGATTGTCATGCTTTTTTTTGATAAATGTAATTGCAATGATGTCTTTTGTTACTCCAGAAGGTCTTTTTTTGTGTAATGAATTTCCACAGGAAGGACTGGCCTTGAAGCCATCTGACTTCATGAAATTCAGATATAAAGAGAATATTGCAGGTCTCATTTGTGTTGGGTATAAGCTCTTTTGCCCAGATTTCATGTAGGATCTGTTTTAGGGTGACCCTCTAACCCATAGGCATCTTTGTTCAAATTGGAAAAAGACACTCTTGGTGGTGTTGATAACGGAGGAAGCCGTGCATGTGCTGGGGTAGGGAGTATACGGGAAACATCTATATCTCTCTCAAAATTTTGCTGTAAACCTAAAAATGCTCTTAAAAATAATAAAATAAAATGGGGGTAATAATAAAAAGAAAAAGAAAAAAGAAAAGGACACTCTTTCCTCTGTCCTTTGGGAAGTTCCAGCTCATGCCAGGTGCACAACTTGGCCAATGGAACATGGGCTGGATTTCAACCCACACTATTCCACCCAGCTGGGCACCTTTGTGTGATGAACTCTACATCCATACACAGCAGACTTGGTATGCTTCTCCAAGTACAGTGAGGTGACAGGAAGGCAGAGTCAGACCTTACTGGCTTGAAACTTGTCTCAGGAGCAAAGCCTACAGATCCTGGATGATCCCCTCCCCCCAGCCACCTTGATTGGTTGGATGTTATGCAGAAATTGCCATCTAGAATGCTGGGACTTTAGCAGTAGCCAAGAGGGAAGACAGTGTTACTGGGCTAGGTGTGGCCTGGTGGGGTGGGGTGTAATATTAGGACTGAGAGGTAGGCAGATGGTAGAGGTGGTGGTCCTACCACACTATGGAGGAGACATGGTGACTTCAGGAGAGTCAGACTGGTGCTCATATGCAGGGGTCAGATATGGAGGTGGGGAGGGGAGTGGTTGGCAGGACCTGCCAGAGGAGTTTGTGGGTAGCAGACCTAGGGTTCTCTGGGGTCTCACACTGAGTCTGGGGCAGTGGGTCCAGCCCTGAGTCAGTGGGGAGGATTTAGTATTTCAGGCAGCATGACTACTCCAGGCCCTGCCCCTAGATGGGGCTGAGCCCTAGGCTGGATGACAAGGGGCTCAAGGTCATGTCTGATGCTCTGTGACGACCCTTCCTCAGTTTTTTGGCTCCAAGGAGGAATGGCTGATCCTGTGTGATCCTGAGGCCTTCCCTCTATGAGTGTCTGTTCTTCATACTGAGGAGTTTGCTCATTCATCCAACCATTTATTTTTTCATTCATTCACTCAGGGACTATTTAGTGGGTGCCTGGTGTGCAGGTGCTATGCTAGCTGCAAAGAATGAAGTGGTGACCTAGTCCCTGCCCTCATGGAGTTCAAAGTCGAATGGGACAGACAGGCTTTGAATAATCACACAGACTTATATAGTCCCTTAATTACAAGATGGAACAAATGCTCTGCATGTGGGCAGGGCCCCTTCCATTGGCCTCTCGGATCCACCCTCCACTTCCTCCACCACTCTTCTCTGTGCCCACGAGGCTGACCACTGTGGGCCATGTCAAATGGCTTTTTTGTTCTCTGCCTTTAGGTTGGACTGGGCCAACAGGGTGCCTGGCAGGAGACCAGAGGGAGGGAGGAAAACACAGTCAGGATATTTACTTCCCTAGATCATTAGTCGTTGGCTATGTCCTTACTGAAGGCCACAGCTCTCCACCCAGCCCAGATTCTGTACAGTCTCCTCTCTGCTAGGCCCTGGGCTGTTAATGGTGTCCCACTGTTTCTTGTCTGGAGCACTGCATGGACCTTTGTCTTTCCCTTCACCCTGCTCATCTTTTAAACGGGCCCTCTTTTCAACTCCCTTCTGCTCAGCTTGGCTGTGCTGTGTGTTTCCTCTGGGGGACAGAATGGTAGAAGTACAGGAGATTATGAGAAAGGACAACAGGGAGCACTGGCTTGACCTGGAGTGTCTGTGTATGTGAAGAAATGTTTCTTTGTGGTTAAAGCTCAGATATGATGGATGAGTAAGGGTTAAGCAGGTGTTGGAAAGTGACAGAAAAGAGGAATTTCCCTGTAGAGGAAAAGTCAGTGCAAAGGCCCTGAGGTAGGAGGGGAGAGTGAAATGTCCTTGGGGCCTGGGAGGAGGTTGAATCCCTGCTGGCATTTGCTGCCTCCTCTGGCCCAGAAAAGGGGCAGCTCTGGTCCCTGAAGCCTTCAGCATGCCATTTCCTCGAGCAAGAGAATCTCCCTTTCCTGAGGTCCACATATATCTTTTAATGTGCTTCTTCGAGAGGGGATGAACACTGGACTTAAGGCACAGTAAGCTGTGTGCGGTTGACCTGTTGAAACCAGGCTTACTTAGGTGTGACTCCTACTTACTCTGGGCCTGCTGCAAGGTAGTTACTTCTTTAAACCTCATTTTCTCACCTGTAAAGTAGGGCTTATGAAACCCAATCAGACGAAGCATCTCTCAGCTTCCCCTCCCCACTCCCAGCCCCTTGATTCAGGACTTCAGAGCCCCAATTCCTCTTGGCTGACTATGGCAACAGTCTCCCAGCTGGTTGCTTCCCACCTTCAGTTTTATCCCACCTGACCCACTCTTCCATTTTTCAGCCAGGTTAATCCTGAAATGTAAATTTGACCTCATAACGCCCCTAATTGTAACTCACCAATATGTCCGTCAGTAGCTCTCCAGCGCTCCCAGCATTGGGGCCTCAGATACACTTAGATAGTTTTTTAAATTGCTGTAAAAGCACATAGCATAAAATTTATCATCTAACCATTGTTAATGTTACTGTTAAGTGTATTCATTGTTGTCCAACAGATCTCCAGAATTTTTTCATCTTGCAAAACTGAAACTCTATATCCATTAAATAATAACTCCCTATTACCCCTCCCCATGCTCCTATAACCATTACGCTTTCTACCTCTATGATTTTGACTACTTTAGGTACCTCATATAAGTGGAATCATACAATATTTGTCTTTTTGTGTGTCTGGCTTATTTCACTTAGCATAGTGTCCTCAAGGTTCCTCCATGTTGTAGTGTGTGTCAGAGTTTCCTTCCGTTTTAAGGGTGCATAATATTCCATTGTATGTATAGACCACATTTTCTTTATCCATTCATTCATCAGTGGACATTTGGGTGCTTCTGTCTCTTGGCTGTTGTGAATAATGTTGCTATAAACACGTGTGTACAAATAACTCTTTGAGTCCCTGCTTTCAATAGTTTTAGATATATACCCAGAAGTGGGATTGCTGGATCATGCAGTAGTTCTGGTTTTAACTTTTTGAGGAACCGCCATACTACTGGAAAGGTTTTTGAAAGTGTAGATGCCTAGGTCCTACCCTGGGAGATGCTGACTCAGTGGATCTGGAAGTGAGGTTGGGGAGCTGAGAACCTGTCTGCCTTTCACCAGCCTCCCTAGCAAGCCCCTCCCATGCTCCTCTGGACTCTACAGAATCAGATCTAAATTCCTGAGTCTGGCACACAAATTTCTTGATGATCTACCTCTGCTCTACCTCTCCAGTTTCCTCCTCTTCACTGTCCCCCTCATCACACTTATGCCTGAAAAATAACCATCTGCTTGTTTCCTAGACATAACAAGGTCTTTCACACTTCCAGGCTTTTGCACATGCTCTATCCCCTATCCATAGCTCCGTCTCTTTCTTCTGTGCCTAGAAAACCTCAGTTAATCTGGAAAAATTCAGTTTAGATATTGGTTACCTCCATCAGGAAAGTCCTTTTCTTCCTGGTCTTGGCTTCCCTTGGGCAGAAGTCAAGCTGAGTCCCACAGAGGAAGGAGAACCATACCAGGTCCTCTGAGGTCCACATAAGGAACCATTTCTTTGTCCTCATCAGCAGATTTTGAACAAAGTTTGAACTGCATACATGTCATGGTTGCCATGGTTACTGTAAAGACATTCTAAATGTAGATGATTATATAACCAGCTGAAATGACTCGTTTGAGAGAAAAAGAAAAGTTTTGACCCTCCTCTTGCAATGAATGACTTGATGACCCAAGGACTAGGGGTGGTGACTATGCATGGGGTCACTGTGGAATAATGCATTTGGGCTGCAGGCAGCAGCAAGTCTTGCTTTCAAAGAGCAAGTGTCCCATGCCACCCTCCAAGACAAAGCTCTCATTCTGAAGGTGGGTAAACTGAGGTCCAGAGAGGACATAACTTTCCCTCAGTTCCATAGAGAGCTAAAGCCTGAACCAAGACTAGCTTCAGGTCACCAGGGGCAGTGTGCTATGGGGAAAGAAGCCTTGAATTTGACATGAGACACTTAAATATGAACCTTGATTCTTGGAGCCTCAGTTTTTAAACTTGTGATATTACTTGTATTAGTCAGTGTAATCAATGCTGGTTGTTGTAACAAAGAAGTCCAAAAATCTCAGTGACTTTTTAAACAATGTAAGTTTTGGGGGTTTTGTATATGACAAGCTGCAATTGGGTATTTAATGGATAACCTTCCATGTGGTGACTTGGCATCCCAGTCTCCTTTCACTTCTTGGCTCTGCCATCTTAAAGGACCATGAAGAGCAGATGGCAAAGGGCCTCCTGCTAGGTGGACACATATATGACAAGCATGGTGGATCCATAGGAGGGAAGATGGGAAAAAGCTGTCCTCTGGCCAGGAATATCTGCTTGGATTGCTTCAGCCAAACTTAGCCTACTCTAATGTAATTGTTGAAGGTTCCTGGAGCAGAGCAAGTAATTGCTCTCCATCTTGGGAATTTATCAAAGCCTTTCACTTCCCCATGGCTCCATCCCCAGCTGCCACTTTGTAATTCATCTTTTAGGGAGGCTACAAAATATAGGAAAAGATCAGAAACTTTGAAATCATGCAGACTTGAATTTTATCTTTGTTTTCATTAGCCAAGGGATCTTAGGCAAGTCATTTACCTTCTCAGAGTTTCTTTATTGAAAAAAGGGGATAATTAATAAAGATGGAAAGATGAAATGGACTATATTGTAGAACAGTGTTTGCCCAAATTTGGTGCTCAATAAATGTGCTCCTTATTACCTTCCTGATCTGATTTTTAGAGCCTGGAAACCTACTAACCCCTCAAATGTGTGACCGCTTCTGCCACCATACTGTATTATCACCTCCTGTGTCTTCACCTCTTTTTATCTTTGTCCTGATAGCTGTGCCTGGGGCATATTCCTTAAGAGAAGCTCCACCTTCTTAGCATTTCCATACTACTCCAATCTCGGGACCCATCCTAGAATGCTCTCAGCCCCAACAGGCCATAGAAGGATAGGCTGGTGGACATCTCTTAGGAGCCACAGGGCCAAACCAGGCAGTTTGTTGGAGGCCTTGAGTTGACTGGATTTTCTTCTGAATGCAACTGAAAACCGATGAAGGATGTTAACAACGTGTGAGAATGACTTGGTTTACATTTTAAAAGGGATGCTCTTTTTCTTTCCTGCTTGGTGGGGAATGAATTATAGAGGTGCAGGACTAAGCAGGAAGACCTGTTAGAATGGGAGTGGTTGGGATGGAGAGAGGTAGTCAGACTTAAGAAATATTCAGGAGAGGAAATCAATGAGACTTGAGGACTAGAAAGTTCTCTCAGAACACAAGGTGCTGAAAGTGATCAGAGGGAGGATGAAGGATATGGAAGGTACCCAAGGGGAGGTTTGAGACATAGAACGTTGTTCTCAGCAGAAGAAGGCCCTAGCAGCACTACCAGTAGTAGAAGCAGCAGCACCTGAAGGTGTGCTCGTAGAAAACTTGACTGAGCTAAAGCAAAACTTGATCTACAAATGGAAAGTCTTCCCATATAATAAATAAGAAAAAGAAACCACCTAATAGTCACCGCCAGGGAAGGTTTAAAATTTCAAGGGTAAAGAAACCATCCTACAAGTCCTCTTGAAGGTAAACATTTTAAAAAGAAACTAAGGGAGAAAAATCTAACTGACGTGACAGCAAATTTCTCCACATTCAACACAGAAGAAGAATCAAAGTCAAAACTTTGAAGGAAAAGTTACCCCCAAATTCTGTACGCAGGCAACAGGTCATTCCTATTGGAAGACAATGTGAAAACATTTACTGATGTGCAGAGATACTGATTATACAACTTGTATATATTTTTTTCTCGGAAAAAAAAGACTGGAAAATGCATTTCAACATGTCAAGGTATGAAGTAAACACTTTAAGGATAGAAAAATCAGGCTATCAATGGTGGGCAGTAAGAACTGAAACAATTTAAACTTAGCATAAATCTAAACATATTTTTGAATAGAAAACAAATATCATAAACAATCCTAGAAAGAATAAAAATAATAATAGCGAATGGTTAGTGAGCACTTCCTATATTGGGAGCACTAAATGTGTTACCTATATTAACTCATTTAACTCTCATATCTTCATAAGGTGGGCACTTTTAGAATGCCTATTTTTAAAATGAGGAAGTGGAATAGAGAGAGATTAGTTACACATACACACACACACACACACACACACACACTCGAACCCAGGAAATCTGACTTCAGAGTTTGCATGACTAATTATACTCCTTTCTATACATATGGAAGGGAGAGGGTAATAAAAATAAACATGTGGTGACTCTCACAAACCTATACAAACAAAAATTGTATAGGAGAAAGTTCAGGTGGAATTTCAAGCAGGATACCTTCCTACAGCAAACACATAATACTCTTGAAAGAAAAAAAGATTTTAAACTTTGTATTATTTGACCTAGAAGTTCTGCTCCTATAAAGTTTCATAAGAAATAATCAGTAATATACCTAAAGACTCATGTACAATGATACTTATTGCAGTACTATTTATTATAAAGGAAAGAGTGAGAGAAATACAGACGGCCAAGAATTTATAATTAGTTCTGTTCAACAACTTTTTTCTGGAGTCAATAAATCTTGATGCTGAACGTTGATATGATAGAAAAACATGCAGTCATTCAAACTATATTGTAGAGAAAGATCTAGAAACATGTATTAGGATATAGATTTGGCTGCTATAGAGAAGACCCAAATTAACAATGAATTAACTAATGTGGAAGTTTCTTTCTCCTTCACGCAGCAGTCTGGAGATGGTCAGTCCAGGGCTTGCAGCAGCTCTGCTCCATGAAGTGGCTCAGGGACCCAGCCTCCTTCTATCTTGTTGTTTTGCCACCTGTAGAACATGGTCCAAGACAGTTGACATGTCATCCTCACTTCTGGAAGAGCAGCTGAAAGTAACAAAAGAAGGCGATGGACGGCATGTCCTTTTCTTTCAGTGCAACATCTGAAAGTAGTTTTGTTACGGAAACGACAGGCCAGCCAAGAAACAAGCACCACTCGGAGGGTTGGAGTACTCAGATGTATTACGCCGGCGGGCTCAGAGGGGCTTCTGCTCCGAATCTCTGAGCACCTCCAAGACGTGCGCATGAGGTTTTATAGGGTAAAGTACAAACTTGGGGTATTTGGCCAATAGGCATGGAACAGCTTTAGCATCATCATTATCACAAAAGTGGAGGCAGATAGGCAGCAAACCAACATTCCAAAGCCAGATATGTCTCTTTGAAAATCCAGCTGGCTAGCAAAAAAAAAAAGAACAGCAAATCAACACTAATTAACTTAGATTTACGAGTTAGTCCAGCAGAACTCAGATCAGCATTCCGATACTTAGATTTGTGAGTTATCTTGTTAGCCCAGCCCAGCTTTTCTTTCACATTCTTAGACTTGTGAGTCATCTTGTTAGCCCAGCCCGGCTTTTCCTTCACAGTATATACATCAATTCCGCACTGACTAGAACTTGGTCACATGGCTACACCCAGCTGCAAAGGAGGCTGGGAAGTGTGGTTTAAAAAATACTATAAACAATTATATGAAGTTTTGGTGGATTATGTTACTAAAGGGAGAATGGGAGAGTAGATATTGCAGGACAGATAGCTCTCTGAATTGGCACAGAAAGTTTTACAACATATTAAGTGGGAAAAGTAGGAAATAAAACAGGACCAACTTTACACATCTCTGTGTACCTATATGTAAAATTCTTTTTTTTCCCTGTATAAACAGTGGTATTCTTTAAGAGTTGGGATTGTAGATGATTTAAATTTTCTTCTTTGTGCTTTTATTGTGTTTTCCCAATTTTCTACAAATTAACAACCCCCTCCCCCCACTGTAATCAGAAAAATCCACCATATATACATTGAAAAAACTCAATTAGGGGAGAAGGCAGGGTGTGTTGTGTGCAGCTACCTTCCCTTTCGTCTCTGACTTCCCTCTGACAGGCCTCTTTTGTTGGTAGCTCTCTCGTCTCTTACACAAAGGGATGACATTGACTGTTCTACGTCTCAGATATGAAACCCCAGAGGGAGTTGTCAGTGGGTTTATTTTGGTGTGAGGCAGGACGTTTCCTACCAGGAATACAAGCCAGCCTCAAACATGGCCTCTCCTCCTGGGGGATAATTAAGAGCAGTTCTCTTGTTCTCCTAGGAAAGAGGGGCTTTTGCACTGAGATGGGAGGAGGGAGGGCTGTTCAACAAAGGATGGTGCTGGAGGATGGGCAGGACCCTGGGTATAAGGAAACAGGAAAAAGGAAAATAGACTCTTTAAAGAGTCTTCAATTTCTGGTCCTTCTGCTTCTAGGAGCCTGAGACAGGAAGGGGTTTAGGCAAGACCTGCTTCTCCCTGGGGTCTGACTTCTGAACTGATCTTCCCCAAGGGAGGGACAGTCTTTTTTTTTTTTTTTTTTTTTAATTTTCAGTCTTAACTGAGATATAATTGACATTCAGCACTGGGTACATTTAAGGTGTACAGCATCATGACTTGACTTACATATATTACAAATCAATAACCACAATAAGTTAACATCCATCATCTCATACAGAAGCAAAAAAAAAGAAAAAATGTTTTTTCCTTTGTGATGAGAACTTTTAAGATTTACTCTTTTAGCAACTTTCAAATATACTATTTAAATATTTAATGCCATGTTAACTACAGTTATCATGCTGTTAGCTACATTTCCAGTGCTTATTTGTCTTATAAGTGGAAATGTGTACCTTTTGACTACCTTCATCCAGTTCCCCAAACCCCCAACCCCACCTCTGGTGACCTGATCTCTTTCTCTATGAGTTTGGATTTTTTTCTTCTTTTTTTTTCTTTTTTTTTTTTAAGATTCCACATATAAGGGAGATCTTATACTATTTGTCTTTCTCTGCCTGATTTATTTCAGTCAGCATAATGCCCTCAAGGTCCATCCATGTTGTCACAAATGGCAGGATTTCCTTTGATGTGGCTGAATAATATTTCACTATACATATGTACCAAATTTTCTTTATCCATTCATCTGCAAATGGGCACTTAGGTTGTTTCCATGTCTTATGAATAATGCTGCAGTGAACATTGTGGGGCAGATACCTCTTTGACATAGTGCTTTTATTTTCTTCAGATATGTACCCAGAAGTGGAATTGCCAGATCATTGAGTAGTTCTATTTTTAAATTTTTAAGGAGACTCCATACTGTTTTCCATAGTGGCTGCATCAATTTACCATCGTGAGGACCGTTATGACTCCTCCTCAAAGCTTTGTTGGATTGGTTGTCAGCTTGGCCTGTGGTCTAATGACAGTGTCTCAAGACTCCCCAGCGATTGAGTTAGTGCCTCCTGTGTGCCAGGCATTGTTCAGGCTGATGGGAGTTCAAGGTTCAGCTCTGTCTTTTAATAACTGCGAGATTGCAGACGGAGCATTTACCTCCTCTGTGCTTCCGTTTCCTGTCTGTCAAGTTGGGCAGAACAACCTCTACCCAACAGGATGGGTAGGAAGACTAATTGAGCTAAGGCCTGTGAAGTGACTCAAAAACACTGGCCTAGTTTGCTAGGGCTGCTGTCACAAACTGCCACACACTGGGTGGCTTAAACAACAGAAATATATTGTCTCGAAATTCTGGAGGCTGGAAGTCTGAGATCAAAGTGTTGGCAGGGTTCGTGCCTTTTGAGGGCTGTGGAGGAATTCCAGGCCTTTCTCCTTGGCTTGTGGACAGCTGCCTTCTCCCTGTATCTCTTCCCATCATCTTCCCCTTAGGCGTGTCTGTCTAAGTTTCTCCTTCTTGTAAGGACACCAGTCATATTGGGTTCAGAGCCACCCTAACGATGTCATTGTTAACTGGATTATCTCTGTAAAGACTCTATCTCCAGGTAAGTCGCATTCTGAGGTAGGGGTGGTTAACATATGAATTTCTGTGTGTGTGGGTGTGGGGAGTAGGAGGGAGGACAATGCAATCCATAACAAGCAGCTATAGCACCTATAACAGAATACCAGAAATATTGGTCGTTATTATCACCACGATCCTTGTGAGCTTTGACATGTCGTGCTGCCCCGGGGCCATCTCAAGTTGCCATGGCACTGCTTTTCTGGAGGGGGGTCAGAAAAGTCTTCCTTCCCCGAACCACGGTGGTGACATTCCCGTCTGTCTCCCAGGGCTCAGTCCCAGACAGCTCAATGTGCCAACGGTCTGTGGAGTGCTGGCCAGCTTCTACCCTGCGGGGTCATGCCTGTTTAGCTCCTTCTCTCTCCTGCTGAGAGTTTGAAAAATTCATTTGTTATGTTTATTTATTTAGCAGCCACTTCTGTTATGCTTACTGTGTGCTGAGCCTTATTCTAAGCACCTTACACATAGTAACTCATTTAATTCTCCTAACAACCCTGTGGGGCAGGTGCAATTATCACCTCCTATATGAGGCTACTGAGCACAGGGAAGCTAACCCCCCTGGGATTTCATGAAGCAAACGGCAGAGCTGGGATTTCAACCCAGGCAGAGTTTATCCTGAACAACTATACTATGAAGGGGAAGCAATGTGGCAGGAATATAAACTTGGGGGTCAGAGAAATGTAAATTTGGATGCCAGCTAATGAGCAGAATTAGAAATTTCCATCACTGCCTGCTTCATCTGTAACTTTTCTGAGAAGAACAGGCGCATCCCCCAGTTCTCTTGCACGTGTTCCATTACGTCATTCCAGGCCTCAGCTGATTGGATTGAGGTGGACATGTGACTTAAGTGTGCTCCATCTGTTGGCTGGGACCCGTGACTTAGATGGCCAATCAGATTTCATGCTGAGACATTTGGCTAAGAGGCTTGAAGGCTTGAGCTGTGAGGATCAGAGCTGAAACCCTTTGGTCCAGAGTCATCGTTAAGCTGGAATGGTCATTTGGGGTCAGGTGCAAGCCTGAGTTAGAAGACAGGAGTGGACAAGTGCGGGCAAATGGAGGCCTGCTTTCAGAGGTAGGGAGAAAGGAGCAGGGCATTCTCTCTCTCTCACAGACACACACACACAGACTCTTGGTGACCCTCTCCGTCTTTGGTGCCCTTATCCCTCAAGCTTCTGAAGTGTTGGCTGCCAACACCTTATAGTTGTTCCTTCTCCAGAGAAACCCTTGACCTAATGGCTTTCTGGCCAGGTTGTTTAGTCCCTCCACCCTCAGCAACCAGCTGCCAATGACTGACTCACATAGGGTACAGAAGGCCAGCCTCGTGACTCAAGATGGGGCCAACTCTGTGGTGCCATTGACACTCTTGAGCTCTCTGTGGGACCAGGCTGAAGCCAGTCTCCACCCGAGACGATGTTCTTGCTTAGACTTCTTTCCCTGCCTTGTCCTGCTTCCCTCTCTCCCATTCTCCTTCTCAATAATCACTTATGCAAGGATCCCCATCCCATCTCGAGGGCAAGTTGGATTCCTAAGACACAAAGACAGATAACTTGGCTCTCAAATCTTGTCCACTTTTAGGCTCCCTACCATTTGCTCTTGTTGGGTTTCCTATCCTGGGATTCTGAGTCGTCTATTTTCTTTACAACAACTCCTCTTTTGTTTTCTTGCAGCTAAGCAAGTCCAAATTGTGTGAACTTGGTAAAGTTACTCAGCCATTCTCAATCTCACTCCATCTGGAAGTGAGATTATTCTTACATTATTCTTCCAACTTCAGTGCTTACTTTGGTGACTTAATAGGAGAATGCATATGATATGACAGCTTCTAGCACTATGATTGGTTTAGAGTAGGCACTCTATTAATGAGTTCTGTGGTTTTGTTTTTGTTTTTGTTTTTGTCTTTTTTACAGTATTTTCTTCTTCCCTTGCCCAAGTCAATTCAGGCCGGGAAAGCATAAAGAGAAAATATATCAGACTGTTGTATGTCTTTCAAAATACTATGGAAATGTAGGAGTTCAAAGAGATATGAGTTTAGAGTCCCAAAGATCCAAATTCGACTCTCTAGCCCATTGCTTCTCAAATTATAATGATCATGTGAGTGACATGGGGCTCTTGTTAATAAGCAGACTCTGATTCAGGAGGTCTGGGTGGAGCCCAAGTTGCAGCCTTTGTAACAGAGCTCCAGGTGGTACCAAAGCTGCCAGTCCTCAGAATAGCAAAACTTTGAGTATCAAAGCTCTAGTCTGCCTTTTGGTTCCAGAGTGATTTTTTCCTCCCCAAATAGTCAACCTGAATGGCAGGCTCTTCCCTTTCCATTCCATTTTGCACCTACTGCGAGGTGTGGTTCCTGCCAACAAGGAGATCTCAGTGGTTGAGGCAGCCAGGAAAGCTGTCGGTTGTGAAGTGCAGTGTGTCGTAAGTAGAGCTCACTGTATGGGGTGTGGGAGGCTGGTGAGGGGCACTTGCTCCCAGAGAGGAATTCAGGGAAGTCTCCTTGGCAGAGATGAGCTGTCGTCTATCACTCTGCACAGATATCTCCTGATTCCTAACCCCCTGCTTTTTAAGCAAGGATCACGCACAAGAATCCGAGGGCTGCTGTGACATTTTACCTCCTGTTGCCCGGACTCTGGTATAGGTGCCCTGCTTTCTGGACAAAAGTATCCACACCTGAGCCCACCATGTTTCTTTGGCCATGGCCTTGAGCCTCCCAGCCCCCTACACATGAGAGGTCCTAGCCTGCCTCTTTCTGATCCAGGGTCTGTTTTTATACCACGACTATAGCGTGAGGTTCAGGCAGTTCCAGATATGAGGGTAAAAATGTGTGTTATTTCCACAACATTTAATGCATTTCCTGTTTTCATTCTAATCCTGCCAAGTCCTTACAAACATTATCCTTTCCAAACAGAGATTGGTTTTCCTTGTTCATGGATGCCAGCAGCTGGGACAGGTTCTCTCCATCTGCTCATTTTCTCCTTTGCCATTCTTCTTTCTTTGCCCCTCTTTTCCCTTGGGAATCACAGCATGGAGGCATTGTCTCCAAGGCCACTGTTGGCTTGTGTAGGGGAAGGAGGTCTTCTGCTCATTGTTAAGTCATCTTCTGTTGGCATATCTGGGAGTTTTCACTTAAGCCTAGAAGTAACTGAACAGAAATGAGGCCCTTGATTGATTACTCCTTCCCTTAACACATGCTAAGTATCCTGATATGTCAGACACTGCTCTAGGCTCCTGGGTCCAGAAGTACACAAACATGGTTCCTGCCCTTGCAGTCTAGATAGATGTACTATACTTATCCTATCAATGGGGGGCACCTAACGCACGCACACACACGCACAGACACACACACACACACACTCAAGCCTTCAATCTCCTGAGCAACCCAATCTCACTGACTTCAGAGGAATGGTCTCTGTCCCAGGCACAAGGAAAACAAAAGAAATTCCTAGAAACATACCTCACACCTGTTTGAATGGCTCTAATCAAAGAGATAAGAATTAGCAAGTGTTGGTGAGGATGTGGAGAAAAGGGAACCCTTGTGCACGACTGATGAAAATGTAAATTGGTGCCGCTAGTATGGAAAACAGTATGGAAGTTCTTCAAAAAATTTAAAAAAAAATAGAACTACCATATGAGCCAGCAATCCCACTTCTGGGTATATTTCCAAAGGAACTGAAGTCTGGATCTTGAAGAGATATCTGTACTTCCAGATTCATTGCATTATTGTTCACAATAACCAAGATATGGAAGCAACCTAAATGTGTGTAGAAGGAAGAATGGAGAAAGAAGGTGTCATATGTATATATATATATATACACACATATATATACACACACACACACATATACACACACACATACATACATACATATATATATGTGGTATTATTCAACTTAAAAAAAAAAGGAAATCCTGCCATTTATGACTTACAGTTGAACTTAGAGGACATTATGCTAGGTGAAATAAGCCAGACAAATACTGGGTGATTTCAGTTGTATGTGGAATCTAACATAGCCAAACTCAGAAGCGTAGAGTAGAATGGTGGTTGCCAAGAGCAAGGGGAGGGGAAAATGGGGAGGTGTTAGTCAAAGGGCACAAAGTTTCAGTTCTGCAAGATGGGTACTTTCTGGAGATCAAATGTACAGTTAACAGTACTGTGCTGTGTGCTTGAATTTTGTTAAGAGGGTAGATCTTCAGTGTTCTTGCCACACACAGAGAAAAAGAAAATGGTAACTTTGTGAGGTGATGGATATATTCATTAGCTTGATTGTGGTGATTATCTCACAATGTACACATTTATCACAAATTTAATTTGTCAATTATACCTCAATAAAGCTGTTTAAATTTTTTTTTTCCTCTGGGGCCATTTTGAGAGCGAATGGAGTGGGAGCCACAGGAAGGGTTTAAAAGTCCCATTGATCAAAGAAGCCAAATTGCTGGGGACTCGTTTGGTGTGAGAAGGGAACAAGAGTCCCCCGGAGGGCCTGGCCCTCGGCGGAGGAGGGATGCTCTTGAGAGACTACAGTGAATCATATCCGGGCACCGTGTACTTACGCACAGAATCTCACGTTCAGCAAGGAGAGGCTCTTGCTTGAAACCTGATGGTGAATACAGACAATGCTCCAATCCCTGTGGAAAATGACTGCACTCAGCTCCCTAAACTCTGTGTTTCTCCATATTTATATATGCTGTTACCCAGTGAATACCTGATTAAGGAATGCAGCTGCCAAATGAATACATTTGTTGCTCATCAAATGGAACCATAAAGCTAGCGATGATGGGGCTTATTAAAAACCTCCTTTCACTCAGTGAAAAATCCCCCACGTGTCCCAGCCCATCTCAATATCGTGGCTAATGAAATGGGTAACCAATACACAAAGAGATGTATTCAAGAGCAAATTAACTGCCTCAGGAATATGCATCATAAAGATTGCAGCCTGGAAAATAAATAGACAGTGTATTGGGCAAATTGGACTCGTGTTTAAGTGTTGATGAGTTGGAAATATTGGTTTAGCTTCTTGATGGTAGCAGGCAGTATGGGATCTTGGAAGGCAGACGTTAGCAATGAAAAATCAAACCAGGGACCCTCTAATCTGCTAGCACTGGGAAAGGGGTGAGAAGGAGTAAGCACTGAGGCATTATTGAGCCATTCCTAAGTGCCAGGCCCCATGCTGTTGCCACGTAGGCCTTACATCACCCAAGAAGAAGGGGTCGCCATATTTTTGGCCTTACCTACCTGTGACCACGTAATGAGATGACACAGAGAGATTTTGTTTTCTTTGTCTGTCCAGACTATTAGTACATGAGCCTTTATCAGACTCTTTAAAAAGAATTAACCCCTCTTAAATAAGTCCTCAGACATTTCTGGGCTTCTTTGAGCCTTTGCTCATGATTTTAAAAAAAGAAAGAAAGGAAGGAAGGAAGGAAGGAAGGAGGATAAATAGATTTCCCTTTGTGTCTTCTGCTCCAGGCTCTTGTCCGTCTATCCCATTCCTACTCTCTGCCTTCCTTCTTCTCTGGGCCCTTTTCGGACCAGAGGGAAGCAGCAACTGCAGGCTAAGTGGCCATCCCAGCCATGGTTAGGTCTTCCTGCTCTCGCCTCCATCCTCATCCCAGTCAACAGACAGACACAGCCTGAGAAGAAGGTCATAGTGTGGCTTTTGAGTTATATGGATCTGTGTCATGTGATCTCAGGCATGTCACCTGATGCCTGGGAGTCCCTATTGTCCCAGGAGAGTGAAGGTGATCTTGTCTCCCTCACAGCCAGTTGGGAGGAACTGTGGAAATAACATGCAGTAAATTTCTGGAACAGAGATTCCCAAACATCAGTCACTTCTGAGTCCTGATCTCCTCCATGATTTTCACAGGCCGGCCTTCTTTTCAAAAAGAACCAGTGAAGGGGGCAATTGAAAGGAAGGTCACTGCAGCTGTGGGCCCTTCTACGGAGGGACTGAATGAGCTGATTTAATGTGTGGCAAGACCACAAAGAGACAAAACCCAGCAGCCCCAAGTGCTGGAACCCATACCCACTGCACCTGCTCAGGCAGCATTTCTATTATTCTGTTTATTGTTTTATTTATTTATTCTTTTGTATTAGTATGTTTCATATCATGTAATTATTATATTTGATTACTTTTTATCCATAGTGCTGCAATAATTATTTTAAAAGGAGAGCTAGTATATTGTTTGGGCTTATCCCCTGACCCATTCCAGGTTAACTGAAAGTCAGTTTCCACGTGGTAAATGGATTCTGAAGGGCTGTCAGGGCTGTGCACCCCATTTGTTTATTGGTACATGTCTCAGAGCAGGCTCCCCCAGAAGTACACAGGGTGTGAATACAAATGGTTCTCATGGGAGGTGATCTGAGGAAGCAACTGGAGGTGAGTGGGGAAGTGGGACTGGGAAGGAAAAGTATGGGGTGCTTTATTGAGCAGGTTACTGCACTGGCCACTGGGGAACTTCCGGTAGACAGCATAGAACCCACATCCTAGTCATCCCGCCTGAGGGGGAGGGAGCTGAGGTATTTATCTACCAACTCAGAGCTCATTACGGAAGCTGTAGGCTCTCTACCAGGGCAAAAGAAGGGTGGAGCTGAGGAGTTCAGATCTGCTTCCATATATGTTAAATTAAACACAGTTGAAGGGATTTTGTGATGCCCCTTGAGGTGGGTAGAAAGAACTTCAGGTAAGAATAATGGCCTCAAGTTGTGGGTGAGAGTTGCGTTTTTCGTCCTCCAGGAATTCTCAGTGTGATGTATCTCAGTGGCATAGGCTAGACTCTACACCTTCAGGGATCGCTGAAGACCCTGAGTTACTCCTGGCAAATGATTCTGCTTCTGAGAGTCACTTTTCTTGCTCACTATGTGAACAGGTGACAGCAGGACTGAAGATCCTACTGGCAGGCAGAGATCTTTGAGCTTGGAGCTCCATCAGCAGCTTCTGTCCTGCTCCCAGGGATCTGGAACAGAGAGTGTGTATTCTCTACCCAATGCATGTGTGCTGCAGAAGGAGAGGGGAGGCAGCTCAGTCCTACATCATTTGGAGCAAATGTGTTCAAGGAGTCAACCTCTCTGCTGGATGTTTATACCCTCTACACATTCCCCAGCAACCGGATGATGAAGTTCAGAAACCAGCTCTGGCTACTTTTCACAGAAGGGAGGTTGTTGGAGTCATCCAAATGGATGAAGGCAGAACAGATGTAAGAAATAAGGCAGCTCCTGAGGGTAGAAAGCAGAACAGGATGGGATGGGATGGGCCCCATAGTTTTTCAGTTTCTTTGTCCTGCTAGTAGAGATTTAAATTCCAGGGAGGGAAGCCAGTTATACAGAGCATGGGGCATCACAGGGCATTCCCAAAGAGATGCACAGCCTTCTGGGACCCTCAGAGTTTCCCATGAGGAGGTTCCATTTTTGCTGATGCCACTGCTGGACCAAAGAAGGTAGCCTCTGCCATTCTCATGAGGGTTGTTATACTCTCCAGGTGTGTCTCCCCCCACCCTCCAACTGTTCTGAACACCATGGCAACAAATCAGTACAATATAGCTACCCTTCCTGAGCGATGACGTGAGCCTGGAGGCTCAGAGGTGAGTTTTCTAGACATAGCATCACTCCACAGGTCCAAACCTCAAAGCTGCCTGAGGTCTAATCCTGGGGCAGGGATTGGCTTACTCCTGTTTGCTTCTTCCTTTCCCCAGCTGGACAAACAGCCCGTCCTTTAGGGCCTGTTTGTTACAGATTGTGACAGCGCCTTGGCCAGGTGCCTCAGTGTCTCTTAAAATCGACAAGTAATCCCAAGGCAATATTTGCACCTAGATGAGTGGGAAAAGTGGGTAGTTGCAGGGACATGGGTTACCAGGTGGCTCTGAGAGGCAGTCCGATTTCAGAAGTAATTAAGGACAACGATCTCAGAAGAGCAGCAGAAGCCAAACTCTCTGAACAAAGAGGCACTGGATCTTAGTGTTTTGCCAGGGCCTTTAATGCTTCATTGTTCGGTCCTCTGGGCTGGGGCATCAGGAGGCAGGCGCCTCTCGGTAAACAGACTAATTTCTGTGTGTGGGTCAGGGTAGATCTCTCAGAATAGAGAAAATCAAATCAGAGCAAAGATCATCACGGAGGGAGAAAGGGAAGGTTTAAAAGGGCAGTCTTGGTCAGGTTTTCTCCCTCTTTAAATGACCGTTATTAGTGTGATAGCCAATAGCTTGTTTATCTCTTACGGCATTTATAGAGCTTTGGGAGGGATGGATGAAAACACAAATAAGGTACGGGCCCTATTCTCACAGGAGTTATAAACTACGGATAATGACAACAAGTACTATTTAGAGGGTGCTATATAGTTCGCAAGGTATAATTTTGGTGAATGTTGTAATGCTATTGATCACAGGTATTATTCATTCAGGATTTTTCCTGAGTGCATCAGGAAAGGGAAGCTCAGAGAGGTTAAGCAGCTTGACTAAGTTCGCACAGCTTATCAGTGAAGAGACTCAGTTTGAACTTGGATCCTCTGCCTAAACTTCTTGTTTATGTACCCAAAGAGACTGACATGTATACAAATGATATGAGGGACTGTATTAATAGAGATAAGAAAGGAGGAGGGTGCTAATTATTAACTAAACATGAAATAATGAGAATAAGGTGACGTGCTGAGGTGACTAGGGTGCATCCTTCATCTCTCTACCTCCCTCCTCTAACCTTCTCTACACTGCTGCAGATATCTGATTTGGTCACTTCCAAGCTTAAAACCCTCCATTGGCTTCATAATAAGGTTGATATTGGACACCGTAAATTTACGTATTATTGTTATGTGGTTTTGCCAGCTGTGGTTCCCCAGTCACAGCTTGGAAGAGGAAGATGGTTAATTCATTCAGGATTGTGCTATTGCCAGTTGATGTAACAGAGAGATGAGGAGTGAGGCAACATAGTAATGATAGATCATAGGATCTAACTGACGAAATGAGGAAAGGGAAGGCAGGAGGGTCTCATGGATGGGAGGAAGAGGAGAGGCTGGTGGACTGGAGGTCCTGACGAGATTGAAGAATGGCTGTAGTGGGGTGCTTGGGCAAACAAGCTGGGTAGAGAGGAGGTTTCAGGGGGAATGGGTGCATGGATTAGTAAGTTTGGAAGAAGCAGTCTCAGATGATGATAAAGTTCAGGAAGTGACCCTCTCAGTTGGTGAGTGGTAGAATAATGCCCCCTCCCAGAGATATCCATGTCTTGACCAAAAGGGGCCGTAAGCCAAGGAATGCAAGTGGCATCCAGAAGCTAGAAAAGGTAAGAAAACAGATTCTCGGGAGAAGGGTACTATCTCAGTTGTAGGGCATGTGCTTAGCATGCACGGGTTCCTGGGTTTAATCCCCAGTACCTCCAATAAAACAAAAACAAAAACAAAACCAGATTCTTTCCTAGAACCTCCAGAAGCAACACAGCCTTGCTGACTCATTTTGGACTTCTCAGCTCCAGAACTATCAGAATAGTACATTAATATTGTTTTAAGTCACTAAATTTGTAATTTGTTGCAGCAGCAATTTGGAAACTAATGAAGTGACTAAGGGCATGGAGAAGAAAATATTTGGATGACTTTTCACATTTTAGATTCTCTATTTCTTGACATGCTCATTATCAACTTAACTGGATTTTCCAGAGCTGGATGTGTGTTTCTGTGTGTGTTTCTAGCTAACTCATTCCTCCACCATTTGCAGCAATTATTTAATTCTAAAGCTTTCCCCAATCCCACCGCACCTCTTACCTCCTCCTCCTACCTGGCTATCAGCAGCTGATCTGTCTCCTCAAATCATTCAGTGTGAAGTCAGGGAGCTGAGACTGAAGACGTCATTGAATGAAGGAGAGTTTCCTGGAGGTTATAACAAAGATGGAGAGAGACAGATATAACTTGTCTTAGCTTCAAAGATGCAGGAATTTTTAAAGACAGAGAAGGTGTACTGGTCTTCCTGAGATCCTTAAGTAATGAAAAAAATCATGGTAAAGCTGCTCTATCTGGGAAAATGAGAGACTGTCTTTCAGATCTTTGAGGAGGAAAAGAGAAGCCAGTAGAAGGAGAAGGAAGAGGAGGAAAAGGTATAGGAGAGAGGAGATTTCAAGATGGCAGAAGGCCAGGGACCACCTGGGTGATGGGGTAGCTAAAATGGCCTTCAAAAGCAGCTATGCTTATGTGTAGTTTTAAGTCATTTGCCATTTTGTAATATGTGTCTCATGGCTTTCCAACACCTCTGGCAAAATGTTCTACATTCTTGCTTTCATCAGTGGAATTTTGGAAATTGAAGATGGAATTTGCTTTTACTTGTGGATAAACTTGATGTGGAAAAAAGATGTCATGTGCAGAGTCAGAATCCAGAGGTTGAAGTGAGCATCCATCCATCCATCCATCCACTCATTACCTATGTATCCATCATCCACCTATCATCCATCCGTACATCATCCATCACCATCACCCATCCATCATTCATCCATCTACCCATTCACAAACTCATTTATTGAACAGATACTCAGTGAGCATCTATCTTACATACTTGACTCTGTTCTGGGTCCTGGGAATATAGCAATGAACAAGACAGACACCCTGTTCTCAGGAGCTTCCAATCAGTATGAAAGGCAGATCATAGTAAAGTAACTGAATAGATTACCATGATACTTTCAGACTGTGATAAACACTATGAAGACAATAAAACAGGGTGATGTTATAGAGCAGTGGCTCCCAAAGTGGCTCCCAAAGTCCATGCTTCTGGACTGATAGCGTTAGCAAAGCCTGGAAACTTGTGAGAAAGTAAATTCTCAAGACCCATCCCAGGCCTATCGAATCAGAAACTCTGGCCGTAGGTCCCAGAAATTTGTTGTTTAAGCCCTCTGGGTGAATCTGATACATGCTCAAGTTTGAGATCCACTGTTATGGGGAGTGACAGTATAGTTACCTGAGGAAGGGTAGTCAGGGAAGACCTCTCAGAGGAGGTAACATTTGAGTTGAGATCTCACTGACGAGAAATCTAGCCATGAAAGCCAGAATGTGTGTTCTGGGCAGAGGGAATAGCCAAGAGAAAGCCCTGAGGCAGGAAAAAGGTTGGGGGTTTCAAGGGCCTGTGTAGCTGGAGTGTGGTGTACAATTGTGTGCAAATTAATGCTAAAAGACACTGCTAGAAACATCCTGTCTGTTCTTTGGATATTTGTTCTCTTTATGTAGAGATACATATATAGACATCTTTATTTAGAGATGTGATCTTTGCCCATTTGTATTGGAAGATATATATAGAAATTATCTTTTAAAGTAAAAAATTGAGTTCATTTGAGCATACAAGTAATACATATATAAATTTTCCTTACAAATGGATTTCTTGGCCTCTTATAAAGCTGCATGCTGTCTTGGGAAGGGCACGGTGGTCTGGGAGACAAGGGACTTGGGATCTAATCTGGTCAGAGTCAGCTCATTGCTCCTCTCTGGTCCTCATTTCTCCATCTACAAGGTCAGAATGTGGAGACAGTAGAAGGAATCAGCTGATCTGTCCCCTGAGTCAGTAGACTGCTGACATCTCCTTGAGGGGCCAGCAGTTCCTCTTCAACCTCCCTTACCTCCTTTCCCTGTTCCTGATTCCACCTTGGACAGACATGCCTGGGGCAGGGCAGAAAGAAAGAGGCGAATGAGTTCCCTTGGAATTATTGTCTATGTCCGTCTGTTTTGAATGTTCTGTAATGCTGGGAGCCAAAATCCATGCTCTTAATGGCAGTTTTCTCTGTAGTTATTGCCCTGCTGCTGAGCCCAACAGTTTTATTTCTTACAAATGAATGTCTTATGAAGAGAACACTGAACAGAGCTGCAAAGTCATGAACATGGCATTTGGACCTGACTTTGCAGGGTTGGGGAAACAGAGGGAACAAAACCTAGCCCTGGTCCAGGGAGGCAGGGAGTGCAGTGGGAAGACCCTCTGGTCTCTCTGAGCTTCTGTCGCAACATTTGCCAAAAGGGGATGCATCCCCGTACACTGCATTAAGTAAGATGATGTGTGTAAGTGTCTGGCACACCATAGGAGCCTAATAAATGTCAGTGCTTGTCTTCCATCCCTCTCCTGGGAGTGGGGAAATGTCTTTCCTCCCCAGGCAGCCAACAAGCCCCTCTTTGCCTACAACTCTCGGGGTTTATTTTGCTTGTGTAGTAATTAGGCACCAACAGCTGAGAATATCCAAACCTGCAGCCTTATCTTTTTCCCAAGCTGCTTTAGTTGATAGAGGGTTGGGTGGTAGATGACATCTTGTTTATCCAGAGAGGCTGTAAAATATTCTGTTGAGTGAACATGCAGAAAAGCTCGTTTGTCTTGTCTTTTGTCTCTACAACCACACAGTTCAGAAGGGATGCTTTCCTCCCATATTACGGACAGCTTTCTTCTCTGAGCATTGCTCACAGACCCTCTTCTGCCCACCCCTGGGAATTCTGGGGCCGCCCCAGCCCCTCCCTCTCACCTTGCTGCCCTCAGCAAAAGCATCCACCACAAGGGCTCCACGGACCACTCTCAACTCGGGCTCCTCCCCTTGGACCACCACCTGGATGTCCACAGGCCCACTCAGCCTTTCTAAGATGGAAGCCATCTCCCTTCCCACACTTGCTCCTCTTCTCTGGGTCTCAGCCATTGGCAGCACTGGCCACCCACTCATTGGACCTGAAACCTAGGAGTCCATCCTGGATGTCTTGCTCTTTCTCTGCTCCACATCTCAACATCCTTCAGGCCCTGTCCATATTCTCTCTCAAGTCTCTCTCCTGCTGGTCCTCAACTCAGCCTCAGTCACCACCAGCCTTGGGAAGTCTCCCGGTCCTTCTGCATGGCTGCAGCCAGGGTATGGTTCTGGAACACACACCAGGTTGTGTCAGCCTCTCTTCCTGGGCCTGCAGTCCTGAGGAAAGGTGTAGGGAAGAACCTGTGATCATCCCCAGAGGCCGTGGAGGCAGGAAATAAACCCAGGTTTTTGAGATAAACAAATAAATAAAACAAAGCAAAACATCCTGGCCTTCACTTCTGGTGCCACCACGTATTAGCTGTGCTATTTCTGACACTATTTCAGATCTCTTTGGAGCTCATTTTCTTCATTTCTGAAAAGGGGCCAATACCTCCAAAAGCTGTGGTGAAGTTCAGATGAAGCTATATATGCAGTAGATGGAACCAGTTTGACAAGTGTCAGGCTCTTCTCCCTGTCCTTCACTTTAAACAGGACTTTGTAGTTCTCAGTACCCTTCCTTAGCTTGTTCGTTCATTCCATTTGTTCATTCCACACATATTTGGAATGGAGAATAAGTCAGACTTAGTCTCATCTACCCTTGGGTTTGCATTTTTGGTAGGACGAGACAGACAACAAGCAAGTAACAAACAAATGAGGTAATATCAGCTAGTGTTAAGTGTCATGATGAAAAATCAAGCAAAGTAAGATTGAGGTGATGGAGACTGAGAACTTCCTGGAGAAACCAGTGGGAAAGAGTCAATAAATAAGCCAAAGAATAATTAAAATAATTTACTGACTATGGTATGTGCTGTGAAGGAAGTTAAATGTGGTTATGTGAAACCACAGGCAGGTTGAGAGAATTAAATATTAAAAATGTGTGGGATGTGCCTTGTATGATGGTAAATAGCATACACACAGTGACCTATTCTTTCCCCCCATTCTCTTTCCTGTGTCTTTAATTTCTCCCTGCAGGGGATCCTTCCTAGCAGCATTTATGCATGTCCAAGTTTCTTTCTGCTTAGAACACACCTCCCTGCCCTAACCTCACACCTTCTGTCTTTGAGCCTACTTTATCCTTCTCAGAGAAAACTGTGCTAGAGTGTTGTCTCCACTTCCACTTCCTCAATTTATTCTACTCATTTCAGTCTGGCTTCTGCCCCTAAAAGTGTCCCAGAAACTGCTTTCTTTGAAGTCACCAATGACATCTGTGGTTACCGAATCCTCTGAGTTCTTACATCCTGTCTCTTGGTCATATTCAATATCATTCTCTCTCTAATTCCCAATACATCACCATCTCGTCAAGTTTGCTTTTTCCCCACCTGTCTGCTTACTCTTTCTCAGGCTTCTTTGCTGACTATCTTCCTCTGTTGGTTCCTTATATGTTGGGGTGTTGGAAGACTCCATCCTGGGCCTCCTTTTCTTTTCTCCCTCTACATTATCCCTCGGTAATGGCTCAAGCCTCCCTAATTTATGTCCTCTGCCCAGTTTGCTCACCTGAACTCTCTGGCCCATGTCTTAGTTCATTCTTAGATGCCTCCACTTGGAAGTCCCGTAGGCATCTTAAACTCAACAAATCCAGACTGGAATTCACCATCATCTTCCCCCTCAACCCTGTTCTTCTGATCTTCCCATCCAGTGGATGTCACTATCATCCAGCTGTTGTGCAAGACAGAGCCTTGAAATTCACCAGTTCTCCTTGACCCCTCCCTCACCCTCACTCATATCTACTGGTCTTCAATTCCTGTTGATTCTACCCACAAAATTGCTCGGATTTGTCCCCCTCCCACCTCTTGCTCTGCCCCCTTCCTTAATTCAGCAGCTCTTGCCTGGACAACTGTGCAGTCTTTTCCCTGTCTCCACCTTTGTCCCCTATGTTGCTTCCTGCACATAGAAACCAAACAGATCATCCAAAAATGCAAACCCATGGTGTTCACTCTCCTGTTAAAAACCCTTTGACTCTTCATTGCCTGCAGGATAAAAACTAGACTCCTTTCTCTTGTACGCAGGCCCTGCGGGCTTAGTCACTACCTATCTTTCCGCCCTCCTCCCTCATCTGTCCTCTCTCACACTCTGTTCCATCACACCAAGCTTGGTCCAGGCGCTCGGAACTGTTAAGCCCTCTCTCTTGCCTGGGACCTTTCCTACACTCTTCCTGCTGACTGGCGATGCTCTCTTATCGTCCTTTTCCCAGTTGGCTGAACTGGGAGCTGGCAGATGAGCCAGTCCAGCTCCCCCTTTTGTAGATGAGTCCCCTGAAGCCCAGAGAGGAAGAGTGACTTGCTGAAGGTCACCCAGCACGTCCAATGTGCTTCGTACTAAGCAGAACAACCTCGCTTCTCTCCCTCCCTCCCTCCCTTCCTCAGCCATGATGGGAGGAAACTTGACATCAACTTGGACCCTTCCCCAAAGATTCTGGCTTTTTTTGCTGCTGGAATGAGAAAGATGAACAAGGGGTAAGTTTTACTGGGAAAGGGTGGAACAATGCAGGATCTCTTTGCCTTTGCCTGGGATTTCTGAGGCTGAAGCCCTGGTGACACCCTGGCTTCTCCTGCTGCTATTCCAGACCCCTCACAATTCTACCTTGGCCTTTCCAGACCCCACTTCTAATACAGACCCTCACCTGCAGACAGTCCTGCCCGCTTCCCTCACCTGAAGCAGCTTGAGTCACTCAGTAGCTGTTGGTACAACCTGGCTGGGAACAAGTTTGGCTGATACTTGAGACCAAGAGTGCTCAGGCAAGGTACCAAATCCTAGTAACCTAGCTGAGGTGGGGGTGATGCCAGGGCAGGCTCCAGCAGCGAACCCTTGGCCACAGATTGGGCTCTTAACCAGGTCATAGACCAGACCCTGACCCTGGCCACAGACTGAGCCAAGATTTTGGTTATAGACTGGATCCTAAATGTCCACCCAGACACAGCTCTGATCCTGCTTCCCGACCTTGGCGACAGATTGAGCCCCAGGCTGTGCCCTGGCCCTGGACTGAGCCCTGATCTTCATCCCAGACTGTGCCCTGACCATGGACTGACCCCTCTCCAGCTCACAGACAAGATCTGCAGCTGTGGGAACATGGTGAGAGTGTAGTTGATTCAAGGCAAACCTATCCCCTTAGAGGAGGGGCAGGGAATGTCTTTTCATGGGAAAAACAGAACAGGATCAGCCTTTGGTGTTGTTCCACTCATGGATTTCGGGGGTCACAGGCTGCAGAAGGCGCAGGCTCAAAGGACTGCAGCAAAATCACGTTGGGTAGAGCTTCCCAGCCAGTATAGCTCCCAAATAATGGAGAGATTATTCCTGCCCATACCCATCAAGCTGAGATTGAGAGCATTTCCATGAGAAGGTGCTTTAACGACTCTTCAAGGATTTGGGGCCTAATGAAGCACACATCAGAGGACGATTTAATCTTTCCCTCATAAAACCTGTACAACAAGAAGATCAACTTCAGAATCCAAATTCATCCTGACATAAAAATGTGAGCTCAAGACAGTTCCGGATCAGTGATAATTGTCTGAGGCTAATTGCTGTGGTCTTGTGGGTATATAAGAGAAGCCAAGTGTGGGTGTGGCAGAGGGCGTCCAGGGACATGCTAAGCTGTCCCCTGTGAAGTCCCTGGAAGGAGCTGACAGTAGTGACATTGGAGGATGGGATAGAATAAGGTGAATGGGGGGCAGTAGAAGGCCTTGCTTGACCGTGGCCAGTCCATCCCCTGTGAGGTGGACTTTTCTCCTCAAACCCCACTCCAAATGCACTAATGGTCAGCAGATATCCCACAGCCAGTTGTCTAATAGGGAGCCCTAAGGAGGCCAGGAAACTCCTGTTTCCAAGCCGTAAAGGTAGCAGTTAGAGCTTATGAGAGCTACTATGGAGAAAGCCAAAGGAGGCTGCAGAAGTGATCCAGGCATGTGTGGGGTGGATCACCATCCTTAAAACTGTCTCTCCAGCTCTTTGGTGGTAGAAGTGGGGTCCTCTGATCATGGGCTCCTCATGGGCTTCTCTTCCTTCCTTCCACAGCTTTCTGTTAGCTGGGGTCTTACCCACCACGGAAGCCACATCCCATTCTTCTCTCATGCTGAGTCTTGTCCCTGTCTTGTGTTGCAAAGACTTTCTTTCTGTTGCCCCAAATCAATTGACGACATAGGCTGGGGGTTCGGGGGGATGAGGGAATCATGAACAAATAGAGTTCAGCCAGTAATTTCAAAAGGAAATGGATTTTGTAGTAATTAAATGGCAAAAAGCTGGAAATGATGAGAAGCAAACTCAGTTGAGCCCTGGCTGGTGCATAATATAATCACTTACACTAAATTGATGTCCATAATGTACTGTGCAGCCAGG
This sequence comes from Vicugna pacos, assembly GCF_048564905.1. Classification (NCBI taxonomy): domain Eukaryota; kingdom Metazoa; phylum Chordata; class Mammalia; order Artiodactyla; family Camelidae; genus Vicugna; species Vicugna pacos. Next base: position 32,370,240 of record NC_133005.1, on the reverse strand, counting down.
GAAGGTATGAGATAAAGTAATGGGACCTTCTTCCCACTTTTTTTCCCATTAAGAAAAGGTGGCATTCTTGAGTAAGACATAGAAGCCTTAAAGGAACAAAAGAACAGATTTTACTATAGAAAAAAAAATCAAACTTAAAAAATAACCTGTAGAGTGAAACACAGACTCAAAGTTCAAAGTAAGCAAAGAAAAAAAACCCATTAAGGTTGCAAAATCAGTCTGGATCAAAAAATAAAATTAAATTAAAGTAAAGACAGGGAGAAAATATTTGCAGCATATACAACAAACAGCTGTTACACTGAATAGAACAATTTCTGCAGATCCATAGCAAAAGACAAAGATGCAATAGAAAAGTAGGCAAAGAATGTAGCCAGGTACCTTCTAGAAGAGGAAGACTGGACTACAGCAATGGCCATGGAGATGTTGCTCAGATCGTCCTTCAAGAGAACTTTCTGTGGGGAGGAGAAGGGAATGACAACCTCAAGCTAGAGCATCTGTTGATCCACAGTTACGCCAGGCCATGCTCCCCCTAGGCTGTTCCCAGCAATGACCAAGCACAGTGGGATTTTTGAACCAGCCACCTTGGAAACTCCCCAGAGGTCTGATGGAGGCTTTCTTAGAACTGTACTGTGGTCTGAGGATCATGCTATCCAATCCTTCCTTCCCCTCTTCTATCAGACGTGTCAGACCTGCACTTGTCCCAAAGGTTCTCCCACCTTCTCCTCCTTCTGTCCTTTCTCCTCCAGAAATATTTCCTTCTGGAAGGTTCTTGCTTGTCTAATCCTGTCTTGACATCTGCTTCTCAGAGGACTTGAACTGACACAACTGCAGACCCACAAAAAAGGCTATTCAGCCCTACTCATAATTAAGAAAGTACAAATGAAAATGTGATACTATCTTCCACAATAATCAAATTGACAAACATTTTCAAAAGGTCATTAATGTCTTGTTTAATGAGGGAGGTACAAAATCTCTCCCACATTGTGCTGATGCCAAGAGTATAAAATATACATATTCACTGAATCAACATTTCACTTCCAGGAATCTATTCTATAGAATATATACATATATGTACAAAGATACACATGTTCATTGTGGCATTATTTATATTGGTAAGGAAAATATTCTAAATGTGCATTAATAAGGAACATTTGCATCAGTTATGGGGCACCCACACAATATAACTTGTAGCTGTTTAAAAGAAGGAGGTCAAGCTATATGACATGGAAAGAAGTTTGTGATGCCGAGCTCAGTGAAAAAAACAAGGCAAAACTGGAGGATACATTGTGTAATGCCCTTTGAGTAGGAAAACCCTTCTTTAAATGAGTTTACATGCATACAAATCGGTGAATAAGTGCAAACATCTGGAAAGGTAGATGTTGAACTGCTAAGATTATTTGTCTTCAAAGAGGAGAGTGAAGTTGGGGATAGCTATTAAAGACAATCCTCAACTTTTTGCTGTTTCCTTCCTTATTGTTTAGATGTTTGACAGTGAGCATGGGTTATTATTTTTAATTAAAGTGAGCAGTACGTAAGAAGAAAGACCTCCCCCCCCCCAGAGTGTAAGTGCCAAAATGAGCATTGACTCCGCTGGGAGACTGTGTCTGTATTCCCATCGTCTGTTCAGTGTTTAGATTCTCCTGAGAATGTCCTTCAGTGGCAGATAACAACATAAGAAATTTGCTTTTATTCTTATCTTTATCCTTTAAAATGACTTATACAAAAATATTAATAGGAAGTGGCATTGCCTACTTCAATCCTCGCCTAATTGACAGTCCCTGACTCTGAGCGTCTTTTTACTCTTTTCAGAAATCCACCCCCTGCCCCCAATCCCCTGACCTGAAGGCCAAACACGCTATCACTGAAGATATTGTGGGGACACACCCAAGCTCTCTGGCCTCAGTTTCCTCATTTGAGTTGGCAGAGGTTGGATTAAACCACCTCGACATCCAGTGAATGTTTCAGAATTCCGAGTCCTCATGGCATAAAGCTGCTGTTCTTGGCACCCTCTGGACAGCTGAGGTACTGGAGAAATCCACCCATGACCCTCAGCCTGACCTTCAACCAGTTCTTCCAACCTCCTGTCGCATCCCCACTTTCCAGAGTGAGCCGCCAGGTCGGGTGAATGGGCCCTGTGTCTGCCCTCCCAGTTCCGTGTGCCCAGATTGCCCAGGCTCTAATGTCTCTTACTGAGTCTTTCATGATCTCCTCTGATCCACTAGTTTGGACTCCTGTTACATTTTCCCTTTGATCATATGGTGTGTAGAAACCCAAACGGCCACTTTGCCCTGCTTCCAATATAATCAATCTCTTCACTTCAGCAGAAAAAGAGACCCCGAACCAACACAGCTACAGACTCATAATCCTGAAGCAAACCCCAAACATCAGAGTCCCCCAAATTATACATCCTTGAATACTTCCCTTAATCCTGGACTCCCTAACAAAGACAATTCTATCCTTGATTTGTGCCGTGATTATCTCTGAAGATACCTTTGCGATTATGCAAATCATGTGAGAAAGTTGCTGTTTTAACGCCACGAGCAGATAAATGTAAACCTGGTGAGCTCTGTGACTTGGCAGTTGTTTTCCTGTAAATAATTGCTGTGCTTTGTGTTTGGTGAGCCAGTCCTCACGAAGCCTGACTCCCTTGTGCTCTGCAAGTAAAATTTTCTTTTCTTTTCCAAGTACTTCTAAGTCTTCCTTTGACAGACGGGATAACTTACTACATTAATTTGTGTTGTGTTCTTGCATTCCCTCTTCTAAGGTGGAGGGGCTTTTGTCTTCCCTCCTAAGGGAGGCTTGTGTTGTAGGATGAAAAGGAGATGCTGCCCGAACAGGGGTCTTTTTCCTGATTCTATTTTTCTGAAGCCCTGGGCCTACTGGATGTGGGGAGAGTAATGCAAAGTGGCGAGGAGGAGAGATCTTTGGATGGATAAAGTAGAACCTGGTGAACGGATTGAGGGATAAAGTGGAACCAGGTGAACGGAAAGGGGGAAGGAGAGAGAGAGAAAATTCCCAAAGACCAAGAAGGACATGTCGTTTGGGGATCCGTGGGCAGGAGGGAATTCCTGGAGTAGCAGGATCCACAGGGGATGACTGCGAGGGTCTTCTAAGCAGGTTGGGTCCCCACCATTAGGGCTCCCAGTCCGGGCAGAGTGCCCTGAGCCCAACTCAGCAGGGAGGCAGCATTGCCGTCTGCCAACAAGGAGCCCCTAGAGCTCGGGCAACAACCCTAACAAAGGACATCTGTGTGGACCTACAACCACTGGACATCCCCAAAGTGGGCTCCTTGTAAGCCTGTTGGGACCTTCACAGGATCCTGGGGGACAAGAAGGGCACTCCAAGTATAAACTTCCTGCCAGCTCAGTAAGCTGAGGCCTGGGATAGATTTAGAGAAAATAACATTATTGTAACATTTCTTGCCTTTCTGAGTTTGACACCCACGACCATTTCTTTCAGTATTTAGCATCTGTCTTGTACTGTGTCCCGACCTGTGCTCTACCCTCCCCCAGCCTCCTGTCCCCCTCACACTCTGCCACCCTGAAGAACACCCTTTTGTTTGTCTGTCTATCCTACTTTGGATGGTAGAGCCCATCTTCGTATTCCAATTGCCAATCACAGGCCTTATACGCAGTAGGTACTCAAAAGATGTTGGTGGAAATGAACAAAATTGCATTGAACTGTAACCCAGCCCCCCACCCCAGCACCATGCTTTGTGTCTGGTTGATAGCCAACACATGTTTGCAGAACGGAGGCAGGTGAGTGCGGTGTTCCAAGGTGACCACTTTGTAGGAGACAAGGCGAACCTGAATGTGTAAGTTCATGTGTGTTGCTCGAAAACACGTTAGTGACCTGGTTTAACCACAGGAGACTGGGGAGCCAGGGGCCTGTGCATCTGCGAAATGAGCCATTTTAAGCCAACCTTCACATAGGAGTGATGCCGCTTGATCAATTAACCCCACGCCCTTGTCTTCCATCTGTGCTTGGATCAAGATGCGTGGTTCTGCTATGAGCGCAGAAGGTAATAGCCACCCTTCGAATGGGCTGCATGTGTGTGGGTAATTGATGGGTTCCTGGGATCTGGGGAGAGAGGAGGAGATCTGAAATCAATTACTGGCTGTCTGCACACAGTGGCCAGCCCTCCCTGTGGCCTGGGAGGAGAGGGGAGTCAGCTGTGGCCTCTCACCAGGGACACCAGCCGGCCAGACGAATTGGGCCTGCCAAGGGCCGCTGGGAGGGCTTGTCTTCCATCCTCAGCCACAGCTCTCCCTTCTGGCAAAGGAATGAGTCCTGATTTGTGCTCGGAGCCACCCGCACACCTGTCGAGTGGCGAAAACAAGCTGTTTTAAAAGATGATGTCTAGCCAGTATGAATATGCTGGTCTCTCTCTGAATCACTTTTTAAACTTGTTTTCAAAGTTAATGAGGCTCTTGGCTGCCTAAGTCTGTCCTCTTAGGACACATTATTGGGCAGCCTTAAGAGTGGGCTCTGGAATCACACTGGTCCAAACCCTGACTCCTCCACATGTGAACTGTGCGCCCTTGGGCTTTCTTAGCCTCTCTCGGACTCTGTTTCTCCATCTGTAAGCTGGGATAATATTAATCTTTAACTCATAGACCCTTGTGGAGGGTTAATGGAGATAATTCATGGGATGATGTTCAGCTCGGTGCTGGATCATCTGTTAATCATGTTCCTGCTAGAATATGTGATGTGTTGAATGGATGATTCTGGAGATCAATCATGTTTGATTCCTGATTGTTAAGTATCTGTCTCCTTTGCTAGACTAACAGCTCCATGGGGCTGTGGCTGTGGCTGCTTTGTTTACTGCTAGACCCTCAGAATGTGGCATTGAGCCTGGGTCATACAACACACTCAGTAAATATCTGTTTCAGGGGAAAGAGAAGAAAGGTGAGCCAGGGACCCAGAGGGGTTTGAGGTGGTGAAAATTTGGTCCAGATGTCCACCCACAGCTACACTGTCAGCCCTAACAGGGAACTGGAGTGAAATCCTAGAACAGGGTTCAAGGGGCCAGTCGTAGACACTGTATATAGATGGTGATCTAGAGCAGCTCTCTTGCCCTTGGGACCCTGTTGGGTGTGTAGGCAGCAAACCCAGGCCAGCTCAGTGTGAGCATCTGTTTGGCTAGGCCAGAATGTCCACATGACTGGATATCATTGTGGGCAGCTGGGTAGGTCTGTGGCAGGCAGGGACCAGCAGCAGCCACAAGATGCACCAATTACTAAGAAGACCAGTGAGGGCTTCTGGGCACTTGCATTTGGAGTCACACAAATTTGGGTACACACTCCATTCTCACCTTTGTGCCCTGGGAAAATCATCTAACTCCTGAACCTCAGTCTCCCCATCTGTAAAAGGAGAAACTGTAATGCCAGCTTCACAAATGTGTGATTGAAGTGAAGAAATACACATAAAATGTCTAGCACGGTGCAGAGTAGATGCTTCATAAACACTGCTGTTCTGCCCCCTCCCCTTTGGGAATCATTGAAAAGGCAATATCTCACTTTTTGGCTCCATTTGAAAGAAGCAAAGTACTTTGCAGACGTCTTTATTTGGGAGCAATGAGTGATCGACCCACAAATTCACAGTGGGAATTCAGTGATTATTTTCAAATATGTGGCGTTTTCAGGTTCCTGCAGCTTTCTCAAGTAGAAAGTAAAGCCGGCACCAGCTTCTGACAGTCCCTGTAATTACCTTTCAGTGAATCAAGCTGAGGTTTATCTTTGTGCCCGAGGTTGGTGTGGACTTCGCTGCCCTCACCCTCCACACCCACGTCTGAAGGTAACGGTTAATGATGATTTATAGCACTGGCTGGTTGAAGCTGACCTGCTTGCTTGGGGTAGAGCCTTATAGGTGGCCCCCTTCTCTGTCAGACAGCAGTAAGGAGATTCAAAGATGGCATGGTCCCCTGTGATCAAAGAGCCCAGCAACTTTGCTATTAAAAATAAATAAAGTGCAGAGACAGGCACTAATGCTAGGCTGCTGACAACCTATAATTCCAATGGCGGTGGCAAGATGTATTTGTCTTTTAGAGCTTTGTTAAGAGGTGATTTTTGGTGGGATGGGGGCTGTGTACACTGAGGCTGTGAATTAAAGGTATGTTTTTTATTCTGTGGGGACAGAGGAGGGAGCCCAGGCATGTTCTATAACTGATGGGGCTGTGTGTGTCCTGAAGTTGTTAACTCATTCAAGACCAACCAGGGATTATAAAGACCAACTCCCTGACCTCCAAGAGTCTTTTCATTCATCCACCTATTGAACCATTCATCCATCCATCCACCCACCATGATTCCAACAAGTATTTATCAAACACCTTTCTCAAGTTTCTGAAGATGATGATAACAACAAAAACATCAGCAGCTAATGCATACCGAGGTGGATAATATAGCACACTTACTACAAGCCAGGCTCTGGGGTAAGCACTTTACATACTTCATTTGATCTTCACACGACTCTTTGAATTAGGGACTATTATTATCATCCTCATTTTACAAATGAGGAGATAGAGGCTCATGGAGGTTAAGTGACATTATTGACATTTCAGTCTAATATGTGACAGATCCAGAAGTTGAGATCAGCCAAGTTGATTCCAGAGTCTTCCCAAAGGAATCCCACTGCTTCCCAGTGTCTCCCTTTGGTTTGGCCCACACCTTATGAGCCAGTATCTGTGGTATGGGTTCATAGATGTTGCCTAGGTTTGTTACTGGAGGCTTTGTCTCTACCTTGGGTTCCTTTTGGTCAATCTGATGGACTTCAGAGAGGAGTTTGTGAACATTGTCTTATTCTGCAGTAATAACATTAGTAATAAAATTACTAGCAGCAATAATGACAGCTAGCATGTACTGGGTTTTTACATGTAAGCTCTGGTCTTAACGCCTTATGAGTAATAACTATTTCAGTCTTCACATTAACCGTATGATGTTACTTCATTATCCCATGATTACTCTCATTATATAAATGAGGATACTGAGGTATAGGGAGGTTAAGCAATTTGCCATCTTCATGGAAGTCTTTGTGTAACACTTGAGAATGCTTTTGGCTGCAAATAACAGAAAATCTATCACCTGCTTACACAATTAAAAAAAAATCTTGTATAACAGGAAGTCCAGAGGCAGAGAGCTCAGGGCTGGTGTGGCAGATCAAAGATGCCGTCAAGGACTCACGTTTGGATTTCCATCTCTCTAGTCCTCATACGTTGGTGCTTTGTTGCTGAGCTTGTTGCACATATGGTTGCAAGATGGCTGCTCCGTTTCCAATTTCATCTTGCATTTTTAGGCAGAAAGAAGCGGAAGGTAAGAAAGCAAATACCTTCCCAGAAATTCTCAGTAGGTTTCTATTGTATTTCACCAGACAGAACTGTGTCACAAGTCCACCTTGAGCTGCAAGAGAAGCTATAAAATTGAGTACCTCCTCCAATTCCTTTCTAATCTTTAGAGTAAAGGAAGATAAAAAAGAAAGGGTTGGGGATGGGGGGTGGTGGGCTGGGTGACCTAAGCTCCAATGTCTACCATAATCCCTCTTATCTATTCTTGTTGTCATTGTTGGCTCTCTTTATTCTTTCTTAATCTACAACTTTCTCCTTACACTTTTTGATTTTTCATGACCATAATGTTTTAAAGAGCCCAGGCTAGTTGCCTTGTAGAACATTTCACATTGCTTCCTCTGTATTGCTTAAACTTTAAACAAAATGGAGTTATAATCCACATACCATAGAATTCACTGTTTAAAAATGCATGGTTCATTAAAAAATGCATGATTCATGGATAAACAATGGATAAAGAAGATATATATATATATATATATATATATATATATATTCCATTGTGAATACATATATTCACAATGGAATACCATTCAGCCATAAAAAAGAATAAAATAATGGCATTTGTAGCAACATGGAGAGACCTGGAGATTATCATACTAACTGAAGTAAGTCAGACAGAGAAAAACAAATATCAAAGGATATCACTTTTATGTGGAAACCAAAAAAAAAAAGATACAAATGAACTTATTTACTAACTGGAAATAAATACTCTGACATAGAAAACAAACTATGGTTACCAAAGGGAGAGGGGTGAGGGGGAATGATAAATTAAGAGTTTAAGATTGACATATGCACCCTACTCTATATAAAATAGATAAGCAAAGACCTACTGTATAGCACAGGGAACTATATTCAATGTCTTGTTATTAACCTATAATGGAAAAGAATCTGAAAATGAATATATATATATATATATACATATATATGTATGTATGTATATGTATAACTGAATCACTTTACTGTACACCTAAAACAGACACAACATTGTAAATCAACTATACTTCAATAAAAATAAGTAAATAAAATTGTAAAAAATTCAGGAAAATAGTATGGTAGTGCCTCAAAAAATTAAACAGAATTGCCATATGATCCAGCAATTCCACTTATTTATTTATAACATTTTTTATTGAGTTGTAGTCATTTTACAATGTTGTGTCAAACAGCAATTCCATTTCTGAGATTATACATCGAAAACTATTGAAAATAGGCACTTGAAAAGATATTTGTACAATGGTATTCATAGCACCGTTATTTATGGTAGCTGAGATGTGGAAACAGCCCACATGTCCAACTATGGATGAATGTACAAACAAAATGTGGTGTATCAGTACGGTAGGGTATTATTCAGCCTTAGAAAGAGAAAAAAAAATTCGGACTCATGCTACAACATAAGTGGACCTTGAAGACGTTATGCTAAGTGAGAGAAGCCCGATACAAAAGGATAAATATTGCATGACTTCACTTACATGAGAAACCTAAGGTAGTCAGGTTCATAGAGATAGCAAGTAAAATGGTGGTTGCTGGGGCTAGGAGGAGCAGGTAATGAAGAGTTGTTTCCAATGGGTACAGAGTTTCAGTTGGGGAAGGTGAAAAAGTTCTGGAATTGGATGCTGGTGGTGTTGCACAACAACGTGAGTGCACCTAATGCCTCTGGACTATAAAGAACACTTAAAAGTGGTTTAACTGATAAATGTTCTCTCACATATATTTTACCACAATAAAAAAGACCAGTAGTTCTGTGGCTTTTAGTATATTCATAAGAATGCACAATCATCACCACTATCTAATTCCAGAACATTTTTGTCACATTTCCCACCACAAAAGGAACTTTGTACCTCTCCATTCCTTCCTCTCCCCATCCCCTGGAAGGACACAAAGGCCACATAGTGTATGAGTCCATGTTATGAAATGTACAGAATAGGCAATCCTATCTGGGGATACGCATTTTTAAAAAATATTTCTTCTTGGTGAGGAAGACAGGTGAAGGGAGCTATCTGCCTTCTTTCTTCAAATTTCCATTAAAATCAGCAGTATTTTCCTGGAGGAGCCACATTATCTGGGCCTTGGGTTCAACAGAGGAGAAGGTCAAGGGAATCAAATCAATGGTATGAACTGTGGTGAGCTTTTTCACCACCTTCAAGTTTGATGATGAATCACGACTCTGGAACAGATCAGGAACAGTTGAAAGACCTGAGATTGCTGAGCCAAATGAAAAGAAGACTCAGGGGAAATATTCAAAGGGCTGTCATGGAAGGGAAATATGGTTTCATGAACACAGTGAGAATTTTAGAAGCTCACAGACATGGATTTAAATTCTGGCTCTGCCACTTACTAGCTACCACATCTTGGGCATATTTACCTCTCTGAGTTTCAATTTCTTCTTTAGTAAAGTGTAGGTAATTACAGACTTACAGGGTTGTTGAAAGAATTAAATAACTTATAAAAGATATTTTATCCCTCTCCTGTGTGTCTGCAGAGGATAAAGCTGTACCTGTCCATTTATAAGCTATTTACTAAATCCATGTTGAAGGACAGGGGTTCATTAGACATGGGGCACTCCTATGGAAGAAGACAGAGAGGCATCTAGTTGAGGATGCAGATAGATGAGTAAGTGGCTATGATCCAAGGTGAGGTATGCTGCTTTGTTGGAAGCATTAAAAGGGTCTAGGAGGCCACAGGGAAAGCTGTGGGTGACCCTGGAAGTCTTAGGGATGTTCTCCCTCAGTGGATCATTCAAGCCAGATCTAGAGGGGAAGAGGAGTTCTCCAAAGGAGAAGGGAAGCACAAGTATAGAAGGTGAGAGAACAGCAAAGAGGCTGTGAAAATAGTGCTTTTAGGGAATGGTGAGAGGTTTGGAGAGCTTGGCTGTGAAAAAGGTGGGGCAGTAGTCGTTGAGAGGTGGGTCAGACTGGCTATGAAGGAAACTCAAATGTTAGGCCTTGGAATGTGGCCTTTACCTCTCTTGAAAGTCTTGTAAGACTTTGCAGGCACAGTGTTTGACAGGACTCTAGGGATGATAATGAAGGAAGAGCCACTGGAGTCAGGGAGAAGAAATAGGAGGCCACCTCAGGCTTCAGGAGAAGCAAATGAGGTTGGGTTGGTGGTAGAAAGACTAAGGGAAACCAAACAGAGGAAACTCAGAGAAAGCTCAGGGTAGATTTATGGGACAAGGATGTGTCAAGGATGACTTTTCTAGGATCCCACAGATTGGTGGTGACAGAGGTGGGACCAGATCTCAGAAGCCCTGCTTTCCTGAGTGGTGTAGTGTAGTGAAAAGAACTGGATCTAAATCGCAGCACTGGCACTGAATGTGTGACTTTGGGCAAGCCTCTTCTCCTCTCTGTGCCTTTTTTTCATCTCTAAAGCACAAGTGATCATTTCCTCTCCATTGTATGAAGATTAGACAAAATTCTTCAATGCAGAATTTGCAGACTGGAGGCCTGCTTGTCAGCATCTGTGCAACACTGAACTTTCCGGAGTATTTTCGAGGACTGTTCTAGGTGTTAAAGATACATCAGAAACCAAAACAGATTTTAAAAGTCTGAGAATGTTTAAAAATTGAATTAATTTTTAACTTTTAAAAACCCAGAGATATCACCAGAAAGGTCTAAATTTCTGGTTTTTCTTTAAAAGCTAGCAGATCTGGCCTCTCTAAGTCAATGTTCCCATTGGTTGGAGGTGAGTAGTGACTAGTCCCTTTAGACAGAGCATTTACTCTCTAGTTTCTATAGTCCTCACCACTCCCTATTGTCAATCCTGCTTGCTTCACACATTTGTATCACCTATGGGCATCTGAGTTTGCAATACCTGATTTGGTCCAAGTGTTGGTACAGAGTAAACTACTGAGTTTCATAGATTGGAAGCATGAAGACCCTGTGGGATACTGTTTAACAGTCCAAGGGCTTTTAGTTGGGTTGAAGCTGTGGGGATGGAGAGGGAAGGAGATATATACATACATGGAAGGGGTGTGTGTGTGTGTGTGTGTGTGTATGTATAATGCCAATCATAAAAGTTCATCATCTGGAAACCAAATAGACCTGAGGGATAACAGGATGAGTCTAAAGTCATCTAAGCTTTTCAGCCTTGATAGGGTGAGTGATGCGGTGGTAGGTTGGGGGCAGGCATTGGAAGGCAGGGAAATTGGAAGGGTATGAGAAAAGATGACATTGAGATCTAATCCTAACTCCCATCCCCACCCTTAAGAAAATCCTCTCCAAGGCTGTCTTAGGCTTTGTTCATTTCCCAGAGCTGTGCAGACCTGCTCAACTGGATTCCTCAGATGTCCGGGAGCTATGCAAATGCTCAGGTCACCAGGAGCAATGCCATGAACCTTGGACTTTTCCATAGTTTTAATTGTTGTGTTGCAACTGCAGACAAGTCAGTGCTTTTTGCATTTCTTCTCTGCACTGTTCTCCTGGGCGGATGCCCAGGGGCTCAAGCATGGCCTGGGGGCTGAGCTTTGGTGCCTGTCCATGGTGCCACTCACTGCAGGCTTTCCTGCCAGCACTTACTCACTTACCATCCTTGGGAGCTGGTCCATTTGCTTACATTTGAGGGAATTTTCCTTCTGTTATTTCCTTCGTTATTGCTTCTCCTCCATCTGTCTTGTTCGCTCTTTCTAGAATTCCAAATGGGAACTTACTGAGCCTTCAGGATTCATTCTCCATTTCTCCTCTCTTATCTCATCAAATTCATCTTTTCATCCTTTTCCTCTCAGTTTGAGATACTCACTCACACTGATCTTCCAAATGACTAATTTGGATTTTGGCAGTATTTAAATCCATTGTTTGGCCTCCACTATATTTAGATATTTTAATCATCATATTTGCTTTTCCTACTGGAAGTGTTTTCTGATTTCAGAGCTTTTCATTCATAGATGCCACATTTGTTTTGTTTAGTCTTGTCTTATTTTTACATTTTATTTTAGATTTACAGAAAAGCGCAAAGAAATTATAGAGAGCTCTCTTGTCCCCTTCACCTACATTCCCCTAGTGTTAACATCTTGCATTGTGTTCTGGGAACTTATCGCATATATTTAGGAGAGATTTCCTAAAGGTTTTTCAACTGTAGATGCAGGAAAACATCTGCAGAATTGGGCTGTTGTTTTCACTACCAAATCTTTTCTTATGGTAGGTGATTTTTCTTTATTTTCTTATTCTTTGAGAGATTCATGTTTGTCAAAGACTGAGACGGATTCTGTCTAATTATAAGTGTCTCAGCTCAGATGTTTCCCAAAGAGAGAGAAGTAGAGTCTAGTTGTGTGTGTGTGTGTGTGTGTGTATGGTGGGGTGGAGGCATTTAAAGGCGTGTCCCTCAGCAAGGTGGATCCTTTCCTATGTTCATATTAGTTTGACATTAGCTAAGACAACAGCCCTCATCCCCCCTGGGCTCCTCTTCCCACTCTAGGACCCCACTGTCGCAGTGGTTCCACTTGATTTGACCTACCACTCACACCTTCAGAAGGTCTGGGGTTAACTCCCTGTTTACTGTGGGTTTCCCTATATCCTGAGATTAAAAACTTAAGTGCAAGTAGTTTATTTGAGAGGTAATTTCAGGACACACCTGACACGGGGAATGAGAGGGTGAGTTAGGGAAGAAAAGGCAGCCAACACAAGGTACATAATCAGGCAGGTTACCTCCAGGGACACCTGCAGCACCTTCCCACCAGGGAACTCTGGGAACCAGCAGAGATTATGTGCCTTAGAGTTATCTTGCTCGAGGGTGAGGGAGCTGAAGTATTTATATACCCTGTTTCCAGAGACTTGATCCTTCTGGTTTACATCACATGGACTGAGCTGGCTCTGGTGGTCAGAGAGTCCTCATGCAAAACAGTGCAGGTGCTGGTATTAGAAGTGAGGTTGGCCTGCAGGGAATTAAGTAAGTGCTGAGATGACACAGGCAGCGCCCTGACAATGCCTGTGCTCTGTGCTTTCTCTACACTCGTTTTTGTCCCCACACCTCTTAAGGGGGTTAAAACTTGCCCCTTGCCTCACGTCTCACATCTCACCTTTATCTCTTTCCCCCAGTGCTGTGAGCTTTTCCTTTCTCTTCTTTTTTAGGTGGGGGGAGAAAGAAGGGATTCTGGTTCTACCAGAGGTCTATACTGCCTACTTTCTGGATGGGCTTTTTGCTTTGTTTATTTTGAGTTGTGAATGGGTCAGTATTTTCCTCCATCTGCTGCTGCCCGCACCATGTCCCACAGACATTCCACGACGATATGGGCTTGTTGAGAGCACCATCCTTGCTTTCTAATGTGGAGATCGAGTCCTTCCTTTTATCAAATGTCTAGACTTTTCTTGTTAATTTCTGTTGGTAGATCAGAGGAAAGGATTTATATATGTACACTCAAACTGGCATCTCAAAATGCAAGTAGTATGACTTATTCCCAGAAGGTATTCTCACTGCATTATCTTAGGGACATTTGAACTTATGTGTATTTAATTTAATAACAGTTATTTAAATAAAAAAGCAGGCAGAAGCAGCTGCATTATTCACTTGGTTCAAAGACCATGTGTGTTTCCCCAACATTAACTTCCTGTACTTAAACTGACAAACCCCAGATAAATGCAATAACTTCTTCACAATTCACCATGATCAGCTCTTTACTTCTAACAGCGACAATTGTATTTCTCATTAACTTGTCCACTGCTGATCCTTGGAGTGTTTGAATCTTTAAAAAAAATTGTAAGAAACTGTCATAGCTCCTGTAGGAGACTGAAGAAGTAAAGAAAGAAGCTATTGTGGTTTTCTCCTGGAGTTAAGGATGCTGCTTGGGTCTTGAGCCAAAATTTCATCATGTCTTCCTCCTCTGCTGTTGTGCTAAATCTCACATATGCTATTTGTAGTTGATGCTCTTGGGCATGTGATGGGTGCAGTAGGGGAAGCTTCAGTGGGAAGCTTAAGAGAAGGACGGGGACTCTAGAATGTCTGGACTGCAAAGAGGAAAGCTGACATTTAAAAGCGAGAGTTTTGGATTGACTTCATATCCTTCACATGACTTTAGCATCATTGGCTGAGTTGAGGTCAGAGTGAGATCCCTCATGTTACTCTAGTTTCTTACCAGAAAGGAAAGTTTTAGCTTCCTGAGTGTACAGACAGCGGCTGGCTGTTGGCCAAGCCAGCTTCCTTTTCTTCCTGGGCACATAGCTAGATCATGTGTCCCAAAACTCTCTTGCAGGCCGGTGTAAATTATTCTAGCCAATGGAATGTGAACAGAGTGATGGGCCACCATCTTCCAGGCCAGGCCCATAAAAACCTCCCATCCATGTCTCCGTACTTAATCCATTTATGCCCTATGGGGGGCATGCTGATCTTGGAAGCTACATGAGGAATATGGCTTCTATTCACAAGAGAAAAGGAGCCGGGGTCCTTGAATCACCACTTGGAGGAGAGCCAGACACTGATCCAAAACACCTCTTTTATCTTTACGGGAAGAAAAATAAATTTTTATTGGGTTTGAGCTACTATGTATAAATATTTTACAGTAGCTAATATTATCTTGACTAATATATCCAAGGTCTGGAGGCAGACCAGAGAATGCCAGAATTAGAGCCTGTACCCTCATCTCCATCTCAGAGACCACTTCTCGAGGCGTCTAAACTGGGACAGTTGGTAGGAGGAGTGGTCTGAGAAAGCAAGTGCTAAGATAGAATTTTGGAGTTGGAGCATCTGCTGTCCAGCTGGCCACATGGATCGCAGTAGGTGAGGCTTGGAGAGCCCCTCACATAAGGTAGCAGTGACAGTGTGAGCTGGGATGGTATTCTGAGGAAGAGAAAGCACCAGATGATACAGGGTATCCAGAATTTGGGAAATGGGGGCAAATGGTATCTATAAACTCAGAGGAATTGGATGGCTGTTGCTCAGCTCAGTTGGCACATTGGAAACACATAAGGAAAGACTTTGAGTGATTAATGGGCAAATAAAAGTGAAGTGTGAAAGTCAGAGGCCCTCCTTGGTAACAGAGAAAGGGACCCTCATGGCCCAAACCTGAGGGCAGAGAAAGCTGAGGCCCAGGCCCAGGACTTCATCATGAGAGCAGCAGAAGATAGATTTCCAGCTGAGTCCCATCTGAGGGACCTGGTTGGGAAAGAAGGTGACCGTGACACATGGAACAGGAACATTTGAGTCGATACCCCCAGATCTTGAGTTCCCAGACTCCCCTAAACTGTCGGAGTCTGCAGAAGTGGTCACTAGCACTGCTCCCTACCCTCCTCGCCTGAAGATGAGGCAGAAGCCTCCTGCGAGGCCGGGTGCTGCATTCGGGATCTGCCCCCTCCCTCTGCCCTGGCCGGAGGCCACAGCTGGGCTTAGGTCTCAGGTTGACTCAGTGGGGGTGTGTCACGCCGGGGGATGGAGGAGATTGAACACAGACTGTCCCTGATTCATGACGGTTGGGCTAACTACTTTTTGACTTTACACATTCAGTAGAAACTGTACTTCAAATTTTGAATTTTGATCTTTTCTGGGGCTAGTCATAGGAGGTCCCATTCTCTCTGCTGATGTTGGGCGGGGCAGTGAGCGCAACTCCTGGTCGGCCGCGCCATCACCAGGGTAGACAGCCGAGACACTTACAACCGTCCCGTCCCAGACAGCCATTCCACTCTTCACTTTCAGTGCAGCATCCATAAGTCGCATGAGATGTTCAACACTTTGTTATCAAATAGTCTTCTTTTTAGCTGATTTTGCCCAACTGTAGGCTAATGTAAGTGTTCTGAGCACGTTGAAGGTGGGCCAGGCTAAGATATGATTAGGTGTATTAAATGCATTTTCAACTTATGATGCTTTAACTTGTGATGGGTTTATCTGGACACAACCCCATTGTAAGTTGAGAATGATCTGTAGGCTCCCAAAAGTGAGACAGGATCGGTAAGCATGTGTCCCGGGGAGCCCGGCCAGTGCCTGTGGGGCTGAGTTCTGAGAGTACTGGGTCAAGGGAGAGAAAGGCAGAGCTGGATCACAGAGGTTATTGGATTGAGAGCATTCTCCTGGGACACGAGATTTAACACCATGCTGAGGACCCGGAGAAATGTGTAGCTGTGCTGTTAGCAGGGCTTCTAGGAGCATGAAAAAAGCCATGTGGATGGTTAGGGGAGCTCTGATGTGCTGCCCAGATCCCCACGTGGGACTGAAGGTCTTACATCTCTGTTTGCTGGGGCACTGCAGACTGTTAGCCATGAGCTGTTGGTCCCCTGCAGAACTGCATCGCTGAAGACAGTCACCTCACCCAGGGCAGCCCCTATTGACACGTGTATGTGGAGTCGTAACTCGAGATGACTCTGAAAGGCCATCTTCAGAGCGTTCCCTGAAGCCAGCTGAGGCTTGTATTGTGTCCAGCTTCTCTCTCTGTCCTGTTCTGCTGCCTGCTCAGGGAACGATGCAGGAGTGTTTGCTACCTGAGCCTGCTTCCTGGGGAACCCAACCTGCTGGGAGCTCTTAGGGGGGTCTCTCAGTGCAGACCAGCATAGTACTTCTCAGTGAATCCAACACAGCTGCTCTTCCTCCAGGGCTGGAAGAGGTCACTGGCTTAAGGGCCTTGGATGAAGACACACATCTCCTCAAACCCTGGAATCCTAATCCATGCAGAGAGATGCCCACACCTTGAAAGGCTCAAGGGGACAGAGACCAACCAAAGGGATGGCAGGTTCACACCCTCAGCTCATATCCATTCTGAAGCCTGTGCTTACTGAGCAGAAGGTGGACAGAGGTGATGTGAAGCCAGGCTGAAGCTGATCACAGACATGGTAATCTCTCCATGCATCCATGCACCCACCCATGCCTCAGTACAGCCACCATGCTTCCACCATGCGTCCATCCAAGCATCTCTTCATTCTAAGCATACATACAGAGGAGTACTTTGCACAAGGCGCAGTGCTCAGCACAGGGGGTTATGAGATGAATAGGACTCAGAGCCCATCCTCAAGGATCTCACAGTCCAGGGGAGGAGACGGATGCATTCACAGGTCCAGGGCTGTGTGATAAGAGTAACACGGGAGCCCCATGAGCCTGGGAGATGGAGGGACCATGCTGCTTGTGTTCTCCTGAAGGAAGGGAGGGTGGAGCCTGGCTTTGAAGGGTGTGTAGGGGTTTTACAGGTGGGAAGTAGGAGGAACAGTGGTGCTTCTGTCAGAGGGAATGGTATCCTCAAAGCCAAAGAAGAAAGATGGATTCCCCAGCATGAGATTAGGACATGGTGAGGCAGAGAGGCAGAGATGGGAGGCTAGGAGGGCTGGCAGGAGAGTGGCACACAATTTAGATTTGATCCTGTGCACAGTTGGGGCCAGAAAGGACCTTCAGGGCAGGGTACAAGGGAGTTAAACACAGTATGGAGAAGGGACATTGAGGCAGGGTGGGGAACCAGGGAGAAGGCTCCTGGATACATCGAGGGAAGATATGGATGAGCTGGAAAGAGATGGGGACAGTGGAGGTGCTCAGGAGGTGGAACCGGTGGGGCTTGGTTATGTATATGTGGCAGGTGAGGGAGACAGTCAAGGCCAGGATCCTTCTGTTATTTCTCTCTTGGGAGTCTGGGGATGTGATGGTGCCAGAAGTTGAGTGTGGATGAAAGGAGACCCAGGTTCATTTGAGAGAGAGAGTAAGCGGCTCACACACCTGGAAAGATTCCGGTTTGTTCCTCTAGAGGGAGGTGGGTACCGAACTCTGTCTGTGGGGACTCAGCAGGCTCTGGGCTCTTCTCACCTCCGTTGTCCTGGCGCTGTACTTGTGTGCATGTGGCCTAGTGTAAAATTAGACACTTTCGGCATTCAAGTCACACTGTGAATCCACTTTAATGTCACACCTAACCCTTTGACCCACAAACAACGTTGGAACCGAGGGTGGGATCTGTAGTTTTCCTTTCTGAATTCCATTGTTAGATTTGGCCACCACCCCTACCTGGCAAGACCTTCCTGAAACCTGATTCTGTCATTCAATGAGTGTGGGTGAAAATTAATCGTAACAGTTAAAGGCTGAATTCCAGGATTTTAAGCAGTTCTCCAGCCCCTTTTAGAAGAGTTTGACTGCTCAAAGTTGGGGTGGGTGGAGAGCACATGGGGGACTGGTGAGGTGAATGCCTTGTTCTGTAACATTTTTGTGAAACGCTGAGACTGAATATATGTGTGTGTGTGTGTATGTGTGTGTGTGATGCCGTACCAATGCCTAAAAGAGAGAGAGAAATGAAGCAGGTAAGATGCCCAACCTCCATCATTTATCTCAAGTGCTGAGCACAGATTCAGGTCAGTTGTCATTTTCCAGGCCAGGTCTGTCATGTCAGTCTCTGTGGGGCCAGTGCCCAGTTACTCTGAGCCAACGCTCACTGCTGTCTCCACCTCAGAGACTCTGTGCTTGGCCTTGGGCATCAAAGATGACTCCTCTCACCACCTGCCCTCTCAGAGCTCCCAGGCTGGTGGGAGAGGTCCTCGATGGCTCTTTGACTCTGATCCCTTCTGTGCTGTGGGAACCCAGCCCCTAGAGGCAGCTGGAATCCAAGGACAAGTTGAACAGACCAGGCGCTGACTTCTTGTGTGGCTGTTTTTTTTCAGCCTCAGTTTCACCAGCACTAAAATGGAAGGAATAATCTGTGCTTCATATACGCATGAGGATTAAATGATAGACCTGAGCTGGAATGCTGCGAGCAAGCACCTGGGATTTGATAAATTGGGGGTGGGGGTAGGAATAGGGGGTAGGTTGCCAGGGTCCTAGCAACACAAGGATTCTAGGAGTCCCTAGGGAGATGTGTTCCAGATCCCCAAGTCTGGCTTGGAAATGATGGACCAAACCAGAGAGGAGCTTCTGAGACCAATGCTGTGTCTGTCACCCAGCAGGCCACTCATGGGCCTTTCCTAAGCTTTCTGGAAAGGTAGCTATGTTAAGACCACCAGAAGTCCTGAGGGCTGTGGTACCTGGAGCCTGCAGCTTTCACACCAACAGCTCCTACAAGGAGAGGGGAAGAAGCTCTCTGTGCAGACACCAGCCCCCTCCCCATGTCAGATGCCCCACAGAGCCGGGTGGAGCTGTGGGAGCCCTGGGCAGGTGCAAATGGTGTGACTGTAGCCAGCCTGGTCCCAGAAGAGGGGACTGGCAGACACCGCAGGGCAGCAAACAAAAGCAGAAACAAACAAACAAAAACAAACAAACAAACAAAAAACACCCTCTGGGGCTGCTCAGAAATGTTCAGGAGAACTTTGAGGTGGGGCATGGGTGAGGACTCAGGGCAATATATGACAGTTGAAGTTCCTTTGTAATCTATTTTTTTTTTACTGTGGTAAAAGACACATAACATAAAATGTGTCCTTTAAACCATTCTACAGTGTACAATTCTGTGGCATGATGTACATCATTCACACTATTGCATAACCATCACCAGTACCTAGTTCCAAAACACTTTCATCATCCCAAAGGGAAACCCCATTAGTAATCCCGCCCCACTTTCCCTCCCCCCAGCACCCACACACTAATCCGCTTTCTGTCTCTAGGGATTTGCCCATTCTGGACACTTTCTATAAATGGAATCATGCAGGTGTGACTTTTTGTGTCTGGTTTCTTTCACTGAGCATAATGTCTTCGAGGTCCCTCCGTGCTGTAGCGTGCATCAAAACAGCATTCCTATTTCATCTCATGCTGCACAGAGCCTGCTATCCCAGGCACATAGATAAAAATCAATCCCACCTCTTTCCCCCATTCACAAATTTACTGCCACCTGTTGGTCCGCTCAGAGTGAAGGGACAGGTGCCCAGGAGTTGGGACGCTTTGTTTCTTGGAGGGTGTGTGAAATTCCAAGCTCGGGCGGCACTAACCGCGCACGCGGCCAGGGGGCAGCATGTTCCAGCGGAGGAGCGGCTGTTCAAGCCGCCTGGCTCTGGGCACGTTCACCGCTTTTCCATCACGCATGTTTCAGATGTTCTGCTCCAGCCAAACAAATTGTCTGGGCTCAGTTTCTGAGAAATCATTGTCAAGAATTGCTGAAGCAGTTTAATTCTAAAGCACATATTTATACGGGGCTCCAAAACTCACATCCCTGCGCACGGTTATAAATGGAAAGGAGAGAAAGTTTAATCAGGAAAGAGATTAAGTCTGAGCGGGGAGGGCGGTGGAGATGCAGCCAGCAGGTGTGGATTTCGTGAACCCCACTGGGGCAGCGCCGGTGGAACAGGGGTTGCGGGTTGGAACTCCCCTTGGACTCAGACCCATTGACAAGCTGCTTTGGAAAAATGATGAAAATGATGTGTGAGAGACGCCAGGGACTGTGTGTCCCACTGGACGTCTGGGGCTGCATGGTGAAGTTTTCCTGTTTAGTGTTTGGGAGATGCCAGCCTGCCACCCAGTCGGGGACGCCCTGCTCCTGCCTCCCCTGCCCCGTGCCTGCCCTCAGCTCAGGTTGAAGGGGGCAGGTAAAGTCAGTCACATGGAAGGAGGCAATTGGAGCCCTGACTCTAGACGAAAGAAGATGGGCAGATTCTTGCTGACGGAGATCCTCTGCCCTCTTCCCCACTGTGCTTGCTTGTCTTCCTCAGATGCAGGTCAGCTGCAAGAGGTCGCTGCTTGAAAGACCCAGGGAGGCGTTGACATGCCGTACAGTATGGGCCCGGAGACAGAGCCACGGTGTCCCAGATTCAGGATGAAAAGCATAAGAGGAAGGGGAGGAAGCCTTAGGCTTAGAGACAGCAGAGCCTCTAGCCAGAATTGCTGTGTGATCTTGGCAAGTCCCTGTCCCTCTCTGGTCCTCAGCTTCGTAATCTGTAAGTGGAGTATATCAGACCCATTCAGATTCAGAAACAAACATGACTGAACAGCTTTTATATACCAGACCCTGTGCTAAGATCTCACATGTTTACAATGTTGTTTAACTCTCAAAACAGACCTCCAGGAAGGCATTCTGACCCCAATTTTACAGATGAGGAAGTGGGGGCTTAGATAGGGATGGCACACAGCTGGCAGGAACTGAAGGCCCTGCATCCCCATTTGAGGTGTGGAGGCAGCTTGGCTCTGATCCCTGTGTCTCCAGGCACACACCATTTAGGGGATCTGTAGCATGCATCCTGCCTGCCAGCCACAGAGTGAAGCAGATTCCAGCCCTGGAGTTTCCTGGCCACCATGACTTTAAAAAGTTCATGTTAGAAGGAAATCTTTACTGCAAAAACCAGCTTTATTCACGGTGTCCCACATAAAGTTATCAAACTTTGAAAGAAAAGAAAGGCTAAATCTACATTATATTCTTTGACACACGAGGCAGTGTAGCTCCATGAACACAGGCTTTTGGATTCAGAGGCCTCTGTTCAAATCTCAGCTCTGCCACTTACTGGCACTGTGGCCTTGGACAGGTTGTCCAACCAGCCTCTCTGTCCTCGAGATTTCTCTTTGGTAAAATGGGGGTGATAATAATGATTTAACTACTTTACAGGAATTGGTGAGATGTCTTGCTAAACTGTAGCTATAATGCACATACACTGATTAAATGAGAAGTCTGAACTACATTTAATGTCAACCGAAATCCACCACATGTGTTAAAACCTACATCACTTGCAACAGCCCATCTTGAAGAGATAAGGACTGAAAATGCTGGGACGGGTAGGTCTGGGGTTTGAGGGGTGTGTAATTCATTCGAGACTTTTCAAGGCTTTGGCCATAGGAATGAAGAGTGGGCCCTCATTCTTCTCAGCAACCTTCAACTTTATTTATTAAACCCCACTTTGTGTTTAATCTTTCTTTTCTGTGGCCATCCAGCAAAACACCGTAATTTTCTAATACTGTACAGTGCCAACATCTTGGAGGGTTTCAGGACAGACCCTAGAAGCCAGCAACCTCTGCATTGTAACAGTCAGATACAGGAATCCTTGAAAGGCATGTGACTCTCTAAAGCTGGGAACTGAAGCAGTTTTTCTTTAAGCGTTTATTACAAATACAAGCGTTATTTGTATTCAGCACAGACCGAAGAGAGACTAAGCAGTTGGTCCTTTTTATTGCAGTTGAAATCTGGCCTGATCTGGCAACCCATTTTAGAATCAGACACTGAATAAAGTTCCCAAGACATGTGGGGAGGTGTGACAGTTTCTGTTTGTAGCGCTGGAGTGTTGGGTGTGGGGGTGTCTGCCTGCGTGGGCTAGACACATGGTTCTCCAGGGAGCCTGCGGGCTACAGGCTTACCTCACTCTCGGCTGATGATGATGAGATTGAGAATAAGGGATGCCACATGACTGTTTATTTTTCACTAAATTAAGAGATCCCCAAGGTCAAGTACAACTGTCAGAGACTCAATTCCAACCAGCTTAAATAAAAAAGTGAATTTGTGGGCTCCTAGGGCTAGGAAGTCCATGGTTCTAGCTTCAGGCATGGCTTGATCTAGGGGTGTCTTAGGTTGGATTCCCTAGAAGCAGAGCTTGCAGTGGGGATTCTCGTGCAAGTGACTTACTGAGAGAGTGCTTTCAGGAGGAACTGCAAGGGAGTGAATCTCTATGCAAGACAGAGCAGAAAAAAGAGCCAATGAAGAATGCTGTTTCAGCTGGAATCTAGATTCGGCCTGACCCCACGGGGAGCTCTGGAGTGTGAATAACATCACAGAACTGTCCCATTCTTAAGGAAAGAGGCCTGGCCTTTTGTCCTCCCATGTTAGTCACTGGCTATGTGCCGTCTCTAGAATGGGGCACATAGCCTCCTGGGACTTTCTAGGTAAAGCAGCTCTCTTTGGCTGAGGGTAATTCTCTTAAAGGTTTCAACCGTGCACTGTTAGCAATCCACAATTACAGTCAACACTTACATTCGGGGGCACAGTGTGGTAGCGGGTGTCTGGGCAAGGCACCAACATTGTCTACACCAAGGGGCTCAAGCAATGATTCAGGGTCTCATCTCTCATCCCCCTTCTAAGGTTTGCTTCTTGGCTTCATTCTCAAACAGAATGGGGACAAGATGACCACCAAAGGCCCTGAGCTAATTTTATGTCTTCCACGCAGCTTAGAAAGAAGAGAGGCCTGATCTCTCCTGGTGTTAAATATTTAGTTTCCTGGATTAGCCCCACACTATGTCATGCTCTCCTCTCTGTTGGAGAAGGTGGGCGGCTCTAATTAAACCTCATGGATAAGTTTGTCCACAATGGGTTTATATTTCTAGAAGAGGGAGGGATGCTGAGTAGGCAAAAACCCAGCAGCAATCACCTGCTGGGCTCTGAACTATTTTAAGCTGGAAGGGCATTCTGCATGGAGGGAACAGCATGTGCATGGCTGTGAGGTGCACCATCTACTTGGGGTGGCAGAAGTGGGCTAGATGGATGGGAGGAGGAAGGTAGGGAAGGAGCAGATGGGGAGGACGACACACACAAGTGCAGCTCATCAAGGGCCTTGTGGACTAACAGAGGAATACCAACTTTATCCTGAAAATTATGGGTTTGGTTTGAGGTTCTTCTGAATCTATACTGTCTCTTCCTTATACCATGCTTACCCCAAAGGTCTCGTGTCAACCCACCAGTAAGGCTAGAGATTGTGGGTTAAATCCAGCCAGTGCCAATATCAAAGGGACCCATTCCAGGGGCAGAATTCAGTAGCAAGGTCAAGGGCAGTGGTCCCATGAGTTGGCGGGGGAGGGGGGTAGGTGGACATCACCTATGAAATTTGAGGTCATGGTCCATTTTAAACAGGTCTCAGTCAAGAGCTGTGATGAGGGTATGTTGACCAAGTCTAAACAGCCAGTTCCAAATGGACTGGGGTCAGAGTCAGCCCTGTCTTGAGGGAAATCTATTGTTCTCTTCAGGGAAATTGAGGCAGAAACCCAGCTGTGAGGGTCAGGTCAGCTCACAACAGGGAGAAATTGAAGATTACAGTTCTTCTCAGGGAGCAAGTGGGATTCCAACTCTCTCCATGCGGAGCTGAAGGTGCCAGAGTTCAACAAGGGAGATACATTTGTTCAGTTTATTCTTGCTGCTATTACAAATAACCGCTGTCATTTTAGCAGCCTAATATGAGTGTTTACCATTGGGATGCCCACATTCTTCTATTGTGTGGGTCCACCATTCCCCAAGGTCTGCATCCAGGCAGAAGAGAACATGGAGAAAACACACCTTGCTCAGGAGAGACACCAATCACTTTTGTTCATAAGCAGTTGGTGAGAATTGATCACATGATTCCACTTAGCTGCAAGGGTAGCTGGGAAATGTAGTCCTGGCTGGGCTGGGCTCCTCAGAGAAAACTCTATAACCACAGAAGGGGAGCATGCATTTTGGCGCATAGCAGGCCATTCCTGCTATAGGAGCCACGCTCCATCAGAAGGAGGCCTCAGTGAGCCCAGCTGGGGAGTGGGATCATGTCTTTGCCCTGCCGATAAGCAATTGTCCCTGATACAACTCAGCCCCTGAAACAGTCTGAACAGATTTGAGCTCTTTCCAACCCAACAGACTGTGGAATTGGACCGAGGAGATAAGGAGTCAGTGAAACACGGAGCTTTGCAAAGTACACAGGAAAAATAAACAAATGCATGAAATGACAATTTCCCGAAAGTGGGACCTGGGTTCTGGGAACAGCTTCTGAGTACACAGGGTTTGAGATAAATCTTGTTTCTCTGCTGCAGCTTCTGTTTGTGCTCGGGCTGCGTTTGATCAACTCGATTTCTGTTTGGAATCAAGGACCTTCTCCCGCTCGTTTATTCCCAGCCTTCTCCTGGATCCGCAGTGCATGTGTGTGTAAGGCTGAATTCATAGCCTGAGGCATCCTCTCAGCAGCTCCTTGTCATGATCTAAATATAGACGCCTCACCTCGGGTGCAGAGCAGGGAGGGGAGAGCCTGCTCTGCAGACACCTTGCCGCGGCATTCTTGGTGGAGGGTCGGAGGACGGGATTCCAGTCTCAGCCTCTCCTCTTACTCTGTGTGACCTTGACAAGTCACAAGACCTTGAGTACTGGTTCCTGCATCTGTAAAATGGGAACAGCTGCCATGATGAAAACAGATGAGGAGTCCAAAAGAGTGCTGTAAACTGTAAAGTGCTGTGCCCACATTAGTGATGGTGGGCAGGGGCCGCAAATGGGTTAAAGCACAGACTCAAGAGCCGGCTGTCTGAATCTTGCCAGTTCGCGACCTGGCTTGGCTACTTTCTAACACTGTGAAGTGGGTAAGTTACCGCAGGCACGCATCTGCCCCTCAGCTTCTCATGTATTCAAGGAGATGATAGTAGTACCTGCCTCGCGAGGAGGTTGTGGCATCAAGTGAGCTAATGCACGGGAAGAGTATCTGGCCTTTGGTTCCTGCTCCAGAAACCCTGGTGGTTATCACCTCCGCATGTGTACGGTGCATTTTCTGTCCGCTGGATCTTTGTTCCTTTGGTTTCAACCCGCTGCAGCACCTTTCCCCTAGTTCCCACGGGTGGGGTCTGAGGCTCAGCGACAATGCTCACTCTTCTGGGAAGCTTGCCCTGGTACCAGAGTGACAGTGTGACCCGACCAGGTTTGTTGTGCCCGATACACAGCAAGCCACAACGCTGAGACGCCGAGGTTTGCAGCAAAGAGAGGGTTTATTTACAAGGCAGCCAAGTGAAGAGATGGGAAAATACGTCTCAGATCTGCCTCCCAAAGGTGAGGGGCCTGGGGTATTTAGGAGACAAAGAATGAAGAAGCAGGGGGGCGTGGGGAAAAGTGATTAGGAAAAGGTGTGGTCATCATTCTGTGCAGGTGTAACTAAGCTACAGGCCTCTGCAAGTTCAGATGATCTGAGGATGGAGTTTTCAGCCTTCTGAGGTCAGTCACCATGTGGACACCCACGCATGTCCAGTTGGAGGGTCATTGGTCCTATCCATTCTTAATTAGCCCAACTCAAACTACACACAGCTGACTCCAAGTTTCTGGAAAACTTGGACAAACATCTTATTGTTTGAGGACATGCAAGTCCTTGATTACTGAAGGTGGGTGAAATGGATGTCACTAATGTTTATCCAAGGTTTCAACGGGTTGCCCAGATCCCAGGCGTGCTGGTGCCTCATGCAGGCGTGCAACAGGGCAGAACTGCCTGGTGTCACCGTAAGAAATTTTCCTCTGGTGCCTGAAGTTCCAGTGAATCGACCCTCTGCTGGGATACTTGGGTACATGTCTCTTCTCTCTTACTAGACAGGGATCTCTTCAAGGGCAGGGAATTTGGGTTTGGGTTATGCTTGCTGCTGTAGCACACAAGCACCAATATTTTAATAGTTCAGCACACTCACATTTATTATCCCAGGCCAGCCCCGGGCATCTAGAAGGAGGACCACATTATGTCCTGAATGAATGAAAGAATGAACAAAGGAATGGTCAAAGGGCTTCCTGGGATCTTACAACACTTGAGGGAGAGAGATTTACCCGGAAGCTCCCGTGAGCTCAGAGGGAAGGGTGCGAGGGAGGGTGGCAGGATAAGAGGGCCCAGGCTCCCAGAGTAGCAGGGCGAGAGGCAGAAGGAAGGGAGCAGCTAGCCTAGAGTTCTCTAGGTTCCTTCCTCTTAACTGCCGTGCTGCCTGAGGCTGGCTCCCTAGACCTGGGTCTATTGCGCCATTTACATACAAAAGCAGGGAGGGCTGCTTTTTATTTCAGGACAATGGGACCTATGTGATACACTGGTGCCTTTTCTCAAAATATAACCTGAACACTGGCACTCACAGTATGATCCCCAGACTGGTAGATTCAGCATCGCCCGGGGCAGAAGCAGAATCTCGCGCCCAGCCCAGCCCTCCTAAGTCAGAACTCCCCGGATGGATTCGGGTAGTCTGTTTTGACAAGCTCTCCAAGTGATTCTGCTGCGAAGCACTGGTCTCCAAGGTGCTGCTTCCTTCCAGGGAGCTCCGTGGGTGCAGTTCTGGGGATGCCTCCTCTCTCTCCTCCTTCCTTCCACGTTTATTTAGACACTCCACTCTGGTGTCCTGCAGACAATACTAATCCTCTGAAACACCATCTTTATGACCACACAATAGCTGCCCTGCGTCCAGTAAGCTGTCCGCACCCCAGTGCTCCTAGTAGACTCTGCCCACGTGTACTGCAGGCTTCTCAAGGCTGAGAACCATTGGTCTAGTACACCTGGCTTCCAGGTCCCCCTGGCTGCCATCTTACACCACTGTGATTTACGTATGCACGTGTGAGGGGCAGCACCTGTTAGAAATATACATCAGGCGGGTTTTACTCTTGTATCATAAAAATGGATATATCTGCCACCCATAAAGTTTTATTTATTGCTAAGGGTTCATTATATATGCATGAAAAACCAACTAATTTAACTCTCTGGCAGTAACTTCTTGCCTGAGGCTGGATACATGATTGGGATTCAGGGTTAGGTGGGGGCCGTTAAGGTGAGTTTGAGAGGGTTGGACCTGCAGCCAGGTGCCAAGGGTCTGGAGGTATAAGGCGGGGTTCCAATCCTGGCCTGGCATTGCTAGTGCTATGATTTTAGGGAAGTCTAGCCTCTCTCAGCCTCAGTTTCTCACCTGTAAAATGGGGATAATCATACCTCTTGCCTGGCGTTATGTTAGCAATGAAAATAACACAGTATTTCATCAAACCAAAGCCACTGACCACTAACTGTAAGGTGCACTTTTATTTTACGCATCACTGAGAAAGAAAAAAGTGCTGCTAACTAAACTAGTTTCCACGCTTTTTAATCACTTAGAATTTTTATTTTATGCTTGTTGAAAGAGCTGTTTTAAATTCATTTAGACATAGATTCTAGGAACGCTTGCATACATAAAAAAGGAAAATACAAGCAAAATAAATTGGTGAAGGTACTCCTAAAACTCTTCTGCATTCACAGTTTAATTTCTCAGAACACTTTTTGACTCAGACGTAGCTATCTGTATTTTCCCACATAATCCTGTCCTTTGTGCTACCTAGAGGTCCCCGATGCAGCAGTTCTTGGAAGAGTGCTCTCAACTCTGTCCCCAGGATTTTTTTTTCCAAGCTGCCCATTCTGCAAATTTTGATGCTGGAATTTTTAGAATTTACCAGGAGGTGTCAAAGGAAGGTTTGCAGATAACAGCTGAGACTCGACAACCCTGTCTTTAAGAAATTGAGAAACAGAAGCAAAAGGATATATATCTTAGGGATGAAGAGGAGGAGATTGAGCTGGTAGGAATAGGCTCCTAGAAATTGGCAATGGAGGCTAAGTCCCGTTTACAAGCTGAAGAACCAGGGGCAACCATGTCCAAAGGCAGGAGAAGATGGGTGTCTCTGCTCAAGTAGAGAGAGCAAATCCATCCTTCCTCTGCCGTTTTGTTCTATTCAGGTGCTCAGCACACTGGGGAGGGTGGTCTTCTCTGCTCAGTCTGTTTTCTAACCCAAATCTCTACCAGAGACACCCTCACGGACCCACCCAGGAATCATGTGCTACCTGCTACCTGGGCATCCCTCAGGCCCGTGAGTTGATACATTAAGTTAACCATCACAGTCTGGAAGCGGTTTGTTGATTGAAATGTGGCTCCTGCCCCTGTGCACCAAGACTCCCCAGCAGCAAGTTGAAGGGTGCACAGCCACAACCCCGCTGCGACTGCTGCCTCCCCTGGCGGCCAGACACATCCGCATTTCAGAGATGTTAAAATGGGAGAAGAAGTTGCATCTAGAATCAGTCAAACGTGACAGATGTAGAATGCTTGTCAGTGAGCGTAGCGCATAATGATGGGTAGGAAACTAACAGTTGCTGCCCGCCCTCTGTGTGCCAGGTGTATTTTAGCTCGGGCTGCCAGGTCAAAACCACAGATCTGGGGGCTTAAACAACAGAAACTAATTTTCTCTCAGTTCTGGAGGCTCAGAGTCTGAGACCAAGGTGTGGGCAGGGTTGGTTCCTTCTGAGGCCTCTCTCCGTGGCTTGGAGGTGGCCGTCTTCTCCTGTGTCTTCACATGGTCTTCCTTCCTTGTGTGTCTCTGCTCTAATCTCTTTGTGTAAGGACGCCAGTCATAATGGCTTAGGGTCCATCCTAAGGACCTCATTTTAACTTCATCACCTCTTTAAAGGCCCTCCCTCCAAGTACAATCCCAGTCTGAGATATTGGAGGTCAGGGCTTCAACATAGCAACTTGGTGTTGGGGTCACAAGCCAGCCCCTAACACAGGCCCAGTGTGAGTGCTCTGCAAACAGGCTCCCCTTTCAGCTGTGCGGTCATCAAATTGGGTTTTATCTGCATTTTACTGATTAGGAAACTGAGGCTGTGAGTGATTATCTGTCAGAGATCCCCCAGCTGCTTGGGGGAAGATTTGACTTTCACACCCCAGAGAGTCCTCTGCTGTACCTTTCCTGCAAATTTCTCCTGTTAAACTGTGCTTTATGGAGCCTGAGGGGGTGCCAGTCATGGCTACCTCCTCTTACTCCCCTGACCCCTGAAGTTGCGGGGTGGGGGTGGGAGGGAGGAGCCTCATTTCCTGATCACTGCCCACCTCCCCCCCATATGTGAATCAGAGCTCTTCCAATATCTTACTGAACATTATATGTCTCCCTTATACATTTTTATTTGAAGAACGGGTGGCTGAGCAGTGAGCCTTGGACACTCCTATGTTACACAGTATGTTAGTTTCCTAGGGCTGCTGTACATGTTATCACAAACTGGGTGGCTTAATACAACAGAAACTTATTCACTCAGTTCTAGAGGCTAGATGTCTGAAATCAAGGTGTCAGCAGGGCCATGCTCCCTCTGAAGACTCTAGGGGTGGGTCCTTTCCTGTCTCCTCCTAGCTTCTGGTGGTTACCAGCATTCCTTGGCTTGTAAGTGTATCCCTCCAATCTGTCTCCATCCTCATGTGGTCTTCGTCCTCGATGTGTGTGCGTCTGTGTCTTCTCTTCCTATAAGAGCACCGTTCATACTGAATTCAGGGCTTGCCTAAATCCAATGTGTCCGTACCTTAATGACATCTGCAAAGACCCTATTTCTGAATAAGGTCTCATTCACAGGTACCTGGGGTTAGTACTTCAGCAAATCTGTTCGGGGGACACAACTTGAACAGTAACACATAGTGTGGTTAAGCAAGAGCGTGTGTTAGAGTGGAAGCTGGCATCACAAATGTGGGACTTGGAGGCAGAGCCCAAAGATAATGGATGAAGCTGAGAGTGGTCACAGGGGTCAGGAGTGATGGAGTGGGGTCCAAGAGAGAAGGTGGACTGACTTCATCTTTTGGGGGGACATACATAATCTACCTATCATTTGATGAGATTGTTGGGTCTGAGCTGCTCTCTGCTCATTCCTCTGTCCCATACATTTGCTCCTAAAACATTCAACAGGGAGAAGGCAGAGTGGATGACGGTTAGCAAGCACCGGGACCACCCTCTACTTTTCTCCTTACTGATGAGGCAGAAGTCTTTGAAGATACCAGGGGGCTCTGCTTTGAATCTGAGGCATCACAGAGTTTAATTCTTTTATAATCCATGATGCGGAGCTTCCAAAAATATACCTATCCCTTAAGCAGTTTTCATTATGGATGTTAGTTGCTCAAACCTTGACTAATTCAGGTTAACTTAGATCCCAGTGGAGTTTTTTTCTTTTTTTCTCCCAGCATCCTCTGATGTCAGGCCAAACAAAAATTCACATAGAGGATGTGAGTTCCACACTTCTCCCGGCATTATATCAAGACGGCTCTGGGAGTGTATTAATAGCCTGGAGTGGTGGTACAAATGGTTATTTATATGTGTAGATGATGGCTAAAGTACACCCTCCAGTAATTATTCACAATTAACAAGCACTTCAGTAAATGAACAAAATCTGTTCATAATCCATTGAGGCAGCAATTCTTTCTCTGGAACTCATGTACCTGAAACTTCTGGTTCACCAGCCCTCCCACACAGCTCCAGAACAAAGCTAATTAGAGATTATAATCGTGACCTTCAGGCTCCTTCCAGAGCCTGAAGGGTACTTGAGTCATCAATAAAATATAATGTGTTCAGTAGAGTTTCAGTTGACAAGCATAATAGAGTTGAATTTGGTGATCTATATGTATCTGTTAACTTTCTGTTAACTGGAAAAGTGAGGGCGGTTCTTGTGCAGCGAGCTCTTACCATGTGTCGGGAGTGGTGCTGAGAACTCTCCAGGTATCCAACATCGTTCCACCTGGAGGAGATTCCAGCTTTGGGGAGTCCCAGTGTGTCCTTGGGTCCTCTTCCAGCTTGTCCATTCTAAGATTTTGTCCTTGACTCAGGTCTCTGTGATAATGCAGTTTATGGAGGGTCTGGAATGTTTGAATTAGAAGAAACTTTCAAGAGGATCCCGTTAAATTCTTACACTTTACATGAGGAGACTGAGCCCAAGGAGCTTGAATGATGTGCCGATCTTTGCCTCTGTCTCCTAGACCTATGTTCTCACTATTGAGTCCCAGTATATTGGACTAATTTAGCTGCTATATTGATCATCTCTAGGGGTGTGCAGATTGATTTTATGGCCAAAGACAGGATCCAGAAGACAGATCCTGTCTTTTTTTAAGATGAAGAAAATTAACTAAAACCTGATGCATGGATTGTATAAGCGCTGGCTGAGTCTAGATCCTTGAGGATAAATGTGAGATACATAGAATGTATGCCCACCAATGTAATTTGGTACATTTCCACTACTCCTGCCTTCCTTCACTCCTCACAGCCAATCTTTTAGCAGTCCTGCTGGCACTACTTCTAAAATGTATCCAAGATCTGACTGTTTCTGACCTTGCCACAGCTCCTGCCCAGGTCCCAGCCACTGCCTTCTCTCTCCTGGGTGATCCCAGCCACTGCCTTCTCTCTCCTGGGTGATTTTCCCAGACTCCTTTTTAATCTCTGCTTCCATGATTCTCATCACAACTTAGAATACAATACAAACTCCTTACCTGGGTCTCAAGTCCTGAAAAGACTTAACTTCTGTCTACCTCTCTGACCTCATCCCCTACCACTCCATACTCTTGCTCTGTTTCCATCATCTTGGCCTTGTACTCAAAGCTGCCAAATTCATTCCTGCCACAGGACCTTTGCACAGGCTATTTTCTCCATTTGGAATGTTCTTTGCCCAGGTGGTTTCTTGACTCACTCTTCTCCTTCTATTCAGATCGGTGCTCAAATATCATCCCTTCAGAAAGCCTTTCCTAACTGCCATGTCTAAAATAATGCCCCCACTCTTTCATTTTGTATTTCCTTATGTTGCTTTAGTGTTGTAAAGAACATTTCATAATGCCTTAGTATAAAGAGCAATATTATTTGTAAATATTTATTTGTTTCTCTGTTATATGTCTGCCTGACCTGCTAGAATTTAGGCTTTGTGAGGCCAGAATTACAGTAACTCCCCAATTCTAACAACAGTGCCTGGCACATGGTAGGTGTTCAGTAAATAACTGTTGGAAAAAGAAAATAAAGAAGCTAAAAATTTAGAACCAATAGGAGAGTTCAGTAAGGTGTCTGGTTATAAAAAAAAATTTTCTGGAAAATAAAAACCCAAGGATTTTCCATAACCAAAATGTACAGTACCTACAAGAAATAAATAGCAAAATCTCACACAGGCATGTGCAAGCTGACTGAAGTACTTGGAGAGGAACACCATATTTGTGGATGTGAAGACTTAATATTGTAAAGAAAATAATTTCCCTCAAAATAGTTAATAACTTAAATGCAATTTCAACCCAGTGCCCTCAGGAATTTATTTTGCAGCTTGATGAAATTTTTCAACAACTCATCTGGAGGTGTGGCCAAGACCCTGAGCTCACCTCCTCTCACGGTCACAACAAAATTATGATTCGTTACAGAACAGCTCTCTATGAGAGTGACCTGAAGACTAGCAGAAAAGATTTCCCACAACTAAAGACATAAAGATGGAACCACAACAAGGCAGGTAGGAGGGGCAGAGATGCAGCGTAGTCAAGACCCACATCCCCGGGTGGGTGACCCACAAATGGGAGGATAATCACAGTGACAGAGGCTCTCCCCAAAGAGGGAGAGGTCCAAGCCTCACATCAGGATCCCCAGCCCGTGGGTCCTGTACTAGACAGACAAGCCCCCAGAACGTCTGCCTTGCTTACGGGAGGCCAGCAGGGCTGTAGGAAATGGAGACTACTCTCAGGGAGTGTGCACAGAGTCTCCTGTGCTCTGGGTTCCAGTGCAGAAGCAGTAATCTGAAAGGAGCCTGGGTCAGATGCACTTGCTGACCTTGGAGAGCCTCCTGGGGAGGCAGAAGGTAACTGGGCCTCTCCCTGGGCGGACAGATTCTGGCAGCAGACATTTTTAGAAGCTTATTGTACCATGAAGACATAGGTGCTGGCAAGTGCCATTTTGAAGTCCTCCCTTTAGCCAATTAGTGCCAGGGGCTTACCTGCCCACCAGCAGGCCAGTACCAGCCCCAAGATCCCCTTGGTCACACAGACAGCCATGCAGGAACCTGGCCCCCATACCAGCAGGCCAGCAGCTACCACACAAGGCAGGGCCTGGCAATAAGTCAGGCTTAGGGCTGGCCCACCTACAAGTGCACGCACAGTCGTTGGCTCTGCCACCACAGAAGGGCCCATGCAGCCCACATAGGGGGCACCTCTAGAGGATGTAGCTCTTGTGACCACAGCAGGTCTGCTGCTGGGCTCCACAGGATGTCTCCCGCATAAGGCCACCTCTCCAACATCAGGAAATTTCATTGCCCTACTTAATACATAGAATCAGGCAAAAGAGGGAGACAGAGGAATACGTTCCAAATGAAGGAACAACGCAAAACCCCAGAAGAAGAACCAAGAGAAGTGGAGATAAGCAGTGTAACTGATAGAGAGTTCAAGGTAATGAGCATAAAGGTGCTCAACCAGCTCAACAGAAGAATGGATGAACACGGTGAGGAGTCTCACAAGGAGTCAGAAAATGAGAAGAAGAACCAAGCAGAGCTGATGAATGCAGTAACTGAAATAAAAGAATACACTAGAAGAAAAAAAATAGCTGGTTAGCCTTCTTCAAAAATGTCGAGGTCATGAAAGGTAAGGGAAGACTGGGATGTCAGCTTGAAGGACACTGAGAAGACACGACAGCTAAATGCAGAGTAGGATCCTGGATTGGATTCTGGACCAGATATAGGACACTAATGGGAAAACTGTTGAAAATCAGGTGGAGACTTCAGATTATTTAATAGTATTGTATCAATGCTAATGTTCTGGTTTTGATCATTACACTATAGTTGTGTAGGTTCCTAACATTAGGGGAAGCTGGGTGAACTCTCAATTGTCTTACTGAAAATTTTCTGAAAGTCTAAAATTATTTCAAATTAAGAGCTGAAAAATTGTTTACTATAGGAATAAGGTGGGGAAATAATGGATTATTCAGTCAATGATGGTAGGACAATTAGCTAACAATTTGGAGAAGTATATAGTTTTCATTATATATATATTACATGTATTTTATTTATAAAAACATAATTCATGCCATAAACCAAAACAAATTCCATGTGGATTAAATACTCCTAAGCAACCAAGACGGAAAGTTGTGTCTTCTCTTGAAAGCAAAATAAGAGAAATTAAGTTTAGATGTAACAATGTTGGAAAATGAATATCTCATTTATACACAATAATTAGAAGTCAGTTTATATCTATGTTAATACTTTAATTAATTTTTATAGCTTAATATATCTATGGTAATATATTTTTATAAAAGTAGGTTATTATCCATACTTTTCTAATTATCTACTTAGGGATATTCTGGTCAGTTTTAAGGTGAAAGTCAGAGAGACTTGGGTTCAGATTTAGACTTCACTGCAAACTAGTTATGACTGTGTCTTTATTTAGACATTAATTAAATTACTATTTGTTGAGTGACCACTGGATTTGTCAGCCATGGTGCTAGGATTCCCATTCTATTTTATGCTTTTAGTCTCAATTAATTCACTTGTAAACTAGAGATTACAGTGTCTGTCTCCTAAGGCAGCAAACTGAGGTTTTTGGAACAAAGCCTGGTATATTTTAGATGCTCATTCAGTGTTGATGCTTCCTGCATCCATAAAGTAGGCACTACTTCAGTGGTAAGTGAATGGGTCACACGTGATCACCTGAATTATAAAAAAATAATATTTAAGAGGATAGTGCAGTGGTTAAGAAAGCGCTGGAATCAGGCTAGGTTCAAATTCCAGCTCTTCTTCATGTGAGCTCTGTGACCATGTACCCGTCACTGAAGTTTTCTGTGCTTCTGTTGCCATCCACAGACTGTGGATAATAAATGGGTCTACCTAATAGGGATGTTGTGAAGATTAAACGAGTTAAGATTTGAAATGCATTTGGAATAATACCCATAACACATAACACATAGTAAGTGCCATTGAAAGGTTTGTTAAATAAAAGGAAAATTATCCCTGGCCCTTCAAAGTAGATCACGGGAGCAAAAATAACCACTTTGCTCTCTGCATGGAGATGGGGAAGTGGTGCTATCATTTTTAGCTCTGTCTAGGCCTGACCAGCTCCCGGGATCAGTCCATGCCTTTTGCCCTGGGCCTCGAGATCCAAAGCCTCATTCATAGGCAAAGCAATGAGCTTGCTGAGGGGAGAGGGAAGGGAGGGTGGTGGGGAGGTTCTGCAATCACGTTAAAATTGTGGCAAATACAAGGAAGTGGTTTCAGACAGATTTGCTGCTAATGAATTATTAACTTTACCACTTGTGACAGTGTATCTGCAGAGTAAATCATGTTGGGCTAAATAACCCAAATTCACTTACAACGAGGAAGGAAACAAGAGACTGCTTTTCAGTTACAGAAATACAATTCCCCATAGATCATGGAGTGTTTCACAAGGATGCTAACAGATTGCTTTCCCGTGGAGAAGAGAGATTGCCCAGCAGCAAGAAAGTTCACAGGCAACTCCGGGGGGACTGTAGGACACATGTGATCCAGACCCAGGATTGATATTCAGCTGTTTTCCCTGGTGCAGCAAACCTCCTGGGGTCTGTGCTGATTGCTCCTGCCAAGGCCATATCTGCTATTTAATATCTTTAATATTGCTTCTCTTTGGGACCATGGT
Source organism: Vicugna pacos (assembly GCF_048564905.1). Taxonomy (NCBI): domain Eukaryota; kingdom Metazoa; phylum Chordata; class Mammalia; order Artiodactyla; family Camelidae; genus Vicugna; species Vicugna pacos. Next base: position 32,334,014 of record NC_133005.1, on the reverse strand, counting down.
TACATAATTATGAGGCCATTTCTATGCACTGGTAAGATAATTAGTTGAAATCCAAGAGACACCAAAAGTAAAATTTGTTTGCTTTGTCAGTTTCTCTCCCTAGAGCACTGGTTGCCAAGTAACTACTTGGCTTCTGAACTTTGACCCAAGTTGGTGGCCATACCTTAACTTTTTCTTTCTCAGTTGCACAGTTCATTCAGAGATGAATGCATGTTTAGCTTACTTTTGTAAGAAATTAGGGTGAATTAGTGCCAGGCCACTTCCTTAAGTGATAAAAATATTATCGTGTCCCTGCCTTTTTAAAACTCACAAATGAAAAAATACCAAACCACACACACACACAAAATGAGCTCATCAAGATTCAGACTTCGGGGCGTGCAGAGGAGGCAGTGTGAAGAATAGATTTGGCTCTCTTTGTAATCGCAAAAGGAGAATGAGGGATGAACCGAGAAAACCAGATCTTAAAAGTCCAAGGGTCTGATGTAAAGAGAAAGGGCAGAAATAGGAGAAAAAAAAAATAAAACAGTCTTTGAAGAATCTTTGCTTTGTGAACAGAGAGTGACTCTGGGAGACGTGTTAGAGATCTAAGGAGTTGTCATCTTCTCAATCTTCCCCAAGACATGTTTAACTAAGGAGAGTTTAATAAAGGGACTGTTTACAAGGGCTGGGGGCAGAGTTTAGGGAAACTGACAAGAGCACTGTGGGGAGCCCTTCCCACCCCAGACCTGAAGGAGCAAGGAAATGAAGCAGTTACTGGAATTTGGAGAGGAGTCCAGCTGATTTAGGCTGGGTTCAGTTTGGCTTTGTTAACAAACCCCATCCTCAGAATCAATAGCTGATGATAATTGTATAAATACCCCAAGCTCCTCCTCCCCTCAAAAGGAATGGCTCTGAGACATGTGCTCTATACTGGCTCCCAGTGGAGCTTAAATCCACATACCAGGTGGCTTGATAATGCACCCTTTATTGACTGTCTGCCACAAAAAGGGAAGGCAAGGCTTAAATCCCTAGAGAGGGGAGCACTCGGGGAGGATTGTCAGAATGGAGTTGTGGCCTTTAGCAGAAGGATGCAACCCACTTGCTGTCCCCTGGGAGGGAGGGAGCTGGGGGAATAATGATAATACCCTGATCATACACTCCAATATTTGAATGTCTTTTCCTGTGGGTTTCCTCTGAAGGCAGAGAAGACTTCTCTGCTAGCAAGGTAGGACAAAGCATTGGGAATAAACATTACTCATGATCATCTCCACTTCCTGATATTTACACCCTTGTATAATCCCGACTCAGTAAGTAAGGAGTGGAGTTAATTGACTCACTTCTAATGAATAGAATATGGCAGAAGTAATGGATATCACTTCCAAGAGCAGGCTATGAGAAGACAGTGTTTCCAGTTTGAGAACATTCTCTCTTGCTTTCTCACTTATTCCAAGGGAAACTAGTTCATGTTGTGAGCCACCCTGTGGAGGGACCCACAGGGAAGAAACTAAGGGAATTCTCTGGCTGATAGCCAAGGAGGAACTGAATCCTGCAAACAACCACACAGATGGGCTTGGAAGCAGATCCTCCCCAGTTGAGCCTTTTGATGAGACTGCAGCCGCAGCTGACAGTTTAGCTGCAACCTCCTGAGACATCTTAAGTCAGCAGCACCCAACTATGCTGTGCCTGATCACCCCAAAACTGTAAGACAATACATGTTAGTTATTTTTTTTCTTTTTCAGTTTCATTAGGTAGAATTATTACAGTTTGACTGCACATATACATTATATTGCATGTAAATACATATATACAATATACTGCACATTTTGTTTTTGTTTACAGATATGTACTGACCATTGTTTCTAAGAACATATTAGAGCTTTAGCTTTTTAAACTTACATAATTATCAGAAGAATAAAGCCAACCACAAAATAAGAATCAACAGAATGCAGTAACCCAATCATAAAGGCCAGTCAAATGTGCTTACACTTATTCAAGAAATCAGTCATCTAAGTTATAAATAAGTAGTTCATTTGTGTCCTTTTTTTTTTTAAGATTCCACATATAAGCGATATCATATGGCATTTTTCTTTCTCTTTCTGGCTCACTTCACTTAGAATGATGATCTCCATTTCCCTCCATGTTGCTGCAAATAGCATTTTTTTAAAACATTTTTTATTGATTTACAATCATTTTACAATGTTGTGTCAAATTCCAGTGTTCAGCACAATTTTTCAGTTATACATGAACATATATATATTCATTGTCACATTTTTTTCTCTGTGATCTACCATAAGATCTTGTGTATATTTCCCTGTGCTATACAGTATAATCTTGTTTATCTATTCTACAATTTTGAAATCCCATCTATCCCTTCCCACCCTCCGCCCCCTTGGCAACCACAAGTTTGTATTCTATGTCTATGAGTCTGTTTTGTATTTATGCTTTGTTTTTCTTTTTTGTTTTGTTTTTGTTTTTGTTGTTTTTGTTTTTTAGATTCCACGTATGAGCGATCTCATATGGTATTTTTCTTTCTCTTTCTGGCTTACTTCACTTAGAATGACATTCTCCAGGAGCATCCATGTTGCTGCAAATGGCGTTATGTTGTTGGTTTTTATGGCTGAGTAGTATTCCATTGTATAAATATACCACCTCTTCTTTATCCAGTCACCTGTTGATGGACATTTAGGCTGTTTCCATGTCTCAGCTATTGTAAATAGTGCTGCTGTAAACACTGGGGTGCATGTGTCTTTTTGAATTTTATTTTTCTCCAGATATACGCCCAGGAGTGGGACATGTTATTTTTAAGCTGCTAAATTTGGGGGGAATTTGTCATATCAAAATAGATAACCATCTACTACTTCTCTTCCCTTCTTGCCTACTGGTGTTTTTTTTTTTTTCATTTCCCAAATAAATGACATGCACTTGAATCCTTGACTCAAGGTCTGTTTCTGAGGGTAGCCCAGACTAAGAAAACACACAAAGAAACAGAGGCTGGGAAAGAGGAAGGAATTTTCTGGAAGTTCTGCTCCGTGCTTGAACACTTGATTCTGAGTGTAGTGTTCATAGCCCCACTTCCCACTGGGGGAGTCACTGGTCAGGATAAGGAGGAGCAGCAGAACGGGTTCTGGGCTTGAAGTCAGAGAACCTGGCTTCAAGCTACTCCCCTGCCCATTCTTCTGGTGGTGAAGGGATTTGATCCTTCAGGGGCTAAGTGGTCCCAGCTGAAGAGCTCTAATGACTAACTCAAGGGTGTGAGGATTAAATGAGCTTAAAGCCAATGACCAGGGATTTGGAAATGTGACTTCCTGCAAATGTGAGTCATGATCATGGGCAAAATGGCCATGGGTCCTCAAACTGCTAATCACAGGACTGGCCATGTGACCCTGGAATGGCACGGGACTTTGAAGCTGCCCACTGAGTTGCCAGCTTCTGAGCAAGTTTTTTTTTCTTTGCCTGAAAAGCTGAGGGCTCTTGGACAGGAGGCAAAGCAAACAGCAACTCAGCTGCTCTCTAAACAGAAGCATTGTGTCCCAAGGCCCTTTTAAAAGAATCCTATTTTGAGATGTTTATATACAAATGCGGGAAAAGAATAGGGGTATTATGCCCGTAATGGAAAGTGCTCATAAATAAAAAGGCGCCATTTCTCGTTCATTTCCAAGGCTGCTCTGCGGGCTGCTGCAATCGGAGGTGGGCCTGGGCGTGGTCTGACTGGTTGCATGGGCTTTTCTTGGGGTTTTGTTGGGCCTTGTCAATCAGACTTGCTGGGGGAAGAAGTGTGCTTTGCCCTGGAGTTCCAGGAGTTTCTCTGCAGCCCTGCTTATCTGCCTTGTCACTGTAGATGGAGGAGTCTCTTTAGGAAAATCACCTTTTCTTTGTAATCAAGGCTTATAACATGTTTCAGTGAATTCTTCAGAATCACTTGTCATCATTGTAGAGAGCCCTTGGGGGCGGGGATGAAGATGGGTTTGAATGCAGCATATGATACACACACACACACGCACATCACGGTTACCCTCTATGATTGTCTTGTTGCACCTGCCACCCAACATATCATCTGAAGGCACACGTGTCCAGTACCTCCCCGTTAACATTGTTAGTGTGTAATAGGAAAGGCACACTGAAAGAGGTGAGGGATAAATACATATATATATATATTTAAAATTCGTATTTTTTTATTGAAATGTAGTTGATTTACAATGTTGGTTTCACGTGTACAGCAAAGTGATTCAGTTACACATAGACATACATATACATATATATATTTTTCAGATTCTTTTCCGTTACAGCTCCTTACAAGAAATCGAATGTAGTTCCTTTGCTATATAGTAGGTTGTTGTTGTTCATCTATGTTATGTTACAGTCATGTGTGTCTGTTAATCCCAAACTCTTAATCTATCCCTCCCCTCCTTTCCCTCTCTGGTAACCACAGTTTATTTTCTATGTCCATGAGTCTATTTCTGGTTTGTAAATAAAATTTGTATTTTTTTTGTTTTAGATTCCACATATAAGTGACATCGTATGATATTTGTCTTTTTTGAGCTTTTTCTCTTGAGAGGAGGATCATCACAGGATCTGTGGACATATATTTAAAACCACCCCAGTCGCTTGTCACAGTTTGAGTTTTACCTTTATGTGTGTGATTACTTGATTAATATCTGTCTGGGCTGCACTATTCAATAAGGAAAAGTCTCTTCTCCCCACTCCCTTTTCTCACCATTTATCTACCCAACACATAGCACTGAATAAATATTTATTTAATAAATAATAACCCTATGTATTTAATTTTGTCAGTATGGTTCAAGAAACACCTTTGGCAAAGAATCATGATCAATTTGTAGTAGCATGTCATTGAAACTTGGTGTGTACATGAAAATGCTTGCAGCTGACCTTCCAACCTCAAGTTTGAGGGTAAGGTATAGAGTACGGAGTCCAAGATTTTTTTTCTTCATTCATTTTGCAAACGTTTACTGAGCACTTACTATGCGCTAGAAAGAGTTCCCGATACCGAGGATGTAGGCATCAATAGGGTGCACGATGGTTTTATAAATTGAGACATCCACATGTTAATGTGTAAAGTAACCCAAAGACTTTTGAATAATTTTTAAATATGAAAGACAATAGGCACTTATATTAGAAACAGACCCCTTGCTATTGAGTTTGCAGAAGCGGTTTTATCAGCCCAGCATGTCACCCAAGTGAAGAGGAGTATTTACATTTAATTCCAAAGTGGTTGTGCCAACATCAGTTCTCTGGTTTTCATACTTTTGGTCACTGTTTGCAAATGTAAAAGAGATTTTGTCGAAGGAGCTGGATAAAGATGGAAAGAGAATGGCATTATATATGACTGTTGGGGGTCTCAGAGTGGTTGAGGCTGAGAAACAGTCAGCTGAGGTCACGAGGGTGTTCGTGGAAAGCAAGGATAATGTGAAGAAACGGAATTGGAAAAAATGAAATAGCAGCAAAAATAGGGTTTGCTGAAATGAATGCAGTGTGACAAGAGGCCTGGCCTGTGGCTCAGGAAACCCCAGTTCCGGTCCCTGCTCTGCTACAGGGAGCTCAGGCTCCCTTTCCTGGGCCTCTGTGTCCTTGCTTGTAAAATGTGTGCATTGGATCAGACCAGAGGTCTTAAGATGTTTTTTGCATGTCTCTTGCATATTAGAGCATGTTAACCCAACACCCAGATAAGAGTTAAGCCTCTCTTCTCAGAGGAATAAGGGGTAGGGGGCTGTATCCCACACTATTGATGCCTCCTCCACAGTCCCTTGCTCTTAAATTTTCAGTTCATTCCACTGAACTCCAACTGTCAGCATGTCCTTTTTTTTACCCCCCAAGGTCTTTCTCTGGCTGCCAGAGATTATTTTGCCACCTACTTAGCAGGCTGGAAGTACTGGGGAATTAACATCCCTCACAAGCAGCACACAGCCAATGACTGATGGGAGCTGGGGTATTCATACCCTCAGGTGGGCCATCCTGGGGCTTATGATCTAGACTGGCTCCCAGAGTTCCCCGGGAGCCACAAGCCCTGGGTGCCCACAGTGGCACCCACGTTGCTCACACACCCCTTCTTGGCTGCCTTTTTCCTCTTCCGCACTTGCTTACTCTCCTACTGGTGATTCCTGGGATCACTTTGCAAATACACCACTTGCACTTAAATCCTTGTCTCAAGGTCAACTTCTGCGCTGACCCTAAGATAGGATCTCAGGGCAGAAAACACTCTTCCTCCCTGCTTCCTTACCTCCTGAGACCTGCTCTGCAGAGATCCTAGGCCCCAGAGCAGACTGCAAACCATTGGACTTAAAAATAAATATATAACAACTCTGTTTCCTTATGGCTGTGGCATTCAAAAATGTCCACACATCTCTTTCATAGAATGTGGTGTATTAAAAGCAAAGTCACGCTAGTGTTTCCAGGTGAAAAGAATCAGATTTTTTATAAACCCAAAGTCAAATTACTCTTCGACTTTGGAGAAGCGTTATTATGAGTTAGCTTTTTCCTTTGCTCGCTTGCTTTATGGGGTGAGGAAATGAATCTGTGCCAGTTGGCAGACACACTGGCCCCAAATAAGTTAGGGACAATGAAGCTTGAATGGTTTCTGGATTGATATAGGCACCTCCTTCCTTATGATTGGCGATTCCCTTTCTGACTCTTCTTCCAACCTTCAGAGCCTTAGTGGTGTTTGTCCTCCACGTCTGGGAAGGGAGAACATGAAGCTACAAATGTAGCGCTCACGGTAGTGTGATGCTCAGATTCCCTCGCCCTTACTGCTTCGAGGCATAGTGGCCTGACTTCCAACTGCCTGTATCTGCATTTCGTTGCCAGCAACATGTGGCTGCCTTCCAGGGAATTCACACTCCCCGGGAGCAGCCCTCAAGCTGAGATCGATGGGTGTTGGGGTACCAATACCCCAGCTCCCCTATCTCTGGTGCAGGAAAACTCCAGCGTGTGCTTTACCATTTCCTGAGCAACCCTGGAATCTGGCTCCAGGCACCCACAGCGGTAATGTGCTTGATAACATGCCCTATATTGGCTGCCTTCCCTGCCTCACTTCCCCACTCCTCTACTGGTATTTTCTTGCACCTCCCAAATAAATTCCAGCTGCTCAAATCCTTGTCTCAGAGTCTGCTCTTGGGAGGACCCCAACTGAAAGAAAATTTCCCAGACAAGTGCCGGGTAGTTAGTTTCTGCTTATCCTTTATTCAGTCCCTGGAGGCCTGGGTTGTTGGGCACAGTATCAACTGATGAGAGGAACTTCATAGATGCTGTTAAGTGCCCCTGGGATGGGGACTCAGGCTTGGTGAGTCTGAACCACACTTGGGTCCATTCGCCTGCACACAGTAAAACCAATCTACTGACACCAGGTTGTGGTGAAGTAGAGTCTAGCATTATTGCAAGGCCAAGGCACAGTGTGGGGCCAAGCAGGCGAATGAGCAGCTCATTCTCAAAAGACCTAAAGTCCCTGATGACCTTTGAGGAGGGGTTCTTACAGTCAAGGTGAGGGAGAAGGTTGCAGGGTGCCTAATCAGCTCATGGACATTCTTCTGATTTTTTTGGTGGTGAAACACCTGGTGGTACTTCAGGAGTTAACACCATCAACATTCTGGTTCCAGTGGGTCTGGGGTCTACGTGCTGGTGGTCAGCAGTCAGCATCTTTCACCCGGTGGGGGTTTTAGTCTCTGCAAAACTCCTCAAGGTTATGGCTCAGGGTATTATCTGTAGCCCTTAAGGAGACAATAAAAGTCCTTGACTTTGTTTTATGGCTAAACTATTATTATTTTGTCTTGCTTGACTACTTTCCTTTGTTTCTGCATTTTCCCACTTCTCTGATTAGATTTGCTCTTGGGAACTCGGGGAAGGCCTGGGAGGGCTAAAGCTTCTCTACAAAGAGGCAAGGGACACGGTGGAGCCTGACCCTAGGAAGGCACTGCTGTGTTTCAAGCGCTGCCCTAGGAGACCACTGGGGGGCTGGAGTACAGGTTAAAGACCACGTGTCTTTTGTTGATGACACTTCCTCATGAGTCAGACCTGCTCCTCCTGCTTAAATCCTACCCTACAGATGGCTCCCATGGCCCCCACATCATCTGTGCTCTGCCCACCACCTCTCTTTTGCCATTTATGCTCCAGCCATAGAAGACTCCTTGGAGTTTCCCATGCCCTGTTTCCCACACCTTTTATGCAGGCTGACTTCTACTGTTTCCTCTGCCTGTATTGCCCTTCTATACCTTCCCTTTAGCAAAATCTCATTCATCCTGTGGGATCCATTCCTAGGATCACCTCCTCCAGGGAGCATTCCCTGCCTCCCTTATTTTTATGCTTCCCCCTTACCTCCCAGCATCTCTCTCTTACCACATCTTACTGCACTGAAATCATCAGTGCAGGCATCTGTCTCTCCACCAGACAGTGGGCTCCCTGAAAACCCAGGCTGTGTCTTATTCTCAGGGTCTGCCTGGCACACTGCAGGTGCTGGATGTAGGTTGGATTTCCCAGAAGCAGACTCTGAGATGGGGACTTGTTTGCAAGTGATTTCTTAAGGAACTGCTCCCAGGAGAAACCAGTAATTGGAAGGGGGCCAGGGAAGGGCTAAAGATGTGATTTCAGGCCAAAGTCCATGGAGGGGAGCATTCCACCTGATCTGTAGGGAACTCTGGAGTGGAAGTCAAGCCTCAGCAGTTGTCCTGGAAGCTGGGCTTTTCCTTTCCTGTACCAGCCAGTAATGTCTCCAGGGAGACATGAACACCCAGATAAGTCCATGTCTGTGTGCATGTGCGTGCAGAGGGGCTCCAGGAGCCCACAGCTGGTCTTCTACAGTCACAGATGTGGGCCATTAGAGACAAAGGCCAAGAGATGAGGCCCCAGAGACCCCAGGGCAGAGTCCTATAGATGCCGTTAACAGGGCTGAGAAGATTAGGCCACGCTCCAAGAGTGTCCACTAGAGGGCTCCCCACGTGTCTTATGACTGAACTGAAGTGTGTCTAGGTGGGCACCACACCTGCATGGCTCTTTGGCACCTCAGATCCAGCATGTCTCAAACCCAGCTCATCCTGTGGCCCCTAGGCCGTCCCGTCCCTACTCCCACTCTTCCCGTGTTCTCTACCTCCAGGGTCACCTTTAGCCTCATGAGTTCACCCTTCCTAAAGTCACGCAGTTCTTTCAATCCTTTCAACATCTTTTTCAGATGCATTCCCATCCTTCCAATTTTATTACCTTGAAGCTACATACTCAGAACTCAGTAAGATAGCTGTACACGTTGATTGAATGAATGAGTAAATGAATGAATGCACGAGTGATGGCCCAATCTGCTGAAAGACATCCACCATCCCCAGCCTGGTGCGCAGTGTTTCCAGAAGCTGATCTCACCCTCTCTTTCTTACAGCTTGTGAATCCCTACATGCACACTCTACTTAATGGCAAAACAATCCACTTATTTTTCTGCGATATAACTCTCATGTTCTGGCTCTCTCATCTCTCCTCTGCTCTTCACACCTAAAAAAGCCCAGTTTCTTTCTTGTAAAAATCCTGCTCATTTTCAAAGGCACAGCTCTCCAGCCTTCTTTGAACTTGTGACATATAGTTTGTTCCTCTCCTAGGGAACTGCTAAAAATTTTTTTTGCCACCACCATCTTTAAAAGACAATGAGCTTCTCCATATCAAGAGTTATATGTGTGGTTGACATTAACTGTTCACCAAATATTTTGGGTTATCCCCTCTTGTGGAGACATAGTGGGACCATGTCTTCCTACTCCCTTGATCTAAGTCATGACCATGTGACTTGCTTTGGCCAATGAAAGATGAGCAGTGATGAGTGTTCCTTCCAGGTGGGAACTGTAAGAGCCAGTGCAGAATCCTCCCCATCCCTTTCTCCTGATTAAGCAAATCACAGGAGGACAGAGATGGAGCCTCTCTCAGCCTGGGTCCCTGTGTGAGGACAATGTTGAACAGAGGTAGCATAAGCAAGAAAAAAGCTTTTGCTGTTTCAGTCTTTAGGACTTGGGGATGGTTGTTACACAGCATAAGCTAGCCCCTCAGAATCTGGCATGTGTCTTCATGCTGGAGAACCTCAAGGTATACATGTTAAATGAAGTCACTGAGAAACTATTTCTTGGCTGGAGTCACCACCATTCTGTGGTTGAGGTGATGGAATGGGTACACTCTGGAATTAAGGCATTACAAAATTAAATTTACCCAAAGTTAAGTGAAGCATTGAGTAACCATCCATTGCATTTTCATTGTAGGTGGCCAGTAAGGTGGTTCCAGTTTGGAATCGAAAGAATGTCTTCCATATACTATTTTTTCCCCTCCTTCTATCCTCCCTGCCTCCCTCCACCTCTCCCATTTCATGCCTTTCCCCATCCCTCCTCCCTTTCTTTTAAACTTAGTTCTGTCTGTTGGATGAGCATGAAAAGCTTGTATGATAAGCAGGAACAAGCCAGCCACATGATTTTTAATTTCTTTAAGGTATGAATAAAGAACAGAAAACCTTGCCATGAGAAAAATAAATCTGTATTTTGAAAACATTCATCTTGAGGCCAGCAGAGGCAGTTTTGATCCGATCTTTCATTCCTCAATTTCTCATCCTCTATATCTCAAATTTCACCCCAGAAGCAAAAAAAGGGATGCACTTTTCTAATGACAAAATAAATCTAATATTCAACTTTTGCATCATGCTTGTCTCAATTTCTGGCATTATTTCCTACCATAATGGTCCAGGGTCTTTGAAATATCTTTTAAGAAAAAATTTTTTTTCTTTTTCATCCGCGCTTGCAACAAATGAATCACACAGACAATTTGCTGCAATGGGCTTTTCTTTTTGTGTGAAGAGCAAGAAATCCTGAGTGAGGAAGCTCAGATTTCACCAACCTCCGGGTTCTGAAATTACTCATCCAGACACGAAACAAAATTGAAAAATCAGAGAGATCTAGTTTGAGAGAAAAAGAATGGTTGATGGCCTGGGAACCAAGTAAGTACTCATTTTGCTTTTGTGCTATTGGATGAAGATGCTTGGCTCAAAAGAGGACTTGGGAACATCAAGGAATTGACAGGCAGGGCTAATAGATGCAGGCAAAGTGTTTATCATACAAACAAGGGCGCATATCTGGAGTGTCAGCGGCGGCACTCAGCCCAGAGAGCCTTGCATCGCCCCTCTTGCCATAACAAACTCATTGACAAGAACCGTCACTGACTCTGCTTTATCTTCCATGTGCTACCAGGAGGGCACACGCCAAGTGCATCCTACCTAAATTGAGGTTTGCTTCCCGACCTGAGAGATCAATTCTCTGTCAAAGAGAGTTGAGTGATGGAACACCATGTGGCTGCCACTGCATTGAAAATCACATCAAATACCTTCTCAAACACACACCTGAATTACATGCTGGATCTCCAAAGAGGTTACAGATGCATCCTTGTAGCTCACCAACCTGCCGGCCTCACAAAGCAAATTAAATGAGGCTGGTGTTCACTGGTTTGGGCTCTTCTCCCAGCCAGAGGCAGCCGAGTGTCAGGGTTAATAGCACAGATTTTGGAGCCTGGTGATTGGGCTTGAGCCAGGATCTGCTGCTTACCAGCTCTGTGACCTTGGGCAAGTTATTCGACTTCTCTGTTTCAGTTTTCTCAGCTGCCAAGTAAGGATAATATGGTACCTCTCTCCCTCAAAGGGCTGTATCTTTTGTTGTTGTTGTTGTTCGGTTTTATTGAGATACAACTGACCTACAACACTGTATAAGTTTAAAGTGTACAACATAATGATACGACTTACATACATCATGAAATGATGACCATAATAAGTTTAGTGAATATCCATCATCTCATATAGACACAAAATGAAAGAAATAGAAAAATTTTTTTTCCCTTGTGATGAGCACTCTTAGGATTTATTCCTAGGGCTTTATCTTATCTGGGGTTCCTCAGAAGCAGACCCTGAGACATGGATTGAAGACGAGAAGTTAATTGGGAGGTGAAGGTAGATGAGGGTTACAGGGAGATGGGAATGAGCATACCCAGGGAGTAGTGACTTACTGAGCAAGGCACCACTGGGGGTGACTGGAACTTGAGACAGTCCAGAGAGCTTTGGGGACTGTGAAACACATACCTCAGAGCAAAACATGCACTTGATGGGTGGAGAGGCTGGGGTATGGATACACCAACTCCCAACCATCTTCACGAGGGCTGCGTGCACTTGCGCAGGGAGGTGGTATTAATTCCCTGATGCTTCTGGCTCGCCACGCTGGCTATAAAGTGGGCTCCATCAGGATGAGAAAGCCCTCAGGCAAAGATGCACATGCTGGTGACTGGAAGTCAGGCAGTGCGCACTGAAGAAGTAAGACTGAAGGGGTAGGTGTGGGGTGAGGACAGACTCTTTGAAGATGAAATGAGTTAATTATTGTGCAACACTTAGCAAAGTCCCTGCACCAAGTAAGCGCTCTTCAAAGAGCCTGACTAAAACTGAAGCTAGACTGCTGTTCTTTGGGATGACTTAGTGTTTTCAGATGGATTTTATTTTTGTTTTTCACTTGTTCCTTTGGGATTATGACCCATTATTAGGGGCTTGGTACTGTAACAGTGGCCAAATAAATTACAGGTTTTCTTGAAGATGATTGTGTGAATGTGAAGTGGATTTACTGATGGAGCTGTCTCGATCAGGAGCACCATGGTGTCATGGCCTGTGTGCCTATCTGTTAGAAGGGCTGAATGTCATCAGCACCTCATTTGATACTGGAGGTCATGACCTAGGTATGTTTATGCTGCGGTAACAAATAAGTCCAGAATCTTAGAGGCTTCAAGGGAATTAACACCATTTAATCTTTTCCCCCCACCCAGCCTGCACTGTGGACTCACTGAAGACAGGCAGTGGACTAGATCTTAGTCATGGCTGTCTCTTTAGCATCTAGGACAGGGCGCAGCATGAAAAGGGGACAATGATAAGTGAATGACTGAACAAATCAACCAATGGATCCCGTGAACATCATTCTTGCAGACTTCCTGTTCTTTGAAATACTGGCCTCTTCCCACTGAATATCTGCTCAGCTCCTTAAAGCTTTTCTTGCTTCTCTGAGTCTGTAGTAGCCCCTCTCTGCTAACTGCTTGAACGTATGGTGTCTCTCCCCGGAGCATCACATTCTGCTTTGCATTATGGTACTTTGTGTACATGTCAGACCTTCTCACCCTTCCTCAAATCCCTTTGATGGCTTCCAAGGACACTTAGGATGCTCTCCTTGTCCTGACCTGTGGATCTCACTCACCACTTTCTTGTCTCTATTTCTCTTCTTCAGCCATGGTGAGCTCATAGCTGTTTCTGGTACATGTCATGCGTGGTTCTGCCTCTGGCCCTTTACACCTGCTGTCCCTTATGACTTCAATCCACTTGCTGCCTTCAGATCACTTGTGCCATTGATTCAGGTCACTGCTCAAATGTCATCACATCAGAAAGGGCTTCCCTGACCACTGTATCTTAAAAAACATACACATCACCACACTCATCCACTTTATATATTTTTTCCATATCATACATTTACTTGGTTCTCCTGTCTGCCCCCTTCACCTGCAAGAATGCAAACTCCAGGAGGACAGGTACCTTGCCTTATTTTGTGTGGTATCTTCAGCTCCCACAGCAGTGACTGGTGCTTAACAGGACCTCAGTCAACACTTGTTACATGAATACATAAGGATTAGCATCTCATTTTAGACATGGAGTAACTGAATCCTGTAGAAATGAACAAAACTACATAGAGTAACATAGCTATTTATCTATCATTTATATCACATCTACTATGTGCATACATCTCACTTTAATCTTTACAATAAGAAATTTGTTTTAAATATATGAAAACCAAGGCACAGAGAGGTTGTGACTTGTCCAAGGTCACACAGCTGAGGGAGCACAAAGCAGGGATTCAAACCCAATATTCTAGCTCTGGGGCTCATGCTCTTAATCATGGTGCTGTGTTCTAGGAGGCAGCCAAAAAGGAACACATGGTGGGTTGTTGGAGGAAATACCAAGAGAATCAATTGAAAGGTCTTGGTCAGCTGTCCCAATGTTGACTGGGAATTTCTCACATGGGAAACATTATGGGATCTCCAACACGTAAGCCTGGACAAAAGCTAGGGGTGATTTGGGAGCTGTGATGGAGGTGAGGCAATTACTCTGTGAAAAGAGCCATCAAGCTCACATAGGGCATAGGCCTGGGGAGACAGTCTCATCACTGGGTCTATAGAGATGGCTTATACAGATGCTTGAGGCATGACACACCATGGCAGCAAAAGTGAACGACATCTCTGCTTCCAGAATATCCTGACTTCGTCATCCAAACAGACCCATCAGTGGGCTACCGTCTGAGTAAAGCATCCTTGCCCTAGCAAACTCCCTGCAGGCAGAGCTGGGGTCTCCACAGTACCTCACAAGGGCCATAGGTAAATGTGAGGTGCTCAACTAATGCTCAGTGAATGGGGGCAGCTTTTTCCATTTAGAAGCAGACCTTAATTTAGGGACATACCACCTGCCTGTTGCCCCACCATCAGCTTCTCCCCACACTAATCTACCTCTTACACAGGTGGCTGACTATTGTCACTATCCCAAATGTGATCAAAGCCCTTCCATGCTCATGAACGTTCTCTGGATTTTCATTGTCCCAGAGGAAATTCCAGTGGCATCTCTACTTTAAAAAAAAAAAATGTCCCAGAAGACCTATAGGATGTCAGTACTTGACAGAGGTTCAGAAACCACCTATTGGATTTCCTCTATTTTTCCCTCCACTAATTTTACAGAGTCCTGATAAGGGAAAGGGAATTAGCTAAGGATGTAGTGGTCAGTGGTGGAGACAGGCTGGAACTCTGGTCACCTAATGTCCAGTCCAGTGGTCTGTAACTGTAACTTCAAGGTCACAGAGAGCAGCTTTCTGTTGGAAGGCAGCTGAATCCTCCCCTCCCTCTGTCATGGTAACCATTTCCATACAGTTTCATCCCTCTTTGGCCTCTGATCCGTGGGCTAGATAATTAATCAGGCTTTTGAATAATTAAAATTATTAAGAAATGCCTTTGTATCTGCTAAAATTGCTCCAGTAATTACTGCCTTATCGAGTGACTGATTCCGCAGATTGGAATACTATTCCAGCAGATGGGAAGGATTTTCACTTGAGGCTTCGGGATTCAGAAGTTGAGGAAGGAGCATTTGTTATGTTAGCCAGTCCCTTTGAAGATGAATAGTACCAGCTCTTGACTGCACCGTCGCCACAGAACCTCCCTCATTCTTAGATTTCCTAAGAAGATACAGTATCTCTCTCTCTTTGCTTTCAGAACCTGCTGTGAAATATGTTCATTAATTAAAATATTGGATTGACTTCTTCAATCTAAATTCTGCCCTTGGGCCTTTTTGAGCCTGGTTTCCAAATTCGACATCCATCCTTCAATAAGTAAACTCTTGTGGGAGCAAAGTGAACGACGGTGCTTGCTTTTCCTGAGTTACTACCCGGCCCTTCCTGACCCAGCCAACACCTGGTGCTGAGCCCTGAGATGGAACATTCTTTCCCTGAGGCCCCACCACTTCTTTGTGCTACCTCTTAAGTAGGTTTTTTTTTTTTGAACCCCAGATCCAAGTTCCCCAAGGCTGACAATTCATCCTGGATTCAGGGTGCTTTAATGAAACCAGTGGATATTTCCAGAAAATTTAATGTGGTAGAAGGACCAGCTTCCCAGCCAAGGCTCCTTAAATTACTCATGACCAATGGCAACTAATCACAACATCGGGGGAGGAAATAATAAAGCAGGTGCAATCAGGTGGGGATTCATGAGGTTGTATAAGGGAGACATTATTTTATAGTAGTTAAGACCACAGGCTCTGGGCTCAGACAATCTGGAGATGTTTTTTTCCCCGCTCCTGTTTCTTTTTAAAAGAATTTAAAAAATTATCACTTCTTTTCCTTGGGGTCAGGTTCACTCACGTATTTCAATAAAGGTACTGGGAATTGAACCCAGGACCTCGTGCATGCTAAACAAACTCTTTACCATCGGGCTATACCCCAAGAATAGGTATACCTATTCCCAGACTACTGTTTCTGATGGCTTCCAGCTGTGCGTGACCAGTGAGAGACGCTGAGGAAATGCCGAAGTGCAGGGGAAAGGGAGGCTCACGGGATTTCTTCTCCTTTCTGCTTTGGGTGATTTCTCCAGCAGCAAAGAAGTATTCTCTTTGGCGTCATCTCCCCCTGGACACATCTGTCATGGTTCCAGCTTTCATGCAGTACCGCACCCCTGGGCTTCCAATCCCTCGGTCTTAACGGCTGGGAGTAGCTCCTTGCTCCCGTGCATTTCTCACTTACCTTCCCATCCCTCGTTGGGATCTCAGTTCACTCATCACCTCTATCGCCAATGTCCTGAATTGAATTTCCCTCTGTTGTGAACACGTGAAGCAGTTTGCTTAACTGGTTGGATCTCAACTGTTCAACTACTGGTTGAACTATTGGTTAAGTCAACGCGCATCCTCTTCGGCTTACGTGAACTTGGGATGGGTCTCTGTCACTTACAACCTGGAGTCTGAGCTCATGCAGGAGTCAACAGGAAAGAGCAATTACCAGCTCCTGAGCACTGACTATATATCAGCCACTGTATTTATTCCTTGGTTTTCATTTTAGAACCTAAAAAAAAAGAGCTTTTCCAGGGGTAAAAAACAACCTATGAGGTAGGAATTATGATCTCCATTTTATAGATGAGGAAGTGGAGATGCAGTGTAGGCAACTTGAGCCTCATCAAGTTCATTTTCTTCACAGGGAAGCTCACTTAGAACCAGCTGCTCCTTTAAATAAGGAAGAGGTCCCTACAGGTCTGTTGAGGCTCAGGGGTGGCAAGACAAGAAAGGAGGTGAGACATGACAAAAGGCAGGTCTACATGCTATTTCATGGCACAGTCTAGAAGCTTAACCTGCTTCCCCAAGCCAGGAGGGCAATGAGTCGAGAGAGCGCCACGTAAATGAGCCACAGGCATCCCTAGTAACTGTGATTCAAGTCAAGTTCTTGCTGCTAATTGCGCACACACTTCGCTAAAGGTAATAAATAGGAATCATTCCTGTGTCCTCAGAGACCGTGGTGCCATTCAGTATTCATGGCAAATATGTCACTGAGCCTCATAAGAGAATCATTTTAAAACAAAGCTTGGTCAGCTGTTTAATAATTTACTGATGGTGACAGCAGGGAGAATATCTAATAACCAGTGAGATTGGCTTTCAAATAGAAAATAAATTCATGTTAGAAGTTACAGGAGGAGGAGGAGGGGGAAGCTTTATTAGCCGTAAGGAAATATTTAACATTTGTCAATTCTTGATTTTTTTGGGAAACCTGTTAGAGTGGAGAAACCTGACTATTGAGAGATTACAAAATTCCATGCATTTATATTTTAAAACATTCATGGGCCCTTAAATATTCTTCTTGCAGGAAACAAGAATTAGACAGAGTGCATTCTCTCAAAGCAGAAGCCCTGATTCCCAGCTGAGCATCGGGGAGCACTCAGCTTTGTCCATCTGGGGGCTTTAGAGGGGGGCTCTGTGGTTTCCGCCATCACATCTCAGTTCTTCCTGGGGTAGGTAAGCCCCGAGAAATTTGAAGAGGAAAGCCTCAAAGAAACAAACTCAATCTGAACAATAATGGCACATTCTCCTGCTCTGGGGAGGATCCAGCCCAGAACTTATTACAGGGGATCTGGCTTCTGGGTAAACTGAACTTACTTATTTTTGTTTACCAGCAAAGCTCTATTGAAATGTCTGTAAAATGAAAAGTGTTTTGAGATGGTTGGGCTTGGAGTTCCCTACTCATTCCAATATTCTTGGTCTCTGGTTGGGAGACATGATTACCGTCATCTTAAAAGGTCCGGGAGATAATGGAGAGGAAACCTCAAACCAGTATCCTTCCCAACTCACCAAACCTCCTTGTGCCTTTGTTTCCTCACCTGTACACAGGGAATAATAAGAGAACTGTAGGGTGGGTCATGCACGTAAGGCTTTTAGCTGTGGGTCTGACTCACAGTAAATGTAAGTTCAAGCATTTCAGAAGGGCAGAAGCAAAACCAAAGCGAACCATCCCCCAGATTATCCATCTTTAAGCTTTAGCAGTGGACAGTGATGAATGACATTTTTTGGGTAACAGAGCATCTCAGGCTCCCCTGCCCTTCAGGCCCCCTCCCCTGGGCACAGGGCACACTCTGTCCTCCAACCCATCCCTAAATTTGCCACTCTGGAGACAGGCTTCCAGATAAGACAGATGAGTTCTGTGTTTCCAGGTGATATTTTCTGTGGTTTTACATTCCAAGATCGTACCCTCCATTCTTCACGTTCATTTCAACAAACTCACTCTCGTTCTGCCTTGAGTTATTAGCATTTATTTTAGCTTGTAGAAATAATGATTTTCTAGCCACATTTTATTTGACGTGAGAATGGCTTAAATAAACGTGCACAGTCTGGCCAGTCGTGCCAACGGAACAATCTCGGTGCATCTGGGAGTCCTTGGCCGCCATCCCGCGCAGTTCCAGGAGTGGGGAAGGGGACACTGAGGGCTGACGTTTGCTGCTAATGTTTTGGGGGAAATGTCTTTCTCTGCAGTATACTATAGTAACATAGTTCTCAAACAGATGCTGTTTTCTGAAACTGAAGAACTCGTATTTATCCCACTGCATAGGCCATGGATTATCTGGAAAACCTTTTAGGGACAACATTCATGCTTTGGTACAGAGGAAGGGGAGACTGTGTAAAAATCACCGGGTCTGTGTGGGAATGGGGGATCGAGTGTCTGATGGGGAGGACAAGGTTAAGTAGAGGGCAGACCCTGCGTTTGTGGTTAGGTCTGTAGACCACTTACTAAAGGACTTTGTGAGCATTTTGATTCATAAGTGAGGTGGATAGATGTTACTTGATGGTCCAAGATCCTTTGGAGAAAACACTCCTTCCTCCTCCATTTGGTCCTCATGGGCTGTCAGTTACGGTGACCACCCCTAATGTGGAGGGCTGGACAAACGGCTGAGGCTGGCCAAGTCTACTACTGCCTTCCCCACCACTTCCCGGGCCAAACTGATTGTTTCAGGAAATGGAATGGGACCCAAATCAGCCAATCAGTGTCTTCACTAGAGTTTGGCAGCAGTGTTGCAGAAGGTCTCTCTCTCTCTCTCTCTCTCTTTTCTTTTACTGAGCATGATAAGCCATGAGAACTATACATGCAGCTGTTATTGTCCAATTTCCCTGACTATCCAGAGAGAAGCACAACTGAGATATGGATGGAGAGAGGGAGACAGGGAGAGGGAAGTGGGGGGAGAGGGAAGTGGGGAGAGAGGATGGCAGTTGAGTACCTGGATCCTGCTTTGCCTGAAGGTGCCCATGAATTGCTCAGCTAAATAAGCCACTGGAATCCTCTTTCCACTTAAGCTTGTTTGAGCTGGATGTCTGCCATTTGTAAGAAAAAGAGTCTTGCCTGAAATACAATGTGTGTACATGTTCCAGGCTTAGTATTCACCCTCTAAGCCCTTATAGGTGTCAGAGACACAAAAATGGGCAAGATGCTGACCTGGCCTCAGGAGGCTCAGAGTTGTCCCTGGGGGCTCTCAGCTTCCCTTGTTCCTGACACTGCATCAACCATTCACCAACTTACACATGCCTGAGAATCACTGGTGTGCAAGTTAAAAAAAATCAGACTCCCGAGCCTCAGCCTCTAGGGATTCTGATTCAGTCGATGCAAAATTAATGAACACCCGAGTGGTTCTGGAATAGATAATGTCCCATAGACCCATGTTGAGAAATGTACTATCCACTTGGCCACCATGGCCTCTCCAGGAACATCTCCCCTTATGTGCAGGGAGTCCCTGACGTGGGCAAGGGGCTGGGGCAACTTGGGGCAACATCCCCCACTCCAACACCGTTCCAAATTTCTTAGATGATTCATATCTCACCCACCTAGGGACAGGGAGACAACATATTAGGAGTCCTTTTGCAGTGGTTGCTAATGGAATTATTAGAGAGATGAAAAAAATACGGTTGCATGGGTCCTACCCAAATAACTCAATGGCTGAGGGTGAGGCCCTGGGTAATTCCAATATGCAGCAGGGCTGAAAGTCATTGCAGCGGAAACCCAGACCTGGCTGCCCTGTGGGAGCCCAGGAACATCTGGGCTCTGGGATCTCCCCACGAGGACCCTCTTGCCAGCCTGCATTTGATTTGTGCAGCATTCAAGGGTTGGACCGCAGTTGGCAGAATTCTGTCATTGTCAAGGGCATGGATTTTATGGTGGGCATTTGGGAAGGGCTTTAAGCTGCTGAGTGACAGGATTGTGGGGTGATGGTCTTGTCAAACAACTGCTCTGGCGGCCGTGCTTGGAGTGGGTTTGGCGGGAATGAGACAGCAGGCTGAAGGGAACTGAAATTTGAGCTAAGCTCCCTGTGGGGGGAAGCGGAGCAGCAACAGGTTCAGCCCACCTCAGACTTGTGAGTCGATCCCTGCCTGGGACCCTCCTGAATTGGAGTCTGGAGTCAGGGTTGAGAGCCCTGGGGGACCTCCGTGCTCTGAAATGCCCGTGTCCAACTCCAGGGTCCCAGGCCACCATGAGAACAGTGGCCTTTGTCCTGCTTCATCAGAGAACTGCTTTGCTAGAAGCAAGAAGCAAGAAGCAAAGGCTGGGGCCATGTCTCAATCATGTTTGACGTCCATTATTCAAACCCTGACCCTAACACCACCGCGCTCCCAGTGTGCTGGCCTGATCCCTCAGCATGGTCTGACTGTGGGCTCCTGTGGATGAGGTCACCTTACCTTGGCATCCTTACTGCTCAGCGTGTGGCTGGGCACACATTAGAGACTCAAACATCTGTGGTGGGTGCTTGGCACATATCACTTAGTTTTATGGTTTTTTTTTTTTAATTAAAAGAAACAGCTGGCTGGAAGAACCCACTTAGGCAAAGCGAGATGCTGTCCCAGCATCCCAGGCACTGAGGTCTACCTGCCAGTGGTCTGGACCATGTGCTGGTGGTTTGGCACAAAGACGAAGCAGCTGGCGCTCTGTGCTGTGTTGTCGTCCAGATGTCTATGGTAACTGGCGTGGAGTCTAGGCTTGGGTGGTATGTGAATCTAAGAGTTGGAAGTAGCAAAGGAAGGAAGCGAAATGATCTCTTGGGTGGGCCAGGCCCTGTTCTAGGTGTTCTCATATCCATTAAATCACTTAAGTCAAATTCAGCACAATCAGGTGGGAATAAAAACAGATCAGGAGAGGTAGCATGACTAGTTCGTGGTCACCTGGGTGGTAAATGGAGGTATAAGGAATGGGGGCAGGTGCAAAGCCTCAACTGGAAGAAGGGTGTTACCAAAATATAGTGTAGTCTGGAAAAGGAACCAGGTGTCGGGGGTCTGAAAATCACACAAGAAGAGGACCAGGAAGGATGGAAGGGATTGAGAAGACTTACCCAGACAGAACACACCAACATCCCAATGAAAGTTACCTGGAAGTGTGTCCAGGCTCTGTCTGTCTGTCCCTCGAGAGAGGAGCCGACTCAAGGGAGAAAATTACTGGGTGGCAGCACTGGTGTAGCACAAGAGGCCTCAAACTGAAAGTGATGCCTTCGTAAAGTTTTGCTTTTGGACTCAGCAGCGTTATGGGATAACGTATGTTGTTAAAGGACAAAATGGTCAGATAGATCATCAGCCTACACTCGAAACATATGCATGGTTTCTAAGTTGCATTTGAGTTATTTATATTTGCATATCTTGACAGACAGCATTAATGCCTATTAATATTCCTACCGTAAAAAACATTATTCAGGCCAGAGCCACTGGCTCTGAAAGCGTCTGTAGTGTGTGCAAATCCACTCTGCTAATAGAAAGGTTAACTTGTATTTTTGAATTATTGATGATTGCTTGTTACTAATTTTTTTTTCAGAAAGAAGGAAATTATTAATGAAGAGATCATTGCCAATGTGTCTGACATCTATTAATGGTTTCATCTTGCAACCAAATTAAAAGAGACAGCTGGTCCATGAATTTATGCGTGGAGACAGCTCCAAATGTGCTGACAACTTTATGAGGGGGCGGGGCTGGGCAGGCAGTGGGGCCTGGGCATGAGCACAGGCGGCTGCTGAGAGGTCCTGTCCTGGCTGGTGTGGCCTCATCCAAGGGCTGTCAAAGGCTCTGCTGCAGAGGGACCAGGCAGCGGATGGGCAGCCACTCTTCTGACATCTTTCCAAACTCTTCTGTCCCCACGGGAGCCCATTAACACCTTTTTGTGCCAGTCACTTACTGGCATCTCCTCCACAGGTGTTTTAGATCCGTGGTTTTTCCCCTTGAGTGTGTATCAGAATCACCTGGGAGGCTGGGTAAAACACACATTCTTGGGCCCCACCTCCAGCATTTCTGATTCAGATGGGTTTTGGGTAGGCCTGAGAATCCACATTCCTAACATGTTCCCAGGTGATGTTGATGCCACTGGTCCAAGGACCACACTTTGAGAACCAGTTTTTCACCAGTGATTTTCAGATTGTGCTGTTAACACTGGCTATGGAGAAGGGGCTGGCAAACGTTTTCTGTAAAGGATAAGGACACTAAGTATTTTCAGTGATTCGGGCTAATCTCTGTCGCAAAGACTCAATTCTGCCTCTTTAGTGCAGAGAGTAGCCACAGGCAATATGTAAAGAAATATGCAGGGCTGTGTTTCAATAAAACTTTATAAAAATGGGGGGGGCAGGTTGTGGCTTATTTGAATAATGTTTTTTATGGCAGAAATATTAATATACATTAGTGCTTTCTGTCAAGACATGCAAATATAAATTACTCAAATGCAACTTAAAAACTGTAAGTATTTTTTAATTAACTCATTTTATTATATAAAAAACACGCATTATCCAATAACACTGATGCACCTACAAGCAGACCTTTACAAAGGAATCCTCAGGTGGTAGTGTTACTGAGTTCAAGCTCACACGGCTTGCTGCATGAACAGGCCAATAAATCGAGAGACGAGTTGTTGGGGCAAGGAACAGAGACTTTATTCAGAAAGCCAGCAGACTGAGAAGATAGTAAACTAGTGTCCCAAAGAACCATCTTCCCCTCAGGTAGAATTCAGGCTGCTTTTATACTTAAAGAGGAGAGGGTAAAGTCAAACATTTCCTCGTTCTGGTCAGATTCCGGGTGGTGGGTGGTGGGGAGGTGAGGGGTGGGGTACGTGTTAATTTCTTTCTTTCTGCAGGCATTCACAGCTGGGCCTGGTCTTGATGTTTCTTGTGACCTAAACAAAGGTATTTATTTTAGCTTAATGCTCATCACTTGGGAGGCAGGGTTCCCAGAGATGGGCTATTACATATAATTTAAACTTATAGGCAACATCCCTTTAGTGATTAGCTAGTAATAGAATACAAAGGTTGTTCCCTATTACAGTAGTTTGCTGGCTTGAGAGCAGCACTAATAGAACTTTCTGCAAAAAGCAGCCATAGGCAGGACACAAAGGAATAAGCATGGCTGTGTTCCAATAAAACTTTATTTAAAAAAACAGGCAGTGGGCCAGACTTGGCCCATGGGCTGTATGTGGACCAGTGCTGTCTTAAAGACTTTTCTGTGTTGATAGAAATGTGCTGTCCAATATGGCAGCCACTAACCATGTGTAGCTACTGAGCACTTGACATGTGGTTAGCCGGACTGAAGATTGAATTCCTAAACTTAATATCTAAATGGCTAGTGGTGCCTGTTCCACAGCTCAGTTACCTTTGCAATGAAGGTTCTTCTTGGGGCCACATGAACCCTATTCAGTGGGAGTTTTTAGGGCAGAGATATAGCATCTCTTGAGTGTGGGTGTAGGAGGGCTTGTACTCTGAAGACGCTATGAGAACTGCTATTTTACCCTTTTCCAGAAAGTTTGAGAGTTCGAGAGAGGTAATGAATAGGAGCCAGAGGGAACCAGGACAAGTTTTAGAAGCTCCTTGGTGTATTAGAAAATTGTTCCCCTGGGATCAGCCATGCCCAGAGGCACAGATCTTGGGCTTGGGTTGGACCTTTCCAGGGAGGCTCCCTAACAACTCCTCTGCCTGAGACGGGTCTCAGGTGAGGGTTTGGTGGAGAGAGCAGCCAGCTGTTTATCCCTGAGCAGAAGGGATCTTCCTAACCCAACTGTCCTGAGAGCCACTCATCTATGTTCCCAGAGATGAGCAGAGCAGGGCCCATGGTTAAGTGCTCTGTACATATCTGTGCAATGATTTAGAATCTCTGAGACAGTTGGTAATAGGTCCCACTCCTGGGCCTCCCCCCAGACCTGTGGAATCCCACTCTCCCCAGACAGGGGTCTGGGAGGCAGAACTTTGAGCAACCTCCCTGGCAAATCTTTTGTGCGGGCTGCACTGGCTAGTTCAAGAGGCTAGTCCAAGCCCTTCACCTTTTGAAGGTGGTGGAGGGAGGCGGTGGGGGGAGACAGATTGGAGTAGAAGAATTAGCCTGGGATGACAAGTAAAGTGTTGGGGGAGTTAATAGTTCTCCATTCAAGGGAGTTGTTCCAGTCCATCTAGTGGGAACTAGGGTAGGGTGGAGGGATACTGTGTTCTCTGCCATAACAACTTAATCCAGAGCCCTAGGCTCCCCAGTTATGGAAACCCTAGCCAGGCCTGACTTTCATATTTGTCCCCCATAATCTGTCCAGTCCAATCCTTGGAGTCCCAACAAGGACGAGGCTGAGGGGTTGCTGTTTGCTGAAACAGAAAGAGGGTTTTGGCCAGGTTCAGAGCGGGAATCCTCTGAGCTTTGCCCAGGGGCTCAGCCTCTGGCTTTTACAGCCCAGGCCTCCAGCCAGGACCAAGTGGCATCTCGTTTCCTCCATGAGATCCCTGCTCCCAGGAGAGCAGAGTCCCAGCCTGTGGGCTGCAAGGGACACCTCGAACTCTGATCTATGTATGGTTTTAGGCTTTCAGCTCCAACCAGGTCTTTGTTCAGACCGAGAAGAAAAAGGAAAAAGCTACAGGGTGCTGTCTCCGGAGAAGGGGAAGGGGGAAAACAGAGAGAGAATGGGATGCCTCAAGCCCAGTCTTCGCCCCCTCCCGCTAGGGGGAGGCAACAGGGGAGAGGTGTGGGTGAAATACGAGGGGTGCTTGGGCGGCTGATGAGGTGGTGGTGGTCGGGGGATTGCAGCTCAGTCATCATCGATGTACCCAGGAGAGAGAGAGAGGTGGGAGGCGGGGGTGACGACTCTTAGATGAAATTCTCATCTCAGGGCGTGACTGACCCTGGCGAGCAGAAGCAAGCCCCAGTTTAGGGGAGATGCCCCTCCCTTCCTCCCTTCACCTGGCCCCCCTATCCCGTGTTGAGACGTCTGCCCCCTCCTTCCCTCCTCACCCACCCGTCCCCCCACTCACCTGTTCTCCCACTCAGAGTTCAAAAGGCTGCTCCCTCTCTCCCTCCTCCCCCCACCGCCTCCGGTGGGCAGACGGAGCGTGGCGGCGGGGCGAAGAAGCGAGGACCCAGCAGGGCGTGTGGGCGCGGGGGTGATGCGTGTAGGCGCGTGACTGTGCGAGCGAGCGGCCTCGAGCCGGCCAGCCGGGTGAGGGTGCGCGGGGAGCCCGCGTGGGCCAGGCGCGGGCGTGTGCGAGGCGCGGGCGTGCGCGCGAGGGTGTGTGCGAGGCCGAGGCGGAGCGCCGGGCGGGCGGCGGCGGCGTTAGGACTCGGGGGACACCGCCCCCCGCCCCGCGTCCCGCCCCCGCCCAGCCTCCCGCCTCAGTTCGCGCCGCGCCTCGGCTCCGAGCGCAGCCGCGCCGGCTCCTGCAGCCTAGCGGCGCGCACCGCCTGCCGCCGCGCCGGCGATGCGGGGCCGCCCCGCGCCCGCCCCAGTCCCGGCCCCGGCCCCGGCCCCCGCGGGAAGGGGCTGAGACGCCGCCGCCCGGATGGCTAGCCTCGCCGCACTCGCCCTCAGCCTGCTCCTGAGGCTGCAGCTGCCTCCTCTGCCCGGCGCCCGGGCGCAGAGCGCCGCAGGTGAGTGCACCCCCGGTCCCCGCTCCCTCCCCGGCGCGTCCAGGAGCCCGCCGCCGGGCCCGGGAGGAGAAAGTTGTGCGGGCTCCTGGGGGGCGCGGGGCCGCCGGCCGGAGCCCCGGTCCCCGCCTGCAGCCGCCGACCGCCGCGTCCTGGCGTGCTCGGGCCAGCGGGCCCGGCCCTCGGCGTCTCTCGGCCGCCCGCGTTCGGCGAAGTGCCCCGCTTTACTTTCCTGCGGGCCCCCGGGCTCGAATAACTTTCCGCGTCTGTGGCGAATATTTCCGCTCGCTGCCTCCCACTTGTCGGAATCTGTCGCTTGAGTGTTTGGGGCGGCAAGCTGAGAAGTGGCATCGACGCCCGGGGTGGATCACCCTCTCCCCGGCAGCTTCCCGGGCAGCGCGCGCTTTTCGTGGGGGAGAACCGGTCGCCAGCAGGCCGAGGCTGCCAGGGCGGTGGCTTTTCTTTTCTCCCGAGAGATACAGGCAGCTCCAGACTTGCTCTAAACACGACGCGCCCCTAAAGCTTGATCTCATACTGCTGAAGGCACTGTGGGGGTGTTTGTGTTAACGACTGAGATAGCAGCCCCTCCTCCCGACCCCGTGGTTTTTATCCAAAGTAAACGGGCCTCTTGTTAAGGCCCTTCGGGTGGAGTGGCTTTGACCGGTGAGCGTGTATGTTCTTGAAAAGTTTGGGGGACTCGAATTTGGGTTTGACCACGGGAAGGAGGTGAGCAGAGGTAGTTCCCCGTGTGTGTGTGGGGTAACCCTGGCATTCTCCTAATGGCAAGTTGGCACGCACAGGAGGCCACCAGGATCCGGGGTCTTACACATCCCCAAACCCCACCAGAGGTAGTTTCGAGCCTTGAGTCCCCAGAGAGTAAGCGGTGGGGGAAGGAGAGAAGGGAGGGAGTGGTGCAGGTGTGCTTCCAAGTTCAGAATCACCTTGAAGTTTCCTAGCACATTAGTTCAGGTGTGACCGCGCTGAGGGCAGGTTGCTGGGATCCCAGGGAGCGGCTGAGATGAGCAGGTGGGACTTGGGAAAAAACTCATTTTGGATTGATGAGTAACAGTGGCGCCCATTATGTTATCACCCTGGAAGAAATAGGGAGAAAGAAGCTATGGGGGGTGTAACCTCTTTAAACAGGCTGCTGCTGAGGCCAAGAACGGCTGGAGTGACATTCCATTGGAAATGCCTTGGAGTCTTCCTTGCGCCAAAATGGGAACTGAATATGGGACTTCTGTGAAGGGACATCCTGTTTCGTGGCTGGGAAGTTAGGCGAGTAGGATACTTTTGACGTGTGTGCAGCTGAAAGTCTGGCTTAGCAAATGAGAGAAGAGGGACAGCCACAACACCGTTCTGAAGGTGGTGCACAATTCGTGTTTTCCTCGTTTTGGGTCTGCATTAGGTGTGCTAGGGCAGGGAAGGAAGGAGGGTGTTTGGGGGTGTTGGGGACCAGGCATCATTTGTGACTTAGGTTTTACTATCCTCCAAGGCCTGATCGGCCCGCCACACATTAATAGTACTCACAATTCGGCGGCGAGAACAATATCAAACATATTCCTCCGCGGGTCTCAAAGCGTTCTTGGGTAGCGTGCGGTAAAACCGTACGGGGTTGGGAAAGCGGCCCGATGCTAAAAGCACGCCGGTTCCGAGTGCTCCCGCCAGGTGGCGCTCGCCCACAACTGTTAAAATGCAAATCCAGTTGCTTTCATCTCAAGAATAGAACTTCTTTTCAATTTTTAAATGAGTAATGTGTTTATTCAGCAGCCTTTTGTTAAAACATTTAGAGAAGTGTGAGGAGCAAGCACCTTTTCTTTGTTTGTTCTTCAGAACACACGGGAAAGAAAAGCAATCCTGGAGTACAGTTTGGGAAGAAATCTACTGTTGCGGCATCCTATGTATCTTTTGATTCTACCCGAGCTGAGTGCCCTCTGCAAACCTACTCTATCCTGTACTTCCCGAGTGTCTGCTTTTGTTCCAGGGGCTCCTTAAACGAGGGAGATTAGCTTGTGTTGAAGATTTGATGCATTCTAAGCCTAACTCATTTGTTAAAGCGGAAATATTCTGTATATATCTAGTCTCTCCTTTTTGGGTTAATGCTAACTAGACCATTTAAATTAATCCTTCCAGGTTCCAAACATCTGCACTTGTAGATGCCGGAATGCTGCAAATGTTGACTTTTTAAAAAATGGACTTCTTTCTTTCTAAACGCAGACATTGTTGGAATCCAGATCTAGTATAAATATGACACTGGTTTGATTTCTTCTAAAGAATCTTATTTAAAACTTTTGGCAAGTTTGGGTAAATAATAACATTTTAAAACTCAGTGGTGTGCTCTCCATATTCTTTTAACCTGAGAACCCCCAGTCTCGAAAGCAATTTTGATTTGTAAGCTTACATCCAGTATACAGTTGGGGTGATATGTTTTGCTGTAACATGTTGGTTACGGTGTCCAAAAGTCAGCGGTGAAAGCTTGTCATCAACAGGCATTGTCCGTCTTCCTTCTTTCAAGATGTGTTTCATGAGCCAGGATGATGTTTGTAAGGAATAAGAGTTTAAAAAGCACTTAAAATCATCTTGTGAAGAGTGTGGCAAAACATGATTTGAGATGAGGAAAGAGGGAATCAGTTAAACAAATGGATAAGGGGATAATTACTTTATTTACTAGTGGGTTTCAGCATCCGTACACTGAGAGCAAAAAATGGATCCTAGAAGGGACTCACTCGCTGGCGATTGTCAGTTGTTAGCAATGTCATTGTTTAACTCGATAATCATTGCCAGATACCTCTGGGGAACTGTTAGCAGCACAGTCAGATTTCACTTTCTCTCCTGGATTGCTTGATTTGTTTCCTGATAAAAGAACAATTCATGTGCAAACCTGGCTTGGATTCATTTCAGCAACAATTGCAAACATGTTTCTAGTGGAAGCTGACCATCTTCTTGGGTTACAACCCACTGCCATTCTCCTCTCCTTAATTCTTTCTTGCTTAGCCCCAGCACGACTCCTGCGGGCTCCAGGCTGCCAGCTGAGGCAGCATTCTCTGTAGTGGTGTAACTGTCACCTTTCAAAGCCACCGTCACAGGACATTACAGCATCATTCTTTGAGCCCGGGATACTCCCATGACTCTCTGGCAGTGTGTTGCTGTGGAAACAAGAGCGATGCCATACTGGCAGTGGGTTCCTTGATGAATATTTACTAATGATATGAAGAGATGGTAGAGTCTTGTGGCAACTGTGATGGGGGACAGAGGAGTTGAACGCAGGAGGCAGCCTGATTTAGCAAAAAGCAGATGAGATTTGAAGTCTGAAGTCCTCAGTTTGAATCCTGCCCCTGCCACTTTCTAGCTGTGCCAGCTTGGGCAAGTCATTGACCTTCCAGGTTTTCATCTGTCAGGTGAGAATGATTATAGCTGCCTCGCTGGATTTCATGAAGACTAGACTAGATGATGTACGCAGAGTGCATTGTCCTGCTTGGTCCTGAAGGGGGGCCTTGTCTCTCACTTGCCCTGGCGTTGGGGTCTGTATGCGGGCCAAGGGGGCACTGATGTTAGGAATTGAAAATCAGATGGCTGAGTTTTGGTGATGATTTTTAGTTTTTCTCCTTTTCTTCTTTTGAAGGGGGGTGGTTGATTCTCTGCAACCACTTTCACAAAGAGATTTAGAACGAAACAGGTGGCACTAATACATGAGGCCATTCAAGTGTGTAGAGGGGCGTGTTTAGTTCCAAGCATGTTTTACCTTGCAAATGAGAATGGCAAGAAACCAAGTGGTCGCACATTGTAACAGGAAAGTGTTCCTGTACGTCTTCTCTCCCTTCCTGTCACCCCCCCCACACACACAGTCTTCCTTGCCTCAGGGCTCTGTCTCCTGCTCCATTTCCATCTCTTACCTAACGTAAAAGTCAGGTGCATGACACTCAGGGGCAGTGAAGGGAAAGATGCTTTGTGCACTCGATAAACAAGCAAAGACTAAGTAAACATATAGAGGGCTGTGGCATTCCAATAAATAAAAAAGCTATGAGATTATTGAAAACAAACCATGCCTGACAGGTGTAATAGCATTTGCAGGCACATTACGGAATTGGGGCCAGGAGGCAGCACCATGTAGATATTAGAAAGCAGTTAGAGTGCCTTGTGAAAGCTTAAAAAATGGATTCAAATTGGTTTGGAGAAGAAGGAAGCCGTGGTTTGTTGTTGTTGTTTTTTTTTTTTTGGTGGATTAATAGCAATCAGATGCAGCTAAAGGGACAGTGGGGCTCACGGGTGCTGTGTCCGAGTGGGCCAGTGTGGGCAGTTGGGGTGATGGGAGTCAGCATTGGATGTGGTCTTGCTGGACACTCTTATTTGCCTGGAAGAGGGCGAAATGAACATGATACTATCAGTTAGGTGTCCCCTATTGGTAAGAGTTGCAGGTTCTAAAAAAGATACAGAGGGATGCAGTGAAGATTCGAGGCATAGATCCCAAGGGAGCTACCAGAGGTCAACTGTGAAAAAATGGGAATTAATATGTCAAAAAGGCGGAGTGGTGAAAAGGTGAGGAACCGCTGAGAAATGATAATCTGTTGGCCTGTTTTATTTCAGAATTTCAGTGTTATTTCCCCCTGTCCGTCCTAGGTATTTACTCAGGTGAGGGCTGCTCAGAAGCCCGTCAAATCCATCAGGCTGGTGGGTAACTAATAAATTGAGGTGAGTCTCCAGTGTGACAGACTTACACTTTTGTTCACCCTGGAGCCAGGTGGCTGGAGTACATCTGGCACACATACATTGACTGGTGCACAAGTGGAACAGATAGAAAGTCTTTCCCGTCTCTTCAAAGTTCAGCTGACACACTGGATGCTGGAGGGAGTAAAAAAACATGGCAACACCACTTTGGTAAGCAGTTTGTCAGTTTCTTTAAAAAGTTAAATGTGCACATGTCATTGGATCCAGTCATTCTGCTTCTAGGAATGTACCCAACAGAAAGGAAAACATATCCACACAAAGGTACGGATGTGAGTGTTCAGAGCAGCATTATTCGTGGGAGCCAGAAGCTGGAAACAAACCAGATGCCCATCAACTGGTGAATCCATCCGACGGAACACGACTAACCATAAAAAGGAATGAACTATTGATGCATGATGCTACAGCATGGATGAACCTCAAAAAACATTAAGCCGTGCAAAAGAAGCCAGATGCAAAAGATTATGTGTTATATGAAATATTCAGAAAGGACGAATCTATGGAGACAGAAAGCAGAACAGTCATCGCCTGGGGCTGGGCATGGGAGCAGGGATGTGGGCAAGAGAGAATGTTTTGGAGGGATGGGAGGATTTGAAAACTGGAAGGTGGTGATGGTTGTGTGACTATAAATCCCAGCTCTGGGCTTGTGGTATGAACTTGGTAAGTTATTTTCACTGTTCTCAACCTTTCTTTCTGCACCTGCAAAGGGGGGGCCCTTTCTTTCTGCACCTGCAAAGGGGGGAGCCCACCCATACCCCGGTACGGCAAGGGCTCCTGTACTCCTGTGAATTGTCAAGCTCAATTCTTGGCACACAACAGGCACCGAGTAAACGGCATCACTCTTTCTCATGCCTCGCTAGTCTCCCGGATAGTTTGTTGCATTTGGTATTTGCAAGGCGTTCTTGGGTGGTGTTCCCCCCACCTCCCTTTTAGGCTCTTTAGACTGTGAATTAAATCAACGGAGCTAATGTGTCTTCCCCCTCATCAGTTTGGCAAAAACGGAAAAGTTTAAGACTATCAAGTTTTGACAAGGATCTGAGCAATTAGGTGGCTTTGTTCATTGTTGAATAGTGAATATTGAAACAGCTTTTTTGAGGGCTCATTTGGCAACATCTGTTAAAACTGAAGACTTGAATGCTTTGTGCCTGGAGTATTTTGGTAGGGTTTGGATTGGTAAGGGGAGGGAATCGACCATTCGTTCATTTCCTTCCTCATTAAGCCAAGGGTGTAGAAGTTTAACAAAAGAGTGGAGGCCCTTCTGCTCAGGAGCAGATACAACATATGTTTGGCCCCTTAGTTTCCTAACAGGATGAACAGCTTCCAGAGATGAGAGGTGAGAAAACAGCTCCGTTACTGTGTGTTGTGGGGGCCTCCATCAACACCCTGGAAGAACCTGGCACCAGCAGTCCATGTGCTGCTCTTAAAAAGATGTTTATTAAACTCAAACATTCTGGGCATGATGATGCTTGTCCTCATCTGGGGAGGACGTGGTGCTGTCACCCAGATTCCCAGCTCCAGCTTCCCGGGACCCTGGAAAGCCTGTTTCCTCTCACATCAGCCCGACTTTGCTTTACTCCTCTTTTACTCCTGTTGTGAGATCACGTAACCATTTCTCATGGTCTTCTCATAACTCATGGTGGATGGTTACGATTCATCTTTGGAGGGTCAGCTATTTGTCTCTTTAGAACTAAGCATGAATTCATGTTAGCAAGGAGAACTTTTTTTTTTTCTGGAGGAGAGATTATTAGGTTTGTTTGTTTATTTTTAGAGGAGGCACTGGGCATTGAACCCAGGATTGTGTGCATTAAAAAAAAAAGACAGTATGAGCAAGATGGAAATGAGTCTTTTGTAACCTAGTTTTGGAGGTGACATCTCATTACTCCTGCCAAGTTACTAGGTCCAGCTCACACTCAAGGGGAGGAAATCACACAAGGGCTTGACTACCAGGAAGGGGGGCGCTTTTTGAGCCACGTTGGGAGCTGCCTACCGTAGGAACCTCAGGTAAAAGACACATAGGATAGGGAAGCGAGTATCTTAGAGAAAAATGCAAACATCATTTTTAACGTGGGTTCAAATCTTTTAATTCTTTTTATTATTTTGGGCACCAGTGTCAGAGCAGTGTGAAGATTTTACTCTTTACAGGACTTTGAGTAGAGAGACTTATTGTCTCAGAATGGATTTAGTCCAAATCTTAAAAACAGTTAATTATGAATGTCAGAAAGTAAAAAATGAATTATACGAAGATCCATCAGAAAACTTTTCAAACTTTATCCTACAAGTTGAAGTAGTATGTTTTTTATAACACTGTAAGATGTTCACACTAGTATGTAGGTTCCACAAGAATCAGTTTATAAAAAATACCAGTAGATGAAGGGTATAATATAATTTAGCTGAAATTTACTATTTTTATTGCATATCCCAGTTTTACGAATTAGTACTTATTTTAGGCTTTTTTTTTTTGACATTTCTAGAGTTTCTTGTTGTCACATAAAGTCAAAATTGAGAATTTATTAGGTTACAGTGATTGAAAGGTTTAATGTAAATATACAGATTATTATATGGATCAAAACATGTCCTGCCTGTACTGTTAGTTTTGATTGCTGTGGCAATAGTACAGTCATTACAGGAGAAACTCAATTGCACTAATATTTTCAGGATAACTAAGAGATCTTCCAGTGAAGAATGGTTTTTGTCAAAATCCAAATGGACTGACCAGACCTTTGACTTCCTGATGGGAATGTGCTCCAGGGATTTACCTGTTTTCACAGATTACTTGTTTGCTTGGTGTGTGGGGTGGGGGGTGGTTCCAAAGATCCTCATTTTGCTTGTCTAGGCAGTGTCTATAAGTAGACGGGAGGGTCACCAGTTTATGGTGGTTCCAACCCCCTTTTGGTTTCATCTCTGCAAGGTGACCTTGAGGAAGAAGGAAACCAAGATACCTTGAGTTTTCCCTTCATCTGACTTGGGGAAGTGCTGGTCTGGCTTCCACTTTCAGGGGCTTGGATTTTGGAGCAGTTTCTCATTTATTCATTGTCATCTTCAGTCCTGCTAAGTCAGGCTGTGCAAGGCTGGGTGTCAGCACCCCTCCTGGTGGGAGGGAGGTAGGGCATAATTTTCCTGAGTGTCTGGGTCAGGGCTGCTGCATGTGGCTATGTGGACCCGGCACAGCTGTACATGCAGGACCGGGTCAAGGACCTCATTCTGCTCCACCGTACCAGCTTTGAGTTCAGAGCCATTTCCATGTCCAGTCCCTCTCCTGTTTCCGGATCCAGAGCTCCTGATGTCTTAACTGTTATTTTTTTCTTTTTTTTCAGTGAATCTTTCCTCTGCCAAATATTGTCCATTTACCACCTTTTTGCCTTTCATATTGTCTTTTCACCTTTTGTTATAGGAAATGTATGCATTGAGTCCGGGGAGTGGCTTTCAGCTCCGAAAGTTCAGAAACCAAGACTTGAAGCAAGATGCTGACCTGTCTCAAACCAGGGCTAGGGAGGGAGGGGTGGGAGGAATGATCAGTTATATTCAGAATCCAGGAGCAGCGCCAGCCTCTCCCCTGTATCTCGGCTGGCTCCAGTTCAGGATGGTTGTCTTCCTCTAAACACAGTTGTCTGGAACAAAGCAGAGGGCAGCTCTCTAATACTTGGGTTGCATTGTCTTGAGGTCTTTTAAACTGGATTTACGGAGGAACTGTGGAACCTCCTGGGAAAGAGGAAACAAAAGTTTTCAACAGTTGAGATGCTCCGCTCAAACTTGTAAACACCTTAACTGAACTCAAGTACCATACCACCTTTTGTTAAAACAAACGTTTATAAAACTTTTTCAAGAGGTATACTTAGTGAAAATTTTCCATTTCAGTTAAGTCTTTAAAATTTTCCACACAGAGGATGTGTGTTCCAAGCAGAATGTTAATTCTGGGACTTGACACATTGAAGGCCATTTTTAACGGAGGAGTGCACTTAAACCTGAATGAATCCCAGAATCCCAAGGTCACCATTGTCTATAAAGATGAATACATATTTTAAAACAGAATCTCTTAGTTTAGCTTGAGACCAGCTCTCTCTATTGGTCACTCTTTTAGTGAAGGTTGATAAATTCAGTCAGAGCTTTCTTACCTGCATTATCTTTACCTCTTACCACACATTAAACTTTCAGGATACATTTAAAATCACTTGTGTGCAAAAAGCACATTGTTATTGCTTTCAGCTGAGAATGGACTTAGCAAGCACTGAAGCATTTCTCAGTTGTATTTTCATTTCCTCTCACCTCCAAAACCTCAGCCACTGTCATCTGTCCTTGGAAAGTTGCTGACCACCTGGACCTCTAGGGGCCTTTGGTACCTCCTCCATCCCAGCCGGTCTTTTCATGTGTCTAATTTTGGGCCATCCCTTTGTGATCCATAGGTTTTTGATTCAAATCTCAGACATTTCCTCCTTTTGGGGTTTCAGCTCCCTTCTTAGTTCTAGCCACTGTTTTGATTCCAGGATCTATGCCTTGGACTCTTTGCCCTTGTCTCAACTGTCTTTTACATTATATGCGAGGTCCAAATGATTGGAGGCAGAGGGACAGCAAATGGATTCCACTTGACTCAGCTCCTCTCACAGAAATTCTCACGTTTCAGGCATGTTTTACTTACTGTTTCCTTCTTTGTGACATTCTGATCTCTGATTAAAATCTGGCCATGACAGTGAGCTTGTCATGGCTGCCCCACTTCTGACACCAGTGACATAGTTAAAATGGATTACAGATTATCTGGCAAGACCTTGTATGTGCTCCAGGCTTCGGTAGATTCCTGATTTATTTAGTCAAAGATACCCGATATCATGGAAGTGAGTTGACTACCCAGACGTGAAGCAGACGTGGTGTATCTTGGTCTGAACTTTTCTGGCCTCTTGGTTCCCCTTTAGGGATGCACAGTTGTAGGGACATCTTCAACGCTGGCAGAATCCTGCTTATACAAGAAGCAGCCCACTGCATAGCATCTTGGAAGATCTTATCTAAAATAAGAGCATCTATTAAGGGATATTTACAAATATGATTAGGTTCTTCTGGTTCATGAAGCAAACTCAGCATGTGCAAGTCCACATCCTTTCCTGTAGGAAGGGGAAAGAGCCAGTTTTGTGGATATAGCAATCAAATATTGTGTTAATAATCACACTATGTTTATGTTAGCATAAAAAGCATAATGGAAGGCTACACTTCGTAGAAGAGGGATGGGGAGAAATGGAATTGAGGTGATACGTAAGGGGCGTTTTGGCTTTAATTTGTAATATTCCATTTCATCTAAAAAGGAGAATACACTTAAAACTTTGTTAAAATTAGTTGATAATTCTTGATAGAGAAGAACATAAGTGTTAATTAAATTACACTTCTCTTTGTAATATTTCTGCATTTAATTTATTTCCTGAAAAAGTGATACCCTTGCAGTTTAAGATTTGTTGCAAATTATGGAGATTTTAAATATGTGAACTGTTCTTCAATCATTCTTTCAAAACAAATTTTGGTGTTATTTTCTGTATGGAAAGGCTTCTTTCAAAGTCTGTATTGAGGATTCCTATGGTGAATTGTAAGGCCCCCTGCATCTGCTTAGGAGGAGCAAAGTAGAGAATTGTGTCACAGATACAGGGAGATACTTGTGCATGAGTGATGAGTCCCCAGTGGAAGGGGCCTTAGTAGGCATCAGTGTCCATCCACCTCCCACACCTCCTCTCTCCTGGGGCCTCAACGGAGAAATAACA
Source organism: Vicugna pacos (assembly GCF_048564905.1). NCBI lineage: Eukaryota > Metazoa > Chordata > Mammalia > Artiodactyla > Camelidae > Vicugna > Vicugna pacos. The sequence continues at coordinate 32,297,642 of NC_133005.1, read as the reverse complement.
GAGATTCTTCCATGGGACGGCCTCTAGGTTTGCTTGAGGCCCAAGGAGGACACATTTGACACAGAGGAATAATGTTTTCAGTGTTTAGAAATGCTGTGGACCTGGGCACAGTTTTCCCAACTGTAAAATGACCAGATGACTTCTTTGTTTCTTAAGGGCCGGAGTTCTAGTCTCCGGCTTTAGAATTTTGATTGTTTCTCCTGAAAAACAAATCATTTGCGATCTATGATAGAGATTAAAATACTAAAAATCTACCCTTTCCTGATTAATCAGGATTGTTATTTGACACCATCCATGGTCCATTCAAAAGGAGTGAGTTGTGAAATCCCCAGGTCTAGGAGATGAAACAGAATATGTTTCCAGAATTGTTCATTTCAAACAGCAACTCCATCAGAACAGTCCTGATCAGAGTATGACGGAAGGAATTTGTACTCTCCTGGGAGGAAGATTTCTAAACCCAAAGGAGGATACCGAGGAGAGGAGCATTTGGCTTATGCTGGAATGGAAAGCAGAAAACACAAGGAGATGACAAGTCATTTGGTGAAATGATGGATGATAAGGGAATAATAATAGGGAACCAGATTCAAAAGTTATGAAAATCACAGGTGCACTGGGGTATGTCTGCAGAGCATGAAGGATTCAAACTGAACACCAGGGGAATAAGTACACCAGATAGTGAACACTAACACTCTTAAAATGAGCCAGACATTTTTCAAAGGCTTTACTAATTGTCACTTAAAGAGCCTTTGCAGCAGTCCTATGATGTGGGCACAGTGGTGAGCCCAAGGTCGCATAGCTAGTGAGTGGTAGAGCCAAGGCTTGACCTCAGGCAATTCGAGGCTGGAATCTGTGTTCCTGGCCACTGCTTCCTGCTCTCTCTTCGGTTCACTCTGTGCCAGGTGCTGTGCTAAATTTATACTTAGGGGAAAAATTTAGGTCCTATTTGAAATTCCTGGGTGGAAAGCCTTCCTTCAGAATTTTCGATGAGAATTCCTGTGGGGGAGTTCTAAGATTTCATTTAATTCTCACAATGACCTCATGAAGCAGGCCCAACAATTTCATATATCAGATAAGAAAATTGGGTTTAGGGGGGTTCAAAGGCTTGGCCACGGTCGTACTTGTAGTCTCGTTTCAGAGTCCGGGTCCTTCATCACATGATGTTGAATGTTAGAAGACTTTTATGGCGGTAAGAGGAATGGGAGAGAGGGGCTGTCTTCCCAGGAGAGAAGCCCCATCTTCTTCCCAAAGAAATCTCAACCATCCCAGTCTTAAAAACAGGGTAATTCATAGAGAGGAAGGACCCTCCCTTGTCCTGGGACAAAAGTTGGGCCCCTGCATGTGGCTGATTGCACATTGGAGGCTCAGCAGCTGAAGGTGCCACACCCACCAGAAACTCAGTTGGGATGAAGGTTTCATCCTTGACTATGGTCTTTGGACCTCTGGGTCTCCACCAAACACAGCATTTTAGGAAAACACTTTTTGGCTGACTATAGTTTATTGAGTTAATTTAACCCACAAGATAGTCACCCTGTGGATTTGAGAGGTGATTATTATTTGAGTTTTGCAAATGAGAGGCTGAAGCCTAAGCCATCAGGTGGGACTGCCCTTGCATTTGTAGGATGCACTGTCAAGTGTTGAACGTCTCAGACTTTGCAGCAAGAATCTTTGGTTCTGAAATACGAGCCTACGTAATTTTATCTCTAATTTTCCAAAGGTGCCAAATACCTCCCCACTGAGTTTTTCATTGGGTGCTCAGAAGAAAGAATGTGTCAGTTTTTGCTCCTGTGATGGCAGTTTTTCAGCTTGTTTCTAATATGACCTTTTGGTAGTTCTTGGCTCTTCTTGTGGAATCAGGTCTGGTGTAGGTGGACCCATCTGCTTGGACATGAAGGAAACTGTAGTGGTTAAAAGCGCAGACTCTGATCTCAGGCTGTGTGGGCTCAAGTCAGTGCTGTGCTCTTTATAAGCTGTGTGACCTTGAACAAGTTATTTGAGCCCTCTGAGCCTTAATTTTATTATCTGTGAAATGAGGCTAATCACAGTAACTTGCTTATAGGGTGGTTGTGAGAAATCAGTGAGGTGATGTGTGTAAAATGCTTAACCTGGGGCCAGGCTGGTGGAAACAGCTCAACAAATGCTAGTCATTTTGGTGGTGGTGCTATTGCTGGAGCACAAGAGCACATGGTGAGGGTGACCACTTGTCCTGGTTTGTCTAGGATGGAGGTGTTTTCCCAGGATGTGGGACCTGCAGTGCTAAATCCAGGATTGTACCAGGCAAACCAGGCTGAACTGGTCACTCTAATGCCTATCCTGGGCCATAAAGCTCTCTTCAGAGTGATCTCATTGCATACACTGTGCAGGTTCCTGCAAGTTGCATGTATAATTCATATTTATGTAGCAAAAAAGGATTATCTGATATTTGGCCTGCATTTGATAGATATTTCTGTGGGAGGAAATAGAATAGCTTTCTTTTGTCAGTTTCAGAAAGTATCACCACTGGAGGAGCTGTCTGGGGTCTGGTGATGTATCTTTCTGGATCCAGACAGAAAACAGAATTCAGTTCCAATGTGTCATGAGACTTTAACAAAGGGACTGTATATGGGATGGAGTTGGGGTTAAGGAAACCCACAAGGGATGCTGAGACATCGAGAGACTAGGAACAATGGGAGGTTATTAGTACCTTTTAATTTGCAAAGGGGCAGGGGAAGGGAGTTGTGTTCATGGAGCCCTGCTCTGCACTGCTCTGAGCTCCAGGGGCTGTGACTCCTTTGCCCGGTGGTCCTGATTGTGTTAAGCAGATGCGGAGCACTGGCAGGAGAGTACGAGGCAGGAGGAGGAGGCTTGGGGTATTTATCCTCTCGCCCTGTCTCACTACTTTCTGGTATGGCTGTATTCTGCAGTGGCAGTGGTTCTCAAATGGTCCCTGGACCAACAACATCAACATCACCTGGGAACTTTTTATTATTATTATTATTTTTTTTGGTTGGGGGGAGGTAATTAGGTCTATTTATTTATATTTAGAGGAGGTACTGGGGATTGAACCCAGGACCCTGTGCATGGTAAGCATGTGCTCTACCACTTGAGCTACACCCTCCCCACCTGGGAACTTTTTATAAGTGCATATCTGGGGACCCACAAGAGACCTACTGACTCACAAGCTCTGGGGGTGGAGTCCAGCAGTCTGCCCTAATAAGCCCTCAAGGTGACTCTGGCACTTGTGAAAATGTGAGGACGGCTGGTCTAGGGAGCAAAGATATACCATTAATTTCATGTGGGGCTTTTAGCCAGTCAAGTCCATTCTCTGGTTTGGAGGACAGTTTCCATCTCAGCCAAATGAGAGGGAGTTTTACCATCTCTATTCATAACACTTGATCCTCTAAAATAGCCTATTTATTTGTGTTTATTTTCTGACTCTTTATTAGAATTTATGCTCCACCAGTGTCAGGACTTGGTTCTGCTCACTGCTGATCCCGTGTGCTCAGCCCAGTTCCTAAACATGGTACTCAGGGTTGGTGAACGAACAGATAGGAAGTGATTTCTAAGATCACTTTCAGCGAGTTTACTTTTGATGTGAAGATTTTGTGTTCTGTCTTATATAATAATGGCTAGTTTATCTTAAATCTGTCAGTCTGAAATCTCAACCTGCAATTCCATGTTTTCAAGTGGGAAAATAATAATTGATGAATTAACGGAAGAGTTTTTAAAGCATGCTCTGTGTGCTAGGGACCAGGACATATCAGTATGTCACACATAAATCTTCATAAAGTCTCTGAAATTGGATCGCTGTGAAGGAATACAATCTTAGTGAGGTTATGTGACATTCCCAAAGTCACATAGCTATTAACTGGCCAAATTCAGGTTTCAGTCAAGCTGTGTTCACTTCCAGGCCAGTATTGTTTCAGTTTCAAAGCTGTGCAAGATTTAGAGAAACAGACTGAATTGCAAAGAATGATTATAGCGTAAAAGAATAGTTTGCCTTGAAATCTATTTTGTCTTGAGTCGCTCAGCATGTTGGAGAGAGGATAGGCATTGCAGTCAGAAATTGAATTGAAATCCCAGCTCTTGCCACTTAATAGCTGTGTGTCCTTGGGTGAGTGACTGTGCCTTTCTGAGCCTAGATTCGCCATCTGTCAATAGGGAATAATTCTGGCAGGGGCAGTTGTGACCATTTGAGAGGATGCATATAAAACACCTGGCAAGTGGTAATAGCAATGGTGATTTCTAAGAATTTTTGTGATATAGTAATTTATGTGTGAATTGTGATGAGTCTCAGTTCAGCGGGTGGATTTTCGAGTTTAATGTTTATTGTTAGGAAAAACTGATAATGTGACTTGAACTTGCAACAGTCCCTTGGAGATGTTTTCATTCCCATATGGACTGACTATGGGCTCAGACTGCCTGGGATCTCTCATCATCTTGCTTACTTGCTGTATGTCTTTGGGCAAATTAACCTCTCTGGGCCTTAAATGTCTTTATCTCAAAATGGGGGATGATAGTACGTATCTCATTAGACAGTTATGAGCATTATGTGAAATAACATATGTAAAGTGGTGACTAAACTGTGTGAAATTTATGATCATTGTTAAATGGGAATTCCTTCTGCATATCAGATACATCCACGGTCTCCTGACCTCTGAATATTAGGTGCGTAGATACATGTCTGTGCATGTAAGTTGGCACCAAGTGAGGTCCTATGTAGAGACAGTAAATAGTAATTATATACCAGACATCATGTAAAAACTTCTTTCTTGCCCTGAATCCTACTGTTCACCTTCTGGTGTGCTGTGAAGATCTTGGAAAGAAGCTAAAGAGTCTCTGGGCTACACAGTAGATGTTAAACCCACACGCAGCTTCTGTCTTTCCTCTAAGGGAGAGCTCCCAGACTCTCATCCGGCGGCTGTAGCTCTCACTTTACATGCAGTTCTAACACGTTTGTATATGATGTCAAAACCCAGACAGTTTAGAGGGAAGGAGACAGGCTGCTTCAGAGAGACATGCTCGCAGTGGTGGTTAACAGAAGAAGTGGTGACCTGATTGCTGGAGAGGAGCAGGAGAACCGCAGGAAGCAGCAATGAGATCTCAGTAAACTTGGTAGCGGGGCTGCTAGGCACGTGGGCAGGGGATGCTGTTCTGCTGAAGGCCCCGAAGGCTACACCTTGCTGCTTTGCACAAGATGCCATGGCGGTCGTGACAATTACGACGTCAGGAGGAAGAAGCAGGTGTGGGACTCCGAATACAATGACTGATCTACAGATAACTCTGAGTTATAAGAAAAGGCTAAATTGTTTTCTTTATTGCCAACGATTCTACTTTTATAACGCTTTCTACAGTATTTTCAGGCACAGCATTCCGTTTTAACTCTTGCCCTTAATATGTGCAACTACCTTTTTTGCAGGTAAGAGGTTGAATCTTAGATGCAATAAAGGACAAACCAAGGCCACATAGGAACTGAGGGCCAGGGAAAGGCCTGAAACCTGCTTGTTAGGTTTTGAACCTGCAGTGTGCACCGTGGTCCCATTCTATCACGTGGGTGGGAAGGGAAATTTGTGGAACATTTTTAGAGGCTTTGCAGACACAGCTCTTCAACTGTCTGCTATGGTGGTTAGCATGATTAGCGTGATGCCTTCAGCCTGATAAACCCTGGGTTTAAGTATTTAGAGTAGTAAATTGAATTAAAGAGCAAACTTTAGCTATCTAGAAAGATCTTATATCATAAAGGCAAGTTTTCTAGGAGCAGCTGGAATGAAGATGGAGTAGAGGGTGAAGAGCTGGTCAGAGGAAATGCATTAAGAAAAGTACAGGTGAAGAGAGGCAGAGAGGAAGGGCCAGAGGTCCTGCAAGAGCACTGAGAGGACAGTGGTGGAACAGGGCACGTGGCGTTTCCTTGGATAAGTATTTTGCTTCTTTTTCTCTGACTCCTTTGATTTTGCTTGACCTGACTCTTCAGGGGGAGCAAGTTTACAGCCTAAGGCTCTTAGTTAAAAATAACTTGTATTTAGCATGAGAAATTCATGCTGGCATGGAAAAATTGCTATCAAAGATAGATTTTGACAGCAAACAGTAAGACAGTAGCTGCTGAAGGATACTCCACTACTGGCTTCCTCTGATGCCAGTTTTATCCAAATAGTCTGGGGAGGCTCACAGCTCAGAACCATTTAACTGCATTCCTGGTGTGAGGCAGGCCAGGCCGAGTGCTGGTATCCCTTCCTCCTAGACCCAGAGATGGCGTGGTTTGATTTTCCTCCTTGTCACTTGCATCAAAGAGGAAGATTGGACAAATGATGTCCCTTTGTTGGAGGAAAGGGGGTCAAGGTGTGTTTCACGTAGTGGCTCTTTGAAAGACATCAGTGTCTAGTCCATTCTTTTAAATTTGTGACAGCCCAGCACAGTGCAGCTGGAGGTGTATAGAGAGTTGCCACCATGTGACTTCTGAATTAGGATGACTTGAGAAATCCAGATTGAAAGGGACCCTGTGTTAGTTAACAAAGTTAGCCGCTGAGGACTACACTTACTGAACCACTTCAGCCAATGACCACGAACGACATTTGTTATCTCGCTGTTTCTGTGGGGTCAGGAGTCTGTGTACATCTGAGCTGCTCTCTCAGGCTCCCTGAGGCTGCTGTCCATTCCTCAGCTAGGGCAGTGATCTTGTCTGAAGACTTGACTGTGAAGGATCTCTTTCCAAGTTCATGTAAGTTGTTGGCAGCATTCAGTTTTTTGCAGGCTGCCAGACTGATGGTCTTACTTCCCTCAGTCCTGTTGCACTTTGCCTGTTGGCCGGAGGCCACTGTTAGTTTTTTGTGACATGGGCCTCCCCAACACAGGGGCCCGCTCCATCTCCCCAGCAAGGGAGGGAGTCTGCTAGTCAGACAGAGGTCACAGTCTCATGTACCTGATTGCAGAAATGGCATCCCATCACCTTGACCATATTCTGTTGGTTGGAAGCTAGTCAGCGGTCCTGCCCACACTCAAGGGGAGGGGATTACCTACAAGCATGAATACTGAGAAGTAAGGATCATTGGGGACCATTTTAGAGTCTACCTGCCACAGACCAACATCTGAAAACCCCCCTTTTTTGTATTCTTCAAAGCCTTGCCACTAAAGGCTTCTTTGGGAATGGGAGGTGCCTGAAATTTAAGACACTGAAAGACGGGGATGGAAAATTCTGTTTGGGTTTGACTTGATGGCTGATCTACCTTGATGGATTTATCAGGGGTCTTACAGAGGGCTTGAAATATATGATTTCCTTTCACCCTCACTGGTAACCCTGAGAAGTAAGCAGATGAGGGAACTAGGATTTAGAATCAACCTTGAATCTTGTCCGAGCTCACAAGGCTTGAGAGTCGTTGGATTTTTAAGAGATCAGAGGGGTCAGGAGTTTAAGGCTTTGCTGGGGTTGATACCATGGGGGTGCGTTCTCTCTGCCAGGGCAGGGTTAGCTGGAGCTGGGCTGCTGGGCTAAGCTGAATGTCAGGATGCCAAGTACAGTCTACATGCAGATGCAAAGGTCAGACTGGGCTCCAGAGGAGATGTTGGAAGTCAGGATTCAGGGCTGGTGACACATAATAAACACAGTAAAGCCAAAAAGGGCCAAGTCTCTTGAGAGCCTTTTCCTTTCATATAAGCAAGGATTAGCAGGGAGACACAGTACTGGTCTTCGTTATTCGTTCATGCTCCTCAGTGTGGAATTTGGAGTTTATGAGACCAAGGGAAGCCGTTGGGCTCATGTCTGCCAACGACGAGGCCAGTCTTCCTCTCCTGCCACCTTTGTCTGCACGGCTGTGATGGATGTTTTTCCAGTTTTCTCTTATAGTATAAAAATGAGCAGAAAATGGAAATGTGAAAATGCAGGTACTCACTTCGAGGACCTGGAGATCATCATTCTAAGTGAAGTGAGCCAGAAAGAGAAAGAAAGATACCATATGATACCACTTATATGTGGAATCTAAAAAAAAAAAAAAAGACACAAATGAACTTATTTATAAAACAGAAAGAGACTCACTGACATAGAAAACAAACATGGTTACCAGAGGGGAAAGAGGCTGGGAAGGGATACATTGGGAGTTCCAGATTTGCAGATACTAACTACTGTATATAAAATAGATAAACAACAAGTGTCTACCGTATAGCATAGGGAACCATATTCAATATCTTGCAGTAACCTGTCGTGAAAAAGAATAAGAAAAAGAAATTCTGTATGTGTATGTATGACTGAAACATCATGCTGTACACCAGAAATTGACACAACATTATAAACTAACTAGACTTCAATAAAAAAAGACAAAAAAAAAAAAGAAGACGCAGGTATTCAATACTACGTCTGAGGCAGATGTGGAGCCTGATAGATGAAAGGACAGGGTCAACTGTTCAGCTTCAGTTTGTTACCGGTCAGATGATTTCCGTTGTGAAAGGAAATCAAATGAAGCACACGTGCAAACTGCTAGAAATGGACTCTTAAACATTGTGTCTCAAAGGCCGTGTTTAGTGATGGAGGAAAATGGGAAAATCTTTAAAATTATGGCTTGAGAATCAACATTAAAGGAAAAAAAACCCCAACGTCAGTGATTCAGATACAGAGAGAAATCAACAGATCGTAGCGCTTTTGTTGGGAGGATGGTGTGCTCCGGACTCCTTCATCAAGAGGACAGTGTTCAGCTTCCTCTTGACACATTTTTCAAGAAAGTTGATGACACCATCAGAACCACCACACAGCTGCCAAAGTAATTTTTTAAAAACATAAATCAGACCATGTCCCTTTCTTGTTTCAAATCGCTCTCCTTACACTTAGAATGAAGCCCCAACCCAAATGACTGCTTCTTGCCTCTAAGGTCTGGCTCCTGAGACTGTTTTCAGTCCCCTCTCCCACTGTTCGAACACCACTGCCATTGCTGAATTGAGTCTAGTGTAGGGAGCCACCAGACTTCATCCCATGGGCCAGATCTGGCCTGCCGCCTGTTCGTGTGTGGCCTGTCAACTAAGAATGGGTTTTGCATCTTGAAGAGTTGATAGCAAATCAAAAGGATAGCATTTCATAACCCATGAAGATGATATGACATTCCAATTTCAGTATCCATAAGAATGTTATTTGGGGACACAGCTTTGCCCATTTGTTGGCAAATTATCTTTGGCTGTCTTCATGCCACAGTGGTGGAGCTGAGTAGTTGCAGCAGAAACTTAAGCCTGCCGAGGCTAAAGTAATTCCTGGTTGGCCCCGTGTGGAAAAGGTCGGCTGACTCCTGCTCTAGCTGCATTGGCCTTCTTTCTTTTCTCAGACAGTCGGAACCTCTGCTCACCTCAGGGCCTTTGCTCTTGCTGTTCTTTCTACTTGGGATGCTGCTGCTTTTCAACTGTCACTCAAATATCACTCCTGCGCTTTCTGACCACATTAGCTTGGTTATGTTGATACGTTAATAGCATCAACTGTCTCTGAGTAATTATTTATTTACGGATTAGTTTGTTTCTCCCACTTGAATGTAGGCTCTTGGAGGGAACAGTTCTGTCTTGCTCATCACGTAGGAAGCACCTGGCACATTCTGGGTGCTCTATTAATGTTTGTTGACAGACTGCATGAATGAGTAGAAATCAGCGCTGAATCTCCAGCCCAGTCATCTGCCATATCTGCACCAGTGTGTCCTTCTCCCCAACAATAAACTCATTTTCTCCTTCATATGAAATGTCCTTTTCAGTAAGCTGAGATAATTGGAATTTAAGATAAGACATCACAAAATTAAATTTATTGTTTGTACTTTAATTTATTTTAAAATATTTTCGCTAATCCTGAACAATCAGGAGGACGTTGTAGACACTCAAGGAGTAAGGGAATGAAACATTGACACCGAAATTAAAATTTCATGATTTTTAAAAACTCTTTCCCCACAGACAACCTCCTCTACTTTACTCTTAAAGCACATAAGAATCAGTATATTCCAAATTTCAGACTTTCAATCTGTGACCCATTTTTAGGAACACATTTTCTAAAAGAGAAAATGTGGAGTGGATGTATTTATCCCTCCTTCTCTCCCCTCTGTTTTACACACATGTAAGGACACAGAGGTGAGATGGATGTGCTGTGGGTGGACATCCTCGGCTGGCTTTTCCCTTGAGGACACCAGTCCAGGGCAGGAGCCACAGAACCGTAACCTAATGTGTGAGAACGCTACTGCCTGACACATACGGCCTGTTCTTCACCTCACAGTAGCACGGCGTGGTCCACAAGAACGCTTTGCTGCAATTAAGGGCGGATGTGATTTGTGTTGGAGAGTAGAATGTCACGAAGCCGGCACTCTGTCCGTCTTGGTTGTTGACATAAATGCTTGTTTTGGAGACTCAAGAAGCTGCTGAGAGGCTGTGGCGGTGTGGCCGATCTTAGGCAGGGCAGTGGTAGGAGTTCCTGGCAGGGCGTCCTTGCTGCTGTCAAAGGTAGGTCTCTGTTCTCTCCCCAGCCAGGTCCTTTGGTCCACCCATGTGGGCTGAGTTCCCTTGCTGGATCACATACTGGTGAGCTGCATCAGCAGGGGAGACACAGAGGACCATGCCTATTTTCAAGGAGCTCACTGTCTGGTTTGGGGAAACAGAGACCATAGATGTAAGATGCTGCAGGGGGCAACCTGGGGAACAGCTCTGGCAGACTCTGGCTGTGCGGTAGTGAGCCAGGCAAGGGCGCGGGGGAGCTGCAGGGCATCGTTGTGAAAAGCCAAGCCCTTTGGTGTGGCTGGAGCCATGGGAGGCTGAGCTAGTGTGGCAGGAGGGGAAAGGACGGATGGGAGGCAGCCCCATGACTTGATCCAAAGGCTTGACTCCTTGCTGCTTCAGTAGGGAGGCAGTGCTGTGTTTGCCAGGGGTCACTGAGATGATTTTTGCGCCCTGCTAGTTGTGTGCTTTGGTGACTCAGGGTAGGAAGGCGCAGAAGAGCTTTTGCTTCTGCCGAAAGCTGTTGCTGTTCTTGCTTTTTGTCCATTTGTTCACAGAACAGGGGCTTTGGAGTCAGACGCTGGCTTTGACACTATAGCGTTTCTGATTCTGGGAAGTTACTGAGTTGAGCTGTGCCTCAGTTTCATCATCTGTTAAAAGGGCGTAGCTATAAAACACACCTCGTAGGGTTGTTCTGAGAATTAAGTCAGTTAATATGTACGTAAAGCACGTGGGAAGCACACGCTCAGTGCTACCTGTTGCTACTAGTTGTGTTATTGACCCCCCTCCAAAATGTGCACGGCCCTTGTTTAATTACATCTCCCTGCTTCCTGTCCTCCAGTTTCAAATGCAGGAATCGCCGTATTAGCATGGTAATGCCGCAGTAATAATCTACCGAGTCTGTGTAAATAAGGAACATCTGTGCAGTATTTATGACCCATAAAACACAGTTATACTCTGAAATGTTGTTCTAATCCCAAGTAGGTCATTGCCGTGGTCCACGATCGGAGGACCCTCCCGGGGCCCTCAGCTCTGTTCGCCGAGGTCTGTGCCAGCCAGCCCAGATGGGAGCGGGCTGTGCCACATGGCAGTTGGCGAAAATTAGGCTCCTGAGGGTTTTTTTGCCCATCAGAGCGAAAAATGAGTTATCTTTTTGCAGGAAAAATGGGATAGAAGTGCTTTTTAAATCAAGAACAGCCAGCTTTTAGTTGTGTGCATGGGTTTAGATACTCAGTGGACTGTGCAAGGGATGTTTTAAATCCCAGCTTGGTTTCCTGACATCCGGTGCATTTGTGTCACAGGTGTTACCATGTTTACTTGGGTGTCCAGGAAACTCTGAGTCAAATTTGTAGCCTAATCAGTCATTATGTACGAGGTCACCGTGGGTGGTTTTTTAATATCTGTCTTGCCTTTGATCTTGATTTTCTTCCATTTATTCTGGTTTCTTTCCTTATATTCTCATTGGATTGTATGTGTTTTTTTTTTAATCAGCTAATATTTCAATTCTTTAATGAACACATCAGGCTAACACTAAGCTCTTCCTTCTTGTCATTTGATATGTTCTTGGAGTCTGCAAACTCACTTCCATGATTGACTAAGAAAAATAAAGCAGAAAGATCTTCTAAGTGCCCAAGTCAAAATCAGTATAATGTTCACAAGGCTCAGCCACCTTTTTCTTCCAAGGGTCAGAGAAGCAGAGGCAATATGTAAATGAAAGGGCATGGCCGTGTTCCAATAAAACTTTATTTGCAAAAACAAGCAGCTGGCCCTCAGGTCGTGGTTTTCTGATCCCTGCATTAGTATAATGTACATAGAGAAAATGCACTACTCGCTGAGTGTCCACTGTGACGAATCATCACGAGATGATACTTTCATGAAACCACCACGGAGGCCAGGATGTTAGAACAGGACAAGTTCCTTCGTATCTTCTTCTACCACAGAGGGAACCAGTGGCTTCGAAACATAGTAAGTAACTGTTGCATTACATTTAACTCTGCATGTGAAAACACAGTAGATTTTAAAAAAATATTCTCAAGAGGCGGACTTGATGGCTGGCTCAGCTCTTCTGTTGACTGGCTGTATCACCGTCATCAAATGATTGAGAAGCCCTTTAAGTTTCAGTTCCTTTACCTGTAAAATGGGATATTAATGCTTGTGTCGGGGGCTGTATGAGCAATCAATCAGATGCCATACTCGGGGCCCTTACTGCAGTCCTGTGTCCAGCAACCACCTCATGTAATTTTTTTTTTCATGAATGAAATCACCTTGTCCATGCTGGAGGGCACCTGACCAAGGGCAGCAAGGTGCCACCCTTTGGGACTGTTGCTAACTCGAAATCGAGAGGATTTCTGAATCAACTGGACCTAGTTGTGTGCCTGTAACCAAGCCTGGTTGGCTCCAACCGTGGTCAGCTCCCTTCAGATTTATTCTGGCTGTTGGATGCCTCCGTGAGGCCTCCGTTGGTGTTTTCCCAGAACACCAGACAAATAGCCGTTGTGGGCCTTTCCTGGCGCCCAGGCCTCCCTGCTCGTTTGTATTCTGGTGGCTTCTTGTGCACACATGAGCGCTTGTCTCCGGCCCAGGTCCGGCTCGGCTGTACGGGCTGGTGGGGGGCTCTGGGCAGGCCTGCTTCCTGCGGGGCCCTTTCTAGACTGGTCTTTTGCGGGGGAGGGATGGGCAGAAGGGATTGGCTCCTTTTTGGGTCAACTTGCCAGTGCCTCTGTGAGCTGCCCAGCAACCAACGCACAACGGTGCCTAATGTAATCGAGTTATGAACTGGTCTGTCTTCACCGATTTGCTTTGGAGATAAAAGGTCCCGGCGTGGCGGGTGCCACCAGCAGTAGCAGCAGTTAAGCATACTTTAGGGACCTGAATCCCCGTTGCTCCAAGCACCTCCACTTCCTGCATCCAGAAAGGCATATTGAGAGAGACGATTATCGACGTCAGAGAGTACATTATAGGGAAGGCGCGCTCTGCAGCCAGAGAGCAAAACTGTACAACTGAAAATGCCCTTTTGAAAGGGCCTCAGTGGCCCATGAGGAGGCAAGCTGTTCCCTTTATGTGCGAAGGGAGTGATGGGGAGAAAAAGAAAGAGGGAAGGGAAACTGAAATTCATCCTGCCAGACATCATGCCGAGGGCTTTGATGGACAGGATTTTGTAAAATCCTCAAGCCAACTCTGAGGAGGCAGAAATTATTACTCCCCCCATTTCATACAGGCTCAGAGGAGTTCCAGGGGTCCACAGTGGTCACTTGCTTGATAACACACCCTGTATTGGCCTCTTTCCTTCCATTTCTTATATGCCCTCTCCTTAACCAATGCTCTGTAGGATAACTTTCCAAATAAACTATTTGTTCTCTAATCCTGGTCATGAGGACTGCCTCTGGGGATCCCAAGCTAAGTCAAATGCTGCTAATAATAACAATAACAATGTAATAATTATAGCTGATATTTACTGAGCAGTTTCTAAGTCCCAGATGCTGTGCTAAGCTACTTAGATGGCTCTTGTCATTTAGTTGTTCAGTAACAAATCCCTGGGGTGGATGTTATTACTGTTATACACGTGAGGGAGCTGAGGTTCGGAGAGGTGGAGTGACTTGTCCAAGGTCACACAGCTAAAGAGCCACACTAACCTTAACAGAGCTGTGATCTCTCTTCTAGGTTTTCTGACTGAGTGTCCAGTGTCCTCTCCAACAGGCTGCCTGTTTTAATACAAGTTGTCCTTGGTAACACTTGCATTGTCATGGGATGGACTTGTTCTAGGAGGTGCCCATTTGGTATTACAAAGCACCTGTTCCCTCCTACCCCCCATAGTACAGCTCTGGGTGAACTAACAAGGGGGAATCAGATCTCTTTTTTTCCTTAGCATGTTCCACCCATACAATGTATTTTATTATATTTTTTGTTTAGTGGGTGTTTCATCTCCCACCTCCAGTCAGATGTAAACCCAAGAGGACGGGGATTTCGATCTTTTTTTCTTGCTGTGTTGCAATGACTGAGGGCAATTCCCAGCATTCAGAAATAGATGTTGAATGAAGGGGCAAGAGATTTCTGATAGTTGGTTCATCCCACCGCACCTACCGCCTCTGCACGAGTCCTGGCCATGGAGCGTAGGTGCATCCTTCCTCTGACCTCAAAAGGCTCGACAGAGAGCCCCCATTGCAAGCCTGGCAAGAAAACCATTGTGGCTGGTGTCTCCTGATCATCCTGGACACAACAGTCTAGCTGTAACAACTTTTGCCACTGGGTAGTTGGGGGCTGATAAGAACCTGGAACTGATAAGAACATGGCATTCTTGGTGTGTGAAGAGTCTGTGTGTTAACCCTCCCTCCATCACTCACGTTGGCTTTGAGTTTGAGCCAACCGTTTACTCTCCTCCACTGTAGACCATGCAGGAATTTTTCAGGTGGCCGAGTGGGGTCTTGGGACATGTTTTGGAACCAGGGAACAGCACAGCCTGGGGAGAAGACTTTGTTCTGATTCAGCTTTTATAATAAAGTGCCAGCTAGTCATTTCTCTGTCCCTCTCTCTGTTCCTCCCTCCCATCCAACCATCTGTCCATCTGTCCATCTCTCTACCCATCTATCATTTGAGCTCCTTGAGCTCAGAGGCCTGGATTCCAGTTCTGGTCTGTCATTAACTTCCTCCTGGGAAATGCAAAAACCCAATTCCCTGATTTGGGTCTCAGTGTCCTCGTCTGTGGAATGGGTTTTGCTGAGGACCCTCTGGGTCAGCAGCTCCTAATTGTGAGCTGCCATTATGTGCAGGCTTCATGCTGGACTCAGGTGGGGCTGCTCACTTGTTCCTGTCCCCAGGGCTCACCGGGAAATGAGACTTATGAACTTCCAGACACCACGAGCAAATAGAGAAGCCCCAGCACGGAGTCTGCCTGGCACTCCCTGTGCCTTTCTAACTCAGTGACGTTCCTCGTCGCTTGGGAGTGGTGTGGATAGTGTGCCAAGGAGCCAGGTGAAATGAACAGGTTTCAAAGGGGTGGAGGCAAGTTCTCTATGGAGGCATGCTGAGAACAGGGCTGACTGTTGTAAAGAGAGGAACTTGACCTGTGGCTTAGCCCTCCTCACCTCTGTGGAAGGGTCCTGTGTGGAGGGCTCAGGCTGCTCATTTCTGAAGAGAAAAAAAAATCAATTTACATTTTTAGAGGGGATTAAACAGTTTTGAGGAAGACCTTTCCTGCAGGAGAGTATGAATGGTTTTAGCAGTTTGATGTTTGCTTCCCCCAAAGACCCGAGGATGAAGAAGAAGGTGGGAGATCTCACTTGGAAGGAACTTGCTGTAGTTCTTTTTCCTGGGGGAGGGATAGAGCCATCTCCAGAAGTTTCTCCATAAGCCACCTAATTCTGAAAGGCTGACTTTGCTCTCTCATCTTTGTTGGGGGTGGAGTGGTTTAGGGGATCTGGGTCTTGAAGTAGGAATAGGAGTTGGCCATTGTGAAGGGCAAGGGAATTAGAGGTGAGGGAGCTAAACTGAGATGCAGACTCCTGAGTCAGCATGGCAGATTTAGGGAGCTCTGTGAGTTGGTGAGACTAGAAGGAGGTGTGATGGGAAAAGGGGCTGGAGATCCAGGCAGGCACTATTAGGTGACACCAAGGAGTTCTGGGGACAATGGGAAGCCATTGACAGGTTCAGAGTAGGAGAGTGACATCATTCAGTGTGCTCTTGAAATAGTTATCCTCATGGTTAGTAGAGAGATGAATCAAAATGACAAGCCCAGAATCAGAGCTGTAAGTGAGGAGTGTCTAGAATAGTTCAGATTAAGGCTTGTAAATTTGGGATAAAAGCAGCTGTGTGTGTGTGCGCGTGGGCACATTGTGGTAACTGATGAGGAAATGGATTTGACATTGCATTGTGACTGAGCAGAAGCTGAGGGAGAGGAGTGGTCTGGAATACCTCCTTAGGACCCTTGATACAGGATCTAGATGGTGGCAGGAGCCCTTTGTTGACGCCTACTCAGCATTAATTCTTTCTCTCCTCCTCCTAATTTCACCTCGATTTTTATTCTCTTTCCCAAGGAATAGATCTCACTCCCAACAGCTTCCTCCTCATCCCCCAATCTGTGAGCCAGTCTTAGCCAATCAGAGTCAATCCAACTTTCCCAGACTCAGAGATTGGCTTAGGGGTGGGTTCCTGAACCAGTTTGTGCATGCATTTCCTTGGGCACAGCAGTTGGTGAATAAATGGGCACGTGACCCCATCTGGGCCAGTGAGGAGATCAGGGGAAGCCAGTCCCCCAACTCTGCCTCCAGATGTAATGTTCACTGTGGGTCTGAGAGGTGATTAGTGTCTCAGGCAGCTAACGGCTTTCACTTAGATGCCCTGAGGCTAAATTTCAGGCCATTTGATCCTGCTGTTGCTCCTCTGTGTATATTTGTTTATATGTGTTTGTTTTTAGCACTGTGTTTTAATCTGAAGGCAGAGAGCTAAACTTCATAGTTACATACATTCATGTTCTTTTTTATTTGGGGGAAAAAAAAAGGCAAAACAAAAACACAGTCCATCCACAATTCTTTCGCTTTATCTGAATTATATACAATAAGAAGTAGAAGCTTCTATCTCCCTAGCCCACTGGCTTTTCCACTTCAGCACATGCAGGGCTAATTATTATTTTCTATATGATGTATATCCTTTCTGATTTTTCTCCTGTGGGTACGCACACACATCTGTATGCAAACACACACGCATACTTTTTAAACAGCGTTTCAGTCATTCTGTACACATTGGTCTCCAGTCTCAAGATACTTAGCTTCATGGAGAGGAATGATCAGAGGGATGATTGTCTCTGTGTGTCTTCAGCATGCCTTTGGCCCGGTGTTTCTTCTGTCTTTATATATCTGATGGTTAACTGGCTTCTCCATATACTTTGAGTGTGTTCACACTTTTGCGTCTGGGTAAAGGCCCCTTAGACTTAGGACGAAGAATCATCTGAGCCTTCCTTCAAATTCTTTTGGCCAGGACACAGCCTAAGAGGGAAAAAGGGAGTAGATGAAACCTGGTTGAAGGGAAAAATGGGGAACAAGTTAGTAAAAAAAAAAAAAATCAGGGAAATGTTTAAGTAATACAATCTCCATTTCAGGTTTTGGAATTGAATGCCAAGTGCAGAATGTTAAATGGGACATTTTCAGAGCTTGGAAGAAGTTTGATATATAGTACGTAATTAAGAGGCTGAGGAGAGTACCATTTCTTATATCCTCTGCTTGTCATTTGTGCAGATTTGATTTCAAATATGATTTTTGAGTTTACAAGGGTAATTAATTGCATGGTCTCTTCCAGGAAATATCATTCACCTGCGTAACATCCTCTAAATTGATAGACCCAGAGAGAGAGCAGGTGAAGGGAAATGCAAGAGGCTAGCGCTTATTCACTTAACAGGTGTTTGCTAGGTACCTACTATGTGTTGCGGACCTCATTGCTCAGATTGGGAGATACAGTGGAGACGGCAGGGCGTTGGGGGCACCTTTGCTAATCTAGCAGGGGACAGAAAGCAGAAGTGTGGGCGGTGCCCCACTGAGATGGATCTGTGGGTCCCAGATCAGGACCAGATAGATGCCTAACTGCACTCCCTTACTTGAGTGGGATTCACATATAATTTATTTTTCTCATCTAGTTATAGATTATTTTAAACAAATAAGATCAGTCCATTTAAGAAAGAGAAGATATTAGAGGGGAAAAAAGATCAAAAATGATACCTGCTATCTGTTAAGTGATCCTACTACATGGAGTCAGCCATTTTAATAATCTCATAAATTTCCTTTCAGTCTTTTTTTTTTTTTGGCCTGCTCTTAAAATGTAGCAGTAAACTTATTTATTTAGTCTTTGAGCCTGTGGTTAGATCTGAACATGAGACAAAGGCTTTTCCTGGCAGTTCTTGCACTTGATGAAACTGTTGTTTCCATGATGAGGGATGAATCCAGAATGAAACCTTTAAACTTCATCCACATGTAAAAGGAAGCATCAGATTCTTCATTGTCTCTGGCTGCAGAATGTGGCTGGTTTCGTCAGTTGGGTTTGCTGAGGTCATCTGTCTCCTCCATCTTCAGGTGAGTCTGGAGTGTACTCTTAGTCTCACTAGTCTTCTCATTCTTGGTAACCTTAATTTTGATGCATCTGTGGATTGAATGGTGTGTGTTTTTAAGTAATTAGAAAAGCAAGAGTACGGGTCTTTGGTTTATTTATTCAGGTCTGAAGTCAAGAGTTCTTGAATTCAATTCCCAGTTCTCACAGTTACCAGGACTTGCTGAGACTCAGTTTTCTCAGTGGCAGAGTTTGTTTTCTTGCAGTTCTTTATTAGCTCTGCTTGTTAGATACTTTCTGTCCCCATGCCATCTTTAACCCCAATGCAATGTCAAGATTAGAGGCATGTTCTTGAATATGTAGGTGGAAAATCTTCAGGACATCTCAGACCAACTGTGGTCTGTCCATTCTCTTCTCAAACACGTGGTTAAACATGGAGGCAGACAACGCTCGTCTTCCTCTCTGAGGAGGCAGAACATTCCATTGTGTGGACTGTAATGCTTTTCTTCTAGTGTTTCTTTTCTCCCTGGGGCTGAGTGAACTTCAGGTGTTTGAAGACCCTGTGAGGGGTCACGACAACAGTTGTGATTTTGGCTTCTCGGAAGAGCAGTGCTGACTCCACAAATAGGAGGCTCGCCCAGATATGATGGAGCGTTAGTTGAGGGTAGAGACCACCTTCATTCACTGGGCATTTTTGTGTTGTCTGGAGATCTGTTTGAGAGTCTCCAAGTTTTTGTGTCCCAGGAGTCCCTTAGTTTATACAAATAATGAACAAGTGGAGGATGAACTTCAGGACGAGGCCACCTGGCGTGCAGTACTCCTTCGCTCCAGCCAGCTGTTGCCATGAAGCAGCTTAGGTTCAGTCTTGCCCATGCTTGCATTTTCAAGAGAATGTCTAAATCTAACTTTTTTTGCTGGGGAATCTCCTGATTTCAAATGTTGGCTACTTTTTAAGCAAAAGAGATTCTATTGTGTAGAATCTAAATGTTAGCCACTAATTAGAGTAGAATTATCTAGAAACTCCCTTCTAGTCTTTCCACTTGATAAATCTGTATTTGTCACCATATCCTCTCCTCCCTGCAAACTTCCAGGGTGTTCATACAATTCTCTCCCCTGGGTCCTTCGCAATTCTCCTCCTACTTTGAATGAATCTAGGTTGTTGTTATTTTACTCCTGAAAACATGAGACCAAGAGACCACAGTGCTACAGACGTTGCGCAGCACATTGGACGAACTGTGATCTTGCAAATCAAAATACAGTGGCAGTAAGTGAGGGTTGTGATTTATGCTGTTGCAGCAAGAAGTCCCTACTGCTTGATGCGGGTACTGCCCAAGTGAGATCGCAGTAGGGTCTTTCACGCACATCATCTCATTTAATCCTCTTGCTGAGCAGTGAGCGAGGTGGTGTGACCTCCACTTGACTGAAGATCTGGGAGGTTTGAGCATTTGCTCAAAGATGTACAGCTGGTAAGGGACAGAGCTCAGCTTTCTGGTCCATCTCTTCCACTCCAGTGTGGGCTGTGCTTGACGTGGCGGTGTCATTTCCCTCTGCTCCAGGCCATCACCAGTACCTCCCTGGACCATGCCTTGCACAGGGTAGGTCCTCTGTAATTACCTTTCTTGACAATGATAATGTGAATGGCTTTCCTCCTGGGTAGAATTAGCTGAGTGGAAGTAGTTTTTCAAGGCACGTAATGGGCCTTTTCAAACCTGAATTTTCATAACAAAGTTTATTTTGTTGAAATACAAAAGAAAGGCAAATATTTACTAATTTTTACTTTATTAAAATGTAATGCACAGGGCCATGTTTTTAGAAATGATAAATTGTTTTCCCTCACAAGGGGTTCTTGGGGAGAAAGAAATGTACTACATTTAAAAATTATATACTATTCTATAATTGCACAAATCAAATATGTGTATTATTTGTAATTACATTGGTAATATATGTAATTACATGAGAAAACAATGAAAGCAAACTGCATTCCAAGCGAACATGAATCAACAATTTTTTTTCCTTTTCTCCAGTTACTCTGCAGCATTAATTTGTCTTGCAGAAGTAAAAATATCACACAGACATTGGAAAAAAAAATCCCTGACCTACCTCAGGCACTTTAACGATTTCTCAAGCAAGAGATACTGATGTTTTGCAATCTCAGAGGTAAGAGTGAAACCCTCTTACTTCTTCACTTCTGCTGCCTTACTTTTTTTTTTGCCTAGGAAAAAGGTAGCAGACGGTACAGTTTTGAGGCGTGCTAAAACTCTATACCACCGCTGCACCAGAGCCTCCAGTGGTTCTGCTATGGGTAATTTCTTCCTGAAAAAACCAGCCCACATATTCTTTATTCCGTCTGCAAAAAAAATAGCTGGGTTGGTTTGGTTATAATGAGCCATTGTTTGGGAATTTCTTTTAAGAAATTCACGGGTTATATGGAACCTAATTTAAGTCTCTGATTTCTGGGGGGTTATTCATTGAGCCATTCACTCTTCAGACAATTATAGAGCTCCTGCTGTGTCTATCAGCTGCTGTGCTGGGCTCTGGGGTTACAGAGATTGAAATATCCACTTCCTGTTCCACATATAGTCTGATCTGGTGGGTGGAAGACAAGTGGACAAGTATAATGTGGTGTGGAAAATGCTGAGAGCCACGTGACAAGAACCAGGAGACTCTGAGGAAGGGGAGTCCAGAAGACCTAACAGGATGGTGATGGCTTTGGAAGGAGTATATAGGAATTACTGCAATGGGTACCTTTTGCTATGGGGATGGGGTGAAGGGTTAGTGAGAATGCATTCCAGGTTGGGGGTGATGGGTGTGCTCAGGCAGTGGGATGTGAATGGTCTAAGAACTGTCATTTCTGTGAAGTTGAGAGTTAAGTTCAGGTGTGAGGGTGTGACAGGGATGAGGTTAAACATGATGGAGGCAGATCATACCTCCCAGCCTGGAGGTGTGCAAATGTCAGGAATCGGTGTTTTGATCACATTCATGAACTTGAATTGCACCTTCCCTGCATCACCACCCATAGAACTCCTGCTTGGCGGGAGGAGACCTTTTGTGGATTTGAACTCTTGTCTTGGGTTAGAGAGTTATCTGTGCTGTCTAATCCCACGGGAGAGATTGCCAAGGGTGAGAGTGCTAAGGTCTGCTGTCCGGCTTTGAGTTTCACCAGATTTCCCTTTCATCCGCAGGCCCCTCGGAGCTCTGTCTGCAGATGGAGGTAGAGGGATGGTGCTGTTCCTGGAGGAGTATGTTGTAGACAACCAGCAGCCTTGGGCTCTGTGGGCATGTGGTGGAGAAGGAAGACTCTTAGGAATATATAGAGAGACAGAATGCAAAGTGGCTTTGCTCCCTGTTCCTCCTGTCTCCTTTCAATTTTCATAAAATTCTCCTATATAGACTTAGAATGCTAGCAAACAAGAAACTGTGGGATGCATTATTGAATCCTACCTCTGTTGATCAGGTTATAAATATCACTTAGTTCCTTCCTGTGTTCAGCAAACGTTTATGGAGAGCCAAACTCTGTTCGTGGGCTTCTGTCTCTGCCATTAAGAAGTCTCTGGTCTCATGGGGAGGTGCAGTGGATTGTTGAGGGATTTCTGACTGAAGAATGTGTAAGATGATGTGATGATGACGGTGGTAGCTGGCATTTATTGAGTTTCTATTTTGCAACAATGTTATCCTCATGTCTGTTCTAGGAGGGATGAGGAAACTGAGGCATGGGGAGTTTCCAGAAAACGGAGGAGGCAGAATTCAGACCCAGGGTAGTTACTAGCTGGTGGGCACAGAGGAGAATGTAGTCACTTTCACCTCGGGGCACCAGGAAAGGTTCTTCGGAGCTGGTGCCCCTTTAGTGAGTCCTGAAGGAGAGCCGTCCAGAGGGATAACACGGGGTGGAGTGTGCTTAGCTCAAGGAAGGCTGGGATGAGTTATCATTGCTGTGTCGATGAAAGGCAAGAGAGAGTGAGACTGGAGTCAGAGAGGTTCTGCCAGTCCATTCTGGGAGCGTCTTAGGTGCTGGCCAAGGATGTTCTGTCTTCCTGTTGGGGGATTTTGGATGACCTGTGGACACAGTTTATCCCTCCTGACAGCTGGGGCATCTCTCAAGTTTGTTTAGAAGCACTTGTGAAACACGTCAACAGGGGCAGGTCCAGGCGGTTTTGCAGAAGTGTACATGATGTCAGGGACTCTTTAAGAAAAAGAATACTACATTTTAAATACAAAGTCAGGTGCAAGGCCTTGAAAGGGACGTGTGCACATGAGGGATCCTGAAGGGTCAGCTTTGTTAGCATCACGCTCAAGCCGTCCCAGACAGTCTTTTTCATTGATGTTGTGCTTATTTCTGCACCAGTGCAGGAAAACAATGGTTCTTTTTTCCTGGACCAGAACTGAGGACCAGTCATTTATTTCATCATGACATCTACCACATTTGGAGGGTGGCCTAACCACAGTCTCTTTCTAGGATGTCTCCTAGGACTGGCTTCACACTTGTGACTACTCTGAGCATAGAAGCATCTTAACACATTCAGATACGGCCTCCTTGTACATCTATATATATATTTTTTTCATTACAGAGGGTCTAGAGATGGTTGATATTCAGGACTTAATTCCCTGAGTGTTCCTGCCTTGCTAAATTTCAGTTTGTATGTCTTTCGTCAAATATTTGGCTTAGCTGGGGCTGGTTGGCATATTGTGTTAGCTCAAAGTGATTTATTGTCTCAGTGTCATCCATTCAATACAGAGAGGTAATATTTAGTATGTCAGTGGGGATTATGTTGTAATCTCAAGAAAAATATAGGAAGTTGGATAGAGGAAAAAAAATCCAGGGAGAAGAATCTAGCAGTTATTAAAATAGACTTTTCTAATATATGTTCATTCGTGGAGAGTTACATCCACAACTTCATTTCTCATCAAAAAGTCTCAAAGAGCCAATTTTCAATAGTTCTTATCCCTCCTTGCAGCTGAATATTTGGGGGTATTTTAAAGTGATATCATAAAATAGATTGAAAATGAAGTCCTATAAATGATCTTTAATCAACAGGCTCTGTTGCTTTATGGAACAGAAAACAGTGAACAAAAGACTATGATTTTAATTCAAGGAAAGAGAGCTATTTATTTTAAGTATTTTTGCAGAATGGCAGAAGTAATTTATTCAGTTATAATTAGACACATTGTAAAATGGACGATTGTGAAGGGAGTGATTCTTACTGGCTTCTGTGAGTTGGGGAAGGCTTTCTGTACGATTCTCTCCTATCTGGCTGTAGATCCTGGGACCAGAAATTAATCTATGAACCAGGGAAGAACCAGAGAAAAATGGAAGCTGAAAGTGTTCATGTTCCCCTTTTCACCCTGAAAATGGTTTTTTTTCCTTCTGTCTTGGTGATAAATTTCTGCAGCAAGTATTTAAAGAAAAGAATTGTTTGCCTGTGAGATGGAGTATGCCTGGTTTAAGAGTAGGTAATGGAGAAAGTCTCAAGGGGAAATGAGATGTTTATCTTTAGTGAACCATGGCAAGTTAAAAAAACCCATGTCATTTGGGATTGCATTAATAGAAGTATAGGGAATAGACCATTGGAGGTGATTGATAGATGGAAATTCTTTCTTTCTTTCAACAAATATTAATAGAGGGCTTCTTATGTGTCAGGAATAGAGAGACATTGGTAGAAAACATAGACACATTTCCTTGGAGATCAGAGATTTTGGAAGGATTTAGATAAATGGACAGATAATTATGAAACAGCAAGAAAAGAGAAGTCCAGCATTGCATGTAGAAGCAGGAGATAGGGATGAGCCAGAGGAAACAGCCTTTACATTGGTTCAGAGATGAGACAGCATGACACTTCAGGGGAACCAAAGTGTTCAATGTGGTTGGAGCACAGAGTTGGAGGGTGATATGGAGTAAGAGGTGAGGCCAAAGAGGTAAACAGGCAGATCTTGCAGTTAAGTTATAACTGTATCCCCAGAGCAATGGGAGTCAGTAATGAGTCTTAAGCAGTGATGTGTTGTGACCTGCTTTACCTTTTGAAAGCATCACTTCTACTTCTGTGCCAGTAAAATGGATGAAAAGGACAAGATGGTGGAATGGAGATAATTTAGGAAACATCTTGGAGAGAGAGAGTGTCAGGAGAGAGAGAATGGTGGCTTCAGTTGGAGTCATGGCCATGAGGATGGAGAGGATTAGGTGGATGGACCTGAGAACCAGTGTGTAAGGAAGAAACAACAGACAGGTGATTATCTGGATGTTTGAGGAGAAAGAATGAAAGCTGATGCCCAGTTGGGAACTGGGTAAGATGCACCCTCTATGCAGAGTGTTTGGGTGTGTAGGGACAAGATCGCATGTTCAGATCTGTGGACATTCAGAGTGTGAATGCCTGCAGGGTATTGCAGCAGGGGTGTGTGACAAGCAGTTGAGTGTTTGAGTCTGAAGTCTGGAGAGAGGCTGGAATTTTAGATCTTGGAGCCATTAGCACGCAGATGGTCACTGAATCCTGAGAGTGATGGATACCTGTGCAGTTGGACAGTGGGAAGAACTGAGGGTTGCAACACCAGCATGGTTGCTTTGGAGACATGGTACCCTATCCTGGACTCTTGCTCTGGACAGCTATAGGTGGCAGAACCAGAGTCCAAAAGGTCTAGCGGACAGATTATCACATGGCAGGAGGGAGACTTTCACATGATTATAAATGCCCAGAAATGCTTGGATTCCTTGGAAGGTGGTGAGTTTCCTGTTACCATATATATTCAAGCAGAACCCCATGAGCACTTGCCCAGGATTCTATAGAAGCCATTCATGCATCAGGTGACTTCTAGATACCTCCCTGGTCTGATTGCTCCAATCAGTCGAACTTCCATTTTGTTCTTGAATAATTGTGTTAATTTTCTGGTGTACAGCACAGTGATTCGGTTATATGTGTGTGTGTGTATATTTCTTTTCACCGTCCCAGGTTCACTTCTCCCTGTCGACTTGGCACGTGCCAGTGGTTCTTGGTGACCTGAGATGGGGAAATTGCATGGGGAATCTTTGTAAGCTGGAGTGCCTGGTTCCTGCTGTGGGAGGCAGACCAGAATCTCTGGGGACAGGAACCTGCACACAGCTTCCCAAGGAGTTTGGGCCAGGATTTCACCTCTCATCTGAGCGCTGTTACCTATATGATGTCGCCCATACCTAATACATTTACATGGCAGGGCCTCCCAAATCTGCACCACCAGCTGAGACTCCTGAGATTCAGACTGAAGCCAGAACAGGTCCTGTCCCCTCTTCTCCATCCCTCTTGTTGCCACCTTTGTCCAGGCTAGCATCCCTTGGACCCCCATCCCGACCTCCCACGTTGGCCACAGTTGCCTTTCTACCTGAGTGTAGTCACGTCACCCTGCTGCGTAAAACCCTTGAACATCTCCTGGGTGCTCTCACTCTGAGCCTGGCATTTGGTGGGCCCTGGGTGAGTTTTTGTTGAGTGAATGAGTAAATGCATGAATGTGCAAGTGTTAGATTTTATTCAAGTGCCAAGTTAGCAACCCCATGAGCCCTTTAGGCAGATAAAGAGCCAGAGCTGAGATGTAGAGCCAGTGAGCTGTTGAATTTATATTAGATCCATTTGCTGAAGACTCTGGAAAGTCGAAAGGAGGAGGGAGAGGGAGAGAGGAAATGGGAGCCACTTGCCTAAGAGTCATAGGAAGAGAAAGGTGGGGGGGATGGTTGAGAGTAACTCACAGTGCAGGGGAGGGGAGGCTTCTGATCCCAGGCGGAGAAGAAGAGTTTTTACTTAGACAGGGTCTCAGGAAGGGGCAGCTCTGCCCCATGCTAGCTGTGTGCTCCTGGACAGATTCTCTGTGCCTCAGATGACTTACTTGTAAAGTGGCTATCGTAATGCTGACCTCCAGGGGTAATCACGGAAGTCTCTGAGAAATTGCGTCTAAAGCTGGCCTGTGGTGATTGTTCGTAAAAGCTGGGTGCAGTCTTCTGTTGGCGGTGTGGTGGAGGCGGCATTAGCGATTGTGACTGGACCTTAAGGCTCCATTGGGCAAGTGCCGAACCTGGTGCTTATCATCACTGCTTCTCCAGCCCCTTGGGTGGAATCCAGTACATAATAGGTGCTCAGTGAAAGCCCCTGAATGGATGTTTGTGCCCTGAATGCTAATTATTCAATGTAGGTGGGCTGATTGGTTGTGTCTGCCATATGATTTGACATCTACCAAATTGTAGCTATCGCTCTGGTTATTTACCTGGAAATATAAAAAGTGGTTATGATGGGGGTTTATTTCCTTTTATAAAGAGCAAGCAACATTTAATTTCCTTGGGTCTTTAATAAAACCACAGGTATTCACGTTTTTTTTTCATCGGGTAGGGCTATTTCCTAGCAAGGACACATCCGGGAACTCATTCTCCTTTGGGGAGAGAGCAAGGCCGTGTCTATTTCCATGGAGGGCACAGAGAGCACACAGTTCTGCTGTCTTGAGAATTTCCAGTCCTGCAGCCTTGTACCCTGCGGCCACACTTGTTCTGTTTCCCTTTAGTGCAGCCTTATAGCCTTGGTCTTCCTTCCAGCCTCCTGCTCACATCTATCATTTTTATTTGGCTAACCAAGTCCTTTTAGAATTTTGGGTTCACTGTTTCAAGGTCTCCTCCATGCAACACTGGGCATTTGCAGGTGCCTGGGGCCCGAGCACAGGTTGCTTCCTCTGCATCCTCCCAGCAGTTCTTTACATTGCTCCCGCCATCCCTGTCAGCAGAGGAGGGAAGGGCTGGCATGGAGAATTGAAATAACTTGCTTTGAGAGCTGAGGTTAAGCTTGAGTTTTCTGTGCCCTCTGTCGGGTGATCTGTCTTCTGTCCCACTATTGCCATGAGGAAAGCCCTTCAGGGGCCGCCACATCTGAATCAAGAGGGTCCCTGAATGCTAACTTCTGGGATGACTTGGAGCCGTTCTATGGATACCTAACTGTTGCCCTTGGAGGTCTCTCCAGTGGTTGCTTTATGTGGATCTTGTTCCTAGAAGCTGTGCTGGGAATAACGTCATTGTGATTAAAAGCAGCTTGACATTGCAAAGTCTTGCACAAACATTGCTTTTAAGTTTGACGAGTTCAACAACAGTTTATGTGGTCATTTGTAAAAAGGGCCGTCAGTCCTCCCCCTTACCTGCATCTGGGCACTTGCAGTAACATTATAGCTTCTTGCATGAAGAGGAGGAGTCTGTTTCTCTACCCTTTGAATCTGGACTTGGTCAGGTGACTCGTTTTGGACAACTAGATGGTAGTAAGTGTGACACAGGCTGAGGTTTGAAAAGTACTTGTGCACTGGGACATTTCTCTTCTGCTCCTGGGATCCCTGCTGCTGCCTCTAGATGAGGAAGCCCAAGCTAGCCTGTTGGGTGATGACACACATGACCCAGTGGCCCCCATCACCCCAGCTAACCTAGGAGCAGAGCTCCTGATCTGAGCAGCCTCTTGTCACAGGTGCATGATTGGGTCTGGCCTAGATCAGCAGAAGAACCGCCCAACTGAGCCTCGATTGAAGTACTGCCCCCTAGACTCATAGGTAAATAAATGGTGGTTATTTGAAGCCACTGAATTTGGGGGGTAGTTTATTACACAGGGAAAGCTGACTGTCTAACTAATAGAGTTGAATTACTGGCCAGTGATTTTTTTTCCCTTAACCTAAAGGATTTAAGGAAAAAATTACGAATGGACTTGCTATAGGATTTCTTAAAAGTTAACTTTATCGGGGGCTAACAGCCTAGCATTTGTGCTAAAATTTTGCAGAACATGGGTGGCTTTTGAGTATGAATTTCTAAGTTTGAAGAGAATCTTTGGTCTGAGTGTGAGTCTAAATAAGTAGCCTCACCAAGACACCAGGATTAGTCGTGTCTGAGAATTCATGATCCAAAAAGTAACAAATTTAGCCAGAAGTACCCTGAGCATAGCTTTGGCAGTTGGGGGTAATTGACTGAAAACTATAAACTGCTTGGATTCAGCATTGTAAAAGATAATTTCACACACGGTGGTTCTGTAAGAGTATTAAGCCTCAAAAAAGTAAACTGGATTAAGAAGGCCTCGTGAATATGAAACATTGAATGGGGACATTAACAACCAAAAGTGTAGATGAAATGGAGGAACAACAGACTCAAAGGAAAGCAGAGGGAGTGAAATAGGATGAGTTCCAATTTAGCTCTAATATCCTACAACCAGAAGGTCTCGTACCATTATAGTAATAAAATAAAAAAGGCCAACACACCATACACTGCACACATTACACAGACACACACACACACACACAAAACCCAGAGAAGATTTGCTAACTCTTGTCCGTTGATAAGTAGTTCCACTTCTGGGGAATTCTACCTGATGCAGAGTGTGTGTGTGTTCATGTGCAGGAAGTATGTATGTATATTGCAGCTTCCCTTATACTTGTAAAAGACTGGACATAACATAAATGTTCCTACCAGGAAGTACTGTTAAAGAGAAAGAACATGGTCTCTAAGCATTGATATGAAACAAGATCCAAGGCCTATCCATTGGAAAAAGGCATGGAACAACTGCTGGTGGTTTGGCAGTTGTGTAACAAAGGGACACACACAAAATACACATGCACACACATTTGTATGTACATCATAGACTTACATACACAGCTTACCACCAGAGGAAAATACAAGAAGATACTAATCGTCAGTGCCTGGGGTGGGAACCGGGTAGCCTGTGGTCAGGGGTAGGAGGGAGGTTTTATTGTATACTCTCTTGTGTTGACTTTTCACTGTATTTCTGGATTATCTTTTTAAAAGTCTTCTAAAGCATATTTAAAATATTGCTTCTGATCTGTATTAAGCCTCTTGAAGGCTTTTGTGTCTTTATTCTGCCAGGAACCCGAAGCACTCTGATCCCTGGGGCAGGGGGTTGCACTCCCCGTGGGAGAGGAGAAAGTGTAGTAAGACCTTCAGGTATTTTATGTCCGTTAGTCCTCACAGGGGGCCTGTGGGGTAAAGGCTCTTGTCTGTTTACAAAAGATGAAACAGGCTCAGGGAGACCCCCTTGCCTTGCATCTCTCAGGACTAGGGAAGGAGGAGTTCAAGTTGACTCCAGTGCCCACCATGTTCCCAGTCGCCACATCGCCCATCTCTGTCTTCCAGGCCAAATAGGGTGGCCTGTGTGGCCAGTTCTGGCCTGGTCACATGTTGCCTTTTTACTTTGCATTTCTGAGCATTGCCCTTGGAATGGGAGAAGCCTGCTTCAGGCCCGGAGTTTCAGAGGCTCTCCTGGATACTAGAATGTTGCCTCACACGAGTCATGTCCAGATGTCCAAGGTGGTGCTTACAGAGCTTCTCACCAGCACCCGACTTGGCCCTCACCCTGGGGCAGGCACTGCGCTGGGATCCCCACATGCATTGCATCACTGAATCCTCACACCTGTAGGTACCTTTATTTCATCGATGAGAAGCCCTGGCATCAGAGAAATAACTAACTCCAGGTCACTTGGTGGGTGAGGGCTGTAGATAAGACTTGAATCCGGGCAGCCTGATCCCCAGAAACCAGGCTTTTATTTTTTTCAATGAACTGGAAAAGGCTTCCTCCCTGTGGACAAGTCCCATGTCTCTTGGCCTTTCCCATGTTGCGGAGTTGGGAGGCTCTCTTGTGGCGTCTGATGTTAATCTTCCAGACCTGTTTCTGGAGACCACAGCACACTTGGAACTCACCGTGTGTTCATAGCTCTGTGTGTGTGTGTGTGTGTGTGTGTGTGTGTGTGGTGTTGGAGATAGCAAAAGGCTTGACAGTGAGTGGAGCTGAATCTCTGCAGAGGCATCTCTCAAGATGCCACAGGTAGCATGGGGGAAGTGGGGTCAGAGAGATGACTGGTTCTGACTTGAGTGGGTCCTCCTGTTCCCCTTCAGAGCTGGTCACCTTTGAGGAGACTAGCAAAATGATCAGCTGACTTTCCCTGAGGTGTTTGTGTTGGCCTTTCCCTCCTACTTTCCTGTTCTTTTGACCTCTCCAGCAGGGCTTTGTCAACATTTTCTGTAATTTAGTGAGACAGTAAATATTTTAGGCTTGTAGTTCTATGGTCTCTGTCACAGCTAGTCAGCCCTGCTATTGTAGCACACACTAGTTGTAGATAATATGGAAATGAATGGGTGTGTATGTGTTCCAATAAAACTTTATTGACAAAACAAGCAGAGGGCCAGATGTAGCCCAGCAGAGTTAGTTTGCTGATCCCTGCTCCATAGAAAGAAACCTGGACTCTTGAGGGGTCAGGAGACCTTGGACACAGTGCCCACACTGCCCCTCATTCACTAGGTTACCTCTGACATGCTGCTTATGAACCCCAGTTTCCTCTTCTCCCTCGGGGGAAGTTGGACTAGATCTCTAAGGGATGGTTACGAGAGGATTTGGGGTGATATTTTGGGGACCCTGACTGGGTATTGGCTGAAGGCCAGAAGACAGGAAGGGAAGGGGATTGTTAGCCGAGAGTTGGCCTTGATTCCAGAATCTGATGCCATTTCTCAAGCCAGACACTGGAGAGAATTGAGCAGGAAATGTCTGGGAATAGCAGCAAAGTCCGCTGTGGGCTTCTGAGGCCATGGGACCCTGTCTTCAAATAAGTTCAGGAGACTTTGTGGGCGGAATAAAAAAGCCTGCAGCTCGAGGGGATTCAGAAGCAGCTATAGATGTAGATGTTACATACGCAGCCTCATGAATTTTAACTCTGGAAATTAATTAGTTTTATTAGGAAGACAATGAGATTGAGCACATCTTGGGCTGAGGTACAAGGAGTAAGTGGGAAGTATCACCAGGGTCTAGGGTGTGGAGGTGTCTGGGGGTGTGGCAGAGGGTTGTATGCATGCACACGCGCATGTGTGTATGTGTCTGTAGTACAGGGCTGGGTGGGTGAATCTATCTTGACATCATCATTAATCCACTGGAAGTGGGGGTAAGCAGCATGTTAATGGAATCAGATCTGATAATTCCGGCCATTTGGTGGTCTTAGAAATGATAGCCGTTCCTTGAGAAGACCAGAAATCAGGAAAAGGGAGGGAAACACAATTTTTTTCCCAGCAGTTATTTACTGAGCACCTACTGTGCACCAGTTCCCCTTCTAGGCAGGAGGGACACAAAACTGAAGAAGGTAAAAGTCTTTGTCTTTATGGGCTCTACCTTCTAGCAGAAGGGAATGACCATGAAGGTGGAGGTGATTTGACAGCAGACTGTGGGACAGTTGAAGACGGAAAGGCAACTGAAATTTAAGCCGGATACCGCAGAAGGAATCATAACATTGGAGCCCTGGCTCACTGTTAATAACTTGTGCCTGAGTCAGGCTACAGCCTCTCAGGTGAGCCGGAGTAACAGGTGATTAAATAGCAAATAATTTATATTTGGCATTGAAAAGGAGAGGAGCTAAACCCCTGCTACTCAGAACCTTTGGGGCATGAGTCTAGCTTAATAGCTGAGTTTTCCACTTGGCTATGGATTTAAGCACCAATGTGATTATTTAAAAAACTTGAGTATAAACATTTGCCTGGCAGCAAAAATACCATTCTCTGTGTGGAGAAAAGGATCTCTAAAATTTATTCCATGTGACTCTGCTTTCTGAAACAGGGGAGATCAAATGGAATTTAGATGCCCAAGGTCAGTATCAGGAAAGCTATGCAGGCATGCACATGCACACACGCACACAGGGGCGTCAGTGAACTTGCTTTAATGTAGCATTTCCTCAGGGGCTGTGAGATATCTTTGCCTCTGTGCTCAGTGGCTCCCTGATTGTTGTGCTTTTTGAAATTTCATGTTTGCTTTGAAGTCTTTTTATTTCTTTCTTTGCCTGCTTTGTATCTCTCTGTAGCAGTCCCTCTCTTCTTTATGAGTCTGTTTTATTTGTTTGTTTACGTGGAATAATATGTATATGCTCATGTGGAGAGCTTTGAAATGGGAGAAAGAGAATTATTACCTACAATTCTACCACCTGGAGACCATTAATGTGAATATTTTGATTCATATTCTGAGTATCCCTGTCTCTCACTCTTTTTTTTTTTTTATCAAAATGGGGTCACAGTGTACATACTGCCTGGTGATGTGTTTTTTTCTCACTTAATACCATGAACATTTCTCAGGAATGTGTTTCTACAGTATTACTTTATATGTTGTGTTTTTGCAAAAACCGTATCAGAAATGTTCAAATGTATATTAACGCATAGGCACTAGAGTAATGACACCCAGGTGCTCCCTCCCCAGCTGCAGCAGTGGTCAACATTTTGCCATTCTAGCAATCTCACCCAACTCCCCATAGTTTTTCCTAGAGTATTAAAACAACAACAACAAAAGTCCAGGCGTATTACTTCACTTGTAAATTCTTCAGAAGACATATTAACACAGCGGTTCTCAGCTGGGGGTAGTTTTGCCCTCCAGGGTACAGGTGGCAGTTTCCAGAGGCAGTTTTGGTTGTCCCAACCCGAGGTGGTGGTAGTTGCGATTGGCTTCTAGTGGATAGAGGCCAGGGATGCAGCTCCACATCCTACAGTGCACAGGACAACCCTCCAAAACAAAGAATTATTTCGTCCCAAATGTCAGCAGTGCTGAGGCTAAAAACCCTCATCTAACAAATCAGGACTTCAAAAATATAAGCATAATTCTGTTACCACATCCATCAAAACTGATGACAATTCTTTAATATGACCAAATTTTCTTTAACTTCTGAATTAAAAAAAAAAGGTATAGCTAGTTTGAATCAGTATCCCCAAAGGTCTTTTAATTTCTTTTAAGCTCTGGCAGTTCCTCCTTTGCTTTTCTTTATGACAGTTGCTTGTTGAAGATTCTGGGTCATCTTTTTCCGTAGATTTTTCCTTACACTGGATGTGGCCTAACTGCATCTTTATGGTGTTGTGTATCATGTCCCTCTAGTCCCCCATTTCCTGTAAACTGAAGTTCAGATTTATTAGTAAGTTCAGGTGTGATGAGCCTGATGTATTGATTATAAATGTCCCCATCAACCTTTTGTCTAATGCACGGGTGTTCACACTGTGGTCCCTTAATTAGCAGCCCCATCATCACCTAGAAACTTGTGAGAAATTCTAATTCTTGCACCCTACCCCAGATTTACTGAATCAGAAGCTCTGGGGCTAGGACCCAGTAATTGGTGTTTTACCAAGCTCTTTAGTTGTATTAGGGTTCTCCAGAGAAATAGAATCTATAAAGAGAGAAAGAATCAGTGAATGAGAGTAAGCGAGAGAGAGAAACTGATGTATGATAAGGAATTGGCTTATTCAGAGGCTGGCAAGTCTGAAACCTGCAGAATAGTTTGGCAGACTTAAGACCCAGAGAGAGCTGATGCCACAATTCCAGTCCAAGAACCGATGTTGCAGATGAAGCCCAAAGGCAATCTGCTGTAGAACCAGGAAGAGCCAACACTACAGAATTCTTCTTGCTTGGGTGGAGAAGGCCAGCCTTTTGTTCTCTTCAAGCCTTCAACTGATTGGATGAGGCCCACCCACAATACAGAGGCAATCTGCTTTATTCAGTCTACTGATTTAAATGTTACATTCATCCAAAAACACCTTCATGAATATATTTGACTAAACATCTAGGTACCCTGTGGCCAATCAGATTGACACATAAAATTAACCATTACACCAAGTGATTCTGATACATTCTAGAGTTTGAGAACCACTAACAGTTAACAGTTTTAACAGACATTGATGGACATTTTCTAGTTTGATTATTTTGGGTCTTTCCTTAAAGATTGCTAAATGGTGTTCCTAGTTCTCTCATTCCTTTTGCATTTAACAGTAACTTTTGTATGAAGAAGAATTTTCCCTAAGTCTTTGCTTAGCCTGAAATATAGTACTTACAGGAAAGACAGGATAAATGCTTGATTCATTCCCTTTATTATTCTTTCTTTTTTTATGGAGGCATAAATCACACATGATAACATACACAAATCTTAACTTTACAGCTCAATGAAATTTACATATGCATACTCCCGTGCAACCATCATCCAGACCAAGATATAGAGCATTTCCAGAATCCTCCTCCCCTCTGATACCTCCTTCTGGTTGATGCCCACTCCCTGCTCCTCAGGGTAAACAGTTGTATTTAAACTGCATTTATTCTGTCTTTTCCCACACAGTTTGTTTTGCATGTGATCAAAATAGTCCTTTGTTTTAGTCATAGTTTCTGGACTTGGTTTCATGTTAAGAACTGTGTTATCCAACCCAAGATAATGAAGTGCTTTGCCTTTCTTCTAGGCTTAATAATTAATATGCATACACACACACACACACTTTGGATCCAAGTTTTCCAAATGCCTAGCTGGTTGTCCTAACATCATTTATTGAATCCTCCCTATCTCCCTTACTAATTTGAAATGCCTCTTTTATCTTCAATTTCCTTATAAACGTGGGTCTGTTTGGATATTCTGTGATACTCCTCTGTCTCTTCCTGCACGGTAGCATAATATGTTTTACCTTCTGGCAGACCAAGTCACCCCCGATCCTCACAGTAATCACGTTTTCAGACTTTTGTTCTGACTATTCTTGCTGCGTTTTCTCTTCCAGATGAATTTTTGGAGTCATGTTGTCTAGGTTCATAAATTGGGAGTTTTGATCGGAATTACCTTTTTATTATCACAAAATTGGGTATCACAGAGTTTCCAAGAACAACATTTTTGGTTGATTCAGTAGTTCCTTTTTGTCCTCCAGTAAAACTCTCCAGGGTTTTGTATGTTTTCATAAAATTCATTCCTAGATATTTTGTTTATTTTTATTCTTTTAAGAAGTATCTTGGTAGAGGAGGGTATAGCTCAGTGGTAGAGCACATGCCTAGTATGCATGAGGTCCTGGGTTCAATCCCCAGTACCTCCATCAAAAAAAAAAAAAATAGTAAACCTAATACCTCCTCCAAGAAAAAATAAATAAATAAATAAATTAGAAAAAGTAAATGCTTAAAAAAAGTATCTTCCCCGTTTTTTCTATATAGGTATTCTTAGTGTAAAAAATTAATGTTCTAATGTTTGTTTTTTAATCCAACTCTCATTGAAATCTCTGTTTTTTTCTATTAGCTTTTCAGTTGATTCTTTTGGGTCTTTCATGTATACAGTCAGCTACAAATAAAGATGATTTTCTTGTCTCTTTTACAACATACACTATTTTGTTCTTTTCTAATTGTATCCAGTAGCACTTAGAGTACAATGTTAAGTAAGAGTGGTGATAATGGGCCACCTTTGTTCTTCCCTTTCCCTGACAGAAACACAGGGGTCCCCCTTGAGTACTCTGTTGATTGTTTGTGATGTCATAATGGTGGTAATGGGGGTGTGTGTGTTAATTTCTCACTGAGTTAAGCAAGAGTTCTATTTTAATTTACCAAGGTTCTTTTTTTCTTGCTTATTAACTCAAGCGTAAGTGAAGAATTTGATTAAATGCTTTTCTGGTAACTATTGAGTTCACCATAAAATGTTTACTCTTTAATGTATAACATGGTGATTATTTTTAATAGATTCTGTTCTGAGATGAACCCTATTAGGACATGGAGTGTTATTTTTAAAAATGTTTTTCTAGTTTCTATGTGATAAGTGCTTAATTAGAATGTTTGTTTATGTTCATAAGTTAGATTTTTTTTTGAATTCTTTCTTCTGGCCTTTCTCAGATTATTATCAGTATTATACTGTCTTTGTTTAAAAAATAAAAGCTTGTTTAAATAAATCAACGCTGAATCCATCTTAGTTTAAATGTTTCTTTGAGGGATAATTCTTTGACGAGAGAGAGGATATTTTTGTTTTTAATAAGTCACTTTGAAAAACCTTAAATTTGGTTAAGGGAAATTTTTTTTTGTCAAGTTTTTTAAATTATTATAGAAACAATCTGTAATCATTGCAGAACAATTTGTAAGTTTCAGAAAGTGAGAAGAATATAAAAGTTGTGTTTTTGTTTTTGTTTTTGTTTTTACTACTGTCTATGTCTTCCTGTAGAAAAGCAGGACTGCCCCAGGACAAGCATAACACACTGGAGGTGGGGCTAGGGGTGTCATGTCCGATTTTGACGTAAGTGGCGTTAAGTGTGATGAACAGAGTTCTGCAGTTTTCTTCTGGATCCTGTGGTAGATTAGTTTCAGACGTGTGTACCTCCGAAGTCTCTTGATGGTGTTCTCTGTTTTGTTTTGCAACATGTAAGTAGTAAGTCCTGTCTTTTTTCTTTTCATCTTTATTCTTCTGTTCAGAAGCTGTTTATTGAGAAACGGGAAGGGACAAGTGCGTTGTTCATGTGTGTGGTTGTTGAATGTTTTCTTCAATCCCGTGGCTACCAGATAGCTCCATAGGTTTCGCTTTTAAACAATTCTCGCTTTGGCACCAGGCTTCTTTTTATTTCTGCTCCTACCTGATGTTCTTTATTCTAGGGAGAAGGCAGTATATCTCAGTGTTTTCCAGTTTCCCTTAGTGTCTATCTAGTTTTTTAGTATTTGCACTGTTTCTGGATTAGTTAAAACCGTTAGGAACCTGTAAACCCCTGTGGTTCAGTCTCTGAATGCCATTGTGTTCAAGGAGCACAAAATAATTAAAAGAGCATGTACTTATTTATTCACCTCTATTAAAGACTGTTGATGGGAATCCAAATATGTATTTCACAACTTTATTATCTCCTTTTCCTCCTGTCCATGCCACGCTTGGAAAGTCTTTCTAACATAGATCAGCTTAGTTTTTTGGCCTAAACTCTTTCCTTTTGCCTTCTGCTTGTATTTTTCTGTGTTCTCTTGATTCTGTATCACAAAATTGCCAGAAAAGAAGTCTTTGGAGCAGGGAAGCAGGTGGTGAAGATGGAGGAGCAGCTAAAGGCAACATTCTGTTTGGTAAGAAGGGGAACGGAGGAAGTTGGCAAACAGAGTAGAAAGATGATGGGGTCAGAAAAGGGGACTGAACTAGCAGGGTTGTGTGCGTTAGCAAAAGACACAGCCCCTTGTGGCTGAGTTGCATGGAGGGCTGGGGTTTCTGACCCCCTGCCCTTTTGCATGGCACAGCGTGGAGAATCACGAGGAGTGGTCCTGACGTGAGGGGT
The DNA here is from genome assembly GCF_048564905.1 of Vicugna pacos. Taxonomy (NCBI): domain Eukaryota; kingdom Metazoa; phylum Chordata; class Mammalia; order Artiodactyla; family Camelidae; genus Vicugna; species Vicugna pacos. Next base: position 32,260,195 of record NC_133005.1, on the reverse strand, counting down.
CAGAACTCTGCCTTCCCTCTTCACACAGTGAGGGGGAAAGCCTGTTTGCAAGGCTGGGGAAGCCACCTACACCTTCAGCCTCTATGTCCTTCCCCGTTGGCCAGGGTCAGTTTCACTCACTCACTGAAATAATTTATGAATAATTTGGTGAGGCTCACGGCTGGGTGGGGGTGAATAAAACAGCAAACAAACAGTCCTCATGGAAGGGCCTCATGGAGCTTACCACTTTGTAGGGAAGGTGGACAGAAAACAGGATGTTATACACACACATATATGTGTACTATATATGTATATGTAAGCTGACACATCTCATTACATTTTATTTATATATGTATGTTTAAATTTGTGACAAAGAGGAACTTACCCTGATATGATACTCTGATATGCAGTTTGAGAACGCACTGGGGCATCGTCCTAGGCTGACAGCATGGAAGCCGGGGGAGGAGGATGCAGATGATTCCCTAACTTTGAAACCTGTAGCCCCAGCCAGGTCTGAATTGCAGTCAGAGTGGGCTTGCGGCCAGTGGCCTGCAATCTGATTTATGGTTCTCTTTCAGATGTGCTGCAGGCCAGGGAAGCCAAGGGCTTGGCACTTCTGTAATGGTAAAGCCCAGATCCGTTTATTCAGGTGCAGTGGTAGAAACGGGGAGTCTCTTAGCGGGGAGGGGGGTGAGAAGGGATAAAGTGGGAGTTCAAGATTTTGCAGATACTGATGGGTATATATAAAATAGATAAACAAGTTTATACTGTATAGCACAGGGAACTGTATTCAATATCTTGTAGCTTATGGTGAAAAAAATATGAAAATGAATATATGTATATTCATGTAAAAAAAAATAAATAGGGGGTCTTTTGAGGTCCTATATCCCTTCTCCCACTTCTTGATATTAGAGAAGTCTCTTTTTATTGCTGGAACTTTCTCCTTTGGTGCCACATCCAGTGGAGGTGCTGCTCTGCCTGTTGTCCTTTCCTGATTCGGGGCCCCCAAAGTGGTTGTGCTGGACCAGGCTAGAAAGAGTGGGTTGGCACCCCCAAGATTGTGAAGAGCAAGAAGCCGCCTGATTTGTTATAGGAGCGTGAACCTTTCAAAACTTTGCATTTTGTCATCTGAGATAAGATAGATGTAGCAATGGGTCCAAGACCAGACTGAATACAGATCAGCCAATAGTTCGTCCTTTCATCTTCCATCATTAAAAATTCTTTAGCCCTTTTGGAACCTATTTGTCGTTTTATATGGCTGCCCAGGAAAGTATCCAGGTGAATACTTCCTCACTGGTCCAAAGGAGAGCCTCAGGGTGCTTTCATCTGCCTCTGACATGATCACCTGATACAGACTTGCTCTGCTTTTCATCATTTGTACAGTAGGTGTCTTTGTCCTCTTCATACACGTGACGTCTTCACTGCCCATTGCCTGCCTTTGCTCAATGCTTGAAAATACAGTCTAATTCTAATCCGGGTCATCACCATTACGATGAAAAGAACTCGTCCTAAGCTCCTTTTGTTCCATGGTGATTGTCAGCACAAAAGATCTAGCGATATCTTGAAGTATCCAGATTTGTGGCTGTGGGAGGAAAATTGGGAAAATCAATCAATCAGAGTGAGACCTGTCAACACCACGTGAGCAGCAGCGCTTAGCCCAAGTCTGGCATGCAAACAATGGGCTTCACCTGCTATCAGAAAGGGAGTAAGGCCCCAGTCTTTCTCAGCTCAGACACTGTCCCCTCCCATGGGGAAATTCTGTTTGGAATGCCAAGCTAGAAAAAGTGTCTATGTTCCCCCCACCCTAGACCCTATAACCTCTTTCTGGGTCTAGCTTGGCTACAAGAAGTCACAGCTGCACTGAGTGGTGCCTTAGTGTCCTAGCCTGGCCTTTCTGCTCTGTCACCCTTTCTGGTTGATGCTCGTGGCTGCGGTAGCATGGCTAGGGGATGGCCATGGAACTTGCTGGGAGTGATGGGCGTTCCAGTCTTCTTTGGCTTTTACTAATACCAGGAGGTGCACTAGGATGTTGCTGTGTCCTGGCTGTGCCTTGATTACCTTCTTTTTTTTTTTTTATGATTGCAATTTTTTTTCTCATCGGGGGTTAAGGAGGAATCTAAAAGAGGGAGAAATGTTCATAGCCATAAGTAATTTTGCCACACAAATATTTCGCCTTTGCCGTGTTTCATTTTCTGTTGCAATAAGAAGGACTGAAAATCATAATCATAGGACTGTTTCTTGTCCAGTGTGGTTGGTAGTGGGTTGGGTGGCTGTCCCGGGCAGCTCTCCTCTAAGTGATGGTTCTGGGACCCAGGCTCAGACGCTGTATCCCATGGATCTTTATTACCACTGGAGAGCATCACTGCTGTGTGGAGTATTCCTACTCTTCCTGCTACTTTTATCACCATTGCGAGTTGCCTATGTCTCCTGCTGAGAGTGGGAGGGAGATCGGCGATGACTTGGAGGGGTTGGTGTCATTTTTAGAACGAAAGTTTATTTTTAGTGTTTAAATAATACAGTGACTCTAAAATTTGTTCTCTGACTTTCATAACATCTTTCCATTTTGTTGCAAAGTATGGACATCTTGGTTGGACAGAGATAGCCCAAGAAAATGACAGCATTCAAGTGAAATCTCTTTCTTTCTCATGTGAATTCTTCCACTGAACACTGTAAACAGAGAAATGCAGAATTGTTCGGTCAGGCATGACTATACCATTTATATTTACAAATAGAACAAACTTTCTTTCTTCACATTTGGTCGGATTTTACCAAATCTTTAGCTACTTTCTTTCATCTTTAAGCAACACAAAAACAATGACTAGGTACCCAGTTTTCAAAGGTTTAAATCCATTTTTGACAAACCTCCCCAATGCCTTTCACTTTTTAAATCAATTACCCTATTCACAATACCTCCCTAACTTCTTTGATTAAATTGCCATCTTTCTATGGCTTTTCTTTTCAACAACATAATTTGCCTTTAATAATTAATATAAAAAAATTCAAAATGTAATCACTGAGCTCACTTAAAAGCTCTCTAATCAATTACCAGAATCTGTGGGTTTGCGACAGAGGTCTCCCCGAGGGTTTCAGAATCCCCTTTTACCAAGCTTAGTTCCAATAGAAGCCAAAATTATAATGCATTCTCTTGTAGCTGGCCAGTCCTATGAAGACAAAGAATGGGTTTTAAATGAACAATGATCCACACAATTGCTTTAAGATTCTTTCAGAGTGAAAATAATGCCAACGTTTATCACATGGAAATTAAAATGGAAATTTTGCTCAAGCCAAGTCTAGATTTAAGCATGGTGGATGCTGATAGGTGCTGGTGTTTGGTCTAGCTATGGGGATTTCTTTAACCTTAGCCTTATTTTCTGAGTTAGAGAGTCTCTAGCTGATCGGGGGGTGGTTATTAATAAGGATTTCTATTCTGTAGTCAGTGAGAAACGAGGTCCAGAGTTGCTTGTGTAGGTTTGGTCAGTTTTCCACCCATTCCTTGTGGAAGGGCAGGAAGAGGGCAGAACAGGGCACCAGGTCTGAATTCAAATCCCAAATCTAACTTAGTTTCTGATTTTGATTAAAATCCTTCCTCTCTTTGAACCCCTTATTTATACTTTTCTTATTATAAAATTCGGATAATACTTAGTTAATAAATTTGTTTCTCTTCATAACATTTATGACCTCCTAGCCTTCTGTTAGCTCATGAATTTCAGATCTTTAATTTGCTTCTTTATGTTGATTATTATTTATTGTTCATTGCACCTTATTCTCACCTCCCAGGAGGACAGGTGCCTTTGTTTCATATGCTAATGTAGGATGGTGCCCTGCGCACAGTAGGTGTTCAACAGCTATATGTTGGATGGGCAACAGCGCTGAATCGTAACCACTAGACCACCAGGGAGCGTGCAATATGTTGGATGGGTGAACGCACGAATGACTGTTACCCACACATGGTACAGCCTCTCTTTGAACTGGGCTGTGTGGTTTTCCTTCCAGGTGATTTATCTTCTGAATTATGTTTTGTGTGAGCACTCATTAAGTCCAGTCTTGGCACAGCCTGACTGATGAGTGAATGGGGGTCTAAATTCATGGTCAGGGGAAGCCTGTTTGGGATTAATCCCTGGCCTCGGTTACTCCTCAGAAGAGACAAAACCTGTGTGGAGATGTTGCCAGATGGTTGTGTGTGCAGAATCTAATTTATGGTTGTCCAGGGTCTCCTGAGAAGAATGTGCATTTATGTCATTACTAAACAGTAATTGATTACAAAGCTCGGTTGTGAAATTTACAATTATTGAATTACTCTATGTTAGCACATAAATTTCAAATCTTTATTTCTAAAAGTCAATTGATATTCAGCCCAATAAATATTTAATTTAGATGTAATAATGGTGTTAGAGCAAAATTAAATTCTCATTTGGAGAATAAAGAATGACCTGGATGGGACTGGAAGAGGTGACTTGGCAGAGATAAGCAGAGAAACCATTGGTCTGATTCAGCTCCTTCTCCTTAATTAGGAGAGGCTTTTCAGACATGGCTTTCTCCTATTGCATTCTCTTTTTTAAAAATTCTCTTGTTTGTAGGAAATGAAGGTCCTTTCCATATTTGCGGGGCTTTATATTTCATAAGGTATATCTGAGCTAGGTAATATTTATGACTCACAAAGCCTTTTGAAGCAATTACAACTTGGGTTTTTCTTCCCATTTTACATGTAGGGAAACAAGGTACAGGGAGCTGAAGTGACTTGCTTAGGACAGACTACAAGAGAGTCTGTTTCTGTTTTGTAAATAAGTTCATTTGTGTCTTTTTTTTTTTTTTTTAGATTCCACATATAAGTGATATCATATGGTATTTTTCTTTCTCTACCATTTAAAATGTTTCCCTTCCACTCCTTCCTGTCTTGGCATGGATAAATTATGAATTACCTTTAAAATATAAAGCAATGTGGTCAAGGGACTCGAAGAAGTGTTTTACCAGAGGGGATGTGACCGCTAAGCACATGCAAAGGTTCTGAATCTCATTAGTCACCCAGGATTGCAAATAAAGCTACAGCGAAATTTCACTGCACTCTCACCAGATCCACGAAATGGTAAAGACATGATGTCAAATGTTGGTAAGGATGTGAAGCAACTGAAACTCTTCTACTCTACTACTGGAAGTATAAATTTGACAGATCTAATAAAGCTAGTATATATTATATATATATTATATGTGTGTGTATATATATATGTATATAAATATAATTTATGGGGTACATTTCCCTTTTAGGTATATACCTAACAGAAATGGGTCAACACATTTACTCATTGAGGTGTACACACATGTTTTCAGCAGCATCATTTGTAAGAACCAAGGAAGACTGGAAACCCAAATATCCATGATAGAATGGATACATCATGATATATTTATGCAAAGGAATACTATCTAACAAAGGTAATGAACCACCTTCTGCAACAAAGTGGGTGGATCTCAGCTAACTGTGGGGAAGAGAAGCCAGACACAGATGATAAAAAAAAGTGTATGATCCAATTAGTGAGTATTTTCAAAAACTGGCAGAATTAATCTATGGTGATAGAAATCAAGGCAGTACTTATGTTGGGAGTGTGGGGATGTTGATTGAGAAGAGTCACGAAGGGTGTTTCTGAGATGCTGGTAATGTTTTCTTTCTTGGTCTGATAGGCAGTTATCTAGGTGTGTTTGTGAAAATTTATTAAGCAGTCTATGATTTGTACACTTTACGTATGCTTATATTAGTACAAAATGTACTTGAAATAGCTATGCAATAATATGCAAAATGTTTATAGAAAAACAAAAAGCATGATTGTGGGAAACAATGACGAGCACTGGCTGGAAGAATATGTCAACCATTTTAACATCCTCTTGACTCCCATTTCTGTACAGCTGAATAAAACAAGAATAACCAACGGCACACACACGCGAATATACATACACACATCTTCTTCAATATTGAAGAAAGTAACCCATTTCCAAGAAGGCTGTTTTTAAAAATCTGAGCTCTGAATGTGGCGGATAAAGGAAACATCCCGGTATTATCACTGGCAGTCATGGCAGGCACACCCTTTATATACTTAATGCAGTTTTTCGTTATTTTCTCATTAAATCCTTATGACTCTGTGGTGGATGTTGAAAGTGTGGTTACTATTCCCAGTGTAAGAATGAGGATGCTGAGCTGGTGAGAGTTTGTGACTGGTCCTGGGACACTCAGCTCCTAAGTGGCCCTGCTGGAGACTCAGAGCTGGTTCTTCTGGACCCGATTTCCTGACATTGCTCTTCAGTGGTGCCACTTCCTCAGTACTTGGAGGGAACTCCCAGCTCACTGCTTATCTCTCAGGCAATAGGAAAAAAACACACAGAACACATTAAGCACATTGCAGATGGTACTGGGATATTATGCCTAAAGTTAGTGGTAATTTTAAAGTTTTTGTTTGTTGTTTTTTGTTCAGTAACCATAGAATGAAACAGGAAGGTTTCTTTTTGCTCAGAAGGGCTTAAATAGGACTGGATTCATGTATGTATGTGATTTGGGGGATGGTTCTGAACATCTGAAGGACCACCGCATCAGTCTTCAAAGACCAGAGTTACAAAGCCGGGTGTGTGTTGCAGCCTGCTGTTAAGGATTGTACATAGGATTCTCCCAGGAACCTAGAGGATGGAATGGTTGCTTAATTTTTTTTTTTTTAGTGGAGGTCATGGGGATAGAACCCAGGTCCTCATGCATGCTAAGCATACACTCTACCACTGAGCTATACCGACCCTCTGGTTGCTTTAAAATGTTAATCTGTGAACAGTTTACCCATAAGAAAAGAATAAATAGAAGAGAACAATAGAAGAGGGAATAGAAAATAATTTAGGGTAAACTGCTTTTTAAAAACATATTTATCTGATTGTATATGTCCAGTATGTACATGGAATGAAATTTGGCAAAACCAAAAAAGTTCAAAAAATAAAATAAGATTACTATCTCCAAACCAGGGAAAGTCATGTGATCATAAACAATTAGAGTGTTTCTTCCCAGAGCTTTCTGTATGTATAATATACATGCTAAAACAGTGGGGTCATGCTTTAGCAACTGCGTTGCTTCTGTTTTTTTTTTATCACATAACATTATTGTAAACATTTTCTACTATCATTACATAGTCTTATGAGCATTGTTTTCTATAGCTCCATCACAATTTGTTCAACTTTCCATTTCATATTAGACATCGAGTGTTTCCAATTTTGTAGTACTGTAAAAAAGAGCTTTAATGAACACCTTATTTATAAATTTGAGTTCATCACTGATGGTTTTCTTAGAATAAAAGTGGCATTTTCTGATTATTCTTTATAACCATTTTAAGGCTCAGGATGCATAATGTCAACACCCACTGATGCTGGAAAATCACTGAAATAGAATTAACACTGACCTTGGTTGAGATCCTGGCTTTACCACATACTAGCTGTGTGATCTTGGATGGGTCTTTAAGCTCAGTGAGCCCCAGTATTTTCATCTGCAAAATGAGAATATAATTTTCCATCTCATCAACCTGTAAGGAGGATTAAATGAATAGCTAGGTATCCAGGTGGTGTTGCTTAAATCAGACTCTGCCAAAGAGTGACTTGAATTTTATACATTTTCTTTGGCCTGTTGAAAATACTGATCAACTTTCTAAAAGTTTAGCCAAATATAGTCCCATTCTTTTAGATTAGGGATCAAAAAATATAATGCAATGGCCGAAGTCATCTCACCCCCCATTTTTATGAATAAACTTTTACTGGGACACAACCACTTTATATATATAGTCTGTGACTACTTTCATGGTACAGAGGCAGAGCTGAAAATACTTATTATCTGGCCCTTTATAGAAAAGCTTTTTTGACTTCTGATCAACCACAAAATATTTATTTCTGAAGTCATGATAGATACATGCATTGTACTTCTAAAATAAAAATATTTCTGTGATGGGGGATAGACCCAAGCTATGTATGGCTGAGCTGACTCTGTTGAATGTGGATGCTCCACAGTTACAAAAGGAACAAGAAGATTCCAGCTTCTAACTTTGATTGACACACAGATCTTTTTAGAGACTTCCCTGGGAAAAAGCCAGGTTGACCTCAAATGAGAGTGAGATGCTTTTAATCCACGTTGTCTATGTTTTAGAGCAAAAGCTGGTTTGATGGGGGAATGTTTTGGAAGCATTTGTCATAAGAATGCAGGGCTCTCTGGCTCTTGCTACTAAAATGACTTTTTTTTTTCTGAAACCGATTCTGGGTCAGAATGCCTTGGACTCCACTCGAAGAATGTCTGAGATGTTCTGTCACCCTGTCCCTTTGGTATGTGGATGGGGTTGAGCTTGGGGATGTGACAGGTTCACGAGGCTGGCTCTTGGCTGTTCCTCCACCTTCTCTTCATAGTTCTCCTGACTGGGTCACACTGCTTCTTGAATACTTCAAAAATTAAGTTTGGGACAGGAAAATAGGATCTGACCGAGGCTTCAGAGATCATATTTTCTATCTTGACATGGTTTTGTTGGGGAGTAGTCAGCATGGTGGGCTTTGGTGTCAGACCTTGGTTTGCGTACGTCATTACTCCTCTCCAGGTGTGTGGTGTTGGGCGGATTAATAACCAGCAGGCATAGTGGTAGACGCTGTAATGGAATAATGCAGATTCTAACTCCTGATAGTGGAGGCTGGGATAGCATTTCATAACTACCCACAGATTCTAGAAGTAGATAAGAATAGCCCTCTGCTTTGGATGCAAGAGTTCCCATGGTGGACTGGGTGGTTGTTCCCAGGTCTTCATCCCGCCTTCTATCCACATGTCTTGGCACTTCCTCCCAGTAGAGAGGTAGCCTACTTCCCCACCCAGCGAGGTTGGCATCAGCCACGTGACTTGCTCAAGCCAATAAAGTGTAGGTGGCGTTGTGTGTGCTTAAACCCCGAGAAGAACCACTTCTTGCACAAGTGTTTCTGTTCACTCCTTTCGTGTCTGGTCATCACCAGGAGAAGAACATCAGTGGCTAGTCTGCTGGTCCAAGAAGGATGAGAATCATGTGAAATGAACCTGCATCCAAGCTGATGCTCGAGCTCAGCCCAACTGAGCCACACCCAGATCATCTGGCCCCCAGACAACCTGTAGATCTGTAACTCAGAGTAATGATTTTTGCTTTAAGCTACTTCGTTTGGGGCCAGTATTTTTATGGCAAGAGGTATCTGATAGTCCTGTTTCAACCCACATGGAATCCTCAGTGGGTGGCTATTCAGCAGTGGCATGTACTAGCCCCGGGCCACATGCTGCAAGCATGGACAGGACCAAAAATATATTCCCTGCCATTGGGAGCCCACAGACTTGTGGAAAAAGGAAGACAGGCAGTCACGATAAAGCGGGAGCGCAGTTGTGATGGTGGTGGGTAAGCCCAGTGATGAACAGAACTCAGAGTGGCAGGTATCCCTGAGGTGAGGGCCCATCGGATAGGGCTTCCTGGGGGAGATCATATATGAGCTAAGAAGCGTGAGCAGGTCTGACCTGGGTAAGTAAGGTAAGTGGGACGAGCATTGCCATCATTTATTCTCACACAGGTGAGTCTGGTAAATAACTGTTGGACTTCAGTGCAGTCCTATTATGTTACTAATTTTATGATATTACTGTTAACAACAGCCAGTGGACACAGTTTAAGGCAAGGCCTCGAGTATCTTGCTAGTCTTATCTCATTTAATCCCCCACCACCTGTGTGCTGTGGTTTATAATCCCCATTAAGACATGGCGGCCCAATGGGGATATCTGGGAGGCAGGAAGTTGAGGCTCTTGATTCCAGACGGCGGAGCCTGAGGTTGAGTGCTCTGATTGTGTTGTCAGATGGCAAGTGTTATTACTTGGAAAGAGCATTTCTTTGATACCTCCTTTTGGCCAATTCAGTAGATTCTTATCTAGTGCTAATGAGGCCAAAGTCATGAGTTCAGTCCCCTGCAAGGATCAGTCAGATTCATTGTTTGGAATTCATTACCCAAAGGTAAGGTTTCCAACTAATATCTAGAGGTAATACTGACAGAAAGTGGATTGCATGATTTCTTCGAGGACAAACCTGTGGTAATAATAGCTGGTAGTTCGCTAAGTTCACAGGGCTGTGCTTAGGGAGTTTTCACATGACTTTATCAGGCTTCTGTTTCGTAGATGAGAAAAGCAAGGCTCAGGGATTGTTACTTGCCCAAGGCTCTTTGACCGTTGTAATAGAGCCATGGCCAGGCCTGTCTGGACCCCAATTTGTATGCCCTTCCAGAGCAGGATTTCTCATCCTTGGCTTAAATTGGAAATTGAATTGGCATTTTAGGCTGGACAGTCCTTAGTTGTGAGGGGCTGTCCTGTGCATTGTAGGATCTTTGACAGCATCTCTGATCTCTACTCATTAGATACTAGTAGAAACTCTCCCCTTCCCAGTTTTGGTGACTGAAAATGTCACCAGATAGTGTCAAGATTCTCCTGGGGCACAAAATCACCCCTGGGTGAGAGCCATGCTCAGTGGAATCCCTGATGGGGTAACCGAGGGAAACTGGGATCTCTGACTGGGGGACGTGAACAGAGTGGACAACATTCTGTGATGGGGCTTTGGATTCAAATGCCTGTGTGTTCTCTGATCTTGACAATCTGGATATGCAGGCCCCTGAGAAGACCTTGACGTCCAATTTAAGGGCTGAACCAAGCATCATCCATCTGCTTGGTACCCTCTGTCTCCTGGATACTTGCTCAGCTCCTGCATGACCTTCTAGGGCAGGAATGTTGGAACTGGGCATCTCCTTCCAGGAAGTGTCTGACTGTCCTGGTCAGGGCACTGGCTATGGGGGTCGAGTAATTGGGGAAAGGAGATGGAAGAGAGAAGTAATCCAGAGAGGAGAGGACCACCAGTGTGCTTGAATTTGCACACATCACGTGCAATGAGATGGTGCACGTAGCCTACTGAACATGGTGCCTGGCATGTGGATAATGCTTCATCAATGTGGGCCATTATTACTGTTATTATCAATACTATTTATAAATACGACTCTTTTTTATAAAATAAATAGATAACCAGTATCCAGAACATACTCCTCCAGGCTTCCTGCTCCATTAATATTCAACTTACTTATTTAAATTTAATTTTTTCAAGGTCTTGTGTTTAATTTTTTAAAAACCTAGTGAATTATTAACGTTTTAATGAATCATGACATTTAATAAATAGTTACACTAGTGAGAGCTCAAAATATAAGCCATTTAACACCCTACCTATGTTTTCTCAGAAAAGAAACAGAAAAAAAATGCGTTCAAGAAATTTTACACTGTGACCAAATGTTCTCTGTAATTTGAGCTTCTGGATTTTTTTTTTTTAGTACTATTGTTAGTAGCATAATGGCCTTGCGGTGGCCCCAGCTCTACATATTTCCTAGGGAGAAGTGCCTAGCTAGAGTTAACTTTATTTAGAAATAACAGAGTATGTACTGTGTCCTAGGCTTTAGAGATATTAATTCATTTAATTCTCACAACAGCCTTACGAAGTAGGTACTGTTAATATTCCCATTTTTTAGATGAGTAAAACCAAGGCACAGAGAGATTCGTTAAGTTGCCCAAAGGCACACAGCTAGTAAGTACAGAGCTGGGATTCAAACCCAGGCACTTTGGCTATAGAATTTGTTTTCTTAACCATTACGCATGCTGCATTGTCATGTACCAAGGAGGAGAGGTGGGGGACGGTATAGGAAGCGGTTTCCCCTGGGATGTTAGGATGTTAGGGGAAAGCTAATGAATCTTCTAATTCTTCCCTCCACCGTTTCTACAGATATTTCTCAGTGGTGATCCTAACTGTGAAATAGGTTTACTCCACACTAGGTCTTCTAGAAGGAGAGAAAGTGTCACATCAACAATAATCTAATCTCTTATATTTTATAGGGAGGAATAAAATAAATGCCTTGTAGAAACACATTTTATTTTACGGAGAATGTCTGTGTGTTTGTGCCTGTGTGTGTATGTATTTGATCCGTGGTTAGGAGAAGACAGTCTTTTACATTAACATGTACTTATAGACTTATAAGGTATACGGAAATGCAGAGAACATGCATGTAAAATATCATTTGATATTCTTACATTTTACTGTAGTGCTTACAGTAGCAGTGCTACCTAGAAATGAAATGTGATTCAGTGTGTGTGGTTTCTTAAAAGGAGGTTCAGGCATGCTCTTGGTTACATCAGTTACGAGAAAAGCATTTCTGTGCGTGTCACAGTGTGTTTCCCTTCCTACCACATCCAACCCCACCGGTAACTCCAAGCCTTCAGTCTTTCTGCCAGAAGCTTGAGGTCCACCTTGGCTCATACTTGAGTTTTGCCTCTTCCCTGAGAATGACATTAGGAGAACATAATTCCTCCCCATGTAACTCATACTTTTGGTGGTTCTTTCAAGGACAGAAGAGTGCCTGGCCACGTAGCTGACCTACGATACTATTTCTGGGCTTTCCAAGGTGACAGTTCTAAACCCTGTCACACAGAGATGGGAGAAGAGTGGAGCATTTAGTAAAACGTTCTCAAATTAAAAAACCAAGCAGGATCCAATGTGAGTTCTTCTATAAATAACTTATGAAAAGTGAAAAGATGTTTCTGTTAGCAAATTTAAAATAATCGTTAGAATCCTTCAACAGATTGCTGCTAATTAGATTGAGAATTAAACAGCTTTGTATGAGTGGAGAGTTAATTAATAGCTCATTACTTTTTTAATAAGTCAAATTCCTTTGGAAACAGAAGAGAGACAGCAGAGTTCAACATGGATGAGATGTTAGATTGGGATTCTTTTCCCTTCCCTTGTTGAGAGAAGGAGTTTAATTAAAGGAGGAGACACATTTGTGCCACGAGTGTGTGATCTCCAGAACCCCAACATCCAGGGGTCAAAAAATCAGCAACTGTCCTTATTTTGAAAGCCTCCTTGGACCATATGGGGTTAATAAAAGTTGTGCATGAATCCCAACTTCTGAGTTTCACTTCACTTATGAAGTAATCCTTTTCGAAGCGGAACAGACTCATCCAAAAGGGTGGAACTTCTTTGCACTCCATATTGGTTTTGTTTTCATTCTTTTTCATTCCAGTCGCACTAGGATCTTCTAAAGGGATTCTCCATTTTCCTGACTACCTTCCTTTCTTTTCACCCCTGTCTTTCCTTTTCCACACAGCCTCAGATTTCTTTATTTCTCCATCCAGTTTTCTGACCCTTAGGTGCCCTTTGTATTGCCTTACATGGAACAGGATGGAATGGAAAGCAATGAACAATTTCCGATTGTTAAGGCAAGTGTATTCTCATTATCTCATATGGAAATTTTGTCTCACTGTTTGTAAGCTTGGAAGAGCCCCATTTCCATATTTCCACATTGCCCATCCATAGTTCTTCTCAACTTTTGGTCTTGGGTAGATTGAGTTTGTCTTCTAGGTTGGATACATGTTCACTGAAGTGTAGCTTACAAGTGTTCTTACCATTTTGCCTTCCAGCCAATCAAATAAAAATCATCCATTCATAGATTTGAAAGAAATGAGATGTCATTATTTCGTGTGCTACTAGAACGTGCTGGTCCTCTGTTATCAGAGTGTGGGTCTAGTTTCTGCTCAGTCAGTAGATGTCATTTGGGTTTCTTTGTTGCATCTCCTTCTACCCATGAAGACGTGTTTCCATTCAAGGGGGTTGGAGACTTCCCCTCTGAATTGGGAGCTGGGTCAGAAGAGAATGTCTTTTTCAAGGAAATGTTAAATGTTTTACCTGGTGATAAGATGATGTCCCTTGGGGACTGAACCATAACATGCAAATGAGTTTTTATTTTCCAAACAGATGCTAAGGCTGACTCTGCTAAGCATGAGAGTCTGACAACTAGCAGCTCATTTCAAGAGCTGTTTGCCCACTCCAGGAGTAATTAGCCTGACCTGTTTCTCAAAAGGTGATTAATTCTCAGTGTAATCTATTGTACAAATTTTTCTCAAGATCAATTTATTCTTTTCCTTTCCAAATGAGGACTTGGGCTCTCCAGCTCTCTGCTTTTAAGGTCTTAGTTCTCACCAGGTTAATAATTTTTTTTCTTCTTTAAGCAGTCTGTTCTTTAAAACAGAACACAAAACCAAGATCTCTAGCAAAGGACTGAATGATGTGGATGTCTAGATCTTCAGCAAAGAACTAAAGAAGTGCCATTGTGAAACCATTCCCTGGGAGTGGTCAAACAGAGTAGTGTGTACAGGGACTCACTCCTGTGGCTTTTGTGGGGACCCTCTGTGCCCAGATTTCTTGGAGGGTCTCAGTTGCTTGCTAATGTCTGGTCCCCAGCAGCCTCTCTGGCTGCATCTTTACCCTTTATCCTTGACTCTCCCCATCCACGTAACTCATCCTGTCCTGCCCTTCTCAGCCTTCTGTTTGCTCTTTCCCAGCCATTCCCAACAACTGAGGCATAGCAGGTGCTTTGCAAATACCTGATGGATTTGTTGTTGTTGGATAAACATTTCTGTCTCTTGTGTTATCTGAATTTTTCACCCATATTGGCCTGGTTGGGGTGGCGCTGCCCAGGGTGGGGTTTGAGTTACTGGGGCTGGTGGAGGAGTGGAGTGCCTTTCCCAGATGCCAGGAGATATGAAGTCAGAAAAGGAGGCCCGCCAAGTCTGAAGGCCGGTGTCTCTGACCCTCCTCTGCTCCCAGCCCCACCCCTAACCACCGTCACTTCTCACCCCCAGCTGTCTATACAGGTTTCCTAACTAACCTCCCCACCTCTTCTCTTACTGCTCCAAAATCCATTTCCTGGGAGGAGCCAGAGTAATTTTTAGCAAATGTTTTCTTGAAATATGTCATATATACAGAAATGGACACGTCTCCTAAATATACCGCTTGATGAATTTTAACAAAATGAAGACAGCCAGATAAACAGCACACTGGTGAAGAAATAGGATGTTACTAGCACTCTAGATGTTCCTGTCTGTTCCTTCCTAGTGACTCTTCCCTCTAAGGGTAACCACCGTCCTAACTGTGGGAAATTTTTTAAAATAATCAACCAGCTGTAGTCACTTTCCTATATAAAATTCTCCAGGTATTTCCCATTGCTACTGAGCTGAAACTCAGACTTTTTTTTTTTCTACCATTCTGCATCAAAGCCTTGCCTTCATTCTTATCTCATCTCCCACCTCTCTCTTTCCTGCTTTTCTATTATCCAGGCACCAGTCTTTTAAAATTCCTAGAACATACCAAGTTCCTTTTTAGCCTCAGGACCTTTGCACATGCTGAGCTCTCTGCCTGGAATGTTGCTTCTCCAAGTCCCTTCCCTTTCAGGCCTTAGCTTGAATGCAGCCACCTTAGCGAGGTCTTCCTCAGCCACCCAGCCTAAACTGGCCTTTCCCATTTGTTCCCTCTCTGCCACATCTCCTGGTTTTTTTTGTTGTTGTTGTTGTTGTTGTTGCTGTTGTTTTTCCTATATTGACTTATCATTGTCTGTAAAGTCTTGTTTTTGGTTTGCTTGTTACTTATCTTTTTCACTTTGTCTGACCGAGTGAAGGGAAGGACCAGGTCTGACTTGTTCATTACCATATCCTCAGCCTCTGGCATAGTAGGTGCTAAATAAATATTGGGTGAGAAAAATTAGCGCAAATATACTGACTAGGAATGTCAAGTCTTAAGGGTTCCAAGGTAGGGAGTGAAGTCACGTCCCACAGCTATGAGCTCAGAGGTGAGATTCCCCCCCAGGCTTCTGCTGGGTGCCTGTGGTTCCTGAGCCTTGGACGTGTTTGAGACCTTCAGGTCTGGTCAGTTTCAAATAGCATGGGCCATCACTTTCCATCTGAGCAATCAGCAAGAGTACTGGGCCCCGGATCCATTTTGCTGTGTGGGAGGTTCATCCAGCCACAGTATGCTGTGTTTTAATCACTGTCCTCTGTAAGGAACTCCAGTCCCTTTCCTGTCCTGTTCTGCTACGTTGTTCACATGAGCACTGTCCCTGAATAATGATGTTTGCTTCCTGTCTGTGCTTTCTTATGTACTGGAGAGTAAGGAAAACAGCAGAGAAAGGAAAAGGGGGAAAAAAACCCCCAAGAAAATAGGAAAACTCGGTAAGGGCTTGACCTCCTTAGCCAACTCCTCAGGTATGGCCATCCAATTACTGTGGGGTGGTGGGGTCTAGCCTTGGAATTTAACTACTTTACCCTAGATTGGTGCCAGAGGCAGTGCATTTGGCTAGTGCATGTCTTATTAGTTTACAATGCAGACTTAGAGAAGATAAGGTTATATGGGTTTTTTAAAAGGCTTTTTTGATTTCAGACTTTTAAAGTTCTGTTTTGCTTGTCGCATTGTATGTCTCAGAGCAGTGATTTTAGCACCTTTAAAATGGTGTGTATGGTAGGATGTTTGTTTTGTTTTTCACATCGTTGGCTTCAGTACATTGTCTGTCCCCCACCCTCGCCTCCATGCTGTGGAGTGCTTTTTTTTTTTTTT
Source organism: Vicugna pacos (assembly GCF_048564905.1). Lineage (NCBI taxonomy): Eukaryota > Metazoa > Chordata > Mammalia > Artiodactyla > Camelidae > Vicugna > Vicugna pacos. The sequence continues at coordinate 32,243,762 of NC_133005.1, read as the reverse complement.
GAAGAGGTCCTCCTTAGCAGATATAGACAACTCTGATGGAAGACCCTCCAGAGGGCAGATTCTTTATCTGTCCTTAAGTCCCCACCCAACTCTGTCTCTCAAGTTACATGTTACAGTTACTCAGTGCCGTGTAACAAATCCTCCCAGAATTTAAGAACTTAACAGCAATGTATTATTATTTCTCTCTGTGCTGCGAGTTGACTGGACTCAGCTGGGCAGTTCCTTCGTCAGGCCTGTTATGAGACTATAGACAAATGGTTTTGGGAATGGAGTTGCTGGAAGGCTCAACTGGGCTGGATGTCCAGGGTGGCTCCCTCACATGAGCGGCTGTTGATGCTGGACATCAGCTTTGGATTGGCCAGAGTACCCACAAGCCACTTCTCTGTGTGGCTTATCCTTCTCACTGAGAAACTAGTGTTCCCAGAGGCAGGGGACACAAGATGCCAGGCCAGCTAAGAGCTATGCCTGGGAGCCAGCCCAGCATTCCTTCTGCCATATTCTATTGGTCAAATAAGTTAGGAGGTCCCCTCTCTTAGAGTCAAGGGGGTGGACATATGGGCTCTGCGTCTTGATGGAGGGTGTCAAGATCACATTGCAGAAGAATACGTGACCTGGGAGAGATGGTTGCAGCCATCTTTGGAGAACTACAGTGTGCCCCCCTTCCTTTTCTTTAGTTTTCCTTGCCTGCAGTTACTCCAAGACAGTGATCTTTGGGAATGGTTCTCTGTATGGAGCAATTGCCCAATATTAATTCACTGATGGCCTCTGACATTTTAAATAAGCAAATATATTAAATAAGCAAATATCAAAGATGCCAGATTAAGGTGTTATTTCTTGCCACACTTTAAACACATACACACCCCTAACGTTAAGAGTTTTAAAAGGTTTTTCTGGAGTCTTGTAACCAACGTGTAGGAGCCGAGTTCCTTAAGATTCTTCCCTTTACTCCTTGCATTTAGATAACCCTCATGAGTAAACCTGTTTTAATTTCTGCTGGCATCATGTAATTGTGACATCGATCCTTTAGGTTGAGAACTAAGTGCCTGTGCATTGCAGTTGACTCCATCTGCCTGTTGAGACATTAACCACAAACCTAGTGTTCAATGACGGTCATTTCAATTTTTTCTGTTACATCATTTATTACAACTTAGAAAAAAACCCAGTGGAAGATGGCATCTCCTGTTTTACTTTATTCTTTTAATCAGAGGACCTGGAATTCTTCAAGCTGTATTGCCCTGTTAGTTTTCAGGAGGGATGAATCAAGCGGATTGGTAAATGCATGTTTTTCTTCTCTTCCTTGCTGTCTTTTTCTTCCAGCAAACTTTTCTAAAGGTGATGAATAGCCGGGAAGATGAAATGTCCACCCTCTGCAGACTAGCCGTCTCCCACACACCCCTCGCTGCATATCAATCTGAGACTATTTTTCCCCCTGGCTTGACCCTGCCTGAAGGTTTTGAGCCCTCTGCTGGCATCCCTTTTTCACTTGAAAAAATCCTTTAAAGCAGCCTGCTTCCTTCTCTCCCTTGAAGTGGAAACAGAAATAGAAAAGTTAAAATAAAAAAATTTTTTTAAATATTTATTTTAAAAATTTAATTTTCATTTTCCCCACACACATGACTCTTTCTAAACTAGAAGAAATCTGAGGAGGGGAAGGAATGTTAACCCTTTATCTTCTTTTTGATGTTTTATGGAACTTTGGGACCCAGAAAGAGGCTAGAAGGGATCTTGGGAGAAGCAGTTTAAGATTCTGCTTTACTGACAAGGCCCAGAGAGAGCAGGTGTTTGCTTAGGGTAGCCCAGCAGTGTAGTGGCTGCCATGCTGTGCCCACTACACGAGGCTTCTCTGTTGCCTTGTCTCTTATCTGGTCCAGGGTAGCCTTGGATTACCCAGGTGCATTCTGTCTAGAGTGGCCTCTCCTGTGATCTGCCTCCCTTCCCTGGGCCTGTTGCATCCTTGTGAATGGAAGGCCTCAATATGTCCGACGGACGTTGGAAACAAGCATCTGGAGTATCTAAGAGTGAATTTGCTTGAAGCTTGACTTTCTCATCCATCTAACAAGAAAGCCCTTTCCACCAGGATTCAAAGAGAGAGAGGAACAGCTATAACTGAAATCCTGCCATGAGCTATGGTTATATGCTGTCATATTTAACATTTATTTTCACTTTGCCACTTTGCATTACTTAAAGGATGCTGACATCAAGAATTTAGTGTAATGGGAGTCCATAGGAAAGGGCAGAGATGAGAATGAAGTCCTGATAGGGTCAGTGAAACTCTTGGCCCTCTTGAAGAGGGGCAGGGAGTAGGGGAGAGATGAGGCTGGAAGCATCTGATTTCGTCTGTGTAGACCAGGGGCATAAACTCAGTGTGCGTTGGAATCATATGGAGGGTTTGGAAAAGCAGATGTTTGGGTTCCACTGCCAGAGTTCCTGACTGAGTAGGCTGGGAATGGGGCCTGAGAAAGTGTATTTCTAATGTGTTTCTGTGGCAGGCTTTGGCCTAAAGCCCCTTCCCCTGGCTTTGACCACACCCTCCCTTCCTGTGGTCATCTGGCTGTGTTCTCAGACTCAGACAGCTGGACAAGAGCTAAGTTTCTCTCTCAATGCCTGATTTTCTTTTTGGGAAGAGGGCCTTGGAAACTAAGGCCCCCTTTGATATTTTGCACCCATAACTGGCCTGGTCTTGGAAAATAGTGTTCCATGGGAGAGAAACAATTAGAGGATTATTTGAAATTGGATATAATTAAGTCTGCGGCCGACACCACACTGTCTATTGGGCGTCTGCTGTGGGCATCACGTGTCTTATCCATTTAATAGTCACAGCAGCCTTGCAGGGTGGATGTTGCTATGTGACCCACGTTTTACAGATGAGGAGAATGAATTCTGCGAAGAGTCTGCCTTATTGAGTTATGGAGCTGGGGTGAGACTGTCAGACGGTCTGCCCTGTTATGCTTTTCAGTGATGCTCTGCAGCCGTTTTAGAAGCCCGGAGGGTAAAGACACCCCCAGCGTTGATGACAGTGGCAGCAGTCGCGTGTCCCCCTTTTTGCGCACCTATTCTGCGCGCAGTGCTGTGCTAAGCTTGTTGCATCTCTCTCTGTGTTGAAAACACATCACTACTCTGCGAGGAAGGTAGCTATGATTTCCGTTTTGCTGGGAGATATGGTAGCTTGCCTGGGGTCATGGCTGGTAAGCAGCAGATTTGGGCTTTCAACCTGGATGTGGCAGACTTCAAAGCCTGGGCCCTTAGCTGGTCTGTTATGGATCACAGAGACACCAAAATTTTTACTTGGGACCTTAGGGAGTAGTGATGTAGTTGGTGGCCTTGGGGGGAAACAAAAGGTTTACGGGAAAAGGTGAGTTCCATTTGGACATGATGAATTTATGGAAATTCACCAAAATCGCATTAAAGGCCCTACTGTGTCATGTGCTGGGAGCTGCATTCCAGGTGATGGTCGGAAAGGGTAAGACTCCTAATGCTGACATTTTTAGAGCTTTATTCTGTGACCCAGGACCAGCCATGCCAACAACAGATCTTTGCATCTACTTCAGAATAACGATCGATCATCTTTCTTTATTTCTGCTGCCTTACTACAGAGCAGTGGAGATTAAAGTAACCTCTGGAATTTATGAAAAGTGCCAGAAAAGTCACAAAGTGCTATTGCGTGTGGTGAGAACACGTGCTGTGTAAAGCGTCTGCTCTCCATGCATCGCTCTGTGATGCGTTTTCCACAGGATATTAGATGAGAGATAGGAGTTAAATTCTTATTGTGGTGCATATTATTTCCTAAGAGGAGTTGAAAATGAATCCAGAATAGGCTTTTCATCATTATATCACTGTTTCTCAAGCTTTTTCCCCCACCATTATCATTCTCCTAAGAGCCTTTTTTTTTTTTTTGATATTTTTCCCCACTAATCCCCCCTCTCCGTGAATTAAATGGAATAAGATTTTGAGCTTCGGAGAAGCCCCAAACCCTTATAACATCTAAGACTATCTTGCGTCTCCCAAGAACAATTTTCGCCCCTTGGGGGTGATACCGCCCCTCCCTGAGGGTGCAGGGTTTACATAAAGCTTTGTAACATCAAAGAATGAAGCATCCCAAGTTGGGATTCCAGGGCAGGGGTGGAAATCGTCCTTTCTTATGGCTTTGTTTAATCTCTGTTTTCATCTGCAAAGACTCTCAGCAAGGCTTCTAAAATTTGCCTCTTGCTGTCCCTTGCAACAGAACATGTTTTTGGGAAGGAGATTTGTCCCCACCAGAGTGCCTTTCACAGGAGTGTAGGCTCCTGTTGTACCTACACTCCTGGAGTAGTTGTTCTGGCCGAGTCTCTACCCAGTGATTTTGGAGCAGGGTGGAGCCTGACGGTTGGGAGGTCTGGATGGTGGGAGCCGTGGGGCCAGACTCTGTCCTCTGCATTGGCTGCTAGACCCAGTCCCAGGGACAGGAGGGCAGGGTTGACTGACCACCACTGGGGGGGACCGGGGGATGTATAAGCCTTTGAGGGGGGAATGCGTGACTTTGTGGGGTTGGTGGTTTGCCAGATTGGAACAGGAGAGGTGGTGGTAAACAGGATCCCCTTTGTCAAGGAGGCTGACATGTCCTTTCTGGTCTTTCCTTTTTCCCGCTCAGCCCTCATCTCATCTCCCTTCATATCACCTCCAGGATGACCTTCCCATTGATTATACTCCTCTTCTGGCCGTCCTGCCCTCTTTCTCTATTCTTTTCCTGTTTTTCTCTCTTGGTCTCCGTTTGGTTCTCCCCAAAGCGCACCTGAGATAGGGACCTGGATGCAAGTAGTTTATTCTAGAGGTGATCCCAGGAAGCACCCAGGGAGGGGGGTCACGTGACAGACAAGGGAGGAAGGCCCACGAAGGTGGGGTTAACAACGGGTTCCTGCTGTGGGCAACTGGAGGGCAAGACTGCCATGGACTTATCGAGAGACTGTGTCAGACACACCATTATTACCCACCAAGGGACAAGGAAGCTGAATGTTTGTTCATCAGCTCTCAAATCCAGCCTGTTCTGCCCCCATGGTCAGAAAGTACCCTCACACCAAGATGCCGGTGGCCACAGGTGTAGACGGGAGATTTCTGCAGGCAGTGACCTTTGGGGAGCACCAAAGGGAGGTAGGCAGCTGGCGGACCCTGTCTCCTGTACTCGGCTCCTCTCTTTCTCTGACTCGTTACATCTTCATGTCGAAATGAAATGAGTATTTTGTGAGATTTATTGAAAATATCCTGATGTCTCCTATTCCCAGTGTAAAAATTAGGTCAGCTGAATATTTCGTTTTCCAGCACTTGTTACACACATTTGTAAACCTGTCTGGGTTCCCCTCTGGGATGTGTGTGCGTGTGTTTTATGTGTTTGTGTGTCAGTGACCTCCAAAAGCTAGTGGTCTTTCATATTTAAATATATTAAATATATAACCTGAAACATATAGCTCACAATTTTGATTTTTTTTTTCTCCTAAGAATTGCCCCCACTCTGATGACATTGCCAGGTTGTTAGGGGCAGCTGCGACCCAGAGTCAGCCCTAGGGAGGCAGCTGTGTTGAAATAAGCAGACCCAAAATTCTGAAGCCTTTCTCATATTGTGCCCTCCACCTCCTTCCAGTGCCTGGGTGTCTGTGGACACGTGGATTATGAACTCAGTTTCCTAACCCACCTTTGAAATAGACAAACTATTTGACGAAAGTAACACACAGTACTAGTGTTGCTTTCCTGGGACTTGATTGCCTGTACTGTGGTAAAAGTTTCACCGTACAACCTCATTTTATCACTAGAACTATGAGGTATGCATTAGGATCCCCATTCTGCAGCTTAGGAGACGGGGGCTTAGAAAAGCTACCTGGCTTCTTCTAAGGTCATGGCCAGTAAGAGGTGGAGCTAATATTGGAACCCGCATCTGCAAGCTCCAGTTCCCCCCCACCCCCCGAATGCTGTGCTGATTCCCAGCATTTAAGTTAGAAGTTATCAAGAGTCTGCTATGTGGTTTTCATTACAAAAAGTGTTCTGGCTACCCTACCTCATGGAATCTACCCCCAGCAGACCCTGTGAGGTCTGTTTTAACCTAAGCTGAGGTTCGGAGAACTTGGATTTTCTTATCTTCTTATCCTCCAGAGGTAACGGTAGGTAAGTCAACTTGAAGCTTGGTCATGAATGTGTGTGATCATGTGGCATCAGAACATTCTATGAAAAGGATGCTTTGTCTCTCTAGCACCAGACGTTCCTCCCACCATGGATATTGTCTGAACTTGGGATAAAATTATTTAGATGATTAGTTGAATCTTTTGCTTTGTCTGGAAATGTTAGTATTGTGCCCTTTAGCACTTTAACTGCTACTAGCTCCATCTGAAACACACACACACACACACACACACACATTTGCATGGTAAATGCCATCCTCTTCATATTTTAGCCCATCCTCTCCCTCCTGGAAACCTTTCCATTTTGTGCTCTTTCATCACCCAGATGTGCCCATTTGAGGGTTTTGGAATTATTTTGTCATTGTCTGGTTGTGTGTCTCTTTTCCAAGGGCCTGGGGTATGAGCCCCGTGTGTCCCTGATGCTAACTCAGGGCCTGGAGTGAAAGGGACATTTTGTGATGCAGCCCCGAGACCTGGAGAGGCAGGGACCTTCAGCTTTTATCTCAAGGCCTGATGTTCGGATGATACTTTAAGTTGCCTCCTTCGTGACTTTTGTTTTAATTCACAGATTTGGGCATTGCCTAGGTTTAAGGCAACTCTATCTGGACCCTGTGCAACGATTTTACATTCTGTTCACATTCTTGGATTTCTAAAGAGGGTTTTAGGTAAACCTCTCTCCACGTGATACACGTAGATCCTCTTTCTAGGGACATGGATGGTGATTGCGGCAGGCACCATGTGAGGCCAGTGGGAGCTTCCAAAGGCAGGCACACCCTGGTCCTCACCGTGCCCCCAGTGTAGCACAAGAGAACTGCCAAGACCGGAAATAATGACCCTGTGAGGAGGAATCAAGTGCTGTGGGGATACGGAGGGGCGGTGCCTCCTGGGGCTGCTGCTGGCAGGGTGAGGGCGGTCAGAGAGTGTTCCCCATGAAGGGCTGTTTGGCCCTGGTAGGGCTGGATTTGCAGAGACAAGAGTGAGACTGTTCGAGCAGGGGTGGGTGGGAAACACCATTTGTGAAGGGGAGGATTGGAGGTAGGGATGGAAAACTAGTAAGGGCAAACTGTGCGTGGCTGGGAAGCAGGTTGTCCTATCAACCAACCCTCCTGTGCTCTCAGAAAAGAAGCCCCAGGCAGGGAGGGAAAAGGCCGTGGGGAGCGTCACACTGGCGTAGGCAGACAAATGAGTGGGTCTGGTCCTCCTCCAACTTGCTGTGTGTCCTTATAAAATTGCTTCCCCTCTCTGATCCATACTTCCTTCATCCGTGGCCAGCAGGACACCATTTCAGACCTGTTGATTACACTAGGCGTCATGACATTTAAAGCAGATGGTAGGTCTGAAATTATCTTGTGAGCTGTAGGGTTCCACATGCATGCAGGAAATTGTTACCATTGCTTTTTGGATCGAGGATATAGAGGATAGATTTAATCATCCTCCCCGCTCATAGTGTAAAGACTTAACATTATCATTATGGAGAAATGCCCGTGTGTGTGTGTGTGTGTGTGTGTGTGTGTGTGTGTGTGTGTGTGTTGGGGTGGGAGTTACTGTCATGCTGCCTTCACCCAGGACAGACAATGGCATGAGGGAGAGGTTTGTGCTGTCTGATTTGGGGACTGTTCAAAGAGCTCGTATAAATCCTGTGTATGCCAGCATCCAGCCCAGCGAGGGACGCTACAGGGCTGAGTATTAGTGGGTGTCGAGAAAAATATCTATCAGAATGAACGTAGCCAGTTCGCACTATAAGCAGGCCAGTGGGTGGGTGAGGGGAACCAAAACATGAAACCACTTAAAAGTTTCTGAAAGCTGGATGTGCAGTTGCAGAGTGCCGGCCGTGCGGCTAAGCCCAGGGGCCCAGCGTGTGAGCACTTAAAACATGGCCTTTGTAGACATTTGTGTGCTTATCATTTACCCTAGATTTTTTTTGTTTTTTGGCTTTGTTTTGGCTTAAACATATAATTTGGTTTGCTTCAAACTATGGGGTCAACTTCAGCAGTATCGAGTCAATTTTTCATCCTTGGGAGGACATATTCCATTGGGTTAGGAGCAGATCCTTGAGGCTTTAGGGCAGTCTTTGAAGATTCTTGCCCCACAGGGCAAGGGAGCCTTCAGAAAGGGAAAAAGTCACCTTTCTGAAGAATGGGCCGACACATGCAGAGCCTTCTGTTTAACAGAGTCTTTTATTTTACTTGTGATGGGGGGATATTCTGTGTGCTCTCTTCGTACGAAGCCATGGAAGCTTCGGAATGATCCTGTGAAGTAGGTGCAATTATCTCCACTTTACAGATGAAGAAACTGAGGCAGAGAGGCTGGCTAACGTGGCCAGGGCCTGCCAGTTGAGACTGGGCCCTGGGCAGTCTGGCTCCAAGATTTGAGTCTATACCTGTTGTGCCCTGCTTCCTCTCCATTGCTTTAAGCAAAGGGAGTCTTTAACTGCAAATGGAAGATTTGATTTTGGCAGTCAGGGGTCTGTGACAAAGTTCCAGATTTCAGTTTGTCGTCAGGCTCCTTGGGGCTTCTTTCCAGCATCGGGGATGGATGGGGCTGGCTGGCTCTGGCCCCTGCCCTGGAATCCTGGAGGGCCCTGCTGCCTGGCCTCCCTCATAATGGCTGGTAGTGGGAAGAAGAGGGGACCTGGGAGGCCAGCCTGGGGTTCATCTTTGGAAGCATCCTGGTTCACTTTGCGTAGCCCATCACTGCCCTGCACCTGCATCTTGCATGACTGTTAATGTGGGCTCATTTTCATATGAGAAATTTGGGGGCTGTCAAAGCCACACAGAAGACCCTTAGGATCACAAAGAGTCTGGTGCTTTTTGCCGTAAGGAGCTATGGCCTGGGTTTGGCTATCCAGTCACTGTCTGCCCGTGTGCCTGAGCTATTCTCTTAACCTCTGGGCTTAGGGGGTCTCCCTCTTCGAAATGAATGTGGGGAAAATGATCCCTGTGTTCCTTCTGACTCTCAGATTCTGAGAGTCAGGGGAGTTCAGTGTTTACCATCCTGGAGGAGCCTGGCTGCCCAGGTTTGAATCCCAGCACCACCCATGACCGGCTGTGTGCCCTCGGGCAAGTTACTTTGCCTCTCTGAGCCTCCAGTTCTCCAAATTCAAATGGAAGCCTGATGGCATCTTGTCATAGACTTATCTTGAAGACTGAAAGGACGCCGCCTTGTGCAAAGTGAGTGTCTTGCATTCTCCCTCTTTAATATTCATTCTGTGGCTCTTGATTTTACTTTCTTACATCATCAACAACTTCTTTGTTGTCATGGCTGCCATTTTGCATTGGTGCTTTCGGGGCAGGTGCTCACAGTGACTCTGCAAAGTCCCTGTGATTTTACCCCATTTTCTGAACCAGGAAAGAGAGCTGAGGCAACCTGCCTGAGGTCACACAGCTTGTAGAGCCACAGAGCTGGGGTTCGAGCTGGCCTTTCCTGACCCCACAGCCCCCACACACCCCCTTTACTTCAGACATGCTTTCTTGTTTTTTTTTTTTTTTTGAATGTATTTTACTATTTCTAGTTTTTTGAGGGGAGGTTAGTGGAGATACTAGGGATTGAACTCAGGACCCCGTGCATGCTAAGCACACGTTATACCACTGAGCTGTACCTCCCACCCATCAGGCTTGCTTTTCTGAGGTGCCCCTTGATGCTCTCACTGGGCCTTGCTTGAAACCAGGGCCCTCCAAGGCCTGTGTGTGGCTGAATCCTGTCCTTACAGAGGCCAGCGTTCATCAGTCACCTGGAGAAAGCTGGCTGGCCTGCTGTTCTCCGAGGTCTTCCACAGGTGGATTTATGGTTGTCAGGGCCTCCTGGTGCTTGGAAGCTTTGGCTTTTTAATTTAATCTCCTCCAAACTTACCTTGGGACTTCGTGCTGTGAACCCACACTGGCTGATTTATGCCATCAGGATGGGGAGCCTGGGGCCTCCAGCCTCCTCAGCCAGCAGCCTTCTGTCCCTGTCCCGTGGGAGCTGGAGCCTGGTCTGGTGCCTGCAGATGAGCTGGCCCACCCCGTTGATGCCCTGGATTCCAGCCCTGTTCAGCTGGCCCCCCAGAGGCTGTGAGGGATTGTCTGGCCATATCGGTGCATCTGGAAGGGCCCTTTTTAGTATTCCTGGCAGGCAGAGCTGTGGATAGGGGAGCAGACCTGGGGTGGAGAAAGCCCTCTGTCTGGAGCTCCCAGGAGGAGAGGTGGGAGCAGGGCCCCTGCATGAGCATCAGACTTCAGTTACCATGGGCCGACCCTGGGGGACGGCTCTGTGCTGTCACTCTGGGGACCACAGCCCTGCCTCAGGCTGTTCGTAGTTTGGCTCGCCTAAGGAAGGAGTTTACAGACCTCACTGATAGTGTCAAGAAGCAGAAGCAAGTGCTCTCCTGTCTGAAGGCAGGTGATGGGAAGTTTTGAATCTAAAGAGCCAGGAAGGTTTAGAGAGAGTGGAGGAGGGAGAAAAAGGAAGACAGACATTGAAAGAGAGAGAGGGAGAGAGGAAGGGAGAGACATCAGAAGGAGGAGGAAGAGGAGGGCAAGTGGAGGAAGGAGGGACAGAGAGGGACAGCCAGGGGTTGGGGTGGGGGAGCCATACGGACTCATCCAGACCCCACAGGGCCTCCTGGCCTGAGCACCCGAGACATGAAGGCTGTGGGCCCCAGGCTGTACGTGTGACCGCAGATGCTGGAATTCCAGTCCCGTCTGGCCGCTAACTCTGACAGTCACTTAGCCTCCACGCTCCTCAGTTCTCAGCTGTAGAGCTGAAAAATAATAACAGTGATTGACCTCTCAGAGCTGGTGGGAGAGATCACTGATGGCAGGTGACAGGGTAAAAGTACAAGGTTCCACTGGCTGTAAAACGGCTTGATAACAGGCCGTGGGACTGGAGCCGGAGCCCAGGTGTGCTGGCCAGTCTCCTGTTTGAAACAGGCTTTATCCTGCCCCAGGCAGAGGCAGCTGTGGGGGGTCGCTCTCTCCCCAGCTCCCGAGCAGGGTTGGGACTTCATCTCCAGGGTGCAGAGAGGGTGAGATTTCGCCTGGCCTCTGGGCACCCTGAGCTCCCCATGCGTTGGCCCCACCCTACCTTGTGAGCCCCGAGCACTGCTCCACCACCTTCTCTGCCTGGAAGCCGCCCCTGATGGGTTGTCCTCCTCTTCGTCAGTGCTTGCTGCACACCCGTTAGCCCTTCCACAGCCAGCACACGGTCTGCCTGTCATATTCATTCAACAAACGTGTATTAGGCATTTATTATGCACAGACACCATTATATATGCTGGAGATACAGGAACCAAAGACCTTGTAACCGAGCAGGACCCTGTGGGGCCTTCTAGGGTCAGACCCCTCCCCATATCCTCTGCTGTAGCTCCTCTCTGAAGCATCCAGAAAATAGTATCTCATGTATATTTCCTGAGTTTTTCAGATGCTTAAAAACCACCACCAAAGGGAAGAAATTAACTGCTTGATGATAAAGAGTGTGTAGCGCCCAGACCTCCTGGTGCCCAGAGGTTGATAGTGTTGACTGCCCTGTTACCTCAGCATCAGCCAATCAGAGGATTGTGCACGAGGTGATTACATACCCTGAGACCCCCCTCCCTTACCTGCTTTTAAATATGCTTTGCTGAAACCCTTCGGGGAGTGCAGGGTTTTCTTGGGCGTGAGCCACCCCGTCCTCCTTGCTCGGCCTTGCAGTAAACCTTTCTCTGCTCCAGACTTCGATGTTTCAGTTTGTTTGGCCTCATGGTGCGGTGGGCACATGAACTTGTCTTTGGTAACAAGCTCAGGCAGTAAACACCTGAACAGAAAAATAAAAGAAATAGGGTTGCTGTGAATTCTCTGAAGGGAAGGAACAGGGTGATGGGAGAATCATGGGGATGGACTCTTTCTGGATGGTTTGGGAGGGCTTCACTGAGGAAGTGGCATTTAGGCTGAATCCTGAAGGATGGGAAGAAGGAAGCCTTGGAAAGAGGCCAGAGAACAGCATCTCAGGAAGGGGGAACAGCAAGCATGGGGGCCCTGAGGTGGAAGAATAGCTTGGTGTGTTCATGGGCCACGGAGGGTTATCATGGCTGGTGTGTAATGGGTCAGCGGGAGAGCTGGACAGGGACGGGTCACCCGGGCCTCACAGGCCATCCATTAGGAGTTGAAATTTCATTCCTTAAGTACAGTGAGAATCCCAGAGGATTGAAGCAGGAAGTTACCTGAACTGAGGGAACTTCCTGGGGATCCTTCTGGCTGCTGCCTGGAAAGCGGATTAGAGGGACATGAAAGAAATTGGGTGACTGGTCTCAGAATAGATTTAAAGCACTGACCTGCCATGTGTGTTGTGTGTGCTTGTGTGTGTGTAGGTGGGGTGTGAGTATTCAGGGGTGTGTGCGCCATCTTCATGTTGTTGAATTCTGGAAGCTGGATTTTCTAAGACTCGTTTCTCTTAGGGAAAAATAATCTCCATTAGCCAAAGGTCTGTAAGTTGTTGGGAGAGTTGTAAGCAAGGGGTAGAAACAGCCCAAGCTACCCGAAAACTTTCCTGAATGTTTAGAAGACTTTTAAAATATGCAAATTATAAAACTGATGTAAACTTTTGAGCATTTAGGACCCTGATAGCTGAAAGGAGATTTGCATATTTTATCAAGTGAAAAAGGTACAGAGGTTTAGTCTTCATAATAAACACAAAGCAAAAATGCCCCGCCTGCCAATCTCCGTTCCTGGATTCAGCATTTTTCCTCACTTGAGTTCTTAATGTTTGTTCTGTTTGTTTTGCATAAATAATACATGCTCATTATGTAAAGTTTAGAAAGAGAAAATGTAAGAACTTTTCTCAGAATTCTGTCAACTGAGTGTAAAACACTGTTAGCACTCAGTGTGTTGTCATTCTTTTTTTATGGATAGATTTAGTTTTTATATACAGTGTAATCATTGCACACGTGCATGTGTGTGTAATATGTTGGCTTCCTCCCACAGCATTATAAAGACTTTACTCATTGTATCAGTCAGGAAGGGCTGGGTTAGGCTACAGTAACAAGCAATCCCCAGGTCTCAATAGCTTTAAACAAGAAAAGCTTATTTCTCTTTCACTTTCATGCCTGCTGTGGTGGACTGGAGCCTCTGTGCTGGGTCCTCTTTACTGGGCATCTACTACTATGTGCAGTATTGTTGTTCATTACAGCAGAAGGAAGGAAGGCTCCAGAGTGTCTTGCATCAGCATTTGATGTCCTGAATGGAAATGAGATACCACTTTCACTTCAGTTCACTAGCCAGAACTAATCACATGGGCCCACTCAACTCCAAGGGGCCTAAAGAGTGTGATTCCATCTTATGCTTTGAAAGCTGAGAGCCAAAATTTTGGTGATCTACATACTACTTGCGTCTTTCGTTTACAGTTCTTATTATAAAATATGACATGTGCATGGAATGCTCAGTTCTAAATAGTGCACCATGTATTTCCCAGTATCTGTCCTGGGACTTTGCTGCTGCTGCTTCTGGGAAGCCTCCTGCTCAGCCATTCTGATGTAGCGAGAGACACCTGGAAATGTCAGGGCCCTGGGGCAACCCTTGATCAATGAGGGATGGAAGCCAATGGGTGCATATTCCCGTCTTCCTCCCCCAGGCAGGTAATTCTTGGGGAGTCCTCAGTGGGGTGAAGTCTGGGCTGTCGCAGTGGGGATCAGCTCTGTCATATACCCTTGACTTGACTTTCTCTCCATCCTTGTTCAACTCTTCCCTGTCCTCCCCTCCTGTCTCCTGGGATCACTTCCCAAAATAAACGACCTCTTCACATCCTCCTGTCTTAGACTTTGTGTTTTGGGAAAACCTGGGCAAGAGAGTCATGGATGCCTCTGCAGTTAGAACTGTGTCCCTCAAAAGTTCCAGGCACCAAGGCCAGATGAATTTGCTTTCTTGACCATTCTGTCATTTGCTAGGATCCTGGCATGTTATATTTTGACTATGCTGGAATCTGACTTTCTCGTAACAGCTTTTTAGTTTTCTAGCTGTCTTTCCATTTCTTGTTGGTGGAAGAAGCAGATGCCTTCTTCACAGCATCTCTAGTGCCTCCCAGGTACTCCATCACACTCTTTGTTGTGCCCTCCTCGTGGGCCTGCTGCTCTGCCATCTTCCTGGAGCTTTTGTTTCTTGTTCTCCTGGAATTCTTCTCTTTTCTGAAATTCCCTGTCTTCTTTGTTCCTGTATTTCTTTTCATTTTGTTTCACTCTATTCCTAATTAACTTTTTATAGATGAGTATGTATAGGGAAAACTTTTTGTTCTGGAGGATTGAAAAAAATCTCTTTTAAACTTTCACACTGTGGTGTTTGTGTGTCAGAGCCAGAATAATGTGCGCCTTGACACTTCAGAACACATGGAGTTGTCCTCTAATATTCAGCATCGTTAATTAGCGCCACACGTAAAATTCTCACTCCTTTATGGATAATCTGTTTTGTTTCGTCCACACTCTACCTCCCCTAACATGTGTGTCCCTGGAAGATTTTAGCATGTTTGCTTTATGGTGTTTTCTATTTACCCTATTTGACACTTGATGGGCCCTTTACATCTGATTTCTTTCTTCAATTCTGTGAAATACACTTTTCATATTTTGGGGATTATTTCCTTCTCTCCACTTTCTTTACTGTCTCTCAAGGAACTCCTAGTAGATGGATATTTACTTCATGGAATGTCCTCCCCTGTCTCTTACTTTGTCTTTTATTTTCCAAGTGCTTCTCTTTGCTCTCTGTTCTGAGAGATTTCCTTAAATTTTTCTCCTGATTTTTCTATTAATTTTTGTGGGGTTTGTTTTGGCATGTTCTTAATTTCCATAAACTCATTTCTTTCGGTTCTTTGATTGCTTTTTAAAAATATAGCCACCTGTTCTTTTTTCTTTGTTTGTTTTATGTGTGTAATATCTTGTTCAGTGTCTCAGAAGATATTATCAAGGACTCCTTGAACATTCTTGTCTGTTGCTGGGTTATCTCTGTTTTCTTTGGAATCAGTTCTGTTGGTTCCACTCCCTCCTTTGGGATTATTTTCTCCCCAAGTGTGGGATGATTCTGGTGGTTCGTTCATTCCAGGAATGCAGGACTCAGGGATGGATGCACTCAACTGGAGTGGTTTTGGTTGTCCACCACCCAGCACGTGGGCAGCTGAGCTCATGGGAGGCATTTCTGGAACAAAAGCAGATGGGTTGTGCCACTCTACTCCCCTCATGCTTAACCAAAGAGGAACATATTCTAGGATGGTAATCCCGACTCTGGAAGCTTACACGCCTTTTGGGGGGATTGTTAAGTATCCTTAGAAATTAAGTGTCCTCTTTTAGCCTGGGAAAACTCACTTGTTGCTCTTGGGGGAGGGGGTGAGTGGTGATGGGTGAGTAGATGGGACGAGGCCAACGCCTGTAACTTTCCTGCGGACAGTTTTCACTCATTCTTACCCTTCCTCGCCCTCCTGGTATCCACGTGTGTTCACTCGGGGGCTTCTGTGATGGGAGGCAGCTTCCCACTCCTTTCACTAGCTCCTTCTTCCCGTCCCCGTGTGCCCTGGTTCTGTTACCAGCACTCCTGCCCCTGCCTTCTGGTTTTCATAGGTTCACCCGAAGTTCACAGTCCTTCTATGATATTATCCTGTTTGTACTTATTTACTGTAATATCACTGGCTTTGGGGAGAGAGGAGGAGGTGAACATGTATCTTTATCCAGCCTTCACAAACCATTGGTGGTGACGATTTAAAACCCTGCGGATTTATGTGAGCCATACTACTTACTGGATGTTAATTTTTTTTTCTGATTTTGTCCTCTCAGACTATGGAGGAGCATCTTTAGGTATGAAAACTTTTAAGCTGCTCATTATTATTTCCTTGGGACTGATGGCCAGAAATGGAATGAAGTTGAATGTAGTAATAGTAAAGAGTACCATTCACATTCTCGCTGTACTGCTTACTAGCTGGTGGTTTTGAGCAAGTTGCTTGGCATCTCTGAGCCTTATTTACCTCATTTAATAGTTGGGGATAAAAAATACTCTGATCTCCTAGGATTGGCCATATGGATTAAAATCAGTAATGAAACTAATGCCTATTCCATGGTATTTGCCCCTTAAATATGCTTTCAATGAATAACATCTACTATTATTATTATTACCCATTATTTAATTCTGCAGCAGGGAGGGATGAATTATTAGCTCCATTTTACAGATGAGGAAAACAGGACACAGAGAATTTGTCCCTTTCCTGAGCTTCTGCTCTCCTGCACAGACCCAGGGTTGTTGTAGAGTCTAGACCACTTTGGAGTGAGATGCTCTTTCCCCCACGTAATAGGAGTTCCAGAATCATATTATTATTCAGAGGTGAAAATTTTATCAGAAGAGAGGTTTGGAAGGTCCCCCAAACTTGCTGGTACCAAGCTGGGTGCCGGACCAAGGGGCTGGACACAGCAGCACGTGCCGGAGTGGGTTGGGTAGAGAGAATGCCTGGTTTGAGTACCTTGGTCATCCGGCTTTGCCTGGATGACGTTGCTGGGGAGTCTCTAGAGGATGGGAGGGCTGAGGTTAAAGGGTCTAAAGGAGAATTTGAACTCAGCACCGTCTGGACCTAGAGTCTGGGCTTTGCGGCTGGCTGTGTGGGCGGCAGCATCACTCCTGCAATGAGCATGGTGTCGTCACCAGGGGGCGCTCAGAAAATAATTGTAGCGCGTGCAGGAGTGAGTGTGTGATGATGGAAACCGGGACAATGGAAGGGGATGTTCTGGGGGCTGGGAGGTAAGGGGAAGCTCCTGGCCACCTGTGCTGGGAACCTCGGCCCCTCTTTCTGGTGGTCACCTGAGAGGAGGGCACTGAGGACCCTCTGAGCATGCTCCTCCTGACTGTTCATTTCTGCCTCATTTATCAGAATACTTGTTGCTCTTCAATAGTTACCCTCAGCTCCTGATCACATGTTCTGAAAGCACTACCTTTTCCCAGAGTACTTTTAGGAATGTTTTCAGAGCCAGTTTCCAACACACACAGACACACCCCAAAATGAAGTGAAATAATCTGTCATTTCTTGAGAAATTTACCCTGTGGGATTGTTTTACTTTTGAGCTAAAATAATATCATCCAAGTTGACCCCTGACTATACTGCAGCTCAGATGAGTTGAAGCAGTAGGTTTGGCGCCCCTACTGTGCTGCAGTCACAGAGGTCCATAGGCCAGAGTCTGTGTCCTTGCGTAAAAGCTCTGCTCTTTGAAAATATTGCCCAGATCTCAAAAAAACGAAGATTTGTCCCACCTTTAATATACAAAGAGGAAGGTATCAGATCTCTCAGAAGGCCCCTTGTAAAGGAATTTCATACCTTGTGAACACTGGCAGAGACCCTGGCATGAGGTGACAGGTACCCACCGGGATGTCCTAGCCCTGTGTTCATGAAAAAACAAAATCAATGAAACAGCACAGATAGCTCTTAAAAATGATGTAAGTGGAGGAAGCCAGACTTTAAAGCTATATACCATATGATTTCACTTACATGACATTCTGGAAAAGATAAAACCACAGAAACAGAAATTAGATTCATGGTTGCCAGGGATTAGGGCAAGGAAGAAGGGGTTCACTATAAAGGGGTGTGAAGGAATTTTGGGAGGGCAATGAAAATATTCTCTCTCTTGATTGTCATGGTGCTTACATGCTTGTATAATTTTGTCAAAATGCATGAAATGATATACCTTTAAAGGGTGAACTTTGCTGCCTGCAATAAACCTGGAATCAATTAAAATAAAACCGGTGACATTCCTTTAATAGGCACCTCTCCTACACCCAGCTCTGGCGGCATTTACCTTACATTGACTATTAGAAGAGCCGTCCTTTTTCGCTTAGAACAGAAGGATTAGTAAGCTCTAAGCCTGCTGGGTTTTATTGAATAACTTTGTATGGATGTGACAACCTAGAGTCGTCGTCCTTATTCACAAATTTAAAGTGTTTCCAGGCATTCTGAATCCTCAAAGGAAGATTATGTTCAGAATGGTTTTAAGGTTGAATGTACTTTATTATTTTTTTTGGTCGTTGGAAAATTAGTAATTCATGCTCAGTGGTTTGGATGACTCCCTATTACTGAGTGCAAATTATTCATCAGGCCGAAAACACAGTCCCCTCTAGTGGAAGTTTTTGCTTTGGCTCTTGATATTAAAGTCATTGCTGAAGTTTTTCAACAAAGTATGATGTTTAGTGTAACATGGTGGCATGTGATGTGCGATTAAACGATTATTTTGTCAAATGTTACATTCTTAAAAGGGATGTGGAGCTTTTAAGTGCCATGTCATGATGTAGGACAAACACAAGTCTGGTGGTACGTTTGGAGATTTTCTCATTTTAGACAAGTTGAATTAGAGTCCTTGCTTGGCTGCATTTGGATTTACAGTTGCCCAAGACATCCATGTAGAGCAGGGTAGCAGGCCTTTGTGTGGCTGTCAGAAAGGAGGCAGGGAATGTGGTGGTGACTGGGAACGCAGAGCAGAGAAGAGCATTTGAGAGGGAAACTGGGTGCAGGGAAGGGGAGCATCTTCCATGGTCTTGCCTCCTAAATCCTTGTCTTGGGTCATCGTGTAATTCCGGGACCCCTGAGTTCCATATTCAGCGGACACCCCAAACTCACAGACGACTATTTCCTAGAAATGCTTTTCATTTTTCAGCTGGAAAAAAAATATATTCCTTTTCCAGAATCCTGTAGTCCCTTCTGCGTGTTTGTCCTTTAGGACCTCAGTGCCCTGTACATTTGAAAGATCCATGGTTTGTTATTAGATTGTAAGCTCAAGGGGATGCAGCCAGGTGCCTTATGCGTAGTTGGTGCTCAGTTACCACTTGTTGGATGAGCGCTTTGGCAAAATTTCTAGCTGATGTGCTAATGGAGCAGCATTTACACTTATGTATGATGTGTATGATTTATGTATGATGAAGTGGCTTTGACGGTTGTTAGCTAAACACGGACCTACTTAGTATCATGTATCTGAAAGGGTTTAGTGTTAAGAGCCAAATGTGGGATGGGGAGAGCCTGGACCATCATAGGATGCTTGTAGAGGAAGGAGATGTTTCTGTGTAGCCGAGGTCCCAGTGCTCTGACGCGGCGCAGAAAGCCCTGTGGGATGGATGGTGGCAACAGCTGTACAGCTGAACCTCTTAGCTCACTTGAGAGAGGGCCCTGGAAGCTCTGCAGTTCTCTGGAGTTTAATAAAACCAACAGCTTCTCTGCAACTCAATCTGGAGGCTGGAGGGAAGCTTTGACATGTAATTGTCATTGTTGGGAATGTTAAGGTTGGAAAAATGAGGTTATAATAGCTGTAAAAACACCTCAGATTACTTACTATTTTACTAAAGTTAATTTTTTTATGTGATTAAAGTAAACAGCTGCTTCTCATCAAGAAGAAAGATACAGGGAGACAGAAAGAAGACTCATAATCCTGTCATCCCAAGGCAGTTGTTTGCTATTTTGGTGTACTTCCTAATAATACTTTTTGCTCTTTTTTTTTCCCTCCTCAACTTCATTAAGGCCATAGTACATAGACACAATTTTCATATACTCATCTAAGTGCTTGTTGTCTCTGATTATAAAACTAATAAATGTACCCCCTAGAATGAATATAATAAAAAAGACATAATAGCAGGTGTTGGCAAGGATATGGAGAAACTAGAACCCTCACACGTAGCTGGTAGGTTTGTCAGATGGTATGAATGCTTTGGAAAACAGTCTGGCGGTTCCTTAGGAAAGTGAAACATAATTTAGGATATGACCCAGCAATTCCACTGTTAGGGTAGCTACCCAAGAGAAATGAAACTTACATTGACAGAAAGACTTCTATGGAAATGTTTATAGGAATATCACTCAGAGTAGCCAAAAAAATGGAAATAATTGAAATGTTCAGAAACTGGGAAATGGATAAACAAAATGTGACACATCTTTATAATACAATACTACTCAGTGGTGAAATGAAATGAAGTATTGATACATGCAACAGCGTGGATGAACCTCTAAGACATTATGCTAAGCAAAAGCAGCCAGGCAGAAAAACCATGTATCCGATGATTACGTTTGTATGAAAGGTTCAGAAAACAGCAAATCAGTGGAGACAGAAAATAGATTAGTGGTTGTCTGGGGCAGGAGGTGGGAACAGGGTTTGACTGCAAAGAGGCTTGAGGGATCTTTATGGGGTGATTGAAGTGTTTAAAACTGGTGTGATGTGGTAGCCCTCAGTAAACATAATCATAACCATTGACTGATACACTTAAAATGGGTGACATTTATGGTTCCTAAATTATACTTCAGTAAAACTGTTAAAGAATGGTGCTCCTACGAATATTACTTTTTTTTTCATTTTATATACATGTTTCTTTTTTTAAAAAATTAGAAATATTTTTTGGGGTGGAGAGGTAATTAGGTTTATTCATTTATTTTTAGAGGAGGTACTGGGGATTGAACCCAGATCCTCGTGCATGCTTAATCACGTGCTCTACTACTTGAGCTATACCCTACCCCTAGTATTTCATTTTAATTAATTTTAGATTTAGAAAAGTTACAAAAACAGTACAATTTTGTTTCCCTAGCTTCCCCCAGTGTTAACATACTATGTCACCAGGATTCATTTGTCAAAATTAAGAAATTAACATCGGAAAATCACTATAACTAAAATACAGACTTTATTCGTATTTTGCCACATTTCATTTTGATTCCAAAATGCCATTGATTGCAAATATGAAGTCGTCTGATTTGTTATTTATTCTTGTTAGGACTACTATTCATAATTGGCCTACCAAAAAAAAAAAGTAATAAACCAAGAGAATTCTGGTTTTAATCAGTATGATAAACAAAGCATGGTCTGCTGACCTCTGCTCAGGGTTCTGGATATGCCAGAAAACAACAGGGGCAGGGGTCTCATGACCAATCTGGAACTAAATTTCCAGACAGTGGCGACACAGGAAATGAAATGTGAATGTATATGTATGAAAGAGCAGAGGCAGAGGAAAGCAGTACTGTGGGGAGAATGCGGTCATGGATAATCTTTATATACGAAGGGGAAAAATAAGTAAACGTGGGTCTTCTTAAGTTAGGGACAACCAAGAAAATGATTACAAAATATATTTTATAACTTTGAAGCTAGCAGTAGGAAAAAAAATAATGAAAATTAGATCGATTCAGCAAGTGGTAGGAAGCTAGAAAGGGGGGGAAAAGCCCAGTAAATAGAAAACACAAAATAGGGTGAAGAAATCAATCCTACAGTGTCAGTGATTACAGTTTAGATGAGTTAATCTCCCTGATTAAGACACAGGGACTCTTAGATTGGCTTACAGAAAAGACCCAGCAGTGTGCGGTTTTAAGAGAGTTGCATAAACAAACGCATAGAGCAAGGCTGAAAATAAAGGGATAAAAATGGCTTTCCAGGAAAATAACCAAAATAAGACCAGGCTAGCAAGTTCAATATCAGATAAAGTAGAATTTAAGGTGAATAACATGAAAAGAGATGGAAAGTGATTATTTATTCTGGAAATGTGACAATACCACAGTATTCCAAGAAGATATAATAGTCATGAACTATAAATATAACCAACAACACAGCCTCAAACTATATAAAGAAAGAATTGGCAGAATTATAGTAATACATAGATAAAGCTACGATTGTAGATAGGGATTTTAATATATTCTCCTTGGAAACAGATCAAACAGACAAAAATAAGCAAGAATATAAAAGATATGTATAGCATGCTTAATAAGCTTGCACCCAGGAAACACTAAATGCGTATTATTTTGGGGCATACATGGCATTTTCCCACAAATGTATCAAGTTATACACTAGAAAGTCAGTGTAAAATTTCTGAGAATTGACATCATTCAGATCATATTCTCTGAACCATTGAAACCAGAAGGATTGAAATAATAAGATACGGTAGAGACCAATAAAAGAGGGATGGCAAAAATAACAATGATACAAAAAACCAAATATTAGTTCTTTGAGATTAGAAAGATGGACAAGTCTCCTGTGAGATTCATCAAGGAATAAAAGAGAAGGTGCAGATAAAATAACCACAGATATGAAAGCAACTTAGACAAGTGAATTGGGTGAGCAGCTGTACACAAATAACTGTGAAATACCATATGAAATGAATAGGTTTATGGAAAAAAATATGAGATTCCAGAGTTGGCCTGTTGACAAATAGAAAACTTGACTAGAACAGTCACTGCTGGAGAGATTGAAATAGTGGTGAAAACTTCCTCCTCCTCCCCAGATCATAAGGCCCACACAGTTTTATATGAATAGAGGGACCCAGCCTTGTACAAGTTGTTCCAGAGACTTATAAAAAGGGGAAAGCTGCTCTTGTTGCTTTCTGAAGCTTAATACCAAATTTATATCCTCAATATTAAAATCGAATGAAGATGATACCAGAGAGGGGAAAATTACAAGTCAGTTTCAGTTCAAATCTGAAAGAAAATATTACTCTAAATCCAACATCACATTAAAATAATCATATATATTAGATATATCCCTTGGAGTGCAAGAATAGTATATTAGGGTAACACTTGCTGCTCTAACAAATAAGCTTCCTTTTACACAGAGCTTTAGTTCTTGTTCTCGAAGTCATACACTGGCTGCTACGTGGCCCGCGTGGCAATTCAAGGACCCAGGCTTCTTTCAAATTATGGTTCAATCACTCTCTAAGGCCCTGGAGTCCCAAGAGAATGTGGAGAATCTCCACCTGCTTTATAAGAGCTCTGGGCCTCTAAGTGATGCACAGCATTTCTTTCATGTCCTGTTGAGGAGAACTAGTCACATGGCCACCCCTGCATGCTGGTAAGTGTAATTCCAGGCTGGGCAGCCGTCTCTCAGTGACAATGCCCCACTGGAGATTTTGGTGGAACAGCTAATGACTGCTACAAATTGAACCTCAGAAAACCTATCAATAGAGATGATTACATTAGCAGACTAAAGAATAATAACCGTAGGATGATCTCAAAGGAGGTTAAAAAAAAATAAAAGGACCTTATTTATGATAGTAGCCTAGAGAAAAATAGGAATAGATGGTATAGCAGTCAGCTTTTGCTAGGTTATACTGCAGTAACAAACAACCCCAAAATGTCAGTGTCTTATGACCACAAAGTTGGTTTCCTGTTCGTGTTACATGTTGGCTGTAAGTTGGCTATGTCTCTACTCTCTGTAGTCTTCATTCTGGAAGCCAGCCTGAGGAGCAGCCCCTGTCTGGGATGTGGTGATCCACTAGCAGAGAAGAAAGACTGGTGGAAGTACTGAGTGATGGCTGTGGATGTCAGCTTGGGTGTATTGTATGTCACTTCCTTTTATGGTCCATTGGCTGAAGACAGTCACATTACCAAGCCTGATGTCATTGTGATGGGATCCATACTTTGCCCAAAGGATGGGCCTGGTAGAGAGGGAAGCACAGAATTGGGAGCAACAATACAACCTGTCATGGCAAGGAATGCCCTTAACCTGATGAAGGCTTTCCTCTAGAAGTCTGTTGCAAACATTGTATTTAATGGATACATTTTAGAAGCATTCATTTTCAAGGTTAGGAAAAAGTAAGGGTATCCATAATCACTGCTGCCACATACTAAAGAAGGTGTTGGCTAATGCAGTAAAAGGGATAAAAAGAAAGTTGTCAGGATTGGAAGGGAAAAGGCAAATTGTCATTATTTGCATATGATATCATTTACTTGAGGAAAAAATAATTAACAGACCAATCATCAGCAGTAGTGGGTTTAATAAGTTTGTCAGATGATATAAACATACAAATATCGGTAGTTTTTCTCTGTACCACAATCATAAATTAAGAAAATGTAATGGAAGATGTCATTTATAATAGCAGCAACAACTATGGTGTATCTAGGAATTAATCTACTCAAAGAGTGCATGTGATTTACCTGGAGGAACTCTAAAGGGCACGAAAGAAGGCCTAAGTAAGTGGAGAGAGAGATTGTGTTGTCAAGATGTCACTCATCTCAAGTTCATCTGTAAACTTAATGTAGATGCAGTAACATCACAGCATTTCTGGATTGGCCAAACAGATCTTAACAGTTGTATGGAAGGAAAAATGCTTATTAATAGCTAATTAAAGGAGAAGAACAGAACATGGCGGGGGGATTTGTCCTGCTGTCTCTAATGTGAGTGTGGCATCTGAAGGTTGGTTGCTGGGCTTGTCAGTGAACAGCAGTTCACGGATTCCCAAATCTGCTTCTTTTCTTAGAAACTTCTCATAGTGAATAAACCCCTACCGCCACAGCATTCATTGAATGTTGATTTGGTGTCAGCCATTGGGGAAATAAAGAGGTTTGGCACCTGTCTTCCAGGAGGTCCCAGTTCAGGAGATGAGGCAGAACACAATGCTACTTAGCACGGTTGGTTCGTGATTACTGGCAGAGGAGAGAGAGAAGGAGAGGGAGAAAAGGGAACTGTGAAAAAGAAAGTAAAGATGCGCTTAAGAAGTGACTCTTAATTTCTAGAGGAGGTCTGTATTCAAAGTGTACAAGACTGGCACAGAGTGAAAAATGGGACCGGAGAGCCCAGAACCGCAGAGCACTCTGCAAGGATGGAAAAACGAGGCGGGGGAAGCAGAGTGGCACGTGTATTTATGCATGTCTGGTGCTAGCAGCAGGATGGCTAGCGAGCTGCCAGTGAGAGGAGCAGCTTTCCTTTGATCATTTGGAAGCATCGTTTATTTCCAGATTACTGGCTCTGCCTTTCCTCTGCCACTCAAACTTGATTGGGAAATGGATTCTCTTGCCAGAAGAGTATGATTAATACTGCAACTGGTTGTGGGCTTAACAACAGATTGA
Source organism: Vicugna pacos (assembly GCF_048564905.1). NCBI lineage: Eukaryota > Metazoa > Chordata > Mammalia > Artiodactyla > Camelidae > Vicugna > Vicugna pacos. The sequence goes on along the minus strand of NC_133005.1, from coordinate 32,218,863 downwards.
TGGTTATATTTTTAAAGGGGAGCCTGCTTACAGTTTATGTCGCCATGGTATGTGGTGTTTATCCTCCCAAAGTGGAAGAGGCCTGTTTGAGTTAGATTTTCCTTCCTGTTCACCAGCCCTCCCTACTACCTTGTACTTGCTATTTGATTTTAGAGAGTAAATGTGCACGAAACAGGAGCCGTCACACCAAACTTTGTGTGTGTGTAGCCACGTCTGCAAGTGATGCAGTAACTACCACAGGACACAGTTTTCTGGGGGCTGGAGATGAGATGGGAGCATTAGAGATGAAGGCTGCCTGCCTGCCCGCCGAAGCTGGGCCTGGTGGGCCACCAGGTTCTAGGTCAAGTTGCTCATCCTCACAGGCCCCCAGACTCACTAACTCAGAGCTTCCCGGGGAGTCAGTTTCAGGGAGACCCACTCCCTGACCGAGTCCACAAGACACTGGTGCTTAAAACCAAATGGTGAACTTGTTATTTCATGATGACCAATGTGAATTTGTTAGGAAGACTGAAATTCGAATTCATCCATTCATTTGTCCAACAAAGATTTCTTGAGCATTTACTCTGTGCTTCAGCTAAGCCAGGAAGATGGAGTGGCCATCAATTAGGCCAAAGGAGTAGAAGTTGTGAATGGGGAGGAGGAGTTCAGGAAGAGAGAACAGAAAGCCAACATGGGGTAGAAATGATGCTTGGTGAGCATGGTTCTTACCAAAGGGTTACTGGGAGATAGAATCCTTTGGTGTATTTCCCCCTGTGCATATACTCAGGGATGTTTGGGAAGGTGAATTGGGGTGGGTGCACTCTAAATTGCAGGCATGGGTTCAGCCTGGCTGCCTCTGGTTTAGTTGGAACTCAGACTTCCCAGTGCCTTCTGGATCTTCTCAATACCAAACTCTTAGCTTCAGCAAGGGGCAGCCTCTTCCACGTTTAGGGGTTTAGCTGAAGTGGGTATCATGAGCAGCGCCTAGTAGGTATTTGCAGTAAAATTTGACCCACACCACCAGGTTGAGGTCATTTAGACCATCACTGTTGACATCGTATGGGAGGCAGTGTGGCCCAGTGGGGGAGGAGTGATCTCTGTCACCTCTGCCTGGGTTGAGCCTCTGCCTGTGATACTTAAGGAGCTGTGCAGCCTGTTGCCTGATTGACAAGTGGTATTAATAATACCTGCCTTCCTGTTATTGAGACGATTAAGTGAGCTAATGCATGTATTTAGCACTACTCCCCAGAGTAAGCATTTTATAGTGTTGGATGTGGTGGCCATTATTATCTTTCACTCCTCTTCTTCAGTACCTAAATCTGTGTATTCATCAAGTCCCACTGAACCTTACCATTAATTGAGTGGAGTTGGAACCCAAGGGTGGTCTGGGGCCAGATCTCGTTGGCCTTCATAGTCATACTTGGCATTCTGAACCTTATCTTTTGACAGTGGAGGATCCAGCCTGTTTTTTCCAAGCAGAGGCTGCTGTGATCCCATTTGTGGTTTCTGACCACCACTCTGGGGATCCTGGGGAAGAGAGGACCTCACGTCCCATTGGGAGGCTGGTTGGAAATCCAGCTGAGATGTCCTGGGGGCTTGACTGAAGGCCATGGCTTGGAGAGGAGAGGAGAGGAGAGGAAGGGATGGTGTGGAGACCTGCTTAGGAGATGCAGTCGTGGGGATCAAGTGATGTTGTGGGAGATGCAGGAAAGAGAGGAATCAAAGCTGTGATCTGTACCAGGCTGGAAACACCGTCATGGAGTTAAGGAAGGAGAGTGGGCAGAGGTGGTGGTGATGGGCGCTGCAGAGTTTTGTCTCCTCTTTGTCTCAACTAGCAGATAGCTCCAGATTTCTAGGGTTGAGAATGTATCCCTTGGGATTTTTTTTTTCTGGGGGACCTGAGAAGACTCTTGAGAACAGTTTCTTATTTTCTTCTCCAATTAAGACCACGTATTTACAGTAAAAGGTCAACTGAAGACCACATCAAAGTAAAAAGCAGCCTCATTAGTGTTCTCCTTTTCAGAGAGTATTTTTTTTATATCATTTGGTTTGCATTTAAAATCAAGGATAATGAGATCAACTCCTATTAAATATATTGCATGGTAACATTTTATTTTAATTTCATGCTGTGCATAGTTAAGGAGGCTTATGATATCCCAGGTGAATCAGAGACTGTAGTGCTAGATTCCAGGAATCTTAGCATTGGACCCCAGGAATCATGAGGAAACTGAGAAGGTAGTGATTTTCTTGGAAAAATGAGAGGGAAAGATGTGCACAGAAGAAAAGATGTTATCTGCCCACCCAACAGGAGGAAAAGTTTAGTTATATTCTGGCCACTGTTGGTTTAAAAAAGAAAACCTTCCATTATTGTATTTCCCTAATGAAATTAATGGAAATAATTTTCAAATACGGGATTTAAGATCACTGACAGCCATAGATGTTTAGAAAACTTGCTGAGGGTCTAGATAAAATTAAGCCTCTGGCCAAAGGCTTTTCAACTCTAATGCATGGGATTCTGGATTTGGGGTGGGGACAAAGGGGGTTTTAACACTTCAAGACCTCAAAACGCATGTCTCTTGCTTTGGAAGTGAATGTAAAGCTCTCATCACTGCTTTAGACAAAGGTTTGTGAGATTCTAACTGTGCGCACACCTGTTCTTTTAGCACTTTAGACTCTGCATGTTTATTTGTCTTCCACACTGAAAGACGTGCTTGCCATTTCAGATTTTATTTGCTATCAGGTCTTCCCTGGGTCCATGCAGATTTAGCCTACAATGTGGCTGTAGATTAGTCAGGGGAATGGCCCAAGTTTCCTGGCCAAAGTCAGGGAGGATTTATTCTGCTTTTACCTTTAAATCGAGTTGTTCACATGAAATGAGAATGATTTCCAGGTGGGCAGCACATTTTACATTTCACTTCTTCTGGGGCACATCCGCGCAGGGACCTCAGCTCCATCATAGAGATGCAGCAGCCTGTGCGATGGAAACTGACAAATGTTTATTAGAGCAGAGCCTGGCTGCATAATGAATTGCAACAGAAGAAATGGGTCTGGCCATTTGGCCTCTCCAAGCACATGCCACCTTCCAGCTCCCTGTTAAGCCCCCAACATCTGGGTGTGCGTCTCGGCAGGAGAACACTCTCCATGGTGCCAGATTGATCGGGAAAGTGAGAGTGAGCCATGTGCACTTGAAATGATGCCATCCAAGAATACTTTCTAAAATATGCATGTTCTTTCCACTTAGGGATGCTCACACTTTGGTGAGGAATCCCACGAGGGCTTGTAGTTCTTAAAACTTTCTTTTAATTAGACAGTGGTCTTATGACGCTGATACATCTCCGCTGTTTAGTGCTAAAAAGCTGGACAATGGCCTGGAGAAAAACAAAACACTGTTCATTAAGGGCTGGATGTTTATCTTCTGTATCTGTGCCGAGCTCTCCCCAGAGGCTTTGTACTGGGAATGAGCCTGAGAAAAAGCTCTGGGAAGGGGCAGAGAGAGCTGGGTGCTTTCGGAGTTGAAGTCAGCACGTCCTTTCTGGGAAGCTTTGGCTCTGTGGGCAGAACCTCGATCATGAAGGCACATTGCCTCCAAAATGTGGCTGGAGGGCAGAAACCAGCCTGCTGTCCTGCCATTTTCTGGTGGTTTCGACAGCCTCGTGTTTGACCCATGGGCCCAAACACCTAGCTCCTTGATTATCTGGAAGCCTGGAATTGTAAACCCCAATTAGAAATTGAGTCTAACCCTCTCATTTTACAGATGGAGAAACTAAGGTCTAGAAAGTTCCAAGAGTGACTTCACTAAGCTTCTGCGGGATTGTGGAAGGAGGACTAATGTAAGGACCACGTCTGGGCTCTGCCTCTGAATAAATGTGTAACTTTGAGCAGGAATTGAAGTGAAAATTGGTGTCGGCGCACAGGCAAACTTCACGGTGTTCTGCTGAGGATCCCAGGCAGGCTTATTCACTATTACTCTCCTTCCTGCCGTATTGACTTAAATGTGGGCATGTGGAACTTGGGATGGGCCTCACCCAGATGGCCAGCATGAAGATCAGTTTCATTTTCCCCTGCTTTAATGACTCAGACTGTTGGAGATACAAACTGCAGGGAAACACATCTTTTACACTGAAAAAGAACATATGGTCATTAGCAGACGTTAGAAAATTTTGTTTAGTTTTTGCTTTAGTTAACAGTCTAATATCAAGCAGTAGTTTAAGTGTGTGTTGGCAGATTTTTTGTGAAGTGGATTGATTAAGTCACAAGTTCTAGTCATCCACTACAGAGTTTCTTAATCTTGTTTTCCAGGATCATCCTAAGGAGCCTTTTAGACATCCCCCACCACCCCCCATTACCACTCCTACATACAGATTTAATACAACAGATACACAGGATGTATATTTACCTGTGCTGTATACCTAAAAAGATTTATGTAAGACATTTTCACTGTCCCCACTACCCTCTGCAAGATTTGAGAATGCTTAACCTAGAAGAAAGCCCAGAAGGATCTGAAGTTCACCTCACCAAATTCTTGTTCCCACTGGAAGAAAAAAGAAACAGAAATAAAACAATAAGAAAGAAAGCAAACAGTTTTGAACAATGTGAGAAAATGTTACATTAAGTGAGGGAAATGAGAGCAATGGACACAAATATATTATACATCCATTGTATGTTCAACAGTTAAAAAAAATGGAATTCTATGTTAAGAGTAGTTACTTACCACTAGGTAGCTGGTTCCTGCCCCCCCCCCCCTTATATTAGTCTGTATTTCCTCCCACTTTCTCTACAGGGAACATAATTCTCTTTACAATAAGACAACTATTATTTTGCAAAGTAAGCAAGTATCATTTGCTTCTGCCCTCTTTGTGGACTTGAAAGGATCTTAGTTGGTGACGGAAAGGCTACCTGGGATCTCGGCTGGAGGCTGGTGCCTTTTCGAACACACAGATGGTCTTTTACTCCTCTTGACTTCTTCAGATCTGCTTCTGCCTTGATCTTATGGTAAGGGACCACACCTGGACCATGTTTGGAGCTTGGTGGAAACTTAAAAGGATGTGGGCTTAAGAAGACACAAATTCCAGAATTAAGTACTAATTAAGTTCTTGGACACAAATCACTTCACACACTCCACTTAGAGGATTTGTTTAATTGACTGAGGAAATAGTTTGAAGGGGAAGAGCATTTCTTTTCATTAGTGTTCAAATGAAGTGCAAATTATAGAACTTGGACTCCATATTTCCTAAAGATAGAAGCTTTGGAGAAAGGAAGAAAAATTAGGAACGGAACTTAGTTTAAAATCAGAGACAAATGCAGTTTGGGTAGAAAAGTTTGGGCAATTTTCTACATGGGTAATTTGAGAGCAGCCAGCCAGTGCTGGGTTGAAAATGACTGTTTTTTTTTCCAGAGCTCCGGCTTGCGGCCGGATTTATTTTCACATTCAGCTTGATTCTTTAATAAAAAAATGTCTCTCTCTGGGCTGAGAAGACAATGTGAATATGTGGACCATGTGTCAGGGGCCTGCAGACCTACTTTGAGGAACTAGATGTTAATGAGTAAAGATGGCATCCGCAATTACCTGGACTGGGATGAAATTACAAGGGCTATTAATCTGCAGGCTTCGGGGCGTAGGACGACTACCAGGTGAGTCAGCAACCAGTTTCTCCCGCATGTTCCGTCCTTACACAATTACAGCCGATGCATAACTGTAGTGTCTATCAGGTTATTGCATTAATGTGTTGCGGGGATTGTTCCTTGGGCTCTCAACTGCATGAGCGTTGTCTCCAAGTCTCAGAACTGTTGGCCAGTTTCAACAGTCAGCGTTGGTTCTGTGCATGTGAACTCAATAGACAGAAATAAGTGCCAGCTCGGTGCCAGGCCATGAGGATACAGAGATGAGAAAGGCAAGCCCTGGTCTCTAGGAGCTTACAGTCTAGGCTAGATCAGGTGTCCAGACTGGCGCACACAGACCAGACCTGTAGGCGTGAGATAGGCTGGGGACAAACTAAAGGAGATCCATGGGGCAGCAGCTCTTCTAGGTCAGCTGATGGCTTTCCTGTGGGGAAAGAGCCATTCTCAAGAGGAGCTGGAAAGAACAGATTTTTTTAATGTGAGCTTTCCTGTTTTGGGTTGGGTTCCCTCGACGCAGACCCAAGATGGGGGCCTGTGTGACGGTACCTGGAGGGCATACTCTGAGGCTTGCTTCTCAGACTCTAGCATCCAGGAGCATCGCTGGGATGGCTTGTTTAAACCCAAATTGCTAGGCTCCACCCCCGGAGTTTCTGATTCAGAAAGTCTCCCGTGGGGCTTGAGATGTGCACATTTGCCAAGTTCCCAGGAGATGCTGGTGTTGTTGGTCTGGGGACCACACTTGGAGAACCACTGCTTCTAAGGAGAAGGCAGGGGAAGGAGCAGGACTGGCATGGGCAGGAATGAAGCAAGAGTGTGGCCTCAACTGTGTCCAGCTTCACCCCGACCCTCTGGGGGCCTCTGGAACACAGACTGCTCCAAGCTTGGTTCCACCGTGAGGTGATGTGGGGAGGCCTTTTGTCCCCTGACGTCCTCGCGTTTGTCAGTCACTGGCTGCTGCTCTGTGATGGAAGTGGGTGTTCCCACCTGGGTGGAGGGCAGTTTGGAGAAGGGAGCAGCTGTGGGCCCGTCCTGTCTGGGGGATGGTCACCTCCTGGTGAAGAGGATCTGGGCACCAGCACCAGCTGCTACATCTCTCAAGTTCGAAGGATTGGGAACAGATTCAGATATTAAAAAACAACAACAACAACAAAAAAACCCCAAAAAACCCACACACACTGAAAAACTAGGCAAGGCCTTTGAAACTTAGCTGTAGGGCAGATTTGATCCGGTGCACAGGCTACCTGTTGATTACATCTGAACTAAAGTTTTTTCTAAAACGTTTTTTTTCTAAGAAGGCATGTTCTGGGGCTGGTGGGTTTCTTCCAAATAGCTCCCTGAACTTAGCTTGAAGTGTTCACCTTAAGAGCCCACAGTGAGCTTGGTTCTTCTGAACATTTTCCCTGGCAAAATAGGATGCTTTTCTGACTGATATTGTATAAATCACAGGAAGGCTGTCCAGAGTCTTCCAAGCTGGAGTAACCATTATGCAAGTTGTCATACATGGCTAACCCATTATGATAGCCCCAGAGATGCTGAGGGACTCCCACCTCATTTCTGGGGGAGCCCATTTCACACCTGAATGGCTCTTATTTTAAAAAGTCAGCCCAATCCTCATTACAGACTTGCCTTTGCTGAAAGACATTCCGCTGCTTCTAGTTAAGCATCTCCCCCCACAACAGAGTCCCTTCCTTGTCAGACCAGAAGTAATTCCTCCTCCGCCATGGTGCTTACCTCTTTAATGTTATAAAGGAGAGATCAAGGGTGGATACATAGGATGTGGTTATATTATTTATTATAGCTTTTTTGGATTCCCACTTCTGGTAATAATGGCAAGTAAAATTCATTGTTTCTGAGGAATCAATTTGCTGTTATATGCCAAATGTCATCGTTTTGAAGTTAGTGTAATACTGTCGATGATTTGTTGCTGCAAAGAGAAATCGTTACAGCGTTGTCCAGTAGGCAGAGCTGCCGATGCCAGAAGGCCGAGGGCAGTGGCAGCATCAAGCCATGACTGTGAAGTCTACCAGCTGGAGTGACGTGCTCACCGAGGGGCCCCGGGGTACGTTGAGCATGCTAGTGTTGGGTCCTGTGCTTTGGGGGTGAATTCGGCCTTGGACCTGGGGACCAGGCATGTGTTGGCAGCTGCCTGTGCCTTTCTCCCAAGCATGGGGTTGAGGGTCAGGGGAGGGCAGAGCTTACAGCCTCGGAGTCTTATTTCCCTTTGGCTGCTAAGCCGTATCCTCCTCATTTGTCTGTGTTCATGGCCTCACTTACCTGGCAACCTCAGCTTCTCAGAAGATAAGTTGAGAACTAGGATTTTAAGCAATACTGTTACCCTGCAACTCCAGTATCCTTGCATCAGTCCTCCGCTTCCCCTTCCTTCCCCCTCTCCCTCTCCCCTCTTCATGCTTTTGCGGCACCCTTTCCATGGCTCTTCTTCTCATCTGCCTTCTCTCCTGACCCGCACCTTCTTTAATATTGTTTCTGGCTGCACTTTATCCCCTGCCCTATAAATACCGAGATTCTCCAGTGTTTGCCCCATTCCTTTCTCCTCTCTTCTCTCCTGGCAATACCACCACCACCACCACCGCCCACCCCTTCCTGCCCCCTGCCAAGGACAACCCTTGCATCTCTTTCTCTGGCCTTGATCTTGCTCTTAAATCCCAGTCCAGCAGTGATAACTTCTTGTTACGATACCCCGACCCCCCACCTTGTCCCGCAGGTATTTAAACTCAACAGATTGCAAACTGAGCGCCCCCTTTCCAAGTTCGCTGCTTCTTCTTTATTTCTCATTTTTGTTAATGGTGGTGCCCTCTTCCCACGTATGCAGGAGCAAACTGAGGACTTCCCTTTTTGTAAATATTGCTAGGGTTCTTGCCTGAAAGCATATCCCAGGTCATGTCACTCCCCTGTTGCAAAATCCCCAGGGACTGATTCATTTAAAAAGTTTTTCTTTATTTGAGTTAAAAAAAGTTATTGAGGTGAAATTTACACAACATAAAATAACCATCCTCAAGTAAGCCATTGAGTGACATTTAACAACATTCACAGTGTTGTTGGCCAACCCTTCTTTTTTGTTCCAAAACCTTTTGGTCACCCCAAAATAAAATCTCCTACCCGTTGAGCAGTTTCTCCCCATTCTCCCCTTTTCCCAGCCCCTGGCAACCGCCATTCTGCATTCTGTCTCTATAAATTTGCTCATTCTGGGTATTTCATATAAATGGAATTATAAAATATATGACCTTTCCCATCTGGCTTTTTTCACTTAGCAGGATGTTTTGGGGGTTCATCCACATTTATCAGTACTTCATTCTTTATGGTTGAATAATACTCTGTCATCGTGTGTATGTACCACAATTTGTTTATCCATTCATCCTTTGATGGACATGTGGGCTACTTCCACCTTTTGGCTCTTGTGAATAATATTTCTGTGAACATGTTTGTACATGCATTTGTTTGAGTAGACTCCGATACTGCTGTAGAACTCAATGTTAGGGCTTAACAAATATTTCTGTAAAGATTTTAGGTTTTGTATGCCATGGAGACCCCTGTCTCAACTATTCAGTTCTGCCATTGTTGAGCAGAAGTAGCCATGGAAAATCTTTCAAGAAACGGGCTTGGCTGTGTTCCAGTAAAACTTGGTCTATAAAAAGAGACAATGGTCCACACTTGACCCACAGCTCATAGTTTTCTGACCTCTGCTGTAGAACAAAATGCAAGCCCCTCTCCCTAGAATTCAGAGTCCACCCTGATTGTGTCCCCTTCCTAATGTTCCACCGCTCTTTGCCAAGTTTCACAGTTCCGATGGAACAGGGTAGAGGTGACCACAGGAGTGGAGGCTGGACAATAGGACAGTATCAGGGGAGGAGAGGAAAGTGCGATTGGTTGGAAAGGATCAGGAAGTAACCCTAGGAGGAAACCCTGGTCTCGCAGCTCCCGAGGGCTTGCCTGCCGTCCTGCTTCAGGCAAAGCATGGGCTTCCGCACTTTCTCAGAGCGAGAAAACAGCATGGAGATATTCCCGCCTCAGTGTCAGGAAGCCTTTCACGGAGCCTCTGCAATGTTCTTGGGTTAATCTCATTTTAAAAGATGGAAGGAAAGAAGTTCATTATCTGGAACATCCCCTCTAAGGGAGTTGTAATTCACCGAGCTTGCAGAGAAGTGCTTCTGTAGGTGACGGCAAGGCCTCTGGGGACAAATAAAGAAGCGTTTGTGGGTGGAAACTGAGCTGAGTCCTTCTTGCATGAGCAGGAAGCCATCTGGGTGACACGGACTGTGGTGGGTGTGTGGCTGTCTTCGTCCTTGTGCTCCGTGCTGGCACCTGCCACGTGTCCAGTTTGTGTAATTTTGGATGGAGGGACTTTGGAAGAACAGAATATCAGGATGGGAGATGTGGTCTCTAGAGCTCTTTTGTCTGAGAGAATATTCTGGCTAGTAGTTTGGGGTTTTTTTAAGGCCCTTCTTTGGCAGATAAAGGGATGTATAGATAGCTGGGAGTGATGGAATCCGGGAGCAGAGGCCTGGCTTTCCTGCTGGCTAGACTTGCAGATGCTTTGCCTCTCTGGACACCTCCGTTGCCCACCCCTGTAAATTGAGAGGTCCCCTACTCTGAGCCCTTTGCTTTCTGCGAAACCATGAGTCTGCTGGTCCCCAGCAGTGTGACTCTATGAGTCAGCACAAGGTGTTTTTTCCATCTTCGGACCTTCCTGGTCCACTTGGTATACACACAGCTTCTCCGCTCGGATAGCTTGCTCCCAACTTGTGTGAGTTCTCATCTCACATCGGCCTCAGGCTGGTGGACATCATCCTTGTTTATTGTGTAAAGGTAACATCTGTTTTTGGCACAGCTCTGGTAGATTCCATTTTTCTATCAACAGATCTTTGGACTAAGTCCTCGAAAGCTGGCTAACTGCCTTCTGTGAGACATTCTCTTCCCACAGTGAGTCATATGCTACTATGTGATCACCAAAATCCATTTCCTTTTTTTCCTTTTGAGCCACAGTTGTTAGGTGTGATCTGGTGTTTCCTAGACCCTCTTGTCATTAGATGTGAGCTTGTCCTGAGTTCTGGCTGGTGGAATGTGGGTGCCCGTGGTGTATGTATACCACCACATTCAGGCCTGGCCCATAAATCCCTGTCACACATGACTTTTGTTTTCTTCCCTTGTTTGCAGAAGACTGAGGCCACAGGATTTAGTGGAGCTTTAGGAGCCTGGGTCTGGGAATCTCTCTTGGACTATTGCATGAGTGCAAAGAAAACGTTCATGTTTTAAGCTACCAAAATGTTGAGATTATTTGGTATAGCAGCTAGCCTGTGCTGACTAGCTCCCTTAGAGGCATTTTCTGGGGCTGGGGATACAGAAGGGAAGAAGATGGTTGCTCTCTTTGGAGATGCCTCCAGTCTAGCGCATGGCTGTTCAGGAGATGGCTTAGAGGAAGTTTTGGCCATGAGTAGAAGGATCATCTTCAACAATGAAGAAAAGAAAGCCACGTCAGCATGAGAGGAAAAGGCAAATGTGCAGACAGGAAGGGGCCAGAGTAATACCTGCTAGCTTCCAGAACCCTGACTGAGTCTAGAAATAACCTCTTCTGGGTGCTCAACCAAGTGCTGGCATTTTCCTGCTTTCCGCTCCTGACACTTCCCATTGTCCTCTTCTTGGGAGACAGTGGGAAAAGCTGTACTCTCAACCTTATGATGAGCAGGCGGTGGGTGATGGACGTGTGACCTGAGGTGGCCTGAGACACGTAGGCTTCCTGTTCGACACTAGCCAGCTCCTGCCAGCTCTTGACTTCCAAAACACTTACCGGACTTGATGTTTGTGGGGAGGAAGGCAGGACGACATCTGCAGACAGTTCGGCACTTGAAGCCACAGCTCGAAGGCTGGCTGATGGTGGGATTTGATCGAACAGTATTTGTCCTGAGTAAGTGAGATGTTGGAATCCTTTGTTATTGTTGTTTTTCAATTTGAAATAATTCAATGGAGGTTTTAAGGGGATAACTGTATAGGAGGAAGATATGTTTAGTCAAGCAGGCTAACCCTTAAACAACTTCATCAATTCATTGTATTAATACAATAAAATTTTGCCTTTTTTTTTTTTTTAATCTGTGTGGGTCAACAGAGGAGCTGTGTTCCACACAGTCATTCAGGACTAAGGAGTTTCCATCTTGGGGCTCTTCCATCTTTGAGGCCCATGGAATCCTTTCCATTCATTTGTAGATGGGAAAAGAGAAGATGTGGGATGACTTGGGAGGTTTTTATGGGTCAGGCCTAAAAACTATTATATCTACAGTGCATTGGGCAGAATTCAGTTCCATGAATTCACCTCACTGCCCAGCCTCATGGAACCCTGGGACATGTGGTCTCACTGCGTGCTCAGGAAGAGGAGAAAATGGGGAAGGATGAACAGGAAGCAGTCTTTGCTGTAGCAAGGAAGTCCTTTTTTAAAATTTTTATTTTACTTTAAAAATTTTTTTATTTTACTTTTTTAAATTGAAGTGCCGTCAGTTACAATGTGTCAGTTTCTGGCGTACAGCACAATATCCCAGTCACACATCCACGCGCGTATATTCATTTTCATGTTCGGGAAGTCCTTAAGAAGAGTTGTTTGGGCCTCTTGAAAAACTGTTATTCACAGGTAAATACGAGGAAGGCCAAATCCTAAAACAAAATGATCATGCTGTTAACGAGTTTATTTCCTGAAGAGTCTAAGCGGGACTGTGAGCTAGTGAATCTTTATTCCTCGAGACTTCTGGCCGGTGAGGACTGACTCGGGCTGGGAGTGGAGTGAACACCTGGGTTCTTCACAGCTTACTCTTGGGTTGAGGAGCCATGTTTCAGTGGCCTCTATCTAGGTGATAACTGCTTCCTTCTTTCTCTGGAGCCTTCCATAGGTCCATAGAAGGCCCCTGATTCCCCAGTTCTCATGAGGGCATAATGGCACTGAGAGATTTCTGCCAGAAGAGACAGCTCATGATACTGAGTTGATCTATCCTAAGACTGGCACAGCATTTATCAACAGAAGTTGGCTCTTCAGCCGGATAAAAGTGAGACAGGAATGTTCCCCAAATGAAGGGTTGTTTGAGGCATTTACTGGAAGATGGGTTGACTACACTTGCGCAGCTCTGAGCCCATCACTGTGTGGTGTCTTACATTCATTTCTCATCAAATCACCATTATTGCTCAGTCTTCCACAGCCTTACACCGAGAGTCTCCATTCTACCAGAAATCTTGGAAACTTTCTAATTTACCTCTGCTCCAGCTCCAGAGAAATTATTTGTAAGCCTAGACAGAAGTAACAGGTTTCTGCAAAGCAATTTTCTGAATGTGGAAGAAGGTGACCAGAAACCAAAGAGATGTGCTCATAGGTTCTAACTTTAAAAATCACCCAAACCAGATTTGCTCTACCTTTGAAATCTGCCGTGCTGACCTATGCCTCATCCCTAAAGAAAGACACTCTTAGGAAGAAACTAATACGAAAGGACTATAGAGTCCAGAATTCTTTTCTTCCCCTAATGACCTTATTAGAGAAATTATACCCTGGATAACAATATAGTTTAAAAAAAAAACCAAAAAACTCCCCATGGAGTTACTTAGAATGAAAATCTGATTCCTTGGAAAGAAAATAGTAGCTGTCAGCAGTGTTCAGGTTTGACTTAATCTGAGATTCCATGGCCCATATTCATATATAAACATGAATTCTTTAATCTACATACATTTGGTATTCGTATTCATTCTTGATTATCTCTTGCAGCATAACATTAAAATGATTGCATGCCGCAAAAGAGTGTGTGTTGGTTTTCAGTGAGAGCTAATAGCAAGGAACATTTAGCAGTTTGAGGTCTACCCAGCAAAGTGAAGTAGAGAATTGAAGCTGTTATTCAGATGATTATTTCTCATTATTATTAATTAACGGTAATAATAGAAGCTGCTGTTTATTGAAGGCCTACTCTTTCTCCAGGTGTTTGGCACATACTATCTCCAACCCTGACAACAAGCCTGCAGCCAAAGTTCAGAGATGTTAACTGACTCAGCTGAGGTCACCAGCTGGGAAGAGACAAAGGGATTCAAAGCAAGGGCTGTTGCCTCGGAAGGCTTTTCTTTCTTTTTGTATAAAAATATCAGCTTTAGTCACTTACAATAAAGGCACACTTTTAAAGTCTACAGATTGGATTTTGACAAGTGTGTACACTCGGGTAATCACTACGTGGATCCAGGTGTAGAACATCTTCATCACCTAGAAATCTCCCTCATGTCCCTGCTCAGACTGTCCTCTCACTCACAGCCCCAGGCAGCCAGTGACCTGATCTTGGTCCCTATAGATTAGATTTATATTTTCTAGAACTTCATAGAAATGGAGTCCTGCAGTGTCTACTCTGTTGTGTTTACCTCCTTTTGTTCAGCAGATTGTTTTTAAGTATCACCCATGTTGTTCTGTGTATCAATTGTTTGTTCATCCAAGGCTCTCCTGTCAAGCTTTACAGCTCCTGTTGTATGTATATTGGACAAGAGTTGTTTTTCCTGAGTCAGGCAGTTCCTTTACGGTGAAGGGTGGGGTGAAGATGTGGAGATCAGATTTGCAGATGGGGTTTGGTGGGATCTGAAAAGACAGGGGTGCAGGGGTGCCCTGAAGTTCTGCTCATCTGTAAAATGGCACTGATGGTAAACACCTTGATGGGCTTATTGCGAGGACAGAAGACATGAAAATAGGTAGCATCCGGAACAGTGCTGGGCACATAGGAAATGCTCAGTCAATATTAGCAGTGACTGTGTTCCAGCCTGAACAGGATGGTGGACACCACTTCACAGCAGCAGAGCTGCCCAGAGCCCATGAGTTGAGTTCCAGGACATACCTTCAACAGATGACGTCTGGCAGCCCATCTGGGCTCGTGGTCCAAGGAGATTTTGGAGAGTTGAGTGTGACTAGTACAGTGAAGGACTTAGAGGGGCTCATCTCGAGACAGAATAGGTTTGATGATTGAGACCTCTGGGCTCTGTTGTGGGGAGGAGCTAGGCAGATGTCATCCACCTGGCCCCTTGGGTGGAAGGGGATGGTCAGGGACCAGGATTCAGGAAGAGAGAAGGAAGCACGTTCAGAACTGGCTGTGTCATGCACAGTAGACTGGGTGGTGTCTGGAGCAGAAAGAATGGGAATGTTCATTTTGATTCCAGAATCCCACAAACATATATTGAGCCCTTAGCCTGAGCTACATGTTATGTTAGGTACATTTGGTGTTCTGTCTCTCTCCCCCTCCCCCTCTCTCCCCTCCCCCCTCTCCTGCCTCCCCCCTCTCTGTCTTCTTCTCTCTTCCCCTCTCCCCCCACCCTTGGCTCTCCATTCCCTCTCTAGCAGTTTAGCTTTTAAGCTACCTAGCTATCTAGTATCTAGATCTTACTTTATAATTAAAATTTTGGAGGTATAATTTATACTGTAAAGTGCATAGATCTCAAAAGTACGGCTCGATAAATTTTGACAAATGCATACACTCCTGTAAAACGTACAGTCTTATCAAGATCCAGAACATTTCCATTACCCAACAAAGTTCCCTTGTGCACCTTTGCACTCAGTCCCCCTCCTTCCAGGAAACACTTATTCTGATTTCTCTCAGAGACATTATGTCTATTCTAGAACATCACAGGAATAGAATCTTAACAGTGTGCACTGTTTTTGTGTCCAGCATCTGAGGAGAATGGAAGCCCTTGCTAAGTGCTGAATGCATGCGGGCACTGTGCTACTGACATTTGTACTGATTATTTCATCGAATCTTCACAATAACCTTGCAAAGTATGTTTTTGCTTCCATATTGCAACACGAGGATGCTGCGGTTCAAAGAAATTAAATAACTTGGCCGTGGTCACATAGATGAGCAGTGGGAGAGCCTGAATTCAAATTTGAATCTGTTTCTGTGAAACAACCCAGTTTTTCTGTCTTGGTGCATTGTGTTTTGCCTTCTATTTTGTTGTATTGCAAACTGCAGCACCTTCTCAAAAGATAAAAAGAAACTCTGATCACAGTCTGATAATTGGAGCACAGCAAGTGTGGAGCACAATTTCCCTTGGTTATTCCTAATTTATATCTCATGGCTGACCATTTTTTTTTCATTTTGTTTTGCATGAAGTATTTATTACTTAGGGATGAATTCTTCACATTGCGATACCATTTCAGAGCTGGGTCTTACGGAGTGTGGCCGTGTTGGTTTGGAACCTGTTCAGTGTCACTCTCTGTGCATTGGGGCAGATTTTCTTTCCTCCCTTTCTCCTTCCTCCTCTCCCTCCCTCCTTTTTCATGCTCCTCTCCCTCCCCGTCGTCCTCCTCTGTCCTCTCTTTTCCCCTTGTCTGTCCCTCCATCCGTCCCTCACTCTTGTTCTTTCATCTGACCTTCTTGCTGCCTCTCGCATCGTCTCTTCCTCCCTCCCTGTCACTTCTCTTGCCCTTGTTCTTACTTTCTCTTGTGCTCCTGCTCTTTCTCTTTCCCTCCTGTACTCCATCTCTGAGATAAAGCAGCTGCCAGAAACCTGAGCTGCCGAGAGCCATCTGATGCTATGGAAAGGCCGCGGGACCCTCCAGAGTCCTGATATGTTTGCACCCACTTTGCCACTCTCCAGCTGTGTGCCTGAGGTAGGGCACTGAAATCTCCGCACACCGTGGTTTCTTTGCAAAGCATAAGTAATCATTCCTTTCTTGTCTGTTGCTTCATTCATTCGTTTATGCAGCAGAGACTTACCGGTACCAGACACTGGGTTAGGCATTGAGTGGGGAACAAAACAGACATTTATATTGCAGAAAGGAGACGAAGAGTAAACAGGTAATCATCCAAGTGAAGAGGAGAGCCGTGTCACTAGCTCCTCAACTCTGAGGGTATCTCACTCGTGTTGCCCAATCACGATGCCTGGTTCCTGACTCAGAACTTCATGATCCAGAACCTATGCTATCACTTAAAAAAATTTTTTTTTGTTTTAACTGTTGATTTTGAAGTGATTTAAGATGCAGAAATAGTATAGAGAGTTCCCTGTATCCTTTATCTGGCTTCCCCCAAAGATAACATCTTATGTTATCTTAGTATGTTGGCAAAACCATGAAATTGTTAGTTCGTGGAAAGTCCGTATTTGGACTTCACCAGTGTTTATATGCATTTTTTCCATCTCCTCCTCTACTCTCTCCTCCTCTTCCTCATTCTTTGCATCTAGTTCTGTGAAATTTTATCATGTGCCTGGATTCGAGTGACCATCCCCACAGTCAGGAAGCACAGAAATGCCTAGTGGTCACCCTCTTCTCCCACCCCTGACCTGGGCCAACTACTTATCTGTTCTTAATCTATAATTTTGTCATCTCAAGAATGTTATACAAAATAAATCAGACCTGTATATATGTAACCCTTTGAGACTGGCCTTTTTTTCCCTCTGCATAATGCCCTGGAGATCCATCAAAGTGGTTGTGTGTATCAGTAGTTCCTTTTGTCATTGCTTTTAAGAGAAAAGAAATCAGGTGTAGGACAAATGAGGAAAAAATTCCTTTGTGAAAATCCTCACTTTGCTTTCAAGGCTAACCTTTACTAGGTTCTTTTCCCCCTCAGAGACCTGGAACGGTTAATCTATTTGAGTCTGATTAGCAGTTTGGCAACTTGATAGATTATTAATTTTATTATTTAATTTGTAAATTTTTTTTTCCACTAATACGATTTTTCATGGGCCCTAGGTTTTTTTGCTTTGGTGTTTATGTATTTGAGAAACTCCCTTCAAGTATAAAGTGTTTCTTGTATTTTCAAGGTTAATGCTAGGTGCTGTAATGGACAAGCCCCCAAATTTTAGTAGCTTCACACAGTAAAATTTTATATCTTACTCCAGCAACAGACAACATATGTATGCCTTGTCTTCAAAATGCTTTGCCCCACAGGATGATTTTGAGCCCTAAGTCACCTCTGTCGTGAACCTCTACTGTCTCGTAGGATCTGACGTCTTTTGGACCCAGCTATCAGATAGAGGCAGAGTGTGGAGGACCATCAGATTGCTGGTTTGCATGGGTCACACTTGAAAGTGGCATCCTCCATCACTTCCATTCCCACGTCATTGGCTAGAACGCATGCCGATGGCTGGACACAGCTGTGAGCTGGTATAGTAAGAGTGGATGAAAGGATGGCATGATGTAGCTCCTGGTGGCAGCCCCAGCTTAGAGGCAGCACCACACCGTGAAAGAGGGAAACCACAGTTCTTTGGTGGGTGGTTCACTGTCTTTGCCTCCCTCCCCAGTGACCCCATTTCAGGTTAACAATATCAACAGCAGCACATTGATGGGGATCCAAGAGTTCAAGTTCTAGATTTGACACAAGACAAATCATTTCCCCTCTCTGGATCTCAGTCTTCTTATCTACAAACTATGGGTTAGGTTAGATAATTCTAAAGATTCCTCTCTCACGTTTAATGGTTTTAGGTTTTACTCAATTTATTGGTCTCAGACGCATTTGAAATATCTCTCCGTGATCTTGGCTGAAGGTAGGTTCCTTAAATCAGAGCTGGTCTGTTATGCCAACCCCATGTTCACCACCACCCAAGCCTCTCTAACCTAGAGAAGAAACCCGGGGACCACATAGCACAACAGCTGCTGGCAATGGGAAGGTTTTGACAGTTCAGTCATGAGAGCAGTAAATTCAGCTCCTGATAAATAATTTACTTCGAGGACCGGGAAGCTGGTCTCACTGTGCTTGCCTAGCTCGCCGCTTGAGAGAGAACAGACAATGCTGGTCGTGTCAGGAAGGAAAGAAAAATAAAATTGATCTTCTCTGGTTCCTGACTGCCTATCCTCCGTGTTTCCACCATTGTTTCGGAGAAAACCATAGTCGACTGTTTCGTGAGAGCAATGAACACCTCACGCTTCCAGTTGGCCTGCCGCTGCCCAGCCCGCCGTCACCCACAGCTCCATCTGTCAGAGTCACAAGAGAGACTTCATATTAGTGGAAATTGTGCTGATGGATACTGTGTTTACATCTGGGTGGAAGAGGAGGAAGAGCTAAAGCCGAAATACCTCCTCGACCATTCCCCTCCCCGTTAATTGCCAGGATCTGAAGGGGGCCCTGGCCACACTTGCGTGTTTCCAAGTCAGGTTGCATTTTGGGCTGCATGTTTCATTTCTTTCATATCTCTAAAGTTGCTGTTCTGCACGCCTGGGGAACCAGAGCTGCTCTGCGTTCAGTTCTCTTGTTGTCTGGGTCGATGAAACTTAGATGCTCATTAAGATTACTGAGCCTCATCATTTTTAATGTGAAGCCCAAGGTAATATTTAATGAGGCTGAAAAGTATATTAATAAAATTGCTTGTAGTAATTAGCAGGGAATTATAATGGCAGGGTGATGGCGAGATTTTAGAAATCAGTTAGGAGTGATCAAGACCAATCTCGAATGTCACTGCTTATTATTCTTTTGCTTTCAATCATCATGAGCTACACCTTTGCATTTTTAATCTTTTGAAAGTCTTTGCTGGGGCTCACACATATCACTGTTATTTCATGCTGTTTTGTTCCTTGCTGAGTATCAGAGAGAGAGCTGGCAGGGTCTTTAGGATTACTTGTAAACCATCGTATCCCCCACTGGGGGCAAATGGGAGCTCTCTTATTTCTGTCTTATCTGAAAAGAGAGGCTGTCAGAGACCAGGGACCACAAGCACTTCTTCGAACATGAGATGAGAGCAAGAGTCATCCGTAGAGCTTATCAACCCAGCACGTGTAAACGAAGGCAAGAAACCAAAGGCTCATAGATTTGGGAGGTAGACTAAGATCAAGGTCCTAAAGCCTCTGTAACATCTCCAAGTTTGACCCTTGTTTCCACCAGTTCCTATTTTGTTTTACAAGTAGGTTTGGAGGTAAAACCTCTAAAATGAAAAAGATTCCAGGAAGGCAGGACTTCTCATGATTACCCTGGTTGGGGCTTGAGCTAGGGTGTGTTGGGGGGGGGTTTCCTCATTGATGCTCTGGCTTTTATCAAATCCGATCTTTTGTTTTCTTTCAATTTAGACTGGGAGATTCTGGGGGGGAAAAACCAAAAGAGGGCAGAAGCTTCCAACATCTGAGGCAATAGTTATTTGTCGATTTGTGAAATTAGTACCGAAAGTACTGAGATCCATGCAGTCACTTCCTCTGTCCCTCTCTCCCTCTGTCCTTGCAACACATTTTTGTTGAGAATCTACTATGCATGAGACGTGCTGGGTGCTGGTTCCCGGGAACACAGTAGTGAGTGGATACGGCTCTTGTCTCTTTCAGACGTTCACCCAACAGTGGTCAGTGAACAGTGCTCTAACGCCGTGAGGATGTGAATGTGTGAAGGTGTTGGACAGCTCCCTGTTGGAGGAGGAAATCTTAAACTGTGTGGAAAATGGAGTGATATTTCTAGGCAGGAAAGGTAAGGGCAGACATTCAGGCAGGAGGAAGAACACAGACAGAGGCAGGAACAGAATGTGGGATCCAAGGAGCTTTGCCTACCTGAGTACTGTTTGATCCCTGGGTACCTGTCATGTGAATGTTGGGTGATGGGAGTTGATGTGTGATGCTGAAGGAATTGCTTTCATCTGGTTGATGGTGGAGATGCAGCTGAAGGGTTTTAATCAGCTTGGCTGGAAGTATTTTTAGAGACCACACTGGCAGCTGGTGCCTGGGGTAAGTTGGAGGGGAAAGCCAAGGGACCAAGGAGGAGGCTGTAGCAATCATTAGGGGTGTGAGCCACATGGAGTGGCCCTGAGGATGGAATGGAGGGGATGGGTGGGAGACATTGGGGATGGGTGGATGCTGGGGTTGAGGGAAAAGGGACACAGAAAGATAACTTCTAAGTCAAAAGGAAATAGACATAAATGGAATCATAAAAATATGTGGTCTCTTGTGGCTGGTTCCTTTCACTTAGCATATTTTCATGGTTCATGCATGTTGTAGCCTTTTTGTGGCTGAGTAATGTTCCATTGTATGGACGTTCCACATTTTGCTTATCTCTTCTTCCGCAATGGACACTTGGTTTGTTCCTGCCTTTTGGCTACTGTGAATAGTGCTGCCATGAGCATTTTTGTGTACAAGTTTTTTGTTTGAACATCTGTCTTCATTTCTTTGGGGTGTACACCTAGGCAAAGAATTGGTGGGTCCAATGGTAATTCTACGTTTAACTTACTGAGGAACTGCCAGAATAGTCAAATCTATAGCAACAGAAATTGTATTAATGATCGCTTAGGGTTGGGGGAGTGTCAGGGGATTTGGAGGGTCATAGCTAAAGGTTACAGGGTTCTCTTTGCTGTGATAAAAATGTTCTCAAATTAACCATGGTGATGGCCATGCATATCTGTGAATATACTAAAAGCCATTGAATGATGTACTTTAAATTGGTGAGGTGTATGGTATATGAATTTTATCTTAATAAATCTGTTTTTTTAAAGAAATAGCATGACTTCATGCTACTTAAAATTCTTCAAAAGGCATTAATGAACTTGTAGATTCAAGTGTAAAAACACCCATTGCATTTGAAAATTATGTAATTTCTTGTGCCCGTGTTTGTTGTACAAGATTGAAAGCTCTATGAGGGCAGGGACCTCACCTAGCTTTGTGCTGTCTTTGCAGCCATTTGTGTGGTGCCTAATACATGCTAAATACCCAGTAAATGTCTGTGGAGTCAGTGAACGGTCTGTTTTGTAGTCCAGGATACTGATTTATTGTATGAGCAAACGATCCTTTGTTTTATAGAGTAGCCAGTTTCCTAGGGCTTTGGGTTCAGTAAGTGTGTTCCTTCGTTCATTTATGCTACATTTTGAGTCATTACCCCTGTTAGGTTTCCATGTTTCCTGCCAAGCTGACCACTCTAAAGCCAATGGCTTTGACCTCGTGCCAGTAGGGAGGTGAGGCTGCCAAAGACTGGGCTTCCTGCAGGGATGGTGGGGATCCCATGATACTACACGTGCTCGATTTAGCTCACCTCGTACGATTTTGTTTCCCATAGCCTATTAGTGCAACTAGTAAAAGTAATTCCAGGAATTTTTCACTCATTCATATTTGTTCTTTAAAATGCAAAATCAAAATTACCTTTAAATATTTAGTTTTTTTCCCTTAAGTTTGCTACTTTTTCATGTAAAATGTTTTTGAATAATTTTTTATTTTCCTGGAGGCATATAATTCCAACTAGATGAAAAAAGTCATTAGTGAAATAGGATATATAGATTTTATTTGTATGTATCTTTATATATTTATGTAAATCTCTCTGTCTATCTATTGATACATAAAAATTTTCCTTTAACTATGTAGTTGTTTTAAAGTATTGTTTTTGATAATTTTTTTCCCTCAGGAGTTATATCTACAATTCACTCAGAGTTGTTTGAAAAAATGAGCTCTAAACATGGGAATCTGATTCATTAGGAAGGGTAGTACTCTCTCTTTGATAGCTATAGAGTAGCTAGAAGGACGGTAAGTGACCATGTGTCTGGGGCAGCTTCCTGGATTCAAGCAGAATTTTAAGAAATTAAAAGAGATGATTTGGTTACATATTGTATCTTACTTACAACTGTCTGTTGAGAATATCTTGATGGCAGTTTAGCTTTCTACAAATATTTTGTAGGTACTACTGCTTCTTAAATGCCATTCACAGCTCCCCAGGACAGGTGACCTGCAACTGAAGGAAGGGAAAGAGCATTTATTAAAAATGTACAGTGGCCTTGCCACTTAACTTGATCTCATTTAATCCTTGTGGCAAACTTGCCTACCACGCTTTTGACAGAACTCTGTTGCAAAAGTGACACTTAACTCAGACTAGGATTAGCAAAATTAGGGTAATATTACCAGTTTATGTAGGATGCCTAAGAGATGCCTGGGGTTTCAGGCATAGCTGGATCCAGGAGCTCAGAGAAGTTCACTAGGACATGCAGACATTCTTTCTGCTTCTCTCCACCTCTTCTACTGGTTCTATTATACTTTCCTTTCTCTCTGTTGAACTCATTCTCTAGGAGTTTCTATACACGCTTGTGTCACTTGTATAGTTTGTCATCCTAGAAAAGAGAGCCACTCTTTCATGAAAGCTTCAAAAAAGTGCCCTGGGAGGATTTAGACTGAGGGAAGTTGGGTTGTTTGCTCATCACTGAATGTCTCAATGCAGCTCGAGGATGGGATATGCTTTGATTGGTCAAGTATGATGCCTGTGCTCCTGCCAGTGGTAGGAATGGAGGGAAGGAGTTAGGCCCATCTGTATCCTATGGGATGAACTCCCCATGGGAAAGGGGGTTCTGTTACCAGAAGGGGTGAATTCATAGTTTGCTCCTCAGACCAGTATTTTGGTTATAAGGGTTATGTGATTCCCATGTTTCAGATGAGGTTCCAAGAGGCTAAGTGGACAGCCCAAGATGACTCAGCTGTGAAGAGAGAGACCCAGGGTCAAAACTGAAGCCTACCCAGTGTCAGAGGTTAAGCATCCCACCATTGCTGGTTTTCTAGAATGGATTTGGACCCCATGGTATGAGTAGAAATCCACCAGCATAGGGGTGGGCATGTCAGTGGGCAGACATGCAGTGAATGGGAGAGCTGGCTACACGTGGCCCGGGGGTGCCCTGCTGAGTGACCATGACTCAGTGCTGACGGGGTGGGCCACACCCTTGTGCCTACTGTTCTCTCTGCCTGGACCTCCTTCCCTTCCTCTTCTCTGGCCAGAATCCTACCTAAACTTTGTGAAGCAGCTCAACACCTTCCCTGCCAGTGGTCTTTCTCATTAGCACCGTCCCCAGAAGGCAGAGACCAGGCCCTCTTTCTCTCTCCATTCCCAACAGGGTTGGTGCTGTGCCTGCCACATGGTCAGGGCTGAGTCAGCCAGTCCCCTGGGAGCTGCTTGTTAACTGGTGTGTGCTGCTGTGGGGCGCAGGGGCTGCAGTGAGGACGCCTGGGCTCAGCCTTCCCGCCGTCCCACTCACGGGCCTCCCTTTCCTCACCCGTGAAGTGGGAATCATGAAAGATTGGGAGCCATGTCAAGTGCTTAGCAGAAAGCCTGTGGCATAGTAGAAACTCGGCAAATATTAGCAATGATTGTCATCTGCAGCCGCTGGCTCTGGGAGATTTCATGGCTCGTCTGAATTCATATAGACAGCAGCAAGCAGGTCCTTGAACCCAGGTCTTCAGGCCCCTGTCTCATTTAGGAGGCAGGAGTGTGAGTTAACAGGCTTCATGCTGCCACCTAAAGTGTATTTAAATCCAAAAGAAGGTACCAGTTGCCCCCAGGAGAACGAAGGTTACTTGTCAGAGAGATTTTCCCAGAAGACACTTGGGCAGGGGATACACAGGTTGTGAGAGCTAAAAGCCTCATGCCAATGGTATGATTTAGGGTTTAAATACAGATGCGGTCTCGCGTTGATTGCCTGTGGCCCTGTTGGCTCTGGAGGGAATTCATTTCCACCTGAAAAGCATGTTCTGCAAAGCTCTAGGTTTACCTATGTCTCAGATGATTGGATGCAAGATGATAATCGGTCTGCATACTGCTGTTTATACTCCTATTACCAACTTCATCCCTCTGGGGAAATACATTGAAAAGATAGTTGTTTACACATGGAAGTAGAGAGATGGGTTTGTGGTTGAAATTTTAAGGTATTAATGAGTATTTGTATGTATATATGAATCTCTAATCTTTACTGGGCCTTTCATGAATTCACACGATCATAGATTAGACATATAAATTGACTCTTCTTTTTCCAAAGCATATTCATCATTTCTCGTTGCAAGACTGTTGGGAACCTGCGACTCTTAGAAATTTGGGTGTTAACCCCACCACCTGCTCTATCCCTGTGGGGTTTGATGAGGGCTCAGAGATGAGTGGCTGTCTTTTCCCATGTTTCTAGGATTGAGGGGAAGGCGGGGCACGCATAGGGTGTCAGCCTTGGAGACAGAGCCACCACTGAATATTCAAGCCTTGTTTCTTTCTCTTGTTCAGCCATCACGTATCAGTGCTGATGGCTGCCTCTGACACTCTGGCTGCCGTGTGGGGTCAGGCCGCAGGTATTGCAGGGGAACAGCGAGGGGCAGGTGTGTCACCAGTGATGGGAAGGTGGTGGCCGGGCAGAGGCGAGCAGGGCCCTCAGTGATGGTCACTTGCGGGAAGACTGCAGTTGGTCAGCACGTCTCTCCCTGTTGTGGCATCAAGGCTGGGACAGGGCTTCTTGGCATGTCACCAACTTTGTCACTTTGTTGATCTTAAATCCCTCTCAGTTGTAGAGCAGCTGCAAAAATATATTAGGACTCACCAGCACCAGGAAAATAAAAGTGGAAACATTTTTTTTTTTATCCAGGAGAATTTAGAAAATTAATGGCTAATATTCTTAGATGCCAACACCTGTCATTTTCTACTTCCTTAATGTCTCTCAAGTATCTGCAGTTTCTTCCCCATGGCCATTGCCTGGGGTCAGTCCTCATCCTTTCAAACCTACCCAGATACCCATCTAGCTCCCTCCCAGGTGGGCTCCTCTCTCTGCATCCCAAATTCTCGCTGTGGTCGTGCAGCTGCCACAGGGCTGTCTCTAAGGTCCTGCGGCCAGCCCTGCCACTGAGGTGCTCTCACCCTCCCCTGGCTCTCCGTGACCCATCCTTAGCCTCTCTGAAAGGGTCTTCACACTTGATTGGCCCCTGCCAGCTCCCCAGCCAGGGCTCCTGGATCATCTGCCTACCCACCACTGGCCCAACCTCTTTGCATACTTATGCTTCCCCAGGGATGGCTCACTCTCTCAGGCTCCCCTCTCCCCACTTTCTTCCCACTGTCTGGAGCCCCATTTGTCTCCCCCGTCTGCCTAGCCAGCTCCCAGGAGTTCTTTACCTCCTTCTGGGAGAGCATCCTCAGGTATCCTCCACTTCCAGGCTGAGCCCCAGACCTGCCTCTGAATTCCCAGATCCTCTTTCATTGCTTTTTGCAGATGATTCACACAGTCCACCACTTGTCAGTTTTGCCCACTACACACAGTTAATTCCTTGTCTTTGTACCTCTGAGACAAAGAAATACGTCGTTGTGGTGAAGAGACAGTCTTCAGTTCCAGTGCCCCTTACGTCTGAGTGCCTTTGGGTAATTTAGTTAACGTTTCTCTGCAGTTCTGCAGTAGGGAGGAAACAGCCACAAGTTTATGGAGTTACTGTGGGGATGATTAAGGTAGTTCTTGTAGAGCTATACCTGGCAGAGAGTAAGTGAGCCAAGTAAATGTTAGATGCTATTATTATTATTATGATTATGTTATCCTTGTCTTTAATACAAGGTTCTAGAAAATGCTGGATACTCAGTAAGTTCTTGTTGAATAGAAGGACTAAACAGGTGAGTGAGTTGAATCACTTTGGTGAATTCTGACTCTATCTGAAATGGAGTTAATAAAAGAAAACGAATTTTCTCATGTCTCTTTTCTCCCTAAAGCTTATTTTACTTTCCTCCAAGAGAATGTTTCTCAGATGTTAGCAAAACACTGCTTGCGCGGCCCAAGAATGCTTAGAAGGGAGTCCTTTTGCCCAGTAAGCTGAGCACTAGAGTCAGGATTCATCTCCCTGCTGGTTGAGTGACACCCATTTCCCCCTCTTAAAAGAACTAAATGGCCTATATTTCTTTTTTAAATTAAAGTGAATGAAAATGAATTTCACAACTCCCCTGGAGATGCCTAGAGACACACTGGGATGTCAAATAAAAAAGTTGGGAATTGCTACGCTCAAGCACCATCCTGTGGGTTCCCGAGAAAGATGAAACACGAGACGCGTCATTGTGCAGGAGGAAGGCAAAGGGAGAATCAAGGAAAACGGCTAGATTAGGAGGCACAGATGTTGGGGGAGGAGGGAGGAGAGGGGGCGGGAGGACCCTTTAGAAAAGAAACAGTGGAGTGACTGATCTTTGACGCCGCTGAAAAGAAGCAAAACCCATCCAAGATGCGCTGAATAATTGCCCGAGAATTATTCCTGGCCGCCTTATAAATGATTCCTCACTATGCAAAAATACTGAAAGCAGAAGGGAAATGATTGTTTTGAGCGCAGGAGTTTCTCAGTTCTCTGACTTTGCTAACGAGATTTGAGCCCCATTATCCTTGGCTGTCTGTGAGCCTTCATCAATAGCGGGGATTGTGTCTCCTGAGGGATTGTCTACTGAGTTCACTTCAGTTTAACAAGTGTTTATGGAGACCCGGGATGTATGGAGGCCTGGAATGGGGACGAGGAGGCATGCTAGGGTTGTGATGGCTGGTTCCATGGGCCCGGGGTTGGGGTGGGGGTTTCTGGGCAAGAGGGAGTGAAACTGTTGGAGAATTGCATGTCCATGTACACCTTAGCCCCAATGCCTGAGCCGGGCTCTTCAGGGTGGAGTTTTCCAGTGGGTTTTGTAGGCCTTCTGGTGGGATGGACAAAGCCGGTCGACTGGTCTGGGTCCCTGAGTGCTTCTCCCTGAGTTCCCCACCCACCCCAGCCTTCTTTGTGGCCAATTACAGTGATCGTCTTAAATCGTAAAACAGGACATGTCACCCTGTTGACTCTGCATTGCACCTGGCTTCCCTTTGCACCTGAAATAAAATCCAAACTCATTACTATGGCCCACAAGGGCCCTGCGTGACTTGGACCCTAACCAGCCCCTCATCCCCTGTTCTCCTTTGTTTCTGGGCTTTGCACTCATTTACCCCTCTCTCTGGAGTATCCATCCCTGAATTCTGCATGGCGTGGTCCTCATGAGCTCCCAGGGTTTGGCTCGGACAACATCTCTAAGATTTAAATTTGCCTCCCCTGGCCTCCTGCCCTCCTGGACTCTTTCTTTCTCTTTCTCTCTCTCATCTGTAATTGCTATTTGTAATTCTTATTTGTTTTCTTTTATTTTTCTTTTCCCATGAAATTGTCAGCTAAAGAGGACAGGGCCTTTGTCTGTCTTGCTTCTCTGTCCCAGTGCCTGGCATGCAGTAGATGCTCAGTAAATACCTGACCTGCCTGGAGCCGCTGAGCTGTGGCACTAATGAACTAGGGCAGAGGGGACTTTAGGGACAGGCGGTTATGGAAGGAGTGCTGCTAACTCAGGAGACCTGGACTGAATCCCCTGGCCCCTTGGGACCTGGGGAGCCTTGTTGCTAAAGGAAGTCATGCTTAAGGAGCCTCCTTTCTGGCTCCCAGAATTTGTTGAATGTAAAAGCTCTTGAGACAAAACAATTTATCGATTGACAGCTCTGTGGCCTGAGCCTGCCCCCGAAATGTTTTCGTGAAGAAACGTTGCTCGCTGCCTGCCTGTCTCACGCTGACGTTTTCAGGCTTAATTAGAGGCTGTTACCCTTTCTTAAGCAGTCACACACCCGACACTCCAAATGACCTCAGCTCCCAGTGCTGGAATAGGAGAGTGGAATAATAATTTGATTTCGGGGAGTTAAAAGCCGAAGGGCTCTACCCAGAGTTGTTCACTTCCTTGCTTTAACAAGTTAAGTGAGTTCTGTTTGAGGTTGTTTTAAGTTGTTCAATGATGTTTGATTGAGTCGTCTATACTGGCTCAGAAGCCGCAGGAGGTGCTATTGAAAACGGCTCCCCAGCACTCAGAGCCCTTGTGAGAACACCGGGCCCTTTTCACCCCGGCTGCATCTCATCGGCAACTCTAGGGGGCAGGTGCCATCAGCATCAGAATTGCACAGCTGGTGAAACGCAGATTTGGAGAGGCTGCCTCAGTTGCAAGGCCCCACATCAAGGAGATACCGCACTCAAATCTGGGTGCGTGATCCCAGTGCCAACAACTCTTGAAAGGGGATTATTAAATGGGTGTCTGCTTCCAAGGAAATGATAATATATTGATCACAGTAGGAGCAACATGCTGGAATTAGCAGCCAACGGAGCCCTTCACTCTTCTGTCTTTGACCTTGTGGACTAAAAGCAATTCCCGCAACTCTCCCAGTGCCTCCCAGGGCCGAGGGAAGGCGTCCATGGTGACCTTTCAGACCACTCCCAGGTGCTGTGCCCTTGCCATCAGCACGAACCCTGGAGGTGCCAGGAGCTTGGCAGCTGGCAGGCCTTGCTCTGGCAGGAGAAGGCTCACCTGTCAGTAGGACTAGTGTCCTAGAGGTCAGAGGTATGTGGGCTTTTCTCATCTGCCCCTTACAGGGTGTCATGCCCCTTCCATGTGATTCTGATGGGCTATGTAGGACCAAGGACCACTGCCCTCTAGACCTGGCGTCAGGGTATTTGGCGTTGATGATTGTGTTAGGAGGCTGCCATAACGAGGTACCACAAATTTAAATAACAGAAATGTGTTGTCTCACAGTTCCGGAGTCTAGAAGTCCAAGGTCAAGATGTTAGCAGAGCCACACTCCTGGAGGCAGCAGGCAAGGATCCATTACGGGCCTCTCTCCTACATCTGGTGGTTCACTGGTCATCTTTGGCATTCTTCGGTTTGTAGAGAAGCATCACCCTGATCTCCGTGTTCGTGCTCACTTAGTGTTCTCCCTGTGTGTGTCTCTGTGACCAGATTTCCCCTTTGTATAAGGACACCAGTCATACTAGATTCGAGCCCACCCTCACGACCTCGTTTTAAAGTGATTGTCTTGATGAAGACCCTCTTTCCAAATAAGATCACAGTCTGAGATACTGGGGGTTAGGACTCCAAACTGTCTTTTTTGGGAGTGACACATTCCACCCAGAACAATGATCAGTGATTCCATCTATGGATAGTAATATCACCGAGGTACAGACACATAGGGGGAGATAACCAGCAAGCAAAAACTAGGCATGAAGCACCCCACTGAGATGATCTGGCAGGACAGGAGCTTGGGCTGGGACAAGGAAGGCAGTGGCGTTGACTGTTGGAGCTTGGGAGACGGGTAGTACTGGAGGCGTGGGCGATGGGTGGTCGCGTGCACATGTGGGCCCCTGGGCGGAACTCTCCTTGTGTGGTTGTTCTTGTACTTGACCGTGAGGCAGATTTAGTTCTTTCTGAGGTGGCTGGGGGTTATAAAACCTCCACTCGTGAAAGATACTAAGGTCCCCAAGGGGGCCTCCTTCCGAGGAGGTGATTTGTGGGGACAGAGTGCTCAGAAGTTAGGCTGCTTTCTCTTTCCCTCCTGCAGCCGGGATCTGCTGTCCCTGGGAGCCCATTTTTTATTTCCAGGGCCAAGCCGACTGTTGGCTCTGGCAGGACAGGCTTGGCTTAGGAGATGATGTATGCTATCTAAGTGTGCTGCCTGGTTAGTAAATTATCCCCGGGATCACTGGACAAGGAGACATTTTAAGCCACAGCCTGTGGGCTTTGCGGAGCCTCTGTGTTCTGAAGTTGCAATTTGCAGTCGGAATTGTCCTTGGATGATCAGACAGCACGCCTACTATGTGCCAGGGCTGTGACACTCACTGATCTTGAAGAATGTCTCTCCCTAAAGCGGGGAAGGAGGAAACAAGCCCTTGAGGTGCACTTACTGTGTGCTGGGCCTTTAGCATGTTCTGTTTCATTTCATTTTCCCCACAGTCTTATGGAGCAACCACTATACACATGAGGAAACTGAGGCCCAGGGAGGTTAAGGGACTTGCTGGAGGTAAGACTCTGATGCATAACATACCTAGAATTTGAACTCAGCCATGATATCTACTGCAACAGTCTATTTTTTTCCACTGAGTGATAAACACGTGTACCAAGGGTTGGCAATCATTTTCTGTAAAGGGCCAAGCTGTAAGTATTTTAGGCATTGTGGGGCATATTTGGTTTCTGTCTGATGGACTCAATTTTGCCATTGTAGCATGAAAGCAGCCACTGATAATACATCAACAAATAAACTTAGCTATGTTCCAATAAAACTTTATTTATAAAAACAACTAGTGGGCCAGCTTTGGCCTCTGTTTTAGAATATCTAGCATGACAGCAAGTACCACATTGGCCTGAGTAACCATGACACAGGTTTACTTTTTAGAATGAAAATGATTCTTTTAGAACAAGTAGGTCTTGTTCAGCCGTCTGAGGGCCCAAGGAGGCAGGTGGCATGTTACCGCCACCCCTCCAGGGTGATGTGGCTCTTTTAGGTGCTTTTTGACAACTGGATGTTGCTGCTTTGGGGAAAACTGGGGCGGGGGGAGCTTATCCCGATGGTCCAAACAAGAGGCTTGTGGATATAGACGGAGTTAAATGAGAGACAGCAAGATGAGCTGAATATTCTGCTCTGCTGTCACCTTCATAAATTTTGAAAAGTCAATTCAAAGCTAATCATAGCAACATTTAGGAACATTATATTTTTAAAAGAAAACTTGTGTTCACTGAATTAATAGCTCGTGGGCAATACATAAGGAGATGTGGAGCACAGTATGCAAAAGTATGGCTTCGTGATCAGTATGGTCTGGGATCAGATCCCAGCCCAGCAGTGCACTAGCTGCCCTGAACTGGTCCTGAGCAGGTTGTTTAAGCTATGAATCTTGGTTTCCTCAACTGTTCAATGGTTAGGGTGAGGTTCTTAATCCTTTGCACACTTTTGAATCACCTGGAGGGCTTGTTAAAGCACAGATGGTGGGGCTCTGTGCCCAGAGTTTCTGATTCAGTGGGGCTGGGGCTGAGGCTGGGGCAGAGCCAAGAATTTGCATTTCTCACCAGTTCCCAGATGATGCTGATGCTGCTGGCCTGGGGACCACACTTTGAGAACCACTGTGAAAAGGATGCTAAGTGTTCCAGATTCTGACTATCGTTCAGCAGATACAAGTTGTCAGACGAGCCCCCGAGTGGGATCGGGTAGCGGGGAAGTGCTCCCTGCATCCTCAGGAAGCACAGGTTGGGGCATGGAGATCCTTCCAGCTTTGGAAGCAAACTAAAACCACCCATGGCTACCTGGAAGTGGCCTTGGGCAGGCCCAGCTCTCAGTAGTTCCTTGAGAGAAGCTTCTAGGAGGCTTGGATATAGTAAGGAGAGACGGACAGGTGCTTCCTCTTCTGCCCTCTTCTGAGGTGAGGGGGGAAATGTGTTTGGGAGTTTTTCTTTTAGCACCAGAGACAGTAAAGGAGACATTTAGCTGCCTGCAAAACTAGCCTCAGGGATTGTGGGAAGGTGCTGATGATGCAGGTAAAATGCTTTATATCACTGTGGCTGGCTTTCTAGGCTCCGCACCTGGGATGGGGGCACTGGGGGCACCAACTGTACTCCATTTTATTTATTTTTTATTTATTTTTTTGTACTCCATTTTATATCAGGGGATTAGGCATCCTTGGATTTTGCTATCCACGGGGTGGTCCTGGAACCAATCCCCCATGGGTACTGAGGGACGAGGGATGACTGTATTAGCCATTATGATTTTGCAAACTATAGAAAAATCCTGCATTCATAAGTGTATAAAGTGAAAGATCCTCTCCTCTCTCCCCAGTTCTGTTCTGTATTGGAATCCACTGTTGATCAATTGGGGTGTCTTTTTCAAGCGTGTTTTTTTTTTATTGATACTCATAATTCATAAATCTGAATAATCGCAAACAACCATCTAAACGAGTTGACATTTTTATGCTCCCTTCCTGGCATGGTTATCATCAGTCTTTTTGATCTTTTTATTGCAAAGATGAAAAAATTTTTAATTAGCATTCATTGAGTTATTAGTGAGGTAGAAAAACATTTCCAAATGTTTATTGGTGTTTTGCTTTTTCTTCCTCTTCCTGTGACTTAGCTGACGTTTCAGGGTAAGGGGGGAATAATCTATCCTTCACACCTTTACCTTTCAGGTGATTTTCTTTTTTTTTCATTGGCAAGTGCTCTATGGATAGAAAGAGTAGTTCTTTCTCTATGATATATGTTGCATTATTTTTTCCTAGGTTGCTTTCTTTTTACTTGGGTACGAGTTGTTACTATGTTTTTGTCATACAGAAGTTTTTTTGGTTAATTTTTAGGGAGTGAAATTGATCACTAATTCTGTTGTGTTTTGGTTTCATGTCACCGTCAGAAAGCCTTTCCTCACTTTCATAAAGGAAATTTTCCTTTTTTCTCTGGTACTTTTACTCTTCTTTTTACCCTCCCTCCTTCCTTGTCTTAGGCACTTATTTTGATGTAAAAGGTGAGGTAAAGATCTTGCTTCATTATTATTTTATTACAAGGTGACAGCTAATTGTCTCAGTATCTTTTATTGAATAATCCTTACGTTTCCTACTTGTAAAGAATGCAACCTGAATAACATACTCCCATGTATTTTGGAGTCTGATTAGCTTCTCTTTATTTGTCTTCTTATACGGTGGTACCATCTTGCTTTTGTCCTGTAGCCATTATATGTTTTAATATCAGAAAGCTTATTCCCTCATTCCCCTGAAATATCTGAAGTTTTCTAGGTACTTTTGCATGTCTCTTCTATTTGAAACATTTTAGAATAATTTTTGTCAAATGGTCTCTAAAAGGTCCTGTTTGGATTTTGGTTGGCTCTGCACTGGATTTTGTAGATTAATTTAGAGACCACGGGCATTTTTACATCGTGCCCTCCTGTTACCTAAGCACAAGATAGGTTTCACTATTTACTCAAGCCTCTGGCATTATGTCCCTCGGTGGAGTTTTATAGCTTTATCTTTTAGGTCTTGCACATTTCTTGTTTATTCCTACATCTTTGTTTCTTTTGTATATAGGGAAAATGTTTATTTTTTCAATTGGTTATTATTGCTGGTATTTAAAAAGATGTGTTCTTAGGCATATATTTTATATCTGGCTCCCAAACCAAAGCTTGCCTGTCGGTTCTAATACTTTTCTATTATGCCTTTGGGTTTTAAGGTAGACCGTAGTATCATCTACAAATAGTGGCACTTGCCTTCTCCCTTTTAATACTTAATTGCTCTGATTTTTAGAGTTTTTTTTTTTGCTTGTGTTAGAAATTCCAGAATGAATTTAAATAATAATGATAATAGCAGATATCCTTTTCCTTTTTCCTGATTCAGTTATAACACTTCCTGGGTTATGTTAAGTATGATGACCTTTTTTTTGAGATAAATGCTCTTTATCATTTTAAGAAAACAGCGTTCTATAATTAAGAGTTATTTTTTTGTATCAGGAATAAGTGTTGAGCTCATCTGTGGTTTTTACCCCATTGACCTATTATTTTAAAAAATTGTATGACTAAATTTCCAAATACGAAACTATTATTGTAATTAACTTTAATTGGTTATGGTTTATTATCCCTTTAATATAGTACTGGATTTGATTAGCTAGTATTTTATACAGCACCATAATCCCTTATCTAAAACCCTTTGGGTGAAATGTGTTCGCAATTCATATTTTATTAGATTTGAGGAAGGTAATATGATGCATATAGTGTGAATGTTATGCAATAACCCCAGTGGAGTCTGGGGAAGTACCCCTTAATCAAACACACTAATGTTTCTGCGAACATAAGAATGCAAAGCTAAGTCAGATAAATAAACGCTGGAAATTGTCTCAGGTCAGGAGTGACTGCTAAAGAAGTTGAGGTCAGGTTTTGTGTCTTAAGATGGGTCCCCAGCAGCAGACCCCGAGACAAGGGGTGAGGATGATGTAACAGGTGGACAAGTGTGACCAGAAAGAGGAGGAGGCCAGTGACGTCCCAGGGAAGGTGATTCTGGCTCCATTTCTTAGGGAAGTTCTGGAAACCATGACTCTTGAGCTGTCCTGGTGGGAAGAAGGGAGCTGCTCCCCGCAGTCACCAGTGTGCCCAACAATGGATAAGAAGCACGAGGGAGGGGAAGGGGACAGGCTGCTGCCACCAAACAAGTTAAAAATGACACTGAACAGGATTCAGAGCTTCCTCACTTCCAGAATTCTAGATGAGAGACTGTGCACTTCATTTCGATTTTGGCCCCAATATCCCCAAGTGATGCTGCTCTGTTGTTGCTTCCTGGGTCACCCTCCAGTAGAGCTTGGTAGCCGGGCCTTACCAGCTGCTTAAAATGCACAGAGAACCCTTTTCCCTTTATCTTGGCCACAGAGTGTTTATAAAGCACCAGAACCATCGGTTCTCTGAAGGTTTTTCAGAACTAGCCTGTGAAGCCAGCTAACATGGCATGGGTTTTGGAGGTAAATTTTGACAAATACTGAAGTTTTAAAATAAAGGTTATTGATTTAGTCAAACTAGTTTTTTTTTTTTTTAAGTTGAAGTATAGGCAGTTTACAATTTTGTTGTGTCAATTCCTGGTGCACAGCATAATGGTTTAGTCATCCATATACATACGTATATTCATTTTCATATTCTTTTTCATTATAGATTACTGTAAGATATTGAATATAGTTCCCTGTGCTATACAATAGAAACCTGTTGTTTATCTATTTTATATATAGTAGTTAGTATCTGCAAATCTCGAACTCCCAATTATCCCTTCCCACCCCCTTCCCTCCTTGGTAACCATAAGTTCATTTTCTATGTCTGTAAGTCTGTAGTCAAACTAGTTCTTGACTTTGTATTTTCCTGGAAAAGTAACGTGTTCCATGGCAATTTAGTTTCCTGATGTGGTTTTACAGATAAAACTTACTTTTTTTTTCATAATACACCATAAGTGCAATTTCTTATCTTTTTTCCTTTACAGTGAGTTAAAGCAGAGATTTTGTCTAATTCATTATTGTATCACCAATCTCTGACCTTTAATAAGTGCTCAGTGAATATTTGCTGAATGAAAGAATCAGTGAATGTGGTATATTCACTTTCTTAATTCCTAATTTTGCGTATTTATCTTTTTCCCTCTTGCCAAAGGTTTATCTATTTTAGGGTCTTTTGAAAAGAACCAGGTATTACTTTTATCAATCCCATCATTTAAAAAAATGTCTTTAATTCATTAAATACTTCTTTTATTAATTCATTGCTCCTTTTTTGAACTTGTAAGTTGATTGCTCCATTTATTTTCATTCTAACTTAATAGGAAAATTCAAGATATGAATTTTTGTTTGAATACAGCTTTGGCTTCATCCTGAAAGTTGTAAATGGTAGTTATTTCTTTTCTATTTTTCCAGTTTGCCTATAATTATATTTTACTTCCTCTTTGATGCAGTAGTTTAGCATATTATTTAAGTTTCTGAGTAGTTGAGTTTTAAAATGTTGTATCTTTTAGAAGTAACTTCAAATTTTATTCCAGTGTGATCATAGACGATGACTGTATGATTGAATCCTTGTGGGTTATTTTCATGTTTAGTTTTTGTAAATTCTTAAAAAACAAAATTAATTTTTTCTTCCTTTCTCTTCTTTCGTCTCCACCACACACCCACAGAACTGTATGAGAAATTTTGAGAAGAGTTATTTCTCCCACTAAAATTGAACAGTATGGGTTTGGTTGCATTGATTTAATTTATTATGTGTTAGAGTCTGTTGTTGCTTTTTTTCCCCTTTCCTTTTTGGGGAGAGAGGCGATTTAAAATTAAGTCACGCATGAACCACCTGACCAGCTCAATTTTATAATTCAGGTTATGGCATAAAATATAATGTCCTATTTCCTTTGCTGACTCTAGGAGAAGCTTTCTCTCTCAGCCCCATTCACCTTTGTCCTTGGGGTTAGGCCCCTTAGCAGGTGTTGGGACAGACTCACCGGAGCTCATGGGAATAGAAATTACTGGCCTGTACCTGCTGGTCCCAAGGCAGCACTCATTGTATGTTCACAGACCTTTCTCACCCTAGGCTTCCAGACGTGAGCATCACTATTACTCCTTTACATTATGGTGATGCCATGTAAATTTTCAATAAATATGCCTTATCTGGAATTTCCCTCTGCTGGGCGGCCTGCTGTGAGTGTGGAAAAGAGAGATTTGACACAGGAGAGCAATAAACGTTGTTCAGTGGACTCCAAATTCCATTTTCTTAAACTGTCATGAGCTTCTTTGCACTTGAGCACTGGGCTTCAGTCTCCAGGCACACACCCAAAGATGCATCAGGCCTCAGCAGTTCTGTCCATTATAGGAATGTCATGTATTCTAACATTAATTCATCATTTAAAAATATTTATCACCTTTTAATCAGTTTAAGCAGTTATCTTTGTTTTATTTTGTTTTTCTGTTTTTAACAGCTTTATTGAAATTAATTCACATATCATACGTTCATATATTTAAAGTGTACAATTCCATGTTTTAGTATATTCACAGTTATGCAGTCATCAGCACACTTAATTTTAGAATATTTTCATTATTCCCAAAAGAAACCCTGCACTCAGTTAACATCACTTCCTATCTTCTCCCAATACCCCCCCTTAAACATTTTTTAATTGACGTATAGTTGATTTACAATGTTGTATTTGCTTCTGGTATGCAGCATAGTGATTCAGCATATATTCTTTTTCATATTCCTTCCATTACAGGTCCCTGCAAGCCATTGATTATAGTCCCCTGTTCTATACAGTAGGACCTTGTTTTTTCATTCTGTGCATAGTAGTGTGTGTCTAAACAGTTATCTTGAATCATCTGATTCTGGAGCGCAGATTTCCCTCTCCTTCCGTAAAGGGTCATGGAGTACCTGCAATGTTTAGAGGCAAAAGCACGGATGAATCAGACAGAACCCTTGTCTGCTGGAATAGGGGCTAGAAAATTACAGTCTCGTGGCCATATCCAGCCCTGGGGCCATATCGGCCTGCCCACCTGTGTTCTGTGAATAGCATTTATTGGAGCACACCTGTGCACCTGTGGACTGTCTGTGTCTTCTGTGCCACAGCAGCAGAGTTGAGCAGTTACCACAGAGACTGTCTGGTCTACAAACTCTAAAATATTTCCTCTCTGGTCCTTTACAGAAACTGTTTGCTGACTTCTGATGTAGAGGTCAAAGTCTAGGCAGAGAGACAACCCAGACCCCCAGAAGCTCCACGTGCTCCCAGCGAGGGTCGGGCCCCCTCCCGGGGTAATGTGGAGCAGGAGGTGTTTCTGCTGCTTCTTGGGTTCTGCTTCCAGGATGGCCCTGCCAGAACTGTCTGCTCTGGCCTGACAGCGGAGGGGCAGGGACACCGCAAGGGGCCAGGTCTCACTCTCCAGGAGCCACAGGGCTGCAGTTGGGTGCCCCAGCCCAGCCAACCAGAGAGGAGCACTTTGCTTTCCTTTGCCTCTACTGATATTTGCAAAATATCAGTGCCTGTTCTAAGCGCAGAGACAGTGCTACGTGAAGCAAGGGAAAGCCTTGGAGGCCCGGGGGTGCCGCGGCAGAAGCCATTGGCAGCCTTGTGTGCCCCCTTTCTTGCCCAGACTTAGGGGATCACTTCCAGCAAACCCCACCCTGTACCAGTCCACTGGGCCTCCTCTGGCGCTGAGGGAGGGCATGTGAGTTGGTGAATGACCAGCTCTCCCTCCCCATCCTCCTAACCTGCTTCTTTAGCTGTGAAACTGGGTCCATACGCCTCTTACAGCTGCATGCAGGTGAAATGGAAGCAGTAACAACAGCAGCAGTAATAGTGAGTGTAATTATTGAGAGTAACTATGATTCCTTTGAGGCTTAGTGCATGCCACTTACTTGGCCTCCATCAGGGGTTGGCTTGCAGGCCACTCAACCCATCGCAGGGTTTTTTTGTAATATTGTATTGGAACCCCACTGTTAATTGCCTGCGGCTGCTTTAATGCTCTCACGGCAGAGTCAAGTCCCTTTGGCAGGCACTGTATAGCCTGCAAAGCCTGAAGTCCTTGCTGTGAGGGCCATTACGGAAGAAGTTCATTGACCCCTGGCCTACATCATCTCATTTAACCCTCTCACCCCATCTTTGGGGGAATGCTGCCATAAGCCCGTTTTGCAGCTAGAAAAGCGAGTGCAGAAGTTAAATGTCAGGCCCTCCTAGCAGCAACTCAGGGGCCTCACCTCCACATGAGGGTAAAACTCTCCTCCTTTCCAGGTTGCTTAGCACCGTGGGTGTGGAGGTGTTTCTGGAGCAGAGCGGCGCAGAGGAAATTCCCTGTCTCTGGCAATGAGGGTGTCCTTCTACCTCCACATGCAGGGAGCGCACCTTTCTTTTGTGTGTTCTTGTAATTTTATTTATTTTTGTTGAAATATGGTTGATGTACAATATTATATAAGTTACAGGTGTACAATATAGTGAGTCACAATTTTGAATGGAAATATACTCCATTTATAGTTACTATAAAATATGGACTATATTCCCTGAGTTGTACAGTATATCCTTGTAGCTTATTTTGTACCTAATAGATTGCACCTCACTCTCCTACCCGTATGTTGCCCCTCTCCCCTTACCTCTCCACACTGGTGACCACTAGTTCTCTATATCTGTGTCTGCTTCTTTCTTACATTCGCTAGTTGGTTGTATTTTTTAGATTTCACACATAAGTGATAGCATACAGTATTTAATACCCTCCAAGTCCATCCACATTGCTGCAAATGGCAAAATTTCATCCTTCTTATGGCTGAATAGTATTCCATTGTTTATCTATACCAAGTCTTCTTTATCCAGTCATCTGTCATTGGGCATTTAGGTTGTTTTCATATCTTCGCAATTGTAAATAATGCTGCGGTGAACATTGGGGTGCGTGTACCTTTTTGTATTAGTGTTTTTGGTTTATTTGTTTGCTTGGTGTTTTTTGGGGGGTTTTTTTGGTTTTTTTGGATATATTCCCAAGAGTGGAGTTGCTGGGTCATATTGTAGTTCTGTTTTTAGTTTTTTGAGAAACCTGCATACTATTTTCCACAGTGGCTGCACCATTCACGTGGCATTTATTTCCTACTTTGAGAGAGACAGAGAGAAGGGTCAGTGTCCCACCTGCATTGGCTGTTTCTTAAGTAATTTAATTCGAAATAATAAATATGCCATTGTGGCATATTTGGGGGCAGCCTGCCTTGAGCCCCAGAGGGAGATTGATGTAAAAACCATCTCTCCTTTCCCTGGCCTTCTGCA
Organism: Vicugna pacos; assembly: GCF_048564905.1. Lineage (NCBI taxonomy): Eukaryota > Metazoa > Chordata > Mammalia > Artiodactyla > Camelidae > Vicugna > Vicugna pacos. The sequence goes on along the minus strand of NC_133005.1, from coordinate 32,179,550 downwards.
GGTACAGGGAGAGGTTAGTCCTTCACACAAGCAGGGTACCCTGAATCCCCTGTGGTGATTCACAGGGAGGTGCTGCTGAGGTGGCAGGGGGTGGGTGGGGTCGGGGGTGGGGTGGCAAGTCTGAGGGGCTACCCCGGGATCCTGCCCAGAGACCAGCAGGTGAAACGGTACCCTCTGTGTCCTTGTTCCAATACCTGGCTTTCAACCACCAGGGAAAACTCCTGGAGACCAGAAGGGAAATGCAGACCTTCCCTCCACCTTCTTCTATACACTGTATCTGCTGAGCTCTTTGTAAATTTGGGGGTAAAATTACCTTATTAATCTTTCTTTTGTAAATACCACTGTGAAAGAAGGGGATATTGCATTCACTCATCTTTTCATTATTATGGTAATAGCTTTCAATTTATAACTAATTACTGCTGCTCCTTCTTAACCTGGCCTTTATTAGAAGCGAGGAGAAATCCAGGAGTGGATTCCATCAGGTAGGAGTCTGTGTGTGGATGGAGGAGCACTTCCCTGGGGCAGCATCTGAGGGTGTGATTCTTGATGAAGGTTTATGGGTCTGGTGGCCCCGAGATCTGTTCCCTCTGCATGCAGGCGGGGGATCAGGCTTGGCTGTCCAGCTCTCAGGAGGGGATTGGCACACAGGGGTAGAAGGCAGCCATGGCAGGGAAGCAGGGAAACATCCAGAAACCACCCCTTGAGAGGACTAGGGGAGAGATCCAGAGATATTCCAAAGGGAAAAAACAGGGCTCGTGGTCGGAGACGTAATTCGTATCTTCAAAATAATTTCTACTTGGACCTAGACTTGTTCTCTGGGTCCCCAAGGAGAGAACCAAGAGAAATGGGCAGTGGTTACAAGGTGGCAGATTTGGATACATTGTGAGAAAGATGTGCCCATGGTTGTGACATTCATAGGTATCTGAAGATAGAGCTGCCTTCCTTGGAGGTCCCAGGTGCCCGCCTGCACACACGCACACGTGCACTACTGGAGACATTCCATTTAGTTTGAGTTTAGTAAAGACCCAGTGGCTCAGCATGAATTTTATGGATGGAAAGTTGGACCAGAGAACCTCCCAGGCCTCTGTGATCCTGTACCACACTCCGAGAACCTGTGTTTGGGGGAAGGTACCCGGACAGGGGGTTGGATATCTAGCTGCAGCCGGTTTTGCTTTTATTTATTGGTATTATTGTGGACTAAAAGCCTCACTCTTTACTGGCAGCCTAATGTAGGCCAGGCTTCTGAATTGAGAAGGCTTGAAAACATAGGAGGAAAGGGAAGTTCCGTAATGACATGCACAGATCCTCTTTGATCTCAGGCGTGATTCAGAGCCCAGGCCCTCCTGCTCTGCGGGGGCTTTTCAGATAAGAGATTCCAATTTCCCTGTGGACTTTTCTGGAACTACAGAGTCATTAGCTTTTCCCTGTTTATCAAGCGAACATAAATAGGTACAGAAATGATTTCTCTTCTCCCTTATGGATTAATTATATACACTCCCCACCCCCCTTCAGATTCATTAGATTTATTTGCTACTGTCTTTTCTATGAAAAGATTTGGAGCACTGAGTGAGGGGCATGGAGAAAATTCGCCTCCTTATTGAGGCCGTGTTGCCTCCTCCAGGGCTTCAAAGCAGCCCCTTTCCAATGCTGCCCCGTGCAAGTTTCTGCAGTGATGGGGATGTTCTATACCTGACCCACCCAGTGTGGGAGCCACCAGCACCGTGGGAGCACCAAGCCCTTGAAATGTGGACGGAGCAACCAAGGAACTGAATTTTTGGTTTTAATTCTGCGTTGGTGGGGGTCCAGGAGGAAGGAACACGATTCTGGATTGACCACAACCACGTAGGTTGTGTGATCTCAGGGAAGGGACACAACCCTCTGAGCCTTAGTTACCTCAGGTGTGAAGTGGGAGTAACAGTGAGGATAATGTGTGGACTAGGGCCTGGTACAGAGTTCTCCTGCGTGGTACCTGGGATTATTTTTGGCCATTTCCCCCCCAAATCTCATGCCACCTATTGGCCAGTCTTCATCGAGTCAGGCCTCTGCTCTCCTCCAAGGCAAGCTCAGCCTTGGCCAGGACGGGGAAGAAGGTTGAGAAGAAAAGCCTTTGTGGTTGAGGAGGTGAGTTGCCTGATGCAGAGACTGACAGATGGAGAGGGATTTCAGCAGCCTGTGGCTCAGAACGCCAGGGGTGTGTGAGAACCCAGCAAAGGGCAGTAGAGGTTTTCTTCTCCAGAGAGGCCCATGGACCGTCCCTTGGATCGGCCTGCCCTGCCTTTGTACTGAGGTGTTCAGGTCTGTCTGAGATTAACACCAGTGTCTACAGGAAGAAAGCAGACTTCTCAGGTGGATGCAGCTGAAATTGAATTTCAGTCTGATTCCACTGTCACTTGGGCAGATAACGTTACCCCTCTGAGCCTCCGTTTTCCTGTCTGTCAGGAAAGAACCTACCACAGAGAGTTGTGTGAGGATTCAGTGATATGATACAAAAATGTAGCGTGATGCCTGGCCCACAGGAAGCGCTTAGTAAACGTTAGTGGCAGCGGTTGGCCTCCGTGACGGCGTGTCGTGGGTGCTGGCGCCTGCCTCCCAGACTCCCCCTTCAGGACCCAGCACTCATTCCTCAGCTGCTGAGAGCATTTCCAGCTGATGGCCCACAGCTGAGTCCTTTCCCCATCATTGCCCCCTGTGGAAGGGAAATACCTTGTCCAAGACCACACCCCCTTCCTTGGGGGGCCCACATCCAGTGACCGCTTGATGTGAGGGTACAAGGGTCTGATACCTTTGCCATGGCTCAGGACAACTCACACGGGCCATCCAAGGTACGGGGCTCCCTGGTTGAACAGCCGAGGCCTCTGTGTGGACTGCATAGCAGTCCGACTTCTCCTGCTGCCCCGTCCGACCGCCTTCACTCCTTTCCGGGTGATGTTGCCAAGAGCGCTCCCCATTAGACCTCCTGCATGCGCATCTTTTTCTGAGTCTGCTTTGCAGGGAACCCAATTGAAGACGGAGTATGTGCTTTTTCCCTTCTTCCATTTGAGATTTGCTGTTCTACATGTGCTAATCCCAGAGAGAATTCCTTTTTTTTTTTTTCTGACTCCAAAACCCAGCCATATTCCCTGTTCCACACTGCCTCCCACGGCTGGATGACTTCACTTCCGTGCTTAAGAGCCTCCGTAACCCCCAGGGTTAAGCCCAGTGTCCTTGGCATGGTCATCTAGGTTCTTTCCAACCTGATTTCAGTGGGTCTTTGTGGAATTGTTTTATCTAACTCCTCCTCTGTCCTTCCTAAACCCCATCCTCACTGAACAACGGAGGTAGGTTTGTGCCATTGCACATGCTATTTTTCTCTGCCTGAAATGTCCTTTCCCCATTTTTTTGCCATTGGAATGTCATTTCCTTTCTTCCTTGGCAGGAAAACCTCTATGCTTCCTCTCAAATTCACCTCCAGTGTCAAAGTCGTTCATTCAACCTTATTTATTTAGGGAGCGTTGTGTATGTCAGGTATCTCTAGAAAGTCCTCCCTCTCCCCAGGTGGAGGAGATAGAGATAGAAACTGCCTCCTCCAAGCTCCTTGTAGCAGCACTGACTACAGTGTATCAGATGTATCTATGTAACGTTACCATCTTCCCATATGTCTGCCTGTCATTTATACTTCATGCCCAACCCAGTGCCTGCCACATAGCAAGTGCTCGATTCATAAAGGGTCCTTGCTTCATGGATGGTGCTCAGTTCATAGCAGGTGCTTGGTAAATAGCAGTGGAGGGAAAAGGAGAAAAGGGAAGATGGCATTTTTGTTATCATATGCTAGGTTATGCGTCTATAATAAGTGGCCCCTGAATATCAGGAAACTGTAACCACAACAGTTCATTTTCATCTCTGCTACAAATCCATCAGGAGTTAGCTGTGGCTCTGCACTACGTGGCCTTTAATCCACTACTCAGTTTGGTGGGAAATAGGTGGTCTGTGGCACAGAGAAAAGACTGACATGGAAAACCAGGAGCCACTTGGAAATGATATGTGATTGCCCACATTTAACGGGCCAGTCTAAGTCGCAAAGCCACTCCTGAGTTCAGTTAGGGTGAGTGTGTATCGTCTTCCATTAGGAAAGATGCAAGAAATCACATGGCCAGGTCTCCTACCCTCTGGGCAGGGGCATCTAATCTTCCAGGGAGAAGTACCCCAAGTCGCATGGCCAAGCTTAATATCAATGGGGTGGGATGAGGTGAAGCTTGTACCAATACAATGTATGTTGTACCAATACAACATACCACAGAAGGAAAAGGAAAATAGAAGTTAACTGACTAAAGGGTCTTTTGGAGTCAGTTTGCAGAATGCATGGTCATTGAAGGTAGGAGAATGAAGCGCTATGTGGTGCTTTTGTTTCTGGAAGCTGTCATTCTTGGGTGTGATGCCAAAGCCTCCTCTGCTGATGCTGGTGATGACAGCAAAGCACTTCTAATCACGGCTGTCCATTGGTCTGTATGCACGACTTAACTCTATATCACCGGCAGTCGGTGGACCGTGGAGACACTTGATGGATGGCTGCTCTGTGTAATTTCTGGGACCTGTAACTTGTTTGGAGCTCTCAGGGCCAAGACAGCATGACTACTGTACCATCATGGCTTTGAAACATGCCCTTTTAAAGACTTGTTTCAATCCGTCACAGGAAGGAATAAGTTACGGAAGGAGCTGAGAATCCTGGCAAGGCAGATCTCATGATTTGGAGATAGAATTCAAAGCTTGCACCTCAGCGCACGCTGCTGAGAGGAGGAATTGATGGATGATTGCCCCACTCTCATCCCTTCCTGTTCTAACCAGAAGATGCACAGCTTTGTTGGTTGGGGGAATCAAAGAGCTGATGCATAGAGAAATGACCATGAGAAGTCTGACACTGTGTCTTCCTGACTCTCTGCATCCTCTCCTGCCATCCACCACCTCCCTCTGGGTCCATTTCACATATTCCTTCTAGCCTGACCCCAGTTTCAGTTCTTGTCTTCCTCTCAGATTTGGCATTTGCTGGAGGTTTTCTCAGGCTTAGCCTTTGCTGCTTCTAAGGCATTTGGATCAAATTTGACTCCCTCTGCCTTCAGCCCCTAGGGATCTGTTACTTTTGCTTCAGGCTGTAGGATGCTGAGGCCAAAGGAAGTCGCACTCAGCATCTCTTTTGGTGTTCAAAGGCCTTTTACTGGAACTTCATCCTTAGGGACACTTCATGACCCCAGCTTGTCTGCCCTGAAATGTCAGACCTCTGGAGGGTAAGACTGTGCTGCTGAAATCAGTTTAAAAAGGGATCGATTTTATAACATTCAATTCCTTCTTTCAGGATGAGGATAAACCATGAGCGAGGACAGTGTGTGCAAGATGGTGGAGGCTTCCAGAACTACAGTGAATGAGAGGCTGTATTTTGCTTGTGACAATTTAGGGGAGTTTGAGTGTGAGATCTGTTTCCAGGGAAATGTTGTGGTGCATCAAGTTCAAAGGGCAAAGCAGGGGCAAAAGGGGAAGTCCAAGAAGGGATACTTGTGATGACAAATGCTGGAGAGGCTGTGGAGAAAGGGGACCCTCCTACACTGCTGGTGGGAATGCAGTTTGGTGCAGCCACTGTGGAAAACAGTATGGAGACTCCTCAAAAGACTAGGAATAGACTTACCATATGACCCAGGAATCCTGCTCCTGGGCATATATCCAGAAGGAACCCTACTTCAGGATGACACCTGTACCCCAATGTTCATAGCAACACTATTTACAATAACCAAGACATGGAAACAGCCTAAATGTCCATCAACAGATGACTGGATAAAGAAGAAGTGGTATATTTATACAATGGAATACTATTCAGCCATAAAAACCAACAACATAAAGCTATTTGCAGCAACATGGATGCTCCTGGAGAATGTCATTCAAAGTGAAGTAAGCCAGGAAGAGAAAGAAAAATACCATATGATATCGCTCATATGTGGAATCTGAAAAAAAAAAAGAGCATGAATACAAAACAGAAACAGACTCATAGACATAGAATACAAACTTGTGATTGCCAAGGGGAAAGCAGGTGGGAAGGGACAGACTGGGAGTTCGAAATTTATAGATACTGACAGGCATATGCAGAATAGATAAACAAGATTATACTGTATAGCACAGGGAAATATATACATGATCTTGTGGTAGCTCACAGCGAAAAAGAATGTGGCAATGAATATATGTATGTTTATGTATACACTGGAATTTGGCACAACATTATTAAATGACAATAACTCAATAAAAAATGTTAAAAAAAAAACCAAAAAGCAGAGATGCTTGTGTCCTACAGCGTCTGAAGGAGCGTGAGATCAGGCGTGAGACGAGGTACAGTGGCTCATAGCGCCGTGCATGCGCGGTGACTGGGGCTTGACCTTTTTTTTCTCTCAGGCCTGATGGGTGCTGCAGGAACGGGTGTGACAATGTGAAACACATAAATAGTGACTCTTGTTGCTTTCAGGATTTGATATTCTTGCCTCCCTTTTATGTTTCATTAGGAACAAAGATCTTAATTCAGAAAATTTTGGCCTGTATCACGTTAAGGGCCTTTCACTTTCCTTTTAACAGAGGAATCGCTGTTTCTTAAGGAGATGGACAGTACTGGGATAGAAACGAGGATGGGGCTGTGTGCCATTCTTTGGACGTTCAGAAAAGGAGCAGACCCAACTGTGAGATCTGTTCCGGAAAGTGTCTTGTCCCTCATCTCTTGATGGGAGAAATTGGCAACTTCATGCTCTCAGTGCTGTGCAGGCAATATAAATGAGTTATGTGTGGGGTTAGTGTATTAATTTGCTAGGGCTGCTGAAATAAAACACCCGAGACTGGGTGACTGATATAACAGAAAAGAAGCCACCTGCAGGGCTTGCTGTGGTGGGAAGGATGCGGGTTTGGGCCGGAGCTGAGGGGCTCTGGAGAGAAGGGAGGGTGAGGGGAGAGGAGAGGCGGGAAGAAGCATCCTGTGGCCACCAGGTTCTTGCTCAGGTGGCGCTCTGTGTCTCCTCTAAATGAATGTTGACAGATATTTATAGAACATCAGTAAGAAGAGGCACCAAGTAACCAGTCAGCCTGGGGGGAGGCTGCGTGTCTCAGTTCCAATCAGGAAGGCAGGGGATGCAATTGGGAAGTAAAACGGGCTTTCTGGGGCTGGTGTGAGCAGGAAAGCAGGCCAGTGTGGGCAGCCCACTGGGCCCCCAGGGGAGCACCCCTCTGGTGTGATTGTCAGAGGGAGATGGACACTTGGTTTTTCTCTGTGCAGCTCAGTCATGGACCGGGTGCCTCTTCCCAGCACACAGACCCTGCCCAGAGCAGCAGGAGCTGTGTGCTGAAGCCTCCCTGGTGTGGGCTGCTGCAGCCCTCCATCTGGAGCTCACAGCCAAGGAGCACCGGAAAGGATGCTTCAGGTCACGTCAAAGTCGCTATGCAAAATAGGTCAACGTTATTCAAGCAACAGACGCCGAGCCATCAACCCTGTTTGGGAAGCTGGCTCATGGTAGAGGTGTAGGGCAGTGTTCCTACAGGGCGGACACCGGTCCTGCAGACTCAGAGTGGCAGACATCTCAGTAATCATCAGGCACAGAAGTGGTTCTCAGCGTGAGGCAGTTGATGGCAAGGTCAAGGTATCATTTCTCCTTCTTTTAGAAGGGACAGGTTGCAAGGTTGCACGGACCCACCCTTTGCCATGAGGAGCTTTGCCTCTGTGCTGTCTTGCTGTGGCTGGGCATCTTGAGTGCCCTTGGGCATCAGAGTCCAGTTGCATCCTTCAAGTCACCCCGTTGTGGGTCCAGTGACGCCATGTTGCAGACTCTTCATACACAGCCCCAGCCAGGCAGAAGTCAAACCCTGGAACTGCCCACCTCCTGGCATCTCTCCCTCCCCACACTTGGCCTCTTCTTGCCCTTTGTAACCTGCTCTGATATCCATCCCATTAGGAGCTTGATGCCACATAACTTTATGCTCATTGCTTGCTACCTGCCCACTGATGGGGTGGGACTACCCTGGCTTCTCTGAGGTCAGGTGTGGCCGGTCCCCTCTGCCCCCACCTCCTCTGTGGTGGCCAGCCAGTGGGATGTGCTATACAGACTCCCCTCTAACTCCCCTCTTTCCATAGTACTCAGCTCTAGGAAGCGGCTGCCCTTCCAGGTACTGTCTTGCCTCAGTTTCTCCTCAATATGCAGCTTTCGGGAGGACAAAGACAGACTGTTCGGGGAGACCACAGAAGCCAGAGTGCAAGGTTTACTCACCCTCCCTGTGTTGGGGGACCCTTGTGAGATCTCCCTCCAGTGCAAATATTGAACCCTTTGCCCCCAGTTCCAAAACTTTACGTGCTGTATGTCATCCATTCCACCATTCATGCACAAAGTTTATTCCCCGAAGTTACCTGGTAAGATGGACCCTGCTAGTTGCTAACCCAGTGGCCATTCTTCCCTTATTCCTCCCTAAAAAAAAGTCACTGAATTTGTTGCATAATGTGTCTAGTTTAAAAACTGCATTTCCCAGCCTTCTTTGCAGGGCAAGTGACTGTGTGACCCAGCTCTGGCCAGCGAGATGGAAGGAGAAAACTGCGGGGTGAGTTTTCCAGGAGAGATCACTAAAAGGGAGGCCAGCTCAGCCAGCTCCTGCCTCTTCTGTCCTGTGTCTGTCCCTTCTTCCTGCATGGAGCAGGGACGCCGTGCTGGAGGCGGAGCGGTCCCCCGTGACAGTGAAGAAACCACCGGGAAAAGAGAATTGCAGACCTCCCAGCCTGGCAGCCTTAAGCCTTTGACTCAATGGCAGCAGACTTTTTTTTTTTTTTTTCCCCTGTACATTTCACTCTGTGAGAAAAAATCTAACCCTAATTGTTTAGGCCACATTATTTCAGTTTCTGTTCAAGCTGAGTGCTCTTGTTGAGATTTATACCTAGTAACACTGCTTCACTTAACCATCTCTTATCTCCTCTGTTAGGCATAGATTTGAAAGGACTCTGGCCAGGATGAGTTAGGGCCCCCGAAATTTGCAACAAGACCCCCACCCCAACTCACCCACACAGCACAGCCTTCTCGCCTCCAAGTGGAACCTTCTCATCTGGTCCTGGTTCCCTGCTCTTCTGAGAGTGTGACCAACTCCATTCAGCTGGATTCATATCTGTTCTTGGATCACACATGCTGGTTGGGCTCCAAGGTGGGATTTAGGCGAAAGTAAGCAGGCTCTTGCCTTTGGGGGAAAAGTGCAGACTTGTCTAGAGCCGCAGACTCAGCGTTTACAGCCGCAGTTCTTTGAACAAATTGAGCTAATGCGTGTCTGGGGAGAGCCCTCCCTGGGACCTCTTTCTGCAGCCTCTTGGATCAGGTGAGGTGGGTGTGGAGAGGTGGGTTTGCTCTCTGTTGGCTTACTTCATCAGGATCCTGCGGTGTCCTCTGTGTATTCGCTGTGTGCTCTTGATTTCAGTGGTACTCTGGGTAAGTGGTTTCTGCACAATATCCTTGAATCTGGTTGGTCAGCAGCCTGGGGTATCTTTGGTCATCTTCAGGGCTGCCCGGAAGAGCTGGGTTCACATCTCAGCTCTGAGCAGGTGTCTGAGATTCTTCAGTAAAATAGACGTCATCGTCCTTAACAGGACTGTTCTGAAGAGAGGAGAGGCTTAAAAGCGCAAAAAACGAACCGGGCTTTCAGTACATAAATGGTAGACCCATCTAACTTTGGTTTAAAATAGGTCATGGTTCCTTGAACATCTCAGAACATAATTAGGTTTCATTTAATTACAAATAAATGGATACCATGTGAATAGTGTCTGAGATTGCCAGCTCCCTTGGGGCAGGGAATCCTTGATCAGAGGGGATGGTGGGGCCCAATGGGGCTGCTGTGGGAGGGCGTGCTTTCCACGTTCCGTAGGGTCCTATTTCAAATCACAGCTGCTGAGTGCTTTTTTTTTTTTTTTGGTTGCTGTTGTTATGGAAATAGCTTTTCTTCTATGAAAATAGAAGTAACAGGTACTCATTGTTTGTAAGTAGTGGGTAGTGCCTGGAGGGAGAAGCAAGTCTTCTGTAATCTCTGCCTCTCCCAGTGGGACCACTGTGGCTTGTTCATAGCTGGGCTTCCAATTCTCTTTCTTTTCCTCTTTTTAATTTATTTTTTTGCTTTTTTGAGGGGAGATAATTAGGTTACTTATTTATTTTTAGAGGAGGTACTGGAGGTTGAACCCAGGACCTTGTGTGTGCTGAGCATGCACTCTACCACTGAGCTATACCCTCCCCCCTCCAATTCTCTTTCTTTGTATTTCATATAAATACACACTCACAGACATGTGTTGTTTATAAGGGATCATAACATCTCTATTTTCTGTGTTTTTCTTTTGATTGTCTTTCTACGATAGTTCATACAGATTTATCTCCTCCTTTTTATTGGCTGTTGTATTCTGTTGCCTGGAGGCACTGTAATTTACTCAGTACCCAGTTGTAGGACGTTAAGAATATTTCCATTTTTTATTGCTCTCTCAAACAACACGGTGAGGCATAACCTTGTCCCCATGTCTGTGTGCAAGCATGCATATAATTCTGTAGGATAAATTCCTAAAAGTGAAACTCTTGGGTCAAAAGTAAGGTGCATTTGAAATTTTGATGAGTATTCGGAAACTTCCCATTGGGGATCGTAGCCATGTCCACGCTCGCTTGTCAGTTCTTTAAACTCCTGATAACAATGGGTATTTAATCTTTGCTAATCTCACGGTTGATAAATGATGTTTCATAGTTTTAATTAAAATCTGGAATACTTGAAGGGTTGTTTGGTTTTTTTTTTTTTTTTGGCCTTTTTTCTTCTTTGTCTTGTGTAAGTGCTTTTCCATAAATTGCTCGTTCAAGTTCTTTGTCCATATTTTCTTTTAGGGTACGAGACTTTTTTGTTGATGGAGAGGCACTCTTCGCATTTTAAGGACACGAACCTTTTGTCATGTAGATTGCAGATATTTTCCCTATTTTTCATTTGTCTTTCAATCATGTTTTGCGATACAAAATCAACCCCCTTTTTTTTTTTTTACATTATGAAAACAGTCGCCCTTTCTCTGTGTGTTTCATGTCATACTCAAAGTAGTCTCCTCGTCCTCCAGCTCAGAGACAGACTCCTGTGTTTTCTTCCAGGAGTTTCACGTCTTTCTTTTTGCACTTAATTCTTTAATCCATTTGTAATTTGTTCTGAGTGTGGTGTGATCTGGGGATTGAACCTGATTTTTTCCAAATCGTTTAGCCAGTTGTGAATGTTTTCCGTAGAAGAATGGCCACAGAACCATTGGTCTGCTTTCTGTCTTAGCCCTTGTGGTGTGTGAGAGGAAGTCAGCTCTTTAGATAGATAAGGTGGTAGAAGGACTCTGGACTGAGACTTTAGTGTCCTGAATGTGCATCAGGCTGTGAGCCCTTGGGCAAGTCAATCAGCCTCTCTGAACTGCAGTTCCTTCAGTGCAGAGGTAGTCATACCTAAAGTGGAGTGTAGGATTAAATTAAACACAGAACATGATAGCCCCTGGCACGTCCAGAGATGTTAGGCAAATCCTCTCTGATCCACTTTTCTAACTGCTGTTCTGAGAAGGCCCCGAAGAGAGTGGATTGCCCAGTCCTGGGGCATCTGGGTCCTCCCCAGCCTCAGGGTCTCCTGTTCCTGCCAGCAGGCCTCCTCCGCTGGGGTCTGCCCCTCGCTGTGCTCCTGTCTCCATCCTCCATGTGGGACTCTGGCATCAGCCAGCTGCCTGCTGACCCACCTCTGGGACCCAGGGCATTTATTGCTCAAGATGGGTTTAGCAGGAGTGCTGGCAGATGGCAGTGGATCTGGAAGTCTGAGTCTGGAGCTCTTTGAGTCCTGCTTTCCTGCCAAGAGAAACCTGGTCCGTCCTTCCTTTGTACTCTTGGCAGCCTTTGGGCTAATGGGTTGGCCACAGGTGTGGGCAAGATGAGGGGAGACTTGGAGGGTGGCGAGGGAGGAAGAGAATCTTGGAGAGACAGACACATGGAGATCCAGGGAAGAAAGAGATACTGCAAACACGTCAGAGGAGGAAGGGAAAGGGACAGAGACAGAGACAGACAGACAGACAGAGAGAGAGAGACAGAGGGTGAGACTGAGGTGTCCAGGAAGAGGGGGAGAGACACAGTTCTATAGAAAAAGGAAGGAAGAGGAGGGGAGAGGGATAAACAGGGGGAAAGAGAGGAAGGGGCAGACAGGGAAGTGCCTAGAAAGGGAGAACCTTACCCTCAGTGCACAATTGAAGGGGATACCAAAACCTCAGCCACCAAGTAAATAATATTTTAATGCTGGGTTAAGAAAAATCAAATTGGCAAACTACAGCCCTCAAGTTGGCCACCAGTTCTTGCAAATGAAGTTTTATAGCAGGGATGGGGTCGGGTGCGGTGAGGGAGGGCGTGGTACGGGGTCAGATCCTGCCTTTACACACGTTGTTGATTCTTTCTTCATTGTGGATATTTTTGGTATTCGTTTTGATTTTTAATAATATTACCTGAAGGTGATACTTATTTTGGTGACAGTTTTTTAGGCACCTCCTTAAATTTGTGCCTCACTGACCTCATCCTAGCCCCTGTTCTTTGAGAGAAAGAGGGAATTACACTGGGAAAACGAGAGGAAACCAGGGAGAGCCTGATGGGAAGAGAGGAAAAGCAGGGAAGGTGCGAGGAGGTGTTGTGGGGAGAGAGAGACAGGAGTGAGAGAACAAGAAGGGAGGGAGAGGTGGAGGGAGGGGGCAGTGAAGCAGCTGGACAAGTGAGCAGACGGAGGGCAAGCAGGGTGGGAGGAGGGGCTGGCTGATAAAGGCAGAGGGGAGGGAAAGGGGAGACTAACACCTGTTAGAAAGGACAGAGACTGGGAAGGGAGGCGGAGGAGACAGAGGGAGGGGGGAGGAGAGGGAGCGAGGGCCCAGGAACAAGATGGAAAGAGGCTGGCCGGAGGCAGTAGGAGAGGCAAAGGCTGATGGCAGAGCCAGGACCGTCCTTTTGGGCAGCGGAGTCAGCCAGCCTCCAGTTCAGCCGTGCTTGGAGCTTTAGAGGAAATGCTGTGAGGGCAGCGGGCCCAGTGTGGCTCTTACACCTCCCCTCCCCGACTCCTGGACCTTTATTTAGCTGATCCGCAGACCTCCTTGGACAGCAACTAAGAGAGAAGTGGGCAGGGGGCTGTCAGGTCTGTCAATGCTCAGGAGGGAACAGGGGACACTGTCAGCTGGAGGATGGCTGGGCTCTGGCAGAAGGGACACCTCTCAGTGCTGGTGTGCAATGACTTCTTTTCCTTTTGGGGGAGAGTTCAGTGTACATTTATTCATTCTGTGAATCTTTCTGATTTGGGTATAATTCCCCAGATCTATTCCCATGTTACATACTTATGTCTCCAAAGGAATCTGCTGACAGGTGGCTTATAGGAGTTGCAAAGCGGAAGAGTTTGGTACAAAGATTGTCCCCAGCTACAGGTGAAAAACCAACCCTGTAGCCTGTGCCATACGCCTAGGAAGGTAAGGCAGAGGCACCGCGGTTCAGGACTCGGCACCTTGTCCTTTCCCACCCCAGCAGCTATCCCTGTCTCTGGACACCCTCTGTGTGATCTTTTTGATTTGTGCCCTTTTTTCCTGCAGACCTAGACCATAGAAAACTGGGGGGTGGTTATTCGTCGAATTGTAGTATCCGTAAAATACCGCTTGGCCCTCCTTGATTTATTGCTGCTCCAAGGAAAAGCAAAGAGAGTGGGTAACACTTCTGAGGACCTACAGTGTTCTGCTACGTAAGATAAGAGTTATCACTCTTCTGCAGATGTTGGGAGTGAGGCTGGGAGACTGAGTAACTGGCAGTCAGTAAGAGGCAAGGCTGGAATTTGAACTCAGGTCTGTCAGACTCTGCATCCAGTGTTGGCTTCCCTCTGCCTCTCTGTCTTCTGAGAACCAAGTACTCCTGGGTCTTCGTGTACAAGGTCCAAGACCGTGCTCTTATGGCACCTGGTGTTCTTGTGTTAGTGTCACAGTGGGACCGGGCAAGGAAAGGTTTTACAGGCTATAAAAGAGAAATATTCTATGGTCACAGTGGAGAGCAGGCATTGCTCCCTTACTGAATAGGACACAGGGGACTACAGAGGGGTGTGCATCCTGAAGGGCTTAGGTTGGATGTGGAAAGCTGCCCTTTTCTTTTAAAGGATCTTAGGACTTACAACTTGTGTGCAAGTGCTTAAAAATGCATAAGCCCCCATTTCCACATCCCTTATACTGTTTGACATGCAGAATGTCATATTCAAAAGCAAATTAGTCTGAAATGAGTCCTCTTTTACCCTTTTTATTTCCAAAATCCAGATTTAGAATTTAGGCTCATTAATATGCACAAACACTGCTTGGTTGAGCCTGTTTTAATTTCTCTGTGTGCTTTGTAAACAAGAATTACAAAGACGTTTGAATTTTCATGGCAGATTTTGGAGTAGTGTATACATTCGGGCCATTATCACATAATAAATAAATAACCCCCTGAAACTCAATGTTGATGGTGCCATTCCCGGAATCTTGATTTTTTTATTCTCCTCATAAGTGTCTTGTGACTACGTGGCTTTGGCTTTAGAAGCCACTGGGGGGGTCTGAATGTGACTGAAAAAAATAATGCTTTGCCCCTCGGTGGGTGTCCATTTGGTGCACATATGCCAGCATTAGCACCGAGGGGAATGAAACCTCAGCTTGGCTCATGAGACTGGGTTTGGAAAAACACCCCATTTATTAAATCTTTCACTAAACGGTGACAGTTGTAGGCATTAGTTACTCATGGTGTCTGCCAAGTGAGCTGGAAGTGTGGGCTTATCTTGTTCTCTGCAGATAACAGAGCCTTGCAGAGGAAGGTTCCAGCCATCAGAGTGAGTGGCCAGGAGTCAGGACAGGGAAATGCCGTGCAGAGAGCAGGTCCTTAAAGAGAGCTCCTTTTCCAAAAATGAGAGGGACAACATGCGTTTTCCCTTGATGCAACATGGCGCCAGGCTTTAATCATCTCTCTGTATCAGGTTCTTGAGGGAAGGAAATGTGTCCAGCTGGTAACAAAAGAAACAACAATAACTAGTATACGTATTGAGCATCTTCTGCTAGGCAGTGACCTCCGTTGCCTTATTCTTGTTATCCTTATTCCTCACAACAGCCCCTTGAGACATTTACTGTTACTCTCCTCATGCCACAGATAAGGAACATAAGTACTTAAGGAACTTGCCCAAGATCACAAAGCTACACCATGGAGAACTCTATCCCAGCCGTTCTGTGCCTCTCTCTTCCTCACTTATGTTGTATCCTCAGGGCCGACGCAGTGCAGGGTGTAAGACAAGGTGCTCAGAATCAGTTGCCGAGTGAACGAATGAATGAACAAGTCAGGAAAAGCAGTAGACCCCCTTCTCTTCTTCAGACCGTGCTTACCCTGTGACAGCTCCCTGAATCGATGTGTGTCTCCCTAGAGTGTCTGCGGGCTCCAGGAAGGTGGGGTCCCTGAGCAGGGTGGCCCACTCCCAGACGTGTACTTCCACCTGCTCCACGCTTTTCCTTAGTTCCTGCAGCATCTGTTTGTTTAACTCTTATCCTGCATGCAAGTGGACTCGAGATTCAAGCTTATTCATTACTTTATCTATCTCCAGGGTCTGGCATAGCTCCTGGGCACATAGGAGGTGACAGATTTTACATTTTCTTGCCCTAGCTGGTTTGAGAGTTGCTTGTTGTGAATAAAATGCATTAATGGTAGCAGAAATCATTTCAAAGCACTCCATGCTTTGGGGGAGAATTTCATATCTCACACATCAGTCACTGAGGCATATCCACACTGTGTTAAGCCAGGTTTTCTAGAACATGCGTTCTCAGCAGGGGTGATAGTGCCTCCAAGAGGGTGAAATGGGATATTAGGAGGTGAAATGGGATATTAGGGAGTGGAAATTCCTTATTCTTCTTGTGTAAAAGGCGCAGATACACACACAATACATAAGCAGATGTACAGTAGATCTGTGTTATTAAGATATCATGGAGGTGATTAGGAAAAATATGTCTAAAAAGGCTCCTTAGTGGGCACAGTAATGCAGAAGAGGTTGAGAAGCACCGCTTTCTATGCAGAGCCTGAGACGGGGGTTCATGTAAAACTGATTTATTGTGGGATCACTCTCAGGAGAAGAAAGAGGGAAACAGGACAGGGCGGGAAAGACAGTAAAGCAAGGAGGTGTTCTTAGCTGGAGATCAGCCTCAGCCTGATCCCACAGGGAGCCCTGGAGCATGACTTGTACCATGGAGTTGGTTCCATCTTGAGGCAAGTGGCCTTTTGCACCCCCACGTCACTCAGCCATTGACTGCCAGCTGTCTCCGTGGAGGTGAGTGGGTGATGGAGTAATCGCTCGAGTGCTCCTGCTGGCCGAGGAGAGTTCTCTAGAGAAGGCAGCAGGTGTGGGCTTTTAGCAGCCCACCCATAGAGGCTGGGGGTGGAGTACCCCAGCCCAGTAAAGGGGATCTGAGCAAATCCCACCAGCATCTGCTACAGCTCAAAACCTTCCTCCCATGACATTGGAGAAGTCCTCTAATTTCTTCCTCTGACTTTTTAAAATCGTGGTAAAATATACTTACATAAAGTTTACCATTTTGGCCATTAACTGCACAATTCAGTGGCATTAACTAGGTTCACATTATTGCTCAGTCATCACCACTGTCCATATCCAGAACTTTTCTCATCATCTCAGACATAAGTTCTATCTATTAAACACTTTCTCATCCCTCCCTCTGCCCAGCCCCCTGGCAACCGTCATTCTACTGTCCATCTCCATGAATGCGACGACTCTAGGTAACTCAGAGTAGAATTATGCAGTGTTTGTCCCTTTGTGTCTGAGTTATCTTTCTTAGCATAGTATCTTTAAGGTTCTTTTAAAGATACTATGTTGTAGCATGTATCAGAATCGCCTTCCCTTTTAAGACTGAATGATACTCTGTTGCGTGTATATACCACATTTTGGATTTCTGTTTATCAGTCAACGGACACTTACTGTTGCTTCTATCTTTTGGCTGTCGTAATAATGCTGCTGTGAACATAGGTGTACAGATATCTGTTTACTTCCTCTGATTTTATGCTCACATGCATTGCTGTCTTGAGGTGGGGGGAGAACAGTGGGAGGCTCTGATTCACCATTGCATCCTCACTCCAGACATAAATCTCCCCACCTGTCATTGATACCTTTGGTGGTGGAGCACGATGACTTTGGCAGAGGTGGGAGGGGGTCTTGGATTTGGATAGGAAAGGCTCTCCTATTTTGGGGGATTTGCATTTTGGAAGTATTTATAGAAATTGAATTAAAGTTTTAAATTTGATTTTATAAACAATTAAAAGAGGGGAAAATTAAAATTGGTACGGTTTTAGAAGCATTCTGTCTTCATATTCAGCACACAGGACAGACCCTGGCCACTTATTGCTTGGGGTGTTTTCTTAGGCTATACTTCATTCTCTGGCCCCTCTTATTCTCCAGAGCCTACTTGGTGCTTATAGAGTATGTGGGAACATAGTCAGGCTTAGCAGAAGATTTTGAATGAATGAATGAATAAGTGAATGAATGAATCTGAGAGCATGTGAAGGTGGCTCTGCCCTGGATTTGAGCCATCAGCCGGCCGCACGCTCATTTGCTTTCAGAGGAAGCAAAGGGCATCTGCCTAAGGCGTAAGCAGGAGGGTGGTCCATGCTTCCCTCACTCCCCAGGGCTGGGGAGCGGGCTACCTCCAGCACCAGGGACAGCTACCTTGCTCCGTTTCTCTGTCCTCACACAGCCTGAGGGCAATGGAAAAAGAGATGCTTACTTGTTGCCTCTCTCTCAGGGGACTTGTGAAGCCAAATGGAATGAGATCTTCTCAGCTCTTTAATCTCTTAGGAAGAAAGGAATTTTATGAGGATAATAATATGCTGTCCTTGATACGTGAAAGAGCTGCAGTATTCATGGTTAGTAGGGGCATTAATTTTGAAGAATTTTTGTCGTTCTTTTTTTTTCTTCCTTGCAAGTGGTGACTTATGCAACTCTGTGTTCCTAGCTGATGCAACACATTTGAAAATAAAAGTTTGACGATGATGATTTGTTGATGACGGTGCTGCCCACCAATATACATTGAGTGTTGCCCAGTATGAGTCTCTGTGCTGATTATTTTACCTGAATTGTCTCATTTAACCCTCATGACACTATGTGGTCAGTGCCATAGTTATACCAGTTGTATAAGTGGGGAAACTGAGGTCTAAAGAGGTTAAGTGATTTGCTCAAGGTCATACAGCTGGTGAGGCACAGAGTTTTACATTCATGCTTGCAACCATACTCAATGATAAGAATACCCTAATGTACATATAAGCTGAGGTCGAGCCAACCCTACAGGAAGAGAGCTGATTCCCAATGGCTTGTGACAAATCAAGACCTTTTGGAAAGGGTGGCATTTGAGTTGCCCTTGAAGGGCTAGGAGGATTTTAGGGCATCAGAAGATAGAGAAGGGCATTCCAGCATGGGTGATCAGGTGGAGGGGGTGCAGGTTTTGAGATTCAGATATGGCTGGATATTCAGATTTGTTAGGATGGATTGGAAGGCACAGTGGATGGTGTGAGGATGATAAATGTAGAAAGGAAGTTTCGGATTTAATGGTGGAGAGTTGGAATGCTGTGTCTCTCTCTGCCTCCACTGGTGACTGAAGGCAGATATTTACGAAATGGTGGCTGAAATTAGAAGGGAAGTTTGCGGTCGTAAAACAATGACTACCCTTGATGGAGGGGAACTGCACCCCCTCACTGGCTCTCATTTGCAAGAAAAACAATCAGGAAGCTCATCAATTAGTAATTCAAAGGCGACTGAACTTGGATTAGTGGCCTTTGGAATGTGTAGCCCCCAGAAACCCAGCACTGATAAGACATGGCAGAGGTTTTAATCAGAGGAATGGGAGGGCTCCAAGGCTGTCCACAGTGGTCTGAGGAGTTTGAGCTGGGCCTTTGGGGAAGGTCTCATTGGACAGGAAGAGGGCTGCACACTGACCATTCTAGGTGCCGCACAGGACACTGGGTCTTAGTTTCCTAGGACTGTCATAGCAATGTACCAGTTTCTGCTTGAAACACTTGAAGTGTGTTCTCCCACAGTTCTGGAGCCTACAAGTCTGAAATCAAGATGCAAGTTCCTTCTGGAAGCTTTGAGGGAGAATCTGTTGCATGATTCTCCCCAAGCTTCTGGTGGCTGCTGGCAATCCTTGGCATTTGTTTGTATCCTTCTTTGCCTTTTAGGCACATGGCTCCAATCTGCACCTCCATTGTCATGTAGCCATTTTCTCTTTGTGTGTCTTTGTCTCCATTTTCTCTTCCTATAAGGATACCAGCCATGGGGTTAGGGCCCCACCTTAATCCAGTATAACCTCATCTTAACTAGCTACATCTGCAAAGACTCTATTTCCAAATAAGTTTACATTCTGAGGTTCAGGGGACACTGTTTGACCCAGTAAGCATTATGAGCAGAAGGCAGAATGATTGGGTGATTGTTCGCAGGAGGACTTAGCAGGGTGAGGGTGAGAAGGAGATCCTACTGGAAAGCATCTTGGGGACCCGGCTACCTTGGGACTGAATGTCTTTGCAATGATGATCAGTTCCACACTGCTGGGAGTTTGGGGCCTGCCAGCTTTGGTGGAGAGTGACTTGGTGATGGAAGGCAGACTGACAAGAAGTGTAGCAGAGAGCCCAGGTGGGCCATGTGGTGAGAGTTCACAGGTGAGGTCACTGTGATCCGTAGGGTTGGGGCAGTGGGGTTGGGAAGGAAGTGGGGAGATAGGAGGCCTCGGTGGGAGATAGGACGTGGCAGGGAGTGAAAGGGAGTTTTCAAACCTAGGTAACCAGAATACTAAGGAGGAGGAGTCAGTTCTGAGGGAAAAATGGTGAGTTTGGTCTTGGATGCATTGTTAGCGCTGCCTCTGGCAGGGCAGACAGGAGATGTGTATCAGGCAGCTGGAAACGTGGTCTGCAGCTGGGAGGTGCTTTTCCTCTCCGCTCTGCTTCAGTAAACCTGGAGTAAAGGTTACCGAAATGTGAGGAGCCCCCACACTCTGAGGGCTCAGATGAGCAGAATCTATGTAACTGGAGCCACAGTCACAGATGTCCAGTGAATGGGATGAGCCTGGAGTGCGCAAGAGACAAAGACAGCAGGATGATCCTCCTAAAATGCAAACCTGCGCATGTCACACTGTTGCCTACTCTCCAGGGGATGGTCCCAGGACCAGTTGCCCCCAGGGTGATGTCCAGCTCCTTGGCTTGTGTGTAAGGTCCCTTGAGGTCTAGACAGCATCTTACACCGTTCTCCCATCTCCTCCTCACCGCAGCCCCTCTGGACCTTAGACAGTTGGAAGCACACACGGTGCTCTGCTCTCTCTGCGATTCTGCACCTGCCACTCCCCTTTCCTGGAGCCTCCTCTTCAGCCCTCTCTCTCCTGTCCTTCATCACCCCAGCTTAGCATCTCATGGCCTGGAACACTCTGCAAGGCTGGGCAGAAGATGTGCAGATATCAATGAGTGAGTGAACGATGAATGAATGTGTAGGTAGAGAGATGAAATGCTGACTGTTCAGTCTTTTTTTCGGGGACAGCTCTTCTCAAGTTCTAATTTTGCTTTTGTTGAAGAAACATTGGCGCTTCAGGAGCAGAAAACACTCAGGGACCTTGAGGTAGACAGTCTCTGCCCTCTCCCTGGCCTCTTGTCCTTCTTTGCCATTCGCTGCCCAAGGTGTCAGGGTCACTAGCTCAACCACAAGGTGCTAATGGGTGCCTGAGTGACCGGAGGGGCTCCCAGCTTCCTCTGACCATCACAGGACCCGGGAGATGAGCGGCGCAGGGCAGCAGTGGTCAGGAGAGACACCTGTCTTTGCTTCTTTCTTTGAATGTAGCCGCATGTTGAGCCCCTGACCTCACAGAGACTGTGGCCATTACTCCGTCGTTGAGAAGAGTGATTCCTCAAGTCTTAAGAACGTGACAAGGCTGTCACTGCAGCATTTTGCCTAAGGAACTGTAATCGACTAACATTTATTGGCACTGGGCGAAGTTAGTGCTTTTACTTGGATTATGGTATTTCATAATATTGAAATAGGTATTTCAAGAATCTGTTTCTTCACCCATTTTACAGTTAAGGAAACCCAGGCAAAGAGAGGTCGTAACTTGGCCCAGGTCACACAGCTGGCAGGTGCAGGTATCGCCTGAAGTATTAACGACTAGGCTTTAGGCTTTTCTGAGCCTAGAGACTCATAACTCTTCATATTGGTCTGAGGAATGATTCTACCTGTATTTTAAACAGAAAATTTGATCTCGGTGTTAAAGTTGCTAGACAGTGCCATGATGACAAACTGGAAAGCACTTCGGATAGGAAATCTTCCATCGATGCATTTGGATTGTAAGTGGTTTTAAAAGTCTGCAGAGTTCTGCCCAGATATTTTCCCTGCCTTGTTCAAATAGGGCAATTCTCTTGGATTCAGTTGGATAAGCAAAATCTCTAATGAAAAATATTAGTGTTTCTAGATCTTTATCTAAATCATAACATTTGGTACAGTGGCTTTCATTTGCATATCAAAGTTATTGAAAGTGAAGTGATAAATAACTCATGAAGGCAAAAATGGCTCAAGATAGAATAAGATCTGATGCTGCATGTGTTTAAAGTCCAAAAGCCAATCAATATTTCCATTCTGAGAAGCGTTAAAATTAAATGTTTTTCTATTTCCAAGTAAAAAAAAATCGGAGCCCCCCCAAAACACATTTTCTTTTTGAGATGTTGTTGTTCCCTGTGAACCCTTAAAAATTGTCCAAAGGAAGAGCAAAACCACGTAGCTGACAGACACCTTTCACTCTGCTGGATACTGTATTTTCTACTTAAATGACGATGTTTCAAATCTTGAACCTTTAGGTCGACTACAGGATCTCATGAGCTGTAATCTGCTCTCTTTCTGGACTTCTCTTGATGTCAGATTGTTCCAATTGCTATGATTGTTCTGGGCAAGACTCATCCGGGTTCACTTTACGCTGGTGTATGAAGGATTTGTTTCCCTGAAAGAGAATAAGGTACTTTTTTTTACGACCTCCTGGTTGCTTCACACTTACTATTGTCTGCAGATTTCTGGGCAGACTTTACATTGCCAAACCACACCTCACCTCACAGCTTTTTTCTTAGCATACATTTTAATCAGCTTATCTTCAATGTCTGCTTATGTGCCAGAGTGCTAGACTTCTCAGCAAGGGCACGTCTCTCTTCCTGGGGGCCTCTCCTGAGGGATACTCATGCGCTCCTGAAAGTCGGTGACCCCCGGAAACAAAAATAATTTGATTTAGTTCTTTTTGAGAGAGATATAAACAGGTGATTTTGCTCCTCTGACTTGATATTAGTGGGAGGAAACCAAGACAGTTTCTTAAATGCTTCTCATGTATTTTCATATTGTGGCCAATAAAATTGGGAGGGGGGAGGCAGTTCTGGGGAGAGTAAGGGTGACAAGAATGTCAAGTTCAAAGGGAAGTGGAGGGAAGCTGAGCATGAAACATACAAGCAAAGAGAGAAGAAGCTGGAAAAACCAGAGCCCAGTAAGGGGATACTCCAAGAGCAGACAGTAAAAGGGGGCAGAGAGACCCAGGTCTGAGAATTGCAGGATGTGATGCGTTTCTGTAGATTTTGAGGTGAAAGAGTCCATATTAATGATTTTTTTTCCTTGGGTGTTGGGAAGCAGAATAAATTATCTTATGCTATTACCATGCTTTGCATGCTGATAGAATCTCGCGCCATTTTAGCTAGAGCAATCTTCTTTGATTGAGTTATTCTGCTGTCTTTTCAAAAGTATTTGAAAATAAGTTTTTGGGTTTTTTTTTTGGTGGTTACTGTTTTCAGTTGTTTTTCTGGAACAGGGGCTATGTTTACAGATACATTGTGACATCAACACAAAATCGAAAAGATACAAAAGGACTTAACAGTAAAAAGAAACTCTCCCCCTCCTACTGTCTGCCCCGGTAGTAGATGTTGGGCGCGTATCTCACCCCACCCCTTTCGCCTCGCTGGACTGAGACGGTCCTTCTCACAGCTGCTGGGAGTGTTGGCAGTTGAAAGTTTCCTTTCCCGTGAAATCTAAGGATTACAAGGAGAGGCCTGTTTTCTAAAACATTTTAAAAAATGGTGTTTACTTTGCATTTCTGTTTTAAAAAAATGAGAGCACAAGCCTCTTGCTCAATGTCAAAAATTTCAAAAATATGTAGGAATTGGAAAATGTAGGAAATAAATGGAAGAAAACAAACTCATGACGCATATTTTGGGCTATTTCCTCTCTCTCTCTCTTACATATGGAATTGTATGCTTGTTTTAATAAATTTAGGGTTCAACTGTGCACTGTTTTCTTACTCTCCTTTTAAAATATATCACATTAGCATATACTTACTATTCCATTCCATGTATAAACTTATTTAAATATTTCCCTCTTGTTGGGCACATAGACTGTTTCCAATTTTTGCTATTAGAAGAGTGTTGTACACAACATTGTAAAATGATTATGAATCAATAAAAAAGTTAAAAAAAAGAAAAAAAACCCCCAAAACCAACAAACAAAAAAAGAAGAGTGTTGTAATGAAAATTTTGGGATATTGATCTTTATGTACTTCTCTGATTATTTCCTTAGGATCAAGTCCCAGTAATAGATAAGAGAATCAAAAATATTTTTTTAAACATGCTGAAGGTTGTTGACGCCCTGTTCAAAATTGTGTTCACATTTATTTATTCATTTAACAGCGTCTGAATGCTCTCAGCATGAGAGCTAGCTTGCCGGAGATTCAGTGAAGAGCAAAGTTTAGACAGAGGGTCTGCTTTCTGGAACACATATTCTAATGGAGGAGGCAGATGGTGAAAGAGTAAACCAATAATTAGTTTAAAAATGACAGTCAGTTCCTTTTTTTAAAAAAAAAAAATTGTGTTAAGTGTAAAGGAGGAAACAGGCAGGGAGTGGTGATGCCTGAGATGAAGAAGGTGGGTTCGGGGATGCCACTCAGAGGAGATGCTGTGTAAACTGAGACTTGAAGTCTGGCAAAACCTGCTCTGAAAAGAAGAGGAAAGGAGCATTCCAGGTGGTGAAGGGCATCACATGCAAAGGCTCTGACGTGGGACAGAGTTTGGAGCATTCCGCTCTGAGGATGGTTAGGGGCCAGAGCACAAGATGGGAAAGGAAAGGTGGAGTGAGATGGGGTTGGAGAGTGGGTAGCGGCCGGTCACCGTCATGCAGGGCTTTGCATGCCATTGTTGTTGGGAGTCTGCTATTTTGTGATAAGATCACTGAGAAGCCGATGGAGGGAGACCTGGGTGTAAAGCCCAGTTTTAAAAACAGCCCCCTGACTGCTGCGTGAATGGATGCCTAGGAGGGGGTGTAAGTGTCAGGAGCAATAGTGATGGAGGCATCCAGACAGCCAGCCACCTGGGTGTCTGAGCATTGTTTTGAGGACTGTTGGACCTGTTATCAGAGGCATCTAGTCAGCCTTGGACCTCACTTTCAGGAAGCTTGGAGTGATATTTATTATCTGTAAACTTGTGTGTGTTTTACATATAGGACCAAATCCTCACCTAAATTATTCCATTATCGTCATTTAAAATGTATTAAGGTTCCTGTTGCCCCAACATATCTTGGTTTTGGATCCAAAATACTGCAAAATAAATGAAATATTTCTAAATTACATTTTATTCTGCCATTGATATGATAAAAACAATGCATCCCTAATAAATGAACAGGTAATAACAGGTCAAGTGATATTCTTAGATTTTTTTTTTTTGGCCATTCTTCTGTTGATGGACATGAGAGTGTAAACAATGCTGTGATGAAGATTTTCATACATATTTGACCATTTCCTGTGATACACTGTTAAAAGGTGTGCCTTTAAAATAATTATTTATCTAATAAAATGCCCACACAATTGTGTACTACTTTGAACTCCATCACTGATGTGTGAAGGTGTCCATTTCCTGACATCCTTGTCAAGCTGGGATATTAACCTGTCTTTTTTAATGTTTGCCTGTCTGTTGTTCAGGTGAATACATGCCAGTTGGCATTTCTTTTGAGTATTTGTTAAGATCATCTTTACTTATAGGAAGTTACTTTGTTTCATTTGCTAGAACAGAACTTTGAACCTAGTGCCCAAGCTGTAGTAAGTGCTCATTTAATGCTTGTTGGTTGAACAAATGAAGGCATAGACCTATTTTTTGGTCATTTACCTTTCTTTTTGTGAACTGGTTAATATCCTTAATCATTGGAGTGATTGTCTTTTGCTTGGTAAGTTTTAATAGCTCCTTATACATTTTAGGCAATAACCCCTTGTCAGAAGTTTCAAATGTATTTTCTGAGTCAGTCATTTCTCTTTAAACCTTGTTGATAATTTTAGTGATTTTTACAATAGAGATTAAGGAAAAAAAGCTGTCATAAGTATTTCAGCCATTGCCTTGCTGGTTTCTGGCTTGGAAATCATATTCAGAAAAGCCTTCCCCAGACTAAAATGATTATTTTTTAAATATAAGTTCACCCACATTTTTCTTTTCTCCTTATAGAGCTTAGTAACGGACTATTACCATAATCCTGGAATAAACTCCACTTCTTCGTTGTGTGTTATTTATTTAACAAAGTGTGGATTCTTTTTCTTGGGAGTTTTATTTTAGAATTTTGAATTTATATAAAGAGAATAATGTATAGTTTTTTTTGTGTATTATCTGAAAGAATTGTAGTGGTTTTCTTAACATACCTCTGAGAATTGTGATGTTTCCTCTAGCTCTGAAGTCATGGTCTTCAAGCTTGAATTTGCCTGTGAATCACCTGAGGAGCTGGTTAAGCTGTAGGTTCTGCACATGTGGGGTCAGCCTTTGCAATGAGCTCCCAGGTGGTGCTATAAAAATTCATTGAGCTGTACTCTTTTTTTTTATTGTCTAACAACTCTTTTTTTTAACATTTTTATTGATTTATAATCATTTTACAATGTTGTGTCAAATTCCAGTGTTCAGCACAATTTTTCAGTCATTCATGGACATATACACACTCACTGTCACATTTTTTTCTCTGTGATTTATCATAACATTTTGTGTATATTTCCCTGTGCTATACAGTGTAATCTTGTTTATGAGCTGTACTCTTAAGATTTATTTATCGTTATATACATTATGCTTCCAAAAAAAAAGTGTACTTACAGAACAGTAATAAGCAACAGTTGGAAATATTTAATGTGTGTCCCAAGTTATGCTAAGTATTTTCATTTAAGCCTCTAACCTACTTTATTATATATTATATATATATTATAATTACTTAATTATAATTACATAAAGTGGACAACACTTTGAGTAACAAGACCTTAAGTTCTTTAAATTACCAATGCTTGGATTCCGTTCTCTTTTGACAGGCATACACACACACACACACACACTCACACACACAGTCTATATATTTAATTTTATTCAGGTTCTCAAATGTGTCAGCAAATGAGTCTTTGAATTTTTTTCTGTAACTAAATCTCATTTCTACTTTTACTCATTTATATTTTTTCTTTGTTTAGACTGTATCATGGCTTGGCTAGTTTATTGTCTTCTTCTCAAAGAACCAGCTCTTGGGTTTGTTAATTTTGATGTTCTACTAATTTTTTTAAATGAACTGATTTCTGCTTTTATCTGTATTAAGCCTGTCTTCCTATTTCATTCAACTTTTTATTTTCGAGCTTCTTGAGTTGATTTCTTAAATAATTGATTTATTTTATGTCTTGCTCAGTTATTGAAGTATTTAAGGCTGTGAAATTTACTCTGAGAACCCTCTGGCCCCTTTGCGTGTGTTTTGATAGGAGTTGGTTTCATTACTGCTGTTCTCTAGAATTCTGTAATTGCTATTTTCATTTTATTTTTGACCCAAGAATTATTTCCAAGCTGTTGGAATAATTATTTTGCTCTACTTTTGAAATTAATTTCTAGTTTATTATAGCATGAGTGGAGAATATAATCGGTATTATTAATTTCTTTTTTGGGCATTTAATGGGATTTTCTTGGTAGCTTAATGTTGGTTGATTTTATAACTATTTAGTGGGCATTAGGAAAGGAACTAAATTCTTTATTTGTAGTAAACAAAGTATGAATAAACTTTTACATTGACTCTAATAATATTAATCAAATCCCCTGCTTTAGTACTTATCTTCCTACTTGGCTACTACTATTATTTTTTCCATCTCCCCTACTTTATATTTTCAATAATTTAAAAAATATAATATTTGATGCTATGTTATTCAGACCATGGATATTTTGACAATTATAGTCAGCTTTCTGTATCCTTGGGTTCTGCATCTATGGATTCAACTGATAGTAGATAGAAAATATTTGGAGAAAAAAATTCCAGAAAATTCCAAAAAGCAAAACTTGAATTTGCCAAGTGCCAGCAACTGTTTACATGGCATTTACATTGTGTTAGGTATTGTAAGTAATCTAGAGATGATTTAAAGTGTACAGGATTTGCAGATATGCTAATTTACATGAGACTTGAGCATCCATGGATTTGAGTATCCATGGGGATCCTGGATCCCATCCCCTTGGGACCAATTAATCTGAAATTTATTGTGTGTTATGCCATTTGTCAGTTTAAAAATTATCTTTTTTTTTTTTTGTAAAAGTTAGTAATTCAACCTAATCATCTATAAATAGAGTAATCCCTGCTTTCATTTTTTTGAACTTGTTTCTGGTATATTTTTGCCTTTATATATATTTTTGTCTGGTGTATTTTCCATCTTTGAGTTATAGCTTTAGTTTTCTTCCTGATAAACATCATATACTTGTTTTTATTGGTTTTGGATTCATTTTTGAGAATCTCTTACTGCTGAGTTCATCTTTTCTGTGCTATTAGTTTTAATTGATATCTTTGCCTTTAAATCTGTTTCCTGTTTGTTACAAGTATTTATCTTAGCTACAGGGAGGACCTAAAATCACTTATTTTCAACCACCACTTATTTTTTATATTTTAAAAATAATAAAGTTATGTGATTTAAAATGTTTTAACTATATTTTCTGTAATTATTTAGATTTAATTCTACTTCTGAATTTTAGAATCCTTCCATATCACTACTTACTTACCTTTGAAATCTGTATTTTGATTGAGCTCTTGGTTGCTTAGAGATGGCTTTGAGTTGTTCTTTCCGGCAACAGTGTGGTAGCATCAGGCTTCTTGAGTTCTTATATGTTTGAGAATATCGTGATCTTCATCTCTGTCTCCACATTTTCTCCCCTTTTCCTCTCTCCTTCCTATTTCTACATGATCATCTTCTTCCTTTTTCTCTTCTTCCTTTTTCTCTCTTTACACATGGTTGGCTGGGTGTGGAAGAATACCTTCTACCTTGTATCTCCATGGACATTGCTCCATTGTCTTCTGGAATCTAGGATGCTCAGGAAAAGCCTTCCCTTTTTTTCCTTTGTATATCACTGACTAGCTGGCCTACATGCTTGTGCAATTCTTTCATCCTTGATGTGCTAGGATTGCACTAAGGTATTTCTCCATGCTGGTCATTTTTCAGTAATTTTTTTCTAATGCCTGTGAGTCATGTTATTAGTCAGATTTTCTTGAAGATCATGAACTTTTTCTTCTGTCTTATCACTGAGTATAGTATCTATTTTGCTTCCTCAATTCTTTTTTGGGCCCACTCATTCTAGATCCCTGTCTCGTTGTCTCCCTAATTGCTTTTATCAGTTTACCATGTACTTCTGCAATCTGCATCCTTAATGATCTCAAGCTTGTGTTTTTCATTGTTGACTTCGCTTGTTACGCTGTTTTTAATTCTATGGTAGACTAAATTGTTTCTTTAACTTGTTTTCTTAGCTCCATCATGTCACTTTATTGTCTTATGATTTCATATTTTGATTTAGATTGATCATTTTCTTATTTTTTCAGTTTCTTGGAGAGTTCAAATCATTGCTGTCACTTTATTTCATTTTCTAGAATAAATCTTTATAAGAAATATGCTCTTAGAGATGCATACTTATAAGTCATTTAAAATGTTTATTTACATCTTTTTTTTTTTTTTTGGCTGCAAAAGTGTTGCATGAATCTCTTTTCTACCTTTTGTTTCCTTTCAAAGCCATTTTGAATCGAGTATGTATTTTCAGGTCTCCTACTTACCCCAGAATAATCTGGTTGATTTTCCATTAATCTGCAACTTGTTTTCCTAGGTACTATCAAATTCCCCTGTAGCCCCAGGAAGGAGGGCTCTGTCTAAGGTTTATATTCTGTTTTCAGTTGTTTAGCCCTTTGTGAGGTTGGGCAAATGGAAGGGGCTGGGTCTATGGTTTATTGCCACTAGAGAATTTTGCCTTTGTAAGCTTTTTAAAACTTTTTTTCTTTCTTCTCTCTTTTCAATTGTTTCATCATGCCTCATTTGAGAACATAGTGTGGCTCACTGTGGTATGAGATTCCAGTTCAATCCCCATCCCACACGTCCTCCAAATTTACCGGTACTGTTAGGTAATTCCCTTCAAAACAAACAAAAACCCCAGTGAACTATTTATGGCTTCTATTAGACGTGGGCTCAGAGGTATTTTTAATACCCTACCTCCCTATTACAGTTTGCTTTAGTTTTACAAATGACAATTTCAATTACACAAGTAATACTTTCTCATTGTATAAATCTCTGAAGTCTTTAAAAATGCCCAAAGAAGGAAACAAAAGCTTCCTATAATCTCACCATTTGGAAATAATCAGTATTAACCCATACTTTTAGTCTTCTTGTCTGTGTGTGTATATTAGTATAACGTGGATAATATACATGTTGTATGGAAAACTTCTCTTAGCTTAGCAGTGTATTGTGGAAGTTTTCCTATGTAGCTGAATATTCTTCTTCATCATTAATTTCAATGGCTCTGCAGGGCTTTTATTTCCCTCAGACTTGCCTGTGTTTCTTGGTTGTCTACAAAGAGATGCTATGGAGAGTGAACAAGAGGCAAATTGGCAGGAGGTACAAAATTATTCAGGTATACATTTGGAATTGATTTATTCTAGGATGTGGTTGAGGAGGTCGCGGGTGGCTGTGTGACACTTCTCCCTACACACACTCACGCTCGTGTGGACACAGATATCCCCTCAGGGGGGTGCGGAGGGTGGGTGTACACAGAACGTCAGGAGTCCCGAGATTAATCGTAGCTTCCCTCCTCCCAGCCGTGTGACGAGGGACAAGTCACTTGGCCTCTTT
Organism: Vicugna pacos; assembly: GCF_048564905.1. NCBI lineage: Eukaryota > Metazoa > Chordata > Mammalia > Artiodactyla > Camelidae > Vicugna > Vicugna pacos. The sequence continues at coordinate 32,149,351 of NC_133005.1, read as the reverse complement.
GCTTTATTTTCCTCAAGTGTAAAATGGGGGTTGGTAATACCGGCTCTTGCCTGACTGAGCTGTTTTACTCCTAAATAAAATTGAAATGAGAAAATGTCTGTGCATTTGCTTATTGAATGAATAATTCCATATACTGCAGAAGGACATTCTTGGTGGCAAAAATGCATTTAATTCTGCTAACATTTATTGAGCACCTACTCTGTTCAGAGGCTGATACAGGTAATCAATGTAAAGAGGTACCATCCTCTGCTGAAATGGTCTTGTTATGAATGTTTCATTTTTCTCAAATCAGTGATCTTCTGGGTGACAATACTGGCTTCTTCTCATCACTCTGATATGATTAATTCATTCATCATGTTAGACTGATTTAATTATTTATTATGTCGTTTTGTTTATTTAATTTGCATATCAATTGCCAGGGTGCTGCGTATCTCAGCTTACTGCAGAATCATATTAAGAATGATTTTGATGCTGATGCAGCTCCAGTGGTCTCCCCAGGGGCAAAAACTTTTCCGTAATTGAATACTTAGGTGCTGGGACGCAACAGCTAGAAATTTTTTTCCTGACCTGATGTTCAACCTCCTCCTTCCTGCTTCTGTCCAGGGAGACAGTTGTGAATTATGCATTCTCACCTATCCTGTGATCAGTGTTTGTATGTTTTACTTTTCCATAGGATAGCTTTTCCCTTGAGAAACAAGTATTTCAATCTCTCAGTATTTGCCTTAAAGGAAAAGAAACAAGGCTAGTCATTGTTCCCTTACCTATTGTCTCCTGATTCTCTTTTTTCAACCCAAACTAGTGTAGCAGCCCCAAAGAGATATTACGTATGTCCTCATGATTTTATTCCTTCAGCCTCCCATCTTGGAGTAGAAGAAGCACCTGAATCCTTTGTTTACCTTCCTGATCATCAGTGTAATATGAAGTGAGAATGAGGACCTGGGGTTGAATCCTGGTCATGATCCCTATTAGCTGTGTGACTTTGGGAAGTTACTGAACAATACTAACAGTGATACAGCTAACGAGGACTTAACACATCCCAGGCTTTAAGTGAAGAACTTACTTTATTGTCATTTAATAATCTCCCCAGTGTTCCTATTCTGGTTACTATTGCTGCACAGCAAACCACCCTAAAACTTAGTGACTCAAAACTGCTGGGCAGGACTCAGTGGAAGAACTCCTGTCTCTTCTCTGCATTATCTGTTGGGGGAGTCAGACTAGGAACGAAACTAGAGAATGTTTCGTTTGCCTGATTCCTGAGTGAGTGCTGGCAGCTCAGCTGGGCTGTGGGCTTGGGGACTTCTCTCCGTGTATGCATCTTCTTGCCCTGCTTGGGCTTCCTCCCAGCATGGAGCCTGAGTTCCAAGGGTGAGCATCCCAAGGGAATGGCTTTTTCTGACCTATTCTCAGGAGTGACACAGCATCATTTCTTCTATCTCCTGTTTGTGGAAAGGGTCACAGACCCCAGATTCATGGGGAGAGGGCTTTGTTTCTGCATGTTGATGGAGCAGTGGCAAAGTCAGTGTAGAAGACCACGTAGGTGGGAGATGGCCACAGCTGCCTTTAGAAGATGCTGCCTGCCACAACTCTGAGATGGAGGTTTCTCCCTCCTTTCACAGAAGGGTTGGGTAAGTTCTCTGTGGTCACAAGCCTGTGGAATCATTGTGTGGATTTTGGATTCTGTCAGTCTGGCTTAAGAGCACACACTCTTCACCACTAGTGATCATTAGGCAAAAACTTATTGGGCTGTTACTCTGTGTTAGCTGTTTTCTAAAATACTGTCAATATACGCTTTGTCTTAGAATCAGTGAGCTTGTTTCTACTTCTATTTATTCATTAATCTCAACTGCAACCTCATGAGGGACCCTACACTAGAACCACCCAGCTTAGCTGCCCCTGAATTCCTGGTGAGAAGAAACTGTGAGATAATGAATATTTGTTGCTTTAAGCTGCTGAAGAGTTTAGGTGATTTGTTACACAGCAATAGATAACTGATCCAACAGCAAATTCCCATTGGCCAGTACCAATAGGCTGTTTCCATGTTGCTCTGTCTCCTTTCTGTCCATTTGTCCTTGAAGGACCTTTCTCAAGAGACTCCCAGGCACTCCAAAATTCCTGTTATTTATCTCAATGAACAATTTTACTAATTTTTTTAAAAAAAATTAAATTTCACTCTCGTCTTGACTGTGTCTAGATAGGCCTCATCATTTATGGACACATTCAGGTGTTTCCCGAAACAATGGGCTGTTGCTTCTCTATGACAAAGTTTGCTTTCTTCTGGGCCAGTTGGCTCAAATGGTAACCAGGTTACGCAATAATCATTGTTTCCCCGTCCCATAATCTGAGGCTCAGAGAAAGGGAATGACTTGCTCAGTGATTCAGTTAGGAAGTAACAGAACTAGGTTTCATCTGTCTCCAGAGACTGTCTCTGCCAAATGCTTTAGGATACTTCTCAGATGTTCCCATTGAAGTTTTCCTAATAGCAGAAATGAGTGCGTGCATGGTCCCCGGGGAACTGGGGCATAGCTAGAGTAGTCTGCCTCAAGCAGGAGGTTTCTTTAAACTTTCATGTTTTGACTTAAAAAACTCATGTGAATTTTTAATTCTGCCCATGAATATATTCATGTTGGTTTTAACATAATATTACGTGAGTCAGGCTAGTCGCGGTTATACTTCAATAACAAACAAACTCCAAAATCTCGGTGGCTTCCTTGACGGGGGAATGTGCCTGCATCTAGTAGTTTTACAAGGTAGGAGACAGTCTGAGTAACAAAAATGTGTATTGTTCCAAATTTCAATATCCCCCCTAGTTTTGGATTTCTTAATTTGGCTGTTACCTGTGGGGCAGGAAAGAAAAAAAAAATCCCACTGGCTTAATCCACACACACAAAGGAGATTTCTGAGTCAAATCACATTTCATTGTGGGTCTGTGGTGCCTCCAAGTGGTCCTTTTATCTTGTGGCCTCTGAGGTTAGCTTGGAAAGAGAAGAGAGAGCAAGTGTGGAGCATATACAGAGGTTTTATGGTCAGGCTTAGAAGTGGTTTGCAACCCATCCAGTTGACAGGAACCCAGGCACACGGTCCTGATGGACCTGTAAGAGAGGGCTGGAATGAGGTGGTCTTGGATGCCCAGCAAGAGGTCATGTAAACAGGATTTGACAAATACAAAGCATTACTTCTGCTGCAAATACTGCCCATTACAATCAAAAGAACAATATCAAAAAAATTTTCTACTCTGTCCATTATATAGTGGATGAGATCCTGTTGCTCTGGACTGTCACTTGGGAGATGATGTTGAGCAAGACTGCTGATGATGTGTTTTGGGTTCTATGTCCAGGCAATTCCCCTTCTGTTTGTGTCACAGTATCTCAGCAGGTCTTAACTCACATACATTGCTTATTTCTCTGTTTACAAGCAGGAAAATCACCACGCAGACGGGTTCTGAATGCTGCCAGACAGATGGCATGAGGTCAGATTTTGAGCTAATGTTGGTGGGTTTTGGTGAGGAGGAATCTGGTTGCTGATGTTGTACAGTTCACCATCTCTGGCAAATGCTGGTCAAAGGAGTTCGTGACCAAAGAAAGAGAATCAAGAATATTTTTTTATCAAAAAAAATTTTTAATCACTCATACTTTAATTTTATTCATATGTAAATAAGCTAACAATTTCAATTAAGCTTTCGTTCCTATGGCAGAGTGTATGTTTTAAAAATGGCTGCAACAATATTTCCCGTCCCATGTGCTTTTCCAAAACCTCGCCACTCCCCCTCCCCAACTCTCCCTGTCAAGTCTATGTCCCCTCCCCTGGATGAATAAAAAGAGGTGGAAATGATTTGTGTGGCTTCTGAGTCTGGGCTAGAAAAGGGGACACTCACCCTTGTATCTCATGGATACTCAGACCTTTGGCACCTCCACCTCCATGTAACACACTTGAGGCTGCCATGCACTGAGGAAGCCCAAGCCAGCTCATGTGGAAAGTCCACTTGGAGAGACCTGAGACTAAATAGAGAAGGAGAGATGCCTGCCAGCTCTCAGCTGCTCAGTCCCTCTGTGCCTACAGTCACACTAGTGACCCCAAGCCAGAACTGTCCAACCAAGCGGTTCCCAAATTCCTGATCCATGAAGACTGTGAGAGATAATAAATGCTTTTTGTTCTTTTAAACCATTAATTTTGGGGTGATTTGTTACACAGCAACAGATAAGTAAAACAGTTTCCCCTAATCAACTGTAACCATCCAGTCCTCCAACTTTTTTTTTTTTTTTGGCTCAGTTATCATGATGTTTGTCAGTAAAACACTAAGAGTTTTGCTCTTGATTGCTGGACCAAGATGTTAACTTCTTTTTCTGCTCCCTGTTCTCCTGGGTGGCAGGTAGAGAAAGGGTGGACGGGGCAGCTTCAGTCCTCAGATCCCAGGCCTGTTTACACAGAGCACCAAAAATGGGTTTCCTCCTTTTCCCCATCTTTCCAGGAGGGAACAGGTAAGGCAACGTGGATGCGCGTGGACACCATTTATGACCTGCGGCGACTTGTCTAGCATCAGCCAGGGAAGGTACTCTTCACGTCTGGGCTCGATTTAATCCTTTTATGGAGACTGCATGTTCTTTTCCTCATGGTCTTGTTCCTGATGGGCCACACAAATGGTCCTAGGCTTTCCTCCTATGATTATCTCACGTAGAGGATGGAAAACTATGACCTGGGGGCCAAATGGCTTTAAAAAAAATCACTGATTTTAATTTATCTCTTAAAAATACTAAAGATAAATCAGTATAATTTTGAGAGAAATTGTGTCACATATGTTAGCTTGAGTAAGTAGAAAACCAAGAAAGAGTAACTTTGGTTGTTATTTTCAAGCCAATGTGAAAGAAATCCTCACTAGCGTGAAAAGTTTGTTGGCCATATTTGGAAGCATTTTTAAACTGCTGGCAATCCTAAGAACTTTTCATGGGGTGATTTGTCTGAACCTGGTTGTAAGGGGGACTTTTCACTCCATTAGGTGGGAGATACTGCTGGGATCCCTGTGGTGAGATGTGGATGTTTGCAGTAAGGCATCAGATATGTGTGCATGTGTGTGAGTGTATGTGTATACATATATATTTTAATGTGTTTAAGGTGTTTTTTTTAATTGCAGTAAAATATACATAACATAAAATTTACCATTTTAACCATTTTAGAATATATAATTTTGCGGCATTAAGTACATTTGCAGTATTGTGCAACCATCATCACTATCCATTTCTGGAACTTTTTCATCATTCCCAGAGAAACTCTGTGCCCATTAAACAATGACTCCCCATGTCTCCCCATCTGTAGCTCCTGGGACAACCATTCTGCTTTCTGTCTCTGTGAATTTGCCTCTTTTAGGTAGTATGTGTAAGTCGACTCATCCAATATTTTAGACAGCCTTTTTTTTTTTTTTTTGAGTAAGTAAGATTTTATTGAAACACAACCATGCTCGTTCATTTATGTATTGTCTACGGCTGTTTCTGCACATCAACAACGGTGGAGGTCATTGTAATAGATACCGTGTGTCCTGCAGACGCGAGCATCCACTATGTAGTGCTTCACACACAAAGTTTGCAGACCTCTGAACTAGATCGGGGCTGGCTGGCCTGTGTGATTATTTCATTAGCATGTGAAAGGAGCCTCTTTTCCAGCCCACTGACAGTGGATTTTTACAATAGAAAGGTTAGCTAAGACCTTTAGCTCTTCTTGGTCAAATTCCCACTCTGTTTTCAGCCTCCCTCATTTTTATAGTTAAAAAATGCAGACCATTTCAGATTTCTACCTGCCTTCTCTCCTGGATTTGTTCCTCTCCGTGAGATTTACCTGACCTGTAAAGCTTTTCTTCTACCCTTGACCTTTATTCTTGCTTGATAATCTTCATTCCTTTCCCTTCTATGGAACTGATACCCCTCTGATCAGTACTGCTCACTTCACACAGTTGTCTTGCAGTTGGGAAATAATAGCTGCTAAATAATCTACAGGATCCCCGTTTCATTAAGGTGGGTCAAGCATTAGTTCTCCTTATGTGGATTTTGAACTTTGTGCTACCATTTTATTCCCTCCGTGAAGCGGAATAAGACTTTGACCTGGAGTTCTACTGCGGTGACAGTCTTCGCTTTCAAAGTCATTCCTCATTTTACTGTGCATTTGTTTAAAAAGACAACTCGGATTGCCATTTCCCTTTTTCCCCCCAAGATTTATCATTTTAGCTGTCCTGTTGAACATGCTCTTTGATGGGAGGTGGTGTCCAGAGATGTTGCAGAAGTTCCTAGGGCTTCAGGTTTACTGTGGCTTCGAGTCACACCACAGCTCTCTTACTGATTTGGGTGCATTTGTGTGTAAGTATCCATGTCTTAAAAAATGAATCATTTTGTGCTCCTTAGACAAAATAAACCAAAATCCCATGTACCGGATGATTTTGCCATCAGTCACTTACCATTTAACATCTTCATAAATACCAATGTTATAAATATACTGAACAAAACCTCAGTGAAATACCTCAATCAGGGGTTGACAAACATTTCTATAAAGGGCTGGCTGGGAAATATTTTTCCCACAAATTTTTCCAATAAAACTATTTACAAAAACAGGTGGCAGGCCATAGTTGGTTAATCCCTGTTCTAAATCATTCACAATCATTCTTTTTTTAAACTATTAAAATGTCTTTAAAAGTGCATGTTATTTTTAAAGATCTCTTTGAAAAAGTGATGGCTTGAGCAGGGGATAGATGTTTGGTGCATAGTTACCATGATACTTGGGTACATTTTTAGCTTCTGTCATAACCTATAGTAACCAGTCTCTAATACCCAAGCATCTGAGTGCTTCCTCCTTCTGCCCCTTTGTGCTGGGACTTCTGCTGCATCTGTGCTTTCACCTGCCCCCTGAGAGCTTGTGCTGTTATGCGACCTGTGGTTTGAAGTTTTCCTGTGCTTCTCTCCTTGACTTCCAAATACTCAGTGATTTCAAGTTCACCCCTCACCATCAGTTTTTCATCACAAACTTTCCCAATTGAAAAGATGCTGAAAGAAGGTAAATGAAGAGTCAGAGGAAAATCACAAAATGTAGAAATCTGTGTACTCTTCTGCTGTTAAGGAATTCATGGAGGGAGGGAGGGAAGGCGTGGCTGGGGAAGTAAAACCGAGGGTTTGTGAATAAAAAATACAAGTGATAAGAATTTGAGTTGATTTGTAGGAGGCAGTGGGGTTTTGTGTAATAAAAACTATCACAGCCTCACTAGGGAAATCAGCCTCCTAGGTCACCTGCAGACTCAGTAGGACACTAGCCAGTGGCCGAGGTGTGCCCTGAGGACTCTGACGAGTGACTAAGTTGATACCCCTGGTTCATCCTCCCAAACCACAGAAAGGTCAAGTTTTCTCATCTCTTGCTGCCCACAGATGTTTTCTGGTCTCAGTATTTTCATGAAGAATCATGTCATAGCATGCACAGTGGAGGAAGTCTCATTGTGCTTGCACCCACGTGCACCCTATTTAAAGGTGTAGTTTAATGTGAAAAGGGTCTTGGACTGGGAATCAGACAATTGAAGGTTCAAACCCAGCTCTACTCAATACTACCCATGTGATTTTGAGCAAATACATAGACCTAAGTTTTCTATTCCGTAAAAGGGGCATGATAATAGCCATCTCATGGCACCAACCCATTCATTCACTAATTCACTGACACAGTGGCTCCTTGGGTACCAACTATGTGCCAGACTCTGGGTGATGATGTCCTGAGATCTATGGCACATGATAGATGTGGACTTACTGTTTATTAGATGTTGTAAGGATTACAGATAAGGTACATAAAGTGCTTAGATGCGGTAGGTGCTTAATACGTGGTAGCTGTTACTATCCCATTATCGTGATGGTCGCTGGTGTTGGCAATCCCAGGTCACTAGGGACATGGTTACCTTGTCAGAGGGTTGCCCTCATTCCTAACATGTCCTGCCAGTTGACCGTTGGCATCCATGCCAAGATTCTATGTTCATCTCTGCTTCAGTGATTGATCTGATCACAGGTTCTGACCAGGGGCTCCTATTCCTTGCAGCCACTGTCTCTCCTGGTTTATTGCCTGGAAGAAGCATCTAATAAAAAGTCAATGGCTCTGCTGGTCTTTGTGAATGTGTGCTTCCCTGCTGCATGGAGCATATAATTTCATTGACCATCATGAACCTCTCTGTCCCTGTGTGATGTAAGGCAGAGCTGCTGGTGGCACCGGAGGGAGCTGGGAACCCTGGACTAGACTGAAGTCATGGAGGGAATCCTCGTATGTCTCTCCCACCTGAGATTCTGTCCCTGAGAGAGCAGCCCTATGGGCCACCCCTTCATGCAGTGGTCCGGGTGACAGGTGGTGGCTGCCCCACCTGCACCTCTGGGCTCTGTGACCTCTTGTGGCCCGAGGACCATGTGGGTGCTGGTGATGCTGAAGCTGAGGTGTCATTGGGGGATCATTCCCACCTCGTCTAGTCTGATACAGGGGCATGGCCTCCAACACAGCTGTGTCTTAGACGCTACAGAGAGTGAATGGGTTCTTCTTGTAGAGGAGGGTCTGTCCCCAGCCCCTGGTTCCCACAGAAGTCCCTGTTGTACAGCCCTCTCTCCAAGGCTCAAGTATAGCCAGGTATCTGCGCAGTCCTCCATTGCAGGCTGCTTATTATCTGTGCTTTAGTTTTTCATCTGCAAAACGGGTATCAATGCTGTCTATCGCTAGGCATCTCAGGGCCTCAAATGAGATAAACCCATGTAAACCACTTACCTTCATGAGTGGTAAATGGTGGAACTGATAATTGTGTGCTGTTGTTTGCCTAATCATAATCCCCTGAATCATCTCTGAGCTGGGAGTCTAATCTCATCTGACCATGTAGGAGCCTCAGGGCTAGGCAGGTCCTGATTCAGAAACTGCCTCGAACTGCTGTTAAGCTGGGTTCTGGGACTGGATTCAAGGGGCTGCCACAGAGGGGAACCGATGACCCAGGATGAGCTCAGGTGGAGTGGAAATACCCGAATGTTCTGGTTCCTTTTCATCAGATGCTGATCATTGTCCTGAAACAGACAGGTGAAGTCCCAGGAAGCTGACTGGCTCTGAGGACAATGGGTACACCTTAGTGAAGCACAGAGGAGCTGGAAAGACCCCCAGGTCTGTACCCTCACAGCCAATGGCTCCCTAGAAATATTTCTAAGATAAGGAACCCTGGCATGAGGGTCCTCTCATCTCCTGTGGCCTCAGGAGGGGAGCCTGCATCCAATGAAATACTAATTTCAGATGGTGTCAGATCTTCATATTAATGTCAAGTATTAGTTGAGTATCATTAATGTACTTTTTTCTTGCTGCTCGGTTGATAGAATGTATGCTCTCTACAGATGAATGAAAGAATCACCAGTAAGCTCAGCCTTTCTACACCATTGTGCTAATTTTATTTCTTGACTGTCTCGCCTTTCCAGGCACCTGTGGTTCACAGGAGTAAATTTAGACCTTGTGCTTCCTCCATTTTTCCTTACTCACTTGGCTTCAGCCACACTGGCCACTTAGCTGTTCCTTGTGCAGGAAATACACCCTGCCTTGGGGCTCTGGTACTGGCTGTTCTGGTTAGTTACATCCTTCCCCCAGAGATCTGCAGGGCTTCCCCTCACATCTCCTTTGCTCAGTGCCACCTTCTCGATGAGGCCAAGCCTGACCGTGCTGTTTACAGTGATGCCATTCCTTACCCTGATCTGCACCTGTTCTTTCTTCCCCAGAGTCTTCACCACCTCCCTTTTATATGATTTACTTTAAAAGAATTCATATTTATTGTTCTTGATCTCCCCTGCCCCTGCCACAAAAAGGTAAGGCCCACCACAGGAGGCATCTTGGTTCTCTTCTGTTCTGTTTGCTGCTGTGTCCCCGTTTTCTAGAACAGAGCCTGGCATCCAGGGCGGGGTTGAGCTATAAAAATGTTGGATGCATGACTGTCCAGGCTCTTCAGTCTGCTCTTCAAGTCTCTAACTCCCAATATCAACTTTGATTTCATTCTTTCAAGATCCATCCTGTTCTGGCTTCCAATTGGAATATATTCCTTGACCTTCACGTTTGCATGTCCTTCCTTCCTGCTTCCTGAATTGCCCTCTGTCCTCTTTTCCACCCAGCTGGCCTCCCAAGGCTTCCTAACCCATCTCACCAGCCTCCCATTGGCCTTCACTGGCTCTGCCCGCCTTGTTATGTTCACTCCTTTAACCGTTGACACTTCTTAGGTCTTGAGTCTTTCTTGAGCTCTTACTGCTTGTGCTCGGTGTTACACAAGGTGAATGGACTTTGGTGTTGCACAAGCCTAGGTTCTTCTCCCATTAGACTAAGTCAAGTTAAAGAACTTCTCTGAGCCTATTTACTTCTCTCTCAAACTATGAATAATGGGAATGATACCTACCTGGGAAGTGATTGTGAGAACTAATGTGCATGAAAACACATAGTAGGTGCTCAAGAAAACATGTTGGATGACTGTTGAGTGAGCTTGGTGTCATGGGGGTGGTGGTGGGGCACTGCAGCGTTAACTAAAGATGTTTTATTCCGGCGTGCTGATTTTGGAATGGGAAGTTGTTTTTGTTCCGCATGAGAATAATGAGAAAGCTCTTATCTTTATTGAAATCCTTCTACAGAAGGAGGAGAGCTGTATTTGTGTCAGGGATAATGTGGTCTTTTTACAAGCTTCTGTGTGATAGACAATAGTCGGGGCCTTTTCTCTAGTGTGTTCAGGGCTTTTTCTGTCTCTTTGCATGGTCTGTCAATTCCAGTCTTCGCTTGGCTTCTGGGTGACTCTTGTGGCATTTGAGTAGTCATTTTTTTTTGGTGAATTGAGGGTATGTGTGTGCATGTATGTGCCTGGGCACTTGCACATACATCCACACTTGTGCACACGTGTGCATGCATATGTGAACATACCTGCTTGTATGTGGGGAGCTGAGAGCTTCTGCATATATAGATAAATGCACATCTTTTAACACACATGCATATGGTGTGGGTGAGTACAGGGGTCTTTATTTGCATGTATGTTGTTATGAGTGAACTTGCTGCTTTCCTGTAAACAGAGCCCCTGTGGTTGTCACTGACCTGCCCAGAGAGAGCCAGGCCTAGGGACTGAGATCCAAGTGGAGTTCTCAGAGGGTATGAATGGGGTAAGGGGGTCAAGGGAGATCAGAGTGCACAGCTTGGGGAAGTCTCTCTGACAGTGGGCTTGGCAGCCTGCAGGGGGCGTCACCTTGCTGAGTGCCTGGACTCATGGTGTCCCTGCCCTGTGTAGTTTGTGGCCTCGGGCAATTGCTCAGCCTTCTGGTGTTGACTAGGGGATTAAACAGCAGGATGATGTGAATAGAATGTTGAGGGCAGAGGAAACTCATTCAGGTAGTGGCAATCTTCCTTCTCAACTTGACCTTCTTGTTTCGAACCCTGAGATTCCAGAGTGTTTGGTAGCCAGTGTGGCTACAACAGGCCACAAAGTGGCCTGAATTTAACCCAGTGAAACATAAGAGGGAAGTGTTTTCAGGCTTCCTTCTGGGCTCTGTGTAATGACCAACACTGTATGGGGAGGACCGGAGAGCTTGAAATTAGCAAGCACAGAGGAGACAAAGCCCCCGGGGTTAAGTGACATCAACACCAAGGAGCCACCAGAGACAGCCTGGGGTCTGGGCCTAGGGAAACAAGTTAGGCCCAGATCCCAGGTGTTGGTAGCTCTGTGCTGACCCCTAGTGGGTGCATGACCATGGGCAGGTCACCCAGCCCCACTGCAGTATATGGGGGTAATGATTGTATCTACCGCCTGGGTGATGGGAAGTTAGAAAGTCAATCCACAGAGTGCCTAGCATAGAGGAAATAGTACCCCTGGTCATTGCGTCTCTTGACCTCTGTACTGCACAACTCAGAGCAATGATGACAACTTGGAGCATGTCCTTAGAGGACAGGTGTGAGAGGATGAAGGGATGGAGGTTGTTGATGTTGGTGAAACCCAGCAGGGGAGACAGTACGTAGTTCTATATATATACAGTGATGTAGCCTCATCTCCCAACACACTTCCTGTTGCTTACTGGGCTCTATCTACACTGGCTGCCTTCTGACTTCTTAAAGGATCCTTGCTGCCTCAGGACCTTTGCACAGTTCTCTTTGCCTGAAGTTCTTTCTTTTTTGTCTTTTGTTTTTGTTTTGTGAAGACTGGCTTCTTCACACCCTTTGATCTTGTTTCAGATCTCACCTCCTCAGAAAGGTCTTCCCTGACCATCCTGGCCAAGTAGGTGCTCATGGCCCCTGGCCCACTTTTTTCCAAGTGCTTGTTTCTTTTGTAACTTTTGTCACCTGATATGGTCATACTGCTCACTCGTTTCCTCCTTTATGGTCTACCTCCCACAGCAGACTGGAGCTCTGTGAGGACAGGTGGATGACTTCTGAGTTACTGCTGTCTTTCCATCACTGAGCCCAGTGCCTGCTCCATACTGATGCTGAGGTAATATGAATATCTTGATGCTAATCTCTGGGTCAGTCTAAGAAAATCTTTCAGTTCTGCAATGACAAAGTGTTCCTTTACCAGGCTGTTTGTGCCAAAGGCGGGAAACCAACATACTGTTGGTGCTAGATAAGGTAGCTCAGAAATCCACATCTCCCTACAGAAGAGTTGAGGGCCTTCGTGACATCTCCCTGGCTGGACATCTTCTTCCTGTGAGTCTAATTCTGACCTCTGGAACTGGAGGAGGCTGGTAAGAACACGAGCTGCAGACAGCACTGCCCTGTCTGACTAGGTTGGTGACTATTTTTTTTTATGCTCAGCCCTCCTAACCACCCCTAAAAGCCATCCATAATAAAAGGAGGAAAGAAGTGAATAAATGCAAATTTAGCACCTGATAATATCAGTTTTTTTGCTGTGTAACAAATGAACCCCCAATATAGTGCTTTAAAACAAGAGCTATTATATTTGGCTTATGAGTCTGTGGGTTAGGTAGGTGGTTGCTGTGAACTGCTTGTTTGGTCTCTGCTGAGCTCTCTCACATGTCTGAAGTGCCCCCCCTCACATCTCAGGTGTTTGGGAGGCTACCATCTGGAGTGTCGTGGTCTTCCTCCTTGCGGATTCTCATTCTCCAGCAGGTTAGCTCTAGTTCATGCTTATGATGGTTTCAGAGTTCCACGTGTAACCAGAAGGCAAGCCCAGGCAGAGGTACTTTTAAAGGCCTCTGTTTGTAGCATGTTTGCCGATGTCTTACCGGCCAAAGCAATTCACATGGCCATAACTACAGTCATTATGGGAAGGGATGACCCAAGGGTGTGGTTCTTACAGGGAGGTAGATTTTGCTAACAGTTTACCACTCAGCTTTATGACAGGCATTTGCATGCACGATTTGATTCATTCCTTGAAGATTTCATTCATGAATAAAATAAGGAGCTTCTTTATAGTTTGTCGTTTAAGGATAGAGACTCTGAGGTTCAGGGGAGTTGAAGGAGGTACATTCGCACAGCTGGAACTAAGTGTAAATTGCACTGGACAAAGTTAAACAGTCATGCATGAGATTATCCAAGACTATTGCAACAGAGGAGAGAGACTGAACTCAACTCCACTGAAAAGAAGGCCTGGAGAATTTTAATGGGCTGAAATGGGAGAATTGTTAGGCTGTCTGTGTTTACTAATCGGTCTTACCAAAGGAAAAGAAAACTTTCTCATCTTTTCATGACAGGAGATAGTTTTATGACTTGCAGCAAGTTAGGCACCTATTTTCCCACAGAGACTGGGAGATAGGGGCTTATCTCCTCGGATGCTTATAATTCAAGGAGATAGTTCCCAGGTCCGTGAGAAAGACATTTTGTTTCTTGGGTTGTAAAACTGGTAAGAGACTGGAGAAGCTTTCCATGCATTTCAGAGGCAGTGAAAGAATTTACAATTAAAAGTTTTCTAAAGTAAATGCTCTGAGAAAAGGGAAATGAGAGGCCTGTAGTCAGGAAGAAACTGGTATGAAGTTTAGTCAAATCCAGGATAGCACTGAGATCATCTGGGTCCAGAACTGAAATTTGAACCCTGGTCCATCATGCTCTCTTTCCCCGTAATTCACCCATTACAGGCTGTAGTTTAGACGGTAAATTTGTCATCATTTAGAGGAAGCTGCTGAAGAATTTGTCTTCTTGTTTGAATAAGAGAAAGCATTTAACACATCGATGGCTCCTGTGAAATTGCAGATGCAACATATAGAACAACTCGATGTTAAAATAAGCTGTAGAATTCAGACCCACAATGTCAGAGCCCAGAGGGCTCATCTAGTCTCCTGGCAGCACAGATGGGAGAAAAGGTCTTGCCCAAAGTCACAGAGTGAGCTGGGGTCAGACCTGTGACTGCACCCAGCTCTCTAGACTCTCAGTCCCCAAGACTCAGTTCTTTCGGGTCCCATCCTCCCAGGCTTTGCACCAGCGGCTTCTCCTGTTTTTTTCTTTTCTTTTCCTTTTCTTTTTAAAGGCTCATTGGCAGCTACTGCTCCAAGGCAGAAAATGTATTCATTTAAATGACTTCGTGTGGAAATAGAAGCTTGAATAATGATGTTACCATTTATAATTGCTCTGATTAACCATACCACATTTTGCAGTTGAGAATAAAAAAAAAAGCCTCATTCCTTTTGTGATGTGAATTTTAATTGCTTTCTCTCAGGAAGTCCCCTCCAGGCATACCTGCTTGTTCCCCAGTTCCTAGAATGTCAGAAGGACCCCTCTAGGCATACCTGTGTGCTCCGTGGGTTCTCTGGTGGAGATTTGGGGCTGTGCACAGAGCAGATGTTCTGGGAATATTTGGCTGGTTTGAGATTTGGAGACAGAAACTACCTGCTTCCACACCAGAGTGGAGTTTTATACTCCCTGAGGGGATCACAGCATTAGGCTACCCGCCTCCCCCAGGCCCAGACTACAGATCTGGGGTAAGGGAGCTTCTCCAGGGTGTTTGCTGCTCCCTGTGGTTGTCGTCCCTGAGACCACAAAGAGGGCAGAACTATCCATGATTGCTCTGCCAGCGAATGTGTGTTTTCAGGTGGGTTTTCTTGTTCCCTTTTTTACCAGAAGGATATTTTTACTTGTTTTTCTATGCTTGTTTGAGATTTCACCCATATGAAATAAGAACTAGCACAGTGCTGTGGAAAAGGCAAGAGTTCAAGAAACTATAGGTGAATATTTATCTGATCTCAAGAGGAGCAAGAGCTTTCCAAATGTAAAAGCCAAGAAACAAACTATGAGGGGAAAGGATGATTGATTTGGTTACATAAAAGTCATAAACATTTTTAAGTAACAATACAATGACAAAAAAATTAAAAGACAAAAACCTTGGGAAAATAGTTACAATGTATATGATTCATAATGGTCAAATATCTTTAGTATATAAAGAACATCAATAATCAACAACAAAAAATTGGTGTCTTGGTAGAAAAAGAAGAAAAGGATGTGACTAGACACTTAATGTAAGAAAAATTGCCACAGTCAATAAAAATCTGAAAAAAAATCAGTTTCACTTGTAGTTACTGAATATAAATTAATACAGAATAAAGGTACCATTTTTCTCTATTTTCATTGACAACAATTTAAGCAGTATTATGGATGAGGATGAGATGATATGGTTGTCAAGAGTGTAAGTTTCTGCAATCTTTCTGGAGGGCAATTTGATATATGGTTTGAGAGTCTTAAAATATGCATACCCTTTGGATTTATAATTCCATTCCCAGGAATTTATTATTTTAGAGAAATAGAGATGTACATAAAAGATAATATAAAATAATTTTTATCAGAACATTATACGGGATAGAAAAAAATGAAGAAAACAAATTTAAATGCCCAATAACAGAAGATAGCTAAAATAATTATGTGGCTTTCATGTAATGGAATTATCTGTAGATGTAAAAAAATGATAGTTTCAAGTACTGTTGGATGCCATGTGAAAAGCCTCACACTAATACTAGTTCTAGATGACTTATTGATTTAAAAACAACAAAAGCCCCACAAAAAAATAGTAAAATAGAAAAACAAATTGATGTTTTATAGACCCCAGGGAAAAAATTTTCAGCAAAGTACAAAAGTTTAAAGCATTCCTTTACATTTTTAAAGCATAAATAATCTTCACATGCAACCTATTACTAATTTTGTTTAAATTGTATATAAACACATAAAAATGAATGGGAGAAAATGAATCAAAGTACAGGTAATTCTTGCCTTTGAGTGGTTGGTTATGGGCAATTCTTAATTTCTTCTTTAAATGGACTTCCAAACTCTTTTTTTATATTTACTGTAATTTTAACAAGTATTTCTTTTAAAGTCTGAGAACCTAAAACATGATGTAAAAATAAAGCACTAAAATAAAAACAGTGGGAAAGAATCAAGAAATTGGGGGAAGGTGAGTCTGGATTCTAATTTGAGCTTTGGGTTTAATAGCTAGTTGATTTTGCTGGTGTTTATGAACCTTTTTTCCCCGTTTATAAAATAAAGGTAAATGTAGTTCTGCAGAAGTTTGTTCTCAGGGCTAATTCAGAATACAAGTAAAGACTGTGGCACTGAATAGACTTTTAGTAAGTGTTAACTAGGGTTCTCCATTCTCTCTGTTAGTCTGTCTGGCATTTTGAATTTGGAACGTGGCATCTGGATTGGTCTTTGACCTAAGGTCTGAATTGGTCTTTGAATTCTCTTCTATAGTTTTGTGTTTGTTTTGGGTGTTTCCTAATTATTTAACCACAGCCACTTGTTCGCTTTCCCAAAAGAGGGCTAAACTGAACCAGTTGTCTAGTGCTGACATGCTGTACTTGAAAATTTGAATGGGCATGTTCAGATTATATTATGCTAGGATATGGACTCTTACATTTTCTCCTGATTTCTCTTGTTAGTTTGACAGAGTATTCTCTGTCAAAACTGTAATCCCTGGTGGTGGCAAAGGTGTGACTGAATGGTTATTTGTATACCATGTTCATAGACATGTAACCTCATACACTCTTTTTCAAGGAAAGTTTAGAAAAAATATATTATAAGCCTTTGAGAATCTTCATATCTTTTGATTTAGTATTCCCATGTTTAGGAAATACTGTTTTAAGATAAAGAGATACATGTCATAATTTATCTATAATTAACTCCAACCCAGAGTCCTTTTTGGAATATGAGGGAATAAGGCCTACATCTGGTTGCTTGTGTTCATGAAACCCATAGGGTTTGGGCCTCTTTGGCAGGAGGCACTGTGCAGGTAGTATGCAGGACTCCAAATATCAGATATAGTTCTCTTAATCATTTTGTTTTAGATCAAAGAGGCCATGTGGGGTAATACAAATGCTGATCACTGGTATCAGCAAACAAGGATTTGTTTCCTGGTTGATAGATGACTGCCTTGTGATCTTGAGCAAGGTGCCTCTCCTTTCTATATGTCCATTTTCTCATCTGTAAAGTGGGTATGATAGTGTTAACCTAGTAAGGATTTTGTGTGTAGAGAAGGAGAGAATGCATGCAATGCAGGATAGGAGAGATCAAGTGCTTTGTGATCATATCAAAGTCAGGCCCCACCTACTTTTTTGAGTGAGTTGGACTAATAAATGTGAACACTGTAGTCTTCCATGTTGATCCCCTTGGGCTCCCCGGGAAAGAGCCAAGCTGCGAGACTCCCCACCCATCTGTAGACCCTCTAGAAGCAGTGTTAGTTGACTCCTTAGCCACCTCGTCTCAAAATTGGAAGTGTGTATGGATCTGGGGGTAGTTCTGTCTTGTTTCCTCAGACATCATAATGCCATCAGGGCAATTTAAGACAGAAGCTTTTACAGAAGACATTTCTACAAAATCAAAGGAGTTTAACATTTTTAGATAAACTTTATTTTAAAATTCATTTTTGCTGAGTGAAAAGGTTTTGTTAAAAGTAATATGTACCTACTACATAAAGTTTGGACAATAGAGAAAAGTAGAAGCAATAGGAAAACAAGGATGCATATATTTTCTGACTACCCAATGGTAACCATTGTTAGTATTTTCTTGCATTTTCCTTTAGGGTTGCTGTACACTTTCATGTGATTGGAATCATGCTGTATATATTGTCATGCGCATTCCTTTTTTTGTTTTTTTCATTTGGCCATATATTGTGCACTCTCATGTTATTAAAAACTCTTTGTAAAAATTGCTTTGAATAGCAGCATGTTATTCAGTGGATATTAGATAGAATAATTATTCACTTCAATTATTTTCAGATCAATGGCAAACAGTATTGTTCCCCAGATCTGATATTTTCTGTCTCTTATTCATTATGTCTGTATCAGATAGTCCTCAAATTATTTCCTTGTCCAGAATGTCTATATATCAGGCTCAGGGCTGGCAGAATTATACCTTCTTTCAATGTCTAAAATGACTCATGGTTAAATCTTTAATACATTCTAGCTGGGTTTTTTTTTTAATGTTGTCTATAATTTCCATTGGAAATCGAGATCTCTGATGAGGAATCGTGATTCAAAAAGTGAAGAGAATGGTGCCTTTCTGGTTTGGAGTGATTGCTGATGGCAAATAGAAAGTCACCTTTTGGGGTGGTACCAGGAAGAGCTTTTGTTTCAATTTTTGTTAAAAATTGGAATTAGTGAGAAAAATGAGGGGCGTGTTCCATTTTGTGGGTAATGTGTATACAGTCGAAATTGAACAGCTTTCTCTCCTCTTTGTCTCCAGCCTGAGTGGAACTTGTACTAATTTTCTGGAGTTGTTCACCCAGTGCTTAGGATTGCTTTTAGCAGAAACGACCTCATTTCTGGAGCCTGTGAAGAGGAAAAGGAAATGTGTTCTCACGACTGTGAGTCAGTGTAGAGTGAAAGAGGCTGCAGAGAGCTCTGCATGTATCTGTGGGTGTGGACTTGTGTGTGAGAGTGTGTGGGGGGGTGCAATGCATTTACAGAGAGAATTAAGTCTGCAGGGAAAGAGGAATGTGGGAAATAATGACAAACTTGTGTGCAACTCCTGCTTGCCCTACTGAGGTGGGAAAATGTAAAGACCTACTCCTGGGGTTCAGAAGTTTTGGGGTGATGTGATTTATCTGTAGTTGGGGAGAAAATATCTAGGGGTGGTGTTTGATGGGAAGTACAGGGTGACCTGATGTATGCAAGGCAGGGGAGTGGGGAGTGGAGATCAGAGAGGCTACTTGACTTTGTCAGGATTGCACAGCTCAGTTTCAAATCACTATCTGCTTAATTGCAATGCTCCCCCTCAGTGCACCCTGCCAGGTAGCACCTGTTCAGCCAGGATACAATCTGCTCCTAGTTGAGGGGATGTAGGTAGGTGATGATGATGAATCCTGCTCCTCAGGGCAGGTAACACTCAAGGACATTCTGAACTTTAAAAATGGCAGCCCTGGATTTACCCTGTGTTCATCTTATGCACCCTCTGCTCTCTCCCCAATAACACTGGAAGAGAAATGAGAGTGCAGAACTGGAAACCACATCCTGATTAGCATCTCATTTTTGACCTATCAGATGAGGTGATCATTACCTGAAAATGATACTCTGTTTTCTGGATGAAAGAAACTGTTAAATAACCCCAAACAGAATTTATCCATATATACCTGCATCAGGTGTGTGAGTACACATTGTTTTCCACTATTTTATGTCATACAGATTCACACTGTAAACATACTCTTTGTGGTTTCAGCCCTGTTTTTTTTCTTTTTCTGCTTTTTTCAAGGTAAAGATACTTGTCCCTATCTCTTTAATTCAACACATATTTAAGAACCTGCTGTTTGCCACGTACCCTTCTAGGCAACTGTGGGGGTGAGGGCCTGTATGAGGAGAGTTTACAGTTTAGAGAAGAGAGGCAATGCATTAGTCAAATAATCAAATAATGGCAGATAATGGTAATAAGTAGAAAGAAGAAAGCGACAGGACTGTGAGAGAGAGTGTGATGAAGAGGTGGTGTGGGTATTGTGTGCTGCTCCGAGGAGGCAACACTGGAGCTGACATTTGAAGCCCAAAAGTCAAAAGCAACCTGCCCCATGAGGACCTAGGGGGAGCACGATTTTTTTTTAGTTGTTGAATTTTTGTTTCCTCCCCTCAACTTGCTTCTTCCTCAGTCTTTTCATATCAAAATGGTGCCACCATCCACTCAGTTGTACGAATGAAAAATCTGGGAGTATCTCTGGTTCCTCACTTTCCCTTTCTCTGTCTTACCCTCCTGGCTCCAGCCCTGAAAGATATTCCCAGCTTGCCACTGCCTTCCATCTCTACTTCCAGCCATCGCCATCTCCCTGCGGGACCACGGTAAAAGCCTCCTGATTAACCTTTCTGCTTCCCCTCTGGTCCCCATGTAATTACAGCTGGCCCTTGAAAACACGAGTTTGAACTGCATGGGTCTACTTACATGCAGATTTTTTTCAAAAATGAATACTGCAATACTACCCCGTCTATGGTTGGTTGAATCCCACGATGCAGAACTGTGGATAAGAGGAGCTGTGTATATGGAAGGCCAACTATAAATTATTCACAGATTTTCAACTGCGTGGAGGATGCCCCTAACCCCTGTGCTGTTCAAGAGTCAACTCTCCATCCAGCAGTTACGGTGCATGGACCAATGTAGTAGCCACCAGCTTTGTGTAGGTATTTAAATTTACATTATTTAAAATAGAATAAAATTTAAAAATGCAGTTTCTCAATCACATGGTCCACATTTCAAGCGTTCAATAGCCACATGTGGCCAGTGGCTATTGCATTTGACAGTGTAGATATAGGACATGTCCATCATGGCAGGAAGTTCTTTCAGATAACTCTGAGTTCTAGAATGGTCTTTCCAAAATGTGCATCAGATCACAACACTCCCTGCTTGAAACCTCAAATGGTTTCACAACTCACTGGGAACAAAATCCCAGCTCTTTATGCTGACTCACAGCGTCCCACCTGACCCGGCCCCTTCCCACCTGTCGGGCCTCATCTCATTCTTCTGCCCTCTTCGACCACTACTTCCTAGCCATACCTTGACTTCCTAGTTCTGGAACACAGAGAGCTTCTTCACTCTTTGGGGTCTTTACAAGAGTTCACACCTTGGATCTCCTCTGTATGGAATGTCCTTCCTTCCCTCCCAAACTCAAACAAATTCTTTATGTGGATGGCTCCTTGTTGCCATTTAGATCTCAAAATAAATTTCACAACCTCCAGAGGCCTTCCTTGACTACTCAGTCTAAAGTAGCCATCCATTCATTGCCATATAACCAAATTAAATTGTCTTCCAGCTCAGGTTACTATCTGATGTTTTGCTCATTCATATCTTGCTGAATTGTCCATTGTGTGTCTGGTATATGGGCTCCCAAATGGCAGAGGGCTCGTCTTTCTGGTTCAAGGCTGTAATCCCAGGGCCTAAGATAGCGCCTGACTTACAGTAGATGCTCAACTAGTGTCTGTTTTAGCAATGAAGGACTCATCACAGGGAAGCAGCTCGTATGGCTGATAGCTCGTATGTCTCCTTCGTATGAATTAACAAAAGGTCCGCTTTGCTCTGACCCTGTACAGTGAGCATCCATTACCACTGAGTCTGGTAGCCAGAGAGGGGGCGATTTTCCCAAACTGGAGGAATAGCAGATACAGAGAACCTGGGGCAAGAATATGCTTGACGTATCTGAGAAAAAGAAAGAGAAAAGAGACTGGTATCTTTGAAATATAGTTTGTAAAGGAGAGCATAGCATGGAAAAAAGTTGGGAGAAATGGGTAGGGGACAGGTCACCTGGGGCCCAGAAATCTGCGGTAAGGAAATTATATTTTATTCCAAGTACAGTAGGAAGCCATTGGAGGATTTTAAGCAGAGGAGACACATCGGATTTACAATTTATTTATTCTTACAGTTCTATTTCCTTGCCTCTATGGATGAATCTGTTTTAACATTTTTCTCAGATATATGATTCGGGGAAACTTTTAGTTTTGAGACTAGTTTTCCCAAGGGGTGGGAACCTGCTGTTTCACAGGCTGAAAAGTCCTCAGACGACACTCTCAGGTGCAGCAATTCAGTTCCAGACCCACGTTGACTCTTCTTTGAAATCCTTTCTGGCACGCACTGCTGCTAATTTTGAAGGTTAAAATCTTCAGCTTCCTCAGAAAGGTGACAGAGGCGCAGAATAAAACTAATTAGGAAAAATCCCAAGAAGTTGATTGTGGCTGTTTGCTAGAGGTTTGAAATGCAAATAGAAGTTGGCTCAGCTCTTTGGAGTGGGGACGCTTGTTCAGCCTGGTGTCTGGTCTTAGAATTCATCTGCCTGTGGACGGAAAAGAGCGACCTTTCTGCGGAGACCCAGTGAGCACAGCTTGAATCTCTACCCTGCTCTTGTCTCAGTTCCTTCTCTTGAGAACAAAGGAAAAATGCATCCAGTTTCCCCAGTAGTAGTATTTACCATACTCTGTCCATTCTAAGACGTTGTAAAGACAAAAGAGGCACCATTGGTTAAATTGCAGCTTTCTGGGAAAAGTGACAACATAAACATTGTCTTAGAATCACACATCAATAGCAAGAAGGACTCCAATTTCAAAGAAGTTAAAATGTGAAGCATAGCATTTCTCTCTCTCTCTAACTTTGTCTATTTATGAATCAAAGGCTAATATAGACTTGCTGTATTCTAAGTGCTTTAAATGTAGACTTATTCAGTCCTCATGGGAACTCCCGAGATAAGTGCTATTATTAACCCACGTTCTAGGTGAAGAAACTGCAGCTCAGAGAGGTTAAGAAACACGGCCAAGGTTAAGCAGCCATTGAGTGGCCAAGCCAGGATTTGAACATAAGCTGTGTGGTTCCAGGGTCTGACTTGACCTCTGTGGTGTGAGAACACGTGATAATTTGGTGTGGGGTGGCCATCAGCAAAATGATAGATGTTTCTCTTTTCTTCTCACCATGAAAACTCAAATACAGAGCCTGATCTTGACAGGTAGTTACCTAATTATGACTGATGCTGTCATTGCATTTGACTCTAGATTTGGAACACAGGTCTTTATCCCAGGATTTGTTTTGATAGAGCATTTAAATTATGGTCCTGTTGCTCTGGGAACCATCTTGCAGCTCACCTGAGATGGTAGATCCTGCCTTCCTACCCAAGAGCAAGCAGGAGCTGAACTGCTGGGCTGAGAATGTGAAGGCTGAGACCAGCCAGAAGGGCATCTGTCAAAGGCTGCAGAGCACAGGGTTAACCACACCAGCTCTGGAGGAAGACTCTTGGTTCCAAACCCAACCACTGTTTTTGAGCTGTGTAACTTCATACAAGTTCCTCAACCTCTTCAAGCCTGTTTCCTCATCCATGAAATGGGTTGAACAAGTTTTCAACCCCTTATCTGCAGCCTTTGGGGCCAAATGTGTTTCTCAATTTAGATTTACTTTTTAGGAAGGCATTATAGTCCATATACTGTAGAATAAGTAACACCCCAAGCAGGGTCTGGGCAAGCACCTCAAAATCAAGCATGTTGATATTTTCTTCAGCAAAAAGTACGGATGTTACCACTAAGAAGATTATATAAAAACTGCAAATAAGTCCATATCAGTTTAACCCAAGTTTTAGCACCAAGTAAGTTTGCACAAACTTAGGGAAAAAAATCTTTGGTTTTCAAAGCTTTTGAGAACTCAGAATTCTGAGATCAGGGTTGGTATATCTGTACCTGCCTCACAGGGTGATCATGAGGCTAACCGGAAGGTCAGATGTGTACTCACACATTCCATAGTCCAGAGTGACATGCTCAGTAATAATGTCTGTTATTATTTGTATTTTCAATCATCATTGTTGAGCAGAGGTGAGCCTCGCTTGGCTGAGAGTCTAGTAGTCCTGCTTGGACTCTGAACACTTTCTAGCTGTGGCTGTTGGATCCTGAAGTTCTGATCTACAGCCCAGAGCACTTAGCTGCTCACAGGACCTAGGTCTGTCCTCTCACTTACACCAGCATTTTGACTGGCTCTTGGTTGCTCCAGCCAAGAAAGAAGGGACTAAATCAGAAGGATGCTTTCCCGCTCCACCTCTAGGTAGAATCATCTTTTTTTGCTGAAACTTTCCTTTTTTTATGGCTGTAAAACGAGGGGGAAATTGAGAACAACAACAACAACCACCAAAAGAGCATTTTCCTTTAGGCAGACATACGTGTGACACTCCATTAACGATAAGTGACATCTTCTTCCATCTAGCGGGAATCAACACAATACTCACGTTACCCAGTCGTCAACAGCACCAGAAGCGGATGATGACTTGTCAGTTTCCATCCTATCAGTCATTTTCAGGCAAGCTGTGTGAGTCTCTGAGTTCTACATGGACACAATCGGTGGGGAGATCATACCGCCCCTCATTTTTCTACAAGTGCTTGATAGACAGTCTGTGACTTAGAGCAGAGACCAAGTGGGTCTCATGCAGAAAGAGTATAGAATAAAGAGCTGGGCAGACCTAGGTCCTGGGGTCCTCATTGGCTGTAAGACCTTGGCTAATGTCTGCACGCTCTATGAGCCTTGATTTCCTTCCTTTTTAATAAAGATAATAGTAATTCCTAACCTCACCAGGTCATTGAGGGAGTAAATGGTTTGAAGCATATGAAAAGGATTTACAAACTGGGAAGCTCCAGGAAATGCCAGTCTTGTTATGATGTATTTATTGTCAGTCAGCTTTTGATGTGCCACAGAGTTCATGTGTGTAACTCCCAGCTGTTCCTCTGTGTCTCTGCACCCTTTGGCGCTTAACTCCCCTTTCAACAAGTTGTCCACTTATTGGTTCATTTGGTGCTTGGCTAGTTGGTGCATTCATCCACACACCCATGTCTCCACCCACCCACCCAGCTATTTCTCTGTTGGATCCCTGTTCTGTGCAGGTACCAGGCTAGGTTCTGGGATACAGAGGTGAATCAGATAAGGATGGAACTGGCCCTGAAGGAGCGCACAGGCTAACAGGGAGATGGCCAAGTCCATAGATGGGTGTGATTGGGTGTGCCTGATGCTGTAACCCAGGGGCAGACGGAAAGTGTGGGAGTTAAGTTCCACTGGGTTGGCAGTAGAGGTAGAAGGAAGAACTAAGTGAAGTTCTCAAAAACAACATGGCACTTGAGCAGAGTCTCGAAAAGTACTTCCCTGACAGACAAGGGAGAAGAATGATCTGGAATTGCAAGTGACAGACTTGCAGCCCTGGCTGGAGTAGACGGTGCTCAGGGAGTTGGTCTTGGCAGATACAAGGTGCAAGAGGCAAGTTGGGGCCAGGTGATGGGAATCCTCAGACCCGAGACTGAGCATCTTGAGTTATCCTGATGTCCACGACTGGGCTGCCAGCCATTGTTTGGAGGTTTCAGGTGGGAGGATATCTTTGGTTGGAGTCTGTAGGAGCTTTTCCTGACATCTTGCGGAGGTGGGAATTGGCTTGGAGAGGGCAAGGCTGGGCTACGAGAAGACAGTCTGAATGACAGTCTAGGAGAGAAGGAAGCGACATGGGGGATCGGGGAATACAGATGCCACAAAAGCATTCAGACGTAGGATTCGCCGCTGTTTAGATTCCAAGGCTGCGTGACAAATAACCATGAAGCTGGGCACTCAAAACAAAGGAAATGTACTCTTACACAGTTCTGAAGGCAAGAGCTTGAAATCAAGATGTCAGTGGGGCTGTGCGCCCTCTGAAGGCTCTAGAGGACATTCTGTTCCTTGTCTGATTGCTGCTGGTAGCTCTTGGCATCCTTAGTAGCTGCATCACTCCAGTCTCTGCCTCCATCTTCATGTGACCTTCTCTTCCATGTGTCTGTCTTCTCCTCTTCTCTTTCTTACAAGGACACTTATCCTTGGAGTTAGGGCCTCTCTGGGTAATTCAGGATAATCTCATCTCAAAAATCTGAGTTAATTACATCAGTAAAGACCTACTTTCCAAATAAGGTTGTGTTTACAGTTTTGGGGTTTTAGGATGTGGACATAACCTTTGATGGAGGAGAGCCCTTCCACCCACTACAGCTGCTAAATGGGTTAAGCACGCCTGTTCCCAGGGTCCCCTTAAGTAGCTATGGAAGGAAGGGCTGGGCTCTTGCATGAATGTCCCAGCAAACTTGTATAAACTCATTGTCTGCATAAGTGTCCTGCCATCTCCCCACTGTGCCTGTAACATTCCCGGTGTCTGATGAGTCGATCATGCCAGACCAACTACCTCTCTGAAAGGATGTGTTGTAAAGACACAACAAGTGGAAGTTAAAGAGGGGAATCTTTAGAAATACAGTGGAAATTCAAGTGACGGTTATTTGCGGAGAATCTAATTTTCTCTGACAGTTCCGTACACTGGAACCGTCTCCTGAGCAAAAGATATTTTCTGAAGACAATTCTTGAATTTTACAGTCTTTTCCCTGCCTGATGATCACGTACAATGGGATGAACTACAGCCTTGCTCTGTTTTTGTTTTTCTTCTTGTTTGTGCCCGGTTGCTGTTAATAATGTTGGCAGAACTGTATCTGGGAAAGCAGCACTGTTTTTATGTGGTTCAGTTATGGCCGCGGCTGACACCCCAGTGAAGAAGTACTGAGTTCTCCAGAACCCACTGTCATGTTCATTTGGCATATGCTGTCAGGGCATCTACTACAAGGTTCGTTGTGCTCTCTGCTGCAGATGCAGGGATAAAGTAGACCCAGTCCTACTCCTGACTTGTTGGGAAAATGGACAGACGCATGGCCATGGCATGGTGTATTGAGGGCTATTGGATAGCATGCGGGGCCAAGGGAGCATGGAGGAGAGATGGATTTCCACAGAAGTAAAGCTGGGAACACCCAAAGAGTGTATGAAATATTACCAGCCTCATTAGACATCAGACATGCTAATCAAAATAAGGTACCATGTCCACCTGTCAAACTAGACAAGATAAGATAAAAACGAAAAATACTCAGTGTTGGCAAGCATGTTAGAAAATAGACAGTCTTACACACTTGAATTGGTACAAACTCTCTGGAAAGCAATTTGTTGAAAGGTCCTTTGAAGGACCCTGAAAAGACAAGTCTATTCAGATGTTCCTTCCTTTCTGTAACATTCCCAGGCTCCTCAGTTCCCCGAAGTCCTCTTGGCTGCCATCATGACACTTGCCACATGGGACTGGAATTACCTGTTTGGGTGTCTTTACCCCACTGGACTGAGACCAGTGCTTCTGTTCCTTCAGTGCTTATTACCATGCTTTTCTGAGCATTATAGCCTACTACTAGATTTAAGATCATGTGCACCCTGAATGTTGTTGTCTTTGTAGTATTTTTCTAGATATCCTTACATGTTTATTTTTACAGATGAAATTTAAGATTACTTTATCACCTTCCCCCTCGCCCAGCCACTGCCCCCAAAGAAAATTAAATTGGTGTATTATTTGGGATTTCTTAGATGTATCGATGAATCTAAAGAAAATCAATATCTTTAGCATATTAAGTCTTCCTGTCTGAAAGCATGATAAATTTCTATTTGTTTAAGTTTTATTTTATTTTATGGATCTCAGTGAAATTTAGAGATATTTTTATAAGTATTGACTTTTTCTCATTGAGATTTTTTTTTTTAAAACAGTGATGCGCTGGAGCCAATCCATACCTGCTTGCAAGAGTTGATTATTAAAATTTCAGAACTTCGATAAGGTGGTTGTCAAACACAGTCATTCTTAAAACTTAAATGATACAAAATTACAATTAGATAAATTACATTTAAAAACAAAGGTAATAAATACTCAAAACTCATGACTCCCTAATTATTTTACTGCATTTTATCATTATCTGTCTTCTTAGAGTTATGCCTATTATATATCTGCAAGATATAAATACTGTATAATGGGGTCCCATTAGACATCTCTTCCAAGTTCTAACTCTAAGCAAGTTCTATACCACTAACTCTTCCAAGTTCAGTGGTACCATGTTGGCCATTTTTAATCCATTATGGTGTGAATATTTAAACCATAGAAATCAGCAAATGCTATAAACCAGGACTTTTCCCCTGAAAGAGACAGTTGTTAAACATGTACATGCACACTATACATGCGTGCTTATGTGTGTCATTGTGTGTGTGTGTCTGTGTGCGTGCATTTGTACTTATACGTGTATATATGGCAAATGGGATGTCTTCTTCCCCAGATTTATGTTTTCATATTGGCTGATCACGTTATATGATAAAGCTATGAGTTAATTTGTTTACTTTTATGCTGGGCATCTTGTTGAATTTGTGTGTAAGTTATAATGATTATCCTGTTGATTACCTTGGCTGTCCTAGGTACATAATCACTTTCAAGTAATGATAACTATTTTACTAAGAATTTAAATCAAGAATGGATATCTATGTTCAAGATTTGTAGATATTGACAGGTATATATAGAATAGATAAACAAGTTTATGCTGTATAGCACAGGGAAATATATACAAGATCTTGTAGTAGCTCACGGTGAAAAAGAATATGAAAACAAATATATGTATATTCATATATGAGTGAAAAATTGTGCTGTACACCAGAAATAGACACAACATTGTAAACTGACTATAACTCAATTAAAAAAAAGAATGGATATGTATTCTAATCAAATATCTTTTGGCATCTTTTGATTTACTTGTATGATTTTTAATTTAAAATTTATTACTCTGTGGATTAAATATGTTCATTGATTTATTGATGCTGAAATATCCTTGTATTTCTAGAATGAAATTTAGTCATGTTTCTTTTTTCATACATGATTGGACTTGATTTCTTAATTCTATTTTTGGATTTTTATTTTATACACATGATTTGGTTTATGGTTTTATAATTTTTATGACTTCGGTGAGATTTTGGTGTCATGATTATTACAGAAATTGTTGTGAAATGAATAGTGGTGTGTACTATCTTTTTCTCTGCTCTTAAAATTTTCAGTAGTTAAGTGTTATTTAACCTTTGATCTTGTGATTAGATAATAGAGTTTAAAAAACACTTAAGATTATCTGTTGAGCTTCTTTTGGGGCATTACTGTTACTATTTTTAAATCATCCTTTAAAAATACTCAAAGCATAGTAAAAAGAATTCTCTGTAGGGAAAAAAGGTTTTATTTATGTCTCTTATATCAGTATTAATAATTATACTGGTATGTTTCCTGATCCTTATTTAAATTTTGCCTTTTTGATTGGGCTGACTAAGAGAGGTATGTTAAATTGATTTATTCTTACTATGTTTCCATTGATTTCTTGATTTCTAACAGTTTGCTTTGTATATTTGAGTGCAGTGTTACTTGCTGCAGAAAATGTGATAGTTAGGATTTCTTTGTGAATTACATCTTTTATCAATGTAGCATATGACTCTCTTTGTATTATCTAGTGCCTTGTCTCTGATTCTACTGTGATATGAATATTGGCACACCTGCATTTTTTCCATTGATAGTTGCCTATTAAACCTTCACATTTAACCCTTTTTTGAATCTAATTACTTAAGGTTGTGTCTCATGGGAAATACTTAGTTATGTTCGATTTTTGGACTCAGTTTGTGAGTCAGTGTATTTTATTAGGGAAATGGAGACCATTTATCCTATCATAACTGTTACATTTTGTCTGACTGTCACCATCTCTTATTTGATGTTTTCCATTTCCTCTGCTTGTTTTTAGATTTTTGTTTCTTTCCACCTCCCTTCCTTTTTAATCCTAGTGCAGGGCTTGCCAACCTACAGCCTGTTTTTGTACAGCACACAAGCCATAAATGGCTTTTTCAGTTTTAAATGGTTACAAAACAAAACAAAATAAAGAATAGTATGCAACAATAACTATATGTGCCTCAGAAGCCTAAAAATTTACTAGCTGTCGTCTATAGAAAGAAATTGATGATTCCTGGCTTATTAATTCAGTATTCCTATTACATCCTGCTTTTAGTCTCTCTGTTGGATACATTTAGCTGTATTAAAAACAAGTGTAAATTGTAACTTTCTCTAAAACTTATTTCCAGTTGCCTTCAAAATACAAAATACTTTATTGACTTTCCCCTGTGTGGGGTAGGGCAGGTAGGGTAGGTTTCTATACCTTATATAATCTTCTTTTTATTGAAGTATAGTTGATTTACAATGTGTTGTGTTAGTTTCTGGTGTACAGCATAGTGATTTTGTTTTTTATACGTATATACACATATAAATTATTTTGCATAGTCCTTTTCATTGTAAGTTATTACAAGATATTGAATGTAGTTCCCTGTGCTATGCAGTAGGTCCTTGTTTATTTTCTCAGTTATTGAGGGTGCCATATGGGATTTTTATCCACGCTTCTAACTTAATCATTATTATTTTAAATTGCATGCTTGTGCATCTTTTTAAAAAGAACTGTTCATAACATTTATATTGTTTAGAACTGTATTTATATCATTTTTAAAGAAAATATTCTATTTAGCTTATTTTGGTGCTTACTACCAGGTCTTTAAAAATAAAACTACCTGTTCTTCTTTTAATAAAAATTACCCCTATTTGGTTAGAATATTTCTTTTAGTACTTTCCTGGGGAAAGTGAATTGGCAGAGGGAGTGAGTGGATGGTGGTGATGGTGTTTCTACATATACTTTGAATCCTTTTACATTTGTAAATATCTTTTTGCTTCTTCTATATATGGAAAAAGAGTGCTTTAAACCCTGTAGATATTTAATCATTAGCTTTTGCAGTCTAATATTGTAGAGGAGAAGTCTGAAATTGTCATTTAACTATTTAAATGTTTACCCATATAGATACCTTGTTTTTTCTTCTTTGATGCTTGAAAAATTATTATTTAGGATGTTTGGGACGTTCAGTGTAGCTTATTTTTTTTAATCTGATCTAAGCTATACTTTAGGAAATGTCGTCCGTATATCTCTCTTTCCTTTCATAGTCCTAATTCTCTTCCTGGTAATTTTATTACTGGGAGCTTTCTGTCTGCACTGGTACCTGGAGTAACAGGCTTATTACCCAGTATGCCAAGTTTCAGTACTCTTTGTACGCTCTTTATGGAAATTCTACGTTTATTATCATAGTCAGTGTTAGTACTTCAACTGGTGATAGGAAAGCATCAACGCTGTAAGTTAGGTATAAGGGATAGAAGCTAAGAGTTAATTCTGCAAATCTGTTCCTCTTCCCAATAAAGCATCGTCGTTGGTTTCCTGTGGTTGCTATCACAGACTACCACAAACTTAGTGATTTAACACAACACAGGCGGGAAGGAGGTCAGAAACCTGAAATCAGGGTGTCAGCAGGGCTGTGTTCCTTGTGGAGGTTCTAGGGGAGGTCTATTTCTTTGCCTTTTCAGGCACGATGGCTTCTGAAGGCCACCTGCATTCCCTGACTCATGGCCCCACCTTGCCCAGACCTCTGCTTCTGTTATCACGTCTCCTCTGACGCATCTGCTTCCCTCTTTTACTTATGAGGACCCTTGTAATTATATGGGCCCAGGGATAATCCAGGAAAATCTCTCATCTCAAGATCCTTAACTTAGTTATATCTGCAAAGTCCATGTAAGTAACAGAGTCACAGGTTCTCGGCATTAGAATATGGACATTTTGTGGGGGGAACCATTATTCCATCGCCACAGCACCCTTCCCTGGTGCATGCAGGGCCCCCTTCACAGGTGCTCCCCTGGAGAAGGCAGTTGAGGTGGTCTGTTTTCCTCTCACTGTGCCCTGTCCCAGCTGCACATCTTTGCTGATGTCTAGCGCGTGTCCGCCGTGGGGATGCGTGTTGTGCTAACCCTTTCTTCTACCCAGGACACCCATCCTACTTCCTTCCAGCCAAATGTAACTATAACCTTACTTCTTAGAGGTAATTTTTTTAAATTAAAGATTTTAAAACACGTGATACATTCCTAGGTAGGTTAAGATCAGCATTTACATTTGATTGTACTCTTTTTGGCTTCTGATTTTTTTAAATCTTTCTTCTTAGGGACTTATTGCTTATTTATTTTTCTCTTCCAAATAGCACTCTATTGTATAAAATAGTAGAATATCTAGTGTTTCTGAGCAAGGATACTATAATATATAGAGATTTGCTTTTAATAGTGGATAAAATAAGGTTTTACGTTCCTAGAGAATCGACAACACTGTAACAATCTTCATTGCCTTCTTTCCTTCTTCATTTTCAGAAAGTTTTTTTTCCCTACATATCATTGCTTCAGGATTCCACAGTGTCGTTTCTGCTGCCTATAGCTTTTAAATACATTAAAGTTCTCTTATCAACTATTGAATTTCAAAACAGTCTTTCTTTATTGTGACTTACCTGTAATTCAAATTTTTTCTAGCCTTTTTAACTAGATTCCTTTTTATCTCTGTGTATCTCAGTTTTTTAGCTTTCTGTTTTTCATAGAAACCAGGTTTTCTTGAATTTATGGAGAACACAAAGCAGATAGTGTGAAATTTAATGGCATTTCATGCAATAACTCATTTTAGAAAAGTGTATTTTCCCTGCATGCTTTATTCTTTCTTGCTTAATTTATAAAATATCTTCCTAGGCCCCATCCTGGGGACCTTATATTTTCCTCTTGTCATCATTTACAAATGGGGAAAGTTCTACCTGTCCTGGTATGTTCTCCAAAAATAGAGAAATGAATTATTTGGGGTGCTGTTTGCTCTCTGCTCAGTTGCTGTTTGAAACGTTGTATTACCCTGGCAGCTGCTGCTGCTTCAGGCCAATTGTTTAAGGGAAGTGTATGCAGGTGTGTGAGTATGTGTGTGCATTAGTGTGTGTGTGGGGGGAAGCAGTGACAGCTGTTACCTGATGACTACACCTACCTAGAGAGGGGATGCTTCTATTGATTCGACTAAATGCAGTATTTTATTAACTTTATCAAAATATACATGAGTATATATTAACCTTACATGTGACCTGGTTGGTGACTGTATCTGAGGCGGCTCTTGGGAGGTAGTAAGTGGGTTGGGTGGTCAAGGTGCAGAGGTGTCGTTAGTCACCTGGGGACGAGAGCTGTTTATTAGTGGAGGGGTGCCAGGAAGTGGGCCAGCCCTTGGACATCAGAGCAGCCCTATCCCTGCAGTGGGAAAGACCGGTGTGGTCCAGGAGTGCATTCCCCATGGAGGATTGAGCACTGTTTAGTGTCAGCTGTACCATTTCCCTGCCTCCTGTGCTCGCAGCTTAGGAAATCCTTCTGAAAGTTCTAGCCAGTGTCAGCCATTCACAGAGCCAAGGCAAGGCTTGTGCAGGGGTCCTGGCTTTAAAGGGGAAGCGGGGCTATCTGGGTGTGAGTGTCAGTGGATGCTGGAAACCACCAGCTAGGGAGGACCCAAGCAGGTGAAAGTTAGCCTGACACTCAGATTGGTTTTGTTTTTCAGTTTTTTTCAAGTTGTCCTGACGGGGCTCAGTTCTTAGGGGCTTTGATTTGGGGTTTGGTGAAGGCAAATCATCTCTCTGAACCCCATCTCCTCATCTATGAAAATGGGGCTGATCACAACTCCTACCTTCCAGGGCTTTTGTGTGAATTAGATGAGATGATGCATTTGCAGTACTTGCCTTCGTCCCTGGCGCAGGAGGCTCTGTTCAACCAGATCTGGTGTTCTTTTCCTTTCTTCTCCGTGAATAAGAGATGTTCTGCTTGGTTTAGGGCTAGAACTTAGTTTAGGGTTATTTCTTTGGATCATCACTGCTTCTTTAACTTTTTTATTATTATCTTTTAATTTAGCAAGTACGTATGTGGCTCTTTCTATGAGCCACATGTTGTTTTAAGCACTATCCACACATTAACTCATCTAGTTTTTGTAAGAACCCTTTGAGGTAGGTACTATTTTATCTCCATTTTACAGAGGAGAAAATTGTGGCACAAAGAGCTTAAGAAACCTCAAAGATACTTCGCCAGTAAGTTAAGTCCGGACATTTTACTTTAATTCGTTCTTGACCACTGGGTTAACCATTAGGATAGGAAGTTTAGTGCAATTCAGAAGCATTTTATAAAATAATAGTTGGGAAATGGTAAAATATAGAGGATGAAGAAAGATACTGGGTGAATTAAAAAAATCTAAAGACAGAAAGTGGGAATGCTTTTCATTTCCCTGATGACTGGTGAAGTTAAGCATCTTTTCATGTAATTTTTGGTCGTTTGTATATATCTTCTTTGGGGAAGTGTCTATTCAGGTTCTTTGCTCATTTCAAGTTATTTGTTTTTTGGCTATTGACTTGTAGGATTTCCTTACATATTTTGGGTATTAATCCCTTATCAGATATGTATTTTCCAAATGTTTTCTCCCATGCTGTACGTTGCCTTTTCACTCGGTTAATTGCTTCCTATCCTGTGCAGAAAGAAGCTTTTTAGTTTGATAGAGTCCCACTTGTCTAATTTTGTTTTTGTTGTTTGTGCTTTGGCGTCGTATCTGAGGTATCGCTAAGTCCAGTGTCATAAGCTTTCCCCCTATGTTTTCTTGGAGTTTTACATTCTAGTTCTTATGCTTAAATCTTTAATCCTTTTTGAATTGTTTTTTGTGTATGATGTAAGAGAAAGTTCAGTTTCGTTCTTTTGCGTCTGTATATCCTGTTTTCTTAACATGATTTGTTGAAGAGACTGTCTCGTCTCCATTGAGATACCTCCTCACACCCATTAGGATGGCTGTTGTCAAAAAAGATCAAAAGATAACAAGTTAATAAGGATGTGGAGAAAGTGGAACCTGTGATCATTGTTGGTGGGAATGTAAAATGGTCCAGCTGCTAGGGAAAATAGTATGGTGGTTTCTCAAAAAAAAAAATTAAAAATAGATCCAGCAGTGATCCAGCAATCCCACCTGTGGATATATATCCAAGAGAATTGAAATCAAGGTCTCAAAGAGACACATGTATTTCCATGTTCATTGCGGTGTTATCCACAATAGCTAAGATATGGGAATAACCGAAAGGTCCACTGACAGACGAATGGATAGAGAAAAGGTGCTATCTACTTACAGTGGAATGTTTTTCATCCTTAAAAAAGAAGGAAATCCTACTGTGGGTGACAGTGTAATTGTACGGAGGGGGCATTATGCTAAGTAAAATAAGACAGTCACAGAAAAACAGATGCTGCATGGTTCCACTTACACGAGATGTCTAAAATAGTCAAACTCCTAGAAACAGATTAGAATAGTGGTTGCTAGGGGTTCGGGGAGAGGATCATGGGGGTTTACTATTCAGCAGGTGTAAAGTTTCCATTATGCAAGGTGAATGAAGTCTAGAGATCTGCTCTACAGCATTATGCCTGTGGTTAACAACGCTGTGTTGCACACTTAAATTTTATTTCTCATGTTAAGTGTTCTCACCACACACACACACACATACACACAACTGAAAGAAAATGGGAGTAGTAAGAGAGGTCAGAAGGTGGAGATTGTATGATATTATTATCATTAATCAGTAAGTATTGAATTTTCAGGAAAAATACTGGGCTATCTTAAGGCAGCAAAGGCAGAGTTGCCAGTTTGATGGAGTGGTTCCCTCTCAGGAGATTTACAAGCTAACAGCCAAGGGAAGAGTGAGCTGGCATGGTGGTGATGGGTTGGGTGACGTATATCCCAGTGTGCTGGGGACATTTCTTGGTTTGTGTCTGTTGTTCCCCAGCACAATGATTAATAACAGTGCTTTTCTCTCTCAAAGGTGTCCTGGTATATATGCTAAATTATATATTCATCTTGGTAATGAGGTGAGGGGAGCCACAGGAAGCAGGTGAACGTGAGAAAAATATTGTAGTCAGATATTCTGAGAGGTTGGGGAGGCTCCTCCCCTCCCTGGGTCCCCATCTGCAGGCGAGTTGGTTGGATCAGCCATCGTCTGTGCTTCTTTCTTTCTTTTTATTCCTAGATTGCCTGAACTCTCACAGCACAAATTTTGGCGTGAAACCCGCCCAAAGGGTGATGTGTAATTTGCAAGGGAAACCCAGAACCTGCCTGTAGTACTAGCTCTCTGCTGAACTATTTCTGGGCCCCCCTGCTTGACTGATGACAATAAATGAGGTGTCCTTTAAGAGCAGGTGATATGGAGATTGCAAGTCTTGGGCCGAATGTATAAAATATTAATTGATAAAAAAAGTAATTAATGAAAACCTAATTAAAGCAGACATTCTGAGCAGGGCTTTCCTGGAATCCTGGGACAGTCTAAATTACCAACTTTCCTCTGAGCTTATAATGTGTAATTGGGCGATATTAGGCTCTAATGGATGAGATTAATACAAAAATTAATTAATGAAAAAGGAAATTAAATGTGAGTCTGTTCAAAATTTCCAGAGATGGGTACATCTCACTAGAACAGTATGTACTAGAAGGTTTATTAATGAAAATCTTCCCAAGTGACCAAGTCTCGCATGTGGGACTGACATTGGAAGCCCCTTTCTATGACAACCTTACCCTGCATCATTTATCTGCATTAAGTAGCATCTGATGTCAGCTAGGGCCAGGAGAACCGAGGTAGCATCTTAATGTGGCAGAATCAGAAGTTTTTCATTATTCCCCGGGAGAGAAAGTCCATCCTGGTCTCCGTTCCTGCAGCTTCACTCAGACAGAAAAGGGTAAACACAGATGGAGTCTTCTGGTCGCTCAAAAAGAAACGGAATCTCAAATCGATGTAGAGTATGATATTAAACACAAATCTACTTTTCCTGCAGCTCTATGAAAAATTAACTTCCTTGCGTATCCAGGAGACCTGTTTTTATAAATGTTTATGAGCAAGTGACGTTTGCAAGGGCCCCTAATTATGTTGGTTTGCCACACATCCCATGGTCTCCCGTGTGCTTCTGTGCACCACAACTTGACCTTCTGCGTGATTCATTGTTCTCTTCTATTGATCTGTCCTTAATCACTTCTGAGTTTCGATTTTTCTCCCTTGAAATGAGTCGGGGAGTTTAGGCGTACTCAGGGCAGTTCATGACGCTGCTCTAGCTGCCTCTGAAATTTACATGAAAGTCACTCCGGGGAGCTTGTTAAAAATATGTGCATTCCATGGTCACATCGCTGTGAAGCGGCTCCTTTGATTCTGGGGTGTGCCCAGGGAATCTGCATTTTCAACGGGTGGTTTAGATACTGGTGCCAGGGGCATTGGTGAGCCGAGTGCTTTTTGCCACTGAATGAAGGCATACTTGCTTTTAATTCAAAGATGTGGGTGCTGTGGACTGAATGTGTCCCCTGAAAACACATATGCTGACTCCTGATGTCCAGTGTGATTGCGTATGGAGGTGGGGGCTTTGGCAGGTGATTACATCACTCTCATGCATGAGATAAAAGGGGCCCCGGAAAAATCCCTTCCCCTTCAGCCATGTGACATTACGGTGGGTTCTCACCAGGCACAGAATCTGTTGGTGCTTTGATTTTGGACTTCCCGACCTCCCAAACTGTGAGAAAGAGATTTTTGTTGTTTATAAGCCATCCACTCTGTGGTGTTTTGTTATAGCAGCCTGGATGGGCTCAGACAGTGGGTGTCTGGGTCTCAGTGTATGTACCTCCCACATGTCCTTGGCCCTGTCTGGTCCCAGGCCTCGGCTTCCTGCTCAGTGTACTGTACCCACCTCAGTGGAAGCTGCGGCATCTTTGGTGCCCAAGTTTGAGCAGACAGGGCTTGGCTGAGCCCTGTACCATGAGTTGTGATCTGCCTTTTTCAAGGGTTGCCTGGAGGAGCATGGGTACCACCACTGTGCATGCAGGAGTCAGGACTGTCTGCAGGACCAACTTTAACCAGAGAGCCAGGAAACACGGCAGCAGATAAATTTCTCTTCCTTCCTTTCCTGGAAGGAACTTTCCAAGGCATAATGGCTTCACGCAGCTGTGTCCAAGCTACTGGCTACATTATCTTGTGAGGCTGTGTCCAGCTGAGGGATGCACCATTCTGTATGGGTTTTCCCTCCTCCCTCCTTCACCTCTCTTTCCCCCTCGCTTCTGCTGCCCTGGCATTGCATCCTGTCTTAGCAAGAGTACTTTGCCCCAGCCTTTGTTCCTGGGCTGCCCTTGTAGTTTGCTGGCTGGGATTCCTGAGCTGGTCAGATAATCTTAGTGAGCCTCCCCCTGTCCATCTGGTAAATGGGTACAACAATTTTAGTACTTTCCTCACAGGGACAAAAGCTCAATAATTTTAAAGTTTATTAATTTATACTTTATTATAAATAATACTTAAATTATATAATGTACAATAATAAATATGTAAGTTGTATTTTAATTTATTTTAATATAAATATATTGTACTATAAGTGTAGCATATTTTGATAAGATTTATAAATTTATAATGACTATATTTTAAAATACAAATTTATGAATTCAAAATGTATAATTAAAATATAAATAGGATAAAGTTAGAGCAAAATATTGATAATCATCATACGAATTTTGCCATCATATAGTTACGCCAAAGTTATGACAATTTAGGCTTGCTTTATGCAGGCATCAGCTACGCAGTTAGCAGCGTGAACCAAAACCCGCACTATTGTGGAGTGTGCTTTCTGGAATGTGTCCTACTGCCTGTTAAAAGATGCTGCTCGTGGAAACAGCGGCAGCAGCAGAAACAACCACCCAACAAACACAAAAAAGCAAGGTGAGAGATGCTGGGGCCGTGGGCGCTGGATGCAGGACTTCTCAGGGTCTGTGAGTTGCCTGGTTGCCCTGCCCTGCACCTGGACTAACTGGTTAGTCATGTAAAGTAACCGAGTTAGTTAACGTCTCTGTGCCTCGTAGGGTTGTGGTGAGGACTCACGATGTTGATACAGATAAACATGGAGAAGAATGTCTGGTCCACAGTAAAAGCTCAATAAATGTTAATGGTGATCATTCACGTGATTTATGCTGAAAAGGCAGGGTGCATTTTGTGGCTCGTTAAGACGGGGCAGAGTATACAGCACGTTTTAGACTCCTGTCGTCTGAAGAGAGTGAGCCTCATCTCTCTCCTTCCGTATCCTCCCCTCGCTCTCTCTCTCCCCCCCATTCCAGCTTTTAGCCCCTTTCACTCTCTCCTCCTCCCCGCCTCCTCACTTTCTCCTTTTCCTCCATTCCCTTCCTCTCTCCTCCTCCCAATACAGTGATTCCAAGATCCCCTTGGACAAAGGTGATCCAGAAAGAAGTGGGCAACCAGCATCATTGGAAGCCTGGCTGTGTCGCCCAGCTCAGGCCAAATTTGAGGGAGACCCTCCAGCCTCTCTAGAGTCCGTTCCATTCTCCTTCTGGAACCAGAAGTCTCTTTCGCCTCCTTCCTTCCTCCCCTCCCCACCCACCCTTTCTTTCAAGAAGACTGGTAATGGTAGAGGGAGCAAACACACACGGACTGTGCATCTTCTAAAGACATGGCTCACATGCAGCCCTTGCCTTCCTGGGAGCCCCAGGATGTAACGCCTGTCGGATGGGGTTCAGAGCATGCAGTGCCAAGGACCTGGTGTTTCAGCCTGCGTGACCGTACCACGGGACAGCCATCCTCCCCTACGTGGGAGGTCTGGGAGGCCCCATGGCCCCTGTGACGTTTCTCTGGCCCAAGTGTGATCTCTCAGGGTGTGATACATCCATCTAGGGCAGTGGTTCTCAACTGGGGGCAGTTTTGTCCCCCAGGGGACATTTGGCAATGTCTGGAGACACTTTTGGTTGTCATAGCTGAGAGAAGTACCAATAGCATTTGGTGGCGTGTGTGCTGATCAGCATCCTGCAAAGTACTGGACAGGTCTCTGCAAGAGAGAGTTAATCCAGTCCACATTCCAGTAAAGCCAAGACTGAGAAGCCCTGGTCTAGACAGGCTCAGTTATCTGGGGTCTGCCTTGGAGGGACAGGAGAGTAAAAAGTCACCGAGGGAGAATTCTGCTGCTTTTGCCTAAGCTAGAAGATTGAGCTTCTCCGGGAGCTGGGAAGCCTCGGATTGATGACTGTTCCGAATCCTGGGGCCAGAACCTCTTTAGGAGTCTGGTAGACTCCATTCTGCAGTGGCTACCTGCACGTGGAGGTGCACTTTTCCGCCAGAAGCAGAGGTCATTCTCATTCTCCTTCAGACAAGCAATAAACTGTGGCTTAATTGCTGACTCACAAAACTAATGCTTTTAACCTGCGTGGTTTACCCAGGGATGGACAGCAGTGGGTGTCATGGCAAGACCATGTGGAGTCAGGTTAGACCTGCTTTCGAATCCTGGCTTTACCTCTTACTGAGCTGTTTGACCTCGGGCAAGTTTCTTAGCATCTCTGAGCCGTAGTCTTCTCACCTACACACTGGAGGTGGTCATGCCTGCCTTGCTGTGTGCTTGCTAATGGGGAGTCTGGCACTGGTGGAGGGGACAGCTCTGTCTACTGCCCCCCACCTTCATGCCGCCTCCCAGATAAGGGAACTGCCACTGGTTTGGCTTTTCCTTCTTTCCCTCCACCCTCATACTGTCTTTTGGGTTGGCTTGGTCCAGCTGCATTTGCAGGTTCTGTGGAGGAAGGAATGGTGTTGAAAGGAAGGAAGCTGGTGGAGGAGGGACCCATTTCAGTCATGAGCTGGAAGGGCATAGAAGTGCCTACCAAGGCACTGTTTATACAGCCCAAGATTTTTAAAAAGTACACATTAAAGAAAACCCACCCCTTCGTTAGGTGCCTGCAATTTGTACTCTGTGTCCATTTTAAAGGTGAAAAGGGAGAGCCTCAGGGAGGTTCGGTGTCTCCTCAAGTCATCAGCAAGGTGCTGGCAGATCTGTTTCAAGACCCCTTGTTCTGTCACTCACCCTCAAGTTTGTCACCACAGGGACTAGCCCATCGAAGAAGTGAGGTGGGCAGCTGGGGCGTGTTTTGCTGTTTTTGTTCTCCTTGAGCTTTGGGCCGACATAAGGAGAGACAAGAAGGTTCTGGTGGAGCAGGACGTGATCTGCCTAACTTGGTCTGTGCAGCCTCAGGATTCTGGCTCCATGGATGTTCTAGTTTGGTGGCCCCAAGTTGGATGGATGGGGCCTGGCATCCTGGAAAGGCTTCACCGGTTAAGGAGGGTGGTGTGACGGGTAGGGGGGCAGCTGTGCGGCAGGCAGCTGGTCGAAGCCTGGGGACCAGAGAGGGACAGGGCTGGACACCAAGTGGCCAGTGACCCTGCTGTGCTGTGTCTTTGTGTCACCTCTCTTGACCTTCTGCCTACTCCTTAACCCTGACAGCTTCGAGTGTTCCTCGTGGCTCAGAGTCTGGCGGTTAGAATCTGAATGTCTTTCCCTAAAATGGAGGCTTTGGGTCTTAAAAACGTTTTCTTGGCCAGGCCCTGTCTTTGGCTTTTTCACATCCTTCATCTCATTTATTCCTTACAGCAACTCTAGGAGGTAGGTGCGATTATCCGCGATCTACAGCTGAAGAAATTGAGGCTCCTACAGCGTCTAAGTGGGTGAGCTGAGATTTAGACTCAGGGCTGCGTGCTCAGTCAGTCATCAAAGCCTGCTGATAACTCCCGAATCTCCTTCTCCTGCCTCCCAGTGTCCACGGCCATCGTCCTGGGCCGGGCTGCCGTCAGCTGTCACCAGGACCGCTGTGACAGACTGCACACGAGTCTCCCTGCACTCACTCTTCCTTCTTTTCAGCCCATTTCCTATTCCAAAGATAGTGAAATCAAGGACTGGGACCTCATCTCAAATATCCACTGCTGAATCCTTCGGGCTGTATTTACGTCATGCCTGGCACACGGTAGGTGCTCAAAATGCTGTGAATGAATCAAAAAGGGTGGTTGGATTTACATTTTTAGAAAAATTATCCCGGTGGACGTGATTTGCTCATCCATCCGTCCAGCCATCCATTCCCCATCTCCGTCCATCACCCATCCACCCGTTCATCCATCTCTTTATTCCTATCTATCTAATCAGTCATTTCCCAGAGCAGGAAGAAGGCAAAACACACTTCGCGCCTTTAGGTCAGGCTCAAGTAGGTGTTATAAAAGGGCTCTTTGATGAAGAAAACATCGTATTTTTTCTTTTCTAAGAGTGAATCAAGATAAAAGCAGGCACTTTTCAGGAGTTAACATGCGTCTCAAAATTCAGACCTTCATCTAAAATATTAACATGCACAACCTATGTTTTTTCTAATTTTCTTCATAGATGATCAGAGACAGCATGAGTAATTCAGATACAGGCTGAGTGCTAATCCCTTGCCTGTGAGAAAGCTACTTGCACTTTGGGGTGCAAAACGGAGATTGCAGACGTATTAATATTTAAGAGCTTAGAGACAGTCTAAGATAAGGTACAGGCGTGTAAAACAAGTACCCGATTACAGAGCAGATTTTCATAAGGTCCAGTTGGGGGCCTGTTGAGCCTCACCTGTAACGTCCCTGTCCACCATCCCGGGTGCTGCCTAGCACACCAAGTACCCTGGC
The DNA here is from genome assembly GCF_048564905.1 of Vicugna pacos. Classification (NCBI taxonomy): domain Eukaryota; kingdom Metazoa; phylum Chordata; class Mammalia; order Artiodactyla; family Camelidae; genus Vicugna; species Vicugna pacos. The sequence goes on along the minus strand of NC_133005.1, from coordinate 32,107,216 downwards.
TCGGCCTCTGCGCTTCGGGTTTGGAGCTATTGGCACCCCAAGGGGATCCCGGGGATTCCACGCTGCTTCCCCAGACTTTTCGGCCTGTGGACATAGTTAACAAAGGCTGCTAGGCGAGGAGGGACGAGATTACCCACGCAGGAGCCTCATGAATATGAGATGAGACGGCTGGGATGGAAATGAAAGCTGAGATGCTCAAAAATAAAGCGTGAAAGAGTCCTGGCCCCGTATAAGAACAGGATTGATCTCTGTACGCCGACAGAATGCGCGATTTCCCTTCGCTTTACTACAGTCCTTCTGTTTCTATAGAAACCACCAATTTTATAGACAGATCGGCTGTGTGAGAAGGCGCGGGGAGTTCAGTTTGAAGCCAAGTGCCGTCAGGGCACCAGCACTCCCAACCCCAGGGAGGGGCCTTTCTTCTTTGCTATCTAACTAGCTCTCCTGGGGATAGTTAATGATCACCAGGCTTGGAACCTGACACTATTATTATAATAACACTTGTGGTATTTCTTCCTTCCATAGACCCCCCGAAGACACGGCTGGTTCTAGGCCTCTTAGAGTGTTCTCACGGAGGGCAGCGGTGCACAGCTCTGCTTCTTTGATTCGTTCATTTGTTCATCAGATACACACCGAGATCTTAGCCCCAGACACTGTGCTGAGCCCCGGAGGAGTCCATGCTATGGGAAGGGAGTCAGGCAGGCACCTGGACAACTTCATTTAAGTTCTGCGAGAGAGGTTTTTCCGGCCAGGGCTCCCTTAGAGAGAAGTGACCAGAGTTGATTGGATTTCAGGGATGGGCTGGCAAAGATCAGCAGTATCTGAGTGGTTCACTTATTTTTTTGCTGTGTAACAAGCTATCTCCAGTCAATTAGTATCAACCAACAACTGTTGTATATGTTCATGATTCTTTGGGTTGGAAATTTAGGGCAGAGCACGGTGGAAACCTTTGTCTCTGTTCTGGAATGTTTGGAGCCTCAGCTGTGGTGGCTCAAAAGCCAATAAAGATGACTGGCATGGCTCAAATGGCTCATGGATTTTGAATGTTGGTTCTCTGCATGGCATCTGCTGGGGCTGGAATGTCCAAGAACATCCTTTCTGCTCCCATGTCTAGCACCTGGCTGGGGTGGCTAGAATAGCTGGGGCTCGCGGGCATCACACCTGAACGTCACTAGCTTGGGCTTCCTGACATCATGGTCTTCTCTGGATGGTTGGACTTCTTCCATGGCAGTGGGTGCTGTGAGACTCAGAAGTCCCAGAGCATCACGACCGCTGCCTTCTGTTAGGAAAACTAATCACTAAGGCTAAAGCAAAGTTAATGGGAGGGCAGGAATAAGCCCCACCTTCAGCAGGGGATTAGCATGCATGTCTGGGGAGGGAAGGAGTTGATGGCAGACACTTTGGAGGTGAGTGTCCCCACAGAAGCTTCCCATGTTTGTTTTCAGGAGTGAGGTGGGACCCTCACAGAGAGGAAGTCAACGTTGTAATGTAACAACAATGTTGTTGTTGGACGAGGGAAGTAGTAGATGAGATGAGGGCACAATGCAGGGGGTGGGGTGGTTATGCACACGGTGAGGGGCTCTTGTCTCAGATTTTAGTTCAAGGAGTGTGTTCCCAACAGTGTGTCCCTGTGGCATAAGTCAAAAAATGTCTGTGGGCATTTTTGTGGACCTGATGCTCAAAGTGGAGTTAGGCTTGGGGACACGGACCTGGCAGTCATTGTTCTAGCAGAGGCTGCTGGTTTTACAGGACATGCCCACCCCAAACTGGCTAAGCAAAAAGAAAATGTATTGGGTTATTTCACTGAAAACTCTAGGGGTGGGATTTTCCCAAGCATAGCTGGATCAAGGGTCTCACATGAGTCATCAGTTCCTGGTCTCTCTCATCTTTTCACTTCGCTTTTCTATGAACTGGCAGATCTCTTGGGCATGCTTTCCTCTTAGAGAGGAAAGATGACCACATCCTTATAACTCTAAGCTCAGTGGAAGAGAGAGAATGGCTCATCACCAATCATTCAAAGCCTGGGACTTCTACTGGCTTATATCAGGTCACATGACCGTCCCTGAACCCTTTACGCTGGCCAGGGGCATGTGTGGTTCTGACTGGCCAGCCCTGAGTTTAGTGCCCGCATCTGGGGCAGAGGAGGGTGGGGAAGGGCAGCTCTCTAGAGGAGGATCCTGATGTTCTTGGATACATGAGGAATGGATATAGGGCCGCCCGAACTGTACTGCCCTCTCTCGATGGTAACACATACATTCGTTTTCATATTCTCCTGCTTAATTATTTGTTAAATGAGAGTGGGGCTCTCCTTTTCTCTACATATGGTAATTATTCGTCTAATGCCTCAAATATTGTGACTTGGTGTATGGGCTCAGCAACTCCCAGTAGACCTCTCTACTTGTCTGTTTGCCAGAAGGAAATGTAGGTGGGTCCTTGGAGGACGAGAGGTAGGACCAGAATTTTCCCTGCACCAAGGAGAAAGGCAGGGGGTTCCTGCCATCCAGGGAAGAGGAGAGGAAGAGACTCCCTTCCCACCTCCCTTTACTGCCTCTGCTGTTCAGGGATAGGGGGAGGCTGGGCAGCATTAAAATACCCACACGACTGGGGAGGATGCATTTTAACATGCACAAGACTCTCCATCCTAAACAAAACAAAATAAATAATCCAACCTCCCCGTGAGTCTGCATTCTTGATTTTTAAATTCCTTCTTCTCTCGCATGGTGCCAGCTGCTTGTAAATGGTGAACTGAGCAGACTGCAGGTAGTGGGGGCGGAGGCTGGGGTAATGTGGATAATTGGCCCCTGGATAATTCCGAGTTGATTGTAATTAACCTATTTTGGAAGCACGGTACAAGATCCCATGGCTACAATTCTCAGGCAACCCGGCCAGAAACCTCTTTGTAGCTGCTCTCTTTCACCTGACTTTCTATCAGTGGTTCTCAGCTGAGGTTTATCTTACCAGCCCCCCTTCTTCCCCCACCCCCGCACTGGACAACATTTGGCAAAATCTGGAGATATGTTTTTGGTTGTCATGGCCAGGGACGGCTCCTGCTGGCATCTAGTGGGTAGAGGCCGGGACAGCCCTGCACCCCAGGACAGAGAACTACCTGCTCAAAACGTCAGCAGGGCTGAGGTTGAGAAACCCTGCTGTTTTTTGTGGCAGAGGGGAGTGGTCATAATGTTGGGTGAAGAAAGAAAGGTAGACTTGGAGCCAGAACTAGACAAGGATGTACCGCAAATGATGCCGAGACTCCTGCTAGAAGATAATGGATGCTCAGTACTGGGGCTGATTTCTTTGCTACAGAATTTGGCAGTTGCATTTGCAGTCATAACTCAAGGCTCCTGTCTAAGGAACTGATAACATTCTGACCCCGTGTCATGTGCATAATGTTCTCTGCTGATGCCACAGCAGGGTCAGGCCTCAATTTGTTGTCCTTGCAGCTAAAATACAGCAAAATTTAAACTGTCGAAGTCGCTTAGTTCCTGGGGATTGCAGGTTTTGGTTTCTGCAGCCAAAGCATACAGGCACATAAATATTACCGTTCTTCTTTCTCTTTATGAGTGCTAGACCTCCCAGGGCTGGGCAGAGCTGGACTCTGATGTCCCTGACTGGTCTTGGCCCTGCCACTTGTCACTCTGCAGCATTCCGGAGGTGATGCATGGGGAGGGGATGCATTTCCCACCCCCACACCCCTCCACCCGGTTTCTGCAGATGGGGGAATTTCCAGGTGAGTATGATTCTGACTCTCCCACCGCTCAGCAGGTCAGAGGAGACTGAGAGGAGACAGGTTGTCCGTGGTGCGTTCTCTGCCCCTCACTGGACACTTTGACATCTCCAACTAGCAAGTGGTCTAAACCCCAGTGGACATACCGATCCATGCTACGACATGGGTGAGCCTCCAGAACATGATGCTGAGTGAAAGAAGCCAGACACAGAGGTCACACATTGTATGATTCTGTCTGTGTGAGATGTCCAGAATAGGCAGATCTATAGAGACAGAAAGCAGATCCGTGGTTACCGGGAGCTCGGAGGAAGGGGCACGGGAGTGACTGCTTAGTGGGTAGGGAGGTTTTCTTTGAAAGTGATGAAGTGTTTTGGAACTAGGTAGAGGTGGTGGTTGCACAATATTGTGAATGTACTTTAAAAAATGCCACTGAATTGTACATTTTTACATGATTAATTTTATGCTATGTGAAACTGAAATTGAAATCGAAATCAGTTGAAATTAAAAAATAACCCGATGGACAGAAAGGTTCAGCTGGCCCACCTCTAGACCACAGAGCCCTGGGCCCACTGCAGGGTGTGCGGGTTCAGTGGGCGTTTGGGGTCGGGGAGGCCCTCCCTCAGGGGAGCCGGCCCCTAGGAGGCCCTGGTGGGAGAGGGCCTGCCCTGTTGGTCACTGGAAGCAGGGAGCGTCTGCTGGAGTTTTGTCTCTTTCATGTTCCATTGGAAGTGATAAATGAAGCTGTGCATCTGCTTCACAGCAGATTAGTCCCAGGAGAGGCAACAGACGCTCTGACAGACACGTTTAAATCCTCCCCAGTAGCCGGCTTCCTGCAGGATATGAAACAGAGCTGGGGAGAGGGAGCAGTGCGCCAGCGACCGTTGCAGGGACAGGGTGGCCTCACACCTTCTCCCTGGGCTCTGACACCAGAGTGGTCCAGCAGAGGCAGGGGTGCAGAAAACAGCCCTTTGTATGTATCACATGCACCTCGGGGGGCACGTGATTCTTGTGTTTAGTCCCAGACCTGAGATAAATGATCCCTCGGTGGTGGTCAGTAATGACAAAAGTCAAACTGCTTTCATTTATTCGCTGTGTGACCTTGGATAAATTATTTAACCTTTCTGTGCTCTGGTTTCCTCATCTGCAAAATGGTGGTAATGCCTGTCCCACAGGAACCAGTGAGGCTTGGATGAGCACGTATAAATACATGTGCTTATGTGTGTGTGTGTGTGTGTACGGTATGTATATATCCTACAAATATACAAATGCATTAATACATTTATATTGTTATAATTATTATAATAATATTTAATATAAAACCAAAAGTATTTATAATATATAGATACTGTGTACTATAATGCATATATTATGGGCAGTATGATACACACAGATAGACACACCTGGCTTCTTCTTCGATGCCTGGCTCACAAATGATGCTGGTGAATAATTCATTTCATCTATAACATGGTGGAGTGGGTTCATTCATTTATTTATTCATTCTGCAAGTTTGTTGAGCTCCTACTGTGTGCCAGGCACAGGGACAGAATAGTGACTAAGGTGAAATGTTCTCTGCCTTCATGAAGAGATAAATGAAGACATCAAAGGCAAACACAGTTGCAAATGATAGTGAATACCATGACTCAAAACAAGCAAGTGCTGAAAGGAGAAAACAGCCGCATGTGAACTTTGTACATGGTGGTTGAGAAAGGGTTCTCTGAGATACTGTTGAAACTGAGACCTGACCAGAGAGAAGGCTCTGATCAATAAAAAGTGAGGGGCTTTTTGGATCGGTGGCAGCAGATGCAAAGGCCCTGAGGTGAGAGAGAGCTTGCCCTGTTCAAGGAACTGAATGAAGACCAGTGAGGGCAGAGAGTGGGTAGCACACAAAGAATGTGACTCTGGAGAAGCTGGGGCAGCAGGAGGGGTGATCTGCATGTAGGGCCTTGTCGGCCGTTTCCAGGGATGTGGATTCCACCCCAAGTTTCGGGCGAAGCCAGTGCAGGCCAGTGTTGTGGCCGGATTTTAGTTGGAGGAGGGTCATGTTGCTGTTGAGAGGGAGGATGGTTTGGTGAGCTTTGTGAGTGGAGCAGGAAGAGCAGCTGACAAGTTCTTGCCTTTGTCCCCATGAGGGAATCCACACTTGCTTTTCCTGTCTGCTTGGGAAGATAGACACTCTAGCAGGAGCTCTTTTGGGTTCTCCAGCTCCAAGATTCTCAACTGGCATCTTCTTTGCCCTCCTGTGTTTGGTTTTTAGAAATCGTCACAACTCTGGAGGGGGTAGTGAGGACAGGGGTGTAGAAGCTGGTTTGGGAGGTGAGTGGAACCCAGACCCTCCCTGTTTTGACTGCCGTTTTCACCCCTGATTTGACCCTAATGAATGAGGTTCAGCTCATGACCAGACCCTCCTGGCGCAGAGGGGGCTTAAATCATTTCAGTGGGGTTTCTTGCTTTGAGCTTTATGGGGAGAGAGATTAATGGGACACCTTCAGGTCCTTTCTGCCAGAAGAAAGGAACATAGGGATGTCATAGCAAGGAAAGTGGGTGATTCTGGCCAGGGTGGAAGTTGGGCTGTGTCCTCTGCCTGGTTTGTAGCATTCCAGACGCCTGAAACCACTCGGTGGGAGGGGTGCCATGGGGGAGACTGTTGCTGCCCAGAGCCTGGCATCTGGGGGAGGAGGAAAAAGCTGCTGGGTCTTCAGTGGACGGCACCTTCCATTAGGCCAGACTTCCCCATGCTGGCTCAGCCCCAGGCACTGGGCAAAAGTTTCCCAGCTGAAGGCTCTGCATACCCAGCCACGAGCCAGCCCCGCAAAGGGCTGGTTTTAGTTCCTGCAGCTGGTGAGCTCTCATCTCACTGCTCTGGGCTGATAGCTTCTGGGTGTCTGGGGACTTCTTGGGACACTTGTCACACTGTGACGCTTTCCTGACCTCAGCCTTTTTGGCAATCAGGCCACTGGGCTTCTGACTGCACGTCCTTAAAATGGGAGTTTTGGCCGAGCCATGAAGCTGTGTTGAAAGACCTCTTTCCCCTTCAGGTCATGTCTGGGTTTTGATCTAAATAAATGGATGAGGGAAATTGATGCCACAGGAAAACTTCAAATGACAACAGGCCAGGAGCCCTGCTCATCAAGAGTGGAAGTACTAAATATTAATATCTGTGGATGCCAGGGCTCTGTTGCAGTTTAATATGCAGTTAATGTAAGCCTTTCTCCATTTATTCAACAAGCATCTATGGACCCCTGACCAAAGCAAGGAAGTAATGATAGACATTTATTGAGCACTTTGTATATGCCAGTGAGGACCAAAATATTCTGTGCATTTTATCTCTTGGAATCCTCTGTCAACTTCATGAGGATGGTACTCTCCATGTTCCTTTCGGGCATAAAATAGCCAGGACTTAGAAGAGGTGGATGCTGGCTGACGGTCATTCAGCTACAGCTAGTGGTGGTACTGGGTACTAGGGATGTGAGAGAAAATAAGAAAAGACCCCTTAGATTGGTGCAAAGAGGCAGGCTTTAGACAAACACTTAGAGAACCACATAAATGATAAAGGCGGTGAAAGCAAAGTCCGGTAAGAAGGTGTGGCGGGGACCTAGCTTCATCTTGTTTGGGTGGGGCTTGGTCAGGGAGAGCTTCCGTAGCGAAAAGTCACTGAAGCCTGAGAACATTCCACATCTAGAGATAGTAACTGGCGTCTGCCAGTGGCTTGTATGCGCTCTTCTCTGGGGGCCGTGACTGGGGTGGATGGAGAGGTGGCCTGTCCTTTTCCTCACTTGCTGACTGCCCCCTCCTCCGCTTGTGCCTCTTGCCCTGTCTTGTCCCTTGCCAGCCCATGTGGACGTGCCACACCCATTTCGATTTGCAGAATGAATGTCTTTGGGTTAGGCACCTGCAAATGCGCCGCGATATCCTTGGAATCAGGTCTCCATCAGTCGACGTCTCAGGACAGTGGCTCCCCCTGGGTGGCCTGCATTCCACTCCAACCACAGCCGCAGTGTTTCTGCAGCCTGAGTGTTCTCCTCTTGGGCTTGGCTCTTTGCTCCTGCCTCCTGCCCTGGGAGAGGGTTGTGTTCTGCTGGTTTTGGTGGGAAGAATGACTTCTCAGATGAAATGTGCTAACGAAGGGCTACTTTGATGTGGCCTCTTTCATGTCACCACCTGGGTTGTACCTTTTAATGTCCCAACTACCAGGGCCACTGAAGGCAAGGCTACTTGAGCATGTCCTGCCCAACATCATGTAGCCTCACCTTCATGACAGCCCTGTGGGCTTTTCTGACTTCAGCATAATTTTCTACCTGGAGAATGTTCCCATTTGACTAACACTTTGTTCCCTTACCTCAAGGACTTCGTGGTCAGGTGGGGCACGTGAGAGTAGCCTGTGAAGTTTAAGTCCCATCTCTGTCTTTCTGGCCTCTCAGGAAGTGACATCATCGAAGGGCGTTTTGGGAAGATTGATCGCGGCTCAGAAGGATGGGAGGGTAGACAGGAAGCGTGGAGACTGGTTAAGAAGCCATCGCAGTCCAACCAGGTGGGAAGTTGTGGGACAGAAAGGAGGAATTGGATGTGAGAGATACTGTGAGTAGGAACATTCCCAGGATTTCACCACCCACTGGGCATATGTATTGAAAAGGGAATAGGAAGGGGCACGATGGTTGCAGGATTTCTCAACTACCATGTACCATCTATAGGAAAGGACAGTCAACGGAGGCAGATGGAAACTAATATTTATTAAGGGTCTGGTATGCAGGATGACACCTTTCAGTCTTAACAATGACTTTCGAATTCTTCTTCTTTTTTTTTTTTGAATCGTGCCTTATTTTACTGATGAAGAAACAGGCTCTGAGAGGTTAGGCTGTTCCTGTCAGAGGGGGCTTTAAAGCTCTACTCTGAAATTTTATTTTGCTGAAGGCCAGGCTTACCTAGAAATATTGATAACATTTGTGCAATTTAATGAGGCCAAAGTAGAATGCCACAACAGAAATCCTACTTTTGTGGTGAAATGTACCCGTCTTCAAGAGAAGATAAAACCATAGGGTGGAGTCTTCATTTTCTGGGCACCCTTCTGGCTCTCAGGACTCTGTCCAAGGGGGATGCATGTCAGATTCTGGTCCCCTTGTGTCTGAGCTAGATGTGAGCTTGTCCTATTGCCTGGTGGCAGGTGTCACATGTGTTTTTGCATCTTTTATATGCCTGACACATTGTAGATGCTTGATGGAGTATGAGCAGTGTTCCTTTCCCCACTCAATGTCATCTCTAATTTGCAGATCTTTTCTGCCTTTATTTTAACCTTTCATGTTGTTTTCCTGGTCATTCCAGCTCATCCCATTTTCTCGTTCTTTAAATATGTCCTCTTTGCCTTGGTGATGGCTATGTAAATATATCCCATTTCCCTAGGGGGCTCGTGATCTCTTTGACAAGGTCAAAGGATGCCGTCTGGCCGTTTTATATTTCCTATGGTATCTGGCAGGGTGCCTCCGGTCCAGAGTTGGTACAGTGTAACACACAAAGCATGCATTTTAGAGACAGAGGAATCTAGACGCAAATCTTGAGTCCACCACTCTGGAGATAGGAGATCTTGAGCACGGTACTTTCATGACTTTTAGCCTCTGTGTCCTCAATGGTAGACCTCAGGTAATAAAGACTCTCTCCTGGGAAGTTTATAATTTTAGGATTAAATCAGATAACTATATATAAAAGGTCTGGCACCACATATGACATGCTGACATACAGTGGGCACTGAGTAAATGCTAGTCTGTTCTCATTCATTGCCCATCAGGGAGCAAGAGAGTAGTGGTGTCGAGAGGGGAGTTCATTTGCTTTGCCTTTATCTCTCTGTCCAACACGTCTTCCCTGAATGGATAAGACAGTGCTTGGTGAGTTTTTGTTGGATCGATGGATGGATGGATAGAAGGCACGGTGAATTATCTCTCCTCTCAACGTGTATCTCTCCTCTTAACACTCTGTCACTCTCTGTGACTTTACCCTGCCTTTTTTCTTTAGAGCCTTTATTTCCACATGAAATGTTATTATTCATTAAATGATATCATGTGTCCATGTATTTGTTTGTTACCTTTCTCTCTTGCTAAAGTGTAAGCCTTTTGAAAGCCAGAACCTTATCTGCTTCACTGCAACGGCCCCGGCTCTGTATTGAGAATATAACTCGTAGTAGGTAACAGGTAAATATTTGATGAGTGGATGAAAAATTGAATCAATGGACTGAGTTCAATTTGCTTAAGCAAACACTGGCTCAGCACCAACTCTGGTCCAGGTACGGAGGTAGACGCTGAATGCACAGATTAACAAGACAGTCCCTACTCTCAAGAAGGAAGGAAGGAAGTAGAGGACAAAAGGTGGGGGGGATTAAACAAGCTCTGTCCCTCAGTCAAACAGAGAAGTGATGAGTGTCCAGCGTTTTCAGTTTCTGAGCCAGTATTGGAAGAAACATGGATGGAGTAGGACAAGTAACATGTGGAATGAAAGCTGTATGTATTTGGAGTCACATTCTACTTTGGAATTGGCTCCCCGCCCTCACCCTAGATGGGCCTAGAAGGCGACCTTGCCTGGGAGGAGAAATTGACAGCCCATTGAAACTGGCGAAATATTTAAGCGTTTGCCATCAAAGTACGCTAAGTGTTGCAATTTGGGGAAAACGCACTTAATAAGAGGCCTGACCCATGTGAATATGTGAGAGCTGGTTGGTGTGTCTCCTCTTTCTATGGATTATACAGAAACCAGTGCTGGTTAAGGGGGCAAGTGAGTTGATAAAAGCATCTCTGGAGAACAAGTACTAAATGGCTTCTTTATTGCTCACCTCTCAAGGAACCTTCTGTTTAAACTGCCGGCAGTAAGTGCAGGTTAGACCTGTGAAGTTATTATAAATGCCGTTCTTAAGCCTTAGAACTTTATTTTTTAATTGGTTTCTTTTTTATTTTTTTCAGACTACTAATGCAATAGGAAGAATGAAATTTTGTAATTTCTGAAGACATAGAAACTATTGAGGAAGAGAACAAAGAGGCCATTGAAAGACTCTAGACTTTTCTTAAAACCCAAACCAGGCAGAACCCCCTCACCTCCTTTCACTGCACAAGTGGAGCCCTCTCTAACGAGTGTGGGGGAGGGGAGCCAGGCTGGAAATACCCGACACAACATTTTACTGAATAAGAAATAGGCTGCTGGAAAGAGGAAGGGAAAGGCTCTTACTGACATGGAAAAAATGCGGAGAGCCAGAGACATAATGATCTGCTGAACTCTTTCTTCTTCAGAGGCCTTTTCTGCTCCTCCTCTCGTATGCTGCCAGCAATTTAAGGTCTAACCATTTTATGATTGAGGCTTAAAAAAAGGCAATGGATGTTTTAAACACCTTTCCTTAGACGGTATTGTAATGAAGTGGAAGGAGTTGTAAGGAACCAGGTTCAGATCCTAGCTGTGCTCGGGGAAGGAGGAAATTTGTGCTTCAGAAGGAAACTGTGATGGTCTAGACTCTCCATGTTTGAAGACGCCCCTCTGGGTTATCTGATTTTGATTTTATGGAACGTATTTTATACTCTGCGAGTGGTAGATACCTGACAGATGCACACATTCTGTTGCATCAGGAAGAGTTTCCAGTGACCTAGGCAACTCACCCCCCACCCCCCAAAAATTTTTGCCTCCATTTGTACATCTATTTAGATACTTCTTGTTTGTGGATGTGGTTTCTTTTGAACTAGTTATAATATCTTCCTAATCTTCATTGATTAATGATAGGATAAAATAACTTAGTGATAGAAGAAAATAAGTCATCACATATTCATTTTATGTCTGTATGAGAGTCATGATTTTACCATTTGGGGATTATCTTTCAACACTGTGTTACTCAGATATTCTAAGTGGCTTAACCTCTGAGTCTCAATGTCTTCATGTACAGAACTGGAGTAATAATGTGGAGCAAAATCGTCATAAATTTTATCAACGTTTTTCCCATTCATTGTCCCATCTAGAACTGATAGCTAAAATAATATTTAGCAATTAGTTTTTAGCTGTTATGGATGGTGAATGGGAGAATGTCTATGAAAACACTTCTATCAAGTGTGATTCATGAAGTGTGATTCAGAAGTTCGCTAGCGCTATCATCGTTGGCATCAAATGGAGGCTTAAGGGTTGCTCTGAACTCTCTGAGAACTTGTGTTTTGGAAAGGAGAGGAAATTTTCCTGGTGGCTCCAGAAGGTGCACTAGGGCCAGTGGACAGAAGCTGCAGGGGCAGATTTTGGTGAAGGCTGTAGTGACAACCAGCTGTAGTGATGGTGTGGGCTGACTCCTGGGGTAGTAGGGTCCCCACTACTGAAAGTACGCAGGCAGAGACCTGGTTGCTCATGGTAACTGCAGAGCTATAGGGAGTCCCAGACTTGGCCTCCATTTCTGAGAAGCTTATTGTAGAGAAGACACATATGGGGATGGTGGCCATAGCCCACAGCCAGGGAACCCGAGAGCCACAGCCTCACTATCTCCAGAGACCCCATGGACCCCATGCCTGTGCATGCATGCAGATAACATAGGAGCTATGCCTAGCACACAATAGATGGATGTACATCAAACGCTGGCTTTTGGTAATCTGACCTCTTGGAATAGTTTTCATCGTTTACCTGCACAGTGAGACATTATGTTTTTATACAGCAGCAGCATGCTATGCGGAGATGACCTGTAGAGCTGGAATTCCCACTGCACAGCTTTGGGCTGCAGGCTGAGTCTGTGCCTTCAGAAGGGTTGGGCATCGGTAGGTAAAGGGAGAAAACTGAGACTAAGTGTGCTATGTGGCTCTACCTCCAAATGCATATATATTATATATATATCTCCAGAATCTGAAATATATCCAGAATCCGGCCAACTCATCTCTGCTTCTGCAGCCCTAGGTTCATCCAACATCACCTCTCATCTGGATTAGAGCAGCAGCTCCCTAAATGCTCTCCCTCTGTCTGCCCTGGCCCCCCTGCTGAAATGTGTTTTTCCATCCACTATTCAGAGGAGGCCTGTGAAGCTATAAGATATGTTATGTCACTTCTCTGTCCCAAGCCTCCAGGAATTCCCCAACTCATTCAGCATAAAAGCCAAAGTTCTTCCAGCGCCTCCAAGGCCTTATATGATCTGCCCCTCACACTCCTCTTGCCTCATTCCTACTGCTTCCTCCCATTCCCTTTCACATGTGCCATCCCATCCCCACTGACTTACACTCCTGCCTCAGGACCTTTGCCGTTACAGCTTCTGGAATGCTCTTCTCTCAGATAGCCAGGTGGCTTGTTCCCCAGTCTCTTTCATGATTTTTCTCAAATGTCACCTTCTCATGGGGGCTTATCCTACGTGCTGTGTATTTCAACCTGCACCTGTTGCCTCTTCCTCAGCCTTCCCTGCTTTGTTTTCTGCATAGCCATTGGCACCATCCAACACATTACATATCTCGTTTCTTGTCTTACTCTTTCCATTAGACCATAAGGTCTCTGGGGACAGGGGGTTTGTTTACTTTTGTGTTTGTTCACCTACCACTTGGAACAATGCTTTGTCCCTAGAGGATGCTCATTAAACATTTGCTGAAAAATAAATGAACGCATTTACCTAATACTCGTATGTTCCAGACCCTAGACAAGAGGTGATACCTTTCTGGGGTTTATTGGGCATTTCCGTGGTAGGCAGTTTTTGATGTGGTTCCCAATCAGTCCATCTCCCAATACCCGTGCCCTTGTATAATCCCTTCCCTGCAATTGTGGGCTGGACCTAGAGAATTGCTTCCAAAGAATAAAATACTGCAAACGTTTATCACATGTCACTTCCTTGATGAGCTTACAACAGACTAACTTTGAACCCGCTAGCGCTCTTTCTTGGCTGGCACTTTTCTTGCCCATCAGAGTGAGTAAGCAAGGTGGCATGTTGTGAGATACTCTGAGAGAGGCCCAGGAGGTAAGGAGCTGAGGGAGGCCTCCAACCAGTGACTCGTAAAGAACTAAGACTTTAGTCTGACAGCCCACAAGAGACTGAATCCTGCCAGCCTCCCCATGGGTGAGCTTAGAAACAGGTCCTTCGCTGGCCAAGCCTTCAGATGAGACCACAGCCCTTGCCAGCATCATGATTGCAGCCTTATGAGATGCTGAAGCAGAGGGCCCAGTCTGTGCCTGGATTTCTGATCCATAGAAACTGTGAGATAAGACATGTGCCTTTCTTTAAACTGCTACATGTTTGGGGTAATTTATTCACAGCAGTAAATCACGAACACACTTTGTTTTTTCTTTGCCCATTCGAACCTATGTTCCTTTATTACAAGCGTTGAATTCTCCTCTCTGTTTCTTCCCTTGGCTTGACACACTCACACACACACACACACACACACACACACTTTAGCTTGAAGCATTCCTGACAGTGGTATTTGATACAACTTCAGGCTTGGCAAAGTGTGTTAGCCATGCCCTAATAAGATGGGTGAGTTCTCATCACCTTCAGACACTACCTAAGGCAGAACCAGAAGCCATGCTTGTTCGATAATGCCGAGGAGTGCCTCTGCCTGGAAGGCCATCTGGGACTAATAGGAAGCTGAAAGTTGGGCACAGGGGAGAAATGAGTTGCAGACTGTTGTGCTTATTTTCAGATGGAATCATATCCTCTGAAAAATTGCACGGGACGTTGAGCTGATAGGGAATTCACCCTGATTGTACGGCTCACTGGGCTTGCATTGTGGTAGAGAAAAATCACCTTGTCGGGTTAGGGAGACGGCAGTCACATCTCCTCCGCCGGCCGGTGATAGATATTCCGAGACAGGCTGAAGACGTGGCTGCATCCTTCTTCTCTCTTGAAGCTACTGAGTTGCATTTTAAAGTAGATCAACAAAACAAAGGGTGCTTTGACAGAAACGTGGTGCGGCTCACCCCGTTGGTGGCACAGGCTGGTAGGAGAAGCTGAAAGCGTTGAGATAAGCATTTGGAAATTCAAAGAGGCACCTTGTCTGTCATTTGCAATGGCTAAAAACTTGGAGGAAAATACAGTCTCACATGGAAGGGTTTGGGAGAGGTAAGTTTAGTCAAACAATCAGTCAGCCAGCAAACACCTACGGTACATGTGCTTTTTGCCTAGAACCATGCTTGGGTATGGAAAAATGTAGTTAAATAAGACTCAATCCCTGTTGTCAAGGAGTTCATGGAGTAGTGATGGGCAGTACACATGTAAACAATTGCAGTATAGTGAGATGAGGGCTTAGGCTCTGTGGAAGGCCAAAGAGAGAGTAAAACTGACCCAGTACACATGGGACAGGCTAGGGAAAACAGAGGTTTTTCTGAGCAGGCAAATACATTGGGTTGGTGAGTGGAAGGATAAGGATCTAGGAAAGCAGAAAGCACTCTAGATTGAAGGACCAAGCTGTTGTTGGGGCTCTCTGGGGAGTTTTATTGAATGAATGATGCCCAGGGACACATGGCAGGGTCTTCCAGTAGAAGCAGGTCCTTGGTCGATGGGCAGACTTCTGGCTCCTTAGGGGAAGACTTCATAAAATGGCAAAAGGACATGGCCCACATCTTCTGGAACGCAGACCTGCAGCAGGAGTGATTACGCCCCCCTCAGCTGATGATGATATTGGCCCCAGGGAGGGCACCTGAGAGGATTTCCATTGTACCGAGGCTGAAGGCTGATGTCTGTGGTCGTGGGTGTTCTATGGGCAAGGTTCATTTTTCTCACCATCAACAAGGACCACCCAAGACTTTTTCCTGATTTGTCAGAAACAAGTGCAGGGAGATTATGCTTAAACTTTCCCCAAGTGACTGTTTCCTTGAATGGATACCAAGCCGACTGATGGCTGCAGCCTGGAGCTAGGCTCCCTCATTTGGGAACCATCTGCGGTCAGCTCAGGCACTGATGGGACCCAGCCCTGGCAGTGATGAGTTACAGGACCATTCCAATACCCATTTACTAATCAATAGTGGAGGAGAAATTTCAAGTACTTAACAAATTGTTTGCTAACACGTTGCCATGGCAACTGCTAACCCTTGAGAGCCCATTCAGGAACGGGTTCTTTAGGCTTTTCCTCTGACATATGCTTGCTACAGCTGAGAACACTTGTATTTCTATAAACATTGACCGAATATTATCTTGTAGAATTGACTTAAGGGGGAAAGAATATCCCCCTCATTTGGCCGTGAGCGTAGGGAAAGTTTTGCCCGAAACGGGATACAGGCTGCCTCAAGTCTAAGCACCGTATCTCCCACCCTGACCTCTCTATCATCCTTTTTAGTTTTTAAACTTTTTTATTGAAGAAAAATTTTGAAGTTTTTTACAATATATGTTTTCTGTAGAAAATGTAGGTGAGAAAATAGAAAAACACAGGAAAAAAAAAACCCATTCTTAAGAAGAGAGGAGATTGATGTTTTATTTGGTGTGCTTCCAGTCTTTTTTTTAAGATTCACATTTTCGCGTTTGTATATTTAAACACAGTTGGAATAATTATGTGACAGTTTATTTCACATTATGCTTTATTACTTAATGTTTTATCACATGTCCCCCCACTTTGGGTGATTTGGAACTCGAAATTATTGATAATGGCATGCTCTTTGAGTGCTTAAGTAGACCACATGTATTCAACTGGAGTCCTATGTTGGAACATTTCTAAATTCCTATGTGTCCGTGTAAATAACCTTTTCCTGAGTATCCTTGCCTGCAAGTCATAAAGTATCTTTGTAGGAGAGAATTACTCTATCAAGCTGGTGTCAGAAGGACTCAGGCCCCCCCAGTTGCATTCCAGGAACGTGGTAGCAACTTAGACGCCCCATGGCAGTTAACTCTTTCACTGTCACCTTGCCAAATGGATGGGCCATGCCAAAAAGAGGACCATGATCTGTTCTGTTCTCCTGGCTGTTTTGTTATTCTAGTATTTCCAGGATGGAGTTACCCAGAGTCACAGATGGAAAAGGTGTCAGATATGAAAAGAATCAAAAGGTAGGGTCAGTCCTTAGGGAGGCGATGTCTTTCTCTTTTATGTAGAGAACAGGTTTTTGTGTGGTGTGGCAGTACCTGCCCTGGCATAGCTGTGGGATGGGGGCTGACTGCCACCTGGAGAAGAGAAGGTGTTGGGGATATGTACGGGCCCTAATACCTGATACATAGGAGTTAATGCCACAGCGGAGGTCTTGAAATCACATGCCGTCTTTAATCTGGCTGAATGCCATTGCTCTGACACCTGCTTCCTGCCCCGCTGACCCCGTCTTGGCCCCCTGGGTATCTGTACCACATCCCTGCCCTACCCACCCAATGCTCCGCAACAGGACATCCCCACAGTCCTTGCTGTCATCCCTCCACTTTGTCACTTTCACAGGACACACGCCAGATGCACACGTTCTGTGGCATGAGGACAGGTGTACCCCAGAGGGCCCGTCCTCCTCTTGCCCGCTCCCTGTCCATTTCGTCCAGCCCACGGCTCAGCTGCAGGTGCCAGGGCTCCCCAGACAGCCGCAGTCATCCGCGTCCTGTCTGGATTGTGTCCTCCCTGCCCCTCCCTCTGCCCCTCTCCAGGCATCTCTGAGGGCCTCCTTGCCGGGAGCAGCTGTTGATTCAGATTTTCATCAGGACTTTGATAATTAAAACTTGAAGCTCTTCAGACATTTGCGTTCCATTACATTGAAGGAGCAGCTGTTTAAATTTGGGACAGGGAACCAGAGCCTTGTGCAATGAGCTTGGGTTTGACTTAATCAAGTCTGTAGATTCACTTCCCTTCTCATCATCCAGATAGAGACTTTGGGAAAGAAAACCCCTTCCCGCTGCCCCCACCCCCCGTTTGTATGAACCATTCTACTCCAGGCGCTGTGCTGTGCTGCCTATGGCTAACGGCGTGTGACTTGGAGGACACTGCATGGGTCCAGATCTTTGCTTGGCCCTTTATTGGCTGTGTGACCTTGAACAGGTCACTTAACCTCTCTAAAATGCACGGACTCTAGCGTTGGTCACAGGCGGTTCAAGGACGAGTGAAATGATGCACAGGGGCCTGAGCACAGCATAAGTGCATCATGGGTGTTTGTTTATATTATTAGAATTTTATTTAATGCTCCTGACAGCTCAGATCACTGTATCACTGTAGTTTATAGAAGAAGAAGCAGAGCCCGTGGGGGTGAAGTTGTGGGTGTGAGCACTTGCAGGCAGTGAGTGGGGCGCTGGCTTTGAGCCTCGGTCTTCCTGATTGCGGACACGGGTCCCTCACGCTGCTTCCCTGGCTCCCTGGCCCTCTTCTTCCCCTGCCATCTTTGTGCCTCTTGTTCCTCTCCTCATCTTAGGAGGCTGCATCCTCAGCTCTGGGACTTGCCAAAACCCCAGCCTGCTCCTGGGGGAAAGTAGGAAGTCCTGGATGAATGGGGTTTCTTCCTCCTTTGCTGGACCTTGGGTTTTCCTTTCCAAACATTCAGCCATTTGAACAGCAACTTGAAAACACCACCTGTGCATCTTAACCCTTTTTATTTTAGCTTCCGGGGCTTTTGGGACCTTGAATGAGTGTGTGTACTTGCGGGCATGCCGACAGACACACGCACACACACAGACGTGTGCGTGCACCGGCAGGAAGACGTTCCTCCCTGGTATTAGCAGTCTGTGGGTGGCCTGGAGCAGGAGTTGAAATTACCCTGCCCAGAGTGGTTGTTCCATCAGTAATAATAGAGGTCGTGTTGGCAGCAGCTGCCATCCTTTCCTGGGAACATGTTGGAAACCTGGCCGCCACCCTGCTGTGGTTTGACATACATTATTTAATTCCATTCTCACAACAATCTTGAAGGTAAGTATAATTTCCTCTGTGTTGAAGAGGAAGAAATGAGATATGTGCGGGTTCAGAGATAGACCCTGGGACACACAGGGAGTGAGTGTGAGGCTGAGGTTTTCCCCTGGCTGTGTGGACCCCCATGCTCACTGCATGGGTTCTGATGTCTCTGGTGAGTTCTTTCCTCAGGGGTGTCATCCCGTTGGGGTGCACAGCCAGAGTCCAGGCCCAGGGTCCTCTGGGAAGTGGTTCCAGTGGGAGATTTCTATCCCCCACGAAGCGTGTTTTTCTTGATCCCGTATTTGATGCTGTAAGCTCCTTAAAAGTGTTAGGTGCAGTGCAGTGAATTGCAGGAAGAGTTGTTTTGAAAAAATATTTGTTCTTTGCTACCTGAACCTAATGCTTAGTGGAGAGGAGCCAAGAGTAGGGTGTCCAGGCTAACACAGCTCACTGCTGGGGTCTGTGACCTGGGTGAGAGTCGGGGCAGGGGGTCCAGGCAGGTCCAGGAAGTGAGGACAAGAGGTGTGGGGAGGGACCCAGGGAAGCTGAGTCATGTGGGTTCAGAGGAGCCTCAGCTTCATCAGAGAGAGAAGGCAGACCAGAAATGGTCCCCTTGGGCAGATGTAGAAGGCCCCTGTCATGGAGACAACAGGGTCTGAAGGAGGCACATGGCTCCCTGGAAGTCAGGCTGGCCCATCTACTGATGCAGCCCCAGGGGTCAGTAGGCAGCAGACTAGCCAGACTCCCTCCCCACCAGCTGCCACGAGTTACTCTGGGAGGGGCTAGCCCATCTAAACCATGTAGCTGGGGGGGTCTAATTCCCTCTTAGAGGAGGCTTCTGGAAGAATATTGGAGCCAAGCAATTGAAGGCTTTGGGATAACAGGGTGCCTGATGTTGGGACTCTACAGGACAGCATAAAACTTCTGGGCACCTGGTACTCACTTGCAGTGGACAGCCCCTCACGGATGTTTATGAGTCCCGGGAATTAAGCCTTCCTTTCCTCCATTGTTCTGCTCTCCTTAAAGTGTGGTCCCTGGAGCAGAGCTAGCAGCATCCCCTGGGAACTTAGTAGAAATTCAGATGATCAGGCCATGCCCCAGACTTCCTGAATCAGAAACTAAGGCAACTTGTGTCTCTCTGGGTGATCCTGGTTTACTCTCCGATCTGACAACCACTGCCTTAGGCCAGTGACACCCAGATCATGTCCTCTTACTGCTGGTGATTCATAAATGTTTACGTGCTGCGTGGACAGGGCACTCAAGAGCATTGGGTTACAGAAACAACTCTTCTTTGTTCATTTCTGTTACTATCCCTCCGCTGCAAGGAGACTCTCCGGTTTTGGGGTATCTGTAATGCCCCACCCTATTAACACTTACTAATGTCCATTTTTATCTAGAAGAAAGCAGCTGTCAAGATCGGACACTGAGGCGAGCAACAGTAGCTAGCCAGTATTTACTTACTATTTTAGGGTTTTTGTTAATTTTACTTTTAGCCTCATCGTATGTTTATGGCCAATGAGAATGAGTTTCCATTTTTGGTAGTGATACGGAGTTTCTTTTTAAAGTAAGTTAAGAAAAGGTGAGTCATTTAAAAATATTAATTAAATATTAGCGCAGGTCAGTACTAGGATTTGTGAGAGCTTTTGCTGGAGGCCTGGAGGAGTTCAGGAGGCACGCTTAGAAGTCAGCACTGCCCCTGATGCTGGGCTTATGGACCTAGGAGTGAGCTCGGGGATGGCTTCTCATCATTTTTGTGTTGTCTTCATTTCAAAGGGTACTTTTCTGAAAGGCAGCGTGACATGGCCGCATGATTCTCATATTATGGGCAGGGAACCACCTGCATTGGATTCACCTAGGAGGCTCTTTAAAAATAAGGATGCTTGGGTCTCACCCTTGAACTACTAAGTGAGGATTCTGGAGCACAGCCCAGGAATCTGCACTGAACAAGCTCCCAGGAGATTCATGTGGCCAATAAAGCTTGAGAATAACAGATGAAGTTGAAGGAACACAGATTTGTGAATTCAGCTACCTGCGCTCACGTCTCCACTCAGCCTTGCTGACTCACCTAGCCTCTTAGAACCCCATTTACTTATCTGTAAAGCGAGGTAAGCAACAGTTGTTTTTCAGGCTTGGGATGAGGCTCAGGCAATTTACCAGCTGGGATGTTCTCTGCTCATAATAGCTATTTTGTATGAGTCCTGTTTTCTTCACCTTGCGGATGTAATTCGAAGCTATTTCATTAAACTTAAACCATTCTGGCAAAGGGGTTGAGATGCTTGTATGCGGTTTAGGACATGTTTGGGTTTCTTGTGCCGATTTTGCTCCTGTAGGTGTGTTTTTGGACATCATGTTACTTGTTCCCCCCAAGGGTGGCCTCAGATGCTAGTGAACACTGCACAAGCTGTTTATGAGACCATGGCTGCTTCTGTTACCAGAATGGAAGTCTGTTTTATACGCAAATACCACGGCCTTCCTCAGCTAGCTGCGTGCTCTTTTAACTCCAGAGATCTTCCAGGGCTTTGCAGCACAAGCTGTAATTAAAATAAAAATGGAAGGATTAAAAGATGGGTTTAAAGTGGTGTTAATGAGAATTCTTTTGTGGGTCCGCAGCTTGTACCTGAATGCACCCTTCAGCTTGAAATGGGTGGGGTGTTGACAGTGTTGGACACTGTTTGCCCAAGGGAACCCTGGACATCCCTCAGCCTATGCAGTGTCCTCTGGTTGAGCAGTGCACCTGGGGACCAGGGCTTGGTGCCAGGGTTTCGGGCTCTCTTAAGTCCTCATTGTGTGACCTTGTTAAATCATCTGCCCTGTCCAGGCTTCAATTTTCTCAAAAGCAAAATGGGGATAATAAGAACTTGCCTCCTCGGGCCGTTATGGAGATGGACTGAGAAGAGGTATGTGAAAGTGTGTTGTCATCTAGACGCTGATGTGCTGGCCTCGTCTGCCCATCTGTCACCTGGAAAGTTGTGTGCAGGCATTTTCTGCTTGTCAGGAAGCCTTCATTCAGTATTAAGCCCCATGGTTCTGCACATTTAGGGACTTTGTATGTCATTTGGCTTAGGGATGGCAAATTCACAGACCATGAGACCAGCTTGATGCACAGGCATGAATCGTCTGAGTACACAGTGTTCTTTAAAAATTGCTTTCGAAGGCCCTTAGATAGGCTCTGTATTCTTTGGTTTGCTGAACACCTTCCTCCTCTCTTTTGCACCATTGGTGGCTTTGCACATTTATAATACCCGTGGACCCAGAAATCCCTGGAAATGACCTCTAAATTCTGGATGTCCAGGTATAGTCCCCAGATGTAGGAGATGAACAGGCCACCAGCGTGACTGTGCTCCTGCAGCCATGATTGGGCACCGCTAGGGACCTCCCCCAAACAGCCACGAGTGAAGTGTTGGGAGCCACAGGACGGGATACCCTCCCAGCTTGGGGCCGGAGGGCTGGTGGGAGATGGCTGCCCTGAGGACGCCTTGATGCTTGAGGAATCTCCAAGGTGAGGAGACGGAGGGGGATGGGTGGCCTAGGCTTCACTTGTCTGTGAAGATAAGGACATGAAAGCATTACACGCTGCTGAGTGTTTGGGTGACCCTCAGGTTAGGCAGGCTGAGATGAGGCTTATGCAGTGGGTGGTGACAGGGGAGGGGACTGTCCTCTCTAAAGATGTCGTGACATCCTAATTGGTGTTCCCGCAGGAAAAACAGAATTCTACTCACAAGTGCGTAACTGAAGAGAATTTCACGAAACGACTCCTGGCAGTGTAGTCAAGGCTACGGGAATCTGCAAGGGGGGCTGAGGGCCCAGGGGAGACTCGAGGAATGGGTTTGGGGTAGGGTATTCCCTCTGGGCACGTGGGCTTGATGTATCTGTTGGACATTGTGTGTGTGTGTGTGTGTGTGTGTGTGTGTGAGGCAGTGAGAGACACAAGTGTAAGAGTCCAGAGGACAGGTCTAGAATGAAGATGTAACATTGGGAGTAGTCAGCGTAGAGATGATACTTTAAGTCATAGGCCTGGATTGAGATCCTTGAGGAAGTAGAAGGGAAGAAATTCAAGGGCTGAGCCCTGAGCACTCCAACATCTAGAGATCAGGAGGAGGGGAAGGGCCTAGCCTGGAGGCTGAGAAGGAGTGAGGTGGGACAACAGAGCTGAGTGTCTGGAACGGGGAGAGGGGAGGATGGAGTGTTCAGCTGTGTCAGCACTGCTGGTAGGGCCAGTTGATGAGGTCTGAGAAGTGACCTTGGGATTCAGCAAAATGGAGGTCACGGGTGACCTTGATGAGTGTGGTGTCACGGGTGACCTTGATGAGTGTGGTTTCACGGTCCTGGTGGCATCAAGAGCCTGATTGGAGTGGGTGCTGCGTACCATGGCATGAGAGCAGACACAGAGACTAGAGAGAACTCTTCCCAGTTTTGTCGGGATCTAAGGGGGCGCAAAGAGGTTGAGAACATGTGTACCTTTGCATGTCTACAACAATTTATTATTTTGAGAAAAAAATACTTAGGAAATTTTGGGAAATGGAGAAGATAATACCCTGACCCACCTCCCTTGTACCATCACGGATAGAATGTATTTTAATTTTGAGCTCCCCGCCTCCACCGTGCTTATAATTTTTTTAAACCACTTGTAATATTAGTGCAGGATCATTTTTGTACCTTGATTTCCTCTCTTAACATTTCTTCGTGAGCATTTTTCCATGCTGTCTTTTTGCCACTGTAACCTCGGTAGTTAAAATTTGCATGATCTCATTAGGACCTGTTCCCAACCTCCATATTTCCTGCGGAGTCTGAAACTAATGAAGGGGATGAAGAAAATGTCTGTAAATATTTTGTTGTTTTGCAAACACAAGCACTCTTAAATCCAGTTTAATGATTGCTCAGTTTAATTAAACACTCTTAGTATAACTCGTTACCCACTTCTCTGCACTGATTACCACCCTGATATGAAAGGAAGGATTCAAAGGCGCCTTTTGCGTTTTCTTTTTTCTTTCTTTCTCTTCTTCTTTCACAAGTGTGAGGGAAGAAATCTGCAGGGAAGAGTCTGATTCTGCTCTGTGCAGTCTTCTGACCATACTGCTTCATCTTGTTTGGGATAGAGTTCTCTAATCTTTTTGTATAGAGGACTACGGGATTTTTTTTCCCCTCCTCTTTTTAAAAGTGCATTAAAATAACATTTCCTGGCTATAAGCTTTTTAGGGTAGTGAATTTTGGTCACGATGTACACCATCCCATCAAGATATAGAATCATCCCCTCACCCCAAGAAGCCCTCTTCTGCTCCATCCCACTCTTTGTCACGTCCCCCAACACCCTGCTCCAGGAAACCACTCATCACCATTTGATACCATAGCTTTTCCAAGTCTACAATTTTATATAAAAGGAATAACGCAACATGTCGTCTTCTGCACTTGACTCTTTCCCGTTAAGTCTACTGTTTGTGAGCGTCATGCGTCTCATCGTGTGTATGAATATTTCATGCTGAGTAGTCTTCATGGCAAGGATCTACCACCATTTGTTAATCCGTTCACTTACATTTTGTTCCCTGTCCCTGACTCAGCTCACTTTATTCATCCTTAAATTGCGAGTGACAGAGACACCCAGAGAGCTTCTGTTCGCATGGTTTTGATCACCTAGGACAGAATGCCGAGCGCCCTGTCAGTACCTGTGCTTGCTGTACTCCCCTGACGTGATGATCATAAACTGTAACTCAGTGGGCTGGAATCCTAGGTGGGCACTGTGCTCTGAAGTCAACAGACAAATTGGGACTTGCATATCGTCAGAATTATCCTTGGGAAAATCTCTGAAGGTGCTCGTGATAAAGTATGTTTGGCTGAGTAATTCTTATACACACTGCAGTTTAAGACCCCCTTAAACTAGACCAAAGGAAAGAACAAAAAAGAAATAACTCTGCAGATGAGTGGACCAGGAAGGCATTCTGCATGTCATGGTGGCAATTCTAAGGTCTTCCTGATCTATTTTAGTATTAAGGCTCTGTAACTTTAAATCAAATGATTTTATTTACTCATTTTTGGTTGTGGGGTGGGATTTAATGAGATAATGTTGGTAAAAACAATTAGCGCAGGGATTGGCACATGGTGTGCACTGCAAAATGTTTCATGGATTTGATGTTACTTCTAACCAGATCGGAATCACATATAACCCCTGTTTATCAAAAAGTTCAGAACTTGGCCTCCTGGTCTTGGTTTTTTGTAGCTGCTGATCTCCGCTGTGGCCCCACAGACCAGCTGTAACTCTCATGCCTTTGAGCCCTGGTCTCATAATTCCATTGTCATATGTCTGGAGATCAAGGTTCAGTCCTCAGAGGGATCTCAGCTAGCGGAGTCTAGCCACCCTCAGTCACATAGCTTTCCCACACAACCCCCTCTCCCCCAACCAGCAGTTGTGTTTCTTAAGATAGGTGCTGTTTAAATTTCCAGCTGCTTGGCCAAATCAGAGGGTATCCTTTGATGTCTTTCTTGGGGAGACCCTAGCTGAAGGGGCTGGAAGGATGGTGGGTACCCCTGCAGCTCACAGAGGAGAACGTGTCTCCAGAAGCATTTTGTTTTATGCATAGGAGAAACATCAGCTTTTGTGTGTCTGCTTTGTCTCCTGGTGTCACCCCCTCGGTCCCTGAGAGATGGGAGCAGCTCATGTGCCTTGCCTTGCGAAATCTGCTTTGCTGTTCAGGGTGAGTGGTGCGGCATGAGAGGAGAGGGCCTCCCTTGGGGTTGAGCAGAAAGAGAACAGAAGGGGGAGACAGACAGAGTTCAGATTCTTCTTGCTCACCTTGCCTTGGAGGTCTACCTGGTGGAGTTGTTGGAAAGGGGGAAATTTCCCTCTCAATCCCTTTTGAGCTCTTATGGTTGAACTAATGATGAAATCAACACGAGACAGATTCATAGGAGAAAAGGAAACAAGTTGCAATCATGCACACGGAGCTCTCGTAGGAATGGGACCTAAGAAGTGGCCAAAGCAGGCAGCTTTTACACTTTTTAGACAAAGAAACAATGAATTCGGGAGAAACCGACAGGACAAAGAAACTTAGGTTTTGGGTACTTAGTGAAGAATGTAAACAGAGTTAGGGCTTGGGGTAGTAAATTAAAGAAGTAACAAGGCTTGTTTATATAGGCTTCTCGGCCTCAATTTCCTATTTCTGGTGATAAGGGTGTCCTTTCTAGATGCAGGAAAGGCACCTTTCACATGAGAGATTTATTTCCTGCTTTCAAGGAGATGGAGAGAGGAGGGTCAGAGTGTACCTCTTGCATTGGCCATTTCTTGAGTAACTTAATTCAAAATGATCAGTATGCCGTTGAGACATGCTTTGGGGTCCTACCAAGGACCCCCACAGAAGACACGCACACAAACCTGGAAGCAAGTACCAGTTCCTTTAATCCGAGCAGGCGCTCTCTGACCCCTCACTGCAGCATGTCTTACAAGCTTGAAGTCTCAAGTGGGAGTTAGGGTGCATCTTCCTTCCCTCTGAGGACAGTGTCAAAGAAAAAAGCCTGGAAGTTGGACAGTAGTAAGGGGTTTACCCAGGGGGACATTTGTAGTCCAAGGAGAAGGACTATTGCAGTGGACAGAATGGTTGTGGTGGGCAGGGTGAGCAGGTGGCCTGGTCCCTTAAACGAGCAGGAAATACTATTCTTTGCCATCAGTCGATCCTTGGAAGGGCCCAGTGGGAGGAAAGGAGCAAGCTTGTGGGTATTTTGTCCAGATTGATCAGTAGGTATAAACAGTTCAGCTGATCATGTCTCTGGCAGAGAATGGGAATTTGTGGGATCTATGTTTGGCTTTGTCACAGGTATGCGGAGGGGACTTCCCAAGTCTTATCTAAGCCACGTGGGCAGGGGGTGGGTCTTTGTACTACATAGATCCCTGAATACAGAAGGAAGGGGGTGGACTGATTTCCGCTAGCTGCTTTCCAGGAGCACAGGGCTCAGGTAGAGCTCAACATTGCCACCAGAGCTCTGTCCTGACTCGCCACTTGCCCTGGGGCATGTGTGGGTGACAATGGCTTAATTCTCACTGCTGGTCCCCAGGAGAGAGAGAGAATGATGGTGCTGGACCCTGCCCAGGTGAGCTTACTGCACCTGAACTGGGAGGCGGAACAAACTGGGCAGTAGGACAGGGAAGAGCAGGGCTGAGGACTTGTGTCTGCGCTCAGGTGGGCAGAAGTAGAGAGCTGCACGTCTGAGACACGGGACCCTGCCTGCTAGTGAAAAGTAGCCCCGTGGCCGGCTTACCAATCAGATGCGCAGTTTCCCCACCCTCGGGGAGGATGAAGGGGAGCATTAACCGTTCCCACCCACCCACCACAACCAGCACCAAACATTAGCTTGTTAGCTTCGTTCCTCACCAGTTGGATGACTTCCAGAGGCAGTTTCCTTATCAATAAAGTGGGGATAGTGATACCTGCCTCCCCTGGCAAGCCCCTAAGCATAGGAGAATGCCTCTCCGTTCTGGATTGATGGGAAGGCCAGAACCCATGTGATTTCCCTGGTTAATTATGTAACTTTTCTGAGATTTCCCTTTGGTAACAAGTCACTCCCAGTGAGGGAAATGGCTTTTAAAAAACAACAGCAATTTGTCTGTCTCCTGCAGTAAAGCTGCAGACACATGGGGAGGAGTACACTTCAGGCAGCTGCCTCCCCTGCTGAAACATCATGGGGACCCACTGACACAGCTACGCAGCCCTGCGCGGAGCAGAGCACGCGGGGGTGGGTCTGGCCCCCACCCTGAGGATGCAGCCATATCAGTCCCTGGGCAGCCTGCCTAGGCTGGGAAGCAGCCAGGCCTTGGGTAGGAACCTGGAAGGAAGAAAGAAATTGAAATTGGAAATGGGAGGTGAAAGAGCACACCAAGAAGGCAGCTTGCAGAGAGCCTTCGAGCTCAGAGATCTGCTGTTGGGGAAGAGACCCACAGGTCTTAACCATGGCTGGGCCAGGTCTGAGAGGTGCTAAGTGCATCCCAGGGTGGGGGTGGGGGTGGAGGGGTACCTCTCAGCCATGCTGTCAACTTTTTAATAGAAGCTCAGATTTTGAAGCATATTGAGCATTGCAGTTGAACTCCCAGAGAGGCCCTAAAATGGCAAAAACTGCAATCCTGGGAATGGTTTTCTCTTGGCTTTAACAAAATCATCAGCATAGCCATTTTGCTTGGACGGGCCAAGGTTTGCCTTTGTTTCCTCAATTGCTTCCCTCTTTTCCTTCCCTTCTCTTGGCTTATTAACTCAGTGGGTAGCACACTCGTGAAGTGGGCCATTGAGGGAGGGCTAAGGGCTAAAAGTCAGAAAGGGTGCCCCAAGGCCATGTTTCCCAAGCCCCTGCCTCACACAGATTTGGTCCCCTGTGCTTGTTTTTTTTTTTTTTTAAGTGTATGTTTTATAAGACCTCAAACATGTACCATAGAGTAACATAATGACCCTTCATCACTGGCTTTCGTAATGATCCCCTTGGAGCCAGTTTTGTTTCACTTATACCCTTCTAAGTGAATAACTCCTTAAATATTATTAATATATTTTTTTCTCCCAGTAACCCCTGATCCATTTGTGCTTCCTATAATTTAGACTGTTAAGGAAGAAGATAAATCCTTTACTCTTCCAGGTTCTTCTGACTGCTCTAAGGATGAAACTAACCTTAACAGGAGAAAATCAAACAAAAGCTTAGGAACATATATGCAGGGGAGACCCAGGAAAACCGAGTCACTCGCCAAAACGGCTGAAGCCCTTGCCTTAAAGACTACCTTCAGCTGAAGGAAAAACGGACTTGGGGGATAGTGGTTTGAGTCAAAGGGGAGGAAGGCAATTCTCATGGAGATGGAAAAGCAAATGTTTGCTAAAAAAAGTTTGCTGGGCCACGTGGAGACAATGGGACACCAAGCAGACTCTGTTCTCTAGGCCTAGCCGAGTTTCCCCACCACCCTTTGCCCCGTTCTTTGCAGATGTCTCTGGTCACAGGGCTGCCTAGGAACAAGCCCTTTATCTCAGGTCTTTAGGTAGCTAAGGGAGAGGTAAAAAGAAAGACTTCCAAGTCTTCTGTTTCTTAAAAATAATCAGCGTCCATGAATCCTCATGCCAAAGAGACATATCTTGGGGTGACAGATTTTACTCTGTCTCTCCATGGCTCTTCCAGAATGTCAGATGAATGGAGATGTGCATTATGCAGCATTTTGGTTCTAGCTTCTTGCAGTTCACCTAGAGCATCTAATCCTTGTCCATGTTGCTGCATGTGTCAACAGTTTGTTCCTTTTCATTGCTAAGTAGTATTCCATGTTTGGTATTTGAGCTAGAGTCTAAGGCTCCACGGACCCGTAGAGAACCAGTGGCATTACCTTTATGGGTGATTCATACAAATATGTACAATGGGCCAGACTTCAGAGGGAGAGAGAGGGTTTTGAGCACAGCTGGCTAATCACTCTGCCTTCCTTGAAATGAACTGACAGTGACAAAAGGGTGTACCAGGCTGGGAATGGGGAAAGGTGCCGACCTTCTGCTTTGTTTTCAGAGTAGTTCCTAGGAGATACGGTGATGGGATTAGATTGAAGAGGTTCACCTAGGGTTGATCCGCAAATCTCTCTTCTGAAGAAGCGAAAACAATCCCGGTTGTGAAATCTGTCAAGGGAATGTCTCAGACAGTGCCCCAAATGAAGATGGATGCAACCATCACATCGAAGCAATAAAACGAAAACTCGCAATTCCACTCCAGTAGTATGTGAAAGGACTAATACGGCGCTGTGCAATAGGATTTATCCTAGACAGGTAGGGAAAATTCAACATTAGGAAATGAAATAGTGTATGTCACATTGATACATCCCCACAGGATAACCATAGGATTAGTTCGGTAGTCTCAGAAAGGCTCTTGATAAAATACAACACCCATTCTGGTTTAAAAGTTAGCAAGCAACCCGGCACACCAAATGCTTTGGTCAACTAGAAATGGAGAGAGGAGTCATTGTAATACAAAAACAACAACAACAACAAAACCCTAAAGCTTTTTTAAACCTAAAGCTAATGTCCTCATTTGCTGTGAAAGATTAGCACCGTTGACATCAAAGCCAATATTAAGACTGAATTGTCTGATGCTGCCATTGTTCAAAATGAACAAGGCTGTTACGGCTTGAATTGTGTTCTCCAGAATAATATATGTTGAAGTCTTACCCATCAGGACCTCAGAATGTGACCTTATTTGGAAATAGGGTCTCTGAAGATTTAGCCAGGAGAAGATGAGGTCATTAGGTGGGCCCTAATCCATTATGAGTGGTGACCTTATGCAAAGGGGAGATTATGACAGAGACAGATGTGCCCACAGAGAAAACAATGTGGAGAGACACAGAAAATGTCATGTGAAGGTGAAGATAGAGGTTGGAGTAATGCCATCTATAAGCCAAGGAATACCAAAGATTTCTGGCAAACCACCGGAAGGTGGAGAGAGGCCTGGGACAGAGTCTTCCTCAGCTGTCAGAAGGACCCAACCCTATCAACACCTTGATCTCTGACTTCTGGTCTCCGGGACTGTGAGACAATACGTATCTGTTGTTTAAGCCGCCCAGTGTGTGGTTCTTTGCTATCGCAGTCCCAGGAAACAGATATAATGGTGAACATTTTATTAAGGGCTCACTGCATGTCAGGCATTGCTCTGAGTGCTTGATATCCATGAACTCATTTTCAAGTCTACAACAATTCTACGGGAAAGAGATGATTATTGTGGATGTAGTGTCAACGAAGAAACTAAGGCACAGAGGCGTTAGCAAACTTTGCCAGGGCCATCTAGCTAGTAAGAGGTAGGTCAGTGACTTAAACGCAGGCGGTCTGTTTCCTGAACTGATCCCTAACATCACCATTGTTTATTGCCGTGTTCAAGATCCATACTAACTACAGCGTGTTGGTACTGATGTATTTAGGCACATACATCAGTGGAACAGATAGAAAGCTCAGAAATAGACTCATGTATATGTAAGCATTTAATATATAATAAGTTATTAAGGAGTAGAGGGATTATGCAGTCATGCTAGAAAAATAAAAGTATTTTAAGACATAAAACTTAGATTCAGAGGCCACATCATACAGTAAAGTTATTTGTAGATGATTAAAGATTTAAATATACTCATAATTTAGTAAAAGAATTGAAAGCTGATACAGGTGAATATTTATTTCTTCTGCAGGATCAAATGCCAAAGTGTCAGGTATCCTATTCGGGGAGTTATGCCAGAGTAGGAAATGATTTATAGGTTTTACTTTATACTCAACAATGTCCTTATGGCAAAAGTAATTCAGAGGTTAAAAGAAACTAGACAAATGTTTATAACTGAAAGTATAGAAAATGGCTAATGTTCTTAACCTATTAAGAGCACTTATAAGTTAGAATGGATAAACAGCACAATCATAGATGAATGAAGAGAATAAGCAGGCAATCAGTCAATGAAGGAATGCCAATGGCCGCTTGAACTTAGGAAAAACACTCACCCTCCCATAGTATTTGAATAACTTGAAAACAGTGGACCTATGCACTTCACTAATTAAACTGAAAGAGATTAAAACCAATGCTACTGAGTACTGGTGAGGATGCAGAAGTGAGCAATCACACACTGCAGATAGCAGTATACTTGGAAGAGCTGTTCGGAAAGGCAGTTTGACTATATATGTAAAATTATGCATGCCCTTTGCTTCTGGAAATTCAACTTCCAGAAAATTACCCTAAGGAAATAAATGTGGCTATGTCCTAAGATGTATCTCCTTACTTTATAAATAGTAAATTATGAAAACAACAAAAATAAGAAAATGGGATTTGGTTTAGTAAATGATAGGCTTAGTAGGATGGCAACCATTAAAATTAGATTTTAAAAGAATGTTGAGTGAAATGTATTCCTGATACGGTGATGCACTTTAAAAGCAGGTTGTAAAGCTTTATGCTCACTCTGGTTCCATTTTGTTTTTTAGAAAGTAAATGTCTATATCTATCAATGGAAAAAAAAAAACCTCTAAGTCCATAGATCGGGGGAGGTATAGCTCAAGTCGTAGAATGCATGCTTAGCATGCATGAGGTCCTGGGTTCAATCCCCAGTACCTCCTCTAAGAATAAATAAATAAGTAAACCTAATTGCCTCCCCACACCAAAAAAAAAAAAAAAAAAGAAAAAGTCCATAGATCATGATATGAACACCAATGACTCTTGGAGAGAGAAATTTAGAGGGGATTCTGTTCTTAAATTTTTCCAAATTATTTGTAGTAAAAATGGATTATTTCTGCAATTAGAATAAAGTTAATAAACCTGACATATACATGCATATATGTAGATTTATGTATAAATAAATAGATGGAAGGTGCCCCTGTAATGTACACACCTGTCAGATGTTAATTACACCAAAAGATGCCGTGCTGTCAAATGCGTGGGTGCTAGTAGGGATTTTGAATATCTGTGACTTTAGGGTAAGCAGAATAGTCACTGTTTACTACAGATCAACTGTTACAACTTGTTAGAATGTGGATTGTTAAATTATGAATACATTTTATAGGCACTGTACTCCTAGTAACAGGAGTGATAGCTAATGTATAATTAGCTCTTAAAATGTGCCAGAATTTTTCTAACGTGTACATGTTTATTGTCTCTTTTAATTCCCCTGGGAAATCTATAAGGGTGTGTGTGTGTGTTCGTACACCAAAATTCACAAAGAGATAAATAAGATAAATACATTAGTTTTTTTTGGAGAGAGCACCATGATTGGCAAAAATTTTCTTTTGTGGGTAATTTCAAGGAAGATTTTGTGTTCTGTAATCCCCTCCACCTCAATTTCATCCTTATTTTGTACGGCGGCTTCTTATGATGCTCTTGTGGGTACCACGGCCCCACTGAGTGAAGGGAGGACTCAGCGGCTCAGAGCCGTGTGGAGACTCAGCTTGTTGCTCTCAGCAATCTGTTTGGTTTGATCCTGGAGCAAACTGTATAGACTCCCTGGGGGAGTAGATGGAATGAGTTTCCTTTACGCCTACCCTCCATCAACATTATTTCTCCTAAGTTTTCAATAAGACAACAGAGTTTTTCCTCTCTCACATAACCTTTATTATTTCTAAAATAACTAGGGAATGATAAAGTAGGATACGAAAATTGCCATTGATTCTACCATCGAATGCATTGCTACTTTCCTAGCAAATTCCTGGTGTACAGATGTTGGCAACCAGGACCAGGAGCTGTTTCTTAAAGCTTGCCTTGAGGGGCCTCCTGAGGCCATCGGGAAGCTGCAGAGAGACATCTATATGAGAGCTCCTAGGAGGAGATCAAGGAAATTCTAGTGGATGCTCATAGAAACAGTTTCAGACTCTCCAGTGTGCCGCGGGATTCCTAGGCAATCCTGGGGACCGTGGTCTGGGGTGTGTCACGTGATGTGGCCTGAGGATTCTGGTGAAAACTAGCATCAACCAAGCAACCTGCAGGGATTGAAGGGGATAAGGTAACGAGCTTTATGATCCCCGCTTAGAGGTTCAAAGGTGTGATTGAGGCATGGAGGGAGCTGCAAGGGAGAAAAGAAGAGGAGAGGAATGGGAAAATTAACAAGAGTCTCAAATACCAATTGGCCTCAGCATGTTTTAGCAAACCGAGCCAAAGTCTGAATTACAGTATTTTGCTGAAGCCACGGACAAAAGCAATAGCAATATTTCCTAGCACAGTTGTTGAGTGTTTTTCTTCCCAAGGCAAAATCCAGACTGTGTGTGTGAAAGTAACTGAATGTTGTTGGATGTTACAGATCTTGCCCACCACGGCCCACCCCCATCACCTGCCAGAGGTCTGATGTTAAGTGAGAAAGGTGAGGGGTTTCCCCTCATTGGACCACAATTTTAAAGTTTACAAGACACTATAGAAATAATGACTTGCAAGCTTGAAGGAAACTTTTAAAAAGTATTATTAATAGTAAACAAATTTCAATCTGCGTGCTAGAGGGGTTATTGAAGTTTCTAGTCTCTCTGTCAAAAATGATATTGCAAAATTATTGTCATGAAGAGAGCATCGGAGGGAATGCAGCCAGGAAGTTAAGGGGAAATGTTGTCAGGAAGATAATTAATAAAGATATTATTTTTCTGGGTTGCACAATGTTTGTGGTACCTGTAGGCTGTTAGCAGTTTATTATTTGTTGTGATTTCTTTCCTTATTTCAAATAAATAGTCCCCTTTCTAAGTTTGTAGTCTATCCCCTAAAGAATGTCCCCTCCCCAAGTTGTTTAAGCTTCAGGCTCCACAGCCCTCAGACCTACTCCTGGGTTGGACGATAACATTAGTATCTTCTTACGGATGAGGAAATTGAAACTCTGAAAGGTGGAGTGGCTTGTCTGAGGTCACATGGTCGTGGCCTGGGCTCCAAGAGGCCCCTCACCCATGCGCTGCGCCGTCTTCCCTGTGGGGCACGGATGGGATGTGGTTTTGCTTTTCTCTGCGTTGGTGGAGGTGCAGCTGCTAACGGCCAGCGCCCTAGGCATGGAAGAGCTCTCCGCGCCAGCTGCCCCTCAGGGAAGTGTTCATTGCACTTGCTGCTGGTGGTTCACAAGCCGGGTACTCTTTCCCCTGGCGCCAGGGTGTCAGCCGTGGGGAAGAATTACACAGTCCTCATGATTTTGTGGCTGCTTTTGGTCCTCTTCTGAAAAACCATTCTGCCACTTCTCACCCCTTTCATTCTGCCTCCTGGCTCTCAGCCTTTCAGTCAGTGGGCTACCCCGGGTGACAGGAGGCTGCAGGTTCTCTGGGGACAGGGGGTTAGAGAGGGAAACAACAGCCTTGAAATGCTGCAGATGCAGGATGGACAAAGCGCACCGAAGTTGAGCATCCTTTCTTTTCCATGATTCTTACCTCCCACAGCCCCTGACATTCCAACTGGCAAACACCACTGGGTTTTCCAGAAGACCATCCGCTTCCTCTCAGACTGTGCAATTCTCTCAAGAAAGAGTTGCGTGGTATATAAGTTGCTGGCATTTTGGGTGGGCCCAAAGATGTCTTGCATCCTCTAAGTCCATGATAAAAAAAAAAACAGCTCTGTAAGCTTCAGCGTTTATGGTTTCTTTGCTACATTTGCTTCCTTTTATTTATTTCTGTCAACGTTGAGGTCAGAGAGTTGAGAAATCTACTGTGATGCCACCATCTTTCTCACGAATGTTGGTTTTGATTCTGCTGTTTGCATTCTTTCCTTCCCTGAAATTCTTGATTAACCCACAGATCTGTCCCCCGTTCCAATGTCTTTGCATCTTCTGTTAGTCTCTTTGTGGCTTTCTCTTCTTGTTTCATGATGGACTGGGTCTCTGCATCCCGTGAGGATGCTGAGTGTTTTAAAAGCATTGCTGTAATTCCTGGAGTAGATTCCTGGAGTAGATAATTTTTAGTGGTCTTCTCTTAAGTTTTCATGGTTTTCCTCTCTCTTCCTTTTTTGTGACCGTAATAATTGTTATTATTTTTCCCGAAGTTTTTATTTTCTGACTGTAGGTGGGAGATGATAAGGGAGAGACTCCAGGTGCCTGGAACAAGTCTTCATTAGAGGGTCAGTGACATGGTTTCCTATTTGTTAAAAACTATGTAAAGTGACTATAACTCAATAAAAAAATGTTAAAACAAACAAACAAACAAAAAAAACTATGCATTTCTGAAAGTGAGAATTGACAGTGTGGAAGGAACACATGTAGCGAATTCCAGGCAAGTGAGGTTTAACTTTTCTTTTTCCAGATTATAACAAGGGTGTCTCAAGAGTGGTCTGCCAGTTGAATGTTTAAATCCATTTCCGTTTCCTCCAGATGCTAGTGATAGTTTTATTGTGAGTCCTTGTTTTCAGTTCTGTTGGAAGCTTTCCCCTTTTCCAGTGTTTTCTTAGGCATGGCAGTGAGGCTCTGAGAGAGACCCTGGGGAGCTTCCTGCCAGATTTCATTTCAAAGGGAATGCTACTCGGTCAAGGTCATGCAGCCAGCTGGTGGCAGAGCCAAGTCTGTAACTGGGGCTCCTTCCTTCCAGGCGGATCCGAGTCTTCCAGACCCCTGGCCGCTCTTGTCCTGTGAGGGCCTGAGCTATAATGCGGTTTAACAAGCGATGGCTTTGCTGGACATTCCTTTCTGTCCCAAGGAGTTTTAGCCCGACGTGGAGTCCTGCTGGCAGGGCTGCACTCACAGGATCCTATGCGTTGGGCTTTTTCAGATTTGAGAAAAGAAAAAAAGTACACAGAGTTGGAAGTGGCTGACTGCTTGTTCCAAAGATGAGAGGTGTGTTTGTGTCTCCTGGACGTGGGGAGGAGATGCGGCAGCTTTGAGGTACTGGGTCTGCTTTTTGTTCTTAGGAATCTTAGTGACAGCCCTGCTGTCTCTTTCTGGAATGTCCATCGAAGGCCAGTTCCTTAATTACTAGGTGAGTGCCTGCTTCCTCTTTGTGGGTGCCTCCATCTTTGGGAGATTTACCTCTGCAGGGAACCAAAGTGTCACCACTTGGGAAAAAGGATGCACAAGCCTAGTGATTTAACAGGGTGACATGCTGGCACAGCTCAGATCGCAGTTACCCGAGACACTGTCATCCCTGAGACTGCAGAACACACTTCTACTGTGCCGACCCAGTCGTGGCATCCCAGTAGTATGAGCTTTAGCTTAGCGGAGGCTCCTTTATACTCTGTCCTTAAAAACCTTTCATTCCACATTTAATGCCCATTTAAGAGGCGATGGCGGATGGAGCCCAGCTGGCCACCCACCACAGACAGATTGGCCAAAGCTTCACATTTTGAGGGGGCTCACACCACCTCTCCTTAGGATACTACTCAGACCTCAGTAAATATTTTATCTACACAGTCACCAGTTTGGTGATTTATGTAACGCTAGATGGCTATTATTGAGTTTAATGGACTGCATGGAACCCGAATTTTTACTTGATGTAATTAAATGTTAATATACATATAAAAACTGAGTTCATAAACCAGTATCTGTCAGCTAGTCCTGAACGTTTCTGGGGCTTTTGTCAGCACGGTGTCGTGTAGCAGAGAGTAATGGCCTTTGGGGAAGGGAAATAGAGTAAGAATCCCAAATGTAGGGAAGTTGGACTGGATTCTTTGCTCATTGAAATCTTGGTTTCTTTGTCTTTATAAGGAGAATGAGTAATCTCTGGATCATAAGATGATTGTTATGATTAAGTGGGATTGTGTGGAATGATTGGCCTGCTACCTGGCAAGGAATAGCTGCTCAATAAAGATCATTTTCTGTATCCACCTTATGGAGATATATATGTAGATATATGTATATGTATATGTATATGTGTGTGTGTGTGTGTGTGTGTGTGTACATGGAGGTACTGGGGATTGAACCCAAGACCTTGTGTGTGCTAAGCACATGCTCTACTACTGAGCTATATACCCTTTCCTCCGTGGATATATTTATTGAGTGCTTACCACGGTCAAAGTATGAGGGTATGGGATGAGGCAAGGTGGGTACCTTACCTGCTTCTTTTATCTCCGTGTTTTCATTGTCAGGCTTCCCCACTAAAACATGGGGCAAGTTGTTTAGCTGGTTCTCAGTTTCATCGTGCGTAAAGCATGGGCAGTAACAGTACCAATACCATGGGGCTCCCTGAGGATTAAATGAGGAGATTCGTGGACGTGGCTCAGCACAGTGCACAGCACGTAGCGAACACTCAGTAAATGCCACCTGCTGTTATTATTATTCCCACTTCACAGATGAGGAGATGGGGGCATGAGATCTTCTCTGACCCACCCGAGGCCCCAGAGAAAGTGCCAGAGCCAAGCCGGGCGTCATCCTCTGGTGCCACGTCCTGCACTCCCGACGCTGTACCACACTCCCTTCCTTGGTGCGTGGGGCATCTGTGGAGCTTCCCTCAGGCTCTCAGGCATCACAGTGCTGGGCTCTTTGACATGTCCTGAGGAGTCAGTGGCCAAGAACACAGACACATAGTTCCTGCCCTGGCAAACTCAGCCTGGTGATGGGAAGATAGAAAATAAATAAGTGAGCGAGTAAATGAACAATTCCAGGGTTACTCAGGGGGCATGAGCAACAGCCCCAGTGAGTGGAAGCAAGATGGTACAACAGAGAAGAACGGGGGGAGGAAGGAGGCTGCTTCTCACAAAATGTTCAGAGAGGCTTCTCTGAGAGGCAGCATTTGATTTTTGATGTGGAAGATGTCCAGAGCCAGCCACATGACGCCATGTGAAGCTCTAGGGCGAGAGCATTCCAGGCAGAGGGAACAGCAGTGCAAAGATCCTGAGGCCACCGAGAGCTGGCTTGGGCTTCCGAGACCTTCAGAAAATAACACAGCTCCTGCCAGATAGCAGTGTCAGCCCTTCCTTCTGTGGAGAAGAAGCCTTTACTCCCCTTTCCCGGCAGATCTGAGTGTCCCTGACATGGGTTATGACCCCTGGCCATCTCTTTCTTTCACTGCTCCCTCAAAACTGAAAATGAAAAAGACACAGCCGTTGTGTGAGAAAAGATGAAAGATGCTATTCTGGCTTCTGAGTGGGCAGAGTTCTGGCTTGGGGCCAGGAGAGCTGGCTTGCATCCCAGCTCTGCACCCCTCTCTTTGCAGCCTTGTCCTTTTTATGCCTGTCTCCCCACCTGTAAAATGAGGAGCGGGGCCAAATGATCCCTTCCCTCTTGAAATGTGGGAGAGTAGCGGAATCCCTGAATCTGCTCCTGGGGTGTTTGGGAGGGGAAGCAGACTTGCTGGCTTGGGTGGGGCTTCTGTTCAGGCTGGTGGGCTCTCCAGCTGGTCTCCACATTGAGCCATCTTCACTTTAACTGGAGGTGACTGCTCTCCCCACCGCCGCCCCTCATCCTCTTCCTGGAAGGTTGAAGCTGAGCCCTGACCCCTTGGCCCTTCCCTGCTGGTCACGGTGCGCGGCAGCATCTGTTGCAGTGTTGCCCAGGGCAGAGCAGCCGGCCCTCCTCCGTGCTCTCTCCTGTCTGTGTGCACGCCGGAGCCTGGGAGGGCTGGCATGCGTGAGAAGACGGAAATCCACCTACCTCGTCCCACTGTGTCCTCTTCTTGTACGACATACAGATGCGCCAGACTGAAGCCTGCGGCAGACCCTGCAGAGAAGCTGGTCCAAACAGAG
The DNA here is from genome assembly GCF_048564905.1 of Vicugna pacos. Taxonomy (NCBI): domain Eukaryota; kingdom Metazoa; phylum Chordata; class Mammalia; order Artiodactyla; family Camelidae; genus Vicugna; species Vicugna pacos. The sequence goes on along the minus strand of NC_133005.1, from coordinate 32,068,687 downwards.
GCTTTTATTTCCAGGGGACACCTGGCCCTCCTTGTGTCCCTGCAGGTGTAGCCAGGTGACAGGATGGAGGACACAGTCACCGTCTCCTAGGGTCAGAAATCCGAGTGCCCTTCCAGAGAGTTTAATTTACTGCTGTGTTACGTGGGGAGACCCTCAAGGTTAGGTGACGGCCCAGGGTCACACAGTGGTAAGTGGTGAATAAGGTTGGGATGGACAGTGTGTGTCAATAGCTTATCACACTAGGCACTGCTGACTCTTACAAGATGTGGTGGACCAGCCCAGATAGTTTGCTTAAAATGTTTTGTTGAGATTATGCAAGATGAGCGCATGTAGCATGGCTGTCTTTCCTGTTTCTAATTCGTACCCTGGGATTAAATATTCATTTAACAAATACTTGGCACCTACTGTGTGCCAGGCACTGTTCCAGATCTTTACAGATATTAAATTTGCCCAGTCCTCATAACAACCCCAGGAGATGGGGACTATGCTTATCCTCATTTTACAGACGGAGTAATTGAGACACGTAGAGGTTAAATAATTTGGTCAAGGTCACACAGTTAAAAAAAAAAAAAGAAATAGCAGAGCTGGGATGCGGGCTTCAGAGGCCACACCTTTAACCCCTGGGATGTGGAGTCTCCCTGGTCAGAGCCCATCACCCTCTACTCAAGGTGGGCGTGCCCGAGGGCCGGTTATCTCCTTGAATTCTCTGCTTCACAGGGAGAGAAACTGGAGCCTGGAAAGGGCTTGAGGGTGTTGGAATCAGGTTCTAGATAGTTGCTGTTTCTGTTACTCCTGTCTTTTCCTGCTCCACTGCCTTGGAAGTCGGAACACGTCTCTGGTCTAGAAGACACCCAGCAGCAAGTGCATTTTTCTCCCTTGAAGTCCCTTTGCTAACTTCCACCTTTGTTGTTTTCCTTCCTGGATTTATTATAATGGGCCAAATTAACCTGAGTTGCCTCCCAGCATCTCTGGGAGAAAGAACCAAATGAACAGATCAGACACTGTTTCTCTGGTCCTTGGGGAATGGCCAAGCCATCAGAGAGACATCATCTTATTTATAATAAATTCACTGTTCAAAGAGTTTAAAACATTTTTTTTCCTATTAGGAGTATTGTTTCTATCTGTTGAGTCCATGAGTGTTTGACATTGGATGACTTTATAAAACATTCTACTAATTGGATTTGTTAAAGCAAATAAATCAAACACTAATTGGAACGTGCCCTGCCATTATTTTTGCTTACTGAATTAGATATAATGGTGTGAAGGCCTTCTTATCATATTTGTGCACTTATTTAAACACCCCCTTGGCACACACTTCTGCAAATTCAATTAGATATTCCAAAAAGGAATTCAATTTATGGCCAGGCTGGTTTACATTCATTCCGGGGGCAAGACTCGCCTACCCACCATAGCCTGCCCACGATTAATAAGCCACTTAGATATTGCCCTGCCTTCAAAGCATTTGTCGGCACGAGGGTGGAATCTCGATGACTTGGGGGTTGGGGTGCATCATAGTTAGGACGTGGGCATCCACAGAGCAGGGCTAGCTTCACGGACATGTGACTTGTCCAGTCACACCCGGCCTGGTACTTGGAAGGGCCCTGTGCTTAGTTTAATCCTCTGCTATGGTCATCTTGAAATTTCTTAACTAGTTTTTAAGCAAAAGGCTTTGCATTTTGGTTTTGCACTGGGCACCCCCTATGAACTAAGAAGGTGAGATCTGCCCTGGTTGTCAGACTTTCTGACTAAGGAAGGAGTCCCTGATTTGAATCTTGGCTCTGCCCCCGATTGACTGTGTGGTGTGGACAGTGTCACCTGCTCTGGCCTTGGTTTCCTTGACTGTGAAATGGGAGTACTGCTCCTTGCCCATGAGGAACACATGCTGTGATGTCAGTGAAGTGCTTATTAAATCCAAGGAGCTTTTGTGCTTCTCTCAAGCCTTTATCCTACAGGCCAGGAGTGTAGCTTCAGAAAGCAGTGGATGATGTGTCCCCCCTCCCCACCTCCTGGAGGAAAGGAAAAGACAATCTACAACTAGAAATGGGAAGGAGGTATCAAAAGCACATGACATCAAACACTCAAATGGTGAAACACGGTACTCTTCTGTGACTGTGTTAAAACTGGAAATTTTTATGGCATCAAAGCAAAGGTTAGCAAACTATACAACCTGTGGGCCATTTCTGGACCTTCACTTATTTTTACTCTGCCCACCAAGGAAGGTTGATCTTTTACATTTTTAAATGTTTAGACAAATCGAAAGAAGAATATTATTTTGTGGCATGTGAAAATCAGAGGAAATTCAAAGTGCAGTGTCAGTAAATCGAGTTTTATTAGAACACAACTCTGCCCATCTTTCTGTATTGTTTCTGGCTGCTTCTGTGCCATTGTGGCTTTGCTGAGCTGCAGTGACAGACACTAAGTGGCCTTCTGTGGTTGGCAGAATTCCAAATCGGTCCCCGAGATGACCAGCCCCTGGTATCCATGTCTTGTATAATCCCCATCCTTGGGGCGGGACTATGAAGAGACTAGATATCACTCTCGTGATTAGTTTATGTTAGTGATGAAGGTAAAGAGGTTTTGCAGGTGTAATTATGGTCCCAAATAGGTTGACTTTCATCAAAAAGGAGATGATCTTGAGAGGGCCTCACTGAATCACATGAGCCCTTAGAAAGGATGGAGTTTTGTCCAAAGGAAGAGATTTGAGACACGAGAGGGCTTGTGGCAGGAACTGTGGGTGGCTTTTAGGGGCTGAGAGTATCCCCTGGATGAAAGCCAGCCAGAGAGCAGGGACCTTGATCCTATAACGACAAGGAACTGAATTCTGTCAAATGCCACATGACGTTGAAAGATGACCCGGGCTCCAGAGAGGAAAACTGTTTCCCTGATACCTTGACTTCAGCCTTGCGAGGCCCTGAGAAGAGAACCAGCCCAGCCTTGCCTGCAGAAACCATGGGATAATAAGTGTGTGTTGTTTTAAGTCCCTAAGTTTGTGGTGACTTGTTGGGTAGAAACAGAAAGCCAGTACACCTGCAAGGTGAAATGCTTTACTCTCTGGCCCTTTACAGAAAAAGTTGGTTTACCCCTGTCTTAGCAAGTGGCGGTGGTGGTGGTTGGACTTACATCTACCATAGACGTGTGTGTATAAATACTTACTTACACGGCTCCAGGACAGTGCCTGGCTTATAGTAGAAGCCCAGCAAACCTTTCGTTTCTCTTCTGAACTCAATTCTGCTCAAGAATACACAGGATCATATCTGAGAAATGCAGAGGCAGACACATTTATATTTTTATTGAATTCTATTTCTCTCTCATTTTCAAAAGAGGAGCTCATGTTTAAAAAAAATTCTGATTGGCACCATAAACTTTATTTACGCTTTAATGTGTCTTGAAGTAGGTGTCCTGCACTATTTTCACTTCTCTTACAGATGCTGATATGCTATACATTACCAAACCCAAATGGATTTTCAGAATCCAGTTTCCTTGCTGCACTTTTCCATTTCTCTGTTGACTTTTTATGCTTGACTCACATCAGAGCATCTGGGGCCTTGGCTGCATTTTGACCTCAACCTGCCCAGGGAAGCAGCTTCTCTGTCCCGGTGCAGGGAGGTAGTGCCGGGTGCTCGGCCTGTGGCTGCACCGTCCTGTCCTCCCCTAATGATGTGGGTCTTCTTCAAACCAGGACATGTGCTCTGGAGGCTGAGCCCAATTTGGGGGTTGGGGTGTGGGTAGGGGTAGGTTTATGAGATCTTTGTTTTCTTCCAAAATGATAGTGATGGAGATGACAGCAGTTAAATGGGACCGCTTACTCTTTAAAACAGGATGAGGTGAGCATCCATCCACCTGAGTGTCTTTTGGGAGTCTCTCTGACCGTAAGTGTTCCCCAGGTGGCCTGCCACAGACACCTGCAGAGGTGGTGGTCCAGAGCCTTCTCTACAGGTGTCAGGGCACCAAGGAATTGCACCAAGAGGGATAAATGTCATTGTTGAAAGAGGAAAAGGAGCCGCAGTGAGACTCAGCATCATAGGCTTGACTGTTTGACGTGGGTCCACGGGAAGCCGACTTTTCCTCCATCCTCCTCCCCTTGGTGGCCCTCAGTAGCCCGTCCTGGGGCTGGAGGCCTGGCTCTGCATCTGTGTGGCTCCTGAGAGTTCCCAGTTCTTCCTGAGTCTTTGGAATCCTTAGCCTTTACCCCTGGAAGGGTCCTCAGTGATCCGATCCACCTTGCACACCAGAAAGTGAAGACCCAGAAATGAGGAAGGCAGATGAGCGAGGGGGCTGTACCCAGGCGGCAGTGTCGTCTGCTGCCAGACTGTACCGTCTGGAGCTCATAACCACTCCATTTCTCAATCCGTTGATGGAGAGGGGGAAAATTCAGGGAGGATTGCTTAAAAAATACTTATCAAGTATATTTCCTCCCCTGAATTGCTTTTAAAACTTATCTCTGGGTCCAGCCAGATGACAGAGAGCAGGTCTCTAGGCCGTATCATATTGGGCTCCACTGAGTTGCTTTTCCTGAACTGTATGTTTGGGTGATGCTGTCAGTTTATATGGAGAATGATTATGAGAAATAGTCTCATGAACTCGGCCATGCACCCCTTGTGTGGATGCTGTTTCAGACGTTGTTCATTACGGGATATAGGATTTCTGTTACCAGTACCCCTGTGAAGTTCTCGTGCGAGCTAAGCACCTGGAATGACTGTAATTTACCTGAGCAATTTGGCTTTTATTGTATGAACACAGAGCATCCAGTATCTGAACAGATTATCCTTTTTCTCTTGGCCTCTGGAAGCTCAGAGCCAAATATGTAACTTCCTTCAGCAGGTGGACGGGTAGGACGTTGCAGCGTGGACTTGTACGTAACCCTTTCTGTTCTGCTTTTCTTTTTTCTTCTGTCCTCTATTTGCTTTTTTTTTTAATTGAAGTATGGTCAGTTTACAGTGTGGTGTCAGTTTCTGATATGCAGCACAATGCTTTAGTCATATAGAAACATGCATGTATTCATTTTCATATTCTTTTCTACCATAAGTTACTGCAAGATACTGAATATAGTTCCCTGTGCTATACAGTATAAACTTGTTTTTAGTTTGCTTTTTGTCATCATGCTGTATACTTCCTGCTTCTGTGTTTTGTCAGTTGACTGTGGCTGGACTAGAGTTGACAGGGAGGATGGTGACCAGTGAGAATGTGGTCTATGTTCTTGATCTACACAAAGCACAGGATACTTAAAACAACCCCTTGGCCATGCATCCTGCTTTGCTGGGAGCCCAGGAGCTCCATGGAAAAGTCACGGACCATGTGGACCCCTGGAGTTCGGACATATTTGTGCGATAAGGTGCAGGACAGAGGCCTCTCCTAGAAACTCTTTTGTAGAGAGGGACACCGAGGTTCCCTTAAGGGACGATAAATTCTGACAGAGTGGAATAGAACTGACAGCTGGGTCTGCCTGTTCCTAAGAAATAGTGGCTTGAAAGAAGAGTGTGAAGCTGCTTTCAACTCTACTTTAAGCCAGCTCTTCCTCAGGGTAAAGAGGGCTGTGGTCACTGGGGCCAAGGTCTGCTGCTGTGGGACCCCAGTATCAGAGAGCAGACTGTTAGATGGGAAAGGCGTTTGCTCACTGGCTGTGAGTTGAAGTGGTCACCAGAGCTCTGCAGGTGGAGGCAGCAAGGTGCCTGGGGGTGGCTGTGAAGAGGAGGTGGGTCCCTACCCCTAGGGGCGGGACCTGTCAGCACTCAGCTCAGGTGCAGCTGAGCAGGCCACCTACCACTGGGTGGAGAAGGCAGGTGACTGGTGAGTGACTGATCTGATCCAGGAGACTAGGGGCAAATTATTGTTGTGAACTTTCTTGGGATTTATTAGCTGGGGTGCCCAAATATATAATATGAGCCCTCCTAAATCTTGTCTAGAAAGCAGCAGAGAATTGGCTTAATTAGACCGTTAAGTAAAATTTATTAACAATTTCTCCTTTGAGCTTCAACATATCTCCATGAAAGTGTGTTTTTTTGCATTGCACCTTGAGTGTATGTTTGTGTGGCTGTCTTTCCCTGTTCTTTGCAAACTCGGTAAGGGTAAGAATCATATCTGTCAATTCTGTGTCTCTGCACAGACTTTTTTTTAAAAAAAACTGCACTAAATGTTTCTAGAATAATAAGTAAGGGAATGGGTTCAAATGAAAAGACCCAACCACTTTGGAAGCACTATCTGCCTGATGCCCTCTCATCACTCTGTAAGCGAAAGTCTTGATCTTTGGTTTCTGGGGAATACATTCTTCCTCTGGTCTATAAGAATGAGCCTGGGTTCTCTGGTTAGGTCACCATGGATTTAAACTTCTTGCCTCCATCACTTCCCTTCCATATGACCTAAGCAGATCACTTAACCCTTTAATGCATCAATTATCTTATACTTAAAGTAGGGATAAAAATCTATCTCAGTTGTGAGGATTAAGTGAAAGCAAATGCGATAGTATCTGTAATCAGTGCCTAGTATATTGTCTGACATGGAACAAGTGCTCAAGAGAGTGTGCTTCTTACATTAGTCAGGATGTGCAGGGCTCTGCTATGGTAACAACTAAACTCTAAGATGTCAGTGGCATTAAAACTAGAAAAGTTGGCATTTTGCTCCTGGTAGGTTGAATGACAGTATTACTGGTCAGGCGACTGTCTGGGTGGTTCTCCTCCATTGAGTGTCTCAGGCATCTAAACATCTTTCTTTGATGCCACTGCCTTCAGATACATCTTTGAAGGTCCTCACAATAGGGTAGTTGAGAAGGATTACTTGTAAGAGATTATTTTTATGGGCTAGTCTTGCACATGGTGGATATCACTTTATTACACATTTCTGGGGTTTACCACATGGTCTTCCTCCGATGCAAGGTGGACTGGCAATGTGAAGTTCTTACCTGCCCAAGAGAGAAGACGTCAACAGTTTGCCATATACCTAACATTGTCTTGGCTTTACGTTCCCTCTCTAGCCGTGGAGGCTGACCTCAGTTTTGGGTGACCTGCCCACTCTTGGGGTGAACACTTGAGATGCTGCAGACTCCCCTCGCTCATCATTTCGAGCACATCGGGATCTGTTGTCAGTGGTGTTGACCTGGTCCATTTGTCTCCCACAGGCTGGGCTCCCAGTGAGGCAGTGGTGGTGCTGAAACTATTTAAAAAGCTTTAAATGGTGTGTTATTATCTCCTGCCTGTGGCATTCACTCTGCTCTTCTGGTCAGAGAAGGTCTATAGAAGAAGTGACTTGGGGAGGCTAGTTTGGAATGTGTCAGACAGGCAATGTAGGGAAGGAGCTTTCTAGGTAAAAGTGGCAAGTATGAAACCAGAAAGAGCAGGGTGAGCTTGGAGACTGCTGTGGGCTCACTGTTACTGCATTGTAGCTGGGTCTGTGTCTGGCATCCCGTCCACAGTTACTGGTTTGTTCATTCAGTGATACTCATTAATCCCCTGCTCTGTGCCAGAGCCAATCCCAGCCATTCTGAAGCTTATGTCTAGTGGAAGCTAGTTGTCCTTGCCTTTCAAAAGTCAACCTTCTCCACTCTATCTGGGATGACGTCTCTCCTGCCATCTGCCTAACCTTTCTTCTTGTCTCTTGGGACTTCCTTCCTTGTCTGTTGACCCTTGTCAACCCACACTGGGACTTGCCCTTCTTCCCTCAGTTCCCCAAAGCCCCAGTGACACATGGCTGTTGTATGTAGCCAGGTCTCACCGAGGAGTTGGGTGTAGCAGAGGGACATGACAGCACAGGACAGGGAACTGTTTCTAGTTCATGGTCAGGATGGCTTCCTGGACCTCTCCATCCTAGGGGTCCTCCCAGCCACCGCAGCTGCAGCCATCATAGCACACCCTGAGATGTGCACTACTTACTGGTTTACTTGTTTCCTCTCTGTCTCTTGCCGGTGATCAATACCATGTCTCTTTTGTAAACTGCTGTATAGATAGCACCTTGTACTCCGCTGGATCTGCAGTACGAGCTCAACTAAATAATTGTGAAGTAAAGAATGAATAAATGAAAGCACACAGGTATTTTAGTTCCTACCAGGGCATCAGTCATTTTCCATCACAGGAAATTTCTCATCAGCTGTCACCTTCTGCAGGTATCTCCTTTACATTGTGTTTCTTGGACCTCTCTCTCCCTCTCCTTTCTGTCTCTCTCTAGGTGTCTGTACTGTAAATTCCTGTAACTTTTTAGTGCAAAGCAATTTAATACTCTCAAATCAAGCTCCAACCCTTGCAGTATGAAAATAGGTCCAGCCCTCCTTTGCCCAGCCGAACTCATTTGGGTGCTAAAGACTGGGTTTCCATAGTCAGCAAGAAAGGAAAGTGGAGAAAGTTTTGACCTCAAAGGTTTCCTTTAGCAATGTTGTGACCAGGTTCTGTATCAGATCTGTCGACAGGACTTCCACCACCACTCAGAGGAAATCCCAGGTCTGGGTTCAGAAAAGGGGTTTTGTCCTTTGTAGCTGATGGAGACGATGGTGATATCACGTGAGGCGGTGGACACAGGCAAGGGCTGGCAAGGGATGGTTTCTGTACATGGATCAGAAACACCTTTGGATGTGTGATGGGGAACCAGTGGGGGTTTAAGGAAGGGAGATGGTGATGTGATGAGATGTGAGCAACAAGGGGACAAGCCAAGGGCAGTGGAAAGGTGGACTGGGGTGTGAAACTGGGTCCTGGTGCTGCCCCCAGTCCTCTGCGCATCCTGCCAGCTCAGCCTGGAGAGCTCTTCCTCCTGCTTTATGCCCCTGGAGATGCTCCTGAACTTCAAAGCCCTAATGAGTTCTCTTCTTCCCCCGCACCTTCAAGGATATACTCTCCTGCTGTTTCTCTGGACAGACCAGCATTTCCTAGTTGGAGCCCCAGTTCTGTACTCCACGTTTCTCTCAGTGTCACCTAGAGAAGGGGACTTAGAGCCCACAGCGTATGCTCAGTAAAGTCAACTTGACACAGCTCATTGTAAAGTGGTGGGTGGTGGAGGGCTTGGACTTTAAGGGAGATGCTTTAAACACTGTCAGCCTTGACTTTAGTATCTTCCAGGTGCACGACTGTCTAATTCTTCACGAATCTGACTTTTACTCCATGAAAACTGCTTTTATAGGGAAGGAAGTGGGTGTTGAGAATTTATTCTGTACCAGTTACTTTTCATATGTTATTCCATTTAGTCCTCCTGGTATTTCTGTCGAGTGGATCGTTCCCTCCACGTTCCAGGTGAGGAAACTGAGACACAGATGGTGCAGCATCTGGCCCGAGCTGACCCAACTTTGCAAAGCTGAGATTCGTGTCTAGTTTTGCAAGACTCGGAAGCTAGTGCCCTCCCCACTGCCTTGCAAGCATCTCTCAATGCTGCAGGAAGCAATTACAGAGGCATGCCCTGGCATTCATTTTTCCTACTTAGAATGAGACGTTGTTGTTTACTTTCTCAGGAAGGAAGATTGAAATCAATGTAAGTAGCCTTATTAACTTTTTTAAATAGGGGGGCCTGCAGATGCCAATGTCTTTCCTGAGAGCACCAAAGCAAATATAAAAATCCAATTTGCTTGCCTTTTTTTTAAAACCTTCTCCAGAGTTTAAAATTCAGTGCTGTAAATGAAGAGCCGATGAGACGGGGGTAATGAACCAAGCCTCAGACTCAAGGATATATTTACCCGTATCTCTTTTGTTTGCAGGTGGCTGTTCCTTTGATGAGCATTACAGCAACTGTGGCTATAGCGTGGCCCTGGGCACCAATGGGTTTACCTGGGAGCAGATCAACACGTGGGAGAAGCCAATGCTGGACCCTGCGGTGCCCACAGGTATGTGACCAGCTGTGTTTGAGACTGTGACGACAGCTCTGATGATGACTTGTGGCGGGAAACTTTCTTCTGGATGGAGCTGCCTGAGAGGGCAGTAGATCACTTTGCTGGTAGTAAGTTCCCCATCTCCAGAAGCATGCAAACCAAGGCTGAGTGGATTCTTAGGGATATGGTAGAAATCATATGTCACCCGGATTCAGGAAACTTTTCACTTTGAGATTCTAAGCATTAGCTGTAAGTGGGGGCATCGCTGGGTTTTGTGTGAGAGCCTGACTGCAGTGGGATTTTAGGGGAAGAAAGAGCTTCTGAAGAATTGAGGTCATTTCTCTCCTATCAGATCACATAGACGCAGCTTGCATTTATGCAGGGAAATTTCTACAGTCCAGATGTTGCTCATAAAGTTGAGGTTCTGACATCCTCAGTGCCAAGTTTATCCTTAGCCAGGGGCTGAAGACCTAATGTACATTCCTGATGGATGCCTGCCTGAGGTAGGACTGTGAGTGTTACACCTCATGTATTCTAGGGGAGGCACACCTGGAGGAGGTATAAATGCAGGGTGAACACATTTAGGGTGGGGCATGCCTGCGTGAGCTGAACCTCGAAGAGGCTTACCTGGTGACGTCAGCCAGGAAGAGTTGCAACCCTGGGACCTCTAAGACCACCTCTTTGGATAACGTGGTCCCTGGTAAGTACAGTTGTAAAGATAGTTGGTTGCTGGAGAAATAGGCCATTCTCTATGGTTCCTCCCTTTAACCCACACACCCTCTAGTTTTTTTTTTACCAGCTCCTCCTGGTGCTCTTTCTTAGTGTCCTCTGTCTGCTTTCTCAGGCCATTAAATGTTGGCGGTCTTCAGACTTGTTCTATACTCTTTCCAGCTGTATTAACCCTGAGAGTCTGCTGTGCTCTGCATGGCCATCTTTGATGTCAGCCTACTTAATTCAGATTTTATAGTGTGCACGTGTGTGTGTTGTGTGTGTGTGTGTGTGTGTATGCACACACATGCTCTTTAGCCCACTGGAAGCCCTGTAGGGTCTTGTAGCCCTCCAGACTCAACCTGTCCCAAATTGAACCCTTGACTCATCTCCATCTACTCACACGCGAGTGCTCCCTGTCTCAGAAGGCCACTTCATCACTCAGGTGCTGATCAAGAAACCCAAGGGTCCCACGTCCCTCTTCCCTGCCCTTCCTGACAGTCACTCCGTCCTGCCTCCTCACCTCCTGAGCCCATCTCAAGTCTGCACACCTCTCTCTCTCTGCCACCTCTGCCCTGGTGCCACTGTCACATCTCGCCTGGGTCACCAGAAGTCTCACACAGGCTTCCTGGCTTCCTCTTATGACTTTAACCCACTCTGCACAGAAGCCAGAAACTGTTCTAAAAGGTAGGCCTGTTCATGTCACCTCTTCCTTTCATTGTCCCCACCCACCTTCTGCCTAGAATCTTTTTGAGGCTTTCCTCTGGCTCTGAGAGAAAAGTCCGATGCCCTGCAATGACCTCCAAGGCCCTGCAGAGCTGGTCCAGCCTCCCCAGGTCCCATTCCCTGCTGTGCTTCCTTTACCCTGGCTTCTGTCCATTTCCAGAATGTTCTGGACCCTTTCCTGCCTCAGGGACTCACATAGGATTGGCATTGTCTGGAGAACCTACTCCTCCACCCCGTTCTCTTGAACTTGCCCTCGGTATCTCAGCTCGTGCCTCACTCCTGAGAATGCTCTGGTCTTGGTCAGCTCTTTCTGCAGATGGTCCCCCTGGCACCCTGCACTTTTCCTCTGGGACACGCATCACAGCTGATGTTATTTGTTCAGTGTACATTGTATCCCCAGAGGCGAAGTTCCATGTGAACAGGGACCATGACAGTCTTAGTCCCGGCTTCATCCTTAGTGCTTAATTCCGTGCATTATGCACAGTATGTACGAAATGCCATCTTGTTGGATGGACACACGAATGAATGGGCAGATAGCTTTTAAGTGTTTCTTTAATGGAGAAATGAATGATAAACATTATTAAATGCCTTTGGGCCCCTTATTAACTGATCACACATTTTAAGTCTTTGCTGCTACCCTCCCATTTCACAAATCGGAAAACCAAGGTTCCCCGCAGCCGGGTGACGTTGTTGCTTTTCCCACCATGCTGTGCTTTCCCCTGGAGGGAGCAACCCTTACTTCTCATCTTAATATTTTCAGCCCCTCATTATGGCACAGTGTCATTTCATAAACATTCAAGTGTGCTAATACAGTCTTCTGAGCTTTTCTGAATAGAGGCATTTGATAATGATCACCGAAATTATTCTGTTGTGATGTGCCTGTGGATTTCAGGGGCTCCATGTGCTTCTTAGGCAGAGAGGCATGAAAATGAATTTGGATTAGGCAAAACTGTTTGCTCTTCCTCATGGGCAAAGGCTGAAGCCTTCCTCTTCCTTCTGTAAAGCCAGCAGTTTCCATCTTTTTGGAAATCTAGTTTGACTCTGTTTACTCGGATGTTCCACAACCTTTTACTGCTCCCTTTCCGTGTGACAAGCTCTGTGCTAGACTATGGGTCAGTCAGTATATGTCATTTGGGCACTTCCCCTGGTGCACAGGGTGAAATCTGAACTCCTTGTCATGGCCTGCAAGGTCCTGCATGATCTAGTGTCTTCTCTGAGCCTCCTTTTCTTCTCTCTCAAAATGCTCCACGTACCTGGATCATGTTTCAGTTTCCTGGACATGCCAGGGTTTTTCCTGGCTCAGGGCCTTTGCACATGCTGTTCCTGCTCACTGCAGGCATTTTCTTCACTCTTCACTTGGCTGGTTTCTTCAGGTCTCAGCTCATGTGACTCTTTCTCAGGGAGATGTTGCTCCTTGGTCAGAAGAAAGACTCCTCGGATGATCTCACTCCCAGCATCCTGCTCTTTGCTTTCAAAGTCCTTATAATAAACTTGTTCCAATCCTCCACCACGGCCGAGTGACTCTGGGCCTTAATCCCTCTGCTTCCATTTCCCCATCATTAACATGGGAACCAGTGTGAGACTTCAGTGGGATGATGCCTGTGTGCGTAGAATGTGTCTGCACATAGTAGGGCTTCATCAGTGCTGGTTCCTCTCGGTGCTTTTCTGGTTCTTGCAGTCTCTGGGACTGTAAGTCTGAAGCACCTTGGAACCTTGTCCCCTCCTTCATGCTCACCTGACCCCAGATGCTGCTTTACACAGGTGAACCTTCCAGCGGGAGGTCTACTGTGGGTCCCTGATGGTCCCAGAGAGACTGTTCAATACCGGGGATCCATGCTACCCCTGATGGAGAACACCTCCTCCATCTTAACTCTGTTAATTCAGTGCTGCACACAGCCACCGTCACACTCTTTTCCTCATTCCTCTCCATGGGAAAAGCCCTCAGGCTAGCATTCCAGGCTTCAGACCTGCTTTTGCACCCACTTCATCTTCACTGAGGCTATCACAGAGGAATGGGGGTCACTGTGCCCACAGACTTTCTCTCTAAGCCTCTGTCTTGCCTGTGGAATTAACTACAGCTACCACTGGTTCCCATCTCTGACTTCCCCAACCTCAGCGTGAGTTTCCACATGTCCACCCTGAGATCCAGCCCAGGGCCCTGCAGAAGGGTCTCAGGGGTGCTGAGAGTAAATGTAAGTGCTCTAAATGTCCTTTTAAAGAGGCCGAAGCCAGAGGCAGTGGGGCTGGGAGGTTTCATTCTATTTCCTTCTGATACTCTTAGGACATTAAGTGTCAGAATGAAGTAGGGCTGGACCTCAAGCTGCAAACCTGGGTGCATAAGAAAAGCTGTATTTGCATCAACTTGAATTTGACTCTAAGCCTCCAGGGAGCCAGACATTACATTGTAGGTGTGATTGGGTCTCCCCCTTCCCTAGGGGTCAGCAAATATCCTGGGACTTTGGCAGGCCTTTGTGGTTTCCTCTGAGAAGCCTGCTGTCCCATTCCTTGTGATCCCTTTGGGTCTAGTAATTCTGCTGCTTCGTTCCCAGGCTTGGAGTCCTGGTCCTGAGTCGAGCCAGCCCAGGGGCATCACCCAGCATCCCTCCTCAAGTACTGCCAACGAGCAGTCCGTATCCATCACCAGCACATCCATCCCTTTCCTCTCCCCAGTGTAGGAACTTCTCCCCTCTTCTTCCTGGCCCTCAAAGGCACACCCAACTCACCCCAGCCCTTCTTGGATCCACAGCATAATCTCTTTAGTAAGTTTAGACTTTAAGAAAAAAAAAAAAAAAGGAAAGAAGGAGCCCTTGGCTTGAAGCAGCTTCTTCTCTCCATCCTGCACAAACCTCTAGAGCAGAGAAGTACAGAGAGCCTAGTTAGTTACCTGATTGGAAAGGACAGGTATTGGGGAAAATCCAGAGACAACATAGGCATACAGACAGGAATACTTCAACCACTCAGCCTGCCAGGGGAGCAGGCACAGATCCAGAGTGGTGCTGTGCTTTTCCTTGGTGCCACTGGGCCCTCCGTACTGTGTTCTGCTTTGCCCTAACTGCTGATATTTATAGAGAGAAGGTTGGGGTCTGTTATGGATTGAATTGTGTCCCACAAAAAGATAAGTGGAAGTCCTAACCCCTGGCACCTATAAATGTGATCATATTTGGAAATAGGGTCTTTGCAGATGTAACCAAGCAAAGATGAGGTCTTGCTGGTTATCCTGAGCCCTCATACAGCATTATGGGTGGAGGAGTGGAGACCTTTACACACACAGGGCAGAAGGCCATGTGAAGCCAGAGGCAGAGATTAGAGTGATGCGTTTACAATCCAAGGAAAGCCATGGATTCCCAGCAGACACCAGAAGCCAGAAGCAGCAAGGAAGAATTCTTCCTAGAGCCTTTGGGAAAGGGAGGGGTGGTATGTCCCTGCCAACACATTGGTTTCAGACTCCTGGACTCCAGTACCATGAAAGAACAGGTTTCTGTTGTCTTTTTTTTTTTCAAACATTTTTTATTGATCTATAATCATTTTACAATGTTGTGTCAAATTCCACTGTAGAGCATAATTTTTCAGTTATACATGAACATATATATATATTCATTGTGCCTTTCTTTTCTCTGTGAGCTACCGTAAGATCTTGATGATATTTCCCTGTGCTATACAGTATAATCTTGTTTATCTATTCTACAATTCTGAAATCCCAGTCTATCTCTTCCCGCACCCCACCCTCTTGGCAACCACAAGTTTGTATTCTATGTCTATGAGTCTATTTCTGCTCTGTATTTATGCTTTGTTTGTTTGTTTTTGTTTTTGTTTTTGTTTTTCTTAGATTCCACGTATGAGTGATTTCATATGGCATTTTTCTTACTCTTTCTGGCTTACTTCACTTAGAATGACATTCTCCAGGAGCATCCATGTTGCTGCAAATGGCATTATGTTGTCAGTTTTTATGGCTGAGTAGTATTCCTTTGTATAAATATACCACCTGTTTTTTATCCAGTCATCAGTTGATGGACATTTAGGCTGTTTCCATGTCTTGGCTATTGTAAATAGTGCTGCTATAAACATTGGGGTGCAGGTGTCATTTTGAAGTAGGGTTCCTTCTGGATGTATGCCCAGGAGCAGGATTTCTGGGTCATATGGTAAGTCTATTCCTAGTCTTTCGAGGAATCTCCATACTGTTTTCCACAGTGGCTGCACCAAACTGCATTCCCCCAGCAGTGAAGGAGGGTTCCCTTTTCTCCACAGCCTCTCCAGCATTTGTCATTTGTGGATTTTTGAATGACAGCCATTCTGACTGGTGTAAGGTGATACCTCATTGTAGTTTTGATTTGCATTTCTCTGATAATTAGTGATATTGAGGATTTTTTCATGTGCCTATTGATCATTTGTATTTCTTCCTTGGAGAATTGCTTGTTTAGGTCTTCTGCCCATTTTTGGATTGGGTTGTTTGTTTTTTTTCTTATTAAGTCATAGGAGCTGCTTATATATTCTAGAGATCAAGCCTTTGTTGGTTTCATTTGCAAAAATTTTTTCCCATTCCGTAGGTTGTCTTTTTGTTTTACTTATGGTTTCCTTTGCTGTGCAGAAGCTTGTAAGTTTCATTAGGTCCAATTTGCTTATTCTTGCTTTTATTTCTATTGCTTGAGTAGACTGTTCTAGGAGAACATTTTTGAGATGTATGTTAGATAATGTTTTGCCTATATTTTCTTCTAGAAGGTTTATTGTATCTTGTCTTATGTTTAAGTCTTTGATCCATTTTGAGTTGATTTTTGTGTATGGTGTAAGGGAGTGTTCTTGCTTCACTGATTTACATGCTGCTGTCCAGTTTTCCCAACACCATTTGCTGAAGAGACTGTCTTTATTCCATTGTATATTCTTGCCTCCTTTGTCAAAGGTTAGTTGACCAAAAGTTTGTGGGTTCATTTCTGGGCTCTCTATTCTGTTCCATTGGTCTATATGTCTGTTTTGGTACCAATACCATGCTGTCTTGATGACTGTAGCTCTACAGTATTGTCTGAAGTCTGGGAGAGTTATTCCTCCAGCTTCTTTCTTTCTCTTCAGTAATGCTTTGGCAATTCTAGGTCTTTGATGGCTCCATATAAATTTTATTATGATTTGTTCTAGTTCTGTGAAATATGTCCTGGGTAATTTGATAGAGATTGCATTATATCTGTAGATTTCCTAGGGCAGTGTGACCATTTTAACAATATTGATTCTTCCAATCCAAGAGCATGGGATATTTTTCCATTTTTTAAAGTCTAATTTCCTTCATCAATGGCTTATAGTTTTCTATGTATAATTCTTTCACCTCCTTGGTTAGATTTATTCCTAGGTATTTTATTACTTTGGGTGCTATTTTAAAGGGGATTGTTTCTTTACTTTCTTTTTCTGTTGATTTATCGTTAGTGTAAAGAAATGCAACTGATTTTTGAATGTTAATCTTGTAACCTGCTACCTTGCTGAATTCTTCAATCAGCTCTAGTAGTTTTTGTGTGGACCTTTTAGGGTTTTCTATATATTAGTAACATGTCGTCGGCATATAGTGACACTTTTACTTCTTCTTTTCCAATTTGGATCCCTTTTATTTCTCTCTCTTGCCTGATTGCTGTGGCTAGGACTTCCAAGACTATGTTGAATAGGAGTGGTGATAGTGGGCATCCTTGTCTTGTCCCAGATTTTAGTGGGAAGCTATTGAGTTTTTCACCATTGAGTACTGTGCTGGCTGTAGATTTGTTATATATAGCTTTTATTATGTTGAGATATGTTCCCTCTATACCCACTTTGGCGAGAGTTTTTATCATAAATGGGTGTTGAATTTTATCAAATGCTTTTTCTGCATCTATTGAGAAGATCATGTGGCTTTTGTCCTTTCTCTTATTGATGTGATGTATTACATCGATTGATTTGTGTATGTTGAACCACCCTTGTGTCTCTAGGATGAACCCCACTTGGTCATGATGTATAATCTTTTTTATGTGTTGTTGGATTCTATTTGCTAATATTTTGGTGAGGATTTTGGCATCTATGTTCATCAGTGATATTGGCCTATGATTCTCTTTTTTTGGTAGTGTCTTTGCCTGATTTTGGTATCAGGGTGATGGTGGCTTCATAGAATGAGTTTGGGAGTATTCCCTCCTTTTCAGTCTTCTGAAAGAATTTGAGAAGGACTGGTATGAGTTCTTCTTTGTATGTGTGGTAGAATTCCCCGGTGAAGCCATCCGGTCCTGGACTTTTATTTGTAGGGAGGTTTTTTTATTGCTATTTCGATTTCATTTCTAGTGATCGGTTTGTTCAAGTGATCAGTTTCTTCTTGATTCAGTCTTGGTGGACTATATGTTTCCAGAAACTTGTCCATCTCTTCTAGGTTATCCAATTTGGTTCCATATAGTTTTTCATAATATTCTCGTATGATATTCTGTATTTCTATTTTATTTGTTGTAATTTCTCCATTTTCCTTTCTTATTTTGCTAATTTGTGCTCTCTCTTTTTTCTTCTTTGTGAGTTTGGCCAGAGGTTTGTCGATTTTATTTACTTTTTCAAAAAACCAGCTTTTGGTTTGATTGATTTTTTCTGTGTTTTTTTTAAAATCTCTATTTTATTTATTTCCTCCCTGATCTTTATAATTTCCTTCCTTCTGCTTCCTTTTGGGGTTTTTTGTTCTTCTTTTACTAGTTCTTTCAGCTGGTGGGTTAAATTGTTTATTTGAGATTGCTCTTCTTTTTTGAGGAAGGCCGTAATCGCTATAAACTTACCTCTTAGCACTGCCTTTGCAGTGTCCCATAAATTTTGTGTGGTTGTGCTTTCATTTGTCTCAAGGTATTTTCTAATTTCAGCTTTGATTTCCTCATTGACCCATTTAATAGCATGTTGTTTAATCTCCATGCTTTCCTTTTTTTCTCTTTTGTTTCTCTGTTGTTGATTTCTAGTTTCATGGCATTATGGTCAGTAAAGATGCTTGAGAAAATTTCTGCCTTCTTAAAATTGTTGAGGTTTCTTTTGTGCCCAAGTACATGCTCAATCCTAGAAAATGTTCCATGTGCACTTGAAAAGAATGTATATCCTATTTTTGGGGGGTGTAATTCTCTGAAAATATCCACCAAATCTAATTTTTCTATTGTATTATTTAATTTCTCTGTTGCTTTATTTATTTTCTGTCTGAAAGATCTGTCTAGTGATGTTAATGCAGTGTTAAAATCTCCAACTATGATTGTATTCCCATCAATATCCCCCTTTATCTCTGTTAGTAATTGTTTTATGTATTTAGGTGCTCCTATATTGGGTGCATATATATTAACAAGTGTAATATCCTCATCTTGTATTACTCCTTTAATCATTATAAAATATCCTTCTTTATCTTTCTTTATGGCCTTTGTTTTCAAGTCTATTTTGTCTGAAATCAGTACTGCTACACCTGCTTTTTTGGCTTTTCCATTTGCATGGAATATCCTTTTCCATCCTTTCACTCTCAATCTGTATGTGTCCTTCTCCCTAAAGTGGGTCTCTTGTATGTAGCATATTGAAGGTTCTTGCTTTATTATACAGTCTGCCACTCTTTGTCTTTTGACTGGAGCATTTAGTCCACTAACGTTTACAGTAATTAATGATAGATGTGTGTTTATTGCCATGTTGAACTTATCTTTGCAGTTGATTTGGTATTTCCTCTTTGTTCCTTTCTTCTTCCTTTTGTGGTTTGGTAATTTTCCTTGGTATTATCATGGATTTTATTTAGTTTTTCTGACTCCCTTGTAAGTTTTTGGCTTGTGGTTACCCTTTTTTGTAAGTCTATTAGCCCATTACTATAACTGTTTTTTATTAAATTGATAGTAACATGATCTCAAACCCATCCTACTGAGAACAAAAAATTTTAAAAAGAAAGAAAAAAAATTATATATTTTCCTGCCTCCTTCTCCCACTGTCAGTGATTTAGATGTCTTCTTTTACAATTTTGTATTTATTTGTAATTTATGAGTTATCAACTTTCCAGTTGTGAGTTTCTCATTTCTGTAGCATCCTGCTGCTTTTCTATTTAGAGTAGACCTTTCAATATTTCTTTTAACATGGGTTTAGTGTTGCTAAACTCTCTTAGTTTTTTCTTGTCTGTGAAAATCTTTGTCTCCTTCTATCCTAAATGATAGCCTTGCTGGATAGTATCCTAGGCTGCATCTTTTTTTCATTCAGGACTTTGAATATATCTTGCCACTCCCTTCTGGCCTGTAGTGTTTGTGTAGAGAAGTCAGCTGAGAGCCTTATGGGGGTTCCCTTGTAACTCACTCTTTGCTTTTCTTTTGTTGCCTTTAGAATCTTTTTTTATCCTTGACTCTGGCCATCTTGATTATGACATGTCTTGGTGTGGGTCTATTTGGATTCTTCCTGTTTGGGACCCTCTGAGCTTCCTGTACTTGGATATCTGATTCCTTCTTTAAGTCTGGGAAGTTTTCAGTCATGATTTCTTCCAATACCTTTTCAATCCCCTTTGATCTTTCTTTCCCTTCTGGGACCCCTATTATGCGAAGATTGGCATGCTTTATATTATCCCATAAGTCCCTTATGCTATTTTCATTTGTTTTTATTTGTTTATCTTGTAGCTATTGTGACTGGGTGCTTTCTGTTGTCCTGTCTTCTTGGTCACTTATTCGTTCCTCTACATTATCTAGTCGGCTTTGCACAGCCTTTAGATCATTTCTCATCTCAGCCAGTGAGTTTACCAATTCTACTTGGCTCTTCATTATAGCTTCCATTTAATTTTTGACATATTTTATATCTCTAAACACTATCTCTTTTAGTTCCTTCAGTACTTTGATCACTCTTTTTTTGAAATCTTGATCTAGTAGGCTATCGATGTCTATTTCATTGATCGTTCTTTCAGGGGATTTCTCTTGTTTTTAAATGGGGATGGTTTCTCTGCTTCTTCATCTTGCTCCTACCTCTCTGGCACTGTGGTTTATGGAGTATCAGTTATCTATTGTGGTCCTTATGAAGTTTATTTATTTATCTATCTAATGCCTATGTAGGAATAACACTTAAAAAAAAGAGAGAGAGAAAGAAAGAGAATTTTAAAAGAAGGGAGAAAAAAAGGTTTGAAAACAGTGTATAATGAATAATAGAAGAGCAAGTTGAAGCAGAATAGCAATCGGGTTGAGACGTCTTTTAAAAACCTTTAAAAAAGGAGAAAAGAGGCAAAAATGTATTTGAACTCTGTGTATAATCAATAACAGGACATCAAAACCAAGAGAAATAGAAATGAAATGATGTGAATTTTTAAAAATAATAATAAAAATATTTTAAAAAATTTTAAAAGGAATTAAAACTGGGAGTATATATAATTGTTTAAGAAGTAGAAATTAAAAGGGTAATAGAAAATAGAACAGGTAAAAAGAGATTTAAAAAAAAAGGGGGGGTGGTGTTCTCCTGGAGACTGTGTGCTCTTAAAGCAAAGTCTTTCTGTCTTCGCCCTGTTTTGGAAGCTCAGCTTCCAAAGGCCCTCCGTTGGCGCCTTCGTTTGTGCTGCTCCCAGTGCCTGTCGGCAAGCAGATCGCTCCCCCTCCCAACACTGGGTCAGGTGCAGCTCTCCTTTGCTAAGGGCGGGCTGGTCACTTCCCCTCCAGATGCTACAGTCAGATGTTGCAGACTGGCCAGGTAGGAAGACAGGTCACGCGCCCTCCCAGCACCAGGGTCAGGGGCTGCATTCCTGCCGGAAAGGCAAGGGGTTCGCCTGCCCTGTCCCAGAGCCTGTCACTCCGCTGCTCTGTGTGGCTGCGTGCTCCGTAGGTGGGCTCAGGGAAGACCGAGAAACAGCCCCATCCCTGCTCCGGGCCAGAACCCACCTCCTTGTTTGTCTTGGCGGAGCAAGTTCTCTGAGGAACCAGGATGGAAATATCCTATCTGTCTCGGGCTGTAGACAAGTCTCTGTCTGGCCTTTGAGGCTGCTAAGTCCTTAGGTGCGAATGCGGGTTTCACTTTCGCCTCAGCCCTGGCCTGGGTGCTCAGTGCCAGAGGATATGGCAGCTGTGCCTGAGCCCCGCCTCTCTTCCCCCGAAAACTTTCCGCGGGTTTTCAGAGATGGGGGTATGCACCCTTCCCCCCAGGGCACATCAGCTGTGTTGTTTTATGCAGGGCCCAGGTTGTTCTGTCCTGTGCACCCACACCAATGGCGCGCAGCTCCCTGCAGTCCCCCGGGGCTGCCTCAGTGCAGCCATCCCGTCCTCCGCCTGGCTCGGGCAGCCTGGCCCAGCCCCAGCTGCTGGCCCGCGTCTCGGGCTGGGTGTCGCAGTGACCCTCTGTGCCCGTTTAACTTAATTCTGTCAGTCAAGGGCTGCTCTGTACAGATCTGAGCCTCGGAGGCTCCCCCTCCATCCCACTGGCCACTCCGTTGAAGAGGGGAGACCCAGTGAACAAGCGCCAGTCCTTCTTTGCCGCTGCCTCCCCGCAGGACCCGTCCTGCACTGTTTTGCCTTTTCTTCTTTCTTTTTTCCTTTTCTCCTACCAGATTTTTGGCATCTCTTATCTTTTGAAGAGGACGATGTTCTGTCGGAGTTCCGCAGGTGCTCTGGTTGGCTGAGTGGGTCTGTGGATGTGAGTCTTGGTGTATTTGTGGGAGCGGATGAGCTACAAGCGTCCTTCTACTCTGCTATCTTGGCCTCCTCCCCAGGTTTCTGTTGTCTTAAGTCACTCAGTTTGTGGTCATTTGTTGTGGCAGTCCTGGGAAACTGTTCCTGGGTCAATTACACATCAATAACCCGAACCCATGCCCTTTTCTACACTAGAACTCACACCAGAGTGCTGTAAGTATTGAAGCTTTTGCTTTTTTTTTTTTTTTTTAAAGAGAACTGGCATTTATTGCATGATCAGTTTAAGCGAGAATTGGGTTAGGCATTTTGCTGCACATTTCATCTAATATGCCACCACGCCATGAGTTCAGAGATATTTTCCCCTCTTTATTTTTGAGAAAACCAAGCCCCAGAGAGATGAAGTGACTGGTCCAAGGTCATGTAAATTACATATGAAAGAGGAGCCAGGTTGCAATCCCAGGCGAGAGAAACATATATGAAATATAGGGCGCCACCATCATCTAAACATCTTTTAGAATTATTTCTCCTTACAGTTGTGGTTTATGATTGCAAAAATAATGCACATTCATTGTAGAGAATGTGCAGAGTAGAGATGGCGATAAAAAATAAAAGTCGTATGTGCACATACACACTTACACAAATATCTATTTTTCTTTTTAATGCTATTTTTGAAAATTTTCCTGTGGCATTCCATATTCCTCAAAAGCATGCTTCCTAAAGTCTCCATAGTTTTCCATGATGATGACTGCTCCATGGTTTATGTTTAACCACCGTATTGTTGCATGTGTCAGTTCCTTCCAGTTACTCCCTTCTAAGTCTCACTGCAGTGAGTGTTCTTGTCCATAGGTCTCTGTGCTCATCTCCAAGAGAAGTTATCAAATCTGCTTTCGTATATCTGTCTGTTTCTGTCCTCCCTTGTGTACCAAACACAGAGTGGCTGTGTGTTATTTTCAAGATTTGAAGGAAGAATATCATCCATGTGTCAAACATGGAATCCTGGAAATTCTCCCATGAGGTGATATTGGAAAAAGAAAAGCTTTGTGAATTCTAAAGCCCTCAGTGCAAGTCAGGAACTGGCGATGGTCCCCTGAGGGCACTGCATTATGGCTCTCAGCTCAGTGGATGGAGACCTTCTGGGGACTAGCAGGAATTATGTTGTAAATAGTCATCAATTACAGAGAAGTTCAAGCACTGGCCAGTCACAGTGGATGTCAGCTGCAAAAAGCAGGATGGGATCATCAGTGCTTACTAGCAAGCCTCTTCATAGTCTGTGTGCCAAACTCCTTCTGTCCTCCTTGTGGGCTGGGGCACCATGTTATTTACATGTAACCCCAGAGCCTGGGATGTTGAAGGTGGTGAATGTTTGTTAAATGAATTGCTCTTGTTAGTAATTGAACATTCTCATGATATACAACCCCAGCATCTGTCTCCAGCCTCGGCCCCCTCTCCTGCCTTCTCCTCTTCCCTTTCCTCTTCTGCGTCATCATGCAAGAGACGCCTTCATGCTTTTGTTTTGGGAGTCCAGCCTCCAGCCCTGCTTCCTTATTGGGAGCGTTCTCATTGTGTGGGATCTTGGTGGAATGTGGAGCTTGCTGACAGGTGAAGGTGCCAGAAATTTACCACCTGGGTGTGCTGCACATGTGACCTGGCCCCAGCCAGTTGACCCTCTTACCCAAGACTTTCCGTCAGGGAAGTTTGAGCTGGCAGCCAGAGCTTGTGCGTCTGGTAGAGGGGTGGTGCCTGGACCATAAGCGGTTATAGTAAAGGAGGTTGCTGAACTGCCTGCTCCTTGGCCCCCAGGGACTTAGTTTCTGCTTCCTCTTCAAGTATCCTCCAGCTCCCTGTTTATCATGAGCCTCCCAATATTCTTCCAGAACATTCTCATTTTTGAGACAAATTGTCATAGTTGATTTTTCTTGTTTTCAACCACTAACCATGTAGGTCACACCATCATGCCTCTGTCTCGAAGGCATCTCCTGTTCCCCTTCCTCCTATTGACAGAGAATGTCACCTCCTCCAGGAGGCCCTCCCTTGACTCTTTTGTGTTTCTGCGGCTAAGTTCATTACATGTTTTCTCTGATTCCTTACTGAGGCTGTGAGCAACCTGGGGGCATGGGCTGCCTCTCTTGGGCTGAATTCCTCGTGCCCTGCATGGGGCTTAGAACAGGACAGTTGGTCCGTAAGTAGACTGAATTGCCATTAGGATTATTAGTGTTAGGAAAGCCAAGAGAGGAACGCTGTCAGGTAATTTTAGGAGAACCCAGTGAGGCTGCTTCTTTCTTTGGCATTTTCACAGGACCTGGGGTACCTACAGCTTTCATACCCTGAGTGCTTCCTCTCAGCTTGACCTCAGACTGTGGTCAGCTGATGAGGCTATGGCCTGGCTGGTCTTGGCTCTTCTGAGTGGAGTTGATTCTTGGGGAAAACAAAGGGACGCCTGGCACAGTCTCACACAGGTGTAGATCTGCTTGTGACCTATGTAATAGGCTCCCCATTGGAAAAATGTGACTCGTCCAAACTTGACCTACTGTTTCTTTAATGTTGTGCTTCCATAAAAATGATCTGGAAGTCTGGGCCTCTGAGTGCCCTTAGTTACGCGTGAGGTTATTGATTGGCTGAACGCTTCTGTTCCCACTTAGTCACTGTTGAGTCAATACATTTTTCTCTTCCCTCTTTAATGATAAAATATTACATATCCTTAAAGAAATGCTGAGTTTATACATAGAAGTTAACTCTCTCCACCTCCATTTCTGTTCTTTCAAATATCACTATCAACAGATTGATGTGTATCCAGAGAAGGGAGGGATGGTGGGAAGGAGAGAAGAGGAGGAAGAGGATGAGGGAAGGAGGGAGGGAGTCAGAGAGCATATGCGTGTATGGTAATAGTAACAATAATAGTAGGAAAGTGCTATTTATATAGTACTTATTGAATGGCAGGTACTATCCTAAAGACATTAAATGTATTAATTCATATGTTTATATATAACAGTCCTCTGATGGAGATACTGTGATCTGCATTTTACAGACTAGGGAACTGGAGGCACAGAAAGCTTAAAGGGCTTGCTGAGGCTCATAGTGAGCTTATGATGGAGCTGCGACTTGCCTATAGGAAGTGTGGGTTCTGACCCCGTGGTTCCCCCAGGAGGCACCACTCTGGTCCCTCCTTAGGATGCAGGTGGCGAATGGGATCGTGGTTCCCAGGCAGTTGGGTCCTCGGTCCCTTTTCAGACCACTGTACTCAGACCTAGTTTTCCCCTTCCAGGGCTGCATGCTGTTCCACTGTTTGGAGGCACCATGGTTATGTACTGACACCCAGGAAGTGGCAGTGGGAGAATAAAAGATAAAAGCCAAAATAGACCTCAAATGTCTGAAGAAAAGGCAAGATCTTTGCCTCCAAACAGCTCTCAAAAAAATTCTTACGGAGCATCCCGTATTATGAGATGGTCTCTTGGGTACTTTGAGATGACAGAATTAATTGGGGGAAACTAAGTATTGTTCTGGAGGACATGACCAAATAATGACGTGTGCTAAGGATGGTTTGGAAAAGCCATGAAGGATCTTTGCAGTGATCAGAGATGCATTTGTCAGATAAATGGGAAAACATGTCTGTTTGAATGCCCACCTAGATGCTTGCCTTGATGCTCAGTTTTCTGTGATATCATACCTGGATTCAGACAGTATTGTCTGCAGTATGAGTGTTAATCAAAGTTCCTATAGTATAAGGGAGTGGATAATAAACCACTATTTTTAAACTAACACATATATTCCACTTATCAGACAGTGTTCTAAGGACTTTACCTATTTTTAACTCATTTAATACTTCCACAGCACTGTGATCTGGGTGCTGTTACTACCCTTTCTTTACACATGAAGAAACTGAGGCCCTGAATGTTAAGGAACTCACCCCGAAGTTAGTACTGAACCGAGGAGCTGGGATTTGAACCCAGGCAGTCTGGCTTCAGAGTCTGTGCTCTGAACCACAGTCTGTTCTTAAGGTAATATATTATTTTATGAGACATGTGATTTTTAAATATGTAATTGTAATGAAATCATAGCTTAGACCCCATAGTGTTAATTTAGATACCATTTGACTAATTCATCTGTATGTTGAAAATTGTGTATACTGAAGCTGCCTGAAAACTTTTTTTGGGAGGTCTTTTTTGCTGGGAAAATGAGGGGCATGCACTGCTTCTAATCCCTGTGGTGTAGACCATCCCCTTGGTGCACCGCATTGACTAAACCCATCGTTGTCCACCTGAACACAGGCACATTAAGCCTGCGTGTTGTTCTGAATGGTTTGTCAGAAGGAGATGTTACGGATGCTCATGTATCGGGGACATCTCAGGGGACCACAGAGATGACCTCCTCATGCCTCCTCAGTCACCTGCTGCTTCCACGTCAGCCCCTCCCAGGCCAGCCCGAGAGAAAGGGAACCGTGGACATCATCACAGCGGTAGATGTGATGCCAGCCCGGAGCAGTGGGTCATGTTTTCACCGACTCTTCACCTCATGGAGCTGCTGCTCCGGGGGCTTAGGGCTCCTCCACGTGAACACATCGTTTTTGAATTTTGGATTGCCTTATGTTTAATGAGGAAACAGGTTTTCTTTATGCTTTGGCTACTGTAATAATTTGAATTATATGTTATGAGAGATCTGATTAGAAAAGAAAATTCTAGTTTAATACAAATATAATAACTTTTCATTTAGTGAATATAAGATGTCTTGTGTGATTCCATAAAATAGAATCCAATCACATAGAAAACCCAGTAATTCACTGTAGTCCCATTTAGGAATGTTTGAGACATGCAGTGTCCAATATGGTGGCCGCCACCACACTTGAAATGTGGCTGGTCCTTTACACATAAAATACACACCAGATTTCCAAGACTTGGTATGAAAAAAAAATAAAATACCTCATTTATAATTTTCCTATTAACTTTGTTGAGATGATTGTATTTTAGTTATACTGGGTTAGATAAAACAATTTATTAAAATTAATTTAACCCATTTTTACTTTTTTTTTAACGTGGCTAGGTGAAAATTTAAAATTGCATATGTGGCTCATGTTATATTTCTATTGTCCAGTGCTATCCTAGATTTTCATTGTTCCAGTTGTACCCCCACTCAGAGGGATGTGCTCCTTTGATGTTAATAACAGCTAACATTTACTGAGCACTTATTACGTGCCAGGCATTTTAGATATGTTTTCTTCTTTAGAGTTCACAACAACCCCACGTAGTGTAGGTACCATTGCATTCCCTGTTTTGCAGATGGGGAAACTGGGACACAAACAAACAGGTTAGGAAACTTGACCTTAGTCGCAGAGGTAATAAATAGCAAAGAAGGGATTTGAACTAAAGCCACCCAATTCAGTGGCTCATAATAATGTCTCCAAAACTTGCCAACTTGTGTCACACTGACACAGGGGACTTTTGTTCCTGTCTTGCTGGGCTGACTCAGCCCTGTAAGGCTGTTTCCCAACTAGAGTGGGCTGGAGCATTCCTCAGGCCCCCTGCCGCTGCTCTTCCTGTGGTTTCTCCATGTTTCTGGGGAGGCTACAGGAACATGGTGCGGCTGGGAGTGGATACTTTGGCTTCCACGAGGCCTTTTGGTTAGCCTGGTCCTCTGTCACATGGGTAGGGAGATGTACCTGAGCACCTGTCCCTGCTCTGCCACTAACCTGAGACTTTGGGCAGGCCAGCATCTTTTCTCTGTGCCTCAAGCAGCTTTTTCTATGAAACAGATCTGAAAGGAAGGAATCCTGGGTTTTAGCCCAGCTCTACCATTTACATGCTGTGTGACCTCAGGCCAAGCACCGTCCCTTCCTGGGCCTTATTTACCTTATATGTAAAATCCGGAGTCGATCTCCCCTGACTCTAGCATTCTTTGATTTGTAATTGATGACTCAAGAAGGAAAGGAGATATTTTTTAAATGTAGGAATTCAGTGATACGTTTACAAAATAGAACATCTGTGAAAACTCCCATGGTCCTAGCCCCTCTTCTGCCTATCTGTCAGTCATGGCAGCTGCTTCTGATTCCTGGACAGGGGGATTTGTCCCCGTGAGTGTGTGGAGACGGGAAACAGGGAAGATGAATCTCCCAGGTGAGCTGCCGGTCCTGACTCTGTTCTCAGACCGCCCCACAGAGCTGTAGTCATCTATGCCCATGACCCCTTAATATCACGGATATATCTTCAGATTTTATTTTCTCCCACTCACTGATTTGTGAGACATTGGGTCATTTACAAAAATGTCCTTTTTTTTCCCCCCTAAAACAGACCTCCTGTTCCTCCCTCACCCCCTTCTTAGTCCATCTTGGTCTTGCCACCGTGCTCTGTGCTAACACACCGTACTTCGGCTTGGGAAAGCGACAGTTACTCACCCAAACTATTTTTAAACTTTCCTCAAACCTTCCAGTTCTTTTAAAATTGCTTTCTTGACTAAGTGTTGTGCTCATCGTTAAGAAACTCAGGTTGCACTATCTCAGAATTTAAATCATTACTTGTTATCAGTGAAGCAACTAGTAAACACCACAGACAAACAAGTCTCCTCTGCCCTTGGTTAAGAGTCTCGAGTGTTTCCAAGGTTAGAGTGAGATTTATAGGTTGAAGAAGTCTTCTGAATTATAGCTGCTAAAACATGTAAGCAGGATGAGTCTATTAGCTGGGGTTTAAATGGGAAAATAGGAACCACCGTAGGTATTTCAGTCAGGAGGGTGTTTAATATTGGGTACTATAAACCTTCCAAATAGACTCTCATAAAACCTTGTGAAATGCTCATATACATAGTCAAATGATCTTCACCAACAAGGTGCCAAGACTACACAATTGAGAAAGGACAGTCTCTTCAAAAGACTGGGTTGGAAAAACTAGATATCCACATGCGAAAGAATGAAGTTGGACTCTTACTTTACACTGTAAAAATTAACTTGAAATGGATTAAATACCTGGATGTAAAACTGAAATGGCAAAACTTCTAGAAGAAAACATAAGGGGAAAGCGTCATAACATTGGACTTGGCTGTGATTTTTTTTTTTTTTTGGCTGTAACACCAAAAGCAGAGATAACAAAAGCAAAAATAGACAAATGGGACTACATCAGACTTAAAAACTTCCATCAAAGGAAGGAACGAAAGAAATCAAAGGAAACAACCAACAGAGTAAAAAGGTGACCTATGGATGGGAGAAAAATATTTACAAATCCTATGTCTACTAAAAGGTTAATATCCAGAATATCTGAAAGAGCCCATACAACCCCACAATTAAAAAAAGAAACAAAAAACAAATAATGATTGAAAAATGGGCAAAGGACTGGAATAGACTCTTCTAAAAAGAAGATAGAGAAATGGGCAACAGACATATGAAAAGATGTGGAACATTACTAATCATTAGAGAAAGGCAAGTGAAAACCGCAGTAAGATATCGCCTCACATCCATCAGGATGGCCGTAACAGTAATAGTAGTAACAATCACCATCATTATAATAAACAGAAAGTAACAGGTGTTGGTGAGGATTTTGAGAATCTAGAACCCTTGTGCACTGTTGGTGGGTCTGTAAAATGACAGAACCACTATGGAAAACAGTATGAAGTTTCCATTAAAAATTAGAGTTATAGTTACTAAATGATTCTGCCATCCCACTGCTGGGTATATGTCCAAAAGAACTGAAAGCAAGGTCTTGAAGAGAGATTTTCACATGCATGCTCATTGCAACATTATTCACAGTAGCCAGTAGGTGGAAGCAACCCAAATGTCCACTGACAGATGAATGGATAAAGAAAACATCCTGTATATGTACAATGGAATATTATTTAGCCTTTAAAAAAAGAAGGAAGTCCTGCCACATGCTACAACACAGGTGAACCCTGAGGACATTCTCCTAAGTGCAAAAAGCCAGGGAGGGGGAAGTGGGGAGTTGCTGTTCCATGGGTATAGAGTTTCAGGTTTGCAAGATGAAAGAGTTCTGGAGGTCTGTTGTACCACCGTGTGCATACAGTTAACACTACCAAACTGTACACTTAAAAATGATGAAGGTGGTAAACTTGATATGTTTTTACCACAATTACAAGGAAGGTGTATTTTTTAGGCTTCCTGCCCCAGTGATGTGTGAATGTGTTACCGACCCTTTCGAGTCAGGCGCCAGTAAGGGTCCTCCTGCCTGATGTTTGAGCCAACAGAACGAGCCTGAGTTCTGTTCAGAGGCAGAGGAATGTTTTATTCCCTGATGGAAGAATGGAGAGGGGCGAGGTCGGGCTCTAGAGCACACACTCCTCCAGACAGTCTGTGAGCTGGGCTCCTTTAAAGTGGGGGAGGGGGTGGAGTTCTTGCAGGTCGGGCGCAGCTGTGCGGGTCAAAGCTCCAGCAAGCGCAGCGCCTTGCCGCCATCTTGAGTTGCAGTGCCGTGCGCAGCAGCGTCTCTGCACACGGCCCGCTGCCGCCGTGCGGGACTGCGCAGCCTCTGCATGCGGCTCCGCAGGCGCCTGCCAAGCTGAGGTGCGGCTGGCCGCCATTTTGTACTAGGAGCTCCGCTCTGAAGTGCTGGGCGCAGGGCTTCTGCGTGCAGCCCCGTGTGAGCAAGTGAAACCAGACTAAGCACAATGGAGAAAAGAAAAAGGTTAGACTTCATTTTATTATCTAGACTCTATTTTTACTTCCCGGGAATTGTAAATGGGCTCAGCTGGTGAGGGGAGAGCCTAGAAGGGTGGGAGTGATGCAGACTACCAAGCCAGTTTCCAGTGCGTGTGTCCTCAGCGAGTAAGGGCCTTGGTGCTCTTTCTTTGTGGAAGAAGTTGTCGACTGAAATAAATGCACAACTTGAAACAGATGCGCAGCCTAAGAGTTGAGAGTTATGTTTTATTTGGTGGGAGAACTCGAGCCAGAATGACAGCCTCTCAGATTCCTCTGAGGGACTGCTCCGAAGAGGTGGGGGAGGAGCTAGGATATATAGGAGCTTTACCACAAGGACCAGGTAGTTGGAACAATGAAAGATTACTGGTTAACTGAAGAAAACCAGACATCTTAAGTTAAATAAATTAATGCTTTTGTATGTATGGGGGGAAGCAAACATTTCGGTTCATTGAATTCATTCCTTTGACAAGCATCCTGCTATTTAGGGGCAGTATCCTGTCCTTTCTTATTCTGAGTTCCTTCAGAGTGCACCATTGTTGAGTGGCTGTGGAGGCTGGGCTGCAGGCTTGTCTTCACTGGAGGGTGGCGGCAGTGGCTGACGACTTGATGGTTTCAGCATTCTTTGTTTACTGATACGGTTCCCAGTATTTTTGTTCACAAAGTGAATGGAGTGTGAATTTGGAAATCAGGCGGATGTGAGTTGGAATGCCTGTTCCACCAGTGACCAGCAGTCAAATCTGGGGCTGGCTTGGTGACCTCTGGACTGGGGTCAGGAGTCCCCATAGAATGAGAAGAGCAGAAGGCAGAGAGCAGAACTGACAATTCCCACTCTCTGGGGGATGGGCAGGGGGACTGGGGGCCTGAGTAGGAGATGTGGCCTGTCCAGGCTTGGGGCCCTCGGGTGCCTCTTCTTCGCCCACCTGCTGCTTCCAGCTTTACCTGCTTCGCTATTCTGTCCTTTGCTCTGTTCCCATATTCTTTCCTTTGCCTGGGGGACCACTCAGGTCTCAGAATTCCCTTTGTGCTTCCAGCCCCTGCTCCAGGCCATGCATCTAGAGAGCTTAATGCAAAGGAGATACGTGTAAAATTGCATTTGAAACTCCTCTTCCTCAATCAAATATAAGCACCATCAGGCTAGGAGTCAACTTTCCTGTTCATAGCTGTGTTCTCAGCCCCTAGACTTGGCCCTGTTACGCAATATGCTCTGAATTAATATTGAGTGAGTGAGTTCAGAGAGGATTGAAATGTTCAGCTACTTGGATACATGATTAAAGGAAACAAAATCTGAGGGGACTGAAACACAGGCTTTTGGTTTAAAGGACTGTGCCCTGTGGGTTTCCTGAGGGGTTCCCAACCTGCTATGTTGCTGATCAGCTGTGTGGCCTGGAGCAAATTGCTTAGCCTCTCTGGGCCCCAGTGGTTTTATGCATACAATGAAGGGCCTTAATTAAGTAACACCCTCATGATTCTAATTGTAACCACACAAGTTCTATGAGGCAGTTCTGCTTCTTCACAGTTTGTTCTGTTACTGCAACCAGGGACCTCAGGACACAGGGACAAGGAGAATCTAAAGTGCACGTGGGAATGAGGCAGGAGGGGCTTAGGGGAAGCCAGCCGGGGCAGGTGGAACACAGCAAGACTGTGGGTCACCCCTCATGTAGTTCCAACCTTTGAAAACTTAATCTCACTTTTCTTTGCTGGGTACTAGCAACAATTAGGAAGTGCATTTAAGACCCATGACGAATGAAACAATTACCTAATTTTGACCATTTCAAGCAAAATGTCAGCTTTACAATCCTGATTTTAAGGCTTTGCACTGAGTTTTTAGGCTTTGCAGTGTTGAAAATAATAACAGAAAGGTTATTTGCTTGAATAGAGGCTGCGTTCCTGCATTTGAAATAGAACGTCAATAACCTCTGTCCTTGATTCTCTGGGTAGTTGATTTTTACAAAGGCTACTAGAGCTGTACCCATGCACAGAGTTCATAGGCACTTCAGCCGGAGGGACATGCAGGCAGGACCTTAAGCAAAGCTATTTAGTGTTTCTGTGGTTCTGGGTTTTCTTTAACCTATGAAGTGAATGTAGTATGATTGGAGGATGTGGATATTAAATGAGATTTCATGAAAACATGAAACAAATGCCTGGTGCATGGGCACATGGTAAGTCCTCGCTGTAGCCCCGGTATGCCTCCTTACCGTCCCGTCTCAGCTGGGCCTTGTCATGGGGGTGCTGTGTTAGCCTGTCTCTGCTGAAGGAACACCTGAGGCTTTATGAGGCCCGAGTCCTGTGTGCGTGCATGTCTGTGTGCATGCACTCCACCAGATGATATGGCTGTGACACTGGTCACCCCAACTGGCCTTTCAAGCCTTTAGACCCTTTATTGTAAATGTGGTTGCCAGAGGTCTCTTGTTCAATGTGCTTTCCAGGTCCTTGAGTGACTGGGCCTGGCCATTTGACCCTGACCTGGGAGGGTCACATGAAAGGTCTCATTTGCCAATATCCTGAGAGCCAGACCCTGCTTGGGAAGGAGTCCTGACTCTGTAGGAAATGGACAGGAACAGCAGTGAGGGGAGGTGTCCCTCACTGGGACACCTTGGCCAGATGGCTGGACCCACTTTCTGAACCCACTTTAGCTTCTGACTCTCCCAGCTCTGCAGTTCCTCACTGCCACCTCTTTCCTGCCTCCCAGAGAGCTGGAGAGGTGGGCTGGACCCCAGGAGATGCCACTCCGTACCAGAGCTGTCACCTGTGACTATGATCCCCTTTAGGGCAAAATCAGCTCTTCTCACTTCTCTTTACCCATCAT
Organism: Vicugna pacos; assembly: GCF_048564905.1. Taxonomy (NCBI): domain Eukaryota; kingdom Metazoa; phylum Chordata; class Mammalia; order Artiodactyla; family Camelidae; genus Vicugna; species Vicugna pacos. Next base: position 32,035,478 of record NC_133005.1, on the reverse strand, counting down.
AATTAGGGGGTAGGAGATGAGATGAGGGTCTTGCCATCAATGACCCATCTACCACTTTCATCTTATTTAGGAAATGAAGTTAACACATCTGTAGGCATTTACGGCTGGATCCTGCCGATGAGTTATAAAATGACTCATTAATTCACGAGTGTTTGTGACCTGAAATCTGAATATCACTGTGGGCTTGGCTTCTATTTTCAGGAGAACGAAAACAACCACAGAGCTCAATCCCCAAACCCGAGGCTAGACCGTGCTTCCCCACTCTCACATCTAGAAAGATCACAGACAGAGGCATACTTGGCTGGAGCAGGGGTGTGAACCTGGAAAGTCAGCATTCTGCAAGGTAGACTCCAGAAGTAGGTCTCTTCAGTGATCACAGGTGCTGTGGGCACATCAGGTTTGCACACTTTTAAGATCATGCCCACTTCTTTTCTGCCAACGTAACTGTAGGGCTTCAGGCTTTGCCAGAGCTCAGGCACTGCCACATGGCACCATGGGCAATGCATGGGGTTTCCCATCACATGGATCCAGGTTTGAGCCCCACCCTTGCTGTTCACCAGCCTGTCACCGTGTATGACTGAGGACCTCTCTGAATCTCAGTCTCTTCTGCTGTGAAATGGGAATGGGAGTACGTGTCTGCCCTACGCTTTTCCTGTAAAAAGCAATCAAGACAGTGGATGTGAACCTGCTTTGAGAAGTCAGTGTCTCTGTACAGGTTAGTTGTTGCTGCTGTTATTGTGACCTTGATGAGCAGCTGGGCCCAAGCTTCCTGTTGCAAAGAAATGGAGTCTTCTCAGCTAAAAAGATCACCCTCTGCTTATCCACCCAGCCCCTTGAGTGAGGGCAGATTAGAACTGTTGTGTCTGTAAACCCAGCCGATATGGGCTGTAATATAGTAAATTATCACTTGTTTTGCAGTCTTGATGAGAAAAATAAATGCAATTGCACTCATGAATGTTGAAAAATGAAGAACAGCAATGTGGATTGGCACATTCGAGGTGCTTTTCCAAATGAAAAGCCATGTACAATGAATGCTAATGGGCTCCCTCCCTCTCCCTCTTGGCATGTGATGCAGTGTGATCTTTCTGAATTAAGGGAGCAGCTGTGCCAAGTGCCCTAGCCACAGGGGAGGTGGCCCTGAACAGCCTCCACAGTGGGAGACCCAGCAGGCAGACAGCAGTGTCCAGACCCAGAAGAGACCCAGTTTCCTAAAGCCGATCCAAGCTGGTCCTTGAGTGATCTCAGTGATGCTTCTCTGCTTGTGGAACCTGGCATCTCTCTGCAGTTCTGTCATTCTGTGCAGCAGACATTCACTGAGCACCTACTGTGTGCCAGGCTCAATGCCAGAAGCAGCAGAGATGAATCTCACATGTCCTGCCCCTGCCGACTAACCTCCACTATCACCAGGCCTGACTGGTGTAAGCTAGCCCCGTGCTGGCCGACACGGTGGCCACCAGCCACACGGGGCTATTGAGCACTTGAAATGTGGCCAGTCCAAATTGAGATGTGCTGTAAACGTAAAATGCACACCACATCTCAAAAGTGTAGTGTGTGTGTATATAAATAATCATTCATTTTTTAATATTTAACTGTTGAGAAGATATTCTTTGAGGTATATTGGGTTACATAAATACATTTAAAATAAATCTCACTTGTTTCTTTTTACTTTTTTTTTTTACTACGGCCACTGGAAAAGTTAAAACTACAAAACTGTGGCTTGCACTACATTTCTGTAGGACATCAGTGACCTGGCCCCCGCCTACCTGTTTGTTTATATCTTCTACCACACCCCTTTGGCTGGTGGCACTGCTGTCAGTTCATCTACCACACCAGGCTCTTTCATGCCTCAGGACCTTTGCACTTGCTGTTCTTGCTTCCTGGAAGGCTCTTCCCCAGTGTTTTCTCCACTGAAATGCCACTTTATATGACAAATGTTCTCTGATTCTCCTTTCTAAATAAACCTTTCCCCTTCTTGTTTGCCATCAAAACACTTTTTCCTAGTCACTGTTGTAATATTAGATATTTTACTATTAAATAATTGTTTGTGTATTTGTTTGCCGAAGAGAACTTCAGAGGCAGGGAGCTCATCTGTCTTTTTTTTTTTTCCCTTCTGTTCTAATCTCAGTGCCTACCACAGCAATTAGCATGTAGTTAGGTAACCAATTTTTTTTTTACATGAATGAAGGATTAAATGTCACATTAGTGTTGTGAAGGAGAAAAATATTCTGATCATTCTGACATGTTGCAAAGTTATTTAAAAATACTTAATAGTGGGCCCTAAATTATCAGTCATTAAGGAAGGTCTGGGTGAGCAGCATATGGTATACGAGGGGTACGATGAAGGGTTTGATGGAAAGAGAGGCAGGGTAGGATTAACAGAATCAGCAAGGCATGGCGAAGCATCAGGGAGCTGGCAAAGGTAGAGAGCTGTTACTACCCCAGGACGGAAGGGCAGCAGCAGGAATGGCGTTACACGACTGCCTGACAGCTAGTAGAAGAACACAACCACCACTAAAATTCACTCCTCCCGCCCTCTAGGCTTCTGCCAGCACCTGCCTTGGTCAAACTCAGCCAGAAGCAGAGGGTGAGGGAGGCTGGAAGATGCAGACCACAGAGGTTGGACCCTCAGAGAACAGAGCAGGGTGGGGACAGGTCATAGTAGGAGGGTGGGGAGCACAAACAACTCTCACTCTGAAATAGCATGGGAAGCGATTTTCTTAATGTGCTAGAGCATGTCTATTCCAAACTAACAACCCACGTCCTAAATATATAAGGGTGCTTGTGAACACTGTAGCATTCATCCAGGGGTTTCTAGTAACAGAACTGGAAGTACAATTATGGGAAAGGAAGAGGGGGAAGTTATTATTTGCAGAGGATATTATTAACTACCAAAAACCCTAGAGAAATAAATGAAAAACTATTAGGACCCATTAAGAGAATCTAGTAAAGTGACTAGTAAGGGAATAAATATACAAAATCAACAATTTCCTAAATTCTAGTGATAGCCAGTTCACAAACATAAGAGGATTCACTCTCTAAAAGTGACAAAAAATATAAAAGAGGAAGTAAGTTGAGATGCAACATAAAAGACCTTTAGAAGGAAACTATAAAGCAAAACAGAAAATAAATAAATAAGTGGACGTATCTCATTCCTAGATGGGAAGACTTGATATTTTTAAAGCTTGTCACCTAATTTAAAATATGTAATGTGAATTATAATAACAAATTTATAAGTAATATTATAAAATGATTTTAAAGTTTATCTGGAAAAATAAATGGTCACAGATCATGAAATAGATGTTGAAAGAGAATAGTGGGGGTAAAAAGATACATAGCTCAGTAGTAGAGTGCATGCTTAGCACGCACAAGGTGCTAGGTTCAATTCCCTGTACCTCAATTAAAAAAATGAAAACAAAACTTTAATTAAAAAAAGAGAATGGTGGGAGAAGTCTTAGAAGACTAATTCTGAGTTTTAGAACTATAACCTGGAATTAAAACTAATTAAATTACTGTCCAAATAGTGTATACCAGTCCAAGAATAGACAGATCAAAGTATGTCCTTAAAAGAGCGATGTGTGTGTGTTAGTTGTAGTTAAGCTTAACATTTCAATTAGTGAGATAAGTCAAGGTGAAATTGTAATGATGAATCACCAGGGAACAGTGTGGGCCAGTCAGGATAAGTCTTACTTTATTCTGTGTACCAAAATATATTTTAGATAATTGTAACACAGTCCAGTTAAGTATAAAAATTTGAACGTATCTAAGACATGAGATGCATATATAAATCTTTAAATAATCTTTGGGAGTAGGACAGTTTCTCTGATGTTATCATTAAAGATAGAAGCAATAAAGAAAAATATTTATGTATTTGTCCCTAAATACCATAAACAGGATGAAAAAAATCCACAGCAAAATGAGTTGTGATATTTGCAGTACATATACACAAAACAAACAGTTGACATCATTAATATCAAAAGGGCTCTTCCAGATCAATAGGAGGAAAACAAATGATCCATTAGACATATGTTCGATGTTGGTGGGACTTCTGAGAAACAGGCAGGTGTGAGTGCAAGTTACGATATTTAGGGAGGACAACTTAATATCTGTCAGAGACATAAAGTGTGCCTATCTTTCACCAGAAATTTTAGTTTTGGGACTGTATTTCAGGGAAGTAATCAGAGATAAGTGTAAAGTGAAAAATTCTGGCTGTGTGACTTATGACATGACACTTGACCTCCTAGAGTATCCATTTTGCTAACCATAGTACAAGAAGATTAAAAAAAAGAAACAAAAACCAAAAACAACAGCAAAAACCTTGCTTCTCAGGGTGGCTCTGAGGGTTATTTGGGATGACTGGCCTGGGGAAGCCTTAGAGCTACGGAACCCTGGGAAAATGGTGTGTCCTCCTGGCTAATTTGGAGCTGTTAACATTTTGCCGCCTTCCTGTCCTGCTCCCAGCCCCTTGGACACCATCTGCTGGGGAGCCCACTCCTGCCATTTCAGCTCAAGGAAGAGCAAAGAAGAGAGAGCTCTGAATCTTTGCTCTGGGAATGGATTCTCAGCTGGGCGCAACAAGCATTTAGTTAACGCCAACCGCATCAGTGGCGAACTGGGGATAACAGAGACTCCTGGACCACACTTCAGTTAGAGTCCTTTGCGACCTCTTCTCAGCTAGGCCTTGACCTTTTCTCCCACTCCCCACCCCCATCCTGTCTGTGACATGCCTATCCTAGGTTTAGCAAGAATCCTGCCAAGTCAGTATGGTGAGAATCTCCCCTCCCTTGATATCTGATCAAATTCCTCATCCCTCACCCTTAATATCTGATCACCCTGGCTTGCCATCCACAAGAATCCTATTGAGTCAGTTTAGCAGGAATCCCCCTCTGTCTTTGATGTCTCCTCTTAGTAAATTTTCAGCCACTGACTCCCTCACTCTGCTCCTTGGCTGTAAATCCCCAGCTGTCTTCATCATATTCAGAGTTGAACTCAGTCCTGCTCCCTATTGCCATGCCTCTGTCACAATAGTCTTGAATTAATTCTTCCTTAGAGTACTAACAAGTGTCAAAATAATCTTTTTTTCTTTAACAGCGGTTACTATGGTGAGTAAATCCCAGCCTGCCCAAAGAGAGCTTTGGGTCGAATGGGTAAAAAGATAGGCAGGCCCCTGATCGGCTGTATAGATCAGGAGTTCATTCATTAATTCCACAAACATGTATTGAGGACCTACGGTATGTCAGGCATTGTGGGTACCACTGTGGACAGGATACTCCAGCTCCTGCCTTCATGAAGCTTACAGTCTGATAAGATGGAGAGATGATAAAAACAAAGAGAAAAAGTACAGAGAAGTGGGCAGGTTCCTGGTTCTTGGGGCTGTGGAGGAAGAGGGGGCATCCCAGGTGAACAGGAAAAGCCTCCTTCAGATGGTGGCATGTGAGCTGGTCTGCAGTGAGCTGGAGCTCCAAAGAGCTGGTCTTTGCTTGTGAGCTACAGGTGTCCACATGTTCAGAGCCTTGTAAGTACATTTGTGAATAAGTATGATGTTGGGTGGCTCAGGAGTGAGCCTACAATGTGTAGACTGTGGGAAGGAAGGCGGCTGAGGTCTCCAGAGGCAGCCCAGCTGAGAGGAGACACCGACAGGGAGAGATTATCCTAATAGGATTTCACAAAGACCACTTAGCAGTCGCTGAGCTAGAGGGAAAAATAGTTATGAGCTGAGGGTGGAGAAATAGCCAAGAATCTGGCAACTCTGCGAAAGCTTGGAGAGAAAAGCTGACAGCCAACAGACAGAACAAGACGATGCTTGCAAAAAGGTTAAAAAAATAGACACGAGGGGAAAAAAAGTGCACTGAGAGATATGGATGGAAATGGAAGTGCATTACTATAACTTGGGAGCAGGCATTAAGATAATTCCAGCTCTAAGTAGGAGCAGAGCTAGGACTTATTCATTAAAGCACTTCATCCTGTCAGAAAGCTCCTGGAATGAGGTGTGGGCAGTGGAAAGCTGGAATTGGCTAAAAGAAAGCACGTGTAAATATAAAATGCCACAGGCTGAAATGGGATAGCTAGTCCTAATCCCCTGTCTCTGCAGATGTTAACTGAGATCCAGAGAAAGGACACGAGTTACCCAAAGTTACTCATTGTAGAAAGTGGGAGAGCTGGGAAATTGGAGCCCTGTTCATTGCTGATAGGAGTGCAGAGTGGTGTAGCTTCTGTGGCAGAGTATGACATTTCCTTAAGGAGTTAAATGTAGTGTTTCTCACATGACCCCACAGTTCCCATTCTAGGCATATACCCCAAAGAATTGAAACAGGTACTGAGATTTGATCCACCGTAGGTGTTGTGGCTACTAGTCCAGTGCCCATTCCAGTACACCCCAGCTGCTCCTTCAGTCTTCCATTCTCTTCCCCTCTCTTCTCTCCTCTGCTCCCTGCCACTCTCCCTCCCTCTTCTCTCCTTTTTATATGGGGAGAGTTGGGTTCCCAGTTACTCTAACACTTGATAAATACATGACTCTGGTTTTGCTTTTTTTTTAGATAACAAATTCATTTTATTAAAATTTTTGCATTTACAAATCTGTGCATTTTTGTTCTTATCATATTTAAGGAAATTTGGTCATTAGCATTTCAGTCCAATCTTAGAACTTCAATTTACAATAAGTAACTGAATGCTTAATTTAGACATGAGTTTAGGTTGAAATCTTAGTTTATATTGTATTCAGATAACTAAGAAAACTTAAAAATCATTATTTGTAAAAGGTTAATTCTTTAGGTTTATAAGAATCATTTATGTAATTGAGAAAATTTGTTGGACAAAGTTCTCTTAAGTGAAGTCAAATATGTTAAATGTATCAACGTGGTACAGAAAGTTTTCTTTAATAAGTTTGTAACTGGGACCAAATATTAATCAAAGCTTCTTAAAAAATTGATAATTAAACTCACTACTAACTCATTCCATGATGAAAACTATAAAATTTATTAATTATAAGTAATAGATTAAAGAAGAACTAGATTTTTGAAGGTGGAACTTTAATTAATAGACTTTTAAAAAATTAATTTAATTTTATTTTTTTAATGTTTTTTAAACTTTTTTATTGGTTTATAATCATTTTATAATGTGTCAAATTCCAGTGTAGAGCACAATTTTTCAATTATACATGAACATATATATATTCATTGTCACATTCCTTTCTCTGTGAGCTACCATAAGATCTTGTATATATTTCCCTGTGCTATACAGTATAATCTTGTTTATCCATTCTACAATTTTGAAATCCTAGTCTATCTCTTCCCACCCCCCACCCCCTTGGCAACCACAAGTCTGTATTCTATGTCTATGAGTCTATTTCTGCTCTGTATTTATGCTTTGTTTGTTTGTTTGTTTGTTTGTTTGTTTGTTTTTTAGATTCCACATATGAGCAACCTCATATGGTATTTTTCTTTCTCTTTCTGGCTTACTTCACTTAGAATGACATTCTCCAGGAGCATCCATGTTGCTGCAAATGGTGTTATGTTGTCGGTTTTTATGGCTGAGTAGTATTCCATTGTATAAATATACCATCTCTTCTTTATCCAGTCACCTGTTGATGGACATTTAGGCTGTTTCCATGTCTTGGCTGTTGTAAATAATGCTGCTATGAACATTGGGGTGCAGGTGTCATTTTGAAGTAGGGTTCCTTCTGGATATAAGCCCAGGAGTGGGATTTCTGGGTCATATGGTAAGTCTGTTCCTAGTCTTGAGGAACCTCCATACTGTTTTCCACAGTGGCTGCACCAAACTGCATTCCCACCAGCAGTGTAGGAGGGTTCCCCTTTCTCCACAGACTCTCCAGCATTTATTTGTGGACTTTTGAATGATGGCCATTCTGACTGGTGTGAGGTGATACCTCATTGTAGTTTTGATTTGCATTTTTCTGATAATTAGTGATATTGAGGATTTTTTCATGTGCCTATTGATCATTTGTATTTCTTCCTTGGAGAATTGCTTGTTTAGGTCTTCTGCCCAGTTTTGGATTGAGTTGTTTGTTTTCTTCTTATTAAGTCATATGAGCTGCTTATATATTCTGGAGATCAAGCCTTTGTCGATTTCATTTGCAAAAAATTTTTCCCATTCCGTAGGTTGTCTTTTTGTTTTACTTGTGGTTTCCTTTGCTGTGCAGAAGCTTGTAAGTTTCATTAGGTCCCATTTGTTTATTCTTGTATATGACCTTGGTTTCACTGTCCCATTGTTGACTGGGACCGGCTGGGGGTTCCTTCCAGCCCTGGAAATGTGTACAGCTTTCACACACTTTGCCGGCGTGTGTTCCGTAACTGCAGATCTGGTTCTGATGAGAGGACAGTTCCTTCCCAAAGACGCAGACCTGGGGGACTGGAGCTGACGCAGTCCCAGTCTTGAGACAGCCATTGCTTCCTCTCACCTTTTAATTACTCGTCTCAGAGAGTTCATGGTCTCTTTAATTTTCCTGGGATTACAAAGCAGATGTCAGTGTATGTGTCCCAGCATACCTCTTCTTCTAGAGTCACTCTTTTTTTTTTTTTTTTCTTAACTATCCTTGTGTGTCTAACCCACCTTGGGGGACATGATATTTGCTGAAGTCTTATGCTGTTTTTTTCCCCCTCTTCTTGACTATATATTGAGATGGAGCGAGTGACATGATGGTATTATTTGATTAAAATTGAGAATACTGCATTTTCTTTTGCTTCTTTCCCTATTTATTTGGACACAGTTTGACTCTTCCTGCTAAGGGAGGTGAAATTAATGGGGACTTGGAAAAGCCTTTGGGAGCCTTGTCTCTAAGTTTATCTAAAGTCTTTGATGAGGTCCAGCTTTGCTGAGTTGGCAATAGATCCTGTTCCTGGAGGTAGAGGGAGGGGCGGTCCTCGACAGCTTATATTTGCTTTTGAGTCAACTGTTTCCATGAGAGGTCACTTTGTTTCATTCTGTTTCATGGGCTTTTACTTTTTGTTTTTGCAGGCACCCGCACCCCCCCCCAAACCTTTTTATGTCCTATTTGAGCTCTTGTATGAGATAACTGGTTTCTGCCCGACAGGTAGTTCTAATGTGGGATTTAAGGAAGGATGTAGATCCATAGTGAGGAAATAAACTCCAGGAGGGATGGTTTGTGCCTATCCCATGGTTTGACAGTACTTTCCAGTGCATTCCCTTTAAATTGGGAGCTACTGTTGAGTCTTTTTTTTTTTTTTTTTTAATGTAGCCAGCACTTTTCCCCTCCAACAGCACTGTTCCATTTGAGAGGGCTTGAAGATGGGTGTTTTGGAACAAGATGACACTTAAACTCTATGGCCCAAAGTTAGGACTCTTTCTGGGTTTCAGCATTCATAGTATATTTTCTGTTCTTTTCACTTCTTTTGGTTCATTTCAGTCAACTTTGGAGATGAAAGTTGTGTGAAATGGTATTCAAGCCACCGTATTTTCTGGAAGACCTGGCATTCTTTCCGCTCTGCCATGCTGTGTAATTATGGATACACACCTGCACAGACAGTATGACATACTCCTATTGGAAAAGGTTTTCAATGACCGTATTCACTGAAGTGGCCTATTTGTCTGTCAAGTGCATTATCGGATATGTGTTTCTGTAAGAGTAGAACAGCAGCAAGCAAAAGCCCCGGTTCCAGGTTGCTGGAAGGCACTGCAGGGCCTCCACTAGGCCTCTACCCGGCACGTTTATGTCAGGTTGTCACATGTGGTCTCAGTGGTGAGTGCCTTCTTAGCTGGGCAGTGAGATTCAGTTTTCAGAAGCTAATGTCCTTGTTTTCATTTCAACGTCTTAATTTTATTGTTGATGCTGTTGCTGTTGTTGGTACTGGTATAGATGACCTAATTTAATTTAATTTGCTTCCTTGTAAAGGAGGCGATCCATTGCCCAGTTGCTGCTCTGGTCAGAGAGGGAGCAGTCAGGCTTGGAGATAAGCTGTGAACTTTGTCAGACTTCTCCAAGGTTTATGCTGGTAAGCAATGCTTAGCAGTTTCAGAAACTTTCCCCCAGTGATGGTTTTAACTGTCACGCTGTTTCCTAAACAGCAGGACACCCTCAGGAGTCTCTATCTTTGGGGCCATGAGGAAGGGGAGAGGTGGAACAAAGGTGGAATCGTCTCTTCTGACTGGTCTGTTCCATTGCTTCAAGGTGCCATGTGAGGGGTTCAAGGGGTTAGATAGCCCTTGATTAAACCCAGGCTGTACCTGACCTGTTTCTTTGTGGGGTCGTTCAAGGTTGCTGAGTCTTGGCTGTCTTCAACTCTGTGTGAATAGGTTAAGTCTGTTCAGGAGCCGTGTGTCCTATTCCTGTCTGTATTCTCAGTACCTAAAAAGGTACCTGCCAGAGAATAGGTTCGGTGAGGATTTACCAAATGAATGCATGAATGCATGAATGAAGGAATGGAAGCAAATGGATACTTAAGATGGGAAGATGGAATGTCACCATTGCATCTCCAGATACAGACTCACTTTCCAGACAAGCACTGTGTGGGCATAAGAGGATTCAAAACCATGCTGTGACAGAGGGATTGTGAGCAGGAATGGTACAGCATGCCTCCCCAGTTCTACTCCATGTAGAGTAGATTTGATTTGAGGGGTTGGAAGGAATTTGGTATCACTTGCCTGGACATGCACATGACTGAGAATAGGAGGGACAGAATCATCCTGTTTTTCTGCCTGGTCCTGTGTAGATTTACTTTGTCACAGGCCCAGTCTATTCGGATCTATGACTCAGCTGTATTTTAGGAGTCTATCCCTCAAGACAATGGAGGGTGGGGGGGTTGGTGTTGAAATCAGCCTGCTGGCCCAATCCTGGCATGCACTTACTCTAGAGTTAACTTGAACTCTAGTCTCTCTTAGTGCAGAATGATTTTATCCCAGGTCTTTTTATGAGGCCTCTACTTCAGGTTCTTTGGCTAAGACTTTGATTCCTGAATCCAGCCAAAAAAACTCAGGGCCAAGCCACAAGAGGCAGGAGGCATGGTTAACGTTGAATTCATCTTGGTATTTCAGACCAACAGATGCTTGAGATTTAGATTTCTTTGCTGTTTTCCTGAAATGCACAGATCTGTTGCTAGTTCCTCCATCATTCAGGATCTGGTTCTCAGCATTTCTATCTCCTGATGCTTGACTTGAACCTCTGCTGTTCAGCTCTACCGTGGTTTTGTCTCCTAAAGTGTCCTGACAGCCTGCATGGAAACTGCATTTGTTATGCCTTCCTGGTCACTTGGATTGAATCTTGCATCCACTCCCTGGGAGATCCAGTCTCTCCAGTGGGCTTCCCCAGTGCCACCGACTTCTCAGTCTTCTTCCCCATCTAACCATGTTGAGCTAGTATGAATCCCATCTAAGCTTCATGAACCAGAAGGCTATAGGTGCTGGAACACACGAGGACAGGTCAGATGGGAAGTTACGTGAAGTAGAGGAGGCATGTAGGCAGGCCGTGGTGGGGATAGAATCCGTGGGAAAAGAACATACCTCCAATCATAAGTCAGTGGAGGGAGCTCCTCAAACCAATGAAAAAAATGCTGTGGCTCTGAAAATCAAAGGACATGGCCCTCTGAACAAGTGTGATTAGTGTTCTGAAAAACCGTATGCAAGAGCTTCAAAGAAAAACCCATTAGCATTAGCAAGAGGTTTTAAGGACCAAATGCAAAATAATTTTTTTTAAAAAGTAACATTTTTAGGTGAGCAATTTTTGAGTTGTACTATATAGAACAAAGAAAATCCTAATCATAATAGGACAGAATATTTTTGAAAGCCTGGGACTTGGGATGATGATAATAAAAAAAAAATACAGGACCTACATGAAGACTTTAAAACATGGAGGCACATCAAAGAAGACTTAAATACTTGGAAAAACACCATGTTTCTGAATGGAGACGTTTAGTCATGTAAATATGTCAGTTCTCCCCCAAATTGATTACCCATTTATGCTATTCCAATCAAAATCCTCAAGGAATTGCTGTTTAGAACTTGACAAAAATTATTCTAATGTTTACATAGAAGCTTAAACTCATTAGAATAGCTAAATGTATTTTAAAAACAAAAGGGAGAATTACACAGTAAAAAATTATAAAGAGTTATAAAAGTAATTTAACACTACAACCATTTAGTTTAGTGGCTGCTGAAATGAAATATAATTGGAACAGAGCAGAAAGTAAAATAATAAAAAGATTTGAGTATATGTACATATTTATTATGTGATAATGGTGGATTTCAGACCAGTGATGGAAAGGATAGATTTTTTAATTAATACTGCTAGGAAAATTGGCTATTTTGGGGGGAAGTTAGATCATTAATTCAGTCCATATATAAAAATAGATTGCTTATGTGTTAAACATAGAAAAGAAAACATGATGCATTTGAATTACCATGAATTGAATACATGATATTAGGGTGAGAATGATATTTTAAAGGACAAAAAATCAAAGATGGAAATTGTAATGACTGGTTGATATTATATGTGAAAATGAATGTTAAAAATATCAGAAAACAAAAAGAAAATATCCCATTTTTCTATTCCCCTTTTCGGCAGAGCTCCTCCAGAGAACTCTTATTCTTACTGTCTCTAGTTACTCTCTGCTCATTCTCTGCCAGAGTCACTCCAGGTCACTGAAGTCACACCATTTCTGCTCCCACTGCTCCACCAGCACTGGTGTCGTCAAGGTGGTCTCCAGTGATCTTCATGCTGCTAAAGGCTGGGTTTCTCATCTTACTTGACCTGTCAGCACTGTTCAGTCCAATTGATCCCTTTCTCTTCCTTGAAACTTGCTCATCATTTGGCTTCTAAATCACCCCACTCTCTTGTGGCCACATTGATTTCATTTATTCTCCTTTGCTGGTTTCAGGTTCTCTTAGGGAGATGTGAGCCCTGGATTTTTTTTTTTTTCCCTCTAGCTATACAGACTCTTTCAGTGGTCTTATCCAGGTCCTGGACTTAAAGACCATCTATAGGCTGATGACTCCCAATTTTTTTTTATCTCCAGCCTAGGCCTTTCTCAAACTCTAGCTTAATGTATCCAACTGCCAACATGACATATTCATTTAGTTGTCTGATTGGCTTTTCCAGTTTTCAGCAAGTATACCATCAGACTTATCATCTTCTCACTGCCCTGCCCCCAACCTGTACCTCCCATAGTCTTCATAAAGAGGGGGAAAATATCAATCTCATTATCAAATACTGCAAATACAAATTAAATGCCATTTCCTTCTGTCACAGGAGTTGGCAAATGATAACCTACAGGGCAAATCTGATTTCAGAAATGAAACCTGTTTTTGTAAATAAAGTCTATTGAAACATAGTCACATTCATTCATTTACACATGGTTTATGGCCACTTTTGAGACGCAGTGGCAGAGTGGACTAGTTGCAGCAGTGACAGTGTGGTCTACAAAGCCAGAAATCTTTTCAGTCTGACTCTTTATGGAATATGTTTCCTGACCCCTGCTTTATTGCATCGACAGTGAGGACTTGAGTTGAAGCAACAGCAGAAAAGAGAAAGCATCTTATTCCCTATGGTTGGGTCACTGTGTGTATATATATATATGTAGTTGTCCTAATTGGGAGACTTTTGAGAGTGAAAGGGATGCCCCAGGAAGGCAGGGAGGTATTTTAAGTATAGACACCTCTACACAATGGATCTTTGAGAATTAGATTAGAAAGGGAGAAATGCAAGACAGTGATAATTAGAGTTGAGTAAGATGAGTTAATAAAGTTAGATCAGAATAATGGAAATCAGTTATTGGTAAAAGCACAAAGTCTTTAACAGTAGAGGGGAGCTTTATGACTCTTGGTGTATCTTTGGATACTTCCAGTAGTAAATCATGCAGTAATTCTCAATCCCACACCAGATAGAGTGCTATTCATTATGCAGCGTAACAGGCAGAGACGAAAACTCAAATACTTCTTAAGCTGTGCAGGGAACAGAAGATGTAAGACAAGAACAAAATGTCCAAGGCTAATGAGTGGATAAGGACATTAGAAGACAAGTAACTTGGATGCTTGAGATTGTGGAGAGTGGCTGACAGGAAGGAACAGCTATAATTAAGTGCACATCTAAGGAAGTGGCAGGAAAAACAGTGCTTTGCAAGTTTGACTTAGCAATGAGCCAGCTACCGAGGGCTCTAATGAGGACCAAAGAGTGAAGGCACTTGTGGGAAATGAGACCTGACTAATCAGCTTGCTCTTTCCCATCTGTGAGCTTTCCATGTGATGAAAGGAAAGGGAGTTGGGAGGTAGGCAGGACCCGGGGCTGCTCTGTGAGGACATCTGATCCCATATCCCTCTGCATGATCAGGAGGGGGTGCTCAGAGGTGAGCTTCTAGAGAACAACTTTGCAGAAGCAGATTCTGAGCATCCTCTCTGCCATGTGGGAATAAGGACCAGGACACAGGCTGTAGGTTAAACCCACAGCCCATAGCCTCATAATGGAATGTGCAAGTGTGGTGCCTTTGAGGTGACACCTCAAGACAGTGGGTATATAGTGACTAAGCATGGGATGTTGGCTTCCTACTGCCAGGGGTCGCCAAAAGGTTTGCCTCCAGAAGATAAATTCACAGCGGTGGACAGTGGCATTCAGCCTCCTAACAGAAGCACAGTCCTTCTGTCCTTGTGGGTCTAGTTTTGCCAAAGGAGCCACGAGCTGTCCCATGTGAGCTAGTGCCTTTTCAGGTTGGGCTGTTCTTCCATACTTCTTCCAGCTAGGATCTTACAATGGCAGAGTTGGGGGCTTCTCAGGAATTGATGAGTCCAGCATTTTTCAACTTGAGGACCTAGGACTCCGGGAAGGAGAAGTGGTAGTCTTTGAACCACTCTTAGTATTTCAAGATGCTTAAATGATAATCTGCCTAAGCTACACAGGTTCAAAGAAATCTCAAGTTCCTTAGGTTAGGGTTTGAATGAAACGGGCCCAGAGAACAAGGTTGGTGATCTCACACGGCTCAGGATCTCCGAGGGGACAGTTATGTGTTGCTTTGATTTAGAGAAAATGGAGGAAGAGGTAGTTCTTATTTTGGAGATTTCGTTGATGGAGCAGACATGTCTTTTTAAGCATGTGGTCCAGGGAGAAGCATACCCATAGGGAAGGTTGAGGACCACTTGTTTAGTCCACTGAGTGACCTGCTTCCCTCCATCTGGTAGATGATGAGACGTAGACCGAGAACTGAGTGAGACAAGGTAACGTGGCCCCAGGGGCAGGAAACAGAAGCTGCAGGATTTGCCAGCTTTGAGTCAGAGGTTTTGAGGGAAGGCATGGGAAACACTAACTCAGGCACCTAGAGGCCTGGACCTGCTTGTTGGGCTGGAGTTAACATTGGTTGAGGACCTACTGTGTGCTGGGTGCCTTTCTAGGAGATTCTCACATCATCTTATTTAAATCCTCAGAGTGATCCTGTACATTAGGGATTACTCCCCCAAAAGATTCAGGGGAGTGACTTGCCTTAGGCTATATGAAGAGTAAATGGTGGAGCTGGGGTTTAGACTGAGGGTATTATAACCCCACAGTTGATGCTCTGTTCACTACTCCATCCTGCCTTGCAGAATGTACCTCTCCCAGTTTGGACTGACCTAGGGATGTGAGGAAGGATTCCAAGATGGTCTTCTTGGAAAAGAGACACCATTGACAGTGCCTGCAGACCTGTCTGATCTGTTTCAGCACTCCCCAGAGCAACATGTGCCTGAGTCTCTGTAAATGTTGGATTAATTGGTTTGATTTATTGTATTGTCACTCTAAGGAGCTCTTTTGTGGAAGAGGGAGTTTCACTGTTCTGCAGAGGTCTGCATTCAGACCTGGAGCAAGTGGGGAAGACTGATAAGGGAGCTGGTTGTAATTTAAGAGGAGGTGAGCTTCTGCTAATTGGAAGAATGAACTTTTATTTACAGGTTCCCCTGACCCAGTAAAAGGCTAGAGCCGTCTTGGCTGTCAGAAGGATCCCTGATTTCTGATATGAGGATGGAAACATCCCCTGTCTCTTAACTCAAGTCACCGTCTCCAAAGCCCAGTCATCCTCAGAGTGAACTTGGTAGGTCCAGGGAGGGCTTGGGGAGCAGTTCGCCCAACAGCAGCAGCTATGGGCCTGTGAGAGACGCTGATGGCTAGGGCATTTAGCTCTAAATGCCTGTGTAGTCTTCTGATGAGGAGGACTGGACCATTGCATCCCCAGCGACGGTCATGGGTAGCACATCTCGGGTGCACCGAGTGCCTGTTCCTTGGGCACTGCATGTGCTGTGCTGTGCACTCCATGAGACCTCTCAGCCATTCCCTTCCCTTCCCCGTCCTGCTCACTGCCCTGCAGGGCTGAACTACAGGGACCCCACCAGTGCCCTCTGGCTTCCTCTGTATGTCTAGAAATTGGGAGGAGGGAGAGAGGAGAGTGTAGTCTGGGTATAGTTTATGAACACCTCCCTATACAACTGTCTGAGGCCAGCCATGGCCCTTGACTGAAGGTTACTGGTTCCTTTCTTTCTTTTTTTATTTTTATTTTCATTTTTTAAATTGAAGTACAGTCAGTTACAATATGTCAATCTCTGGTGGTCAGCACAGTGTCCCAGTCATGCATATACATACATATATTCGTTTTCATATTTTCAAATGACCTTTGTTTTTCAAGTGACCACTTTCCTTTTCACCACTGTTTCTCTTGCTGGAAACCAGTAACTGCTCCCTCCTCTAATCGCTCCCATTCCGAGGGGTGATGACAGCTCTGTGCACTTGCCCTTGTTCTTACCCTGCTTGTTTGTTTGTAAATAGGCCCTTTGTTAACTCTTGTGTATTCTCCCCGTTTGAACATGCCGAGTGTGACCCTGACTGATATTGATGCATTATCTAACTTGACCTTCTAAAAACTGGAGGAAATAGAGATCATTATCATCATCATCCTCATTTTTAAAGTGAGAAAACTCAGGTGTAGAACGGTTTGGTCATTTTTCCCGGAGTCACATTGTTTGTAAGGGGTAGGGGCGGAGTTTACATCCAGCCTGTCCATATATTTTACCAGTCCACAAGGGTACCTAGTTCCATGACCACTTTTCCAAGCAGACCTAAGACACAAGAGGAAAAAAGGGCGGGGGGAGGGAAAAAAGCAAGCTGTGTAGCCTTTTTGGAACCTTGTCCCCAGATCCATATCCTTATCTTGACTCTCCAGGGCTCACCACTGCAGAAGTAGGATCAATCTAGCCATATGGGGGCTCAGAAGTCCTAAGTGGCACACCAGGGGATGCATGAAGTGGTCATTTCCCAGAGGCCTGAGCTTTAAACCCTTTTAGCGAGGCTCAAATTTTTTCCCTTCTGCGTTTGAGCATCCGAGGCTTGACAAATGTCAGCAGCCTCTACCACAAGCTTCCTATTAAGCAAGAGTGATACCTCTTGCGCCTCCTAGAGGCCAAGAGATTTGTGGCATTTACTGTGGTTATCTTGAGGGTGAAGAGGGGAGAGGGGCACCAAAGACTAGGGAACACCTGGTGGGGATGAGGCCAGCCCCAGTGCCTCCCTGCATGACTTTTGAGCTTTGGAAGCAACTGCCCTCAGCCTGACATCTGCTTCTGTGATGCATTTTGCTGAGCTGTCCTCAGAGGGGGCAGCCACCACAAGGTGTTTCATTAGGTGTCTTAATAAACCTTGTAGCTGCCGCCTGGCCTGCCTCTCCCCTGCAGAGCTGCTTTCTGCATGAGGCAGAGAAGGGTGGACGGTTCAGACATAATTTGCATTGGCAGCAGGAATATTATTTTTGTGTTAGCATGGTAGGTGACCTTATCAGAAGTGGGAGAAACAAGCGGGCGTCCAAGTTTCCAGGTGACACACGGCCTGGTGTGCGTGGGGTTGATGGGAAGGTGTTAACTCCTTCAGAGGTCAGGCTCCATCGCTGGGGCTGCAGGCTGCTCAGCTCCCCTGCAGACCCCAAAGAAGTCTGACTTTCTGTGGACACACCCTGGGCCCAGCAGACGTGGCTGTCTCTTGAGTGAGGGCAAGGATTTTGTGTGCTCTTTGTGGTCACTCCGAGCTCTGGCCCAGCTGGACGTTTGATTCTTCTTCTGCCCAGTTCTTCCTCGTCCTCGTTTCCTCCAGGGGCTTGGGACTGTCTCTGATTTCCTGAGATGTTCTGGGATAATCCAGCCTGCCCTTGAGTTCCTGCTTCATACTTGTCTTTTCCCAAGACCAGACTGCAGAGCTCTGTTAACTCTTGCCTTGGATTCATAGACAGCTTGTCAAATCCCAGTAATCCTGTCTCTTAGCATAGAGCCTGACCCAAAATTGGGGTTCAGAATGATGGATGGATGGGTGCATGAATGAACGTCAGCACAGTAGTAAGCTGGGTCTGGATATACTGGACAGTGTATTTTGGCGAATTAGGGGAGAGCAGGGAGGATGAGGGGAGCG
This sequence comes from Vicugna pacos, assembly GCF_048564905.1. Classification (NCBI taxonomy): domain Eukaryota; kingdom Metazoa; phylum Chordata; class Mammalia; order Artiodactyla; family Camelidae; genus Vicugna; species Vicugna pacos. Next base: position 32,017,111 of record NC_133005.1, on the reverse strand, counting down.
TTAGGGGCCTTGCGTAGCCAGTTGTCATCAGAAGGAGAGTCGACATGGGTGCCCTCAGGAATCCGAACTAGCGAGCCTTGGGCCACCGCAGGTGACTGTGTTGGTTTCCTGACAATGTTCTGGACTACCAGGGGGGAAAATATAGCCATTGGCATTTCTGAAGTCACTAGTCCTGGGGACCTTCTATACGCAAAGAAGTCATCTGTGGAAAGGACCTCTTAATTCAAATAGTGAAGTGAGACACTATGGTGGCAGGTGCGCTGGCATCAGGCTTCTCTATGAAGATGAGTTTATGAGAGTTCTCATTTTCCTCTTCATGCTTCTTGAATTTTAGACTTCCTACTATGAACCTATGTTATTTTTATTTCTGTTCCAAAAAACGTTTAAAGATACTATTCCTTCCAGTGTTTTCCTTATTATTACTGCTACTATCACTGCCAAAGCTACATCATATGTTTTTTTATGAGAGTGGAGTGAAGTTATGAATTTAAAACGCCCAGCACTGAGTGTCTGGTACCTAGCTGGCACTCAGACAAAGACTGTCCCCTCTCTTATGCTCATCTGCATAAATGTTGTCCCCAAGACATGTATTGAACTTGACTGCTTTGTTTTAAAAGTTTTGCTTCATTATCTTCTGTTGTTCTGACAACTTTTATTCAGGTTATTGATCTTGCAGTTTTCTTGGCTGAGTTTCTAAGGTTGTACACTCACATACAACTCACACGCATTATTTTTTCCTGGCCAGTTGTAGAATCTGCTGCCTAAGAAAGGAGATGTACTCGCTGAGGTCACCATAGCATGATGGTGTGTGGTCAAGTCCTTACCCCTTACTTCAGTCTAATAAGAATGTGACATCCAGAATTAATCCAGAGATGCCTTTAGTCCAATTCAGGAGCCCCACAAGCTCACTAACCTTCTAGGAATCAGAGCAACCACGTGGGTATGGCCCCCTTTTCTCTGTACATCTCAGGCAGCGCTCTATTCTCAATCCATCTCTCCCCTAATATGTCCCCATTGCACCTGCCACATCCTTTATATTTCTCATCTTTGGATTCAGGCCACCAGAGGTTGTCACCCTTGCTGGCTTTCTTTGGAGAAATGACAACTTGAGATGCTACCATCTGTCACATTTACCTGAATTACCTCCAATTCTGGAGTTTTTGCTTCCCAAAAGAAGTAATTCTTTGGGTTGATTTCTGACAGGTCCCTGCTTGTGGCAGCTGCTCCAGCAGAGGCCACGTGGGAGCGGCCAGTCTGTGGGGGTCTCAGGAGCAGAGCTCCCCCGGTTCCTGCAGAGCCATGCTGATCTTGTGATTCCGTCAGTGCACGGAGGCAGCATGTGGCGCCCAGTGTGCACTGTGTAATTGCTTATTTACCTCCCGCCTGTGATTGCTTATCGGAAGCTATCAATAGCAGCAGTTTATTTTCCAAATCTCTTTAGGGAACCAAAGTTTATCTCACGTGGGTAGAATCCTTTAATTGTGGAGTTTTTAAGCTGGAAGCTCCTTTGGAGGGAATGTAATCCACATACTTATTTGGCAGGTGGAGAATTTGAGATCCAGGAAGTGGATTCTGTTATCCGAGGTCACACGAGGCTGGACTGGATACACTTTCCTAACCTTGCCCTCACAGGGTGTAGCCGCTCAGCTCTCTGATAGGGGCAGCTCATGTTTTGCAGACGCTGGGCTCTTTTCCTGTTTGCACGTCTTCTGGAACTTTGGAAATGTTCTCAGTGCAGACTCTGTGGAAACCACTTTCAACATGAGGAGGGAGACGTGTGAACCCATGTGTGGCTGCCTTTCCTGAGACCAGGCAGCTATTGGAGAATACAGGAGTTTTCTGATTCTGAGGATTTTTCTTAAGAGTTGGTCTTTTAATAGGATTTTTGCCAAATCTTAGAAGATGTGGAATTCAACTAGAATTAAAAAAAAATCACTGTGATGATTAGAACGGACGTGACTTCTGTAGCATGCTGAGACCTCGGTTTGGGGTTGATGATGAAGTGGGGAGCGGGACGGGGTGCTGCGACACGTAACCACTTTTAATGCAGAGATCAGGGGCCTTCAGGCCAAGTTACATTGTTTTAAGGAAGGTGACAAACTTTGGCTTGAGCTGGATTAAAGCACCTTTTCTTTCGTAGATTCATAAGTACTTACTCTGAACTAGTCATTCTGCAAGGTAGCTGCACATATATTTTCTCTTGTAATGTTCCCCACAAGCTCATGAGCTGGATTTAGGTGAATATTTTCTTAGATATAGTCCAGAAATTCAAGAAGCTATGAAAATGGAAAGGTTTTTTTTGTTTGTTTAGTGTTAAATTTATTTAGCTGCCAAATCTGACCCCAACTGATGTGAAACTATTTATAGTCTTTATTTATCTCACCTTGTGTGAATTTTCATATGCTTCCTAGTGGAAATATTTATGTGTTTGCCCCAGATCCCACTGGGCACGTTATAGGTGCCTATGTTTTCTTTCTAAAAATCTGACCCATTGTGAATTCTGAAGTGCATCTTGTCCGGAAGGTTTTGGATCAGGAGTAAGGGCATAGGTGACAATCTGCATTTTTACAGTTAAGCACACAGAGCCTCAGAAAGGTTGAGTGACTTGCCCAAGGACACTTAGCTTATGAATGGCACAGCTTGGTCCAATCAATGCAGATTTCGAAGGGACCTTGGCTCATTCATGGGGGAGTTTCCTCCTCTGACCTATGATGTTCCTCAACAGGAAGCAGGTGCCAAATCGGCAGATGAGGATTATCTGCTTTGGGGTTGGGCCCCAGCTAGCAGTCAGATGGGAGCTGGGAAAGGTGCAGTGTGCCTCTCATGGAAAGAAGGCTTGTCGAGCTTAGCAGCTGTCAATAGCTGGCCAAGCAGCCTGGGGTTGAGGACCCAGAAGCCAAGGGCAAACTGACCCAGAGCAGAGGTTTTGATCAAGTAATACAGACACCTCCATGGACATTAAGGAGAAAGGCAGAGGCTCTGTGGACAGGAGAGCCACTGAGGATCCCCACAAATATGTGGGGGAACTGGGGCTCCAGCTGACCCCTGTTCTGAGCATGGAGTTCAGACAATGGGCAGGCAGAATCCACAAACCGGAGCTGAGAGGCCTGCAGGAGCTGGGACCTATACCCATTATTGTGGGTCAAATTATGCACCCCTCCCAGAAAACCCCCCACAATATGTTAAATTCCTGGTCCCAGGTACTCAGAATGTGACTTTATTTGGAACTAGGGTCCTTGCAGATGTCATAGTTAAGTCATACTGGTCTAGGTGGGCCCCCAATGCAGTATGACTGGTGTCCTAATTAGAAGATGACCATGAGAAGACACACAGGAAGACCACCAGGGGATGGTGAACGCAGAGAGTGGAGATGTGTAGCCAGAAGCCCAGGAATGCCCAGCATTGCCCCAGACCACCAGCAGTTAGGAAGAGGAAAGGAAAAGATTCTCCCTACAGATTTCAGAGTGGTTGGCTCTGCTCACACCTTGATTTTAGACTTCCACCCCCAGAACTGTGAGCCAGTCAGTTTCTGTCCTTGCGAGTTTCCCAGTTTGTGTGCTTTCCTCTGGCAGCCCTAGGAAGCCAGCACACCCATGTGCGTCACTAGGCAGCGGTTTTCAGCCTCAGCTGACATTTGGACCTTTGGGATTCTTAAAAAGTCCTGATGCCTGGCTGCACCCCAGTCCAATTTCACTAGATCCTCTGGGGGTGAGTCCAGGTGGCAGGGATTTTAGTGGTCACCCCCCACCCCCCAGGGGATTTCAGAGTGAAGCCGTGTCTGAGAACTGCAGCCCGCAGCACATGCTCTTCAAGGACCCTGGGCAAGGTGTCCTGTGCCCTGTATTAACTGAGTGCAGGGGAGTCTGGGCTTGGCTCCCACCTGACCCTGGAGACCATTGCACCCCGTCACAGAATTTCCTGGGTCCTTCTTCTTAATCCTGCCTTTCTTCTCTAGTCTCAGCTTTCAGCCACCAGGGCCCAGGAAAACAGCTACTCTCCATTATATGTCACACATTTAGAGCAGGGCCTGGCTCACAGCAAGCATTTCGTAAGAGTTTGCTGTTATGATTTCTCCAGCCTCCTTTATATAAACCCTTCTTTTCTTAATCCGCACTTCCTGGAGGTTGACCCCAGAGTGGTAGGATTTTATCCTGGCTTAAAGGGCGATGTTTCTCTATGTGCTTGAAATTTGTGCTTTACTTTCTTATAATTAAAGCTTTTCTTTTCCTCAGTTTTCCTGAGAGCTCGATCATATGAAGGGTGCTTTTTTAATTTTTAAGAGAATAAGCATAGAGTAAGTGGTTGAGCTTCAGAGTGACATTGAGCCGGCTTTTCACTTGAAGAGAGCCAGGGGTTGGAATCCTGCCCGAGGTGGGAAGGGCTGAGGGGATCAGGGAGGCTGTGTGGCATACTCATGCCCGCAGACCACCTCCTGGCACCCACTGTGTCCCTCCTGCGTTCTAGGCCTGCTGGAGCATAGGGAGGAATCAAGCCTGGTTCTGGTCTCATGCAGCTCATGGTCCAGGTGGGGAATGCAGACACTTAGAGTAGCCAGTGCTGTGCAGAGGGATGCAGGAGGCACAGGCCCATGTCCTGGACCAGTCCCAGGGCCAGAGGCATGGGAGCCACACATACCATCCGCCCGGCCCCCAGCATATGGCTCTCCTCTCCCTCAAAGGGGCTCCCAAAGGTGCCACTAGGAAGGATGAGGAGAGGAGAATGGATGCTGGGTAGGCAGCCACTGCAGTTGGCACTAGTGAAGAAGTGGGAAAGGAAGACTGGCACCCATTCGTGCTGGACCTTGAGCTCCCCTCCAAGGAGGTCCTTGCCCTCCACAGAGCAACGGGCAACACCACAGGCTGAAAATCAGAGAATGGGCATGACTGAGTTTTGAACTTAATCCCTTTTCATTTTCTCCTCCATGAGTGGTCACTGGTCAAGACCACTGGGCCCATTGGTTTGAGCCCAACTTTCCCATGATAATAGAGCTTCAGGGTCGTGGTGACCTTACAATGCAGGGATTTGGTCTTCAGTGGGTTTCACTGAGCTCAGGGAAGACATCTTCTCTTCAGTCTCCAGCTTCACAGACCCCGGTTCAGGCTGGTTAGCTCAGTCTGGGCTCCCTGATTAAAAGCACACAGAAAGGGGCAAGGACTCGTGGCATGCCCTCATCAGCAAACTAGCTTTTTATTTGTGGTCTCATTTCATCTAACAGTTTAAGTGAGGGCCCGGCACTCCCAGGCTGCCATCCCTGTTGGAAAATGTATTCAGTTGTCCCTTCCACTTCCTGGGGAGGATAGAATGTACCATCCATCCAGGTAGCAAACGAGACCAAGAGTCACCCCTGACTCCGCCTTTCCCTCAACCCCCAGTCCTGTCCAGTTTTCCCCCTAAATGTCCCTTAGATCTGTTCTCTTCTCTCCTTTGCCACCGGGATGCCATCCTCTCTCTTTTTGGCCTTTTGACTGCATTCTGCACATAGCAGCTGGGAAGAACTGAAGACCAAACTCTGATCATGTCACTTCTGTACCTAAAAGCCTTCATGACTTTCCCTTATTCTAGAATAAAATCCAGATTCCTCAACAAGCTACAGAGCCCTGGGTCACCTGGACCCTGCCCCCTCTCCGTCCTTAACTGGACGTGTCCTGCAGCTCTAGGGACTTCTTTCAGGGCTCTGAATGTGTGGTACAGTGTGTTCTGTTCTGCCCCAAGACATTTGCATTGCTGTTTTCTCAGCTGGGAATACTTTCTTTTTTTGCCTGGCACTCCCTCCTCACTCTTTAACTCCCAACTTGAATGTCACCTCCTTGGGGTCAGGCCCCCAGGGTGACAGTCCTTTTCCTTCATGGAACATACCACAGTTTGCAGCTGTATATATACTAGAATGCTTATTGATGAATGTTTACCCCCTGCCCCCTCCCCCTGCCAAAACATTTTCCTGACTCTCATATTCCAGCGACTAGCACAATGCCTGGCACACATTAAGAACTGAATAAATATTTGTTGAATGAATTAATGATTGGTGAATGACTGTGTGAAAAAAAAAATGAGGCTCTGTGATTAAATGCAGCTTGCCTGTGGTAAAGCTGGGACTAATATCCAGGCCTGCCCATCCCAAGCCCCATGTGTTTTCTGGTGGTACCTTCTGAGGATCTTGTGTCCCAAGCCCTGGCCCCGACAGAAGGGATTTAATGTCACCTCCTCCAGAACCCTGGGGCTGCCCCAGTCAGAATCACTCTTGCACAGATGGTGACCTGGAGGCTTCTCTGTGAAACATCCTAACTCTGCTCTGTCCTAACCTTCCAGCTGCTGGAGACTGACCCTGAGGATCTGCTGATTTATCAAGAAAGATGTCAATATAAAGAGGCATATTACTCCAGCTCCTTTAGAAAGTGATTTTTAAAGTGATACTTGGACCAGGAAAAGAAAAATAAAAAAAATGTCCTCCAGCAAAGACAGTTACTCTGTTATGTTCTGACCTGGGTTTGTCTTCCTGAGGCAACATCCCAGAGAGTCAGGAGACATGGGAGGGGATCACCAGTCTCTCCAGGTTAAGTATGAAGAGGGGGATGAAGGCTGGAACTTCACAGTTTATTCTGTCACTTAACAAATATTAATTGAACTCCTGTTTGTTGCCAGGCACTGTAGTAGGCTCTGAGGATCCAGCTGTGGATGACTTCATGGTCCCTGAATAAATCAGTCACGTAAATTTAGTCAGTGTAATGCCAGGAGGGAGATGAATCACTTGCCGTGGTGAGCATGAGCTGTCTGAACAGTCTATAGACCGTCTGGACTCCAGCAGGCCTTGGGGAGCCGGGGCCCTGGGATTTGTCTGTTCCCCACCCTTGGCAGCGTGCATGGGTAGAGCTGTTGATGGGCATGGAGAAGGGAGTTGAGAGCTTGACGGGGTGGGCGAGGGCAGGTGTCACTACAGGATGGTGAGCCTGTGAGCGTGACACTCGCTTTCCCGTCTGAAGACGGTGCACATATCAGAGCCAAGTGAGGGAACTGTGAGTGTCAGGGAGGTGGGCTGTCTAGGGCAGCAGGGTGCTGGGTGCACTCACACTGGAGGCCCACGAGTCTTCTGGATGTGCCTTTGCAGCCTCCACTCTGGGACAGCATGAAGAATGAACTGGAGCTGAATTCTGGCCCCTGCTGCCCCAGTATGTGGCCCCCCATATCCTGGTTTCGTGCCTTTGTCTCCCTATCTGTAGCATGGGCAGGGAAGAGAGGGTTGGTGAGCATTCATCTTCAGGAAGCCCTGCCTGTCATTAGGGAAGCTGCTAGGCGCTCTGGGAAAGTCTGACCTCCCACTGCCTGGGTTCAAATCCCAACTCCACTCCTTCTGGGCTGGATGAAACAGGACAAGTTACTTAGTTTTTCTGTGACTCACTTTCTTTATTTTCAGTATGGGGAGAGTAATGCCTGATTCTTAATACTTAATTTCTGAGGGTTAAATGAAACGGTGAACATAAAATGTCTGGCGCCATGCCCACAGACATAGCTAGTGCTCAGTAAACTTAGCTATTGTATAAATCTTTGCTAGTCATTCTACATAGAAAGTAGGCCTCTGAAAAATGAGAATTTAAAATTAAATAGACAGTAAAATTGTCCTGGTTTTATGCATGAGGTACTTGCCAAAAGGTGTCTACATTAGTGACGGGGAGTAAGGGGCCAACTGGGGATTCGAACCCTTGCTGTTTTGTTCCACAGCTCACCTCATCACCTTCTGTTTTGGTGCTTTTTTGGCTCGCGAGCTCTAGAAACCAGATGTTAGCGCTTGCCCAGGTCTTAAAGCTTAAGGCCTTGAGTTTCTCTAAAGACATGGTCTTTCTTTTCATGTTTAAATACTCTGCTTGGCTCTGGGTTGCCTGACTTGTGAGGAATCATGAGAATCAGCCTTGAACATGGGAGGGCTTTGCAGAGAATAGAAATGTCCCAGGGGTTTCTACTTATTCAGCAGCTGGGAGTACAAACGCCAGCAGACGCCCCTTTTGATTATTAAGATAGAAAGTTTGGAAGATTTGGGAAACTGTGAAAAAGAAAATGATAATTACCTACAAACCCAATAACCAGAGATAATCATCGTTAATAATTTGGTATCAGTCCTAGCTGTCTGTTCTCCTTTTTCTAACTTTATTTTTTTAATTCAAAACTTCTATTCTTGTTTAGAACAGTTTTAAAAGCAGTCGATTCTGCAAGGCTCACAGTGAAAAACAGCACCCCCCACCCCGTGATTCTGTCTCCCTCGCGGCAACCAGTTCCACCTCTTATTAGCTGTTGTCTTCTCTTTATGTTTAACACCACATTTCTAAATAACATATAAATTGTGCTATTCCTTGTTTGTTTCATTTTCATGTTATCTGCTGACTGCTCCTTCTTAACCTTCCTCGCTGTGGCACACGTTCACACACCCCAGCATGATTCTCTCCTCCATCTGCCCAGGATGGTTGGTTCATCATAATCCCAAGGGAGGCCAGTTTTCAGGGTTGGCCTTGTTTTAGCTTTATTAACATTATTTATGTCTGGGCGATGTAGTATATTCATTTTTCTCATTTCTCCTCTCGTAGAGTTAATAGCTTCCTTTTAAAATTGATTATTTAGTTTTCCTTTAACTGATCACTAAGTTTTTCCAACTCTTCCCCCAGGAGGGCCATCGCATTGTGCTCAAACTTGTCAAGTTATCCATTGGTTTCATTCTTTCAGTCACATGCCTGTGGTCGTATGTGTAGAGACCTTTCTAACTTCCTAGTTTAATCTGGACTGCAGAGTCTCTGGGCCCTAGGCAAAGCAGTTGTCTCGAGATTTCCTGTTCTCTCTCCTTTTTCCAGGTCCCATGATTTCTTCCTTTTGTAGTTTACTTCCTCATTCTGTTAGAGCACAGGGGCTTCCTGAGAAAGGCTTCATGGAAAGTAAAAATTTAAAAAATATCTTGTGTGTCTGGCAATCATTCTCTTCTATCTTTACATCTGATTCATAGTTTGGCTGGGTATAGAATTCTAGTAGACAGATTCTTCCCTCAGAATTATTTATGTGGATATGTTTTTATGGACACATAGTTAAGTTCGTTCTTCACTATGTAGTTTCATGTGTTTTGTCAAATGCGTAGAATCATATATCCATCACCCTAGTACATATAGAACAGACCTATCCTTCCAAAAAAAAAAAGAATCTCATATTGACTGTTTGTAGTCAAAGTCTTTCTTCCCTACTTCCTGCCCTTGGAAACCACTGGTATGTTTTCTGTTCCCATTATTTTGTCTTGTTCAGAAAGCTCTATAAATGGAAACATACAGTACATAGCCTTATGGGTCTGACTTTTAGTTGGCATAGTGCATTTGAGAGTCATTCATATTATGTTCCTAATTCATTCTTTTATTGCTGAATAGTATGCCGTTGCATGGATTTACCACAGTTGGTTTATCCCTTCACTATTTGAAGGATATTTACATTGTCTCTAGTGTTTTGTTCTTCTGAAGAAAATGATTATAAACATCAGCACACAAGATTTTTGTAGTAAGTTAAGTTTTTCTTTCTTTTGGGTAAATACCATGAGTGGGATTGCTGGTTGTATGATAAATGTATATTTAACTTTATAAGAAACTGTCAATCTGTTTTCCAAAATGGCTGTACTATTTTACATACTTACGAGCATTGTGTGAGTGTGTAATTTGCTTCACATCCTCACCAGCACTTGGTATTTTTTAAAACTAATTATAGCCATTCTAGTACGTATGTAGTGGTATCTTATTGTCGTTTTAATTTGCATTCCCCTAATAAGTAATGATTTTGAGCATCTTTTCATATGCTTGTTTGCTTTCTATATATTTTCTTTTATGATGCATTTGTTCAGATATTTTGCCTATTAGAAAAAAAGTATTGTTTGATTTCTTATTGTTGAGCTTTGAGAGTTTTTTATATATTCTGAACTCAAGCATTTTGTCAGATATGTAATTTTTAAATATTTTCTTCTAGTCACTGACTTTTCTTTTCATTCTCTCACCAGTATCTTTTACAGAGCAAAAGTTTAAATTTTGATGAAGTCCAGCTAATCAGTTTTTTCTTTTGTGAGTGTTGTTTGGGTGTCACACTTAAGAATTTCTAGCCTAACCCAAGGTTACAAAAGTTTTCTCTCATTTTATGATTTTAGATTTTACATTTAGGCTTATGCTACATTTTGAGTTAACTTTTGTGTCTGGTGAGAGGTACACATCAAGTTTGTTTATGCATATGAATGTTCAATTGTTCCATCACTGTTTGCTGAAAAGACTTTCTTCTCATTGAACGTTGAATTATCTTTGTATTTTGTCAGTCCCTCAGAATTTTTTCTCTCTGTAAACCTTTAGAGTCTTATTTTTTTTAATCTCAGTGTCTTGAGGATTTCATAACGTCTTGGAGTAGCTGTTTTTTTATTCAAACTGCAGAGATCTTTGGTTACCATTTCCATCTACAACTTTGTTATCTTCTAGTTCTAGGATTTTTTGAGGGGGTCTATTATTTCTTTGATATTTCTTTGATAGTGTACTCTTAGTTTTCTCTTAATCTTTTTTTTTTTTAAACAAATCCTATTAGTCAGCTTTTGGACCTCCTAGGCTAATCTTCTAATATTCTTCTCCTCTTTTTTTAATTTCCTTTTTTTGTTCTATTTTCTTGACATTTTTCTCAAATTTATCTTGTAAGCTATCTTTTGTAATTTCTGTTTCAGCTTTCATATTTTTAACATCTGAGGGTTCTCTTAGGTCCTCTGAATGTTCCTTTTTTTTTTTAATGGCATTCTATTATTGGATGAAATTTCTCTTTAAATGCCTTAAAAATAATTTTTGAATTGAATTTTGTTTTCTATCCGTCCTTTTATCTCCTCTGTTTTGGTCTCTTGCTCATGTTGGAGAATTTCCTCAAATGCTGGTGGTCATTGACTGTACATTCATATTTAATAAAGGGGGACTAAAATGTGAAGCGTGTATACTAGGTGGGAGGGGGCTTGTTCACTGGACAGCTTGATTGTATAGAGAAAAGGCAGTACACTGCCTTTTGCATTGTTGACCATTGGAATGTTCATACCAAAGACCTTTTCCTACTCATCTGTTCAATTTCCCTAAAGATAAAGGAAGGGATGGGCTTTGTATATGAAGCGTGGTGTCCAGTGCTCTCAGAGCTAAGTGAGGGAATGCTCTCGCCACTAAATATGTTGGTTTCCCTGGATTACCCCAGGTTTTGTGTGGCTCATTACCTACCCTCTGTGGGTCATGACAACCTATAAGCCAGATCCTTTCTGCTGAATCAGTTACCATCTGTCCAACTGATTTTCTTCTTCCAAAATGTTGTTGACACCTCTCAGTGGTTGTCATTTCCTTTCCCATTCTCTTGGTACTTGTGGGTTTATATCTAATCCCTACATTGTGATTTTAGTGAGAATTAGGGAGAAAATGGAGGTTAATGTATGTGTTTATTATGTTAAATCAAGTTTTTCTCAAGTCTTTTCTGTAGATGTAGATTACTATCTACACACACACACACAAGCTCATATTTGCTAACTATATCCATTTTATTTTACAAAATTAGAAACAAGCTATAAATATTGTTAGATAGCTCTCTCCTCATTTAAAATGGTATCATTGGCATTTTTCTGTCACTGAATATTCTCTGAAGAGTGAACTTTCGTGTCAATTAAATTATATCATATTGCTGTTATTTTTTATTTAGTCATGTTCTTACTCTTCAGCATTGAAGTTGCTTTTAATTTTTCACTGTTATAAATAGAATGGTTGTGACTTTTTTGTGTGTAAATCTTAGTTTAAGATTTCTAATTATTTCTTTTAGATTGGGAATGTCCACTTAGTGGTGTGGGCATTTGAATGTGATATGTCATTCACATTGTGATATGTAATGCATAATATGGTGAAGTGATACATAGTGTCAGGTTGCCCTTCAGAAGATCTTTGTGCCACTTTAGTCCAAGCAGCAAGTGATTATTCACTAAGTCTGCTAACATTAGGAATCATCACTATTTTTAAATCTTTGTTAATTTAACAAAGAAAGTGGACAAAAGGAAGTAACACTGCACATACTGATTTGGATTTTTTTTAAAACATTTTTTAGTGAGTTATAGTCATTTTACAATGTTGTGTCAAATTCCAGTGTAGTGCACTATTTTTCTGTTATACATGAACATGCATTTATTGGATTTTCTTTATTATTTGTACAGCCAAACATATTTTCTATGTTTCATACCCTATGAATTATCTGTTCATGAACATTTTTACATTTGTCATATATGTTCATAGGATCTTTTATGGAAAAAGTTTACCTGCTACTTACATTGAAATATATTTTCTCAGTTTTCACTTTCTTTCAGAATTTTTGATGCTCTGATGAATAGTTTTAATTTTTATATTGTCGATGATATAAAACAGTGTATCTTCTTTGGCTTTTTTTGGCTTTAGGACTTCAAAAGTTATTTCCCCACCTCCAAACGAGATAAACATTCTCCTATATTTTTTTCTAGATCCTTAATGATTTGATTTTTTTTTTCATTTTTCTCATGTTCAACTCTTTAATACCTAATATTTATGTGTTAATTAATTAACTGGTTCCTTCACTTTTGGTTCATCCTGTGAATAGGTCTGTCGTTTTCCAAAAAGTTAACCAGTATCCCAGGACCGTGAATTAGTAGCCTAAAGTTTCTCTGCTGATTTGGAGCACGAACTTTCTCATCGGACTTGTTTTCTCATTGCGTGTGTTGACGTTCTTTCTACGTGGAGGCATTAGTTTATCTGTTTTTATGTCTGTGCAGCACTCTTAATTACTGCAGATCTATCAGGTATTTAGTACTTGAAAGGGCATCCTCTTCTCTTCATCCTTTATTAAAAAGAAGTGTGGCTCTTTGTGTTTCTTTTTAGATGATCTTCAGAATTATTTGATCAGATTTCAAAAAAAACTTGGGTTTTATTAGAATTGCAACTATTGTACAAATTACGTTTTTGTGAGAATTTTCATCTTGACTTTATTGAGTCTTTGGATTTGGAATCATTACATGTATCTTCACTTTTTCAAGGATTCTTTTATATCCCTTAGTAAAGTTTTATGGGTTTCTTCATCTGGCTCTCACACATTTCTGTTTAAATTGATTCCTAGATGTTTGCTACTATTGTGATTTAATTTATTTCCTGTTACCATTTCCAAGTGGTTAATGCTGGTATCTAAGAAAGCTGTTGTGTTTTATCTCTTTATTTTTTAACCACTCACCTTATTGAACCCTTTCATTGGTCCTGCAGATTTTTTGAGTTGATATTTTGGGTTTTCTAGGTGTTTAATCATATCATCAGGCAAATAATGGTAATTTTGTCTGACTTTTCTCATGTGTTCTTTCCTTCCTTCCTTCCTCCTCCCCTCCCTCCCTTTTTAATTTCATTGGTTGGAACTTGGAAATAAACATTGAATAATATTTATATAACCATGTTTCATTCCTGAGTTTAGTAGAAATGACTTCAGTGTTTGACTCTTACATGTGACGTTGTCTTTAATTTCAGATGGACAGTCCATTATTCTAAGGAAGTATTCTTCCATGTCTAGAATACTGACTTTTTTAAAACCAAGAATGTTGAAAAGATTTTATCAAAGCCTCTTCAGCAACAGTAGATTGAAGATTGTCTTTCTTACCTCCATCCCACTAAAACAATAACATATTAATGTATTTCACATTTTCGAAGTGTTTCTATTCCTGAAATAGGCATATTGTCTCTGAATATGCATATATTTCTTTTTCATATAATGATTAATTATGATAGATTCAGGAACTTTTTTGTGTATGTATTTATAGGTGAGACAGTTCTATAGTGTTTTAAGTTTAATTTTCAAAAAAAAATTTTTAAATATTTGTTAAATTAAAAAATAAACATGGTTAAGACACCAAACAGCTTAGAAGGGCTTGTATTGAAACGCCACCGTATGCTACTCAACTCCCCTGCTTCCCAGATCCCACTCGCACTGGCATCCATTTCTATTTTTGTTTCTTGGTGGTTATGTCTACCTGTGTAAATGCTTAAAGTGCTTATCTTGACTTATTAACTTCATGTGTTACCTACCGGCTTTTTGTTGCGAGAAATAAGAACTTGCCCTCTAAGTTACTCTCTACCTCCCAGTATAGTAGGGCTTTACTTTTTGTGTCCTCCACTGGTAATCTTTGCCAAGTCAGACAACATGCTTACACCTCCACTTCTTGCTCCAGGCTCCATCAGCTGTATCTCCTGGGTGAGATGAGGGGTTCCTTGGTGGTCTCCCTTTCCCTTCACTTCCCTCCCTCTTCTCCATCTCTCAGCCTTGTCTTGACTCTGTCATGTCCAAGGGTGGTGACTTTGAAATTTTTCTCTGTAACTGTTCTTGCCTTTCATGATTGATCAGTTGCATGATTCTAAAAGCTGAAAATCCAGAAACAGTGCTCATTTTATTGTGACCGTGGAAACTATTTCCCTGCAAAGCCCGGCAGTATGTATGCTAGGATCCTATTTTGTTTTCTGCTGGACTCAGGCACACTTCTGTACCTCTCAACGGAGAATGCTCCTAGCTTCAAGGTTGAATGAATTCTCTTTTTTTATAGTCTACTGTTTGCTTTTTTATTTCCAACTAAACAAACAACTCTTCCTATTCAGTGAGAGACCTCACTCACTTCCAGAGCCACGGGTCCTACTGTCCAAATCACTGACACTCTTCATGGTCATCATCTGAGATGGCCTTTTTATAGTTAGTATCTTTGGCCTCAACCCAACAAGGAAGATTTCATTTTCTGCCAGTCCCAAGCCTGGAAGTTTCTTTGCTTCCAAACACATTTTAGGGGTTCACATAAACCTGGTATTAAAATAAAATGAAAGTGCAAAAAAATTAAATAAGTACTTTCAGTCCAAGCGGGATTACATTCTCATAATTTCTTAAGGAAGAATAAGTGGGAAGTAAATTTTTTGAGAACTTGTATAACTCAAAATGTTGGCTCAGATTTAATTGATAGGTTTTTGGGTATATATAAATTTTGGCTAAACACCATTTTCCCTTAAAAATTTCAAGCTATGATGATTTTTCTTTCCAGGATACAAAGTGGTTGATATGAAGTCCTGTTGACTGAGGTTCCCTCTTGTCCTTGTTGTTTTCAAGTCTAAATATTTTTAAAAAAAACCTACTTATTTCATAGAGACCCTAGGAGATAACTGTCAATGGTTTCTTTGCTATTTGGGGCTGAAACTGTTTAAGTTTTGCCATCTCTTTTGGTCTTTATATCAGGCTCGTGCAAACCTTCTGAATGTGCTGAGAAGCAGACAACTTCTAGGTTGGGGACTGGCAGAGAAAATTCTTCCCTCTTGGTCTGAAGCAAATGATACAGACATAATTTGCTGCCTGCTTCCCCTTGATATTGGCAGTCCCTTTAGCTTTAGGCTAAAACTGGTCTCTCCACTTTGTCACCTGACAAGCCCTAAACCCCTCCAGGCTAGCCCTCTGTCCCACCCTGTCCCCTGCCCCAGGGCTATGTTTGAACACAGGAAGGCACAAGTGACCCACGTGTCTAATTCAGTGGGTCCCACCCACATCTTCTGTTTCTGTAAATGAGTGTGTCTGCTTTACTCAGATCTAAATGCATTCAAGAGTGCTCCTTCCAAGGAACCTATTCCAAAACCTAAGTGAGGAGGGTAGACTTCACTAAATATTCTTTGTGTGGGAAGGAGAAAGTAAATACTTCAGCACAAACCACTGAAAATTAGTATCAAACTTTGGCTTTTCAATGCCCACTCTCATCTCTCTTTCCACTGATTTTATTTAGCTCTTCCTTTTCCTCCTCAGCATTTGGTCTAGTTTGCTCTGTTTCTTTTCTGTCTTCCACTGTATTTTTTTCTCCCCTCGATTATGGAAAACAATTAGGCTTTGCTCCCAGCTTCTTTCCTCAAGCTTGCACATCTCCTCCCAGCTTGGTGTTAAGCAAGACAAGGGGGCTTGTGAATGATGGGACTTCCCTTCTAAGAAATAAAGAAAAATATTTTTCTCAAGCATGAAGGTTATTCTCAGGAAGAATTCTTGTGAATGACATTCGTTCCATCAGATAACAGACAATAGAGTTCTTGTGTCACCTCGCTCTTGATGAAACGTGACACTAAAGATGATAGCAAGGCATGTGTTTTGGTTCCTTATGTATGAAATAAATGGGATGGGCTGCATGGTTTCCAGGATTCCGTTAAGTGCTAACATTTTATAATCCTGTGAATTACATAACTAAGTTCATTTCCAGAGAGTAATACCAACTCATTCATTCACAAATACATTTATTGAAAACTTACTTTCATAAAAAACTTGAGAGCTTGCGAAGCAATTTACATATATTAGCTAATTTAGTACTACTAAAAAAAGTCCATGAGTTCACTGTGATAATTATTATGATCTCAACTGATGCATGGAAATGGTGATTCAGATGTTTAGGTTAAGATCATTGACAGAAATTAGTATTACAGAATTCCTTTTGCCCAATACCTATTGAACGAAACAAACAAAAAATACAGGAAAATAAAAATAAATAAAATTCATCACAACCTCTAAACAAAGTAAAGGGAATAATGAAATGCAGTAAACTTTTAAAACTAGTAAATAAGGAAAAAAACCCAGAATACCTGTGATGTTGAGAGAGCTGGGCTTTGCATTCCCCAACCACCAGAAAGCATATCCTTAAACTATTCACTAATACCCAAACATCTAGAAGAAAACAAATTGAGTGGGTGACATTATCCTTTCTGTTGTCTGGTAAAGGAATAAGAAAAGTCCCTGGGGCAGAGGTGGGAGTCGAGACAAGTGAAAGGAGAAAGGTTTTGGAGCTGGTTAACTTTCTTTGATGGTAGTAAAAGCTTCAGGACTACACACTGGATTGGAGGAAGAATATAAAAACAGAGAATATCTCCTCTCAGGAAGAGTAAATGTCTGCAAATGGATGGAGTGAATCTGACTATAAAGATATTTCACAAACTCAAGGAAGAAGGAATAGATCTCCAGTATTCTGACCCTGCTAACATCACCCCTGGTGATCTCTCTTCTTCCTGTCACTGTTCCATTAGGTTACAGAAATTGGGCAGGACAAAGAATACTCAATCTTCAAACTATAGCTTCCAGGGGAAAACAAAATGTCCCCTGCAATGGTGGGAAGAAAGTCAGGTATCACTAATCTATCACAGCAAATAAAATGTCAGGACAGAGCCACCCAAGCAGAGCAAGAAGGAAGGAAATGGCATGGCAACCTTAGAGCATACAACAAAGCAAAGCAGAACAAAACAGAGCAACCGCAATAAGCAGGAGTCTGTAGGATCCAAGGGCAGCACTCCCAACTAAGAAATATAAGTCAAGGAGCAGAACTAAATTACTCACAATTGCTTTACTCTGTGGAACAACTGATACTCACATTCATGAAGGCAACAAGGTAAGATTCAAGGATAAGGTGATAAATTAATAGAATAAGATTAATTGGGACAAAAGGAAACAAGTTGAGGCCCCAGAATAGCTTTCATAGAATTAAAGAGCCCATGGATACATTAGGGACAGCAGAAAATGAAACACAACAGACGAGAAATAGAATCACATGGCCGGAAAAAAAGGATGAAGGAACAACGTCTTGACAGGCACACGAATGCAGATGAAAGTGTGATGGAAGTTGTCAAGGGAAGATTAAAGGAAGCTAAAGGGAAAAGATGATTTATTCAAGGATAGATATATGTGTATATATAAACATGGTTTATTCAAATACATGACATAGCTTTATTTAACGTAAGAACAAATCCTTTTTGAGTTGTCTGTGCATGAGATACTTTTTTTAGAGGTTTACATGTATTGATTAGTTTTTTTTGCAAGAGTATGAGACCCGGTACTGTTAGTATTCCCAATGTATAGATGTGGAGATTGACATAGTTACGTGACTTGCCCAGGGTCACAGTATATAGAGCAGAGCTGTGATTCAGAAGAACAGAATTATGCTATTCTGCATCTGAATAGAAAAAACTTTCTGAAGTGAACAAGTATCTAAATTTGCAGTTCAAAAGACACTGTGCTTCAAGCAGTGGCATTACCTTCCCACCAGCATTGTGTAAGGATTCCTACTTCTCCGCATCGCCCCCACACTTACTGTTGCCTGGGTTTTTGTTGTTGTTGTTGTTGTTTTTGAGTATAGGATTCTACTTATAAAATCTAGGTAGCTACCTAGCTAGCTAATTATCTATCTGTATCTTATATATGTCTCTATAAATCTGTATCTGTATAGAATAGGCAAATTCGTAGAGACAGAAAGTAGATTGGCAGTTACCAGGTTGGGGGAAGAGATTATTGCTTAGTGGTTACAGAATTTCTTTTTAGGATGATGAAAAAGTTTTGGAAACGGATAGTGGTGATGGTTGTGGAAGATTATGAACGTAATTAATGCCAATGAATCATACAATTAAAAATAGTTAAAACAGCAATTTTATGTTGTACATTTTACCACACATAAAAAAATAATAAAAAAGACAAGTGTGTTCCGGGAAAATATGGTACAGAATGCTGAATGCCAAGACATCCTCGTTAAGCTATTAAACCTTTAGGATAAAGAAGTAAATTACCCAGTTTACCAAATACTAGAATATCGTTCACAAGGAGAAGTTAAAAAAAAAAAAAACAACAAACAATCAGGCTGGCCTCGAGCTGTTCTACAGCAACACTGGGTTTGGGGAGACGGTGGAATGATGGCTAATATATTTAATGGGAAAATAAAGTACAGCCCAAGTTGTCCTCAAGAATACACGTCCTCAGAATAAATGTAATTTTCCATGAGATCTTGAAAAAATACTGAATCACAAAATCCAACTAATTAAGGGCAAATAAAATTAAAAGATTCATGAAAGCTGAACTCATGATATACGGACAGATGATGAGTAGTGTCTCTGTTTAAATACAGAACTAACAGTAAACAACTCGGGCGATTACAGTTATAGATCAGAGTGTGAAGGTTATAAACCCGGCGGCCGCCAGCAATTAAAGCTGAGAAATCGGGAGTTTGGGAGAGGGAAGTTGAGAGGAAGTGTGAGCGTACGAATGCTATCTTTCACAGCATGGAGTCATTAAATAGTGTCTAAAATTAAAATTATTAGTTAAGAAAACAACATAATTACTCCAGACTTTTAATGTTTTCTTCACAATCTGTATTCTTAACTTCAAAGGGATGTTTCAGCAAATCTATTTCATGCTGAAGAAGCATTTGATGGTCTAGATTTCCTCCAGTTTTAATTACCTTTTTCTTCTGTTAAATACGAGTAAAAATAAATGTCAGACATACAAATTTTTAAATAGTACGTGGTATTTTATCTTTTATCTGATAGTATTTATTCCTACTGATTCTTCTGCCCATCCAGCCATCCGCTATCCATCCCTTTGTCTCTGCATATATCACATTTACAGTGATGTTGGCCATATGTCAATGACAGCTATTTCTGGGTGGTGAGACTTGGGTTTGGTTTTGTTTTGTTTTAACTTGGATCTTTGTATTTCTTGGCATTTCTTGAATTCTTCAAAGTGAACGAGCGTTATTTTCACACGAACAATAAAGTGATCTTTCTTTAAAAATAAAAAGGCAAGCAAATACATCACGATGTTGACAGCGGTTAATCCTGGATAGTGGAGCTCTGGATGTTTACTACAGGGTTCTCCACTGTCCGAAAGTGGAACATTCCTGTGAGACCTTTCCTAAGTGGAAATGGCATAAAGCGAAGAAGCAGTTTCCTTAGGACACATCTTGCTAATGATACACAAAGTAAATGGAGGTAAAGCACAGCTGCTCACTGACACAGTTCAGAGTGTCGGCTGCTGTGTGCTGAGATGCTGCATGTCGTCCGGGGAAGGGGTTGGAGCTGCCTCTCTTGCTGCTCGGGGTGTGCGCTGCCTGTGTCACTGCTCCCTGCAAAACAAATGCTGAACCTTATTTTTGCTTTTCTCCTTTTTCTTCAAGAGTGAAAACCCTTTTTGGATTTCTTTCGGTTGGTGAAAACAGGTCCTAATGTAGGTCTTTTGTCAAAGCAAAGTGGAGTAAAATGAACTTCTGAAAAGCGGGGGAGGCCTGTATTTTATTCTTTTAGGGATCTCTATTTTCTGACTCTAATTTATCAAAAATTTTAAAAACATTTAACAAAAATGAGGTGCTTGTCCTCAGAAAGTGGTGGAGACGTGATTCAAGCCTTGCTGCTGGAGGACAGGGCGCCCTGAGCCAGGGTGGGCCATGACCTGAGCAGAAGCAGGAAGCAGCATTGAGAAGTGGCTGTCGAATCTGATTCTCCCTTGTGGGTGGGGGACAGTATTTCAGTTCTTGAGTTAGTTCCTCATCACGAATCTAATGCCTAAACTTTTGTAGAAATCCTAAAACGATAGGCTGTGAGAGCTGGAAGGAATCTGGAACTCGTTCCATCCAACCTGTGTGTTTAACAGATAAGGGACTGGAGACACCACGTTCTGTTTCATGCAGTCATAGGTTAGAACTGGAAAATACTTTGGGGACAGTTGAGTGCAATCCTGAATGTGAACGGGGCTTAGTGTTTTGTGTTAGCTCTGCAGGAGCTAGGTTAGTCTCTAAGTTCTAACCAGCCCAGGAGGCCGCTTTGTGGCCATGGGGTGGGTGCCTGCTGCAGATTCAACAAATGTGTAATTCATGCTCTTCCTGTGCTTCTAACTGTGCCAAGCAGATCTCCTTCTCCCCTCTCTCTATTTTGTTAGTATAGACATTGGGTCTCAGCCTGAGGGTAAGTGACATGCACAGGGTCATTCAGTGGAGTTGGAATGAGTTGATAGTGACCCATTTTGTTCAGGTTCTAACACCCAGAACCTGTGGACGTGACCTGATCTGGAAAACGGAAGTCTTTGCAGATGTAATTAAGTTAAGGATCTCAAGGTGAGATCATTCTGGATTTGGGGTGGGTTGCAAATCCAGTGTTCTATAAGAGAAAGACGGAGATTTGAAACACGGAGGCACAGAGGAGAAGGCCAGATGAAGACAGGGGCGGAAACTAGAGTGATGCAGCCCCCAGAGGATGGGAGAGGCAAGAAATGAGTCTCCCCTGGAGCCCTCAGAGAGAACACAGCCCTTGATTTCAGACTCTGGCCTCCAGAACTGCGAGAGAATAAATTTCTGTCATCGGAAACCGCCAAGTTTGTGGAAATTTGTTACATCAGCCCTCGGAAGCTCATCTAGGTAGGAGAGAACCCATCTTCACCTATATCTGTTGTCTGTGCTTTAGGCTCTGGGTCCTAATACATCATTTTTGGTCGCGATGGGAAAAGCAGGGTATAGCTTACTTGGTGTAGGTGGTAAAGGAAATGCTGGGAAAGTCCTGAGACGTGGATGAAGAGTTGGAGCCTCATGTTTGGGGTGAGACAGAGGGCACCCCGAGATCACAGGGCTCAGCAACTCTACTCTGGATGCTCGGAGTCCAGGGTGGAAATCAACTTTATGATCCTCTGGGAATCCAGCCTCTTACAGCTTCCCATAAAAATTCCCATGAGGACAGCAACAAAGGCGAGGACAATAGTAAGTAAGGCAGGCAGCCCTTGGGCAGAATCTGGGAGACAGGTCCTTCAAGTCTAAGGCTACTTGAAATGGTGAAGATAAATGTTAAATCAACCGCCTGCTCTGTGCCCCCAGCAAAAGCAAAACGTGGCTTTAGTTCTTTCCTGTTCCTCTGGTCAAAGACAAAGATCTACACCCACCTAACATGGGATCAACACCCTTTTAGAGCATGAATGCAACTTTCTGAAGCACTCGAAGTTCTATTGTTTTCCTCCCACCCTTTCTTTTTACATCTTACTGGAGGCTGAAACTCACAGAAACCACAAGGCAAAAGTTAGTAGGGAGATGGTTGCAGCACACTGCATCCTGGCGGTTGTGGTAGAGTGCTGTAGGTGGGCTGGGAGGGAGGCTTCTGTGGACGGGGGTTTTTCATGTACACCATCTGTTCATAGTGTCAGAGAACCAGACAGTAAGCATAGGAGATGAACCAACCACCATCCTTCTGAATCGAATCATAGTTAACAATAATTGTGTCTAACATTTATTGAGAGCTTAGTATTTGCTGGGTACTCTTCTCAGTTAGGGGTCCGCAAACTACAGCCTGTAGGCTGCCTCTGCCACCTGTTTTTGTGAAGGTTTATTGGGACACTACCTCGTTTACTTGTCTGTCTCGTTTTTATGGCCACTGTCATGTTCCAGCAGTAGAGTGGAGTATGGTCACATGGCCTGCAAAGCCTAAAACATTGATGATCTGGCCCTTTGTGAGAAAGTTTGTCAGCCTTTTTTCTGAACCATTATGTATATTACCTCAGTTAATCCTCATGATGATCCTAAGAGGCTGGGTTTTTTTTTTTATTATTATTATCCCCATTTTACAGATTGGGAAGCAAAAGGCATGGAGAGTCTAAGTAGTTTGCCCCACAATGCCCTTTAGGAGAGGGCAGAGAAGGGATGTGACTACAGGCAGTATGACTCCTGCATCTGTATCGCCATGCTGAGCTTCAAGTGTAAACCCACCGGATGAAAGAATCTTCTGTATACTAGGAATTAGGGTGTGAGATGTGCCCAGCTACCTGCTTCACAAGATGAGGATCTGACAGAAAGACCAGCTTGCTTGCCTTGTTCTGTTAGCCAAGTGTGAAGGCATGGGTCTGTGATATCTAGAAGGCAGTAGGTTGAGAGCTAAGAAATTCAGTTGTAGCTTCATGGTCTATGCTATAAAAATGATGCAGTCTGAGAAATGCACGGGCTCAGAAAATATACCATTCAGAAATCCTTTCTGGGGAAATAATCACCGAACAGTTACTTCAGAGCATCAAAAGATGAACTAAAAATCAAGAACTCAAAATGAAAAGATCATGGGATGAAAAGGCTGGTGAGCATCCCTGGGTGGCACCTGCAGACACCCTATTCAACTTGTCCCAAAGCCCTGGAGGAGAATTTCCATCTCAGCAAAGTGCCTCTGATGAAGTACCACGGCTGTTTTGCACGCAGCTGTATTCCCAGGACCTCCGACAAAGCCCGGCGCATAACAGGTGCTTGATACACGTTTGTTGCAGAACAAACTGGTGACATCAGTGAGCAGGCAGCCCTGTGGAAGGGCTGCCTGTGCCTTTCCCAGTGGGTGTAGCTTCAGTGCAAACAAGTCCATTATAAACCGTAATCCCTCATTAAGCCTCTTCTTCAGGAAAGGTTTACAAACCACAATCGCAAGCCCAGTTAAATGCCACAACTCCGTAGAAAGCAGTAACCCGTGCCAGGAAATGTAGCGACTAGGAAATGCCTCAAGATGTGTGTGTGGTTGTCTTTCCATGGTGGGTGATTTTCTCCGCTCCCTTCTTCTACTTTTCTGTTTTTTTCCTGGGTTTCACTTTAAAATGAAGAATAAGACTACACCATGTTTCCACATTTGGAGTTGGATCACCTCTGCAGAATTCTCCCGAGGCACCTCTTTGGGTGTTGATGGCTCTAAGAAGCTTGTTATGGGTTGAAATGTGCCTCCCTCAGTTCATACATTGAAGTCCTAGGCCCTGGTCCCTTCTTTGGAAATAGGGCCATCGCAGGTGTAATTTGTTAAGATGAGGCCATGCCAGAGTTGGGTGGGCCCAGATTCAGTATGGCTGGTGTCTTTATAAAAAGGGGAAACTTGGAGACAGACACTCATATAGGGAGAATGCCGTGTGAATTTGATGGTGGAAATCAGAGGGAAGCCTAGGAATACCAGAGATGGCCAGCAAACCACCAGAAGCTGAGAGACAAGCCTGGAGCAGAGGCTCCCTCAAAGCCCTCAGAAGGAGGCAACTCTGCTGACAACTTGACCCCCAACGTCTGGCTTTTGGGACTGTGAGATGCTGCATTTCTATGGCTTCAGCTACTGGGTTTGTGACATTCCCTTACAGCAGCCACAGAAAACAGGCACAGAGCTCCTTGCCTGCCTGGCAGCTTTCAGTCCCAGTGCTTCCTTCCCTTCCTCTTGTCCTGCTCTGACTTTCCTTCTGTGTCCCAGTGGAGCTGGCGGGGTTGTTCTCTTTAGCGGTGTACAGTGTAGACTCCCCTGGACTGGATGGGGAAAGAAGCACCAAGGAGGGAGGGTAACCAAGGCGGAGGGAAGCGTGTGCATTGTGGTCAAGGAGTCCAAAGTCCAAAGTGGATTTGGGTAGGAAAAGTGGGACAAGGGAAGGAGGCTGGGGCTGGATGTTGGGGGAAATATAAGGGTGAAGAGGGACATCTGATTTGCTGTTGAAAGGACTGGAAACAGGTTGAGAAGTGAAGGATGAGAGAGGTGAAGACTGTCAGGGGGCTCAGGGGCTTGATTTCAAAGCCCCAACTGATATCCATGGGGACATCTTGGTGGCTTCAAGGACTCAAGCAGAGCTGTGAGACCCTGTGTGTCTATTTCTGTGAGCTGGCATTTCCCTCCAAGTATTGTCCTCTTCCTGCCCTCTGACATGCAGAGCCAACTATGGTCGCCTCCTCTGGTGATGGAAGCCACCTCCCAGGCTGGGCCACAAGGGGCGGTGCTTGGAGGCCTTCCTGAAAGTGGGAGTGGGAAGGCAGTTCCATGCGGGTGGTGGAGGGCAAGGGTCAGGAGCACAGGCTCTGGCCCTGTTTTGCAGTGTGGTGACACCCAGGGGGCCTGTCCCTTCATGGGAAGTGCAGGGACCATCCAGTGGACGGGAGCTGACATAGTCCCCTGGGTTACCGTGGTCCACACAAATAGGCTGAGCCCCTGGGAACTTGTTTGCCCAAAACAAAAGTGGTTCTCAAACTTGAGCGTGCATCCATATGACCTGGAGCACAGGAGGTTGGACCACACCCCAGAATCGCTGATGCAGGAGATCAGGGGTGGGCCCAGGAATGTGTTTTTCTGTCAAGTTCCCAGGTGATGCTGGGGCCACTGTTTTGGGGGCCACATTTGGAGAACCACTGGCAAAGAGAAATATTCCTTGGGGTAAACTGGGGAGAGCCAGGGCTTTCTGCTACTCCTGGGACCGTTGCATGCATGGAAGGTGAGGCTGGGATCTACCTTACCCTGCTGGTTTGTAGGGCCAGCTCTCTCACTCTGTTGTAGTCAGGGGTCCACAAGAGGGCCCAGGGATGCTGCTGCTGCTGCCAGCAACCGTGGTAGCTAACATTTACTTAGCTCTTGAGAGGCGCCAGCTGCTGTCCTAAACAATTAACATATATAAACACATTTATTCTCAAACCCATGAGGCAAGTACTCCTATTACTGTCATCACTCACTTCACAGATGAGAAAACTGTGGCTCAGAGAGGTTCAGTAACTTGCCCGAGGTCACAGAGCTGGTAGCTGGCAGTGCTGGGGTTTGACCTGGCCATCTGAATTCAGCGTCTAGACTCTTACCCTACATTATTCCACTGACCCTGCAGGAGACAGGGGCCAAGAAATGACCCTGGTGATGTTGGCTGTTTCATTTGGCCTCTCTTTGCCCTCATTCTCACCTCAAAAAAGGAAATGGCTTTTCCTATCTTAGATGAAAGAAATACCTTTACATTTTAAAAACAAAAGCTGTCAGGATTAATTGGATAACAGCTGTCAAATTCTTGTAGCTCCTTAGAGGATGGTAAAAGAGGAGGAATAATTATTGTGCTATTTTCTATGCAGACCCTGGTACATTTGGAGGAGTCAATAAGTGCCTCATGATATTCTCAGTAATTAGTGATGATTGAAGGGGGGTTGTTCACGTCAGAGGAGAGGCCTTGCTAAGGTCAGGCTGTAGAGAGAGCCTTCATGTTTGATGGTCAGTGGCCAGAGCCCTCTTGTCCCTAAGAGAGGTGCACAGGGTGTGGCCCAGGGTAGGAGGGAGCGTCGTCAAGCAGGTTAGCATGCTTGCCAACCCTGGATGGGGAGAGAGGGCAGCACCACTTGCCCATCTGCCCAAGTTTATGGACCCCTGGCTCATCAGAGCTGGCAAAAAAAAAAAAAAGCCCAAAAAACAACTAGACCAATGTTTCTCCAAGTGTGGCCCTCAGATCAGCTGCATCAGCTTCACTTAGAAACTTCTTAGAATTCTCAAGCCCCACCCAACCCTACAAGTAGTGAGATCCAGCAATCTTTAAATGAGCTTTCCAAGTGGCTACGATGCATGCTTCCATCGCGAACCACTGTTTTCATGGGAAATAGCACTGACCTTGGAGCCAGACACACCTAAGTTTGAATTCTGGCACTGCCACTCTCTGGCTGTGTGACTTTGGACAAGTCACTGTACCTCTCTGAATATCAAGTTCCTCATCTATACAATGAGAATGGGAGGTTAGAGGGGTGGTCTACAGGGCACTCGTTCTGTATCTGCAGTTCCTTCTGGTCCCACCATAGGTTAGAGACTGTCTTGTTTCTTGGCTTTGAAACGGTGTATTTCTTCTGGGGACATTCTCTCTGCTCCCTCCTCACCTTTCTGACACCTGCGTGACCATAGGCCTCAGCAAAGAGTTTGTTTGCTCCAGCAAATTGTTGTTTCCTTTCTCTGTACACCTCCTTCCCCAAATCACGTCTGGGTTAGATCTCTCCGCATGTTCACGCCTGACCATAGGACTCCCCACACCCTCAAAAACTGCCTTTTACGTGGCATACTCTCCACGAGGGCAAAAATCTCGTGCTGACTGCTGTTTCTCTAGAGTGTCAGACACACGGCAAGTGTGCAGGCGATATCTGAGGCTAGAACTGATTTCATTCCGTCTAAAAAATGCTTGGTCCTAGGGGATTTTGTGAGGAAACTGGGGGATGTGTTACCCTCATGCATGGAACCCTGTGGGGGAAACTGAGGCCCAGAGGTACAAGCTGTCTTAGGGATGCAGTGGCAGGGAGAACAGGTGGAGAAAGTGGGCCCTGGTGGCTGAGGATTTGGGGGGAGAGGCTGCTGTGGATCGGGGTTCAGACAACACTGAGCACATCTTGACGGGGCAGAGGGCTCATCTGATGCCAGTTTTAGGCAGTGTGATGCCCTCACTTGACCAACCACCGTGGGCTCTGCTGATGAAGAACAAAGTAACACAGTGGCCTCTCGCCAGCACTCGTAGTAAGAAGTCTATCCTAGCATCACCAGGGCAGGCATTTGGCAAAGCTCAGGGTGCTTCTTAGCATAATTTATGTTACGTATTTGTTTGTTATGGACCTCTTTGAGAAATAGATGGACCCTCTCCCCAGAAAAGAAAAGCACAAAAACACAAACCTTCCCCAGTGTTGACCTTGCCACTCCATGGGGATGTAATCAGGGTGCTTCCAGAATCACTCCCAGTTGTTGCAGGGGAAGTAAAAGTGTCAGGTGAGGCAGAGTAGGCTTTAATGCTTTATGTCTCTTAAGCCCTGCTATTTTAAAGCTCGGGAAATAATAGCAATGACCCAATTTAGTAATGCGAAGGCAAGACAGCACTATTTTAACAGGCTTAGTCATCACTTCGTTTTGCATTTTTTCCCCTGTTGCCATTTGTGACTTTTCCCATTGCAAATATATGAAGTAATAATCGAGTATTTTCCATGGACCATGGCAAACATGCTATATATAAAACACCATTGAACATTCTCTGAATGTAATTGGAGCATAAATGTAACTAATCAAAGCATTATCATGCCAACGGATGTGTGGAAAATACACACACACACACACACACACACACACACACACACACTTATTTTAGTTCCATGTCATTCCAGTTTAGAGATTTGGAGCTGCAGAAGCAAAGGACTCAGCCCAATGAATGTCAAGAACAATTTGGGGTCTGACAATGTTCCCGGCAGCCCTGTTGTTCTCTTTACTCTTAATATGACAGAAGCTTGACAACTGGCTTCAGTTTTGTTCTTTCCTCCTGCTCTTATCCTCTCTTTCTGCCTGTACCAGCTCCACAGGGCGAGGCCGGCGAGCCCCAATGATCACTCCTTGCCAGCAAACATGACACGCTCACCTTTGGTGTGGAGCCTAATTGCTGCATGATGATTAGACTTTCCTGGGTTTGAATCTTGACTCTGCTACTAGCTGTGTGGCCCTGGGAAAGTTACGTAACCTCTCTGTGCCTCAGCTTTCTCATGTGTAAGAGAAGGATGATAATAGTGACCACCTCTTAAGGTTGAAATTAGAATTAAATGAATTAATAGAAATAATATGCTATAGTATGTGTTTGCTGTTGTTCTTATTAATGGGCAGGTGTGATTAATGAGGGAAAGGCATTCTCGTGGGAACATAAAAATGACTGTGTTTCTCCAGGAACAAGACCCAAGGAAAAAGGTCTCTCTTTTACCTTCTTTCCTGAAGGAGCCTAGTTAGAAAATCCAAGGCAGTCCTGGCTCCTTACTCCCCACCAACTAGTCATGTGACTGTAAAGCGTTGGAACCATAGACTTCTCTGGCTGGAAGGAACTTCAGAAGCTCTACCTGCACACCTGTTTTACAGGTGAAGGAATGGAGTGAGGCACCACATGACTAAAATGGATGCGCAGGAAGAGGTCGGGGTCTGAAGGGGGAGTGACATCATTTGCCCTTTGGTTCTATCTGGATGTTGTCAAAAGAGTTCTGCAGTTTCCCACATCAAAGAGCAGCTCAGACAAACCCTTATATTTCATCATTTATGTAGCAAGTTCTCATTGTCCTGTGTTGGGGTCCATTCACAGTAATGCTTGTTCTTCCTCCTGGGATGTTGGGACACTAGGCTGAGACGCTGGGGGAGGTGAGTTACGCAGTTACAGGTGGGGAGAACCCAGTGTGCTCCATGATGTTTACCTGGGGCTGGTTTTGTCGTAAGATTATTAGAAGGTCTAAAAGGCGGATATCGTGTAAAAACTTCCTTTGGATTTTGGTTCGGGACGTGAAAAGGGTGAGAAGATGTCAAGGGTGGAGCATGATTTAGGCTTTATTCTTCTTTGTCTCTGTGATCATCAATCCTCCCGTCTCCTGTCTCCCTGCTCAGAGTTCTTTTCCTCACCTGTGTTCCATTTCTCTGGCACCACCGCCTCCCTTCCTCCTTCCTCCCCATCTCCTTTGTCCCTTCTCTTCCTATCTTCCTCTCTGTCTGCTCCCCTGATTTCTCCTCCTTTCCTTACCTCCCTCGCTTTCCTCTCCTTCCTTTCTCTTCTCTCTCTCCCTTTTTCCATCCTTTTCCATCTTTTTTTTTTCAGGAATGGGGAAGGAATGCAGGTGCCCAGGTACCTGGTCTTCGGGGGAAAGGGTCCACATAGGGAGCCCCTCCAGCAGCACCTTCAAATCCAACCACCTGAGTTTAATTGCATTTTTCAACTACACTATCCACACCTACTTGGATTATCAGATAGCTGTTTGTTGGAGAATTGCCTTAACATATTTGCATATGAAATGCTTAACCTCAACTTGCTGGTCTGAATGAATGATTACAGAAATAGTTATTACTTGTTCACACAAACTGACTCTGACAAAAACATTCACAAGTATTCAGTGCCTTTGAAACTTCAGGATGTATTTTCTTTGTTCTAAACAGACATTATGTATCCATTAAGCTGTAATTATTCCCCCTCCCCCATTTTCTGGTGTATTAGAAAGGAAGCAGATTTCTTTCCTTTTTTTTTTTAAATACATGATAAGTAGAAGGCTTTCCATGATAGTATGAATAATGTTGAATGATATGTTTGTTACCCTGGCTATTGGTAAATTGTTATGTTTATGATTGACTTAATGATTATTAGTTTTCATGATACTTCTAGTAAAACTCTGTTTCTCATCCACATCTATTTTCTTAGTTTATGGTGCATTGTGTCTTTTGACATTTTTGTGTCCCTTGCCTTTTTATTGTGCTCAGACAGCTAAACTTCATCCTTCTGAACTTTTAAATCAAGCCTTGTCCAGGAGAGCTGTAATAGAGGTATATGTAGGGTCAGCAGTGCAGGAATAACTGGTCTCTAGGTTTTAGTGAAAGCCACAGAGAGAAGTGCATTTAAGTAATTTAGTGAAGGACCATGGCTGGACTAGGCAGTGTGGATTTCAGGAACAGCTTCACCTGAGCAAAAACTTGGAAGCAAGGAAATCTGGAGTGTGTATTAGTTTCCTATTGCTGCTATAGCAGCAATTTCTGTAGGTCAGAAGTCCTAAGTAGGTTTTACTGGGCTAACATTTAGGTGTCAGCAGGGCTTTACAGAGGCTCTGGAGGATGGGGGGACCCTCTTCTTGTATTTTCTAGTTTCTGGAGGCCACTTGCATTTCTTTGTTCATGGCTTCTTCCTCCATCTTCAAGGCCAGCAGCATAGCATCATCAAATCCCTCTCTGATTCTGCCTCTTCTGCCTCTCTTATCCAGAATACTCCTCCTATCTTAAGGTCATCTTATTTGCAATTGTAATTCCATCATTCCCCTTTGCCGCGTAAGGTAGCATTGTCACAGGTCCCAGAGATTAGAAAGTGAACATCTTTGGGAAGCCATTTCTGTACTTACCATAGAGGGGATAAGGGCTTCATTGAGGGAGAGCCTTCATATACAACGCAGGAGATGGGGGCCTCCAGACATCCTCATGAAAGACTCTGGACTTTATAGATAAACAGATTTACCACTTTCTACCTCTGTGTAGCTTGGGGCAAAAAAAACCTCTCTCTCTTCCTCAATGTTCCTTGCTTTAAAACAGGCATAGCATGGCACCACCTCATTGGGATGCTGAAAGATGCTTTGGTCATTGCCTGGCACATAACAAAGTTCTCAGTAAACATCAATGACATTAAACATGTTAAATTGCATTGGGCCCATTGTCACCTGCTGCTGGCCATTTGTTATAAAATTAACATTTATTGAGTCAGGTCCAGTGTTTCATGTAATACTCACTGAAAACAGACCAACAACAAAACTTGGTTGGATAGCTTTCAGTATCCCATTTTATAGATGAGGACCTTGAGGTCCAGGGAGTTTTATTAAGTTGCTCAGTCATGCAACTAAGAGATGCCACAAGCGGGACTGAAACCCCGTTTTCTTGACTGCAGATTCAGGATTTGTTCCAGGCCGCCACAGCTGCCTTGGCTCCAGGCAGCAGTTGGGTCCCTGCTGCCATCCGCTCCCTTCACGTAGGTGCTGGCGCTGGAAGCTGGCGGGGCCCCCTGTCTGCAGGGACGACTCTGAGCTCTCGGAGCTCTGGGCCCTTGGCTGCCAGTCGCTGAGCACACTCATGTAATCTTAATGAACAATGTGCAAAGCCATTAAAAACTCAATTAGGGCTTTCTTTTTACTGCCGACGTGAGGAAATGCAATCCTGAGGTGCTCATGTGTAAACACAATAGCCACCATCTGCTATGGAGAAGTGTTTCGCCTCCAGAAAGGGGATCTATGTTGCAGACACATCAATGACGGGGCTCTTATCAAGGCATTATTATGCACAAAGGGGGAAAAATGCAAAATTTATGGCCAGCCAGAGAGTGCTTCCTGGTTTAATTCCACAGTTTTTGGTACTGTTTATAATAACTGTGAGGAAGCTAATGCTGTTTTATGTTCCTTATCAAGCCAATGGATTTGGGGTGGGGGCGGGGGGAGAAGGGAAGAGAATGTATTTACAGTCTTTCTCTTTCTTGTTTCTGACTGATCTGATCACAATGACTGGCTCATTTTTGATCTTCAGGAAATTGACAGCCCCGGGATGATATTAATTAAGCCAACCTGTTGATCAAAGAGGGTCCCACTGAGCTGCTGATATATGAGGGCTTTCATTCCTGAACAATCTCTACAACGTCAGGCCTGTGCTCAGCTCAGAGATGCAGCTTTCTTCCTTTCTGGAGGGTGGAGCGAGACCTCTGTAAGGTGGACTAGGTGTGCATGGGGGCTACAAATGGCTGGATCCCACCCTTCCCGAAGACTCTGCACTTGCATTGCTGCATGCCGCAGCTTCCTGCCTCTGTGCCTTTGCACATGCTGTTTGCTCTACTTGAAATGCCCTCCCAGGTTACCACCAAGCCCATTTCCATGGAAGGGATCCCAACTGGGAAAGAGAAGAGGCGCACACATTCTGATGTGTGGAGTTTAGCTGTATACATACCACCTAGTGTCTCTTTATATCTGCTGACCTACACTAGATTTATGTGCAGACAGTATCCCTGGGGCAGGAGCATCAGGAGGGAATAAAATAGAGCCCTGTGCAGTTAGGATATGAAAATCCTGGAGGGAGACTGTTGCAGGGAGTAACTGACTGCAGGGCGGGTATGGAGGAGGAAATCCAACACAAAGGATGATGCCACGTGGAATTAAGAGTTGAACTGTAGGGGGCAGTGGTGCCAGGTAAGCATTGACCCTGGTGGAAGAGGGGAAAGGCCATGTGAGTTTGCAGAAGGAGCTGCCTCTTGAACCTTGTTGACTGTGGGCCCAAAGCAGTTTCGTTATATGTCCTCTGAGTGTGTCCTAGGGCAGAAAGACATTAACAAGGACCCGCCCAATCGCTAAGACATCACTAGTGATGGCAAGGGCATATGAGGGATCTGCACCTGGAAGTGCAGTGAGGACAAGGGGATTGGCATCATTAATTAGGGTGTCTTGGCGAATTTTGGAAACACGTAGTGAGTATCACTCGGAGCTGCAGTTCCTACAGGTACAGGAAAGGGCTTAAAGCTGATCAGATTCCATTATCAGGGTTCATAATATGCTCAGTGGTTGGTGAGATTTCACTTCTAGTCGTTCTTCAAATTCTAGCTCAGCTTAGTCCAGTCCTGGAAGATGTCCCAACCAACCCTGGCTGAGTTAATCACACTGCTTCTCTGCCTTGTACTCACGACTCTGCTCCGCTCTAGCAAGACTGGTTGCTGCTCGGGCTACTGTGATTGCAGCTCGGCTGCCCTCTCTGCACAGTCTCAGCTTCACTGAGCCCTGGTTTACCGAGTCACTAATTTCTGGTTCAGAAATTGGAATGGGGTGGACCTGCTCAGTAGAACCGAAACTGTGTGCCTGAGTCTTAGCTGCAGAGGAGGCTGGTCTTTTCCATTTCCACAGAGGAGAATAGGCTTTTCTTAAAAAATTGGTGGTGGGGGTGAGGTTCCCCCAAACACAGGAAGGGAGTTCAGATGTCGAGTGTCCAAACCACAGGGCAAGTTTCTGCTCCAAGTCATCAGTCTGATCAGCTTGGAGGATGACCTGAGAGCAGCCACATGCCGTGGTGGGGGACACCTGAGGAGCAACAAGTGACACGATTACTGGCTGCACTGACCAGCTGCCCTGATGAGTTTCCACTGCTGAAAGGTGGATCCCCCCATCTCTAGCCACAAAACCTTTTCTTTCTTCTGTCCAGGTTGGGAGCCAAATAATCTAACTGCTCATTTTGCTTTTTATACCATACTTCCCTCCTAAGACTTTCATGGTGACAGGATCTGATACTGCAAGGAACCTTCTACACCCACATAGGAGCACTCAGATTCCCTGGGGCACCTGCTGTTTAGAGAGTGTGCTGCTGGCATCTGATTGGGTCTGTCATCCTTATAGCTCTGGATCAGTAGCTTGGGAGTACATCTGTGGTCATAGTACCCCAAACATTTGGAAAGGTGCATGTGTTACCTTTCATGACAAAAGGGACTTTGCACATGTGATTTAATAAAGGATCTTGCAGTGGGGAGATTATCCTGGACTGTCTGGCTGGACCTGTTGTATAGGGTCCTTCTAAGAGGGAGACAGGAGGGTCAAAGTCAGAAAAAGATGTACCTGTGGAACTAGAAGTTGGAGTGATGCCCTTTGAAGATGGAGGAGGGGGCCATGGGCCAAGGAATGCCGGCAGCCACTAAAAACTGCACAAGATAAGAAAATGGTCCTTCAGAAGGAAAGCAGGCCTGCAATACCTTGATTTCAGACTTACGACCTCCAGAACCAGAAGAGAATAAGTTTGTGTTGTGTTGAGCCACTGAGTTTGTGGTCATTAGTTATAGCAGCGATCAGACACTAATCCAAGTTCTAAATCTCTGTCCCCAAGCCTCCACCTGCTTGACTGCCAGGCCTCTGTCTGCTCTCCAAGGTTCTCCCCAGTCACTCATGAGAATTCTTGGACATCTCGTGAGTGCACGAGTATAGATCAGTCGCCCGTGTTGCCCCTTTCTGGACTCCTCTTGGAAGCCCATTGCCTGCATGGTGTAGAAAGAGACCCCCACCACGGATGGTGCTGTGGGAGCCCTTCCCAGTGTCACAGTACCCCTCCCCTTTCGTGGGGTGTGCCAGATGCAGGTGCTGCTGGCCTCCCCCACCCTTCCGCATCGCTGGGGGTTCCTCTCTTACACTCTGTCACTTGGACTCCAAGGCCACACTGCTCATTCTTCCAGCCTCACTAGAACATTCCTGAGCAGGGCTCCATCCTGCTGTTCCCTTCTGGCCTGACCCATCCCTCCTTTGTGGGTAGGCTGGGTGGGGTGGGCAGTCATCATTTTCTTTCTTCTGTCTTTTTTTTTTTTCAATTTTCTTGTTTATCTCTCTGAGCCTTGCACCCAAACACATACCTTTCTGTCTAGTCTACAGGCCAGAGGATGCGTATCAAGCCACAGAGACCGACATTAGGGGGCAGGGGGTGGTGTTATGCTAACTGAACCCAACTCTGGCCCCCCTGAGGCACAAAGTGTCTTAGTGAAGGTCCAGGATGTTTCTTTTCCTTCTCAAGGATTTATTCTTGGAGTCCATTCTTTTCATTGTCATCTTTCTGATTCTTTTTACCAAAGGACACTGCTCTTAATGACGTTCCTATCTGGAGCATCTTGAAGCCTTGCTTAGTAAATATTGTTTCTCATGTTATCTCCTTAAATAAAGGGACTAGGAGGAAGCAGAGGCTCTATGGGGAAGCCAGCATAATAATGATAATGCTAGTTGCAGAAATAAGCTTCAAAATTTCAGTGGCTTAATAACCCAATAGTAGTTTATTCCTTGTTTAATTAAAGTCCAAAATGAGTGTTCCCAGTAGGTGGGTGGCCTTCCTCGTGGTCATGGTCATTCAGGGCACTGGACTCCTTTTGTGGCTTTGTTGTCACTTAGGCTCCTAAAATCCCTTACTTTCAGCTGGTAGATGGGAAAAGGACAATGGAGCAGTGATTCTAGAACCTTAATGTACATCCAAATTACTTGGTGATCTTTTTGTTTTTTGGGTTTTTTTTTGGTGCTTATGACACACTGGATATCATGCCTTTTGCCCCAGTAGTGATCTTAATAAAATGCAAATTCAGATTCAGTAGACCTGAGTGGGGCCCCCAGAGTCTGCATTTCTTAGCAGCTCCCAGGTGATGCTGAGATTGCCAGTCCGAGAATCATCCTTTGAAGAATGATATAAAGGAGGATGGAACAATGAGGGTCAGGGGTGGTAGTAGGGGTGGTCAGCTTTCAAGCACCAGGCTTGGAAGAGTGGCACACTTCATACGCAGGTCCCGTTGGCTGGAGCCCAGACACATGGTCCCATCAAACTGTGAAAGGAGGCTGGGGAACATGGTCCAGCCATGTGCCCAGAACAAAGAGGACACGTTTGCTAATCGACCAGCAGTTTCTGCTGCGTGGAGACTTGATGGAGGACCAAGCACCTTCACCAGCTCCTACCTTCAGGGAAATGGTATCATCTCTATTAATAGTCATGGGGACAGCAAGATGGAAGGGATTCCTAGACTTGCTGGGTGGATGGACGTTAAATGGCTCCACCTCCTCAGTGAGCCTGCTTCACCAGCAGAGCTGGGATGCAAAGCGGTGGAAACCTGAGCTGGTGTAAGAGAAATTTTCTCTACTTTCTGCTGTGGACAGAAGAAGCCTGGTGTGAACTGGCAGGAGGCTAGAAGCTTAAATGTCCATGGGGCATCCTAGGGCTCTGAGTGGAGAAAGCCAGACACTGCCTGCTTCACAGGCTGCCTTCCCTACCTGTAGATGTGCTCCCCTTCTGTGGCCAGGGGCTTATGGGTCTTGTGGGTCATCACTCCTCTGTCCCAAGGAGACCTTCTGGAAGCCTGTGGGATGTAGGTCAGCAAACAGATACGGACATGGATGCTGACTTCTCTCAGCACCTCATTTTCCCCCCTGCAGTGGTTCCTTCCTTGCTGCCTTAGTGGGAGGTTATGATGACTGGAGATAACACCTGACAAGGGACAGCTCTCCATGTGCCCTGTGTTACTGCCTGGCCATAAACTAGGAAGCTTTATCCTCTTGGAAACACAAGGAAGATACAACTTTTGCTTCACCTGCAGTGGCTCCTACCCCAGGGGGTGGGTGAGTTTTCTGATTGGTGGGATGTCCAAAGTCTGATTCATGTTTCTGTCTTTATCACCTTGCTTCTTGCTGGCTCAGTCTGGGGATAAGCCCTAGAAATCTGGGTGGAGTCAGAAGGAAAGAGTCCTTGATCATCTAGCTGCTGTGCATGCTGGGTCAGGGAAGAAAACAAGCCTCAAGTTCAAGTTACTTTCTCTAATCCAGCTTTGTAAACAGTAAAGTTGAGATTTTGAACACAAACACACTCTCTCTCCTGTGTCTATTTTTAAATTTGTTCTGAACCAAAAAGAGACAAGCTACGAATGACTGGTACCCTCTAGAACCCCAACATGATATGAATTGCCCAGCACGTAGTATCTGGCAGCTGTTAGTCTTTTTGGTATTAGGGTGAAAGAATGAGGCTAGTTACAGCTATTGAAGAGGCTCATCTTGGTTGAGGATAAGGAGTCTTAAGGTTTCATTCTGATTGAAGATTTTAGTGGCTAAAATAAGATTTCAAAGCAACAGTGGTTTTCTAGGTGTGAATATTCATTCCAGAATCACTTGAGTGTTTTATGATGCAGTTTATTTCGTAGCATCATAAGACTCTTTAAGTCACAGAGTTCAGCCTTCACAGTTGATTGTGAAATTTCCTTAGTCATCTCCTCAATTTGTCCAGGCTCTGTTTAACCACCTGCAGTGATGGGGAACGCACTGTGTCTCTCCAGCAGTCCATCCCATTTTGTATCCTTTCTACTTGTTAAGAGGTCCTTTGAACTGAAATGTGCCTCCTGGTGGTTTCTTGCCTAAGTCGGCTCTCTCAGGCAACATTCATCAATTAGCTATTGCCACAGTAATGGTGCTTAACAAACCAAGAGGGAACTCCGTGCCAAGCAGCAGTGAGCATTTATCCTCCCACTCCTGGGTCTGAGCATCCAGAGTGGACTGGCTGATCCAGGTTGGGCTTGTTGGCCATGTGGCTGTGTTTCCGCCTGCCTGGGTAGCATGGCTTGTTTCTTCACTGTCCACTGAGCTTAGTTCTCTTCCACATGCATCTGTTTTTCATCCCAGGCTGAAAGGGCAGTGGCTACTGGGGGCACATTCTTCTCATGGAAGGTGCCAGCAGTGCCAGAGGGCAAGCCCAACAAGGCAAGCACGTTTCAAGCCTCATTCTGTTGGCATCCTTTTGACCAAAGCAAATGGTGCCCAAAGTCGTGGGATGGGGACACATCCTGTGCCTCTTTTGGGAGGGACTGCCTAGACAAAAAGCTAAGGGCATATATCCTAGGAGGGGTGAAGAACTAGAAGCAACCATTTAATCGGACAAAGTAACTCCAAAGAGGCTCACCTCCTTTCTAGGAGATAGGCTTTTCTAATGCTTGCAAATAACAGTCATGTTGTTTGCAAATAGTAAAAATAGCATAAATTTTGAGGTTGGAGATCATCTGGGTGTCATCCCTCCCTGTCTGAGTGGCCCAGAGTGAGTCACTCAGTCTTTAAATAAAATGATAACCCTCCATCTCCCAGAGTCATTTTGAAGATTCAATTGAATACTTCATAAATAAGATACTCAGCGTCATACTGGTACTCCTTACATGCTTAGCAAGTATGACTTACCCTCCATTTCAGGCTGAACATCTTTCAGTTGGTTCTCTCATTTCTTGAAGGCTTTCTTTGCTGACTTGAATATGCTGTACTTTTCATATGCCTTCCTCTGATAGATTCCTGATACTAATGCAGGGCTCCAGGTGGAATATGTTAGAACAGCACGTGAGTGTTGTAGAGTTCCTGCTTCCACTGAGACAACCCAAGCTTGAATGAAGTTATATTTCACCTCATTTCACCCATGGAGGTTGCAGTTAACTAAATTCCTGGGTTTTTATTCCATGCTTCCTGTAGGAGCTACTGGTTTTAATGTTTTTTTTTTCTGTAAATGTTTGTGGAATGTTTACTTTGTAGAAATGCTCCATACATGTTTCTGTCTCTTAATTCTTAAAACTGCCTTGGTGAGTAGGATTTTTTATTCCTAGCTACAGAACAGGATACTCAAGTTGAGAGAGGAAATGTGGCTTCCTCAGGATCAACCAGGCCCTCCTAGAGAGACTTGATTTCCGGCCACTGTGTTTCTGTGTATGACTGATTTTCAGAAGAATGTTCTTTCTCTCTCCTTGTCTCTGCGTCCCGCCCCCTTTGTGGGTCTCCAGGATCCTTTATGATGGTGAACAGCTCCGGGAGGGCCTCTGGCCAGAAGGCTCACCTTCTCCTGCCGACTCTGAAGGAGAATGACACCCACTGCATCGATTTCCACTACTACTTCTCTAGCCGCGACAGGTCCAGCCCGGGGGCCTTGAACGTCTATGTGAAGGTGAATGGCGGGCCCCAGGGGAACCCCGTCTGGAACGTGTCTGGAGTTGTCACCGAGGGCTGGGTGAAGGCAGAGCTTGCCATCAGCACCTTCTGGCCACATTTCTACCAGGTATGGCATTTTACCATAGTTATAAATCTATATACCTCTTGCCCTGATAAGAGTTTAGGTCTAGAAAGGACTTCATTTACTTACTCGCTTGTTCAACTTGTGTTTACGGAGCTGATCCTAGCTAGACCTGGCGGATGCAGAGGTGAGCCAATACAGGAGACTGACTGATATATAGATAAACACTTACAGTATAGGGGGATGCATGTGGATTTGACAAGATGCTGGAGGAACGTAGACATTGAAATTATAAAATAATTATAAGAATTATAAAATACAAATTATATAAAATTCTAAAATAATTTCTTACAACAATTGGATTAGGGAGATACTATTAATATGCCTGTTTTATAGATGAAAAAACTGAGGTTCAGAGAGATGAGATAACTAGTTAGATATTGCGCCTGAGGAAGACGGTGTTTGAGGGTGAGACAATTAGGATGGTTTCTAAGAGGAGATGACAGGTGAGTCTTAAAGGATGAATAAATAGTTACTGAAAATGGCAGGGAAAGGCATTTGAGTTGAAAAGGTAGTGCATGCCATGGACTGGAGAAGTGAGTGAGAGATTTTGGCAGAGTCTGGAAACTCTAGGTTGTTTCCAGGTAGGTTGAAAAGGAGATATGGTGGGAGCTAAGCCTACAGGGATGAGTAGGTCATGGGGATGAGGAGATTAAATTTATTCTCTAGTCCAGAGTGGTGCTACTCAAACTATCTGTGATGAAAGACAAGCTTTTTCTCAACTGATTATGAACCAGTACTTTTACAAACCGCAGTAAAAATGCCACAGCAACACCAAATTGCTCTGACAGTTTCTAAATGCCTTTTATCTCGTTGTGGACTGATAGCACAAACACTGTATAGGATGCCACCAGCCCACAGAGCACGCTTAGAGGGACAGCTCCATGTCATCTTGGCCTGGGACTATTGAAAGTTTTTCTTTTCCTTTTTTAAACTCAAATTACAATTTATATATCGTAGAACCCCCTTGTTTTAAGTATGCAATCCAGTGATTTTTAGTAAATCTATTGAGTGGCACAACCATTGCCATAAGCCAGCTTTAGAACATTTTTATCACCCCAGTAGGATCCCTTGTGCCTATTTGCAGTTAAACCCCATTCCCGCTGTTGAAAGGCTTTGAGTGAGAAAGTGACATAGTCAGATCTGCATTGTGGAGAAGTTTCTCTGGGGTCTGAAGCAGGAGATGAACCTGAGGGTGGCAAAGTGAGGGGTCAGGAGATTCTTAGGTATCCTTCACTTCAGCATCCATGGTATATAGTTCTTTCAGATGTGCTGTGAAAGCAGCTGTAGACAACATATGAATGAATGGACATGGCTGTGTTCCAGTTAAAACTTAATGGTACAAAATCAGGTGATGGACCAGATTTGGCCTCTGGGCCATAGTTTGCTGAACTCTGATGTAGGTAATAAAGCTGAGGTCCAGAAATGGACAGTGAAGTTCAAAAGCACACAGCAAATCATTGGCAAAGCTGGGGCCAGAGCCCTGATGCCCTGGTCCTAAAATTCCCCCTCTGTTTCACTCGTATAAACGTCAAGTGTCTCTATAAGCCCATGGGTCCCCTCAGGGAGGCCTTAGGTTTCCATTTGGAAACTCCCTACCTAGAGTCTGGTGCAAATGGGGCCAGAGGTGCAAGTATGAAGAACAAGAGAAGTGGCCCAGGAGAGGGACAGACCTACTGATGGCCACGCTCTTTGACGGGGTGTGGAGGGAAGAGAGGGCATTTCCTAGGCACCTCCTCTGCCCCAGCTCTGTGGTAAGCATGTTGCCTCTCATTTATCTGGTAGTAGCTCCTGTGTTGTGCAGCAGCATGTCCTGGATAGGGGATATTATTGGTAAGTTGAGGTCCCATAATCCCACCTGGGTCCTCTGACTCCAGTTTCTTGCTTTTAGAGAAAAAAAATCATGCCCATTCTGAGACTGTTCTGCTCACTAGCTGTGTAATGTTGGATTCTATTCCACCACCATCCTGAATCACAGCTCTCTGGTTTGTAAAGTGGAGAGATCAGTGGGTACGATGAAGCGTTGGTCTGTGGGTTAAATGAGATAGGATCATATCAGGTAGCACACACCAGGCTTGCCAGGGCCTCGGCAATTGTTGGAAGGGTGGGAGGAGGAAGAGAGGGAAGAACAGACGAAGAGGATGGAGGAAGAAGGCCTTCTTTAAAGAAACACTGCTGTGATTGTGTTCTGAGCAGGCCCCGTGATAGTAGCCTCATCTGGGACAATGTTCTGATCCCCAGCTTGTTGGCCATGACGGTGTCATTACATACATTATGTTTCCTCTGCTCTGAGCTTTGTGGTGAAAAATCCACTAATGTGCTGAAAGCAACAGTTGAGAAGAGACACACACACAGCCGCTAATGGATAGTCCCATGGCCGCAAACACAGTGAAACACCCTCAGGTGCACACACACCAGCCTGCTGCTTCCAGACTCACCGCACACACAGGGACAGCCACCTACATCTACATCTGGGGAGAGAAAACAGGGCATATCAGGAGGGTCAAAGATACTTGCAAAATGCTTTTGAAAATTCATCAGCCCCCAAGCTCTGGTTTTGCACATCTGATTCGATAGACTCAATACCATTTTGGTTTTCAGCAGTGCTGGGCTTCAGACCCTGATGGCTTATGTATTCATTTATTAAAATCATATTTCACAGTGGCCCTGTAATAAACAGAGAAATTTCATCTTTCTTATCAGTGGGCTTTCTAGCAGCAGACCTTCAGCAGGGCCACCCCACCCCCACGCCTGCCTCCTCTCGGGAGGACAGGGCTCATCCAGTGTGACTGCAATCATGATTCAGATGGCTGCCTCCTTCCAGGTGACAGTAATTCTATTTCACGTTTCTAATGATTCTGAACTTTTCTGTCCTAATATTAAAAAAAAAGAACTTTAATTAATTTTGCAGCCACTTGCTTTCTGTTCTCCATCACCTGCCTTGGTGAAATTACCTTTTATTCAGCACTTCTAAGTGCTATGGAGAACCCTGAAATTTCAGACTCCCCTGACTTGAACTCAGCTGGACTCGAAGCCCAGTCTTTCTCAGGAATTCCTCTGGCATCTGGTGCTCTGTGGATTTGGTAACTTCATGCACCATCCAGGAGGGTGCCTCACAGGGAGGAGCTCCCTCTACCTCCCTTCTCTCTTACCCACCCACACCTTCCTCGCTCAGCAGCAAACCCCTCTCCTTGTCTTACACAGGCCTCCTTGGGCTGGTGTGGGAAAGGGAAAAGAGTGTCTGTTAATTTCACTTTAGGAAGTCTTCCCCCATGATAATGTATATGGTCTTCCTCCGAAGAGGAGTTCTGGAGAGCCAACATTTTTCTATCTCTTATCTTCTGAAAAAATGTTTGCAGCCCCTTGAAGTTTGTGCTGTATACATTTCTCTGCTTGAGGACTACAAAAGTGGGCATAAAATGCCAGGTGTCTTACACCATGTCCTGACATACCCACACCCTCCCCAGACAGGTACACAACCTACTTTTTGGAGGGATTATGGGTTACTCATCTCTGAGCCTCCCTTGGGAGACAACTTCCTGGTTTTGCCCAGCAGCTCCCACCCTGGGAGAAGCTGGCACCTTTCTGTGCAAACTTCATCCCCTCAATACCAGGAGGCCTCTAAGGGTGTAGGGGCTGGGGAATGTGTGTTTGATAGTAGGAACACATGGCCACCTTGGGGTTGAAGGATGTCTTGCAGGGAAGTTGGGGTTCTCAGCCCAGGCTTTCTGCTCCAGTCCCTGCACCTCTGTGTCCTCACCTCTGTAGATTGACATGGAGCATCACTGAGAGCCATCTTCTGTGTCCCTTCCACCCCTGCCTCCCTGCCCTCTGTGAACAGACAGCTCTAGAGCAGCCTCCACAATTTTTCACTCATTCTTCTGGCTCTTCCATTCCTGGCTTTCATTCCTCAGGGGCCTTGGTTTGAGTTTCCTTCTGAGCATGCTCAGCTTGAGGATGACCGTTCTCCCTCGCCTTGGAACACCGGGCAGGTCTTTCTATCACAAAGGTCTTGACATCACCCTGTCCCTTTGTGGTGCCTGTACCCAGGAATGGGAGCTGGCTAGTACCAGGTAGTCTTCCTGACCAGGGTCCCCACGCCAGAAGCACATTGATGGAGTGATCATCTCCACCCAAAGCTGCAGATGTCTCCTGGGGCACGTTCTGACCTGAAGAGAGGATGCCAGTGATCCACGTTCCCCAGAATTTTGTCAGCTGGGAACCTGGTCCTAGGGGCTGAGCTGCAGCTCTGGCAGCTGCTTTTCCTGAACCCTAAA
Source organism: Vicugna pacos (assembly GCF_048564905.1). Classification (NCBI taxonomy): domain Eukaryota; kingdom Metazoa; phylum Chordata; class Mammalia; order Artiodactyla; family Camelidae; genus Vicugna; species Vicugna pacos. The sequence continues at coordinate 31,974,177 of NC_133005.1, read as the reverse complement.
AGATGAAGCTCAGTTCTGCTATTCCGTGTCTTTGAGAGGGCTTCCTCCTTTTTCATCAGCAGTGAGAATTCTGGGGTGGGGGGCCCTCACATCTCTCCTGATGTTTGAATGTCTCTGATGTTTGAATGCTGCTTTCCTGTGCGCTGCCCCGTGATAATTTGCATTGCCAGGATCTCATTCAGAACAAGAAAGCATGCAGCATGGATAAGGGAGTGATTTCTAGAGGCTGACCCTGCCAGCTTACTCCCAGTACCCATTGCTTCTCCATGGTTGAGGCCTGCCACCCCATAATCTTTTGGGGGCAGGGTCTAGCCACCATGGGAGATCTCCCTCTCCAGTGCCTGGCGTTGTGCTCCCCGGGGTTGGTGCTTGTCCCTGGAAGCTTGGACGTGTGCCTGCAAGTCAGCCCCATTGCAAGACTGAGTGTTCAGGGGACGTGCGTCAGCAGGCGAGTCCGGTTGGATCCTTGAGCATCCAAGCCCATTCACCATGGGCCTGCCTGCCTTTTCTTTCCTTTCTGGGGAGGAATGGTGGCCTCCCTGGCACAGTTTCTGATATCCCCAGCCTTGTGTCTGTGCTGTAGCTCTTGACTCTTCTGGCATTGTACTGAGGGTTCTATCTCATGGCAGTTTGCATGACTTTTTTTTTTTCTCTTCATCTTAACTCTGGAGTTGCATGCCCAGAACAGGACCCTCTTGACTCCTGTAGGTTTTGTGAGCATTCTGCTCGAAGCAGCCTGGCAATGATGGGGAGGATATTCCCCATCTGTTCTGGGAGGTATGATATTCTCAGCTGCATCCAGGGCCTGCCTTTTGTTGGAAACATACCATGGACCTTAATTCTAATGTCTTATGAGTCTGGAGCCTTCATCAAGGATTCTGTGGGCTGTTAGGGTCTCCTTCACCCAGGCTTCTGCACTCTCTTCCCACCACCTCCCCCAGCTTCCATGGCTCCTGCAACCACATGTGTCTCTTAATGTCCACGTACCTCTGCATGGACCCAAAGCCCAGCCTCTATCAGTTTCTGCCTGTCATCACTCACATCAAAGAGTCTATTGAACTTCAGTGGAAACTTGGAGTGGGCAGCACAAAGGACAGTTCCACTGGGCAGTCCACTGCTTTCTCCCTCTCCCACCATTTCCTCATATTTTCCCTCTCCACTCCCCCATCCCTCTCCCCAGAATAAGGGCAGTACTAACAGGAACATTTATTGGTATCTTACTATGTGCGTTATAAGTATTTGACAGCTGTTCATTCATTTCATGAAAAACCAGAACCTTCTTCCCCTTGTTTCTTATACAATATTACTCTCTCATATTTGAGAAACCGAAGTCTCACCTATCCCAGCGCTTTTCATAAAAAAAATTCCCGAGAGGAATTCTGATGAATAAAAGATTGTCTGTCTCATTATAGAATTCTTATTTCTGCAAAAGAAAGGAGAGAGATCAGTGAAGAAATGTCTGTTTCACCGTCACACATCCATCCTCTCATGACCAGCCTTGGGTTCCTTCACGGAATGTTTATTAATAATTACGATATAGGTTAGATACTGGGTGATGATGTGAGAAACAGAGTGTTAGAGGAGCTTAATAGAGTTGAACTTCGATTAACTGGAAAAAAAAAAACAGTCAGAATTCTACTCAACCATGTGCTTTGACAGTGAGAGTTGGACTGCTTTTCATTAACGTCTGGGAGTGGACATCGCCCTGGACCATGAACCAGGAGACCAGGGCCTCAGTCCTACATCCACCTCTGGCTTCCTTACTGAGCTTTGGTGATTCAGCTGGTCCCCCATCTCAGGGCTGCTGAGAGGCTAGATTGAGACCACCTACTAATAAAAGGTTAATATGGTTGGCCTTTATTATCGTGGTTATAGTTCTCTGTTTTCATTATCATTCAGTCTTAGTTGATGAGGTGCCCGCCCTGGTCAATAATGATACGTATCTCCCCTGGTCTCCTGATCCCAGCTGACTCCTGCCTCCTCTGGAACCTTATTCCATTGATTCCTCATCCCCTTGTATTTTATGCTGTTTCCCTGACTCATTCCTCTCTACCTAAAACCAAGTTCCAGTCCCCGCCATCCTAAGAAGTCCTTTATTGGGCTTTCAGCACTTGGCCTCGGGCCCTAGTCCTGTTTGACCTGTGCACTCTGTCTTCCAAGGTGACCTCATCTAGTTCTGTAGCTTTAAACAACATTTAGATGCCAAATCTGCCACCATTTGTAATTCTGGTCCTAGATCACCCATGAGCTTCAGAATATGATGCCAGCTTCTTACTCAATATATCCAATAAGATGTTTAATTGGCATCTCAGAATTAACATGGCCAAGAGAAATCTTGACGTAGCCCTGCGGGCTTGCCCATGCACACATGTTCATCTTCCCAATGTCAGTAAATAACACCATAATCAGCCTAGAATCTCAGGCCTTCAATTGAAGAGTTGTCATTGCAATTTTTCTTTTCTTCACTCCTCCGCTCTTAATTTGACAGCAGTTATTTTCATCTCTCCCTTGAAGATGCCTCTCAAACCATCAACATCTTTATTCTTCAGAGCCACCACCTTTGCCCAAGCCTCAGTCATCTTTTGATTGGGTCACTGCTGTAGCCAACAGATAGGTCTGTTTGTTTCATTCTTGCTCAGGTGTACCCCCTCCTAGTCAATTTCTACAGAATAGCCAAAATGATCTTTTTAAAGTGTCAATTAGAGTATGTCACTTTGCTGCTTCAATTTGTTCAGTAACAGAAGAAAATGTGAGCTCCCTACTAAGTCCCTACTAAGGCCTTCATGTGATCTGACCTGAAGCTAACATTCCAGGCTTGCCTCATGCCTCACTATATCCCAGCCACACCAGGGTCTCATTCTCATGTTCCCAGATCATCCCCGAGCTCTTTCCTGACTCATGGCCTTTGCACGTTCCACCACCTCTTCCTTGATTTGCCAGTTTCATCCTCCTGGTCTCCTCTTAATTATCCCTTCCTTAGAGGTCTCTCCTGAACACTCTAGGTAGACTCTCTCCCTCTTGTTTACTCTTCATCACAACATTCTGTTTATTTCCTTCATAACACCAGTCACAAAATGAATTTAATTTTCTACATTTATTTCATTTCCATTTCCATTCACAAAATGTAAAGTTTATCAGGGCTAGGAACCTAATTCTTGTTCACTTTTATAGCCCCAGCATGTGCCTCAGGGCTTCGTACAGAGGAGGGTCTCTGTAGATATTGAATGAATCTGTGAGTAAATGAATAAAGACACTGCTGCTGTTCCCGATAGGTTTAGAGTTTAGAGAATGAAATAATTGATGAAGTGATTATAAGATGGCATGATAGATGCTCTAGTGGAGTTGGACAGTGTACATGACACAGTGATAGTGTAACAGGCAGAGAGATAGGAAAATGTAATGCACATTAAAGCATTTAATTTTTATTGTCAATATGAAGTAGCTCATTTTTATTGCAGAAATTTTGGAAAATCCAGAAAAGTATAAAGAAAATATTCATCCATCATAATCTCCCTAGTGTCGTTAAGAAAATTGCATTCATAAATCATTACCAATTCTACTTCATCTTTTATGAGTTACCTGCTGAGCTCACTTGCCAATTTTTTTCAGGAGAGTTTACTTATTTTGTTGATTCTCAAGAATTCTTTACATAAAACAGGATATTTAGCTGTTAGCTGGCATGTGTGTTGAAGATACTGTTTTCAACTTGCCATTTGACTTCTAATTTTGTTTCATTTAGACTTTTGTTAACATGCAAAACATTTTGACATTATAGTTATTATGTATTTAAGAAATACACAATATTTCAACTTACAGAAATTGATTTTTAAGCTTTTGTCATCAATGTATTGCTTTAGTGAATTTGGTTAGAAAATGTATAGTTCCAAACCTGTAGAGTTCCTTCTTTGAAGGATTTATTGAAGTTATGCTTTAGCCTATTATGTGATCTTTGTACAAACAGTCCATGAGCATTTGAAAAGAAAATTTCTATTAACATATATTTAGTAAATGCATTATCATTCATGTTAGATACATACTTGATAGTTAAATTTTTTCCATTTGATTGATTAGAGTCTAAGACGTGTTGAAGTCTTCAGTTGTTGGGTTTTTTTTTCCTTTTCCCATCATTTTCTCCTTTTAAGTCTCTTGACTCATGCATCTTTTTTACATGACGATTTTAGTCCATTTAATGGTTTTATAGTTCTTTTTGGTTTAAGTCCTACTTTGATGCTTTTGCAACATTTTTGCAATTTTGTGTTTATTTGCATTTTCCTATTGTCTTTGTTCAACTTGTTTTTAAGGTCACTGAGTCCTTCTGTATTAGGTGTTTATCTTACAGCATACGATTAGACTTTGTTTAGAGAGTCTGAGAGCTTTTCTCTATTTTAACCTATTGATGTTTCTTGTCACATTAGAAATATTTCATTATTTTTATTATGCAATTTGAATGTTTTTGTGTTATTTCTTTTAAATGTGTTTCTGTGTTCATTGTATTTTATTTTTAATTTTTCCTATGGACTTTGCTTTTGGTTTCCATTGAATTATTAGAAATATAATTAAATAGATAATTCCTTATGGAAAGATATTCTGTTGACTTCCACTCCTGCAGGATGAGGCAGATATCACACTTTTATTTCTGCAAACTTTTCCCCTACCCTCTGCACAATTTGCTTGTTAAATCTCGCCAAAGGACCCTGCTGTGTTAGTAAACTCCTCTTCTAGAGTGGTTGTCATGCTGGTGTCAGCTCCTCTGTGTTTGATGTGACTGTCTGTCCCCAAGTTACTTTACGTAATTCCCCGGCAGCCACATGTTGCTTAGTGATAGATCTTACACCCAAGGAGACTGCCTTTTCATAGCCATCACCACCTTTTCCTCCAGTTCCCTGTTCATTTGTTATAACTGTTCGAGCTCTGGGCCTCACTGACACCACTGGCCTCTGAATATCCTAGCCTGGAGTGACCACGTGGACCATAAAAAGGTTCCACATGGAGGCTTTCCTGTTGGTCTCATCACCCACCTTCCAGTCCATCCACAGGCTTAAACTGAGGAGTAAAAGACAGGAGAGAGAGGGTCCATTTGGTTGGCTGTTGGGATGGTGGAAATGAAAAGCAATGAAGATTTGAAGCAGAGTAGTGCTGTTAATATCCAACTGGTTTTGACCTGCAAAATGGTTGCTTCCTGTAGTTCAACTTAATAGCAGAGATGGGAAGACATGGGCAGACATGAGAAATACTAAGAAGACAGAGTCAAAAAGGAAATGAATGTGAGGAGTGAAGCAGATGGAGAAGCCCAGGCAGCTGTCTGCATCCCAATTTTCAGTGACTGGGTGGGCCATAGTACAACCCACTGAGGTCTGTATTTCAGGAAGGAGGCTCTTTGGGCAGTGAGGGAGACAGTTTGGTAGGGAAGCTATTCAGATCTGTTGCATCCTATTGTGTGGGAGGACTTATGTGATATCTAGGTGGAATTACAGATCTGTGAACTGGGTAAGTGAGACCCATGTTCAGGTGAGGGGTCTAGAGTGGAGATCGGGGCTTGGAAATTATCAGTGAATTGATAGCCATTGAAGGAAGAATGTTTGCAGTTAAAAAATGAGTAGAGGAAGCCCACTTTTGAAGGGTTATGTATGGGGCTTATTTTCAAGAGGTGTTGTTAAGTAATTTAGACGGACTATTCCTTGGGGGTGTAGAATCAAATCAAGGTAAACCTCACCTGACTTATGGTGGCTTCACCCTCACCTTTCATAAGAAAGTTGGGATATTGGGAAATAATTCTTCTAATTATAGCTTCACTTGAAACAACAATTAAATAGGTGCAGATTAGGGTTTCCAGCCATGTTTGGGTGGTTTTCCCTCCATCCAAGTGTTGTTTCTGAAAACCATTAGAAATGTGTCATGTGGCTGATTCTTCTTTTGCTAGTCCCCAGAGTGTGGCCTTTTTACTTTGTTTTGAAAATCCACATCCATTGCCAGAGTAGCTTCTTAGCCTAACATAAGACTGCCTTCAGTAGTTCTGTTGGGAAGCTGAGACAGAAAGGGTTTGGTGGCTGGGCAGCTTCCTGTGATGAATGCCTACAACCACGTCTGCAAAACTGACTCCTGCCTTGTGTGTTGCAGGTGATATTTGAATCCGTCTCTTTGAAGGGTCATCCTGGCTACATCGCTGTGGACGAGGTCCGGGTGCTTGCCCATCCATGCAGTAAGTCTCTTCCCTCCTCCTAACGCAGCCTTGCTGCACGCCAGACTGGGTAGCTTGGAGGCTGCAATCCCCCCCCTATTCATTCAGCTCACAAACATCTCTCTCTTTTTCTTAATCCTTCAAAAAACGCTTACATACTCAATGCAATCAGTCCTGAATAAATCCATAATTTTGCCGGCCTGTTCAACAGGCAGCACCTACAGGAATCTGCAGAGAGTGGCAAAACATCTTCGTTTGAATCTCTCTTCATTATTAAGGGAGTCTAAAGTCCTGATTGTTTATTAGTGGGATTCAGACCACTGAAGTGGAAGAATTAGAGGGCTTTGGGTAGAATCTTGTGCAATTGTCTCAAAAAAAGAACAACGCCAAAACACTGAGCAAATTAGCACACTGTTCACTCAAAGGCAAAGTACCCCAAAGCTATTAATTCTTTAAAAGCAATTTTAAATACCCTCATCAACTCTCTGTAGGTGCAGGGAGAGACTTTTCTCAGTGGTTAGTACTTACGGTACAGTGGGAAGAATTCTCAAAGACATTCTGCTCCATGCCCATCCAATTTCCCATCCAAGTTCTCTCTTTTTGCTGTATTTAGTCTAAGATATTTGAATGTGTTGGAGCAAAAAGCTGTGGTTCCCAGGATCACTGAATCTCAGAGGGGACAATCCCTGGGTGTGGGTCATTGAGAGAGCATTGTATCTAGTGATACTTGGTGGGGGGATTTTAATCAAAGGGATGTGCATAGCGATTATGGCAGCCTCTGGGAGGGCTAGCTAGATTGCCAGCCCCATTAGATTGTTAGTGTCTGCAGACTGGAGATTCCCATTAGTTTCTTGGCAGCCATATGACCCCTAGGTAACTCCTAGTAGGGTTCTCTCTGCTTCTCTTTACAGCCACGAGTCGTGCTAAGGGCTGTAGTGCAGTTTGCTCTTCCCTCAGAGATGCCATGTGTCTTATCCTTACATGCCTTTCATTTCTCCCATTTTGGGACTATTCTCATTTCTTCCCCAACCATGTTGCTTTAATTGAAATGGTTCTTTCTAGTTCTGCTGCAGTGAATTTGTCAGAGCCTCAAACATCACTTCCTCCGCCTGGCACTACAGTGGCATTGTTTGACTCATTGTCTTCGAGCACCTTCTCTGGAGGGATTTGGGAACAGTTCCAAGGGGTTTTGGCAAGACAATATTTTGGATAACTGTGTTTGGTATCTATGCAAGAGAAACCTCCTTCCCAGCATCTCAGGAATGCTGAGATCCAGTTAGACTCTCCACTATCCTGGCTTAAGGTTTATACCCGTGAAGTAACTTCCTAAGTCTGGAATTTTTCAGATGGGTCTCTCCATTCAGTAATGCCTGGAAAATGTCTCTACTGAACCAGGCTTCATGTGAAGAGGGCCGCAGAAATTCCCCAGCTTTGCAGGGTTTATGCATATGAGTCTCTCTTACCAGAATTAAGTCTTCATCTCCCTTGAACTCTAATTCAAAAAGATATGCGCTCCCCAGAGTACACAGCAGCACTGTTTGCAGTATCCAAGACATGGAAACAACCTAAATGCCCATGAACAGGTGACTAAATAAAGAAGCTGTGGTACATTCATACAATGGAATACTACTCCATAAAAAGAATAAAATAATGCCATTGCAGTCACATGGATGGAACTGGAGATTGTCATTCTAAGTGAAGTAAGCCAGAAAGAGAAAGAAAACTACCATATGAGATCCCTTATGTGTGGAGTCTTAAAAAAAAAAAAAGACACAAATGAACTTATTTACAAAACAGAAACAGAGTCACAGACAGAAAGCAAACTTACGGTTATCAGAGGGGAAAGGAGGTGGGGAAGGATAAATTGGGAATTCTAAATTGCAGATACTAACCACAATATATAAAATAGATAAACAACAAGTTTCTACTGTATAGCACAGGGAACTGTATTCAATATCTTATAGTAACCTATGATGAAAAAGAATATGAAAAGGAATATATGTGTGTATATGTATAACTAATAGATTATGCTCTACCCCAAAAATTGACACAACATTTTAAACTGACTATATATACTTCAATAAAAAAAATAAATTAAAAAGTCTTCCCCTCCCTTGACTTGTGGAAATCAGCACCTGCTGCCCTTTGGAGAGTGACCTTTGACCTCAGACTGTGTCAGGAGATGTCTCTCCTGCATGTGGTGCACTTAACCTCACACACCCCACCCTGCACAACCACCGGTTTTGAGGCAGCCTGTCTGAGACAAGCCTCCAGCCTTCCCCATGTCCTGCACACACCCCTTCCTTGTAGAGGACACTCATCTTTGCTGCATCCAGCTGCATCCTGCTGCTCACCCTGCGCTTGTCGTGTGCACTGGGTCTTTCTTGAAGGTGACATTGGCTCTTCCTGAAAGAATCTGGCCTGGTTCTCACTCCTGGGATACCAGAACTCTGTACTGGGATTTTCTACCTCTGTCATGACACCCACCTGTCTGAGACTCAGCTCTGCCTTAACTCTACGCACTCTCCGTGGTTTGCCCTTGCAGCCACATGCTTCCTTCTCTCAGATAAATCTCCGTGGGAGAGGGTTCTCTGGGGGCATCTGAATGCCTTTCCACCCCCGAAGCCTCATGGCTCATATTGGATTCCTCCTCCCATTGGGGCTGCTTCTGAATTTAGGATTCTTCTGATGGCTTCATACTCCTCCTGCTGAGGAGTGTGGATTATATGGTTATGGAGTTTCTAAGAGCCAGTTACCCAGCAAATGGGCCATGGGACATAACTCAGCAAGACGTGACCTTAGCCATGTTCTTGTGGCATGTGCTTCAGCTGAGTTCAACCTCGATGCTTAGGCGGCTTAAGCTTAAACTTCCTAGAAATCAGAATGTGAGAATTCTGTGATACTGGCTGGAATTGGAAAAATTCCATTTAACTGCGTACACAAGTACTGGTGGTACATACAGTCCTCAGATCTGTCCATAGCTCACGAGTCATGAGGAGTTGACCAGGGCCTGGCAAAGGCTCCTTCCCAAGGCCCTCTGTTATTCCACATCCCCTCCAGGGTTTTATTTATGCTTGTTTTCTTTTTTAACTGAAATGTAGTTAGTTTACAATGTTGTGTCAATTTCTGGTGTACAGGATAATGTTTCCGTCATACACATACATACATATATTCCTTTTCATATTCTTTTTCACTACAAGATACTGACTATAGTTCCCTGTGCTATACAGTAGAAACTTGTTTATCTATTTCATATATAGTAGTTAGTATCTGCAATTTTCAAACCTCCAATTTATCCCTTCCCACCCCCTTTACCCTCTGGTAACTGTAAGTTTGTTCTGTATGTCTGTGAGTCTGTTTCTGTTTTCTAAATAAGTTCACTTTTTTTTTTTTTTAAGATTCCATGTGTAAGCTATATCATACGGTATTTTCCTTTCCGTATCTTGGCTATTGTAAATAGTGTTTCCATGTCTTGGCTGTTGTAACTAGTGCTGCTGTGAACATTGGGGTGCATGTGTCTTTTTGAATTATATTTTTCTCTGAATATCTGCCCAGGAGTGGGATTGCTGGATCATATGTTAAGTTTATTTTTTCGTTTTTTTTTAAGTAACCTCCATACTGTCCTCCATAGTGGCTGCACCAGTTTACATTCCCACCAACAGTGTAGGAGGGCTCCTTTTTCTCTACACCCTCTCCAGCATTTATTATTTGTAGACTTTTTAAGGATGGCCATTCTGACTGGTGTGAGGTGATCCATCACTGTAGTTTTGATTTGTGTTTCTCTAACAATGAGCAGTGATGGCAGCTTTTCATGTGCCTGTTGACCATCTGGATGTCTTCTTCAGAGAGATGTCTGTTTAGGTCCTCTGCCCAATTCATGCTTTCTTTCAACGAGTCAATTATTGAGCATCAGCTATGTGTCAGGAACCTCTGCTGGACATTGAGGATACTTAAGTGACCAGGATAGGTTGGGTCTTTGTCACACATGGTGTGTACTAAGCAGAGGGACAAAGAGGGGAAAGACTAAGTAACTGATGTTACATAAGTCATTAATATAATTTCAGATGGTGATAAGTGCTGTGAATATAATGAATGTGAGAGCTCTTTAGGTAGAGTGGTCAGGAGAGATGTTTTGGAAGATGTGACCTGAGCGAAGGCCTGAGTCCTAGCAGGAGGTCACTGTGTCACGATTTCGAGGAAGCAGGGTTCCAGGCAGAGGAAACAGCAAGTGCAGTGGCCCTGCAGTGAGAATCGGCTTGACGCTGCCAGAGTGTCCTGCGCATCGGAGACACAGACACAGTGGGGAGTGTTTCTGAGTGAAAGGGAAGCAGGGCCCTGAGCGTCTTCGTGAGTGGTCTGGGTTTTAGTCCAAGTGCAGGGAGGCACCCCTGGGGGGGTTTATGCTGGGGATCGTTGTGATCTCTTTTAATTGTTAAAGGATCTCGTTGGCTGTTCTGTAGGGGATGTGGGTTGAAGGGGAAGAGAGAAGAAGTCAGGAGATGTATTAGGAAGAACGTTCTGGAGTCATGCAAGAGATGGCAGTGTCTGGACCAGGGGTGGAGGGGCATCCATTCATTACTCAACACATTTGCTGAGCGGGTCCTCCATGGCAGGCACTCATCTGGGTTTATGGGAGTGAGTAAGACAGGTTCATTCTTTGCCCTCATAGGCTTCCACTGAAGTGAAAGAGACTAAAAATAAAACAAATGATCAGGTAATCCTATGACCTATAACAGATGGTAGTATTAGTCAGCTAAGGCTGCCAAATTGAAATATGTAGACTGAGTGGCTTAAACAGAACTTGATTTTTTCTCGGTTCTGGGGGCTTCAAATCCAAGACGAAGGTTTGGTTTTTCCCGAGGCCTCTCTCCTTGGCTTGCAGGTGCCCACCTTCTCACTTTGCCCCTATGAGGTCTTTCTCCTGTGCACATGTGCCCTAGATGCATCTGTGTGTCCAGATTTTCTCTTCGTTAAAGGATACCAGTCACACTGGATTAGAGCCCGCCCTACGCACCTCACTTTAACGTGATCGCCTCTTCACAGGCCCTATCTCCAAACACAGTTACAGTCTGAGGTGTTGAGCTTCAACATAGGAATTCTGGGGAGACACGGTTCAACCCGTAACAGATGGCAAGCAGTGCTGTGAAGAAATGTAGAGCATAGAAAGGGAGAGAGAGGTGGTGGACAGAGGCGGTTTAGGAGGCAGCCGACTGGTCCTGTGTGATGGGTTAGAGGAGGACCCAGAGGCATCAGAAACGGTGCAATCCTAGATTTCTGACTTAATCAGCTGGACGGTGCAGGCTGAGGTGGTGTGATTCTAGGGGAGGGGGAAGGTTGAATAGAAGTGCTGTGGTCTGAAGTATTGACTGTGCTTGGGTCCTGGTGGTGCTCATGTGGTTCCAAGTCATGCAACTTACTAGTACTTTTTGAACCATCCTTTGGACTGACAGCACTTTCCCCCCCAACCCCAGCCTTCACGCTTTTATGACTTCACTCACAGATGGTTAAAAATTTAACTTTATTAAAAAATATGCATTCTCTTTAGGTCCTCAGGCTTTGTAATTCTCCACTCCCGCTCTCTGAAACATTTTTTTTTAAACTAACATATGGTCAGAGTTTATCAATAAGCAATTCCACTGAATATTCCAAAAGTTCCAGGGAGGTTAGGGCCCGATTGGCAATTGTATTCTCGATTGATTTGGGTTGAAGTGATGACTTTATACACTTACCTTGAAGCTTCCAAAAAACAGTGACCGGAAGATAGGCGTGATACTCCAAGGAAATTATTTCTTCTTACAAGCTGAAGCCTCTCGTCCATATTTTATAGCCCGTTTAACATTTTTGTGTTATTCTGCAAGGACTTTGGCCGTAGTTACCTTTTGCTGCCATTTTTCAGCGTCAGCCATTAGCAGGGCCACTGCAGTCATGGCCGTGGACGATAAATGTCAGCACAATTTTCCACTTGGTTTCAAAGATTCTAGCTCATAGGTTGACTTTTAGAATTTTTTAAACTTTTTTTTTCCCCATCACAACCTTGCGGGGCCCTGGCACTGAGCCCATGGAATGTCTGCAACACGTTTTTAATATATGTACTTCACTTTGTCCTCAATTGTGTGGCTTCCTACTGAGCACTGTCAGGTTCAGGGAGGGAGATAAAGGGCACAATAATATGTCTTCAGACGCTGCACTGACATCTGCAGGAGTTTAAATGTCACCAATATCGAGGCATTTTGCCCAAATGCACAGGCAGGTTTCTTTTCACCCCGTTCAGCAGGGTCCCATTTGGGGGGCGCTGAGTCTCAGTCGGAAGTGAGTGTAGAATGCTTAAAGCCACGAGCTGGTGGCTGGTCTGGGCCCCGGGGTCCATGGTGTTTGGCCAGAGGTTGGTGAGTTGAAGCTGGTGGGATAATTTTTTTCCCCAAACTGTAGATGCTGGGGGGAAATAACATTTGAGACAGCACAGGGCTCGAGAATGGACTAGAGTTGGGGAATGGGAGGAGGACCAGGGAGGCTAGGAGCTCAGAGAAGTGGACCAAACAGGCCCCCGACATAAGGAGGATCCCTAGAGAGAGCTATCTGTCATGAGCTGGGGATGAAGCCATGGCTCGGAGAGAGAGGGCGTGGGGACAGAGTGCTCAGCAGGACGAGGGTGGTCTGGATAGTTTCCTGTGTCCAGAACCACGATCTAGGGCTAGCATTCACGTGATGCCTCAGTGTGATGCCTGGAGGGGTGGGGCATCCCTGAGCTTATCGTTTCAGACTGGGCAAGACTGGCCAGTGGAAATTATTCCACAAGGACTATGTAGCAGAGGCCACATAGTAGAAGAGCCTGCCGCCAGGCATGTTTTGTTAAGACTTCATGGTGTTTTAATACATTCAGTCAGGATTGTAGAATGAAAGCTTTCACCTAAAACCTGGATTTCTTACTTGCCTTGGAAAATCAGATGTTTGTCTCCCCTAAGCACAGCACTGTCACATGACCTCCATCCACTGGATTTAAGGAATAGCTGCTCCCTTCCAATGGGGCACGGGGTCTTCACTCAGTTCCCGTAAGTCCCCACCGCTCCTTATTGCCTCTTCAGTGCTGAGGCTGGTGTCAGTTACTGGTTACTTACGCCCTTGCGATGTAGCTCTTCTGATATAGAGAAACCTTCATTTTACCCAGATCTCTATGAAACATGAGAAATGAATGATGGGGCAAGGAGATGGTATTTTTGTTTTTGTTTGTTTTACTATTGAACCACTCAATTCCTTTACGTAACTGTCTGGCTCCTGCAGGCGCATGGGTTTAACATATCTGCTGTATGTACACCCTCAGCATTTCACCAGAATTTGTAGCACCAGGGGCCATTAAGCCTCTTCATTCTCTACCACTGAACCTAGAGAGGAGGGCAGAAGAGGGACTGAAGATGAAAATCTGGGTAGAAGGTCTGCTGCTGAGGAAAAGGGAGGAGTCAGAAGCAAGTAGGGGATGTTGATCCAGAGAAGATCCACTTCTAACTGCACAAGTCCCAGAGGTTAAACCATCTGCCCAGGGTCCCCAACACTAAGCCTCCCAACATTGGAACTAAGACTCTGTCCCCGATCTCTGCCATGGGGTAGATGTTCCTTCCCCCTTTAAACGGGTGGCGTAAATGGGCTTACAAGGTTTACTCAATTCCCACTTCAATATTGACTTGAACTGATAGTTCCAAAAATAACTTTACAAAATTATACGGGAGAGCAAATGGGAAACAATTTCAGACAATCAAAGCAGCATGACATCTGTCAGGTTGACTAGATGCATGGATCTTCAGCTCTGAGAAGCCCACAAGGAGACGTCTTCCCTGGGCCTTGGACTCTTGACGCCATCTAGTCGTGAGGCCCTGGAGGTGGTGTGAGAGAGTCTCTGAGCCATGGTCACATGTTTAAAAACCTGAGCAGAAGGTATATGTTTTTTTGCACAGCAAGTGTGCCTGGTCACATCAAGGTCCTTGGCTTTTGCTGAGCGTTGCAGGTGGTGACACACAGTCTGTTAGAGCAGGTAGTTCAAAGTGTGAAGGCCATGGAGACAAATGGCAGGGAAAGGGATCTCTTGTGATGAAGTATTCCGGAGGGGTGAGAAGAGTCTGAAGGGCCAGCACAGCCTTGCCTCTGAGCCCTTTTCTTTTGACCCTGGGCTCTGGGTGATGCCACTGACCTCCTGTTGCCCATGAGGCAAGAGTGTGTGCTAGTTAAATGCTGAGTTTGGGGCTAAAATGGACCTGGACTGAACTCTCTTTCTGTTATTGATGCCATGTAGCATTGGGCAAATTAAACTTTGGTGAGCCTTGGTTTCTGCTTCTCTAAAAGAGAAATAATAGTAATGTCTGCTTTATAGAAATGCTATGAAGTTAACATAGATAAAACATGTACAGCATTTATCACGTAGCCTGGCACTGTAGGAGCTTTCCATAAATGACATTATTACCTGCCTCTCTGGATGTTTGACTCCCTCTGGAAAGATGGCCAAAAGCCCTTGTTGAACCTCCTTGATCCTCTTAGCAACTCTCCATATGATTCCTGGTTCATCATTGATTTGGTTGATGTGATAGGGATCCTTGGCACTTTTGTGCCTTGATGAAGAAACTCATTCTTCTAGACATAAGTTATCACCCCAGTCATCTCCGGAGAGCTCACGTAGGTGAGGACCCATCTCCACAAACAAGGAGAGAGATGAACCCAAGTTAGCCAACATGAAACGTATGTTTAATTCTAGAATTTATTGCTTATGAATACCATGAGTTTCATCTGAAAGTCCTTTCGCCTGTTAAGCTAAGTCCCCAGAGTATATAATATCCCACCTCCATCCCATCTTATCCTACCTTAGAGTGAAGAGTGCAGACTCTGAATATGTCTTGAATTCTCTGTGCTTTGGTTTACTCACTGTAAAATAGAGATAATGCCATCGCCTACTGCATTGGGTTAAATGAGTTGCTGTGTGTGGACACTGCACATGATGCCAAACACATAGTAAACGCTAAGTGAAGGAAAGCCACTAGTGTTCTCCTCCGCCTTTGCTCCAGCCTTACCTCTCTGCCCTCCTCCTCATCCTCATTATCAGCATCATCACCAGGGCCAGGGATGGAGGTCTTAGGCCCAAAGCTGCTTACTTCAGTTTTCTTCTTTCTGCTATCTTCTATGGTGAATCTCCCTACCGTTCCAACTTCCTCCAAACATGGCAGTATTGCCCAGCAGATAATAATATGGACTTTGAGGCTCTCAGAGACATGGATTTATGTCTTGCCTCCTCCAGTGTCTGGCTGTCTGATGGTGCCAAGCTATGTAACCCTTCAGAGCATTAATTTTCTGATTGGTGAGATGGAGTTACTGCCCACTTCATGGATTTTTGTGAAGTTGAAGTGAGGCGATGCATGTAACTGTCTTAGAGCAGCACCTGGCTCACAGTGAGTCATTAATCAGCAGTAGCTCTCACTGAACCAGCCCACCTCCCAGGCACAAATTCCCCACTGCCTGGTGAGCCGCTGTCCTCCAGCAGGGAGTGGTACAGGCTGTTAAGTTCTGTCCTCATATGTTTTTTGATTTCTCTCTTAGGAAAAGCACCCCATTTTCTGCGGCTCCAAAATGTCGAGGTGAACGTGGGGCAGAATGCCACATTCCAGTGCATTGCTGGTGGGAAGTGGTCTCAGCATGACAAACTTTGGCTCCAGGTAAGGATGGGAGGGGCCTCCTGCTCATAACTGCCCATCCGTGGGTAAGGAAGGAAATTGTGTCATGATGAAGGACTTGGTGGGAAAAGGGAAGAGATTTTTTTTATATACTTCTGCTCTTTGGATGATACTCTGCATCCCCAATCTTGTTAACTATTAACTCTAATTCTGTTATGTAGGCATCAGTACACCCATTTTACAGATGAAGAAACTGAGGCCACAAACATAAAAGTGCCAGAAGTAGAATTTGCAACTATGACCTTTCCAAAATGCCCTCTAACAAACTTTGTCCTTTAAGCCCAGATTCCCAGGGCGAAAGCAAAACGAATATTTCAGATTCTGGGTACATTTACATTTCCATATGAATTTTTTGGGTCAATTTCTACCAAAAAGCCTGTTGGGATTTTGATGCAGGTTGAGTGCATTGAACTATAGATCACTTTGGGGAAAACTGACATCTTAACAATAATGATTCTTTTCACCATGAACATGATATATTTCTTCAGTTATTTAAGATCTTCAGTGATTTCACTCAGCGAGGTTTTGTAATTTTCAGTGTCCATGTCTTGTACATCTTTAGTCAGACTCATCCCTAAGTATCTCATATTTTTGATGCTATTGTAAAGGGCATTTAAAAAAAATCTCAATTTCTGATCTTTCATTACTAGTATATAGAAATACAGTTGACTTTCCTGTATTGATCTTGTACCCTACAACCTTGTTAAACTTACTACGACTATTTAAATTTAAACTAAATAAATAAAATAAAAAACTCAGACACCCAGTGACACTAGCCACATTTGAGGCACTCAACAGCCACATGCATCTCGTGGCTCCCATGTTGGACAAATGCAGATGGAGAGCATTTCTGACACGGCAGTAAGTCTCACTGGAGAACATCGTTCTAGAAAGACATCACTTCTGGTTCAAAGGAATCATGAATAATGCTTGAAAGAAGCTGACTCCAGTTACTTCCAACTTCATATATTGAAAGATCTCTATCGTTTCTTTTCACTGACAGTTTGGATGATGGTCCTTAACCTGTGCTCAGCCCACTTTGTTGAGAGTTCATAGTATCACTTCTCTTTTTGCATTTAAGTCCATTTCCTACAGGTGGAAAATCCCTGGGCAGAGAGAGCACTCTAGGGGCTAACGGTTCTTCCTTGCTCCTTAGCAGTGCAGTAGAATGAAAATAACAGTAATGCTGGCTCCTCCTGCTTCCCTGGGCTGCCTGCAGACCACAAGAGAGCACTGGAAACTTCCATGTGTCACTCAAGTATCAAGTAATGCTATTCACTCTATTCACAATCATTCATATTAAAGTGCTCCCAAGAAGCCTTGTCATTTCAATGGCGTTGCCTCACTTGGGTCACAAGAATGAGAAGAGACAGTCACAGTACATTCAGCATCTTTATTTGGGTTTTCCAATTATTTTATGAACGCCATTTCTGCAGTTCTGAGCTGCATGCCCTAAACCTTCAGTCTGTCGGTGAAAGAATGTTAAAGCAAAATGTAATTGAAATTTTAAAAGAAAATAGATAGAAACACATGGTTTAGAGCTCTTCCACATCCTATTATTTATCTACTTTTCAGTGTAAACCAAATCGCATTTCACAGAACGTTTCTTCAGGTGGCTTACCGTGGGACATAAAGTATGACAAGAGAGCATAAATTAGAAGTGAGGTAACAGGAGACAGGAGGAAGAGAACACACTGGAGCCAGTCATCTGCTAAAACTGCATTTCTCTACATCTGCTGCTTCCTGGTGGGTCACAGGCAGAGCCCGCAGCACCGTGGTCACCAACAGAATAAGGGAAACTTGTCAGAAACGCAGTTCACAGTATCCTCAAGATAAGCATGCACCAATTGCTCGGGAAAATTCTAACTATTGTTCACACACAAGCCAGACAAGAATTGCTCCCAGGAGTCCTCATAAAGAAAACAGCATGTGATGTAGGGATCAGCGTTCACCACCAGTCTTATTGAGGGCACGCGAGTGAGTTGTGCAGGCTTGCTTCCGTGATGATGCCCTGTGTAAAAGCGATTTGGGGAGGAGGTTGACGAGAGCGGAGGTGGGGTGGGCGGTGTGACTTCACAGAGGTCCCCAGCTCTCTGCTAATCCATCTCCATCCTCGGATACCTTAAATGTACCTGGAGAGTGAACAGATTCAATACTGTTTCTTCAAGGAAACCACCAGAAATGTCTCCCTCATCTATATTTCAGGAGATATGAGGAAGTAGACGGTTTATACTATGCTCTCTGGCAAAATGCCTGCCTGGCCAGTGAAGTCCAGGCTTATATTCAACAGTGTAGTTGGAAGTAGGTTAACATCTTTCTACAAAATGTGAGACGCCTGTCGTGATACCCGCCACCCAAAAGACAGTTGCAGCCCTGATGTGAGACGGGCTAAAGCAGTGGAGGATTTCTTGTGAAATATTGCTTTGAATTTATTCCAGTGCCTAGAGGACCAGCCTACAGACTCTCCAAGTTCTGTTCCATGTAACAGGGCTGTGGTGACCCAGCCTGAAAATCTCCAAGGTGAGTGACACAGACACCTTGTGGCCAAGAGTCCAGAAGACACCGCCAGCACGTGTGCCTTTCAGCAGTGCTGTTTCTTCCTGTAGCTTCCAAGATGAGCTGAGGCATCACTGAGTCACCAAAAGTGGAAACTTTTTTATCCACCAGTTTTACATCAGGGAAGTAAAGGCAGTGGCTTTGCTTTCAGAGTAGTACATCAGTGGCCCTTCTTTCTGGCAGTGGTTAGGGCACAGTTGTGGACTCGAGTCGGGCACAAATCCCTGTTGCCCGTGTTGTAGAGAATGCTTGGCTTCCTTTCTGTGGAGCAGGGTCTGCAGCCTGCTCATCCTCAAGTGCTTTCAGATCATAAACGAACAAGTTAAAAAGGAAGACTAGCCTGTACCCCTGTTTTATACCATCCTGAAAACTTAGCATGTTCTTTAGAGGACCCTGTGTGCTGGTGGCAGCTTCCATGGAATTAAACAGTGCAAGTTTCGCACGAAAATCAACAGACAGCACCTGCAGAAACGCGTATACCTGAGCGTGGAACAATTCTAGTCCTTTGGGGCAAAGGCAGAAAAAAGGCCAATAGGAGTTATAGACAAGCTCACCCCCGTTCTGGGGTGACCTCTCCTGCAGGTGGAGCGTGTAACGCCACGAGTGATCTGCGGCCGAAGGGCCTCACCCGCAGCCTGCTGATGTGATGCTTTGGTCTCAGGAATCCAAACTTGTCATTTTTCAAGCACATTTTCAAACGAGGAGGCGATGTGCGTTCTGAGTGGAATGTCTAGTAAGCAAAGCAGCCTACAGTTTGGGGAGCCCTTTTACAAAAAGGGAAAAAGAGCACCACTCAGGGTACAGTGAGGTGGAACAGTGGAGACAGAATTATCCGTGCAGCACGGTGAGGACGGGCGTGAGCACGTCTTTGGAAGGTGATTCGACGGGAGCTCTCCCATCCATCTAAGTGCACATGATCTTCCAACAAGTAATCTTACCTTTGGAAATTTACCTAAGAAAATAACTGGAGACGGGGCAAAATTTATATGCAAGTGTGTTCAACAGGATGAAATAGTGAAAACAGCCTAAATGTCCGGGGAGGGGGCTGATTAAGGAAGTGCTGGGACAGAGCCATTAAATATCAGCTGATGGAAGTGCATTTAACGCTGTATTTACAACGTGTATTTAAGTGAAAAGAGCAAATTATTTAAAAAAAAGTCCAATATATTAATTTTTATCAAAAACAATTGTATATTTATACACACAAATATATACATACCTGTGTAAATAATACACTTGTGACACTGTAAAACACGTATCAAGACACTTAATAATTGATTGTGATGGTAGATTATGTGTGCTTTTTATTTTCATCCTTAATCTTTTCTGTTTCATCTAAATACTCTAAAGTGAATATAGGCAACAAATATAAACAGAAAAAAATAGTATTAAAAAGGAGAAAGATGGCCACTGTTTCCTAGGTTTGGAGTCGTCTGAGGACGGTAGGAGCCTTGGAAAGGCATGGCAGAATCAGGGGCAGCCACTCCCACAGGAGCAGTCACATTGGTCCCGCTGAGGATGAGGGCAAAATTACCCTCGGGCTCTCTCACACCCTAGTCACCACCGTTGGATACTGTGCACCAAGGAGGAGTTTAGAAATGTTTTGTGCGCCACCTGGTCTTTATGGAAGACCATGGTCCACGGGATCCACACTTGCACGTCTCGGGGGCTCCAGGGTAGGCCCTGTCAGCCCCAGTGCACGGCTGGTTTCCAGGCCTCCTTACAAAAGATTTTGCTCCATTGGGAGTTTGTACAACAAATAACATTTGAAGAGTCAGAAATGAGGTCATGTGTCCAAAGCCTCTGCACGGATCTCAGGAGGGGCAGCATATGTGTTTAGACAAATCACGGGCATTGGACAGAGAGCAGACCCTGCTGATCTGGCAGGAAGAGGCTCCTGCCCTGTGAAGCCATCAGCTCGACAGCAGCCACACCAGGGCTGATAAGATGAGCAGATTCTTATGGTAAACCTGTCCTTCCGCTCCCCGGAGGGCCACCGCCGGCTCCCAGGGCTGGGATTGTTCTGGAACCAGCCCCTCCTTCTGCCTGTATCTGTACCAGCTGTCCCCTCCTGCATGAGACTTCTGCTGAAAACCCAGCGGTTGCTCCACAGCTACCCAGCGAGGACAAATTAGCAGTGACACTCATAACAGCTGACGTTTATTGAGTGTTACACACATGATGCATTTAATTCTCATAACCAGCCTTTCAGATAGATGCTGTCTGTAGCCCCACTTCGCAGATGAGGATTCTGAGCGTTCGAGGGGTAAATGAGGCCCACAGGTCAGAATCACAGGTTGTGAACGGTGGAGGCAGGATCTGAACGTAGGTCTGTGTCATCTTCTTAAGTCCTGGGCTCTTCCTTCCATGTTAGCCTCATGGTCCTCCCAGCTTGTGTCGTTCCCCCCAGCCTGTCCTCCCATACAGATGACTTCCTATGAAAAAACAAACTTATTTATCACATAGTTAACATGCTCCTAATTTTCACTGTGCTATCTACTGAAAGAGATTTGAGCATCTCAAATCTGTAAACAA
The DNA here is from genome assembly GCF_048564905.1 of Vicugna pacos. Classification (NCBI taxonomy): domain Eukaryota; kingdom Metazoa; phylum Chordata; class Mammalia; order Artiodactyla; family Camelidae; genus Vicugna; species Vicugna pacos. The sequence goes on along the minus strand of NC_133005.1, from coordinate 31,953,201 downwards.
AATATCAGTACCTTTGGAATGTTTTTGAAAGTTTTCCCCTCTGGTTGCCTTCTTACTTATCCTCTTCTTGGCCACATTTCTTAAATGTGATGTCTACACGTGCAGTGTGGCTTTCTTGAACTTCCAGCTCTTCCCAGAAGTGGCCCTTGTGACGGTCACCAGTACCTTCCTTGTTGCTAAAGACAAAGATGCTGCGTGTTGTTATTTATTATTATTATTCCTTATACTTGCCTCTTCTTTCAGCGTTTGATGATGCTGACTGCTCCATCTTTGAAAATCTTCCTGCCCTCTTGGTTCCATGACATCATCTGTCAGCAGCTACGAAGGGTCTGAGAGTTTACCTTAATTGTAAACTAACGAGTCAGCATGTCCATCACATGGATGTTGGCAAAGACTCATGTCATGACTCTTGAATCAGAGACAAAGGACTTTATTACTTACCACCCTGCAGGCTGTACAAGCTTCATGTCTGCAGTAGTTTCCCTTGGCACCCCCCCCAAGTCCTATGAAGATGATGTGGGGGGTAGATCCAGGTGGGGTTCACGCATAGTAGGTCTGTGTCATAGCTAGGGAGCCCCATGCTTAGGAACCCCGGTCTTTTATTAGTAGCCTTATTGAGGTATGATTTATAAACCATGATACGGTTTTAGTGTGTGTACAGAGTTATGGCATCATCGTCCTGTGTTCTGTCCTTCTTTTCACCTGTAGAGACCCCAGATTTAAAACAAAACAAAAAAACCCAGCAGCTCTTTTGGGGCGACCCAGGGGATGGAAAGCTAGCTGAGCTTTGAATCTGCACAAGGTCGTGTTCTCTCAGGTTCACCTGCGCCTGAGGCATGGGTGGGCCTCATCCTCCTCCATCCTGAGTGACTCATCTTTTGAGGGCCCTGGGCAGCTCTGACCTGGAGATGTGCCCTCACGTTCTTATCTTTACCTCCTTTACTTCCTGATATCTTTTCTTCAGTGTTTTCCCTCAGTCCATCCCCAGTCTGTGCACTTCGGGATTCAATCCAGCCCATCCTAGCCTCACTGGCAGGAGCTGGGAAGAGGAGGGATGGGCTGGCAGCTCTGTTTCTTGCGCTTGTGGAACTTACCTTCTGGCAGCAGAGACCGACATGAAGCAACTCATCACCGTGTTAAATGTTTCGTCACAAATGTGACCAGGCTTCGAGGGGAAAAATGGGTCTGCTGAGCGGGGTGAGGGAGTAGGGAGAGTGGGGAGGATTATGAGTCCCAGAGAAGTGCCCTCGGAAGTGGTGGCCTTTGAACAGCGTTCTGAGAGGTGAACTAGAAATAGAGGGCCATGAGGCACACAGGGCGATGGCACGTGTGCAAGCCCTTCACCACTTCTCATCCACTTTGCTCAGGGCTGATGGCTCCCTGTGGGGCTTATGCAAGGACCCTCCTGACTCTACAGGAACTCCGAACCCAAATATCAACCTTTAATGGGCAGTCAGCCATGCATGCAGTGGGCCCTTGGGAGGTCTTCAGCACAGCTAATCAAAAATGATTTATGTCCACTTCTGTTTCTTTTAACTTTTAATAAAGAATAATCAAAAGCTGTTCTTTAGAGACTGCCAAAGAAGTATGAATATGGTCTTAAGAGAATCAGTGGGCCAGATTTTAGCAAGTTTCCAAATGTCATGCCATTGAAGCAGTATGACTAGAAGTGAAAAGAATATTCATTACAAGTGAATTGTGGGAATTTCATCTAAATATTTTCTAGCCAGGAGATTTCTGGAGCAATTAGAATAATTTTCAACTGGAAATGCTGGGCCTTATTTTACTTGTGTGTGTGTGTGTGTGTCCATGTGCACTCAAAGCTTAAACCAGTACATGGAAGGCTTCCAGGACCCACGTGTTAGAATATCTCCTGTGCAACAGGCCTCATGTCAGGTGCACACAGTTTTCCTTTATTAAAGACAGTAGGGCTTCCACTTCTGCTGATTATAAATCAGTTGCAAGCTGGCATGCACTCTCTGAAATAATGACAGCCATTTTTGCAGGCTGTGTCTTATCTCTTTGTGCCGAGAATAATGTCCTGACACAGGAGCAGAGAGGATGGGGAATTGCAAGATGGCAAGGCCATTATAGGTACCTTGATAGCTAATCAGGTAATATGAAAGCAGCAGACTCTCCATGACATCAGGTGCTTCTCTTGTCTGCCTTTCTAGATGGTTCCTGGAGATAGAGAGGTTTTTGCCTGGGGGTGGAAGGAGGCATGCGTGCCAGCGTCAGAAATATTATACAGTGTCGGTATTTGCAGCCCCTGCTCTTGCAAAGACTGTGCTCTCAAACCCAGCCGACTTATTTCACATAAAACCAAGCAAGCTAAGGGGAGATGGAATTTGAGTTGTTTTAAAAGAAAAGGACAAGCAGATGAAAGAGGAGGAAGAAAAAAGAAGAGATTTCAAATGGAACTGTTGCCAGGATGAGACGGATGTGGGTGTAAAATGAGATTAAGCAGGACCACCAATTAGACTATAAAATGCTTTTGTTTGGCTTAGAATACATGTGACCCCTGGGTGGATAAATTGGAAAAAAAGTTCACCCTCTGGGCAGATGCAGCCCTGGGGCGTATAGCCCAGCAGGCAGGCAGAGCCTTTGGGCAAAGAAAATAATAACCTTTCTCCAAGTGGTCAGAGCTTTGCCAATAGAGCATGGGCTGGATTTGAGGGAGCCATGCCCTTGGCCCATGGCTGGGCATCCTTGGTGCTCAACCTCAGGAAGTGGCCTGGACTACATTAAGGAATGTCTCCATTCATGGGTTCTGTGGTATTATTTGGCCCCTTGCTTTCTTCTGAGGAACCTAAGATGGTATTAACCTTCAAGCCTTGAAGACCCAGGATAAGGCCAGCAGCATCAGTATCACTCCAGAACGTGTCAGAAATGCACATCATCTAGCCTCCCCCCTGACCTGCTGAGCGGCTCTGGAGGTGATTCTCATGCGTGAGAGGCACTGCTTTAAACTAATGGAGTTGGGTTAAGAAAGCCTCACCGAAGCCTAATAGCACACTGGATATGCCATCCCTTAATAAGACATTCAGGAGTTCTGTTCGCCAGGAAGGTAGGAAGAGGCTTTGCCCCTCCTTACATGGTATTTCTGACTTAGAGACCCGGGAGGTTTCTAGAAAGCCAGGCATCTGGCCTTTTAGCACATCGGTTCCCAGACTGTTTTCTATGAAGCAGTCATTTTCTGCAAGATGGTGTTTGATGCTCATTGAACAAGCGAAGTACGTTTCCAGAACCCTGCACACTCTACCCTCCTCGCTCAGAGTCACAGTGTAACTGTATGTCCTGTCCTGGGTGACAGCTGGGCTTAAGGCCTCAGTGTCTGGTATCAGGTCACTTGGGTCCAAGGCCTAACTCAATCTCTCAACGGAGTCATATAAGATTTTGCTACTCCTCATGGTTCATGGGCCAGCATCTTTGGCAGTATTTGGGAGCGTGCCAGATATGAAGGATTTCAGGTCCCACCACAGACTCACGGAATCAGAGTGCATTTTTAACGAGATTACCCAGGTGGTTTGTATGCATATTAATTTGCGACGTGTATTCTAAAGCATGTTGCTTGACCTCTCTCTGCCTCAGTTTACTCACTGGTAAAATAAGAATATTCAGAGGACCTATCTCATACCTTATCGTGCATCAGAATCACCTGGAGGATTTGTGAAAACAAAAATGGCTTGGCTCTAACAGGCACATGAAAAGATGCTCAACACTGCTGATAGAGAAATGCAAATCAAAACTACAATAAGGTATCACCTCAGGCCAGTCAGAATGACCATCATCCAGAAGTCTACAAATAGTAAATGCTGGAGAGAGTGTGGAGAAAAGGGAACCCTCCTGCACTTTTGGTGGGAATGTAAATTGATACAGCCACTATGGAGAACAGTATGAATATTCCTTAAAAAGCTAAAAATAGAGTTAAACATGATCCAGCAATCTCACTCCTAGGTGTATATTCAGAAAAGATGAAAACTCTAATTCGAAAAGATACATGCACTCCAATGTTCATGGCAGCATTATTTACAATCGCCAAGATATGGAGACAACCTAACTGTCCATCAACAGATGAGTGGATAAAGAAGATCTGGTGTGTGTATATAATGGAATCTTACTCAGCCATAAAAGAGAATGAAATAATGCCATTTGCAGCAACATGGATGGACCTAGAGATTATTCTACTAAGTGAAGTAAGTCAGACAAAGACAAATACCATATAATGTCACTTATATGTGGAATCTAAAATGATACAAGTTAACTTACAAAATAGAAATAGACTCACTGACATAGAAAACAAATTTATGATTACCAAAGGGAAAAGAGGGGAGGAATAAGTTGGGAATCTGGGATTAATGGATACAGACTACTATACATAAAACAGATAAACAACAAGGACTACTGTATAGCACAGGGAACTATATTCAATATCTTGTAGTAACTTGTGGAAAATCTGAAAATTTTATATATATGTATATATACACACACGTATATATATAACTGATTCACTTTTCTGTATACCGGAAACATTGCAAATCAACTATATTTCAATAAAAAATAATAAAAAAGAAAACATGATATAACATAGTAAACATTCATACTGAAAATATCCCAGGGGAGAGCGGCCAAGATGGCGGAGTAGAAGGATGCTCTTAGCTCACCTTCTCCCACGAATACACCAGAACACCCATGGACTCACCCATTCACTCAGAATACCTGCTGAACTTTGACAAAACATCGTCGTCATCTTCAAAAGACAAAATTCGTCATAAATCTGGTAGGAGAAAAAAAAAAGGGAAATTAGTGCAGGACTGATACCTCAGGGAGGGAGAGGCAAAAAAAAAATAGTGCTCATACTCTGGGTCTCCCCCTCTCCAATGGAGAGGTCAGCGGGCTGGAGGGGTAACCTCTGAGGCTCTGATCTGTACAGAACAGCCCTTGACTGACAGAACTAAGTGAAACAGGCACAAAGGGTCCCTGTGACCCCTAGACGTAGACTGGAGCCATTGAGAGTGGGCTGGGGCCAACTGTACGGAGGCAGCCTCAGGGGACTGCAGTGTGTTGTGCGCCGTGGCTGGGAGGGGACACAGAACAGAACAGCCTGGTTCCTCCATAAAATAAAGAAAGCAACGTTGCTGGTGTGCGCTGCGGGGAGGGGCGCTGTAGCCTTTGTCTTCACAGGCCCGCGGCACCATTGCTGGCGTGCTCTCGGGAGAAGAGGGGCGGGGCTTGGCCACAGCCTCCATGTTTGCTGGTGCTCAGCTCCTAGGTGGAGGCGGCGTTGAAACCTGACTCCGTATCCAGGGGCTCCGCAATTTAAGAAGCAGGACTGAGATTTGTTTACAGCCCCAGGTAGAGGGGAACTTCAGCGGGTGCCTTTGTGGACCTGTGCCTCTAAGAGAAATGAGTAAGGAACGGAGTTCTAGCACACTGGGGGCGAGGGCTGATACGGCCATTTTCTGCGAGTCCACCTACCGTGTGCGGACTGGGCGTTGGGTGGCACCAGCTGGCAGTGGGACGAGTGCAGGGGCGGCGTTTGGTGCTGGGAAAGGTGCTGACCCAATAGTGCACCATGATCCAGGTGTGGGACCCAGAAGTCAGCGTAACTGCACTGGTAGCTCTGAGGGCAGAGAACAAGGGGAACAACAGAGCAGCACGCTCACATTCCCACAGCTAAAGCAGGGACAAGGGCAGAGTCAACAAAGTGTAGTTAAAGCTCGCCGGCCCCACCTGCTACGCACTGCAGCTCAGAAACGGGTCTGGAATCCTCCATTCCAATGAAAGGGGAACAGACCCGGCCCCTGTCAGGGCTGGGACAACCACAGAACAAAAAGGAGGGCCCGCTCAACAACCAGGGCAGGCTCTGGTCACCGCAACACTGGCCTCACCCCCAATCAAAGGGATAACAGCCAACACACGTGGAAGAAAGACCTCGCAACCATCCATAATAAAAACAGACCTCAAGACGAAATTATCAGGGGTGCACAGCCTACACAGGAACACATCCTCTTTTTAAAAAAATTTTTTCTTAATTTATTTTTTATTTTTATTTGTTTTTCATTGTTTGGTTTTCTTTTAGTTTTATTTCCACATCCTCTGTTAAAAAAAAAAAATCCCTTCCAGACCACAGTAGATACCTGATACTGAGCCGGAGAGATACAAGTAAAATGAAGCAGAGGAACTATTTCCAATTAAAAGAACAAGAGAAATCCCTAGAAGGAATGATTGTGAAATAGACCTCAGTAGTCTACTAGATCATGACTTCAAAAAGGGGTGATCAGTGCACTGAAGGAACTGAGACTATGAACAGACACAGAGAATACATTAAAAGGGAAACTGAAACTATAAAGAGGAGCCAATTAAAAACAGAAAACTCAATGGCAGAAATAACAGCTGAGCTAAAGGCTGTCAAAAATAGATTGGACAATGCAGAGGAACCGTAAGTGACTTAGAAGACAGGGTAACAGAAGTCATCCAATCAGACAGAAAAGCAAATGAAAACTAATGAAAGCAATATAAGGGATCTATGGGATAATATAAAGCATGCCAACCTACACATAATAGGAGTCTCAGAAGGAGAAGAAAGAGCAAAGGGGATTGAAAATGTATTTGAAGAAATCATGAGTGAAAACTTCCCAAACCTAAAGAAGGAATCAGATACCCAAGTACAGAAGGCACAGGGGGGGTCCCAAACAAGAAGAACCCAAATAGACCTACATCAAGACATAATCAAGATGGCCAAAGTTGAAGATAAAGAAATGATCCTAAAGGCAGCAAGAGGAAGACAAAGTTAGTTATAAGGGAACCCCCAAAAGGCTTTCAGCTGATTTCTCAAAAAAGAAGAACAATCTCAAATAAACAACCTAACCTATCACCTAAAAGAATTAGAAAAAGAAGAGCAAACAAACCTAAAAGTCAGCAGAAGGAAAGAAATAATGAAGATCAGGGAGGAAATAAATAAAAGAGAGATCAAGAAAACAATAGAAAGTATCAATCAAACCAAGAACTGGTTTTTTGAAAGAGTAAACAAACATGCGTTTCTGATACTCTTACCAAAGTGGGTAGAGAGGGAGCATATCTCAACATAATAAAATCTACGACAAACCTACAGCCAGCAGAGTACTCAACAGTGAAAAACTGAAAGCCTTCCTACTAAAATCTGGAACAAGACAAGAGAGCCCACTCTCACCACTTCTATTCAACATAGTCTTCGAAGTCCTAGCCACAACAGTCAGGCAAGAAAAAGGAATAAAAGGGATCCAAATTGAAAGAGAAGAGGTAAAAATTGTCACTATGTGGATGACATGATACTATATATAGAAAACCACAAAAGCTCCACACAAACTACTAGGGCTGATGAAAGAATTCGGCAAGGTAGCAGGATACAAGATTAACATACAAAAATCAGTTGCATTTCTTTACACTAATAATGAATTAGTAGGAAAAGAAAGAAACAAACTCTTTTAAAATTGCATCCAAAACAATAAAATGCTTGGGAATAAATTTGATCAAGGAGATGAAAGACTTATACATGGAGAACTACAAAACATTGATTAAGGAAATTAAAGATGACTTAAAGAAATGGAAAGATATCCCATGCTCTTGGATTGGAAGAATCAATATTGTTAAAATGGCCATACTGCCCCAGGCATTCTGCAGATTTAATGCAATCCCTATCAAATTACCCAGGACACTTTTTTTTTTTCTAGAACTAGACAAACAATCCTAAAATTTATATGGAATCACAAAAGACCCAGAATTGCCAAAGCAATATTGAAGAAAAAGAATGAAGCTGGAGGAATAACTGTTCTAGACTTCTCTTCTTCCCAGAGCTACAGTAATCAAAACAGCACGGTATTGGCATAAAAACAGACATATGGGTCAATGGAACAGAACAGAGAGCCCAGAAATAAATCCACAGACTTATGGTCAATTAATCTTTGACAAAGGAGGCAAGAATATAAATGGAGAAAAGACAGTCTCTTCAGCAAGTGGTGTTGGGTAGACTGGACAGCAGCATGAAATCAATGAAGTTAGAACACTCCCTCACTCCATACACAAAAATAAATTCAAAATGGCTTAAAGACTTAAATATAAGACAAGACACGACAAATCTAGAAGAAAACATAGGCAAACCATTCTCTGACATGAATCTTAGCAATGTTTTCCTAGGGCAGAATACCCAGGGAATGGAAATAAGAGCAAAAAAATAAACAAATGGGACCTAATTAAACTTATAAGCTTTTGTACAGCAAAGGAAGCCGTAAGCAAAACAAAATGACAACCTACGGAATGGGAGAAAATATTTGCAAATGATTTGACTGACAAAGGCTTAATTTCCAAAATAAAGGCTTAATTTCCAAAATATATTAACAGCTCATACAACTTAATAACAAAAAAACAAACAACCCAATCCAAATACAGGCAGAGGACCTAAACAAGCAGTTCTCCAATAAAGACATACAAATGGCCAGTAGACACATGAAAAAATGCTGAATATTACTAATTATCAGAGAAATGCAAATCAAAACTACAATGAGAAATCCACCTCACACCAGTCAGAATCACCATCATTCAAAAGTCCATAAAAGATAAATGCTGGAGAGGGTGTGGAGAAAGGGAACCCTTCTACACTGCTGCTGTTGGGAATGTAGTTTGGTGCAGCCATTATGGAAAACAGTATGGAGAATCCTCAAAAAACCAAAAATAGACCTACCATATGATCCAGCAGTCTCACTTCTGAGTATATATCTGATGGGAACTCTAATTCAAAAAGATACATGCATGGCAATGTTCATAGCAGCACTACATACAGTAGCCAAGACCGGGAAGCAACCTAAATGTCCATAGACAAATGACTGGATAAAGAAGTTGTGGTATTTTTATACAGTGAAATACTACTCAGCCATAAAAAGGAATAAAATAATGCCATTTACAGCAAAATGGATAGATCTGGAAAATGTCATTCTAAATGAAGAAAGCCAGAAAAAGAAAGAAATACCATATGATATCACTTGTATGTGAACTCTAAAAAAAAAAAAAAAGACACTATGAACTCATCTACAAAACAGAAGCAGACTCTCAGATATAGTAAACAATCTAATGGTTACTGGGGAAAGGGGGTGGGAAGGGATAAATTTGGGAGTTTGAGATTTACAAATGTTAGCTACTATATATAAAAGCAGATTTTCAAAAAAGTTTCTTCTTTATAGCACAGGGAACTATGTTCAATATCTTGTAATAATCTTTAATGAAAAAGAATATGAAAATGAACATATGTGTGTATATACATGACTGGGACATTGTGCTGTACACCAGAAATTGACACATTGTAATTGAGTGTACTTCAGTTTAAAAAATAAAGTCCCAAATTTCCAAATGAAACTTACCAATAAAAAAAAAAATGGCATGGCTCCCCCTGTAGAGTTCCTGATTTATTAGGTCCGGGGTGGGACCAGAAATGTTGCATTTCTCACAAGTTCCCAGGGGATGATAATGCAGTGGGTCTGGAGGGGGGCACACTTTGAGAGCCTCTGCTCTAGGTTATTCCAGTGGCATTGCTCATTCCCTGCTGACCCTATTTTCCTCTGTGAAGGATGCTGTTTCAGTCCTTGACTTTATGTTTATGTTTTGCCCTATTTGCTGTTTGGTTGGAATCTGAACCCAGCTGGTAAATTCTTCTAGGCAGAAATGATACCTTCCGCACTCCACACACTCTCATTTTCTGTTTTGTTTTAAATAATGAGTACATTTCCAGCACGATTAATAATAGATTAAGGAAAGGGGAGAAAACAACTCAGACTGCCATCCCCAGTAACCAGCGTCCACAAATGGATATCAGCCCTGGAATTCTCATTACAACTAACCTGTCTCTCAGGTTCCCAGGTGTTGCTGATGCTGCTGGTCTGGGAATCACCCTTTGAGAAGGACTGTCACAGGGATTTTAGGAGGATTAAGTGACCTGTGCCTTGTAAGCCCGTTAGCACAGTGCCTGGCACAGACTGAGCCCTCGAACATGTTAATGTGACTTTTACTTAATAAATGCTCAGACAAGTCCTGTTCCATTGAACAGAATATTTATCAAACTCAGTTGTGGGACTTTATTCGTGAAGGATATATTGGTTTTTCAGTGGAAGCAGTGCATTATTGCAGGAGTGCTTGAGTTTCCCACATCGTTGGTGTCCTATGGAAGTCAGTTCCAAGCCCCATTTTTTTTTAACATAGATTCAGGAGCAGACAACCAGCAAATCTCAAGGCCCTGGCGTGGGATTTCAGGAGACCCTCTGTGTAATGTACCAGAGGACGAGGCAGAGATAGAAAAGTGCTGGGTAGAATGGATCAAAGCGTCCTTTATGAGCCAGTGACCCACACCGCAGGGCACTGTGCATGTTAGCTGCTATAAGCTCACAAATCCTCCTTCCTCAGGAAACTGTGCCTTTGAAACAGTTTTCTCCTCCCCCACCTGGCCATGACCAATGACTGACTGGTTGGAATACAGAAGCTGGCTTCTTGCCTTCTGGTGGGATCGACTCTGGGGCACTTCATGCTCTGGAGCTCCGTGGAATCAGGCTGAAGCCAGACCCCAGTTTCTACCACATCTATGATCCACTTTTTCCCTCACCCTGACTTTCACCCCCTTTCTCCAGAGAGCACTCAGTGAATCACCAGGTCTCAGATTCTGCTTCCAGGGAGCCCAACTTAAGACACTTTTCTCAGTGCCCACTGGGAAGTTTATTCAGTTGATCCATAAACTCAGAGGGGCTAGAAGATGATTCTTTTTAGAACAACAGACATAGTTCTGAAAAACTTGCCATAGGAGTAAAGGACACGTGCCCTGAGCTTTCAAAGGAAGGATATACTTAATGGCTGGAAAATATTACAGGAGCCAAAAGAAGATTTCCAACAAGCGAAAGTGGTGACATGGGCCCAGCGGTCTCATAGACTCTTCCACAGGCTTGCACGTGCATCATCCATGTCACACTTGTCTCTGGCTTTTCCTGGGGCTTTGACTTCCCTTCACCATCCTGCTCCTCTTTCCTAGCGTCCTAGCATCTGCATCCCTGTGCACTTCCATGGCACCCGACGTCATGGCTGGGAAGGTTTACTCTCTCACCTTGTCACTGGGCTGTGGTCCACTTCAAAAACCTGGCACCGCCCCTCTGCCACCCCTCCCTGTGCGCCCTCCAGCCTTCTCGTTGCCTGTAGGCTTGGGTTTCTGGATCGTTTCCTGCTTAATGAAACCTCCCTTTGTTTTCTCCCCTTGTATTTTCTCTTCTCCTCTGTCTGGGGCTGAGACAGTGACTGGCACTTGGTTCTCTCTGCTTAAATCCCTTCTTATGCTGTTGCAGAATTCTGGCATCTGAGCCTCTTACCATCCCTGGTCTTCTACAACCCCTCCTAATCTCTGCTTCTGGGTCCCCTGAGTGACTGTCCAGGTGCCATGACCTTGAGCACCTGCTTTCCCTTCTGGCTGGGCTCATCCTCCTGAACTTAAACTCCATTCCTCCTTGCCCGTGGTCCATCACAGCACTGTTTCCTACCATGGCTCTGGGCTCTCCTGTCTGTCCCTGTCCTGCTGTTGCTTGCTCCCAATATGACAAGTGTGATTATCGAAAGGCCTATTTTCCAGCAATTTTATAAGACAACCTGCAATTTCCTATCCTTCCGTGGGAGAAAGCCTGGTGTTTCAGGAGCTAGAGAGGAAAATGTAAATCATCCAGGGAGATGCACTGAATCCTCTCTGGACCTGCTGGAATCTGACATCATAAAGAAGAAAACTTAAATAATAGTGGAGGAGATACCAAAATAAAATTTAAACTAAATGTGAAACATTAATGCTTTGCATTTAGTCCTTTGCTTTTTGTGTTAATTTCTCATTGCTGACATTTCACAAACTTAGTGACTTAAAACAACAAAAGTTTATTTATAGTTGTGGAGATCAGAGGTCAGAAATGGGTCTCACTGGGCTAAAATCAAGGTGTTGGCTTCTGGAGGCTCTAGAGGAGAACCTAGCCCCTTCCCTTTTCTAGGCCCTGGAGGCTGCCCCACATGCCTGGGCTTGTGGCTCCCTCCTCCACCGCGAAGCTGTCAGTTACGTTCCTCTGACCTCTGCTTCTGTCACCACATCTCCTGCTCTGACTCTGACCCTCTGGCCTTCCTTTTCTGCATATAAGTCCTCTTGGATAATTCAGGTTATCTTCCCCATCTCAGAATCCTTCATTGTATCTTCAGAGTCCCTTTTGCCACGTAAGGTGACGTATTCAACAGGTTCCAGGAATTAGGATGTGGACGTCTTGGAGGGGCCCTGAGCCTGCTTACCTTCCTTCACTGGCTAATTTCATGGTTAATTTCAAGAGCTCCACTAACACCAGAGCATGCCCTCATGTGCTAAACGTTTTACATGCCTTCTCATTTATGCGTCACAGTAACTCTGCAAAGCAAGCACCAGTATCAAATCCTTCGTGTAAATGAGGAAACAAGCTCAGAGAAATGATATCGCCGGCCCCAGGTTGCACACGCTGGGTACTCACGTGCGTTCGTTTTCTTATCAGCCCCTATCCTGCCTTTCTGTCCGCTCCCCTTCTGCCTTCTCCCCAGTTTCCCAAGTAACTGTAGCCTCCTGGGACCACCAGGGATCTGCCACATCTGGGAGAGATTGCCTTGAATTTGAAAACAGTTGCAGTTGGGGGGTTTTATATCAGATTGGTTTGCTTATTTATTTATTGGCATGTTTTTCCCGCTTGGATTTTTATTCTTATGTTTTTCTACTTTTTCAGTTTTGTTAGGTAGAATTATTACAGGTCGACTGCACATACACATTATATTGCATGTAAATACATATATACAGTATACTGCACATTTTGTTTTAGTTTACATATATGTACTAATTGTTTCTAAGAACAGATGAGATCTTTAGCTTTTTAAACTTACATAGGTATCAAAGGAATAAAGCCAACTACGAAGTAAAAATCAACAGAATACAGTAACCCAATTGTAAAGGACAGTCAAAGATGCTTACACATATTCAAGAAATCAAAATAATAATTATACTTCCTTATCCTTAACATTCAATATTTTTATGAACATGCAGCTCAGTTATTCTGGTCTTCATAACTTTGATCCAGTAGCTAGTGGGCCATTTCAATCTGAAGATTTAGGTTTTATTTAAATGTAGTGACCTAGTGGATCTGGGGATAGGATTTGTGTTCTATTCATTTAGTTTTCTTCCTCAGGACCCCAGCTGTTTATCTGGGAGTTAGGCGTCCTGTCTCTGTTTTCTTTATCGATTTTTCTCTCTCCAGTTCTTTTTATCTCGGGCTTTCTTTGCTATCTGGATTCTCTTTTTTTCCCCCAAGCCTGTCCTCCAGGTCACTGATTTTCTGCAATGCTGATTCTGCTGTTCACTTCGAATGCTGTTTTGGATTCTGCCAAAGGCATTGTTTACTATAATTCTTCTCTTAGTCCCTCAAGAAGTCTTTTCTTTCCTCATACTTTTCCTTGTCCACTCTCCTCTGAGCCCGTGTTCCGTAGATCCCATGGGTTTCCATTGCTCATGGTCTCTCCTTCTGTATTCAAAGAGTTGGATGTTGGAGGGAGAGCTCTGGGTCTCATGAGCTGTCTGTTTGGTTGGAATAGATGCATTTTGCTTACCCCCCACACCTCCTATACAACAAACCTCTCTCCATCCCCATCTTTGCCTTTGTGTGTGTGTCCTAGTTAAAACACTGGCAGTAAGTAGTTAGATCCTCTTCATGCCTGTTACCCAGGGAATGAAGGTGCTGAATGGAGATGAGTGATGGGAGGGTAGTTACCCCGCAACATACAGGGTGTTTTCAGGACAGGCTCTAAACTGGGTGCCCTGCAACTAAAATCCCAGCTCTGCCGCTTCCAGGCTGTGCAACCTTAGGTGGGTGGTTTCACTTCTCTGAGCTTCAGCTTCCTCATTTATACAATGGAGATAGTAAGTGTGCCCACCTGATAGAATTTCGTGAGAAATTAAGGAGAAGACACGTAAAACACTTAGCTTAGTCACTCTTAGCTTAAAAAAGAAAGACAACAGTGCTTATTATGTTACAAATAAATCAGGTTAGAAAATACCTACGCAGAGCCTCATCACTCCCTTCCTACCACAGTGGCCTTGGGAGGCCTTGCTCAGCAGTGAGGAAGGTGGGTTCCTTCTGGGGACTGCATCTTTTCCCAGCCCCTCCCACACATTCAGCCACCTCTTCCTCAAATCAGGACACATTCCCGGCGTTTGCCAGAATTTCCTCTACTCCCTCATTGAACTCTTTTGGGAAAGGGAATTGTACTGGGTGTTTGGTCAGATCTCATATTTTGGTCAAGTTGTACCTTATTTTGCAAAAGTGGGTCGGGGTACGAGGCAGTTGGTTGGCCGTGTTGGCCCTAAGGCTTCCCCCCTTCCTTTTCCTTCGTTGGGTTTTGTCTGGTGATGCTGCTTAGTTTCTGGAAGGTGAGGGGGTTGGGGCTGCCTCTCATACTGCCATGGCTTTTGGAAAGTACCACTTGTTTTATTATTTTCAAGTGGAAAATCAATACATGTTTGAGGCAGAAAGCCTAAAGAATGCCAAAAAGTGAAAAAGAGGAAGATCGTCACCTGCAATCTGTCCAGTCCGGAGCAAGTCTTATGGAGGCCCCGGTTACTTTGTGTTTCTTGGTTTCCTGATCGCTGCCCTCCCTGCTGTCCCACCTCATTGGCTTCGTTTAGCTGAGCACAGTGGCTCTACCCCTTCTTTTCTTTTTTTAAATATATATTTTTATTGAAGTATAGTCTATTTACAATATGTCAATTTTTGGTGTACAGCACAATGATTCAGTCATCTAGGAACAAATATATATTTATTTTCATATTCTCTTTCACCATAAGTTACTACAAGATAATGAATATAGTTCCCTGTGCTACACAGTATATACTTGTTGTTTATTCTTTATATATCTGTTAGCATCTGCAAATCTCTAACTCCCAACTTGTGCCTCCCCACCGCCTTCTCCCCACCCCATATCTACCCCGCCTTGTGTCCCTGTCCCGACACGCCCCTGAAGAGGGTGGTCAAGATGATGTGGGTGAAAGTAGGTCATGCATGTGGTAAAACTGTTTATTTTGCACGGGAAGCGATGAAGATCACATCTCGGAAGACTCAGGGCACGGGAAAACTCATAAATCATAAGGTTTCCCTAAATCTGACCAGACAATTAAAATACTCAATTTTACTTTTAGGGAAAAAATTACATTAAGGCAGGCAGTGAAGAGAAGGTCTCAGTGAAAAGAATACTTGGCTTAAAGCTGGAAAACCTGAATAGGAAACTTAATGCTCTGCATATTTATCCAGCCTCGCTGATGTTGGAATTCTTCTAAGAGGAGCAGCAATAATACACACCTCAAACACAGCTAAGACCCAGGCCCTGGCACGTATCAGGGGCCTAATAAGTATTCACTCAAACTACATCCTCATGCATGTGCCTTCCCAGTTATTGTAACTTGCTACTGTGGGAAGGGTCTTACTCAGATTCAGAGTATCGCATCTAAGATTCAGGATGGTCAAGACAAAAATACTGTGCTCATGTTGATTCTAGGAATGTTTACCAAGTTGGGAGGCTTCAGGGCACGGTGGGTGCTGGAGATGAAGAATGAAGTCCTGCGCTGGGGGAGCTCACAGTCAGCAGTGGGAAACGGTTGCAGGCAAAAATGTGTGCGAAGTTTGCATCACACACAAGAGAGTGAGGGGCTTCCAGGAGGTGGTGTGACAGTCAGGGGAACTTCCTGGAGATGCTGATGAGCTGTTTAAGGGAGAGGGAGTATCTTCAGGCAGACAGGAGGGTTCCAGGAAGAGGAAGGAGCATCTACCTAGGAGGAGAGGTGTTGAAAAGCCCTCATCCATACCCTGCCCAGGAGGACAGAATGGTCCCTGTTGGGGGTACTTAGAGCCTGTGGGTGGGGTACCAGGGCACCAGCTGTTTATTGTCACTTCATGGACTGTCTTTTCAAGAACCAGCCTGAGTCTGTCTTTGGGGAAACCCTGCGAGTTTTGCTTAAGAGATGAAGGAATATGGGAGGAAGCTTAAGGGGCTAAGTGCCAACCCCAGACGCAGAGGAGCAAGGAGCCAAGGTATTTAGAAGGGGCTGCGCCCTCTCTTCTTGCTGAAAGGCATCCACCATCTTGAGTCAGCTCACTAGTGTTAGTAATTTATTCATAAATCATGTCACTTGTAGAAACCAGCCATGGAGACTCCTTATTATGGAAAGTCATGGCCCTTGGGGGCGTGGGGACCAGTGGAGCCTCCACACTGGGGATCATCCAGGAGCTTGTGATAATGTGATTTCTCCCTTCCTTCCTCTGTCCTGCAGCAATGGAATGGCCGGGACACGGCCCTCATGGTCACCCGCGTGGTCAACCACAGACGCTTCTCGGCCACAGTCAGTGTGGCAGACACTGCCCAGAGGAGCGTGAGCAAGTACCGCTGTGTGATCCGCTCTGATGGTGGCTCTGGTGTGTCCAACTATGCCGAGCTGATTGTGAAAGGTGAGTGCTACCAGCCCGTGCCTCTCCCAGGTGGTGGATTTCATGGGTACCCCTTGGCCCCATCTTACCATGTTGGGAGAAGCTAAGGTTCCCCCTCTTTTCTCATCTGCTGCTCCTCCACCCATTCAGCAGAGTGAGACGCAATTTCCAATTCTCCCCACCCACACACAGCAAGAGAGGGGTGGAAGTTATTGTAAAATCATGCAATATCACATTGTTATTCAAAGTTGAGGCTTACCTGTAGGATTTGTATATGAAAGCTTCTGGAATATATAACACAGAAGACATATCCAAATTCAGCTCTGTCTTGCACTTAAAAGTTACAGTATAACAAGCATGTCAAATGTTAGTATAAATGTGTATTTTGCTGTCATTAAAAAGTATTTAATAATCATACATGTAAATGACTGTATCAGACTAGAAATTAAAACATCAAATTTTGACTAAAATCAAATTTCCTTTAACATAAATTTATGTTCAAAAAATTAAAAACACATAAAATGTTAACTGATTATTTTAAATATTTGATATGTTAATAAAAGCAACGTTAGCAGTGCTAAAAAAAAGTTACAGTGAACCAACGTCCTGTGTTTCGGTGGCATTCTGTTACAGTGTTCAGAGAGAACACTTGTTTCTGATGGAGATTTTAATTGAAAACTCGATTTAATGACAATGTTTTGGAAGGACTTTTGAAATAAGTAGCCCCCTCCCTCCCACCCCACTGGCTTTGATTCAGGTTTTTTCAGTTTTCTTCTTCTTGTTCACCTTGAGGTATCGTTGACGTGTTTTTCCATTAAAATGTGCATTGTTCCTGCTTCTTTCAGGGAGCTGGACACTCCATCCACTTTTGAAAGGCTGTGTAATCTTTGTTACAATGCTTAATTGTTGTATACTATTTCATCAAGTGAATCATCCTTTTAAAAAAAGTCTCCCTCTCTGGCCTCATTTAGGTAATTCCAGGTGTTTTTGTTTTTGTTTCATCTTTCCTTTGTGCATGCGACAATTAACACCTCAATTGAGTTCCTCAGAAGAGAACATTTTTATTCTGTTCAACCAGATTATCTCCTTGGATAAATTCCCTGGGGGTAGAGTTGGTAGGCCAAAGAATATGAGCATCTTTATGGATTTTTCTTTGTGTTGCAATATTGCTTTTGCAAAAAACAAAACAAAACAAAAAAACAACTGGTTTGACAGCTTACACTGGGAAACAGCAGTGTATGGATGTACTCATTTTCCAGTGTTATGTTCGCCGATTAAAATTTTAATGTAGCATAATTTAGTGAATGAAATAATGAAGCTGTTCATCTTAATGCTCGCTGAAGAATGACACCCAGTGCGTTTGAAGGTAAAACCATCGCTCCATCCCCTGGAAACCTCCTGAGTTGGTTTCCTTGATCAGAGCATGCTTTGGTGTGAAACCTTGACCTCTCTCTGCCTCCCCCATGTCATGGTACCCTTGTCTGGGCAAGATGGGACTGCAGCCTGGGATTCTCTTCTTATGCTGCTATTGTCCCAACTCCAGACGGAGACATGTGGCTGCCCGTTTGTCACTCATCAGGTCTCAGCCTGACTGTAATCATTCGTCGTCTCTGAGTCACTCTCCCCTGACCCCTACATTTTGATGGTCGCCTTCTATCACATCACCTTGTCTCTTTTTCACTCATCACATTTCCAAAGTATATGTTTTCTTAATTTTGTTTACTTGGCAATTTTCCGTCTCCCCCTTGAGGATATCAGCTCTGTGAAAAGAGGGGTGTCTTCTGTTTGGTTCCTGGTTCACAGTCAGTCCCCCCAGCTCAGTGGCGCGCCTGGCATGAGTGCTGAAACCCCCCAAGCCAGCTGAGGTTGCCCGCGCTCAACTGCTTTCACCTGCGCAGTCAGTCACTTCATAAGGTTTCACCTTAAAATATTTGTTGAATGGTGGGTAAGTAAAGGAATGCTTGGCCTCAGCAGGAATTCTTTTTGTCACCAGAGTGTTGTGGACACTTCAGCTGTAGATTCACAAACTGGGCGGTCACGGACAAAACTACTAACAGGAAAAAAAAATCATCTTTAAAAAATTTACATTGAGTGCCATTAATGTATAAAAGAGACCATCATTTTGATCGCATTAGGCTCGTATCTCGGCTTTTTGGTGCTGTAAGATTGATTTGTGTGTCACAGTGGCCTTGGCAGGTCTTTCGGGTGCTCGGTGAATATGTACTCGGTGAATATGTAATTTCCTGAGCTGTGCCCTCTGCAACTCTTCCTCTTTAATGGCGACCTCCCACACCGGAATGGGGGCCATCCGGGAGGGGGACTGTGTTTTCTCGTGTGCTCCATGGTCTACCCAGCACCGTGCACATGCCTGGTGCAGAGTTGGCAATGAGAGCAGAGGGTGAAGGACCATGGCGCTAGTGCAGGGTTCTGGACTTCCCACACGCAGACAAGTGGAACCAGAAAATGCCTCGTTTAGTCTTTCCTTGTGTCCCCAGGTGTGGAGGAGGAGGTGTGGGAAGCCAAATCCAGAGGTTTCTGGGGCAGAGGGGGTGATTTCCATGGTGAAGCATCCCTGCCTTTGTTTGGAGGGCTGGCTGGGGTTTCCTGGGACAGTGATTTATCCTTTGCTGGCTGTGTGTCCTGGGTCTGAGTTCAGCCTGGGGGGAGCCATGCAGTGACCACGTTTGTCCACATGACCCATGAGCCATTGCTGCTCTGTCCCCTCACCTGCAGCCCTCGCTGCTCTGTTTTAAGGGACAAGCTGGGTGGCCTCCTTCAGAGGCCCCTTCATGGTGGGCAGTGGTGGCTTGGTGCTCCTGGTAACCAGGACCCTTTATATTACACCTTATTGAAATCCTTTATTAAATATCATGTTTTTAGTGTCTGTTTTTTCCCCATTGCATTTTTTCCCCTTCTTACATTTAGATGGTGGTAAGCTGGAAGCTGGGCCCCTCGAATGTAGAAGTTCCTTCACATTTGCGGTCTCATTTAGTCCTGCCTGTGGCTTTGCACCTTGGTTTCATTTTAATTCGCCTTGTGGCTGGGAGAGCAGCCACGAGCAGGTGGAGAAACAGGGAGAGGTCCTCAGAGGCAGAGTGGGGGTGAACCAGCGGCTGGCTCAGGCTATTTTGGTCACATCTGGAGGGCCTGAGGATCATGGCCTTTTTGGCATCTGGGGTACTAACTTCCAGTTTCCTAAAGAAACACACACACACACACACACACACCCTAAAAAGCTGACGGTACCCAAGCCAAACAAGAAACTGAAAGGTACCGACACCCAGAAGCAGCAGCAAGCAGAGGAAGCCTGTCACCCTGGAGCGTGCGGCCAGGAACTTCCCTGAAGGCCCCAGGAACTTCCCTGAAGGCCCCAGAGCTCTGCGGGGCAAGTATCTTATGAAGAATGACTCACTTATGTCTTAGAGCCCCTTGCCACGGCTGAGCCAGACTGCTTAAATACATTAGTACTGAAGTATTTGCACTTGTTAAAAACAAACAAACAACAAAAAAGAGAAAAAATAGAAATCTGCCTTCTTTCCTGGTGGGGAGAAAATCTGATGAAACAAAACAAAACAAAACAAAACAAAATCTTCTCAAGGGCTAAGTGCTCTCCCAGGAGACAGGGCTGCTCCCCAGATTTAACTTCCCGTTCCTGGTTTACAAGTCACGCAGATTGTGTGGGCTGAGAGGGAGGGAGCAGATCCTGGGGCATCCCAGGAAGACAACCACCCCGGCCAGCGTTTTCCCCAGGTTTCCTCCGTTTAGTTCTAATTCAGAGACAGGGAAGGACTCTGGAGCCGGAATGCCCGGGTTGGAATCCTGGCCCCGTCTCATCGCAGCGCTGTTACCTCAAACTTCACCCTCTCCCAGCTTATCTGGGAGAGGGGCTATAGGATTACCTCCCTCACAGGGGTGTGTGTGTCCTGAGGATTACATGAGACAATGGATGTAGGGGTTCTTAGAACAGTGCTTGGCCCACTGACCTATAAGGTTTTGTTAAAGAAAATAAATGACTTGCCAGGATGAAAGGTGGTGAAGTCATGAATGGGTGGGTGCGGCAGGTCCCCTGACCCGGGTGCCATACCGATTTGATTGGTATCTACGTGGCCCTGGAGAAATCAGTTAAGGCCTCCTCTGCAGAGTGGGGACCAGCGCCTTCTCCCTATTCAGTCACGTGCTGAGCGTTCAGAAAGGAAGGGAGGAAATATAAAAGTAGGGGTCAATATGTGGGCTTGAGAACATTTGAGTCATGGGGTTCCCCACTAGGTCAGACTCCCCGGGTTCCCTCCTGTATCCACCACTGGTGAGCCAGGAATCTGGGACAAAAGAAAAGGTGGTTCTGCTTGTGCTCATCCACCTCACCACCTGGCATCATTCATTCAGAACTGGGGCCGTGCTGGGGTTGAGAGGTCATAGGCCCCTCAGTGCCCAGGAGTGCCAGGGGCTGGAGGCCCCTCTGATGGCTTTGGCAGCAGACGCTTGTGCTGGGCCAAGCTATGGAGGGTGGAGGTCCAGGCTGGGTCTCTGTCTTTCCCTGAACAGGTGTGTCTATGGCTGTCTGGCTTGTGGCTCGTGTGTTAGCCGGGAATTGTGAGCATTAGTGCCTCGGAAGATGACACCTAATTTGAGTGTAGGTAATACCAAATTCTCGGGGCGACACACCAGATCAAAATGAAAGCAAATTGAAATTACTTAATTCTGAAGAGCTGTTTATTGAGTTGTGATAATGTGCCTGGTGTACATTAGATTACTCTATAATTGAGGTTTTGCTCATTTGACAATCTGGCCCCTCAACCTACCTATTCCAGACCAGTGCTCATAAATGCACTAATTCTCTCTCTATTTCTAGGTTTCCCAGTGTCTCTGATTTCAAGGTGTTTTAACTTATTCCAAGGGCGTAGATCTCTTCAACCAAACTTATGCAGATGTGATCCTGATGAAAATTTTCTAACACACAAAAAATTTGTTGGTGGAAGTGATTTTTAAATTTGTCTTCTAGTTCCATTTAACAACCTACCATGGGCTCAAAACCTTCCTGTCAATATACAGATTAGTGCCCGGAAGAAATCCAGTACTGGTGCTGAGAGTCAGATGTTCTC
Source organism: Vicugna pacos (assembly GCF_048564905.1). Lineage (NCBI taxonomy): Eukaryota > Metazoa > Chordata > Mammalia > Artiodactyla > Camelidae > Vicugna > Vicugna pacos. The sequence goes on along the minus strand of NC_133005.1, from coordinate 31,931,582 downwards.
ATTTAAGTACTGACATGACTTTCCATCAAGGCAGCTGGGTAGGGTCGAGAGTAGGGATTTTGGATGTAAACATCTTGAGTTTTGATCTCGATCCTGGCCCCAGTTGTCTGTGTCTTCAGGCAGTGCATGTATTTGCCTCAGTTTCCTCATCTGTTCAATGGGGGTAAATACATTTAATTGGACTTTTATGAGAGGGAGACATTAGATGTATAGCTCCTAATACCCAGTTAAATCTGTAACTCAGTAATCATATTTTACTATTATTAAGGGGTACGGACCAAATAAATGGTCCGTTTTCCTTTTTCGGCTTAAAGGAATGATAACCTGGACTATGGAGATTTAAATTTAGTCATCTTAAGTTCTCTTTCCTCTAGAATGGGACTGAGGTCATCAATTGCAGCCCATTGGCCAAGTCAGTTGCAGAAATGCTTTACTTCTGTGACACTGCGTTTTTCTTTTTCTTTTACCATTTTGTTTTAGTACTTAAACTCCTCTTGAAGTTGTACTGGATTTTAACGTGTTCAGCCTGCATTCTGAGATGGCGATGGCGGGCAGGTGCGACTGTCCTGTTCTAGGGCACATGCTGCACAGCCGACCATTGTCCTTACATGGCTCATTTTGTTCACGTCTCTAGTCTGGCTCCGGTAGGCCTGTGAGTTTATAGCCTCTGGTTTAAAGATTGCATGGCTGGAGTAGCTGACTTGTTCTTGTATTCATTTGTTTAAGAGTTCGTTGAGCCCCAGCTGTGTGTCAGGAAGCGTCGTATGCTCTCAGTCTGGCGGAAGAATCGTGTAATCCTATGATGCATGGCCATTTAGTTGTGTTGGGCACTTACTATACTATCTTACTAATTCTATCAATAACCCCATGCTACAGGGGTTGTTAGCATCTCCCTTTTACAAATGAGGGCATGGAGGATCAGAGTGGCTAGGTAATTATTCCAAGGCCACACAGCTTACACACGGCAGAGCTAGGTTTCAAACCCAGACCTGCCTGTGCTTCAGCTCATGCTCTTCCTTCTATACCACATTTGTTGCAAAACCCAATATGGTGGTGTCTGTAATCAGGTGTGAAATGGGGAAACACAGAGGATGGAACAACTAATGCAGTTTGGGAAAGTCTTGGAAGAGGTCTTAGAGTTCCATTGGAGCTCTGTCCTGTGGCCTGACAGGCTCATGAGCAAGGACACCCTGACTCCTAATTTTGAGACGTGAGTGGGTGACATGTTTAAGCCTGGAACTGTAGGCAGGGAGGGGGGCATTTGTAGAGGTATTTTTGTTTTGTTTTGTTTTGTTTTGTTTACAGAATAGGAGTTGTAACTTTATTCTGTAGGAGTCAGGGCCTCTGATGGGCCCTCCCCCATCCATGGTCCATGGACAGTGGTACACACACACTCCTGAGTCTGGACCTCTGCATCCATCTATTCTTCTCCCCAGTCCTGCCAGTGCCCAGTGGAAAACCATTGCTAGGCAGTGGCTTTGGCTAGAAGCAGCGCCTGTGTTTGGAAGAGGAGTGAAGATGAGAGGCACATAGGATAGGGACCCTCTAGAAGCAGACTTGGCAAAGATTTGAGTGTAATAAGTTTATTTGGGATTTAGAGAGGTGAGACAGGGAAGAAAGGACAGTCGATAAAAGGGACATTTTCAAGTGACTACTGCGGGCATCTGGAGCTCAGTCCTAACTGCAGAACTCTGAGACTCAGTGCAGACTCCTGCGGCCTGAGGGAGTTGGGTTATTTGTACCCTGACTCCTACCAGTCATTGGTGGAGGAGTTAATTTCCTGACACTTCTGGCCTGTTGCTCGGGATGGAGGGGGCCTTCCCGGAACTCGGATGAAGGCCAAAGCCTTGGAGATTCAGACAACTAGAAGTTGGTCTGCACTCACTGAAATAGTAAGGCCTGAGAGATGGAAGTGGGGGTACAACGGCTTCCGGTACAGGAACCCTGCAGCGTCTTCGGCCTTCCGAGACGACCAGGCCACGGGCCCCCATCTCTTCAGTGAGAGCAGCCAGGGAGGACAGCGGCGCGCTGGGAGAAGAGGCAGAGCCAGTGAGCACTCTGAACATTCAGCTGGGACAGCCCCTGGAGCTCCGTGAAGGCTGTCGTGAGAGCTGGACTCGGAGCACCGGTGTTTGTTCTCTGCAGGCCTTCCGAAGCAGAGAGGGGCTGGGGGCTCTGTGGCTCAGTGGTCAGAAAGCAGGCATGGGGTCAAAGAGCCTGGGCTGGAGTCTGGCCTCTGCCCTCCAGACTCCACTTCCTAAGTCTGCCTAGACCATCACCACTGTCCACCACCTCTCCTGTCAGTGCCCTAGGCCAGGAGGTGGCAAACTGCTCCTGCACAGGGCAGGACAGTCGGCGGCGTCGGCTTTGTGGGCCATCCCGTCTCTGGTGCAACCATTCAGCCCTGCTGTTGTAGACGAAGTAAAAGCAGTCCTAGACAACATGTAAGTGAATGAGGGAGGCTGTGTGGCAGTAAAACTTTATCTATAGAAACAGGCACAGAGCTGGATTTGACTCCTGGGACACAGTGTGCTGATCACTGCACGGGACCAAACCCCCTTCCTTTGCAGTTGGATGACTTTGCCAGCTTCCTCCCTGCCCCGCTCTTGCACCACTGACATCTCTTGAAAACAAATTAAATCATGGTGTTTCCTTAAAACCCTCCAAGAGTTTCTTAGCCTCAGAGTAAAACCCAAACTTCTTGACATGGTCTCTAGACCTGGCCCCTCTCTGTGTCTGACTCTGACCTCCCTCACCCCTGTTTGTCCTCTAATTCTCTTCTAGAGCCACACTAGTCTGTTTCCTCTTCCTCAAACCATAGCCACTTAAGTCTGACCTTAGGACCTTTGTACTTGCTCTTCTCTCTTTGCCCGAAATGCTTTTCTTCCCTATGATTATGTGGCTCATTTGCTTTGTTCACTCTGGTCTCCGCTCAGACATCGGCTTCTTGGAGAGCCTCCCCCGACCACGCTGCCTCTTGTATCTCTGTGCCATTGTCTCAGGCTCTGGTGTTTTCCGAGCTCTTACCACGGCCCGTCATTGCTATTCACATCTGTGTGTTACACACACTCCTGAAGGAAGACACTTTGTAGGTCTTGCTTCCTGATGGCTCCAGGACACCAGCACAGTACCCAGCATACAGGAGGTGCTCAAACATTGTTACATCCAGCGGGGCATTCTCAGAGCCTTCCTTCACAAGTACGCCAGGGGCGTTTCTGACTCCTCACATTCCTTCCTTTCCCAAGCTTCTCATTACTGTTTGAACTCCAGGTTTTCCTCCTACCCCTGAGGATGTTTTATATCCTTTATGGGTGCCTCTTTTAAAAAAAAAATCTTTTCCTTTAAAAATTTTGCCCCTTTATTCTTTTTTGCTAGTTATGGAAGCTGTAAGCTTTGTATTTCCCCATGTTCTTCCTATGGCCTTCCTTTGCCTTCTTTGGTTGCAATTTCGGGGCCTCAGGGTCTCAGTTGACCAGCCAGCATCATGCTACTTATCCAGTCTTCCATGTGGCCATGATGATGGTCATTTTAGAAACTTCTGGGCTTTCCTCAATGGCTGTCAGGGAAGGCTTGCCTTGAGGTGAGCCCTCCGTATTCCTCCCGAGTCCTGCCTCCTGGTGTGTCCCTGCTTCAGCCTGTGTCTGCAAGTTCAACACATGTTTACGTCAGACTTACCTGCTTCCTCCCTCCACTCCATATCTGACCCTAGTTTTCTTGGAAGATTTCAGAGAAACCTTAGTGTCTTCATCTTCTCTGCAGGCTCCATTCTCTGTAGGAAAATATCCTGATCCTCTTATTTTTTGTCTTTCTTTAGTTGTAACTTTTATCAATTTTTTTTTAACCATGACTGCTATTGGCAAGCACCTATACATTGCAAATCATAAGTCTTGGAGGTTCAAATCCTGGTCCTGCCCTGTGTTAGCTGTGTGTTAGGAATGGCATTTCATGACTGTCTAAATTATGAGATGGAGTAATAGTACAGCTTTTCTAGATTTGGGAGAGGGGTCGTGCATGTGTTCATCCTTTGTGAACTGTCCCTATATTTATGTTTGTCTTCATCAGTCTGCTTCATCCCCGCCTTTGCCAGCTGCCTGGTTTTTGCCCCTGACTCCCTCACTCTTGGATAACGTCCACTGTTAGCTTTCTGTGGGAAGAGAAAAATGACAGATGGAAGGAAAGTAGGAAACTTAACTTGAACATATGTGTGTGTGGGGAGGAGGCGAACTGGAAGATATCTATGTATATTGTACTCTTTATGGGCACAAAGACTAACTTATTTTTTTTAAAAAAAAGCGTAAATGTGGATAAATAAAACCTGACAAGTATTGGTTTCCTTGAATTATTTTGACTACTTCATCAGCTGCATGCTGATGGGTTGCATTAACACTTTTAACGCATTTGGAAATTAAATCAAACGGCAACTGCATTAAACCCTCATTCACTTGGAACATTACCCTCCTGTGTTCAAATGGAGGAATTATCTGGGGTATGGAATGAGCTGCAAGGACTGTGTGTTAGTGAGCTAACATTTGTGGACCATTTGTTGTGTGCTAGACACTGCCCTGAATGTTTCAATGAGGTTCTACTTAATCCTCACCTGCTCCCTTGTTTCAGATGAGGATGCTGAAGCCTGATTACCCAGCCTACTTAGAGTCTCAGAGCCCACGATCTGTCATAGACCTGCTGTAATTAAGACTTTTTTCTGAGCCTCCCAATGCTAATTTTCCATAATGTTCTCTTCTGTGGCAAATCTACATATAATATTGTTTCTGAGGACCAACGTTTCGGGCTCAGATTCAGATAAAGCTTGGGTTCCAGATCTGGAAGAGATGCTCCAGATCATTGCTTCTGTCCCCTTACTGGTGTCTGGTTTGCCTCTGAGGGGTTATAGCCTCTACCTAGATGAGTGGTTCTTAACCGAGGCTGATTTCATCTCCCAGGAGACACTTGGCAATGTCCTGAGACATTTTAATTGTCACACCTGGAAGGGGAGTATGGACATCTAGTGGGCAGAGGCCAGAGATGCTGCCAAATTTGTATGATGCACCAGATAGCCTTCCCAACAAAGATGATTCAGCCCCAAAGGCCAGTTGTGCTGAGGGCGAGAAGCTCTGACCCAGACCCCTCCCCATGGGGAGGCTGCTTGACGCCTCATACTGTGGTATTCGTCTGCGGTGTTGTAGGCTGCTGGCCGGGTGGGGCGTGAGACGAGGGAGAGAGAAGGCAGAGCTGGTCACGTGAGTGTGAAGAAGTACTTCAGCTCTTCTGAGCCCCAGTCTCTCTAAAACATTGACGTTTGATTTCTGGTTTATTCTGATATGGGGAGTGAGATAGGATGTCCAGGTGAACAGCCCACACCAGCCCAGCTGGCCCTGGGAGCTGTCACTGTGCCCACACTCCCCCAGCATGCCCCCTCTTCAGCCCATCAGTCGTCTACCTGCTGATGGAGCCCAGTGACTCCAAATGGGGATGGGTGGGATCGGGGAGGGGTGGACGAAACTCCTGTACACTTCAAAAGCAAACGTAACCACTCACCTAGAGATGATCCTCATGAAGAAATTGTAGCAACACGTTTAAACATTTAAAAAGCAAAGGTGGAGACTTGGCAGGAGGCAGAGGCTAAAAAGCAGTAACTCAGCAATTGCAGTGGGTGGACAGCGGGTTTCTGATGTAATCAGTGGGGTTCCTTATGCCTACCCTGCATTGTTTTTAAACTCCTCACTTGTGTCCCCTGCCCATGATGTGCTGGCACCCCAATCCAGGGAACGCAGAGCCGGTGCTCAGATGAGGTTTATCTCAGAAGGGAGGAGGCCTCTGTTTTGCTGCTAATCAAATCTGAACAACCATTTCTTGGGCCTCCGCGTCCCTATTTATCAAAAGAGCGGGTCTGTTCTACCGGTGGGTTTCAAACGCATTCCCCCCTTAAAGAGTAGCATGCCTTCCTAAAATAGGATGAAAAACAAGTGATGCGGCTCCGCAGAATCACGGGGCTCCTGGAATAGTATAAAATTTTAGTTTCCCCACCACCTGGGCAGGTGGATTTCTTTGCTGCTTTAAAGGGTGTTGTTTGTTTTTAAAATTCATCTCATCCTCCTCCTTTTTGATGCTTTCCTGGACCCAGGTAGAAAACGTAGCTAGGATTTGGCCTCTTCTCTTCTAAATGAGATGTGCCTGTTCTAGCTTTTCATTATTAATCAGAGGAGCAGGCCTGTTGCTTTAGATGCGTATCCAGAGGCAGATGTGACCAGCTTGCAGCTCAGTAAATGGAGCTCTTCCTCTCTGATGGAACAGTTTTTGGCAGAGTGGCTGGTCGTCTGTTCTCCGGGAGGGAAAGCCTCCTGTTTGAGTCAATCGGCAGCAAAATGTGCTCCGTGGTTTGCTCTTCTAATCCCTCACACACGTGAGTGGGGAACTGCTGGGCCCTCATGAGACAGGAGTGTGGTTAGCAGCGTCTCTGCGAGCAGTTGAAGGTGCTCTTCCTTAGCGGAGACGGCGAGGCAGGCGGGACTGGGTTTGACTCCTTGCTCTGCCCAGTTTTTGCTGTTGGATTAAACTCCACAAGTAACGGGGCCTCAGTGTCTCCATCTAGAAGAGGGACAGAATGATATTACTTGACTTACATTTTCTTAGGCTCAGTGAAATCAAGTGTGGAAATTACAGAGAGCAGGGCCTCCTCTCTACTAGCTGGGCAAGTGCAGAGACTCATGTGGTGGTGTTTTATTCTTTGTACCGTTTATTTCTCCTCCTGGGTGGGCAGGAAGGATACAATTCCCAGACTCCTGCCTCCAGATGAGGCCAGAGGACTATGTGCTGAAGTGATACATGCCTCTTCCAGGCCAGACCTGTAAAAACCCTCCGCCGTGCGAGCCTCATCGCTTCCGCTCCTGCTGTGACATTGGAGACCGCGAGGTGAGGCAGGTAGCATCTCCAGACAGCAGCCTGGGTCCCTGAATGGGATGTGGAGCCCAGCACCTCCCCACCCTGTGGCCTCACTGGGCTGTGACATGAGTGAGCAGCAGCTGAACCAACCGTGACTACTCCAGCTCCTGTTGAGGGAGCCTCGGTCCTTCCTGCCTTGACGGCTTTGAGACCTCATTCTGAGGTATCTACCTGTGTGGTGGGCAGACACGCATAGCATGCAGACCATGCCGTAATGCCCACTTGGCACTTAGTGGGGTCCTGACAGTGATTGGATGGGGTTTGCTGAGTCTCCCCTCCCAGCAAGGGGAGTTAGCTCGTTCTCTCTGCCTGCTGCCATCGGGACTGACTCATCAGTAGGCTGTTCCTTCTCTCTGGGCGTTGCTGCCACACGCACACAGTACTCACCTCTGTGGCTTTTATCGGTGGTGGTGGGGTGGTCACTGAGCTGACCACCCCTTTTGCCCTTGGCTTTTCTTCCCCTAGGTAGGTTAACGCAGCCCATTAGGTGACCTAGCCAGCTTGCAGGCCTAGGGACGAGGGTGACACTTCCAGCCATCTTCTCATGTCTCTGCTGAATCTTGGGCTTTGTTGATTTTATTCCCTGACTTCTGCAAGAAGCAGACGTGAAGGAAACTGCAGGATACCCACTTCCAGGCCTTGACCCACACCTGGAAGTTTACTGAGTATGGATGCAAGGGGCCTCACTTGTATGGCCTAATCCCCAAGCCACCGCCTTTCCCACCCTGCCTTATCCAGCCATGACTCCGGGACTCCTGATTGACTTCTGGTCCGGGATACCGTCAGTGGGCTGCTGCACCATTTCCAGAAGCCACTAAGAAGCAGCTCCTAGAAACACCAGTAGCCATTGTCTTTGACAGAGGGCCCATGACGGGTATTCCCGAGGCTGGGTCTCAGAAGAGTTCCCCTAATCCCAAATTTATCTGCAACCTGTGTGCTAACAGAAGCCACCCTTCCCTGTGGGATTTGGGTAGAATGAGCCCTCTTTCAAATTTCTGCATATTCCTAAGGCCTCATATTATGGTAACGTCTGCCCCTTCAGTTTCCATTCCCACTGGCTCTCAGTGTCAATTATCTCTCCCTCCTCACAGCTTCTCTTTGCTCCACAGCATCCAGATTTGGAACTCAGTCCCCTTCCCTTAGTTTTCCTTCATCCTTTCCCTGACACACACATGTACACATTCTTTGCACTGTGGTACTTTTGAGGATCTAGGGCAAGGGAAGGGGGTCACACCACAGAATTGCAGATGCCCCCAAATGGAGTACGAGGGGTGCCTGCTCTGGCACGTGCTCTGGCCACCCCGTTAGGAAGTCCTTGGTGGCTGCTGCCTTCTCTGAAGGCTCTGGCTTCCTGCCATGTTGCCCTGGGGCCTCCCCTCCCCTCTCTTGCTTCCTTGGAAGCTCTGAGGCAGCGCAGTCTGGTAGCAGACAGTTCCCTGGGACCTGTTTGCACTACTCATTTCTGCCAGTCTCACTTGCCAGTTATTCCCCGCCACCACTAGCTTTGGATTAATTCCCTCTGGCAGATGCGTGGCTCTTCCTTGGCCTTTCTTTTGCATCTCAGGAGTTAGCCCTGTTTCACTGCCAGAGCGGATCCCACCCTTGACTTGGTCCTCGACACTTATCTGGGTCTGGAGGTCCCTGCAGGCCACAGCCCTGCCCACACCTCACTCCTGTCCTGCCTTACTGACATCAAAGGCAGGAGGCCCAGCAGGGGCTGCTCTGAACTTGAGGATGTAGATGGGGAACCAGTGGCAGGGCGGACCCTCTCATCATGGAGTGGTAGCAACCCAGCTCTTACTGAATGCAGCCCTGGAGGGAGGTGTTGGCATGTGTCCCTGGGATCCCCAGGCATGGAGCTGCTGCTTTGCAGCCACATCTGACATCTTGAGTGGTGGGCCTGGGGCTCTGTCTCCTCCGCATTTCCTGCGCTGCTGGCTCCTCTTTGACATTATTCTCATACATGCTCATGGGGACTGTTGGGGGGCAAGTCATGGGCTGACAGCTCCGGATCCACACCTTCTAGTTTACCAACCTCCAGAGGAAGAGTTTACTTCTCTCCGTTTCAGAACATCAGTCCCAGGGAAGGAATTTGGTCGTCCTTGTCTGGGTTGAGTATCCAAGGCTGAACCAGGGATTCTACCCAATGGCATGTGGAAGGCTCATGTGCCCAACTGCCAGAGCTCTGTGCCCAACCCTGTGGCCACCGAGGCACAGAGTGTGAAGAGTCCAGGTCCTGCAGGAAGATGCAGAGTGGGGCAGCAGCCCTTCCCCTAAAGAGGAATTCTGGACAGACAGGGACCAGATGGGCACAGGCCAGGCTCCCCTGCTGTATGCCCTGCCCTGCTGGGCTTTCTACTGTGGAGGGCAAGGAGTTAACCACATGAAGACTTAGGGCTGTTGGTAGGTTGTGGTTCAACAGTCTGAGCCCCCTGGTTTCAATCTTAAATAACCATGATGTACATACATTTTTTGGTCTGTTTTAATGAATTTCACACAAGGCCACTTTAGAACCAGAAGTGTTCAGAACTCAGCTGTGTATCTGCACCTGTACTTCCCGACGTCTTTTCTCTCAATTCCCCATCATCCTTTCTCCTCTGGTCAGTGTCTGCCCAGCCCCACCCCGCCCATTATCCTCTCTTGCCACCTTTGCTGTGCATCCAGAAAGTCACAGATGAACACCTCAGCTCCTCCTTCCCTGCTGGGCAGTGTCCTTGGTAGGATATCTCCTCTTGGAAAACATGTCCCTCTCCCCCTTCCCTGCCCTCTTCTCTCCCAGTCTGTCCTCCCTTCCTGCTCACTCCCCCTGACTCCCATACTCTCCATCTCTCTCTTCTGTTACTTATTACATGCCAGTGTTTTGGGTCACAGAAGCCTTGCCCACACCAGTGGGGTTGTTGGCAGTGGCTCCCTGATTCTGGTGCCTGGGGGACAGGGTAGAGCTGTACCAATGTGTGGCATTAGCATCTTCCTCCAAGCACGCTCTAATCAAGGACAGCAGGCAGGTAGCACTGTTTGCGGCCTGGCTAAATCACTGTTAGAAAGATGCACCTGCACAGTGCTGTCTCCAAATGCCCCTATTAATTGATTGATCAGCAAGGCAAATATTCACTAAATACCTCCCATCTTCTGGGAATCGTCTAGACATAGGGATACACCAAAAAGGCATATGGGGACAGGGCTTCTCTTATCCTAAAATGTACATTCTAGTGGAGGGGGAAAAAAAGGGGGAAATGAGTTAACAAGTGAGATCATTTCAGAGAGCAGTAAGAATGTGGTCAGGACTGCTGGTATGCATCCCTGTGGCCCCAAAGCAAGCCACAGGATGACTTGAATTTAAACTCCAGCTCTGTCCCTCGCCAGCTCTGTGACCTCGGTGTGCCCCTGTGCTTCTGCAAGCCTGTTGTACCATCTACAAAGTGAGCACGATGAGGCTGATCTCTTACGATTTGTGAGTGTGGCCAGAAGTGAGACAGTGTGGCTGGAATAGTAGCTGGCTGCTCTGTACCCGCAGGGCTGACACGCCACCTCCCGGCCCAACCCCACAAGGTGGGGTGAATGCAGTTGTTGGGGGTACTACAGCTTGCCACCCCCAAGGCCGCTAAATGGTTCAAATTCAGTCCAATGTTGAATCCAATGTTGCCTTAAATTCTTAGGGCTGCTGTAACAGGTGACTGCAAACTGGGTGGCTTAAAATAACAGGAATCGACTCTCTCACAGTTCTGGAGGCAGAAGTCCAGAGTCAGTGTGCTGGGGGGGTTGGTTCCTTCCGGAGGCTGCGGGGGAGAATCTGTCCGAGGCTTCTGGCGGCTGCTGGCGATCCTTGGTGTAGATGCGTTGGCTCCAGTCTCTGCGTTGGCTTGTAGACGCGTTGCTCCAGTCTCTGCCTCCGTCATTACGTGGCCTCCTTGTCTGTGTGTGTTTGTCTCTGTGTCTGAATGTCCCTCTTCTTGTAAGGACACCAGTCAGTGCATGAGGACCCACCCTAATCCAGTATGACACTCATCGCAGCTTGATTACATCTGCATAGACCCTGTTTCCATATAGGTCCATGTTCACAGGTACCTGGGGGTTAGGACTTCGACATGTCTTCCTGGGGGACACAGTGGGACCACTGGCACCTTTATATGTTTTATAGATATGAAATCTCTCATCCAGCTCCTCCCGAATTATTCTTGTGTGTCTTTGCTGCTGTGGAATTCAAACACCCTCTTTTCTGATGAAGCAAGTATGTCTTCCCAGTGTGTCTTCCTGGCCCAGACCCCCCAGGAGGTGAGAGCAGACAAGAGAGGGGTAAGGCTGTGGCTGAGAGGCGTGGGCTGGTTCTTTACCTCCCTTGTTCCATCTCTCAGGGTCTGTCCCACTTTTCCTCTTGGACGTCTTTCTATGCCCTGCTGTCAGGCCCATGCCTGCGCCCTCCCATATCCAGTGGCTCCATTGCCTAGAGAAGGAGGCTCTCTCCCCAGGCTGGACCCAGTGCCTGTCCAGCCACAGCTTTCACAACCCTCTTCCTGAACCACACCACAGATCTTAGTCCCCCTCCTGGCTAGTGACATCAACACTCCCATGACCCACCAGGGTGCCTGGATCCTGGCCTTGCTCTTCTGCCCTGCCTACCCTTGTCATCTAAGGGGGCCTCTCTAAACAGCACATCTTTTCAGCAAATGTGTCAAGTTCATTAGACTAGGAGTTCCACGAGGATGGGTCTTTGTTTGCTCACCAAGTGTCCCTAGGGCTTGGCCCGCTGTAGGCACTCAGTGGCCACTTATTGCATAAAACCTCAATAGCTCTCTATTACTTAATGCCTCTTTGGAAGAATGAGAAAAAGCCCTTTTCAGTCTGTTCACTTCCAGACCTTTATACTGTACCCAGGCTGGAAACCAGCCAAAATTACTGTAGTCAGCCTCTATGCTTAGCACATACTGTTCCCTTTTCCTGGAATATCCTTTCCCACTGTGTCAGCCCTTTCATAGCTCAGCCCAAGTGTTTCCCCATCCAGTGAAGCCTTTCCTGGCAACTTTTCCACCACTGAAAGTTAGGTTAGGTGCTCCCAAATCTCTACCCACCTAACAGGAACCCAGTTAGACTGTAATGTCTTTGAAGTCAAGGGCTGTGCCCTATTCATCTCTTTATTTCAAGATGGCTATGTTTAGGAAGAATTCTGTTAGTGACTGCTTGCATAAAATCAGGTAGTTCTTTAACATGTACAAAATGATGAAGAGCCCCCAATAACATGTACCTGTTACAATTTCCATTTTCTAGGTGAGGCATCAGAGGCTCAGAGAGCCTCAGTGACCTGGATAAGAACACACAGCTTGAGTAGAGTAGGTGGGATGAGGGGTCCCAAGTTCTCTTGGGAGAAGCACAGACTCAGGCACACAGAAGAGGCAGATGCTAGGGTGTGAGTGGCCCACCCAGAGACACACGGAGCACCAAGGGAGGCCCAGCTCCTGGCCGCGCCCGTGTGGAGGCGGTGGGCTCCGGGACCTGCAGCGCTGCCCTCATGGTGATTCTCAGACTTCTGTTCTAATTGCTCTTTTCAAGTGTTGTTCTTGCAGTTCAACGTGTGGGGGATATAGTGTTTGTAGCAACTGCTAATGACAGGGCTCCTGAAAAAGACTGCCTATTTTTGGAGTTAAGCTTCATCCTAAAAGAAATAAAAATAAACACTGAGAGTTTTTTTTTTAAAGAAAAATATGTTAAAAAAAAAAGAAAGTCAATACCATCTCAGCCTGCTCTCTTTCCTAGTGTGAGTGGAGCAGGAATTCAATCTAGGAGGTCAGGGGGCCTGGGTTTGAGTCCTGGCCCTGCCATGAGCTCACTTTTCTCTGGGATCCGCCTTCTCCGATTCCTGCTGGTCCCGAGGACAGCTACAGGGTCAGACCTGACCTGGCTGGGCTGCGGCTTCTTTCCTCTCCTCCAGTCACAGCTGGCCCCATCACAGTTCTTAGACTGGTCTGGACCAGCCAAGAGGGGTTAAGCTTTCCCAGGGCCACTGCCACGTAGCAACTCCCAAATTCTGCCTCATCTGCCTTAACCTTATTTGAGCATCAGCGAATCATCAGCAAAATGCCACTGCTACTAATGCTAATAATACTAACGTTGATCGTATCTGGCGTGTTCTGAGAGATCCCTGTGTGCCAAGCCCTCGCTAAGCACCTCTGGAAGATCATGTTATTCTTCACATGTTTACTTTTCCTGGTCCCACCCATGGGCAGAATGCACTTCCTGATCGGCTTTGTCAGAGCCTCATTGACTTTGAGCTTGGCTCTGTGGCTTGATTTGACCAAGAGAATGTGGACGGAAGGAGCAGTGGGCCAGTTCTAAGAAGAGGTACCGCGTGTTTCTGGCCCTCTTCTGCATGTCACCATCTGTCATTAGAACCTGCCACAGGCAGCACCTCCTCCTTCAGCCTCATTCCTGGGATGAGGAACATAAGGGGCATATTTGAACCTAACTTGGAGCCAAGCCACATTGACCCACAGGCCTGAGAGCAAGAAACAAGCACTGTGCACATCTTTAAGATTCATAGATGTTTGTTACTGCAGCAAAAGCTCACTAATGCAGCACTTTTAAAGGATGATCTTGGATAAGTCTCACACCAAATCCTCCAACATAGATGTGTCCGTACTTCATTTTATGCATGTGGTTGGACTAGAGCTTTTCCTTCTAGGGTCCTACCGAGCTCTGATCTTCTGTAATCCTAAGCTTTGGGATCTGACAGCATCAGCTCTTTATTCCAACTGTGGTCAGTGGTCCTTGAAGAACAGCATGACTGTACTGGGTGTGGATGTGAAGGGTATACTGAGAGACACTCTGAAGGCAAGAAGGGACTGCCTCTCTTGGGTTCCTGCTCGTGTTTGGCAGAGCTTAGAGTGGTCCTTTACACCCGAGAGAGGAACTGGCTTCTGGAAGGCGCCTGGCAGAATTGGAGTCAGCAGTGCTCCCCAGGACTTACCATTGTCCCAGCGGTCCACGGAGATCCCAGTTCCAGAGTCCTTTGGCTCAGTTAGAGTGATGGTCTGCCCAGAGATATGGGGCCTGCTTGGCCATGTGTAGAGCTAAGATTCTTTTGGGCCCCGGCGGTTATATGCAGGGCAGGTAAAAGCGGGCCAAGGCAGCAAAGGGCTCATTAAGGGAAATATATCTCTGACACAGTGTTCTTGAGGCCTTATGTCTGGGTGGGAAACTTAGCTTCAGGGTCTCCAGCCAGAACTCCTGAGCCATCTCTGGAACTGCGTAAAGGACCTCCCTGCCACAGGCAATACCTATTATCTCTATGGCCTTCTGCCTACATTGTCCCAGTCCCCAGCCGAGACCTGGATCTCTGCTTCCAGCAAGTTCGTGGAGGTGCTTCTCCCCAGCTGGGGGTCTTGCTGTGTCGGGAGTCCAGAGGACCAATGTGCAGAAGAAAGAATGCCATTTCCTATGAAGTGAAGGCATGTGTGTTGACAAGCCCAGAGGTTCTCCTTGGAAGTCTGTAGCCTCCAATGGCTGCAAGGGCAGAGGATGGAGTGACTGCAAAAGCATTCTATTGATTGCAAGAAGGAACTGAAGTGAGGGTTCATAACACCTTTTGGAAGGCAGGCAGCCCATGGCTCTGGTGAGGTGCTAATGAGCTCCCCAGCCAGCTGCAGCTCGACCTGCATCTTCCTGGCAAAAGACCCAGGGCTGGCGTCGAAGAGGGCATCAGCGAGAGTGAGTGATGAGCTGATTAATGCAGAGCAGCTTCCTGGGCTCAGACCAGCTCCTCTCCCTCAGTCTTTTGTTTCTTTTTTCTTTTATCTCCGCAAGGTAAAGCAAAGAGCCAAGCCTGCACTGGGAACTCCTCCCTGCTTGTATAAATGAGCTAGTCTTTCAGAAGAGAGTGGATCCTTCTTTTCTAAAGGGACGTTAAGCCCAAGGATTTGCCTCATTCCCTCTCCCCGTGATCCTCGCCACCCTCCTGGCTTCCCAAGGCTGAGTCATCCATGTGGATGTCAAGATGTGCACGTCATCTGGAGGGCAGGTGGCTAAACCATGTACCTGGGGAGGTCATTGTTTGAAAGCAGGCATGTGCCAGCATATTGAGTGGACGCCTTACCTCTACATGAGGCTGCAGCATTGTGTTTTCATGCTGAGAAGACTTCTCAAGAGGTCGGCTTTTCTATTTATCCATCCTAAGATTGGTGCCTTGTCTCCTGTGCTGCCTGTGTGTGCTAAAGTGTGTCCCCAGGATAGAGGCAGCAAGATGCAGAGCAGGAGAGGGATTCAGGGATCTTTTCCAACTTATTAAAATATGAGCATTTGCATTCCCTTGTTTCTCCTTGGGTTTAAAAAGATCACTATATTTTTCTTGCTTTTGAATGATATGCTTTACTAGTACACATTTAAATTCTGGACTTTGAATCAGATATCTCAGCCATGAGGCCCTGAGCATCAGCCTTTCAAGGAAAGGAAACCTGAGTTTTAATCTTAACTCTACCACCAACAGCACCACTGCCAAGAAACTTGTCAAGTCCCTGAACTTTAAACTGCATGGTCGTTCATCCTCCAGTGCCTTTGCCTCTGCCGTTCTCTGTGCTCCATGCCTCTTCTCCTTTTCCTCATGCTGTCATCTTTCAAAACGCAGTTTAAATGTCACTTTCTCTGTAAGGAATTCTTCAGCTTCCCCAGACAGGTGTGAACATTGTCTCTTCTTAGCTTTTTTGAACCTACAGCTATTGGAAATATTGGTTGGTTGGTTGGTTAATTCATTTACTCAAATATTTATTGAATGGCTACTGTATGCCCAGGCACTGCTGTAGACACCAGGGATGTACAGGGGTTGCTCAGAGTGACAGAAAGTGTGTATTGTAGGCCAGCACTGTCCAGTAGAACTTTCTGTGATAATGGGGCTGTTCTGTATCTGTGTTGCCTGCTCTCTGTGGCTCAGTAGCCATGTGAGTCTGTCAAGCCCTTGAAATGTGTCTACTGTGACTGAGGAACTGAATTTAAAATTTTTCTTCAGTTCAACTTCAGTAACCACACAGGGTAGTGGCTGCCATGTTGGACAGCGCCATTCTACGGGAGAGGCGGACTTTGAAAGAGTTAGTAGACAACTATGTTAGTCTAAGTTGTGATTAGGGGTGTGTTGGAGTCAAATAGAGGGTGCTGGCAGAAAATTACTGGGGAGACCTATGTTGGTAAGTGAACGAGAGACTTCTTGGGGGAAGTAACATTTGATCTAAGACCTGGAGGCTGAGAAGATGTCAACCTTTTAAAGAGTAGGAAGGCTTTTCTAGGGAAAGGAAACAGTGAGTAGAAAAATGCTAGAGGTAGGAATGAGTGTGGCCTGTTGGAAGAATTGAGGGCGGTCAGTGTGACTGGAGTGGAACAGGTTGAGTGGTGGCAGTGGAGGCTGGAGACATAGTCAGGGGTCAGATCATTCGAGGGGTTAGAGGAGGAGGGAGAGGAGAGGGCTTGTTGGAAGTCATTACATGGGGAGAAAGAGCGGGGCACTGAGCCCACATCTCCTGGCTGTCTAGTCAGTACTTCTGCTGGGATGCACTGGCCCAGCAACTTGGGCTCCGAACCGTCTTACACAGTGCCGGCCTGGTAAAGGCCTCGTCTGCACTCTGTCTCCGTCCCTGTCTCCGGCCTGACTTATTTAGGCCTGCCTAGTTTATGGAGCTGCTGAACATGCGTAGTACATGTCGGGCTCAGGGGCCTGCCCGTGTTTGTCCCTGTGAAAGAGAAATACTACCTTCTCCACTGGAGCCATCTTTTCTGATCATGCCTGCTCGGTGGTTAAAATTCTGGGAGCATTTAGCACAGGAGGAATTGCTGTCATGACAAGTGGATCCTTCTGTAACCTGCACTTAATTGGATTAAGTGACAGCCTTAGGAATCACTCAAATAAAATTTGGTGCAGTTAGACAGTGCTGAATGGCCGGTGCCAGAACCAGTGTGGAAATCTTGCAGCCATTCATGGAACCATCAAGGGATCTGGTTGGACAGGAGGAGCCTGTGCTCACTTCACCTGCTCATCCTCTCATCCTCCCTGTGAATTCTGCGGCTCTTCCCAGAAGTTTCCTCGAAGGAAGTGGTGAGAAGCACTGAGACGGAGGGTGTCTTAGATTGGATTCCCTGGAAACGAAATCTGAGACAAATAGTTGGATGCAGAAGGTTTATTTAGGAAAGCTCTATGGAGGTACACCTGTCGGGGAGGGCAGAGGGGGAAGCTGACTTGTGAGGTGGGTACAACTGAAGGTGTGGGGCTCAGGTGTAGGGCTCAGGCAGTCCTATGGGAGAACTCCGGAGCTTGGATGGCCTTTGTCCCAAGTTGAGGTTAGAGGTTTGGGTCTCTGTATTCCCACATCTACTGGTCATTAGCCATGCCCCCTAACCCCCAGCAAACATAGCCTTGGGTGGGGCAGTTCCTGGAGATGGATGAAGCTGCGAGCAATCAGCAGTTGACATTTCCAGTTGCTGGGGGAGGGGCACACCTGCCTCCTTGCCAGCAAAACACCGCAGTATCCACCACAAGGTCAGCTGGAACTGACACCTCGTGGGTCCCTGGGAACTCCTGATCTTCCTCAGAGGGTGACTCCACGGTCCCCGCCATGTGCTGAACTCGCTGCTCTTCTCCTCCAGTTCTCTTTGCTCCGTCCTCCACCTGTCCTGGAGCCCAGGACTATCTGGGGCCTGGGGTTCCCCTCTCACCTCTGTTCTGCTTGCTTCTAACCCCCTCCCTGGCCTCTGGGGCTCCTTTCTGATGGCTTTCTGCTTTTGTTCCCCGGAGGCTGATCTGCTGTGCACAGAGCAGCTTCTCGCTGCATGTCCGCTCCACTGGGACTCTTCCTCTCGGGTGGCCTCGTTTCCAGCAGTGAGTCTGGAAGTCCGACTCCACCCTCTCTCAGAGCTCCTATTTGCAGTGGTGAAGTGTGTGGGCTCCAGGTCAGGTACCAGAACGAGGGTCCCTGCTGTGCCGCTTCCCAGATAAAGTGATCCTAGGAAAGTCAGGTTTTCTCTTTGTGGACATGAGGGACACAGACGTGGATCCATGTGTTCTGTGTCATGTTTTGGTCATTTTGAACCTTTCACATCTATCAAATTGGCATACGTCCACCTCCATCACAGAGCTTCTGTGAGAGCTGGATATTGCCTGTCAGGCCCGCAGCACGGCACATGGCATGTGGCAGGGGTTGTCATTCTTTTGTCTTCATTGAAAACCTTGGTCAGTGGTCAGCTCAGCCTAGCCAAGGGCAGTCCAGGCCAAATCTCAGAGCTGTGCTTAGAACTAAGATGCTGAAACGCAGTCCTGACTGTAGCACAGAGTCTCAGGGTGAGAGGAGGTAGCCGTGGTGAGACAGGTCGTCCACAGTTTGGCTCTAGGGCCTCCAGCCACGTCTGAGCGCGCTCCCCTAGGGGTCTGAATGCATGGACACCTTGAGGGGTCCGTCTCAGTGCAAACTCATGTCTCACAGCCAGGGGCCTGGTTCACTCCCTCTCTCCACCCATAACGTCCTCCCACCCACTTCTCTCCGTATGCAGCCACAGCCTCAGCCTCTGCGTGGGAGACAGGGGCTGGGAGAGGCGTGTCTCCCCGGCCCCTGACTAGGGCTCAGTGGAGGCGTCTGTCTGTCCATACATGCGATGGCCGCCGACGTGGATCCCCCGCATCCCAGTCCTGTTCTTCCAGTGTTGGACACCCAGCAGGACTCCACAGGCAAATGGAAGAGAAAAGCCTTGATCACTGTTTATTTTCCTTAATTTTCATTGTGCTTCTTTTATTTTTACCCTTGATTACAAGCAACAGAAAAGTTCCCCTCTGTTTTTTCCCGCCTTTGCAGCTGTTTGAATAACATCCGCTTGACCAACCCCCCGGGTCGGCTCAGAAAGGAGAGAAATCAGCTACAAGGGAAACAAGAGAAGCATTTTTAGTTCAGGGTGGGAGCCTTGTTTTGCCAAACCTGCAGTCTTTTGCCTGGCTTCGGAGCCCTCTTTGAATGCCAGCCCACAGCTTCTGGGGACAAAGTGTTTTTGTTGTTTCATTGTTTTGCTTTATTTGAAGATAAACTGCCCCGCTCAAAGCCCCTCTGTGGATAGTTCTGTGGATCCAGTCATGCCATTTATAGGGAAGGGTCATCTATTGTCAAGTGGTTAAGATTTCACGTCCTTTGTTTACTCTTTCAGTCTTGTATATTCGTTCATTCATCAAACATAGTTATTTATCTGTGGATTGCTTGTATTTTGCCAGTGGCTGGGATGCGAAGTTAAATTAGACAGTTTCCCTGACCTCAAAATACTCATAAATATGGCTGGAGAGTCTTACATGTAAACCAATCATTGCAATTAAAGATGGACAACATCCCATTTAGAAAATGGTCATTGCTAAGGCTTGAGTGTGCTGTTGTGGTCCCTGGGCCCAGTTCTCCATTTTTAACGCACACTGCCTGTGTGCTCTTGGGTAAGTTACCCTTTCTGTGCCTGTTTCCTCATCAGTTATAATGTGGGAGTGCTGGCATTCACCTCAGAAGATGATGAGGGTTAAATGAGATCACCTGTATGTCGTGCTTGGTGGAATGCCCTGTGTGGAGTAAACTGTGAATGTTAGCTGCCATCCCTACTTGTTGAGTAAGAAAGTCAGGCTGTGTCTCCAGAGACTGGGGTTCAAAATTTGGCCTCATCACTGAAGAATTTAACCCATAGCAAGTCACCGAACTTCTCCTCCCTTACAAAAGTGATAATATGATTTTACTCACATGCAGGCAGGGCTACTCAAAGTGGGGTCATGGACCAGTAGCATCAGCACTGCTGGAAGCTTGTTGGAAATGTGAATTCTCAGCACCACCTGCCCCAGGCCTGTTGGATAGGAATTTGGAGCGAGGTGTAGGAGTATGTGTTTTAAAAATCATGCAGGTGATTATGACACATGCTAAAATTTGAGAAGCCTTGGGTTACCGTTGAGGTGTGTAAGTCGTCCAGCACACAATCTGTCCAAATGTTAACAACTGATAAAGGTATTGACAGCTGTTATTGCACTACAGTAAAAGTAACAGGTGATGGGTAAGGGTGCAGCATGCTTCACTGAAGTTTAATTTGAGTCATCTCGAGAAGGATGACTGGGGCTTTGAAAAGGAAGGTCTCTTCTGGCTGGAGGCATAGTGTGGCCGAAGGCACAGTGGTGTTTGGAGGATGGTGCAAAGATGGATGCTGCTCAGGCACAAACCTGGGGAGGGGATGGTGAAGACACAGCAGTAGAGATGCAGCCTGGTAGAGCCAGATCACAGGCACCTGCTGTAACCAGGCCAAGGACTTTGAGCTTGACTCCCCGGGACAACGAAGATGTTTTCAACACAGAAGTCATAAGACCAAATCTGTTGTGAGTAAGATGAGTCATGGAGATGACAGTGTGGAAGCAGGGAGATCCAGTGGATCAGGGCAAATGATGGTCCCCAGAGTCTCCAGAAGACCCTTTCTACTGAAACTGAACATTGACTGGTTTACCAGTTGACTTCTTTTCACTTGTTCTTCCATCTGGCTTCCAGTAGACGTTTGTTGAGTGCCTACGGTTCTCCAGGCATTCGGAGACACACATAGAAGGCATGTGAAGGAACATTCTCACCCAGCCACGGTCCACAGCCTCCAGAGAAATGTGTCGTGCTTACCAGACACTGTGATCAGGAAGGGAAGCCAATGACCTTGAGCACCTGGCACACTATAGGTGCTACTGGTAACGTGATCACCGCTGGTCACTCTCCCCTGACAATGTTCTTGCGGTGTCCCCAGTGTGGGCTCATCCAGTCCTCATAATGGCCCATTTTACAGCTGAAGAAGCTTCCCTCAGAAGTGTCACATGTATCAGGACTTGAAAAGGAATAGATATCAAAGAGGATATCAGATTTGGGGATTTTTTTATTTTTAATTCCACACAGGAACATGCAGTTTGCAGGAAGGGCAATCAGGAGACAGGCACAAGGCTGTCTGAGGTTCCAGACAAAGGAGGCCTCATTTTGTCCTGTCAACAGCAGGGCAGTCTTTAGAAGATGTTAAAAAGACGGGTGATATGATCAGAGCCATTTCAGAGAGACGCTCTGACATCCTCAGAGTATTTGCTGGCAAAAAGTGAGGTCTTGGGAGGGAACGTTTTGTGAGGGGCACTGACATTTATCCACAGCATTTCTGTTTCTTTGCTGATTCTCCTAAGATCTGTGTCTGTGTCAGAGTCTCAGCAGGATGAGTGAGGAGCTCTTCTCCCCTTCAGCCCCCACCCAGAAAAGTCCCATTAGTAACAGCTCATCGGTCCCAGAAGCATAGTGATGGCAGCCACCTAAGGCTGAAAGTGGGCCCCACGTACGTGTTGGAGAGTGGAAGGCAGAGCAGGGCCAAGAGGAGTGGTGGGAACTGGGGAGCCCCCCTCTCTGCTGGGCTCTTGATACACACCAGCTCATGTGGTCCTCCTGACGTAAGGAGTAGACAATGTTCCTGTTGTACCGATAGCAAAGTGAAGCTCAGGAAGGTTGAGTGTCTTGCTCACGGTCACACAGCTGCCAGGAGACTGGACGAGCCCCTTTTTGCCAAAGGACCTCAGCGTCCCGGTTTTGTGTGTCGCTCCATGTAGGTGACATTGCTGCTGGTGATAACCTCAGCAGTAGGAGTCTGTCTTTGTGATGGGCAAGTTTCCAGCCACTCCAAGACATCAGGGCCCTGTGGCAGACAGGATAGTCTCTCCCCATGATGCCCACATCCTAATCCCCAGAACCTGTGAATTTATTGCCTTACATGGTGAAAGTGACTTTGCAGATGTGATTACATATTTTGAGATGGGGAAATTATACTGAATTATTGGGACCCAGTGTAATCCTAAAAGTCCTTCGAAGAGGGAGACGGGAAAGTCAGAGCCATAGGAGGAGAGTCAGAGCCAGAGGAGGAGATGTGACAATGGTGGGGGGCGGGGGGGAAGGAAAATAGTGTGTTGAAGATGGAGGAAGGGCCACAGGCCAAAGGATGCAGGGGCGTCTAGAATCTGAAACAAAAAAGCAAGGGAGCTGATTCTCCCCCTAGAGCCTCCAGAGGAAATGCAGTCCTGCTGACACCTTGACTTTGGGACTTCCCTCATCCAGAGCTGCAAGATAATAGATTCATTTTGTCTTAAATCACTAGGTTTGTGGCCATTTGTTACAGCAGCAACAGGAAAGCAAGACAGGTTCCTGTGACTTGTAAGGCAGCCCTCACCCTGTCCTGCTTTGCACACATAGACACGGCTGAGTTTATATAACCCTGCTACCCTTCCCTTCTCTGAGCTTCACTTTTCTCATCTGTAAAGTGGGAGGGGGGTTAATCTTCATTGTGCCAGTTCGTGGTTACTCTATACTCATTCTTTCCATCTCAACTGGGATTTTATTTTCTCAGTGAAGAGCTTCCTCCCTCCCTAGATGATGTCTGCTCCTGCATTACTCACTCTCCGGGCACCCTGCACGTTCCTTCCTGCGTTTGTGTCTTTTAAGAGTTTAATGAAAAGGTCATTTATGGAGATGTGGGCAGAGTTAAGGCAACAAAGAATACTGGGGCACCCAGGCATGGGGACTAGAAGGAAGCAGTTACTCCCTGGGGTGGAAGGGGCGGGAAGGTGGTACTGGAGCCCAGTGAGAGCTGGGGGTAGGTCTTGGGGAGCTGAAGTCCCAGAGGGAGCAGCTGAACCAAAGAAAAGACACGGAGACAGGGAGGAAACAAGGAAGAAATACCTGAGCATGCTTCCTTTTCACCCTCTCTCTAACCTCCCATTGTAGCCTTTTGCTGGCTAGGACCAGACCCCCGCTGGGAGCCAGAGGGCAGGGGATCTGAGAGATACAGTTGATAAGAGAAGGTCTCAAGGTACAGGGGCAGAGCAGAGACTGAATTCAGGGGGGCAAACAAAATAATCAGCACAAACATGTAGCTAATGTTAATTCATTTTCACTGCTCTGTAATATTCCTTCACAAGATTTATCTCAGTGGTAATATTATACTTATTATGAAGTGATTCAGTTTAAAAGTGAGCTTTCTGAAGGCAAGAATTTTATTCCTTTACCTACCATTGTCTCCCCAGGGACAGAACACACAGTAGGTGCTCCATGGATGTTTGTTGAATGAATAAGTGAGTGTACAACTGTGAAAAACACTGAAAGTTACAGTTTGTTCTGCACAAGTTCATTTTAATTAATTGAGACCAACTCCAGAGAAATCAAATAATCTTCTAAGGTAAAACGTAGTGAGTACCAGAGCCAGGATTTGAATCCTAGTCTGCTGGGTCCTGGTCCAGTGCTGTTCCCATCCTGTCCAGCTACCTGGGCCTTGTGATCTGCTCATCCCTTGTAGGCTTCTTGAGTGGCTGGCTCCCTATGACAGGTTCTGCCTCTGAGTTACTGCTGCTTGGGCGGGGGTGCCTTCTGCAAGGAAACACAATGAGCACATCTTAAGAGAAGCAGGTGGTATCTTGCTGGGGACCACTCTGCATCTAGAAGCACATGGCCTGGCTCTTTTTATTGGAAGGGGAAAGGTGTCCCTGTATGGTTGAGCTGAGGAGGGGGGTTACCCCAGGCCCTGAGGCTCTAGAAAGTGGGGAGTACAACTCCTTGTTGGCCCTTTGTTGGGTAGGACTGGGCCACATCTGCAACAAACTGGCGATCCTTCCATTGCTGCATCTGGACCACCAGCTGCTTCTAGGGGTGTGGAAATGGTGAGCTCTGAGAGGACTATCCCCAGTGCCTGGCCTCCTGCTTTTCAGGTTCTGTGGTCACCATAGTCCACAGGGGAGCCTGCCTTGTGGATGGGCACTGCAGCTCTGACACGCATCCCACCCACAGCTGGCTGCTGGCTGCTGGCTGCTTTGGCCCTGGGCAGGACTGGGCTCAAATGTCAGCTTTCTGTGTGTTCCTGACTCCTTTTCCTCTCTGCACCTTGGTGTCCTCATGTAAAACAGAGATAGTAAGACAATAAACCTCTCTTTGCAAGACTAGTGTGAGGATTTGATACTAAACAAATAACATTGATGGAGCACTTACACGTTAGACACTGACCTAATGCTTTGTATGTTTTTGCTTGTTTAATGCTCAGAGCAATTCTGTGGAGTAAGGACTGTTCTTAACCTTTGCGGCATGTGAAGACACTGAAGCTCAGAGAGGTTGTGACTTGCTAAAGTCACTCACTTAGCAAATGTCAGAGGCAGGATTTGATCTTGGGCTATCTGAGTCTGACAGGCATGCTTTCTCTCCACTAATGTTTACTGCCTTCTGTGATGGCTTTGCAGAATTGTTAAAATTTGCCATAGGCCCGAGAAACATCTGATGTGCAATGAGACTGTCTCTGAGGTATTCATTCCTATAGATCTGTGCTGTCCAATATAGCAGCCATTGGCCATATGTGTGGCTCTTTAAATTCAACTTTAAATTAATTAAAATAAAATAAAAACAAAAATTTTAGTTTCTTAGTCACATGAGCTACACATGCCTGGTAGAAACCATATGGGACACTGTAGATATAAGAACATCTCTGTCATTCCAGAAAGTTTTTCCAGCAACACTGCAATTGATGATGGCAGAACCTTGAGTCTGGCCGGAGAGTGGACAGGCTGACACAGAGTATCCTGAGTCCCTTAGAACGGAGAGTTAGGAGGATTGCAGCTCCCAGTTCGGACGGAGAAAGTAGTATTCACCAACATTCTTTCTGAGAAAGGGTTCCTTGACTAGACCATTTAGAGTAGAAGCAGAAGTCTCAAAAAATCTTGATGACATGTCAAAGGCAAGGCAAGAGACTGTTTCAAGGAGGGGGAGGGTCAAATGCTAACACCCAGTGCATTTAACAACCTGGAGGCCGGTAGTGAAGTAAGCAAGTTGTTATGTGGCAGAAGCCGCTCTGGAGTGAGGTGTGAGGCAGCGGAATCATCAAACAAGATGATTCTTGTTTGACATCACCTGGAAGCTCATTTGAAATGCAGAGTTTCAGTCTCCCTCATCAGATCTACTGAACTGAATCTGAATTTTGACATGTCCATCAGGTGATTCCTAGACCCAGTAACCTTCAAGAAGCACTGCTCTAGTGGCTGTTTGGGTGTTTCCAGACAGGTGACAAGGCGAAGGGAAGTACAGGTTGGCAAGAGAGGTTGGAACAGAGGACAATTCTGAGTTGGATGAGGAGGGATGTGCAGAGAGGAAGGGATGCTGACCTGGAAGAAATAAAGAGGTCAGTGGGCAGGGGGTCCTGATGAG
This sequence comes from Vicugna pacos, assembly GCF_048564905.1. Classification (NCBI taxonomy): domain Eukaryota; kingdom Metazoa; phylum Chordata; class Mammalia; order Artiodactyla; family Camelidae; genus Vicugna; species Vicugna pacos. The sequence goes on along the minus strand of NC_133005.1, from coordinate 31,906,434 downwards.
GCTGCATAGTGTCAGGTGCTGTAAGGAAGGGAAGGGAGTAGGTAACGTTTGGAACTTCTGACAGCGTGGGGCGTTGGCATCCTTCTGAAGGGCTGCCCCAGTAGAGCGTCAAGACAGAGACAAGATCATCGGCCCCAGGGGGAAGTGGAAGGAGCCACTGGAGGGTCAGGCTCTGGATAGGTTCTCACCAAATGGTTTGTAATTGACTGAAATGGATTAACCTGATAGTTGGATGGAGGGAGGTGTCTGTGGAATTAGGAGATGGAGGTGAGGGATGCATCTGTGTCTGTAAGAAGTGGGGTGTGTGTCTGCATGCACTTGGGTGCACAGAATCTCCTGGGAACAGTGCAGGCAAATCCCTGTCTAGGCCACTGGCTCATGATAGGATTGGGATGGGAACCCAGTGCCCTGATACCAGTCCCAGGGCCCCGCAGAGCCTACAGATCCCACGGGCCTTCCCCTTCACTCTCCACACTGAACTGACAGACCCTCTCCCGCATCCTGCTTCTTTTTGCCCTAATCTTGACATTGCTGTTCACCCACTCGTTCATCCAGAAGCCTGAGGACCATCCCAACACCCCCTCAGCACCCTTAAGCCCGCTCAGTCACCTGATCACACCAGCACTGTTCCCCACATGTTCCCGCACCACAGTCCCCTTCCATCCCCCACACTGCTGAGGCCTGACTTATGTCAACATGTTCCCATCCTCTGAGTCGTCCTCCAGCCCTGCCTCTTGCTGATCCACGTCAGCTCCAGGCCCCCATCACACACTTCTCCTGACATTCCCTGTGTCCCTGCCTGCCTTTCAGGGGCTCCCTGCTGTCTCTAAGGTAAGTTTAAAACTCCTGAGCCTGACTTCTAGCATCCACTGTCAAGTCATTTCCAAGCATGCCACCCCTGTCCAGGCCCAGATCATTTTTGTCCTTGAAATTGCCCCGAGGGTGCAGACCCTCCAGCATCTTTGTTTCCACTGCTGAAGCCCTGTGTGTATCTCCTCGGAGGGGTGCTACCCATTTAGAGGTTAGCACTTAGTTCTGTCCCCACAGTCCATCTCATGCTCCTCTCATTTGACACTTGTCACAGTTTGTCAGCTGTGTGTTTACTCAGGTGTCCTCTCACACAGTCAAGACTGTGAGCTCAGAGCAGCCCGGACGATGTGGCAATTGTATGGAGGCCTCTCCAGCTTAGTGAGTTTATGAGGTTTACCCAGCCCCGGCTCCAAGAAGCCAGAGTGGTACGTGCGCTGGTTAGAGACAGTCCTTCTCAGAATGCTCTCAGGACTGGCCGCATCAGCATCACCTGGGAACCTGCTAGGAACTCAGATTCTTGACCTCCACCCAAGACCTACGGAATCAGAAAGTTTGAGGATGGGCTTAGGAAGCTGTACTTTTATTAAGCCCTCCAGGATTTTCTGTTGCACACTCATGTTGGAGACTCACTGACTGAGGGTAGGTACCATAACAAATCCAAAAAAGGGCTAATGATTAAAATGGTACAGAAGAAAGTGAAATATCTAAACTGGATAGCTCTTCTCCACGTGGTGACTCAGGGACCTAGGCTCTTTCTGTCTTCTGTCATCCATGTTCATCACATAGCTTCTAAAATCACCCTGCTCTCCTGCATCAAATATTGTTTTATATTGTTGTTTTGTGTTATATTGTTTGCTTCAATGGTCCAAGACTTTCCATGGGCTTGAACTCAGATGCATGGGGAGGCCAGGAGTATTGGCCACCTTGTACCAAGGAGGAAAGGGATGCAGGCTTGTGAACAGTGAGACAGTCTCTGCCAAGTGAGATAGTCTTTATTCATTTATCAAAGGACAACTAGCCCCAAACTGGCACCAGGCCCAGTGCTCATCTGTGGCAGTGTGACAGTGGAGGCCCCTCAGCCACTGGGTTAAATCACTTACTGTAGATAATATATAGAGAGATAGCATGGTTAGAGAGGGCCAGACAGGTGAACAGAAGTTCATTACTCATTTGAAGTATTTGAGAGTTAGGGGCCATACATAGTGGGGTCAGGGTGAGGAAGGGTCCTCCTTATTGTTGGTTCTTTTGTGCCAGACACCATATGATGGTATTTTAAACATGAAATAGGAAAGACGAGGGAAGCAATGCTCAGGGGGGCTAAGTGGCTTGTTCAGGTTGTACAGCTAGTTAGCTGCAGAAGGGGTAGTTGAATTGAAGACTTACGACCCTAAAGAGCTTGGGTTTCCATCTGAACCTTGATATCCATATCAGAGTGCATCCTTCTGGAGGCTTCTCCTCCACATCCACCTGAGGATCATAGAACTCAGAGCTGGAAGGAAGCCCTGAGGCTGTTTTGCTCAGGGCTCCATCACAAGCTCTGGGAAATTCAACTTCAGAATCTCTGCTTTACAGAAGCAATCTAAATGGACTTGTATGCCTCTGCAGCGTCCAGGTGTCAGCCTCCCTGCAGGGTCTCTTTATCCCCAGGTTGATGCTCTTATCTCTCTCCAGAAGAAGCAGCGTGAGTGCAAGTCTGCACAAACACTCATCCAGCTCCAGATGTGCCCCATTCATTGGTCAGTTGCAGTGGATCCACGCAAGCCCCTCCAGCACCGGGCTAAATCACCCACAGATGTTCTGCTACTAACACATATATCTGAGATCTAAGTGCCAAATCATTCCTGATCAAAGTCATGTTCGGATGAATGCTTCATTTTGGTCAAAATGAGATTAAAGGGATATTTTCAAAAGTTAGGCTGGATTTTATGAAGATGCCCTTTCCCATGGAAAGCAATTTTCTCCTAAATGGAAAAAAAAATGCAATCTTTTCTTGATCATTTTTGTTAAAAAAAAATCAGTCTTAAATATTTCTGCCATCTGTTCCCTATTATTTCTGAAACTTTGTGTTGAGTATCTGGGGTGTGGGAGAGACTCAAATGGCCATCAAAATTGTTCTAAGTAATTAAAACTGATAAAATTTGTGAGTTCTTACCTAATCTCTGGATGATTTGATTGGAGTCAACCAGATGTAAAAGTGCCTGCGACAAATTATTCTGTGCCTATATGACATGCAATTTTGACAAAATATCTTGAAAAACAGCTGCTAAGTATGTGATCTGGGGATTTGACAGTGACAGAAGGACAATTCTGTGTACTCAGAAAAGCGTGGAGAAAATCCAATACAGTTTGGGTCATAAGGATGGGTTGTGCTTATTCAAGAGGGAGCTATATTTTGATAATGAGGAGGCAAGCAAGATCTACAGATAGGTTCTCCCTCTCTGGGAGGAGTGGGCTATTGGGCACATATGTTCTGGTCACATCTGAGCATAAGTCAACTGTTCCTTTCTGTTGGTCCCATTTGTTTTGGGAAAACTCTTATTTCAAGACCTAACTTCTGTGTCAGTTTCTTCACTGAACCCTTTGTGATTCCCATGACAGTCTGCCCGTCTGTGACACCCATGTCACTATATTGCACGGTAATCACTCACTTATATGCCTATCTCTTCCTCGTCTGCTGGCTTCGGCACTCACAACCGTGTGACCTTGGACCAATCACCTAAACTTTCAAGCCTCCTGTGTTGACATAGGTGAAGTGGGAATAGTGAGTTTTACCTTCCATTCCTGCTAAAAGATAAATGTGATTATCACACATTTATCGCACCTGTAAAGCCCACAGCTTGGTACATAGGAAATGTTAATTATTTGTTAACTTCCCTTTCCTTCCTGATTGGACCTCCTGGAAGAGTGTAGTCTCCTCAAGGGTAGGAACCTATTTCTCACTTCCATAGGTCGCAGAGCAGGCTTCTGCTGTGTGTTTGTCACATGTGAGTGAGTGGATACACGTGTGATACGTGAATAAGTGAAGCCTGTTATTTCCTGCAGTGTCTCTAATACCTGCACTGATTGTTGCAGAGTTGGGGGTCCTGCCCAAAGGCATGTAAGTTCACTGTGGAATTCCTGGTAGGAATGACCCCTTTCATCACAGCATTTACCATTTCTTCATCAGCTGTGCCTGTCTCCACGTCTGTTCTGACCCCATGTCAGAGCAGCAGGTGTTCCCATGAGCTGTGGCTGTGGGGCCTGTCCTTCCTGCTTCCTCTCTGGGGTATCCAGTGATGTGGCCCTGCTGGCTCTTTCACTTGCTCTATAAACGTGTTCATATTACCCGTCCTGAGAAATAACACCTTGATTGATTTGCACATGCAAGGATCATGGTGATTACAGGCAATGACCTCTCACTATTTGCCAAACACTGTATACACATCATCTCATTTATTTCTCACCATACCCTTTAATGCAGGTACAGTAACACTCCTTCCTTCGAGTTGAAGAAACAGGCTCAGAGCGGAGACATCAGTTTCTAGGACCACAGCTACAGAGCCAAGCTTTTTGAGAGAACTGTCTGTCTTCATTGGCCGCACGTCTTTGCATCCCTTTAGGACTGGGCTTCCATGACTGATGTGTCTTGGTTTCCTTCCTATTTCTACAACCGAACCTTTTCTGTCTGGTCATGAGTTCCCATTTCAGTGTCTTTCCCTTAATCGTGGTGTTCCCCAGAGTGCTGCTCACCTACCCCTTTGTGCCCCATGTTCCATCTGTGACTGATTCCATCCAGTCATCCAGTCTCATTATTTTAATTATGGCCAGGGAGGCTGATGTGTCCCACACGCCTTCTCTTGCTCTGCCAGTTCCACTGAACTCCCAACTAATTAGCTGCCAGAGATATTCCTGTGGATAGCCACAGGCACCTCGGGCTCACGATGTTCTTCCTGAATTTTTGATCTCCATTAATGGCCCCACCATTCATGTCATCACCAACCCCAGAAAGAAACCTGAGATTTGTTGTAGATTCCTACCTCTCCCCGAATCCTTCTTCTACCCCATTCCCACATCTAATCAGTCAAAGTGGACCTGCTGATTTATTACCTGGATATTTTTGACTATATTTCTTCTCTGCCATCATTAGTATTACTGCGCATCAACGCTCATCAATTCTGAACTGGATTCTTGCAGTGCCTTTTTATGGAAGGAGAGGACAAACTTTTATTTTGGAGCATAACATAAATGCAGAAAAGGGTGTGGATAATAACTAAATATACTAGCATAAACAACACTCCAGTCAAGATATAGAAAGTACCCAATACCACAGAAACCTCCCTTGTATCCCCTCCAAGTCATTAGTTCTTCATCTCAAAGGTGTTCTAATTGCTAGAGTAGTTTTTCCTGTTTTTGAGCTTTATATGAATAGAATCATTATGTATTCTTTGTCTTATTTCTTCCATTCAGAGTTAGGTTTCTGAGCCTCACCCATGTTATATGTAGCGATAGTTCATTTTTTTATTCTTGAATAGTACTTCTTATGTGACTATATGAAAATGTGTCCCCTCTACTGCTGACGGACACCTGGGTCATTTCCTGTTTCACTCGGAGTGAACCATGCTATGATGAGCATGCTGGGTCTTTTTTTTTTGAGGGGGGTAAAATTAGGCTTCATTTCTGTTGGGGTTATAATTATAACTAAGAGTGAAATTGTTATTTTGGCTAAATATGTTTACTGCCCAACAGTATTCCACTGAGACAAACTGGTGCTGTTGGCCTTTTAATATTAGCCACTCTGGCAAGTATATGGTGAGAGCTCATTGTGGTTTTAATTTGCATTTTCCTCACGACTGATGAGGTTAAGCACCTTTACACTTAAAATTTTTGGTAATTTAGATAACTTCTTATGTGATTTGTCTGTATTTTGCCTTTTTTGAAAAATTAAGTTGTGTCTTATTGATTTGTAAGAGCTCTTTATATTTGCTGGATATGAATCCATGTCTAGTATGTGTATCATAAATACCCCCTTCCATTCTCTGGTTGCCTTTTCACTTAACTACTGGTGTTTTGATAAATGGAAAGTATTAATTTTAATGAAGTCCGATTATCAATCTTATTTGTTTATTTTTTTTTACCATGTTTAAGAAATACTTGTGTTTCACAACATCAAAAATGTCCTAGGTTATCTTTTAGAAGTTACATTATGCTACATTTCACATGCAGGTCTATGTAAGCTGTCCAAAATTTGTTTTGTAGTGTGTTGTATAGAGATCAGGGTTCATTTTATCCATATGGATGTCAGCTGACCCAATACCATTATTAAGAATATTGTCCTTCCCCAATTTATTACTGTTGGGATTTTATAATATGTCACTTGTCCATAAATGTATGGGTCCATTTCTGAATTCTCTGTCCTTTTCTGTTGCTCTGTCTACCATTATTTTGATATCTCATTTTCTTGATCAATGTAGCTTTTTCATAAGACTTGAAATCAATCCTGCAACTCTATTTTTTTTTGTAAAACAATGACAACAGAAGACAACAGTTACTTGCTCACTTGTCTGTGGGTTAGCTAGAGGTCAGCTAATCCAGCTGGATTCATCATAACAGCTCTATGTAAGCTGTGAGTCTGAACAGGATGGATTTCTGCTCTGTTTTTATTCTGGGACCCAAAAGGGAGAGAGCAGCTACCTGAGGGGAAGATGCTTATGGCAATGAGAGTGCAAGAAGGCAAACCCCACTGTACAGGCTCTTAAAAAATGAACTCTAGGAGCAGTTTTAGGTTCATAGCAAAAGAACCTATAAAGAATTCTCATATAATCCACACACACGCTTATTTATCTAGATTGTTTTAACTATTCTGTGTTCTTTTGCATTTACGTATTGATTTTAGCATCAAAACATCAGTTTAAAAAAAACCTTTTGGGATTTTGACCAAAATTTACATTGAGTTAGTAGAGCAATTTTAGAAGAATTTACCACTTAATAAATTAAACCATGCAATCCATGAGTACAGAATATCTCTTGATTCATTAAGTTTAAAATAGTTTTCCTCTGCTATGTTTTTAAGGTGTTTTTCTTTACTTTTAACTTACTTTTTTTGTGACATTATTTTTGAATACTTTTTCTGCCCATTCTCTTAGCTCTCTCTCTCTGAGATGATAAACATACGTATGTTGGATCACTTAATATTTTCTCATAGGTTACTGAGTCTCTTTATTTTAAAATCATTTTTTCTGGGTTATTCAAATTTTTATTTATCTGTTTTCTTGTTAAATAACTCTTTCTTCTACAGTGTCTGAACTGTTGCTAAGCCCAGAGTAAACTTTCATGTCAGAAATGGTACTTTATATTCATAAAATTTGAAACAGATTTTTACTTTTTCATCTTTCTGCTCTGTTTCCCTATCTGTTCTTCCATTCTGTCCAAATTTCCTTTGTAATAGTTGTTTTGAAGTTCTCATCTCTTTGGATTCTAATATCTGAATCATTTCAAGGGTCTGGTTTTTTTTGATGCTCTCTGTGTGTGTGTCCTTGTGTGTCCTTGTGTTTCCTTCCTCTTTTTCTTCATATAAGAACTATGGCTAATAGGCTGTAAATAGTCTGGATTATGTCAGTTAGTTTTAAATGGTACTGAATTTTATCTTGGCAGGCAGTTAAATTACTGACATGTCCTATTGGAACTGTCAGGATTGTTTATTCTTTTTTTTAGGGTGGATCTGTTTCATCTTTGTCAGTCATCTCATTGTGTGGTCCTTACTTTTGGATGTGATAGTTGCTTACTGCGTGGCTTGTTCTTTCTGGGGTCTCAGCTGAGTTGCTGCTGCATCTGGAGCAGGATCCTGGTGTTTCCTAACCCTGTACAACCTCTGGTGTTTCTGTTTAGCTCTCAGCTCTGTATCAACTACTTTCTTCTAGACCTTACAGAGTTTTGCCTTATATATATATGCAGGCCAGCAGTCACCCAAAGGCTGGCAGAAAATCCTCACATGTACTCTCTGGTACCCTGTCTTACAAATTCTGGCAACGTCAGCAGCCCCCAAACTCCAGCCCTGGTTCCCTCACTCAGCAAGTCTGCCATGCTCTGCTTAGGCTCCACCTCTTTGTACTGGGGTCCAGAGACCACCACCTCCTTGCCCTCAGGACACTCACTGGTCCATCTGAATGTTGCCAAGTTGCAGTTAGTAGATGGGGAAAATACATGTCAGGGAACATGTCCAAAGCTTTCTCCAGGATATGGTCATCTTGCCTTTGCTTTATCCCATGCGATTCTTAGAACTCTTGAAAGATAAAGCTGGGAGGAAGCTGGGACCTGGGGCATCACCTCTCTGTAGTCCTTGTTGAACCAGTGGAGAGAGGCCCTGAGAGGGCAAGGGCTTGTCTGACAACCTCATGCAGAACTAGAGCTCTGCTAGGACCTCATGCTGCTAACTTCTTTCCATGACTCCTTTATCTTACGTATCTATTCATTTCTTCAAAATTGAAAATGTTAAAGGAATCTAGGAGTCGCATTTTAGGTACATGGTGACATTTCTGAAGAACAGGGTGATAGGAAAGCAGATGGTATAACGTGTATTGGGAAGAGATAAGGGAGAGATTTGGTCCATGAGAAGCCTTTGGGTGCTGGGTTCCAGGAAGAAGATACTGGTGACTCTTTAGAATCTTCATAATATTCTCTCAAGACTTTCCTTGATTCTTATTCAACTCTCACCTGGCAACAGTTAAAAAACATTGTACTGTTATTACTCTTTTTTTTTTCTGAGGTAATGTATTTAAGCAGTTTGAAAATCCAAAGACACAAAAGAATATGCACTGAAAGTTCATCCTTCCATTCCTTATCCCAGCCACGGACTTCTCTTCCCTGGAGATTATCAGTGTTACTGTTTTCTGGTGTATCTTTCCAGGGGTATTTTATGTGTAGGTTAATCAAATTCACTTTCTGTGGTCTTCTTTTTCTTGCAAAGATTATTACATATGACACAAGCTCTTTTGAGTCTTAAATCTCCCCCTGCTTTGATATACCTTGGGTACCTCTCCATATTCAAACATAAAGAATGCCCTCTTCTTTCTAACATCTCCAGGCAGTTCCATTGTATGGATGTACCATCGTTTATTTAATTGGTTCCTATGGATGAGCATTTGGATTGGTTCCAGTCTTTTGCTGTCAAACAATGCTGCAATGAATAACCTTGTGCAAATATCGTTTCATTGTGCAAGTGTATCCTTTAGTATAATTTCGTAGGTCTGGTTGCTGAACATTTTTAACTTTGATAGATATTGCCAGCTTATTCTCCCTAGGGATTGTGCAATGTGCATGCCTACCAGCAGCGGGTGAGAGTTTGGCATCCATTTTGATCACTGTGTTTCCAACCTGGAAATCACCTTATATTATCACCTTTTCCATTCCCCTTGTGCTACGTCTAGAGAATGTGAGGCTGGAGCTATCACCAAGGTCATGCTGATGGTCAGTTGCAGAGCTGGCCCTGAATCCCAGTATCCTAACTGTTCAGCCTAAGTGATCTGCCGAGCCCCAGGGTGCCTTGATGTGGACTGCCCCTGGCCAAGCATGTCATATCACTGTCCATCCTCACCTCATTAGAGACATACACAGAGCTTGACTCAGTACCCAAAGCTCTCAGGAGGGACCTCTTTTCTGAGCTACAGTATTCTCTTAAAATAAGCGTTAATCTACCCACTGGTAAGCCAGCTATGGCCTAACAAAAACTAAGCCAGCATCCAGGCTGGGCAGATCTCACAGTTAAATCCTGCAGAACTTGATGGAAGGGGCCACTTTGGCACCTGAGCAACAAGAGGCTCTCCAGGGGAGAAAAGAGATGTCATTTAGGATTCTTTACCTAATGATGTCCCTGTTGCATTCAGAATACCCTCACAGTTGCATCTCCCACATCACCTCTAACTCATTAGTCAAGATAAAGAGAGGCACATTATGCTTCTCGTTTTGAAGTGGGACTCTTGTCAACATCCCTGCTTCCACTTGAACACAGTGTCAGATTATTCAAGCATCAAGGTGCAGAGGAAGGTTTGCATAGCACATAAGAGTCGTGGGCTCTAGAGTCAGGCCACCTGAACTTGAATCTCAGTCGTGTCTTTAGGACTTAGCATCTTTGTGAACTTGAGCCAGTTATTCTATTTCTCAGCCTCATTTCCCCCACGTGTAACCCTACTAGATAGGATGTGCTAGGTAACGTTGCAGTAACAAACAACCCCCAGCTGTTAGAGCCTGAAAATAAGGCATGTTTTGTTTGTATTACTTTGTCATGGGGGGTTGGATGGGGTTTTTACTCTACACATGTCCTTTTTTTTCTGAGATCTGGAATAATAGAGCAGCCACCGTCGGGAACTTTGCTGGTGACTGTGACGAAGATGAAAAGAGGATGTGGGGAACTGTGCACTGGCTCTTGATAGTTTCTACCCAGAAGGACATGAGTGCCTTTTTCACTCCCATTTTAATAGCTAGAGCAAGCCCGGCATGTCTCTGAGTTTACTTGGGCCACCTGGTCTCAGGGCCGTCCATTACCAAGGCAGCTGCCTCTCCTCATACCTCCCCTGGCCACCTCAACCTGCATTTCCTGCCCATTCTCTCCACTTCTATGTCTGGAATGTGATGTCTTCTCTTTGGACTTGACCTTTGGCATACAGTGCTCCTTGTTAATGCGAGTGCTGACATTACCCCTTTGGAGGTGGGTGAGATGGTTACCACCCATTTTCCAGGTTATAAACCTGAAACTCAGAGACAAAGTGTTGTCCCCAATGTCACACAGCCAATAAGTGGGAAAACAGAAGTACAGTTTATTGAGCAATGGTCTTGATCTTTATTCTGATAGGGAACTGAGGCCACAGGACATTAAGCAGCTGACCCAAGGACACTGAAAAAGGCAGCCATGGACAGAGGTTGAGGTCATACAGAAAGAGAGACCCAGAGCCCTAAGGGAAATGGGCTCTGTGTATGTGGAAAATGTAGAGCACACTAACCACCTTCGGCCGTTGGCACAGACCACAGTTTTAGCCACAAGGACTGGTGTCTGTGATGCTTCCTCTTGGGCAGGGGAGTGATGGGCAGCAGGGAGGGCTTCTGTGGAACTTCCAGAGAGAAGTTATTTGTGATGTGATGATGTGTTAGCCTAATGCAGCCATTCCTTCTCCCCAGTGGAATTTTATAAAGCCTCAGCTCTTGTGTGTCTCTCTCTTCAAGTAGCTTGAACTTTTGGGAGGCTGTGCTCACTCTGAGACCCTACACTGCTCTGTTCAGTGCGGGCTGAGGGCAGGAACAGTCTTGTTCTTTCATAATTTTTGAAAATGCTTAAAATGATATCAGAAGACTGAAGACCATTTTGAACCTATAGTCTTGTCACCCTTGCACATCCAAAGTCTGTTTTTTTTTTAATCCACCTCTATGTTTGGCAGAGATGCCATCAGAAGAGAATACCATTTTCCTTTCACATGTTTTTAAGTTAATGTTACATTACACATATTGTGTGTGTTCCTTTATGGCTTTGGGCATACTTACATTTAACAGTTTTGCACAGTAGTGTCCCTACCTGTACTGGTTTCCTATGGTTACAAGACACAATACCACAAACTCAGCAGATAAAGCGTGATTATCTCAGAGTTTTGCAGGTCATAAGCCCAGGCACAGGGTCGCTGGGCTCTCCATTCAAGAGAGGCTAAAATAACAGTGTTAGCTGGGCTGAATTCTTGTCTGAGGGCACTGGGGAAGAATCTGCTTCCCAGCTTATTTTTGCTGGTGGCTGACTTGTGTTCCTTGTGATTGTAGGTCTCAAGTCCCCATTTCTTTGCTGGCTGTCAGCCAGGGGCCCCTCTCATCTGCTGGAGGCCCCTGCCTTCTCTGTCAGCTGGCCTCTTCCATCTTCACCACCCACAATGGAGACTCTCCCCTGCATCCAAAACCTTCCTGCGCTTCAAATTCCTTTCACCAGGAAGAGCCCCATCTTTTAAAGGTACCTGATTAGGTCAGGTTTATTCAGTATAACATGCATTTCTTAGAGTCAGCTGTGCCAAAGATTATACAGGGCGTGAGCACTAGGAGACGTGAGTGCAGAGAAATATCTTAGAGTCCTACCTACTGTCCGTCTATTATAATTGTATTCACTTCTTAGGGCTGCGGCAATGAAATACTGAAGACTGGATATGGTAAAACAACAGAAACTAATTCCCCCGCAGTTCTGGAGGCTAGAAGCCTTGAATTAAGGTGTTGTCAGGGCCATGTTCTCTCCAAAACCTGTAAGGGAATCCTTCCTGTCTCTTCCTAGCTTCCGGTGGCTTGCAGGAGACCTTTGTAATTCCTTGGCTTGTAGATACATCACTCCAATCCTCCATCTCCAAAGGATGCTCTTCCTGTGTCACTCACTGTGTCTTCACATGGCTGTCTTCTCAGAAGGACACCAGTCATGTTGGATTAGGGCCCACTCTACTCTGGTATGATCTCCTCTTAACTAATTACATCTGCAACAACCCTGATCATTATTTCCTTTTGGGGCAACATCCTGAGATACTGGGAGTTAGGACTTAAAAATATCCTTTTGTGGGGACAGAGTTCAACCCATGCCAACCATAGTCTTTCATTGTTTCAAGATACTGTATAGTAGATAATCTGGTAATGACCACTGCTGACTATGACATAGTTTCATTCTTCATTATTTCTTTATGGTAGAGTTCTTAGAACGAGATCTCTGTACAGACATTCTTTAATGACCAGAAGCTACTACAATCTCTAGGCTGGATGGCCTGAAAGATGGAGATAGTATTACAGGAGTTCAGGGCTCTGGGTTTCTGGAAAGAAGCTGGAAGTATGATGGAAATTTTAGCAGAAGCTGGAGGTGCTGTAGGAACCCCTGCCTAAGTCAGAGATGGAGATGGAGATAGAGGTAGAGGAAGGAAAGAGGGACAGATGGAGGGAGGAAGACATACATACCTGGGTTACATGTGTATATACATGCCCTGGGCTCTCCCTTCCTCCTACCTTCCAGTCTCCTAAAAGTGGATCTAACTGGTCAAATCAGAAGCCACCTGACAACAGGAGCATGGTTTCTCCCTGTTTCTGCCTGCCCTCCCCACGCCCCACCAACCTCTCCCCTATTATACAGAGCAGGGTAAGGTCAAGGAATCTGTCTGATGGTAAGTGGACTAGGATCATCCTGCTTAACAGCCATAAGAATAATGTTAGCAACATAATTATATTTACTACGTGCTTATTATTACTATGTGCCAGACACTGTAGAAATTCTCAGCTTGCATTTTCTCATTTTATCCTCATAACAACTCCATGGAGTAAGTACTGTCACAACTTCTATTTTACGATTGGGTAAACCAAGGCTCAGAGAGGGTGAATACTTTTTGCAACATCATACAGTTGTTAAGTACAGTCTGGAAACACCCAGTTCTACCTGAGTTCTCAACCATTGTTCAAACACTGGTGATATTGACTTAACTATTTATATATTTATTCTAATGTATAACTAAAGGCAGGACAGATAGAAGGTGAGATGGTAAGTAGCAGACATGGTTCCCAGAAGAGTCTTTGGCCGTGAACTCATGAGCTGGTGGAGCCCCCAGTGAACGTGGAGCAACAACCACCTGTCACCAGTTTATGCAGCCACAGTTTATTGCCTGGTTGTGTCTCAGCCTTGAGTCCTCCAAGCGTGTAAGAAGCAGCTTAGAAGAGCGAGGGGACATGACCGGAGCCAGGGCTGCTGTGTGGATTGCATTAAATGAGATAAGGTAGTGAGGAAAGTGCTTTGTAAATCACAGAGCACCCAGCAGATGACAAGTGACACTATTATAACAGACCAAAGCCTGCATTTTCCAGACGGGCTTTGATTTGCACATTATTATTTTGACTCTTATTTGGAGTATGAATTGAGTAGGAAAGACATTTGGTTCAGTGCAGGAAAACACTGAACAGCCAAAGAATGGAGTGTCTGGTCTGTGTCAGCCCTGCCCTGGACTCTTTATTTCAAAGAGCTTTGAGTCTAGTGGGGTAGGGTCACCAAGGGGCAAACGTATTTACAGTTTGGTGTGACCTGTGCTGTAAGCATTATATGTGCAGCTTGGGGAAGTGATAGGAGAGGGGATTTACTTACTCTATCTGGGGTCAGAGAAGGCTTCCCAAACTAGTTCTCCAGAAGGAACCAGAGGGGCAGGGCTTTCCAGGTGACCGGATCTGCATGTGGAAGGAACAAAGTCCTTAGTGTGCTTTGGCACAAGATAGGGTGGAGGAAGTGGAGGTGGACTCAGTGGGAGGCCAGGTCTTGGAGGGAAGTGTTCTCATTCTCTGGCCCCACGTGGTTCCATGCAGGCTGCAGTGGTCCCGATCCTCGCCGTCTCTTGAATGCTTGAACAGACTGCTTCTGACTGCCACTGGGCAGTGTGAGTCACATGCCCATCCCTGAACTATGGGGGTGGGAGGGTGGATGTGCTGATGCAGTTGAAAGTGCCCTGGAAGATTCATTCAAGTGAACCGAACCAGAGCCCACACCTGGAGCCGATGGCAGGGTCATCACATACCACACGGCTGGCTGTGGAAGAAAGGTCTCCAAGAGACATTCAGGATGGTGCCTAACCAGAAGAATTGTGAATTGGAATTGGGAGGCCAAAACCAATCTCGGTTTGCCCCACTCAGGGATGCTCAGGGAAGTGTCAGTTGTGGGAGACAGAGCCTAAGGAGCCAGGTCTGAGATCCAGCCCCAGCACTGCCAGTGTCTTCCTGGGGGACCTCGAGTAAACATCTTGCTGTGTCTCTTGACCGCCAGTTCCCACTAGGCTGATGAGGGTAGAACAGTGCTCTCCCAGCTCTGTAGGGCTGTGGGTCTTTATCCTACTGTCCAAGGGCCTTCCCTTCCTTACAGGACACAGGACAGCAACCCCAAGGGGGCTGGAAGACTTTGGTCAAGGAAGACACTGCAGAGTGGACCTGGGGAGGGTTCAGTGTGTCAGGGGAACCCTCGTCAGGTAGAAGAGAGATCCCATCCAGGACTCTGGAGACAAATGAGTTTTCGCACCAACCTCGTACAGCTTCTCCAGCAAGGTGCGGGTTCCCTTCCTTGCAGCTGTGGGCTTTCTGCTTGTTTTTCCCTGTCTGTGCTGGCCCCTGGGGATGATTTAATGAGAATGGCGAGCTGAGAAGAGGAGGCAAATACCTTCTGGGTCCAGTGGCATGAAGAATTTCAAAACAACCCAGAGAGTAGCCATCAAAGCAAGCCCACAGTTATAAAATCACCAATCATGGAGGACAAAGAATAGTCTCTTCAAAGTTCAGCAGGGCTCCAGTAGAGGGTGGGTGTTTCCCCGTGGGTGTGGCTGGAAGGGGCTGTGGTTGGTGAGTGCAGTCTGTGATGGGCAGTGGTGGGACACTGGTGCCAAGCGTGAGGTGGGTGAGCAGGAGATTCTGGGTTTAGAGGAGTTAGGAGTGGGGCTAACCTCAGTGATGTGAGGCTGCACACACATTCCCTTTCTGTTCTGTCTTTGCCACTTAATAGCTCATGGCCTCAGGTGTCTCTCTCTGAGTCTCAGTGTCCACATCTGTAAAGTGGGGAGAAAAAGAATTCTAGTTCTAGCTGTACCATGGGGCCTTTGGACACTCAAATATCTCCAAGGCGTGTAGGTACGCTGAGTCCTGTGACAGGCTACTGAATGATGAGGTCTATGGATATGGTGACAGCCAAGCTTGTGATCCAGATGTCTCTGGCCTCGGCCCCTCAAATCCTTCTGAGTGGACACCACCTTCTCTGGACTCCGGGCATCCAGGCTCCAGATGCTGGACTCTCCATGTCTTGCTCTGCCTTGGTCTTTGTTTACACAGTTCAGAGCCCTGAATTCACCTGGCCATCCCTATGGGGCTTGTAATTCTCTGCCCAAACCCCAGATCCACTTGTTCCTGCTGGGGAATCTCTTCTCCCTACCAGCTTTGTGTACTGAGTTCTGTCAAGGTGAGGGAGTTCCAAAGACTCAATGAAGACTGGTCTCTGAGTCTGAAATCTGGACTGAAAAGGGGTTCTCCAGTTACATACACCGTGGTGTCTTCTGCATTGCATTGCTGAACATTCCACATTAACACCCATCGTTACTGACTAATCCAACATCGAGTGGGTTACTGACGCCTACTGTTATTACATCAGTAACCTCTCCTGCCGCTCTCTAATTCTGGTTTGGATAATTTACCTTACCACTCCAGGATTTTCTCCGGAATGAGCAGGGATGACTCACGTTATTGCCCTAAAACCCCATGGAAATGTGTCTCCACTCTCTTCCTTCCCAGTGTGATAAATCTGACTGTAACTTGCTGATGGTCACTCGTGGCGGTGCAGCAGTTTAAAATGCACTGAAAGATTCATTCAGCTAAACTGAAGTTGTCAGGTGGATTGCCAGAGGGAATTCTCGTTGCAGACACAAGTTGTGTTATGTCTGCTGTAGCCTTGTGGCGGCTTTCAGATTGCTGTTAGGAAATAAATCCATTAATCAGTGTGGACCTCCCCGACTGGCTCTGCTAGGCTCTGGGCTCCTTGGAGGCACAGCATTATGTCTTAGTTCTGTCTCACCTGTCTCACAGTGTCTGGCATAATCTGCCCTTGATAGTTCATTATTTTTAATTTTTTCATTTTTAACATTAAATTCTCAAAAAAATAGAATCAGCAGTTATCACAGTTGGAAATGACATATGAGACCGCCTTGTCCAGCCCCTAGATGAGGGTCCTGAGGACCAGAGAGGGGCAGTGATATCTCTCAGGTCACACAGCAAGACCCAGTGAGAGCTGGATGTGCACCCTGACTCCTGATTCCCAGCCCAGGACTCCAGCTCCCCTTTGTGCTTTTCTTGGAGGCTCCTGTCAGGGAAGGATGCAAGGGACTCCACTTGGGCTTTATTCTACTGTTTTACGGTCTCTTCTGAGTAATAAGGTCGGCTTGTTTAATAAGTGCAGCTTCAAAGTAGGTCAGGGATTTTATTTCTGTGCACGGGCCATTAGCATTCTTAAGTGAGAACACATTTTTTTAGCCGAGAAAATATCTGCTGTGTCAATGAGACGCGCGGTGTCTGGTGTCTGTGCATTTCCTAAGCTGTGTCAGACCGTTTTATACCACAGAGCCTCTGTGAGGGGGCCCCCAGCCTCCAGGCTTCTCAGCGGGGCCAGGGACCGTGTGCTCTAGGAGGACCCGGGAGCTGCAGCATGTGGATTGCAGTCTGGAAGGGCAAGGTGACTTCCCGGCCTTCTCAAGCTGGTGGCCACTTTGGAATGAGCTTTGTGTTTTGTCTTGTCAGAGTCAGTTCCCTGAAAAACCCCAGATGCTGCTTTAGAGAGGGTTGGGCGCTGTGTCAAGAAATCTCTCCAATCTCTTGGGACTTAAGTGCCTTCCCAGATCCTGTCACCCAGGGGCCCACCTCCTGCAGAAGGAGTCGGGGCTGCAGATCTTGCTGCTGTTAGTCAGGGAGAAGGATCAGGACGTGCCCTGCTGGGGAGTTGGGAGTGGTGGGGGGAGGAGGGTGGCGTGACACCTCATCTATTTAGGGCTGCTCCTGAGGATAATATCAATTTTATATTTTTAGCCATGACCTGAATTGTTTCGTGGGCTTACTCCTCTGTCATTTGCCTTTAACCTAAATGGGGCTGGTAATGCAATAAAAGAAAAATGGCTTCCATTCAAAATTCCCGTGTAAGGCCCTGTGCTTGGCACCGTGCGGGGTGCAGCAGCAGGACTGGGCACAGCCCCCACCTCACAGTGACTTTTGTTGGGGGAAAGGCAGGGACACAGGTGATCAGAACCATGCAGTGTAGTGGGCAGTAGTGGGCTCCAAGGCCTCTGGCAGAGCTTCCCTCACATCATGATTTCTTGTCCTTATCTCTTCTCTCATTTGTTTGATACCTGTGCTTTTAAGAAAGACATACTTTCCTTGCTCTTTCAAATGTGAATTCTTATCACTATAATCACCATGTCACTGTCATGAACAGAAATCTGATAGGTTTTCATTATAAGCAAACGTACATCTTCAACTATTAAACCAATGTATAGATAAATGCCCATTGCAGTGGACCTGGCTTGATCACAGGGACTGACCTTTGGGACATGTCGGGGAGCTTTCTGAAGCAGGTGAAATGTTAGCAGGGCCTTGAAGGGTGGAGCTCTTTCAGCAAGTACATGATGACCATGAATACTTCATACATGATTCAGTGTACATACGTAGGGTGTCTCAAGATACAAGGATTTAGTGGGTAAGAGGTGATATATCGGCCCCATAGGATTGTGCTTTTTAATGCTCCTTAGATTGTTTGCAAAGGGAATATCATGAGGTTGGATTTCTCCACTGTCTTTTGCCTTCACTGACTAGTTTTTCATGCAGTATCATTACCTAATTGTGAGTTGGTTATTGGGTTAATCAGTGCAGGGCTGTCTATATGCATTAGAACTCCTCTCTGGATCCCACGCCAGGAGGAGGCAGATAGATGAGAAGGCTGTTCGTTCTTTCATTCATTCATTCATTCGTGTGTTCAATCACTGCTAACTCCAGTGCTGGAATTAGAGACAAGGACATACATACAATATTACCAACTAAAGAACAGAGAGATTGAGGGATTATCTGGAGGCCAGGCATATAATGAGTGTTCAGGAAGTATTCTGATGAATGAATGAATGGTGCAGCCCAGGAGTTCTCAAACTTGGCCACACGCTGGAAAAAATAAATGAGGAGTTAAAAAAAAAAAAAAACACTGATGTCTGAGCCTCGCCCCACAGATTTTGATTTCGTTGGCAAAGGGTTGAGACCTAAACATGGGAGCTTTAAGACCTCTCTAGGGGATTCTGTTGTCCAGCTAAGTCTGAGAGCCATTGCGTGCAACCACTGACGATCATTTTTAAAGGGTGGGATAGCTTAACACACACGACCTTTAGTAAAAATGGTACCTGGGACTGTGTGGGGAATGGACTGGGAGGGACCCAGGCTGTTGGCTATTTAGGAGAGAGCCCGGTTTAGCCGTCTCAAAGGACTCCTGTGAGCATGAAGCCCTGCAGAGTTGCAATAGCGATCATCCCATTTCTTACAGGGGTTCCCTTTATGCTTCTCTCCTGCAAGGGAGCTAGCTACTTTAGCCTTTGAATTGGCCTTGAGCTCCCCGAGATGCGCCCACATCAGCCTTCTGGGCAGAACATCGATGGCTTGGGGTCAGTGTTGAGTACATCCTTGCTGTTGGGAAACCTCATTGGGGTTTCCAACTAGGAACATATAATCAAAGTTACATTTCCTTTCCTTTAGAGGAATCAAAGGTAGGCGAGGAAATTCATGGGGCAATTTAAAGGGGCCATAAAGGCCTTCAAGCTGTGAAGAGCTCGGTAGGAATGATGCCATTAGAGATCAATTCTTTTTAAAAAAAATGTTAATACCTTGGGAAAATTGCTGCATTAAACCTGTTTGTCCTCTGGTGTATGTGTCTTTAATCAGATTGCTTTCCTGATTAAGATCTGGATGAGGTTTACGGCAAGATTTTTAAAAAACTTGGTTATTTCTTATATGTGTTTTCCCTCAATGAAGAATGGTAGCAATTTCACCGAGGCCATCAATGTGCCCCCTTGAATAGGCCGAGGTATATCTCTGAAGCAAGGCAAGCTTTCAAATTCACTTCTCATTTTATTGCATCTCTGACTACAAAGGTGAGTTTTAAACATGTCCTCCATTTTATACCAACCCATTAAGAAATAAAGAGGCAGATTTTTAGGGCTGGTTTTTATTAGTAAATGATCCTCTAACTGCCAGAACACTTGAATTCATAGCACCTCAGTCTAGACCCTTCTCTTCTGCCCCACAGTTTTGTCCATCTTCTGTTCAGTTCCATCCATGCAGACATCCACCCATACCTTGTTGACAGTTTCTTCACCAGTTACCTTTGCTTGTAGTCGTCTGCAAATTAATACTTTCACAGGTATCACCATCATATAATGTATGGAAGAAATATCTAAAATGGCCAGATGTTAGTTCCCTTGTTGGCTTACCACTGGAAAATGAAACACTGGGTTTACCAGGTGTCCAAGTACATTTTTAAGTGCATTAAAATGTCTCCTTTGAGGGCGTCCTTCAATAAAAGGAGGCTGCCTTCTTTCATTTTTATCTGAAATAGATACAGCTGTGTCTTCCCCAGTCTCTTGCCTGGTTTGTGAGCTTCAACTTCAGAGGTGATTCTGACACTGATCTGAAAGATGTTTCAAGGCTTTCTGTGTGTGTGTGTGCACATTTTGATTGTGCCTCTTCATCACATTAGCTTCTAGCCAAGACTTTTTCCTTTTCAGTTACAAAAGTCTGGTGATATTCTGCCAAATTAGTAGTTATCTATGGAATATGTACGGTGTATTAGTCACCTGTGACTACATAAAAACATACCCCCCCAAATGTAGTGGCTTAAAACAACAAGCCTTTGTTACCTCATGGGCATGGTCAGGCATCCTGATACTGCTTGACTGGGCGATTCCGGCTGCGATCTCTCACAGGATGCAGTCATCTCAAGGTTTGACTGAGGGAGGATCTGATCCCAGGTTCACTCACGTGGCTGTTGGCAGTTTTCAGAAGATCCTCTTAAAAGATCACTTGCATGGCTGTTGGCCTTGGAGCCTCATTAGCATTGGCTGAAGATACCATTTCTTTGTGATGTGTGACTCAGCGTAAGACAGCTCACAACGTGGCACAGAGAAGGGGAAGGGAGGAGAGGAGGAGAGAGGAAGTGAGGGTGAGAGTGGGAAAGAGAGGCTGGGGGAAAGGAAGAGGAGACCAGAGAGGGAGGGAAGGGAGAAGAGGGGGAGAGACGGGGTGGGGGGAAGAGAGAGAGAAAAGGGAGGAGGGAGGGTAGATGAGGAGAGAGGGGAAAGAGGGAAGGACAGGAGAGAAGGGGGAGGGGCTGGGGAAAGAGGGGAGGAGGGATCGACAGAGAGAGTGGGAGAGGGCACAGAGTCTTTTTTATCACCTCATCGCAGAAGTAATGGCATCACATCACTTTTGCTCCACTCGCCCACTTTCAAAGGGGCAGGGTTGCACAAGGCTGTGGATTCCAGGAGTGAGTCACTGGGGACCGTGTTGGAGACTGCCCACAACAACGGTGGTCCTTTGACGTCGCCAGGAAAGTGGTGTTCTTTTGCGAATGCTTCAGATTTTCTTGCTCAGGAAGTACTGAGTTTTAGCTCTTCTTAGCTCTACAGTAATAAAACTTCCATACTGAATAGGTATCTAAGTATATCTTACACTTTCCAGACTGACAGCTGCTTAATACCAAATCGCTAATTGAACTTGGGGGCAGCGCTCCCATCTTCTTCCCAGGCAAGTTCAATGAGGGGATTCTGAAGGACAGTGCCTGTCAGAGCCATGCCTCCCAGGTTGTTCTGAATTTTACTGACTTACATCTTTTTAATAGTTCTGAGCATATGTTTCCTGTTTCCCATTTTTAAGTAACTATCCATCATCCTGATTGAAAACATAATTTAAAAAATATTATGTTTCTAAAAAATAAATGAAGAGTGCCACTAAAACTTTCAAAACAAAACAGACATATTTTCTCAGCATTTCTGCGTTATTGAGAAACTCCCTATGACAGGAAAGAGAACCAAGTATAGTTGTATGTTTTGTCAACTGAATGTTTAGGCACAGTCAGGAATCAGAACTGATTTGTGAGCACTGATAAAGTTGAGTATAGTCAAAAGCGAAAAATAAACACAGATTTGACATCAAAAGCATGATTTATAACTGCAAGATTGATAAATTGAACCTCATCGAAATGAAAACTTCTGCTTTGGGAAAGCTCATGTGAAGAGAATGAAAAGACAAGCTACAGAGGAGGGAAAAATATTTGCAAACCTCCTATATGACAAAGTAGAATATATAAAAATTCTTAAAACTCACCAACAGAAAACCCAAACCATCAAAAACAACAATCCAATTAGAAAGTGGGCCAAAGTTGTAACCAGACATTTTACTGAAAAGGATATAGTGATGACAAATTAGCATATGAAGAGAAATTTAATGTCAGCCATTAGGGTAGTATAAATTAAAACCACAGTTTTGGCTAAAAATAAATGGTAACACCAAATGCTGGTGAGGATGCAAAAAAAACCTGGATCACTCATACACTGATGATGAGAGTATAACATTGTATAGCTACCCTGCAAAGCAATTGGACGGTTCCAAATTCCATATGACCCAGGAATTGTACTCCTTGACATTTATCCCAGAGAAAGGAAAACGTAAAAAAATCTATACAGTCATGACTGTTCTCAGCAGCTTTGTTTGTAATCGCTAAAAACCAGAAACAGCTCATATGTCCTTCAACCGATGACTGGCTAGGCAGACTCTAGTACACCCACACTACTTAGCGATAAAAAGGAACAAACTATGGATATACACAACCTGGATGAGTCTTCAGGAAATTATGCCATGTGAAAAAAAGCCAATGCTCAAAGATGATATATTGTCATTTTTGAAATGTTGAAATTTTAGAATGGGTTTGTGGTTCCCAAGGGGTAAGGATGTGGTGGCGGGAGTTAGGAGGGAGGTGGCTTTGGTTGTAAGAGAATAACATGAGGGACCCACTGTTGATGGACGTGTCCTATATCTTGACTGTATTGATGTTAGCATCCTGGTTGTGATATCATGCAAAAGGTTTTCTTGATGTTATCACAGGGGAACCTGGGGAAAGGATATACAGGATCTCTCTGTTATTTCTTACAACCAGTGTAAATGTATAATTATCTAAAAATAGAAGTTTGATTAAAAAGACTTAACACTGATGTTTAAAGTGACAAATTGAGTTCTCAACCCCAGCTGATGGGCCAACTGTGGACAGGCATGTCGAGTCCCCTTTATTGTACTAGGGAGCTCTGTTCAAGACCTCTCTGGGTTTCCCAATTCTTATAGTCCCTCTCTACTCATCAAAATATTATTCACACCAAGCTTTAATGAAAAGATCAGATTGGCTGACGGCAGAACAGGGTTCTTCTGGCTTTCGTTTTGACTTATTCATCCAACAGGTATTTATGAAGCATTTATTATGTGCCAGGGATCAAGGCAGGTGCTGTGAATAAGAAGTGGTCTCTGCCCTTCTGGTGCTTAGTCTAGTGGGGAAGACCAGCATAAAGAATCACACAGAATATAAGTTTTGTAGAGAAGACTGGGAGCATGGGGAATGTCAGGGAGGGCTTCCTTGAGGAAGGGAGGTTTGACCTGAGAAATGAAGAGTGAACTGCGTAAAGAGGGAGGAAGAGGAAACAGTGTGCAAAAGCCCTGAGGTATAAAGTAGCATAACACAGTAGGACTGTTTGCAAATAGACACATGTGTCCTGAGCCTGGGTGGTGAGAGGGGCAATGGCAGAAGATAAGGCTGAAGAGGTAGGCAGAGGCCACATCATTCATGGTGTCTTGAGGCCATATAACATGGAATGGAGCTGTTGTTTTAGGAAGATCAGTTGGGCTGTAAGAGAGAGAATGGATCTGAACAAGGCAGAAGTAGAAGCAAGATTAGAAGGTTTAGGTATATTGTAAAAACAGATGATCTGAAACTTTTTTCCTTCTGTTAATTGAAATCTAGCCTACAACACAGTTAAGTACACGAATCTCTGTGCACACCTTGATAGGTTTTTACCAAGTGAAGACACTGTGTAACCGTCTTCTGAGATGTAGGTCACTACTTGTACCCTGCAAGCCTTGCTTGACAACACTTCCCAGTTATTCCCTCTCTCCCAGTACACACATCACTGTTGTGACTCCTTTTACCTTAGGTCCCTGTCTTGAATTTCACACACAGTGAGTCATGTAATGTCTGGCTTCTTTCTTTCACTCCATGTTATACATGTGAGATTCACTCATGTTCTTCTCTGTAGCAGGGACTCATTCTTCTTTGTGGCTGTACAGCGTTCTGTTGTGTGAAAATAGCACAGTTTATCCATTTTATAGGTGATAGACATTTGAGTGGTTTTCAGTCTGAGGTATTCTGAAAGATGCTGCTATGAGCATTCTCATATGTGTATTGGTGACACATATATATATATGCATAGACCAAGAAACAAGACAGAGTATATATATATATATATATGCATTTCTTTTTGATATTTATCCAGAATTGCCTTGGTTATAGAATATGTGGATATTCAGTAATAGGTACTGTCCAAGTGTTTTCCAAGTAGTTACATCACCTTTTTCTCCCATCAGCAGTGTATGAAAAGTTTCAGTTAATCCACATTCTTGGCAAACACTTAGTGGATTTAATTTTAACTGTTTTGGTGGGTGTCCAGTGGTATCTCTTTGTGGTTTCAGTTTTCATTTCCATGAAATCTAATGAGACATTTCTGTAAGCTTATTGGTCCCCTCTTCTGTGATGGTTCTTTTCAAGGCTTCTGCCCATTAAAGAAATTGAGTTGTCTGATTTTTTTTTCATATTGGCTAGTAGGAATACTTTGTGTATTTTGAATAACATCTTCTTTCATATATATCTTCAACTGTCTTCTTCCACGGCATATCTTTTCACTCTCTTAATGGTGATTTTTTTTAAGTGGTAACTTTTGATCACCAGAACTTCTTAATTTAATAAAGTCCAATTTACCTTTCATTTCCATACGGTGTATGGTTTTTGCATCTTGTTTAAAAATGTTTGCCTAGCCCAAGGTCAAGAAGATATTATTCTGTGTTATTTTCTAGACACCATATTGTTTGCTCTTCACATTTAGGTTTACAGTACACTGAAATTGACTTTGTAGATGGTGTGAGGTAGGGATTCTCATTCACTTTTCTCCGTTTGGATGGATACCTAATTGATACTACACCTTTTGTTGAAAATATCGTCCTTCCACCACATAACAGTGTCAACTTTATTGTAAATCAAGTGATCATGTGTATATGGATCTGCTTCTGGACTCTGTCTTGTTTCTTGGTCTATTCTTATATTATTGGCCAATACTTCACTTTCTTAATTACTGTAGCTTAATGATAAGTTGTGATATCTTAAAATATAAGCCCTCTAACTTTCTTTTTCTTGTTCAGGGTTGCTCTGAGTGTTTCTAGTCCTTTGTATTTTTATATAAACTTCAGAATAAGCTTGTCAAATTATACAGAAAGCCTGCTGGATATTTGATTAGGATTACATATAATTCAACTTAAGGAGAATCTACAACTTTACAATACTGATTTTTCTAATTTGTGAACATACACTATCCGTCCATTTTTTAGACCTTTTAAAATTTATCTCAGTAATGATTGATAGTGAAATTTTCAGTGTAGAGAAATACAAATATATATGTCATTCCTACTATATTCCTAGATATTTCAGTACTTTGTTGATGCTATTTTAGCACTTATTTAATTTTTTTTATTATTGAAGTTTAACATAATGTAGTAAAGGTCATAAAGTACACTAATCTAACGTAGACAGCTCGGTGACTTTTATATAAATATACACCCATACAACCATCATCAAAATCAAGGTATGGATGTTTTTGTATTTCTGGTACTGCAGTTCCTTCAAGCCTCTTCCCCACCAGTCACTTCCTTCCCTAGCAGTAACCATTATTATGGTGTTGATTATCATCGATTGGGTAAATGTCACCTTTCAAATTTTATTTTACAATTGTTTACAATTGTTTATTTTACAATTTAAACCCTATAGGTTTAAATATATGGAACCTTGCTTTGATGAGTTTTTGATCCTGATCATAATTTGAGATTCTTTCTCTATACGCAGTCATGTAGTTTGTGAATAATGAAAGCTTTATTACTTCCTTTCCAATCCTTGTAGCTTTTACTTCTTTTTCTTGGGCCTGTTGCACTGACTAGAACACCCGGTAGGACTGGGGAGATCAGAGGAGAGCATTCAGTGTTTTATCATTGATTATGGGGTTAGACTTATGTTTTAGAGAGCCTTTATCAGATTAAAGAACTTTCCTTCAACCCACAGTTTGCTAAGAGTTTTATCATGAATAGATATTGACTTTGATCAAATGCTTCCTTGGCATATTTTTAAATTATTACATGAATTTTTTTGTCTCTTAATCTGTTAATATGATGAGTTACAGTGATTAATTTTCTAATATTAAGCCAATCTTGTAGTCCTGGAATAAATTCAACTTGGTCATGATCTACTAGTCATTTTATGTATCACTGGATTATGTTTGCTAATACAACATGTAGGATTTTTGTCTCTATGTTTGTGAGAGACATTGGCCTGAAAGTTTCTTTTCTTGTGATATCCTTGTAAGATCCTTGCATGGTAATTGTGCTGGGCTTGTAAAATGAGTTTGGAAGCACTTCTCCCCTTTGTAGCCTATGAAGGAATTTGTGTAAAGGTGGTAGTTCCTTGAAACCGAAAGTGCAAGCTTGTTTCACTCTTTATCTTTGGTAGAATTTCATCCTGGGAAGATGTTCTATCTAAAAACTCCGTCACTTTGTAGGTGCCCTCGGAAGTTGCTGTGTATTTCTTTGGATTCCCTGTGCCAGTATTTGAGAAGTACATGATTAAGATGTTAGAAATATCTAGAACAGTGCCCAACATTTGCCTTCCCCTCTTTGTCTTGTCTCTGTCCCCCTCCCCCATGTTCTTTACCTGCCCCAGGAGTACCCAGTTGCAGGGACTCATGGTGGACACCAACATGAAGACTTTAGGCCTGTTCTCAGAGCTCAGTGTCCACCTGGTTCGGTCAGAATTGTGGTTCTTGGGGATGGGGACACTGGCCCGTGGTCTGCGTGATCTTGCAGTATTGGGTTGATTCAAAGTTCTTTCCCAGAGAGCTTCTGTTTAAGTTCTGCTACCTCTCTCTTCAGGGTGGATATGGCAGAGTGCAGAGGCAGCCATAGGGGAGCCAGAGGCAATTTGAAGAGGCTAATTTTTCAGTTCCTTTACATAAAGAGGGCAATCATCTCTTAAACTCTCCCCACAAACTGAGCAGGCTGTTATGGATAAGACTCTTAATCCATCTGGACACCCTTTCCTGACACTTCAGAGCAGTCGATACTTCTAGTCACTTCCAGCCATTTCAGCAGCTTAGAGACTAATTATGCATCTCCCCCCGCACAGAGGGTTGTGCCAAGGAGAGAAATTTGCAAAACAACAATATCTCTAAAGCCTCAGCCTTTCCTTCTCTCGCTGTGGCTGGCAGCGTAATAACCGATGAAGCTGCCTGGACTCAGCTTGCCCTGAAGCTCATGTTTCTTTCCTCCCTCCCACCACCCCCTCTTCCTCTACTCCAGCTTTTCTCAGGCTTCTTCTGTTAAGATCGTTGCCATGTTTCCCCCTGGTACTTGCTGAGTGTGAGTCCTGGTGGGAGGTGAGTGGCTTCCTCATGCGTAAAGTTGAAAATGATTTCATCACATGTGCAACACGAGCCCAAGATGCTCCGAGTGGAGATCACAGGAGGCTTGAGAAGCTGGGTCAAAGGGCCCGTTAATGGAGAGGGCTCTCGGGTGGGGAGAGGGACCAGCGCGGGAGGCCAAGCGGGATGGGAGAATGAAGGAGCTCACATTTATTTAGGGCCTGTCATGTTTCAGGCATGTGTCTTTGTTCCTCACAAGGACCCAGTGAGATAGGATCCATTACCCTGGTTTTACACATGAAGAATCTGAGGCTCAGAGGAATGATGTAATTTGTCCACAGTCATACATTTAAGTAATAGAGGTTGTAAGTCAATCTCTATCGGTCAGACCCAGTGATCTTGTATTTCTAGCACACCACACCGCCCTTTGTAAGTGAAAATGCAGAGGGATGGAGTGGAGGGTACTGGCCATAGTGTGGAGAAATCAGCATAGTGCACTGGGATGCAGGCAAGCAGAGTGAGATGGACACCTGCTTATATGGCTCCACAGGTGTGCACATGCCCAGGGCTCACCAGCCGGTTCAATCCTAGCCTTATATTTACGCTAGTCCCAGCGTCCCTTGCCCCTTACATCCATTCAGTGACCAAGTCCTGTCCAGTCTTCTGGTCCCTCAGACTGTTCCTCTTCAACCCCATGGTCCTTATCTTGGTCCAGACCTCCATCATCTCTCCCCTCGGTAAAGCACACGATGGCCCCCTGACTCTAGTCTCTCTCCTTCAGATCCATTTACCCTGCACTCAGAGGAATGTCCAGAAAGAACACGGGCCTGGGTCACACCACCACTTACGAAGCCTCAGGCTCCTCGTGAAGACCCTTCCCGATCTGGTCCCTGTGGACCTCTCGGGTCGCCTTGTGGCTGCTTCCCCCACTCTCACCTACGCTGCAGCAGGATGTGCAATTCCTGACCCACCCGGTCTCTTCTCACCTCTGGGAAGGCTTCCTTCTCACCCAGTGCCTGTTAGACTCTCCTGTCCTTTCACAATTTCATGATTTGATTTCTCCAGGAAGCTTTCCCTCTTCTCCTCCGTCTGATCTCCTCCTCCTGTTCATTTCCTAGAGCTGCTGCCACTAATGACCACTAACTTAGAGGCTTAAAACAACACACATTTATTATCTTAAAGATACGGAGGTCAGAAGGTGACAATGGATCGGCGCTGCATTTCTTTTGCCTCTAGGGGAGAATTGTTTCCTTGCCCTTTGCAGTTTCTAGAGGCTGCCTGCATGCTTTGCCTGGGGGTCCTTCCTCCCTGTTCAAAGCTAGCAGTGCAGCCTCTCCCAGTCTCCCTCTGACTCTGATTCTTCTGCCTTCCTCTTGCACATGTCAGCATCCTTGTGATGACATCAGGCCCACCTGGCTATTCTCTCACCACTCGAGATCTTTGACTTAACCACATCGTCAAAGGCACTTCCACCATGTAAAATTCTGAGGGTTAGGACGTGGACATCTCTTGGGGACTGTTGTCCTGTGCACCCAGTCCTCGATGTGTCCACAAGACCCTGGGCCTGCCGTTGTTCTGCTTTTGTCATTTTATTCTGCAGCTCATTGACTTCTGCATCTTTTTCACTCCCTGGTCTTTTCAGTTCCTCCAGGGTAGAGAGAGCTCTTTGTTTGGACTCACTGTCCTCAGAATGCCCCAGAATCAGCCCTCAGTACATTTTTGTTGATCAAAAGAACTTATCTCCCTGGCTCTCATCTCCCTGCCTCACTCTCCGGCCGACTGTGGTGTTGACGCTGGGGCAGTCTGGAGCTCCAGTTAGAATCGCAGATGAGAGCTGGGCAGCTGAGCCTCCCAAGGCCTCCACATCGGAGCTGCAGGACAAGTTGCTTAGCTCTGTGCCTTGGTTCCCTTGTGTGCAAAATGAAGATAATTATAATATCTACCTGTATCAGTCAGGGTTCAGGAAGGAAACTCCAACCATAGGTATTTCAGAGAGATTTTATTGAAGGGAATTACACAGGTGTTGGAAGGCTGCTGGAGCAAACGTGGGGCACAAAAGTAACCAGGAATTTCAGAGAGCAGCTGCCACGTGTGTGGCCAGGGCAACAGAAGGGAATAGGTGGGGTTATGGGGCCCAGACGTCTGGAGGAGGGCCCTGCTGGGCTGATGCTTGCACCTCTGAAGAGGGAGGTCCCCCACATGACACCACACTTATAAGGGGGCCTGGCCAGCTTCCACTAGGACCTCCAAGAAGATTCTGTGCTCTCTGTGCTGTGAAGGCCAGAAGAAATTGAAACCTTGACTTCAGCTGCCTCTGTTGCTGGAGTGATACCGAAAGGACCTTAAAACCGGAAGAGAGCATCTTCTTCCCTCGCCCAGACCCCTAGTCTCCATACAGAGCCCCCCACTGGGAGGACTCAACCCAAGCTGGCAAAGGGAGTCCAGAGGTGTAGTTTGTAGAATCCCAGGCCTAGAATCTCAGAGCCAATTATAGCAGGGTGGGCTTGAAGCTAAAGGACCAGAGGTACATAACTAGCACTTAGCTTTAGTTTTTTCTTGCGTAGAGTGGGTGCTGTAACAATGCTTAGCTTATGGTGTCATATGAGGAATCAGTTAGTTCATATATGTAAATCCTGGAATGGAGTCAGGCACACGGCCGTCAGAGAGTTAATTGTTCTTGGCCCATGGTCATGAAAATAGCTCTCCACAGCACATAGGAGTGTGGGCTTAGATGTCTGTGAAACTCAGAGATCTAAACTGGCCAGGGCATGAGTTCCTTCCACCCCGTTCTCCATAGCCGGGCTGCTGGGCAAAGCGTGCTTGTCTGTGGGCCCTGTGCTGCTCCGGGACAGGGTGCTTCTGCAGTGCAGCCTCTGATTCTGAAGATTTAGAATCCAGTCCCCTCTGTGGGGGAGATAGACTCTCAATTCCTGCTTTCTTAGGAGTCTTGATTAGCAGGCAAGGAAAGAAAGGCCCTTCTAGGGTGATTACTCTGCTCTTAATTTGGGGAAGTGGCCCAGCAAAGGGTCATCTTAAAAATGTTGAGGCAGTAGGGGAGAAAGAGGAGCCAGGAGCGGAGAGAATGTCGCAGAGCACGGAGTCTCTCCTGGTGCCAAGTCGTTATTGAATTATGCGCTTCTAAATGACTTCCTTGGTTGCAACATGACTGTGTGAAGTAGACCGAGGCTGAGCTTGTAAATGTGTTTGCTGGTGGAAGAGCTGGCGGGAGTGCACACTGACATTACTGTGGCCCCATTTTATCCTGACACAGGGAGGGGAAAGCCTTTAATGGGGTCTTTGTGTCTCTCTATGGGGGGCACAGAATAGGGGCACCAGCTGTTCCCCACCGACAGCTGAATAGCTCCACTGACTGCTGGTTGGGATGACGAAGGTAACAGTAGCTAACACAGGGCACTTGCTATGTGCTGGGCCTATTCTAAGGGTATTGAATGCGTACCTTACATAATCCTCATGGGGGAGGAGTTTTTATTACCCCCGTTTTACAGATGAGGAAACTGAGGCACAGAGAGGTTAAGTAACTTGTCCTAGCTTTCATAATATCTCAATTTGGATTTCTCCAAATCCCAGAAAACCCTGAAATGGGGGTTTGCAAATAGTTTATTTGGAAGCTGAAGGGACCACCGGTTGAGTGGAGAGGAAGTGAGACAGGAAAGGAAGGAAGGCACTGACCCAGTGTGTTCACGTCCTTGTAAGAAAAGGGAAGTTTGGACATAGAGGCGCAGACCCACAGGGGAGCAGGCCATGTAAAGACAGAGGCGGAGACTGGAGCGATGCATCAACAAGCCAAGGAAGATGAGGATCAAACAGCAGAAGCACGGTGCCAGAAGAGGCGAGGAAAGATTTTTCTCTGGAGCCCTCGGTTGCAGCATGTCCTTGTTGACGCCTTGGTTTCGGACTTCTCACCTCTATCACTGTGAGGCAATGCATTTCTGTTGCTTTAAGCCACCCAGATTGTGGTACCTAGTTACAGAGGTCCTAGGAAACTAATACACACATCCCAGGATAGTTGTCCTTGGCCATGGGGAGCTGCTTGGCTGAGGGGCAATGCCTGCACCCTGAGAGCAGCCCATGTCCAGTTGATAACACGGGGTACAAAAGGCCGGCCGTGCTGCCTCCATGAGGGGCCGTGGGATCAGGGTGTGCTCCAGCACTCCCGCGGAATCAGGATGACCTAGTCTGCGGCCAAAATCACACCCTTGTTTCCCTGTTCTGCCTTCTTCTGGGAACTCTCCTCCAGTAGATCACTTGTACAGAATCTTTGTCTCAAGCTCTGTTTCCTGGGACCCTGAACTTAGACACTCCTACCCCAGAGAAAATGCCCAGGAGGAGGGCATCTCAGGGAAGAGCTCACACCTATGGGGTGATGGGAGCTCAGTGGCCTGGGAACCTGGAGAGGAGGCTAAGAGAGGCCAGCTCTTGGAGGCTTGATATGACACCCTGGTAGACAGCAGGTGGAGGCAGACCTCTGGCCTGTATTTCCAAGTGCTTTCTCACTATTAAAACTCTTCACCAGTTGTGTGGATGACAGATTGCTCCTCAGCCCTGGAGGATTTCACGCTGCATCGTGTTAGGGATCTCTGCATCTGACACGCAGAGCTCAGTGACTTCCTGTGTGCCTCCCACATCTATGCGTCTCTGACAGTCGACTACTGTTACTGCTGCCGGGTTAAACTGGCTAGTTACCAGCTCTGGCTTCTGGTTCTCACCAAAACCACTTTTCTGTGACCTTGGATGAATCACTTCATCTTCCTCAACTGTGGGAATCCTCGTAGCAGGAGATGGTATAATGTAGAGATTATGAACACTGCCTTGAGATCTCCCTAAGTTTAAATCTTTGTTCCTTTTCTTACTAGCCTCCTTCTTGTGAGCCATTAACCTCTTCAAGCTTCAAGGCTTCAAAAAAAAATAAAAATTTCTAAAATGGGATTGATAATAGCACCTGCCTGAAAGAGTTGGCCAGGATTAACCAAGGTGATGCAAGTCAAGTCCTGAGCGCGGCGCCTGGCCCGCCGCTCAGCCTCAGCGAGCGCTTTCGGTCTGCTGAATTCACGGGCTGTGGAGCTGACACAGAAGCGCACTTTTATGTCAACACCTGCAGCACAAAGAGGGTGGGCACAGTATTGAGGAAGGAGTGCATACTTTGAGAAGGCCTGGATTTGAACGTACTTCTGCTTACTCGCTCTGTGAGATTAGGCAGGTTGCCTAACGTAGCTGAGCCTCGGCGTCCTCATTTGTAAAATGGGAGTAAAACAAAGTCTGCTTTGTAGGCCCCCTGGAGGGAGTGCAGGGAAACAGGTCAAGTACTATAGAATGTTAGTTGCTCTGATTAGAGGGCCACTTAGAAATCAAGTCTCAACTCAACGGTGGAGGCTTCTGAGCAGGGCCAGGAGCAGCCAGGATCTCTCCTTATGTGGGAGCTATGGCTGGGGAGCTGGCTTGGCAAATGGACACAGTTGTGGTTCTTGATTCCTGCTACCTGGTACCTGCTTTGTGGGCAGATGAGAGGGGAGACTGGCTGTTAAATACTCCTGGTGGTGGAGGGCATAGACCCCCAACAGAGGTCCCACCCATATATAAAAAGCTCAGTGTATAAGAAAACCTTACTTATTTAAAATACTTAACTTTGTAATAAACCCCCAGTGCAGGTTTATTAGAGGATATTTGTA
The DNA here is from genome assembly GCF_048564905.1 of Vicugna pacos. Lineage (NCBI taxonomy): Eukaryota > Metazoa > Chordata > Mammalia > Artiodactyla > Camelidae > Vicugna > Vicugna pacos. Next base: position 31,873,664 of record NC_133005.1, on the reverse strand, counting down.
GAAACACAGAAAACAGTACTCATTTCTTAACAACCCTAAGGGAAAAAAAAGCATCCTTTTGGTGTATTTATGTCCAGATATTTTAATAGGCATAGGTTGGTGGGATTTTTTTGTTCATTTTAATTTAGTTAAACTTGAACTTCTGTATCCTCAGAGACTCTTGTTTAAGGCAGAGACTATTCCAGAGAAATTTTTCATATCTTTCCAGTTATTGCCAAAGCAAGGGTTAACCATTTATAATGCAATTCCTTGCTTTTACGCACAATCTAAATGCCATTGGGATTTCTGCCTTGTTTTAAAGTTTGGGTTTTGTCTCCAGTTTAGTCTGGCATGAGGCAACGATTCTTTCCTAGACTCTTGCCTGAGAAAGAAGGGTTTTGTGGTAGTAATCATCCCACGGGACCGATCCTTTTAACATCCCACTTCCCCCATCTGAGAGGTCATGGTTCACCCCAGTGTGGACCGGGGTCTGTCTTCAGTAATTTTTCTCTAAGGAAGGGTGTGTAAATAATATGCCTTCTGCATTTTTCAGAATCTGAAGTTGTCTGTCTATAGGCTTTGTAAATGTACTTAGCTAGCTGTAAATTTCTTGGGACATGAAACATCCCGTTAAAGCCTTGTTGTGTATTATACTATTGTGGTTGGGAATAGAGGACCCAACCCCACCCCAGTAAGGTCGCCCTGACCCCAATCCTGGCTCTTTGAATTACGAATTGTTTGATATTGGGCAAGTTACTTAATCTGCATCTCTTTCTCTGTTCAGAAGAATGTGAATTGTAATACTGCTTATCCGAAGAGTTACTGTGAAGATTAAATGAGTTAATATTTTAAGTCACTAAGAACACAAGTGCATCAGAAATGTCCAGTACCTATTAGCTGCCTCTTCTGTCATTTGTGATTATTATTACTGTTATCACCTTCGCCCTTATATCCTAGTGCTTCAAAAATGATGAAGACCGAGAACTGATTTTTTTAGTCTTTTTGTTTTGTCTTGATGGAGATCTGTTTTTTGTCTAGATGCTTGTGAGAATTTTTCGTTAGCCTTTTATTTCAAAATATTGCCAGTGTGTGCTTAAATGTGAGTCTCATCGTTTATTTTTGCCTGTAACCCACTGTACTCCTCGTAGTCTGCAAACTCAGACCTTCATTTAATTCAAAGAAATTTTCTTTAGCTATGTCTTTGATTATTGTTCTCTTCCAGTAGTTTGATGTCTTTTCCCAAACATGTCTAATTCTCATCTTGGACGTCCGTTCACTCTTCTCTATAACTCTTTCCTTCTTGCTGTTTTTCTTCTTTCTTGCCACCCCAACCTCCGATTTTAAGAAAACATAGTCAATATTTTCCCTGTCCATTTATATAAGACATTAAATGTTTATTGAACATTGGCCATATGCTAGGCTAGATACACAAAGACAAAGACTAATTCTAGTGGGCACCTCCTGGTGGGTTGGATGCTGTATCTACTTATTGTATCTTCTGCTCAGGGACCTCATAGGCCAGAGAGGCCTGAGGGAGTGGAGTCTACTGTTGACAACAGAGTCAGGGTAGTCAGTGAACATATCTGCATAGAACCTCTATGGTCCTTGGCAGAAAATTCAGATACTTTTATAATTTGAATTGTAGAACCATCTTCCATTCTAAAGGTGAAGGAATTGAGAACCATGAAGACTGAGTGGTGTGTCCAAGGTCACACAGCTGACTAGTAGAGAAGGACAAAGAAAGACTCGGACCCTGGCTCCAGCCTACATTCCCTTCTCCTTTTTGATCCTCAGTCTGTTACTTATGAAACAGTGTACATGCCAATCAGTAGAAAATCTAGCCAGCAGGATGCTTTTGAATGCCTACTCTGTGCCTAGCCCTGTGATCTACAGAACTGAGTAGTTATGAAACAATTGAAAAGAAAAATGGGTGTGGTTGGGTTCCAGGCAGAAGGAAAGACGTTCCAGTTGGGAGAAAGAGTGTGTGCTAACGTGTGGAAGTGGGACTGATGAAACAGTGTGCAGGTATGTGTGGTATGTTGGCAGGTGGGGCGGGGCATTCCCATGGACTCTCACAGGCCCGTAAATAGCAAAGCAATTAGAAGGGTGATCAGGTAGGAGGCAGCGGGTGATAGACACGGTCGGAGGCCAGGTTAGATTTACTTTAAACATGTATCAGGGCTTACTTCACATATTAGTAACATTCAGGTTTTTTTTTTTCAAAATATTTAATTTCTGTCTGGAGCAGACAATATGTAAGTGCAAAGCTTGCTCTCCAGCTACGTGAAGCACTTTTGCTCTCTGTAGGAATTTCTGGGGAGTCAAACTGTTACAAGTGCTCACAGCAGGAAAAAGAAAGACGGAATTGGTCTGGAGATTGCTGCCTGAGGGTGAAGCAGAGTTACGTTAAAGGGTCACCTCACCGCCTGTATGTTGAAGGAGAGCCTTGAATAGCCAGGGGCAGTTGCTGCCCAGGCATCCTGACGATGGCCCATGGGGTCCTTGTCCTCCAAGTGCTTTTCTTCCCTCCCGGCTGGCGGGGGCCAGTGCCATCTCCCAGCTCAGAGCTCTTGAGTTCCTCCCTCCTGATTTGGTTCCAAACGTTGTCAGCAAAGAGTGCGGTCAGATGTCAGACACTCACTGCTGGCTTTGCACAGTTAATGGTGTGGAGCCAGGTAGAGAGAGGAGGTTGGTGGTTTCACAGTGGAAAGACTCATGAGAACTGATGTGTGTCTGAACAAACTCTTGTTAAGAAAATTCACGGCAGTTCAAGCATCTGATGATGCTGATGGAATTGTTTGGACAGAAATGATACAGGACTAAAGGCTCATTTCCTCCAAATATTCTAGGGTTCAGTTTCAAATAAGATTTAGTGCCATTCTTCCTAATTCCAATCCACCTGCTGGGTTACAGACAAGCTGTATTTTTGTCTGTTTGTTTTCTTAAGTCTGTCTTAGGTTATTATTTACATATAGCCAAATATCCATATTTTAAGTGTACAGTTTAATGAGTCTTACACAACTCTAGTCAAGACACATTTTTATTACCCCAAAAAGTTTTCTTATGCCTCCTTCTAGGAAATCACCCCACCAGAGGTAATACTATTTTCTTTTAATTGTTTTGATTTTTATTGTTTAATCACTCAAATCAGTAAGTACTACATTGTAGCACCCCAGAAATGCCTCGTCCCAGTCAGTACTTATTCCCATAGGTAACTGTGATTCTGACTTTTATCTTCATAGATCAATTTTGCCTGTTCTCGAAATTTTTGTATACATGGAATTATTATGCGTTCTTCTTTTTTTCTTCTTTTGCACAGCATAGTCTTCTTTTGATATATTAGTCCATGTTGTATATCAGTCATCTGCTCCTTTTCCTTGCCGTGTAGTATTCCACAATATGTATGTGCATCAAGTAATTTATCTATAAGCATCCACCTATGTCTGGCTTGTCCTCTGATTTCCTCCTCTTCAGCAGCTTCTGAATCAACTTCATTCTCTCCTTATCCTTCTTTTCCTCCTTGAGTAAAAGCTAGAACATGAGCCCCTGGCAACCAGGACTGTGTGTTTTGGGGGGTAGGACAGCGAGTGACATGTAGCAGATACTCAACGCTTGTATGACGAGTGCATGGATAAGTGTTCAGAGCACACCGTTTGCCAGTCTGGCTCTGCATGGTGCCTTCCCAAGCATCACAGAGCTACCGGATCCCTAGGACGATCTCTTTGCTCACAGACTTTGTATGAATTTCTGGCCCCATAGATCTTGCTTAAGCTCTGTCTCTAAGAGCCTCCCTAAACTTTAGACCAGAGTAGGTCCCATCACAGGCCTCCTGACTGTTTCTGTCACCCCCTCCATCAGGATTCTCTTTATTGTCAATACTGCTTTAATTGACTGCTTCACCCTGGGAGTCATGGGTACAGACAACCTATATTTCTTTCACCACTAAATTCCAATCATGCGGCACTCTGTCTGGCATGTGAGAGGCACAGACTACACACGAGTTGGGGTTTCTTTCACAGGGGCCTTCTCTCTGCCAGGTTGCTCATCTCAAGACTCCAGCAATTAGATGATGTCCTTTATGGAGAGAAAGATGGATTTGAAAACATGGCCTCTGCTGTGCACCCCCCAAATCCCCAGTCCATATGCTGAAGCCCCAACCCCTAATGTGATGGTATTAGGAGGTGAGGCCATTGGGAGGTGATTGGATTTTAATGTGGTCGTGTGTGCAGAGCCCCTATTATGGGATTAATGCCCTTATAAGACAAGGAAGAGACCAGAGCTCTCTTTCTTTCTCTGTACCGTGGGAGGACACAGCATGAAGGCAGCAGTCTGCAAACCAAGGAGAGGGTCCTCACCAGGAACTGAATCTGCTGACACCCTGATCCTGGACTTCCCAGCCTCCAGAACGATGTGAAATAAATGTCTATTTTTTTAAGCCACCCAGTCTATGTTATTTTGTTATAGCAGTCCAAGCTAAGACAGCCTCTGTGGAAGATTTCTACTTCAGATATAACATTTCATGGGCAGGGTCATGTCTTTTTCCTTTAAATATATTAGCCCAGGTGTTGAGTCTATGAGTGTACTAGGTGGGTCATGATCATGGGAACCTAGACATTTACTTGGTGCTGTCCTGTGGAAATCTTAGCTTGTGTATTTTCACCCCTATGTTTGGGGACCTGGGGGCCTGGAAGTACTAGATCAGTGACCCACTACATCAAGTTCCATTTCCTTACACTATTGTGCTCCCAACTTCTAGCCCCTGCAACAAAGAGTGGCATCAGGGTCCCAAAGAAGTGTGAGCTATTAGGTCATCTGTCAGCAGAATCTCTGTGAATTTCCTTTATTCTCAGCATAGACTCTTCCACCATTCATGCGGGGGCTTCAAAAGGGTTCATGAATTCCTGAAATGGTGTGCAGAACTCTAGGTAATAATGCTTATGTGCATTTTCCTGAGAAGAGAGTCTGGAATTTCTTACCACATTTTCATAAGGGCCTAAACATCCCCAAAAGTTAAAAGACTTCTGGTATAGATTTTCTTTAATGATCCTTCCGGTTAATCGCTTAAACATCTCAAGTACAAGAAGAGAAAAGGAGGGGCAGGAATGCTACCTGGGCCCTGAATTCTAATGCTGTGTCCACATCTCCTTCTAGCTTAACGGGTGTTGGGTTCTCCCTGGGCCTTGGTTTCCTTTCTGATGACTCTAGTGGTTGGATTAGGTGGCTTCATAGAGTTCTTGCACTGGTTGAACAGTTCATCTCAGATAGAGAGGACAGTGGACTCAAATAAACATGGTCTTTTAAAAGGTGGTGCTTACCACCCAAAATCATTCTGTGTCTCAAGCCTGCTTGTCTTTGAACTTAAGTGTTCCCTCTAAAGAATGCCAATTATAAATCAACAAAGTACTAAAAATGGAGAAAAAACAATAATCTGATGGCTTCTTGGTGCCAGATACAGGAAACACTAGGATGTACTTCATGATATATTCTTGAGGGGACAGAGGGAGAGATCATTGCATTGGCTAATCTGTACAGCGACATGTAAACCAGGAAGTCATTTGAGATGGAGACATTTATACCCTTGAGGGAATGTCTGTTACTACACTTGCACGTACCATCAGAAATACATGAAAAGAAACTAAACGTTTAGAAAGACTGATACTTTTTTTTTTCTTTTTCTGGTGGTCAGCAATTTACTGCTAGTGCCTGAATTAGGAGACCAAAAACCATGGTAGAAAGTTGATGGAAGAGAGCTTAATGTGGCCACTTGCTCAAGCCTTAAAAGTATTGAAACCTGCTGATCTTAATTCTGCCAGGGCCAGCCTGTGAATAATTATACTAAGGAATTGGGCAGAGTCATCACAGAGCTACAAAATATCACCCCTGGGGCCTCATTGGAGACTGATGGGAGCTCTGGAGAGTTGATAATGGTGATCAAAGGGTCTATATATTTAAAATGCACAAAGGATGAGCCCAGAAATTATCTGCCTGCCAACTTAACTTCTCTACCTGGAACAAATTATCCAAAAATCAATTTGCAAACACCTTTGAGATAACAAGGCCTTGAGTAATAACCTCCATGGCTTTGTAAGGAAAAGCATCTAGCTTGACTAATCTGCTTAATTTCCTCCTCTGAACAAATGGCAGGCTATAATAGAGGCCGTTTGAACTTGTCCTTTAAGATTTGCTTCGAGTCATACTGAGAAAATATTGTCCACCTCTGTTTCATAGCAATTATTCTGTTTCTGGAGAAACTTTGTTACTAGATAATTAATTAGAAAGAAAACACTGCATGAGTCTTAGCTATCCCAAAGCTCTCACCTGAGTTCCAAACTGAAACTGATACCTACCTTACCCACCTGCATAACCCAGAGGCCCTTCAAAAGTTACTGAACAAATCCACCTTGTCCAATACTCCCAGATGCCTTCCCCACTCTTCACTTCCTAGTTCTACTCCAAGAATCATTAACTTGTTCATACCCTCTGAGAAAATAATCCCATTCTTGGAAGTTGGTCCTAAGAAAAAATGAAACTAAAAGGACTGGAGTCATTTGCACAGAGATGTTCATTGCAGCATTATTTACCATAGCAAAACTTGAAACAACTCATGGGCCCAACAACTGGAGAATAATTGGTGTGACTATCTATCTGATGGACTGTTCTGTAACTGTTAAAGACAGTGATGGTAAAATCCACATCGTATATAAACAAAGTCATTTGGATATAATAAGTGAGGGAAGAAAAGAACATCTACATTGGGTCTATGTGTTGCTATAACCATATGAAAAACATTTAAGTATATGCACAGAAACTGGAATGGAACGTGGAGAAATAAAAATGGAGGTTATATTAGGAAGTAGGGAAGGGGGCTTATTTTCTCCTCCTCACTTTTTTATTGTTCCACTGCTGTTTTTGGCTCTGAATAATAATAACATACACATCCACTTTGATTTTTAGGAAATGGTTATCAAGAAGCAGACAGCCTTTCAAGGGGAAAGCTGATCTGGGCAGGCATGCAGACATGGGTCCCATCTTGCCTTACCTGCTCCACTATCTTGGTTAGGTGATCTGATCACTTGGATTCCCAATTTTTTTTATCCATCAAAATGGAGGTGATAATGTCCCAAGAATTACACTAAGTAATATATGTGAGATTTCCTGGTAAACACATACAAAGTAAATGTTAATTTCTGCAGCTTTGCCAGTGAGCTCAAAATTGCCAGAAAGAGGCCACCATTAATCCTGGTTGAAATTCTAGTCTAGTAAGTTGAAAATATAGAACTTACACATAGAATGGAAGAGAGGTGGCAACGCAAGATAATTCAGTATGACTTTTTCACTGACCCTTGATTCCCACTGGGGCCCCTGTGGCCAGTGACGCTCCCTGCTGGAGGAAACTGCTAGGGTCGAGGAAGAAGCTGCATTCCTGTTAGGCCATCATCCTATTGCTACTTAGGCTCCTACCACTATTTGGGAGAAAGTCCACTAATAGTTGGTATGTTCCTATAAAAGAAAGATTTGTAAACCTCAGATTCCCCTGGGTTTTGAACCAAACTCCACTTTAGTAAAGGCAAGTTCTCATTTGAGGATAGAAAACAGAATATTAACCCAGATAGCTTTACAGTGTTCAGGAAAAATATTTTCCTCAATGTTTCCTTCTTTCTTTCCTTTCTTTAAATGAAGGAGATATGGTGGGTGTTGAATATAGTTACTGAAGAAATACTAATTCAAGTATTTACATACAGTTAGTTAATTAAAGTAGGACATGGGTGGGTTGAGAAAGGGATTTGGGCTGTTTTCTGTGGCTGTCTGGAATTCCATCCTTTGTCCTCACAGTTTGGAGTCTGCTCTGTGGATCATTTGGGTCTGATGTCCTTTGCTGATTCTTGTCTTTCAGAGCCTCCCACACCCATCGCCCCCCCAGAGCTGCTGGCTGTGGGGGCCACATACCTGTGGATCAAGCCAAATGCCAACTCCATCATCGGAGATGGCCCCATCATCCTGAAGGAGGTGGAATATCGCACCACAACAGGCACCTGGGCAGAGACCCACATTGTCGACTCTCCCAACTATAAACTGTGGCATCTGGACCCCGATGTGGAGTATGAGATCCGGGTTCTACTCACGCGACCAGGGGAAGGGGGCACCGGACCACCAGGGCCTCCCCTCACCACCAGAACCAAGTGTGCAGGTAGGACCCTGCTTCCTGACTACATTTTGAGAGGTTGGGCAGCTGCTATGAGTGATCCTCCTCTTGGCGTTCTGTGACAGTCATTCCTAAACTTCTTTGATGTGAGTGTGCTTCCTGGTGTAGAGAAAAGCAGTCAGAGTTTTGGTCTTGCCTTAGAGGACCTCCTGGCTCTGGTGGCATCTCTGGGAACCTTCTGGCTTTGACTGTGATTGTAAGAACCGCCTGACTAGCTATGTTGTGGAGATGTTCCTGATTCTGATAATGTCTCCAATGGGACACTGGTTCTCTGTCTCCAGGGGCTCCTTGTGCCATCGGTGCGTCTCAGACTGCCCAGTGCTGATCATGTCTCTGAGTGCTCTTGGTTCTTTGTCTCTGAGGGTTCCAAGCTCTGGTTGTATCTCTGAGGGCTTCTGGCTCTGATGGTGTGCCCTGAGGCCTCGTTTGGATTATCTCTGAGTGTTTCTGGTTCCTGTTGCCTGTCTAAGGTGTTTCTGATTTTAGTTTTGCTCCCAAGGATTCCAGGGCTGGGTCTGTGACCCTAATAAGCTCTTGGTTTTGACAATTTCCCTGAAGGTTCCTGGTTCTAGTTCTGTTTCTGAGGGGCTCCTGGTCCCAGCTACATCTTGAGTGCCTCCTGGTTCTGAAAGTGTCCCTCAGTGGATTCTGGGACTTCCTTAGCCCCTGAGAACCTCCTGGCTCATGTCCCTCCGGGGCTTCTGGCACCTACCTAAGAGTCTGGGTGGAGACTGTCCCTCCAAGGGTCTTATGGATTCCACGTCCCTACAGACTCCTGGCTCAGTCTTCCCTCTGGCCAGGCTCCAACTGTTTCTCTGAGGCTTCTGGTTGCTGCTTAAGAGTGTCCTCGCTGGGACCGTGTCTGGGAAGGTTCTTTGTCTCCAACTATATCCCCAAGGACCCCAGGCTTCTGTGGTGTTTCTGATACGAGGTGTCGCCTGTAGTTGTACCTTTGACTGTATTCCTGAGATGTTCTGGCTCTGAATGCAGCTCCAAAAATTTAAAGGACTTAGTGTTTTGTGGGGGGTTTTTTTGCAAGTCACATTATTTTATCTCATTTTTCCTCTCTAAGTAACCATTTGATACAAGTACTTTTATCTTTATGTAAATGAAACAATAGCGACTGTATTTTTGACTTTCTATCCAAAGTCATAGAATTGGCCAGTAACACAGTCAGAATTTGCACCCAGGTTTTCTGACACTAATGGCCTTGATCACTGGTCACACCTTGGTGCATAAATGGAGAGTTATGTGCCATTAGCGTGGTATACAGAGCTGGGGGTGTTCAGTGGGAGATCAGGGAAGTGTTCACTTCCCTGTGTAAGCCAGGCCACTGGCTTCTGAGGGAAAAGGAATCCCTGACAACTCCTGGGTGGGGAGAGAAGGACCCATCTGCACGGTGTTTTCCATGGAACAGAAAGAAAAGTAAAACACAGTCAATTCAGCTGTAATGCAACATGCATATGCCTAAAATTCCCTGCATTATTCAGAGTTATGCAATAAAAGACACTGGGTTCATGGGGGAAAGCGGGGTTGGGGCACAATGCTCCAAAAGAGAGGAATGTAGGAAAAGCTGCGGCACATTGTGCACGTGTTAATGGCTAAGCTGTGCGTAAATACTGCAACACAAAGGGGGTGTTACCTTGAAACATCCATAAGTTTGCTTGTGGGAAGTGGGTGTCGGAAAGGCTGCAGCCTGTGAGCTACTGTGCAGTGGTGAAGGAGGGCTGTCTGAAAGTGGGAGTGAGTCGTGACACCACGTGTGGATCATAACACACACCATGAACGGAGGGAGCAAGTAGATGTTTGAGGTGGGTGCATCTTGTGTATGCCTGCGTGGCTCAGTTTAGCTGGGTGCAGTTTTCTGCTTCACTGGTGTTTCTGTGATCAAACTAACACATAACAAATGTGAAATTCGTTCTATGCTCAAGTTGTTCCTTAATATATCAAGTGTGTTGGAAGACATTTGTGTTGTCAAAACAAGTGTTACAGCAGAGTTGACTGCAGCCATTCTTAAATATCTCAGTAGTGCATCTTGGTAGCATGTTTCTCAAAGCTAGTGTTTCTGTTACTGGGGAAGATTCCTTTGAATGGCATTGAACTACTTACGATGAATGGAGATACCATTTTCTCGATTATTTTCTAAAACAGGCCTTTGGTAAAATTCCTCATTGAAACCTGATTATGAAACTTACTACTTTAATAAGACATAAGGATATGTTATTAAACCAGGTAATACCTTATCTCAGCTTTGCAATTCAATAGTCACCCATAAAAATAATTGATTTGATCCTGCCGATGAGACTTTTCTCTTTCCACAGGGTTTCCAGGGTTTTTGATCTTTATAAATGATATTCAAAGCACTTTAGCAGCCCCCACGGACTTATTTGCTCATGATCATATAATACATTTTGAAATTCAATCACAAGATGATCATCTCAATAAAAATTTACAGTCTATTGCAAATTGTTGCCACGACTGTGTAATGGATTTTACATGTTGAAAACACAATTGTCTGACTATCACTATAAAAATTATGGGTTGAAATGCTGTTTGTGGTTTTATATTTCAAAAAATGTTGGTGTTTAAGTAAGTTATGCCTAAAATCTTGAATAACCTACACTTTACAAAACGTGTCATCAAAAAGATAATCTTCTTTTCTACTGCTACTGATGGTAGAATGTTCCTTGCCTCATAATTAATTTTTAAGAGAATTCCAAGGCTGATACCCATTTGTGGACACTGTTTATTGGGGTTGGTAGTCTGAGTTTTTCCCCTTTTCTCTATTCTATTATTAATCGCACTGGAAATGTACTCATTATTTTAGAAAACAGAAAATGAGTGTGTGCGGAGCGTGGAAGGTATAATTTCGGCCCAGGGGAATTTACAGGCTGGGTTAAGATTCCAACAAAACAGCAAAAAGAGTAAAACTTAAAGTTGAGAATTGAAATAGCATCCTTCATGGAGAAAAACAAAGTTGGCATGGGAAAAAAAATGCTGATAAAATGACCCAGAGCAGTGGTTTTCAAAGTGTGGTCTCTGGACCAACAGCATCAACATCACCTGGAAACTTGTTACAAATGCAAATTCTCAGGCCCTGTTCCCTGACCTGGTGAATTAGAAAATCTGGGAGTAGAGCCCAGCAAGCTGTGCTTTGAGGAGCTCTCAGTGATGCTAGTGTGCACCCAAATGTAAGGACCACTAATACACTTTGACACCCCCAGATGCCACTTTGGTAGTACGCCCATTCTATTGCTTAATCTTTGTGGCATCGCTGAGCGGTAAATGGGAAGAAACTGAGGCACAGAAACATCAGACCAACCTTAAAAGTCACTTATGTTCTTACAGCTAAATCTCTTGGCCTAAGGAGCTCCCCGTCACATGGTTTGATGGAGTTCTCTCTGCAAGTGTCCTCTTGAGGGTGGGACTGAGTGATAGGGAGACTGGTAACTATGGAGACCAGCTGAGAATGAATGGCTGCCACACAGTGCCGCTGTCGTCCTGTTCACCAAACATCTGCTGAGTCCTTCCCATGTGCCGAACTCTGTGCTGGGTACTGGTGGCAGAGGCTGGCCCAGGAAGGACATGCTAGAAGTAGGCAGAGGTGTGCAACTAGAAACTACAAGCTCATGTATCAAGAAGATACCAGTGGGCCCATTTCCGCAAGGGCAGGTGGGGATGTATTCTGGTTCTAGCAGGTCTGACAGGTCACCAGGTAGGTCCTTGCACTGGGAGCAGAATCTCACCCATAGGAGAGCGATTGTCAAGAGTTTAGCTATAGAACAGCCTCCCAACACGGTGTCTCGAATTCAGATTAAGACCTTTATCCAGTTAAGTTGGAACCAGGACAGATTTTCATGTAGGAATCTGGAAGAAGAGAGATGACATTCCCAGGCTTCTGGTTTGGATGCCTGGGAGATGAATGATGAGGCTATTTTCTGAGATGGAAAACACAGAAGATGGATTAGGAGCAGAAAGCTAGTTCAGGTTTGAATCTGCTGTGTCTGAGGTGAAGCCTCACAGCAGGTGATGGAATATGTAAATCTGGAGTTCGGGAGAGACCAGCAGATTACGTCTTCTTTCAAGAGAACTACCTGATTGCACCTGGATTTTGAAATCAAAAGAACTTCTTAGCACCAATGAAAGCAATGTAATTCTCTTTCTTCGTGCTGTTCTCTTGAGATGCCTCGTTCATCTTTTTTTTTCCATACATCATTTTGTTCCCTTTGCTCAGTTTAATCATTCACCATCCTTCCTGAGATGCAGGCCTGGGGAGCAAACATGCTAATGTACATCAAAGTGCTTTGAAAAGCTCAAAATGCTCTTTAGATGCCTGTAATGAAACATATCATTATTTGTTGCTACTGTTGTTGTGGGTGTTCTGATTATGCATCATGATTTCAAAACCAGAAGTCTTACTTGTCTGTTTCTCTGGACTGACTGGCATGTGGAAGGGTGGGCCATGTTCTTTTGTTGTTTTTCATCACCCCACAGGAAATCCCATTTCATAACACGATGATCGTACATACTGTAGTCTGGACTCTCAGAGGTTTTCTGCTCTAGGACAGCGGGTGGTTTCCTCTGGTACATCCCCAACAGCAGATGTCCAATAATGGGAGTTGGGTCCTAGAAGGACTCTCTGGTGCCCGCCCAGTCACACCTTGAATGCCCCCTCTGATGGGATGTTCATGTTCTCTCGTGGAAGACAAGTCACTGCTGAGAGTCCTGGGTGGTTATTATCCTTCTCTACCCAGTGTTAGCCTGGTTATCATAAGACTCTGAATGGGGTCCTATGTGGGAGCAGAGAGTATCCATTAGGTTAAAAGAGTAGGGGCAGTAGGCAGGTTAGTAGCATCAACTATCTGGAGTCCTCAAGGAGAGCCGAGGGCAATGGCATTGAGAATGGGAGCCACCATCAGTAAGTGAGGAAGGCCGGCAAGAAGATGAGAGGTGTAGACACCGTCCTGGTCCAACATGGCCCTGCATCTTTTTTGCAGGTACCATTTTTAATGGCCTGAGCACCTGCTTACTGATATCTTAAAATGATCACCCAGCATCAGATGTAAGAAACTCTCCTTATTTTCACCCAAATCTACCTCCATACAACACCCACTTATGGATTCTGATTTTGCTCTCAGGGGGCGTGTTCCTCCTTATCTCAAAAACAGGTCTTCAGCAACCTAAAGTTGTCTCTTTTATGCCCCAGAAACCTTCCCTTCATCCTCAAAAGCCCTGCCTGAGCCAGGCGCTGGAAAGCTCTCTTCACATCACAGTTGTGGAATCACACACCAACAATCCAGCAGGCCAAGTGATCACAGCGCTCCCCACTGTGGTTGCTTGCTCTCGTGAATCGAAGGGCCCTTGCCTGGGAACCCACTTCATCGTGGTCTCACAGAATCCAGGCTCTCTTAGTGAAAAGCGACTTGATACAGCAGAGATGAGACATGCACTGCTGATTTGGAGGGCTCTTTTCCTGTTCCCTCCACCTGAGGGTTGATTGCACATTATATTTTATTTACATATTTATGGATTTCTACTTGAAGTGATATGAGACTAGCGCTCTCTCTTCTCCAAGGGGATAAAAAAGAAATTCCAATAGCTGAGCTCAATGAAGTGAGAGTAGTCATTAGAATTTAGTGAAAAGAATAGGGGCTTTAGAACTAAAAAGTTTCTGATTTTTATTTCAAGCTGGCCCTTCCTTGCTAGCTGGATGATCATGGCTGAGTTACTTCACCTCTCAGTGCCTCAGTTTCTTTTCTTCCACTTGCAGGAGATTACACATTACCATTTTGTTGTGAAGCTTCAGTGAGATAAATGATCTGCCTAGCAGAGAGCCCAGGCCATAGAAGCTCTTTAATGAACGTTATTTAGAAATAATCTCAGGCTTGGGAAGATTTCCCTCACTGTGGTGTTATGGACTTGCTGTAAAGGATTTCTCTAGTTGCTGCTCTCTTTACTTTCTCAGACAGCTGTGGATTCATGCAGAAGCTCAGATGAGTGGCTGTGCAGGTGTTCTGGAATCTTTAATGTGTGGCTGCAGGACCGAGAGGTGGCTGCAGTGGTACCTGCTGAAGGGGGCGGGGGGAGGATGGGAATGGTCTTGGCTGTCCTCCATTGAACGGGGCAGTGCTTACTTACTTGTAACTCTTCTTGGTTTTGTAGCCTTACATAAAATTCCAAAGTAACAAGAAAAGCCTTGTTAATCATCCTGTTATGTTTAGCTTGTTCTGCCACCCTCTGTTTCCTAGAGAACTAGGGCCACCTGGGAGGTGAAGTACAGTCAGTCAACAAACACACCCTGGTAAACACTCCCTTATCCCTCCTAACTTTGAAGGTTGAGTTTGAGGAAAACGTGAGCCAGGGAGGGGTACTGATGATAATAAAAGCCAACAATGTTTGTTTGTTTGTCTAGTTAGCTGAATTAAAAACACAGCCCCCAAATATACTAAAATTGAAGGTCAGTCAACCCTATACCTATGGAAATCTTGAAATAACAACACAAAGAAGACGGATGACTGTAGTAATGAAGACAGCGGCTGCCCTGCTTGAGTATCTGCGATAGGCAAGGCCCATTGTACTGAGCTTGTTCCGAGTACTATTGTACCTGTAATTCCTGCAGCGACCTAGTGGGGTGGATGTAACTTCCTCCACTGACTGTCTAGAAGGTAAGTGACTGACCCAGGCCATATACCTGCTCAGATGGCCCAGCTAGGAGTTGAATCTTTCATTACATGGTTGCAAAGCTCAAGCTCCTTCTCATATGAACCCTGAAATCCAGCATCATTATGAAAGCATAAGGCACCGTGACCAGAAATGCACTGATGAAAAATGCTGAATATTAGAAAAACTATTGGTCTAATGCTCCGTGTGAATAGGTCAAAGGATAAAAACCATCTGATCTTCTCCAGAGAGACTAAAAGTAATTGGAAAAAATTCAGCCCTCCTTACTGATCAGAATTCTTAGTAAGCTAGGAATGGAAAGGCACTTTCTTATTTCTAGCAGAAAATGTTCTTAATAGCCTCAAAGCCTCAGAGAATAAACTAAACCAAAAAAAAAAAGCTATTAGAACTTCTAAGAGATTTCAGTATTATGCTCAGACACAAAGCAAATAAACAAAAATCAATAGCTATATGCCTGTAATAACCATTATAAAATATAATAAAATGTATCCTATTCTCAAATGCAATTAAAATATAAATACTTAGGGGTAAACCAAGAAATGTGCAGAAACTATATGAAAACACACACACTTATAAAACTTTATTGAGAATGATAAAACAAGACATGAGTAAATGGAGAGATAACATCATGCTGTTGGATTAGCAAATTTAATATTGTGAAGATATCAATTTACCCCAAATTAATTTATGGGTTTAATACAGTTGCAATCAAAACCCTAATGAGCGTCTTCTTGGAACTTGACAAAGTGATTTCAAAATTGACCTGAAAGAATGAATATATAGGAGAAAGTAGTGAAGAACACTTTGAAAAAGTGGTCAGGAGGTCGAATTTCACTGTGAAATATCAAAGTTTATTATAGCTGTAATAATTAAAGCCCAGAAAAGAATCCAGCATAGAGTGAAACTGGCTTTCAAAGTTTATATGAGTGGAGAATTGCTTAACACATAGCATCCTTTAATTGTTTAATAATTTGGAAGGAAATAGAATACATTGCATAGATATCATGATATGCTATATAAATTCTGGATAGATTAAGGGCTTAAACGCAGAAAAAAGCAAGAACCAGAAGAAAACAAAGAAAATATTTTTCTTGTATGAGGAGGGACTTACAGTTCATTAAAAAGAAATGCATACACCACTGAGTCACAGTTTACAAATTTAGTATATAAAAAGAGAAGAAGAAGAAAAACCTTCTGTGCTATATGAACAAAATTCAAAAGGCAAATAGGTAAACTGGGTGTGGGAAAGTATGTGACAAATTGAGAAAAAGGGAAAAATATTCTTATGCATAAAGAGCTCTAACAAGTTGATAGAATGTCACCATGCTGCTTTTTTTTAAAGAGGCTAAAAGGTATAAACAGGTAATTGCCAAACAAAATATGAATGATTAAGAACAAATTTAAAATGTCCAGTGTCATAGATTGATAATCAAGTAATGCATTTAACCTATAAGACGACCAAAATGTATTTTTTTAAAGTAGTAATAACCAGCACTGGCAAGAACCAGTGAAGCAGGCTCTTAAAGACATTTCTGCAGGTGGATTAACTGGCACAGCGTATTTAGAGAACAATTTGCTATTATTTTCCCTAATGAAATAATCAGAGCTACTCAAAAAGAGTTTGTATACCAAGGTCATTGTACGTAAGGGGAAAAAACTTGGAAATCACTTAAGTGCCCCAATAGGACCATAGTTAAATACTTTTTTTTCATGCACACATTGGACATCTCTGCTGGTATTACAAATCATGTTTTTATATAATATCTAATGGCATGGATCAATGTTCATGCTACGATAAGTAAAAGAAAATCAGCTTATGAAACCACATATGAAATTGCTGTCCCAGTTTTTTTGAAATACTAATATGCAGCCTGTATGTCAGTGGGTGCCAGTTTATCCAATAGAGCTGCAAAGTGCTGACCAGAATCCCCCATTCCAGATCCTGCACGTTATCTGATCCTGCTCTGAAAATGTCGAGAGATTCCCAGGGAAGCACATGTGACCCCTCGATACGCCAGCTACCCTGAGTTCCAGAACATCACTCTGTTTTTCCTTCCTGGCTGTCCAAATGGAGTCAAATGTGAAACTGGCCCCTGTCCACCACCCTCCCAAAGCTGCATGAACCCAAGACTGTTTCCTGCAGCAGTAGAACCTCTCTTGGTGTTGTGGGGGACACAGGCGAGAGACTGCATTGCTGTGCTACCCAGCAGACAACTCAAAATCCTTTCCCAGCTTTAAAAGTCCTTTCAGGGGCCAGGGATTTTTGACATTTTCCTCCCTTCTCCCTCCCAGATCACATATAGGTGATGCAGAGTCTTCTAATTTCCAGAGCAGTTCAACTTCCTCCAAATCGATTTCCAACTTCAGGCTCAGTCCTCATTTTGCACATCTTTTGCATCAAGGTGAACATTAAAGGGCAGTGTAGAGAGGGCAGCTAATGCTGGGATCGAAGCCTTTCCTTTAATGGGAACAACCCTCCCTTAAAAAAGGTATTTTATCTGTCTGCATTATTGTGCACGCACAGATGACACATTTACATATATAGGAGTATATGTGTATATATACGTGTGTGTGTATACATATATGTATATATGTGTATATATATGTGTGTGTATATATGCATATATATATATGATATTATGAGATTATGGGTCACTGTAAATGTTTTCTTTTCATTTTGCTATGTTATAAAATTTGTACAACTTAAAAGTAGGTTTCCCCCTTAAAGTCAAGTGTGACTGTGAAAGATTGTTATAAATTGTAAAGCACTCTGTATAAATGTGAGAGGTTATTTTTATCATAGTTAGTAAATCATTGACATTCTTGGAAGGTACAGGAACAGTTGCACATTTGCTGAACCCTGGGATGCAAACCAAACTTTAAAACACTGTGTTTAGATGGAGAAAGGGATGGTCAGACGAGGGATTTGTCTGCAGCTCCATCTGAGTTGGAATCCAGGTTCTGCCCTTAGGATGCTACACAGCTTTGGGCAATTTGCTTAACCTCTCTGAACCAGTTTACCCATCTGTTAAATGGAGTAATACCGCTAATCTCACTGGATACAGATAAGGGTCATTAATATTAATGATGTCTAATGTTGCATTGACTTTGCTTGCAACGCCAGAAGGAAGTTACATACCATCATCACCATCACTACCAAAGCTTAGAAAGGTGAAGTACTTTGTTCCAAGTCCTGAGGCTTATTAGGAAGTGGCCAAGTTTAGAGCCTTTAAAGTCTGACTCTGATCCTTGCTCTTAACCCACCTGGCTCCATAACTAAGTGCCTGGCACAATGCCTAGAACTTAGTAGATGCTTTGGCAATTTAACACCCTAGAAGGTCTCTTTCTCTCTCCCTACCAAGGTCCTTCTCACAAGTAAACCCCAAGATCTTCACTGCAGTGAGTTCAAGGGGCAAAGGGTAGCCACTTGCTGCATTCCCAGAGGGCTGACAATTTCAAAAGTCTCATGTGCACCCTCAGCCAAAATTATGTCCAAGCCAGAGGAATCCTAGGGTGCCTTGTCCATCACTGGCATTCTGGAATGCAGAGGTCTCGCTGCACTAAGAATGATAGAGTATGTGCACCATTGAGTACACACCTGGCTTGATGCAGAGGAGTTGGCTGCACATGTCAGAAAAGAGGGGAACCAGAGTGTAAGTCCTGGTTTCTGAATCACACCCCCTGTTGTCTTGACCCTCGGTCATCCTGGGGTTCTTAAGGGGAGCTGTGGCAGGAACTGAGAGTGAGAGTTGGAAGGTCTGTGGGGCGCCAGCAACAAGTGGATGTCATCCACAATCACCATGTGGCTTTCCCTTGCTGGGGATGTCTTGAATCTTTAGAGCCTTGTAACTCTTCCCACCGGCCCTTTCCCAGCTGGACCCAGGGCTAAAAGCAGGCACAGTTCCTACAGCTGCTAAGAGAGTTGCTGCTTTTCTTCCTCTTTGTCCTTGTCTCACTTGAAAAAGATAAAGCAGTATCGACGTCAAAACAAAGTTTTGAAAGTAGAAAATGTGTCTCATATACCAGTTAATTTCTTTTTGTTAGTGCATAGCCCCTTTCCATCACTGACCCCATTCTTTTTTTATTTTTATTTATTTTTATTTTTTAAATTTAATTTAATTTTTTTAACATTTTTTATTGATTAATAATCATTTTACAATGTTGTGTCAAATTCCAGTGTAGAGCACAATTTTTCAGTTATACATGAACATATATATATATATATATTCATTGTCACATTCCTTTCTCTGTGAGCTACTGTAAGATCTTGTATATATTTCCCTGTGCTATACAGTATAATCTTGTTTATCTATTCTACAATTTTGAAATCCCAGTCTATCTCTTCCCACCTCCCGCCCCCTTGGCAATCACAAGTTTGTATTCTATGTCTGTGAGTCTGTTTCTGTTTTGTATTTATGCTTTGTTTGTTTTTTTTTTCTTTTAGATTCCGCATATGACCAACCCCATTCTTATGTTATGTAATTATGCCCCATATCCTGTGTCCCTGCCTGTCACTCAACACTGAAGTAAATACTTTACATGTTCTTAAGGAAATTTTCAACATTGTTTTCATGGCTCCATAGTGTCCCATAGAGTCTGATTGCCAAAATTTGCTTAATGATTCCTGTGTGGTTGGACATTTGGGTGTTTCCGAAGTGTCACCATCTCTCTGCCTGGTAACCTTCTGCTTGAGTTACTTTCTTAGACTAAATTTCAAGAAGTGCAGTATTAAACAGTGGAGACATCCTTATGGCTTTTGCTGCGTTTCCCGGATTGCTTTCAATGAAATAATTATGCTATTTTATAAAGATATGAGCACTTTCAGGGTAACCTTGACAGAGTTGTGTACTATCACTTCTAAAAATCTGGCAATTCCGTAAGCATGAAGTGATATTTCAAGTCTACTTTAATTCATGTCTGCCTACAACCTCCACTTCTGCATTTCCCTCTGCCTTGCTCACATGTGCCAACTGCCATGTTCATCTTTTTTCTGTTATTCAAGTCTTTTGTTTTTCAAAAACACCATGGCCATGCTCTTTCCTGCCTCAGGGCCTTTGCCCAAGCTGTTCCCTCTCCCTGGGGCTCTCCCCACTCACACTGTTCACTAACTAGCTCATCCTCCTCCCTTACATGTCCCTTTAAAGGTCACTTCACAGAGAGACCTTGCTTGACACCCTAATCTAAATTACTCTCCTTCCCACTCTCCTTTCAAGCCATTTATGATGCTGTTCACAGAACTTATCCCAGTCTGTGATTATCTAATTATTTGTTTCTACTTGTTTACTACATGCCCCTTTCATTAGACTGTGTGCTCCCCGAGGACAATCCCCTCATCTGTACTCATCACTAGTGCCCAGAATCATTCCTAGCACATAGTACACACTGAGTAAATCAGTGTTGAATGCATAGATGTTGTGTACACACACACACACACACACACACACTGCACTGCAGGAAATTTGGAAAATCAGAAAAATACACAGGCAAAAATTTAAATGACCCAACAAGGCATCAAATCAGTGCTTAAAAACTGTTACCAAGTTGATGTTTTTAAGTGTTTCTTGCTTTATCTTTAACTCATTAATTAGTACGGGGTTTACATTGCTTTTGGTATTCTGTGAAGTATCAACTTGGTTGACAACTGTTTAACCTATGATCCCAGCACCTTTGGTGGAATAAGCTTACAGTGCCCCCAAACAATGAAGGATTGGGGAAGGCAGGAGAGAATTCTTTTTGCAGAGGAGAAAGAAGCTGGGAGCCTGACCCAAAAAAGCTTCGCATAAGAAAGCCTGTCAGGGAGGGGGCCCTAACTGTGAATCCCCCAACCTGACGTAATTGCAGGACAGACACCCAGACCACACTTACGGAAACTCATTTTGGGAGGAGAGTTCTAGCCCTGTCCAAGTGGCCAAAACCACCCACGTTTGCAAACGCTTTATAATACTGTCTTTCTAGAGCCTTTCATAAA
Source organism: Vicugna pacos (assembly GCF_048564905.1). NCBI lineage: Eukaryota > Metazoa > Chordata > Mammalia > Artiodactyla > Camelidae > Vicugna > Vicugna pacos. The sequence continues at coordinate 31,852,833 of NC_133005.1, read as the reverse complement.
CATTATCTCTGTTGATCCTCACCATGACTCTGAGACTAACTTGGATAATCACCACCATTTTACACTGGGGCACCCTGATGCTCTCAGGCATTATGAGACCTTCCACAGACCTCAGATCTTGGGATAGTTGTGAAATAAAACAGCTCCTGATCCCAGACTCTTATGAATCCTGCCCTCTGGTCACTGTAGATGGATTCATTGTGCTGTGAATCTTGGATTAACTTGATGGCTTGTGCGGAAGGTGGGGGTGATGAGAGAAGGCAGGAGTTCTGATTAATTGAATTTTTTTTTAATTTGAAGGTTAAGCAGAAAATCCATTTAAAGTTGGCGCAGACTATTTTATATAGGTTGGTATATGAACTAAGCACAATAAAAGTGAGCCCAGAGGAATATCCCCAAGAAGAAAGAAGTCAATAATGTGACCCTTAATTGCCTTTTATAGTGGATTCTGTGCATGCACTTGATCACTGCACCCACCCCAAAGCATTTAATCAAAGCCATGGCAGTGTAGACATCTAAAAGCCTTTGACAGGCAGTTAAGGGCCATCCCACAGACTTGAGCTGTCCTAGACTCTAAACTCCCTGAGGACAGAGCTTTGTGCATTTCACCTCCATGTCTTGCTGGTACCTCTAGAGGTTTGAAGCATGGGTGAGTAGGTGTCCAGAATCAGGTGTAGCTAACAAGGTAATGATATTCTGTATTGTGGGGAGTTTAGGATTCAGAATGACTCGGCAGTGGGATACCTGCACCTGTAGTATGCCAAGAGCATTAAACTCATTTCTGGCCATATATTTTTCAAAGATACTAGATGAAAGATACTACCCATGAGAGTACTTGGGGATGAGAGACATCTGGGAATGAGATGATCCATCATATGAACAGACTGGAGAGATGATGACCAAGATGTCTGCTTGCAAGTTAGAGAGATTCTAGTGCCTGGAATTCTTTAGACTCTACTGTACATGGTGGGAAAATTGGGGCAGCTCTTCACACTTGAATGGTATCTTATAGTGATGATCAAAGAAATATGCTTTCATTATTTTTATTTTGGAAGATACAGAAAAATACTAAAAGAATGTAAAAAACCACCCATCAACACTTGGAGATAACTGTTCCAGATTTTGGTAGAATTCTTCCAATGGTTTATATGGCTTTTGTTTTTTGTAATGGGGACATGCACATCTCCTTGCACAAAACTGAGCCAACATGTACATGTTCTATATCTGATTTCTTTATTTAACAGCATAAAATGTATATTTTCCCATGCACTTATTATTTTTTACTTCAGTAAATACAGATAGGTACTAAGTAGGTAGCTTGGTGAATGAAACAGACACAGTCTTGGTTTTTACAGATCCTGAAACTAAGGGGAGAGTTACATTACATTTAACGTAGGTACAGAAATATACTCTGCCCTCAATATTTGCAGACTCCATGTTTGCAAATTCATTTATTTGCTGAAATGTAATTGTAACACCAAAATCAATACTCATGGTGCCTTCACGGTCATTCACACACATATGCAGAGAGGTGAAAAATTTTGAGTTGCCAGATGCACACATTCCCAGATAAGGCTGAACAAGGAGGCGCTCTGCCCCCTACTGTAAACAATATCCTTTTCACGGTCTATTCAGTGCCATGCTTTTTCCCATCTTTGTGCTTTATGTTGGTGATTTTTCTGTTTAAAATGGCCCCCAAGCATAGTGCTGAATTGCTGTCTGGTATCCCTAAGTGCAGGAGGCTGTAGCATGCCTCACAGAGAAAACACACGTGTTGGGTAAGCTTTGTTCTGATGTGAGCCATAGCTATTGACTGCGAGTTCAATGTTAACGAATTAACAATATATATTAAACAAGGTGTCTTTAAACAAAAACACATGTAGAACAAAGTTATGTATTGATCGGTTGACAAAAATGTTGTATCCGAGGCTCTCAGGAACCTAGGAACGGTGGTTCAGTATTTGCTAATTCAGTGCAACTTTGTAGAACATGGCTGTTGCAAATAGAGACAACCAACTCTGTGTATACACAAATCATTCGGGGGGTGGGGTCAGGAACGGAGACATCCATTTGAGTTCTTTGACTCTCGATAGCACTTAAAACTGTTGAAAGATTATTTTCCAGAAAAGGTAAAATCATATCTCTGTATACAGATGTAAAAATGAGCATGATTTTATTTAATTCGTTTATGAGGAAACTGGTAAGGAGTCACAATGAGTATAGAGGAAAATCCAAAAATCAGAGACATTTATAGATGAGGAATATTGACGCGAATATGCAAATAGATGCAAAACTGGCTTTTTCCCCCCTTTTGGGAGTGGGGAAGATTGTTCCTCCACCAGACAGAACCATTTCCATGTCTATAGACAAAAATTATCCTGCATTGCCATCAGTTATCTACAACTTGCAAGGTTGTAAAGTAGCTCCCGTAGAATCAGAATCAGATACCAAGGAGACTTGTGACGTAGACAGTGCATAGTTTTCCCCTGAAGCACGCGTTTCCCCCTACAAAGCCTTGGTAGCACATGTCATCAATCTAGGCTCCGTGGGGAGATGAGAAAAGGGGACCCTAAGCAGTGCCACCACCAAGGGGCTGGGCTGCAAAAGCCGACTGAGAAACGGCTAGGGGCAGGGAAACGTGGTACCTTCAAGCCAACAGCAGAACTGAGGATGGAGAAAGTTACAAAAGATCTAAAGGTCTAGTGAGATGTACTCTAAAAGGGTCTCCTTGGATTTGGCACCCTGGGTGTTAACACGAGCAGTTACTGAGGGGAACAGAGAGGCAGAAACCAGAGTAGCCTGGATGGATGGAACAGGGGTGAGAACGTGGAAATTTCAATTCAAGTCTTTGTTTTCCTTCAAGTCTTGACATGCTCTTAATACAGACGTACCACTGATTTTTACTCTTGACTTCCATTTTGGGCATATCAAGTCTTATAATTTTTTAGAAATTGTAATTAACATCCTTTTAGACACAAATCTGTGTGCACATATTTCACATTTTTCCTGCAGTAAATTCCTGAAAGTATCGTTCCTGGGTCAGCGAGCATTTCCAAGACTTTGAGACAGTTCCTCAGCAACTGGGTCAGTTTACACCCTGCCCTCAACAGCAGATGAGCCACTTTGTTTATTTGGACAGATCATCTATAACTATTACAAGTCTGCATTCTCTCGTATTCTTCTCTGTGTCCCTGAGACAATAACTCTGCAAAGAAGTGGTTTGGTGTTTGGAGCTGATAATCAATGGCTTTTCTTTCTTATCATCGCTTACAAGGCGCAGCCCCCTATTTGGAGCAGAATCAATTCTCTCCCTTGTTGGCATTAACACATGTCAAATATTTGCAGGGTCTTATCTTTCTTTAGGCTTGGCTTAGGCAGGCTCTGAATTTTTAGCACCTGACATTTTCCCTCCCGGATCCATTCCTCTGTTTTCCTTAGGGCAGTCCTGTCTTGCTTGTCTCATCCTCTGAAAGGATGGTCGTGCCTCCAGAGCCTAGGAAAACCCCATCTTACCTGGGCCAGGAGGGAGGATTTCCACCCTTAACCTCCTCAAGGCAACTGTCAGTTCTGTTCTTCAAATACAGACTCCATCCAGCTTCTTGGATCATGTGGCCACTGTTTCTCGTCTCTGATTCCTGTACTGGTGGGTGTCTCTTGGGACAGTGTCCTCTACCCAGTTCTCTCTTCTTTACACATTACTCTCCCTGAGTATGTCTTCCCTGTTCAACACGATATGGACCCATTCCCATCTCTCTTCTGAGCTCCAGGTCTACACCCCTAACTGCTTTTTCTACCTGTCGTGCACCCACCTCAAGCCTACAGGCTGAATGCCCAATGGCCTGCCTCTGCTTGATAAACAGCAGCCTGCCCGTCCACTTCAGAAACCGGGAGTCATTTGGGGTCCTTCCCTCTCTCCCCAACTCCTCTCATACCAGGTCAGTCCTCCTACTGTGCATTTTCCCTGCTTCTCCCCCTCTTCTCTGATTTTACCGTCCTGCCCACATACGACCCCTGAGGATTCTTTGCCACCACAGTTCATTGACATCGCACATTGGGTTTTACACCTGTTACCAATCTTTGTCTTACCAGGTTTATGTCACCTGGTTAATTTCTAAGGTGGATGATTATTTTCACTTCTTTTCTGACAGGCTGTGCTGTATTTTTAACTGTAATTTCCTTTTGCTACATCTGTGTCTTTCCATTTTCGCTCTATTTCATTGGGCCTTCTCGGGGAAGGGGAGGGGCACCTGCAGACCCCAGTGCTACTAGGAACAGATACAAAATGGCATCGTTGGATCCACTGGCTTGTCATGCTGAGGCAACAGCCTCATGTTGACTAAATGCGTCAATGAATTTAAATGCTTAGGACATTCGTACAATAAGATGTCGTCTGTAAATCTTTCTTCAGTGTCAGTAATAGTGATATTCTTGCCCTGATGTTAGTGGGCTTTGGAAGCAACAGGGTATTGTGGGAAGCGTATGATTTTCCAGGTTCAAACTCTCTTCTCACTACTTAGCAGCAATGTGACCTTGGGCGAGTTACTAAACTTCCCTGGACCTTCATTTCCTCATCCATAAATTCAGAATGACAGCGTCCATCTCCTTGGGTTGTTGTGAGGCCTGAATGAATATGTATGTGTAAAGAGGGGAAGGATGGTGACTTGAGGGTGGGGGCACTGGTGTTGGCTGGGTGTGTTGGACCGAGTGTAGTAAAGATACACTCCTTTGCTTGTCCATCCTCATCTCCCTAGAAACCCTCTGGCCTGAATAGCTTCATGCCCTCAGTGAGCATGTCCCAAAGAGGGGAGCAGCCCCAGGTGTCTGGTGTAGAGTGTTCTCAGCTGTGGCCAGTGCTCCTTCCCTATTCCATTGGAGCTTTCAGAGATGCTCTCCCTAAGTCCCCTGCCTGCCTGCCTGCCTGCCTGCCTGCCTGCCTGGAGCATGTTTGTCTTCTCCATCCTCACACTCACCGTGCTGGGAAGGGCCTCAGCACATCTCCCCTGGACCCATCTGCCAGCCACCTCCTTCCTGATCCTGCTGACAGTCCTCTCTCCTCTGAGTGTCCTCGCCACCATCCATCCTCCACGGGACAACTAGGGTGACCATCCAGTGCAAGTCTAGCCCTGCTTCTTCCCTGGCTTACATCATTCCCGTGTCCCCTTACATCCCTTGGAGGGACACCCATGCCCTCCCTGCCATTCAAGGCCATTCACTAGCTCTCCCAACCTTCCCCATCTTGCCCACCTCCCTTTCCAAAATCCTTTTCATCATTAGACACTGTGGCCAGAGACTTCAGGGCTTATAGAAATGTTTGAAGACTTGGAAAAGCAGCTTATTGGCTTAAAAATATGTAAGGAAAACTGTTTGATGCTAATCACCATTTAATTCTATATCTATGAAATGTATCTGCATGCTTATGATATACATATAGGCTTGCAGATGTATTTCATAGATATATATAGTCAAATTTACTGTTCAAAATTTTTATTACATTTAACAATAAACTATAGGTTCATTTTCCTCACAGACCAAGAATTCCCCAAGGAACAAAGTGATTGGAGAAACCATAGATAATGATAAATTATTGTTACTGGGAACCAAATAATACTGAAGGCAAAGTTTTTTTTTAATATTTCAAAATAATTTTATGACATAAATATTACACTTCATGTTGGAGGTAGAAAGTAGGTTCGTCTGAATATGATATGAGGGAGGGCGCCAAACTAGACTGACCCGTGAAAATCGTACACAGCCTTGGGTTTCCCCTTCACCTCCTTGACTTACAGCCCCTTGCTCCTGAGCTGCCTCCTGCCATGTCTTTGCACCTGCTGATTATAGGACCCCCTGCCTTTCGTTTCCTACCACTCAGTCCTGTGGTATTTGACGCTGTAAGCCCCACAGGGCTAAGAACGTGTTCGCCTTACTGCCCGCTGGTCTCCAGCCCAGAGCTTTGCACACAATGCAGGCTCTCGATGCTGTTAACTGGGGGAGTTCTGGTTGGTCTGGGGAGTCCTCATGGAGAAAGGGAACACTGGAGGAGTTTGCCTTTTATGGGGTGCTCAGAGCTAGGCCTGAACATTGCCATAGATAACTCCATCACTCTCACACCTTGTGAACAGAAGGACACACTGCTCAGGAACTCTGCCCTAAGTGATGTGTCACACAGGTGGGGGAGGTGACATGCAAGTGGGAGGTCATCCTTGGTCCAGAGATCAAGCCCTTAACTTTGCCTGTCATCAGGGCTGCATGGATATCACAGTCCTCTGTGGCCTCCACGGCAGAGAAGAAAGGGATATGGCAGGAGGGATGGGCGCCGAGAGCACTGAGTGTAGGTTCCTTGAGGCCCTGGGACTAATGAGTAGGGGGCGAGGCTGCTGTTCCAAGAGGGAAACAGGACATTAGCTTCAGTGACTGGTGGGACAAGAACAGTGCTGTGAGCCCCAGCGGCCATCACTGGACACAGGCCGGAGTCACTGGCCACACCTGTTCTGTGCACTGCCCCCCAGCGGATCCCTCAAGGGCAGGGACCGCAGTGTCTTCGAAGCTCTGGTCCCTTAGTGCCCACACAGCCTGGCACTGAGCAGGTGCCAGGGAGGATTGTTGGATTAATGAGGAGCACAGTGGTCTAACCACGCAAATGGCAGCACAGTTCAGTGCAGGCAGTTCCCCTGAGGCAGTCTCTCCAAGTATCCTGATTTCATAATGAATGTTTCATGGGCCATTTTTGTCATTAGAATAGAACAGAAATAGAATATATGGCAGGCATTTTACTTAATTCTCTAATTAAACCTTAATAGCAGTTGGAGAGGCATTATCATGCCATTTTTAAAAATGAGGAAGAAGCTCAGAGAAGGAATCTCTTGTCTGCTAATGAGCTAATGAGTGCCGACCCAAGCTCTGAACCCTGGATGGAGCCCCTGGTCTGTCCCTACTCTGCAATATCACCTCACTTGAATATTGTCAGTAAACTCCTGGAAAGGAAGACTGTTCTTGGGAACAGAGAAACCTCACTGGACTTGCAGTCATCACAAGTGGATTCCAGACCTACCCTTACTTCTGTCCCTTAATGACTATTGCTAATCTCTTTGAGCCTCAACTTTCACATCTGTAAAATGGGAATAAAACATGACTGCCTCATAGGCTTAGAACAAAGACTTAGTGGATAACATCTGTAAACATAAAAGGCACAGTTGTTGGCACTTAGAAGATAAACAGCTGCTAATTGGTTCTGATGTTAGAAATCAATTTATAGTATGCCCATTTTTTTAATATACAACTTTGCCAGACAGTGAGGTTTGGACATGTGCATTCATTTCTGTTTGGTCTAGTTCTGATGTTTTCTGTTGTCATTTGCCGTGTCATCCCTTTCAGACTCTCTATAAGGGTATTGACCCTACTTTTTCACAACAGTATGCATAACACTCAACTTTCCTGATGAAACGCTTTTTGTGTATAGAATCCTTTACATTCTAACTCCATCCAGATATAAGAGCCATTTAGTTGCACCTGTAAAAGGGCCCATTTGAAAAGTAGGGGAAGAAAGTAGGTTTTATTCATTTGGGTGCCTTTCTGGGGAGCTTCGCCAGATAAATGGCAGTGCGCACACTTTCTCAAGAATTCGAGTGTCACTGGGGTCTCTTAATTGTGTTATTTTCTCATTGCACGTTGAGGCCCGATTGCATTTGCTTTGTATCCTAGTCATTCTTTGTCACAGTGGCAGAGATGAATATTTTCTCCCCTGTGGTTGTTTTCCTAAGAAGCTGGAAATATTGGAAGGAAATTGGTTTTTCTCTTCTGCCTTATCTTTGCATAACTGTTCTCAGCCATCTCAGAGCAGCTTAGGAGACGACCTCTTTATTATTGTTGCTGTAGAGGCAAGACAGAAACACAAGCAGCAGAGAATAAAAGCAGCCCTGGCCTCTGTGACTGTCTCCTGGAACTGTCAAGGTGATGGTTGGAATGAATCCATGGGTCAATTCCAATTTAGTCTGGTCCCTGATTTGACATGGCCCCTACCCCTGCAGCCAAGTGACTGATTATTTTTCATGATTGATGGAGGTCACAGATTTATTTTCAAAGGTAAGGCTGATTTTCATGACCCTGATGAGCCTGGGGAGATGGAGGTGTGTGCGTGTGTTGCATGTGTGTATGCTTGTGTGTGCACGTGTGTGTTGTGTGTGTGCGTGTGTGTGTTGCATGATTGGTGAGGGGAAGGACACTCCTTTGTCAATGGCCTGTAGCAATGACTTCTGGGAAAGCCTCAGCAGTTCAGGAAGTGAGCTGTTAGGGAAGCAGTGGGCAGGGAATTGGATGCTGAGTGGAGAAACCTGGATTCCCAGTCCTGGTTCTCCTAGTTCCTTGGGCAAGTTTCTTACCTCCTCTGTGCTTTTTATCACCTGTGAAAAATGAGCCAGGTGGAAGAGACTGCTAGTTGCCCACTCAGTATTTGTTCTCACCTTCTTCCTTACTGAGATCAAATTTTATTCTGGCTGTGCAGTGACCAGATAAAAGACGGCATTCCCCAGCTCTGCTTACAGCCAGGTATGGCCATATGACCAAATTCTGACCAGTGAGATGTAAGCAGGGTGGTGGGCCAGACTTGTGGGAGAGCTCTTTCTAAGGAGGCCCTTACTGCCCACCTCCTCTTCCCCATGACTGAATAACGTAGATCTGAGGCAGGGATCCAGTACCTGGGGCAGGCTCTTATGGTCTCTGGGTTGCGGACTTTCCAGTGCTGTTCAAACACTGAGGCTCTCATGCTCACTGCAGCTGGATTGTCTCCAAATGTCAGAGGGAAAGTGAAGGATGCATCTGTCCTCAATTGAGCAAACATTTTTTTGCAGCAAATGAAACTTGAACTTGAACTTCACAGGCCTTCACAAACTCACAAAGGATGAGACAGTTATTCTCTTAACCAGTAATTGTGTCTTTCTGACACCAAAGAACCTGTGAATTCTCCTGCAGAGATGGATTTCAAACAGATAAGTGTGCGTCAGTGAACTCATTTTGTAGGTGTTACAATTTGAATGTTTGTGCCCCCGCCTCCAAATTCATATGCTGAAATCTTAATGCCCAGTGTGATGGTGTTAAGAGGTGGGGCCTTTGGGAGGTGATTAGGTCATGGGGGAAGAGCTCTCATAAATGGGCTTAGTGCCCTCATGAAAGAGGCCCCAGGGAGCTCCCTTGCCCCTTCCACCATGTGAAGACACTGGGAGAAGTCAGCAGTCTGCAACCCAGAAGAGGGCCTTTGCCAGAACCTTACCAGCACTGTGATCCTGGACCTCCAGCCTCCAGAGCCAGGGGAAATGGATGTCTGCTGTTTATAAGCCTCCAGTCTTTGGTGTTTTGTTATAGCGGCCCAAATAGACTAAGGCTGTGGGACCTGGTGAGTAGATAAGGGGAGAGATTCTGAAGTTATATCGCGCAGTTACAGGTGAACTGAGGTTCTTCATGGCCAGTGAGGCAAGTGCCCATTTGCAGGGCTGCAGCCTGGCCCAGGTCCAGGAGGCCTCATGTGCAGAGACTTCTGGGGGAAGGTGCGCCCTGGAGTTACAGAACCCAGTGGGCGAGACACTCAGGGGACCTCTGTGCGGGGGCGAGCTTGTGGCTGCAGCGTCCCTTCATGGGCTGACTTTAGCCCCGTCAGGGGCTCAGGGCCACCCTTCGTGTGGGCAGGTTCCTGCCTAGTGACAGAATCTACTGTTCTTCCCCCACCTTTAGTGCTGCCTCCCTACCGCAGTTGTGATGATTAAACCTATGCTTTAATAAGAGCCCAGAAGTTGCTGCGGCTAACTGTGGTCCTGTGAGGGCTTCTCTCTCTGCCAGGCTTGGTTTGCTGGGAGGACAAAAGGGGTCCTGGAGAACTGGGAGGGTGGCGTAGGACCGGGCTATACCCCAGCACCCGCTTTCTGTTCATGAAGTTCATTTACGAAGGATGGCCTGTCTGAAGCGATGGGGGTGTCTGCTCTTACTGCACCAGTGTGTCCCTCGGTGCTTCTGTCTTCAGTGTGACTCCTGACAACCCAGACAACTAAACAATTTGCGCCAGACCTGTGGGTCAGGCCCAGAGGCTTTGGAAGAGTATTGTACAAACCCCAGGCAGCTTCAGGATCAGCCCCTTCCCTGGGGCATCAGGGAGAATGTTCTCAGCTAGTCTTGGAGAGGAAAGAACCCTTGAAGGGTCCCATCCAAGCCACTGCCTCCAAGGGTTCCTGGATTCCATGTTGAATGGGGCCAGAAGTTTCCTATGAAGCTTATCTCAGAGGAGAAATTCCTACTTTTGTTAATACTTAATGGTTTCTTTTTACTCTGACTTCAGATGTGATTTGTAGCAGCTCATGATGAAAGCAGACATCTAGATAGCCTTTTCCCCTGATCCTGAAATCTGAGAGCTGGCCACAAGGGCCTTGGCTTAATGAGCATCAGCTGGTGTCGCAGACACCATCCTAATTAGTGGGTTCACGGAGGTGCACCCATGTTCTCCATTCTCATGTCTCCTGCTCCTGCCTCTCAGAGGCATCGAAGGTGGAACGTCTGCAGAGTTGGGGTCGTGGGGCTGAGAGCTAACATCCAAGTGTGGAGCATCCTGGAGGTCTGGCTAATTCCACAGGCCAGCCTCAAGGGAACTTGCAAATTGAACAGTTTCATCTTTAGTTGTCACAGCTGGACTTCTGGGCAAGGCTGAACGGCTGAGAAATCGAGCCTGAACTCTGCAGTAGGACCTGGGTCAAGAGGCGCTCTTGGCTGTTGGCTGGGCACCAGGAGCACAGCCTGAGAGGGCCATTTATTTACCTGACTCATTCATTCTGTTTTTATTGAAGGACCGCTCTGTACTAGGGACGGAAAATTTAGGGAGGAAGCTGACATTCTCCCCTGTGGCTTAGTAGCTCACAGCCCTTGTCACAGGAGAGGCAAAGATGTGGACCTGCGCTTGTAACATAAGGATATAAATAACTGTCTTGGGTCAGGTTCCCTCGAAGCAGAGCTTGAAATAGGGGTATAGATACATGTGATTTATTGAAGGAGGAACGTGTAAGGGAGGGAAGAGGATGTGGAAGTGGAAGATGAGAACGTGATCAGGGAACATCTGGCCTTGACCTGATCCATAGACCCCGGGCTCGAGAGCAGCCCTGTCCGACAGAACCTTCTGTGATGTTGGGAGTGTTCTGCATCTGTGCTGTCCAGCAGCAAAGCCACCAGCCCCATGTGACCGCTGAGCACTTGAAATGTGGCTGGTATGGCCGAGGAACTGAAATGTTAATTTCATTTAATTTTAATTAATTTACATTTAAATCCTCACATATAGCGAATGGCTGCCGTATTGGATAGTGCAGCTCTCGAGCAGACATGGGTGAACTTCCGTAAAGTGCCAGCAAGGGGATAGGTTGCTTAGGTTTTGTGGACCAGACAGCCTGGGCGGCAGTTACTTAACTGCTGTTGTAGCAGAAACGCAGCCACAGACACCACCTGGAGGAATGGGTGTGGCTGTGTGCCAGGAACCACAACAACAAGTGGCAAACTGAGTTGGGCCTGTGGGCCATAAAGCAAACAGCAGAGGTTCCCCCTCCACGGCACCCAGCAAGGGGCCAGCTTTGCAGAGCCTGAGTCAGGATGCCGTTGGGGTAGGTCACCTGGGGAAGGATGCTACTTCCTGGGCAAGGTAACTCCATCAGCTGAAGGCATATCCCCGAGCATATGAAGATGGAATGCTATGATTCCTTAGGCATCTGCCGTTGTGGCCATTGAGGGTGGGGTGGTGGCCAGGTAAGGAGAGTCTAGGAGGAACACCGCAGTGTCTACCAAAATAATTAACAGTTTTTATCATGTGTTACTATGTGCCAGGCACAGTGTTAGTGCCTCACATGGACTCTACTTACTCGGTTCTCAGAATAGCCTTGTGAAGAGTGTAATGCAAGCATTTGTAGTGCATTCCTGTAAAATTCATTGATGTTCATCATTGCAATTTTGTTGGCTTAGCCACCTGTTACCCCTAAGATATTCTCCCTCTCTCTCTCTCTCTCTCTCTCTCTCTCTCACACACACACACACACATACACATTTCATCTGAAATATAGGTATGATGTCACCAAGTGACAGTCATGTACTTTTGTCTGCAGGCAGCTTTGCTCTGCATTCCGGAGACCCCAGTGACCTGACCTTTTCTGCTCTAGTTGCCTCTACTTACTTTGCCTCTCTGGGGCATTTTTCAGCCCACATTTCCTCCTTGATAGGAAGCCCATTTCTCCTTATCTTAGTCAGCCTTCCCATAAAAACAGATCCTGATTTGGGTCCAAGTAGTTTCCTTGGGAGTCAATTTCAGGAAGCCCAGTGAAGAAGTGGAAGAGGTGACAGGGAGGGGATAAAGGTGGTAGAGGGTGTGTTAACACCTGGCTAACTGGGTAGGTTAGCTGAGGCCAGCTGCAGCCTGTCGCCACTGGAGGCCTTCTGGACACACACCTTAGGAAGTTAGGATACTTATCCACCTTTTCCCTCCCACGTTGGATGAGGGTTGCTCTTGAAGGGTTAACTTCCCAGCACGTCTACACAGCCCAGGGTGGAGCATATGCCCTCAGAGTGAGCCCTTCATTCACAATCCCTGGCCTTGCCCCAAATGTTATTGTCATATATACAGGAAAACAGTGTCTTTGAGCTCAGAGAACTGGTTGTATCAGTCAGCTATTGACATAATAATGCTGTGTAATAAAAACCCCTAAAACCTCAGTGATAGACAACAATCATTTACCTTTGCTCATGTGTCTATGGTTTGTCTGGAAGGTTCTACTGACCTAGGCTAGCCCTGGCTGCTGTGCATCTTGGATCAGCTGGGAGGTCAGCTGGAGCAGGAAGGTATAGGGTGGCTTCAGCTGGGATCACTCCACTTTGCTCCAGCTGCCCTGACGTCCTCCAACAAGCCAGCTTGAGCTTGTTCTCATGATGGAAGCAGGGGTCCAAAGGGGGAAGCAGAAATGCACAAATATTTTTTCAAGCCTCTGCGTTCATAAAGTTTACTGTTGTTCCCTTGGCCAAAATAAGTCACATGACCAAGCCCAGCATCAGAGGGGGAGGAAGTACATAATTACAGGTCTCATAGCCTGAATGCAAGGAGGCCACCAGACTGTACTCATTAATGCAATCAGTGTCACTTTGGTATTTTAAATAAATCTCCTAGGGGAGGGCCATTCCTTAGGAGTTTCATTTCAGCAGTCCAGCTCTCCCACTAGCTAACTGAGATATTCCTCTTTGGGAATTATTAGTATTAAAGAGCATAATGCTAGTTATCATTCACCAGGCACCTCACCTATGACACTAAAAGTGCCTACCTCAGTATTAAATGATTTTTGATGAACGATTTTGAAGATTAAGTGATACAATGTGTGTAATGCCCTTATTTTATCTCAGTGATAGCTTACCATACTAACAAGTATTTCCCATCGTTATTTTTGTTGTTGTTATCATCCTCGTGACTGTTACCATTATCTTATTCCCATAAAAGCCCCCAATGTAGGCATTTTCATCTCCATTAACAAATGAATAACTGAGACTCAGGGAGGTTAATAACTCTCCCAAGGTCAGACAATTAATAACAGTCCGAGCTTCCTCTAGGGGTTGGTCTAATTTGGAAAATAGTCTCAAGTCATTTGTGTGGAGTGTTGTGAAAGAAAGAGGACTGACCTGCTCTGAGAAAGTTCTAGTGCTGCACCCAAACCCGAAGCCCTCCAGCCCTGTGACCTTAATCTTGCTTCGCAGGACCTCAAGGAGTACATGAGTCCTCCTCTGACTAGCAGCCTCATAGAGATATAGGTCACTTGTCCCTGTCTCTGCAGGCTGAACTCCCAGACATATTCAGACTTGATTTGGGCTGGAGCGCTGTTTCAGGACAGGCTGTCTGGCGTCCTATACTTTAGATTCTCAGGTCTTCTGTGGCAGGCTCAGCTCTTCAGCCCTCTCAGCCCCACCCCAGCCGTGAGGCAGCTGTCTGGGTCCCCTAGATAAGAGGGAGCTCAGTGAAGCTGAGGACTCAGTGTGAGGCCACGTGGTTAGTGAGGTAGGACAGGGATTGGCGTTGTTCCCTTGGTGTGTATCAGGTCTTCCCAGGCAGAGGACCATCCTGCCATCCCTCTCTGTCCTTTTCTTGACTCTCTTTTTCACTTCCAGTCTCTGTGGATGTTTGATCCAACTGCTTTGGGTTCTTCTCAGGGGACCATCAGTCACGAATGACTCATCCAAGCAATTTGCAAATTCTCTCTGCCCACTGGAAAGAGTCGCCTTCAGCCTTTCTCTGGCTCCCACAAAGGGAGAAGCACTTGCACACCACTCTAGCTGGGGCTTTGGCTTAAAGGGAAGCTGATTCCCACCTGCAGCAGAGACCCTCGTTAGTGGTTCTCTTAAGTGATTTCCTAGGAGGAGCTGGTGAGGGGAAGAGGGGACAGGGGAAGATGTGTAAATCCTCCATCAAAGGGACCTCTTACAGACTTATAATAATTCTATGCTCTCACCTCTCCCTGCTGCTTGTTCATCCAGGATTCCACACTGTTCTGAGTGCACAGTTGATCAGTTCTCATGGGTATGTTAGAAAGGCTCCTCAAACGTTGGGGCAGTAAGAATAGATAGTCCTTTTGAAAGGAATTGGAAATATGTACCAGAGGCCTTAAAAATGGTTCATACTCTTTAACTCAGTAATCTAATGTGGGGAAATTATCATAAGGACTTAATCCAAACCTAGGAGAAAGCTATATGCAGGGCGATTTATGGTAGCAAAAACTGGAAGCAACATAAATGCTTGACAGTATGATAATAGTTCCGTAAAGCATGGTTCATCCACTTAGTGGAATATTATGCATCCATTAAAATGGTAATTAGAGTTGGTATTGGGCAACATGAGAAGTGCTTATGACACAACGTTAAATAAACAAGCCACTAAAAGACACCATGGAAAATACACAATAATTAAAACCATGTGAAAATGTATGTTCATGTTGACATACAGGTGTGGCCCTGGCAATGATCCACATTTCAAATTCCCAGCTGAGGAGAAGGTAGTTCCCAGCTAGAAAGCAAGGCAGGACTGACATGGAGATGGCTGGAGCTAGGGAGTGGAGAACTGCAATGTTGATTTAACGCCTCTACTAATTTTAAACATCTCTAACCATTATTTTCCACTACATGTTTGAAACCTTGTACTGAAGAAAATTAAAGAAGCTCTATACTTGAAGATTCCTCCAAATTGCTTATATTCCAATGTGTATTATGATTCAAGCTGCGCATTGGTTCAAGTCACAAAATATCCAGCATGCCAATTTGATTTAGAATTTGTTGACCTTGGTGAGAGCAGGCACAGTGGAGTGGTGTGGACAGAAACCAGGGTGCCGTGGGCCCGGAAGGTGTTGGCCAGTGTGTATGACAACTTTCTCATGCAGTTTGGCTGTGGAAAGAAGGCATTGTATAGGTTCATAGAGGGACATCAGGTTAAAGTTTCCAGCTTTTTTTTTTTTTTTGAGATTTTTCTGGTTATTTGTAGCAGAAGGATAGGCACTTTGAAATGCAGATGGGCTGTGGCCAGACTAAGAAGATAGACTAAATGCCTGCAAAGAATGGAAAAAGATCACTAAAAAGGTGGAAAAGCAGGTCCTATCTAAATACCACATGGGTGTTGCATTGAAAGGACATCAAAGAGTATGTGGACTATTTTGAATGGTTTGTGACTGCTGGTGTCCTGGTATATGGGGACAGCAGAACAGAACAGAGACATCAGGAAGGAAATAGATGGGGAAGCTTGGGAAAGCTCAAAGCACTGTGGCCTAAGGAGGGGGTCTTGGGAAGGGTCCTCTGGGCGTTTTTCAGTGAAATTCTCTCGGTTGTGCTAGGTGAACCCACTGTTCTGAGTTCTCTGCAAAATGCTTAGTGAAACGCAGATTCTTCATTAGAGCTGAGGCCTGCGGAATGCTCCGGGATTATAGAGTAAGCTGGTTCAAGGTGGGAACAGGGCTGCTTGTAAAAGCTGTCAGCCGGCAGGGTTTGGTAACCCAGGGGTCCTGATGCAGATTTTAATTCTCTCTTTTACCATAAGAGAAACTGGGAATGAGGAAGTGCATACTTCATCCAAAACTGATGGTAAAAAACAGAGATTTAAACTTAACATTTTAACCAGTGACGACCAGTGCTTCTTATTCTGTGATTTCTTGGTTTGTTTCAAAAAGTATAAATCCCACCGTCAGGCAGGTATAGAGCACCTGTAAGAAGATAAAGTTATTTTGTGACTAAAAACCCATTCTTTGCAAAAGAACTCAAGTGAGAATTTGGGCATTTTCCTGAACTGGTTCAAACTTAAAGGTCAACATGTCCTCCCGCTGAAGACATTAATGGCTAAAAGAAACAACTGGGAAGGTAATTTAAAATTTCCATGTTTGAGTCATAAAAATCTGTCTGAAACCTTATAATTAATGTGCTATGGCAATCTTTGTTACAAGAATTTTTTTCTCCCTTGGCCTTTCCTTAAATATGTGGTATTTAAATCAGCTCTGCCATTATAATTCCCTATTAATTCATGGGTATTTCTTATGTATCTTTCTTCTGGTGTATGAGAAAATAGTTTATAAACAGACTAGAAAACTTAAATCCAACCTATGTATTCTGGATATATTTTTTTTAATTGAAAAGACAGTGTGACCAAAATTTAAGCAAAAACATTTAGACCAAGAATGAGCCGTCTAACCACCAGTTGTAAAATAACCATGTCTGGTGCCTTTTCCGTCCTGTCGCTTGTAGCCTTCAGCGTGTGCTTCATTTACTTGTACCTGTTCTTCAGCTTATACTGTTTTTTGTTCTGCCTTCAGAGAACATCATGTTACTGTAAGTAGAAGAGAGGGAGATAATTTATTGACTTCCGTAACTGAAAATCCATGGGTGGGTCTGACTTTAGGCTTGGTTCGCATGAGCCTGAGTCATATATTCCACCCTAGACCAGGGGTGGGTCACTTTCCCCACAGTACTTGTGCAGTAGAGGGGAAGTGTGGGTACCACACAATGAAAGCACGTGTCCCCATGCGGGCCTGTTTTAGGGTTAGACTTCTCACGCAGGGCAGAGTAGATGTTCGACCCCACTGGATGGACACCCTAGGGCAGGAATTGGATGCGTTCTCCCAGTCTATCCTCACTTTATCCTACTTATTTGTCCTATTTTTCTCTCCTTCAATTGATAACGAGCTCCTCTGATGACAGGTCCATGGGCTTGGCTCTCAAGCTGAGTACCAGAATGTGTTTCTCCATGGGTAGGACCAGTGGTGTGCCAATAAACAGGCTCTCTGACAAAAATAAGCCCAAATTGGTGGTGTTTGCCAATTCCTATGGTTTATATATTCCCACCATGGCCAATTTCAAGCAGTCAGTGTAAAGTCCCTGAGTGTGGGATTGGAAGAGATGTGCACAGTCAACTCTCGTGAGTCCTGCCTCCTGCTGCACAACTTCTCTCAGGCCCATAATGCACATTAATTATTTATAGATTGTTTCCACAGACCCAGATTTGGTTTTAAAACCTTACACCATTACCCCATTGGCTTTGTCATCTTGGAGGCTGGCTTTATTGTGGTGACTCTTTCTGCAATTCATTTATTCAATCATTCATTCATCCTTTCACGTAACAAATAGTCATGGAAGGCCTGCTGTGGCTACTTTCCTAGGCACTGAGAATATAGCAGGGAACCAAAGCAAGCCCATGTTCTTAGGAAGAAACAGATGATTAGAAAGTAAATATTATTTTTTCCAGATGAAAGTGATGTGAAAAAATTAAGCCAAGGTAAAGATAGACAGTGATGGGGGGTGGGGACTGTGGAGAAGGAGAGCTCTTAAATAGAATGGTTGTGGGAGGCCTCTCTGAATGGAGCACTGAATGAAATGAGGTAGCAAGCCATCTGATGATTTGTGGGAAGAGCGTTTTGAGTTAAGGGGGCAGACATTGCAAAGAACGTGAGGCGGGAACAAGCTCGCATGCTTAAGGAACACCAGGAGGACAGCAGGCCTGGAGAGGAGCCAGCAGCAAAGAGAGTGGCAAGAGACGATGCCAGAAAGGCAGTGGGACCCCAATCGTGGAGGACCTTGCGGGTTATTGTTAGGACTTTGGATTTTAAGCCCAGTGCAAAGGGAGCATGAGTGGACCACTCTGGCTTCTGGATGGAGCACCTAGACCAGTGAGTCCCAAAGCGTAGCCCCCTGGCCAGCAGCATCGGCATCCCCTGGGAACTTGTTAGAAGTGCAGGTTCTTGGGCCCCACCCTAAACCTCCTGAAACAGAAACTCTGGAGGCTGGGACCCAGCAATCTTTAACAGACCATCCAGGTGGTGCTGATGCATGCTAGACTTTGAGACCTAGACTGCAGCTCGGTGCTCTCACTTCGTTTTATCCCTCCGAATCAGGGCCACCATCTTCCCTGAAGGTTAAAGCATCACTTTTCATCATGCATGTCAATAACTGTTAGGTTCCTGGACGAGTACGAGAGAGTCCCCACGATGACATTTTCACAGGCCATCAGGTCTGTGTGTGCCAGGACGGGTGCTGGGACCCAGCACCTGACACTGTTCCCATCGTAAATCTGCATTTAAAAGTCCTACCTGCATGTTCCTATAGAGAATGGTGATTAAACTGCTCTCTTCACCGAAGATTTGCTTCACCCTCAAACAGTTTTATCAAGTATACCCCCACGCGGGTAATTTTTTCTGTAAGATGATCCTCTCCATCTGTTTGAAGTGCAGCAGAAAGAACAGTTTGCAGCACAGCATAAACTTTATATAATTTATATGTAACTGGTATGAATTTTTCCATGACACTAAGTCTAGATCGTATTAATTATGACTCAGTCCCTACCCACCTGAGACTTGCAGCCTCCCTTGAAATTATAAAATAATGCCAAGGTGTGGACAGCCTCTGTGCAGACACAGTGAACTGAAGGTCCATGGCTCTTCCCTGGGGTTTCTTGACTGCACGTGTGAAAAGAACCAAGTTTGGGCTTAATGTAGCCTAGTGTTAATCAAATCATCACTCAGTTCTATTAATTTCACAATTACTACTTTTTTTAGAGACATAGTCAATATTAACTTGAGGATTTTCCTTAAAAGCCAAAGGAAGGATCCTCACAGCCTAATAGTTAATAATTTGTCTTTATGAATCACGTGTAACTGCATTGAATGCAAGTCCCTGTGGACCTTCTGCTTACGGAATTACTGGTAATGACCTCAAGCTGAAAATTCACAGGTATTATCTGACGGGTGTTTTTGAGCTCCATTTGGATCTTGTTCTAGTAACTGGATCTGGAATTCAGTATCCATCTGAAAGTTGGACTTTTATTTGGTCTTAATCAAAACAAAAAACAAAACCAAACCCAAGATTTCCAGATAGAGATGAAATTAATTTGATGTGTAATTCCAGAATGCTAGCATTTCAAAAAATAAGGATTTTTTTTAACATTTTTTATTGATTTATAATCATTTTACAATGTTGTGTCAAATTCCAGTGTTCAGCACAATTTTTCAGTCATTCATGGACATATACACACTCATTGTCACATTTTTTTCTCTGTGATTTATCATAACATTTTGTGTATATTTCCCTGTGCTATACAGTGTAATCTTGTTTATCTATTCTACAATTTTGAAATCCCAGTCTATCCCTTCCCACACTCTACCCCCCTGGTAACCACAAGTCTGTATTCTCTGTCCATAGTCTTTAGATTCCACATATGAGCGATCTCATATGGTATTTTTCTTTCTCTTTCTGGCTTACTTCACTTAGAATGACATTCTCTAGGAGCGTCCATGTTGCTGCAAATGGCGTTATGTTGTCGGTTTTTATGGCTGAGTAGTATACCATTGTATAAATATACCACCTCTTCTTTATCCAGTCACCTGTTGATGGACATTTAGGCTGTTTCCATGTTTTGGCTATTGTAAATAGTGCTGCTGTGAACATTGGAGTGCAAGTGTCATCCTGAAGTAGATTTCCTTCTGGATACAAGCCCAGGAGTGGGATTCCTGGGTCATATGGTAAGTCTATTCCTAGTCTTTTGAGGAATCTGCACACTGTTTTCCATAGTGGCTGCACCAAACTGCATTCCCACCAGCAGTGTAGGAGGGTTCCCCTTTCTCCACAGCCTCTCCAGCATTTGTCATTTTTGGATTTTTGAATGACGGCCATTCTGACTGGTGTGAGGTGATACCTCATTGTGGTTTTGATTTGCATTTCTCTGATAATTAGTGATATTGAGCATTTTTTCATGTGCTTTTTGATCATTTGTATGTCTTCCTTGGAGAATTGCTTGTTTAGGTCTTCTGTCCATTTTTGGATTGGGTTGTTTATTTTTTTCTTATTGAGTCATATGAGCTGCTTATATATTTTGGAGATCAAGCCTTTGTCGGTTTCACTTGCAGAAATTTTCTCCCATTCCATAGGTTTTCTTCTTGTTTTATTTCTGGTTTCCTTTGCTCTGCAGAAGCTTGTAAGTTTCATTAGGTCCCATTTGTTTATTCTTGCTTTTATTTCTTCTAGGAGAAAATTTTTGAGATGTATGTCAGATAATGTTTTGCCTGTATTTTCCTCTAGGAGGTTTATTGTATCTTGTCTTATGTTTAAGTCTTTAATCCATTTTGAGTTGATTTTTGTATATGGTGTAAGGGAGTGTTCTAGCTTCATTGTTTTACATGCTGCTGTCCAGTTTTCCCAACACCATTTGCTGAAGAGACTGTCTTTATTCCATTGTATATTCTTGCCTCCTTTGTCGAAGATGAGTTGACCAAAAGTTTGTGGGTTCATTTCTGGGCTCTCTATTCTGTTCCATTGGTCTGTATGTCTGTTTTGGTACCAATACCATGCTGTCTTGATAACTGTAGCTCTATAGTATTGTCTGAAGTCTGGGAGAGTTATTCCTCCAGCCTCTTTCTCTTCAGTAATGCTTTAGCAATTCTAGGTCTTTGATGGTTCCATATAAATTTTATTATGATTTGTTCTAGTTCTGTGAAATATGTCCTGGGTAATTGGATAGGGATTGCATTAAATCTGTAGATTGCCTTGGGCAGTGTGACCATTTTAACAATATTGATTCTTCCAATCCAAGAGCATGGAATATCTTTCCATTTTTTAAAGTCTTCTTTAATTTCCTTCATCAATGGTTTATAGTTTTCTGTGTATAATTCTTTCACCTCCTTGGTTAGATTTATTCCCAGATATTTTATTACTTTGGGTGCTATTTTAAAGGGGATTGTTTCTTTACTTTCTTTTTCTGTTGATTTATCGTTAGTGTAAAGAAATGCAACTGATTTTTGAACGTTAATCTTGTAACCTGCTACCTTGCTGAATTCTTCAATCAGCTCTAGTAGCTTTTGTGTGGACCTTTTAGGGTTTTCTATATATGGTAACATGTCGTCAGCATATAATGACACTTTTACCTCTTCTTTTCCAATTTGGATCCCTTTTATTTCTTTCTCTTGCCTGATTGCTGTGGCTAGGACTTCTAGGACTATGTTGAGTAGGAGTGGTGATAGTGGGCATCCTTGTCTTGTCCCAGATTTTAGTGGGAAACTTTTGAGTTTTTCACTATTGAGAACTATGCTGGCTGTAGGTTTGTCATATATAGCTTTTTTTATGTTGAGATATGTTCCCTCTATACCCACTTTGGCGAGAGTTTTTATCATAAATGGGTGTTGAATTTTATCAAATGCTTTTTCTGCATCAATTGAGATGATCATGTGGTTTTTGTCCTTTCTCTTGTTGATGTGATGTATTACATTGATTGATTTGTGTATGTTGAACCAGCCTTGTGTCCCTGGGATGAACCCCACTTGGTCATGATGTATAATCTTTTTTATGTGTTGTTGGATTCTATTTGCTAAAATTTTGGTGAGGATTTTGGCGTCTATGTTCATCAGTGATATTGGCCTATAATTCTCTTTTTTTGTAGTGTCTTTGCCTGGTTTTGGTATCAGGGTGATGGTGGCTTCATAGAATGAGTTTGGGAGTATTCCCTCCTTTTCAATCGTCTGGAAGAGTTTGAGAAGGACTGGTATGAGTTCTTCTTTGTATGTTTGGTAGAATTCCCCGGTGAAGCCGTCCGGTCCTGGACTTTTATTTGTAGGGAGGTTTTTAATTGCTATTTCTATTTCCTTTCTAGTGATCAGATTGTTCAAGTGTTCAGTTTCTTCTTGATTCAGTTTTGGTGGACAGTATGTTTCCAGAAACTTGTCCATCTCCTCTAGGTTATCCAATTTGGTTCCATATAGTTTTTCATAATATTCTCGTATGATACTCTGTATTTCTATTTTGTTGGTTGTAATTTCTCCATTTTCCTTTCTTATTTTGCTAATTTGTGCTCTCTCTTTTTTCTTCTTTGTGAGTTTGGCCAGAGGTTTGTCGATTTTATTTACTTTTTCAAAAAACCAGCTTTTGGTTTGGTTGATTTTTTCTATGGTCTTGTTAATCTCTATTGTATTTAATTCCTCTCTGATCTTTATTATTTCCTTCCTTCTGCTGCTTTTTGGGGCTTTTTGTTCTTCTTTTTCTAACTGATTCAGGTGGTGGGTTAACTTGTTTATTTGAGATTGTTCTTCTTTTTTGAGGAAGGCCTGTATCGCTATAAACTTCCCTCTTAGCACTGCCTTTGCTGTGTCCCATAGGTTTTGAGTGGTTGTGCTTTCATTATCATTTGTCTCAAGGTATTTTTTAATTTCAGCTTTGATTTCCTCATTGATCCATTGTTTTTTCAATAACATATTGTTTAATCTCCATGCTTTTCTTTTTTTCTCCTTTGTTTCTCTGTTGTTGATTTCCAGTTTCATGGCATTGCGGTCAGTAAAGATGCTTGAGATAATTTCTATCTTCTTAAAATTGTTGAGGTTTCTTTTGTGTCCAAGTACATGATCGATCCTGGAAAATGTTCCATGTGCACTTGAAAAGAATGTATATTCTATTTTTGGGGGGTGTAATGCTCTGAAAATATCCACCAAATCTAGTTTTTCTATCGTAGTATTTAATTTCTCTGTTGCCTTGTTTATTTTCTGTCTGGAAGATCTGTCTAGTGATGTTAATGCAGTGTTAAAATCTCCAACTATGATTGTATTCCCATCAATATCGCCCTTTATCTCTGTTAGTAATTCTTGTATGTACTTAGGTGCTCCTATATTGGGTGCATATATGTTAACGAGTGTAATATCTTCATCTTGTATCACTCCTTTAATCATTATAAAATGTCCCTCTTTATCTTTCTTTATGGCCTTTGTTTTAAAGTCTGTTTTGTCTGAAATCAGTACTGCAACACCTGCTTTTTTGGCTTTTCCATTTGCATGGAATATCCTTTTCCATCCTTTCACCCTCAATCTATATGTGTCCTTCTCCCTAAAGTGGGTCTCTTGTATGCAGTATATTGAAGATTCTTGCTTTATTATCCAGTCTGCCACCCTATGTCTTTTGACTGGAGCATTTAGTCCATTAACATTTACAGTAATTAATGATAGATGTGTGTTTATTGCCATGTTGAACTTATCTTTGCAGTTGAATTGGTATATCCTCTTTGTTCCTTTCTTCTTCCTTTTGTGGTTTGGTAATTTTCCTTTGTATTCTCATGGATTTTATTTAATTTTTGTGACTCCCTTGTAAATTTTTGACTTGTGGTTACCCTTTTTTGTAAATCTATTAACCTATACCTGTTTTTATTAAACTGATAATAACATGATCTCAAACCCATCCTACTGTTAAAAAAATTTTAAAAAGAAAGAAAAAAAATTCTATATTTCCCTGCCTCCCTCTCCCACTCTCAGTGATTTGTATATCTTCTTTTATAATTTCGTGTTTTCTTTATTTGTAATTCATGCGTTATCACCTTTCCAGTTGTGAGTTTCTCATTTCTGTAGCATCCTGCTGCTTTTCTATTTAGAATAGCCCTTTCAATATTTCTTTTAGCATGGGTTTAGTGTTGCCAAACTCCTGCAGCTTTTTTTTGTCTGTGAAACTCTTTATTTCTCCTTCTATCCTAAAGGATAGCCTTGCTGGATAAAGTATCCTAGGCTGCATCTTTTTTTCATTCAGGGCTTTGAATATATCTTGCCACTCCCTTCTGGCCTGTAGTGTTTGTGTAGAGAAATCAGCTGAGAGCCTTATGGGGGTTCCCTTGTAATTCACTCTTTGCTTTTCTCTTGCTGCCTTTAGAATCATTTCTTTATCCTTGACTCTGGCCATCTTGATTATGATATGTCTTGGTGTGGGTCTATTTGGATTCTTCCTGTTTGGGACCCTCTGAGCTTCCTGTACTTGGATATCTGATTCCTTCTTTAAGTTTGGGAAGTTTTCAGTCATGATTTCTTCAAAAACCTTTTCAATCCCCTTTGATCCTTCTTCCCCTTCTGGGACCCCTATTATGCGAAGATTGGGACGCTTTATATTACCCCATAGGTCCCTTATGCTATTATCATTATTTTTTATTTGCTTATCTTGTAGTTCTTCTGAATGGGTGCTTTCTATTGCCCTGTCTTCTAGATCACTAATTCGTTCCTCTGCATTAACTAGTCGGCTTTGCACAGCTATTAGATCATTCCTCATCTCTGTCAATGAGTTTACCCATTCTGCTTGGCTCTTCTTTATAGCTTCAATTTCATTTTTGACATATTTTATCTCTCTAAGCATTATCTCTTTTAATTCCTTCAGCAATTTGATCACTCCTTTTCTGAAATCTTGATCTAGTAGGCTATCGATGTCTATTTCATTGAGCTTTCTTTCAGGGGATTCCTCGTGTTCTTTTAATTGGGAAAGGTTTCTCTGCTTCTTCATCTTGCTCATACCTCTCTGGCACTGTAGTTTATGGAGTATCAGTTGTCTATTTTGGATCTTAAGGATTTTATCTATCTAATGCCTATTTATGAATAGAACTTAGGGAAAAAAAAGAAAGAAATAATAAGAGAGAGAGAGAAATATTTTTAAAAGAAGGGAGAAAGAGGGTTTGAAAACAGTGTATAATGAATAATAGAAGAGCGAGTTGAAGCAGAGTATTAATCGGGTTGAGACGTCCTTTTAAAACCTTTAAAAAAAAAAGAAAAAGAAAAAAAAAGGGGTGGGGAGATGAATAGATGTATTTGAAGCCTGTGTCTAATCAGTAACAGGACATCAAAACCCAAAAGAAATAGAAATGAATTAAGAAGTAAAAATTAAGAGAGTAATTGAAAATAGAACAGGTAAAAACAGATTTAAGAACAAAACAAAAAACAAACAAACAAAAAAACAAAAACAAAAAACAAAACAAAACAAAAAAAGGGGTTGTCGGTGTTCTCCTGGAGTCTGTGTGCTTTTAATGTGAAGTCCTTCTGTCTTCGTCCTGTTTTGGAAGCTCAGCTTGTTTTCAGAGGCCCTCCGTTGGCGCCCTCTTCTGTGCTGCTCCCAGCACCTGTCGGCAAGCAGATCGAGCCTCCTCCTAACACGGGGTCAGATGCAGCTCTCCTCTGCTGCGGGCGGGCGGGTCACTGCTCCTCCGGCTGCTGCAGTCAGATGTTGCAGACTGGCCAGGCAGGAGGGCGGGTCGTGCCCCCTCCCAGCACCTCCATCATGGGCTGTGTTCCTGCCCGACAGGCGGGGGGCCGCTCTCCCCCTGCCTGCGCCGCCGGTAGCTCCGCTGCTCTGTGTGGCTGCGCGCTCCGCCCTGGCCCACGCTCCGCCCTGGCCGCGCTCCGCGGGTGGGCTAGGGGAAGACTGAGGGGCAGCCTCGTCCCTGCTCCGAGCCAAGACCCAGCTCCTTGTTTGTCTTTGTGGAGAAAGTTCTCTGAGGGACCAGGATGGAAGGATCCCACCTGCCCCGGGCTGTAGGCCCGTCTCAGTCTGGCCCTTGAGGCTGCTGAGCCCTTCGGTGCGGATGCAGGTTTCGCCCCCGCCCCCACCTGGGTGCTAAGCGCCGGAGAATATGGCGGCTGTGCCTAGGCCCCGCCTCTCTTCCCCTGAAAAGTTTCCGCGGGTTTTCAGAGATGGGGGTATGCACCCTTCCCCCGAGAGCACATGAACCTTGCTGTTTTATGGAGGGCCCACGTTGTTCCGTCCTGTACACCCACAGCCACGGCACCCAGCCCCTTGCAGTCCCCCGGAGCTGCCTCCGTGCAGCCGCCCCCGTCCTCCGCCTGGCTTGTGCAGCCTGGCCCTGCCCGCCGCTGCCGGCCCGCGTCTCAGGCTGGGTGTCGGGGGAACGCTCTGTGCCCATTTAACTTAGTTCTGTCAGACAAGGGCTGCTCTGTACAGATCCGAGCCTCGGAGGCTCTCCCTCCGTCCCGCTGGCCTCTCAGTTGGAGAGGGGAGACCCAGCAAGTGAGCACCAGTCCTCCTTTGCCGCTCCCTCCCCGCGGGACCCGTCCCGCGCTGCTTTGCCTTTTGTTCTTTCTTTTTTCCTTTTCTCCTACCAGATTTTTGGCGTCTTTATCTTTTGAAGAGGGCGATGGTCTGTCGGAGTTCCGCAGGTGCTCTGGTTGGCTGAGTGAGTCTGTAGATGTGGATCTTGGTGTATTTGTGGGAGAGGGTGACTTACAAGCGTCCTTCTACTCCGCCATCTTGCCTCTAATCCCCTAAAAATAAGGATTATGATGATGATGTTTGTTCAAATACAGTCATCCAAGTACATTTTTATCCATATCTATTATTATTACAGGCAATACTAGCAACAAAAATAATAACAATTTTTCAAGGATTATAAATTTGTAGAATTGTACTTTGGAGGAAAACATGGATATCAAAGCCTCTTAATTGTGGAGATGTAGTACAGGGTTGTCTATTTCATTTTTCAATTTCTTATTCATGAATTTCAGCTTAGAATTATCTAATTTTTTCATAATTTTACCCTTTTGTTCATAGATTTTAGGAATAAAATTGACCATGATGTGGAATTTAAAGCATTTCTTGATAACTGAAATTCTCTACACTATAAAGGGATAATTTCAAATTTTATTTACATGGTTACCATCTCTCATCTGGGGACACATTTATCTATCCTTTTTCAATATACTTGTAAGTATAACTTTCCAAAGTTTGTTATCAGCTATTCATTCATATTGGGGATTTTTCTTGTTCTGTAATGGCTCCTTAGGTGAGATTCTCATTACTCCATCATGTCTAAATTAAGGAGGTCCAAGGGACAAGATCACTTCCAGGGTACCACTCGTTATAGTAGGCAAAACCTCAGTCACTTAGAGAGTATCTGTGGTGTTGAATTCCACACGTGGGTGTTTCTCTCATCCTGAGGTCACTGACACTAATCCATGGACAGCACTCCTGAGAGCCACCACGTACATCACATGGTGCAGTCAATGTGAATTTACTCAGATCTGCACGACAAATGCTTCCCAGTCTCTAATGTTCTTTGTTTTCATGCCATTTTCTCAACAAGGATTTCTGTTTTTTTTTCCTGTATGCACACATTTACATAAAGATTTGTGGATAAATAATGTAGGCTTTCACATTAAAGTTCATTGAATGAATTAAGTTCTGAAAAGTAAGGAATTTTTCAAATTGTCTTTATACTCTGAATCAAGCACCACCAGAGCTGAGAATTAGTGAATGAATTATTAGCATTCTGGCCTGGTGCCCATTCAAGCCGCCTGATGGAGCCCTGAAGTCATGCTTAATTCCGGCTATTCACCCCATAGTGGGAGGGCAGCACAGGGCTCTTTCCCTTCCCCTGCCCCTAGTCTTGGGGGTTGTCTCAGTTCATTATTGCTGCTGTAACAAATTACTAAAACCTTAGTTGCTGAAGACCACGCAAATGTATTATCTAACAGTTACGAATTGATTATCTTCTGACCTTCTGGAAGTCAGACGTCTGAAATGGGTCTCACTGGGCTAAAACTGAGATGTCAACCAGGCTGTGCTCCTTCTAGAGGTTCTAGGGGAGGATCTATTCTCTTGCCTTTTCCAGCTTCTAGAGGCCACCTGCATCCCTTGGCTGATGGTCCTTCCCTCCATCTTCAAAGCCAACAGCAGAGTGTCTTCAAGCCTCTCTCAGACTCTAACTCTCCTGCCTCCCTCTTTCAATGATAAGGACTCCTGTGATTACACTGGGCCCACACAACTAACCCAGGACAGATTCTGGGGATTAGGATGGGGACATCTTTATGGGGGGCACATTATTATGCCTGTCACGGCTAGGACTCTATGTGAGCTGTGAAATCCAATGCTAAGAAGCATCATTTTTTTCCAGTAGTACAGGTGCTCAGCAGTGGCTCTTTTGAATCATGTCTGTTTCCTCCATGTCCGTTTCCTCCATGTCCTTTGGATCCTTGGTCCACGGCCAGGCCAGTTCCCTTAGCACTACTCCCGCCCCGTTCTAAATTCCAGCTTCTCCCTGTGCTTTAGCACTAGTGTGTCAGCCTTAAGTCAGTGCTCACTTATTAAGCAGCTTGCTTTGTGCAGGGGGGCGGGTATCTCTGCACTCAAAGTACCAAGTGAAACGTCCTAAAGCCCCAGAAAAACTGAACTCTGCAAGTATTGGAGGAATACCGAGAACACATCCTTCACATGAGGCAACGACAGAGAACACTTTAAGATAAGCAATTGTTAGGGCATCGTGATAGCAAATGCTGCTTGGAGTTAGATTTCATTGGGTGGAAATTTCCATTTCCATTCAGCTTCATCCTCCCCCCATTTTCTCCTGGCTCACAAGGTGCTCAACAGCACTCACCTACTTGGGTGTGCACTGGATACTTTGAGTATCTCTCCTTAGACCGTTATGATTGCTTTAACACCTGTTCTGCCTAGCACACCATAAATACAGTCAACTGATCTTTGCATTCTTTGACAACTATAGCTCCATTTGCTTTATTTAGGAACAAATGTAATTACTTAAACTGGAGAAGACAGAACTACTTTTGCAGTGAAGTCAAAACATGCATCAACATTCATCTCTATAATTATTTCACCAGGAAAAAAAAAATCCTCACTGGCTTTTCTCACTAATGAAGAGGGTCCTCCACAGATTTTGGCTACTTTACGAAGTTATATATGTCAGTTCTGCTCTCACGACTGTACACCTAGCCTGGCCAGCTCACCATAGGTGAGTCATACAGGCATCATGCAGATGAAGCCCAAGTAGTTCTACTGCATGACTCGTCATTGGAGAATATATAGCCTTTTGAGTCAGATGAATGTGGTTTTGTGTCTTTGACTCTGCTGCCTTCTTACTAAGTGTTATTGGGCAAGAGTAGGGGTGACAAGGTTTTCTGTAAAGAGCCCAATAGTAATATTTTAGGCTTTGTAGACTACATGGTCTCTGTTGTAACCATTCAACTCTGCTAAAACTGTAGCATAAGTAAAAAATGGGCATAGCTGTATTCCATTTAAACTTTACTTACAAAAATAGTTTGGATTTGGCTCATGGGCCATATATTGTTGAGTATTGGGCAAGGTACTCAATCTCTTAAACTTTAATGATATTAATAATGAATATTAAGAGCTGACTTTGGGAATATTATTAAAATTTAATGAGATATTATATATTAAGTGCTTAGAACAGTACCTGCCACAAACTAGATCATTAATATATCTTTAGATGGATGTATGGATGGATGAGTGGATGGATGGATGAGTGGGTGAATGGATAGGTGAATGGAAAGAATGAGAGAGGGAGATGGGAAGGAAGAAAGAAAAAGAGTAAGAGAACAGACATACTGAAGCCAAATATATTGAAGAATAATCTGCCAATTTCTGGGAAATAATTCTCCCTAGTTATAGGAATAATGGAATGAATGGAGCTAATTGAACATGTGACTCATATCTTGTCACTTGGAGCAGAGCAACAGTGCTAAACAGGTAAGCTACAGAGGCTGCTGTCACCACAGTAAGAAGATAGTTACTGCCTTTTCTCCTGTCATCTTCCCTATCCTCACCAGGAACTATTTTCTGTGAGAGAGCCATCCCACCTTCCTTCAGCTCCTGCATAAATTCCCTCAGCAAATCCAGGAAGATAACCAATATTCCAGATGTGGAGGCCCCAGGAGTCTCCTGGCTCCTAGATCTTAGGGTTTTCAGATCTGTTTCTGTAAATAACTGACCTTTTCTCTTGTAAGAAAAGCAGAGGCTTCTCACCCAAACTTGAAGGTAAGGAGACTCATTTGAAAAGTGAGATGGAGCCACTGAATGCAGTGCCCATATTACCCAGAATTTCTAAGACAGCTCCAACTGTCCATAATTTTTCCCCTTAAACTAGGTGATCCCCAAAATGTATAAAAGTAGTTTAATTTCTAGACCATTGTGAACTTTTTTTGATTAGAAAATATGGTCACTGGGAACACAAAGGCCCAGTGGGTGTACTCACGCTGTTAGCTGGAGCCTGAACGTGTTTGGCACTAAGAGAGCTAGCAAATAGGCAGTGCCCAGGGTAGAAACAGATAACATAAATTAGCACATTTAGGTGGTTCTTCCTCATAAGCTTTCAATGATTATCAGTCAATACTTAACTCATTTCCAAGTTGACTCTTCCTCCCACGTTGTGCTAGCTGGTCTGGTGCCCACCACCATCTGCATCTTCTAAGAACGCTCTGACAGTTGTGGGCTGATCCGTCCACTTGGGTTTCTGTACTGCATTTCACTCCAGCGTTTCTGAGACTGAGATGCTGCTACTGCTGCCTGCGGGGGTTCAGGGTGAAGAGAGAATGGGAGGGGTGGAGGGTAAGGGAGTGAAGAGAGAGAATTAAACAGCCGCTCAGATGAAAAAACAGGCTGTCATGTGCTTACTATCAGATTTAATTCACAGGAAGAATGAAAGAAAAAAATTATGGGAAAGGATCTAGCATATTTTAAGTTCCAGGAACTGTGCTATATGCTTTATAAGTTTTATTTCATTTCACATTTACCTATCTTATCATTCCTTTATTCTCTCTCTCTCTCTCTCTGACACATGACTTAGCAAATTAGGTATTTTAAAATCTCCAGTAAGAATGTGACTGAGCGGAATTAAGGGTCTCTTCCAGGGCCACAGAGTCTTAGGAGTTAAGCTAGACCTTCTACGAAGGACTTTCAGCCCCAGAACTTACATTCTCTCAGACACCCTCATCCCTCCCATCTTACTACAATTTAATGGGACTCCCAGTTTGTTTGTTTTTGTTTTTTTGCCATTATCTGTGGAGCAACTGTGTCAATGTTCATCTTTATACCCTGTTTTGAAAAGAAAATGCTTTACCAGTACTTGTTAAAGAGGATTCCATAACTGACCCTGTTCCCTTTTCACTCTGGCTTCCAGGAAGCCTCAAGTCAATTTTGAATCCTGACTGTGGTGCCTGTGAGGACCTTGCGGTCAGCACGTGGGTGCCCTTCTTGCCGTGGAACTCAGAGCTGTCTAATGCTGGTCCCGAGCCTTCACTGTCATTTATACTTTTCCATAGTCGTATCAGGTTCTTTTTGTAGGCTGTCTCAAATCCCTGGTGGAATATGGTGGTGAATAAAGGAATGAAAACTAACTGAACACCAAACATATTATGCATATACCCCTAATGACTGTTAATTAACTCTGATTTGCAGCTCTTGTCATATTTTGCTCCACATTGTCTCAAATCTGAGCTTCTAAACATCCAATGGTTTTTCCTTTTGTCTACTTTTTTTCAGAACATTCAGGCCAGAGTGAGTTGGGGATAAAGATTTAAGCCCCAGTTCTCATTTCAGCTTAAGAAGTTCTGAATAGTTTGTGCTCTTTCACACAGTTCTCTCAAAGAGCTGCTTGGTCCTAGCCTTTTCCTAGATCTGACTTTTAAAAATCATTTGTTTTTTTTTTTTTCAATAGTTTGAACACCTCAGTGAATGCATTGGGCTACTTGCAATATTAATAACTCATGTCTTTCTAACCTTATGTTCCTGATAAAGGAATTCTCTGCTGTTTAAGGCTCTGGGATGAATAATGGCTGAGTGTTTCCATTGTCCTCTTAAAATGGAGATTACTATATGTTGAATCACAACAGAACTACTTTTTTATAGGCTGTGAATAGCATAAAGGCCCATCATGTTATTCCAGGCAGTGCCAAGTGAATGGATAATGGTGAGCCAATTATTATAAATAATGCCTTGTTTCCTTTTGGCCCCTGTGCAAATTTCACAGAGCAGGATTCGATTAAAGGTTGGGAGATTAAAGGAGACAGTATGAACACCAGCACCTAACACAGTGGCTGGCACGAGTTAGGGCTGCGTGCTAGCTGGATCCTAATCTGAGCTCAGCAGGGGTACTTTGGTTTTGCTTTGTTTTTTTTTTCCCTTCACTCTAATTTTGCTGGGATAACAGTTGCAAACAGCCATCATTTCTCATTCAGGTCTATTCACAGGGCCGGGTCAAGCTGGGCAGGGGCATGAGCTCAGGGCACTTTGCAGAGCTCCTGGGAGCCCAGATGGGTGAGCGGAATGCCACTTGGTGAGTCTGGTTGCAGAGGAGAACCACAGGAGGAAGAAAACAGAAAGGAACCTTCCAGCAGAGTAGATAAGGCTGAGGTCTGTCTGAGAGAAGAGGCAAGGCTGGGTGTGGGGTTGTGAGTCTAGCATTCAGAGTCCAGGAGGATCAGGGCCTGCTGCGGTGCAGGCCTGGGGCCGGCTAGGATGAGGCATCCGGAGGAAGCACATGGATGACGTGAGTGTGCTGGAGGTCCTGCTGGGTGTGGACATTCTGATACTCAAAGGCTCTGGCAGAATGAAGGCATGTTTTCCAAGCCTCTCACATGCTGATGGCAAAATCACCAAACTCTTTCACCATCTCCTCCCATTCCACAGAGTTTAACTTTGAGGAAATTTAACCATTTCCCCTCTGAGCCTCAGTATCCTTGTTTACAAAAGGAGGGTGTTGAACTCCAAGTTCTCTAAGATTCATGCCGTTGTTTTTGTTTGCTTTTGTTTTATGAGTAATGATGTAAGGCAGTCTCATGTAAAAGTGATTTTTTTTTCCCCTAGGCTAACATACACCTTGAAGCCATGACCTTTTATACTCCTAATCTTGTTTCTTCTATTTTGACATCTATTGCTCTACACTGACTTCTTTTTAATTCCCAGCTACTAGCAGTTGTCATTCTGTCCAGTAGTGGAGGCGAGGACCAAGCTGAGTGGGCAGCTGGAAGCATAATTTAATGTGAATGCTTCGCTTAAAATTGAACATCTGTATAGAAAAAGCAGTACCTACCCCAAAGCTGGCATTATGCAGTGCGATGACCTGTCCATGATTTTCAGTGGACAATCTCCATGTGCCAGAGTATTGGTGGAGGAAAAATATATTTTCTAGGGTAGAAGCATATTCAAATTTAATTCATGTCAAGGAGTACCTTGTCCTTTAAGGTAGAGGCGTGCAGAAAGAATAGCAAGGAATCGAGGAAAGTTAGATTTTAGAAAACTTTTTAAAGAAGTATCAAGTTAATTCAGCTAACTGTCCCTTAGCCCTCATTTCATCTCTGCTTTTCTTTACCCTGCCAAGAGGATCTTTGCCGCTCCTGAGTCCATATCAGCCTATCACACTGTCTACTGGCTGTTGACTGTTCTCCTACAGAACTGTCATTGAGTGTGGGTTGTTTTAGGCCGGCTATAATAGCAGGAAGGGATATGGACACCTGGAATTCAGCAGAAAGAAGTAGACTTGGAAGCATAGACTTAAGCGTCACCAGGATGTAGGTGCTCATTTAATTCATGGTAATAGATGAGATCAGAAGGGGAGGAGAAAGATCTAGTACATGATACCAGTGTGAAAGTTGAACGTATGGGCAGAGAATGAGGGGACATCAGGGTAAACCAAGAAAGAGAATTTGGAAACCTATAGGATCACTCAGAAGCCAAGGAGCTGAGTATGTATGTATGTATGTATTCATTTATTTATTTAACTTTTTTATTGATTTATAATAATTTTACAATGTTGTGTCAAATTCCAGTGCCGAGCACAATTTTTCAGTTATACATGAACATATATATATTCATTGTCACATTTTTTTCCCTGTGAGCCACCATAAGATCTTGTATATATTTCCCTGTGCTATACAGTATAATCTTGTTTATCTATTCTACAATTTTGAAATCCCAGTCTATCTCTTCCCACCCCCCCACCCCCTTGGCAACCACAAGTTTGTGTTCTATGTCTGTGAGTCTATTTCTGTTCTGTATTTATGCTTTGTTTTTTTGTTTTATTTTTAGATTCCACATATGAGTGATCTCATATGGTATTTTTCTTTCTCTTTCTGGCTTACTTCACTTAGAATGACATTCTCCAGGAGCATCCATGTTGCTGCAAATGGCATTATGTTGTCGGTTTTTATGGCTGAGTAGTATTCCATTGTATAAATATACCACCTCTTCTTTATCAAGTCATCTGTTGATGGACATTTAGGCTGTTTCCATGTCTTGGCTATTGTAAATAGTGCTGCTGTGAACATTAGGGTGCAGGTGTCATCCTGAAGTAGGGTTCCTTCTGGATATATGCCCAGGAGCAGGATTCCTGGGTCATATGGTAAGTCTATTCCTAGTCTTTTGAGGAATCTCCATAGTGGTTTCCATAGTGGCTGCACCAAACTGCATTCCCACCAGCAGTGTAGGAGGGTTCCCTTTTTTCCACAGCCTCTCCAGTATTCATCATTTGTGGATTTTTGAGTGACGGCCATTCTGACTGGTGTGAGGTGATACCTCATTGTAGTTTTGATTTGCATTTCTCTGATAATTAGTGATATTGAGCATTTTTTCATGTGCTTTTTGATCATTTGTATATCTTCCTTGGAGAATTGCTTGTTTAGGTCTTCTGTCCATTTTTGGATTGGGTTGTTTATTTTTTTCTTATTAAGTCGTATGAGCTGCTTATATATTCTAGAGATCAAGCCTTTGTCAGTTTCATTTGAAAAAATTTTTTCCCATTCCGTAGGTTGTCTTTTTGTTTTACTTCTGGTTTCCTTTGCTGTGCAGAAGCTTGTAAGTTTAATTAGGCCCCATTTGTTTATTCTTGGTTTTATTTCTATTGCTTGAGTAGACTGTTCTAGGAGAACATTTTTGAGATGTATGTCAGATAATGTTTTGCCTGTATTTTCCTCTAGGAGGTTTATTGTATCTTGTCTTATGTTTAAGTCTTTGATCCATTTTGAGTTTATTTTGGTATGGTGTAAGGGAGTGTTCTAGCTTCATTGTTTTACGTGCTGCTGTCCAGTTTTCCCAACACCATTTGCTGAAGAGACTGTCTTTATTCCATTGTATATTCTTGCCCCCTTTGTCGAAGATTAGTTGACCAAAAGTTTGTGGGTTCATTTCTGGGCTCTCTGTTCTGTTCCATTGGTCCATATGTCTGTTTTTGTACCAATACCATGCTGCCTTGATAACTGTAGCTCTATATTATTGTCTGAAGTCTGGGAGAGTTTTTCCTCCAGCGAGGAGCTGAGTATTTAAAGGAGAGTCTGGTCACTTCCACACTCACTGAGTGGTCCCTTTAAAAAAAGGACGAAAAAAACCTATAGCTTCACGACAAGGGGTCCACAGTAGGAGAAATTCTGATACAAAGGTGAGGGTAGAAGTCAGATAGAATGAGTTGAGGACAGGAAAAGTAGAGATCACTTTATTTCACTCTTTCAGTAAATGTGCCTGGGAGGTGGGCCAGAGTGTTTGGACAGGAACCTGCGAGGAAAATGGAGAGAAGAGGTTTTGCTCTTTATAGGAAAGATCTGGGCGAGGTTCAGTGCTGATAGGAAGTGACCAGTGGGGAGGAAGGCTGAAGATTGAAGCAAGAGGGGTAACTGGCATGGATAACGAGGCTGGAGGGCAAAGCAGCCAGAGCCCAGGAGGAGGAACCTGGCTGTAGGACAGGACAGAAAGGGGAGGAGGGGATGCAAGTGAAAGCTTCAGAACATCCCTTTGTGATGGCCTCTTTTTGTTTCTATGAAATAAGAGGTAAAATCATCCCCTAAAGTTGGAGACGTAGGGAAGGATTCAGGAGCATGGAGAAAGTTTGTAAGAGCAACAATGGAAAATAGGAGGGAGGGGTAACCAGGGATCTGGGGAAGGAATAGCTCAGCTGACATTGGGGACCATCCATCAGTTGGGAGTCATGTCGTTTTGTGGAGCAGAGCTCAGCAGCCTAGTTGGCAGACAGTTTGTGGGATTGATACAAGGTGTCATGGGTTGAATTGCTTCCCTAAAATTCATGTGTTGAAGTGCTAACTCCCAGGATATCAGAATGTGACCTTATTTGGAAACAGGGTCCTTGCGGGTGTAATTAAGTTGAGACCATTAGGGCTCTACTCCAATGTGACTGGTGTCCTTATTAAAAAAAACGTGGAATTTAGAGACAGACACATGCACACAGGGAGAATGTTGTGTGAAGATGAAGGCAGGGATCAGGATGATGCTTCTACAAGCCAAGGAGCAGTTGTCAGCAAGCCACCAGAAGCCAGGAGAGAGTCACGGAGCAGATTCTCACTTAAAGACCTCGGAAAGAACCAACTCTGCAGATACCTTGATCTTGGACTTCTGACCTCCACACATGGAGACGATACGTTTTGTTGTTTAAGACACTCAGTCTGCAGTTCTTTGTTCTGGCGGTCCTATAGACTAATACACAAAGGATAGGGTTATTTATTTGGGTTATTTATTTTTCCTTTCCTTTTTTTTCCATTTTCAAGTTGGTTGTAAAGGACTTAAGGCAAATATTTTGAGGGCATGTTCTTAAAGTGTTACTCAGGAAATCCAAGATGGGTAGGGAAAGAAGGCAAAACGGGAGAGGAAACGTAAAAGGAAAAAGAAACGACTAAGGGGTTTGACGCTGACACGTCCTTTCAGTGCCTAGAGTGTAATTGTGAGGAGTTCCTAGGATCTTAGTTTCTGGGAAAACTTCAACCCTCCTCAGACGTTTCCTGTAAAGGTTAATCTTAGCCTTCAGGTTCTTACTAAAGTGATCGCAGTGTTAGTCCTCGAATTAGAACTGAGCTTAGATCATAGCCAAGGTATTTGCCAATAATCATCTCTTGTTAGACTCTGGCTTCCATTTACATATGATAACCACAGGTCGAATGTATTCTCAGAGGATCTTTCAAGTTATCTGAGCTGTGTGAGTCTTCAAAGGGCTGCAGGACTTAGAGTGGATTTAATAGGCTCTCTGCCCGGTGATTCAGCATTTCCTAGATTCCAGCACTTAGAGGATTTGCTCGTTAGCTTCGGGAGATAGCTTTTTAATGGAATAAAATAAAGGGGAAAGTGGGTTGTGGTTTCAAAAGCTACGGTGATTAAAATCATATGGACAACTGCTGTTCAGTACGGTGTCACCCAGCATGAACGAAGAAGTGCTTGCCGTCAGAAAGCCATTGGAATGTGAATCCTGTTTACTGTACAACTGGCCACTTTCTGCCAAGTTTAACGTTTTAGGAAGAGTGCATGAATAGACCACATTGAGCAAAACCAAGTTGTTGTTGTTGTTTTTTTAATCTTATTTTTTTAAAAAAGCTTTCTTCTTCATTGAAGAAAATTTGGAAAATAGATGAAAATAAACACCTTTGTAAAAAGCAGATAATCTCTTGAGTTTTAACATTTCAAGTATCTATCCATCTGGTCTTTTTTTTCCCTCCCTGCGTACACACAGAGGCATATTTTTACAAACTTAGAATCATCCTGCAATACTGTTTTGAAACTTGCTTTAGTTAGCATTATATCCTTACTACATTCCCACACCATGGAAACATTCATTTCAGTGGTGTTCCCTGTTCCATTACTGTAATTTATTTAACCAATCCTTTCTCTTTGGAAGTTTAGGTTGGTTTCTGGATTTTTGCTATGACAGATGATTCAATGTACATTTTTCAGTGTATAATTGTTTTAAAAGCTCGAGTCTCCTGGGGCTTTGTTAGAATCTGTTGAAGGGCATCCAGTGGGTACCGAGGGCTTTGAATTCCGAGTCCCTCTAGCTGGCTCCTTTGGCTCTGAACGTGAGGTCTGTTGGCAGGAGGGCACTGCCTAATTTTCACTTGCACAACACGGGGAGGGATTCGACGCAAACAGAAAAGCACTTGGAGGTGGCTGCCTGTAAAATGGCCTTACGTGCAAAGTGTGATGACATGGAACAAGCTGGGGGGCTCAGAAGCCGCATCGCTTCCTCTCCAATGAGTTAAGGCTGTGACTCACCGGAGAAGCGGGTTGTAGTGGGCTGGGTTTTCTTTCTTTTTTTTATTCCCTCCCATCCTCTCAGATTCCTCATGATGGAAAATTCATAAACTGCTCTTGGTGACAGTTGTGCAAAATGAAAAGCTCTGTGAATGTGTGGAGAATAGATTATCCTGACTGCTGTTAAGCACTTGACAAATTGGGAGTTTTGTCATACATCAGAGAACAATGGAGGGAGAATAAGGCACGATGGGCATCATATAAATGAGACACACCTGTCAGCTCCCGGCGTCATTTCTCTTCCTGTGTGGTGGGGCGGGGAGGCATGAGGGGAGCTGGGTGGGTGAGGGGCAGGCTCTGCCCCCCCATGAGGCTACGTGCACCCACTGCCAAGGTCCCTTGTCTAGGTGAGTGTTAGGAGGTGCCAGCTTGTTTAGGGTTAGGGTCATGCTCATTGTAGTTTCTTGAACTAAAGAGAAATTGCCCACGAGTTTGGTATGGGGGTCCCTGAGGTCACTGATGGGCTGGACACGAGTCTCACATGCTCCAGGAAGTGGATAAAAAGGCTCCTGCCTGCAGCCCAGTGGCTTTAGATCTGGAAACCAAGCTCCCACGGGAGTGGATGGAGCACAGGGAGGGGTGGGAACGAAAATGGGCGATGATTTCTTTCCTGGACGCCTCGGTTCCTACCCACCATCAACAGAAGGAATGCAGACAGTCAGAAGGGGGACGGTCTCAATGGAGGAAGGATGGTTGGGATAAATGTTCAGTTGCTTCCACTCCTAAATATCTCAGCAGTGAGACATGTGTGGAGCACAAAGAGAAACCTGCAGAGATGGCCCCGTGTCGGGCAGAGCTGGCCTGAGAGGGTGGGCTGGGCTACAGGGGAGTGGGAGGAGTGTCTGGCAGGAGTGGCAGCAGTCTTCACTCTCCTCTCTCAATGGTGTGATCTTTGGCAGGTAAGTGGCTGACCTCTTTGAGCCTCAGTCTTGTGATCTATAAAATGGGGTGGTGGTACCTACTCCTGCAGTAATGTTGTAAAGATCAAATGAGATACTATAAGGAGAGTGCCTGCATACCTACTATGATGGCTCTGATAAAAAAGGTAGATAATAACAGGTCTTGGTAAGGACATGAAGAAATAGGAACCCTCATATGCTGCTGGTGTGAATTTAAAATGGAGCTGCTACTTTGGAAAGCAGTTTGGGGGTTCCTCAAAAAGTTACATGTAGAGTTACCCAGTGGCCCAGCAGTCCCACTCCTGAGTATATATCCAAGAGGAATGAGAACGTACATCCACAGAAAACATTGTACATGGATGTTCGTAGCAGTCTTATTCACAGTAGTCCAAAAGTGGAAATAGCACATATGTCCATCAGCTGATGAATGGATAAATAAAATGTGGTATATAAGGAACTATTTGACAATAAAAAGGAATGAAATTCTGATACGTGCTACAACATGCATGAACCTTGTAAATACTCCAAGTGGAAAGAGTGAGTCACAAAAGACCGTATAGGGTATGAGTCCATCTATACGAAATGTTCAGAAGAGGCTAATTTATAGAGACAGAGAGTAGTCTAGTGGTTGCCTAGGGCTGGGAGATTGAGGGGAAATTGGGAAGGTGATTGATAAAGTATATGGGGTTTCTTTTTGGGGTGATAAAAGTGGTTCTAAAAGTGGTTGTGATGATGGTTGCACAACTCTATGCATATACTAAAATTCATTGAATCGAACACTTTGGGTGAATTGTGGAGTATGTTAATTATACCTTCATAAAGGATTTATTCCCCATACTCTCCCCCTAGTCCCTGCCAAAAAAAGAAGCAGCAGAAGTACCCAGTGCACAGCAGGTAACTTATTTAAATAATAATAAGCCATTTCCTATCTCACAGATGCATTTGAAGAAGATTGATAAGGCCTCAATTCTCAACTTTTCGAGTTCAAGTCTTTATATTCCATTCTTTAAAATGTCTGCTCAAAAAAGAGACACCAATCCTTCATTTAAGTCAAAAAAGTGCTCACCAGACCTGCACCCGTTGTAAAATCTTTGTGTTCCATAAAATCTGAGGGTATGAACTAAAATCCCAGTTGGATCAGTTGGATCAGCTGGATTCCTTTCTCATACCTCCAGAGAGACTCTCGCTCGTCTGGGTCTGTGTTGAGCCTGCAGCACCACATTGTTGGAGAATCTGTTATTCCGGAGGAAGAAAGAAGTTCTTCCCGCTGTCTGACTTGGGTCTTCCTGCCGTAATTGGAGTCAGCTTCCCGCCGCCTGTCTGAATCCTGGCATCTTTTGAGGCTTGGATGCCTGGAGTCAAATGAAATAAGTGCCTCTTCGGAGCACAGCTCCTGGAGGCCACTGCACATTTGTCACATGTCAGTGGAATCTGCATATGGATGTGAAATGTATATTTAAAAATGTGCACACACGCGGCTGCACACGCGTTCTGCTCTGAATGTGTTTATCCAATTGCCCATCACAGACCCGCTCTGGGGGGCTGGGCCAACCCACTCACCTTTGCCTGCCAGCCCACAGCCCCCACTTCTGTAAACATCCCCTGACCACCTCTCTCCTTTCCCGTCTCCCTAGGAGGAGGGCGACTGGAAGGTCCTGCTGTGCAGTGGGTTGCACAGCTCTAAAGACAGGTTTCTTACCTTGATGGAAAGGAACTGGCAGCTCCGTCTCTCCGGGCAGCAGCCGAGGAGCAGCCAGTCATCTCCTTTTTGTTCCTGGCTGCTTTGCTTAGCGGCCATGTGACATTGGATGTAGCAAGTGGTGTCTCTTCTCAGTTTCCTCATGGATAAAACAAAGGCATGCACCTAGGTCCCCCAAGGATCCTGAAACTTGGAGAGTTTCTTACTCCTGTGCCTCAAAAGGAGTAAAAAATGGCAAAATCCTGAGTATTAGAATGTTGTGTATCACCTCCTTCATGGGACGGGAGGTGGCTTCTGAAACCAGGATGCACAAACCCAATTCTAAAGTCCTATTCCAAACCCTGGCTCTGTCCTATACAAAACTGTACGGTGGTTTTTAAACATGGCCCCAAGGTCTTTGGCATTCCTCCCATGGGGATCTCTGGGATTCTCTGCTCCCTCTCCTGGAATCTAGGCAGGACTCTGATTGCTCCTTCCCTTGAGAAAAGCCGGAGGGATGTGACTTCTGAGGGTGATCTTCCTTCTTCTGGAGATGCAGTTTCTCAGAACTCTCTCTCTAAGCTGTGAGAAGCCCAGGTCACGTGGAAAAGCCACGTATTAGCGCTCCAGGTGACAGTCCCAGCAGAGCTGAGCTTCAGCCCGCCCAACCCAGGCATCAGGCATGCGATTCAAGAATGCATGTGTGGAAATGCATTCTTCCAGCGGCACCTGCCGCAGCCCTGGGCCATCCAGATCACCCCTGGCTGCTCCAGTCTTCCCAGCCGATGTCTCAGACATTGTAGAGCAGAGCAAGCCATCTCTGCTGGGTCCTTCCCAAATGTCTGATGCACAGAATTCATGTTAAAGCCCTGACCCCAAATGAGATGATATTTGGAGGTGGGGCCTTTAGGAGGTAAATAGGTTTTGATGAAGTCATGAGGTTTGGGGCCACTATGGTGGGATTAGTGCTCTTAGAAGAAGAAGAACCACGGGAGCACATGCATCTGACACCCCCTCCCCCTTAACGTGCAGGCACTGGCGAGAGGCCACGGGAGCGCACAGTGAGCAGATGGCCTTCTGAAAACCAGGAAGAGGGTCCTCCCAGAACCTAACCGTGCTGGCACCCTGATCTCAGACTTCCAGCCTCTAGAACTTTGAGACAGTAAATGTCTATTGTTGAAGCAGCCTAGCCCTTTTGTTACAGCTGCCCGAGCTGACTAAGACAGCTCTGTAGCAGTGGAAACTGGAACATGTCCAGTCTGAGCCCTATTTGCCCCTGACCTTCCAGTCACCATGGGTGTGGTCTACAAAGCGCGAACTGCAAATACCCACCCAAGAAGGAAGGAAATCTTAGGTTCACTACACTTGTAATCTGAGTTATCTTTGCTCTCTTCATGAGATGCTGCTATGAGATGTCCTTTCTAGGGCGAGAGTTGGACTGGGGAAGTATGTGTGTGTGTGTGTGTGTGTGTTCCGTCCGTCCGTCCGTCCAGCAGGGATGGTGTGGAGAGAAGTTCAGAAACAAAGATACGGAGCTCTCAGGGGAGACTGAGGCCCTGCTCTCCGTTCCCCGGCCTGTGCTATGCAAACAGCCCATCGCTGTTTATCCCCAGACAGTCCCCTCCCTCCCGCCCTGCACCAAATGGAAGCTATTATTTCAAGGACAATGGGGGGACTATGGTTCTTTTCATCCTGCAGTGGAAAGGCAAAGCTGACAGCACGAGTGTTTATATCACACTGTGGCTTTCCAGAGGCCTCATATTCATTAATGAATTAATCCTTCCTAACAACAGTCCCTGTGTGAGGGTGGTATCATGATTCGGGTTCATCGGAGGCATGAGCGAAGGCTGCTGGTGGCACGGGGGACTCCCCAGCTGGGGCCACTGAGGTCTCACTCATTTTAGGGGCAGATGAGGCCATGAAATGCCAAATGCAGAGTTTGGAACTTAGAGCTTGGGGTCCAGATGTGGGTCTACCCTCTGTGGTATTCCTTGGGCAGACAGCTTTACTGTGCTGAGTCTCAGTTTCTTCATCTGGAAAGTGGGTGGAGGTAGTAATCCCACCAGGGCATAGAGTTTTCAAGACGAGTGGGTCATGTGAAGATGCTCTGAAGTTGTGACACACACTCATGTTCATTGTCATTGCTTCTGGGTCTGAATGAAGATGCTATAAATTGCTGTAGTTGCAGGAGGGATCAGCAGCTGCACTGAGGGTGAGGGTCAGCAGGGCAGAGAACGGACCCCTCAGATCTCCTGGGACCGTGATGATAATGAAGACCCTGCAGCAAAAGCAAGCACCCACGGATCCCATCCCCCTACACTCAGCTCCTGGCTCCCTGCTCTCCCAGCCCCTGTGTAATCGACTGCCCCTGCCCCGTGCCATCACTGCAGGGCCTGGCTCTGACCACCTGACCCATCTTCACAGGCTCCAAGGCAGGTGTAAATGGACTTTTTTCCTCCAGCTTTATTAAGGTATACTTGACAAATAAAATTGTAATATATTTAAATGTAAAATGCGATGATTATTAATATATGTATACATTGTGAAAGGATTTTCTCCATCGACTTAATACATCTGTCACCTCACATGTTTACCTTTTTACCTTTGATGAGAACTCTTGGGTTCCACTCGCTTAGCAAATGCCTATTATGTAATAGAGTGTTACAGCTGTAGTCACCATGTTATACATGAGGTC
Source organism: Vicugna pacos (assembly GCF_048564905.1). Lineage (NCBI taxonomy): Eukaryota > Metazoa > Chordata > Mammalia > Artiodactyla > Camelidae > Vicugna > Vicugna pacos. The sequence goes on along the minus strand of NC_133005.1, from coordinate 31,809,431 downwards.
CTCAGACCTTATTCATTTTGTATCTGGAAGTTTGTGCCCTTTTACCAACTTCTTCCAATGTCCCCCCTGCAACCACCATTCTACTCTCTGTTTCTATGAATTGGGCTTTTGAAGTTTTTGTTTGTTTGTTTGTTTTGGTTCCACATGTAACTGAGTTCATGCAGTATTTGTTTTTCTCTGTCTGGCTTCTTTCACTTAGCATCACACCCTCCTGGGGGAGGAAAAAAGGGCAGGGCATTCTTATCCCTGCCGGCCTCTTCCTCACCCCCTTTTCCATTCAGCAAGCACGCCTTGAGGAATTACTGTGTTCTGGAGAGCATGCACCCCCAGGCATCATGAGGGAGACTGGACGTGGTGACCTCTAAGTGCCCCTGTGACTGAGTATATCGGATCCTTTATACTGTGTGTGGTGCAGGGACAAGACATTTGAACAACTGAGTGGCTGCAGGGGGGCCACGGGCAGAACAGACCTTGTAGGCGGAAAATAGGAAATGGTCTGGAAAGAAGGTGGACTTCAGTGGTGATACCAGCTAAGGAGGGGCACAGGCAGAGGGGTAGGAGAGTTAAGGGGTTGTTTTTGGTTTTTGTTTCGTTTTGCTTTTTACCTAGTGTGTCTTAATTTTTCTGCAGCAGCTTTGGTGTAGGGTACTCTTGTCCCGTCTTTGGCTCCCATGAAGCTTTGGTGCTCGTGAGTAGTGTAGGGAATAGAGAGTGGCCTGGCTTTCAGGGCCTTAGGAAGACTTACTGACACCGATGGATGCCTGGACCAAGGGGACTTGGGGCTCAAGCACCTCCATGTGGCTCCTTGGTGGATGTGTGCGCAAGACAAATAAGAGAACGAGAGAACCTCCTTCCAGCGTGTTAACCTCCCCTTCCACCGCCAAAGCCACCCACACTGGTGCTGGGTTGGAAAGATCATTATCAGGAGGGCAGAGAGAAAGAAATCTGCTTCTGAGGCATTGCCCTGGAATTTTACTGTCTCTCTTTTCCTTATGAGCTAAAATCATAGTATTCATGAGCTCCTGAGGCTCCCTGTTTCTGGCAGGATAGCTTGGCCCCCAGCTCAGGCCCAACATCAATAATTCAGTTGAGCCTCAGAATTTGGCAGGCCGGGCACATTAACAGGGAGAAGCGGGAAGGCAAAATATTGTAAAACGTGTGGGTTTGCAGTAGATGACTGTTTAAAGGCTAGGAAATGCAGAGGCGGGAGAAGAATAGGGGAGCTGTATTAACTGGAACGCTGTTGACTCATGGCCGTCCAGCTTCGGCAGGAAGTCCTGATTCGGTCCCACGTGTGCCTGAAGCCACCTGCATGGGCATCATCGGTATTTCAAAGCTAAGAACTGCTTACACATATTTCGGCCTACTCAGTTTTCTTACTTTCGTCTTATTTATATGCCAACTCCTTACATTTGATTTGATGGTACAAATATGTTTTTACATTAAGACAAGGAAAAAGGGAGGAAATGGTGGTTTCGTGGCAACTGTTGAGTCTGGAGTTCCTAAGGGAGCCCTGGGTTGAAAAGAGCTGGATATCCATGGAGGAGGGGAGTCTAGTCTGACAGGTGGGTGAAGAGTGACTACTCACTGTTGGCTCCAGTTCTCTCTTTCCCAGGTAACAAGAAACTCATCTACAGAGACGAAGCAGATATGCCGTTCTTGTCTATCTACTGAGTGAAGGTTTGACTTCAGTCGCCAGGTTCCACCTCTCAGTGTATTCCTCCTGTGTTCTCTTTTATGCATTCTCCACTTCTCATCCAGAATGAGCTCTGAAAACATAAATCAGACCATGTCACTCTTCTGCTTAAAATCCCATAAGAGCTCCTCCTGCACTTAGGAAAAAAATCCAGACTCGGTGCTTATTGTGGCCGGAGACACCCAGAGTGATCCAGCCCCTCCAACCTCTCAGAACTCCTCTCCTCCTCTTTCCCCTGCCATGCCCTCTGCTACAGCTGCACTGGCTTCACTTCTTTTCCTGGAACCCTTCAAGGTTTTTCTGCCTGTTTGCATCTGTTGTTTTCCTCTGTCTGGAAAGTTCTCCCCACTCCAGATCTTCCCTTGGTTGACTGATGCTTCTCATTTTGGTCTCAGCTCAAATGTCATCTCTCAGGCCAGTCTAAAGCATTCCCCCCTCGACTCCACCCCATTACTGCTCCTCATCACTAGTCAGTAAGCTCTGTGAGAGTAAGAATTCCTCCAGCACCTCATGCGGTGCATGGCACGTGGTCAGTTCCCCATCAAAAGTTGCTGGGTAAAAGAAAAACTGAAGGAAGGGACGCTGTGTCCCCAGCTCTGCCTTGAGACCTTCCAAATGCAGGGCATGCAGGACATTTATTGCCTCATGTCTTAAGTGTTTCCAAGATACCGAGAAATATGCATCATTTCCATTTACACATGAAGAAGTTAGAGCTACAAGAGGTTGTTCGATATGTCTGCAATCACACAAGTAACTCTGGCAGAACCAGGAAAAGAGTCAAGCTCTAACTGATGAGAAGCCTCTTGGCTCCATCAGGGTCTAATGTTTGGTGGTGTTAAGGGGGTGGCCAGGCATTCTGCTTAGGAGAGGGGCATCAGTCATTTTAGGAGAGAAGGCTTGCACAGTGTTTACCATGTGTGGGCCTGCACTGCATGGGGTCCAAGCCTGGCTGCACCCTTTTCTAAGTATGTGACCTGCCAAACTTAACCTCTCTGTGCCTTGGTTCCTTGGGGTTCTTCCGTCTGCACAATGGACATATCAGTAGCACTTCCCTCATGGAGTTGTCGTGAGAATTAAATGAAATACGTGTAAAGCCCTTAGACCAGTGTCTGGCACAGCTAAGCATTACATAATAACTGTTTCTTATTCTTGTGACTATTCTCAGCATCCCACGGCTCACCTTGCGTGTGGCTGAATCTTCCTCAGGGTCCTTAAGGACATGTAGTAGCACATAGGTCTCTTGGGAACCCCCCCCCCCAAGACCTGCAGGAGCTTTTAGGAGGAGCTTCTCTGTTGCATGTGGCTCTGGAGGGAAGTGGTAATGTGCGGCCTGTTGTACGGCAAAGGAACATAAACTTTAAAAGCGGAGAAGGAAATGGATGTGTTAGCGACATGGAGTTATAGGAAAAGCCACCCACTAAATTACATTTCTGCACAAGAAAAGCGCTGCTAGCCAAGTGGGGATGGATGACGTCGGGACGGCGTCAGAAAGTAGAGCCGGCCACCAGGCTCGGAGCCTCTGTTATTTGTAGCATCGCGGGAAGCGGGGTTTTATTATTCTTTCCCTAAATGGTCTCAATTCATTTTTTTGGTTGCTTCTTATTCACATCCAGTACAGCCGATGTTCTCAGTACCTGCAGTCCTCCCAGCACAGGCCTTGGCCTGATGGCTGGTCTGGTGGCTGGAAATTTGTGGTTACAGAAAAGGGAGTCCCTGAGGGGTCCTTACGTACCATTGCACCTAAACACACTCATTTTCAGATGAGAAAACTAAGGCCATGATGGAAAAGGACATTTGTTTATTCATTAATTCAAGCAATGATTTACTGAGCAAGTTTGCAAGGGCCCAAGCTAGGGGCTAGAGAAAATTGAGAGGGTTCAGTCTTTCCAAACAGAGCAAATAAACACAATTAACCCCTACAAAAGACTATTTAGTGGAGGTAACATTCATAGAGTTCAGGCTGAGAGTTACAACTCTTGTGTTCCCATCTAAACCGCCACTTCTTACCTGAACTGAAGTAATTGCCTGGGCTTCAGTCTGTAAAACGGGGAAGCTGGTGTCTGGCCTGTGAATCGCACTAGGATTTTACGAACATCCAGATAATCATGACGCGGGCTGATGCCTGATGGCCCATAAGGCAATTTGTAGGAGATGCTTTTGTTGTTGGTAGAGTGATAATTTGCAAGCTGGGAATTGCAACCCATGGAATAATATAATGGGAAAATGACAGGGCCTGTTGTGGAGGGTTGAAGGCAGATTGCATGTTGGGGAGCGAGCAGAGTACAGCCAAAGGTGGCCCCCAAGCCTTTATTCTCAGAGGTGGTGGTCCTTTCTGCTGTTTGGAATTAATAGGGAATGATTCCATGATGGGGAGTAGCTTTTTCAACCAGGCAGCAGCTACCACTTGCTAACATCTAACCCTGTGAGAAGCTTAGGGATGGGAGTTACTGAGACCAGACACAGTTATCTGAATTCAGCTCAGAGTTTTGCAGGAGACACCAAATTGCAGGCAGATGGATACAGTGTAGTACCTCGACGGGGCTTGGGACAGAGGGACCCCAGACCCACCTTGGACTTCCCAGGAAAGATGATGACGTAGCAGGGTTTTGAAGGCTACAGAGGTCTTGACCACTTGGGTTATGCCAGGAAGCACACTCAGGACTGAGGACAGCACAAAGACAGAGTGATGAGACAAGTTTAGGAAACTGGCTGTGGCTTTGGCTCCAAGGAGAGGCCAAGAATACAGGTGGGCATGGTGGTAGGACCATTTTGCAAACAATTTGAGTGCCAGGCAGAACCTAAGCTGGGCAAGGAGATGGTGTTTGTGGGAGGCCATCTTGCAATGATAGCTTGGTGGCCTTTGATTATAAATGTAATTTACTCCGAGTCAGTCTTTTCATTGTAGCTGGTCTTGGAAGTCACCTACGGCTTTGTGAGATGTGCAGCCAATTCTGCATGCAGGGTTTTCAGAGTAGGGGTACAGGCAGCACGAATTATCCCAGGAAGGCATATGATGGAGAGCGTGCTCACTGCAGAGGGGAGCCAGGCAGGTGAGCATCTCCCCCGGGAGCACAATAGTAGGGCCTCAGGTGCATAGGAAGTCGTCCAGCTCACACAGTGCCCAAGATGCCGTAGCCCAGCCTTGCCATTGTGCCCTCTCCAGTACCTTCTCTCCAGACTTCAGGAGGTAGTGGAACCCTAAGGCAGGGGAGCATTTTATCCCTGAGGAGGAATAAATGGATTTTACTCATAAGACATCCATCTGTTAAGCTCTGTGGTTTGCAGAATCAGCCATGTGTATGTGATAGCAGAGAGAGTGACGTAAGAGGCTCCTAGTGGCACCTCTGGGATGGTTCCACCAGGCTGTCACTCATGGACCTTAAACCCAGTGTGTCCAAAATTGAATTTGTCATTTCTTCTCTCTCAAAAAAGGTTTGCCCCTTATTCAAGCAAATACCACCACCCAGTTGTCCAAGTTGGACACTGGGAGTTGCCTTCAGTGCTTCCCTATCCTAAAACCCCCATCCTATCTTCCTCCAGATCTGCCCATTCTCCTTCCTGTGTGTCTGCCTCGCTGTTGCTATGGTGCTAGGTCCTCATTACCCAACACCTTACACACTGGGCCATCCAGTCTCCTGGTTTGCTCCTGTGACTCCATTCTCCACCGCTGCTAGTAAGATGAATGTTGTAACACCTGGCTCCACCTCACAAGCTTGCATGGCTCCCATCCCTTGCCAGTATTTAGTCCGTTCATTTATCTGGCAACCATGCAGTGCCCTCCGTGTGGCAGGCCCTGTGATGGGCACTGGAGGGACGGAGGTTGGTGAGACAGGACACAGACATCAGGGCACTCACAGCCTGATGGGGGAGACAGCCATGCCGAAGGGCAGGGCCCAACCACGGAAAGAATTCTGTGCTCTGTGCTGTGGGGCTGGGGACCTGAGGAGGCATGACTGGTCTTATTCTTTCCCCTGCCTGCAGTTCCTCTCCTACATTAAAAAAATACCAGGGACTAATTTGAAAAAAAGCTATGAAAGTAATGTTTGTGTTGTATTGAAAATGCAGAAAAGCAGAGCTGAAGTAGAAGTTGAGGACTTCCCTCGTCTCAGTGTCTGCTTAGCCACGATTAAAATACGGTGTCTTCTCTAACAAGTTTTCTTCTTCACATTTATATTTTACAGAACTTGAGATGCCCTTGGGTGTCCTGTTTTGTACACCGCTCTTTTTAGTAACAGATACCACAGCATTAAAAAAAAAAACTCCATTGTTCTTTCATGTTATACAAGGAATCCATAGCCATTTCAAACAATTTTACAAGATGAAAATCACGTGTGAAACAAAGATCACCTACTAGTCCCATACCTGGAGATACTGTCTACTAAGACTTATGTGTTTGTTCTTTCAGAATTTTAGGTTTATAGACACAGTTAGATATAAATATAGATATAGGTATATGCTGCTTGATCTTTTGTCTGCTTTTTCCACTTAATACATTTAGCTCTTTTATTTGAATGTATCTGATCACTTGTATTCTTTTTAAAAACATCTATATGATATCCTGTACAGAGAGATGATAAATCACATAACCAATATACTTATGGATATTTAGATTGCTTCTGTATTTTCATGATTTCAGACAGCAGAATGATGAAAAGGCTTGCGTGAGTATATGTGTAGCCCGTTTATCTCCTTGGTATAAAGTCCTAGAAGTGAAATTGCTATGACAAAAATTGTGACCATTTAGTATGTGTGGGTCCATATATGTGGCTGGCAGAATTATTAGATGATTTCTGATGACCTCTCTTTGTATAATTACCTCCCCTTGAGTGTAGGCAGGACTTACGATTGCTTTTAACCAGCAGATTGTGGCAAAGGTGATAGGGTGTCACTCCTGTGATTATGTCACATTAGATGGCAAAAGTGAGGAGGGTTTGCAGATATAATTAACATCTCTAATTTGTTAACTTTAAATTAATCCAAAGGGAGATTACCTTGAAGGTGCCTGACCTAATCAGTTGAGCTCTTCAACAGAGGGTCTAGAGGTCAGAGAATCTCTCCTGCTGGCCTTGAAGAAGCAAGCCACAGTGAGTCTACAGCTGGGAAGGAAATGCATTTTGCCAGTAATCACACGAGCTTGGAAAAGGACCCCAAGCCTCAGATAAGATCCCAGCCCTGGCTAATACCTTCACTGCAGTCTTGTGAGACCTTGAGCAGAGAACCCAGCTAAGCCCTGCCTAGACTCGTGACCCACTGAAACTATGAGATAATAAATGTATGTTGTTTTAAGCCACTACATCTTTGATGACTATGTAGGAAAAGAAAACTCATACAATATAGGAAAACTGCCTCTGATAAATTATACACCAACTTATACTCCCAGCTAGTATAGGAACTCCCATTTCCATGAGTTTTTGCCAACACTGGATGTTACAAAACTTGTAAATCTGTGCCAATCTAAAAAGTTAAAAAAAAACTTGTTTAATTTGTGCCCCTCAATTGCAATTTTCACATTTTCCATATTTTTATTTTCCATTATTAAAACTCATTTGTAGTATATTCCCTAATCATATCCTTTGCCTATTTTCGAATTTTGCTTATTGGTTTGTGAGAGCTCTTTACATATGTGGAGGACAGTAGAGAGGCAGAAATATAGATACTGTTTTATCTGTCTCACATGTTGCAAGTATATGCTTTCTGTTTCCCTAGCTTGACAACTTTGTTTTTGATTTCAAATATTTATGGTATTTGGTGAGGAAGGATATGGATATTTTTGCATTCTGTTGGGTTTTGGAAAGGCCCCTCTGGTAGTCTGTATGGAAGACTGATTGATGATTAATGCTAAGAGAGCAGTGAAGGAGCAATCATGTTAGTCCAGGTGAGCTAATGAAGGTGAAACCTGAACTACACTAGGCATGTTGGGATAGGAAAGAAAGTTCTGAGCCCAGAGACATTTTAGAAGTGAAATTGGCAAAGTTTGCTGTTCTCAGAACTGACTTTTTACTAGGTGAGAAATAGACTTAGAAGTGGAGTGAGTGGTGAGTAGTCCTGCCTGCATCTATCGGTACGAAGTTCACTGGGGAAGTTTCTCACTCCTGAGACTGTATCATCAGAGGCTCTGGGCCTTGCAGATCCCCTGAGGCAAGGCAGCACATACTTCTTGTGATCACAGCTCTGCCTTTATTTCCAGTGGTGGATGTATAAATCATTCCTGGAGGCTTCTCTTCTCTACCTACTCAGAAATGAAGGCTTCACTCTTGGCTCGTTTTCCTTGAATTCCTCTACCAGGCAGACCTTTGACTTTGAAGCTAAGCGGTTGGACAGGGCTATGTACTCAAACAAGGCTCCCCTTGGACATGCCTTGCACAGTATATCTTTCCCCTTAAACAGACTGGGCAGCCTTGTCTCCAGGCAGGGGCGGGAGTGGGTGGAAAGAAAAGCGTTCAGCCTTGCAGCCATCCAGTGAGATGTTAGTCATCACATGAAAATTGTTGGCAAGAGCAGAGAAGGTAGCCTGTTCTGTTCCTGGGCTCTGGGCGATCCACCAAACCCTCTGAAATGAGGAAATGCTACCCACAGTCTGTAATTGCAGAAATTAAGATCTGTTGGATAGAGAGTTGAAATATGCTGGGGGTCTCCCACTGGTGGAAGTAGAGTAACACCAGAGGAACAGAACATCCTGAAAGCTGTCTGGCACAACTGGGTTCAGGTGTGAGTTATTCAAAACCTCTCTTGCTTCCTCGGTTCATTTGGTGCCATGGTTCTCAACCAGGGGTCATTTTGCCCCCTACCCAGGGGATATTTGACAATATGTGGAGACATTTTTGGTTGTTGCAGTTGGGAGGGTGCTACTGGCATCTAGCCAGGGATGCTTCTAAACATCCTCCAACAGTGCACAGAGAAGTCCCCCACAGCAAAGAATTACCTGGCCCCAAATGCCATAGGGCTGAGGCTTAGAAATCTTGGGCGAGTAGGAACAAAGAAAATGATGTGAATTAATGATTTGTTCAAGTTAGACAGGTATTCAGTATCTCCCCAACACTGCACCAGACTGTGAATAACCTACCTCCCTGAAACCTTTATTCTTTCCCTGGGGTCTCTTCCAGGTCCTGCATGGCCTTCTTGATGCTGAGGATAGGGTGGGAGTGAAGACTCGACCCTCTGAGCTCACCCCGAGAACTGACCAAAAGCAACATGGTTTATCCCAAAGCTAAACAGGAAAGATTAAATAGCAAATCCACTTGTGAAGTATAGCAGGATCTTTTCTCTCAAACCCCAAGTCTAACATTTATAAACATTCACTACTGTTTGGCAAGATTTCTTCATCTTGTACCAACACACAGATGTACTGACATCAGCTTTGATTCTGGTGATTCGTTCCCTTTGCCCATATTAAGTCTACCGGACAAGGTCAGCAGGAGGAGGAGGGGGGGCTGCATTTTTGAAATTCTAGGAGTGGATAAACATTTGATGTGTCTTAGCTTGAGCTGGGCGTTCTATACATGAGAGTCAGAACAGACTACTTGAATTGTCAGCTCCCGGGACAGTGCTCTTCTAAAGCAGTCTGGAGAAAGGTGAAACGAAATCAGTTAGCAGTTGGTGTCTCCATCTCTCAAGCGTAATCTGATTCCTCTCTAGATACATATAAGCATATGTATACTATGTACACATGTTAAGAATTTTTTAAAAAATTGTCTCCAGGTAGAACAAGGTTTGTCTTGTATTTTTTGTTTGTTTGTTTTCAATATTGATGTTGGCAGCATATTTTTCTGTCCCAAGAAATAGGAGCAAGAACAAACATTACAAAGAGTAAATGTTCGCCCTAAATTGTCATGCATCAAGGATACCAGTGCCTGTGTTCTGTTTCCATGAACCAGTTTTACAGAAAGAAATGGTTTTGTGCCTTGAGTCTGTTTCTCAGCAGTGGTCTCAGTGGGACAGAATCTGAATTGACAGCGGCAAATGGGATTTGCATGGAGGCAGTGTCTCCAGCCAGCAGTCCCCAGGAGATTCTCACCCTCATGGTTCTTAATCCCCCGTGGCGTTGTCTACCACATGTCTCTCATTCCCCTCCCTTAATGTTGGTCTCCCAATACTCCTGCTTTGATTGTTTCTATGTTGGCCTGTTCTCTGGGACTCCTCCCCTGATCCATTCAACTCCTACCTCTCAGTTATGGCAGTTTCATTAACTTCGAAGGCCTCCACCAGCTGACTCTACAGATAACTCCTAAATCCACGTCTCCAGCTCCAGTCTCTCCCTGAGCCACAGACCTGCCAGCCAATAAGATGAAAATACATTTATAAGATTAAACTTATCTCCTCTCAGTATCTTCTGCTTCTAACAAAGGGGATATTCCCTATGCATCTAGTGTGAAAAATTCAAAGTGATATCTGACTGACGTTGCCCCCACAGATTGGGAAGCAACCTCGGGGTAGCTTGAAATGTGTCCTTCTCTGTCCTTCCGAGGAGGAGGTTGCTGGGTCCCTGATGCAGTCAGCACTACCCTTACCAGTGGTAGAGCTGTCTTCTTGATGTCAGTATCTCTGTTGTCACTGCTGCCCTAACAGGATTCTGAGCAGCAGCTTCCCACGCCTCCATGAGCATGTATTGTTGTCAACAAGTGTGGAAATAGCAAAGTTCTCATCTTCCTCCAAATCCAGTCTTCACAGATTAGATCAGCTGGCTCTCCTGCTCTGACTAAACGGCACTGAGTAAGCTACATGACATCACACACATCACACCACAGTTGTGCCAGCCCCGTGTGGGGGACAGCACCTGACATAACTATGAAGCAGGCAGTGACTGGGAGGGTGGACAGGCCAGGCCTCTCTGGGGATGTGACACAGGAGTTGGTGTCTGAATGATGAACGCAGCTTCCCTTCCTGATACTTTGAGTAGAGTTTCAGAGCCTGGGTGGCCAGGAGGTAAGGAAGGTGTGCAGGGAGCTTCAGCCTCCGGTAGTGGCCGAGTAGGCAGCATTTTAGAATCTTGCTCCTCCAGCAATTCTGAGATTCTGTGATCACTCCAGTGCCTTTGCTAAGACCCAGGTCCTGCAAGGGCCTCTCAGCTCAATGCTGAAGTCGTTTTTGCCTTCACCTTTCCGTGCATTCACTGCCCTGTTACTTAACCAAAGACCCAGCTCTGTGGTTTGATCCCTCAAAGGCCTCAAGGACCCCACATCCTTCCAATGGCTGAATTTTTCACACGTAGCAAATTCACCAACCATTTTACTACTATGGAAATGGAAGAAACATTCGAGGCCTTCCTCAATGTCATTTTCATTCCCAAAGATACAGAGAACTCCTGGAAGCTGCTGTTCAAATGCTTGATTTAAAGTGGCAGGGACTGAAGGCATGATTAGGCGGAGTCCTCGGAGGCCACCTGCTGGAACCAGGGAGCCAAAGTTGACTGGCAGGCACCCCCCACGTGAGCTTTGTAAGGTCTATGCAAAGGGTGAACTCCAGGGGGACAGACGGGACCTTCAGAGTGGGTAGCATTCTGTCTTCTGAGCATGAGTCGCCTCCACATCGTTCTTTCTTCACCTTGTTCTGAAAATGCCTGATCCACTTAATGCCACCGCAGCTTTGCTGGATTAAGGGAGAGAGGGAGACATGGAAGCCCTAGACCTTACTGGCTCCTTGTTTCTCAGTCTGAAATCACAGGCGGGTGGCCTGTGACTGAGCATCCTGAGGAGCAGCCCAGTGCTCCCCAGTGCTCACATGCACCGTGTTCCTGTGCGTCTCTGGTGACATGTTCTCTTTACTTGTGATCACACTGCTTAAGTCAGGAAACAAAGAATAGTCTTTATCCAGGCTTCCATAAACTGCATCATCCAATATATCCTATTAAATACATACTCTATGCCAGGCCTTGAGATAAGTATAGGAAGCTACAGATACCTTAGGATTGCTAAGGAGAAGCTGCAGTTTTCAGGTTGACCTTATACTCATCTTCAATGTTGATGGAAGTCTTTAGACTTAAGTTTTTAGACTTAGCTTAATATGCTCACTGTCTCTGTCTTTATTTCTCTTTTTCTCTTTTGGCATTGCATAATTTTTTTTCTCATGTAGCTGGATTTATCAATCTTTCTCTTCGTGTTTCTGGATTTTGAGTAAAAAAAAAAAAAAAAAAGAAAGGCTTTAGATACCCGAAAGTTTTAACAAGTGCACATATATTTTCTTCCAGGATTTCAATGAATTAATTTTTCACATTTAAATTTTGATTGATTTGATCTTAGTATATAGTGTGTAATATGATGCATTTCTAGAAAAGTCCATCTTTGGAATCCCATTTTTAATAAATATAAAATCCCAGTGGCATTTGGGTCTTTTCCTGGACTTTCTGATCTCTTATTGGTCAGGTGGTCTGTTGATATGAAAATCAATTATTGAAGTTTTAATTATTAAGGTTTTAATTTTGAGGTTTTGTAATGTATTTTAAAAGTTGAGAAGGCGTTCCCATAGTTTTTTTCCTTTACCTGTTCTTACTAGTCTGTTTCCCCTAAATGCTTTGGAGTGAATTAAAAGCTCTGCCTCCTTCATCTAATTGACCTGGATTCATTCTCAAGGCTCAATTTTAAAGTGCTCTCCTCTGGGGAGCCTTCCTTAATGTCTTCAGGCTTTGTTAGCTTCCTCAACTCTGGTTTGTTCCCGGAGTTCTCATATGGTACAGGATTGTGACTGGTCACTTTTCTGTCTCCCTGCCCCCACCCCTAGGCTGTGCTTTCCTTGAGGGCAGCACAGCTGTATTTTTTAGCAGAGAGCAGAGTGTCTGGCACATAGTAGGTACTTGCTCCAGTGATCTGTTGCTGCATAATAAGCCACCTGCAGCTTAAGGGCAGAAGACAACGATGCTGGGTTTTTTTTTTTTTTATCAATTCTCATTGTTAGATGAACTGTGCCTGGGCTCAGCTAGGTGGCTTCAATTTGGGGTTCCTGTGCTTTGGGGTCCTTCATGTGATTGCTCCAGACAGTGGCTAGAGCTCAGATAACCTCACATAAGTCGGTGGTTCATGCTGGCTGCACCCTGGGGGCCTCAGGTGGGGCTGTTGGCCAGAACACCTACCTGTAGCCTCTTCCGTGACTTGGACTTCCTCCCAACATGGTGGCTGGGCTCCAGGAGCAGGAGAGCCTGGTGGAAGCTGTGTCGCCTTTTGTGACTTAGCTTCAGAAGCCACATCAAAGCACGTCCGCCACACTTGATTGATTGAGGCAGGCCTGAAAGTCCACCCACTTTCAAAAGGAGGGGGCATAAACCCCACCTGTTGATAGGAAGTGGCGAGGGCGCATGGTGGAACCTGTGGGGTTGGCGGCATGGTCACGGCCATCTTTGGAAAATGTAATCCCCCACGGTACTCAGCAGACACTTGCAGATATTTCTACATGCGTCACTCAAGAGCTCTGGTATGGTGGCATCCCAGCCCAGGCTTGAACCAGGACTCTGACTGACCTGCAGAAGAACCAGTGCCAGAGGTGAAGTTGTTCCCTGCCCACCCACCCCAAGCTCCTGGGAAGGGTTTCCCATCTCAGGAGCAGTTTCAGGGGCTGCACCAGGATGTGAGCAGTCATGTCGGTAAAGCATTCCCAGTTCTTGATCGTAAACTTCCTCCCTATTGTTCAAGATACTGGGTTATTAGAGTTTGTTTTCCTTCTCTACCTTCCCAAGTAAGTGCTTTGAAGAAGATGGATGTGGGAGAAGTGACACATTAAGTATTTCTGCTGAACTGTAGGGTTTCTGCTCAAATGGAAGGCGCTGTGTTTATGACTGGCACACAAATTGAAGAACTGAGCTCGCTTTTTGGACAATCGAGTTTATCACCTTTCCTCTCAGAGGTTCCTCTCACTCATGGAGGAAGCTGAATGGGTTTGAGGAACTGTCCCCTTTGATTTCGCCGGGTAAAGATGATCTGGGCAATGCATGAGAAATGCAGGTGATTAAATGAGAGAGTGCCCCTCCCCCAGTGAGGACCCTGCTGGATCTTGACAGTCTGATGGCCCATGAGATGCCTGGTGTGGGGAGCGGGTGTCGCTGCTGCTTGTGTTTCAATAACAGCATTTAACTGCCCACTGCGAGCTTCTGCCCTGTGGTCACTTCCCTGGGGGATGTCAGGAGCACACAGCAGTGAGAGGTATCCACCCTACCCACCCTAGGTGGCTAGATGGGTCTAGGGTCTATAAAATTGATGCCAGCCGTTGTGCGGCATGGAGCAGTCATGGTGTGGCAGAGGACAGGAAGGGAGGGAGAGCTTACAGGCATTCAGCCAGTGTGGCTGGACCGTGAGATGTGTCAGGACAATCAGGGAGCCCGGGACTCTGCATGCCACTCGCTTCTGAGGACTGAGCACAGTGGGGGCACCGCCAGCAGGGGCCTGGACAGTTCAGTTTGTCAAAACAAGTCAAGTGCCAGGCAGAGGGCCACAAGGGGTCCCCTCTGGCACAGGTTAAATAAATGATGTATAGCCATCCAGTGAAATAGTATCCAGCTGCAGGAATGAATGAAGAACAATTCTCAAATAAAACATCAGGAGAAAAGCAAGCTGGGGGCAGGACGTATAGTATGCTCTTTGTCTATGTAAGAAAACGTGGAAATGAAAATATAAATATGAACGTCAAGGACATAGGAAGTACTAGTAGAAGGAGTGGTCATTACCGAGAGTTTCTCAAGGAGGGTTGTCTCAGCAAGGAGCAGAGCTCAGGCCAGGGGCCAAGCTGTGGGGTCGTGGGGAGCTTCTAGCCACTCTGAGAACTCGTTCTTTCCCCCAGACTGGGGGCAGCGGCTCTTCCTCCTGCCACCCACGTCCTTGAGGTCCACATCCTTATCTGAATGTGGCGGGGACTAGGGGAGGGACAGTCGAGGGAGGAGCCCCACCGTTGGAGTCAGGTGAGTCCTGACCTGCTCGAAGCCATTTTCTCGCGGTCTCTTCCCTGCAGCAGGGTAGAAACTTGCTCTGTGAACCTGACCGTGAACCACTTGCTTATGAGCTTGAACTGAAATCAAAGTGATTTTGCAGGAAACCCAAAGCAGTAAAGAGTGATAAAACTTCACATCCATACACTGTAGACATTTCCTCTGGGGCAGAAGAGACCCCTGCGTGTTGTTGTGGCTGCCAAAGGTCTGAAGCAGAGTGTTACCAAAAGTTATTGTGCATGCACAATTCAGTTTAGGAGCACTTATGTTTTTATTTGACAGATATGTATTTCACGAGAATAACATTGAATGTGTATTTAATGGAGATTTGTGAGAAGTCACTGGTAACCCTTGTATGGGTCTTTATGTTTCTCTATTATACATTTGCTTCACTACACGTAACACAAAGTTTATCAACAACTTAACAGATTGACACTGCAATTGGACTGAATATCAGCAAACACTGTATGTGTGTGTGCACCTGTGTATTATGTGTGTATTATAACATGTTACAGATATGTTGAAAGTATAATTTTAATTTAGTGGAGGAGGGATACATTATTCAAGAAACTGTTGGAGCACTTGACAACTATTTGGGGGAAGTTAATTATATTCTCACCTCACACCAAACTCAAAAAAGAAAAAAACTCCATGGATTACCATTATTGAATAGTAATCATAAATATTAAAACTGAAATCAGAAAGCAGTTTTTACCATGTGTAGGTAAATATAAATAAAATCTTATCTAGGGAATTATTTCAGAGCCCTCTGCTTGGGGTCCTTCATCCAAGCTTTTTTTGGGGGGGAGGAGTAATTAGGTTTATTTATTTACTTTTTTTATTTTTACTTTTTTAATAGAAGTACTAGGGATTGAACCCAGGACCTCGTGCATGCTAAACATGTGCTCTACCACTGAGCTGTTGTTACCTTCCCCGGGGGTTCTTCCTCTATATGATGAAATAATAACAGTGTCTGACTCATAGGATTGGTGTGGAGATTAAATGAGCAATATATATAAAGTTGTTAGAAAAGCACCTGGCATATGATATGTATCAAGTAAGAGGTAACTGTTATGACTGTTTCTAAGCATGATATCAGATAGAGGAACGAAAATAAAACAATAGATGTGACTACACAAAATTTTACAGTTCCTGAATGCCAAGAAAATAACATACACAAAATAGAACTCAAATGACAGCTTGAAATTCAACCTAGGTAATAGAAAAAGTGTAAATATTCTGTATGCACAGTTACTTCAAGTCAGTAAGAGAAAAGAGACAGGCTTCTCAAAGGAAGCATAACCAGGGATTCAACAGGCCAAACATAAAAGAAGACGTTTGTCTTCATTCATTCTTTCAGCAGGTATTTACCATGTTCCTATTACACAGTGGATGCTTGAGGAGGCCGAGGTACAGCAGTGAGCAGAAGCAATCCCCCTGCCCTCAGGGAGCTCAGATTCCAGTGGCCAATAAACACATGAACAAGGACCTCAACCCGCAAAGAATCAAAGAAATGCAAAGCTGAGTAAAGAGTTCATTGTTTCCTTTTTATGTACCCAGACAGGAAATATTTTTGAGTGACTTTATCATATATCAGTAGTGATGCAGAGAAATTAGCACTCTTCACACCTTTCCAGTGGGAGCAAAAGCCAGTTCAGTTCAGTCTTTGGGGGGAGTTTTGTCGCTCAGTGCTGAAAGATTTTTAAATGTGTGATTCCTGCAACTCAACAATTAACTTATAGGGAGTTATTCTGAGGGATAATCAGATATGCAGAGAAAAGGTTTCATTAATTGATTCATTAATCAATTCATTAAGGATTCATTAATCAGATATACAAGAATAGGTTTCATTAATTGATTCATTTACAAATATTTTTTAGTCGCTACTACATGCACGGTATTGCTCTAGGGTCTTGGGGATACAACGATGATAAAAGCAGAGGAGGTTCTTGTTCTCGGGGAGTTTGTTGTGTAGGATGTACATTTTTGAGGGGAGGAGATGTGTTGCAGGCAGACAGTGAACATACACACACATGTAGAGAGTCAGTTTGACTCCAGCTGTAGGTGTGTCTCTGTCTGTGGGTCAGACTGTGAAAGTCCTATGAAGAAAATTAAAGCAGGATAAGGAGGGGAGGGACGTCTCCCAGTTCCCCAAGGGTGCTGGGGTGGAGAGGGAAAAGTCCCTATTTTAGATAGGGTATTGGAGCAGACCTCTCTGATTAACTGATCTTTGTGCAAAGACCCATATGAAGCCTAGGACCATGCCATGCTCACCTCGGGCGGGGGTGTTGGGCCTGTGATGGGGTTTCTCACAGACAGGACAGTGAATGAAAAAGTCTTGGGGTAGAGGGGCATGTACCGTGTGTTCAGGGAGGAACAGGGAGGGCGGTGTAGATGGAGCAGGTGGGCTAGAGGAACATCAAAGATTAGACCTGATGGCAGCAGAGGGCAAGATCACATAGAGGTTTGTGGGCCGTTGTAAGGGCATCTCAAAGACCAACTGATGCTTAAAACAATGGCTATTTGTTAAATATCTCATGATTTTGTAGGTTAGGAGTGTGGGTAGGGCTCAGCTGGGAGCTTCTTCTGCTCCACATAGCAGTGACAGATACAAGTCACTCAAGTATGCAGCTGGGGGATGAGCTGGTGCACAGGACTCAAGAAGGTTTCACTTGCATTGGTACCTTGGCAGGGACGACTAGGGGGCTCTGCTGGACTGGTCAGCTAAAGCACCTGCATATGAACTGTCCAGCACAGTGGGCTCTAGATAGTCAGCCTTCTTGGATGGCAGCTTAGGGCTCCCAGAGAGCATTCCCAAAGGCAGGGTATAGAAGCTGTCAGTCTCTTCTAGAAATCAGTGCAGGGTCTCTTCCAGTGCATCCTAATGATTGAGCAGTCATAGAGCCAGTCTGGATTCAGCAGAAGAGGAACAGACCTCACTGTCAGTGAGAGGAATAGAATTAGCCTCCACATTTAATTTACCATATAGAGTAAGAGAGAAAGGAACCAAGGGGCCAGGTTTATTTTGTGTTATTTAAAATTGTGACAGTATGGAAATAACCAAAATATCCAACTGAGAAAAATAGCCAAATATGTTTTATATATATTTACATTCACAGAATGGAATGTTTGTCAACTGATAAAATGGTATTTTCAGAGAAAATCGACAGATGAGGGAGACAATGCAGGATATGCCAGTGTGTGTACGAGGGTGCGTGTGTATGTTTGTGTGCCTAGGTACACACTTGTTGAAAAGTTCTCAAGCGGAGGAGGATTGACCTTCAGCTTCTTGTGTCACCAGCCTCTTTCGCTAGTGATCGGGGGTCTCCAAGCCTCCTTGCATGGCTATTTAGACAGAATTCTCCTGAATGTGGGCACCTTTAAAGTCTGCCTGCTGACAGTTCATCAGGGACTTGGAGATTAGGAGGTAAGCAGGCCATTGCTCAAATGACACTGGGTAGACCAGATGCCACGGTCATGATCCTAATCGAAGTGTGTATTTGGTTTTTAAAACACTTTTCCTGGATCTGCAGAGACCACCAAGTCTCTAAGAAAGTGTTTCCATCATCAAGGTCAGGGTCAAGGTCATCTGTGTGGACCTGTTGGTTGGGGGAAGTTGCAAAGAGCCTCCTCATTCATTCATCCATTTGGTCATCAGAGGTGCTGGGGCAAGGTGAGGACAGGGCAGCTGTCCATGCCTAGCACCATCCTAAGTCCTGGGGCTGTGGAGATGAGTGAGATTGGTTCTTTGTCCACGAAGAGCTGGCTGCAGGACCACGTCTGGGATCTCTGTTTCTTGGCCTGGCCAAGGACCAACGCTTCATAGTAACCCTGTGAGTACTTGGATGAATGAAATGAATGAATGAATGGGGGGAACCATTTTGGAATGAATTTGGGAGGGTAGGGAGTCAAATGTGTAGCTCAAATCAGGATCCTGTAAGTGGTGTCTGGAGTGTTCCACAGAATTCTCATCTGTCTGTATGTCTGGGTCTTTGAGCAAGCTAGCATTCCTAACTCAGCTGTCAAACCACTAACCGGCAATCACAGTCAGCCACAGTTGCCAGCATTTTGGGGATTTCTATGCAGAATTTTAAAAGACAACCCCTCTTGGTGAACAGATGGCAAAATGTTGTCCCTCCCTCTGGACTAACCCAGTCTATGGGGGATAGGGCTCCCAGGCTTGCTTAGTTCCGGCCCCAGTCACCCTCTTGAGCTGTGGCTTTGTGCATTGCACAACTGAAGGGAGCATCTCAGGTGTCTGGGATCCTTCTGGGTCATTTGTGTGACCTGCTCTGTTTTTCATTCTGCTCTTGTGAGCTTTGGACAGCGTGGCCCAGCCCGTGATTCTGTCTCTAGCCTCAGGGCTCCAACGGACTGACACTGAGTTTGAGGCTTTTTCTGTTTTCCACCCTGACTTTTTCAGTCTTCACCTCAGGCTCTGCCTTTAGGTCCAGCCTCCACACTAAGCCTGCAGGAACCTCTCTACACCCTAGTGAAGGGGCCTTCAAAACAGGATCTAGAGAGACAGGCCCTGTCCTCTTCTCAGCAGAACAGACCAGGTTCAGAGGCACCTATGGTGACTGGAGGGAGAGGGTGCAGCTGACCCTCTCCCAGCAAAGCCACCACTGTTATGATCATCACTTCATGCTTCGCAAGTAACCGGAGTGCTGGGTTCACTTGGGAGAATCAAAACCAGGATCCCAGCCGCTTTGTTCTTTCCCTGCGCTCTTGTGTGTTCATTTCAGTTATTCCTTTAGAGCAGAATTTAAGTTGTTTATTGATTTGGGCTGTCAGTTCTCGGGTAATGCTTCAGGGAGGAGCCCAGATGGCAGTAAGAATTCCACTACACCTAGCAGCACCCATCCCCCACCCCAGCCTCTGTGTTATTTCCAGCTCCAGTGGCAAAGTCTTAAGCACATTACTCTTAGATAACACTTCTTTTTCCATCTAAAGACAATGCAATTTACCCTTCCCAAGAGCTCCTTTCATATTCTCATTTCAAGTTTGAATTCCTCCTCTATGCAAACTCCTTTGCTAAGGTTACATGCTTTGCCCCTCCTGTTGAAGAACTGGGGATAAGGTAGTGATAAAATATGACTTTATGATTTAGAAACATATCCTCTCCTGCAACTTCAGGCCGTTTTCTTCAGCAGACACCAATTAGAGGGACCATCCTATTCAATAAATAATTACTGCTCACCTAGTAGGTATCAGCTATGGTTCTCGGTGGTTGGGGCACATCTGTAAACAAAACAGACAAACCCCTGCCTTCATGGTGCTTATATTTTGTGAGGGAGACAGAAATACGAGGGAGCATAAGTAAATGAGTAAATTTCATGCTCGATTAGAAGGTGGTAGGTACTCTGAAGAAAAAGGCTGCAGAGCAAGGGAGACTGAGGATGCCTGTGGTAGAGGTGATTTATAATTCTAAAGAGAGTGGCTAATCTCAGCCTCATTGAAGAGGTGATATATTAACGGACTTGAAGGAGATGAGAAAGATTTAACCAAATGGATCTTGAAGGGTGGGGGAGAAGGGAGAAGGGAAGACTTTTCTGCATCAGGACAGCCAGTGCAAAGGCCCTGAGGCTGGAATGTGCTTATTGTGTTCAAAGAACAGCAAGGAGATCAGGGGGCCAGGAGCTGAGTGTATGAAGAGGAGGGTGGTAGGAGACGGAGGCAGGGAGGGAACTGGAAACTGGAGCTTGTAAGGCCTCAAAGACTACTGTGAGGATTTAGGCTTTTGCTCTGCGTAAAATGGGGAGATGATGAAGGGGTTTTGAACAGAAGAGTAAAGTGGTTTGCTCACAGGTAGACAGCATCAGTCTGGCTGCAGAGCTGAGAATAGATGGGAGAAGTCCATTGCAAATCCAGGAGAGAGACGATGCTGACATCTGCAGGAGGAGAGCTGGTGGAAATGGTTGAATCTCAGACCTAGTCTGAAGGCCAGCCAGCAGGTTAGCCAGTGGATTGGAGGTGGAAGTGGCAGGAAGGAGAGAGGGTGAGAGAGGGAGAGGTTTATGCCTGGGCTCCTGGGAGCATGGAATTTCTGCTGACTGAGGTGGGGAAGAACAGGGACAGGTTCATTAGGGGAGGCCAACGGTTCAGTTTTGGACACGTTAAGTGTGAAATATCCCCTGAGTATCTGTCAGGCAACATGAGAAAATGGAAAAGATGGCTTTTGAGTCGAGCAGACCTTAACTAAAATCTCATCTCCACCGCTAGTAGCTCTGAGACTTTCAGAAAAGTACTGAATGACATCTCTGCGTCTCGGATTGCACAATCCTGAAAAGTAGACAATTCTCTGCACACACACTGTGCTGGTCGTGGAGATGAGGATGAAGTATTAGAGTGCGTGTGTCGTGGAAGCAAAGGCAGCTAGAGAGGTGAGTCCCTGCTCATTAGATTTCCAGGAAGGCCAGTCTCAACTCAGAAACTCTCCAGTAACTTACTTCCTCCACTCTGGGCCTCAATTTCCTTACCTCTAAAGTGAGAAATGACATAAATAATCTTTCAGGTCTGTTTTAACATTAAGATTGCATGAGTGTGGGGCCCTCGGGGTTGTTGAAGGGACTCTGCCTTCCAGCTCGCCAGTGTCCTGCCTCATGCTGGGAATCCACGCATGTGCGCACACACACCCACACTAGTGTCCTACCTCATGCTGGGAATCCACACGTGTACACATACACACACGCTAGTGTCCTGCCTCATGCTGGGAATCCACACGTGCACACACACACACACCCATGCTAGTGCCCTGCTTCATGCTGGGAATCCACACTTGTACACACGTACACACACACACACACACACAGAGCACAGCCAAGTTCTGCAGGTTTTCTTGTATTTGGACAGAGCGCATCTCCCTGGGCCTGACAGTGACTGCATCTGGCCAAATCCTTTTTAATTTGAGGCTCCTAGAGCCCCATGCTGTTGCTCTCCTTCCTCTCTGGCTCGCAGTCTGGCCTCACCAGACAGAGAGAGCAGTCCAGGCAGCCGCTGTTAGCCTGGTGCAACCGCCATCTGCCGAGGGAATGAAATCCCCATCTCTCTGCAGCAGTTCCAACAAGAGCAGAGGTAAACACCAGAAATCTGGAACACCATCTTACGGAAGTGCCCCGATCAGCCTGCCCCCGCCCCCGGTGTCCTCGGACCTGCGTGCTTGGCTTTCCCTCCATGCCCCTCCCTCGGGGCACCGGCACCACCACCTGGGTGACCCCTCTAAGCTGCCTCCTTCCAGGCATCCCATTAGGCTTGTTCATTCACTTCCTTTTGGGAGGTGGCCTTGATGGTCACCTGCATGACTCTTTTTTGGGGAGTGAATCACTTTAAAGCTCATTGATATCCCTGCAAACCGCATTATGCTTCTGTGATTCAGTTTCGCAAGGAGCTTGATGTTTCCTTTATGTTCTTCCTGTTACAACATCCATTGGCGTTAAGCTGACCTATCTGGCTTTATTTTTAACTGTCCCTATATTGGTCCTCTTTCTTGGTGCTAGCCTGTTTTTCTTCAGACTATTAAGTCTCCTCGTTTCTAAAATACTACTTGACCTGAACATTCTAGTATACTTTATTGTCAGTTTTATTCTTCCTCATTTTACTCCCTAGTGTAGTCCCTGACCACCCATTTATCACAGCACTTACCGCTCTCTATCCAAGTGACCTGTCCTCCCCGACAGCCAGTAAGGCAAGAATCGGGTATCGGCCATCTCTGTGGGTGCGGCAGCCAGTTCAGGGGCAGAAACCCATGGCAGCTCAGGAACCATTCGTAGAGTGAATGAATGGATGAAGGAACTAATAAGTTACTAATCGTACGGAGAAAAAGATGGTGAATTCACTTGTGCTCCTACCCAGGAACATATATAAACAGATTAATGCCTTTGTGTCTCTCCAAACCTTAGTCCATCTAATGAAGCACAGGGAGTTTTGGAAGCCAGGCTATTTTCCTGACTGGGATCCCTCTTGGGTCAGAAAGCAAGCTCCAGAGCACACCAGGAGGTCATAAAGCCACACTGACTAGGGCGTGCAGAGCCAGGGAACCCGGCCGTAGCATCTTCAGGTCCCTGGGGAAGGATGCCCATGGATATTCTCTGCCTTCCTCCTATCCTGAGAGAGTCAACTGATTGACTCACTGACACACACAGTCAGTCAGCAGATATCTTCTGAGCGCACTGACTTCTGGTCAGGCGCTGTGCTATGAGGCAGAGCTGCACTGGTGATCTTATACAAAACTCCCTTCCAGATGCTCACAATAGCAGACAAGTAAAAGAGGGTCCAGAGGAGGCACTCGATTCTCACTCAGGATGTAGGGTAGGCTGCCTGGAGGAAGTGATGTGTGAAATGGAATGAACACAGGGTGATGGAGAGACCTGCAGGTTCCCACCCAGTGATCTAAGGGCAAAAGGCTGAGGAGGGAGAGATTGCCTAATGACCCCAAAAGCACTTACACAGGCTGGATTATAGGGCGTGAAGGGTGGAGGAATGAGCAGGCACTAATTTCTCCAGTGGCTGGCACCTCAGAAGCGTAGATCTCATTGTGAAAGCAGTTTTAAGCAGAGAGGTGTGGTGATCAGAACTGCATCTTCGGATGCTCACTCTGGCTTCTGAGTAGAGAGTTGTAGGGGACAGAAGTGAAATCAGAGCGTCCAAGGTGGGTGGCCGTTGTGGTCATCCCGAGGATTGTGGCTATCAGGGCAGGCGAGGGGGCTGGAGAAAAGTGGGAGGATTCCACAGATTTTCAGAAGGTAAAATTGACAGGCCTCAGCAATCTGTTAAATCAGGGTTTGGAAAACAAATTTGTGGACCAAATCTGGCAGAGTGCCTGACTTTGTAAAGTTTTATGAAACCCATTCACACTGCAGTGGCAGAGTGGAGGAGTTGCTGTGAGATCTTGTGGGTTGCAAAACTTAAAACATTTACTCTGGTGTTTTACAGAGAACTAACTCCTGGGTTAGATGCAAGGCACTGGGGGAAGCGAGGGAGAGGAAGGATTTGAGGGTTTTGACATTTAGATTTTTAATGTCTGTGCCTGTGGTTGAGATGGAAACTCAGGGAGTGGAAAGGGGGCGATCTGAGTCCTTATGGCTGCGCTAGCTTTGCTTCTTAATGGGTACTTCACCCAGCTCTTTCCAGCTTCCTCCCTAGGAAAACTGAGCCCTGTTCTCTTTCTCTGTTTAGCTGGAACTCTGCTGGGATTTGATCATTCTTCCAAAACTATGACCTTGGTTTCACCTGACCATAGGATTACTTGCTGTCCCCATCCACCTCGACCAAAGGGCTAGGCCAGTGCCCACCTTCCTGGTCTTTCTAGGCACAAGTCACCCCATCTGGGGCCAGAACTGGATTCAGTCGTTTTCCCAGCTCTGGGCCAGGCAGTTTCTCTCCCCTTCCCTCTCCACCAGCCTACCCGCTCTTGTGTTGCTGAAGTCCCAGCAGCCTGTGCCTCCACCTCCACCTCCACCTGCGCCGGGGGACCAGAAAACCTGGGCTGATGCAGCTCTTTGTCCTCTCCCCCTCCCTCCCTCCCTCCTCTCCAGCAGTGGCAGCCTGCAGGGACATGGGCTGTGATGGTCTTTCTCTGAGGCCGGGGAACAGTCCCTGCTGTGTCTTTCTAAGCAGGTCACCTTTGGTGGGTGTGCGAATCCACTTTTCTGCTTGTCAGAGTGACATTTTCACGATGCCCAAAGTTATTAAGTGGCATCTTTGGGCGCCCACTTTTTAACCAAAGTGGAGTAGGCTGGAAAATGTCAATAGTGATAATGTACAGTTATGTCCCCAACACCCTTTTGATTGAACGCAAGGTGGCAACGGTGCAAACCAGAGAGCCCTTTGTGGGGAATTGCCAGTTAAAGAATTTGTTCAGACTTACGGGTTTCTTAACTGTAAACCCAGAGTGTCTTAAATAAAATACCAGCTGCCACAGCCCTCTGACTGACTGGGGAGTGTCAGCCTGCGCTGCTCTGGCTGGTTCCGCAGCCCCAGGCCCCCGGTGCAGGCTCAGGGCTTCCCTAGCTTTGGAGCCAAACCGCCCTCCGTCAGGGGGATGGGAGGAGTGTGTGCTGCTCTGCTGTGAGGCCACTTTGCTGATAGTTTTCCACTCCCCCACCCCAAGCAGGAGACCCTGCCCTGATACTGTATAGACAGAGGTTTGAATGGAAGTGAAGGAGGAAGCAAGATCTGGTGAAGTCATTGGATCGTAGCGTAGTCAGCGGATGAATGCGCCCAACTCCACATCTGGGCTACAGAATAGAATGTCTTCCAAAGCCTGAGACTGACAGGTGCGGCTTAATTCCCGCCACAAGACTGTCAATTGCTACCTCTTATCGAGACCCTCTCTGAGGTCTCACAGATTGTGTCCTTCTTCCAGAAAAGCCCCTTCCTGCCAGGGAAGGGTATTTCATTCAGATCTTCATGGGTTGAGCAGCTGGGGGCACTTGCACACCAGTGGAGACACCTCCCCGACTAGCGTCCAGGGTACTTGCCTGGTCCAGGGCAGGCTGGGCTGTGCTGCCGGGGTCACATCGCTCATCTTCCCACGTACATCCCTGCAGCCACTCCTTAGCTAGAGGCTTCCTCTCGTTCCCAGTGCAAACAGCCTGCATTCAGCTCCAGTGCTGCCTTCTGTCTCCTCTTCTGGGTGGTTTTCATCCTTCAAATCACACCTTGTTGTTTTTTGTTTTTTAATTTTTTTATTGACATGTAGTTGATTTACAATGTTAGTTTCAGGTGTAGAGCAAAGTGACTCAGTTATATGTATATATACATATTCTTTTCAGATTCTTTTCCAGTATATGTTATTACAGGAAATTGAATATAGTTTCCTGTGCTGTACAGTAGGTTCTTGTTGTTTATCTATTACATATTTAATAATGTGTGTCTGTTAATCCCCAACCCCTAATTTATCCCTCCCACCCTTTACCCTTTGGTACCATAGTTTGATTTCTATGTCTGTGAGTCTGTTTTTGGTTTGCAAATAGAACTTGTATCTTTTTTTTTTTACTAGATTCCACATATAAGTGACATCACATGATATTTTTCTTTCTCTGTCTGACTTACTTCACTCAATATGATCATCTCTAGGTCCATCCATGTTGCTGCAAATGGCATTATTTCATTCTTTTTTTGTAGCTGAGTAATATTCCATTGTGTATATCTAACACCCCTTTTTTATCCAGTCATCTGTAGATTGACATTTAGGTTACACCTTGTTTCCCTTGTCTGTTTCTTGTGGGCTCAGAGAACCTCCAACACCTTGTTGCCCAAATCCCACAACATTAATTAATTGTCCCTTAAATCGTGCATTCTTTAATTTGACAAACATTTTTGATAAAGATGCTGGGCACTGGAGACATGCTGGCAAACAAGACAGGTATGAGCCCTGTCCTCAATGAGCTTATATTCTAACAGGGGAGACAGACCAAAAAGAGGACGAATTACAGCTACTGTTTACGTGAAAAACGACTTTCTGCTCTTAGAGGTCCAGGTAGACAGTCTATTATCTGGGAGGAAGTTAGTGACTGGAAGGGGCAATGGGGAGGGGTGCTCTTCTGGAATGCCTTAGAATGCAGAGAATGTTCTGTTTCTTGACCTAGATCTCGTGTATACAGGTGTGTTTACTTTGAAAAAATTGAGAGATTAGGTTATGGGCACATTTCTGTATGGACATTAAAATTTGACAAAAGGTAAATAATGAATTAAAAAGTTAATTACATATAATCATGGCAAGCGCTATGAAGCAGGAGAGGACCTGGCTTGCATGAAATGGGGCTTTCCTGAGAAGGTGGCATTTTACATGAGCTCTGAAGGACAAGGTGGAGTTATCTAGGATCAGAGGGAAAAGTGGAGAGAACATGCTGGCGGCTGAGTCAGCATGTGCAAAAGCCCTGAGGTAGGCAGGACAGAACCTCAGGATGGCCTGTCAATAGAACCTGGGGGAAGACCCTGCGGCCTAGGCAGAGAAAACAAGAGGGGAGGGGTGCCTGTGGGAGGTGAAGCCAGAGGGCAGCAGAAGAGGCAGGGCCTGGGGACAATGGGAAGTCACTGAAGGAAGCCAGCTGTCCTCCTGTTCTGATCTCCCTCTGGCTCCTGTATGGAGGACAGGCTGTGGCCAGGAGGGGAAGCAGGGAGACTGGTGAAGGGAGCAGAGGGCATTCTTATGGGGAGAGGGAAGAGAGGGAGGGTGGCCTGGACCAGGGTGTTGGCAGCTGAGATGGAAGGAAGTGGGCGACCTTCCCAGGGCTCTTTCTGGAGCATCTTCCAGAGATGCCCTGTAGCCCTCTAAGAAGGCAGTTTGGCAGCATCAGTCAGGAGCTCTCAAAACAGTCACATCCTTTGACCCAGAAATTCCACTTTAGAAATCTATCCTAGAAGAAATCTGAAGTATGCAAATAGCTTCATTTACACAGGTTTTTGCTATTAGTTTTCTATCCTTGCTGTACCGAGTTACCACAAACATTTAGTGGCTTTAAACAACACAGATTTATTAGCTTGCACCTCTGGAGATCAGAAGGTTGAAATGTATCCACTGGGCTAAAATCGAGTTGCCTGCAGGGATGCATTCCATAGGGTGGTTCTAGGGGAAAATCTGTTTCCTTGCCTTTTTCCAGCTTCTGGAGGCCTTCTGCATTCCTTAGTTTATGGCTTCATACTTCATCTTCAAAGCCAGCAGTATGGCATCTTCAACACTCTTCCTCTCCCTGCCCCCTCTCTCCCCCCCTCCCCCACATCTCCTCCCCTACTTCCTCTTCTCCCTCCCCCTTCACCTCCCTCCCCCTCCCCCTTTCAGTTATAAAGACCCACAAGATTACATTGGATATACCTCTATAATCCAAGCTAATCTCCCCATCTCAAGACCCATAATCACTTAATTAGCTTAATCTGCAAAATCCCTTTGACAATATAAGGTAATATATGCACAGATTCTGGGGATTAGGACATGGATGTGGACACTTGCAGGGGAGGGGACATTGTTGTTTTTACCACAGTCGTCATCGCAGCATTGCTGTGATGATGAAAGGTGAGAAACAGCCTACGCGCCCCTTAGAGGAAAATGATGACATACTCTCTTCCTCCTCATCACATATGCCACCCTTAAAATGTTTATGAGAATGTGCTGCATCTTCTTTATCTATTCAACTATTGATGTGCACTTAGGATGCTTCCATATCTTGGCAGTTGTAAATCATGTTGCTGTTAATGGCAGGATGTATGTATCTTTTTGAATTAATTCTTGTTTTGTGGTTGGCTTTATTCCTTTGATAACTATGTAAGTTTAAAAAACTAAAGCTCTAGACATTCTTAGAAACAATGAACAGTACATATATGTAAATTTAAAAAATATATGTGCAGTAAAAAACAAAAAAGGAAGTGAGCTATCAAACCATGAAAGACATGGAAGAAACTTAAAAGACATATTACTGAATGAAAGAAGCCAGTCTGAAAGGTTTACAAACTGCATGATTCCAACCAAATGACATTCTGGAAAAGGCAAAGCTACAGAAACAATAAAAAGATCATGGTTCTCAGGGGTTGAAGAGAGGGAGGGAGGGAGGGAAGAATGAATAAATGGACCACAGGGGATTTTTAGGGCAATGAAATTATTCTGTTTGAAACTATAGTGGTGGCTACATGTCATTAGGCATTTGTCAAAGCCCATAGAATGTACCACATCAGGAGTGAACCGTAATGTAAACTGTGGACTTTGGTTGATAATAATGTGCCCATGTTGGTTCATCGATTGTACCAAATATGCCACACTGACAACGGATGTTGAGGTTAGGGGAGTATGTATGTGTGGGTGGGAAGGGCTACATGCGAACTCTGTATTTTCTGCTCAATTCTGCTGTAAACCTGAAACTGCTCTAAAAAATAGTCTATTAATAAATAAAATGTTTATGAGAAACTGATTATAACATGGACCCCGCTGATGCTGTAATATTTGGTAGAAAATTACAAGTTTGAAAAAACCATTATGCATTGCATAATGTGTTAAAAGTTGAACAATTATGAACAAGTAGGATTGTGAGGAAATAGTGGTTCACATTTGTTATACCTGGTAGTTGTGCATTTATTTGGTAGTTTGTAACTTTCTGCATTTCCCTAATTTTTGTATAATAAACATATTGATTTAATAAAATCTATCAGCATTACCAGAAGGAAGGAAGGAACGAAGGGGAAGGGAATGGAAGGAAAGGAAGGAAGGAAAAAAAAGGAAAGGAAAGGAAGGAGAGGGAAGAGGAGGAAGAAGAATGGGCAGAGATTGGAGAGACTTGAGGAGAGGTTTCAAAAACTCTCTAGACCCAAAGCGGAGAGTTGACCCAGTGCTCCAGTGGGTCCAAACTTTCCATTCACCTGCTGAGGTCAGGGTGTTAGGCATCTATGGCTGTGGAGGGGTGGGGGTGATTATGATGGATGACAGACATCATTTGATTTGCTTCCCTAACAGGAGATGATGAAATTGCTCCCCAGAGTTAGTAGTGTCTCTTACAATGTGGTCTGAGAGCCTGGGTGGGAGCTCCCTGATGACAGGTCATATACCCTCCCAGCACGTAAGACATCACTCAGTGGTTCCAAGCAAGGATGGTGGAACAGTACCTGCAAATGGACATCTTTAGAACTGTACCATTCATGCACATCAACTCAGTTCCATCGGTGTTCATTTTCACATGCAGTTAAAGCTACTTATTAGTTCTCCCAGAGCCACTTGGTTTGTAAGGGAAATGGAAATCGGTGTTCTTGAACTAAAATTAGTTCATTAGCAGAGCTTTCTGAAGATCTAATTCATTATTCTGCTAAAAGTCTTGGCTGCCTTGCCAATGCCAATACTCAGACACTTTAAAAAGTTACCAGTGGATATGCACACTTACAAATAGTGGAAATTTCCACAAATTTTTAAAAGGGTGTTTTGTTACACATCCTAAATGTGGTCTTGGGTTAATTGTAATTTTCAACAACTCTTTTCCTTGCATTAAAATATCTACAGAATAGCTGTTAGGTTTTACTTTTGTTCCTGTGGAATTTCTGCATTGTTACAATTTTGACAGTTCTGTCCACATCCAATTTTAATATACAACTGAGTTCATTGTCACAAAGTCAGATAGAGAAGAGTAGATATGCTGTGGAGTCTTGTTCTTTACCTGTTTGAGTTAACTTTGGCAGAAGAGTTTGAGAACCACCGAGATGGGCAGGCAACTTGGATAGTAGAAGATGCAGAGTCAGATGACAGATAATGTGAATTTCCTTGAAAAATCTTTGGCGACATTTCCTGGAAACATCTAAATGTAGAAGTAAATGGCTTATTAATTATGAGCCTCTCACCTTGGTAATTAAGCAATAAAGGCCCATCAGGCAGTGCATTTGTGGGCGGTTAGAGCTGTGTTTGGTGAAGTCAGAATCTTGCAGCTGAAGATTAAGTGGTTTTCACTACCTGAGAGATGCATTAATCACCTGGAGGCCCCCTGCCTGGTGGATTTGGTTGCTTATTTGGAATGACATTTACACATCAAAGTGAGAAGTCTCTGTCTGTGCTGAGAGAGCTCTGGAGAGAAGAATAGCTACTCAGCAAGGACAAGCACGGTTTCCAGATGTGATATCCTGACTCAGTGTAGCATCTGCCTGAGGGTCACCTCTGTGCTGGTTCCCGGAGGTGCAGATGGGAGAGGTGCCCCAAACACCGATGACACACCCTGGATATCCAGCCAGGTGTAAATGAGCCTTCCAAAGGACAAAGGGAGACAGTGTGGGGAGCAGAAGTGCATCCGTGTTAGGGAAAGACAGCTCTGAATTTAAATACTAGCTTCTGTCTTTCCTGTGAGTTCTTCATTAATCCTGCAAGTTACTTAATCTTGCTGATCCTCAGTTTTCTCTTCTGCAACATGGGCATATTAATCGGCAGTAGTCAGCTGTTACTGAGTGAGAAATCGAGCACAGAACATCAGCGGCATACGACAGTGAGCATCTATTTAGAGCGCGTGAGCAGGATGCATGATGCCCACTGAGTTTGTTCACACATCCACAGGCTGACTGGGAGGTCAGCTGGTCCAGGTGGCTGGGCTGGGTCTGGTTTTGAGGCAGTTCTGATGACCTGTGTCTGTCCTCATGTCTCTCTTTCTGCTCTCAAGACCAGTGAGCTAGTCAGGGCTTAGTCCTCATGGGGAAGGCAGAGGCACTGGGGGTGAGTGGAAACATGCAGGGCCTCTAAGGACCAGTGTCCACACTGGCAAATCCTCACTTCTGCCTCATTCTCTCAGCCAGAGCAAGTCCCAAGGCCTGGTCCGAAAGCCATACCATTCCTTCAGGGGGAAGAACTGAAAAGTCACTTGGCAAAAGACCCTGATAAAGGGAGGGTAGGCATTTTGAGCCCACAGCACAAAGTGTGACACCATTTTTCTCCCATACAACTGTTACTGTTTTGGAGAGGGGGCAGTTTCTGTGGGTGCTGGACGTAGAGTTCTGAAAAAGACATTTTCATGCAATGTAAAGCTTAGTGAGCAAGTCAGACATGAAGCAGATAATCATGTATATGCACAAAAATTAATTGATGGCAATTATTATAAATATTACAAAGGAATAGAGAGGAGTGCTAAGAGAAACTTCTAACCAGGGGCTCGAAGGAAAGTTTTGAGCAGAGTACCCAGCAAATGATAGGTGTTCAGTAAAGCCAGTCCA
Organism: Vicugna pacos; assembly: GCF_048564905.1. NCBI lineage: Eukaryota > Metazoa > Chordata > Mammalia > Artiodactyla > Camelidae > Vicugna > Vicugna pacos. The sequence continues at coordinate 31,778,169 of NC_133005.1, read as the reverse complement.
CCGTGTACAGCTGTGTGCTGCGTACATTGTATAAAGACTCCCAGCCCAGGTCGGGGTTGAATGCGTGCTGTGCTCACCAGGCTTTGCAGGCTGGTCTGGGGCTGTGAGGCAGCCCTGTAGTGAAGGGTAGTGTCCTTCCTCCCCAGCCCCAAACATCCCCCCAAGTTTATGGTGCACCATTTGTAGAAGGTCACAATGGGGAAATATATCTTGTGTCCCATATAAGCCAAAACTGGGATCCAGAATCTGAATGTTCTGCTGAACTGGTCATCTTGGGCCCCACCTTCCCAGGCACCTGATATCAGGAGTTGACACACATGGTGGGACAGGGGAAGGGGTTCTGCAAGGGGAAAGAAAAGGAATGTCTATGGGGGAGACAGGAGAGATGAGGATTATGAGAGGGCTCTGGGTAATGGCTTCAGGATCACTGTACCTGTCTTCAGCCTGGGACTTTGTGGGACCTTGCGGACTAGTCATGCTAACTCGGGGCCAAGTGATAAGGTGTGAAAGAACATTGGGAGGCCTGAGGAGAACTCACCACCATTTGGCATCATGGAGCTGCACCTGTCCGTGTGCTCTGTGGGGCCCAGTGGAGAGGAGCAGGCAGAAGTGGGTTGGTGGATAGGGTGCAAGATTAGACACTTGACTGATATTCACATGATTGCATAAATCAGTAGGTGACTCATTTAGGGCCTTCCAAAGATGCTCTTGTTCCCCAGACTTCCTGTGACTTTGATCCTTTCATTTTCTTCAGCTATTTACCGAGCACCTATTGTCTGCAGGACCGTGATAACATATTTTAAACACAGAGATGAACACAGCAGGGGCTGACTCTGTCCTCAAGTGGCTTGCAGTCTATTGGGAAAGGAGACATTGGACATCTAATTTCATGGCGAATTCTTTATTCACAGTAATTGCTACCTTACATATCTGAGGCTTGGTTCCCTGATCTCTGAAGTTGCAATAATAATGGTCTTCTAAGCTTGCTGTAAGGGTTCGATGAGCGACTCCATGTAAAGTGTTTAGCACAGTAGCAAAAGCTGAAGTATTATTCCTATTCCCAAATGACTCCAGGGCACTTGAAGGATCCTGAGTTCAGCAGCTCAGAAAGCTCTCCCTGGGCTGGATGGGGCACCTCTGACCCAAGAGCCAGTTCAACATCTGGACTTCAGTTTACAACAGTTTGAGTTCTGACATTCAGCTTTTATTTGAGGTCCAACCCAGAAGGGTGTGGATGAAATTTGATTTATTTTGATGACAGTTCTTAGTGGAGACCGGCGATCAATCATACGTCAAGATGCTGTTTTGAAAGGAACTGGGTTACAGGTGGGCTTCGGAGACCAAGCTCCAGTTACAGAGTGAGCTGTGGTAAACACATCGCTAGTTCTCTCTGCTCCTCAATTCTCACCTGTAAAGTGGAGGATAATAATACCAACCTCGGAGGGTTCTACTGGGATTCAGTGAAATAATAGGAGTGAAAGCCCCCAGCGCATGTGTGCTTGGCACCCAGTAGGCACTCAGCGAATGGCAGCTCCTACCTTGACTGGTTTTGAGTGTTCAATGGAAAGCATTGAACTGACTATTTAAGCCATTTGTCACATAAATACTAATTAATACAATCACAATAATGAGCCCAAGTACCATGTACCAAGGTGGATACTGTAGGCCACTGGAAAAATATATCACAACTGTAAAGCAGGCCTGGTGTTCAATAAATGCTTTGCAACAGATTAATCATCCCCTACATCTGTGCAGTGCTGCAGAGTTAATGAAGCCATTTCACACCGGTTGGTGTAGTAGATGTTCACAACAAACAGGTGAAGTTGACATTAACTCACTGGGCAAATATCTCAGAGCACCATGAGGAATATTGTAGCTCTGAAGGAGACAAGGCTTCTGACTCAAAGAAGACTTCATGCTTCTTTGGGAAATGGGCCGATCTGTGAGTTGCTTTTCTGGAGTGTGATCAAAGAGGGAAGTGTGTGGTGGATGGACTCCTCACCCCCCGGGGATGACAGAAAGCTTCTTAGTGGAGAAAATACCAAGTTCGAGTCTTAAAATGTGACCAGGAGTTGTATAGACGGAGAAGTCTGCGTTAGTTAGGGTAGGCTAGACTGCAGTAACGAACAGACCCAAACATATAATGGCTTTTTCCTACATTTGAAGGTTTTAAAAATTATCTTTAATAAAATTTTAATTTTGGAATATTTTAGATTTATAGAAAAGTTTTAGCAACAGCGTAGAGAGTTCCCATCTACTCTCCAGCCAGTTTCCCCTAATGTTAACACCTCACATTTCCATGTACATTTGTCTAAGACATTAACATTGGCAGGTTACAATGAACAAACATCAGATTTTACTTGGATTCCACCACCCCCCCCCCCAATTCCAAATGTGCTTCTTTGGTTCCAGGATCCAATCTAGGACCACATTGCATTTAGTGAAGTTTCTTTTTGGCTCACTCTGGACAGGTAGACAGGATGAACAGTCCTCTGTTCAGCCACTCAGGGACCTAGGTGGACAGGGGCCCTGACATCCTTAGCACAAGGCTTCTTAGGTTGTCCTGGTCCTCTCCGCCCCAGAGGCCTCAAGGGACAAGGAGCGTGGAGGGGTGCATGTGAGGTGCTTGAGGGCAAAGCCAAGTCCCTTCTGCTCACATTTCATTGATGAAAACAAGTCTTGAGGTTTTGTACCTGCTACTCAGTTTTGCTGTGAACCTAAAGCTGCTCTAAAAAATAATGCCTATTAAAAAAACAGTCTAGAGGCCACCAATAGCCAAAGCGAGGGTGGAAAATACATTCTTCTGTAGCTGAGTGGCTGCTTCCCAGCTAAAGCTGTGTGCTATGGAAGGGGAGGATGAGTTTGGTAGACAGCTAGTTGTCTGTGCCACGGGAGGATAAAGGAGAGTATTTGAGGCAGAAGAAAATTGCATGAATAAAAGCAGAGAAAGGGCAAGTGCTGTTACTGCCATTTTATAGGCAGGCAGGGTACAGAACTCATCCCAGACGGCGCAGCTCTTAAGCAGGGCTGCAGCCTCTCAACCCCAGTTCCGCTGTGGCACCCAGACCAACCTGTGCTCATTCCCCTGACCCAGGAGGCCTTCCGTCCACAGGCTAATTGGCTGGGTGAGCCACGGGGATGCGTTTCCATTTCATAAACTTCTGTAAGTGCAGTTTCTCTGAAGTTTTACAGCTGTTCGATGTAGGAGGAAGGCTTTTCCCCAGATTCCTTCATTCTCCCTGAAAAGAGCCATGATGACAGAGGATAAGAGGGACACGTGAAGGGCCCCTAGTCGATTGGTTTTTCCCGCCAGGCTGCAGGCTGCCTCTGTGCCCAGAGGCTCCGTCACAGCTGGGCACAGTGGGGGCGGGGATGCGTTAGAGACGGCGTGTCTGCTTGTCATCTCACGTGTGATGCCCGTGTCTGTTTACTTCTGGCCGGCTGGAATGTAATTGCTCCCCAGGCTGACAGTGACAAACGGTGGTGTGGGGCGTATGCTCCTCTGAGTGCTGGGATGGACTTGAGCACCTTGACTGACAAAAACAGGCACTGTCACAACGCGACAGGGGGGTTGCTTCTCAGCTTGAGGCCTCACAGGCACGGGGAGTGTGCCAGGCGGGTGGGCTCTGAGCTGCTTCAGGAGCTGGTGTCTGTGTCTCCTGGGGCGGGAGAGGCAGCCTGGAGATGGTCCGGGTACTGGCCACGCTGGTTCTGACACGAGGGACCCTGGGCACCAGGACACAGGCTGACGCTTGATCCACGTTGGAGGACTGTGCCTCATTTCTCTGGGGGCCATCAACATGGAAATAGATTGACTGCGCTTTTCCTCCCTTATTTTCAAAGCAATACGTGTCCATCGATGCAGACAAGTGAAAGGGAAAAGCAAAGGTGACCCCACATGCTTCTAGTCAGACCTACCCATTTTGGAATTTTGCTCTGTTTCCTTATGTGAAAGAGACTGGCTGTTGGACACACATGTCCCCTTGTGTTAGGGTGGCCATCTGGTTGCATTTGAGCCAGGAGTGTGTGGAGGCAGAAGTGAGCTGTGCTTCCTCCAGATTGGCCCTTAAAACACTCCACACCCACTGTCTTGTCTTCTTTGCTGCTGACGGCCAGTTGCAGGAGACTCAGGGGGGGACCTCAGGACTCTGGGGGACAGTGGAGCCACTGATAAAGGAGCCAGGGCTCTTCAATGACCAAGTGAAGCAGGGCCTCCCTACAGACCCACATTTGACCATGACAGGCAAAAAAAAAAAAAAAAAAAAAAGAATAAATATTCCTTGTGTTAAATCTCTGAGGTTACAGATGTTAGCCTACCCTGAACACCTTCCAAACGCTTGCTATGGGTCCGTGTGTATGTACAGACACACCCACCTGTATAATAATGGGGTCATTTCTTCAGTTATTTTTTTAACCTGTTTTAGTCTCTCAAAAATGGTGTGAACATCTATCTATGATAAAGGTTAATTTACTCAATCACTTTAAGATCTACATATTATTCCATTATATGTAGGTACCATAATCTGTTTAACTACTCCCCTATTCCTGGACATTTAGATTGCTTCTAACTTGGATTATTAATAGGCTGGTATATGTCTTTGTGCACACATCCAACCATTTCCTTAGGAAATATTCCCAGAAATTGAATTACTTGACTACATTTAGATGGTCTTTGCTCATCATAGGAGTATCTTCTTGGGAAAAAAGGCATTGACTTATAATTCCATCAGGGGTATATGAGAGATCAAATTTCCCACAACCATCAATGGCCTGAATACTAAGCTGATAAGTGAAAAATAACAGCTTGTTTAATATGTTGTTCTTTGTTTATTGATAATGTTGAGCAACTTTTTCACGTTTATTGGGGTTTATTATTACCAATTGCCTCTTTATGCATTCTTTTCTGTTGGGGCTTTATACATTTCTTATTATTTTATAGGAGCCATTTGCATATTAAGGATGATGTATTACTAACATATCTTTCAATTTTATTTAGTTTTTAACATATGTTCTTTGTACTCTTCTTCCTATGGAGAAGTTTTTAATGATGATTTCAGCCTTTCCTCCTTGCTTTTAGCATTATTATACTTTTTGGAAACCAAGGCCAGAACATGAAGATATGTTCTAGATTTTATAGCATTTTTATGATTCTTTTCTTTAAGTCTTTAATCTTTCTAGAATGTGTTTCCATATAGGGGCAATAGTCACCTAGCCTTCGTTTACTCTAAAGGCCAGGAAATGAAATCGAACTAGACACATTCAAAGGACTGAAAAAAAGTTTGAGGTGGCTTCTCTGCGACGTTGGAGGAGGACATGGAACAGTGAGGCTGGTGGGACCGTCCGGGCCAGGTTATGAGGTTGGTGGACATAAAATACATCACAGTGATCCCAGGTGCCTGTGGGGCATCCAGATATGCTGGTGGGGAGCTCCAGTGTTGGATGAAGTTGATGCCTAAATCTCTGGACTGGACCTAGGAATAAACTCATGAGAAATGAGTGTGTATATCCACAAACATTCTTACATAAGTGTGTTTGTAATAGCCCCAAACTGGAAACAACCCAAATGGCCATCAACAGGAGACTGGACAAACAAATTGTGATATTATATCCATACGATGAAATACTACTTGGCAAAAGAAAGGTACAGTTTATTGGAATATTCGATGACGTGGACTAATCTCAAAAATTTTATGTTGAATGAACCAAGCTAAGCACGAGAGTGCATACGATAAGATTCCATTTATATGATGTTCAGAACTATTCTGATGCTGATAAAAGTCAGAATAGTGCTTACCTCTGGTGGTGTGGTATTTCCTAGGATGGGGAATAAGGTACTTCAGGAGTGATAGGGATGAATGTTCTCTGTATAAGTTTAGGTGGCAGTTATGTGGATATATGCATATGTAGAAATTCATCAAGCTGTACAATTAAGCTTTGTAGACTTTACTGAATGCAAATTATAACTTAAAAGAAAAGCACATCTTGGGAATGGATAAAAATGTTCTACTTCATTTTACAGACAAAGCAACTGAAATCCCATAGAGGTGATGTGATTTGCTCTGAGTTGGTATTTTGGGACAGAGTTGCCTGATTTCAAGGCTGCAGCCAAGTGTTGATGGAATTGTGATTACCTTGATCAGGTGTAGGATGGAGATGCAGGTCTAGGATTCACAGCAGAGCTTCCCTAATCTCCCTGCTCCTTCGACAGATCTCACCTGGTAAAGGCAGGGAGCATGATGAAGTGTGGAGACCAGCTTTCTAACCCCACCCCTTCAGTCTATGAGAAATGAGTCTTGGCAAGAAGCAAGCCAAAGTACATACAGTTCCAGAACTACAGAAGTGATACAGGGATCTAAATATACCGTAAAAGAATTTTACACTTGGCTTCACTGGTACATACCTGTGGGATCATTTGTGCCAATTTTTGTCTTAAGATGTCCCCACGGCATCCATGGTACACTGATGGTGACGCTAGGGCTGCCTTATAAGTGTTAAGTACTCTTTGATGACATTTGCAGTCCAGAAGTAAGTCAGACCAAATGCACCTTCCTGCTACCCGCTGGAGTCCCAGCCCAGCCTCCAGCCCTCGCCTCAGCCCTTTGCAGGGACTTAGGAACACAGACAGTGACTGCAGGCCTGTGCTTTCCTCTTGAGTTTGCAGGAGGAGGCTGGTACCTCCTCACGGAACTCTCTAAGGAAACTAACACACACATTTACTGATTCAAGAGCAGTTCGTCTCTAAGGTTGTATTTCCAAGGAAGAAAAAGCAATTGTTATAGTGCTTAAATGAAGGCGAAGGCAAAGGCACACCTCATTTGGAGGCAGCTGCTGCATCCTGGGGACCGGCAGCCCTTGTTGGCAGCCACAGGTTAACCGCAGGGCGCTGGTGCCAATACGGAGGTCTCCTAGACCTTTTGGTTCCTGGGAGGAAATTGCTCACAATCTTGAAGTCATTATCAGAAGAGGCTGGAGAGTACCTGGGACAGCATGCCTGTGTTCTCCTTCCACAGAGGAGGAAGCCTGCAAAGAAGCTTTCACTCAGGCCCCCAGGATTCCAGTTCGACACTTATAAACACTCCTGGAGAGAGGGGTTCTAAAAGAGTGGGCCCTGGTCCCTGTCCCCCAGAGGCTCACAGTCTGCTGAGGGACACAGCGTATCCTCAGCATATCCACTCACAAGGAGAATCCAGATTGAGGTACACGTGTGCTGATATGTACACGTCTAGGGTCCCAGCTATGGGTAGATGGCACACTCAATGGGTGAGCAAAAGAAAGTATAGGAAGGGCTGTTTACGAAGATGAAAGCACTGATTCTCAGCTGGGGGATTTTTTTTTCTCCCAGGGAACATTAACAATGTCTGGAGACATTTTTGGTCATACTTTAGTTACAACTTGGAGAAGGTTAGCTACTGTCATATAGTGAAAGAGAGGCCAGGCATGTTGTGAAATATCCAACTATACATAAGATCGCCCCCTACAACAAGGAGTTATTCAGCCCCAAATGCCAACAGAACTGAGATAAAGAAACCCTGCTGTAGAGTAAGGTAGCCACTGCCCAGACCACGAAGAAGCAGGGAGAGAATGATTGTCCCAGCTTCTCCATCCTCCTGTTGGCTGGACTCAACCAGCAGCCAGAGGCCAAGGGATCCCAGTGTGTCAGTCTGTAGAAATTAACTTTCTGAACACTGGTTGTTGATGCCAACGTCCATTGTAAGGCAAGAGGGCCAGCATTACAAGGCAAGGGCACCAGGACCCAACCCACAGCTCCAGGTGAGTCCTGGTCCTCCTGAGACAGCAGGATCAGTCCTCAGCATCCCTGTGTTGTCCTCTTTTTTTGTCTTTGCTCCCACTGATGCTCTTTTAATGTTTGCTGTCAGAATGAGGATAGGCCTTGAGGGTGGGAGCTTTCTCCTGGCTCCAGGAAGAGGGAGTGTGCAGGATGCTGAAAGAGAGTTCTGCCATGCTGCTGAAATGTCTCATGTGGATTTTCATACAGTTCAAAACTTCTCACCTCCCACCCGGCTTGGATGAGAAAGTAAGAATTAAGGAGTTGCAACATTTTTCTAGCACAATGAACTTTAAAAATGGAATTGCTGTGCAGAGCAATGACTGATACTTCAGTAAACAGGCTAAGTACAATTGCACTATGGTTATTTCAGCTTTGACATTTCTTTGCATTTAGAATAGCTTTGGCAGGGACGTTTGGAGACCAGGCTGTTCTCTCAGAGCCCAAGTTTCTTCAAGTCAGGGGTCAGAGCATCATTGGAAGGGACTGTAATGTCAGGCCAAGCCCTCCAACCCCTAGGTACAATTCCATTCTCTTTCTGGTCACAAACTACCCCTCCCTTAATAAGAGTTGTATGCCTTTAGACACCATGAGATAGAAAATAAGAGTACATTGGAAATCTATTAAACAGACTTATTTTCTTTAAAAGGATAGCATAGGGGAAGGGAAACAGGGGTTGTTGTTCACCTAAGTGAGTGCCAGGCATTCTGCTAAGTGCTCTACATAAGTTATCTCTGTTGCACAAAACAGAGGTTCTTCCAATCACCCTCACTTCCCTGTAACTGTGACCTCTGGGATAACAAAAAGAGAGGTGATGGGAACAAAATTCAGAGTGGCTTTCAGATTCCCAGAGGACTTACAGAGCTTGAAATCCTTGGACACATCACAAAGCAGGCAGTATGGGCTTTAAATTAAGCCCTGCTCAATGGACAGAATTTTGCAAAGATTTATATAGGTTAAATCCCTTTCTGTCCTACAATTTCCCCAGTCCCTCGGACTCCTAATACAGTTTATTCCCCTACTCTCAATACTTCTGACTTTTCTTTTCCCCCTTATTTTGATAGGGGGTAATTAGGCCTATTTCAAGAGATCTAAAAACATTAACAATCCCCCAACTGCCCTCACCTTTAACATGAAATTGTCAGTGCTCTGTTTTCCTGCATTCACAATATCTTTCCTTGAGTTCGTGTCATTGACAATTGAGTGCATATCTGACCAGTTGAGGCCCAAAGAGCATCCAAGTGAGGTTGAATGTTTACCACCTTCAGCAAGGCTTGTAGATTCCCATCATGGCTCTGGGTTTATGGAACCACACTTCTTATCACAAGTGTGACTGCTTCTGTAACTTCACATCAGTATTCTATTTTCACATAATAATGATGAATGACAACATGACAAAGAATTTCTAATATTCATTTATTCCAAATCTATTTCTGAGCACCCATTAAGTGTCTGTTACTCTAATAGGCAGATGGTACCCAGTGGTGAGCAGTGAGAACAATCTCCTGGCCCTCATGGAGTCTGCATGCCTCCTGGGGAGACAGTTGCATCAATAATATTGTGCAAAGGAGTGATGAGGCCAGCATTTAACTGGAAGATGACAGAAGTTGCCATCAAGTGATAGCTCAGTCTTTTTTTTTAAATCTGTTAATGCACTAAGCATACGTTTTGCAGAGAAAAGGTGTTTTAAGTATGCTTCTGAACAGTATTCAAGAGGGAAAATTGTTCAAAATTGAACAAACAAAACTCAAGGACTGCCTGTGTGTAATTAGGAATTCTTTTCTCTTCTTCCAAGAACTTTCTTTGTCAGAAAATGCTGCAAGTATTTTCTTATCTTAGATAAAGTGGAACAAACAAAACTCAAGGACCACCCAGGGCTGCTCCTTCCACCACTTTGCATGGTTCTTGATGGCATTTTCTCCTCTGTTGCCCCAGCCGGAAATGTTGACATCACCCTAGGTTCTGCCTTCCATTCACCCTCCATCCAAACAGCTCCTCAGCCACATCCATTCCACTGGAACTGTCTTCTCCCTTATGGAGGCTTCCCTCTCCAGCCCACTGCTGCCTCTCAGAGAAAGGGGTTCCGCTCGAGCCCCAGGCCCAGGGAGACTGCCCCGCCTTCCCGCCTGAGGTTGCAGCCCGGCCCTGGCTCCCCGGCCATCCGTCCCTTAGAACCCTCATCCGGCCGCTTCACGCTTCACTCTGCTGAGTGCTGTGGGTTAGAGGGCAGAAGCCAGTAAACTCTTGGGGCAGAGAAGACAGAGCCCAGTGTGGGGAGGTGACAGTAAGCCCGGAGGGAAGAAAGTAGGGAAGGGGAGAGAAAGAAAAAGGAAAGGCTGTGAGAGAGAAAGTGCAGGTGTGAGGAGGGAAAGTGAAAGTCAGCCGCGGGGAGGGAGAAAGGAAAAGTGGGCGAGAAAGAAAGTAAAAATCAGTGAGAGAGAGAAAGAAAAAGCATATATATACGGGAGAGAGAAAGAGAAAGAGAAAGGAAAGTTGAACGAGAGAGAAAGCACAAGTGGGTGTGAGAAGGTGAAAGTGTGAGCAAAAGAAAGTAAAACAGGTGGAGAGAAAGGGAAGTGTGGGAGGGAGACACAGGAAGCAGGGGTGTGTGAGGAAGACTGCCAGGGGGTGGGAGGGAGGGGGGGCCGCGGGGAGGGACAGGGACAGGGTGAGAGAGAAAGTGAAAGTGAATAGGGGGTGGAGAGAGCCAGCGTGAAAAGTCCAGGGTAGCTGTGGCTCTGAAGATGAGAGGAAAGCGGTGAGGGAGAGTGAGGGAAAAGAGAGACAGGACAGGAGACAAGAGAGATGGGCAGGCTGACCTCGCATCCCGGGACCATGTGTGCTCCGAGCGCCTTCCCGCAGTGTTCCTCCAGCTGCCGGCTCTCCCCGGCAGCTCTGTCTGGGCCTTTCTGGGTTTCTGTTCCCTCAGACTGGACTCACACAGTATCAGAAGCAAGAGCCATGTACACCTGGAGTTGTGTCCTACAGAGGGTCTGTTAAAAGGGGCTTCTGGGCAGGTCAGATTTGAAGCCTTCACAATTTATGACTTGGGGATAAGGGTGGGAGATTTTGCTTAGAGATGAGTCATTTCTAGATACCAGTCGCCACTCCAAGGAACCTTTCCTACTGTTGGGACCCCAGCACCTAGGTAAGGAAATCCAGGTTGTTGGAGGCCCACTGAGATGGGTTATCCTGGAGAAAAGCAAGGACTATAATACCAGCCTAACCAGGTTTGACTTTCAACCCGTATTTCTTAAGGAGGTGCTAGTTGGTTTTCTACTCAGCCCCAGTTAGGCTATATGTGTAGACGGACTCTGGTTCAAAGATGAGCATCAGTGCATGTGGACACTGGCCGGGTGGAGATACAAAAATAGACACGTGAACAGCTTGCGTTTGTACACATGATCTTCCTCCTGTGTGCCTTCTGTTGCTATTGACTGGCTTCAGACTGGAGGTGGGATGTAGGGGCAAGTCATTATTCTTTAGGGGCGGGAGCAACTATAAATGTCAAAGCCAAAGTGCAATATTGAAACATACGCCACAGAAAGAAACCGTGTCAAACTGGACTTACTGATGAACGCCCAAGTAGAACGCATTATATAAATATAATGCACTAGCATTTTTTAAAAAGAAAAATAGTCTTCAGTGTTGCAGGCTATTTCAGTACTTGAGACTACATTTTTAATACGAAAAAAATAGAGTTGGATTTAATTTAGAAGGTTTGTGGTTTTCTGCAAAGGGGTTTCTGTAAGTAGACTAGATTTTTTTTTTAATTTATCATTGGCTTGTGCATGGTAATGTTTAGTTAATTTCATATTGTTTTCAAGTCAGGAGTTCTCCCCCTGCCTCATTTATTCCTTTGACAATCAGTTTCTAAGGACCTTCTATATGCCAGCTGAGTGTTTGGCATAGAAAAAATAGAAAGAATTAATATATAGCCCCTGCTTTAGTGTGTACTATAAGCATTAGTGCTAAATTCTGATCTGTCATTGGAGTAGTCCCAAGTGCTTGCACATCCCTTGACTTTCTCCAAAAGCTGTAGGTTGCCCTACATTCCGTAGTTTAGGTCTTAATTCCTGTTCATTCAGAACATGACAGGCAGAGACATCCTTCCATAGATGTGCCCTGTTGTTCGTTACATTCTATTGATTGCTTCTGAAATATCTCTGGGACTTCTCCCTCCGTCTGTACAGGCATCCCCCCCTCACGCCTTTGACATCAGTCACCCCTTGTTCTTACTTTAGGCACAGGCTCCTAACACAGTTTACTTCCCCCTCTCAACACTTCTGACTTATCTTTTTTTTTTCCTTCTTTAACCAGAATATAATTTCCTCTTGGTTTAGCAGAGTAAGACATTTTCTACAGAATAATTGAGAAAAGTTTAAAGAAGCAAAAGTAATTTGCAATTCTACCACTCAGGATTGGTCCTGATAATAATCCATTCTGTTTTCTACATTTTTTCCTCCCATGTGGATATTTCCCTCCAAAATTGTGATCATAGAGTGTGAAGTTCCCAGTACACTATTTTTATAGTTAAAATAGATCAAATTGTTCTCCACATTGTGAATATTGTTCTGAAGCACCATATAGTGATGGAATAATGTACTATTTTATGGAGAACCTGATTACAATGGACCTAATTAGTTACCAAATAGAGGTTGTTTTAGGATTTCCCCTTATTTTCGCTACTGTTAAATATTTGATAAGTGGCATCTATGTCTTACATTATTAATTTATTATTTAATATAAAGGCCAAGAAATTGAATTACTAAGTCAAATTATGTTGAATACAGCCACCATTGGATTTTATCATTTTTTCCTTCATCTTGGCCAATAACAAGAACGAAATGTATCCTTTATTTATGATTGTTCGTAGTTAATAGTGATGCTGCACATATGCCATCAGTCATTTTAATATCTTTTCTAAATGCAGGCAGTCCATTTACGGAGATCTGTTTATGTCCTTTGCCCACTTGTAAAAACTTCCCTGATTGTCTTTTATTGATTGATTTATAGAGATCTTTACATATAAAATAGAAGCATATTGTTTCATATGTTACAAATATCATCCCTACCTTTAATATTTATTGTGTTTTAGATCTGCAGAGGAATTTACTTAAAATGTTTATTACTAAATATGCTAATTACAAAAGTAAGTGCACGTTCAAGCCAGAGAACTTAGGAAGAAACAGAAATGCCGAAAGGCAGAAAAATCCACCAGAGCTGAGCGATCTTGTCTTTATAGTCAATATGTTTTCTGTATTATGTAAATATGATATTCTACTGTAGGTACATTTCTGTAGTTCTTTTCATATATATATATATATATATATATATATATGTTTCACAATTTATTGTGATAGCGAATATTCTGTTATAATAATTGTCTTTAATAACTTGAATAGGTTATTCTATGTAGGTCTTTATTTCACAAATCCAAGAGTTTACTAATTGCCAAGCACTGTGCTAGCACTGGGGATACAGCTGTGAACAAAATCAGCACATTCTCTGTGGTCTGGACAAAGAGTTTCAGCGGAGCTAGCTAGGTGTTACAGAGGAGACGTACAGCAGGTATGTGTACATCTGTGTTTATAATCATCTTGGGGAGTCATGGAAAGCTACGTAAAGGAAGTGTATTAGTCAGGGTTCTGCTGGAAAACAGACTCAAAGGGTGATCTATATTTATATAATAAGGAATTAATTCATGGAATTATGGAGACTGACCATGATAGCTAATGATATAGTTCTAGTCTGGAGGCCCACAGGCTCAAGACCTAGGAAGAGCTAGTGTTTTGGTTCCAGCCCACAGGGAGGATGAAACTTGTGTCCCATCTTGAAGGCAATCAGTCAGGAGGAATTTACTCTTACTCAGAGCAGGGTCAGCCTTTTTGCTCTGTTTAGACCTTCAACTGCCTGGCTGAGGCCCACCCACGTTAGGGAGAGCACTCCGCTTTACTCAGTCTGTTGATTTGAATGTCAGGCATATCCAAAATCATCCTCACAGAAACACGCAGTACAGTGCTTGATCACAGATCTGGGCACCCCGAGACCCAGTCAAGTAGAGACACATAAAATTAACCATCACAGAAGGTGATCAGTGTTTCATTTGGAGCCTGAAGAATAAGCATGACCAGATTGGGGAGGTACAGGTGTGCTTCCTGGGCAGTGAAAAGACCCTAAGGTGGGGATGAGCTCTGTGTATCCAAGGGCCTGAAGGAAAACCAGGTGCCGCATCAGTGAGGTGAGGATGTAGACATTGACAGATGGATGCCTGGTCCTGGAGGGGCTCCAGGCCACAGTGATGAATTTGGATTTCCTTTAAATACAGTGGGTAAGTGTCTAGGGTACTTTCAGTACAGAAGTGACACGATGTGATTTTTGTGTTTGAAAAATCCCTTAGGCTCCTGTGTAGAGAACGCACTGGTGGACATGAACAGAGGGGAAGTGGGGAGGCCAGGGAGGAGGCTTATGCAGAGATGGTAGTGAATTATAACTGGAGTGTTACAAGAGCAGATGAAGACATGTTTGGTGGATTCCAGGGGTTTTGGACTTGGCATTTGTCTGGCTGTAGCCCATAAAACGGAGGACGAAATCAAAGCTGGCTCTGAAGTTTCTGACTTGAGAAACTGAGAGGTTGGTGGTCACCAGGGCCAAGATGGAAGCACCAGAGGTGTACAAATTGGAGAGAGGCTGGGGAGTTCATTTCTGGGACACGTGCCTGAGGGACACCCAAGTAGAGATGGTAAACAGGCAATGAGGCTGTAGGTGAGGAGCCCAGAGAAAAGGTCTGGTCAACAGACGTCAACTTATGCATCAGGATACTTCTGTTTAGTGGGCACTTTGTCTGTGCCAGGACTAGCCTAGGACCTTGGCATGGATTAGCTAACTTTAGCCCCCAAAAGCTGAGGAGATCAGTATAGTTATTGCCCCATTTTGTGGGTGAAGACACTGAGGCAAAGAGAGGTTAAGTAATCAGTTGAAGGTCACAATGTGTGCAGAGAAGAGTATTGAATCTATGTAGTCTATCTCCCATGCCCTTGCCTGAGACCACTGTCTGTCCTGGCTCCTTGCACTAGCACAGAGCAATGTATTATAGTGGGTCTCAAACATTAATGTGCATCACAGTCTTTGGGAGGACTTGTTAAAATACGGATTGCTGGGCCCCATCCCCAGAGTTTTGGATTCAGTAGATCTGGAATGGGGCCCAAGACTTTACATTTCTAACAAGTGCCCGGGTGATGCCAATGATGCTGGTCCAGAGCCTCACTTTGAGAAGCGCCAGTATGGGAAAGGCCTGAGGAATGCCATTGTTTAATGAGAAGATACAGGAAACACAGCAAGGAAAGGGCACTGGCAATAATGGGCTTGGACAGAGGGTATTTCAGGAGAGAAAAGGTCAGGTATATAGACTGCTGCTGGGGTGTCAGGTGCGCTAAGGACCAGGAGTGTACCTTGAATTTAGGGACAGAGGCCATTGATGACTGTGGGCTCAGTAGGACTTAGGGATCGAATGAAGCCTGGTATGGATTTGGGACAGAATGGGATGTCGTGAAGAAGTGGAAAAAAGTTTAAGGAACTCTTTTGGAAAGAGATTTTATTTGAGCCAAGGCTGCCTTTGAATTTTTATGTTATTTCCAATTTTCCATTATTATGCCATTTCAGAGAGCATTGTTACACACGCATCAATGTAGATGCATATTTTTTTCAGATAAATTCCTAAAACTAGAGTTGCTAAGTGAAAAATTATTCCTGTTATTGAGGTTTTAGCTATAGATACAGAATATAGAGGGCCAGTCTGACCTGTAAAATGGACTGTACCGGTAGCCGAGGGAGTTCTTCATTGGCCTGTCCGCTCACCAATACCTGGCATTATTTTTCGTTTTAATCCATGACAATACCATATATCAAAAGTCATGTTTTAATTTTTAGTTCTTCGATACTTGAAGTGGAATAAGTTTTCATGTTTGCTGGCTACTTGTATTTCTTCTTTGGTAAGTTACAAATTCAGCTCCCTAGGCCATTTTTCTTTGGAGGCACTCATCTTTTTTCTTATTGATTTGTTAGAACACTTTATGTATTAGCAGCATCAATCTTGGTTCTGTGTATGGCAAATATTTCCCCACTTAGGTATATGTTTTGGGTGTCTTAAGTCTTTGGTATTGAAGAAATATTATCTTTCTTATCATTAAGTTTATCCATATTTAATGGTTTTGCCTTTGCAAGCTTCCAGTGCAGACGGATTTCATAAATATTTACCTAAATTGTGGTGTCATTTTAAAATTTGTGTTTGTACTGAGAATTTTATTCCATCTGGCATTTATTTAGGGGCAAGGCAGGCTATTTTTCATATATTTAACCAATTATGCCCGTGCATACTAATGAATAATCTGACATCATTTTGCTGCTTTGAAATCACCTTTAGATTCTGAATTTTTATTTATATTTGTGTTCGCTTCTAGACATTGCTCTACGCTCTCTGTTTCTTCTATAGCTACAGCCAGCGTCTCTCCCAATCAGGGTTAAGGAAGCATTGTTCTTTCATAGCTGATTCCTAGGGCGTCTAAAATCTCTCAAGAAGCTGATTTGAAAGTTATGCTTTTCTTTTGTTCTTTTGTTATTATAGTCTCATATCCATTATGAATCCAGAGAAAAAATACCTTCAAGTTTTTTGGCTCTTGTAGGTTTTCCCATATTTATTCACTTAATCATTTACACAAGAAACAGAGAGGTTGTTGAAGAGAATTGTTTAGATATTAGAGAAGAATTATGCACAGCAATGCTGGAGTTACAGATTGATACTGATATATGAGGAGCATCCTTCTCATGTACATGTGATAACGAAGGTTTGAGACCAGTCAGGTTACCTAGGAATGGAACGGTGCTAAATAATAGAAGAGGTTTAAAAATGGAACTTTGGGAAACCCAACAAGTAAGACAGGCCCAGAAAAACAAAAAGCCCTCAAATATTATGGGTACAGAGGTCAGAACAGTGTTCATCTAAGAAAGCCAAGATAAGAGAGAGTTTCCAGGCGGCAAACCTAGGCAGCCAGGTCCCCTTTCAACCAGGAAGGCAAGAGAAGTTTTCGCAGAGAGTTCAGGGAGCCGACTGCGGGTTAACAAGTTAGAAGTCGCCCATGCATAGTTTGAACTCTGATTCAGACTTCTTTCTATCACAGATGCAGACAGGAGCACCAAAAGCTGGCTTATTACACGAGATAAGCATTGACTAACACATTTGCATAAGGGGAAAATGCACTTAGTCAAACAAACAACACACAAAAAAAATCTCTGTTTAGCCATCCATTTCAAATTTTTATAGAAAATTGTGTAGGCAGCATCAATTATGCTTGGGCAAATTTAGACTAATTAATGGGTTGACTAAGATAATTATTGAAATTTGTCTATGGATGAAAAGAGGAAAGATGAACCATTTAAATTGCTTTTTGTGTGTGCCTGATGACTATTTCTAAAAGAATGAGCCCACTGGGAAGTGTATGAAATGGGAGTGGCCCAGCTCTTTGCAGACTATGATGATAGAGTAACAAGGCAGATGTTTTAATCAACACACCAGGATTAATGCCTTAAAAAGTCTAATATGCATAAATGCATATAACATACACCTTACATAAGGAGATGTATAATTTACTGAGGGTCAGCCATGTGTAAGAATTCTTCCAGATGTTTTATATATGTGTTTTTTTAATAGGTGGAAGGTAATCATCACCCCCAATTTACATATGAGGCTTCTGAAGCCCAGGGAGGTTAAATTGGTTCCCAATTTATACATCCTGTAAGGGAGGACCTAAGTCTAGTCCCAGTGCTCACACTCTGAGCTCTCTCTCTCCAAAGCCTCCCTGGGTGGTAATTTATTTGTTGCAATTAGAAGGCCCTTGCTCACTGAGAAATGCCTTCAAAACCAAGTGTTTGTCCTCTGGTGTGTTCTTGTTTCCTTCCAGTCACACTAACATTGTTGAAGAACATTTTCCGGATCTTCTTTTTTCCTCCTGCAGAACCAAGCTTGGGCATCCTATAGTGGATGAAGCTTGGCTGCACGTTGGAGCAGTTCCAAAATGGGAGGTTCAAGATGCTAGGAGCCAGCATGGTCCCTCAGAACCAGTCTGAGTTTGCACCTGGGCAGGAGACTGCAGGGTTCAACGGGGAGTGACTAGGCTTTGTATCAGGCCATCTCCTCACTGCGTGGTCCTGGGCAGGCCTTCTGCTCTTTGATTCAACTGATGGAGACCCAACTCAAAACATCTTAACCAAAAGGAGAACTTTAAGGCTCATGTCACTAAAAAGTTTGAGGGTAGGATTTGCCTCATGTCTCTCTTCTATTTTCTCCTTCTCTTCCTCTCCTTCCCCTTCTCACTCACATCATTGCTTTTCTCTTTACTATCTTCATTTGCCAGGGACTCCCTTTAAGAAATTGGGAAGGTTGTCCAGAGATACCTCCAGTCACAGACACACAGACTCACAGGAGACTGCCCTTGCTGAAGTCACATACCTACTCTTGTGCCAGGAAAGTTGGGAAGGTGATTAGAAACCCACCAGGACAACATGGAGAGGAGAGTAACAATTCACGAAAGCAAGGGGTGTACAGAAGACAAAACAGTAGATAGCTGTCCACTAATGGAACTGCCATCTCTACATCTACAGAATGGGCTTTTGTAAAATTGGTTGTGAGTGTAATGGATCATAAACGGGGAGAGCTTTGCACATACTAATTATTCTATAAATGACTCCTATAATTTTTTTCAATTTTAGACCAACCCATAGCACCCCCTTCCCCAAAATTACAAAATATCAAAACCATTTACAACTCATTCCTGTTTTTAATTTGAGGCAAACAGGCTGGTCTTTGTCTAGGCACTTCTGGCAAAATTCAGAATTACTCATTTAGTGACTTAATGAGATAGGTCCTTGAGACAGAAATGAATCAGAGGTGGGGGCAGGGTATGGTGCAGTGGTAGAGTGCATGCTTAGCATGCATGAGGTCCTGGGTTCAGTCCCCGGTACCTCCATTTAAAATAAATAAATAAATAAACAAACAAACAAACCTAATTACCCCTTCCAAACAGCAACAACAATAACAACAAAAAAAGTAGGGGGAAAAAAGAGTAAAAAGACATTATAAAGAAATGAATCAGGGTGGAGCTCTGCCCTTGAGATTGTCCTGACCTAGTAACCACAATTTTTCTCCAGTGGGCTGAAATACCTTAGGTGTGTCTGACCAATGGGGGAGAAGGCAAGGGTCCCAGCTAGCTATTGGAAATTGCACATCATGTAAGTTATAATTTTTCCTTCCATTCTGCAGCTGTGATGAAGGACTACTACTGCAGGAAATGCCTTTACACAGAAGAATAGGTGGGCACCTCTTCCCATGGATAATTTTACAATATTTGTTCCATATTTATTTTATAGAAGTAAGATGAAACTGACTTTCCTTTTGACCTCTAGTTCAGGAAGTTGAGTTAATGATATGCCTTCATTTATGACATCTAATCACATTGGTCTGTAAAAGACCCCTGTCTTATTTATTTGGTCACTCTCTTTTCCCACCAACCCCCTCACTCCCACTGCCTTTTTAATGCATTTAATTTACGTTCTTTAGTGTGTGTTCTGGAAAAATACAGTTTATTATTTTGGTATTTTACATTTACACAAATGAAGCATTTATAGCTTATTCTGTTTCATCCTTTTTTTCAATCCGCATTGTGTGTTTAAAATTTCATCTGAGTTAGTGTATGTACATTTCACCCATTACTTCTAAGTTTTGCATTTTATTCTCTACTTTTCTTGTCCACTCCCCCAGCTCGGCTCCAGATCACCCCACCACATACAACATACTGATACACTTCTTCTCAGAGCTCTGTGAGACATTCTTTGAACTGTAAATCAAGGTTTTAATTTCTGGGCCATAGATTGTATTAGTTGGACTATGTACTGAAGATTGTTTTTAAAATGGCTACACCAGTCTGTGCTCCCTGTATCCCCACAACTCTGTCCTTATTTAGCACTTACCTAGCTTTCTTAATATTTTTGCCAGTCTGTTAGATGTAAATGACAGTTAAATGATTTTATTTTTCATTTCTCTCATTACTAATGAGTTTAAGCATCAAGTCAATGCTTATTAGCATTTTGGACTTCCTCTTGTATATTGTCTATTCATGTAACTTCTGCTTGTTTTTTAGGGGAAGGATTCCTGTCTTTTCTATTAAATTTTCAGGAGGTGAATTTATATTCTAGATATTATTCAGTTGTCACTTTTAAACATTGTAAGTATCTTTTCCTAATCCATGTTCTGTCTGTTTTTATTGAACATAAATCCATAATTTTTATATAATAAAATTCCTCAATGCTTTGTGATGTGTTCCTCTAAGGTTTTCAAATGTACTTCACCCTTAAATTGAAAAGGTATTCTTCTATAGTTTTTTTCTGTTATCTTTATTGTTTTACTTTTCATGTTTTGGCATTTGATCCATTTGGAATCTACCTTTGTATATTATGTTTCATTTTTCTCTGTAGAGTGAGCCAGGTTTTCCAACCATTTATTAATCTGTCCACTGCTTATTCACTGATGTGCAATTTAACCTTTATTATATAATACATTTTTATGTTTTCAATGGTCTATCTCAGAGCTTGCTGTTAAATTCTATTATACCCATGCCATTTTAATCTGTCTCAGTATTAGATAGGGCAGGCTTTTGTGTTCCACCTTAGCTAGTCATGGACTTTTATTCTTTCTTATAAATTTTAAACTGTTTATCTAGTTCATAAAAGAACCCAATTTGAATTTTTATGAGATTGCATTGAGTTTATAGATTAATTTAATGAAAAATTGGCATATTGGTTATATCATTTCATCCTTTCCAAGAACATGGAATGCTTGGTATTTTCAGTTTTTCCATGCCCTTTATTAGATTTTTTAAAGCTGTCTTCATATGTGTCTCGTGAGTTCTTTGTTAATTCTTAGATATATTCTAGTTTTTGCTGCCATAGTATGTGATATCTTTTTTGTTACGTTTTTTAGTTATAAAGGGTGTTGAAATATGCTATTGATTTTTTTCTAAGTTGATACTCTATCTGGCTACCTAGTAAAACTTTTATTTATTCTATTATCTATTGATGGTGTTACATTTTCTGTCTGTATGATTGTAATATCTGCAAATAATGGAAATTATATCTCTTTCCGTCTAATTTTTATACTTTAGCCTGTGGTTTCCCTCTTTCTTTGATAAACAGAACCAGTGACAGTGGATATCTTTGTCTTGTTCCCAATCTTAAGAAGAAAGTTTCTAAAGTTTCTCAAAAATATATTCTATTTACTGTCGGTTTTTGATATACAACCTACATCAAGTTAATGAATGTTACTTTTTATTCTTGGCTTACTTAGAGTTTTTAATCAAAAGTAGAAGTTGAGCTTTATGAGTTTTTTATTTTTCCTGTCACTTGGGATAATTTTATGATTTCTCTCTTTCAATCTGTTCTGAGACTCTAATTGCTTTTCTATTAAGAAAAATCACATAACTTTCCTTATGTGTAAAATAATCTGTTACCTGCTATGAATGTGCAGTCTTTAAGTAAATTTTTAAATTTTTTCATTTTACTGTATTTCTGCAACACATATGTAGAGAGCTTGAGTCACGTTGATTAAGGGAGTGAATAAATTCTGTGAAGATAAGTACATAGGATCATTCAAAATTAATTTTGTCTCTTGATTTCCATGTCAGCCAAGTATTTTCCACTTTTCCGAACTTCTTGCTTACTCTGTAACACCTACCTAAGATAGCATACTTAAAAGTTTTAAATTAATTTAGCATGTTGTAGTTTTCTAAATAAGTGATACTGGCAGGGAGGGTAGAGCTCAGTGGTAGAGGGCATGCTTAGCATGCACGAGGTCCTGGGTTCAATCCCCAGTACCTCCATTTAAAAATAAATAAATACATGCATACATACATACGTACTACATTTCTGAGGCTCAAAATTCAAAAAGCACAAAAGGGTATACATACACTAACAGTAACTTTCCCTTCAATCTATGTCCCTCAGCTACAATCTCCTTCCCTGCAGCTGATCAACATGCAGAGTTGCTAAGTGGAGAAATATTCATGCACATACAAGCAAATATGCACACGTAGCCTCCCAGCACCTTGTTTCATAAACAAAGATATTAATAGACCTACTCTTTAGCATCTTGCTTTACTCGCTTACCAATATAGCTTGGAAATTATTCAATTACATAAAGAGCTTTATACGGCCGTTGATCATGGTATGGATATAACTTAATGGATTGACACTTTTGTACTAATAGATTTATAAACAGTTTGCAGTCATTTGTTTTATAAACATTATTTCATGTTTGTGAGTATATTAGTCGGAAAGATTCTTAGAAGTAAAATTGTTGGTCCCAAGGTGTTTGCAGATATAATTTTCGTGGATTTGCCAAATTATCTTCTCCATAGAGATTGTATAATGTTGCAGTTGTTACAGAAAAACATAAAAGCACTTGTTTTCTCTACATTCTCACCAACAAAGTACATTACACCCAATTTTTTTTTTACTTCTCCAATATAATATTTGAAAATCGTAACTCAGAAAAATATTATTTTATATGTCTGGAATTGTAAATTAATTTGAGAATCTTTTCAGGTGTTTAAGAGTCACGTATATTTTTCTTCCCTGGGAACTATCTCCTGTGCCCGTTTTTCTGTCATTGTTCCTGATCTTGTGGATTTGTAGTAGTTCTTTCTGTGTTAGGAAAACTATGAGCTATAATTTGTTGCAATTTAAAGTCTGTTAACTTTGCTTTCTAGTGATTTTTTTTCATGCAGATTTATTTTTATTTTTATTTTTTAATATTGTTATTAGTCTTTCCTCTTACGGCTTCTGGATCTTATGTCATACTTGGGCCTCCCCCACTCCAAGTTTATAAATTTTAAAAAAGTCTCTTCTGTTACTGTTATGGTTTCATCTTTTGCATTAAACATTTGATTCTCTGATCCATCTGAAGTTTACCTTCCTGTAAAGTATGGATTCAATTGCATTTTTCTTCCCCGAGTGGCCACCCAGCACTCTTTACTAAATAATTTATCTCTGTTTCCATTGATTTCTGTGCCACCTTAATCATATTCTAAACCCATGGTGTATTTTGAGCTACTTCTGTATTTTTGCATGTATTCCTTTTGTCTACTAGTGTACCAGAATCATACAGCTCTATTTACTGAAACTTAAAATATGCTTTACTATCTCGGAGAGCGACCGTACCCCTCCGGCCTCTCTTCACCCCATCATAATGCTCTATCCTTTCAGAGTTATCTGATACCGTAGGTTGTTCATTTCTCCTGTGAAATGGAGAATCCTCTTATTGGCGTTTTTACTGGGATTACATTAAATTTGAATTAACCTAGGGAGTGTTGACATCACATTGTGCAACTTTCTTTATATTTTAAAGTTTTGATCCAAGATGTCCATGCACGTAGTCAAATTGTTCTTCAGGGTATTTTAGGAGTAAGCGTATCCCCCCACCCACTAGCAAGCACTTTTCACCTGCTTGTGAGTGAGTTAACCCCGTATTTCTAAATTAGCAACTTCTATTAATACTTGTAATTTTTCCACTTTACCGAATCTATTAACTTCTCACCAAGGGAGATGATTCAGCTTTCCCTGCTCCCCCTCCACTAACACTCACACAGGCGGCCTTTCCACCCACCTGCCCCAGCCTTCCAGTCAAATTATATCCTAATTTTGGTTAGATCAACATTCAGCATTTACAGTATTTTGACCATGTAAATGCCATTCAAAACTGAGCCATGCAGTAAATTGTGATTATTTTCCCTTCCCTCACAACTATTATGTTTTTCCTGAAGCTAACATTTGCCTTGTTTATGGTTTGTTTGCTTCATTTTTATGTTTTTATTACTAATTCAGCACAAACTCTCTGCCAGTTATCTAAAGCTCTTTTCAAAATATTCAGATGCTTGTTATTTTTTTAAAAAATTCATCCTCCTACAGAAAGCTCTCCCAGAGCCTCTGGCCTGTTTAATTCTACTGTTTTACTCTCTCTGCCTGGCGCACAGCTGTCACCCCGGGATCTCTGCACTCCTGTGTCACTGCTCCCGTAGCCTCTGAGTCCCTTTTTCTTGTTTTATTGCCTTGTCTTGAAGGAGTACTTCCTTTAGCATCTTCCTAAGGAAGTGTCCCCAAGAGGTCAATAGTGAAGTCCTTACATAGGCAGCTGTTGACTAAATTAGTGATTTGACCAGAAGTAATTTCCTTCCAATGGAAGGCATTGTTCCATTGTATTCCAGCATCCAGCAGGGCTTTTGAGAAGACTAAAGCCATTCTGATTCCTGGTAATGACCTGCTCCCTATTCCCTGCCCAAACTTGTAGGCTGTCATCAATGTCTCAGAATTCTAAAACTTCACAATTGCATGCCTTAATGTGGATCAATTTTTATCCATTTTGGTCGGGCACATGGTGCACTATTTCCGGCAATACACGTCCTTTACTTCTAGGAAATTTTCTTGAACTCTTTTGCTGATGATTCCTTCCCTTTATCTTCTTGGCGTCCTTTTTCTGGAACTTTAGTATGTGTTTGTTGGAACTGTTGGATTGTTTTTGTTATTTTCCAAATCTTTGGCTTTAAAAAAAATTATTTAAAGGTTTATTGTGTGCCAGGCAGGAATTGTTTTAGGTATATTAACTAATTTAATCTTCCGTAGAACCCTATGATTTAGATACTTTTATTTCCCTTATTTTCTCTCTTTTTTTTCCTTTTCCTTTTTTGGGGGGGAGTGTAATTAGGGTTATTTATTTATTTTATAATGGAGGTGCTGGGGATTGAACCCAGGACCTTGTGCATGCTAAGCATCCAGTCTACCAATTTGAGCTGTACCTTCCCCACCTCCGCCAAATCTTTGGCTTTTTTCCCTATGCTTTTCAAGAGATTTCCTCAGCTTCATCTTCTAACCCTTCTATTGAATTTAATACATACTACCATATCTTTCATTTCTAAGAGCTCTTTCTTGTTTTTGGAATGTTCCTTTTTTCCTGACATTTTGTTTACAGTCTTATAATATGTTCTCTTATCTCTCTGGGATGTTAATAATAGTTTTGTTTTTTAATTCATCTTCATCCCTGAATAGTCCACTTCTTCCAAATTGCCTTGTTCTGCTTGTCTTGGTCTTTCTCTCTCATGGTTGGTGCATTCCCCAGATATCCGAATCTGGTGAGAAATGTTGAAACTAAGACAAATCTGGTGGGAGGGGGGTTGACTAGAGAGCAGTGAAAGAAAGAGATGTATTGAAATTGATAACTGATCCAAGCAGGGGAAGATAGAGAAAGGGATGGTGATTCCCTAGTTTTGGATTCACTGAGACCAGAAACACACAATAAGAACAGCAGAGTTAGGAGGAAACAGTTTAGTGTGGGAAACGCTGAGTTTGGATTTCCTGTGGCAAATGGCTTTTTTTCACCTGATAAAAAGTTGGGTGAGTATAACCAATCCTGTGTCTGATATTTTCACATAATTCCCTGGTAATGCAAAGTGCACTCTCCCTAAATCTACACCCTTGAGACCAGAACCACAGTAAGCATGCACCCAGCCCGGAGATGCAGGGGTAATCAGTCGGCAAATTCTGAACCTTGTGGAATGCCACCCACTGTGATTAGGATCTGAGGACACAGCAGTGAGAACAGCATAGGATCTGACCCTGGGCTTTTATTGCCAGTGGAAGGCCAGTCCCATAGTGTTGATAAAATAGAAGTTTGTGCATATCACTGTGTGCTACCAGAGGAGGAGAATTAGAGATAACTCCATGGATTAGCAACTTTTGGACATTTTAGTGGGAAGTGAATAGTTTAGCAAAAGGCAGTGAAGAGCCAGGAGGATAACAGAGTGGAAGTACAGAAGGGTCTAACGTTGGGGAGGGGCGTGGAGGAGGGAGGAGGGCAGGAAGAGATTTTGTGCCGCAGGAGACAGCACTGGATGTGACGGACTACTGTCAGTGGAGTAGCCCAGACGAGTAGCTAGCGATCTCTCTCATTCTGATGCACAGCATCCTCACGATTCATGAGAGGAATAAATGAGAATGTCAGGATGTCCCTATGGAGGTCAGTTGTCTTGCCCTCTCTGTACTGAGCAGTAATGCTCCCAGTGATGGCACAGGTTAGTCCCCATGTGGCTTGATGTGTAATATTTTTGAGTGGCCAATTAATTCTGCTAATCACATTAGTGACAATTAGCAAGATGCTCCTCTGATTAGGAGACTGTTGTCAAGAGGCTCTTACACACTTGCTTTTGCTGAAAAAATAAGCCCCCTCTTTGCAGAGCCTATTAATTTCTCCTAAAAGGGGACATGAGATTTAGCCCAAAAGAACTCACCCCTTCACCCTCTCTCCAACCTGATGACTCTTGAAAAGGAAGAGACAATCTGATACTCAGTTAACTTTGCTCAGATTTTATGAAAGACTGGGAGGTGGAACCTTGATGCAGCGTGTCCTGTTGGGCACCTTGGAACCATTCACTGGGAAGGCAGTGGAGCGTGGGGTCTCAAGCTAGACTCTAGCTTGACATGTTCCTGCATTGAACCCTGGCTCCAGAATTTACTAGCTGTGGAACCTCAAGCAGACTTGTATTTGTTTTGTTGTTTTGTTGTTTTGTTTTGCAGTTCTTTTTTTTTTTTGTAATCTCTGTGCTTCACTTCCCTCATTTGTAAAATGAGAGCTGTAATGGCACCCACTTCATAGGGACATTGTGGAAATCAAATGTCAAAGCATTTAAATGTTAGAATGATGCCCAATACATAGTTAATGCCCAGTCACCATTTTCATTATGACTGTTGATTCAGGAATCTATTGGGAGAATCAGTCTTCGGATCGTCAGGCCACACGCGTGGGGATTTATGGTGGTGAGCTGGACCCACATCTGGTCGTTCGGTTGTTCTCCCCACTTAGTTTCAGGCATCCATAAAGAGTAAGCCGTTATGTGTGAAGTCCAAGCATGGCACCTTGCAGAGCAAAGGTGTGTCGATCTGTCTGCTTTCCACCCTGAACTGTAATGCAGTAAAAACAGAGAGAACATCTGTCTTGTCCCCTGGTGCATCCCCAGTACCTAGCATGGTGCACGGGATATGGGCAATGCTCAGACTTGTTGAATGAATGAAGAGATGGAGAGAGAACTGAACTTGGAAGCAGACAGTCAGTTTTCAGTCCTGAGTTTGTGCCTTACTAAAGGGGCAAATTACTTACGCTGAACCTTACTTTCATTATTAGCATAGTGAAGATGATTGTTCCTATTTCAGCTTAAAATAAAAAAGGTGGCAGGCAAAAATTAGAAAAGATATACATAAGCTTATTTATTGCCTTATTTTGAAAGGAAATGAATACTCAGAGTTAGCACCTAATGTGTTATAATTATTGTTGCAGTTATTAGTACTGTTTTACCCTTGTAAGTACATAAATCACATGTGGATATAGATTCACCTTATGAAAAATTGGAACAGTTTAGATAATTACAAGTCCACTTGGACATGTGGCCCTCCCCCAGTGATTCAAAGGTACCATGCTTACCAGTATAAAAGGCTTAATCGAATGCATTTCATACTAATATGTGTATCTTTAAAGCCTGTTGAAATGTTTGAGTATTTTTCACTTAAGATATTTGATTATATTCTAGAATTTACTTTCTGTTCCCCACTTATCTCTGCTTCTTGGAGCATATTCCACATAAGGTATGTACCATAGTTACTCAGTCCTTAGTCCATCAATAGACAGTCTGGTTGGCTGTACAGTTTTGCCATCACCAAAATAAATTCCTTAATGACCCTCCCCTAACCTGCTTCTTGGGGCACAGGGTGTTTCTGCTGGGCAGCTGTGTGAAAGTGATGTTTCAGATTTTGCTAGGTCTTACCCAGTTGCTCTCCTCAGTGGCTCTACAAATTGATGCTGCCAGCCACTGGTGTGAAAGAGTGTTACCCATCCCTTCCGTCTCATGAGCAGTCGAACCTACAGGAATATTTTCATTTCTGCCAACCTGTTAGGCTGCAAGTGGTATCACGTCTGCCCAACTAGTGGGGAAGCTGAGCACCGTCTCACGTGGTGTGACAGAGGCTCTGTGCACGTCATCCTTTAGTCCTGAGACAGCCCAATGAGTGAACTGTCACCATCTTCATTTTTCTAATGCGTAGCCGGAGGCCCGTAAGAGTGGTAGCATCCTCACAGCCCACGAGGTTAATCACGGCAAAGTGTCCTCACGTGGGAGTGCAGTGTCCCCTAGCAGGTGTGCTGAGGCAGAGTGAAGAAGGGTCAGGGGCAGAGTGGAGAATACAGGTCACAGGTCACAGGTGAGGATACTGGAGCTGGGTAGCCTGAGGTTCGTTCCTGGAGTTTCCACATTGCCAGCTGTCTGTCATTGGCTGAGTCATTTAATCTCCTGGGAAAATCAAGTTTTGACTTCTGTGAAATCAGAGTAAGATTTATCTCATGGGATTGCTGTAAGGATTAAAGATAACATATAAGGCATAGGCAGCTTTTGGAGCATGAGCTGCTCTTTTGCTGTGAAAAAGAAAACCTGCCTGGCCTGTGGGAAGCTATTGCTTATGAAATGGTTGAGTGGTGACATGCTTGGGTTCCTGCCCTGATCAGAGCTCTCAGGTTCTGCATCATGAGGCTTTTGTTTTGGCCTTAAGCCCAGTTCAGGAAGTTAATTCTTTTCCTCTAAGAGAGCTTGTGAGGAATAACCAGACTGGCTAATCTTAGAGAGTCCCCATAGCCTCCTGTTGATAGACAGGGTAGGTATCTATCTGTACGCCCAGTTTATGTACAGGGTCCCCAAGACTCAGGGGGATGGAGTGACTTCTGACAGTCCCTGCTGTCTGCGTGGGCCCCTGATGGCCTTGGAGAGGGCACTGGGTCTTCAGCACCCAGCCCTTCCTGAATCAAGCCCACTTCAAAACTTGTCTTCCCTGGGGACCCCAAAGAGGTGCCCTCCATTTCTTTATGCAGAGCACCATCACCGCTGGGACGTTTCCCCAGCATCGCTACCTAGTCCCACCAGCCCCTCACTCTCTCTGCTACCTGCCTCGGCTGCGAGCCCGGCTTCTCCCCCGAAGTTTAGCACTGACGGTAGCTGCCAATGCAGCTACATTTTTATTGAGTGCTAAATGTGTGCCAGGGAGTTTGCAAACAGCTCCTTATTTGCTAGCCGTGTGATCTGGGGCAGCTTCATTAACCATCGTTTTTCCTCTTTTCTCCTCTGCACAGTGGGGATTGACAGCAGGGCTCACCTCACATGGGTGATAGGGAGATTCAGTGAGATGGTCCACATGGGATAGTCAGGACCGGATGCGTCATGAGTGCTCGACAAACGCTAACCAAGCTTGATGTGTTCCTTCTGTCCCCACACCACCTTACGCTGTAGGCATGACAATGAGCCCATCTTACAGAGGAAGCAGTTGAGGCAGAGTGATCACAAGGCAGCCAGTAAGTAGGGAAGCAGGCTTCACACCAGGTGCAGAGGGTAAACCGCTGCAGAGTGAGGACAGCACGGCTCTTGGCACCTGAGGCACTGACGATAAGGCCGACTGAGATGTGGCCCTGGTTGTGTGTGTGTGGTGTCTCTAGCACCGCGGTTCTGCATCTTGTCCTTGATGTCTTTGTCACGCAAGATGCCGTCCTTGTGGAAATCCACACGCACGCTCCACTAGTGTCTGTTTGCCAAGGACTCAGAGGAACTCTCAGGGCCGGGCAGTGGTGTGGCGAAAACTCCCAAGGAAGGGGCAGTAGAGGCAGTAGCAGGCTCAGATACTGGAAAACTCAAGCAAAGAGAGCACCCCTGACTTCTTCCCCTGGCCCTTACCATCACTGGTCTGCAGGGAGGAAACGCAGACTCCTGTCTGCCCACCTTCTGTTTCCCAGGTGGGTCTAGCCCACCCTCTCCTGACCTGCTTCCCCAGTCAGGTGACCCTGTCTTCCCTCAGTGCTGTATGTGGGTCTCTGTGGAAACTGCAGACATGATCAGAGAGGCAGCCAGCTGGACAGAGCGGTCGCGAGGTTGGCAGCACGTATTAGAGGGTGGACACACTTGCAGCGTCTGTTCAGCAGGAGAAGGCAGCTGACGCTCAGGGGACATTTCTGCCACACCTTGTGCAACTTCACTAGTTCACCTGCACAACAGCCATCACCCTCGATTTACAGAAGGGTTGGAGGCTGAGGGAGACCACGGTCCTTCTCACATGTAAGCAGGGAAGCTGGGATGATGAAAGCACACACACGGAGCATCCTCCATGACCCAGATACTACTCAGGCACCTTAAACATGTGTGTATTAAGTCATTTACTCCTCACAATACCCCCCTGAGGTGGGTGCTATTATAATCACCCCCATTTTACAGAGGAGGGAGCTGAGACTCTGAGAGGTGACTTGCTCAAGTTGACATAGCAGTAATGGCAGAGCCAGAATATCAACCAGAATCCATTCTCTTAAGCATCACGCTCACTATATAGACAGGCAAGTGCACATCCAAAGCCAAACTCACCACCTTTTATGTCCCAGCCCCAAACCTCTGCCTGTTTCCAGGCCGCTGATGGACTGACAGGCATCACACCTCCCTCTCCAGAAAGAAGAGCAAGATCCTTGAGAGGGACACCTGCTGAAGGCCCCAGGGCTGGGAGCTGCAGTACCTCTTTTGATGACCTAGTCCAGCAAAGGAGCACTGAGTTTGTGGAACAAGCCAGCCCAAATTCCTCCGCTTGATTTTCTGGAATCAAATTAGGCTGGTGAATAGGCCAGTGGCGTTTTCATCAATTTCTCAGCCTTCCCTGGGAACTGAGCCTGATTTCCTTGGCCTCCCGCAATGCTGCCTGCTGTTTACTGAGCAGACCAGCTCCCGGAACCAGCTCCACTTTAGCAATGCAGCAGGGCAACGTGGCGGAGGGAAGATTACAGGTATTAGAGGCCATTTAGGATCATTTAGAATCGAGCTGTTTTCTGAGCAGGCAATTAATCCAGTTGCATTAAAGGGAGTTGCTGGAGCTCCTCCACCTCTCCCTGCGTTAAGAGGGGGATTTGGGAGGCTTCTATTGAATGAATTTTGTAGCTAGATCTGGGGATCAGTGGGGCATCATTTTGGGGGGTAGAGGTGGGTCCTCTCTCTCCAGAGCTATAGGTGTGTTTTGGGAAGGATGAGAAGTCTGTGTTAAAAGACTGGGTTTATACCTGGGGCCCATGGCTGGCCAAGCTCTTGCACCTCCCAGGGTCTCAGGACAGAAGTTGGAGGGGGGTGGTCCTCAGGTCTGGGGAGATCGTCAGGGGCCCAAAGCAACAAATACACATCTTCAGGACCTTCTCCTTTATGTAGGATGGAACTGGCCTCAGCTGGCTGTAGTCCTTTATAGAAAGGTGTGACTGGGTCCCTGATTGGCCAGAGTTCTTGCATTCATGGAAAGCCTGCTGTGTGCTGAGCACTTGTGCACCCATTATCTCAGCCTTACAAACAATCCTATGAGGTAGGAAATATATAAATGGGAGCTGAGGCTCAAAGAACTTAAGGAACTTGGAACTTGAACTGATGAGCAGCTGATGATGGTTGGCCATCTGTACCCTAGCTTCCTCTGTGGTTCTGTACCCAGGAGGCTCCGTTCCCATCCAGGCATGAGACAGACAAGGGATCACATAGCAGGGCCTCCTCTCTTCCCCCCAATCCTTGTGCGTGGTACATAACAAACCAAGTTATGCCCCCTATAACTCTGTCACCACTTACGTACCACAGTGAAATTGTTACTCTGGGCATCTGATGTCTCACCAGGCTCCCGTGGGGATAAGGGCCCCATCATGCTCGCCTCTCTAGCACAGTAGCATCTGGCTGACCGGCAAAAGCACTGCTGCGCAGATAACACATGCTCAACTGAGTCGCTTCCCTTTTCTGTATCTCAGTTTCCTTTTCGGTAAAATTAGAGGGCTACACTGCAGGCTGAGGTCTAGGGGCCCCTCCATCTCTGATGTGCTGTGAACGTTTGCATCCGCAGGGCTGTTGGGGGCTAGGCAGCATCTATCCAAAGACCGTCTCCTCAGTGTGAGCGTGTACTCCCCGGGGGCACTGGGAATCCTTGCTTCTGCGTTTGGTCTCTCACAAGTGGCACTGTTCTTGAGCATCTACCCATAGTCTGGATTCCGCTGACAGCCACTTGCTCTCAGGCTTGGCCGTATTCCAAAATGAAATGCCAGGAGCGGGAATCAAGAGGGCCTGGTAGCTAGGAGGCATTCACTACGTATTTGCTAAGTGGCTACCTGAGAATGGCTGTTGACTTTCTTGTTAAGGTTCCCTGCAGTGAGTCAGGCACACCTGCTCTCCCAAAGTAAAAGTGATCAGTCAGTGAGAAGGTAATCAATTTTTAGAAATCTCACTTCTTTTTTCCATTTCTGGTGAAGCTCTTTTGACTATTCATAATCCCTTTTAACAAAGTAAACTGCCCATTGTCTACCACCACTTCCCACTGGTAAATTTTCAGTTTTCTATTATCTTTGCTCTATTCTTCTGAACAGCAAAGAAGATACACTCGTTGCAAAATGCTAACATTTCAGAACATCTCAGCCTAGTTTAAACAGAAAGTTTTACCCCAGAAGAAAATCACTGTTGGCACTTCAGCAGCTATTAATGCCTCCTTAACTTTCAGATTTTAAGTTATCAACGTTCCTAGAGTCCAAAAAAAAAAAATACATTTCAAACCAAAGGTGGGTCAAGTCTATATGCCACCAACCAGGGGGCAATAGGAGTTATACTTGGTCTTAGCTATCAAGCACATGTGTTTTTTTTTTTTTTTAAACAATCTGACTGTATTTATAAAATTGAAAAACTTTAATCAGAATATTTCCAACTGCAGTTTGCTGGTCATCAATTATGTGATTAACATGACTTGTGGACATTCATTTATAGCTTATATAAATATGCATACCTTTGGTTATGATTTTTTATTGAAGTATAGTCATTTTACAATGTTGTGTCCATTTCTAGGGCACAGCATAGTATCTCAGTCATACATATACGTACACATATTCCCTTTCATACTCTCTTTCATAATAGGTTACTACAAGATATTGAGTATAGCTCCCTGTGCTACACAGTAGAAACCTGTTGTCTATCTATTTGTGTATAGTAGTTAGTATCTGCACATCTCGAGCTGCCAATTTATCCCTTCCTTTTGAAGGTGTGGGACACTGTGCTGGGCACTGTGTCATAGGGGAGATTCTAGGGCCATGTTTCTCTAAGTGTGTTCCATCGGTCACTGGTATCAAATTCATCTTGTGAAGTTTGTTCTTTTTTTCTTGTTTAAAAAGCAAGTACTTGGGCTCTACCCCAGTTCTACCAAGTCAGAAGCAGTGCTATGGACACCTGATTTGTGATACTGCTAACTTCATTGCCTGACTCCCACCCTCTGTTCCCCTTCCACTTGGCCTCAGCTGACAGCTTGCGGTGATGATTGGATAAGCCAGTGGGTCAGAAAAAAGCCTTGGTTCAAAGGAAAAGCACGGACATCCTCACAAGCATAAGGGGGAAGACAAAGTCGGTGACACTACCCTTAGGGACTTCCACTTTCCTTTCCCAAGTTATCCTCATTAATTCCTCTTCTCGCTACTAGTCTGACCCCAAAAGTCATCTCCTCTATGAAGCGTTCCCTGAGATCTCCAGGCTAAGGGGGCGGCACTCTCTTCCGTGCTCACACAGCAGTTCACACGTCACTCACATACAGCACTTAGCGTTCTGTGCTGTGATTGTCCCTGCCTGGCCCTCCCATTGTGCTCTGCATCCTTATGGAGGGGTGTCGTGTCGCACAGTGCCTGGCTTGGAGCAGGTATCAATAACTGAGGAGTGAAGGGCTGGGTTAGTGAGAGAGGGTTGATAGGAGTTCACAGGTGGGTCCCCACATTCTGTAAAAGAAGGTGATCCTGGAAGGTGTGGGCTCCCTCCAAAATTATCAGTAACCCATGTCCAGTCTCTCATTGAATCTGTGTCAACTGCCTCATCAGCCTATGCACAAGAGCTTTCTTTTCTCAAGAGGGATGAAATCAATTAATGGCTAGAAGCAAGCAGCAAGTCCATAGCCTGGTAAACTCATCCAGAATCAACATAGCTCAATCTAGCCAGCAGGCTGGATGTGCTCCTGGACAGTGAAGGCTTCTGGCAACATTCTCTGATTGACACCTGGTAAAGAAATGGAGGGGGAAGAAAGCACAGAGCTGAGGAGTAGGGGAGAGGAGCAGAATAAACTCAGCTCACAGTAGCCCAGGGACTAATATTTCAGTAAAAGGTCTGTTCCCTTCCCAACTGACAAACCCATCAAGCCATCTTTCGGCCCTAACAAGTTGCTCAGAAGTAAAGGTAATTTCTTTAAGATTTAAAAATTTACTGAGAGCTGGGCATCCAGAGAGTATTTCCACACTTGATAGTAACTTTTACCAGCAGTGGGTCCCTCATTCTCCCATTCTTCCCTCCGCAATTTTGGCCATTTTTGTCTCACAGGCATCAGAGAACTCAGCAGACATTGGCGGTCACAGGGCCTCCTCTCCCATGCTCTTCACTGAGGCTCTTGAACCTCAGGGTGCCCTTTCTCACCTTGGCCAAACAGAGCCTTTAACTAACATTCTCTTTGGGGTTCTGCCCTTCCTCTTTGGAATTCAGCAGTTGTAGTCCACAAGCCTTTACTGAGGACCTCGAGGGTGCCAGCCACTGTGCTAGACACTGTCTAATCTGGACCAGGGTTATGCACTGGAACTGGAGTAAATAAATTTAGAATTTAAAAAAGGTCAGTTCTGTTTCACAAAGAGGGTTATAAACCTCACCTAACTTCTTTCTGCAAGAGCTGGGCCTGGCAGGAAGTATAAAAGGATTCAAAAAGACAGTTGTGACAAAATGATGAGTGACAGGACCATAAAGGGATAGTGACTGCGTTTTATGAGAAAAAAAAATTTAGAGCACAAAGCCGACAGGTGAGATGTACTTTCTAAGAGCAAAAGGTCAATTTTTTTTTTAAAATAAGAGTGTCTCAGAAAATTCCAGGATAAATGGCCACAGTCCTGTAATGTTAAGACTATATAACCTTAAAATGCAATTGATTTTATATCTCTGTGTTTATCTTTTTTAAATATTTTAAACTGTGATTTTAGAGGAATCAGAGAATAAACTGTTTGATGTGACTTTTCAGAATTTGCACATAACTTTAATAAGGGCTACTTGTAGCACTGCTCATCGTGAGGATGAAACTTGGAGTCATATGTAACATACATACGTATGATTCATCTGAGGCCCAGAGCCCAGGTATCCGGGCCAGGGGCATGAAGTGGTAAGGGAGACAAAAACGTCCTTGGCTCCAGGCACGTGGATTTGAGTTTAAGAACTCTTGTCTTTGACATAAAGTATTTAATCATTCATTTGCTCATTCATCTGTACATACTCACTGGATGTCTACAATATGCCAGGCACCGTGTCGGGTGCCAGGCGTATAGTCTTGAGCATAAACAGAGACGTGACGCTATTATTAGAACGTGTGCGGTAGGGTTCGTTGGCCTGCTGTGAGGTCTGTGAAGGCTGCCCAAATGAATGAAAGTTCTGAAGGGTGAGTAGAAGTTACAAGGCCAAATGTGAGGGAAAGATATTCTAGGTGAGGAACTAAGTGGACAAAGGCCCCGTGGCTGGAAGAAGCGTGCCACATTCCGGTGCCAGTAAGAAGGCCAGTTTGAGTAATGGTTCAAAGTCAGAGGGGCAACAGAGCCAGATCATGGGCCTACCCAACCAAGTGAAAGATTCTGCCTCTGGCTTAAGCATGGTGGAAAACCACTGAAGGATTTTAAGTAAGAGAGTGACACAGTTTTGCATTTTAAAATATGCTATGTTCTACTAGCTGGAACTTGGAATTCATTTTTTTCATAGAAATAACTTAATAAATGGTAGTTCTGTGAAGCCAGAATAATACCATTAGCACAATGTCTCCAGCTAAACAATCTAGTGAAAAGCTGGCCTTGGTTGCCAACTACCATTTATAACTTGGTTTCTATAAGAAAATGCATTCCAAACTCCAGACAACCTAATTACAAATGACATTTTTTTGTGGGACAACTTATAGTCTACTTAGACTTGTGAAAAGCGTCCAACATTTTCCGTATCAAAGGTTGCTAAGAAAGGTGAGTAACAGACTTCTGATTTTAAGATGGCAGAGTAAAGATTCTTCTGCCCCCTTCTGCTCTCAGAAATTACCCTTCCATATAAAGAAGAGCCAGAAGAAAAGGAAGGGTAAGCTTTATGGTAAGACTAGGAAGGCCCTATCATGCTGGACAGTAACTATGGGGAAGGCTGGAGTGTGCTGATCCAGGGTGTGGTCAGAGACTGGGAGAAGATATCTGTGGCTGCAGACCTCAAACAAGGTCGACGGACAACTTGTGACATTGGTAGTGTACCCTAAGGGGCAAACCCAGTAGCCTCTTTGATGTCAGTGTCAGGAGCAGGGTACACAGGCGTGAGACAATCTTAGCTACAAGCTGGTACCACAGAGAGGCAATGAAGAAATGACTCAGTAAAAAGCCAAGGAGACAGTCTGCTGTGTATCAGGGTAGAAAGGACTGAACCTCGTGACATTGACTTTCGCTGGGTAACATAACTAATGTTCATAGCCAGCCTGGCACCATAAGGGATTTTACTATGAACTGGGGAGAATTCCTGCTAGCTTAGACATGGCCCTACCCCATTTCTAATAAAATCTTCTACAAATAGCTAATGCAAGTAAAACTCAACTCAGTCAAAGATTGGTAATAATACTCATTTTAAAAGGAACTAGTGCAAGTTCTGTACAAAGATAGTACAGTAAAACTGAGGAAAGGAATGGGAAGAAGGCAAGTAAACACACACACACACAGACACACACTGCTAGAAACTATTGTCACTAATAAAATGAAAATTGTGACCAAATGTGTGACCATTAATGTAAAAGGAAATTTTAAAAATTACCTCTTTATACCAAAATCCAACACAGAGGAAGATTGAATGGGGGATAAAACATGACTGTGCTTACATAGCAAACCAAAACCATCACAGAAATGAAGGAGCCGTATCTGAAGCATTACAAAGTTCCAAAAGTATTAAAGAGCATGAAAAACAGTGGGGGAAATGAAATAGGAAGTAATAAAACATTAAAAAGCATTAGAGAGAGAACAATAAATATGGAAAACAAAGGAGGTCCAAGATACACATATTTGGTGACCCCAAAAGGAAGAAAAGGTGAAGAAATATAATAGGAAAAAATTCAAAAATGAAAAATAAGAATATACTCTAGAAATTAAAAGAAACTTTAATCTAGAGAATGAGAGATCACACTAAGTTCTAGGCAAACATTATCCAGAATATTCAAAATGAGGATATAGTAAAATTGATGGATTTAAAATCTAAACAATGTGCAAAAAAATTTGTTGGTACAAGCAAACATACCAAGTGGCCTATAAAGGCAAAAGAAAAGTGTTTTCCATAGAAACAGTAAATGCAAAATGACAGTACAATAGAATCTTTAGATGTTTCAGAGAAGTAAAGTTTGACCCTCAAAATCTGTATCCAGCCAGATTTCCATTTACATACAAATACAAAAGACAAGATCAAGCACACAATTCTGGGAGTGCAGTTCCCAGTAACATTTCTTGTTAGATTATTAGAAAATGAACCTCAAAAGATAAATGGATTCAATGTTCTCTGCCTAGCCTTTTTGCTGTAATTTCTCCATTCAAAATAAAACACAGCTCTTGAAATTAAAATGACAGAAATGGAAATGTGGAAATTACCCAACTAGTCGTAGTTGTCCACTATGGACAATATTGAGAATAAGGTATTCCAAAAAATATCCTCTTACAGCAATTACCTATTTGCTGGAAAATCACAAGTGTGCTTTTTGGTGAGTTAAGTATGCTTGGGTAATTAAAGGAAATTTTCGAGGACAAAATTGAAAAGAGAGCCAAGAACAGAGTAGTGAGGAAATTTCAAACACTGCCTGACCTGGGGTACTTTCCCAGTGAAAAGTACCCAGACTCTTTGAGTTTTAGTAGCCTTAAGGAGAGTTTGAAGTAAGGCCTGCCCTCAGTGAAGCTCACACACTAGAAATGGGTTACCCTCAGTGAACAACAGGATAGGGAGAAAAAATATTTACAGCATTTAAAGAAATGAAAGATGGGATAAATGGATCAAGAAAGCACCCGATGTTGATGAAACATATTGTAAAAAGCATCAAATATAATTTAGATATGAAATTACAAACTCATTGGACATGTTATGAAGGAAATGAGATGGGCATGAGAGGAGAATTAATGACATGGAAGGTGGAAATTAATAAACTACCCAAAATGTACTCAAGAAGACAAAAAAAAGCAAACATGAAAGAAGAGTGAAGGCATGAAACTAGGATGAAAGAGTCTCATGTATGTCTTCTGTAAGTGGAGTCTGGGGGAAGAGGCAGTATTCAAAGAGATATGGTTAAAGGCTTTCTAGAACTGATGAAAGACAGTTCTGTTTTAAGATGCCCAGTTAATCTAAGGAGGAAGGGTACAATAAATTAAAAAAAAATTTTATAAAGAGTCATTATAGAAAATTTCAGAGCACCAAAAATATCTTCCAAGAAGGCTGGAAATATATACAGATCACCTATCATGCAATGACCAGCCAAAAACAGCTTTCTCAACAACAGCAAAGGAAGCCAGAAAACAGCAAAAAAAAAAAAAAAATCTGCAAAGTGTAGAGAGAGGGAGAAAAAAAAAACAAAAACCTTAACTACATAGTTGAAAATATGGGTGAGAGAAGGAAATTCTGATAAAGAAAAGCCAAGGATTGGCCAGCAATAAAATCTCACTATAGTGAAGTCAGCAGTTTCAGATCAGGAAAGAGAAAATAGATCCATCCTAGAAGAATGGCCTAAATGCAAGAAAGAAAGGTGGGCAGGTAATTGATAAACAAAATGGAAATCTAAAGAAACACTGACTGTATGAAAAAATAGTAATGATCAATTTGGTGTGTGTGTGTGTGTAGAAAATAGGATAGAACTAAACTATTGGACGATAATAGTATGTAAAGTGGGGGGGTGTTTGTGGACATAAGGTGTTCTGACATCTTTAGATTATTTGGGAAATGCGGTACTGAAAATATTTGACTTTAAATGAAATATGTATAATACAATTTTAAGTAAAAGATATAGTAGAGAGAAACAGTAGGGAGAAAAATTTAAGGAGAGTACAAAAATTGGTTCAGAAATTGCAGGACAAAATAAAAATACAAAATAAGATGAAAAACTAATACCAGATTTATCAGTAACCATGATTTATGTCATTGTCATTGTACTAAACTCACCAATTGAGAGACACATTGTCAGATTAAGTTGTTTAAAAAAGAAAAGAGAAAGCTCCATGCTAGAAAATGACACCAGTGATGCAGTTTTTGAATTTCCCCAAATCCCCGTACAAATGGACGAAGAAACTCAAGTAGCAAAACAAAAACCCATGGATTAATATCTACAAAATACCTGGGCGACAAGCTACCTGCATGAATTACAAACTGCGAGTGAAAGGGTCAAGTCACTGACAACCAGGATGGCCAACACTGAGGTATATTTGAACAAAATTTCTGGTTTTTAAAAGAAAAATAAATTCTTGTGCTTTCAGATGAAACAGACTAAATCATGTATAAAAGAAAGATCAGATTATGATCTGACAGCTGCAAAACCTGCTTGGTATCAGAACTGCAGGAAGAAGGAAATGAAAGCAACGAGGCATCATGTGGACCTCAGGATCAAAAAAAAGCCAACAGGTACCGCTGGAGAGCTTGAAAGTCAAATTGAGAATAGTCGTGAAAACTGGGAGGGGTCTTGCACACCCCAATAGTGGATGCATACAAGGAGTCTGGACCAGTTTGGACCATGTGAACTCTCTAACCAGCCAAACCCCGCTCCCGGGAATAAATACTGGAATTCAGAATCTGAGTTGACCATCCCAGAGACAACAGTGGCAGGAAATTGAAGGTCTAGGAAAAAGAGTGTGAAGAAAACAGAGCTGGGGAATCTCAATGTGTGCCGCCGTACTCTTGAATATTATACAAAAGCAGCAAAAGAGAGAGCTCTGTGGAGTTAGAAATTAAACTTTAAACTACCACAGCCTCTTCTAAATATTCATGAAAACTAATTGCACAGAAAAGAGAGGACAGAAAGTGACTGGAATTAGAACACATATAAAGTTAGTATCAAGAAAAAGGCGAGCAACCCTCCAGACAGTAAAAGCCTGCCAGGTAACGTGGCTGCAAGATGAGACCTGTAATGCACTACGACAGAAAGTGCCGAAGACATTAAGAAAACGATATGAGACGTGAAAGAACAATAGAAATCAGAATTAGAAGAACCCAGAATCAGGTCATAGGACTCAGGAAGTAATTAGAAATTTAAGAAAATATATTTCAGAAACGAAGACTTAACTGCAAGTAACCCAAGAGTAAATCAGCACAACAGATAATGCCTGGAGAAAAATAGATGAAAGAAGGAAACGTTAAAAAAAAAAAAAAAAGAGGTAAATGGATTAAAGAGAAAATGAAAAAGAAGACAGGCTTAGATCACCAGAGCTGTAATGGAGTACCTCAAGAAGAAACCCCAAACAAGGAGACAAATATCAAAAAGTACAATCCAAGAAATTTTTATGGAAATAATAGTTTAGAAAAATCCAGAAAGCACATTCTGGAAGGGTACCACACCTCCTTGAGAAAACGGAATTGAAATGGCCAACACTGAGGCATGTTTCACTAAATGTTTCTTGACTTTAAAAGGAAAACAAAAAATCTTTCCTGCTTCCAGGCAAAATGACTAAGTCACACAGAAAGAAAGAAAATCAGATTATCATCTGACTTTTGGACAGCAATGCTTTGTGCCAGAAGAAAATGGAGCAATATATTTATGATGCTCAAGTAAAGACAGTGTGGGCCAAGCTCTTCATATACAGCCAAACTGCCTTTCAAAGAGACAAAGACTGCAGACAAATGGCTATCACCATGCAAGAAATTAGAAAATGTTGGTCCCCTGGGTTCTTCCTCAAGAATTTACTCAAGAATAAGCTGAAGTCAACCAACATGATTAGGGAGACATCAACATAAGGGCTGATGAAATACGTATTTACTTGTGTGGAAGAAGTACAATATTAAATGGCTATACAGTCTGACCATGCACTTCAGTACAACTATTTAAAATGCAGAGATACAGGACTTGGATCTATGAGAAAGTTTTACTGTTTCAGTCATCAAACTAGGGCGCTAGGACTGGTGTCATTACTGTTATCTTGAAACTGTTAAATATACAGCTTGGGGAAGAGCACATGAGTGATTATATGATATTCTAATTCTGTCTTACTCTTGCCTCCTTGAGAACCAGGATCCTAGTGAAGAAAGGCCATACAGATGTAAGATAGGAGAGGTGAAGTAAAAACCTTGTAATCCTGAATTTGAATCAGAAGTGTTATTACGAATTCAAGAGTTGTTTTATCCTGACTTCATATAAAATGGCTGGAATTAGCAAGGCAAGAATAAACGGTGTTGGATTGGAATCAGAGGTACCAGAATGAACTGATAGGTTAGATAGATGGATAGATAAGGGGAGAGAGAGAGATGTGGGGAGGTGATAGAGAAATAAATATGGATGTGTGTGTAAGCAGAAGTTGATACACATACATGTATTTCCAAGCTCTGTCTGCTAAGAAGACCTAGAAGCAATGACACACAACAATGAACACAGCTGGCAATCAGATCTTGGTTTCTAAGTACCATTCTTCCATAAAAGGAGCCAGGCCTCCGTAGAGAAGTAGTTGATTTCAGAGCTGCAGCAGAGAAAATAAAAGTTGAAACCAGAGCAAGTCTGTAGATCCAATGTCCTAGGGTTTTAACAAATAACTTACGCTGGAAAAAAAGGAGGGTAAGTGGGATGAAGGGGGGAACCTATAAACTAGAAGAGACTTAAGGTATATCTTCAAAAATAAACAAAAACAAAATCAGCTGGTATTTGGGGATGAACATTCGGAAGGTAAAACTGTAAACAAAAAGCAGAGAATGATTATCATGAAAGGATACTGGTTGCCTTTTAGGAAAAGAGGCTTGGTGACGGGGACAGGGCTTCTTAGAGTGACTAGTGAATTTTATTTGTTGACCCAAGTGTTGGTATCAAGGATATGTGCTTCATAAACATTAATTTTGCTTTATATGTGCTTACTCAGTTTTCTTTATATGTGCTACATTTTGCAATAAAAATATTTTATTTTTTAAGTTGCTTGCTCTAAGGGACACATCCCAAACATAAGGAAGCAAAGCTACTGGGAGTAAAGAGATGAGAAAATGAAAACAATTGTTTTTGGAAGTAGAATAAGACATTATGGGCAAAAACTAGCCTAGAGAGAGCTGGTGTAGCTATAGTAATGCCAGACAAAACAGGTCTTAAGGCAAAAAAAAAAAAAAAAAAAAAAAACAACATTGTTAAGGAAAAAATGGAAACTATATGATGATAAAAGGGTAAATGCACTAGGCAGATAAAATAATTCTAAACTTGTATGCACCAAATAAAGCAACTTGAAATATGAAATAAAACTTGACTGTGGTAGAGAGGAAAATGTTCAAATGCACCATCACAGTAGGAGATTTTACACACATGTCAGTAATTGATAAATTAAGCGTATAAACCATTAATGAGAATTTAAAAGATTTGAATAACAAAATTAATAAGATCTAACAGAAATATGAAGAATCTTACATTTAGGAATTAGAATACATATTCTGTTCAATCACACATGGAAATCTTATAAAGTTGATC
This sequence comes from Vicugna pacos, assembly GCF_048564905.1. Lineage (NCBI taxonomy): Eukaryota > Metazoa > Chordata > Mammalia > Artiodactyla > Camelidae > Vicugna > Vicugna pacos. The sequence continues at coordinate 31,735,535 of NC_133005.1, read as the reverse complement.
AAATAAACACTAAACAATTTAAAAACATGACTACAAACCCACATATATTCCGATTTCCCTTCCTCTCACTACCTTGCTCTCCTTCTCTCTCTCCCTCCAGTCATCTTTCCAGATTTACAGAGCGGGGCAGGGAGAGAGGAGTCAACAAGAAAAATATAATCTTATACAAATGTAGTTACACAAATATTTTTTACATTCCAAATAACCACTCATGGATTAACGACAAAAATATATCAAAATATACTCACCTACTGTACATAAAATTGCTATAAATATTTGTGTACCGGTTTTTGTATAAATAGTGTTCATGCCGAGACTTGAATATGAATGTTCAATACAGCTTTACTTGTAACAACCAAAAGCTGGAAACAACCCAGATGTCTTTTAGTGAGTGGGTAACTGGTGAATCAAACTGTGGCACCTGCATACCAGGGAACATCCCTCAGCAACGAAAGGGCATCAACTACTGATACAACACCCTGGGTGCATCTCCAGAGAGTGTGGCTGAGTGAAAAAATCCAACCCAAAAGGTTATACACTATATGATTCTATTATATGACATCCTTGCAATGATAATTTTCTTTCAGTGGAGGATAGAAGAGTGGTTGCCATTGGTAAGAAGGGGATGAGGGTGTGGCTATAAAAAGCACCATGAGGGATCCTTGTGGTGATGGACATGTCCTGCATCTTGCCTGCATCCACGTCAGTAACCTGGTTGTGCTGTTGTATTATAGTTCTTCAAGCTGTCGAAGTGTGAGGGGGAGGGGGCAGGACAAAGGGTATATATTTTCTATAGTATTGCTTACAAGTGCGTGTCAATCTGTGATTATCTCAAATTTAAAAATTTATTAGAAAGTACATTAAAATGTGTAGATTAAAGCATGTGGGGTATAGTGAAAGCCAAACTTAGAGTCTTTAATCCTTATTTTTTAAAAGGCTGAAAATTTGTAAGCTAGTATTTCGAACTATAGGTGGAAAAAAGAGAAACTATTAAACAAATTCAAAGACAGTAAAAAGAATGGAGACAATTCACATAATAATAGAAATTAATGAATGGAAAAAATACCTTTAAGAAGAACCAAGTCAAAAAGAAGAGAAAGAAGACACACACATGCATGCACACAGAGTTAAGGGAAAAGATGGTTCATCTACAGGCATGGCGAAGAATTTAAAATCTAAGAGAATACTATAGATAACTTTATTCCAAAAAGTTTGAAACCTTAGATGAAAAGGACAATTTTCAAGAAAAGTAGAACACTAAGACTAACTCAAAAAAAAAAAAGTACCTAAACCACATTAATTATGACCATTAAAGAAATGCAGACACAGTGAACACAAAAGAAAATAGTAGAAGCATGTCCAGAACATAGAATTCTCCAGGAAGAAACCAAAGTTTTCCAATTAGGTTGTTTTTAAATCTAAAGAGGAGTCGCAATATAAAATATAAGATTATGGAGAGGTTGAAGATTAGTGAGAAAGAGTTTATCACTACTGAAAAGAAAGCTTATATAACCAGAGGTGAATATAACCATATATGCTGGCAGATGTTCTGTTCTTCTTGGAGCTATAACCCATTCTAAACTGGGTATGCCTCTGTTAATGCGGCTTCAAAAATTCAAAGCAAACAGTGGAACTACAAGGAGAGTGTGACAAACATGCCATCGTCCTCAGCAACGTCAACATACCCTCTCTCAGTACGTGATACTTTCATCAGAAGAAGAGCATTAGTGTGGAGATTGGAACAACACAACTACATAGTAGCACTAGTACAAAGTCGTATTCAATGGAGACTACATTTTCTTCTCATTTATAGGGATTTATAAAAAATACCAACACATTAGGCGTGAATCAACTCTTAAAATATGTATCACAAAGACTGCATTCTTTGATTATAAAGTAATTAAGATAAAATCAATTTAAAGATCACTTTATGAAAATCTGTCTGGAACTTAAATCCTTCCTAAATTACTCAGGGGTCGAAGAAGAAATCCCAATGAACACTGGAAAATATTTAGAACTGTGTGAGTATGAAAATATCATATATCAAGATGTATGAAATACACAAAAGATATAGTTAAAGCAGTATTTAGGGAGAAGTTTAAGTAATGCAATTTTTATAGTAACAAAGATTTCCAAGTTGAAATTTAGTGAACTAAGCATCCCACTTCAAAGTTAGAACAAAGGATATAGAAGGGAGGAAATAATCAGAATAAAAGCAGAAATTAATTAAATGGAGTACGCATGTGCAATAGAAAAGACTGACAAAGGGAAAGTAAGTTCTTTAATAAAAGCTGAGTAATTGAACTTTTTAAGTGAGGCAAAAAGAGAAGGTGCAAATAAACTACATTACACAGGAAAAAGAAGACAACTATAAATGCATCAGGAATGTAAAAGATAATACTATAACCTTTAGGCTAATTAATCTGAAAAATTAGGTGAAATAAACACATTTTAGAAAAACATAAAAATTGACTAAAGAAAAAATAGGAAATCTAAGCTGTCTTGAAAATCTAAAGTTAAAGAATTTACTTGATAATCAGTAGCTAATATCCCCACAAAGAAAACATCAGGTCCAAATGGTTTAATAGGCAACTTTTACCAAACATTTAAGGAATAAGAAATTCTAATCTTACATAAAATGTTACACTGAGGAGAAATAGCAGAAACTTTCCCTGATTGATTTTACAAAGCAAATATAAACTTTATGCCAAAAGTAGATAAGGACAACATGAGAATGGAAATTATAGCTTAATTCTCTCATGAACATTCAGAAACCAAGTCTGTTTGCAAAATATAGTTAGAGTGAGCCATATACAAAAATAATACGGTGGCTGAGGTGAGTTCATGTTCAGCTTGGTAGCTTTTTATGTGATAAAATATTAAAGTGAATATGAGAATTTGCCAAGGTTTCTATAAAGAAATATTAAAATATCAAGAACAGGTTGCATTCTGACGAATTATTTAGACTGCAAGTGAGTTATAAATGGCTGCAGCCACTTTGGAAAACCAAAATCGTATGGCAGGACCTCATAACACTTAAGGTAAGCATAGTTTGTTCTACTCCTGAGAACAAATTAAAAGCAATGAGAGCCTAAGTTCACAAAAAGACATCCTGAAAAATGTTCTTGGCATCCCCAACTCCCTAACTGGAAATTATTTAAAAACCTATCAACATTAGGATGCATAAATTACAGTCTATTTACACAACCTACATCTGTACAACAAAGAGAATGAACACACTGTAGCTACTCTCCACATGGGTGTATCTCACAACAACATGATATTGTGGGATTTATAAAAAATCTAGACATAAAAGAATACTTTCTGCATGATTATCTAAGTGTGGAAAAGGAGGCAAAACTGATCTGCAGAAAAAGGGGTCAGCATGGTGGTTGCCTTCATGTGGGGTGGTCACTGATTGAGGGTAGTTCTCCTGTCCTGTGATGTTTTGACTCTTCATCTGGTTACAGGACTGTATGCTCTTTGAAAATTCATCAAAGCTGTACACCTACGATTTGTGTACTTTCCTGCACATTATACTGCAATAAAAAGCTTACCCCAAACCAGCTGCATTTCTGTACTCTAGCTGCAGACAGGAAAAGATACTCAAAAATGATAATGAAAGCAACAAAAATAACTTTCTAGGCCTAAAAAGCAACATCTGTAGATGATCTTTATGAAGAAAATTGTAACGTTCTATAGAAAGACATTAAACATGACCTAAACAAACAGATATATTATTGGATAAAAAGACTCAAAATGTTTTAAGATGTCAGTTCTTTCAAAACTAATCTGTAGATCCAACGGCAATTAAAATAAAAATCCCAGTGCAGCTTGACAAGTGGATTCTCTAATATATATAGAAGATGATATTCCAAAAGGAGGAAATCATGGAGGATTTTGCCCTCCCAGCAGTGCAGGCATACTATGAGTAACAGAAATTAAGAGTGTGATATTGGTGCTGAGATAGAGGAATGGAAATGGATAGAAAGGCCATAAATAGGCCCATACACGTATAAAGCTGGTTTGTAAATTGGTAGTGAAAAAATCCAATATGTGGCAGTGGGATAATTGATTATCCACAGGGAAAAATTGATTTGGAGACCTTCTCTCAACATGCATTGAATCAATTTCTGATGAATTAAGGACTCACATATAAAAAGGAAACCTTCATCTTTTTTTAAAGAAAAACCTACAGAAAATACTTTATGACTGTGGACTAGAAAAAGATTTCTTATACATTATACAAAGAATAATGTTGACAAAATTCAAATATATTACAACTTTGAATTTTTGTCCCTCAAAAGGCAGCCCAAATGAATTAAAAAAATGAGCCACCCACCAAGAGAAAACATTTTCATCATACAAAGCCAACAGCAAATACGTATCTAGAATATATAATGGATCTCGGTGGATCATTAAAATAAAGGTATCTACAAAGAAAAGGGAAACACGAACAGAGTAAAGACATTTTGTAAAATGTGAATGAGCACAAAGGATTGAAAAAGTGCTCAATTCTATCAACATCATAGAAATGGATGTTAAAATGTATGATGCGATGTGATTGCACATCCTATCCTACATGTAGGAAAAAAAATTAAGTCTGACATTGATAAGCAGGAGCAAGAGTGTGGAGCAGGAGGGTTGCTTATAACATGACTGGGAGGTAGGGGTAAATGGGTGAAAATCACCGTACATAAGATTTGGCCTCTTATCATAAAACTAAAGATAGGTGTGTCTTCCACGCTATCAATTCCATTTCAAACTGGCTATAACCAAGATAAACTCTCATTCCTATATATCATGGGTTACAGATAGAATATTTTTTTTACTTAAATTTGTCTGTGAAAGCTAACAATTGGAAACAACCCAAATGGCTCATCAGTAGTAAAATAAATAAATAAGCTGTGATATTTACACTCATGGGATATTATACAACAGTGAAAATGAAGAAACAATAGCTACAAATATCAAAGTGGATGAATTCCAAACTTTCTGTTGACAGATAAATGCAGATTACAGTAGAATGTATTCATTATGATTCCATCAACATAAGTGTTAAAAAAAATAATTTTGTGGTATTCATGTATATAAGCAGTTGAAAGGTTAGCACAAAATCTGGAATAGTTTTTGCCTCTAGTTGTAGAAAAAGGTGTACATTAAGGGAGGTAAACAAAGAGGACTTCAAAAGTGTTGATCTGTTACTTAAACTGTTGGTGATGGGTTTTTTTTTTCTTTCTATTATTATTATTTAAACTTTATACCATATATACCCTGGCACCTGTAAATTTAAAAGAATAATAGTAGTAATGAAAGAATCTTCTCACACACCACTCAGGTAAAAGAAGACGTCAATAACAAAATTATGTAATACCTAGAAAATGACAGTGAAAACAATATGTATCAGAACTGATGAAATACAGTTCAAGTAGTGCCCTCATGAACTCAGTTTATGTTCTTTCATGCTTAACGATTGTGAATTCAGAAGCTAACTCAAGAAGTTAGAATTTTTTTCAACAAAGTAAACCAAAGGAAGTAGAAGAAAGAAAATAAAGTATCTAGAAATTAATAAAATAAGAAAAGTAAATGTTTTTCTCAAGGGCCTAGGGAGTGATCAACACAATAACTGATTTTGTACTTCAAAAATGTATTGTTGGAGAATACAGGTAAAAATACAACCAAACAGCACAATTAGAAGAATGAGATCTAAGTGTGCTCATTTATCCAGAATGATCCAGAGGATGTGTCGCTAATTAAAACGGTCAAAATGCAGAACAGTGTATACATTCAGCTTCCATTTTGTGTTAAAAAATAAAAATAAAAAGTGAAAACAGCTCATCAGTTTCTTAATAAGTTCAACATGTATCACCATACAACCCAGCAACCCAACTCCTGTGTATTTATCCTAGAGAAATGAAAAGTTGGGTTTGTACAAAACTGTGTAAACAAATGTTTATAGCAACTCTATTCGTAATTACCAAAAACTGGTACTGTTCAATAGGTTCATGAGTGAACAAACTGTGATATATCCACACATTGAAATACTACTCAGCAGCAAAAAGGAACAAACCATTCATACACTCAACAACAGGTTAAATCTCAAAGGCATAATATGCTAAGTGGAAGAAGACAGTCTCAAAGGGTTACATATTGAATGACTCCATTTATGTGACTTTCTCAAAAAGGCAAAATTATAGTGATAGATAAGAGATCACTGGTTGCAAAGGGTTAGGGGTAGGGGTATGGTTGGTAGGGACTCTGTGACCATGAAGGGAGGTTTTGGGGGGATGATGAAGCTGTTCTGTATCCTAAAAGTGGTTGTGATTACATGAAATCTTTTCTTTTCTTTTCTTCTCCTTTTCTTCTTCTTTTCTTTTCTTTTCTTTTCTTTTCTTTTCTTTTCTTTTCTTTTCTTTTCTTTTCTTATCTTTCCTTCCTTCCTTCCTTCCTTCCTTCCTTCCTTCCTTTCTTTCTTTCTCTTTCTTTCTTTCTTTCTTTCTTTCTTTCTTTCTTTCTTTCTTTCTTTCTTTCTTTCTTTCTTTCTTTCTTTCTTTCTTTCCTTTCCTTTCCTTTCCTTTCCTTTCCTTTCCTTTCTTTTCTTTCTTTCTTTCTTCTTTCTTTCTCCTTCCTTCCTTCCTCTCTTCCCTTCCCTTCCCTCCCCTCCCCTTCCCTTTCTTTTCTTTCTTTCATCTATCTGTCTGTCTGTCTATCAAAATGCATAGAATTGCAATCCTCCAAAATAAATATTTTGTGTGATAATTTAAAAACATTTAATGTAAAAAATACATATATATGCTTAAGTACAGACTATCTCTGGAAGGTTACACCCAAAAATGCTAAGGGTAGTTGCCTTTGGGTGAGAAGCAGGTCAGATAGCTCAGTTCAGGGAGACGGATGGAATGGAGGTGGTTCCTGTTAACCCTTTGTACCCTCTGAATTAGGTATCCCTTTCACGCATGACACTCAAAATTTGAACGGTCATGTACACACTGTACAAAATCAAATTTTGTTCTAAGTTAAAGAATGGCGGTTATTATGGAATAGAGGTGCTGTTTTGTCATTGGTAGGAACCTGACCTAGATTGAAAAAACAAGAGGCAGGTCTTCAGAGGCACAGGATAGACAGAAATGTACCTTACTGAGACATGGGTCTCTAACTTTACATTTTTGACCATGTGTCACCAAAATCACAGCAGTAAGAGTCAAGTGGAGAGTGTCCATCCCTGGTCTCCAAAGATATTTTTGTGGTCCCTAGTTAAGGTTGGGAATAGGAATAATTCTGAGAACTCTGGGATTATACTCTTCAACTTCTTGACCATAATTATGTCCACAAAACTCCAAGAGTTCTCTATACAAAGTAAGTGGTGAGTATTTTAGACAATAAGACAGAAATCCCTGTCCAGCAGCATTCAACTTCCTCTTCCGGAGTGGTGAAGTTCTGCCTCCCCTGGACTTCTCACTGTTCTTGTCTCATGCTGGTCTCTGCTAGGATGATTCTGTGGTTCAAGCCCTATATTATTCCTTGAAGAAAAGGCAAGGTCTGTACTAATGTTTTTGCTCAAGAATTATCTTAAATTCTGAATTTTTATCAGTCTCTATCTGAGGAATGAGGCTTTCCTCTCATTCATTCTGCAAAATGAATAGAGAAAAGCAGCTTTCCTACCTGCTCACGGGACCCACAGCTTGACCACTTGCCTCCTGAGGGATTTATCGTTATTCCCTTGCCAGCTGCCTCTGGGTTCTGCCCCTTTGCCTTGACTTCTTGCCCAGGGAGGTAATGAGAAAGGTGGTTTTACTCCATCCTTTGAGTCTGGAAAAATAGCTTCCTTTGGAGGGATCTGAGCTCCGCTGTGCTCAACATGGCGCTTCCTGCCTGACCAGTGAACACCCTTCCTCCTACTGTGGGTCTCTGTGCTGGGAGCTCCTTTTTCTGATTTGGGTTTTGTTTTGTTCTTAATGCTTTATAGGGTATGAATTCGTGCATGTGGAAAGTAAAACTGCAGGTGAAATTTAATCCAGCAAAGTACCAGGAATGCATATCAAAAGAAACATTCCATATTATTCAAGAAGAATGTAGGCTACAAACTACTGTCCCTAGAGAAGGAGGGGCCCCAGAAATGCACAGTCCTGCATGGTCCAGAAATGGGCACTGCTATGGTCACACAAGCAATGTAAGGGGGGTGGGTATTAGAAATAGACAGTGAGATCCTAAGTGTATGCAGGGTGATGGTGCTTTTGCACCTAACACGCCATGTGCATTTAAGGTTCTTGTCTCTTGTATATGATAAAATCTAACTAGAAACAACTTTCCTTCTCGACCCTAATCTGTGCCCCACACTATGGATTTTCACATTTTCAACTTTTTGATTTTTAACAACAATGAGATATCACCTCACACCTGGCAGAATGGCTATCCTCAAAAACTCTACAAATTACAAATGTTGGAGAGCACATGGAGAAAAGAGAACCCTTCTACACTGTTGTTGGGAATGTAAATTGGTGCAGACATCATGGAAAACAGTATGGAGGTTCCTCAAAAAGCTAAAAATACCATACGATCCAGCAGTTCCACTCCTGGCTATATATATGGAAAAAACAGAAGCAATTTGAAAGAATACATGCACCCCAGTATTCATAGCAGCACTATTTTCACTAGCCAAGACTTGGAAGCAACCCAAATGGCCATAAACAAACAAATGGATAAATATATACAGTGGAATATTACTCAGCCATAAAAAAGAATGAAATTCTGCCATTTGCAGCAATGTGAGAATATTATGTTTAATGAAATAAGTCAGACAGAGAAAGACAAATCCTGTATGATATCAATCTTAAAAATCTAAATGGAATTTAAAAAATAATACAAATGAATATATATAGCAAAATAAAAACAGACTCACAGAAAGAAAACAAACTTGTTATCAAAGGGAAGAGGGAAGTGGGGAGGGACAAATTAGGGTTATGGGATTAACAGATATGAACTACTGTATATAAAATAGATAAGCAACAATTGTATAACACAGGGAATTATAGCCTTATCTTGTAGTAACTTATAATGGAGTATAATCTGAAAAAATACTAAATCACTATGCTATGCACCTGCAACTAATGTGTTGTAAATAACTATAATTCAATAAAAACAATTCTTGGTGTTTTAGGGCAACCCTGTTTTATAGATGGGCTCAGTGGATGAGGTGACATGTCCTGCTATAGGTGGAGGAGCTAGATTTCTGACGTCACAACCCATTTTCCTTTTCTTTTTGGGAATGTCTCCAAGTATGATATCAGAGGGCCCCAGGGCTGCTGTGTCAGAATTGGTTTAGACTACCAAGACCCTTCCCCCGGGAATGAGTAGTGGAAAAGCTCCAATCTGGACACAACTGGTTATCCTGAGAGAGCCCATCCTAAGTGGATGCTCAGTACGTATCTGCTGAATAAATGAGAGCTGGTAGTATTTTTTTTCATCCCTTCAGTTGATAAAATGGCAGGTACAGCCTCATTTTACAGAGAAAAGAACTAAGGTTCAGAGTGATTTGCCTTCAACAGTATAATTAGAGATCATCAAATTATTTTAAATTTACATTCTGAACTGTCTGGCAGAGTGAGGTACAGTGAGTATAAAAAAAAGGTCAGTTTTGTATCAGGCACTGGGAAAAGAATCTCTAGAACACCTTATCCCACAAGGCGGTTTGACTGGAAACATAAATTAAGGCAACAGGGTGTTTGGATACCATGTGAGGGCCAAGCAAGTTGTACATAAAACAGCCAAAGTACTCAGTCTAGAAGCTGAGTCTGCTAAGGGAAAATGGGTTTATGGGACCGATAACAGCAGAGCATGGACCTTGGAGGCAGACTGTCTGGATTCTAGTTCTAGCTCTGCCACTTACTAGCTGTTGAACCGTGAATAGGTGGCTTAACCTCTCTGTGTCTTAATTTACTCATCTATAAAGCAGGGATCTTCAAAGTACCTATGCTGGTAAGCTTGCACTGAGGATTAAAGGAGTTACTATTTTAAATCACTTAGCATAGTTCCTCTCACATAGTGAAGGCTGTGTAAGTGCTTGTTAAGTAAAATTACTTTTTGAGCATTTTTTCTATTTCTTCGCAGTAACTTTATGAGGAATACTCGTGTGCCATCTTACAGATTTACAAAATTCAGCTAAGAGGGGTCATGTGACTAACCCTTGCCCACAAGGCTGGAAATCAAACCCAGTTGGCTTGACACCGAAGCCAGGCTCTACCCCCACCCGCAGCTAGTCTACCTGACACTTGCATTAGAATCCACACCCTAGAATACACCTTCCCTTCCATGATGCAGGCACGACTGAAATAAACCCAAACCCCCCAAATGGCATTTTGAGTGTTCTACCTTTGTCTGGTTTTTATCACATACCTAAAAGCCAAAATTAAAAAGGAAACAAAGATAATAATATAACACACACACACACACAGACACACACAAAGGGTAATTACTGATTTTATTAAAAACATCTATCACAGAGCCACATAACCATTGTTATTTCAGGCCTGGGAATACAATGCATACTATTAAGCTATTTGATGATTAAAGATAAAAGCATGATTAAATATGTTAATGAAAGCATCAGACTGCGTCAAGATGTACCCCATTCATTGGCCTCTGAGAGGTGGGCTACCTTTGTGACCTCTTTGTGGACTTTCTCTTCACCTAGGTTTTCTAGAGGGTTAGTTATTTTCTGCTTAAAAAAAAAAAAAAAGAATCCTCTGGGTAATGAAACTCCGTGTGATCCCTGGGGCCTGGCTGGCTACCCTGGCCTCCTGCCCTCTGGCTGCTGTTGTAACCAGCTTTCATACTCTTCTTAGTGAAATTGGAAATTGGGCCCCTGGCATTCTCCTACCAATTTCCTCTATTTTCGGGTCTGGAGGGAAGGGAACAAAATACAGGGAGGAGGGAACTAATACTCGTTAAGCTCAACTACTGGCCACGCATTGTGCCGGGCACTTCCTGTACGGACACTCTACTTCTGATTAATCCTGTCTTTATTCGTATCACTATCTTTTTTTTCCGTATGTATAGATTATTTTTTATTGACATAGAGTCCGTTTACAATGTGTATCAATTTCTGGTGTACAGCATAATGCTTCAGTCATACATGAACATACATATATTCATTTTCATATTCTCTTTCACCATAAGTTACTACAAGATACTGAATATAGTTCCCTGTGCTCTACAGTATGAACTTGTTGTTTATCTATTTTGTATATACTAGTATCTGCGAATCTTGAACTCCCAGTTTATCCCTTCCCACCCCCTACTCCCCTCCCCTCCCCTCCCCTTAGCCATAAGTTTGTTGTTTGAACAGAGAAGATGGGGGCTCAGAGGTGTTAGATAACTTGGAGTGGTAGTCATCCGTGAGGCTCCTAAGATATCTTTGGTTCTCCTCCCAGGCGTGCGATCGGATTACCCTTCCCTGCCATCTTGGCATACCTGTATCCATGTGAGTGTAAGTCACGTATGTCTCATCTGGGTGGAGCCTTAGAGGGAGAGGTTACGGGTCACTGTGCTGTTCCCCCACATCTGTTTCATCAGTTTCAGTCCACATATTTAGGCTGAGCAGAGCCCACTGCTAAACTGCCCATGGGTGTGCAACACAAGTAAGAAATAACGACTTGTTGTTTTCAAGCCCCTAAGATTTGAGGCTTGTTTTCACTACAGCATTACCTGTCCTGCCCCAATCAATATACCTGGTCAAGTGTCCATAATTTGGGTTGGATCTGGGAGCTGGGATTTGAATGTAGTTCTTTCTGTTTGCAGAAAACTTGCTCTTTCTACTGCTTCAAATTCATTTAACGAGACACAGTCAAACCCTAGGATCTGGGAGGTATCCTACACTGGCCCCACCACGTGAGGAACATGGAAGGGGCACAGATACAGCCCCTAATCAGAGGCTTTCCGTGAGCCCACTGAAGATCCCAGCCGGGGAACGCATAGGGCTTCAAATCTCGGTCAGATTGAAACATTGATTCATTCTGCAACCTTGTACTCAGATCACCTAATCTCAGTTTTTCACACATACATTGTGAATAACATCAAATAATTCAGAGTTCCTGGCCTCCAGCAAGTCCTGATACTAAGTGAGATCTTTGTTTTCTCTTGAGTCAGGAAAGATATTTTCAAGATGACACAAGATTACTGTGTAATATTGTTCACTACCTTGAATAGCAGAATATTCCAGAAGTAGCTGGAACTGAGTGGTAATAGTCTGGGTCTTGGATAAAGAGAGTAGGAAGGAAGAGAGGATAGTAGGAAAAGTCTCTGACAATAAATTCAGCTGAGAAGCATCAGTGTCATCATAAGGGCTTAGGTCAGTAAAGAAAGCCCGAGATAGGAAACAGAACTGTGTGACTGAGAGGGTCCACAGGGCGATGCTCACAGAGTGGTTTAGGTGGGCAGTCAGGCTTCTAAATCTGTCCTACAAACAGTAGACTCATGTTTTTTAAATTATAAATCTCATCAGTAAAACACTTCTGTTTTCCCCATGCATACATTTACTTACTGATAAATGAATGTATACATTACTAGAGTAATGTATTATGTGCATTATATATTCATTTTGTGCACATAAAAAAACACTAAAGGAGAAATGTTAAAAGGATGAATGAATAAACAGAAAAGGATGATCTGCTGTGTTCTTCCCACATCCTCTGCTGGGTCATTAGTGGACCACTCAGCATGGATTAGGATGTTGGTAGCCCACCACTGAGTCAGCAGCTTTCTGCCTGGAAGTGACTTTGTGGCCAGAACCCATGGGGAAGGAAGGCAGGAAAGCTTTTCAGCTGCCTGTTTGACTCAACCTTTCACTGAGCTGAATGCTTTAAAAAGGACAATGAAGAAAGAAATGTTCTTTAATCAAATTCCAATGGAAAACACAGTCAAAGGGCAAATATAACTCATGTTTCTTCACTCTTTCCAATGTCATAGAGGATTGTGATCCATCTGTGTCCCTCGGAGACCAAGCAGAAGGGTGGGCTCATCTTGTTGATATGCAGAAAAGTGTTAATTTATACATTTAAAGCAATAGTTCCTGTTCAAACTCTTATCAGACTCACTCTTCACCTACGATGACCCCAGAAATCTGTCATCTCAGCAAGTGACTGGAGTCCAATTTGTTGCATAGCCATTTAAAATAATAAAGTCATGAACTCTACCAAATGTGTTTCTGAAACTTAAGAACCCCTTGATAAACTGAGCAGTATACTTGGTAACTGAGTTGTTTGGTTGCAGGTAAAATGGGGAGAGAAAAAGGGAAGAATCACCTTCCACAGAAACTCAAAAGTGACTTCCTCAGTGGGTGGAATGAGTGTTTGAATTTCATGAGATAGTATATTGTGACTACTCCCTGCCCTGCTCCAGAATGTAGGACATATTGAATGGATGCTGTATGAATGCATAAAGTTTACAGACATTTCTGCATAATTTATCTCTGATGATCTGCAAAGTCTAGTAAAATATTTAAAGATAAAAAAGGCTACACTTATAATAAAATGGAATTTAAAATTCAGTAAATTTAAAGTGAAGCAAAAAAGGAATAACAAAGCATAGAAAAAGCAAGACAAAATAAGATGGTAAAATAATTCTTAATTTAATAGTATTCTCAACAAATGCAAATACGCTAAACTCTGTAGTTTAAACATAAAATTGTTACATTTGATTATAAACTGTAAAAACAAACAAACTAACTAACAAACAAACAAACTAGAGAACTCAAGTTATACAGTTTTAAAAGAGACTCTAAAACATAAGGCTACAGAGATACTGAAAGTCCAATGTGGGAAAAATATATCAAGAAAACAGTAACAGAGGAAAGCTCATGAAACCGTATTAATATCAGATAAAATAGATTGAAAGTAAAATAATTATTGTTTTACTAAAAGAGAGTTTGATCTGCTTCCCAGATATGAAGGATTTGTTTATTCTGAGAGTTCCAGTGACTCTAAATTTCTGCAATAACATAATAACATAAAAATACGTAAAGTTAAATTTGACAAAATTACAAAGAGGAAATTTCAGGTCTGTCAGTGGGAGATTTTTAATAGTCCTTTATTCATTCATTTTCTTTTTGTATATATGTCAGAAGCACGCAAAAGTAAACAATATATGGTTTAGGGATAAATATATATATTTATTAAATATTGTATATAAATTCAGGAAACTGGTTACCTCCCAGAGGCAAGAGAAAGAGGATGGGATACACTGAGGAGGTGATGGATTTTAAATGTATTGATATTATTCTATTTCTTAAGGGAGGTATTGCATACATAGGAATGAATTTTATTACTCTTCTCTAGGTACATATTTTAAATTAATTTTTATATATGAAAAAATTCCTGTTAAAATACTTATGATCAATGAATATCATAAGTAACATTTTGTCAATAAGTGAAGCTAAGATAAATCATGTCATTTCCTTGAAAAATAAAACTTCCAAAACTGACCCAATTAGAAGTAGAAAACCTAAATATAATTTAAAAAACTGAAGTGGTTGAAAAATCTTTCAAAGAAAATGTGAAATTGTTTTACAAGCAAATTTAACCAAATGTTCAAGGAAAATTTTGTTTTGTTTTGTTTTTTGGCAAGCTCTCTCAGAGAATGGCAAATATAAGGGAAATTCCCTAACTAATTTCATTAGGCTAGGAAACCTTGACAGCCAGACCACCCTAGGACCAAAAAGTCAAAAGAAAATGACAGCCTAATTTGTCACCTGTATGTGGCAATAAAGTCCAGTGGTGCATGTTAAAAAGTGATTATACAAATTGGTACAACCACTTTAAAAAACTGAAAGTTACAGCAGCGAACAGCAAATTTTCTCCATAAAGAACCAGATAGTAAACATCTTAGGCATTGCAAGTCATGCTGTCTCTGTCACAACTACTCAACGCTGCCTTTGTCGTGTGAAAACAGCCATGAATAATACATAAACAAATGGTTTAGCTGTGTTCCAATAAAACTTTATTTATGAAAAGAAGTTACAGGCTGACTTTGGCCAGCGGGCTGCAATTTGCAGATCCTGATATATACTGAAGCCAAATATAATACAGTATGCCCCAGAAATTCCAGTTCTGGGTGTAGTCACAACAGAAATAGATATGTATGTCACCAAAAGATGTGTAAAGGAAAGTTCATAACAGCACCGTTCTTTTTTTCTTTCTTTTTTCTTTAAAGAATAGTTGATATATAATACTGCATTGGTTCCAGGTATATTACATAGTGACTTGATATTTTAATGAATTATACTCTATTTAAAGTTATTACCAAATAATGGCTACATTTCCCAATGTATCCTGTACAATATATCCTTGTTGCTAATTTTTTTTATACATAGTAGTAGAGTCAATCCCATACCCCTGTCTCACTCCATCTCCCTCTCCCCACTGATAACTACTAGTTTGTTCTCTATATCTGAGTCTGTTTCTGATTTCTTACATTCATTCATTTTATTTTTTAGATTCCACATGTAAGTGATAACATGGAGTATTTGTCTTTGACTTATTTCACTAAGCATAATACCCTCTAGGTCCACCCACATTGTTGCAAATGGCAGAATTTTGTTCTTTTTTAGGGCTGAGTATATATATCTCTCTCACATCTTTTTTATCCATTCATCTGTTTATGGACACTTAGGTTGCTTTCGTATCTTGGCTATTGCAAATGATGCTGCTATGAACATTGGAGTGCAATATATCTTTACAAATTAGTGGGGTTTTTAAAATAAATACCCAGGAATGGAATTTCTGGATCATATAGTAGTATTATTTTTAATTTTTTGAGGAACTTCCATAGTAGCTGCACCAATTTACATTCTCACCAACAGTGTGCTAGGGTTCCCTTTTCTCCACATCCTCTCCAACCTTTGTTATTTTTAGCCGTTTTGATGACAGGCATTTTGACAGATATGAGGTAATATCTTGTGGTTTTTATTTGCATTTGTCTGAGATTAGTGATGTTGAACATCTTTTCATGTGCTTGTTGGACCTCTGTGTATCTTCTTTGGAAAGATATCTATTCAGATCTTCTGCCCATTTTTTAATTAGGATGCTTTTTGTTTGTTTGTTTTGGTTTTGCTTTTGGTAGGAGATGTTCATATATTTTAGATATTAACCTTTTATCGGTCATATCATTTGTAAATATTTTCTCCAGTTCAGTAGGTTGTCTTTTCATTTTGTTTATGTTTTGTTTATGGTTTCCTTTACTACGAAAAAGCTTTTAAGTGTAACTAGGTCCAACTGTTTATTTTTGCTTTTGTTCTTTTGCCTTAGGAGACAGGCATCCCCCAAAAAATATTGGTACAATTTATGTCAAAGAATGTACTGTCTGTATTCTCTTCTAGGATTTTTATGGTTACAGATCTTACATTTAAATTTTTAATCCATTTTGAGTTCATTTTTGTGTGTGGTATGAGATGTTCTAATCTCATTCTTTTACCTGTAGCTGTCCACTTTTCCCATTGCCGCTTTTTGAAGAGAATGTCTTTCCTCCATTGTATATTTTTACCTCCTTTGTCATAGGCTAATTGACCATAAGTATGTGAGTTTATTTCAGACTCTCTATTTTGTTCTGTTGATCTGTCTATTTTTGTACCAATAGCATGCTGTTTTGATTACTGTAGCTTTGTAGTATAGTCTGAAGTCAGGGAGTGTGATATGGCTTTGTTCTTTTTTTCTCAAGATTGCTTTGGCAGTTTGGAGTCTTTTGTGGTTCCATATAAATTTTAAGGTTATTTGTTCTAGTTCTGTGAAAAATGTCATGGGTATTTTGATAAGGATTGCATTAAATCTGTAGATTGCTTTGTATAGTATGGACATTTAACAATATTAACTCTTTTAATCTGTATACACAGAGTGTCTTTCCATTTCTTTGTATCATCTTTAATTTCCTTCATTAATTTTTTTCATAGTTTTCAGACTATAGATCTTTTACTTTTGTGGTTACGTTTATTCGTAGGTATTTTATTCTTTTTGATGCAGTTGTAAATGGGATTGCTTTCTGTTTCTGACAGTTCGTTATTACTGTATAAGAAAACAATAGATTTTTTTGTGTTAATCTTGTATCCTGCAATGCTACTGAATTCATTTATTAGTTCTAACAAATTTTTGGTGGAGACTTTAAGGGTTTTCTATATGTAGTATCATGTCATGTGCAAACAGTGATAGTTTTACTGCTTCCCTTCCAATTTGAATGTCTTTTATTTCTTTTTCTTTTCTGATTGCTGTGTCTAGGATTTGTGTTAAATAGAAGTGGTGTCCTTGTACCTTATTTTAGAGGAAAGGCTTTCAGCTTTTCACTACTAAATATGATATTAACCAAAGATTTATCACAGGTGGCCTTTATTATGTCAGAATACAGTCTCTCTACATCAACTTTGATGAAAGGTTCTATCACGAGTAGATGTTTAATTTATCAAATGATTTTTCTCTATCATTGAGATGATCATGTGATTTTTATCCTTCCTGTTGTTAATACGATGTGTCACATTGATTTGTGAATAGTGAAGCATCCTTGCATCCCTAGAATAAATCCCACTTGATCATAATTTATGATTCTTTACATTTAACAATATATTGTTAATGTTCAATATATTTACTATATTTAATTTATTAATTTAATATATTTAATATTGTTTAATATATTTAACAGTACATTGTTAAATTTGAGTTCCTAATATTTTGTTGAGAATTTTTGCATCTATGTTCGTCAGAAGTATTGGTCTGTAATTTTCTTTTCTTTTTTTTTTTTTTTGTAGTATCTTTGTCTGGTTTTGGTGTCAAGGTAATGGTGGCCTTGTAGAATGAATTTGTGAGTGTTCTCTCCTCTTTAATTTTATAACAGTGTTATTCTTAATAGCTAATAACCTTGTAACCAACACAATGTCCCACAACAATATAATGAATGAATGAACAATGCAATACTATATAGCAGTGAAAATGGATGAAATAATGTTACATGTAACACTGTGGCAGATTCTCACAAACTTGAAATTGAACAAAATAGACACACAAGAGTACTTACTTATGATTCCATCCATATAAAAGTTTAAAAATAGACAAAAGCAAAATTAGATTTCATTGAGAAAATGCAAGGGTTATCTAACATTACAAAGTATGTTAATATAACCATATTAATCAATCCAAATGGAAGACTCGTAGCTGAATAGATGCATCAAATTATTTGCTAAAATTAAAAACCCATTGATAACAACAAAAACTCATAAATCTAGGAATAGAAATTAACTTCATTAATCTGATAAGAGGCATCTTCAAAAATCAGACAGTAAACATTATAATAGATAATGAAATTTAGAACGTTACATTTAAAAGCAGAAAAATAAAAAACTGAAGAAGAATGCACCAACCCCATTTCTGTTTAACATGATATTAGAAGCAGCCAGTATGGTTGGAGATTTTTTTTTTAGGAAAATGACTAGTAGGGATGTGAAATATATATTTCACACACATGTAACATGATTGTCTAGAGAGGAAAAAATATAAATGAACCAATTTGTAGTGATAGCAAATTTTAAATAGTCCAATACTGTATCAATGTTGTTATTTATCAGGTAGTATAAATGCCATTTGCTAAAGTGATGGACGCTGCAGAAGGATATGTATATATGTATATATATATACCTATAGTATAGTTTTTACACTTTCAACATTAATTCTTTGAATTTCTTAGATTTATATTTGTGAAAAGGAAATGAAAATAACTACATAAGAATGCTAAATCCTAATTTCAGTGTCTAAGGTGCTGGGTTTGGGGGTGTTTGTTATATTTTGACTGGTAGTTTTCCATTTGTCTTAAATACCTAAATACTAAGATTATTTTTTAGAGTTAACCTCCCTCTTCCTTAAGGGAGCACTACTGAGACCCCAGTGGCAAAGCTGAAAGAGGCTCTGCACACATTTCCCAGAAACCACTTGGGATTGTCTGTGTCCCTTTTGACAGCAGCCAGAGAGTAGTTTTTGTTTTTTTTTTTCCCCTTCTCCTTGTTAGTTCTTTGGGCATAAATGTAGGATGCCATGTTTAAGTCCATGCAAAGTAAGGGGAGAAGGTGCAGTTCTTCCGCTTGCCTGCCCTTCCTGCTTCTTCCAGAAACGGAGTAGATGCCCTGAGAGAGGGAATGCCAGTGTGAATGCAGAAGGCACTGCCCTATGACCTAGAGAACAGAGGCCAAAGGTCTAGGTTTCCAGGACCAGAGCTGCCCTACCACCAACTAACCCAATGACAAAGGACAATTTGAACAAAGAAAACATGGCATGGAGAATGTAGCATTTTCCTGGATTACCTTTTGCTATTGAGTTTGGGTAGTTCATATCTGTGCATCTCATTGTCTTCGTCTGTACAATGGAAAGTTGGACCAGATGATCTTTCAGTTCTTTCCTGCTGCAGCAGTTTATGAGTCTAACACTCAAGGACCTTAGATTCCAGGGGGGAAAGACAAGAAATGAACAAAATAGTCACAGTATTAAGATGACAAAGCCCGGTGTCTAGTGAAAGATACAAAAATCTTAGGGAGATCAGAAGGGGAAGACCCACTTGTGCCTGAGGAAACAGGAAAGGTTTCTAGGAATAAATGGTGCTAATAAATTAAACCTATTTTTTCACCTAACCAGAGAAGGAGTTTTTGCTCATTATAGAAAATTCAGAACTCACAGAAGATTGGAGACAGAGAAAAACATTTATTCCACATATCCATCCATTTAGCCATCCATCCATTCATCCAGCTAAATATTTGACTACCTATTATGTGCCAAGCCTGATTCTAGGAACTGGGGAAATAGCAGAAAACCAAATATGCAGAGTTCTTGCTCTTGTACAATTCATTTTTCAGGCTAGGGTGCGGGAAATCAAGAAGTAAACAGTTCCATAAATAAATAAATGAGATAATTTGTGCAAGTGACAAGTTCTAAGAAAGTAAAGAAAATTGATGTTATAGTCACATGGTGGTTGGAGGCAGGGGTATTATTTTTGACTGGGGTCATGAAAGGCCTCTTTGATGACACATCCCTCCTGAACTCACCACCCAGAGTTAACCCTTCATATCTGGTGGGTTTCCTTCCTCTGCATGGTTCCTTTCCTAGCGACTTGCTCACCACCCCCATCCTCCCCTTCCCCCCACCTTAGGAAAGACTTCCTTTCACAGCCCCGACTTCATTATTCTTTATAACTAGGGCCTCCCCATGCATTGTCATAACATTTGCCGTGAGAAAACTTGTTTCCCTAATTTTGAAAAAGATCAATAAGAACAAATTAAAATAGAGGATTAGAGGTGTCGTTTTGCCACATTATTTTCCCAAGAACAAAAGATGTAGTGATCTCATCGTGATTTCTCAAGAGGTCTCTAACCATAAAATAAAGGCATTTAGTGCAGCTTAACATGGTAATAACTCACTGCTTCTCTCTCATTACTCCAGGGAACCATGGGGAGGGAGAAAAACCGAGTGAAGGGGTTGGGATGAGTGAGAAGAGCCCGCATCGCCACATTTAAAAGATACTGTAAGTTGTATCAGGCTTAGCAGTCCTTTATAGGGTGAGGCTTTTCCAGGGTTAAGCAGGGGAGGATCAGCAATGTGAGGGAGTGTGTGTCCTTGTCTAGAAAGTGGGGGGTGAGTTGGAGGTGGTGCTGAAGAGGAAGAAACGAGATAATAGTGTGAAAGCATCTGGGTCCAGGGCTAAGTGTTGCCTTTAGGAGTGTGTTAGCACTTTTGGAAAATGAGAAGAGGATGCTGTGCTTCAGATGCCAAGCAGTTGGAAGGGGAGGTTCTGTCAAGTCGGAGGGGCAGAGGACTTCTCTCCAGGGTCCCCAGGGTCATCGAGAGGACTGTTGGGAGCATACTAGTTCCTCCTCAAGGCTTTTGTGGGGCTACATAAAATGTTGTTTACAGAGCCTCCAGCTCAGTGTGGGAGACCTAGGTCTAGTATTGTTGCAGAAAAACGTGTTACAGCTCAGTGTTACAGCTCAGTGTTACAGCTGGGTGCTACAGCTCAGTTGTGAAAGCAACCTGGATCTGGGCGAGAGATGAAGCAGCATTCGGAGAGTTGGAGAACTCAGGTTTATTAGGCCAGCAGGCCCAGAGGAGTTAACACTCCAAGCTCTGGACCCTGTCTGTAGGTTTACACAGGTTTTTATAGGCTGCGAGTTTACATTTTTGCAACATCATATGCAAATAAGATATAACAAAAGTTGACTAATTAGGAACAAGCTTTGTAGAAATGGACCAATCAGAAGGGAGAGAAATAACCAATCAGGAGTGAGCTCCATGCAAATGAAGTACTACAAATGGACCAATCAGAAGTTAAGGTAATGGGCCAATCAGAATGAGCTCAGGGAACCAATAAAATTTTAGGGGTAAGTTGCACTTTCCTAGAAGTAAGCCATTTCAGAGGCAAAAAGTGAGAGAGCCACTGGGCCAGGGAACTGGTTGGTGCCGGCAGGAGGGTAGTGGCCCTGCCTGAGGGTCCTGCTGGTCTGTTTTTATGGAGCTTCCCACATCATTGTGACTAGGAACATGGGCCCCAGAGTCCTCACTGCTGGGTTCAGATCCTAGCCAGGAGCCCCGATGTACCCTCTGTAACATTAGGATTTCAATACCTAACTTCAAGGGTGGCTGTGAGGATGAAATAAGATCATGTACATTCAGTTCTTAGCACAGAACCTAGAATTTAACCATAGCAAGAGCTTGATAAATGTTAACTCAAAGGAATTTTTAGCCTAAAAGCAAACCCTAAAGGTCCTCCAAGGAGAGGAATTCCCCCTCCTTTTGCAAGTAAACAAACTAAGCCTGAGGGTAGAGTCATTAAAATCATGGACTTAGTGGGTGAATCTGCGTTCAATTGTCAGCTCTGCCATTTGCTGGGTGTGTGATGTCGTCACTTTGCTTCTGGACCCTCAGTTTCCTCATCTGTGAAATGGAGACACTGAGACTTCTCACCGTGACAAGTAACTGTGATGTAAGCAAAGTACTTAGTCAAGTGCCCGGTACCAGATTTTGAAACTTTCCATGAAACGGATAAGCATTCACAAATTATAGTTGTTACGGCGATCGATCATTCTCAGTGGAAGCAAGTTAACAACCAGACCAGGCAATTGGTCTGTTTAAACGAAATAATAACAAATAGACAGAAATAAACAGAGATGTTGAAGATGTGAATACAAATAATTCATAAACTCAAGCTTATTAACATGTTGACGAATTTTAATATTAAATCTTAAAATTAAGTAGAACTCTACACCTAAACCAAGACGACACATTTTTTTTGAGCTCACACAAAACAGTCACAAAAATAGAATACACATTAGGCCGGAAAAGAAGCCCAATTAAATTCTAGAGAATCCATATCATGCAGGCCATGTTCCCCAACTGTTTTACAATAAAATGAGAAATTAATAATAAAGGACAGCTTTAAAAATCCCACGAATTTGACAGCTAAATAACATATCAGTAAGTAACACTTGGGCAGTCATAAAGAGTCACGAAGTGAATAGTGATGAATCAGAGCCTTTCTGTTTGTAGAACAGAGCAAAAAACAATACTTAAAGGAAAACCTGGAGCTTTAAATTCATTTACTAGAAAACAAAAGTGAAAACAAACGAGCTGGATCTACAGACAGCAGGAAGCACAGGAAAAGATGTGCACCATCATTAGCCATCAGGGAAGCGCCGATTAAAACCAGGAGACGTCACTACGCACCTATCTGAATGGCTAATAAACACCGTAGTGAAAGCACCAAATGCTGGCGAGGATGTCAGGATTGCTCAGACACCATGTGAGGGAATGTAAAATGGTTCAGTCACTCTGGAAAATAGTTTGTCAGTTTATTTTTAAACTAAAAGTGAATTTACCATCAATTCAGCAATTATTTAGGCATTTATCCCAGAGGATAAGTTTGCACAGAAACTTGGGCATGAATGTCCATAGTGGGTTTATTCATAATAATCCCTGTGATAACCTGATTTATAATAAGACACACATGTTTGGTCTTCATTCCTGCTTCTGGCACTGAGCGCCTAAAACCCTTGGAATTTCCCAAGTGGTAAGACCACTAGAGGTGACTTTTGTTACGTGAATGAGGTGACTGTGTGGTGCACCCAAGGAATGGGGGGTGGTTGCCAAGAGAACCAACCCTGTGGTTAGAGAGTTGGAACTTTCAGTCCCACCCCCTAGCCTCTGGGTAAAGGGGATAGAGATCAGTTGCCAGTGGACAGTGATTTAATCAGTCGTGCCTATAAACGAAGCTGCCATGAAAGTGTTTGGCCAAGTGCCTGTCACACAGAATTAAGCCCATAAAAACCCAAAAGGACAGAGTTCGGACCACTTCCGGTTGGTGAACACTTGGAGGTGCCGGCAGGGTGATATGCCTGGAGGGGTCATGGAAGCTCCCTCCCCTTTCCCAGACCTTGTCTTATGCATCAGTTCCATCTGGCTGCTCCGTAGTTAAGTCCTTTTATAATAAACCAGTAATCTAGTAAGTAAAATGCTTTTTTGGGTTCTGTGAGCTGCTCTGGCAAATTAATCAAACTCGGGGAGGGGGTCACGGGAACCTCTGTTTTACAACCAGTTGGTCAAAAGTACAGGTGACAACCTGGACTTAACAACTGGCAGCTAAAGTCTGTGTGCTTATGGGGGGTGGAGGGTATTCATGTAGGATTGAGCCCTTAACCTGTGGAATCTGATGATATCTCAAGGTAGATAGTGCCAGGATTGAGTTGAATTTAGGACACCCAACTGCTGTCTGGACAATTACTTTGTGCTATGTAGGAATCCCCCACCACAACACATTGGAATTGATACCAGGACCTCTTTAACCACAAATTGGAAGCTACACAGATGTCCTTCAGATGTGAACAGTGGGACACCTGTACCATGAAATAAAAAGAAGCCACCTATTAATAGAGGCAACAGGTTGGATGATTGTCAAGGGAGTTACACTAAGTGAAAAGGAAAATCTCAAATGTTACATGCTATGTGATTTCATTTTTATGCTATTCTTGAAATCATAAAATTACAGACAGAAGACAAATTGGTGGGTTTCAGACGGTGGGGAGGAAAGGGTGATGTGTCTGAAAAAGGCCAGCATGAGGGAGCCTTGTGAGGGGACAGTTCTGTATCTTGATGGTATTGGTATTTACATGAAGCTACACACATGATAAAATTGCATAAATTAAACACAGTTTCTGGTAGTGATGTGTTGGAAGCAAACCATGTCCATCAATGGGGAGTCGATGGATAAGTAATGGAGGATGCACACCATGGACCACTGTGCAAGGCTGAGAATAATGGACTGAGGGCGCATGGCAGCCTAGGCGGACATCAGAGTCAGTGTGCTGAGTGATGAAAAGGTGAAGGAGCTAAAACACATTCTGATTTAAATAATTCTATGCACACAAACAAAACGATTGCATGTGTTCTATAAGAATTCATTCAAGCAAAGGAGCATATATGACACATACAGTAATGTGTGTCTAGGAAGGAAAGGCCATGAGAGTGAAGAGTGTGTAAAAACATAGAAACAAAGAGAACAGTATTTGAGGCTTGTATTAGCTTCTTATTCTGGAAGTCAGAGGTCTAAAATAGGCTTGTAGGGCAGTATCCCTTCTGTAGGCTCTAAGGGGGAATCTATTTATTTGCCTTTTCCAGTTTCTAAAGGTTGCCTGTATTCTCTGGCTTGTGGCTTCTTCCTCCATATTCTAAGTGCTGGCTGGTCACTTTAACCAAAACATAAACTCATACTGATCTGTGATAGTTAGGGTTATCAGTCAGCAAATATTCACTTCCTCAACCTCAACATCCCCACTGTCAGAGGGGCAGCCCCATTGATCTTGGGCTTGCCTGGACACTTGCTTTGGCCAATGTGGTGGACATGTCCAATACTAGCCATGACATGAGGGAGGCCTTATGGGTTCTTGCATGGGTTGGCTTGGCTCTGGTTTATCCACTGTGAAAAGAACATGCCCTGAGTATTTGCTGCCCTTTCAGCCTCGGCACATGGAGCAGACCTGAGCCCAGCCTAGATCAGACAAGCAGATGCACGAGCTAGAGAATAAATGCCTGTTGCTGTAAACCAGTGGCTTTGGGGGCTGTATGTTACACAGCAACATCCCTCTAATATATGAGCTCATAAAATTTTCATTTTAACCTCTCAAGAATGCTAGGAGATACGTATCGTTAGCTTCACTTTAGATATAAAACTGGGGATCAGAATAGGTAAAAAGATTCACTGAAGGTCACTCAGTTCATAAATAAGTTTTGATGGGCAGGAGAGAGAAAGTGTGAAAACAGCAGGCACCTGAGCAGTGGTATTTGCAGGTGGAGGGGAAACGAAAAGTGGGAGGGGCATTGTGACCAATGACCCTTGAGAAAAACTTCACATTGTGCAGAGGCAGCTTTAGAAGTGTAAGTTGACCTTGAAAGTCCAGGGAGAAGGTGAGTGATCTCTTCAGGATTCTAATGGGATGGGTTATCATTTGGTGGCTATGTAAGAGGCTGTGCTAGGCAGTGTCTCAGTGTCATGGCCAGGGACCACCTTCTTTCAGAGGGTCAGCCCGGAACCATGGCGTAGACATGTTGGCCCCCACCGTTGCTGAGCACCAGGGTGCTTCCCAAGGGAGCGAGGCAGGGGACAGGTGGGTCTTCTCACTCCTGTTCTGCTGTGCATGCTCTTTGGCTGGGGTTCTCTTCTTAGCATTTTGCCACAAAGTGACCAGAATAGATGACTTAAAAAAATTTTTTTTTATTGAAGCTTAGTTGATTTATAATGTCAGTTTCAGGTGTACAGCGAAGTGATTCAGTTATGCATACACATACATATATATTTTCTTTTCAGATTCTTTTGCATTCTATATTATTACAAGAAATTGAATATAGTTCCTCATGTTATACAGTAGGTCCTTGTTGTTTATCTATTTTATATATATGGGAACACGTGTCTGTTAATACCCAACCTATAATCTATCCCTCCCTGCTCTTTCCCCTTTGGTAACCAGAGTTTGTCCATGAGTCTCTTTTTGATTTGTAAATCGAATTTGTATCACTTTTTTTAGACTCCACATATGTTATATCATATATTTGTCTTTCTCTGTCTGATGGACTTTGCTTAGTACGATCATCTCTAGGTCCGTCCGTGTTGCTGCAGACGGCATCAGTTCATTCTTTTTTACGGCTGAGTCGTATGGAACAGACAACTTTTGCTCTGTCGCGTCCCCTTTCTCCTTGTGTAGGTAAATCTCCAATGCGACTCGACAGAGGATAAGCCACCTTTAACTGACAGTAGTTTTTGTTTGAAAATTTTCCTTCAATTTAATGATATTCTTGTACATTTCAAAAAAAAAAGCTTTGGGCATCATAAAAAAGCCTGGTAGGCATTTCTGGGGCTGCTGACACAGCAGGGCTCTTCAAGGTCCAGCAGTCCTGAGTCCTGTTTATAGATTAATGTGATTCCTTGGGAGGTCAAGAATGTCCCAGCTTGGGGGGTCCTCACTCGTGAGCAGCCTCCACTTTGGAAGGCCTCAGATCCGAATATAAAAAGCTGAACTGAAAAGGAAGTTCTGGGAGAGACGTTATCAGAGTCCGGTCAGGAGATACTGCTTTTGTTTGCTTGTTTCACATATTCTAGAAATAATTTGATTTCCATTACACATGGCTTCTCACTAGCAACACAGTGATGACAAATTAGCTACACTGTGGACTGTTCCCTAATTCCAGTGCCCACATTATTCACAGCCAGATTGTGTGTCCCAAGGAGAAGTGGTGTTCAGAACGTGTAGCACCTCACCTGGGCCCGGCACTGGGTGGCTTTGGACCATCAGAGATGTTTCAGGTTTTATTCTTTCTCCAGCTCTTCCCTTTTTCCTTTTTTTAATGGGCAAGGGGACTTGCCATGAATTAAGTGTGAACTGAAGTGAAGCCCAGAAGATGCTATGAGCTCGCCTCCCCCCAGCCACCTCCCCAAACTCTTTCTTTCTCTGGAAACTGAAACCGTGTAATTTAGAAATTGCTTCTCTTTCCAACCCAGTTTCCTCTGCCACAGAAGTAATTTTTAAACATTCTCCAGCTTTTATTTCCAGGCTGCAATCTTGTGCCTATGTCCATTTAATTCTTCCTGGCGTTTGAACACCTGAGCTGTTGATGTGGTGGGAGGTGTGGCTGGCCACCCTGCCCCTCGCTCAGCCGCTCCAGGTAGCTGCATCTGGATGGGGCAGAGAGGAAGGAGCCAGGTCTGAGCCAGAGCCAGGAAGTAGAGTGCGGCCAGCTGGAACATGATAATTGATGGGCAGAGGGTACCAAGGCAGAAAGGAACACGGGAGAGGAAGGGCGGGAACACAGAATGAACGTGAAGTCCAGGCAGTGAAGTCCTACATCTAGAGCAGTCAAGGTCTAGTACAGAGATGCACCACTTATTTGAACAGCCAGGATTGCCTAATATGAATTGTCAACTGTCGTGGTCCTCAAACTGGACTGAGGCAGCCCAGGACACCACAGTGAAGTCACAAAGGTACCACATGAGGGCATTTAGAATTTCAGTGTTTGTGGGGCAGGGGTATATATAGCTCACTGGTAGAGTGCGTGCTTAGCATGCACAAGGTCCTGGGTTCAATCCCCAGTACCCCCATTTATAAAAAAAAAAAAAAGAATTTGTGTTAAATTATCACAGAAAACAGTGTCATCTGTCAGACACTGTACAGACTAGTAAGGTGAAGTGATCCACAGTTTCTGCATTAGATTGGGCTACATTCCTTTCAATGACATGATATCTTTGCAAAGCTTGGCTTCCCGTTGTTAGTGAGGTGAGAAGCAAGTACTGCAGGCAAGTCAACATGGGGCAGGCAGCAAGAGCAGATGTCTAGTCCGAAGCTGTCGTCTGAGAAGTCGTGCAGGGCTCCACAGAGGCACGCATCCCATGAGGAAGTGATTGTGGTTATTTAAGAATGGAATTAAAATATTTTTGCTTTTGATTAGTGTGTATTTTCTCAAACCACCCTGAAGTTGCCAGTACATAAACACTTATCAACTTGTTTAGACTAACTGATAAATGAAACTATTAGGTATTTCTTTGTCTGGGAACTCTTGTGAAAAAAATCACCAGGACACCAAGGTCACCATGAGAGTTTGGAAACCTCTGCTTAACTGCATGAAGGGAATTGGCTAGGAAACTGAAGAGGTAAAAAGAGAACATGAAAGTGTTACACCAAAATATCGCAGCCATGAGAACAGGTCCCGCCAGGGCTGGGTAGAACGAGGGAACAGACTGGAATCAGCATCGTTTAACATGTTGGAAGAAGGCGGGCTTTTTGGCTGGTGCTGGTGTTTCTGAGGTTCTGCAGTGAGGCAGGCTCTTTAAGGTTGGAGAAACTGCAGACTAGATCCAGCTACAGTAATGGAATGGACTTCCCCAGGGTGAAGAAGTGATGCCGCCAGGAACGGTAAGCAGTCTCTTCGCCCTCCTCCAGCCTCCCTGGCGCCCTCTATCACCCCCTAGTGGCAGAGACTAGCATGGCGCCAAGTGATGGGGCAGTGATGTGATTAATGGAATACCAGCCCGGGTATCACAAAACAGGGTATGGAAGGGGAATGGAGCCATGAGACAGCGGCTTAATAACTAGCCCAGGGCCCTTGGGTTGCAGCTGCCATGCTCACCCTGGGCCTGAGTCTGTGGCCCCCAGCTGGTAGATTGCTTCTTGAACTTGGGCTGTATCTGACTTGGTTCCCCATCTGCACCCCAAACTGTTTAACTGTAGAGCCTACAGGACAGGGCTGTGGGACTCGCCCTGGCTTTTCCCTATGTTACATTCCGACCAAACTCACTCATCCATTCCGTGGGGGAACATGGAGCAGGACCCCTACCCGGACTGTGGGGAAGATGAGCATTTGAGAGAAGGCTTTCTCAGAACCACTGAGGTCCAAGGAATGAAAGGAAGAAAGGAAGGAGGGGCGAGGGCTTTCAATCAGCCTGTCAGTGCCGCAGAGTCATCTCCCTGAATGCCACACCTACGGGCCCCGAGGGCCATTTTTGTCCAGCTTACCCCCCTGTCTCTTCCCTTCAAAACACTTCCTACAACCTGCGGTTTCGTCAGCTTCCATGTTGGACTGTCATTATGGTTGTTAAGCTCTGTCTCTCCCACCAGATTTTAAGCTTAAGGGTAGCAGGGACCTTGTCTGTTTTTGTTAACACTTTTTCCCCAGCACCTACCCTGCCACCCCATAGGTGCTCAGTAAGTATTCAAATGTTCTGGAAAAGAGTATGAACTTTAGTGTAAAGAGAGAGGGGAGATCAAGGAGCTGATAGCAGGACCTGAAATCAAAGAAGTGAAATTTCAGGCCCCAGCTTCCCTGAACACCCTAATCTCCCTTCCCTGCTTGACGTTCCTCTGGAGCACTTGCTGCCATCTGACAGTCTACATAATTTCCTGAGTATCTTATGTATTATTTAATGTCCTGCTCCCCATGGAAACATAAGCGTCTTAAGGGCAGAGAGGATTATTTTTCTGTTTGGTTCAGTCCTACGTCTAGTATAGCTCCTGGCACATGGTAGGAACTCAGAAATATTTACTGAAAGAATGAATTTGTCCAGTGCTTTGCTTTTGGCAAAGAATGCTTACATCACACTGTTACAAGTGCCTTAGTGGCTGTTCTCACTTACTTCTTAGGGAGGGTAGGAGAGCCCATTATAACGTGTAACACTCAGACTGGCCTCACACATCACTGTGCCGGGGTGTGGATGTGCGGTGGACGGTACGGGACTGCTGCTCCCGTGGCATGTCTACTCATACATCAGAATCTTGACAGCTGTTTGCTCCTTTATTTGTGTATCTTGGACTTTAAATGTGCTGCCTCCTTTGCCTGGGGCTTAACTTTCCCACTCCCTACCCTCCATCCCCCGTTCTCCCACGCCTTGTACCGGCCACCTGGTTAATTCCTATCCATCCTATGCCCAAGGCCCCCTCCTTCAGGACAGCCTTCCTAGCCTCTGGACTCCACGTTACACGGTTGGTGGTTTACTCTCAAATAAATAACAAAGAAGTGTTATGGATGAGTTACGGGTTAAACTATAACCCAGAGCTGCAGCCCCCCTGTAAAGACCATACTGGTCTAGGAAGGTCCCCTGGTGTTCCAGTGAAAAAGCCCCTGCTCCAGAGACAACACTGCCTTGCTCAGGTGCTTCTGATAGCCCACCACGATCAACAGCCTTCATTTTGCTAATCAGCATGCTGAATGTCAGAAATTGATTGTTGTGGTTGAAATCAGGGACCTGTTGACTAGCATAAGTATTGTAAATGGACTCTAATTGGTGAAATTGAAAGTATTCGGAATACGTGAGTTGGCCGAAATCTTGTTAAAGCACTTTCCAAATGTTCATAACGCAGGAGGACCCAGTAAGACCTCAAGCTTTTAGCCTCAGCGATGGAGTCCCAGCCTTGATTCCTAAACAGTCCTGTGTCACCCACTGGATGAGAAGGATTCCTGGTTGCCTGATGTGGTGATAATGATACTTGATTTTGCCCCTAGAACAGGTGTAGGCAAAGTACAGCCCATGCATGGACTGGCTGGCTGTTTCTGTACACAAACTGTTATTGAAACACAGCCCTGCCCATTTGTCCACATATCGTCTGTGCCTTTGCACTACAACAGCAGAGATAAGTTGCAACAGAGACTGACCAGCAGAGTTTAAAATATTTACTATCTAGCCCTCTCCCCCTCAAAAAGAAAGTTTGTCAACCCCTACCTGAGAATACTGTCATACCTGGGTTAAATGAACCTCTGTGCAAGGTAGTAACGAGATCCCCTAAAAGGGCAAGCACAGGTTGCTTGGGCTTCTTTGAGCATTATGGAATAGAGTGTACGACCTGTTTTGTGCCTGCTTGCTCATAAACTTTTATGTATTAAATGCTCATCTGTGTAGTAGAATTTGGCCTGAGACTCGCTTTTATTATAACCTAATTAGTACAATTATGGGAGAATCATTAACCTTCACTCACCTCAGATTTCTTTGGTGGCTTCAGGTTTCTATGAAAAAGAATGTAGGGGTTGTGCACGAGTCATGATTAAATTGGCTCGGATGAGTTTCCAGCACAAGGCTGTGTCCTTCTGACATGTGCTGCCTGGAAGCCCAGCACTTCAACTGCAGAAGATTCATCAGGCTTTATTATTCCACCCTTCACAATTGTTTTATCTGCATCCTCCTCCAGAGCGTGAATCTTTCTATTTTTTTTTTTTGGTAATTGAAGTGTAGTCAGTTACAATGTGTCTGTTTCTGGTGTACAGTGGAATATTTCAGTCATACCTATGCATACATATATTACTTTTCATATTCTTTTTCATGATAGGTTACTACAAGATATTGAATATAGTTCCCTGTGCTATAGAGTAGAAACTTTTTATTTTACATATAATGGTTAGTATCTGCTCCCAATTTATCTCTTACCATGCCCTTTTCCCCGAATAACCATAAGTTTGTTTTCTATGACTCTGTTTCTGTTTTGTAAGTAAGTTCATTTGTGTGTATGTGTGTGTGGGTGTGTATTTGTTTTAGATTCCACAAATAAGTGATATCATGTGGTATTTTTCTTTTTCTTTCTGGCTTACTTCACTTAGAATGACGATCTCTAGGTCCATCCATGTTGCTGCAAATGGCATTATTTTATTTTTTATGGCTGAGTAGTATTCCATTGTATAAATATACCCCAGAGCAGAAATCTCTTGAAGGCTAGAAAGTGTCTGTCTCATTCCTTTGCATCCCTAATGCCTGTCCTATCTCAGAGGTCCAAGACATGTTTGTAGAAAGGAATAAATAGATAGAGCGATCTTTGGACATGTGTTCATGGAAGCTTGCTAACTCCAATCTGTAGTTGATTAAAAAGCATGAACCCAGCAGTCAGCTGGACTGAGACCCCGGCCAGGGATCCATGGCAACCTGCAGGGCTCCTATTTTATCTCAGTGGCTCCCCTACCTCACCTGCCTTCTGGAGGTGGGAGCTGTATGTGAGGGAATCCAACTGTGTCAAGTACCATCCAGGAGCTTGGTGGTCACTGTCTCCTTAATTCTCCTCACATCCCTAAAAAGCAGGGCATACCATCCCCGTTTTACACATGAGAAAAATGAGGCATAGACACAGATGGGATAAGTGACTTGCTTTAGGTCCAGATGATGACAGAGCCAACATTCTTTTTATCACATTATGATGCCTCCCTACTCAAGGTAATTTTTTTCTGTAATGGGTGAGCCAAGGAACATGTGAATGAATTACCTTATCCATGACATCACTAGAAAAGGGTGATGACTGAGTCACCTCTCACAAGGGGACTTGTTGTAGCTTCAGGTGATTCTAGTGGTCAGACTCAGGGACCCTGGATGGTGAGAAGCCTCTGGATTCCTGTCCTTGCCTACCTTCTTAAGGATGTCTGTGATAATATTCAACAAATTTCTGTCCATCTGCAATAAATTAGAGGAGGTGGCAATAGTAAGCAAGAGAGTGGGTTTGGACGATGCTGGAAAGAAGATGGATTTTAATTTTGTTCCTTTTACCTTTTTTCCCCTTCATGTATCATTTCTACGCAGAAATTGCAAATTAATGGTCACATCGAAATATCTGTCACTGTATTACTGCTCGTGCAGTATCAAATTATGTTGGCAATAATGTTTCCAGCTGCCTAAGACTCCATTGCAGTTTAATTTGAAAGGATCTCAAATTGCATCTCCAAATGGATAAAAAATTAATTTTACATACAAGCTATCCACCTCCACATTTTCAGCCCCGTGCCCCAAATTATCTCAATTTAGGTTCAACTTTGAACAGTACATGCATTACAACCAACTTCACGTGCAAAGGTGAATACACAGAAAATTAATGAATTGGAAGTCTCCTTCGCTGCTCCTTTTTTTAAAAAAATAAGATATTCTGCCTTGATCATTTAAGGTCATTAGGAGATTCTACAGCGATTGCCTTTGACATCAGAGATTGAGGCTGGGTCCACATAAAACAAAACAGGCTAGAATTCTAATTTAACCACATGATTACCTTAACAGTGGGAGTGTGGAGTGAGCCCTGATTCACCCCTTCACTTACTGCATTTCCCGCAGTATGTTAGGGCCTTGATTCTGGTCCAGTCATCCCCTACTTTCTATATTTACTCATTATTTATTTATTAATCAGATATATGTTCTAATTATTTAAAAAATGAAGAGATTTAGGGGTTCACAGGTTAACAGAGGAGGTGAGCATGAACCAGACATACAGACAGTTAATCTGCAACTCCGTGAGGACTATGGAAGACGTGTTTTAAAAAACAGATGA
This sequence comes from Vicugna pacos, assembly GCF_048564905.1. NCBI lineage: Eukaryota > Metazoa > Chordata > Mammalia > Artiodactyla > Camelidae > Vicugna > Vicugna pacos. The sequence goes on along the minus strand of NC_133005.1, from coordinate 31,702,207 downwards.
TGGAGGCATTCATTCTGCCTGGGCAAGAAAGACTTCTGGAGAAAGTTACAAAGAAAGGGTAGCATTGGAGCTGGGCCTTGGGTATACTGAATAGGGATTTGCCAGATGGCAACCCAAGCAGAGGGGTGCTTGGAGATGTAAAATGATTCAGGATATGATTCGCTTTAGGAATGTTGGGTTTAAAGAGTGAGCAGTGGAAAATGAGGAAGGGAATTTGGAGGTGGGAGGGTACAAATTGCAGGTTGGACTCAGGTATTAGGTTGAAAATGATGCTTCAGGAGGACATGGCACTTGAGTAAGATCAAACATGGAGAGAGAAGCGATCAGGTGAGGAGGACCTATCTGCCTTCCAGAGGCAGCTACAGAATGAAGATGCTTCTGAAGATGAGTTAGTCAAACACACACACACACACATACACACACACACACACACACACACCCCTGTCTCTTGTCCCTAACACACATAAGAACACAACTGGGGCTGGGGCAAGACACACACACAGGCCTGTGGCCTCTTTTCTTCTCCTTCTACCTGACTCCATCCCTCCCTACAAATGTCTGTTCCTCCAAGCAGCCCTCCTTTGGTCACCCCGTGGACCTTGGGGACATGCATGGAATGTGGTCTGATCTTGGAAGGGCAAAGCAAGGGAGGTGAGTTTGGGGCCACTGGGACAGGGATTTCTGGGGTGTCCGTTGTCTGGAGCCTGGCCCTGCATGGGGAGCACTGGGACCAGGTGAACACACTGGCCTGCGGACCCTTGCTCCGAGAGAAAGGGTCCAGTCTGCAGAGGGCCAGAGTGTGCTCCCCAGAGCACAAGACTCAGGACAGGGCCCCCATTGCCAAGTCTAAGGGCATGGAGACAGTGCACCCAGAGGCCAAGCCATTTTGATTTTCCGCTGGAGGAAGACTTGCCAACTTCCCAGACAAGCCACACTCTTTTCCCACTGTTTGCCATCTCGGTGGCCTGTAAGCTGTTACTCAAAAAGGTCGTGTGGACGGAACCCTTACCTGGAGGCAGAAACCATAGGCTCTAGGCTTGAACATATTTACATGGGGGATGTAAATTCAACAAGCCATTCTCCACTGCACCCACAAGGCTTTCTCAGCAATTTCCAGCTCGTTTGTACCATCCAGAATGTAAACCTGAGATTCTCTCTGCTGTAGGTAACTGCTGCAGCAGAAGCTGGGTTTAGCCTCTGAGGGTGGGGGCCACGCGGGGGTCAGACTGGAAGTGTAAGTGCTTCCATCATGCTTTTGAAAACTAATTCCATCATGTAGGATTTCAAGACATTCTCTCGCTTGAGTGGAAAAATAAAGAAGTTCATCTTAAAGACTTGGTGACGTGCTGGAAGGGACGGAACAGGGGACTGTGGAGTCAGGGGGTCCAAGCTCAGTTCTCAAGAACAGGTCACCATCTGTTCACGTCAGTTTAAGCAACATAAACTGGCCCCTTGACAGACCCAGTGCCATGTGCTGAGATTGCTGGACAGAGCATGGTCCCTTTCAGCCCGAGAGGAGTGGTGGATAAATGAGCCAGCAGTTCTTAGAGAGCATGACAGGTGCTAACTGGGCTGGCGGGACAGCTGTGCCAAGTGCCGTGGGAGTCCAGAGCTGGGGGCTTGGCTGTGTGGCCCTGAGCAAGTCCTGTCCCTTCATTGGCCTCAATTCCCTAGGCTAGACTGTCATTTTTAGCATGCAACTGCCCAGCCCATAGTTGCTGCTTAATAAGTAGCCACTGTCTTTTCCTCTCTTGAATGGGAGTTCTTGACTTTACAGAACACTTGCCCCCTCACATATCTAACCTGCAGGGCTACCAGAGGTGTTCTTGTCTTTTGCACAAGAACTGAGATTTTTTTGAATCTCTAAATTCCACAGCCTGAGAAACCCCCAGATCATCTCTCAAGATGTCAGTAACACACGTGGACATATTTTCCAAGTCCCCTTTGCCTCTGGTCCTTTTGTTCCCGTGTGGCATCTTATTTGGCCCAAGTGAGGCATTTGGCTCTCCGAATGCACAGGAAATTTAATCACAGTCCATTGTTTTGTGGTATTTTTAGGACTTTGTTCAAGACTAGGAGTCACATGAGAACAGTTCCATTGGGTTCCACCAAACATCCCACCATCTTTTTCCCCCTCCTCTCCTACTCTGTCCAGCAGCCAGTGAATTCACTTTTCTCTTCCTCTAAAGTCTGAGCACAGCTGATCCCAAGGAGCTGGGAATGCTGCTTCTACTCCAAACAAGCTTCTTAAGGCACTTCTCCAAGAAGGGCCATTCCCTCTAAGAGGAATGGCCCCTGTTAGGCAGAGGCAGTTTTCTCTCTCTATAGTTCCTGTAAAACTCATTAGCAGCCCTCTGAGGTTAGTACAATAATTTCCACTTTCTAGACGAGGAAATGGAGGCTCAGAGATGAAGTGTCCTTGCCCAAGGTCACACAGCTGGTGAGTGCTGAGTCCGGCTTCAAGTCATGCTCTGCCGGGCCCCACTATTCCCTGTGGCCTGTCTGATGACAGTCAGTCACACCTGCTTCAGAGGGAGCAAGTGACTTCTCCTGTGCCCCAAACTTCCCGCTCTGGGAGGGAGTCTCTTTGCTCTGTGGCAGGTTTGCAACATCCTTTGCCTTCTTTGAAAGGTACCTTTGTCTGCTCCTTCCTTGAAGAGCAGCAGAAAGGTGTTTATGTGCACATCTTCACAGGTCCACCATGGGGGGGAATACTGTAGTGGCTGGAGACCAGGGGTGGGAAGACAGGCCAGTGGTCAGCTTAGCACCTAAAGTGATGAGGTCCTCATGTCACCCTCTCCAGCCGACCCCAGGGTCCTGAGGATCAAGCCATTTCTGCCTTACAGTTTTCAGCTTTCTCACAACATTCTCCCCAGGTCTCCCCCGATTCCTGATGGCTGTGACATGCCTCACGGTTATGTCCTTTCCTTGGTCTTAGTCCCTCATGGTATCACCGTGCAGAGAAAACACAGAGGCACTGGTCCTGCAGACTCCAGATCTTAGCTGTACCAATCATTTAATCTCACAGAACTTTGGTTTCCTCTAGGACGAGGCTAGTGATGCTTTCCTCACTGTTTATGGTGAGATTTTACAAAAAGCGCATGTGTTCCACTGATGCATGTGACCTTCCCCGGGGCTGGGGTTGGGCTGGAGGGATGAGCAGAGGGCACCCTTGCTCCCAAAGAGCTTACATTCTAGTGTGCGTGGCCAAGTTTTTTTTTTTTTTTTAATGTCACACGGAACTTGCCTCTTGCTAGTCTTGCTACTCTATACGAGTTCCTGAACCTCTCTGGCCTCAGTTTATTCATCTGTAGAGTGGGGTTGGCAGTCAGTCCTCCCTTACAGGGTCACAAGATGGTACAGGTGATAGAACCCAATACTGTAGCTGTCGGCCATCAGGTCATTTTGTTTTTATTGTTTCGTTGGTGCTTTAAGGGCTGATTGGAGATTCCCAAATGTATATTTAACATGGACTGTGTAGTACATCTTAAGATGTTTGACAAAATAGGGTCATAGTCTTGGAATTAAATGGATCTCAGATGTTCCCGTTTCTATTCTCACTCTCTAATAAGATGAGGCAAGAAAGCATGAAAGCGATCTTACGGGATGGAGCTCAGCATCAGTTTTGAAGGCACATCAGAAGAGGAGGATGGATGAGGTCCTGGGCCGGGTGGACAGTCTCCCTCCCAGGAGAGTTCTGGCATTTGGACAAGCGGAAAGGCTCCTGCTGGGCAAAGCTGGTGGGGATGCTCGGGACTTCGCAGGCAGGCAGCGTCTTGCGGCCCCTTTGCCTGAGCCCTCGTCCTCATGCCGTCGTCAGCTGTTAAGCCAGCAGCAGCTGCAGAGCCACGCCAGGTCCTCACTCCCCGGCTACGAGGACAGCACTTCTCACTTCACGCCACGTGGGCTCCTCACAGTGGACCCACAGCGGCTCTCCTTCAATGTCATCCATTTGCGTTTGGGACAATGGCTCTCCTTTACACCAGGGACCTGTGAACACGAGTAAATTGGGCTGGACGAGTGACCGTGAACTCGTTAGTTGAGCGGGACGAGCGGGAGCCTGCTCTCCCTGACATCACGTGAGAGGTCTGGGCTGGCTCGCTAGGCTCCCTGGCATTTATTTCTAGGCATCCTTCTCCAAAGAGGACCACTTCCAAGTGAGTTCCTCGGTAAGGCTCTGACATGAGCCGCAGGGCGTTTCCCCCACGAGGACAGATCAGGGGACTCAGCTGATCAAGACTGTCCTCCCTTTTTATTGCTGTATTTGGCACAGAAGCAGCCTTACCCCGGAATGTTCTGAGGGGACCAGAAAAGTGATAGATAGACTCCATCATTTTGCATAAGGATGCTACCCCAGTGCTGCCACTTACAAGGCGTTCAGGGTAGATACAGCACATGAAGGCTTATTATTATTTTTACTACTCTTCCTATTACTGCAAAAGAAAAACTGTGAAATAGTGAGTGCTTAAATGCCGTACAATTCTAACTGCTTTACAGACATCTCATTAAACGCTTCCCAACCCCCACTATGGAGTTAGCTACTACCATTATCTCCATTTTACAAATGAAATATAAAATGGACCCAAAGAGGTAATATAACTCGGTAAAGTCCCATAGGTAGCGTGGGGGGGGGGGTACACTGCTTTAATCTCTAGCCTGTGCTTCACTGCTCCCAGCTAAGAGAATCTTTTGTTTGTTTGTTTGTTTGTTTTGTTTTCATTATGGTTCTCAGTGTGCTTTGTTCTCCTGCTGTCTAGCTAAGCAGGACACAGGACAGAAATGGGCAGCACTGAGGAATGATCAGATTTTTTTCTCCCCAATATTCCTGGCCCCCCGCCATAAGCCCTGTCCAGCCCCTATCAGGAATGGTTCGTGTATCCTCCTCTCCCTCAACGAACAAACAAACTTCAAACACAAGGCATTAGAGGGCCGGGTTTCTTCACAGGGCTTAGGAGCCGGTGCGAGCTCCAGCTGAGAGAATTTTGACAGAAGAACTTGTGGGGAATGCCAGTCATAAAAGAAGTTATGTTTTCTATCGTAAGAAATGCCAAACCTTTATAGAATGAGCTTTACATATGGGGATTAAAAAAATAAAGTTTTGTTTGTTATAATCTGTTTTGTACAAAAGCATCTATTTAATGTGTGTGAAATATAAATAGAATATTCATAATAAAGTAAACATAACCGATGTTATGGGTGAAGGTCTGGGACCAAGATCAGCAGGAAGGGGCGGCGTGGGGACAGCAGGGGGATGAGAAGGCCTGGTCAGATCTGCCTAAGAGTGATGTCTTGGAGGGGCCTGTTGGGAAAAAAGTGGAGAGGAGAGAAGGAAGGATTGAGGGCTGTCTTGGGAGGTGAAGAAAGGGTGAGTTGTGTTGTCACTGAAAGGGAGGAAAATTCCAAGTCACTATCGACGGGTCCCAGTGACCATGTGGACCTGGACACAGATGGAGGCTGTGTGTTGAGGGTGCGGCTTGGTCTGATTAACAGTGCTGTTAACTGCTGAGAGGGGACTGATTTCTCCAGGGGAGAGGATGTGGCCAGATTAATGTAAAGAGGCAGATCCAGAACTCCAGCCACCTCCTAAATTAGTATTTCCCCAAAGTGTTGTGTGGGTTGTTGGTGGTGCCCAAGATGATTTTTGGTGGCACCCTGAAGAACCTTGAAAAATTGATAATTTGGCATTTTTTTAATGGTTAACATTTATTTATAGCAAGTAATGCAGGGTTCCCCTTTATATAGTTATGCTTGGTTTTAGATGCCTGTGTTTAAATAAGAAGGAGTCTGATTTACAGAACAATGTCGAGTTATACTGTGCATGGTGACATCGAGAGGGCAGCGGCTGCATGACTGAGATACAGGTGAAGAGTTCTCGTCCCCTGTTGAGTAGAACACCCCGCCCACCTTCCTGACAGTCTCCTCAGAGCCCCGTGTCTTGCGTGTGTGTCTTGCAGACCCGGTGCACGGCCCGCAGAATGTGGAGATCGTGGACATCCGAGCCCGGCAGCTGACCCTGCAGTGGGAGCCCTTTGGCTACGCAGTGACCCGCTGTCACAGCTACAACCTCACAGTGCAGTACCAGTACGTGTTCAACCAGCAGCAGTACGAGGCCGAGGAGGTCATTCAGACCTCCTCCCACTACACCCTGCGGGGCCTGAGGCCCTTCATGACCATCCGGCTGCGGCTGCTGCTGTCCAACCCCGAGGGCCGGATGGAGAGCGAGGAGCTGGTGGTGCAGACGGAGGAGGATGGTGAGTGAGGTGGGGAAGCTGCTCCCTTGGGAATGGGGAATGTCGGACCTGCTCAGGGGGCCACGCCTGTCGGTTATGAGGTTTTATTTTTCCTGCATCTTCCATATCCTCCTCGGTACACCTGCATCTTTTCTAAGATCTTCCATAAAGCACCACTCAGACTGTGCAGTGCACAACTCCAGGGAGCGCTGTGCCCTTGAACAGTGGCAACTCTGCCACAGACACAGGCTCAAGTTTGACTCTTGTATACCCACATCCCTCTCCTCACTTAATACACATGCTATGCCCAATGTTTAACCACATCAATGCCTCCCAAAAGAGAAGATATGTATCGATCATATTGTTTAAGTGTGTTGAGTTTGGGAGTTAGACAGCTCTGGATTCTGTAAGAATTAGAATCAGAAAACACACACAAAGAGCTTAGCACATGCACTGAATTCACCCAGACCTGAATATTCACCGTAATATCCTACCGGCATCTCAAAAAAATACCCTAAAATGAACTCATCTCCTCTTCTATTCTGCTGTCTCTCCCTGTGTTCCTCATCTCAGTGAACTGCACCTGCTAAGTCAAGATAAAGATCTGAAGTCAGACTGGGTGCCTTCATTTCTCCTACCCCTATCCCCCCCCTCCACTCCCACAAGATTCTGATGAGTTTGCTTCCAAAGTGCCTCTTAAATCAAGACTCCGGGAATGGAGAACCATGTGCACTTCCTAGAACATTTCACGTTTTCCACCCTTATGTCCTTGCCCAGGCCCTTCTGTTTCTCCTTGGACGACCTCTCCCTCTACATCTGTGGGACAGACTCTTAGTAACCTTTCAAGTCTTTGCTCAAATGCTGCTTCCTCCAGGAAGCTTTCCCTGAGTGTCCTAAGCCAATTTGGGTGTTCCTTCTCAGGTTCCCTCAGCAGTTGTCCTATTTATGGGAGGACAAAACTTGCTGGATCTGGGACTTATCTAAGAAACACTTCTCTATGGCCGTGTTTCGGTTTTTCCTCCATGCAGACTGCTTCTGGCTTTGTGGTGTCTTTAGTTAGTTCCCTGGAATCAGACTCTGAGGTGTGGGTTGATGCACAAATGATTGATGAAGAAGTTTTCCCTGGGGGACTGGGAAGGGAGTAGGGAATCAGGACTGGGAAGAGGAGGAAGCCCAGGGACAACTTGAGGCCAAATCCTGCAAAGGAGGGCTGTGATCCGGGCCTGCAGGAGGACTCCGTAGGGCAGCTTATGTATCAGTCTCGTTCCGAATCTGGGAAGGGAGCACCCAGCCAATGGTTAGGCCTGAAATGGGAAGGGAGGGTTGGGAAGTACATCCTCAGGAGCTTTTTGCTCTCTGCACATGCAGACAAAAAGTCGAAGGGCACAAAATGGTATAAAAGTGATCAGAAGGGGCCTGGGTAGAGCTCTGTCCTTGTCAGCACGTGAGGCAAATCCTCACACTTGACTCAGAGCCAAGCCCCTTCTGTGGCAGTCCTGCCTAGTGCTCTTGTTTCACATAAGCAAGTCCTTGGATGGGGTCCAGACCAACATCCTCAGCTGCAAAGTCCTGTAAGGAGATAGAAGATGGAGTTCCAGCCTCTTCTCACCTTGTCCCCTAATTCTCATTCCCGCCCTGTCCCACCTTAGAACTGGAAGTTTGACAGAGTCTGGCTTCATGCAAGGCCCTTCCCGATCCCCTTTAAATTCAGCCTCGCGGCCACTCTCTTTGCTGCCCCTGCAGGCCGTGCTTCTAGGGAGCAGCAGCCGCAGTGGGGACTCAGCCTCTGGCATCCTGTCCCGCATCTTCCTGTCTGGCTGTGGAGCTCAGTCTTCTGTGGGTACAGCTCTCCCCCAGATCACCTTCTCCAGAAGAGCTGAGGGCTCTGCTTGTTATAAACCCGTTCCTATCTGGCCTCCAATGCAGATCAAGCAGCTCACGTTGGCGTCCTTCTGCAGCCCAGGAGATGCAGCCCTGGATTTGACTTCTGATGAAGGTGCCAGAGCTCTCCCTAGGTCTGGCTCCTTTGTTTCAGAAATGTGCGGCCCCATCCTCCAGCAGGTTAAAATAATGCACTGTCTGAGAAGGCAGCCTCTGGGGCCAGATACGCCTGGGGCAAGTTGCTTAACCTCTCAGTGCCTCCGTTCCTCCTCTGTAAAGTGGAGATGATAATAGTACCTACGTTACAGGTTGTTACGCTCATTTAAAAAATGTGGCAGATAGAAACATCGGAATAACACCCCTCAGGTGGTACATTTCATTAAATGTAGCTACTACATGTGCACTGAATCCAGAAAAAAAAATTCTTAACAAAGGGTCCTCTAGCACAATTAACCCAGAAGCCACCCACCCATCTCTTGAGGGCTATAGACATCCGCTCCAACTGGTGGTGGAAAATATGACATAGACTTTCAGGGAGTGGTGGCATGGTCATTGCCTCCTCTGAGAAGTAGGGTTGGGGCAGAAAGAGTGGTTTAGTGACGAATGTTCATGGGGAACCTGGTTCTTAGACAAGGAGGAGCCGTTGTTGAGAACCAGCGTGAAAATTCAGGACGCAGAAGATGAGCAAGAGGGTTTGGCCCGGGGACAGCTCAGGGCATTTTTTTGTCAAGATTTTCTGCCCTCCTTGGGCTTCTTTTTGTGAATTACTTACATCTGCAACAGCAAATCCCAAGTCCCATTTTTAAGGCATGTCTCAACGTCTCGCTTTCTCCTTCTCGTCACCAGGAAAAAAAAAAATCACAATGCCTCTATCAAAACAAATTGAGAGCAGAAATGCTTTGAAATCAAATTTTACTGAAACACCATTAATAAAACATCAATTTCTGCTCTACTGAGATGTGCGGACATTATCATATTGAAAACAACAACCTGCAAGACACCAGGCCTCGGTCTTGTAGCTGTCCTGAGGCCCCGCCTCTGGAACCACCGGGCTGCAGGAAGGTCTCGGAGGAGCACAGCCCCCTCTGCATGGCAGGGTTAGGTTCCATTTCTCCTGCAGAGGGGAGGGCACCATCTCTGTTTGCTGGGAACTCATTTACCTCAAGGTCAAGCTGGGGATGGAGCTCAGCTCTGGTCCATTAACTGAAACCCCCTTCGGGAAACCAAGGAGCAACCTTGCAGATTGAGCTGACTGGACTCATGCTGCTTTCGTCTGTGCTACAAAATTGTCTTCTGGGGACTGTGCAGAATTTGTATTTTCATGGCCCCCATGCCTTTGAGGGCCTATGAAGTAATCCAACACTGGTGAGAGAAGCTCATGGCCACTGAGGCCCTGTTGCTTCATCTGGGAGGCAGTTGTGAATAAGAGACTAAATGGGGTCTTGATTTTTTTTTTCCCCTTTTCTTCACAAATGTCTCATTCGACAACACGACTCACTCACTGGGTGGTTACTTCTCTGCCTTCAACCAGACCACATCCTGGATTGTGAAATGGAATCCATGAGGTCTTGAGAGACGAAGACAAAGCTGATGAAAGTCTCGTTTTGGCTACCACTGAGTACCCTCTGTGCCAGGCACTGATAGGCAGGCGTGTTATATACAAGGACTCGTACCCAAGACTTGACTTTGCACTGTTTCAAAACCATAGAGAAATTGAAAGAATTGTACAAAGACGACCTATAAACCCTTCACCTAGATTCAGCATTTATGAACACCTTGCTATCTAGTTTATATATATATATATATATATATATATATATATACACACACACACACATACATATATATATGCATACATACATACACACTACATGTGTATGACGTATTTGATATGGAAAAATCATGTATAAACATAATATTTTTAACCATTTGAAAGTGAGAGGCAGAAATGATGACACCTGACCCCTAAATTCTTTAGCGCACATGACATGACCTCAGAATAAGGACATTCTTCTCCATAACCACAACACCATAGGACAGCTAAGGTATTTAGCATTAATTTTAAAATTATCAAAGAGACAGTCCACATGCACATCTCCAGTAATGTTAAACCTGACTTTGTGTGGCCAACCAGAATACCAGGTATGTTTGGCAAAAATGGTATGTGGGTTGGTGATGTGTATTTCTCACTGTATCATGTCAAGAGGTGCATAATGTCAGGGAGCCCCTCTACTGGTGATGCTGCATTTGGCCCCTTAGATAAAATGGGGACCACCCAGTCCCTCCACTGTAAATGCAGCCCCTTTTCTCTTTGTAAGTTACCTAACCTGTGCAGTGATACTTTGAGGTCCTTGAGTATCCTGTTCCCCAAGAACTTTTGACCTAATGGTTTTCATGCTTCTTGATAATCCTCACCTGAGTCAGTTATTACACTGATATTTACAAAAGGGTGCTTTTTACATCCAGCATTCCCCCTACACATATTAATTCACATTCATTTTTATGAAAGAGCTTTTCTCTCCTCATCCTTCCTCCTCATTTTTAGTATCCCTGTTGACTCATAGGTCATTTTTTGACTCAATGTATTAAAATCTATTACGGTGATTATTCTTGTTAAGGCTCAAATTGTCTCATATATGGCTAGTGGGAGTCCCTTCAAGCTGGCTCTTCCTTGCTTGTGGCACAACAAAATATTCTAGGCTGTCCTGGTACTGTCTCTGCCCCAGACCCGAAGTCAACCACTTTTGTAAGGATTTCTGGTTGTCTTCTGTGGAGAGTGGCTCTTTGGCACTAAGAGATACATCTTAGGTGTGTTCAGTGGGGTATGAGTGCCTCTAGGCTCTTCCAGAAAGTAGAGCTGTGGAATATGCTTTATCTCTTTTAAGTCACGAGCTCACACTAATTCAAAACAACACCTCAGGATTCTTCTGCACTTTGCCTCAGTCTCCTTCCTCTCACAGTAAGAAATCCTGTTCCCAGCATCCACATATTTTTCCATTTGCTCCACACTGTAAAACACATGGAGTAGTTTCAGAATTACAAAACCAATCCCCCTAACAAACAAGAAAGCTACTAAATCAGGTTAAAGATTTTCTTTTTAAGTTTTTCTCTCCTCGGTAGTCAAAATACCACGTCCAAAGATTCATTTTTTTTTTCTCTGCATGGTTATATTATCAATTTGATACCCAATTAGGTTCATTTATTTCAATTTTAAGGTTTGCCTTCCCCCATCCTTTTTTATTTAATATCATTGTTTTTAACATCGAAACAGTTGCATAGTTCAGAAGTCAAAACTAAATAAAAATGTACACTCAAAGAAGTATTGCCACCATTCTCTTTCACGCTGTTCCTGTCACACCTGAAAGGCAACCATATACTTTTATTTTAGATATATTTTTCCTATAGCTCATTTGTAAAAATGTAAAAATGGTTTTTCTTTTTCTTATTTTTATATCAAAGATAACATAATAGGTATACTCTGCATCTTGTGTTTTTGTTTACTTAATGTATCCTGGAAAAGCAGTCAAGAAGCAATGGTTCATGGGTATTTAGTTGCTTCCATGTCTTGGCCATTGTAAATAGTGCTGCTATGAACATTGAAGTGCATGTGTCTTTTCGAGTTAGAGTTTTCTCTGGATATATGCCCAGGAATGGGATTGCTGGATCTTATGGGGTTTTTTTAATTCTATTTTTTCTATTTTTATTTTTTTAAGGAATCTGCATACTGTCCTCCATAGTGGCTGTACCAATTTACATTCCTACCAACACTGTAGGAAGGTTCCCTTTTCTCTGCACTGTCTCCAGCATTTATTATTTGTAGACTTTTTGATGATGGACATTCTGGTCAGTGTGAGGTGATACCTCATTGTGGTTTTGATTTATATTTCTCCAGTAATTAGCAATTGAACACCTTTGCGTGTGCCTGTTTGACACCTGTATGTCTTTGGAGAAACATCTATTTAGATCTTCTCCCCATTTTTTGATTGGGTTGTTTGTTTTTTTTGATACTGGGCTGTATCAGCTGTTTGTGTATTTTGGAAATTAATCCCTTGTTAGTCACGTCATTTGCAAATATTTTTCTCCTGTTCTGTGGGTTATGTTTTTGTTTTGTTTACGGTTTCCTGTGCTGCGAAAAAGCTTTTAAGTTTAATTAGGTCCCATTTGCTTATTTGTGCTTTTGTTTCCATTACTCTAGGAGATGGATCAAAAACACTATTGCTTCGATTTGTGTCAAAGAGTGATCTGCCTATGTTTTTCTCTAGGAGTTTTATAGTATCTAGTCTTACATTTAGGTCTTTAATCCATTTTGAGTTTATTTCTGTATGTGGTATTAGGGAATGTTCTAATTTCACTCTTTTACATGTAGCTGTCCAGTTTTCCCAGCACCTCTTATTGAACAGACTGTCTTTTCTCCATTGTATACTCTTACTTCCTTTGTTGTAGATTAATTGACTATAAGTGCATGAGTTTATTTCTGGACTTTCTATACTGTTGCATTGATCTATGTGTCTGTTGTTTTTTTTTTTTAACAGTACCATGCTATTTTGATTACTGAAGCTTTGAAGTATAGTCTGAAGCCAGGGATTGTGATTCCTCCACTTCCATTCTTCTTTCTCAAGATTGTTTTGGGTTTGGGGGGTCTTTTGTGTTTTCATACTAATTTAAGAATTTTTTTCCATTTCTGTGAAAAATGCCAATTGTAATTTGATAGGGATTGCATTGAATCTGTTTATTGCCTTGGGTGGTACGGCCATTTTAACAATACTGTTTCTTTCAATCCAAGAACAAGGCATATCTTTCCATCTGCCTGTTGTCTTCAATTTCTTTCATCAGAGTCTTACAGTTTTCAGATTATAGGTCTTTTGCATCCTTGGGTAGGTTAGTCCTAGGTATTTTTTTCTTTTTGATGTGATGGTAAATGGGATTGTTTTCTTAATGTCTCTTTCTGATATTTCATTGTTAGTATGTAGAAATGCAACAGATTTCTGTGTATTAATTTTGTATCCTACGACTTTATTGGATTCATTGATGAGCTCTAGTAGTTTTCTGGTGGCATTTTTGAGATTTTCTATGTACAGTATCATGTCATCTGCAAACAGTGGCAGTTTTACTTCTTTCTTTCCAGTTTGGATTCCTTTTATTTCCGTTCTTTTCTGATTGCTGTAGCTAGGACTCCCAAAGCTGTGTTGAATGAAAGTGGTGAGAGTGGACATCCTTGTCTTGTTGCTGATCTTTGAGGAAATGCTCTCAGCGTTTCACCATTGAGTATGATGTATGTTAACTGTTGGTTTGTCATATATGATCTTTATTATGTTGAGGTATGTTCCCTCTGTGCCCACTTTTTGGAGAGTTTTTATCATTAATGGATGTTGAATCTTATCAAAAGCTTTTTCTGCACCTGTATGGTTTTTATTCTTCAGTTTGTTAATGTGGTGTACCACATTGACTGATTTGTGGATACTGAAAAACCTTTGCATCCCTGGGATAAATCCCATGTGATTATGGTATATCATTCTTCAATACATTGTTGGATTTGGTTTGCTGGTATTTTGTTAAGGATTTTTGTATCTGTGTTCCTCGTGATATTGACCTGTAATTTTCTTTTTTGTGATACCTTTATCTCATTTTGGTATCAGAGTGATGGCGGCCTCAGAATGAGTTTGGATGTATTTTCATGGGAAACTTCTAAAAGTGGGATTGCTGGTGTCTGCAGGTAAATGCATGTGCAGTTTTATTAAAAGATGACAGATACTCCTGCATAAAATTTGTATCACTTTACATTTGTAGATTCATTTAATCTTAAAACCAAATGTGGAAAAACAAACAGCATTATCTTCCTTATTTTACAATGAGGAATTTGGACTCCCATATAACTTATAATTGTATAAAAATTTAATTGAATTATAATTCATAATACAGTATACAGTGTATTAATATAATTGATACATCATATGCTTAATCACAGAAAATACAGATATTATTTCATTCAATATAATACATGCACTTTCACCATAGAGAGGACGGACATAGTTCAGGAATGAGTGCCTCTATTTTATGTGCATTTCTGACAAGATTAATTATCTGGTTTCTCAGGTTGCATGAGGCTGGAAGGAGGCTGCATGTTGGTAGGGATAGGTGCTTGTATGGTAACAAGATGTAGCACATAAAATCTGGAAAAGAAGAAAGTGAGAAGGAAAATAGAAAGGGCAGCGACAGCAAGGCAGTAAGTAATGCAATCCAGAGTCATTCAGGGGAAGGATGAAAAGCCACACGCGTCCTGGTAAGTCCTGAGCCATCGTTTAATTGGAGCTTGGTAAATTTCTGATGTTTACAGAGATGACCTTGCTCTATTATAAAAGGTAAAGAGAAATGCAATTATAGTCTTTGAATGCCCACTGTGAGCTAGACGTTGTGCTGATATTCTTCATTCATGCAGTCATTTGCCAAACACTGTGATGGAGATGCTCCTGATACAGTTGTGTGGAAGAGAAATTGAGGCTCAGAGAGTTTAAGGAACCTGTAAGGCTACCAAGTAACAAATGGCAGAGCCAGTAAATAGATCCGAAATTTTTTCTGTGCTTTTCCCCCTAACCCCATGTGAGGTAACCCTATGTCAGACCCCAGGTAACCCCACTGTATCTTCAATGTTATTCCTGGCCAGTATCTCCCTAACACTCTCTCCATTTTATTTTTTTCTATAGTACTTGTCATTATCTGAAATACCCTGTGTGTGTGTGTGTGTGTGTGTGTGTGTGTGTGTGTGCCTGTGCGTGTGTGTGTTGTTGTCTGCCTGGCACACAGTAGATGCTCATTAACTCTTTGTTGAATATCTAACATCAAAGCTCATGCCTCTTTCATGATATGACAGGGTCCTGCACACTGCTTAAGAAAGTGAAGAAATGTATAATGTATTTTATTTATATTCAAAACCAGCTCATACTGGCTTGATAGAGCTAATCGTTAGCCTCTCTTGCAACCTCTGAGTCCACTGATACCACATTCATTGCTTAAAATCAACCATGGTGGAGATATTTATACCACGGAAATCAGCAAATACATTGAGATTTTGTTTTGTTTTCCTGGAGAGCTGGTTGTGAAGCGTTTACTAATACACCACTATATAGTTCCATTAGAAAGATACATTTCACATCTTAAGATATAAAAATTTATCCAGGAAAAAATTGCCTTTCCTCCAGCGAGACTGGAAAATACGAAGTAGATTGAAATTGTCTAAATCTGTCTTCTTTCTATAAGACTCACAAACTCTGGTGTCCTCTGAACCGTTTTCAAACAACTTCGATTTTTCTTAAGTTAGTTCTGATCTTCTGTAATGAACAACAACCAACGAACCAAAGAATATGGCGTCTGGGATGGAGAGCCCCCAAAATAAAGGAAGACCTGGGCAAGATGATAAGGAGGGAAACTTCTGTTGACTGTGCAGGGCTCTGTGCTTTTATATGAACTGCCTTGTTACTTCTCACAACTCCCCTCAAAGTTCACCATCATTAGCCCCACTTTTCAGATGTGAAACTGGAGGGGAAGAAAGAAGAGGAAAGGATTAAATAGGAGAGAAGAAAACTTCCCTTGATAACACTCTGTCCTCCTTTATGTTGAAATGAAAATTTCCCTTAAATTACCATCTGAGTTTTAGACACAAGAAAACATCTGGTTTAATTACAGTGAATTTACATGAACCTACTGACAAGAAGCACAGTTAAAATTAGCAATTTTAGTATGCTTTTTTTTTAGAGAGAATGAAATTATAAAGTAATTAACCTTTGTTGTAGAACTCTGTCAAAAGGATGGAAAGTTCCATGCTGTTAGATAGAAAAAGAAATGAAATTATGGAAGGAGAATACGTGGATTCATTATAAAGAATTACAAAGGAAAAAGAAGGGTAAAGTGACTTAAGATCAGACAAAACAGGAATCTTTCCCTCAAGAAGACTTTTTACAATGAGACAGAGGGGACAAAAAAGACCCAGATGAATCAAAACAAAGTCCAGCCAGTCCTTTGTATCCATGGATTCCATATCTGTGGATTCAGTCAACTGCAGATCAATTTTGAAATCATTGTGCATTTGGTTAAGTCCTCCCACAAAGAGCCCCCGGATCAGGAGGGCCAACTGTTCTGTGCTGTTTTATGTCAGGAACTTGAGCATCAGTGGATTTTGTTGCTTTGTTATCCTGGATCCAGTCCCTGTGGATACCAAGGGTCGACTGTAAACCTCCTTCACTGAAAGGGACCTGTGGAGCAGTGGTGTGATGTGGTAGAAAGAGCCTTGGCCTGGGGCTGTGTCCTGACTTTGCCTTGAACAGATGGTATGACTGCCTTTCAGCCTTTCTAAACCCACATGTCTACCAGGTAATGGAAGAAAAGAGTAGTTTAGAAGATGCTTTGGATTCAGAAGGATCTGGGCTATATCTGGGCTCCATTCACTACTTTTTAATGGAACTTTGGTTAAATTAGTTGCATTCTGTATACCTTAGTGCCCCATCTGTAAAATGGGGATGACAATCCCAGCGGTTTCTGTATGATGCACTAGATGGAGGTCTATAGGTAAAGCACTTAATTGACTCTCTGCCAAGAGCTATACTAAGTGATGTGTGGCCAATAGCAGATGTGGGCAACTGCTTTTTAGTCAAGGGTATATGACTAAGAAAAACCAAACCAGGGACCTATGCAAGATTTCTGTTAATTCTGTGTGCAAAGGACCATCATAAAATTACCTATAATACCTCTGTAATCTTGATTTCAAACATCTCACTCTGACCCTAGATTATTTACAAAACAAGCAGCTGGTTGCATTTGACAGTGGCGGTAGTTTGTTGACCCTTGATCGACACTCATTCCTCTAATTATTTTCTCCAAACTTTAGGCTTTAAAATCTATCCATATGCTAATGAATTCCCCAATTGATGTCTTCAGACCAGACCTCTCCGCTGCCCTCCAGAGTCATTTATCCAACTGCCTGTTAAACCTATCCACCTGGATTGCTAATCTGCCTCTGGAATTTAACACGTCCAGAGCTGACCTCCTGATCATCCTTCAATTGACCACCAAACTCATTCTTCCCACAGTCTTTCCATCTCAATTAATGGCAACTCCATTTTATTAATGGCTCAAGTCAAAAACCTTGATTCCTCACTTTCATCACATCCAAAGCTTCAGATTGAAAACTCCAGGGAACACCTTTCACCCTGTATTTTCCATGATTGGCGCCCCCTTACTGTGTGTGAAGCAGCAGCGCTGCTGACTCCCCATGTCCCATCCGTCAGAACATTCTCTTGGCTCATCCTTCAATATATAGCAAGACCTTGATCGTTTCTTACAGCCTCTGCTGCTAGCTCTCTGGTGCAAGCACTATGATCTCCAACCTGGATTGTTACAGTAGGCTCCAAAATGAGACAAATCACAGCATCACCTCTCTGCGCATAATCTTCCAGTAGTTTCTCATGTCACTGAGATTAAAAGCCCAGGTCCTTAGGATGGCTCACAAGGCCCCATGTGACCAGAACTGCCACTTCTGGTCGCCTCTCTGACCTCATCTTCTTCTGCCCCTGCCTTACTACCTACATCCAGTCACTCTTCTCAAATGTGCTAGGTGTGTCCCTGCCTCAGGACATTTGCACCTGCCATTCCTTCTGAATAAAATAATCTTCCCACACACACGCACACACAAAACAGGGCTGGTTTCTTCACCTCCTTCAAGTCTTTGCTCAAGTGTCACCTTTCACAAAGATCTTCCTCGACTTTTCTATTAAAAACTGGAATTTTCTAACACCACATTCCTTCTCCCTCTTCCCTGCTCTGTGTGTCTCCTTAGCATTTATCATTTGATATACTGCCAGTTTCACTCTGCATTGAATTATCTGTCTTCTCCCACTAGAATATGCATCAAGGAGACAGTGACAATTTTTCTTCATTTTTTTTACTCTTACTTACAAGCACTTAGAACAGTAGATAGTAGACATGTAATAAATATATTATTGAATGAATGAATCATGACTCTTCCAAGATAAAATAGATTTTTAAATAATTTACCATAGAAATCAGAAGAACATTTTAGAAAGCTGTTAAATATACTCAGTAAGCTATGAGGAGATATGGTTTCTGTGATTAGCAATATGGTCACCATTCAGAAACTGTAGATTAAAGGTAAGGATGCCAAGGGAAATAGTAACAATTCTGATTCTGCAGAATAATCAAGTTGGTGATCTCCAGGCTACACTAGAGCAGTCCTGAGAGAATGTCATAGGACCGGGGAGGAGCAAACACATAAAGGAATGACTTTGCACAAGACACTTTGCTAAGCACTTACCATGCATTCATGTATTGAATCCCCTCAACAGCTATGAAGGAGGTACTATTTTAGTTCCCATTTTAAAGTAAGGAAACTGAGTCACAGAGAGGTTAAGCAACTTGCCCCAAGTTGTGCAACAAGTGGTGAGAATGGGACACAGACCCAGGCAGTCTGGCTCATGCCGTGACCTTAGTCATTCTGCAGTACTGCCTTACAGGTCTGTGTGATGAAAATGAGAGTTCTGATTTGAGATGGTGATCTGATCATTCTTCTTAAACTACTTTCCCAAAGAAATAGAGAAATACACCTTTCAGTCTGCCCTGAGAACTGTAAGAGGATGCTGTACCCATGCCAAAGGAATTAATACAAAGCAGTTTTGGGGGAGGAGGACCTAAAAGGAGAAAAAAAATGAGTGAGCTGTGACTTCATTGAAAGAACCGCTCCCCCAACCCAGTCCCTTGGGGTACGAGAAGAAGGGACTTCTAAGCCCAATTACATAAATACCCTCAAAGTCTGCCCAGGGCTGAAGGCAAGGGTGGGCTATGGAGCTGGTGGGCAGGAGCTGGGGGTCACTGGTAACCCAGTCTTGCAGCTATAGTCTCAGAGTGGAAGAAGGAGCACTTCTCTCTTCATTTTAGGACACCAGTTTATCCTTGATATCAAAACTAAACAAGCTTATTATGAGAAAAAGGACAATTAGATGCAAATACTCCAAACAAAATATTAACAAACTATATACAATAAGGAAAAAATAGTTTATTTTAGGAAATTAATATTGGTTCAACATTAACAAATCCACTAATGCAATTCACTACATTAGCAAAGTAAGAGAGAGACAAAACATATCACTGCAGTAGATACAGAAAAAGCTTCAGTAAAGCTCAGCATGATTTAAAAAGAAAATATCCTTGTATACAAGGAACAAAAAAGACCTCCTTACCCTGGTAAAGGGTAACTATAAGAAACCTACAAACACCATTCTCAAGGATGAAATAATAAATTCATTTCCTTTAAAGTTGAAAAGCATACAGATGCTTATTATCTCCATTAGATATTGTGTTGGTGGCTCTGGGTGAAGACGAGAAAATTAACAAAGAGTTAAAAGATTGGAAAAGAACAAAACTATGATTAACTGTAGACTGTATAGTTACTTATATAGATAATCCAAAGAAATTTACACACAAATTGTTAGAATTAATAAGAGAATATAGCATGTTTGACAGTCAACATTAAACAATCAATTGCATTTTTATTCACCTAACAAGTGCATCGTATTTTTTAAGATACTATTTACAATACCAATACAAATATTTGGTTTTTAGGAATAAACCTAACAAAAGGATTTCAAGGTGTACACTATGTGTAAATATATAAAGCACTGAAGGCATTAAAGAAGATCTAAGTAAGAGGTATACCATGTTTATGATTATGGATAGGGAAATTCTCATAAAGACATAAATGATCTCCCAAATGACCTATAATTCATTGCAACTCCAACACAAATTCAGACATTTTTTGGGGGAAAATTTACAAGCTAGTCCTAAAATGTACATGCAAGGAGAAAAGGTGAAAATAGTAAGATAGTCCTGAAAATGAAATACAAAGTTGCAGGCCTTGCTCTACCAGAAATCAAGACTTAATCAATCTTTGTTAATTAAGAAGATATAGTATTATTACTAATTCAAAAAGGTACTTGCACTTCAGTGTTCACAGCAGCATTATTTACAGTTGCCAAGATGCGGAAGCAACCTAGGTGTCCACCAACAGATAAACAGATAAAGAAGATGTGGCATATATCTACAATGAAATACTACTCAGTCATAAAAAAGAATGAAAATTTTCCATTTACAGCAACCTGGATGGACTTGAAGGGCATTATGCTAAGCAAAACAAGTCAGAGAAAGACAAATACTATATGATATCCCTTGTATGTGGAATTCAAAAAATACAACAAACTAGTGAATGAAACACAAAAGAAGCAGACTCACAGATACAGAGAACAAACTAGTGGTTACCAGTGGGGAGGGAGAAAAAGGAAGGGGCACTATAAGAGTAGAAGGGAAAAATGGGGGTTATTATGGGATTATATGAAATCATGTATGTGAAACTTTTGAAAATTGTAAAGTGCTATAGAATTTAAAGAATCTTTCATTAAAAAAAAAAAAGACCTGGTACTGCTATAGGAATAGTCTAATACAACAATTGAGAAAAAGAGAGAACCTAGAAATAGACCCATAATATGTGGAAATGTGATGGAAGGCAAAGGGAGCATATGGCAGATCAGTTAAGTAAATAAAAATTGTTTTTCATTAAGTGGTGCTAGGATAGGGAGGAAGAATTGACATTGGAGCCCTACCTCACGCTATACATGAAAACGGAATTGCAGGCAAGTTGAAGACATTTTATAAAAGACATGACTTTAAAACTGTCTGAAGAAAACTTAAGAAAATATTCTTATGACTTCAGGGTAGAGAAAGTGTTTCTTATATAAGAATCTTTTGTTTGGATTTACTGTTTTTGTTTTGGTTTATCTGATCCTGAAATACGGATTCCAATGCAAGTAGTTTATTTAGGAGATGGTCCACGACACACTGGTGGGTACAGAGAAGAGAATCAGGGAAGGGAAGGAAGCAAATGAAAGATGTGTTATCAAGAAAATCACAGTGTGAACCACTGGGTTTTAGAACCATGCCACTCCACCTGTGATCTAGGGACCAGCACTGACTCATGAACTCTTTCTGGTCCATGACAAGATAATTACAGAAAAAGAGAGTAAGTATTTTAAAAGGAGGAACTTGCATTTTCTGTGTTTTTAAATTTCACTTTTACTCTTTGATTTTACTTTCCTGTTAGTTCTTTTCTTAAATTTTATGATACTATCAGTCCACGGTGGGTTGAAAATAGTAGTAATAATAATAACAACAACAATGAGGATTTCAGTATTTGAGATAGAGTGAGAAATGTTAATAGAACATATCTCAGAGTTAACCGAACCGAGCAGTGAGGAGACCAGGATATTCATACATCAATTTCCTGTCTTTCATTGCTTGATGGATGTTTTGGGGACATTAACTCTCTGGCATTTGTTGCTTGCCCTGTATGGAGACCACGTTTGCTTCTACAGCCTTCAGGTAGAGTAGTAAGTGTTTTTCAAAAAGCGTCAGTATGTGAGCAGTAAGCACCTATGGCATCTACTACTAAATCTGTTTTTTCCTCAGCTTTGTTGAGGTATAATTGATAAATAAAATTGTATATATTTAAGATGTACAGCATGATGATTTGATATACATATACATTGTGAAATGATTACCACCATCAAGTTACTAAACCTGTCTTTCTCCCATACAAAAATAAGGAAAAACTCTTAATAAAAATTTGAGTGCATTAAAATTAAGAATGGATCTTTATCCAAAGGTAACATACAGGGATAGGAAAGACAAAAAGCCAAGGGAAGATTTTTGTAACATAGGCAATAGAAAGATCAATAACAAAGATATATGAAGAACCTCTACAAATCAATAAAAAAAGACAGTTACGTCCAGCAAACATTGAGATGTTCAGCCTCTTTAGAAGATAGACAAAAGCAAATAAAATCTCAGTGAACTATCATTTCACACTTACCACACTTAGAATATAAAAACCTGACAATACCAAGGGTTTGTAAGGATGCAGAGAAGCTGGAGCTTTCAGAACATTGTTGGAGAGTGTACAAATTGCTGCCACCACTTTGGAAGACCATTTGGCATTTCTCAGGAAAGCAGAAGACAGGTATTGCCCTTAGTCTACCTGTCCGACCCCTAGGTATACCTTAGTGAAATCTTCTATATGTTCAACCAAATGCATACGAATATTCATAGGAGCAATGTTCTATGGTAGCCCCATTGGGAAAGAGTCTTAATGTCCACCTATAGTAATAAGAAATATACAAAATGAATAAGACTACATTCAAAAAATTTTGATGAATGAAATACAACTGTGTGCCTCAACATGGATGAATCTCAAAATGGTGTTGGGTGATAAATGTAAATCATACAATACAAACAGTCAACCTTATGTATATATAAAGAAAATCAGGGAAAAGTAAATGGTACCTTGTTTTGGGATAGATGTGTATATTTGTAACTTTAAATAAAAGTAAAGAGAATGATTAACATAAAACTCAGGATAGTATGCATGATTTTTTTTTTGAATGGGGACAAGAGGAGTCAGCAGTGTCAGGCACGTGGGATGCTTCAATGAGAAGGTGATGTTTTATTCTTCAGAGTGGATAGTGGGTACATGTGTGTTCATTTCATAATTATTTAAATATACATTTATTAGATATAATTTTGTCTTACATGTTTTGTAAGAGAAACTTTTTAATATGATGCAAAAATAATATGAACAAAGGTAATAAAGTCCTAGGAATTCATATTTTAAGAAGTGAAAAAACATTTTTAACTGGGGGACATAAAAAGAAACATTAATAAGTAAGGATTAATGTAATATTACTGGCAAGAGTATTCACTGTAAAAAGGTGTCATTTGTCCCCCAAAGAAGTGAAGCATGCAACCGAAATAAAAATTCTGAGGAAACATTTTTGAAGTTTTGTAAAATTATTTCAGTATTCTTCTGGAAGAATAAATGGGTAATGATAGTCCAGAAAACTTTACAGAAGAATGATGCTGTTTGAGAAGGACCTGTTCTGTTGAGTACTAAACCATGTTTTATCAGCACGACAGAGAGATGCTGTTGGAATAGAAGCTACAACTCAATGAAATAGAGCAGAAAGTCAACAACATATGCTGGAATATAAAATAATTTAATGTGGTAATAAAATGGCAGTTTAAATCACTGGGGAGAGTTTTGACTGGTCAATTTATTGTCCTAAGAATATTGTAAAGAACTCTAGTTAGATTTCCACTTGTTACAATACATAAAATTGATCCCAGATGGATTAGTGTTGGGTTTAAAAAGAAAAAAAAGATGGGAATAAACCATAAGATAAAAAGAAGAAAATACAGATGACTATTCATCTGATCTGGGGTGAGAAAGAGAATTTGCTCTGAACTGGTATTGAAGGAGGTGTCCAGGCAGTGGTCCTAGTTTGATATTCCTGGTCACAGCCTGCATCAGAGAAATAATCGAAGAATTCAGCAAGGTAGTAGGTTACAAGATTAACATTCAAAAATCAGTTGCATTTCGTTACGCTAATGAATCAACAGAAAAAGAAAGTAAAGAAACAATCTCCTTTAAAATAGCACCCAAAGTAATAAAATACCTAGGAGTAAATCTAACCAAGGAGGTGAAAGACTTATACACGGAAAACTATAAAACACTGAAGGAAATTAAAGAAGACTTAAAAAAATGGAAAGATATCCCATGCTCCTGGATTGGAAGAATCAATATTGTTAACATGGTCATACTGCCCAAGGCAATCTACAGATTTAATGCAATCCCTATCAAATTACCTAGGACATATTTCACAGAACTAGAACAAATCATAATAAAATTTGTATGGAACCACAAAAGACCTAGAATTGCCAAAGCATTACTGAAGGAAAAGAAAGAGGCTGGAGGAATAACTCTCGCAGACTTCAGACAGTACTACAGAGCTACAGTAATCAAGACAGCATGATATTGGTGCAAAAACAGACATATGGATCAATGGAACAGAACAGAGAGCCCAGAAATGAACCCACGAACTTTTGGTCAACTAATCTTCGACAAAGGAGACAAGAATATACAATGGAATAAAGACAGTCTCTTTAGCAAATGGTGTTGGAAAAACTGGACAGCAGCATGTAAAGCAATGAAGCTAGAACACTCCCTTACACCATACACAAAAATAAACTCAAAATGGATCAAAGACTTAAACATAAGACAAGATACAATAAACCTCCTAGAAGAAAATACAGGCAAAACATTATCTGACATACATCTCAAAAATGTTCTCCTAGAGCAGTCTACCCAAGCAATAGGAATAAAAGCAAGAATAAACAAATGGGACCTAATGAAAATTACAAGCTTCTGCACAGCAAAGGAAACCATAAGTAAAACAAAACGACAACCTATGGAATGGGAGGAAATTTTTGCAAATTAAACCGACAAAGGCTTGATCTCCAGAATATATAAGCAGCTCACACGATTTAATAAGAAAAAAACAAACAACCCAATCCAAAAATGGGCAGAAGACCTAAACAAGCAATTCTCCAAGGAAGACATACAAATGATCAATAGGCACATGAAAAAATGCTCAATATCACTAATTATCAGAGAAATGCAAATTGAAACTACAATGAGGTATCACCTCACAGCAGAGAGACCCTTCTTAGTGAGCAGCACCAGCATCTCTCGATTCAGCTCACGTTTCTCCTCTTAGAGCTTCTTCAAATTCCTGAGGAAGCTCCTCCCCCAGGATACTTTCAGTAGATGGTTTCATTCTCTCTTCTTAGGAAAATAGACCATTAGGATATCTCAACCTCCCTCTCTGAAGCATCTGCACATTTTTTTCCTCTTACCTCTCTTCCCCACTCTTCTACCTCTTGCATCAATTTTGGATTTTTTTCTGGTTGCCTTTAATCATGCTATAACCTCTCCTGTCTTTGGGAGGGGCCCCTGCTTTAGCTCCATGTCTCATCCCTGCTACTTCTTGCATTCCCCTCTGCTTCGCAGCCAAAATGTTTACTTGTCTCCGCCCAGTCCCTTACCTTCCACTTTTTTCGTCCACTGAAGGTTGGCTTATGACACCAATGTTCTCCCTCAATTACACTTGCTTGGCTCACAAGTAACCTTGAAGGCACTACATTCAGTGGACAAGTATAAGGTTGCATCTTACTCAACAGCCACATCTGTCCCGTTAACCAATACCTTTTTGATCCTCCCTTGGCTGCTTCAAGGACAGCTCACCTTCCTGGTTTTCCATCAGCTCTCTGAACATGGCTTCCCAGTTTCTGAGTTTGTCTTTGTTGTTAAGATTGGAGTTCCTCTTGCCTTAGTCCCCGCTGCGCTGCTTTTGTTCCCCTCTGCAGTCCTGCTACGAGATCTAGTCCTTGCCCTTCTTTCAGTTTCTAAACGTTGGCCTCCACCATCTCCTATGTCCAGCTGTTACTCAACATTGCCTCCTGGGTGTTCTATATACACCTGCAATGAATTATGACAAAACTCAGCTTGCCAGCTTCCTTTTCAAAACTAGTCATCATCTAAGGCTCCCATTCTATAAACAACCCTCTGATCCACCCCATTTGTATAAAACAGAAGAGCCGGGGTCTTCCTTGACACATCTCTTCCCTCCATCACTGCTAAATTACTTGAGTTTAGCACACTCAAATCTATGCATCTTCATCTCTTCTGCATTACCATCACCCTGGTCCAAGCTACCATCTTTCCTCCTCAGGATGGCTTTTCTCCTTCTCCTCTTCTCCGCGCAAAGCTGTTCACACTCAACACCCACCCTCTTCATGCTCGTCCTAGTGGCTTCTACGTATCCATTGACTCTCACTTTCCACTTAGTATTCTGACTTGCCAGACTAGATTTTCTCTGCTGGTTATAATTCTTCCAACACCTCGTGTCTTTATCTCCAAGTCCTGATAACAACTTAAATAAATAATTACACTCATAATTAATTTTTTAAAAGTCTGTCTCCCTTTCCAGGATACAAGCTTTATCAAGGATTTGACTGTATCTTTCTTTGTCATTGGTGCATCCCTTGTGTCCATCACAATCCCTTGGTTGTATTAAATATTCAGTAAATATTTGTGGAAAGGATGAGTGGATAAGGAAAAGCTGTAAGAGATCTGAATACGTAGAAGATTCCACATACTTAAAAGATTTAAGAAGCAAATGAAAACCTGAGAAAAGTATCTGTAACCTATGCAAAAAAGCTTAAGTCCTTAAGAAGTAGATTATAATTATAAGACAGCGATGAACAGAAATGAAGAGCCAGGCAGGAAAATGAGCAGAGAGTGTAGAGAGCATGTTCATAAAAGAATCAGTGCAAATGACCAATTAAACTGGAAAATAAATGTGCATTCTCCAGTATTCTAAGAAAGATACACATACATACACTTAATTTTTTTAAATAGTCCTTGGTGGCACGGATTTAGAATTGGCATATCCTCCTCATCCTTCTCTCTGGAGAGCCCAGAATGGCGCACGCTTTCTGGAAGGCGATGTGATAATATATGTCAAATGCCTTAAGGATAAAAGAGTTCATCTACTTTGGCCCAATAAATTAATTTCCACGAATTTATCTTAGGGACGTCAGCAGATTTGCAAGTAAATACTTATTTATAAGAATGCTTATTGCCGTGTTACTTACAATCCTAAAGAATTCAAACCAACTTTAAGGCCCAATAAAGGATTGGGGACTGTAATGGGGCCTGTCTTGCTCTAAGCAGCCATTAAAATGCATGGCCCCGAAGAACATTTAAGGGTTTTTTTCAAACTGATTTGTTTAGCGATAAAAGAAGGACACAACACAACATGCACCGTAGCAGTTTAATTTTTAAAAATAACATATATACATATATATTCATAGGCATAAAAATACTAGAAAAACATCTCCAGTTACAGGGATTATGAGTGATTTTGTTCTGGTTTTTTTTTAAAAACCTTTTTTGTAGGTTCTTAATATTCAACAAATTCTGTGTATCATGTCCATAATGAGAAAAACTAAATAGATTTTAATTTAACAATAGGGAACTGATTGCAACATATGGCTGTGGCTATATCTAGAGAGGCGAAGCACGGTGATTAAGAGTATATGCTTTGAAGCTGACAGACAGGTGTTCAGTTCCCTCTTTACAACTTAAGAGCCATATGACCTTGAGCAAGGTATTTAATTCTCTTAGCCTCAGTTCCCTTATCAGCACGAAAGATAATGCATACTGGGCAGAGCTGTTTTGTGGCTTAAATGAAATAATGTATGTAAAAATCTGATCAAAGAGTAAGCGCTTAGTAAAAATACCTGCTTTTATAATGCCAGAATATAAACAGATTCAGTAATGATTTACATGAATTCATGATCCTCTAGAGGGTTATAACTGTAAGTTTGGGGAGTCATTATTTTATGGTTCTGCATCTTCCAGACTGTCATAATGATGGTGGAAACGAGCAAGATGATGCCGGCAGGAAGACTGATCAGGGTACAGAAACAGCCCAGGAAAGGTTTTGCTCATTAGGTTAAAATGCTGGCATAGGTCACTGATTCACCTGTTCGTCCAAACAGCAAATGGTTATTATGCACCTACCATATGTCAGGCATTGGAGACTCGGCAGCCAGACAAACTAGCTGCCTTCTTGGAGCGAGGCAGGCATCTTCCAATTAGACTGAGGTTTCAAGGCAGAGTTCCTGGTGGATTTAGGGATTAGGAAACTGTGGAAGCACTTCATATAGTTGGAGAAAACTTGACAGGTTTAGAAAAATGATAGTGAAGTTCACTTTGCATTTCTCAAATACCAATCCTATGGCAAGAGTCTAATTCCAGAATCCCACCTGCTGGCAGGGCTGGGACCTACAGATGTCCTCTTTATCCTGATCAGGTTTAGTTCCAGAACAGACTTGCTCAGTCTGCAGATGAAAAGCCATCAGCCTTCCAGGAGAAGGGGTAGCAAACTATGACCTAGGAGTCAGCTCCAGCCCCATTGTCTGTTTTTAGAAATAAAGTGTTTTTGGAACACAGCCATGCCCATTCATTTATGGATTGCCTGTGCCACACTGAGTAGTCACAACAGGGACTGTATGTTCCACCAAGCCTAAAATATTTACTTTCTGGCCCTTTAGAGGAAAATTTTGCCGATTCCCATTCTAGATCATTGAGGCTGGGGAAATGAGATGGAAGGTGACATCAAGTTCCTAACTTGTTTCCTTCTGTAGTTCCAGGAGCTGTTCCTCTGGAATCCATCCAAGGGGGGCCTTTTGAGGAGAAGATCTACATCCAGTGGAAACCACCCAATGAGACCAACGGAGTCATCACGCTCTATGAGGTAAGAAGGCCCCTCTGGTTATGTCACTTGGCTTGGATTTATTCCGTTTACTTCAGCTTGAAATTGGCAAACACCTACTGGGTGCAGAGCTCCACTGAGAGCATGAAGGTGAGTGAGACACAACTGACCAGAAGATTTCAGATGATACAGCAGGAAGAAAATGCAAGAGTATCAATCAAGCTGTCTTAATAGCCCCAGTGGCAAGGAAGATTGGCATTAGAGTGATAGATCTTTCTGGCAAAGGAATCAGATTGTCCTGGCGCTGCCAAGAAGGCCCAGGCCTGGCGAGAAGCAGTTGCAGTTCCTCTGGAAAATCACAGCACCCACGTGATGCTCAGTGTACTCATATCAGTCCCTGGGCTTCCAAAAGGACCTCAAGGTCATTCTCTACCCTGGGAGTACAGGATTCCTGAGCTTAAACATAGCCCTGTGGCCAGGGCATATTGTAATGCCACTCAGGTGCTGGTGTTGAAAGCCCTTCTCCCAGGATTAGCAGGGTCTTATACCAGAGATGGGGCAGAATGTCCTTGGACAGGAATGCCATCAGCCCCACACAATGTGGCTTCCCTGAAAACGTTCAAAATGGGAACAAATTGTGTAGAAGTTCATTGCAAAACAAAAGCAAAAGTTACTGAAAAACTTCCATAAGGCTGATATAGCTAAGTGTTAATTTATTGGGATATGGACAAGATTGACTCTCTTCCCACACCTTACATTCTGAGACATCACAAGATTGTGACACAGGGTAAAATAGAAAAACACATCAATGCAGAGGAAGGGGCATGGAAAATGAAGCTGGAAGGATGGAGTCTGGTATCCTAGTAGCTCTACCACCATCAAGTGACCTTTGGCAGGTTCTTCCTCTCGTCAAGCCTCAGTTTGCTCACCTGTAAAATGGGATGGTAATTGCTCCTTCAAGGTCCCTCTAGGGAGCCTGAGTGGAGAAAGGTGACAAGCATCCCAGGCTGAAATGCACTGCAGGCTCATGAAGGGACTTAGGACACTGAGTGCTCATGTAGAAAGGTACACCTGTTTAGAGTGAGCTTGGGGAGGAATATCCCCACCATAAGGGAGGGTGAGCTTTGGGGAGGAAAGTCAAGGGGTATTGATGGGGGAGAAATATTCAGGGTGAATCTGATGGACACAGACATTCTTTAGAGAGACCTGGATGAACCTCAGAGCTCTGTGAGGGAGGAGAAAACTGTCTATCACATCCAGGGCGCTGGAGAAAACACCCTATCTCACTTCATCCTGCATTCCTCAGAAGCAGAGCTAACATCTCCATCTTGGCCCACAGGCTTGGGAGAAGCTTCCTTCCCAGGGATGTTACTGAAGGGAAGGAGTGACTCATACTGATAGACCTTGCTCAGGACATGTTCAATGCCTTGTCAGGGAAGAGAGGGATTGGAAACTCAACTGAAAGAAAACCCAGTCATTTAAAAGCTACACACTGTTCTTTGTAAAGCCCAGGCCTTAATCACTCATGCTCACATACACACAAATGAAACAGAGATCTGCCCTGTGTGGCCACTTGCTCTTTATAAAGCAGAGCGAAAGGACCCAGGACTTAGAGAGTTAAGTTGCTTGGTGTTGTTATGTAAATGGCTCTCAGTGCCAGATGTTGAAGACTTCTGGAATCCACAGGCCAGTAACATTTCAAATGGTTTTTGGGAACCAGTAGAGGGCATTACTATCTTTTACTAAGAGCGGTTCATAAAAAACAATCAAAAATACAGGAAGGACATAATTTCAGAATAAAAGTCCTTTAAATTGAATAAATTTAGCTTTATGAGTAACTCATGACAATCTCCTTATTTTTTTCTCATTTTGCCTTGAATTGAGGACAGTTCTGTCCTGAAAAGACCCTGCTCCTTGTGCCTACCTGCACCTGGAAACCACTGGTCTAGACCATGTTACAGGTGGGGTCATGTCTCTGCACATACTTCTTCCTCAGGAGCAATACACTTCTTGATCTAATAGGATTATACACTGGGCTGGGCTAGGAAACCCTTGATTGCAATTCCATGGTAAGAAGAAAGAAAAAGATGGAGAGAGAACAAGAATGCAAACATAAACAGGTAGGCAGCCTGTTTGAGCAGTAGCTTCCCGAAGGTGTTGCCAAACTCAGATTCAGCTGCTCACCCCTTGAAAGCCAATACAAGTGTTGGTTGGAAAGAAGTTGCTTTATTGAGAAGGCTGGCAAGCTGGGGAGAAGGTGGACTTGTGTCCAAAAGCCAACTCACAACTACGATCAGGAAGCAAGAGCTTTTAAAGGGGATTTTTAGGGGTGTATAGGCGGAAGGAGGGGCTGCATGTAGAACAGCACAGTCGGCTCTGACGGTCATCTTGCGGTTGGTCATGCGGTGGTCTGATCAGCGTCATCTTGATTGTTTCAAGTGCAGTTCATCTTCGGTTCCAGAAATGGTTTGTTCTCATTTCCTTGAAGCCAGTTCTCAGAACCGTATAAGATGGAGCAGCTTATGTCAAGGCTGCATTCTGGTCATCATGTAGTTAACTTCTTCCACCTGGTGGGGGTTTCCGTAGCTGCAAAACAGCTCAAGGGATATGGCTCAGAATATTATCCATAGCCCTTGAGGAGGAACTGAATTTCCCTGACTTTGCTTCGTGGCTAGACTGTTATTATTTTGTCTCACTTGACTGCCTGCCTTAGTTTCTCATTTCTCTGATTAAATTTATTCTTTGGCTAATTTCTTCTATGGACAAGAGTCAGACAGAGTGCGCTGGGGTGGGGTTCTGTCCTGGGAAGGCCCCATAGGGTCCTGCTGTGTGACAGAGGTGAGGATGCGTATATGGTGCACTGTCTGGAGCTGTAGGCACAAAGGTGCACACAGAGTAGGACAACATACCCTTCTTCTCACTTCCCTGTGAACCCAGTGCCTTGTGGATGTTCACAGACCAGTTGCTGGGGAGTTGGCGTTCCCATGATAGACTCTACTGGAAACAGCTGTGGTGAGACACCGTCAGGTGGCTTCCTGGCTGCCCTGTGGGCTGTCTTACAGAGAAGCAGAACCAGGAGGCTGCCGCTGTCTGGCTGGCTCGTGAGTGCTGGAGGTTACCTTTTGGGAATATGTCAGTATTCTTGCAGGATGCTGTGAAGGGAGCTAAGGAGGTCATGGGCTTCGGCTTTGCATTTTGAGCATAAACTTGTCTGTGACCATGTGTGTCACAAGCCAGTGAGGCCTCAGAAGGTAAGAACGTTGACTTTTGAGGTCAGGCAGCCTAGAGCTGAATCCCAGCTCTGCCACTTCCTTGCTGTCGTAACCTTGGGTACATTAAGTAACCGCCCATTTATATTTGTTAAGGAACATAAATGTGTCAGCATTTAGATATAGCATTAACCCATGTTAGCCTTTATCATTACATGAAAATGAGGCAATTGAGACTTGGTGAGGTGACGTGAGAAGACCAAGATCATACAGCCGAGATGGCAACTTTGTGGATCTGGGATTCAAGTGCTGACGTCTTGCCCCTCGGTCAGTGAGGTCCACGGGCCAGCAGCGTTGGCATTACGCAGGAGCCGGTTAGACGCACAGTGGCGCAGCCCCCACCAGACTTCCCGAATCAGTCTTCCTTTTCGCAAGACCCCTGGGTGACTCACATGGGCATTCGGGTTTGAGAAGCACTACTCTAGGCCACGCTGTTCTTTAGAAACTTTCAGCAACTGATAAGAGAGTGTGTCCTCCTGAGCAGAGAGCTGGGGAGTCTCCTCCACGCTGGGCTCAGCCCAGTCCTGCCTCAGACAGTGAGCAGGAGACCTTGCTTTTAAAGACATTTATAACGGAATATGTGTTTATGAGGCAATTTCCAAATTTAATTAGATGAAACCAATTTGATTTTTTAAATTAGTTTCTGGTTGTAATTTCTAGAGAGAAATCCATAAATTACAAATCACCCTCTTCTGATGTCAAAAAGTGTATTTTGTGGCAAAGAAAATAGGACAACACAAATGGAGGAGAAATTCCAGATTGTCTCTGACTTCTTTTGTACAACCTTGGACTCAGCAAAGTCAAAAGCCAAGACGAGGGAAGAGTGAAGGAGAGCTATGACTGTGTAAATATTGTAAAACACAGGAGATTCAGGTAGTATGTACATGAAGATTAAAATCCCTTCCCTTTGAGTCCAGGTCACAACCTCTGGGTCCATCCTCGAACAGTTGTGTTCCCTCCAAATCTGAGTGACTTTGATTATGTCTTATTCAGTCTCTGGGCTTCAGTCCTCTCTTTGTAACATGAAGGTGTCAAGCTGTTCCAGCCTTCAACTGGGTAAGAGTCAATAGAAAAAGAAATCCATGTCAAACCCACAGAATCACAGTTTTCTACCTCACTTGGGAGTTCCTCTGCTGTTGAAACCTTGCCTGTGGCCAGAGACTTCAAAGGCAAAGCAGTGATGACTCTTGAAGAAAAACAGCTAGTGCAAAGATCCTGTGGTAGGAGTGACTCTGGCATATTTAACAAATAGGAAGGAGGTCAGAGTGCTGAAGCCTTGTGAGCATGGAGAACCATGATGAGAGCAAGTGGGAAGTGGGTGGGCAGGGTCAGGTTGTGCAGAATTTCTAGAGTTTGTGCTTTATTCTGAGAGAAATAGAACACCCTAGGAGGATCTGAAGCAGATGAATGAAGGAATCAGACTTACATTCTTGAAAGATCACCTGGCTGTTGTGCGGCTAATGGCTGAGGGTGCATAAACATCTCAGGGACACATGGAAAATGTGCCAGGAGGCAAGGACATTTAACTCATGCAGTGAGGGCTCAACTGTTTATTGCAAAATCTTGTACACTGGTGGAAGATGTGAAAACTTTGTCACACCTGCTTTTTCCTGCTGCCTCTTTCTGGACTTTGACACTTCCCTATCAGTGAGGAGTTCTTGTCTTAAGAGCTCCCTGGAGCCATGGACAGTTAGATTCCGGCCTCCCATCCCTAAGGGCTGGGAGTCTAGCCCTGGCCCTGATGCCACTCCAGGGCTCTGAAACAACCTAATTCTCCAAGAGCCATGACCTCTCTCCCTGCCCACTGAAGCGGGAGCTCAGAATGCTCATCAGAGCGCACTGAAGCCAGCCTCGCCTCTGCTGCAGCAGGGAGTAACAGGACGCATAGGCCATGGGCTCAGGTCTTTGGGGATTTGTACTCTCGTGGAGACGCAGAATGCACTTCTGGGATCACTTCCCTAACAGGGTGGTAGGTAGTGCATGGAGAGAAGGAAGGTCAAAGACCGCATGTCTCAGCCAATCCACATCTCCTGGGAGCAGGTCGGACGCACAGACTCTCAGGCCCCAGCTCAGACCTGCTGAATCAGAGTCTGCGTTTTAACAAGATGACACACACACACCTGAGAGTGGGAGACGCACTGGTCTAGGACACGTCCTCAAATGTCCTGATCTGGATCTGGAACGCTCTTCTTGATGCAAACACTTCAGTCCTTGGATGACAATGTGGCTGCTAAATGAACTGCGGGATATCTCTGCTCACATGGGATCCAAAGAGCTGAGTATTTTCACCAAGGATGCGGAAACCATGCCATTTATATAGACTCTTCTGGAGCCCTCCTTGGGTGTGAAGAGATTTCAGGGTCACCCCATCAGGGCCTGTCTGTGAAGAGGGTTGGCGGGGCCTCTTCCATTCTGACTCTGCTCTTGCGAACAACACGACTCACTGAAAGCAGACCATGGCAACTGCAGACATGCACTTACAGCCTGAGTGCAGTGACAGGGGAACTAATCCAGCCAAACAGTTGCCTAAAAACTCCGCAATAAAATCATTTAGAGACAAGCTGTTCAGAGTTCATGAAAAACAGTAATCAATATGTGTTCAATTCAATTAATTGTTCTCGTCTCTGTCCAAAAATAAATATCACACAGTGTGAGGGAATTGGGCCAGAAGATGTTATACTGGCAACCGGGTTAACAACGTGTAAAAATATTTAAAATTCAGACATGTGAAGCTTCCCAGTAAGTCTTCCTGTTTAGCAGTCACAATCACCAAGTTTCTAATTACAGTGTATAAATCTGAGAAGCTTAAAGGGAATGAGAGGACCCTAATGAGGCAGGAATGGGTGTCTTGATTATGCTAGAGTTGATTGACATTTATCTTGGAAGCTATTCTAGGCGCCTGGCGTTCAGAGTTAAATAAAACACAGACTCCGGCTCAGTAAAACAAGGCGGTGTTCTTGTGCCAGAACCAATTTAAAAGATGGCATGGGTCAGAGGGTTGTCAGTATCCTTCCGGCATAGAGATGGTTGCATTTGATCTGAACAAAAAGCATGGGCCTCACGAATCAACATTCCGTTAGAGCTCACTGCAAGAAGGCTGGGCATGTGTTCTGAGACAGAGAGGAGTTCTACCCGGGACTGGAGCAGACACACGTTGATGGAGAGAGGGGCCAGCTGGGTGGATGAGCACAGAGGAGCATCCCAGAGAGGCCCGTAGGAGGCACTGGCTCCATTTGGATGTTCAGGCTCATCCTCCTCCTTCCCTTTGGCTTGGATGCATTGGTCTCTCAGGGCTCATTCACCTCAGACATGCTCGTGGCTCTGGTCCACAGAGGGTCAGTGGGGAGAATGCGACGTGGTTCTTGATGGGCAGAAGGTAGTGGAGGCAGGAAGTGACTAATACAGCCCAAAGCAAGAATTTGCATAATTTAAACTGGATCTACGTTAATTAGGATACACAGTTTGCATAATGCAGGCAGCTAGTGAGTATAACTTGAGACAGGCTGGTAACTAGGAAGAAAGCTCTTGTTTCTTTTGAATCGTTTAAGCCAGAAATGTGGGAATCATCCATTCCTCCCCACCTGACATACATGAGATGCTCTAGAAAGTTCCATCACGTCTTCCACCAAAATAGACACAAGTCAGGTCATGTGGCCTCATCTCCACCACCACCATGCTCTGAGCACTCATCTGGTGCCTGGACCACTTCGGGACCTCCCTGCCCATCCCCCATCCACATCTCCCCTATTCCACTTCTCCACATTGCAGCCAGACAGAGCATGTTAAAAGGCCAATTCAAGGAGGTACTTCTATGCTTTGACTTCATCTTAACTTTAGAGCCCTGAAGATCTGGCCCCTCTAACTTCATCTCCTGCCTCTCTTTCCATTGTTTTCTGTGTACCAGCCCCTCTGACCTTCTAACACGTTCTCAAGCTCAGCCAGTTCCTTGCAGCTCACGTGACTTTATGAACGTCATGCTTTCTGCCTGTAACACTTTTCACTTTATATCTCTTGTGGTTGGCTCCTTCCTATTCACCTCCACGAGGCTTTTCCCTGTACTGTCCACTCTCCAGCAATGTGCTTATTTCTTTGAAACAATTTTCACAGTCTGCACTTATTTCATTTGTGTGTTTTGGTATCATCTAGTCCCCTACTGAACTTTTTAGCCCCATAAGGGGATGGGTCACATGATGGTTATTTTATGTGTCAACTTGGCTGGGCCATGGTACCCAGATGTGAGATCACACATTATTCTGGGTATTTTTGTGAGGGTTTTTTTTTTTTTCAGATGAGATTAATGTTTAAATCAGTAGACTTTGAATAAAGCAGCTTTCCCTCCATAATGTGAATGGGCCTCACCTAATCAGTTGAAGCTCTGAATTGAACAAAAGACTGAGCCCCCCTGAGTAAGGCAGAATTCTGCCCACAGACAACCTTCAGAGTTGAACTGTGACACTAGCTCTTCCCTGGTTCTCCAGCCTAATGACCTTTGGTCTTGAACTGATACCGGTCATATTTATTTTTGCTCTCTTGTATGTTGTCAGGACCTAAAAGAAAAGCTTGCATATAGTATGTTTATGTGAGTATGTGGACTTAAACTTTATCTTAACAAGGGATAATGGTGAATTTTTTGTCTGACAGGTTTAGTGGTTCTCAAACCTGGCTGGAGATTAGAATCATACCTTGGGAGCCCCCAAAATATAAATAAATGTGTGGGTAGGTAGATACATAAATAAATGGATGAATGAGTAGGCCTCACTGCAGTCCAAATAAATCAGGAGCTCTGGGAGTGAAGTTCTATCCATGTAGGGGTGTTTTTTTAAGAAGCACTGCATAACAAGAATCCAGCCAATCCACTCTGAAATGTTACCCTAGCCAAGCCCTTGCTAAGGAAACACAGTCTTGACTCTGGCCTTCCCCTGCCTTCATTTTCCCTCTTCTGGAATCTGATGTTATACTATAGCCAACTCTCTGATGCACACACAGGTGCTAGGCTCTAATTTTAAGGCTCAAATTCAAGAAACATTGGCCTTTCCCCCTCAGGTTTGCTCAACAAACAATTTGTGGAGTAATCGAAGACCCACAAGACCGTATCACTCTGTCAATATACTTTTGAATTTCACTGATGGCATCCTGCAGCTGTGACGCCAGAGTCTGCCACAGATTTTTACTTTACAAATACTTCCCCCTCTCCTTTTGTAGTAGAAGTTAGTTCTGTTGTTTATTTGTGAGATTAAAAAAGACATACACACACACAAAGCTTAATAGATTTGCCCAGAGGCTTTCCCTAAGTCTTTAAAGTCAGAGCCCTGAGATGTCAAAGAGCCATTTTTCCTAACCCTCAGCCCATCACTCAGCCTCCGTGGGATGTTTCTCTTCCAGAGACTTGAAAAATGCAGGCATCCCTGGGTAGATGCCATACATGGGTCTGCTGGGCTGACAGGCCGATTGACAGGTGTTTCAATAGAAACAGCTCTGGGTTGAAAAGAATGATTTCTGGCACTCTTAAGTCTGGAAGGAGAGAAAGTTGCGTTCTGATGTGAGTAAGTTGCATTTATCTAAGTGGGACCATTAGATCTGCCTGTCATCCACTTGTGGAATACCAAGGATAACTATGTATTTGCCTCGGGGTGTTTCTTTTTGTCTATTACAACACGGGTATTTGTGATGGAGCCAGGTAAAGTGACAGTGGGAATCAACAGATGCATAGCACTTGTTACCTAAAGAACAACAAATCATGTTCTCCTGGCAATAAAAAGGTTTTTCACAATAAATATTAATCATTCAGCTTAGCTGTAAGAAAACAGTAGAAGTTACTGCATGGAAAATATTCCTCCAGTGAGCGCATGTGGTTAAGTATATTTGTCTTGGTGTATGTGTCTATAAGCATGTCAGTTTTGTGTGTTTATATAGTTGTACATATATACATATGTGCACATGCATGCACATATGTATGTATGTGTGCCTGCATGTGTGTGTGAAGCCTTCACCCTTGGCCTGTACCCATGTTCTCGATGGCATCCTTGGACTTATTCTATTTCTTAAACTATAGTAGACATCGGAGACACAGTGCTATGTCTGTTTTCTCAGGAGAAACTCCAGGTCACCTCATATCCATGCCATAGGAATGTCATGGAAGAAACCCCTTTTCCATGGGTTCCCAGCTATTTCTCATGAACTTCTGCCCATAATTCCTCTCCAGAGCTTTTGCTAAAGGAAAATTTTGAGTTAAAAAAAAAAAACCCTGCAGGTTAAATTTAATCATGTGCATTTATAGTTATCCTAGGAGAGTGGAGGGAAGGAAATAAAAGGGTAGTTCTGCATTTGGCACAGCCGGGGCTCTCCTTCATGTCCCTTACATGGGAGGGAAACTGTTTTGATGCACTGTGCACCCGGAGGACTTTGTAGAAGAACGGCCTGTACACACCACCACGTAGCTAGTGATGGAACCCTCTCCTTGGCTACATGGTCCTTTCAATAAACTATGCCCAGAGGCGGTGTTTAAGTTGCCGAGTGTCTCTTTAAACATCAGAAGCTGTTCTCTTTTCATCTCAGATGTTTTACCTTGTCACTCCTGTTGGAATTCCACCTGGACAGGGCGATGCGGCATGGGTTTGCCGCTTTTAACTGGCTGGCTCTTTCCTTCCTGTTTTGGTCAGAACAACTGTTTGGGACTAAAAAATGAAGGGAGATGGCGTGTGTTCATTTATCATCAGGGCATTTTGAGCCTTCATTCTGAAGTCCCTGGAGGCTGGAATTCAAAGTTGTGATTCAGACATTATCCTTTCATTGGCCTCAGACAATGGCAGGTGGATTTCTTCCCCTCACTCTGATCCTTTTCTCTGCCTACTTTTTCTTCAGTCTTCATCAAGAGGAAAGTAGTTCCTTAAAATTTACACCTGAGTACAGGACCTTGGCCTGTATCGTTACAGACTCACTATAAACATGCATGCATATTTAATTACCAGGTCTTTTTCAGAGCCCTTCAAAATATATTTCATAAAAGTCACCATTGCTTTCTTGATCTCCCTTTTATTTTATGCACTGTTTTAGCACGTGTGTGTCATTGCAAGTCAAATAGTGAATTATGCTATTAAGAAACCTAAGATTGACTTTCCCTGCCTGAGCCTTGGTCTCTACCTCTATGACCTGGGAGAATTGGCCCAGACAGATTCAAAGGATCCTTCCTTCCTTGACCTACCACCCAGATACCCAAAATTGAATTAATCTTACTCCTCGTTTTATGAAACACTTTCCTCATTGATCTGTGCATGACCCTGTTTTGTATTTATTCATTATTTCACTTTTGCAATTACACACCAGTTACCAGGACAACCAGAACTTTGACAATATCTGATAATGATCTCCTCCCATCCCAACCTCCCGACTCCTCCCACTGTCCTGAATCTTAGATAGAATTCCTTTGCATTTTATATAGTTTTATTACTTGTGTGCTTTCCTTAAAGGCATATTATTTCGTTTTGTTAGTCTTTTAACTTCAGTAGAGGATTTTCAGTTGTTTATAACACTTAGAAGAACACTTTTATTCCATATTATGTTGCTATTGATGAGTACATCTGTAGTGTGTTCATCTTGACTGCTGTGTAATATTCCATTGTGTGAAGATAGTGCAATGCATTTATCCATTAGCCCTTGATGGGCATTGGGATTACTTCTAGGATGTTGCCTTTATCAACAGTGATGATATGAGCATCCTTGGACATCTCTCCTATTGCATATGTGCAAGATGTTCTCATATTTATATCCAGAAACTAGGTCATATGGTAAATAAATATTCAATTTTACAAAAAAATGCGAAATTATTTCCCAAACTAGTCTCCCCAATTTACACTCATGCCAGCAAAATATAAGAGCTCCTACAGTTTCAAATTCTCTCTAATATTGGTCTGGTCAATATTCTTAATTTTGTTATGAAATGGCATCTTCTTGTTGTCTTGCTTTGTAGTCCCTCAGTTATTAATAAGGTTAAATATATTTTCATGTATTTGTTACTCATTTGTATTGACTTTTTGTAGGATGTCTACTCATATATTTTGCCCATTTTTCTAATGGATTATCCATCCTTTTCTTATTGACATATAGTAGTTTTTAATATGCTTTTTGTATTATTTTGTCAGTTATGTGTGTAACTTGCCATTTTTACTTCCTATAAGGTATCTTTTGATAGCAAAAGCCTTTAATTATAATACAGTCAATTTTATCAGTCATTACTTATATAGATCGCATATTCTGTGTCCTTAAGGAACTGTTCCCTAAAGTGAGAAAGATGATTTCCTGTATTTCCACGAAAAGTTGAATAGTTGTGTTCTGTAAGTTTAAGTCCTTTGTCTAACCACAGTTTATTTTTGTGTATGGTGTGAGATGAGGTGCAAAATTCATTTTTTCCAGTGTGGATAAATACATTTCCCAGGTCCTTTTAGTAACTGTCACTCTTTTCCTACATTTCTTGGGTCCTTTTGATAATAGCCATGCTTTTCCCGCATTCTACCAGGCCGTATCTGACATGTGCCAGAATTCCTTAAATGCACTCATCTGTTTCTGAGCTCTCTAGTCCACTGGCCACCATTTATCACAACCTCACAGTGAGAGTCATTACGGCTTCACAGCTAATCCTGATCTCCAACAGAGCAGATCCCTCCTCCTGCTCCTGCTTTAGAAATATCTGGCATATTTTTGCCCTTGGCTCTTTCATTTTAGAATTTAGTTATCAAATTTAATGAAAACTGCTGTTGTAGTTTTGATTAGAGTTACGCTGAATGTATAGAACAACATGGGGGGTGTAATTGATGTCTTTACAGTTTCAAAATTCTCTATGTTAATGTAAGCTATCTTTTATGTCTCCCAAGGTTTTATTAACTTAACGGAGAGAGATACTGCATGTCGCATTAAACCCCAGGTGCTAACTTGGGTCTCAGAGACCTTGCACCTTCTACTCTCCTTTCCTCTCTAGTCTAGTCTCACTGGCCTCCGTTGACATCCTCCAGCATGCCGCCTTCCCTCCTGCTGCAGGCTCACTGCACATGGAGCCCTTCACCGACAGAAAGCTCTTCCATCTCCTTGTCCATGGCCAACTCGTTTTCACACCCCAGCTCCTTCCATGCAGGCTCCTTCCTCAGAAAGGTGCCCCCTAACAGTCTTTAAAGTAGGACCCCACCTGCTCACCGTTGTTCTCTATCACTGCCGCCGCTTCCTGAATAACATATGTCACAATTCATAATTTTTATATATATTTATTGACAGATGTGTCTCCCTGTGCTGTTAAGTGCCATGAAGGCAAGACCCACATATTCTCCACTGGAGAACCAAGTGCTGTGCACAGTACCTAGAAGACAGTTGGTGAGAGACAGACAGATAGGTAGATTGTTAGATAGATAGACGGGACAGACAGACAGACAGACTGATTGATGGTGTAATGAATGAAGATTGGAGAGGTTCCCTCTGGTGGCTGGAGTACAGTGATAGTCAAGAGTAACTCTTGACATCAGTTGGCCCACAGATATGACCTGATATGACCATATAAAGTCGTAAGATTATGCCCTAGGCCTTATAATAATTTATAATAGACCAGATGAGGTTTCAATGACCAATGAGTTTACATTACACTCGTAGAGCTCAGTTGATAATAGGTGAACTTGTCAAGATTAGGGATCTCTTTTACAGTTACACCTCAGGCACCTGAAACGGCACCTGGCATAAATCCGGCACTCAGTAAGCATTTGTCTAATGACTAAAACTGTAACTCAGACTTGAATCATGGTTAAAGCGATAGCTGTAATAGATATTTAGATATCTACTTCCTTACGACTGCTTGACTTTTAAAAGGAACTTTTTCTTTGTTAATGTTAGTGATGTTATAACCACATTTCATCGTGTTTTAAAGATGGGGAGTGGAAAGTCACCCTCATTCCCGCTCCCTCACACACCAGCCATTGTCACAGGGGTTTATTTTTTTTCTAGTCCTTGCACATTTACACCTTTTGCATGATTATGACCACGTTGCAGAATTTGAGTTTCCACTGTGTCAAACCTTTTCCCATGTCAGTGTAATCTGCTTTATCCCATTTAATGGCTCTCTGATGCCCTGAGTCCACAGGCCATATTTTACTTCCTAATCGTTCTATTTTGGGGTGTGTTGATCGCCCTTCCTAGAATGTAAGATGGAATTTTTAGGGCAGGATGGGAGGGACCTGGATCTTTGTCAGCAGCTGGTTGGCAAAGCTTGAACGTTGCTTTCCTTTTCCTTCTCGACGGTCTTGTCAGTTGCAGTCAGAGCCAATCCTATGCCTCCCATGGATTGTAGGACTCTGCTCAAAGTAACAGCTCTCTGTTCAGTAAGAGTGGATCTCAGGGAGGAGAGCAGAGCAATGTGTACAAACTCAGACAGAAATCTGGGTGCTCATGTTTTCCTCCTTGTTTTGAAATTGGTCTCTAGTTGCTTATTTGCTAACAAATGGAGGTGATTATGGGGCATGTGTGTGGCCCCCACTCCTAATGCCATC
Organism: Vicugna pacos; assembly: GCF_048564905.1. Classification (NCBI taxonomy): domain Eukaryota; kingdom Metazoa; phylum Chordata; class Mammalia; order Artiodactyla; family Camelidae; genus Vicugna; species Vicugna pacos. Next base: position 31,660,079 of record NC_133005.1, on the reverse strand, counting down.
TTTGTGATAGACATCAATAATCGATCAGGGTATGCTCTTCCACTGAACTCTGACGTGGCCTCAGAATCTGTCTTGACATAGCACTCTGGGTGATCGTGATGTCCCAGATCACGTGATGCTTAACTGCCAGCTTTGTCCTTTCTCATCAGGGAAGGTCACAGCTCCTCTCAAGATGACCTTCCAGGTTCTTTTTTTTTTTAATTGAAGTATAGGTTCTTGAACCGACTCCTATCTCCACTGCTCTCTCCCTTACTAAATCCTCCCTCCACTGCCTGGGGCCTTGTTTCCATCACCTCCCCTACAGTGTAAATAGTTCCTTGGTTGTCCATCTGTTTTTAGTTAGGACCCCACTGAAACCCCGGTAATTACCATGTACCACTCAGAGTACTTATCACCATCTCAAGCCTTACAACCCTTCAAAGTGAGGGTCATTATCCCTAATTAACACGGAGGCTTAAAGAAGGAATATAACTTGCCTAAGATCACGCAACTTGTAAGTGAAACCTGGATTCCTTCCTACCAGGTTTGATTACAAAGCCTGTCCACTTAACTAGTTAGCCATGCTGCTTTCTCCAAAGGCACTCAACAAAATGAAAATGAAATTGATACTGAACTTCCCAGTCATGCCCAGTCCACCTGACTGGGGTGGTCGTGAGCTTGCAGATGGGGGCTATAAAGGGGCATTGAGACAATGAGGGGAACTGAAGTCTAGAACCAGCCTCAGCCTGGAAACCTTCTCCTGCTCCACGTTGTGTCTTCCCAACTAGAACTGTCAAAGCCGAGAGGAGCGGTGCTCAGCCGGTGCTGATGGACAAGGCCGGCACAGGGAGGTGGGTGGGAGAAAGCAGGTGGATTTGGATTGGGAGGAGGAGACTTCACGGTCCTCAGCAGATGTGGCTTCATCATTGTGATTTCTGTTTGCAAATCCCATTCATCCTGAACTGTTCTGCAGCTGAACAGCGGTATTCAAAGCCCTGCCCCTCCCCTCGTACGCAGCTGAGTGGCGTGCATGACCCGATGGCTTTGGGAGGGTTCTGACGTGAATTTCTGACATAAATATGCACTGTCTGGTGTATCAATATCAAAGGAAAACTGCAGAAGGCAAATTGGTGGTATTTCTCAATACTGGAAAAAAGTTTTCCATTCCAAATCAATTTTGAAAGCAAAAAAACCAACCCTTTTCAAACATCTGCCTAGCAATGTCAAAGTAGGCAGGGCTCTCTGTAGACGGCCATGGCAGCTTAATCAAGTTTCACATTCTCAAATCAATTACTGTCTTTAGAAAAAAGGACACCTATCTTGGGCCACAAAATGATGACTTCCGTGATCAAAATGGTAACAGGAGAGCCCAGTGACCACGTTCAGCTTGAAGTTTCAGTCACAGTAAAAGAAGTCCAGCCCCCAGGTGAGCTGACGGTGTTCAAGCGGCGCGTCTCCGGCCGGAGCGTCTGGAGTCCTGCGGTGTGGGGTAGCTGCACAGTTCCGCTGGAGAGTTTACAAGTTTTTCAGTTTGAGAAACACTAAAAGGATGAAAGGCCTTTTCCTTTTGCTTTAGTCCTCAACTTCTACAGTACTTTTTAACCTTAATAAATTCCTGCTCTGTAGTAAGGGCTTAGTGGACAGTTCTAGAAAGAGAGGGAGGGGAGAAGGTAGGAAAAGAGAGGGAGCGGACTTGACAGTCCAAATCAGCTGCTTTCAGACCCGGCTGAACTTTCAAACCGCAGAGTTTTGCAGAGACAGGGAGGCCCAGGGTTTCTTTAAAGCCACTGAGTCAGAAATTTTAGGGGCGAGTCAGGCAATACTTACAGTTGAAGACCAGAATCCCTTGTGCAGCCAGATTTGAGAGCCACTGCAGTCTCTCTGAACTTAACCCCCGGCCTTGGTGGTGGTGGTGGGGTCTCAGCTCCTCCAAGACTCTTGCCTCAGTTGCCGGCCAGTCTTCTGTGCGTGGTGGTCTTTCTCCAAGCTCCAGGGCAACCTGTCAAACACGCAGGCCCAGCAGATGTGGGCAGCCTTTCCCCAGAAGAACATACTGTGAGCTCTTTGCGTAGCGCCCTGACCTCCACGGCCTCTTTTGTCTCCTTCCTGGACATCTTCTGCTTCCAACTCGATATTCCAGCAAGTCCAGACTGTTCATTGGCAGCCCCTTACAGGAGCTGCTCTTACCTTGAGGCTCCGCCTTCAGGGCCCCTCGCCCTTACCCACTTCCTGTGTGCTGGGGTGGTGCCTGCTTCCCAGTCATCTCAATCACTGCCTCTTCAAGGAGACTTCCTCTTCCCTCCTCCGACAGGTTTAGACACTTCTCCAGTGACAACATTCTGGAGTATATTTGCATTGCATTATAGTGACGTGTGTGTCACTAGAGTTCAGGGCAAGGACTTCGTCTTACTCACTGATGCTTCCCCAACATCCGTAACAGCGCCTAACACATAATGGATGCTCAAGGGATGTTTGACAAATGCATGACTTCATTTGGCCTGCATTCCACCCCCCCCACACACACACAAAACAACCTATTCAGTTTTAATTGGAGCAGTAAATTATTTAATGTCAAAGAAATATGGAAAAGGAAGAGTACCTGACATTTTCTTTTGCTGTGTTCTCTTCTAGTCCTTGTCTGTTTGCCTAAATCCGTCTACTTGTAGGCACATATCGCAGACATGCAACTCTCTTTAATACAGGACTCTGACTAGAAACATCTCCCTTCTGTAGTATCTTGAGCCATCCTGGATTCCCTCCTGCATTCTTGTCTTGGGAAGAAAGATGTTGCTACGGACTGTTTTATATTTGTATGTTCACCTGAAAAAAAAACAAAAAGCCCATGGCGGCAATGGCAAAGTCTATTTCACCATGCCCAGGAGCACCGCGATTTGATGTGATTGCACTGTGCTTGGTGTGGTCTCGTGGCTGTCACATCATCCCCACAGACGCTGAATCCAGTGACACCAGTTAATCATGCTGGAACTTTAGTCACACGTGTAAATGAGAAAATCACCCCCAAATCAGGCCCTGAGTAGGTCATCTTGATGGCTATTTGAGGTTTTTGAGACACAGAATTCCCCCTCTACCAACCTGAAAATTCCATCGGACCAGCATCACTCAGCTGGAGGGTGAGATGGAGGGGTCAGCTGTTAATTATCAACCTGGTGTTTTCTGCCAGGGGCTCAGGAATCCGTTGGTGGGAAACATATCCTGACCTATAGGAGTCTTAGGGTGGGCAACGCCCTTGGTATAACCTTGAAAGCTGCAGTCCTGGCTTTGTTAAGTCTCTGTTGGTAAATCGAGAGTGTTTGCACAGAGAAAATGCACCTGTGACATTAGTTTCCAGCTGAGGAAAGCAAGGTTTTCTTTGTCGAGGTTTGGAAAAGCCAGTGTCCAAAGTCACTGATATGCCAACAACGAAAAGGTTTTCTGGAGCAAAAACAAAACAAAACAACACTCTGAGGTCGATTCCTCCTGTGTCTCCATAACATTTGGTTAGCTCAGCAGATGCCCAGTGAACCAACTTCCATAGTTAACCTGTTAAGTTGGAGTTTAGCACAAATCTTAAATTTGTAAAAAAAAAAAAAAAAATTCAGTTGTTTCTACTTATAAAATGTAATAATAGTAAGAGAAAAGGAAAACAATTTCAGTTACTCAGAATCTCACATTTTTCTTTTTCTGTCTCCTTCTGGTCCCTGTCTACAGGAACATGAAATTTTTATATAATTGTAATTATTGCATCCCTATAGTTTTTAATGCTTTTTTCCTCACTGAAAAGTATATCATAGTTACAACAGTATTATCATTTTAATGGCTGCATAATGTCCCATCAAGTGGCATTACCATGATTTACTTAACCACACCGTCTAGGACATTCACACACTGGCCTGTATTTCTCCAGTATAAATGAGGCTTCGGTAAACATCTTCATGTATTTGCTTTTCTCTTTTACATTATTTCCTTTAGCTACATTTCCAGAATTATGATGATGATGGCAAAGAGCAGAGCTGCTTGATGTGTTTCTGGGTTTACACCGCCCCCATTAGTGCACATCACACCAGCCCACGCTCTGGTCAAAAGGGCTGTTGGCACAGAGGCCTCAGTGGAAGGAGGCCGAGGCCAGCACAGTGCCTGGAACAGGGTGAGCTCTGCAGGTTAGGACAGACTGAGGGTGCGGTAGAAGGGACAGTGGACTACGGACCATGTGAAGAGGAGAGGCCCAGTCTGACTTAGCCACAGCCCCTGGGTGGTGCTAGGTAAGTCATTCGCTAGGGCCTGGACCTGGCCTGTTGTGATGGGGAGAGGAAGAACCTGATGTGAAAGTACCTGCCGTGAAATGGGCCCATCTCTGTCTGTTCCTTTCCACTCTGTTCCTCTGCCCCCAAACATGCACACGCAGTCCACCAGCACTCTCAAAAGTGTTCAGGAAAGCTGCCCCTCCTCTGCCTTCAACACCACGCTGGCGGCAACCACCACATCTGGTGCCTCAACTACAGTAATTTCCTAGCTGTTCTCCTTGGCTCTGTGCTTGGCCCACACACCCAACATAGTCCATTCTCCACAGAGTGACTGGGGTGGTGTTTTGAAAATGCTGCTTGGTTCATGCTACTCCCCTGCCTGAGACCCATCAAAGGAAAGCGGTGACGCCTGCAGCGAGCCAGCACGCCCCCAAAGCCCTCCAGCGCCTCCCCACACACATAATTTATTTGTAGCCTTATTGGAAAACACCAGCAATAACGTAACCAAACCCAGGTGCACCTGGACAATGCCCGGGAGCTTCTGTCCCTCCTCTGTGAACACAGCGGGGAAGAGACCCAGGGTCCCACACAACTGAATCAAGTTCTTGCCCCCAGGACATCTTCTGGACATTAAATGTGGGTTCTAAAGGACGAAGGGACCTGAAAACTGGCTCAGGGAGGGTGTATTCGTTTCTGAGGGCTGCCATAGCAAATTGCCACCTACTGGGTGGCTTAAAACAAAAGAGATATATTCCCTCACAGTTCCGGAGTCCAGGAGTCCAAAATCAAGATGGCGGCAGGGTTGGTTCCTTCTGGAGGCTCTGAAGGAGACCTCTTGCATGCTCTTCTCCCAGCTCCTGGTGGCGGCCAGTAACCCTTGGCATTCATTGGCTTGTAGCCGCATCACTCAACCCCTGCACGTGGTCTCCCTGTGTGCCTGTGTCTTTTACTATAGGGACATTAGTCATGTTGGATTGGATCCCAGCTTCATGATCTCATCTCAGTTTAATCACATCTGCAAAATCTTATTTGCAAATAAGGTCACATGCACAGCTAGAGAGAGTTAGGACTTTGACAGATCTTTGTGGAAAGACACAATTCAGCCTACAACAAACCACTGACCCAGTCTATCTTCCAGGCTCACTCCAAGGCCCGTGCCACCAGGCAGCATGTGTAATTACTCAGGAAACCGCCTTTCACTCAGACCTCCCTTACTCCTACATACACCCTGCAGTCAGCACACCTGTAGTTGCTCTTCCCTTCACTGACAGACCGAGGCGAGCCCCTCCCCACCAGTGACAAGGTCATGATTACATTTTACACAGCCACGCTTGGGTTTATGTGGCCCATTACCCTTCAAAACCACACATACTACCTGTGTTTAGGCAGCAAGAGAGCATCCTGCATCCAGCTGCATCCAGAGCAGGGCAGCCCGTTCCGCTTAGGAGGGCAGAGAAAGGGATAGTTCTTTGCCAATGTGTGCACCTGCCCCCACCTTACATCCCAGCTACCTCTCACATCTCAGCTCTGTTGGTCCTCAGCTGACCCTCCACCTCCAGAAGAGGCACCAGAGGGTGAATCTGGGGGTGGGGGAGACCTTGAGGGGAAGCAGATGGAAGATAAGGGCCAGAGAGAGAGGGTGTCAAGCCTCCAGTTCAAAGGTCTGCAGCGTGAACCTCCAAACTATGTGCCAGGGGCTGAGATGAAGAGGCGGGTATCTTGGGGGATGAGGCCAAGTTCTGTGGAAGGAGAGGGTCTAAAGCAGAGCTGTGCTAAAATAGAACCCAAAGGTGTATATTGCCCCCCAAATCTGGCCCTTTCCTGCTATACTTGCAGGCACCTGGGAGCTCTCTCCTCCTCCACTCAACGCTGAGTTCATCTTGTGCTCAGGCAAATCATGTGCACGTGCCACTGGGCTCAGACTCGATTCCAGCCCTGGTGAGCCAGGCTGGACACACACCCCATAGTGTGGACCTGTGAGGGCAGCTGTAACGTTGAAATGTAGGGAGACCTGGGGCCCCCACACAATGTGTGCACATATGAAGTCATGCACACATGTGGCCACAGCAAAATCCAGCCTCACTGTAGCCATCACTGTCTCTCCCTATAGGCAAGTCCCTGTTGAGAAGTCTTATTCATTCATTCATTCATTCATTTGCTCACTCATTTATTCAGTATTTATGGAGCAGTTACTATGTGCTGGGAACTGCATGGGCCATTGGCATGTATCAGTGGAATAAGCAGATACATGTCTGGCTCCTCCTGGAGCTGATGTTTTAGTTACAACAGAAGACAGCCCTTACGAAAGCCTGGGGAGCCTTTGTCAAAGATATGAAGAAGCAGATTAGAGTTTTTAGTGGCCTCTGCCTCCATCTACCCCAGGACTACATGGTGGTGTCCTCCAGCCAGGACAGCCTCTCCCATGGCTGGGGCTGGAGCATGTGCTGTGGCAGGGACCTCCCTGACTTAGGCTGGTGCTTCTGGCTGGCAGACCCCTCAGCATATCTGAGCAGCGGGCTCTGTTTTCCCACGTGGCACACTCCTGATAGTCTAGGAGCCCTGCTTCCCCAACCAGGGAGTTTGCATCTCTCTTTTCTGACCTGATTTTGATTCTGAGGGCAAGCTGATGGCCACATTCCTCTTCTCTTTCATTGTATCAGCTGCAAACTGCGCATTGATTGCTGGCTAGATTAATTTCTCCCCATGTATTTGTTAACCGTTTGTATGTTATTTCTGAAACACTGTTTTCTAACTCGTGGTCTTCAGTGGGGACGCAGGGAGAAGACCATGTGACAAGAAGACAGAGATCGGAGCGATGGGTCTACTAGGCAAAGAATGCCAAGGATTCTTGGCAAACTACCAAAGGATCCTTCTCTAGAACCTTCAGAGAGAGCATGGCCCTGTCCATGTCTTGATTTCAGAGTTCTAGAGTCCAGAATTGTCAGAAAACAAATATCTGTTGTGGAAACCACCCAGTTTATGGTGATTTGTCACAGCAGCCCAGGAAAACAAATACTCCCGATTAACTGTTTCCACTTCCTCTCCTTCCCATTCATTCCTCAGTCCACTGCACTTGGACCTTTGCCTCCATCACCTATGAATATTGTGCTGATGAAGGCCACCCTTCCCTTTACATCAGCATAGACCTGACTGCCCTGAGGGGCTCTGCCCTCAGCCTAGAAATTAGAGATGCAGGACCAGGGAAGCTGGCTAATCTCCAGGATTCTTAGCTCTGTGTGGCCTCCTGGGACAGGGTGCATCCTTAGAACTCAGTGTCTATCTGCACAAGCCCAGGATTTCTTCTGGAAGGACACCTGACCAGGGAAATTGCCAAAGACTTAAGGATGAGTATGCAGTCAAACTGAGCCTTGAAGAATGACCAGGTAGCTTGTTTGTTCCAAGGCAGGAGAAGAGGTAAAAGGACAGCCCTTTTTTTGTGTTATTTTTAGGGAAGGAAAAAACAGAGGCTGTCTGGGAACTAAGCCGGAATCTTCATGAGGAAGAGCACAGGTGTTTGAGGGTGGAGGTCATACCCAGCGATGGGTGAGATTGACTAGGAATTTGCCAATAGGAACTCGAGCCTCATTCAAAAATAATACAAGACTCCATACTATAATACAAAGTGCCCAGTCCTCCTGCAAGACAGAATGTGGCAGAGTTGGAACAGGCTGCTTTGCTTGGTGGTGTTTTTTGCTCCTTCCCTCGCTGTAGCTTCTGTGGCCCCCTGGGGTAAACTGTAGGCTCTGGTGGCCTTTTTGTTTTCCTTTTTCACTTTAGCACAAACACCATTACATTCCTAAGAATCTAAATGAAAGAAAAAACACTCACCATCCCAGGGCCCCCAGAATCAAGCTGTTTTAAGTCCTTGCCCACATGTAGGAAGATTTTTTTTCGTAGTTATTATGCTGTAGATTACAATCTGCTAACATACTTTCTCCCACTTAGTGTTATGTCAAGACGCTTTCTCCCCCCACGTTGCGAGTCTTCACCGCTATCTTATTCCGTGACTATGTAATATTTCATCAAGTTGATGGACCCTAATGTAGTTACCCATTCCCATATAATTGGACACTGTTGCTCTGGTACAGATAACACTATTATCTCCATAACCGGTGGATCAGAATCTGGCAAAGCAGATGCAGGCAGAGTCAGCCATGAATTATGCATAGGGGTCAGGTTGTAGGCAATTTCTTCTATTTAACTTAGGGCCGGCCAATAGGCAGCCAGTGGATCCCGGGAGGGGTGATGAGGAGCTGAAGAATGAGGTGAGCAAGAGGGGATTCTCGAAGTTAAACACTGGGATTTGACAAGGTTGGAAAAGTGTGTTCGTTTCCTGTGGCTTTTGTAACAAATTTGTAACCACGAACTTGGTGGCTTGAAAACAGCAGGCATTTATTCTCTCACAGTTCTGGAGCCCAAGTCCAACATGAAGGTATTGGCAGGGTTGGTTCCTGCTGGAGACTCTGGGGACAGTCTGCTCCGTGCCACCCTCCCAGCTTCTGGGGGCTGCCCACAAGCCTTGCATTCCTCCAGTTTGCACTTGCGTAGCTCCCATCTCTGCCTCCATCCGCACGTGGTCTTGTCCTCCATGTGCTTTACCCCTTTCTCTTCTAAGGATGCTTGTCATTGGATTTAGAACCCCCTCTGCTCCAGATCCATCTCATTGTGAAATCCTTAACCTAATAACATCTGCAAAGACACAGTTTCCAAATAAGGTTGCAGTTCCAGTGTCCCGCTGGACATATCTTTTAGGGGTCACCATTTAACCCACTATAGTAGGAAAAGGAGGCATTTAAGTTCATGAACACGACTGTACATTGTAGGTTCATGGTGCATACGCATCACCCTATCATCTGCTTGTCTTTACTCAATAAGTTAGGAATAGCTTTCTGTATCAAAGTGTAGAGATCTCCTGTGTTCATTTTTATTGACTTTATTTTTTATTGAGTACTGCATAGTATGTACTTAAATGTTGTACTTTTACTACCATCTGATAAACCTACCCCCCCTTTTCCAAAAACTTCTTGAATATTCTTACCTATTTTTCCAGATAACTGGCAGAGAATTTTGTTAGGTTGCAATATAAACCTTATTGGATTTATATTGTACCTGCGTTGAATTTATATATTAATTTAGGATGAATTGATACCTTTACAATACTGAATTTCTTATCCAGCATCTAGTTATGACTCCATAAAATCTTTTATATTTCTGAATAGGATTTCATAGCTTTGTTCATGTAGGTACTTCACATTTCTAGTTAAGTTTGTTCCTAGATTTTTCTTTTTCTGATGACTATTAAGTATAGGATTTTTCTTGTATTACATTTTCAAACCGATCATTACTTCCATTACATTTTCTATTTGTTGTACATTGTGAAGCTGTTGGCTTTTTTTTTTATATTACTTTTATGACCAGCCACCATAGTAAATTTTTGGGGTTTTTTTAAATATGTTTTTCAGCTGATTCATCAAGGCTGACTTGCAGATAATAATCATTTGACCTCCATTTTAACCACAAATAGACCTTTTATTTCAGCCTCTTGCTTAATTTCTTTGGCAGTTATGTCCAGAGTAGAGGACATCCTCATCTTGTTCTGAATCTAATGGAAAATCTTGGATTATTTCAAAATTAGACATGAAGCAAGATTTGGATTTAAGATACCTTTCTTTTTTTTTTTTTTTTTTTTACCATGTTACAAGTGGCCATTTATTTCCATTTTACCAAGCTTTCTATCAGGAATGGACGTTGAATTTAAAAAAAAAAAAAAAAAAACCTTTGTAAGTAGCTATTGACATTCAAGCAACAAATATTGAGTAGGGCCAGGCACTACCGTAAGCAGTAAACAGTCTATCCTCCTGGTGATGCGGGTGTGAAGTTGGAAGGGTGGTGAGATTTCAAAGAATACAGTTTGAGAAGGCTGAGTGCGGGATGAGCTGTGTGAGATCTGGGCAGAGATGTCAGAGCTTGGAATCAGACACAATCAGGTGATTTCTCCGACCTCTTAACATCATAGTAGATAAAGGCAAGTTTCCTAATGTTGAATCATCTTGTACAGCCATAGTAAAGCTCATCTCCTCATAATGTAGAGTTATTTTAATGGGTTATTAGGTTGACAGTATTTAATTCAGAATTGTTTGCATACATATTTATAAGTTTGGCCTGGGGGGTTTAAGTCTATTTTTTGTAAAACTTTTGCTTTGTATGTTAGACGGGCTTAAAAACAGGGACTCTCGAATTGTCTTTCCTTTTTCTCTGGCCTAGTACCATTTCAGTGACATGAGATTATGTTTCTCAAAGAACTGAAAGTACTCTTCCATAAAACTAGATGTGCTGGTGCTTTGGAGAGGGAATAGGAGGGGCACACAAGGCATTTAGGTATTCGTATGTGATTTAGTTTAGTTTCTGGTTATTGATTTATTTAGCGCTTCCTTTTTGAAAGTTAAATTTGTTAGCTTCATCCAGGTTTTCAAATAGAATAGTGGTAGAGTTGGGGAAAATTGTGTGCCCATATCATTTCAGTTTCATCTTTGTTCCTATTATTTGCCTTTCCTCATAAATCATTTTGTGTATTAATCTAATTAAGATTTTTTAAATGGATTATTTACATGTAATAAAAGTTGCCCCTTTTAGCAGGACAGTTTAGTGAGTTTGGACAAATGTTCACAGTCGCTTAACCACTACCACTGTTGAGATGTAGCATATTTCTAAGACCCCCAGAAGTTTCCGCATGCCCGTTTGTAATCACTTCCTCCCTCTTCCTAGGCCCTGGAAACCACTCATCTGATTTTTGTTCCTACAGTTTTACTATTTCCAGAATGTCATAGGATGTGACTTTTTGAGTCTAATTTCTTTCATGAGGCATAATGTTTTCAGGGTTTATCCACATTATTGTATGTCTTAGGAGCTTGTATCTTTTTGTTTCCGGTTTTATAGAGATCTAAGTAACAGAACGGTGTGTTAGTTTAAGGTGTCCAACATAGTGAATTGATATACGTATATATTGCAAAATGATTACCACAATAAGTTTAGTTAACATGCACCTCGTCTGTTTCCCATTTGCTAGTAATATTTCATTGTCTGAATATCCCACAGTTTGTCTATTCATGGGTGGCAATGTAGGTGAATTTCTTATGTTGTCCACTGTGAGTACAACTGCTGTGGATATTTGTGTAGAAGACATATCTCTTTATTTCTCTCAGTTAAATATCCAGGACTGGGTGTGTTGGGCCATATGTAAAGTATATGTTTAACTTTATAAGAAACCAACATTATGTTTTCCAAAGTGGCTGGACTATTTTGCATTTCTAACAGCAGCACGAAAGAGTCCCAGTCATTTTGCATCCTTGTCAGGACCTTACATTTTCTTTCCCCCTCCTTTGGCCGTACAAATAGGTAAGTGGGCTGGAGCTAAGATCTCGTTATGATTTTAATAGAGGGCTTTGCTGACTAATGGTGTAGAGCATCTTTCATGGGTTAATGCTTTCTACGTATTTCTTTGGTGAAATGTTTGTTCAAATGGTTTGCCCATTTGAAAAATTGGATTATCTTCATATTATTGAGTTTCAAGAGGTCTTTATATATTCTAGGTGCAAGTCCTTTCTCAGATACGTGTTTTGCAAATATTCTGTCCCTGTATGTGACGTCTCTTTTTATTTCCTTGACAGCATCTCTTGGAAGAGTAGGAGTTTTTAATTTTGATGAACTCCAAATAGTCAAAACAAATGTTTGTTTTGTGCTATTTGCATCATATCTAAAAAAAAAAAAAATTGACCTAACCTAAGGTCACAAGGTGTTTTTCCTGTGGGTTTTTTTGTTTTGTTTTTTTTTTTGTTTTTTGGTTTTTTGAGTTGACTATTGTATACGATGTGAGGTTTCGGTCAGGGTTTATTTTTCACATATGGATGTCTATACCAGTTGCACTTACTGAAAATAGTACCATTTCTCTTGTATTATTATTTCCCTAAATTTTTTGGTAGAATTCTCTAATAAAACCATTTCGGTCTAGATTTTCCTTTGTACAAAGGTCTTTAAGTGACACATCCAACTTATTTAATAGATAAGGGGAAAATTGGGTTATCTCATTCTCCTTGAGTAAGTTTTGGTAGTTTGTGTCTTTCAAACAATTTAATTTACACTATCAAATTTATTGCCATAAAGTTGTTCATAAAATTCCTTTTTTAATATCTCAGAGATACATAGTTATGTGTCTCATTCTTGATATTAATGATTTGTATCTTTCCTCTTTTTTGTGGTCTGTATGGGTAGAAATTTGTCATTTTTATTGATTTTTTTTCCAAGAATCATTTTTTATTTCATCGCTTTTCTCTATTGGTTTTCTGTTTTCAATTTCATTGACTTGTCTTTATTATTTCCTTTCTTCTGCTTCCTTTGTATTTAATCTGCCTTCTTTCTCTAGTTTGTTAATGTTCGGCTTAAATTATTGACTTGAGAACTTTCTTATTTTCTAATACAGGCAATTTAATGCTATGAATTTCTGTCTAAGTACAGCTTTCACTGTCTCCCACTATTCCACACAGTTGAACATACTGTGGTTTCATTTGCAATCACCAGCTTCCCTGGTGACTTATTCTTTAACCCATGGGTTTTTTAGAAGTGTTTTTTGTGTGTGATTTACAAGTATTAGGGGACTTTCAGATATCTTTCTGTTATTGATTTTTAGTTTAAAGCCACTGTGATCAGAAAACACATTTTCTGTGATTGTAGTTCTCTTCTGTTTGCCGAGATTTGTTTTATAGACTCGTATGTGGTCTGTTGTGGTGAATGTGCCAGGTGCACATGAATAGAATGTGTATTTTGCTATTGTTAGGTATAGGGTGCTGTAAATGCTAATTAGTTCAGGTTGGTTTATAGTTTTGCTAAGTGTTCTCTAGTTTAATTATTTTCTTCTCATGTCCTATCAATTACAGGGAGAAGAATACTGAAGTGTCCAACTGTAACTGAATTTGTGTATCTCTCTTTATAGTTCTGTCAGCTTCTGTCTTATGTATTTTTCTTGTTGGATATATTTTTATTTAGTTTTATATAGCTCTATTATTAGGTACATTTAAAAATATTTTTATATTTCTATTTTTATTAATTTTATTAGCTGTTGGCTCATTCTTTCTACTACCCGCTTGCTTTCCAAGAAATTCAATCTTAAACACATCATTTGAATCTACTTTTTTTTTCTTACTTTTAATTTTATTCATTCTTCCTTCTCCTCTCCTTACCTCAGAATTTCACGTTGTGGTTTTTTTTTTTTTTTCTGTTTGAATTAAGTGCCTTCAGTAATTTATTTTCATTCTTTCAGTTCATAATGAAACATGCAGTTTAGCAGGATTCCTTAAGTTTTTGTATGAAGCATAATAGGTATTGCTCTTTTCTGAAATTTCTGGTACAAACTGTGGTTTTGACTTTTTCTTTGAATTAGCTTTTGATTAGATTAAAAAAATTCCCAAGTGATTTGGGGTTTTGTTTCTTGTTCCTACTTTTGTAATTTCTTTCTAAGTTTATTGAGTTGTCAGAGACTGCAGTCTCCTGTGTTTTTTAAATTAAACAAGTTTTCTTTTAACTCAAATAGATGGTGTGAAAGCAGTCATAAACAGTAGGTAACAAATACATGTGGCCATTTTCCAGTCAAAACTACTTCTGAAGACACGAGAAGGCAGTGTTTGGCCCATGGGCTGTGCCAAACCCTGTTCTGAAGGGACCAATAAAACACTAACTTGCATTATTAATTCTCCTATTTCCTTTAACATTCACTTCTGAAACTAAATCAGAAAACAAAACAAAATGCAGTCACAAGCCATCTGCATTTTGTGGAGTCCTGTCCAGTACTCATTCACTGTGGGCAGAGGAACAGGTGCATCCCCAGAGGAAAGCTTTGGTTTCAGTTACCAGAAAAGAGAAAACAAATACTGGGCAGCACATAACAGATGCCACTCCAGCGTCTGTCGATTCAACCATATGGCTCTTCCCATTAATTTCTGGTTGTAATACATTGTCTTGATGTATTTGTTGATGATGAACTGTCCTTGGAATCATCCCTGCCTAGTCACGGCTCATCCTTTTGATGCACTGATTGATTCCATTTGCTTAAAATTTTCCACCTGTGTTTGTAGGTAAAATTGATGGCTTTTTTTTTTTTTAGTATGTGTGCCATGTTGTGGCATTAAGATAATATTTGATAACAAAATATGGATGAGAAGGATTTCTTTATTTTTCTGTGGACTGAAGTAATTTAAATATTATTAGAATATCTTTTTTTAAGGATAGATTTTAAAAGTCAGACGGAAAAAAGATCTAGGCCCTGATATGGTTTTTATAACAGATGTTTAAGTAACTTTTTAAAGCTCTTCTATAGTTTTCCTCTCCTTGGTTGAATTGAACTCCTTTTTCCTAGTAATACCATCACTCTCTAGATTTTAAATTTTCTTACTATAGATTTATACATAATAATCTCTTTAAAAGTATAAATGCATTTAATCTCTTTCCTATTTATGGTAACATTGCCTTTCTCTTTTCTAGTTTTTTATATTATAATTTCTTTATTTGCTCCACCAAATGTGCCTTTGTTTTTCAGAGGGCCACCTTTGGGTTTTATTTATAAACCTTTTTTTCCCCTTTTTATGATATTATTTTCAGCTTTTATAGTCTCCTAATTTCATTTCATTTATTTCGTTACTTTTTTCCTAGTTCATGAAGTTGAAATTCTTGGATCACTATATTCTGAATATAGCTTTACTTACTGCCACATGTTTTGGCATAAAATAGTCTCTTTTTAAAAAATGTATTACTTTCTAGACATTCTGCAATTTCCATTTGGATCTCCCATTTGATCTAAGGTCTGAGTATTTTGGATAAAGTTTCTTAACTTCTAAGCAATTAAGATTTTCACTTTAATCTGATTAGATTATGATTAGCAGTATGACCTATAAAAATTGCTCCTAATAGAATTTATTATGATTTTCTTTTTAGCCAAGTAATCATATATGCATGAGACAAGGAAAGAATGTACATTCATAGGCCCTCAAGTTCTTTAAGTGCATAAATGTTCTGCATGATATGTTACATATTTGCATGTGTATACATATATATTATTTTATTATTTAATCCTATGTGTTTCATATTTTTATATTTTATCTGTCAAGTTCTGAAAAATATGTTAAATTCTCATACTTCAGTTGTGTTTTTCACATTCTCTTTAAGTTTTCAGTAATTTTATGTTTGGCTTCTATGTTGTACTGTACCTTATATTTTTCAAGGTGTCAAATTCAAATATTTTTCAATCCCTCACATTTAAAGTTTTTGTGTCACTTGTAATTTCTGAGACAAACAAAAGGTTGGGGCTAGAGAGTCTTATGTGTGATGTAGAATGGCCTCCTGGCTTTACTATGGAGAAACTGAGGCCAAGAAATGAGAAGGGCCTTGTCCAAAGTCACAAAGTGGATTTGTTGAATCAAGGCTCTTTCTACCATTTCAGGAATAGGTGGTCTGATACAGGTGAAAAATGGAAATAATAGCATAAAATTTAGGTTTTGGTTGAAGACAAAGAAGTGGATGAATGTTGGTGAGTGTGTGGGTGTGAGATCTTCCCCACTCAGTCAGTTGGGGACTCAGATTCTTTCTCTTAGGGGTGTCTGTTGTCCCCTAGGGTGTTGAGACATCCACAGGATCTGGCTGGCAGACAGGGGAGAGGGAGAGGAGTAGAGTCTACATGAGATTTTCTGAGCTAGACCTGGAAGTGGCATCCATCCTTCCACCCACTTTCCATTGCCAGAACGCAGGCACATGCCGCAGCTAAGTGCACAGCTTTGTCGAGCAAGCTATGTGGCTGGGAGGAGAACGGAGCTTGGCAGATGTCTAGCTAGCATCACCACCTCTTGTCCTCAGGTGGAGAAGAGCACTGAATTTGGATGATGGGAAAGAAGCTCAGCTGAGCTCAGGGCCTCTGTTGATCTGTGGATCAGGATGAGGTTCCACACTGAGTTTGGAAAATTAAACCTTTGTTGGAAACTTGGGAGGAAAGCCGAGAGGGCCCAAAAGGGTGAGAAGGTGGACTCCCATACAATGGAGACAAAAGAGCCTGGTGTTTCCCTAAGTACAAAGGCATCAGGTAACTCCCGACACCATCAGTTGTGAGGCTGGGTCACCTGTCCTAACCAGGCTGCTTTGGATGTGGCTGGCCCAGAAGGTCAAAGACTTCAGTACTGTGAGCCAGGGATGTGGGAACTGGTGTGAGGAGGAGAGCGCCGGTGAGGGGGCTGAGACACAGAGGTCCCTATTCTGTTGGACTTTATTTCTATGGATCCAGTCACTGAATAGGGTAATCTGTCCCAAGATATCACTTAAGATGTCTGCATGTTAAAGGGAGAAATTGAAGATTGAAAGTCTTCAGGGCAAGAAGGAATTAATCTCTCTAATATTAAAATTTAATCCTAGGCCAGGATGTTCTTAATCCCACAAATCCTAAAAAGGTCATCCACACACCATGTCACACATGTTGCTAGTCCAAGTAACTATCTACGAAGCATTCGAGAAAGGTCATTTTTTTGTGATACACTCATCAATACAAGTCCAGCATAGGTTTAAAAAACATTTGTGCAAACAAACATAATCACTGTGATGTTTATAATTGTGAAAAATGAAACAACTGAAAAATCAATAGAGAATTTTTTGGTGGATGCTGATACTTACCATAATAGAATATTCTTGAGTCTTCAAAAATGTTTATTGGGTTCAAGAATCGAGGATGCAGGTTTATATAATAAAGTAGGTCACAAAAGCAGAATAAAAATTATATATTCAAAATGACTGAAACTATGTAAAAATGGATAGGAAAAAGGAAAAACAGTATAAGGAGATGCATGAAAATATTTAAAGTAGCTGCTTGGATACTAGGACCAAGGCTTTTTCTTTCTTTTACGTATTTTCCAAATACCATAAATATTGCATTTAGCATAATGAAACAAACACCTTTTTAAAAAATTGTGTTGTTGTTGGAGCTGCTCATTTTAGCCATTGATGGAGTCAAGTGTTACTGCGTTTCTTCCAATACCCGTGTATTCATGCATGAACACACAAGCACGTGTGCACACAGAGACATACACATATTCACACACATGGAGAAACTACAGCCCTCCTGAGACAGCCAGGACCCAAGGCAGCATGAGTAGCAGCAGATGTTCCTGAAGGTTCCCCAAGATTGAATGCCTTCTAATCCACACCGTGCATTATCGTCTCTTCTGCTTTGTTGGAAACCAGATTGTTGAGTTCCCTTCTCTCTTGTTCTCTCATTCTCTCTCTGTTTCTCTGTCTGTCTCTCTCTGTTTTTCCTAAAGCCTCCATATTAGTGGATATAGGTCATTGGGATGAACTCAGTTCCATTCAGAACTGGCTCAGTACCGTTGTTTCCAACTTTTCCCTTTTTTTTTTTTAACTTCTCTATCCTCCATGAGAAAATAAGCTGTCTTTCTGAGAATGAGTATGCACATTTCTTTGCATTTTTCACAAATATGTTGGTTGTGTGCTTGCCTCCAGCCTCTTGGGCCCAATTATCTGAAAATAGACCCTCATCCGTTTTAGCCCAGGCTTGGTTAGTTGCAAATAATAGAAACTTACTCCACCTGGCTTAATCAAGAGAGGAAGATTTGCTGGAAAGGTACAAGGATAACTCACAAATCTCAAGTCAGTGAAGCTTTGGGGAACTAAAACCCACAACAGAAACTGAGGCAGCAGCTGGCTCTGTCTTTCTCCATCTCTCTCCTCCTCTCCCTCCACAGCCCCTCTGCGTTCTCGGCAAACCTGCTTCATTCCCTCCACTGATCACCTTTCTCTGTGCTCCCCCTACTCCTTCACGTGCCTGAATGTGCCGTTCTAGCCCTTTATAACTGTTTCACCTGATTAGAGTCACAAGGACCCAATTCCAAATTCTCAGAAAAAAGGGTCTGATTGATAGGTCACCAATCGTGTCCACCAACTCTGACCCATGGGGCAGGAGACTACTGATGGCAAAGACACCCCTGCTGCCCAGTCAGTCAAGTGCAGTAGTTATGAAATATTTCAAGTATGATCTTAACAAGTAACACTGAGACAGTCCACCTGCAGGGATGATGCTTGAACGTGGTACTAACTCAGTCCAGCCTTCTTCCAGGACTCCTCAGCTGCCTTTGTGTGTTATTGTGCATGTGTGTGTGTGTTTGTGTCCACAGCTATAAAATGGTGGTTAAAGAATAATCCTCAGATCGTCCTTGTAGGCTTGTCATTACAGTGAGGTGGATCTGGTAGAAGTATTTTGAAAATTATGGGATATGATATAGATTTTATTACTATCACTTTATCTACTTACCTGGCTTCCTACCACCCTGCCAAGGTTTACATTAAGTGATGGCTTTATTTGGCAAAACTTTCTTTGCATGT
Organism: Vicugna pacos; assembly: GCF_048564905.1. Taxonomy (NCBI): domain Eukaryota; kingdom Metazoa; phylum Chordata; class Mammalia; order Artiodactyla; family Camelidae; genus Vicugna; species Vicugna pacos. The sequence continues at coordinate 31,641,438 of NC_133005.1, read as the reverse complement.
TGTTTTGTTAGGGGATATTCAGAACAGATGATGGGTGGAGTGGGGTGAAAATGGACTGAGTCAGTAAGCTTCTGAGATCTCAGGCCAGCAGTGCATTCAGATGTCAACCCTGATAGAGGTGGTGGTTATTCATTTTAATGAAGGTTGGGTTTTTTTTAAAACCATCTTGGCATTTTTAGTTATTCCAAATTGAAACCTGAATTATCAAAACTGCTTCCCTCTTGTATTTCTGTCCTGGTAAAAAGCAGACCCACCATCCACAAGCCAGAATCCTGGGAGCATCTTGGACTCCACCCTCTTCCTCAAACCCTGTATCCACCTGACCACTAAATACCTATTCGCTCAGAATAGGTTCATCAGTTAAAATCCAGGTCATCCCTTGCCCTAACTATATAAATAGTCCTGCACTGTTTTATCGCCTTGCTTTAATTCATCCCCAGGATTGGACCAGCTTTCTAAGATGTGCACTGATTGTGTTGCTGCATGTGCTCAGACCCCTTCAGTAATTCCCATTCTCTAAAGCCCAAGTACTCAGTGTGACTCACAGGGCCCTTACTTGCTCTTCTCAAGCATCAGAGCGCTTGGCATGCCCTAAGTGTAGCATGAGCATCTAGTTCTAGCCTTTGCAAAGACAGTTCCTCCTTCCTCTCTCTGCGCTGTGTAGTCTTCCTTATCCAGCAGGCTGTGGCTCCTCGAGAGTATCTTTCCTGACCCACTCTGAGAGGGATAGTTCTGCCCTCATCTAGACTCCTCTGGGCAGCCTCATTTTTGCAAATACCTTTACATTGTCCCTTCTTACAACACACAGCAGTGACTTAAATATCATCTCCTCTCCAGGCTTGAAGGCAGAAATTACAATAGCCATAGCGGTATTCCTAGGACCTAGTAATACAGGGCCTGGCAAAAAGATAAGTTCTCAATAAAAATGAATTAATCAGCTGTGCCCATCTAAAAGTAAACTTCTTGAGAGGAAATGGAAGCCATATTAAAGCCGCATTTGATTCCAACAAGGATGAATCAGTCACTAGAAGAGTCTCGCCTTCAAAGTCAACGGCCAGTTTTACTCCACATTGCTGTCTCTTTAATGAAGAGAAAAATGTAATTCAGCCTTGGAAATGTGCAGGGCTCTGACTTGGGTTAAATACAATATGATATATCTTAGGACCATGTCAAATGTTGATGTGGACGGTACTGATGGGAGCATTCCAAAGTGGACTCAGGCTATTTCTTGTCTTCCTGGAATGACCATCTGGATTCAAATGTTAATGTTCAATCCAATTTGTTGCTAAGGCAACCAAGTTACAGGCCATCTTCAATTTACAAAAGGTGATATTGCCAAAGTCATTTTATAAGTCAGACGTTTGAAAAATACACTACATTTTCCAGGGTGAAAAGTGATGTAAATGGTGGCTGGAACCTACAGAATATTGTTTAACCCATATTGTCGCAGTACTTGTGTAAGATGAGGCAGAAAATATTTCCCATGTCTCCCAGGTCACAGGAGCAGTCTCAAAGCAATCTGGCTGCACACCCAAGAGCTAGAGGAAAAGCAACCTCTCTCCAGTTTTCTCCAAACCTAGTCTGAGCCCTCACGATAGCCTGTGTTTAATCCAGAGATTCTAAAACCTGGTTTAGCATCTGAATTACCTGGAAAGGATTTAATTAGAAGATTCATTGTTTCAACTTCATACCTGTTCCATTAAAACTAGAATCCTTGGAGGGCTCCGGGAATATACACATATTTTTAAATCCTCCCAGGTGATCCGGGTGCTATTTGTGAACTGCTAACCAGACTTCTTAGATAGCACTGCCATTTTTTTCTTCCCTGCTTTGGCCCTGAGGGTAGCTCCTCATATCACAGCCCAAGGTCAAAGCTGTAGTTATGTGGGTGATGATCCCTGAATGATACCATAGTTCCTATTGCCAAAGGATGGTACTGGATATTCTTGGAAGGCACTGACACTGAACTAATCATGATGTCTGGACCAGCACTTCTAAGGCTTACAGGGGCAGGCTCTTCCATCCCCACTAAATAGGGATGACTGGTAACCCAGACACTGAGAGCAATAGTGCTATAAGTACTGGTAGCATTATCAACATCCTGGGAATCCATTTAAAAATAATTAAAGCAGCTCTTTTTCTCCTCTATCCTTCTTATCCTGGGAGTCAGGCATGAGTCTCTGGGGCAATCTGAATTTAAGGCAGTATATCATACTCACAATAATTCCTCCCCAGACACTCACCCATGATCACTGTATATTGTAACATTTCTGTGACTATATTTGATCTTATAATAAGTTGCAATGATGAGCCCATTGTGTACTTTATGTATAACAAAGTCCTAGTGGACCCACCTTACCGTTGCCCAGAAAATCCCAGACAACTAAATCTAAAAATGAACCTAAATTGGGTTCCAGAGAGGATCCTGAGAAGACCTATTGAGTTGGGAGAAAGTTGACTCATTTGTTATTGTTAATCTGTTACATTTCTTAAAGTGTTACACTAATGGTTTTCAGTGAATCACACCTCCCTATTTCCATGTCCCTTTGTGATGTGACGTTGTCACTTTTCCCAGCAAGAGGTGGGATCCAGTTTCTACACCCCCTTAAATTTGTGGATTGCTTTGACCAACAGAATGTGGGAGAAGTGATGGCCTGCAAGCTTGGAAGCTAAGTCTTCAAAGGTCTTAACCTGAACTGTCCGTTCTTTCCCTCTTGGGCCCTAAGGGAAGGTGTTCTGGAGAATGAAAGTGTCCTAACCAGTAGCCAGCACTAACTGCCAGACGTGTGATGAGGTTGTCTTGGAACCTCCAGCCCAACTAAGCCTTCAGATGACTAGCAGCAGCCACATGGTGATCCCAAGCAAGTCCAGCAGAAAAATACTCTAGATTGCTAATTCACACAATTACGACAGATAATAATTTAAGCCACTGAACGCTGGGGTGACAATAGGGATTGATTCTGTACTATGTTTGTTGTTGTTGTTTTTCGTTTTTTTTGACATTTTTTATTGATTTATAATCATTTTACAATGTTGTCAAATTCCAGTGTTCAGCACAATTTTTCAGTCATACATGGACATATACACACTCATTGTCACATTTTTTTCTCTGTGATTTATCATAACATTTTGTGTATATTTCCCTGTGCTATACAGTGTAATCTTGTTTATCTATTCTACAATTTTGAAATCCCAGTCTATCCCTTCCCACCCTCTACCCCCATGGTAACCACAAGTCTGTATTCTCTGTCCATAAGTCTTTAGATTCCACATATGAGCGATCTTATATGGTATTTTTCTTTCTCTTTCTGGCTTATTTCACTTAGAATGACATTCTCTAGGAGCATCCATGTTGCTGCAAATGGCGTTATGTTGTCGGTTTTTATGGCTGAGTAGTATTCCATTGTATAAATATACTACCTCTTCTTTATCCAGTCACCTGTTGATGGACATTTAGGCTGTTTCCATGTTTTGGCTATTGTAAATAGTGCTGCTATGAACATTGGAGTGCAGATGTCATCCTGAAGTAGATTTCCTTCTGGATACAAGCCCAGGAGTGGGATTCCTGGGTCATATGGTAAGTCTATTCCTAGTCTTTTGAGGAATCTCCACACTGTTTTCCATAGTGGCTGCACCAAACTGCATTCCCACCAACAGTGTAGGAGGGTTCCCCTTTCTCCACAGCCTCTCCAGCATTTGTCATTTTTGGATTTTTGAATGATGGCCATTCTGACTGGTGTGAGGTGATACCTCATTGTAGTTTTGATTTGCATTTCTCTGATAATTAGTGATATTGAGCATTTTTTCATGTGCTTTTTGATCATTTGTATGTCTTCCTTGGAGAATTGCTTGTTTAGGTCTTCTGCCCATTTTTGGATTGGGTTGTTTATTTTTTTCTTATTGAGTCGTATGAGCTGCTTATATATTTTGGAGGTCAAGCCTTTGTCGGTTTCACCTGCAAAAATTTTCTCCCATTCCGTAGGTTTTCTTCTTGTTTTATTTCTGGTTTCCTTTGCTGTGCAGAAGCTTGTAAGTTTCATTAGGACCCATTTGTTTATTCTTGCTTTTATTTCTTCTAGGAGAAAATTTTTGAAATGTATGTCAGATAATGTTTTGCCTATGTTTTCCTCTAGGAGGTTTATTGTATCTTGTCTTATGTTTAAGTCTTTAATCCAGTTTGAGTTGATTTTTGTATATGGTGTAAGGGAGTGTTCTAGCTTCATTGTTTTACATGCTGCTGTCCAGTTTTCCCAACACCATTTGCTGAAGAGACTATCTTTATTCCATTGTATATTCTTGCCTCCTTTGTCGAAGATGAGTTGACCAAAGGTTTGTGGGTTCATTTCTGGGCTCTCTATTCTGTTCCATTGGTCCATATGTCTGTTTTGGTACCAATACCATGCTGTCTTGATGACTGTAGCTCTATAGTATTGTCTGAAGTCTGGGAGAGTTATTCCTCCAGCCTCTTTCTTTCTCTTCAGTAATGCTTTAGCAATTCTAGGTCTTTGATGGTTCCATATAAATTTTATTATGATTTGTTCTAGTTCTGTGAAATATGTCCTGGGTAATTGGATAGGGATTGCATTAAATCTGTAGATTGCCTTGGGCAGTGTGACCATTTTAACAATATTGATTCTTCCAATCCAAGACCATGGAATATCTTTCCATTTTTTAAAGTCTTCTTTAATTTCCTTCATCAGTAGTTTATAGTTTTCTGTGTATAATTCTTTCACCTCCTTGGTCAGATTTATTCCCAGATATTTTATTACTTTGGGTGCTATTTTAAAGGGGATTGTTTCTTTACTTTCTTTTTCTGTTGATTTATCGTTAGTGTAAAGAAATGCAACTGATTTTTGAACATTAATTTTGTAACCTGCTACCTTGCTGAATTCTTTGATCAGCTCTAGTAGCTTTTGTGTGGATCTTTTAGGGTTTTCTATATATAGTAACATGTCATCAGCATATAATGACACTTTTACCTCTTCTTTTCCAATTTGGATCCCTTTTATTTCTTTCTCTTGCCTGATTGCTGTGGCTAGGACTTCTAGGACTATGTTGAGTAGGAGTGGTGATAGTGGGCATCCTTGTCTTGTCCCAGATTTTAGTGGGAAACTTTTGAGTTTTTCACCATTGAGAACTATGCTGGCTGTAGGTTTGTCATACATAGCTTTTTTTATGTTGAGATATGTTCCCTCTATACCCACTTTGCCGAGAGTTTTTATCATAAATGGGTGTTGAATTTTATCAAATGCTTTTCCTGCATCGATTGAGATGATCATGTGGTTTTTGTCCTTTCTCTTGTTGATGTGATGTATTACATTGATTGATTTGCGTATGTTGAACCAGCCTTGTGTCCCTGGGATGAACCCCACTTGGTCATGATGTATAATCTTTTTTATGTGTTGTTGGATTCTATTTGCTAAAATTTTGGTGAGGATTTTGGCGTCTATGTTCATCAGTGATATTGGCCTATAATTCTCTTTTTTTGTAGTGTCTTTGCCTGGTTTTGGTATCAGGGTGATGGTGGCTTCATAGAATGAGTTTGGGAGTATTCCCTCCTGTTCAATAGTCTGGAAGAGTTTGAGAAGGACTGGTATGAGTTCTTCTTTGTATGTTTGGTAGAATTCCCCGGTGAAGCTGTCCGGTCCTGGACTTTTATTTGTAGGGAGGTTTTTAATTGCTATTTCTATTTCCTTTCTAGTGATTGGATTGTTCAAGTGTTCAGTTTCTTCTTGATTCAGTTTTGGTGGACAGTATGTTTCCAGAAACTTGTCCATCTCCTCTAGGTTATCCAATTTGGTTCCATATAGTTTTTCATAATATTCTTGTATGATACTCTGTATTTCTATTTTGTTTGTTGTAATTTCTCCATTTTCCTTTCTTATTTTGCTAATTTGTGCTCTCTCTTTTTTCTTCTTTGTGAGTTTGGCCAGAGGTTTGTCGATTTTATTTACTTTTTCAAAAAACCAGCTTTTGGTTTGGTTGATTTTTTCTATGGTCTTGTTAATCTCTATTGTATTTAATTCCTCTCTGATCTTTATTATTTCCTTCCTTCTGCTGCTTTTTGGGGCTTTTTGTTGTTCTTTTTCTAATTGATTCAGGTGGTGGGTTAACTTGTTTATTTGAGATTGTTCTTCTTTTTTGAGGAAGGCCTGTATCGCTATAAAATTCCCTCTTAGCACTGCCTTTGCTGTGTCCCAGAGGTTTTGAGTGGTTGTGCTTTCATTATCATTTGTCTCAAGGTATTTTTTAATTTCAGCTTTGATTTCCTCATTGATCCATTGTTTTTTCAATAACATATTGTTTAATCTCCATGCTTTTCTTTTTTTCTCCTTTGTTTCTCTGTTGTTGATTTCCAGTTTCATGGCATTGTGGTCAGTAAAGATGCTTGAGATAATTTCTATCTTCTTAAATTTGTTGAGGTTTCTTTTGTGTCCAAGTACATGATCGATCCTGGAAAATGTTCCATGTGCACTTGAAAAGAATGTATATTCTATTTTTTGGGGGTGTAATGCTCTGAAAATATCCACCAAGTCTAGTTTTTCTATCGTAGTATTTAATTTCTCTGTTGCCTTGTTTATTTTCTGTCTGGAAGATCTGTCTAGTGATGTTAATGCAGTGTTAAAATCTCCAAGTATGATTGTATTCCCATCAATATCGCCCTTTATCTCTGTTAGTAATTCTTGTATGTACTTAGGTGCTCCTATATTGGGTGCATATATATTAACGAGTGTAATATCTTCATCTTGTATCACTCCTTTAATCATTATAAAATGTCCCTCTTTATCTTTCTTTATGGCCTTTGTTTTAAAGTCTATTTTGTCTGAAATCAGTACTGCAACACCTGCTTTTTTGGCTTTTCCATTTGCATGGAATATCCTTTTCCATCCTTTCACTCTCAATCTGTATGTGTCCTTCTCCCTAAAGTGGGTTTCTTGTATGCAGCATATTGAAGATTCTTGCTTTATTATCCAGTCTGCCACCCTATGTCTTTTGACTGGAGCATTTAGTCCATTAACATTTACAGTAATTAATGATAGATGTGTGTTTATTGCCATGTTGAACTTATCTTTGCAGTTGAATTGGTATATCCTCTTTGTTCCTTTCTTCTTCCTTTTGTGGTTTGGTAATTTTCCTTTGTATTATCATGGATTTTATTTAATTTTTGTGACTCCCTTGTAAATTTTTGACTTGTGGTTACCCTTTTTTGTAAATCTATTAACCTATACCTGTTTTTATTAAACTGATAATAACATGATCTCAAACCCATCCTACTGTTAAAAAAATTTAAAAAAGAAAGAAAAAAAATTCTATATTTCCCTGCCTCCCTCTCCCACTCTCAGTGATTTGTATATCTTCTTTTATAATTTCATGTTTTCTTTATTTGTAATTCATGAGTTATCACCTTTCCAGTTGTGAGTTTCTCATTTCTGTAGCATCCTGCTGCTTTTCTATTTAGAATAGCCCTTTCAATATTTCTTTTAGCATGGGTTTAGTGTTGCCAAACTCCTGCAGCTTTTTTTTGTCTGTGAAACTCTTTATTTCTCCCTCTATCCTAAAGGATAGCCTTGCTGGATAAAGTATCCTAGGCTGCATCTTTTTTTCATTCAGGGCTTTGAATATATCTTGCCACTCCCTTCTGGCCTGTAGTGTTTGTGTAGAGAAATCAGCTGAGAGCCTTATGGGGGTTCCCTTGTAATTCACTCTTTGCTTTTCTCTTGCTGCCTTTAGAATCATTTCTTTATCCTTGACTCTGGCTATCTTGATTATGATATGTCTTGGTGTGGGTCTATTTGGATTCTTCCTGTTTGGGACCCTCTGAGCTTCCTGTACTTGGATATCTGATTCCTTCTTTAAGTTTGGGAAGTTTTCAGTCATGATTTCTTCAAAAACCTTTTCAATCCCCTTTGATCCTTCTTCCCCTTCTAGGACCCCTATTATGCGAAGATTGGGACGCTTTCTATTATCCCATAGGTCCCTTATGCTATTATCATTATTTTTTATTTGCTTATCTTGTAGTTCTTCTGAATGGGTGCTTTCTATTGCCCTGTCTTCTAGATCACTAATTCGTTCCTCTGCATTAACTAGTCGGCTTTGCACAGCTATTAGATCATTCCTCATCTCTGTCAATGAGTTTACCCATTCTGCTTGGCTCTTCTTTATAGCTTCAATTTCATTTTTGACATATTTTATTTCTCTAAGCATTATCTCTTTTAATTCCTTCAGCAATTTGATCACTCCTTTTCTGAAATCTTGATCTAGTAGGCTATCGGTGTCTATTTCATTGATCTTTCTTTCAGGGGATTCCTCTTGTTCTTTTAATTGGGAAAGATTTCTCTGCTTCTTCATCTTGCTCATACCTCTCTGGCACTGTGGTTTATGGAGTATCAGTTGTCTATTTTGGATCTTAAGGATTTTATCTATCTAATGCCTATTTATGAATAGAACTTAGGAAAAAAAAGAAAGAAATAATAAGAGAGAGAGAGAAAGATTTTTAAAAGAAGGGAGAAAGAGGGTTTGAAAACTGTATAATGAATATTAGAAGAGCGAGTTGAAGCAGAGTATTAATCGGGTTGAGACGTCCTTTTAAAACCTTTAAAAAAAAAAGAAAAAGAAAAAGAAAGGGGTGGGGAGATGAATAGATGTTATTTGAAGCCTGTGTCTAATCAATAACAGGACATCAAAACCCAAAAGAAATAGAAATGAATTAAGAAGTAAAAATTAAGAGAGTAATTGAAAATAGAACAGGTAAAAACAGATTTAAGAACAAAAAAAACAAACAAAAAAAAACAAAAAAAACAAACAAAACAAAACAAAAAAAGGGGTTGTCGGTGTTCTCCTGGAGTCTGTGTGCTTTTAATGTGAAGTCCTTCTGTCTTCGTCCTGTTTTGGAAGCTCAGCTTGTTTTCAGAGGCCCTCTGTTGGAGCCCTCTTCTGTGCTGCTCCCAGCACCTGTCGGCAAGCAGATCGCGCCTCCTCCTAACACGGGGTCAGATGCAGCTCTCCTCTGCTGCGGGCGGGCGGGTCACTGCCCCTCCGGATGCCGCAGTCAGATGTTGCAGACTGGCCAGGCAGGAGGGCGGGTCGTGCCCCCTCCCAGCACCACGGTCAGGGGCTGTGTTCCTGCCCGACAGGCGGCTGGGGGGTGGGGGCCGCTCTCCCCCTGCCTGCGCCGCCGGTAGCTCCGCTGCTCTGTTTGGCTGCGCGCTCCGCCCTGGCCCACGCTCCGCCCTGGCCGCGCTCCGCGGGTGGGCTCGGGTAAGACAGAGGGGCAGCCTCGTCCCTGCTCCGAGCCAAGACCCAGCTCCTTGTTTGTCTTTGTGGAGCAAGTTCTCTGAGGGACCAGGATGGAAGGATCCCACCTGCCCTGGGCTGTAGACCCGTCTCAGTCTGGCCCTTGAGGCTGCTGAGCCCTTCGGTGTGGATGCAGGTTTCGCCCCCGCCCCCGCCTGGGTGCTAAGCGCCGGAGAATATGGCGGCTGTGCCTGGGCCCCGCCTCTCTTCCCCTGAAAAGTTTCCGCGGGTTTTCAGAGATGGAGGTATGCACCCTTCCCCCCGAGAGCACATCAACCTTGCTGTTTTATGGAGGGCCCAGGTTGTTCTGCCCTGTGCACCCACAGCCATGGCGCCCAGCCCCTTGCAGTCCCCTGGAGCTGCCCCCGTGCAGCCGCCCCCGTCCTCCGCCCGGCTTGTGCAGCCTGGCTCTGCCCGCCGCTGCCGGCCCGCGTCTCAGGCTGGGTGTCGGGGGAACGCTCTGTGCCCGTTTAACTTAGTTCTGTCAGACAAGGGCTGCTCTGTACAGATCGAGCCTCGGAGGCTCCCCCTCCGTCCCGCTGGCCTCTCAGGTGGAGAGGGGAGCCCCAGCGAGCGAGCGCCAGTCCTCCTTTGCCGCTCCTTCCCCGCGGGACCCGTCCCGCGCTGCTTTGCCTTTTGTTCTTTCTTTTTTCCTTTTCTCCTACCAGATTTTTGGCATCTTTATCTTTTGAAGAGGGCGATGTTCTGTCTGTCGGAGTTCCGCAGGTGCTCTGGTTGGCTGAGTGAGTCTGTAGCTGTGGATCTTGGTGTATTTGTGGGAGAGGGTGACTTAAAAGCGTCCTTCTATTCCGCCATCTTGCCTCTTCTCCTGTACTATGTTTTTATATTAAAAGTTCGTTAATCTCCAATTGAAAATTATCACACATAATCTCTCTGTGCAGAGGTAATTATTATTAAAACATACATCCTTCTAGAATTCTAACATTCAAATAGAGACATATACAAAGTGTTTTTGTTCTTGTTGATGGGCGATTGGAATTCCTATTTTGTAACCTGCATTTTTCATGTGATAATACACTCATCATTTTCGTTTCCCATAAATACTCTTTTGCATCATTTTAATGACTACATAATACTCCATCGTTAAGATGTGCATAGTTTATGTAACCAGCTCCTGTTACTGGATATTTTTTCACTGTTATAATCAATGCTGTGATGAAAATCCTTGCACATTAATCTTCCCACACATAAGTGATCATTTTGTTAGCACATTATGGGCATTATTGCTTAATTCTTTTTGCCAATATAATAAAAAAGGAAGACTGTCTCACTATTTTAATTTTCTTCTAGTTTGCTAACCACAAGTTAATTAGATTTATACAAGTCTGGTGGCTGTTTCTATTTATCTATTGTTTTCTTAAGGAGTAGCCCTTTTATCTATGAAAAAAGTTTTTGGGTTTTTGTGTTGTTTCTTTTTTTACAATTTGTAATGAGATGCAACACACATACATCTACACAACTTGAAGCAGTGTGCCACAGCACATGGGCCTTCAAACCACATAAAACTGACTCACTTCCTACTACTTGGCTATTTTTTGGTTGTTTAACACAGAGTAAATTAACTGCATTTTCCAAGCCTTAGTTTCCTTATATATAAAATGGGGATACTAGTACCTTTTTTTCTAGGAGTGTTATGATTTTGATGAGGTATCAAAGTACTCAATGAAAGGATGGGTAGAAAGTGTTTAATAAATATTGGCTTTCATGTTTACTTGTTTTACAAAGTCAGGACCCTATATATTTAATTTTTTTCTACCTGTTTTGTGTTTAAATGAACAATATATTTCATTCATTCAACAAATACTTAAATATTCACTGTGGATCCAGCATTGTCCTCGGCACTAAAATAGCAGTGGAAAAATAGAATTCCTGTTTTCATGGAGCTTACATTCTAGTGGAGAGAGGCAGGTAATCAATAAGCAATTAAACTCACAGCATCCTAGATGGTGATGAAACTATAGGAAAAAATAAAGCAGGTAAAGAGCACTTGAGGTACCAGGTGTCTGTGTGGGAAGAACTTATTTTAAATGTGGTGGTGAGGGAAGGTCTGGCTTCAGAGGTAGTATCTGAGCAGAGATGTGATGGAAGACAAATGTCCATGTAGAAGATAGACTCTTCCAGGCGGAAGTAACAGCAAGTGCAAAGGGTCTTATGGCAGAGCCTGGTACAGTCTAAGAATTATAAGACCACATGGTTGGAATAAGTGAGTAAGGATCTCCAAGAAGTACCAAGGGATCACTTGAAGCTGGTGGACAGAACTTAGAAGGAGACCAGTTAGCACAGCTCAGTGTTTTTCTCTCTTTTGTTCAGCAGACTCAGAATACATGGGAATTAGGACCTCATCAGGGTTAATGTTTTGACAGTTGAGTGCAATGAGGGAAAAGGGGACAAGAACATTTTGAACGTTTCTGCTATCAATACATTTATAGCATCATAATTCTAATGATTCAGAAGATTCTGTAAAATGGACTCAACCTATGTAGACAATCTCCTAATCTTGGACATTTAGTTTTTTCTAGTTGTTCACTATCACAAACAATGGTTCAGTAAATTCCCTTTTATATCAGCGTTTGCTCATATTTGCAGTTATTTCTTTTAAAAATAGTGTTGCTTAACAAAAAGCATAATAAATCAGGATGCTTCCAGCTACGAGTAACAGAAAGGTCAACTAAAAAATGACTTAAACAGTATGGAAATGTGTTACATCATATAGCAAGGCATCCTGTGATAGCCTAAGCTTTGGAATTGCTTAATTCATCGTTTTAAAGACATCACCACTGACCCAGAGTTTTCTGCTCTGTCAACTTCATTGTGCTGGCTTTGTCCCTCAGGCAGACTGTCCTCATAGTCAAAAAATAGTTGCCATGATCTCACATAGCACATGTGGGCATGACAATATCTGTGAGCAAATATTCCTTTTATAAGTGAGAAAATGTTCCCAGAGACTCAAAAGTGAGTGTCTCCTTACATCTCATTGGCCAGAACTTGGTCACAAGTCCATACATAAACCAATCACTAGTGAAGGAAATAGACTTTTCAAGATTAATATACAGATTATTCATTGTTTATCACTGAAATGGGCATAGGGGCCCCTTTGCTGAGTTCATGGCCTTATAGAGAAGGGCAGATTCCCAACCAAATCAGCCTTTGCCAGAATGCAAGAAGAGAGGGCAGAGAGGAAGATGAACATTACATAGATAAGTGTGTCTTCTGCTAAGAAGTACATACCTTTATGGGTTTTGAAGTCATATTATCAAATTTCCTATCAGCCTTATACTCATTTTTTTCCTTATTCCAACTGAATTGAGTAGTTTGTTTTTTTTAATGACGAGTAACATTTATATAGAATTTGCATTTTTAACCTCCTGCTCATCTTTTGGGAGCAACCCTATCCTGCTGGGTACCCTGCAGGTCGAAGTCAAGCCGTAGCCTTCCTTGACTCTTCCAGTGCAATTCTATTGATATCTATGTACCTTTACTTACCTGGCACTTGGGAATACAGTCGGTTCTGATGTAATGTGATTTGTGTGTTCCTAAATATCACTGTGCTGTGCAAAATTGCACCATAAAAACCACAAGCGTTAGTAGAAAATTGGGGTTATGGATATAACGCTCAAAAACTCAGTAACAACAACAAAACAAAAAACAAAGGGACCTAGTGAAAATGGTAGCATAGTTTTACCCATGTTAAACAGTTAAAAATACACAACTATTACCATACCTATGGTCGTTCACCTTGACAAAGACTTGACGCTTGTGAGTCATTGTGACACAGTGGGAGGAAGGTCATCTGAAATCAGAGGCAAAGCTGAAACACCAGATGTAGCTGATAGCCCACCATGAACTAAGGAAGCAGGCAGATGTTTGAGGCGTGTGTGTGTGTGTGTGTGTGTGTGTGTGTATTTTGCATGTTCCTATGTGATTCGGTTCATTTTGGATGCAGTTTTCTGCATCACCTGGTTTTTTTCTTCTGCTAAAGGACCCATCATCAAACACTTGTGTTATGTTTAAATTATTCCTTAATAGTCCAGTTTGTATTTTCAAAACAAGTGTTAGAGCAGAGCAGACTGGACTGTTTGCCATCCATGTCCCTTTTGGTCCAGTTCCATCTGCATCTCACTGTATGAAAGTCCATCAGCGTTTCTTACATATGGATGCTGCCCTTTCCAGGTTTCCAAGGCCTGGACAGGCTTTTCTGCTGTCATTACATTGTGAAGCCATGACTCTCTGAGGATGTGAAAAGAGCTAAGCAGCCGTGGTTGTGTCGCAATTTTTTTAGAAACCAAACCTACTTTTGTCTGGCTCTATCGCATCTCTCTTCTTTCTATGCCAAGCCAAGTGATTGTAGGTCACCACAAAATGGCAGTTAATTTTTCAAAGGTAAATATGTAGGTTAAGATTATTTTTAATGAAGTGGGTTTTTTTTTATGAAGAAGCATCAGAAGACAGATTAGTAAAGTAAATGTCCTCCACCAGAAGAAAATGTCAACCTTTGTTTTCTTACCAAAAACATATTATTTTGCTTTTTATCCCTTTTCTTGATATATGCTAACAGCTCTCTTACCTTTTGGGCCCTTAGTTGACTCACAGATAAAACAGAGGGCGGGAACAAAGACATTTCATGCAAAGTCTGAGAAAAGGTAGAGGAAGAAAAGTTTGTCTGTGTTAGAACTGAATGAGTGTAAGTAAGATTATCTCTGTTGGAATTAGCTGAAATGGAAGCAAGATGCCAGGGAAAGTATAGAGCCTGTTGGGAACCAATTAACCATGAGGGTGGAGAGATGGCACCAGTTGCAAGGTTGGGAGAGAACCACATGAGAACCACTGGGACACAAGAGAGGGCATGGGGCAGGTGGGAGGAGCTGGACACAGTGTGGTGGCAAGGGCAGGTGACCCACCCTGGCCATCTCCCAGCATGATAGGAAGACGGTAGCCCAGTAGAGCCCTTGGCAATCTGCTGTTGGCGCATGTAGGACAACAGACTTCTCTCCTGTTGAGGAGAGCCTAGACTGTGTCATCAATGATTAGTATGCTTATGCCCAACGTCTAAAAGAAATCCAACAACCTTAAATTGTGTGACAGGACATTTAAATTGGTTTTCAACATGTATGACTTGCTCAGTGATGCCCAGGGGCAAGACATATGTTTATTGTAGTTTACTAAAATCAAACGAAACATCTCAGCTTCCACCAATGTGGCTGGCAGCTCATCCAAGTCCATTTATTGTTGCATTACCCTCCTCTCATCCTTTAGGATCTTAAAAGAACTGCAGGATGGTCCAAGAAGTGCCTGTGGTCTTTGTTTGGTCCCTCTAGGTTGCCTGTGAGGTCTCAGGTGTCTGGGTCCAGTTGTCTGGCAATGTCTTCCTACTTTATCAAGCTCGGCCACCAGGGCACTGACCAAGACTGAGGACATCCCTGAGACTGCTGAGCTGGGTGCTCAGAATATCTCCATCCTAGCATTAGGGGATCATGTCTGTGTCTTTGCAACTCAGATAGTCCTGTTCCAGCCTTCCAGGCTTCTACACTTGTGTTCAGGGTCAAGCTACACCCCTCTGCACTTCTTGCTGCAGCACAAAAGGCTCCTCTTCCCTCTCTGTGAGGTATAGTTAAGGGTATTAAATAGAAAATTTTCATTCATCCCTGAGTTGAGGGAGCTCAGAACTAGTGCTCACAAGGACAATTGCTTTTAATTCTTATTTTAGTTTGTAGTAACCCCTCCAAAACCCAAATATCTCTGAATTTATGCATAAAGCACCCCACTACATATTATTCAATTTATTTTAAAAGTGAGTATTATTCTTATTTTAAAAGTAATGGAAAGAACTAAATAATTTTCTCAGAGTCAGTTATAATGCAGGAGTAATTTTTAATTTAAAAAGTTATCAAACTCAAGTATAACTCCACAACCCACTTTCTTACTCCTACACAGCAACCTCTTGATCAGTACTTGAGATAACCCCTTTGGTTAAATTCTTTTCCCATGTAAAACAACAAACATCTATTACCTTACACAGTTTATGAAGGTCAGAAATCTGAAAGTGGCTGAGCAGAGTGGTTCTGACTCAGTGGTAATGAGGTTATAGTTTGGATGTTAGCAGCTGTATCATCTGAAGGCTTGACTGGGGCTGGAGGATCTGTTTCCAAGATGGTACATTCACATGGCTGTTAGCAGGAGGCCCCAGTTCCTCATAACATGGGCCTCTTCTCACAACATGGCAAGTAGATTCCACCAGAGTTAGCGATGCAAGGAAGGGAGAAATCACAATGTATTTTATGCCCTAGCCCTAGAGGTGGGAGGATGTGATTACCAGGAGATAGAAATCACTGGGGGCCAGCTTGGAAGCTGGCTCCCACACGGTGTTTACTTTGGTTAATTGTAGTACCATACCCTACCTGAGCACCAGAGTGAAAAATGATTCCTGGTTTAGATTTTTTAATTAACTAAGATATTAATCAATCAATTTATATTTTCCATTAACTTTTTTTCCAACTGTAGTGGTGAAGATGAGGATAATTTCAGAGGCACAACCCACCAATTAATTGCATTCCATCTTTCATTGTGCATTGGTTCATTCATCAACTCTTAATTCATCCCCTACTATGTGCCACTGCGCTGGCTGCCCGGATACAATGAGGAGGCAAACAAATGTGCTTCCCACCCTCTCTGAGCTCTCAGTCAGGTAGGGGAGAAAGCTATTAGATGCATAGTCACACAAATGGAGAATCACTGCAGAATGGGATGAGTGCTATGAAACAAGAGTGTAAGCTGCAATGAAAACAAGTATCGTGGGATCTGATTTAGTTTGAAAGTCAGGAAAGGCCCTGAAGCAGGGTTTCTTGACCTCAGAACAGTTGACACTCGAGACTGGATAATTCTTTGTTGTACGGGCTGTCCTGTGTGCTGTTGGATGTTAGCATCCCTAACCTGTAGCTCCTCCCCGAGGTGTGACAACCAAAAATGTCTCCACATAGTTCCAAATGTTCCCTGGGAATGAACTCTCCTCCAGTTAAGAACCACTGGTCTATAGGAAGTTTACAAATGAAAAAAAGGAGAAAAGAGAATATTCATGAGACTTTTTGTTAACAGGTATTTCCAAATCGTGAAATAAAACAAAAATAAAAACAAAACAGACAAATGAAACACCCTGGTTACCTAATTGTAATTCTCAAGTTTAAATTCAGATCAGACTTTCTCCTGTATGACTTGTTGGTGCCCCTTTAAAAAGAAATTCACATTTCTTGATCCCACATTTTGTAGGACTCCATTCACAATAAGGTGTCCCCATATAATTACCAAGGAAAAAACAGATCTGGCCTGAAGCTTTCTTCCAAAACGTATTTTAAGTTATTGAATCTCTGGGCTAGCTAAAGTTGTTTGGCCTTCAGCTTGCTAGTTTATATCCCTGCCCGAAGCAGGGTATTATCACTCAGAAATACATGGCCTCACTTTTATTGGAAAGATATTTATAGGTACTGCTTATACTCTGTATGAATATGTTTAATGTGGAAAGAGTATATAACCAGGCTGGGTATAAAGTCAGATTATTTCCACCAAGACTTGTGTTATTTCAATTTTGAACAGAAAAGAATTTGTTTGTGTGCTTAGAATCCTGAGATCTTGAGTGAAAAGGGAACTTAGGGGATCTTATGGGAAAAACATGGTTTTTGGAATGCAGACACTTCTGGGTCAGATTTGGCTTCAGCTTTATGATCTTGGACACATAAAATAGCTTCAATTTCCTCATATGTAATGAAGATAATAATTCTTACCTCACAGTGTTGGTATAAAGACATGGATGATTATAGCAATGTCTGGTATACAATAGATGTTCAATAAATGAAATGTCCCTCTTTTCCTTTAGATTATCCAGTTCAGCCCCTCTCAAGCATCCCCAAGAGATGGTCCCCCAGAAGTCTGGGAGCTAGCCCATTCTCAGCGCTTCCTCACTCTCAGACTCCTAAACTTCATACCTAAACTTCAGCCTCTTGAATCCGTTTATTCTCTTATTAAAGAGATAGGCGGGGATCTCATGAGCAATGTGCAGCGCAAAGCCTGGGCCAGGGGAAAATTGCAAGAACAGCAGTGGGTGAGACCGTTTATGTTTGGCAGGAATGGGGAGAAGACGACTGGGATAGCGGTTATTGTTTTGTAGGACTCCATCTGGGTGCTGGGCTAGTGCCCTCTGGCTCCCCTTATACCCGCTGTGATACCCCAGTTGTCCCTTCACCCCACCCTGCTCTCTTTATAACTGATTGCCATCATGTGTGGGTGTTCTTTTATTCTGCCTTATCCCTCATTTGCAACCTCTTCCTAAGCCCTCGAAACATCAGTTCGCCTAAGCATTTGGTCCTCTAACCTTTTGTCCCTGGACATATTTTATTTAAATCCTGCCTCCCTTCTTTTCCTGGGACAGACCTGTCACCTGCTCCATGATACCCTCCCCCTGGCCCAGGCAGTCTGTCCTTCTGAAATCCATTTCTTATATCCCAGTTCCAAGAATGCCCCACCTTGTCCACAAGGACCATGAGAGCTATTGTCAAGTGTTGTGTGAGGAACCTGAAATAGTCTGCCGATGGTGCGCCCGCGCAGGAGGTAAGCTGGGCTTCTGAAATCAGAATGGATTGGATGCTTTAGAAAACGCGCCAGTCTAAAGAGACAGAAAAGTCGTTTCTCCTAGTCAGACAATATCTCTGAAGCACCCCCGCCCCAGCAAAGGCCAACTCAGGCCCAGAGTCCATCAAAACTTCAATTTTATCAAAGTCTCCTCTATAAGATGCCATTTTATGTGCTATTAAACAGAACAATGCAGCTCGCCAGTAAAATCATCTGCAATAACAGTCCATTAAAAGCTTTCCCTTAATATGGAACTTTCTAATTAATGTAAATGGGGTGCAAAGCTTGGAAAAGCAAAGTTGATTCTAATGTTCAGAATGTAGGTAAAATAGGAAAGGGTCTTATTTTTCATTAGCAATCTATTAGGGAATCTAATGAAATCTTTATGGCTTGGACGTATTACCAAAAAAAGTTACAATTGCTTTGTTCCCTGCCTCATTTCTCTGCCACCTTTCTCTATAAATATTGCTATGCTACACATGAGATATGGGGAAATAGAATTCTGCACGGATTTTGTGTCTGATTGCTCTCAGGTTCTCAGGGTGTTGGAGATGGAAGGCAGTTCAGTAAAGATTAACTCTGGTTTCCAGCATTCTCAGTTAGAAACTGAGGCCCAAAGAGACTTGAAGACTAACATAGCCATTTACTTCCTTCCCCCTCCCTTCCCCTTTTGTCCTTCCTTCCTTCCTCTTTCCCTCCCTCCCTTGCTGCGCCCACTCCCTTGCTTCCTCTTGCTCTCCCTGATATATTTATTGAGCCCTCTGTCAGTCAGATTAGGCTAGGTTACACTACAATAACAAACAAACCCCACATTCAAAAGCATACACATCAAATACCAGAACTCTGTCTTGCACCCATACTGTGTGGTAGGACATCAGTGTTCCGTCTCTCCCCTGTACTCCACTTGCACTGTGGGCAACAGGGACCCAGCATGGTGGGGCAACCCCCATACTGCATGTTGCCTGTCCTAATGCCAGAGTGGACAGAGAGAGGGCCAATCACATTCTGGCTCTTAAAGCCTCTCACTGAATATAACCGGTCACTTCTGTCCACGTCACATTGCCCAAACTCAGTCATCTGGCCATGCCTAACTTCAGAGGGATCCAGGAAGTTTTATCATACAGTGAATCCAAAGGCTCTTCCCAGGAGCCAACTCATATAATAACCTATGATATCAAAATGAACGAGAGGTAGCCCTGCTCTCACAGAGCTCAGAGCCCAGGGGGAGAACCAGAAAACACACACGCTCGAGACAGAGCAGGATGAGTGGTGTGTGAGGCTGACCCAGGAGTCCGAGGACCAGGGGGCTCATTCCTACCCGTGATGACCTTCTCCCGGGGCTTTGCCTCGGCTTGTTGTGCAACACCTTCCTCTTTCCTTTCGGAGTTCAGTATCCAGGAGGGAAACCCATGCTTGGACCCCATTCCCCAGTACCTGTCCTCAGTTTCACAGACCCTTGTTGCAGGGGCTCAGGAGAAGGGAAACCCTCTGAGACCAACAGCCCAGGCAGGACTGAGACTAAGGAAAGTGAGGAGGCCAAAGAGGGGAGGCCCAAGTTCGAACCTGCCAACTTGGTCAGTGCCTTGTGGCTTCTGTTAGAGGACGGGGCTCTGTCACCTGGAGGAGGTGGCAGAGTGATTTAGATCAGACTCCACAGAGAGCTGGAGAGTAGGCTGAGGAAACTGAGGCAGGAGCCTAGCAGAGAGCAACACTGATGTCTGAGTTTTTCCTCAATCAGCCTACAGTTAGCAGTTCGGCCCCAAACCTCTGCTGAAGCTGCACTTAAGTTCTTAGAGGACCACTGACCGCACATCCTGCCCCTACAGGCCTGGGGCAGGATTGGCAGTGGAACTCAGGGGAGCATGGGATTATGCCTTAGGAAGGGAATAGGGTCCATGGCTCTTGTGGGTGTGCCATGGGTAAGCCAGGCCTCGTCCACTCTATGTCCCTCTGCAACAGGCCTTTGAAAGCCCGGACAGCATGTTCTGGCTGCCTTCGTAATCACGTTCCAGTCAGCTTTGCAGAATTGTGAAGTTGATTATCCTGCTGGTCTCACACGACTTTAGATCAAGGCAAAGGCGCACCTTAATTCTTTGCTGAGTTCCATACACTGATTTGAGGAGACTTTAGCTTTTCCATCCATCCCCAAGAGGAAGGGAGTTCAAATTACCTTGAAATTACAATTGAAGGGCATCAAGCCTTGGCCATTCTGTTTCATTTTCCCAATCACCAGCCAGGGCCAAGGCCGAGAAGGGAAGTACCTGGCATATTAACTCCTCTTTAGCAACGGGAAGAGGTGGAGTGAGAGCGTGCGCTCTGGGTGCCCCATGCTGGCTCAGGCAGCCCTAGGAATGGCAGAGTGAGAGGGTCTGTGGGCACCCAGATTTGGGTCCAAGTTCTAGGTCTCCCCACAAGATGGTGTGATTGGGGTGTCATAGTCAATTGAATTTTACCAAAGCACTCCTTCTAGTTTTTCTTTGTTTTTGTTTTCTGTCTTGATGAAATAATTGGGATTTTTATTTTGCTGCAGGAAAATGAATAGAACTTTGTCATGTGTGTTTCACAAACCTAGGGGTTCAGAGAAATCTTCCTGCAATACAGGGGCCTGACTTGGGTCTTGAACAGTGACCAGGAGTTAGTCAGTTGGAGAATAATGACAAGTCCATTGCAAATGGAGGGGACACCATATGCAAAGCCCAGAGGCACTTCACTAGAACAAGGAGAGGCGGGGTAAGAATGATAGACGTGAGACTGGGGAGGTCTGACACACCAAAGAGATTAGAGCCTAAGGGCAGAGGCGAAGGCATTGCAAGTTAAACATGAAGCATGGGATTCCAAGTGGAAAAGTGGAGGTGTAGGTGGACAGTAGGAGCCTAAATTGTGTAATGGTCATCTTGGAGCTGAAGCAGGATGACTTAATACTACATCTGTCAACTCATGTCTGGAATTCTCAAGGAATTTCTTTTTCCTCCGAATTACCTAGGTAATTAATAAGCAATGACAGTCCCATTATCATGGCTGATAAGTAGTAGGTACTTACTATACGTCAGGACTAGTCTATGAGTTTTGCGTGAGTTACCTTATGTAATCTTTTCACAGTCCTATGAGGTGAATACCATTAGTATCTCCACTGTACAGATGATGAAACTAAGCCTCAAGGAGTTATCAATTTGCAGAAGGTCTTAAAGCCAGTAAGTGGTGGGATTGAGGTTCAGACATAGGCAGTCTGAACCTCGAGCCTGTATCTTAATCTCTGCATGATGATGCCTCTTGTGATCTTAAGAAAACAGAGCTCACCCATCCCTTCCTTCATTCAACAGATATTCACTGAGTGAAGAAATCCATCAACTTTGTGAAAAGCGTTGGGAGGATGGGGTTGAGCAAGATGGCAAGTTGCATCATCACATAGAGATTCAGTCTAGTGGAGAGACAGAACATGGGTGAACAATTAATGATCAAGAGAATATCAGATTGCAAAGAAAAAAGATAGAGCATCAGGAGAGAAATTACCAGAGCTTGAAAGGAACTTCATTGACACGTGAAGGAATTGAAGCCAAGAAAAGGAGAGTGATCTGCTCAGAGTCATACAGTATATTGGCATCAGGATTGAGGAAAGAATCCAAGACCCCTAATGTATTCACTAGCTCACTGTATTCCTCTAGACACCAGAATAAGACAGCCGGGGCCCTGCCCTCACAGAGCTTATATTCTTTCCCCCGTGCTCTGCTGTCGGGTGCCTGAAGCTTTGTAATACACACCTCATTTCATACTGCATTGTTCCTGTGCTCCAGTCATGGCGGGAAAACCGCAACAGGGGCATTTCCTTCTTTGTATAACCGGGAATCTCCCGCCACGAGCAGAACATTGGGGTACCTGAGGGTCAAGGCAATGACGCCTTCCTCCGACTTCCCAGAGAGGGAAAAATCTTCATAATTATACAAAGTAAGGTGCTCTACCTGCCACACCGTTCCTTTGAGGCCATCAGCAAAGTAGAGACTTGATCATCTTGTTTGAAGAGGGGACCAGGGGAAGGGAAAGACCCAGAAGAGCAAAAAGACTTTGGCTAATACTTCAAAGCTTTCCCCTCATGTGTATCAAGACGTTTCTTCCCCTCTCTGCTGCTCAGGCAAGGCAAAAGGCACTGGGCTCTGGCTGAGCCTGAAGCCTCCTGGATGCCCTGCTGAGGTCCACCAGCCCTAAGACTCCACAGGCAGGCTGCCAACGCAGGAAATAAGGGATTCCTGTAGATAAAACTCCTACTGTCGTGGTGCAGCAAGTCGCTGCAGACCCGGGGAAGGGGAGTCCATTTCAGCAGCCTTCTTTGGATGTAGAATAATTCATATCCTGTCTCTCGCAGCCTGTCCCCTACAGCCTGCCTTCTCCTTTGTGGATGCTAACTCATTTAACCTTCACAACCAGCCCGCAAGATAGGTGCCAGTATGCAAACAAAGAAACTGAGGCCCAGAAACATCAAACAACTTCCTCAAGATCACACAGCTAATCAGAAGTCTGGCTATTTAAATTCAGGCCCTTTGGCTCCAGAGTCTGGATTCTTCAGCGGTGAGATCTACCGTGTCTGTTCCTCCTTCTGTTTTGCCCTCATCTCTGCTGCTGACGCTCTCTGTGATGTGGGACCCCCCCCCCAGTACTGCGCCCCCTAGAGTACTGCTCTGTGCTCTAAGTTATGAGACTACTTTTCCCTCTGCCCCCCCCACCCCCCGATGCCGCTACAGGACTGGTAATTCCATCACTGCTCGTTCTGCCTGTGCTGTTACTGTTGCAAATAATAGTGCTACAGCCATCACTTTCCCCTCTTCCACTTCCTCCCTGTCCTCCACAGCCCCCAGTATTTACCGCCCTGGTCCTCCATCTTCTCCATGCCTTCTGCAGGCAGGGAATTGAGGCTCAGAGCTGGGAAAGGTCTCCTGTATTGTCACAAGGCTAACAAGTGGCAGCACAGGATTTTAGGTCTGGGTCATTTATTTCAAGTCCAGTGTCCTTTCAAGTTGGTCCCAAGAACTTGCAGCTGAGAGCCTGTTACTATTTAGAACCTGTGTGCCAGAGATGGTCCGTGGAGCATCTGGGAATGTGTTAGAAATGCAGAATCTCAGGCCCCACCCCAGGCCCATGGAAGCAGAGTCTGGTCTGGTTACACGGTGGAGGCTGCAAAGCACTGAAAATGCCCATGAATCTGTGGTGACATTTAGTCCTTACAGCCCCGTAGGAAATACAGCAGACAGTGCTCTTCCCCCTTGGGTCAGGCAGGGGATTCAGCTCCGTGAGTGTGAACTCAGATACATAAGTGTGAACAGCAAGTGTGAACAGCAAGAAAGGCAGCTTCCTTTCTGTGGGGGCCAAGACAAAGATGCTGTGAGAGGCAGGGGTCTTCAGGGAGGCATGTGGAGCTGGCCAGACAGATACCAGAGGTTGAATCTGGATTTGTAGCCTTTGTCCACAAACTTGTAAAAGAATATTTGTTGATATTATGTGATGTGCATGCATGTGTGTGTATGCGTGTGCATGTATGTGAAGTGGGGAGTATATTGAGGGACAACAGACCAGCACCTGTCCAGGGGGACCATGGTTTGGGCATCTCTTCCCCCTGGGAACGTTCGACCTGAATTCCATGGGCGCCTCCTGCCCGAAGATTTCTGGCCTTAGCACTTACCCTGAGCCCAGGTGTGCCACGAGCCCATCTGAGCTCACGGATGGATCGCCTTGACTTTCTGCTCAGCTGTGTGCAACTCCACCCTATGCCTGACTGCTGTCGCCTGTCAGTGTTTCTGGCGAAGGCTGTTAAGCACAGGTGAGGGATGTTAGTACCCTTGGGAGCTCTCTCTCCGTGGCCTTGTGCACCGTGAGCGCGGGGCCTCGCTGGAAAGGAAACACAGTAAAAATGGCATGCATCCAGGGTATCAAAGCAAGGCGGTAATTGCAAAACGAACTCAGAGACAAGCAGCTGACAGCCTCGCTTCCTCTCTTGCTCTGTATCTTCTCTTTGCAGGGATTTGACCTATCACCACTGTGTTCTTTCTTTAAAAAGGACACGACGATAATGTCACCGTCTGGTTTAATTCCTGAGTCGCTGTCCTGCTGCTTCTGTCCTAGAGCGTGACCCCTTCACTGTGCCTTTTAAGGCCCTTCACTATCTGACCCCAGCTCACCACTCTGCCTCCTCGCCCCTACACATCCTCCACTGCGTGGAATTTCTCAGCATTCTTCCAGCTCCCTGGGCTTTCGTGATTCGGTGTCTTTCCTCAGGCTGTTCCTCCTGCTGGAATTCTTTGCCCCAGTCTGCTCAGTAGCTTCTTCCTCCTGTTTCGTGTCATCAGCAGTGCCAGCGTCTGTCCAGCACCAAAGTCTGGGCTCCTAACCATTGTGCCTCCTGGGTCCTGCTTTTCCGAAGGGGCTAGCGAAAAAGTGAGGGTTCCCTGACTGGGGTGAGGGTTAGGGTCTGGTGTGGACTACTCCCAGAGAGGCCGCCGTGCTCGTGGCCAGGAGCATCCTGGCATGTCTGTTCCAAACAGGCAGCTGGACTGTCTGGTGGACAGAATGGAACAAAAAACAAATCCATGTAACGGAGCCATTGATCACTGTCACCGCGTGCAACCAGCTGTAGCCTGGAGAGGGTACATTTTTCAGAGACGTCTCCTAGGGAAAGAGTATTCGTTGATAGGAGGCTCCGAAGAGTGTGGTGAGGGTTAGTCAGTGTGAGGAAGATTCCTTCCTGATGACATTTTGGAGATAGTTTTGCACTGAATCAACTTTAAAATGTCTCTCCTCCTGCTCTTGGAACTTGGAATTGTTATTTCTCCCCTGCAGGGTGGGCGTGTTCTGTGTCCCATCCAGCAAGCGCATAGCTTTTCAGCCCTGTTCATCAGTTTTCTGGTAGAATAGAGGATGCAGTTTCCCCCATCCACTGTGATAGTTTGCTGTTGGCAAAACGCAGTCTCTGGATTCTGAAACGATTTTAATTTGTACAGCTTTCCCTCTTTTCCTTCAAAATAGTTTGTCATCGCTACACCTCCCTATCCTGCTTTATCGCTGCCGTTGTTTGCTTGTTTATTTAATTCCGAGTGCTTGCATTCTGGGAGCAGTGTTGGATAGTGGTCTGAGCAGGCAACCCCTTCCATAGGTCTGACCTTTAGGAGACTGTCCTGACTCCTTCACCACTAAACGTGAGGTTGATTATTAATCTCTCCAAGCCCCCATCCTGATTTCCCTTATAGCACCTATCGCTCATTTCCTTTTAAAATATACTTTAATTTGTCTGTTTCCTTGGTCACCACCTTTCTCCCCTACTAGAATGTAACCTCCAGTGGGCAAATTCTTTGTCTCGCTCCCATTGTATCCCCTGGCACATGGTGGGGAAACAACAGATGACTGTGGGTACAGGACCTGACTTTTCCTTCCTGTTAGGAAGGCCTTCTTTCTTTCCTAGCTTGCAGATACATTGCTTTTTCTGTGTAAATGGATGTTGAATTTTGTCAAATACGTTTTGACATTTTTGGCAATGAACTTTGACCTATGGATAAGACTAATGACATTAGGAGACTCTTAACTGTATTAATTCTTGAATTTCTGGAACAGGCTCTTCTTGGTAGTATATTATTCTTTAATATATATTATATATATATATATATTCTGGTCTGTAGTTTTGTTTTGTCTTGGTTATTGATTCAGTTTTGTTACAGTTCTGCTCTCTGTCAGCCTCTGGTGTTACTCACTTCCTGAAGGAGACTTCCAGCCATGAGATCAGCCCCCAAAAGAGACTTACAACCCCACAAGCAGTATGCGAAACTGCCTGTTAACTGTCACTCTGGCAAAACTCTTTTGTCATTTAAAATTCTTATTACTTAAAAGAGTAAACCTAGGTATCTAACTTAACTTTGCATGTGTTTGATTTCTAGTGAGATTGAATTTCTTGTCTCCACATTGATATATACCCTTGAGAATTTCCTGTCCATGTGATTTATCACTTGTTTCCTATTAGCATGTTCATCCTTTTCTTGATTTGTAGGAACTTTTTTGTATTAAGGACATTGGCTTTCTCTGCCGTATCTATTTATGTGTTTGCCATTCTGTTGTTTTCCTTTTAATGGTGTTGATGGTAGATTTTAACAATTTTTAAAACCTGGTTTTAAACTCTATTTCTCTATTTTTAAGGTACATTTCTTGCACTTCCTTGCATGTTTAAAAAGTCCAGACCAAACAACTAGGCACCTTTATTTACTGCTAATTACTATATGATTTCATTTATTTTACATTTGACTACTTAATTGAGGGAGGTTTCTCCTTGTCCACAGACCACACCCAGGTTTCTCCTTGAACCTCAAAGCACAGCAGACCCTGCTTCTGTAAGGTTTTTAAGAGAAAATAAAGGGGGGCTGAGAGTGAGAAGATGGGGCAGGGCCAGTACAGGGATGCTGTCTCCTGAGGGACGCTGCAGGGTTTCCCTGGGGCTGGACAGAAGTTGAACACTCTCTGAGATCACCACATTCTTGTTCAGATGTGATGGACTGGGGTGAGGCCAGTGAGGTACCCAGGGCACAGAATTTAAGGAGGTGCTTATTCTTGGGAGCAGACTTGCAGTAGCTTTCATTTCTGCTCCTTGGGCTGTTACTTGTCCCCCTATACCCTCCCCCCATGCCCGGGGCAAGAGCAGCTCCCCAAAGAGGGGCACGGGCCCCTCCCCACCACCCCTCAGCTTGGAATTCTCCCTGGGTGCTGCATGACTCATGCTGTGAGGTGGCCTCGCTGTCTTCCTTGGCCTGCATTGGTTTCAGGAGAGGTGGGGTGGTGCCCTGACCGCTGACCTTGGATAATCAGATGGTGTACATGTGAGATCTGATCTCTCACTTCCTGGTGTTGGTACAGGCATGGCTTTCTTCTCCTCCCCACACTCTGTCATGGGGTGTTGCCGCCATTCTGCCCCCGACCCAGAGCCATGGTCGGGGTCAAGTCAGGTCTGTAGTTTGTAAATGGCAAAGCTCTATACATATGTCCATGATTTCTATTATTGCTCCTGCAAATTAATATTGGCATCAACAGATTCATTTAACATCAGAGGCTGCGGCTGCTGGCGTGTTAGCTTCAAAGCTGTTAGAAGCATTGACACAGCAGAAAGGTCATTTGGGGACATGACAATCAAAACGGAGTGAATTCTGCTTCCTTGGAGAGTTCCTGTCAGTAGCAGAATCCTGTAAGTTTACAAATGAAAATCTAAATATTGAGAAACCCTAAGCCTTTGCCTGTGAAAATAGGATTAAACATGAATATTTATGAGCTGATAGTCCCGTAATTCTGTCCTCAGATGTTTCCTTTGGTGACACATATAAGCCTGCTCTTTGGACAAGAGCCAGAGCCCAGCCAGGAAGTGTGTCACTCACTCTGTGACCTAAATGAAGTCACTCACCCTCTCTGAGCCTGTCTCCTCAACAGTAAATTGAAAGAGTAACTTATTTCACAGTGCTACTCTGCAAACTAAATAATACAGTGTATCCTGGGGAGCCTCGCATAGAGTCAGGCACACCGTAAGTGTGCAGAAATTTGTAAGTGTCCTCCATGTGCTCTACCTTGGCTGGGATCGCTGTCATTTTTTCTTACCAGCATTTGAAGACATAGTGTTTTATTTTGTTTTTCCAATTTTTTTAATGTGGCATAATACACATGACAAAATTTACCATCTTACTCATTTTTAAGTGCACACTTCATTGGTTAAATACATTGACAACGTTGTGCAACCACCACTACCACCCATCTCCAGAGCACTTTTCATCTTGTAAAATTGAAGCTTTGTGCCCATTAAATGATACCTCTCTGTTCCTGGATCCCCTCACCCCCGGCAACTGCCGTTCTCTTTCCTATCTCCATCAATCTGATTGCTCAACGTCCCTCATTTAAGTGCTGTCATTATTTGTCAATATTTGTCTTTTTGTGACTGGCTAAGAAAACTTAGCATAATGTCCTCAAAGTTCATCCATGTGGTAGCTTGTGTCAGAACTTCCTTCCTTTTTAGGGCTGAATAATGACCTGTTACAGGTACATACCACAGTTTGTTTATCCAATTACTCATCAGTGGACACTTGAGTTGCTTCCACATGAATCTCAGTGTTATTTTAATACACTATTTAGATGTCCTCTAAATGGAACTTAGGACCCATGATCAAAATTGAGCAAACTCTGTCTTTTTTTTACCAAGTTCCCGAATTCCTCTTTCTCTCCAATCGAGAATTCCTATTTCCTGACCAGTGCTCTTGCTGGTCTGTCTGTAATTACCCTTCTTTGGTTGGGAACATAGCCAAGGTCTGGGGTGGCTTCTCATCTTCGAAGTTTGGACCCACTATTCCTTCCTTATATCTTAGATTCGTAGGGAAGTAAAGAACCTTTGAAGCTCCCAGTGCCAGGTCTCTCAGGTATCCACATCTTCTCCCCCAAAAGCCTGACAGCAAACTGCATCAAAATCTCAGGAGTAGGGAAGCCTGCCAAAAATGATGATGCCCTGGCCACATTCTAGACAAACTTACTTGGAACCTCAGCCTCGACCACCCCCACCTGATCCTTCCAAGGTGATCCCAGTCTTCCTTTCCGGTTCACCTAGGCAGGGGTAGGAAAACTCAGATCCAGCAACTTACCTGAACACAACTGGCAATGCATTCCTTGATGAAAAGACTGATTCTGGAACTTACTAGCCAGTGTGACTGAGGTTCCTAACTCTCTTTTTCTTGAACTGGGGAGTAGGCTAAAATTTCAAGCACTGGACTTGGCAGTTTGGGGCTGGAAGACAACCCTGGGCACTAAAGCTGAGGCTTATTCATTCATTCAACATTTATTTATTGAGTCTTCTCTGTGCCCTGGAAGCTAGGGCTACTGCCATGCACACAGCAGATATGGTCCCTGCTTGCATGTTGCTTAGAGGCTGGTTCAAGTGGCGGGTACTCGTCAGAGAGGCAAACAAATAAACGTGAAACTGCATATGTAAGATGGGTTGGGAATATTTGCTTCCCAGGTAGCTTTAGGGGAGGATTTGACGTAGAGTGTCAATTGCGTTTTCTTAGTGTACTCTCTGTAGATGTGTAGATTGTAGTGGAAAAGTGGGAGAAGAAACTGTGTGAGACATTAAGACTGAGTTAACAGTTCTTAGAACCTGAGTCACAAAGAAAATGTTGGCCCATGGTGGTGTCTTTTTTATGTCCTCTTTCCTTTCCTATCCAGTAGTGAAATGCTGTGCAGAGGGAATGGCATGGCCACTTGCCCAATGATGGAAGATGCAGAGCCAGCACCAGGTGAAGGGAGAAGGCTAGGGTCGCCCAAGTGCAAGATCAAGGGGACATGCATTCACTGAGATGGTGAAGGAATGACAGCAGGGCCAGATCTATGGGGCCACTGTGTAGATAGCTGTTTTACCCTAAGAGTGATGGAGAGTCACTGAAGGCCTTAAACCCTTTCCCACTAATTACAGGAGATGCATTTATTGAGTGCGTACTGTGTCCCAGGCACTGTTCTAAGGGCTTTACGGCATTAGCTCAGCCTTTTCCTTATTCAGACCTCTGGGATAGGGACTTCATTATCCCCACTTAACAGATGAGGAAATTGAGGCACCGAGACGCTAAGCAACTTGTCCAAAGTCTCACCGCTAGTAAGTGGCAGAGCCCCCATCTTAACCCCTGCGGAAAGCCATCTCCTGCTTTGGGAAGGGGTGAGCAGGGCTAGTATTGCTTGGGGGAAGAGCAGCAGAAACCCAGACTCCTGAGGGCGTGTCCCATCCTCTGCCACGGACATGGTCAGGTGGGAGGTGTGGCACGCCTGTGTGCATGTGTGGCTCAAGAGGAAGACTTCACACCTGGCATAGGTGTCACCCTGTCACTGTCCTTTATCTGGAACTGGTGCCTGAAAATTCTGACAAAGCAGAGAAGTCCTTATTGGCACACAGTGGCTTCTTGGGCAGTGTGCCCCCGGGAATTACCTGGCAGTGAAGTGAAGGCACCGGCATCCGGCTCTGCTTCCTGGACAAGCTGCACTGCCTTGGGGAGCACCAGGTGCCCCCTTGAATTAATAGGATTTGGAGTCTATACTTGGGGAGAATCCATGCCTCGCGGCAGGCAGGGTGCAGGACTTGGGATGGGGAAGAGTGGACCCTGGGCACAGACTGAGGAGGGGACACAGGCAGCTGCTGAGCTAGGGAGCCAGTATCTTTGGGCTGTTTGCTGAGGAAAGAGCAGGGAAAGGACTGAAGGTCCAAATGAGGTGATTATTTAGAAGAGATCTTTCCACCAGGGAAGTGTACTTTTAAGAAACCAAAGTCCATCAAAATAGTTCAGGTTGACTTTACAGACAGTCCTGGGCAGTGGATGAGAACAGAGCTGGCACCATGGACGTGTAATTGGAAAGTCAGGCATCCAGCTTTCTCTTTCTCTCTCTTCTCCATTCTCTTTGCCTCCTGCCTCCTTTGGTCTGCGTGCCCCCTCCTCCTTTCTCTGCACACTGACTTTTCTCTGGGACGGATTGTGGATTTCCCTGCCACCTGCTTCGGAGAGTGTAGTTCTACAGCCTGCAGTGGGACGAACTCTGGCCCCCACCACCTCTGGGCCTTTGAGCTCCAACCCACCCTTTGGCCTCACACAGCCTCTATCCCCCAAGCTATCGAGGGCAGACGTGTCCACGGCACCGTGGACTCCCTTGACTCAGAAAGGGCAACGATGATTCAGGGGATGGAGAGTAGCTTTTCACACACAGTTCAGGACAGGGAGGGTGTGGGACACCATCAACGTTCCTCAGGGGCACCCAGAATTAAAGACAGGTAGTCGACCCCCCCTTCTAAGTCTCCCATGTGTGGTTGGAGCACTCTTAACAGTTCCTGATTCTTTCTCTGGAGGCAAAATCCAAGCCCCTGGATTTTTTGTTTCTGAAGGAAAGAGCCTGACCCAGAGAGGCAGTAACTGATGGAGGACTCCCTGGCCCTCACACAGGTTAGGCAGCCCGAGGCGTGACTGAGCGACTCACCTCATCACCCCACCCGAGGCTAACAATGAACCCAGCAATACAGTGATAAGATGAGAAACCAGACCAAACATGGGCATGTTTCTGTGTTTCTATTCAGAACACTTAGGAGAGTATTTCAGTTGCTGTTACTTTAACAAATGTCTTTCATTCAAATTTTGATCTCTTTCAATGAAGAAGCTTTCATCCAAATCAGTGGAATGATTCTTTCCACCTCCCACATGACACACCCAGTGCCTTTTAGTCACATACTTTGTGCCTGCAAAGGGAGGGGCCTAACTTCTGGGCCCTACCCCCTACACAGGAGGGAGCAATGTGTTGGACACCAGGTCAACTTGATTCTTAACATCAGTGCCACACTCAGCACTACTGGGTGTCCTCCCACAAAACCTGCCTCATCTTGTCCACTCACGAGTCCACATTTTACAGGTGGGAACCCAAAGCTCGGGGCTGTTACCACTGGTTCTAGACCATGCCTCCTCCTCCTCCTCCTTCCTCTTCTCCTTCTCTTTCCTCTTCTCCTTCTTTCTCTTCGCATTCTTCCTCTTCTTCCTCCTCCTCTTCCTCCTCCTCCTCTTCTTCTTCCTCTTCTTCTTCTTCCTCTTCTTCTCCTCCTCCTCCTCACATGTCCATTTACAATGTTGCATCAATTAACTTCTCATGTGCAGTATAATATTTCAGTTACACATATACATATATATATTCCTTTTCTCTAGACCATGCATTCTTCATAAGGATGCTATCACCCCCAAGAGGTGAAAATTTGTTCTTGAGATGGGAGTAGTGAACAAAATCTTCCTTTTCATATGGATATCCGTAAAGTACATAAGGAGCTATGCAGATATGTGTAGAGTCTGTACACAGCTGTATGACATCCCTGTAGAATAAAATTTCATGGGGGAAGTTATACGAGTTACACTTGGCTGCTGAGCACTTGATCTGTGACGAGTCCAAATCAAGATGTGTGAGAAGTGGTAAGACACACACCAGATCTCAAACAGTGGGAAAACAAAGTGTGAAGTATCTCATTGGTAATTGTGCATTGACCATATGTTGAAATAATAACATTGTGAATATCTTAGGTTAAAGAATATTTATTTTTAAAGGTAGTATCACCTGCTTCTTTTAAACTGCTTTTCAATGTGGCTCTTAGGAAACATAAAATTGCAAATGTGGCTTACATTCTATTTCTAGAGGGCAGTGCTGCTCCAGGCAACCATCTGTTAAGAGGCAGCATCAGGCTTGCACCCAGGTTTTCCGACTCCCTCCCAAGCTGTTTCATTATCCCACAGCTGTCTCCTGAGAGAAGATTCGCTTGTTGGGTGACCCTAGACAAGTCTCTTAACCTCTCTGAGTCTTTGTTGCCCCTGAGTGTTTGTAAATGGAGAAGCTCTCTCCAGCTGTGAAGTTCCATTCTGGACCCAGCTGAGGACCCAGGGTCACCACGGAATAGCAGGGTGTGGGCTCCCTAATGGCCTATCTCACCAGAAATGTTAGTTTCATAAATAGCAAAGTCACCTGCTGTGTGTCTGCTTCTGGGGAAATGCCACATGGGGTGAGATGAGAAAAAGAGCTTCTCACCTGAGACCAGCAGAAGAGAGT
Source organism: Vicugna pacos (assembly GCF_048564905.1). Classification (NCBI taxonomy): domain Eukaryota; kingdom Metazoa; phylum Chordata; class Mammalia; order Artiodactyla; family Camelidae; genus Vicugna; species Vicugna pacos. The sequence goes on along the minus strand of NC_133005.1, from coordinate 31,608,906 downwards.
GTAAGAATATGTGATCATTTGAACCAAAAAGGGAGAAAAACAAAAGCTTTCATCTCTTTTGGGAAGGTGGAAATAGAACAACAACAACAAAGAAAGACCTTCACGAAACCTTCCCTTAGTAATTGGGGCTAATAAAACATCTTACAAACGCGGTCCCACTGGATTGAACTGACGCTCGGATCTCCAACGTGCCCACCCTCTTTCTCCTTTCCTAATGCCTAATTTAGGGATGGTGGGGAAGAAAATCAATTCTATTTTAATTTAACGAGAAAAATGCTGAATGAAAGGAAAGTATGATAGAGTGAAACTTCAGCCTTCAGCCCCCTGCTGACTCGCAGCGTGCAATTATACGATCAATGGATTTCTCCTCAGAAAGGCTGCTCAAATCTCCCACCATCACCTTCTGACAAGGAGACTGGAAGTTCCAAGCTGGGAGGAGAAACTCTCTGGGGTACTTGGAAAGTTCAGTCACCCCTAATCTCCCCCGATCTCTAAATTTACTTCCACCCCAGCTCTCCTTAACTTTGGCTTCCGTGTCCCCAGCTCTCTAACCAGGAGCTCTTCCTGTGCTTCCAAACTCCGGGGGTGTCCTCTCACTCCAGCTGATCTTCCAACCAACAGTTTTCCCACCAGAGAGTTCCTGGTCTCACAGCCCCTGGAAGCCAGCCTGACCACTCTTCATGATGCCAGCAGAGCACCGAGGTTAAGTGGGTGGGTTCCAAATCCCCACTGCCTGAGTTCCAAGCCTGGCTCTGCCACTTACTAGCTGAGAGAATCCTGCATTGTTGCTTTTTCTCCCTAAGGCTCACTCTCATCTGTAACACAGGGATAGTAGTGGTACTAGCCTCATAAAATTGTGGTGACTGAATGAGTAATTCAGGGACAGTGCTTGCCATGGATCCTGGCAGAGTTGAATGGAAGTGAGAAGCAGAGGGCTGAGATTGTGACTTCTGACCTGTGGTTTCACGGTTCCAGACTAGCCAGTCAACGCATTGTGGCATGCATTTATTTTTCTTTCTTTTTGAAAATACTTCATTTTAAAATAATTTTAGAGTTACAGAAAAGTTGCAAAATAAGTGCATTTCCCATATATCCATCACCCAGTTTCCCCTAATGTTACCATCATATATAACCATAGTGAAATGATTGAAACCAGGAAACTAACATTGATGAATAAACTACAGTATGATAAATACTGCAATCCACAGACCTTATTTAAGTTTTACTTTGTTTTCCCACTGACGGCCTTTTTCCTAATCTAAGATTCAATCCAGGATCCTACATTGATTGCAGTTACTGTTATCATGTCTTTGTTTTCCCTAATCTGGCTTCTCAGTCTTCACTTGTCTTTTGTGACCTTGGCATCTTTGAAGAGTACTGGTCAGTCACTGTGTAGATTGTCCTTTAATTCAGGTTATGCCTTTTTCTCAAAACCACCACGCAAGTGAAATGCCGTCCCAGAGCCTCTTATCAGGAGGCACCTGATGTCCATATTTCTCTTTCCTGGAGTTGTTAACATTGATGACTTGGTTAAGAAGGTAGCAGGCATTTATTGAGCACCTGCTTTGTTTCCGTTTGGGGATACGAAAGTAAATACAGTGGTATCCATGCTCTCAAGAAACCCTGAAGTCTAATGGACAACGGTGTTCTAGTTACTTCTGCTGCTCAACAGACCACCCCCAAATTTAGTGCCATAAAACCGCAATCTTATCTTATGCTCACAGCTTCCTTGGGTCAGGAATTTGGGAAAGCATTGCTCGTTTCAGCCCCACAACATCTCGGAGCTCAGCCGAGAGGACTCGAATGGCAGGAGTGACTAGACAGCTGAGAACTGGAATCTCCTGGAGACTCGCTCACTTAGCACCCTGGTGCCTGGACAGTGTGACTCAGAGACTGGGTTCAGCTGGGACTTTTGACCAGAGCAGGTACACATGTCCTCTTCATGTGCCTTGTGCTTCCTCACAGATGGCATCCCAGCGGGTTGCAGTTCCTACACAGCAGCTTAGATGCTGTGGACATGAGTGACCCTGTGGACAGGTCAGAAGCCACATTGCCTTTTATGACCCAGTCTCAGAAGCACCATTTCCTCCATACTCTATTGCTCAAAGTGGTCATGAGTCCTCCTAGACTCAAGAGGGAGACATAAGTTCCACCTCTTATCAAGGAGTGTCCAAGATTGTGTTGGCATTTTTTAAATGCATAAAAAATGGGAAAGCGCTGAAGGGGCTTTCTACTTATACAGGTTTGGAAACTCAGACCTAAGAGGACAAGAGCTTCACCAACTTGGGCCTCATTAATGATTAATTGAGTACCAACTGTGTACCAGACAGGCATGAACTCAGCAGCAGGGATGCTTGCCTAGTCTCTCTGTGGGGAGGCAGGCCCAGACAGACCCGCTGCAGAGCCCTGGGGCCTGATGGTTGCAGGCACCCACAGCCGGTCATCTCCCTGGCAACTGATCACATGTGGACGTGCACTGAGGGCTGAGAGTAAGGTGGCAGCTCAGGGTGGAAAATGCTGGACTTTGGCATTAGGATGACTTCATTTCAAACCCAGCTGTACCACATGCTGAGTTTGTTACATTTTCATTCTTAATCCTCATTTGTTCGGCAAACCTCATTGACTTCTACTCTATGCCAAGCTGGGGGTTGGCTGTTATAGCAATGAATAAATAGAGTCCAGTCCTTGCCCTCATTGAAGGATTTCCCCTAGGCTGTCTCTGCCAAAAGGACTATTAGAGGGGTTGCAAGGGAGCAGGGTCAAGGGATTATTCAACGTCCCTCACATCTCCATGGCCAAAGCCAACTGGAGAAGAATTGGTCACACAACTTAGCAACCTAACCAGGTTAAACTCAGCAGAACAGAAATCAGCAGAGTGTGAAGTTGGAAGGCAAGCCGCCTACATTTAGAAACCCAAGAAATATTGCAAGGCAGACTAAAAGAAATTGGGAATATCACTAGACAGACTCATTAAGCAAAAAGATTTCTGTGAAAGTAATAAAATCATAGCACCCAGGATACCCCAGCATGAGATTAAAAGCTGAAAGGAGGTTTAAGCCTCATATTATTAAGCTACATTATGACAGTTTAGGAAGAAAAAGCTTAGAGCCATCAGAGTTGATAGTGGCCCTGTTATGGGAATCTGATGGCATCTTTGAAATTCAGAGCAATTTGAAAGAGTGAAGCTGCCAGAATATCCCTGTCCATCGTCCATCCCCTCAGCAGAGAATGTGCCTCTCTGGATTCAACATGTGGGGCAGAGGGTGGAAGAAGAGGAGACTGAGAAGTAGCCCTGTGGGGAGGACTGGACTTGGACGGACTGAGATGCTAGCAGAGAGATCGTGTATTGACAGAAAGACTCTCACCTGAAGTCTGTCTGGTTGCTGAGGAGCAGGGTGTTGATTTGGGGAAGAGAGTGGGGCGCTCAATACACGTTAATTCTTGTCATTATCACTTACTGGCCAAACTTGCAGTTTTGGTTGCTGGATGGTGAATGCTAATGACCTGGATCAGCTGGAGTCTGAGCTTGCTTTCTCCTAGTGTGAGGTCCCAGAGCCACCAGGAAACCAGCTGGAGTCGGAGAGCAGGGTATTGATTGGAAGTCAGCAGAAGCTGTGTTGGGCAAACAAGCCGCTTCTCTTCTGCAATGCCTCTTTGATCCCTGGCAACCGAGGGAGTCCACACAAGACAGGAACAAGCTCCCTGCAGGGCAGCAGCAGGACTGTCACGCCTGGCAAATCGCGGGCAGTGTTCCCCGTGCTGGCAGCACCTGGGAGACACTGTGGAACCCCTCCCCTTTGGTGACTCCATACTGCCCGCAAGATAAAACCCAAGCACCTGAATATTCACATAAAGGCTCCCATGACCTGACCCCAATGCAGGGCTGCCACATACTGTTGTGCAGGTTGTGCATTATACCACCAAGGGGATGAAATCCACTAAGCATAGTGGATGCTCCACGCTGACAAACCTCCTGTTATCTGTCAGGAGGACCAAGACCAGACATAATGAAAGGCTTTTTTTTTTTTTTTTCTCATAAAGGCACTTTCAGCTCACTGAAGTGTAGGGGACTGGGTTTGAGGGAGTCAGCCTCTGCCTAGAGAAATGCCTTTCTCCAGTTTGCACAAAAGCGTTCATAAGCCAGTAGCCATCCTGGCCAAGAGCATCTCTCTGGGCATCCCCTCTTGTCTCCTGTCACTCCCTCCCACTTCTCTCCCGCCTCCTTCGCCTGGCTAATACCTTCATGCTCTTGGAGTAGACTTCCGGACCCCCTTTCCCTTCCTTTAAAGCAGTAGTCTAGATGCGCCTTTACAACTCATCCCTGTGGCTGGGCCTGTCTCCCTCCATGGACCGCACGTTGATGAAGGCTCTCCAGTTCTAGCACGAGGCCAAGTCAAGAGCTCACTGAATTTTTGTTGTAAACGCTGTTCTGCCATCACAGAGACCTCACAGGTGCCAGCACCCAGCATGCCACATTTTGTGGTGATTTCTTAAGCTTTTTATTTTGAGATAATTCTAAATTTACAGAAATAGTTACAAAAATAATACAGAGAGTTCTGTACCCTTCACATAGCTTCCCCGAATATTAACATCTCACCAGCCAATGGCATGTTTATCAAAACTGAGAATTCACATTTGTGCATTAATAATGACTGGATTCTAGACTTTTTTTTTTTTTCCAGATTCCCCACGTGTTTCCCCAGGTGCCCGTTTCTCTCTTCTAGGTTCGCACATAGCATTTAAAGATCGGGTCTCCATATTCTCCTCTGATCTGTGACAGTTTCTCGGTCTTTCTTTGTCTTTCTGACCTGGACAGTTTTTTGAGTGATGACCAGTGCTCAGCTGGCTGGTCTGATATTACCTCATTAATGGACTGAAGTTCTAGGGAAGAAGACCAAGGAGGGTATGTACCCTTCTCATCACATACCGGGGGCCCTTGATCTCAGTATGACTTATCATTGGCCATGTTTACCTTGATCACTTGGTTAAGCTGGCGTCTGCCAGATCTCTCCCCTTTAAAGCTACTTTTCCCCCTTTTCATAGTGAGTCACTGTTTCCAGCCCAGACTCAAGGAGGAGGGAAATTTGGCTCCACCTTCTGGGAGGAGGGGTATCAAAGAACTTGTGGTCTTATTAAATTTGGTGAGAGATAAGGCTATGCAAGCATCCCGTGTCCTCAGTTTCACTAACCAACTTTAGCTCCATCAGTGAGTCCTGCCTTCAGCAGTTATCACTGTGATATTGCAATGGTAAGTTTCCAGTTCCTTCCAGCATGCCGTTCTCGGACACCTTCCCTTGGCATGTGCCACATTTCACAGTTCTTCTGCTTACTCCCCTTCATGCTGTAGGGCTCAGCTCCAGCATTCTCAGCCCTGGCCTCCCAAATGAATCTCCCGGTGAACTTTAAAAATGTACTGACGCCCAGGCCTTTGCAGCCAAAGCATTCGATTCAGTGAGTCTGGGGTGGGCGCAGGCACTGGTACTTTCTAAAAGGCCCCCAGGGCACATGCTCTGGAGTCTGGGCTGAGGACCACTGGCCTAGTCCAGGGCTCTTGCAGCTTCTCCGGGAGGCCATCTTCACTCTCTCTGGGAGATCTGTGTTCCCAGAGGCCTTGGTTTCCTTCATATCCATCAATGCCTCTGTTGGTCCCCAGGGTCTTCTTCACTGGTGTTTCTCAAGAGCTCAGAACAGAGTCCAGCACAGAATGGGTTCTGGGTGAGCATCTGTTGATGGAGAGATTGATTCAATTTCAATGGAAGCAAAAGCAGTCGCTGTCTGTGCACAAAAGTGGCAAGTCCCTGTGCTGCCTCCTGGCTCAACAGTGTTAGAGACTTGGGAACAGCATCACACGTGTTGGTCATAATCATTTTCCTGCTGTTATTTTAGTCCTCAGCTCTCTAGGAAAAACAGGGGCCCCATGGCCAAGAAGTTACTGGCATGTACATTGCAGCCATCTGCACACTCACACGGTTCTTCAGAAGGAATGTGTTCATATTTTATCTCTAAGTTGTCAGCAAACCAAAGAGTCAACGGTACACGGCTAACAAGAGGAGATCACTTTGAACTGGCCTCCTTTTGTATGTTTGCCTTGCAAGTCACGAAGATGGCAAAGACCATGCCTATAAACGCTTTCTTAGTAGGTCAAACAAAGGGACAAAATATTTTAACCAGTTGTTTTGAGTTTAAAAAAAAGCATTTAACACTTTGTTCATTGAATTGACCATGTTAGTCTTGTTTTACCTGTAGCCTTATTAAAACTACTATCTTGAGACCTCCAGAGTGTGGACTGGAAACCATTTGGAGAAAGTCAGGAGCAGATAGGATGGATAACTTAGGGTGCTAAACTCCCCCTTCCCCAAACAGCTTAGGATCAAGACACCACATGTATAGTAGCAGGAGGGGAGGGCACTCAGCTATAGAGGATGCTTCTGGAGCTTCAAGCTGTAGGTGGGCAGCTTGACCCAGTTTGCATTAGCAACACTGACAACGGGTGCTATTTGGGTTTCTTTAATATGAGGTCACCTGTTTGGGCATGAGCTCTTTGAACAGCCCTCTGGTCCTTCCAGGGCACCCCTTTGTTTTCACAGACTTATCCAAGGTCATGCTGCATCTTGGGACCCACCATGGTGAAGCCAAGGCAGCAGAGAACACCTCACAAGTGGTGGGTTCCCATCTGTCCTTCCAGCAAACTGCCTGATTGCATGCAGAGCTGTCCTTGCCCTGGCTCACACTTTGACCGTGTCACCTCTCCTGAAGAAAAGGAATAACCGTAAAGAACCCACACCAATTTTTTGAGGATGAAATGAGATGATTTTTATGGGAGGCCCCTTCCATGGTGCCTGGCACATGGTGAGTAATCCAAGTGGTGTCTCTGTCACAACTGCATCTTCTGACCACCTGCTGCTGAGTCCTGGCCACGTCCCTCAGCTCTACTGTATCTCATATCTTCCCTTAACCACCACCATCTCATCCTCGGGACCAGAACCTTGTCAGCTGCTCTATCAGAAAATGGGACCTCTGTGATCCAACCCCATACCTGGCCCGTGCCTGGAGCTCAGCCTGGCTCAAGCTAAGCACCCTCAAGAAACAAGCAGGTCCTTCTTAATGAGCTCTTTGAGGGAAATCATTTTCCTCTCTTCTCCCTGCCTCGCTTGCCTGCTTTTCATCAGCCCACAGTAGAAGGGCTGCCTGTTCTTCCTTAGATGTCCTCTGGTCCATGGCAGCTGGAGCCTTGATGCAAAGGCTAAAGTCACTCATGGACTCCCTGGATCCTTACTCCTGAGCAAAGGGGCTGCCTTCCAGGAGTAAAGAAGCTGTGAGTCATTCTACAACATAAGTCAAAATAGCAACTGGAATTAGGAGGATTATTTCACCCTTGAAGAACCTAAGGCTCCAGGAGTTTAAGCGGATTGCTCAGGCCCCACACATCTGGTTGGATCGTTCATTTATTCATGCAAGGGGAAGAAATGTGGAATGAAAAACAGATAAGATCTTGCCTGTTGGAGCTTAAAGTCTAGTCCAGGGCTCAGTGGACTCTTCTATACAGGGCCAGAGAGTAAATATCTTCGACTGTGTGGGCCACAGTGTCACTGTCACACTGCTGAGTTCTGCCATTGGAGTGAATCACAGCTGCAGACAATACAGAAAGGGTGGTTTGGCTGTGTTGCGATAAAGTTTTATTTACAAAAACAGATGATGGGCCAGATTTGGCTTTCAGACTTGACTTTACCCACTTCTGAGCTGATGGAAAAGGGACTCATCAATGGAGTAAGTGCATGATGAAATGTAAAATTAACGATTCAAAGGAGAGCCATGTGACTCTGGGAACATGAAACAGGAGGACCTGGGAGTCAGGAGAGGTGCTCGTGAAGTGTGTGATTTTACATGAGATCTAAGGGGGAGGAGTCATTCACCAGGTGAAGGGGAGAATGGGGAAGGAAAAAAGTGTCTAAACTGACAAAATAGCTGGCGCAACAGCCCTGTGGCAAAAGGGACCAGGGCTTGCTTTGGACACCGAAGGAAAGCCTGGAATGCAAGATGGTAAAGCAGGAGAGGCCGGCTCATGCTGTGAGCTGCTGGGAGACCACTGGGTAAGAATGTGGTCTTAATCCTGAAAACTATAGAAAACCATTGCTCTTTTGATTCTAAGGGGCGATGTGACTGCATTCTCATCAGGAGGTGCTCACTCTGGATTCTGGCTGGGGATCCCACTGAGAGTGACCAGAAGAGACTAGGGTGGCCACCGGGGGCTTTGTTGCAGCCAGAGCCCCATCCCTGGAGCCCAGGGCCGATGTCAGCTCAGCGCTCTTTCCCCCACTGCCTCCCTATTTTACGCTTGCTCTTCTAACATGGCTTCCTCTTTCTCCACTTCCAGATGGCGATTCACGTTGTGGTATGTATTTTATAGTCCCAGCTCCATCCCATTCAATTTTTCTCACCTTCCTTCTTTCTTTCCCCAGCCTGATCCCCCACTAACTTTGTAAAACTTGCAAGTTAAATTTTTCAAAGACTGTTTCTGACAAAGCAGTGGGAATTAGATTTGGCGAAGCCCTTCATAAAAAATTGAAGACGCGCTATATTAACATACATTGATTTATTCATAGTGTTTCATTACAAGTAAGTGAGGATCCTGTAATACCAGGAAAGGTTAGGAGAGCAGGGGAACACGGTATATTATACTGACAGCTCGGTGGAAATTGAGTTGCTTTTGGATTGAATTTGGAGCGCAGAAAAGGAATTGGCTAGTAAATAAGGCATGAGTTTTACCACCCAGTGTCTGTATATCAATGCAGTTGCCACCAGCCAAGGCAGAGGACAGAGGCGGAATTTCAAAAGGATGCATTTCACTGGTGGCCTGGGCTTAGCAGCCACAGACAGAGCTCTCCGAACATCTGCCTTCTTCTGCCGCTGGGAAAACCTGGAATCCGGCTGCACAGCTGTCCTGTTTGCTCACCACTCTCCAGTCAATACGCTCAGGAGAACTCCCATCCCAGGTCTTCGCCCGGTTAGTTCCCTCTGCCTAGAACCTGGACTGCTCCTTCCTCTGCTCGGACCCCGTATCATTCTTAGATATCAGTTCAGTTCTCCCCTGAGATACCTCCCTGAGCACATTGTCTTATTTTGGCCTTTCTCAGATGCAAAGTCTGAGACAAGGATTCGAATACAGGCAGCTCACTGAGAAGTATGGGAAACACTAGGGAGTGGAGACGAGAAAGGAAGGTAGCCAGCGATGGGTGTGTTTTCCAGCCAGCTGACTCTAGAGGTGAGTGGAGTGGCGTCCCTCAGAGAAATCCCCTGGGATGCTGCAGGGCTATCCTGAGAGAGGAGCCTGGGGAATGGATATTTCAACTGCCATCAGTCCAGTCTCTGGGGGTGAGAATTACCAGCGCTTCCTGTGAGCACCCTTGGAAAAAGCCCTCAAAGAGAGGCAGTTGTTTGCAGCGCTCACCTCTGAGCAGGGTGGGAGCAGGCGGGGTGACCAGAGGGACCGCTGTGCCCAGGCCCCCAGGGACCTGCGGGGTGGGGGACCCCGCCAGCTCTGCTTGCAAAGCGCCCAGATTCTTCACTTCTGCACATTCTCCTCCTGGGCTCGCTGTGTTCCAGGCAAAGTTGAGCCTCTCTCCTTGACTTGTGGCTTCAATTGCTGTATTGCTCCTGCTTCCTACAGGAGAGACAAGTTACATCTTCCTCCAGAATGTTTGGTGCCCTAGCTGGAAACAGCAAACTGCTTATTTTTGAAGTGAAGTTGGTGTGTGTTCCCTTTTCTGCCTGGGTTTGGCCTTCCTGTCAATCATGGGGCGTGCTTGACAGAAGATAAAGTGATGCAAGGTGCTGGGGTAATTGACTTACCTCGTTCTAGAGCAGAAGACCATTGAGGACAGGGCCTCACTTGTGTTCTTTTGCTCGGACCTGGTTACACTCCGTGCAGGTCTGAGAACACAGGAGTATGTGGGACATGTTGGCGAAGGAGCAAAGAAAGGAGTGAATGCATGAATGTGTTTCTCAGTTAATGAGCTGTGTCTTCAGGCCATGCAGGGTGGTTTGGAGTAAAGAACTCAGATTTCAGAGCCCAGCACATCTGGGTTTAGTCTCACATCAGTGATAGAACAGCGAACAACCGTGAGAACGCGTGGTCTGCTGCTGCACGTGGTAGATGCGTGAATCTCACAAACATAACGTTGAGTGAGAGAAGCCGGCAGTGAAGCGTGCACCCTGGATGACTCCACTTATGCAAAGTTCAAACCAGGCAAAGCTTGTCTGTGCTGTTAGAAGTCAGGATAGAGGGTATCCTTGCAGGGGGAGGCGGGAAAGGATTGGACGGGGGCGTGAGAGGGAAATCTTGGGTCTGGTAATGCTGTGTCTCTTGATCGGGTGCTGGTTATATGGCTATGTCCTTAGTAAAAATTCATCCAGCAGTATAGTTTTCTGTATGTACATTATGCTCTAATAAAACACTTTTAATAGAACAAACTAGATAAAACAAGTAAACAAAAAATCCTGAGTTTGCCTCTTCAACAACTGTATAGCTTAGAAATAGGTACTCAGAGCGTGGTCCATGGGGACCAGTGCCAGGGTGCCAGCTCTCTTGTTACTTTCACAGCAGGGCAAGTGCAGGCGTTAAGAGTGAGCACCCAAGAAACTTTTTAGTGCCTTGGCATTGCTGTGACACCCACATGTGATCAGTGGATGTACCTCCTTGCACGTCATGCAGGGCAGTTTGTTCATTGCCAGACTCCCATGAGGGGTCACGGGCGATGTGGTCTTTGGAACGTTGTGGGTCTGCAGCGGACTGAGAAATGGAAAACTGGTTCTCACCATACATATTTTGAAAAGCACTGATTTAATGCAAATTGTTGAGCCCCAGTTTCTCCATTATTAAAATGAGAATAAATATTCTTTTTGGTGTTTTTTGTGGGGGTAAGAGAATAAATATTCTGATGTCCTCAAGGTTTGGGGAAAGGCAAGATAACGTACAAGAAAGCACCAGACCAGCACCGTGTGGAGTGGGGGACACGTGGGCTGCATTTGTAACCAGCCTTCGAGATAATTCTTATCAGGATGCTATACTTGGACACTGCCCTGCAGCCTCATGATCAGTGCAGTGGCCACTAGCCACACAGGGTTAATGTGCTATTGAAATGCGGCTAGTCCGAATGGTGATGCACCATAAGGGTAAAATACATACTCGATTTCTAAGACCTAATATGAATAATAGAGTATAAAATATCTCATTACATTTTTTATGTTGATTGCAGGTTGAAATGATAATATTTTGCATATATGGGCTCAACAAAAGATACTATTAAAATTAATTTTACTTTATGTTCTTACTTTTTTGTCCTTTTAATGTGACTACTAGGAAATTGAAATTTGTGTGTGTGGCTTAAATTATATTTTTGTTGGGCTGCAGTGCTCCTGAGCATCAGCTGTGGAGAGTTTGGAGGCTGGGACCATCTGTAAGGCGAGCGGTAACAGCCGAGCTTGCTGACCGAGCTCACATACCTTCTCCTTTCCTTCCCTGATCTTCCTCCAGATGAGCTCCCCGCCTGCTTCCTGGGTGAGGCACTGATGTGTTTGTTTGCTGGCTTCTTGTAGATCAACTACAAGGCCGTTGGCTCACTGGACCCGAGTGCCGACCTCTCCAGCCAGAGGGGGAAAGTGTTCAAGCTGCGGAATGAAACCCACCACCTCTTCGTGGGTCTGTACCCCGGGACCACCTACTCCTTCACCATCAAGGCCAGCACAGCCAAGGGCTTTGGGCCCCCTGTCACCACCAGAATCGCCACCAAAATTTCAGGTATCTGTCTCAGAAAGGGGAAAGGGAGAAAGTTGGTGGTGTTGGTGGGTTTTTTCATTCCTGATGTTTGTGGGAGTGAAAGAGGGCAGAGTCAACTGTCACCGTGTGGTTTTGGAGCAAGGAAGATGCTGAGGTCCCTAGTGGGTCCCTGTTGTCTCATGAAGAAAACCTCATCCATGAACTTCCTAAAGTACAAAAAAATATGTCAATTAGACTAGACCAGAGGGAATGCCGAGTGATTCGCCAGATAATTTGCCTACCACACAGTGGCATTAAATAGTACATTTCCCCATACAAATCAGTTTGTAAAAATGTGATTTATTTTCAGGAGTATTCCTTTTGGCAGTGCAGGACACAGCGCAGGTTCTCATGAAATGTCTGATGAATGAAGAACAAATGAGTGAATGGCTGTTACAGGGCCATCGCGGTCCAAGATGTCACCTGCCATCAGCAGTAGGGCCCCCTCCCCCACCACCGACAGCATCAAAGCAGAATTTCATAATGTACATTTTTTCAAAATACCCTTGCCATTCTGGTCTGCATCCATACATGTTTTGCATAGATACAGACCCATGGTGATTTTTGCAGCTTACTGTTTCCCTGTATCCTTAAACCATAAGCATCTTCCATGTTTTGCCACGTTGCTTTCATTATAATGCTCTGTCAAGTGGATGGACATAATTTAATTAAACATTCCCCAGTGGTTGGATATATTTGGTGCTTCTGTGTTTTTATAAAATAACGCTTCAATAAACATGTTACAGAATAAAGTTTAATTTGTCGACTTAAATTCCAGGAATTGAAATACTGAATTAAAAGGGATGTGGGTTTAACAGTTCTTAATACAAATGGCTAAATTACCTTCCTAAGGGATCGGATTTAGTCGCACTCCTATCAGAAGGGAGGGTCTCATGGAAAAAAAAAAGATACGAGGAACTAGTTCATCACTGCTGTAATTTCCATTTTTAATGTGTTTAAGATTGACTCTGCATTCGCCTCTTTAAGGACTTGTATTTCCTGCATGTATCTGTGTATTTGATATGGAACTTTTCGACTCATGAGCGTTACTGGCTACATCATTGCTACCCTTGCCCAGACTCTTCTGTACCTTGAAGGGAGGTTGGAACCTACAGACAGGTTGGAAGTCAGGTCCTGTTTTGTGGAAAGTCTGGGATAACATGTGACTCTCATCCACCCCTTTCTCAGTCATGTCTCTTCTAGGCATCTAGGTGTCTTTACAGGTAGCGTCTAGGGGAGGGGGTGAGCGGGGTCTGGGACCTGTGCTAAGCTCCCTCCTCTCTCTGTTCTCTGTCCAGCGCCTTCAATGCCTGAATATGACACAGACACCCCGCTGAATGAGACAGACACGACCATCACGGTGATGCTGAAACCTGCCCAGTCTCGGGGAGCCCCCGTCAGGTGAGGAGGGTCTCAACCCGGACTTTGCTGTTTTCCTTCTCTGCACATGCGTGTCTCCCACTGAGTCACGTCACTGGCAAGGTCTGTGGGCAAGACTTCTGGAGGAAAAGGATCAGCAGCCCCAAGACCAGTTCAGAGGGGCCACTGAGCCAAGAGCCCTCCCTCCCTACCATGGGACCCCGGGACTGGTTGGGGAGGGAACATGGTGATGGGGACCTGAAGAGGGCTGAGAGAGACCTTTCTGAAACACACCTATAATAAATTTACTTAGTGGAGTTGGGGGACAGAAACCCAGTATCCTGGCAAGATCACCTCTCCATGCCTGACTGCCATTAACAGACAGGTGGACAGATTCACTGAGTTCTGAAAACAGCCTGCTAGAGATTATGAAGGGGTTATGACCTCAGTTTATGGTCCAGTTTATGGCCTTGGTGTCCCACAGGAGACCTGAAGTTAGTCATACTGCTGATTTTCATAAGAGACTGCTGGAGTCCAGGAGTGTATTTATGGCCCAGGCAGGGAATGCTTCTCAGTGGCTCACCTAACCCCGTGCAAGTCCACGGGCTCTTGGAGATCAGGAAGGCGGGCATCTCTTTTAAACAGGCTACACTTTGCACGAGGGCAGTAGCTCCTATGTTGACAGCTGGCTTTTGCTCAGAGCTCAAGCAACTATAGGCCCTGGAAACCAAGCAGAGTGGTGGGTGGAACAGTTTTCAAACTGGCTCAGTTCAGTTCAACAAACACGCATGGAGTATCTTCCGTGTCAGGAATGGAGCAGGGCACAGGGGATGAAAATGATTTATTTATTCATTCCCTCAACAAACATTTATTGAGCACGGAGTCAGGCTCCGTTTAAGTGTCTGGAACACACTAGTGAACTAGCTGGGAATAACTCACACTCTAAATTTAAAGTCCAGTTCTAGCTGGGAGGACAGAGAATTGAAAACATAGTCCCAATACGGTGCATGCTTACAGAGATGTGCGTAGGCCAGTATGAGAGCTCCAAGGAGAGAGTTCGCAGAGGAGGTGACCTTGAGCTGTATCTCTTATATGTTATAACATATATGAGATTTCACCAGAGTGGTAAGAGGGCCTGGCCCGGGCAAAGGCATGGAGGAAAGAGGCAGCTGGCTGTCTTGAGGAGCAACCAGGAGTGGTTACATTTGCTTTTGCATAAAGGTCAAGGCAGGAGTGGTGGGTTGAGAGTGACAGTCACGTTTGAGAGGCTCAGCCTTGCCTGAGGGGCCACAGGGAGCCCCTGAATAGCCACATGTAGTGTCTCTTTTATGATCCTAGAAACTGGGAGACCAACCAGGAAGGAGGAGGCTATCAAGATGGTCTCGTCACCTATTTTCCAAAGTGGGTCTGACTCTACCCAGAAATTATAGGCAGTGGAGCAGATGGAATCACCTGCTAGCAATTTGGCTTTTCCCATCTATTCTGTAGATTCTGAACAATGTTCTATCCTAAGTCAGGTGGGTCTTCAGGCCTTCAGACAGGTGTGTGTAGTGTGTGTGGGCACCTGAACCAAGAACTTTTGCCATATATTCTACACATAGGTTGTTCCAGGACTGTCCTACCTGTGGTGATGGTGGCTCTTACATCAAATAGAGTCATTGAGTTACTGTGTTTCTTCCTGTTACTCTTACGCAACATTGTCATTGACTTCTCTTTATGCAGTGAGACATTATTATCCTCACTTTCAGATGAACAGACTGAGGCTTAGAAGTGCTCGAGGGCACACAGACAGGAGGAAAGCTGAGTCTGAATGCAGGTCTTCCAGGTGCCTGAACACATGTTCTGTCTTGGCCACCGATGTCTTCCTCCCCTTCACAGCTCTTACCTCCTTCAAACAGCAGCACCGGGCGTGTGTCAGTGTTTTAGGAAGCTTCCCAGGTGGCAAAATCTGGCCCACGAAAGAGAAGCCTAATGAACACTGCCCAAATTAGCAGCTGACCCAGGATCCTAGGCCAGCTCTGCCCTAAAGCCCATGACCTTTAGGTCATAGATCCAGGTGTCACTTCTCAGGCCTGAAGAGCTGTCAGAAAAGGGACCCGATCAGCAGCATCCTGCTGTATGGCTTCCTGGTGAATGTGGCTTCAGTCTGGTTCCCCCCAGTCTCCTGGCCACTGTGTGACACAGTAGAAAGGATGTGAGTTCAGTGGCAGTGAATGTGGTTCAGATCCTACTCTGAAGCTGCCTTGTGACCTTGGGCAAGATACTAAATCTCTCTGAACCTCAGGTTCCCTTCTGGAATGCATATACAGGAGCTATTTCCCCAAAGGGGAGGAAGGTGTAGACATGAGGCAGAGCAAGGCTGGCCATCAGGGAGTTAGTGCCTTCATCAGCTCTGCTTCTTCTCTGTGGAACCTGGGCAGCTCTATTAAAAACAGATTTTGAAAATCTGCTCCATGCCAGGGTCACAGTGTTGCCCGATCCTTCCTGTTCAAATTTCCAAAGCCATTCAAGACTCTGATTTCATGGTGGGGAAAGAAGGGCTTTGCTTTTTCCTTAAGAGCCCCTAACTTCTTTTCAGCACAAAGCTTTAGAAAAGCTTTTTTTCTGAATTGTACTGTAAGTAATCTGGGTCCTATCCAGTGCCAGGAATAAAGTTAATTCTCACACAGATGATCAGGGACCCCTCCTCAGGATGAATCAGGTCTGTGAACCCCTGAAAACTCATCAAAGTCAGCTGAACCCAAATGCGAGGCATCATCACCATGTTTAATTGGGCAGCTACTATCATCCAAGATCCCTGTTCGAAATGGGGAAACTAAAGTTCAAGGTCACAAATATGAAAGTGAATAAATGTATGTATATGCATGACTGGGATATTGTGCTGTACACCAGAGATAGACACATTGTTATTGACTGTACTTCAATAAAAAAAATTAAGTTCAAGGGCACAAATTCAGTAAGTGATGAAGCCAGGACTCATACCCAGGACTGACTGACTCCAGAGACCAGAGAGCAGAGACCAAGCGGTCTTCTGAGCAGCCCAAACCAGTGTTTGCCCACCTGTTTAAGAAGCTCATACATCCTAAGACCATAGTAAATTAGGAGATGGGAATGGAAATGCCCCTGTAGCAGTAAGAAATGACAGCTGGCAGGGCGTGAAAAACAGTACAGCTCTACAAAACTGACACCAGTACTCAAGAAATGAGGTAGTCCACATGCTTCAGCCCCTCACGGCCACGGGCATTCATTTGTTTTTCCTGGTTCACCCAAAAAATGTATCATTAGGTCCATGTCTTCAAGTGAAAAGAGCCTGCTAGCTTGCATTTAATGAGCCTGTACCTGCTGTGTGCCTGTCGCTCTACAAAACTATCTGCATCCTCACAGTGTTGCAGATAAGACTCTCCCATTGTGCAGATATGGAAACTGAGATGCACAGAAGCTAAGTGAATTGACCCAAGCCATGACACGAGCAAGTGGTGCAGGCAGAATTTAAACCCAGTTCAGCTGACCCTAAGCCAACACTCACTTCACTCTAACCACACCACCTCCCTAGGAGAAAGTCATACGTGATGTATTTTGCTGACATTTCCATCAGAAAAAAAAAATTTAAAAGAAAGTGTCACCACTTGAAGGGGCAGTGCCTGGTGTCTGGAAAAGCCTGGCTGCTTTTCTTCTCAAAGCTCTGGATCACGAAGAGTGTGTATATAGTCAGTTTCTGGAATTATTTTCAGACTGTTGGCTTGGACATTTGCCAAGAAGGGAAGAGGCTAATCAGTGCTGCCCAGCAAGACTATCAGGACAAGTGTGATGACAACAGGGTAGGATCACAGTAGATTTCAGTTACCTTAACCCTTTTCCACCTTGAACTCTGGGCACTAGACGGCCCCTAGGGGAGGCAGTTGACCATTTAAGTCATTTTTAATGAGCGCTTGCTATGTGCCAGGGGCTGAGTGAAGCAGTGAGGATATAGCAGGAAACAAGATAGACATGCACGCCTGTTTTCTTGAGGCTTATCAGCCAGTAAGTGTGCATGTGAATAGGGCAGGGAGGTGAGGCATTAAGCAGTTAAGAAACAAAATAATGAAACTGGCAAAACAAGATAATACGAAGCCAGTAGGATCAGCAACTGTACTGACGGAGAGAAGGAGTAGACAGGCTGGAGAGATGAGCACAGCCCAGGCAAGAGGACCGACGTGGAATCCTGTAGGTCAGGGGAGCGGGAGCCTTGAGAAAACAGCAGAGTCACCCTGTGACGGCAGGACTCAGAGAACTCACCGGGTGCACTGGGTCAACGGTGCCGGGAATCGTGTTGTACAGTTGATAGTTTCTTGCTTTTCACTGTAGCATCATACCCAGTGAGTAAGCAAGGCGGGAAACACCATCTCCACTTCCAGGAGGAGAAGCTGAAGTCTAAGACGTGACGTGATTGGCCCGAGGTCACAGAGCTCATTACACACAGAGCCAGTGCATGGACCTAGCTTTCTGCCTCTGAGTTCATGGCTCCCCCAGGAAGTTCCGACTTCTCTGTGCCTGGGATGTCAAGTGATGTCTGGGTGACCTTTTGGTGGGAGTGCCGTGGTGTGAACCTCCATCAGCTAGGGAGTGAGGGGGTAGACCAGACACTTCTGGGTTGTGTGGGCCCAGCCTATAATTTGTCAACCCCAGTGCGTCTCTCTCTCTCTCAGTGGAGAGTCTTCCTGTTCTTAAACGGACTCACACCTAAGCCTCAGCCCCAAGGCCACGCCCAGATTGGCTGTTCTTCTTCTGCCGATAATGCTTTGGCCCTGGTTGAGCCCCCTCCAGCCCCTGCTCGGCTACTTGCTGCCCCTTTGAAGCCCCACGGCTCTGGCTCTGCCTGGTGGACCTGAGCATGCAGGGAGGGAGGAGGAGAGGAAGAAGGATTGCGGCGCAGGACTCCCGCGCCCTCATCCCTCCATCCCTCCAGCCAAACCACCTTGGCAGCTCGACCTATTTTTCTAATGCTCCACAATGGAGATTTATTGCTTTTGTGTTGCTTTCCCTAGGCCTTCAAAGATTTATTGGTTTTTAAGTGACAGAATCCCAGAATTGCTTAAAAGATCAATCAAATAGTGACTAGAATCTAATATTCAGCTCCAACTCGAACACGCCAAGCCTTCTTCCCCCAACGCCCCACCTGTCAGGCTGATGTATCTGTAGTAACCTTCATAAGAAAGTACCTTGGCCGTGAATTAATCACCCAGGATGCAGTCCCTGAAGGGAGGCTGGGGGCAGAGCCCCAGATCCTGTAGCAAGCCCCCCTCTGGGTCCCCAGGTGGCTTCCTTGGAGGTGTCCTCCCCTCCCCTCTCCTTCCCAGCCCGTCCGTCCCTGGGATAGTCCGCTCAGCTTTGGGATGAGCTCTTTCCTCCCCCTGTGCCACTCTCCACCCTGCTCTCTGACCTGCCAGGGCGGCTTTCTGGTTTGCCCCTCAGAAGTTCCTCCTTCTTCAGTCCATCCCCCACCAAGCTGCTGGAGCGGTCTTTTGGAAGCACACACTGGATCAAGTTAACTTTACTGCTTAAAATTCTTAAATGGGTCACTGGCTTTCTACCGCAGTAAGTTCAAGATTCTTCGCATAGATTTCAGAGCCCGTCTGCATCTGACCCTAACTTTCTGGTTTCATTTCCTTCCACTCTGCCCTCTTAGCAGCTTTGACTCAACCATGCCCCGTGTGCTTCCTTCATCATTCTTTCCCGAGCTTTTAATTACATTATACATTTGTTTGTATGTTTTCTTTGGGTATATTTCTTGCCTGCCCCTCCATTTGACCATGAGCTCCAGGAAATCTGGGCGCTTGATACTCATGGGTCCCCTTTCCCTGGGACGAGATCTGGCTTTAGTAGACGCTCGAAAAAAATTAGCTTAAGTAAGTAAGGAATTCAGCAAATCTGCTGGAGATGCAGGCTCCTGGGACAGCAGAGATTCACTTCACAGGCCCTGCTGCGTCCTTGTCTGTGAGAGCACAGTCCAGCAGAACTGCCTGCAGTGATGGAAGTGTCTGAGAGAGTCACCACTAACCACATGTGGCCATTAAGCACTTGAAATAGGACTAGTTAGACAGAAGAATCATTTTTTTAAATCTTATTATAATTAATTTAAATATAAAGAGCCACATATGCTAGTGGCTACCATTTTGGATGGTGCAGGTCTATAGGTAAGACACACAGGAAGAGAACAAATGTGGAAGAGCCTGTGTCCTCGGTCAGAGGTTTCTATGTGAGTTCAGCGCAGAAGCATCCATCACGAGCCTGGGGGGCCCAGGTACAAGCAGGCTTCCTGGAGACAGTCTTGCCTGAGACCTGCTAGGTGAGGGGGCTTTTGCTGAGTGAAGAGGGGAAGAGTGTGGCCCTGGAGGAAGCAACATCTGCAGGAGTTGCAGTTGCCCAGGTGTGTTCAGGGAACCACAGCAGGTTCCGAGATGAGGAGGGAGGCAAGGAGGTAGGCAGGAACTGGGTAAAGATGCTCCTCACTCTGGGTCTGGACTTTGTCCTGAAGGGTGTGGGGGATATCTGGCAGGAAGATGCCCAACTTCTTGTTCTTCTCTAAGCAGTCAAGCCCTTGCCTGTGCTGTTCCCTCTGCTGAGCATGGCATTCTCCACTTCCCCAGCATCCAGGTCGAATCTGCCGTATCCGGGACCGTCTCTCATCCTGCAGCAGATACATCAGCAGCTCCTCGGGCTCTCACTCTGTCCTGTCCCCTCCTCTGTCAGGGACTTGTGTTTTCAGTCTCTGCCAGCCTAGGACCCCCTGGAGGGCAGGGACTGAGTCCCACAGGCTCAGAGCTGCGGTCTCTCATGCTCTTCCTGCCACAGTTGACTTCCAAGTTGGATAAACTGGAAAGGCAGGGGCTCCTGGAATCAGATCCAACCTATGCAATTGAATTATTTGGTGGCTTAGGGTCAATTACCTAATTTTTCTGAATCTCCAGCTGCTTGTTAGTAAAATGGGATACCACATCACAGGTTGTTTTTGAGGTCAAATAAGCTAAAATGTGTAAAGTGCCATTGTTAGTTGTTCATTTTGTCCCTTGGGGTGGCCAGGCTGTTGAGACAGAGGTGGCTGCCTGTTCGCTGGGTGTTCTCTAACACCGTGTAAGACTCACTGCATGCAAAGTGCTGGCGTACGTGACGTGTCAGGGAACGTGCAGACGCCTCAGGGGTGTCCAAAAATCCTCAAGATGATTTTACCTTAAAAATAGATCCTCAGATTTGAGCACCTTTCAGAAACACCAAATCAAGGGCTAGGGGAGTGTCAGCTGCTGAAGGGCCAGCAAAACAAGGGCTAAAAACAGTGCCCTCAACTTGGAGGAGAAGCCACTTGGTGTTGTGAAAGCAAAGCCCACTTGGGAAGGGGCGTGGGGACTCCCATGAGCTCCCTTCACTGAGACCTTATAAAGACCAGAGTGGGTACACAGAGTCAAAGCCAAGCAGGACAGAAGAGACCAGATCCTAGAAGATGAATCAGGTTTAGCTGTTCATTCATTCATTTATTTATCAATTCATGAGCTAATTGAGTCAGTAAATACTTGATTTGAATTTCAGCAAACAGCCACGTGCAAGACACTGTGCTGAGCTCTGGAGAGCCAGACATGAGCGAAACAGGCCTACATGCTGCTGACAGCCCAGGGGCAGATGTAGGTCTGTGCTAACAGTGCCACAGACACTAACGACAGACCATTAGCAGCTGTAGCTGGTTCTTAGGGGGTCCGTGTCACCTGCCATCTCACCTCTGATTTCAGCTGTAGCTGAGCTGGGCAGTTCCATGCATAGTTACAGGGTCTCACCTCCAGCACCAGCACTCAGCCCTTTCTTCTGCTTTTCTGCCCTAATTCTTTCTCCAAAGCCCCATGGATCTTATTTAGTCTGAACAGGCAGGTGCAACCCAGGGATGCAAAGGATTTTGTGCTGCAAGGGCAACCCTCAACCAGTGCAAGGTGTGAGTCCAGGCATCAGCATGCTGACTCTTGTCCTTTGAAAGGACCATTCTAAGGCACACGTTACGCAGTCCCTCACACATCCCCCTAGGACTGAGCCCTGGTTTCCCACAATGGGAGCCAGCATGACAGTGCACACTTTATTGGTTTCTCTTCCTTCTGTGTCTTTTCCCTGTAAGAGAGGGATCAGGCCCAGACTGGGGGAGTCAAGACGTGGTGTTAGAGAAATTGAAAGGAGGCTAGCAGGACAGCAGTGGGGAGGAAATGCAAAAAAGGATGGCACGTGATGAGATTGGATGTGAAAAGACCAGGTAACCTGGGGCTTTGTTATCACTGAGGCAAGGACGTTTATACTAAGAGCAATGAGGCATCAAAAAAAAAAAGGATTTTAAGCAAATGAATGGTATGATCCATCTTACTTTTTAAAAAGGTCTTTCTGGCATCGATGTGGAGAACAGATCAGGGGGGACAAGAATGGTTCAGAGTGACCCGTGGGGACCAGTTATAGTTGTCCAAATGAGAGATGAAGGTGATGGAGACAGAGGGGTTGAGATGGTAAAAGTGTGAGCGTTGGTGATGGCTTCTCTATGGGGCAGGTGGTAGGTGTGAAGGAAAAGACATTGTCCAGGGTGACTGCCAGGTTTCTGGATTGTTAGTGGCATGGACTATGGTGTCATTCTCTGAGCCAAGGAACACTGAGGGAGGGAAAAGTCCACAAGGATGCTTTATCCAGGAGAGGCCGATGTGGGTGAATGTGGTCTGGGAACTGAATGGGGGAGTTAGGAGCCAAGTGGGCAAACACAGGTTGGGACCTGATAAATGGTCCAGGCAAGCCTTGGAGACCTCTGGGGGACCTCCTCCAAGGTCAGTTAGGACTTGTGGCTTGCTTTGAGGGGCTGCTTGAGGCAGAATGCACAGAGGATGCTGCGCAGAGGGCAATGTCACATGGCCAACGGCTCCTAAGTTCGTTGCAAGTTCTCTTCACTCCTAGGTGCGGATCTGTGATCCCTCTGCATTTGACAGGTATAGCTAGTTAAGACCATAGATTCTGAAATACCCTGGAGATCCAATGTACTTTTAAAGAAAGAAGAAATTTTATAGTAAAGTGAAGGAAACAATTGCCAAATTTCCTCTAGGATTCCTTTAATAACTGTGAAGCCCAGAGTGGGAGCACATGAAACAAACACAGTAGGGTTTTGCTGGTCCGTGGAGCTGCAGTGAGCAAAATTGGCATCGTTACCTTCTGACTCTCAGATATCAGCATAGGATGGTGTCCAATTAGGGAGGGGAAATGAAAATTCAGTGGATTTATTAACATGGGTAGTCTAAGGAGCTTATGAGTCCCTGTCCACGTTGGTAGGGCTGGGAAACTGTAATTACATTTAGATGCTCTTTCTGTAAAACGTCATTCATTTCACTTAGTGCCCGAGCTCTCTGGGCCGCCTTTGCCAGGGCCTGAAGATGAGGAGGACTGTGTCCCTCTCTGGCGTCGGGGAAGGGAAAGAGGCTGTCCACGTAAACTGCGAGATTTAGCCCTGCAAGTAATAACACCTGTTTCCAAGTCTCACAGCCTGCTGGGGTTTCATCACACCAGACTGGGAAAGAGGAGGAGCCACAGACAAGAAGAAGCGACCAGAAATAAGGAAGAGCAGGATAAACACAACTGCAGGGCTGTTCCGGAGAGGGCTGTCCCACCCTCCAAGTATGGTGACTAATGGGGCACGTGACTATGATTAAAGAGGCTTGTGAACTACTACCAGCGAAACCACCAAGGGGACGCTGGGCGCGGCACAGAGCTGCAATCAGAAAGGTCATCCAGGTTAAAAAAAAAAAAAGGAAGAAGGGTGAAACCCAGATCATTTAGGTGGGTTTGCATTCACTTCAGCTCATCCTAATGACATTGCTGGTCTTCTTTTATCAGCCCCCTGGACAACCTAGCTTACCAAGAACTGGTTCTGATGTTAAAGGATTCTGGATCATATTCCTTAGGATGAAACCAAGGAGGAGAAACAGGTGTTTCAGGAGGAATATTTTAAATGGAACAGAAGCAGTTGCTGGAACATGAAGAACGAAAGAGTGTTCTATTTTGGACCGTCTGCCATCTGGAGAGCTGGAGACAGAGACTGTTACTGGCAAGAGGAACAGGAGAGTATGGCTGTTATGTTCACCTCCTACCACAGGGACTATTTAAATTCCCAAAACCTGGAGAGGCATCAGAGCAGGGGTTTCAGATTTGGATATCATTAACATCCAGGTGGTCTGGAACGCAGGGGAGGAGTGGATGACCTTCTCCTGGGAGAGTGTATACTGTGAGATGAGGAACAAGGCAGAGCTCTATGGAACGCTATCAAGGAACCACAACAGGATGAGGAGGAGGTAACTGGCCAAAGACGCAGAAAAACCAGGGCAGAGTTAAAACACGAAAGCCAAAGGAAGAATAATCTAAAGAAGAGGAGATGGTTGACATTTTGTGATTTAATTTTCTCTAAGAGCTCCAAGCAGCTCTTACAGTAGAAAAGAAGAAAGACACACAGCTTGACCCGGGACCTGGGGAAAAGGAAGATGATGATATCAACAAAAGTGCTGAAAAAATGGACCATATGGTCCAGGCTTGATTAAAAATACCCATCAAGGTAGATGTGCAAATAATAGGGATACTGAGAGCCAAGCAACCTCAGTGCTGTTGCAGAATCCGTGCAGAGAGTACAAAGCTGGGAGAGGCTGGAAAGACAAGAAGTGATACTTAGGGAGTAAGATGATCAAAGGTTCAGTAATGGAGCCCTGCTATGGGATAACAGGGCTCTCGGTGGGTGTGACTGTTGGCAGTGATGGTAGATGGATGGTAATGGATTCAAGGTAGAGCCAAACAGTTTAAAGAGCAAAGAGGTCAGGCTCTGGATGGAAGGGCTGGCTGTCCAAGTAGATGTAGTTCTTGTAATGCAGAATCTCCCGCCCTGGGGAGCTGGTGAAGCCCTTCACAATTGCAACAGTGGGTGATTCTGCATGATGTCTTCTTCTGGGTCTCACTTGTTCTCCAACTTGTTTTCTGCTGTCCTTCACTTCTCACACTGTTCTGGCCCCTGTGGCAGTTTGCATTTCTGCTTTGTCTCAGATCTTGCACAGCTGATAACTGATGGCTCTCCGTTTCTCTGTCTGGAACCACCCAAAGGTCAGACTTTCAAGTCAGCCTCCATCAAGTGTGTTTCTATTGCCCGATCAACTGAAGTTCTTCTGAGCTAGTGTGTGGATCTGTGCCATGTTAGAATCCAAGGAGATTTCCTCTCATCCCCAAAGCCTTCTGCACAATGCTCACTCCAGCTGCCTGCGGCTGCTCAGAGTTGCCTCCTCTCGGCAGCAGTGAGAGAGGAGATCCTGAAAGCCCGGCTTTTTAGTAGGAATAGAACAACTTAAAGGTGAGAGTCTCCACCACTAGGTAGAAGAAATTTGTTCTTTCCCCCTTTCACAGTGAAACCCATCTTTATCTTGCTGCTTGGGGTTTGCTGTTTAGTGCATTTCCACTTTGTTGTAGGCTCACCAAGCAATTTATAAAGATGATAAATGTATAAAGTAAGTATTCATGGCCAGGAGTGGAGAATAGCAGCCCCCGTAGCACAAGGAGTCAAGATCAAGACTTCAGACCAACGCTCTCTGATATTGTAGTCACAGGCTATTTAAATTTAAATTAATTAGAATTAAACAAAATTAAAACTTCAGTTCATTAGCTGCATCATCCACATGTCAAGTATTCCACAGCCAGATGTGGCTAGTGGTTACCACACAGCATTTCCATCGGCACAGAGAATTCTATTTTAGTGCGTTGCTGCAGACTCTAGGAGGGCTGGTAAAACAAAGTCAGGGCCCATGGATGGTTTCAAACAGGATATTAAGGTAGGCGTTTGAGGTTATAGGTAACGGCCAGGAATCCTGTCGTGAGAAATAAGAAATATAATGGAGGCTTAGAAGCATAAAATCTGTGTGTCACCAAAAGCCAGAGTGGGACCTTTGACTGGGCTGACTTGCTGCTGGGACCCTGACCTCCTGAACTAGACTTCCCAGGTTCCATTGCATCACCCTTGCTGGGGATAAAGCCTGGGAAATGGTTTAACCCCAGAGTTTTCAAACTTTATTAAATATGGGAACCACCTGGGGAGCTAGTAAATATGTAGCTCCCTGTCCATCCCTAGGGGTAATGAAATTGGGCCCGAGAATCTGCATTTTGGACAAGCTCCCAGACTGTGGTGTCCTGCTGGTCTTGAACCACGACTTGTACCGCTGGTTTAGCCTGTAGGTCGCCTCGGGTTTGGAGAAAAGAGCCTGTACCACGTACTTTCTTCTGTGATGCTGGCATCTGTTCATTTTTGCAATACGGGGAAGCAGTTGTTTTTGCATTTTACTGTAGAGGTGCCCCTGTTGGTTTTACAGCTTTTGGAACTCTTATGTCTCTTCTGGTGTCTGTTTCAGTGTGAAGATAATCAGTTTTTGCTTATCAGATCTGAACTAGGATTTTCTGCTAGCTTATTTCTCTATCCCTGTCCACATGGGGGCTAAAAACACACCCCTATTTTCTTGTGATGATGACAATGACTGGCATCTGAAATACATGTTGTGTTGTTGCATGCTGATAGGACATCTAAATATATCACTTCTGTGCAGATATTGAGGCTTAGGTAGGAGATGGATGTTTGGTGAGACGGAGCATCAGTATCTGAACAAATCTGTATTCTTTTTGCAAAAGGCTAGAGAAACAAATCCATTTCTAACTTTCACTCTATAAAAAGTTCCATATTTTCTTAGATCAGACAAAATATATTGAGTGCCAAAATGCTGCAGCAATATGGGCGCGTCACTCAGCTGGGTTGGAATCTGTATGCATTGTCCCCCCGGGCCAGTTTTGATTATGTTCTTTTTCCTTTTATTGCAGTCAGCAAATCTGAATTTGCTATTGTGGGGAGAGCAGGAAGAAGAGGAAAAAAATGAAGGTTTTTAACCTTCAGAAAGTTCAGAGGTTCAGTCTGAATAAGCACAAAAACTTTTCAGTGTGCCTCTGAATTCCTTGAATTTGCAGAACTGCTCAGAATCCCAAGAGAACTACCTTGCACATAGAATTCGAGCCCTGCTTTGTAGCTGAAAGGCAAAGCTGAAATTATGAGAGAGGAGAAGAATTAGGGAGAGTGGGAAGAGGAACCAATGGGAAAAAAAGGAGTTTGGTCCCAGTCCAGGCTAAGTTTCAGCCTATTGTTCAGTTTCTTCAATTCAAAGCCATCTGCTTCCCACGGCTCTCAGATAACGTCTCCCCTGCCAAGACACCCTGTTCCTGCTTAATTGAAATTAGTTTCCAAGAATAGTTGTCCAAAGCAGTTTCCACTGGTGGGAATGTTTTGAAAGTCACAATAGGAGTTGAAGCTTTGGGATGCAGATGTCTACACACAAGCCAGATGTTCGGAAGGCGTCACGTGATCTACAACAGACTTCACATTTCCAAAGCCAGGCGTTCTCTCGTTGGCCTCTGCAACTCACAAATGGCTTCTTTGAAACTGTCACCATGTCTCCATCGGGGACCTATAATACTGCAAGTGTGAAGGGAAACAATCACTTCCATTCAGGTTTAGAGCTATGTGTTTCCCAGGCTTAATTATACCACAGGTATATAAATTACAGAAACATGTTAATGCTCCCATGATTAAAATTATAGACTGCCTAATTGAAAAAGCATAAACTGAATTGAAGAATTCCTAATTATAGTTTGCTTTGAGGTGTTAATTTCCTGCATCACGAATGCATAATTTCTTGGAACCTAAAAAGGTAGCCTCTTGCATCAGCATGTAGGCTGCAGACAGATGGGATAGGGTTGAAATCTTTCAGTTCAGAAAGTTGACAAGGGAGTCTTGGTTCAGTGGGAGAGCGTTGGAAGGGAGCTTGGAAGGAGGTAGAACTGGAGAACTGGACAAGCCAGGGTCCACCCAGTGGGCATCAGGACCAAGGACAGATGAGGAGCCCTTAGAAAGATTTTTCCACCTTTCTCTTCCCTCCCCAAAGTCTCAGCATTTATCCCAGTAGTTCTTAGTAATTTTTGTGCTGTAAGATTGTGGTTCTCAAATTTTGGTTCTAGACCAATGGTATTGTCTGGAAATTGTTAGAAATGCAAATACTCAGGTCCCACCCCCTGACCTCCTGAATCAGGAACTCTGGGGATGGAGCCCAGCCATCTGTGTTTTAACAAGGCTTCTAGTAGATTCTGATACGTGGTAGACTTTGAGAAGCACACTTCTGAGGAGTGGGTCACAGATAGCCAAAGCCACGTCCAGCTGAGCTTTGTTGAGCTCCTAGTCTGGATCAGAACCTGTACTTGGTGACTTACCTTTTCACCTTATACTCACAACATCACACTGAAGTAGAAAAAAATGATCCCCATTTCTCAGGTGAGAAAATAGAGATCCAAAGATGCTGGCTTGCCCAGCTCATACTGTCTTTGAGAGCTGTGGGCCTTGTCTGTAGGCTCTGAGGGAGACTCAGATGCATCATGTTGTCCACTTTTTTCACTGTTGTGACATCATTTTCATCAATATCTTTGCTGATCAATGGATTTTCTAAGCATTGTAGCTCTGGTGGCTGAGCCACTGCTGAGAATGACTTCCAGGTGAGCCACGACTTTGCTGATGTTGAGGTCTGATTGTAGAATGAGGGAGGGGGCTCCTAAGTACTTAAAATAATTGCTAGTAACAGCAGAGGTTGTTAGTATGCATTCTTCCTGAATAGTGATGTGAATTTGAAGTATAAAAGCCCACAGCTCAAAAAGATACTCCTTGGTTTTTGGAAGGAACTCCCCTTGCATAGTCACCCAACTGCTGTGAATACCCCATTAGGGAATTCGGGGGCCAGATGAAGTAAGACATATTATATCTCCATCTCCTCTGTCCAGACATCCTGATTTTCTCAGGTTTCTCTTTCCTAGTCTGAACATATCAGGGACTTAACTCTGTGTGTGTGTGTGTATTTGCATGTGGTAGGTTTTAGCGAATGCATAGCCATCTGAAACAATAAACTTATTATGTTCTTGGTTTATAATATTCCATCAGGTTTTTGTACAATTCTTAGCCATTCCTATATGGTTGAAAATTTGGGTTATTTTCAGTTATTTGTTTTTGTAAGTAACCCAGGAATAAATATATTTATTCATGCTTTTCTTCTGGTATTGTATCTTTAAACAGGAAAAAAAAATCCCCTGGAGTAGAATTACTGAAATGAATAAATTGGAACTAAAATATGTTGAGTCTCTACTCTTTACATGCCAGGCACTGACAGCCAATTCATATATATTAACCTTTTCTCATTCTTTAATTAAAAAATCTCAAAATAACAAGTGCACATATTTGGGAAATCAAATAGTCAAACCATTCCCAGCCTCACATTTTTCAAGCCCCAAGTCCTGTGCCCCAGAGGCAACTGCATTTTCATTCTTTGCCATTTCTTCTGGGAATTGGCAATGTCACTACATAATGTGCTGTTTTAAAGTTATTGATTACAGACATTATCTATTTGCTTCCCACTATTATGGATGAGAATTTGGCTGTCTTAAATCATCCAGCTTCCCAATGTAGTTATACCACTAGTTTCAGTTAAATAAATACACAATAGCTAATGTTACAGTTCTACAAAAGCAAGCCGCTTCGATGCCAAGTGGTACACTATTTTTTATTGTAGTATTGTATAATTAGCTTAAAGCTTACTATGTACCAGACACTATTTTAAATCTTTTACCTATATTAACTCAGTTAATTCTCATCAGAACCCTATAAAATAACACCAAATATTGGCCCTATTTTAGGATGAGAAACTGAAGCACTGAAAGGTGAAGCATGTTGCCCAAGATCATGTTGCTAGTAAGTTGCTAATCTGGGATTTGAACATGACAGTCTGGCTCCAAAGTATGACTCTTAACTGCTATGCTGTACTGCTTCTCACTACTCTTCCTATTTTGTACAGTTTTTTTTAAATTTATCATAGAATGTACAATTATTCCACTTTATTCAGGCAATATCTTTATGATACTATGAATGCATTTTTATTCCAACAGAGCTCTTCCATTTCAGATTTACTATTAAATACTCTTTTTTTCCTTTCATTTTCTTATTTTTTTTGGTCATTTTGTCCTATTTTCTAGAAAAATACCAACCTTTCATAGCATTTGTTTGAAATTTCAGCAATCATGATTTTTCCTGTTAAAAGCTATTTATTTACTGTTCCCTGATTTTATTTTTCCCATAGTATCACTTCTTGTTTATAGAAGCAACCATTTCTTTTCTGAGGGTAACGTTTTGATTGGGAGAGAGAGAAAGCAATCTCTGACTCCTGTATTATCTCTGTTTCCTCTGGGGTCATCTTTTCCCCATTTGAGCTGACTGCTCTCTTTTACATGGGAGCATTTCTCACCTAACTGGTGAGATTTGGTAGTCAATGTTTAAAAGTAAGGTGTTGTAAAAGTTGAATGAAAGTGCTGTGTTGTGGGGTGAAGGCATTCAAAGTCTCCAGAGATGAAGCCTCCTGTCTCCTGCCTGATGGGTAGGGGATAGACACCTACAGGCGCATGTTCAAGGGTTTGATGGTTTCATGTGTAGACTTTGGATCAACACCCCTGGTTTCAGTCCCCCATTTCATTTTTACACCCTCCATATTCCACTGCTTCAAAACCAGCGTCTCACTTGAGA
This sequence comes from Vicugna pacos, assembly GCF_048564905.1. NCBI lineage: Eukaryota > Metazoa > Chordata > Mammalia > Artiodactyla > Camelidae > Vicugna > Vicugna pacos. The sequence goes on along the minus strand of NC_133005.1, from coordinate 31,579,075 downwards.
TCCACTGGGCAAATCAGCTCCATTCCTACTCACATCTCTTTATCATGTGGCTTTCTTTATCCTGCCATAACATATACCTCTCTTCTGATCATTTTCAGTCTTCCAGAATTTAGTGAAACCTCTCACCCACTAACAACCCCTCTCCTGTTCTTTTTCCCCTTGTGGATCTGTATGTTTTTTCATCATTTACTGTCACTTTAAAAATCAGCACAACCATTATTAAGCATTTATCAAGTTCCAGGCCCTGAGAACTAGATATCACATCTGGACTAATGCAAAATCTTAAATCTTCCACTTTTAACTAGAAGTTCACTTACTTATTATCTAATCCAGTGCTCACAATAATCATTTATGGAGACATTGTTATTATCTTGAGTTTTCCAAATAGCATTTAAATATTTAAAGGAAAGTCACACAACTAATAAGATTCAGAGCCAAAATTCAAATTTGGTACAGATTTTAGAATCTATGCTTTTTCTACTCACAGGTCATAAAAGTGTTTATGAGTCCTGAAAGCCATTGCCAAACTATTTCCCCAATTCGATGAATCCGTGTACAACGCTGCTGGGATTATACAATCCAACCAGTTCCACCACAATGCGCTAAAATGGCATATTGTAATTTACATTTACTTTGATAATTTAATGGGTTTTAAATGGGAGCATATTATCATTTTGATTTGCATTTCTTGGCGTACTGGCAAGGCAGAGTTTTTTTCCGTGTATTTTTACACTATTGACAGCTCTTTTGAGTTGCCTTTTTAACATTCTTCTCCCATTTACCTATGACAGTGGCAGTGACTTCTTGATTCTCAACCAGAGTTAATGCGTCCCCCAGAGTCAATGTCTGGAGATAATTTTGGTCATTACAACTGGAGAGTGGAGGCTGCTATTGGCATCTAGTTAGTGAGCAGAGGCCAGAGGTCCCGCTAAACATCCTGCAATATATAGGACAGCCCCCTACAACAAAGATGACCCAGCCAAAATGCCAGTAGTACTAAGACTGAGAAACTTTGACCTATGAAGATACTGATAACCCTTTTATTTTTTATTATTTTTGAAAATGTATGATTATATCAGAGATTCTCAATCTTTTTGGCCTCAAAACCCTTTTACATTATTAAGAAATGATGAAGATCCCAAAGAGCTTTTGTTCATGGAGGCTTTGTCTATTAAGAGAAATGTGATCTGTTACAAATTAAAGCTGTATTTTAAACATATTATCATTTTCAAAAAAATAGTAGTAAACCCATTACATATTAGTATAAGTAATACATTTATACTTTCTAAAATAATCAAATTAGGAGGAATAGGTGCATTGTTTTACATTTTTGCACGTATATTTAACATTTTTAATGTCTGGCTTATAGAAGATAATTGCATTCTTGTATCTGTTATGTATCAATTTATGTTGCTCTTTGAATGGATATTTTATCTTTGATTTTATCCGTGATATTTTGTCATTTGTTTTGTAACATTATGCATTGGTCATTTGAAAAAAATCACAGATTTCAAAAAAACTTTCAAATACTGACACATTTCATTCTACAATATCAAAATATTATATTTGCTAATATCACCACCAAATCTCATTGTTAAAGTTTTTAAGTATTAGGAACCTGTCCAGTTCACAGTGACAGATGAGTATTCCATATTATAATTTGCACTGAAAGCTCAATTATGAACAAATCCCATTATTTTCCCTTAAAGTGATGGATAAACTTCATTTATTTTGGGAAAAAAATGTTTGTTAAATATTCAAGTGTGAATAACCATAGTTTGTCAGTCGTTCTTTCAAGAAAAAAAGATGCTTCATTAAAAATGTGGCTAGTTTAGCATGCAACTCAAACAATCACAGAAACATTTTTCCTTAATAAACCATGGTACTTCAGTAAGCAAGAGATACGATCTAGGCTCACTTCCCATTGTGTCACATGAATATTAAAAAGACATGTACTCGGGTTGAAATTAACACTTTTTACTGCTTTATGAAGGACATTCTTAAGTAAAACTGGCACTTTTGTGAAGCATACAGTAAGTACAGTAGGGTTCCACTGCCTGGATTCGTGTTAAGGCACCAGCAGTTTTACCCACAATTGGATTTGCATTCAGTGCAAATATGGACACAGTGGAAAAAGCAAATCAAGTCAGAATACACAATTAAAATTATTCTGATATTGTAGAATCACTGAAAGTTTCCTAGGCGCTCCTGGGGTTCACAAACCACACTCTGAGAACTGCTGAACTAGATGATTATGTTGTATCCAAGGGTCTCTTTGATTCACCTCACAAATTCTGGGCAAGGCTTTCCACAGGTGGGTCTCTGAAATGTGCCATATATAAGAATGTCTAGTGAGTCCGTGCAAAGTTCTTATCTCCAATCCCCACATTCAGAAGCTCATAGTGGGGCCCTGGAATTTATAGACAATTCTGTTGTTAGATGGAGACCTGGCATCTATGGTCCTCCACACACAGGTGATCTCAGTCCATTGTACTCCTACAAATAACCTCATCAGTGGGTTACATTTTCCCACAAGAAGAAATCTTAGCTGGTGTTATAATTCTTCTATCGCATTTATTTGCCCTATCTTGCACTAATATGCCAGTTATGATGATTAATTTAATGGTTAATTAATAATCATTCCATTTACCTTTTTAAAGTTTAGAAGGGCTTTTTGAGGATAATTGATTTCAGATAGTCTTATAAGAAAGCACTCAGAGGGTTTTCACCAGATGCTTTCCTTTCCTTAATGTCTTTGTTGCAAGTAGAGAATCCAAGGCACCCTGCAGATTACTCTTTTAAAAACAGCCATTGTACCGTCTTCCTCTATAAAGGCATCACTATGGCTTTAATCTGAAGTTTGGAGATTGAATCCCTATAAAAGCTAGCCTTGTTCAACTTTATTTTTTTTTTCCTTTGCTCCTTCCACAACATAAGGTGACTTCAGAAAACAACAATGACATTTCAACTGAAAACTTGGCAGGAGGGTAAAGGGGTTGCTTCCCGGGACATCTGAGGAAGAACGCAGTATTGGGAGGCCTGGGGTGAGGGAAACAGCCTAGTTCGCCAGTGGGAGACATAAAACGCTTCAGAATGTTTGTTATAAAACAAAACAAAATTAAAAAAGGAAGATTTTGAGCTCCTCAGAGTGTTCCATTTCACTTTTTAGCTTTTCAAAATTTAATGTGTGAATGCATTAACCTGAGATCTTTTAAAATGAGGGTTCTGATTCAGTAGATCTGGCATGGGGCCTGAGATTCTGCACTTGGAACACACTCCTAGGTGATGACGATGCTGCTGGTCCATGGACCACTGAGTAACAAGGCCCAAGAGCATTCAGCTCCTCCTAGCTGTTCTTGATTGGCACTGTTTGCTCCAAACAGTCTTTATTATTTAAGTCTACGTGAGCTGTTTTAAAGTTCTTGTTTAAATGAGCTGTTATCAGAAGTTAACAGAGCTATTGGTCAGCGATGATTATAAATTCTTCTTTACACTTTACTGTATTTTTGATTGAAATGATACTTTTCAGTGTGGACCTGGAAAGTAACAATTCTGAAGTTAGGTAGGGGAGGAGTATATTTATTAAAAATTCAGAAATCAACATTACTCAGCAAGATAAAAGTATATTAGGTACAGATTACACCATGTGCAAAAATTCCCTTGCCAATTAAAAATATACTACAGTTCATTGTAATATATTAAACAGTCATTTGCAAAGTACTTTCATGTTCCTAATTATAATACTGAGGTCGTGAATATAAGTATGACTGTATTTTATCACTTCATTTTAAATAAAGTTTAATTTAGGTTCATCACAAAAATAATATAAGCTTACAGAAGTTATAGAAAAAATTTAAAAGGTAAAATCATCAATTATCTGTCATAAAATATTAACATTCAGGATGGGTGTTTCTTCTGTTTTTCTTTGCCAAATTGAAAAATTAAGTCTTGATCCTCCCTTAATGATGTTGCTTCCTGCTTTTGTCACATATTCCCATAACTATTACCATTTTAATGATGTTAATTGGATACATATTATTTTATTTCTCCAAATTGTTAGCAGATTCTCTCCACATTTACTGAATACTTCTTGCAGCACCACTGACTCGTGATGCTGCCTGTGTGTGTGTGTGTGTATCCCACTATATTCTTGGTTTGCCTTCACTCTTCCATTAGATCTGCCTCTCTGTTGATCACTGTATCTGCACCACCGATTTTAATTATAGCTTTACAAAATATTTTTAATATCTGGTCCTCCTAATGATTCTTTTTGTTCCAACTGTTCTTAGCTATTTTCACCCACTTCTGTTTCCCTGTGAACTTTAAAATCACTTTATGATGTTCCCTAAATAATCCCCAGTGGAACTGGTTTAAACCGATTTAAAATCTTACTTAATGTGAAATGGCTATGTGACTGTGAGCTTTACCACGCTGAAAGAGGGCAAGCCTATCTGTCCAAGTCTTCACTATTTCCTGGGAAAACTATGTGGATTCCTCCATGTGGATGATTTCCATGGCTGCCTTGTTAAAATTGTTTCTTGCTAACATTAAGCTGGTGGTATTTTCTGCTATCTTTCATTATCATTATGCTTGGTAATTGAGTTTTGCTGGTATTTAGGGAAACCTTGTGTGTGTGTGTGTGTGTGTGTGTGTGTGTGTGTGTTTTATATCCATCCCATTTGCTGAAACCTCTTGTGAGTTTCTTTAATTAAAATTTGGTATCTGGTTCACCAGTCTAGTAATCACATCATCTGTCAATACTACTTTTGTGTCCTCCTTTCCAGTTGTAATCGCTCTTGGTTTGGCTTCATATCATGTTGGGTAGAGCTCTCTGGGCAATGTTGCCAAATAATGTTGATAGTTGACCTTTTTGAGTTACTTCCACCTCCAAGACTTATCCTCCAGTAACTTTCTCCTATGTGTGATGTTAGTGGTAAATTTGAAATAGGTGCTTTTTAAACATAGTAAGAAAAAAAATGTTTGATCATTTATCTTTGTGACTTTTAAAATCAGAAATGGATGTCAAATTTTATCAAATGCCTTTTTGGCATCTATTCATATGATCATATTGGTTTTCTATTTGGACTCATTTATGTGTTATTTTCCTGGACTTTCTATTACTAAATCTATCTTATGTACCTGAGGTAAATGACCTCCTTATGGGGAATCAATGTAACAGCATATCAGAGGAATAGTTTGGAACAATTTGAGATACCTCCCTCTTTTTCCATCTTATGTAATTGCTTGTGTAACATGGGAATCGCCAGTTGTTGACGGACTGAAAGAAACCATTGGAAAAGCCATCTGGCTCCAGTGTTGTTTACTCTCATTTTATTTTGATGGAATGCTTAATTAATTTATTGTCACTCTTTTTGTTTAATAACAAAGACTTTTTAAATTCTGAAAACAGGTTTTGTCCTATCCCATAAGCGTTAAATGTCATTGTTCTCACTGTAATAGTTTCTAAAGAGTATGAAATTGTGGTTTTGACTTCCTATTTGATGTGAGAGTTACTTAGGAAAATTCTTATTTTCCCCCATTGGAAGTTTTTAATTTGTTTAGAATTTTGGTTTAATAATAGCTAGTTCTGTCTCATTATGCAGAGATAATATAGTATATACATTTACTTACACAAAGACTTTATTGACTTTTGTGAATTCCCCTTGTCATTTAATCCTTCATGTCAAATATGATCTCTTACATATTCAAATGTTGTTTTCTTCTCTGTCATATTTTCTTGGAGTGGCTTTCCTAATTTTTTGTTTTATTTTTTATTCATATTTTCAGACATTTCAAATTCACACATGCACAGCTTTTTTCCTTTATCCTTTGTGAGTTGTTCCATTGTGAAATCTAAGAAGATTTTTTTCCACTCAAGATGTTTTTTTTTTTTCAAATTTCAGATCTACAGTCTGTTGCAAGAATGGTACAATACACATCCCTATATACTTCCCCCAGGTTCACCAGTTGTAAACATTTTGTCAGTTTACTTTATGTTTCTTTTTCCAACCTCTCAAAGACTTGCTAGGTTAGCTATAGTAATTATGACTCTTCAAGAACCTCTAGCTTGTATCTCCTCAGTAAAAAGTCAGTCTTCTACATAGCCACAATGTAGCATCACACTCAGGAAATTTAGAATCTAGTATCCAATCAAGAATCACACATTGCATTTGACTGCTATGGGCATCCTGAAAATTTTCAGTAAGTAAATTAAATTTTGAAACATTGGAACATAACGTGATTTGTCATATATAGCGAGGTCTTATTTTGGTGGTTTTTTTCCCTCATAATCATGGAATTTTTCCAACACTATTTATTGATAAAATTTTTCTCTTTTCCATTGACTTGCATTGTTTTTATTTCTGTCTGTAAAATTCACACACACACACACACACACATCTATCCCATTTTCTTTTAATCATATTCCAGTATTCTTGGTTCAATTATTTTAACTTCATAATATCCTAAAATATCTAGTAGTGATTTTTCACTCACATTCCTTTGTTTAAAAATAAATTCTTGACCATATTTCTTATTTTAAGGAAACAAACCAAAAAAAAAAAGTCACATTGAAATTATTAGAATTTCCAAATTGAGGTCATCCACATCTTCAGGGGTCTGAATTGTCACCTAACTGACCTCATATTTTATATTATTTGCCTTTTCTCAAAGAAAAAATATGAATTTGGCAAGAATTGGTGTCTTTACAACATGGGATGCTTTCACACAAGACTTCAGCATTCATTTCTGTCCATTTATTCATCTTCAGTTCAGCACAACTATTCAACACCCACTCTGCCATGCTCTCTGCTAGGGGCTGGAGATTTTTTTTATATCACTCAGTAGAGGGTTTTTTTTTTCCTTCCATGTCAGTCCTGTACATTTCTTACTTGTGTTATCCTTGGCTAGTTCTAAAGGACTCTGTTCTAAAAGGATTTTCCCTTTATATCTTCTAGCTTGTATTTCATGGTGTACAGTTTATTTATCTCTATCTTCTATCAAAGCACTTTACTGAATTCTTTTATTAATTTTAAAAGTCTTTCACTTCATTCTCTTCAATATATTAAGTCACAGTCATATTATCTACAAATGATGATAAATGGCTTTCCTGTCTAAAATGTGTATCGCTTCTGTTTTGGGTCTTATTGCATTTGGCCAGAATTATCTCATTTTAGATACAAGTTCTAGAGATAAAGTGACTTGCTCAACACGTCGGACAGAGCTAGCCAATGGCAAAGCCAGAACTAAAACCTTGACTTTGCTTTTTAGCACTGTGCTGTCTTAGCAAAGGCCGCTAAATCAAGGCCATCTATCCAAATATCAGCTAACTGGCTTCGTATCTATCCAGTTGCTTTTTCCTGAAGGAAGGTTGGCGTTTGCACTGCTTACAGTCCTCTCTTTAAGTGACTTAACCTCTTAGGTACATGTGCACACACCATCCCCCCCCCAACACACACACAGAGATGCATGCGCAGTGGGCATGATGATGATAAATGATATGGAGAAAATCTAAGCAGGTAAGTGTAATAGGGTGCTCTGGGGTTGGGGGTGCTATTTTAAATACAGTGATCATGTAAGATTTCGCTGGCAGAGGGGAAGGAGCAAGCCTTCTAAGGGTTGTGTAGATCTGAGGGAAGAGCGTCCCAGGCACGATGGAGCAAAGGCCAGGGCCTTGACATGGAGCATGCCTAGCATGTTCAAGGACCAGCAAAGAGGCCTGTGTGACTACAGAAGAATTAGAAGAGACGAGGTCAGAAAGGGCCTCATAAGAGAGGGCCTTGGAGACATTGTAAAGATGCTGCCTTTTACCGTAACTAACATAGGAGCTGTAGGGGGCCTTTGAGCACAGCGGTATTGTGACCCAAGTCACGTTTTTAAAGAGTCCCGCCAGCCACTGTTTTGAGATTGTTGGGGCAAGATTGGAAGCAGGGAGAGCAGTTGGGGGGCTGTGGCTATAATCCAGTCAAGAGATGATGGGGCTTGGTAGGGTAGCAGCTGTGGAGATGATGGAAGTGGTCAGATTCTGGACAGATACTGAAATTAGAACCACAGGAGTTACTTATGTACGGTATTGTGAACGGAAGAGGATCAATGATTAAGAAAAAAATACGTGAGGGCCAGATCTTCTACGTTTTGATTTAAAATGTATCTCCACCCAAGTAAGTACATGCTCACTTAAAGCTAGTTATATTTCTTTTAAATATGAGAGAAGAAGGTATGGTACTGTAGGCATCATCAGGTAGTTGCCTGGTTTCTCCTTTTAAGGTTTCATTTTGCTTTCATCTGATAATAATTAAAACTTAATTTGAACTCTTTGATTGAACTGTTACAGCCCCTTTACACAACATACATTTCTTCCTCTAAATTCCTACTCAAAACTCACTTTTGTTAAATTTATTAAGTGCAATTCAATCACAGGAGAAGGGTCCAAATGGAAAACAAGGCAAATCCTTGTGGTCTAATTGGATGTCACTGTAATAATAATGCATGCAGCGGTTGTATTGGCTCCAACCAACTTTTATGAAAAGCACTTTACTCTATAGAAAGAACTCTGTAGACACATTATCTTATTAACCCTCACACTGTCCCGTAAGCCCCTTCTTCTCAGAATCCTTCCCTGGCTGGTTCCTCCTTCTGCCCTCCCCTCCTTGGATTGTGCTGAATAGTTAATATCTGTCTTCCCCATCTCATTTCTGAGCTCCCAGTGCCCAAAGGCCATGTTACATTCAGACTTTAACCTGCTACGCTCTGGTCACTTAATAAATATCTGATGAATAAATGAATAAGTACATGAAAGACAGAGGGGATGGTAGATCACACAGCTAGTCAAAAGCCAAGGAAAGATGCACATGTACATACTCTGACACTAAACTGCAAGTGTGTTCCTCTCCCCATGTCCTTGCCTCCTCTGAGAGCTATTGTGACTAAGCAAATCGTGAACAAAAACAGGAATTCCCAGAGCCTTGGCGTAAAGATTGGCCAACGAAGACAGATCATTGTCAGTTTCGGTTTCATGGTTCTGAGTGACCTTTAATGTGGGGAATATAATTGCAAAGCTAGATTCTGTTGGGTATTACAAAGCTCACACTTGTTTCTTAGCCCATCTTGTACCATAACGCCAAAGGATTATCATAGCATTTTGGTGTTCAAATGTGTGCATAGTTGAATGCTAAAGCACAGAGTCTTTTGAAGGGAGAACGAATATCCGAGATTATTCAGTCCACCTTCCCTCATTTCTTTAACAGCTTTATTTAAGTATAATTTGCATACCACAAAATTCATCCATTTTTAAGTGTACAATTCAATGATTTTCAGTAAATTTGTAGAGTTGTGCAGCCATCACCACAGTCCTATTTTAGAATATTTTCATCACACCATAAAACACCCTGTGTCTGAGTGCAGTTGCTTCCTATTTCCACCTCCAGTCCTGGGCAAACACTGATCTGATTAATGTCGCTATAAATTTGCATATTCTTGATGTTTCATAGGAATGAAGTCATACAGTATTCCGTCTTTCACATCTGGCTCCACTCATTTAGCATAATGTTTTTGACCTTCATCCATGTTGTAGAATGTATCAATAGATTGTTTCTTTTATTGCTGAATAATATTTCATTACGTGGATATACCATATATTGTTTGTTCACCACTTGATGGACATTTATATTGACTATTATGAGTAATGCTGATATTAACATTTGTATACAAGCTTTTATATAGACACACTTTAATAGGAATCTAGAAAGGGAATGGCTGGGTGAATGATAGCTTTATGTTTACCTTTTTAAGGAACTTCCAGACTATTTTCCAAAGTGACTGCGCCATTTGACTTTCCCACAGAAATGTATGGTAGTTCCAGTTTTCCAATACCCTTGTCAACACTTGCGATTGTCTGTCTTTTTACTGACAGCCATTCTACTGAGGGTGTGTGGTGGTTTCTCATTGTGTTTTTTGTTGTCATTTTGTTTTGTTCTTTTGGGGGTTTTGTTTGTTTTATTGCTTTATTTTTTCATTAAAGTATAGTTGATTTATAGTATTATCTTAGTTTTAGGTATATAGCATAGTGATTCATTTTTTTATAGATTATACCTCATTAAAAGTTAATGACTATAATGGCTATAATTCCCTGTGCTTTATAATATATTCTTGTTGCTTATTTATTTTATATATAGTAGTTTGTAACTCTTAATCCCATACCCATAATTTGCCCTTCCCTGTCCCTATCACCTTTTGATAACCACTATTTTATTTTCTGAATCTGCCAGTTTCTATATTGCATATACATTAATTTGTATTGTTATTTTATATTCCACCCACAAGTGTGATTCCTTTTTTGTATCCTTAGTTGTATAAAATCTTTTCTGCTAGTCTTTAGGTCATTCTCATAGTTACTCTGTAAATAGTTGTAATTTTGGTGTGCCTGTGGAAGGGGTGAGCTCAGGGTCTTCCATTCTACCATCTTGGCCACACCTCTCAAGGATGACCATCTTTTCATGAGCTTATGAACTCCTTGTGTTTTATCTTTAGTGTAATGTCTAGTCAAGTCTTTTGCCAATTTTCAAATTGGGTTTTTTTTCTTTTTATTATTGAATTGTTATGCATCATTATGTATGTTGGATGTTTAAGTCATCATACATATAATCTGCAAATATTTTTTCTCAGTGTGTAGCTTGTCTTTTTACTTGTTTAATAGTGTCTTTTGAAGCTCAATTTAAAAAAAAATCTGATGACATCCAGTTCATCTTTTTTCCTCTCATTAGTGTATCATGCTTTTGGTGTTGCATTCACAAACCCTTTTCCTAATCCAAGGTCGTGAAGATGTTTCTCCCAGAAGAGTTATAACTTTAGCTCTCACAGTTAGGACTATTATCTGTTTTCTATAAGTTCTTGCATATAATGTGGATTTAAATATAGAGTTTTGCATGTAGATTATCAATTGACCCACCCAGCATCATTTGCTTGAAAGGTTATCCTTTTACCATCAAATTGTCTTGGAATTTTTGTCAAAAATCAATTGACCGTAAATGCTGCAGTTTATTTCTCAACTCTCAAGTCATATTGGTTAATCTGTAAGTCTATCCTGTGCCAGCACCACACTATTGATTTCTATAAGTTCTGAAATCAAGAACTGTTAAGTCCTCAACTTTTTTTATTTTCTTAATTGTCTTATCTGTTACGGATTCTTACATTTCCATATACATTTTAGTATCTGCTTGTTAGGTTTTGCAGAAACTCTTCTGGAATTCTGATAGATATTTCATTAAATCTATAGATGAATTTGAGGAGACTGGCCATAATAACAATATTGACTACTCCAATCCATAAACATGGACTCTCTTTCCATTTATTTAGATCTCCTTCAGTTTTTTCAGCAATGTTTTGTACTTTTCGATGTATAAGTATTTTACTTTTTTGGTTTAGATTTACTTCTAAGTATTCTTTTTGACACTATTGTGAATAGAATTGTTTACTTAATTTTATTTTCAGATTTGTAAGTCATCAGACCTCCCAGTGTAGTTAAAGATATATGCTTTGGGAGATGTATGTATATAATATTAAAATTGTATCTCCAAACTCATCAAGTTGGCTATAAGATAAGTATCCATAAAAGAAAGGCTTTTCTCTATCGATTTCCAATATTAAATCAGAGGTTTGTTTCTGCAGAAGAAAAGAATGGTAGAAAATTTACCAACATTTCATTGATGATTGCATTAGAGGGACTGAATAATGGAAACCCTTTTTCTCTTTTCTCTGCTTTTCAAACTTTATAAAATGTTACTGTATTTTCCTTGACATAAAAATAATTTTAAGTGAATTATCTGGTGGAGTAAGATAAAGATGATGGTTCAACTTAATGTACTAAAAAGCAGTATAGCCTTGTGCTTAAGACTGAGGGCTCAAGAGTCAGGCAGCATATGTTCAAAGTCTAGCCCCACCACTCGAATAGCAGGATGACCCTCAGTAAGTTTCTGAGTCTCTCTGTGAGTCACTTCTTTTAATCCTATCAGAATAAAATAATAGTATCTGCCTCTTGGAGTTATTGTGAAGGTCAAATGAAGTAATGCATGGAATGAGCTTAACATGGTACCTTGTAGATAGTAAGTGCTTACTAAACATTTTGAGGTAAGTGAGATAATAGTTGCAGTATATAGCAGCAGGAACTGTGATAAAAGTTTAAACAGAATGCTGTGGGAATAGAGGAAGGAGAAAAAAGCTCTGGTTTGCAAGGCAAGAGAGACTCCTCAGAAAGAGTAACAGTTAATCTGGAACTGTATTGGATGAGGAGTTCTCAAAATGAAGAAAAAGGGAAAAGTCATTTTAGGAATATGAAACAGCATATAAAATGGCAGTAAAGCATGTAGGGAGAACTGAGATGAATATGCATTTAAAATTCATTTTGTAAATTTTGGTAAATTCATTTCTTTATTAAATAGACTATTGTGCGTTTAGCAGAAATATTAGAACTTAGAGATGCAGCCATGAACTAGGTGGCAAGATCTCAGACCTCATGAAGTCCACAGACTGGTAGGGAGCAAGCAGTAAGCCAGTAAACAAATAATCAGACAAGACATGTTTCAATTGTGATAAAAGCTATGAAAGAAATAAATCAACAGATGTGATAAACACTGACTCAACCAGAACACTGGTAATTATAAGTGAATGCCTTGGTGGATTTGAGATGACCCAAATCAATGATTTTCAACAGAGTGAGAATGTTGTAGGGGATTGCCCCTGCTGGGGCAAAGGTATAAATGTCAGAATCACCTAGGTTTGTGGTTTCAGAGCTACTCATTAGGACCACTGGATAGCTTTTTTTTTTTTAAGTATTTTTTTTAAAGTACTCCAGGGGCCTCACCCTTGTCAAATTATATTACAAAGCTATAGTAACTAAAAGTAACACTCAGATAAGTCACATTCATCTGGGAATTACACCCACTCATTCGGAGTGTATATCTGTTCGCTTAGCTTTCAGACACCCAGGTCCTGCAGCTCCTCACTTGGACGTGGTTCACACTCAGATGTAGTTTGCACTCTCAGTTGGCCACATTCACTCACGTGTAGACTCATGCACACTCTGTGCCGTTGTTCAGATGTGCACGCTGTTTAGCAGGCGTCTTGTTGAGCCATGACTAACCTCCACACAGGTATCACTCATCCAAGTGTGGCGTTCACTCACCGGCCTATTTCCATCTGCATTGCTGACCCCCATGCTCAAGGAGATTCGGGGGAAGACTTGCCATATTGAGTGTGTCATGTTTCCTTGCGTCAGTCCCTCTGTAGCCTTTCTCCCCTAATTAAGTAGTCCTGTACCTCTGTCTTCACAAAGTTGTGCTTCTTAATCAACTGTCTTCAGATGGACAGTCTGATTGAAGCATGGTAGCCTTCACCACATTCCATTTTCATAAACCACGTGTTCGTTCACTATGCCATTTTTAAATAATCAGTTTGGGAGCACTGCTGCAATTACTCTATTAATTCATAAAAGTTCCTGGAGGTATTCTTTGGGTAATTGATATTTTGTCTTAAATTACAAATCCCAGGGATTTGTGCAATAAAGATCTTCTAAAAGAAGAGCATTTATTCAAGAGAAGTAAAATTGTAAGTGTTCAAAGAGATAGTAAAATGTTATCAAAATTTAGGATAACTTTTCTAAGTGGAGCCTACACATTTGGCATACAGCTAGTGTTCAATACAGGCTTGGTCATCTGTCTTCACACACTAGCACCTTCTCCCATCCTTAAAGTTGAGGGGAATGGGCGAGATCATTGGACAGGAGATCAGAAAAATCACTGTTTATCTTGATTAGGGTTTCTGCATCCAGTCAGTTTTGGCTTCATGCTTATTGTCAATTTTAATTCAATTCAGTTTGGTTCATTTGAACAATCTTTCACTAATCACTATATGGGTATCAGGCAACCTGCTGAGCAGTGTGTCAACAGGGGAGAGTGATACAGAGATAACTAAGCCACAACTTCCACTGTCCAGATGGTCACAGTCCAGCCAGAGGAACAGTAGTCCCATGCTCATGTTACTGCAGTCTCAGGCAGAGAGATGTCAATGAGCTGTGGGGGAGTCAAGTAGAGGAGGGAAATCATTCAGATTTAGAAGATCTAGACCAGGAGATGAAAGATGGGCTTGGCCTTTGGGGAAAGGCTCCCATGGGCAGAAGTAGGTAGAATGAGAGGGCATTGCAGGTGGAGGAAGCATGAACTGGTAATGGCATGGGGTTGTATCCAAAGGATGTTTGTGCAGTAGCTTGGGGTCTGGAGCAGCTAGAATGAGGGGTTTATTGTAAGACTTTCTGAAAGGTAGATAGAAGCCTGACACAAAGTGCCCCAAATGCCAGGATGAGGAGTCTAGATTGTATCATTCAGATAATTGAGAGCCTGTGACAGTCCTTGAAGAAGGACAGTGTTATGTTTAGGAAGATCAGTGGATTAACTAGTTGGTTGATCAGATAAATTAGAGGCAAAGAGCCCAGCTGAGTCCAGCTAAGTAAGAAGTGGAGAAGTGCCCAAACTCAACATTATGATGGGAGGAGAAAGGGGGAGGGGCGGGTACAGATTGCTGAGGTCAAGTCAGCAGAACTTGTTGATTAGAGGTGCAGAGTGGGAGCTGAGGAGGTAGGAATTGAGGAAGAGCCCCAGGTTCAGGATCTGGCCACTTGACAAGCAATGCTACCCTTCATTAAGGAAAGATATGTAGAAAGAGGAGGACACAGGTGTGTAGGGGTTGAAACTGAGTTGCATTTTGGATGTATATAGTGTGAGCTGGCTTTGTAACATGTAAATGGAGATCTGTTTCTACAAAGCAGTGAGTTTATAAGTCTGAAGCTCAAGAGGGAGGTTTATTATGCAGACAGAGGTGATGATGATAAATAACGCATTCCTCCCTCCAGGTAGTGGCTCATTTGCTTCTCCTCTTTCCTGTCCAGTGTTTATCAGCTGGTTGTCAAGGAGGAGCGACCTCAGAAGTCACGGAGGGCAGCTGACATCATTGAGTGCTTTTCGGTGCCAGTGAGCTATAGGAATGCCTCCAGCCTTGATTCTCTACACTACTTTGCTGCTGAATTGAAACCTGCCAACCTGCCTGTCACCCAGCCATTTACAGTCGGTGACAACAAGACATACAATGGCTACTGGAACCCTCCTCTTTCCCCTCTGAAAAGCTACAGCATCTATTTCCAGGCACTCAGCAAAGCAAACGGAGTAAGTATGACCACACGGAGGTCATTTCTTGCCTTGTTTTCTCATTCTTAAGTGAGGAGGCAACATGTCTGGAGAGCAGAGGTTGACAAACTAAGACCCATGGACCAAAACATTCAGCCCTGTGCTTTTTTTTTTTCCTCAGGTAAAGGAATATTGTGTGGGTTTTTTTTTTTTTAACTGAGTGATAGTCAGTTTACAATGTTGTGTCAATTTCCAGTATAGAGCACAATTTTTCAGTTATACCTGAGCATACATATATTCATTGTCACATTCTTTTTTGCTGTGAGCGACCACAAGATCTTGTATATATTTCCCAGTGAAGCCTACTAATTTTCATAGTCTGAAGCTGCTTTGATGCTACAGCAGTATACTTGAGTAGTTGCGACAGAGACACTATGCCACATAAAACCTAAAATATTTATTATATGGCCTTTTACAGAGAAAGAGCTCACACCTGTGTATTAGAGGCTAGAAAGGTGTTTCACTTGGGCAAATCATATGCAGATCTGAGTCTTAATTTCCTCATCTATAAAATAACACCTAGAAATTTGATATCCATGAAGGCATTAAACATGTTTTAATCAATCAGTGGCTAATAACCCTTTTATCATTACCGTTAGTCACACTGTAAAATATTTTTTTCTCCCAAAGTCAAGGTAACCTTTTGGTGTCAAATTTTGTTTTTGGTTAACGAAGGGTGTCAATCATAACGTCACAAAATCATAGGGCTAGGAAGGATCTCAAAGGTCATCCAAACCTCCTTCCCTCCCCTTGCACAAGAAACAGTGGTTCATTCAACATCATAATATCACAGTGAACTGATGTTAGTACTTTGTCTTGAATACCTCGATTGACAGAAAACTCACTCCTTTATGGGGTAACTTTGCTGATCTTTGTGGGCGCTGTGGCTCTAAGAAAGCTTTTTATTGTATTGACTTAAATATATCTTTTATTGTAGCTTCTACCCACTGCTCTTGATGCATGCGTTCAGATTCCAGTAGAACCAATAATCACCTTCTCAGGTGGTATTTTTTTTTTCAGTTACATAAGAACTTTTCCACCATTCACTTCCCTCTATACAAACACACCCATCTGGTCTTATCTTCTGCAAGCTGAAAATCTTTCATTCCTCTTATGACTCAAGTATTTTCCATGTAGGAAGCTTTTGTGGGCAAATTCCAGGTTGCCATATTTCATTCAACCAATATATAATGAACAGTGACATATGCTGGGCCCTGTAGTTCATATTAAGATTATGTAGTGTGTGCCCTTGAAAAGCTTCTATAAATGTAAGCGAATCTGGTATGTGCCATGTCCCACAGTGTATCTGGAGAAGTGAGAAGCTCCCTGGAGAAGAGAAAGCTGAGACAAAAGCAAGATTTGGTGACATTCTTACAGAATAGCCTATGTGGGCACTGGGTGGCCAAGATAAAGAGTTTAGTCTGTCAGTGGCAGTTATTAACTTATGAGAAACCCAGATTGAGAAACTCATTAACATTTAAAATGTCCACATACCCATTTAGATTCCACATTGGTATTTCAGTTCTGCATTTATTACTGGCTCCAGCAACATTCCTCACAGGGAGTACAAACCACAGAAAGAGGCTGCCGGACTGCCTTCTACCTGTGTATCTGGTCTTGTCTCTGCGTGAAACACTGATGTATTGAGGAGGAAGACATGAAGATGGCCAGAAGCATCTGGGGCCCCGTCTTGTTCTTGGTTCTCTGCATCCCCTATTGGCTAGTTTGTTAGTTCAGCACAACCTTGAGAAGGTGTGGTTTACCCTGTTCATGGCAACATATCAAGAAGTGCTCTTGGGTTTCCATGCTGTGAAGAGGAGTGGCTGCTGTGCTCAGTTCACCCTCTACCACATTCCTGCCAAGAGTCTCATAAAAACACAGCAATAGACCAAGTCTGGAGAACTCAAGAAATTGGAAAATGGACTCCAGGAGAGATTTCCCCTGCCTGAGCATGGTAGGTCCTGAGCAGAACAGCAGATGAGGCAGAAGGATTGTTGGAGGTTTTGCTCTCCAAACATCATACAGTAGATCCCCTTTTCAAGACAAGGGGTTTTGCCATTGGGAAAAAGTCACCCCACCCTGAAGCTACTTCATCTCAGAAGCAGTTTCTACTACTGCTTCCGAGGTAAACGAGGCCATTTAATTCCTCATGCCTTCCACCTTGCACCATGTGTACACTCACTTGGGCACTAAGATTTGCAATAATGAAACACAAGCAGGAATGGAATTGGATGAATGGTTTTGCCAGGTGTCTTGAGGGTGTAGTCAGCCTCACAAGAACAGAGAAGAAGGAGCTGTGGGAGCTGGGCACTCAGAGTGTTGTGTTTTTCTGACAAGAGAAAAACTACACACCATTTCAAATTACTGTGTATAGTATTAAGTTCTACTAAAAAGAGTTGGGTGACAGGGACAGGAGCAGAAAAGTCATCCTCAGTCTGACAAATCTCTGCTTGGCCCCCTCAGATTTCTCTGTATCATGAAGGGCAGCAGACAATGCAGTTAAGCCTGGAGGATTTTTGAGGAGAATCTGCTATAACCCACAAATTCCTTATCAGCCAAATTGTTGTTCTTGTGCAAATGCATCAGAAAGACATTCTTACTATCCAGAGGCTTCCACATGACCTGATTCTAATAAATCATTCAAAAAGCAATTGA
Organism: Vicugna pacos; assembly: GCF_048564905.1. NCBI lineage: Eukaryota > Metazoa > Chordata > Mammalia > Artiodactyla > Camelidae > Vicugna > Vicugna pacos. The sequence goes on along the minus strand of NC_133005.1, from coordinate 31,561,190 downwards.
GCAAGCCATGAATCAAAATAGAGAAATCAAGAATAGAGAAATATGGAATAAAAAGACCCACAGTGAACATGAAAACTAATTAAATATCACATTAATGCTAAATAATTGCTTTAAATATGTTACAAGGGAGGTTAATATTAAAAATAATTAAAGAGAAGATATATAATGTAAAAAGTTAACAATTGTGATCTGAGTCTGTAATTCACTATTCTGTCAAAAAAAACAGAAGGAGCTGGAGAACTGATGAATATAAATAAAACTGCCCACTTCAGACAGGATGGAATACATAATGAGTATTTTATTTTTGATACTGAGAATTTTTGAAAAGTATTTTTTAAATAAAAGGCAGCCTTCCAATGTATCGTAGAAGTGCCAGCAAACAATCTGCAAAGGAGGAGAAGCAAAGGAAGCTGTAAACATGAAACTCAGCAACTGTAAAGCAAGACAAAAGGCAGAAGCACCAGATCTGATTTTTTTTTAAATGTGATGCTTTGCTCTCTTTATAAAAGGTGTAAAATGTCTTGGGTCAAGTAAAAACCGGAATTCAGCAAATCTATATCACTGGAAGATTAAAAACAAAGGTTAAGGCAAAGTTCTAGTAAATTAAAACAAATTCAAGGAAAGCAGAAATGGCCATTTGTTGCAGGATGGTTGTGGGCAAGTTTGAATTATTTACTATCTGTCAATTTCATTGCTTCCAATCCCATCTGCAAGTTTCAGTCAGAACAGGGTAAGAGAATTTTAGGATCCAGATATGCTATGGATATTAAAGAGGGTTTCTCAGCTTAGCAGAGTAGCTAAATGTTTAGCCTTTACAATCAGACTGCCTACACACGAACCCCTAGTAACTTACTTTTATGTAAACTATTAAAGGAGTTAATTGTGGTTGATTAATTAAGTAAGTAAACATCCAAGAAGCACATACTATATGACAAAAAGTGACACATCTTCTGAGTGTTGAGAATAAGTGGTAGGCCCAATAGACAAAAAAAAAAAAAAAGAAAGAAAGAAAGAAAGAAAGAAACGAAAAAGAAAAAGCCTGTCCTCAAAGCAGTAACATTCTAATAGGGGAGAGACCAAAAATAAATAAGTGAAATAATATGTCATATAATTAATCATTAGATTTAGAAATGTGGAGATCACTTGTTAAATTCTCGACTATTTTTAGGATAAGGGTAAATACATTCTGTAAACTCTACAGTGAACTATATAAATGTAGAATATTTTAATCCAGCCTTGTACACACAATGGAGAGTTCAAGTGTCGTGTGCGTTATGAGGCATGGTTCTCAGAGTCCTTGCAGACACTTTCACGAAGTGTGAGTGTTTCCTAGGCACTTGCACTGGGAATTTTGGTCAGATTAGTAATACCGCATTTACTCGTTCATGCTTTCTTACACGTAACAAGAGCAATCCTAGTTATTGGAGTGCTGTCCTTGGTGCTGAACTCTGCACGTGAATCAGGCCCTGTTGTGACCGTTTGTTTTGGTTCCGACTACATTATAGATCTGTAGCGCTTTAGAATTGGATGAGCTTGAAGTGCCACCTAATGTGCACCAGAAGTCAACAAAGAAATCTCTAATAAAGTGTTCTTGGCAGGGAATTACATAGCCTCTGCTTGACTACTGAAATTCTCTGGAGGGAAAGCATTAATTCCTTTGCTGAACAGGTAAAATTATTATATTCCTTCTAAAAGATAAATTCTGTCTCCTTAACTCTCTACTTTTGGACACTTGTATTGATTTGGACAAATCAAATCGTTCTTTACCACGTCAGCCTTTTGGAGAAGATATGACAGTATCAGCCACCATCCCTCGCTACACAGGCAATCTCTCCTTGATATTTAATCTGAAATTACTTCTTTGTCTCACATGTCATGATTTCTGTATCTCTTTCCTCCTGTTTATTCTGTCCTCTTATTGACAGACTCCTTTTTTCCCCAATGCCCTCCTTAAAAAGGGGTGCCCAGAACCTAGCGTTGTGCTCCAGAGAGAGTTAAACCATGCCTGCTACATTTCAGCTACATTCTCTCTTGACCATTTTCTAAGACATTATTTCTTGTACATTCCAAGATATTTTTCTCACTTTAGGGCCCTCATATATGCTGTCATTTTACCTGAGTCTCTCTTCTTCATTCGTGGAAGAACTAGTACTTTCTCAGTTTTCAAGCCTCATCTTCAATGTCATATCCTCTGGCAACTTTCCAGTCATACTATCTGAGACCTGTCTCCACTGTACTCACTACAGATTAATCGGTTCTTTTTCATTACAACGTTGTGCATATTTTTAATTACAGTTGTTTTCAGTGCATGTCTCTCTCATTAGACTGAGCTTTCCAGGGGGTAGGAGTTCTGTTGTTTGCTGCTGTATCCTCCATACTGAGTGCAACACCTAGTAGATACTCAGTCATCATTTGATGAATGAATGAATGGATGAGAGTACAAACTGTTTCTTGTTGTTTGTAAGTCTCAGTTTATTCACTTATAAAATTGGAATAGTAATACACACTTCACACAGTCATTCTGAGGATTAAATGAGAAACAATTTTGAGTACTGAAAGGCACCAAATAAGTGTGAGTACAGTCAATGTAGCATGAGAGATGTGGCTCTGAGCTGTTTTCCCCATAGACAGATGAGCCATAAAGGACCTTCCTCCTATCATAGCGTAATACTTTCCCCAGCTGTCTCGTTTCCCAAGCTCCAGGCTCCTGGGCAGCCTTGATTTCCTCCAAATCCTCCAAATGGCACCCAGAGTAACTGTCTCAGTTGTAAACAGCGGGTGGGTACAGTTTTGCATTGTTTCTTTCCCACTCTTCCCAGAATGAGGTCTGCTGAATCTACTGTTCTCTGCATCCTCACCACCATTAGCCGTGATTGTGAAGTTGAAAGGACCATAATTAACGGTTGGATGCAAAACAAGTGTGGCGAATTCATGCAAATATCCATCAGAAGCCACCTTTTGTTGGGCGATGCTGTTGTGCCTGTTCCATTTATGCAGAGAGAAAAACTCTTTTCCTCACCATATCCTTTTCATCATGTGGGGCACATTTGACCTGCATGGTGCCTCTGCCAAATGGTGAGCTAAATAAGAGAAGCGGGAAGTAGAAGGGTGATTGTTCTCTGTGTCTCACTTCCTCTTCCAGCTTCTGAACTCAGTTGCCTCTCGAGAGCAGCTGGAAGGCAGATGCTGTTTTGAATGAGTCCTTGTGTTAGCAGTGTCACCACATTATAATAGTTGGGATCATCAAGGTAGAGCTGGATTAGGGAAAATTCTGTGTCTCTGAATGAATTGGAAGAAACTATATTTAATTTTGTCCAAGCCCTGTTAAAAGAATGTTTGCTCACTGATGTTGTTTTCTGTTTGATTTTGTTTTTGGTTTTTGTTGTTGTTGTTGTTGTAGTGTAGTAGGATGGAAAGAACTGAGAGTCAGGCGTCAGGATGATCTGACTTTGAATTATGGCTGTTCCCAGCTATATGAACTTGAGCTGGCTTCTTAACATCTCAAGATGTATAATATGATTAATGATGTACCTCCCCTGAATGTGGGGAGAGTAAATGAGACTGCATACGGGGCATCCATCACACTTGTTGTAGTATTTGTTCTCTTTTCCTTTTTGCTGCTTTCATGAAGCTCCTCTCTTGAGGGAAGGGAGGATTGAAGCATCCTTACCTGGTACATCCCCAATTTCTCCCATAGAAGCACGTAACTTTTTAACTCTGGAAGATCTCGGGAACCATGTCTATGTGGCAGCTCTTGACTGTCTTAATTCACCCATGACTCAATTGCTTTGTAACCCTGCCCCAAGCTTTATTTTCCTCAATTTAACTTTTCATACATGGTTCTAAGCCTGACATCTGTTCCTGTTGAATCTTTTGATATAATTGATTTTGCCTTTGGGGAATGATCTTTCCCCTTCCAACCCGATTTCCTGATTCTTTTTTAAGTTTAGTGACTGTTGACATGTCACTGAGAAAAGCTCAGATGGACTATGGAATGAGAAGGTTTGGGAATCCCAAGCTCAAATGAGCTAGAGTTAAGACCACAGAAGATCACATGGCTTGGGTCCTAGGTATTCCATCAGGGAGTTTATAAGAAAACTGCTATATTGGTCGGGATAAGCCAGTTTATGCTGTAGTAACAAACAACCGTGAAATCACAGTGTGTTACCAGAAAAATATATTTTCCCTCCTACATGTCCAAAATGGATTTGCATAAGGGCTCTGCTTATTCTAGTTACTCAGGGACTCACACTGATAGAAGGTCCATCTTGACATGTGCTTCCATAGTCACCAAGGTAGAGAAAGAACTGTGACAAATAAGGCACTGGTTCTAGAAAGTTTCCAGACAGAGTGGTACACAGCACTTTCACATTCCATTGGCCAAGATTAGTCATGCAACCCTGCTTAACTTCAGAAGGAATGAGGCAGTGCATTCCAACTGTGTGCCTAGAGGGAGAACTGGGATATTTGAGAGCATCCCTAATGACCACTGCACTTCCCCTATTACGCCCTAAGCTCTTCCTTCAAGTTCTTAAAATACGCAGACTCACTCTTAGAACACTTGTGCAAGTTCTGTCACAGATCTGAGCACCTGCAAGGTGCTTTGACTTATTCTACATCTTGATTGGTCTCACAGACAGAGTGACTTCACTTAAATCAGTGCATGGAGGACTGCCAGAAGCACCATGCAATCGCCCAGCATCTCAATTACTTCATACTAAAGGAGGAATTTTAGTAACAGCTTTCTCCCTTTACCTCCATGGAGATATGGCAAAGAAGTGTGCAATACTCCCGGTGACACTGTTCCACTTTAAATGGTTGTAGTGCCTCAACATCCACCATGCAGTGTGGTTGAGAGGCCTCAGAAAACCTCAGATCCTTCCCACCCATCAGTGGCTGAGCCAAGGTAACAGGAAACTGTGAGTCAAAGGCCACCACACACCCTTTGTTGACCTGTTGCCACGGTCCTATGTTGGGAACATATTTCTGGGTTTTATGAGCCCTGTGCAAGTAGAAAGGAGAACTGAGAAGTGGACACAAACAATCCAGGGTTATCCACACACTTTCCTATAACCACTTGGGAAAGCTTTGTCCTATTAAATGTCCCCTCTCAGTTCTTGTCTGTTCCCAGAGCCTAGGTTCCACGCCCCATCTACCTGCCTGTACCTCCTCCCCACCCTCAGTGGATTCTGCCCCCTGGGGATCACCCACCCCTTGGGCATGTCTACTTCCAGGCCTCCATTCTACCCACTGAGCCTTACCACTTGCTTGTGAAAGCCCTGGGTTTCTGTTGGAGCCGTTAGGTCTCAAACTTCTCTTTCCATCTGAGAGAGAAATTCCCTGAGTATCACCTTGTACAAATACCAGGATGAGCTCTCCCAGGTTGCTAATTTATTTTTCACTCACTTACAGTTCCTACAGATTTTATTATCATGGTATGAGACCTGAGGGACCAAGAACATTTTCTTTTCAATGCAAATATACTTTAAACTCGTTTGGAGAAGGAGATGAAGGTTACCCACATATTGACAGCTGATAATCTTGTCAGCTTGGGCCTTGAGGCATCGTTGTTCTAGACCCCCACCCCCAAAAGGCTCGTGGAAATGGCAGCCTAACTTTCCATTTAGCAGCGTTTCTGCCTCCATCAGGCCCCTTCCCAACTGAGCGTCTTCAAGAAGTTCAGCCCAATTGGCCCCCTAGTGGTGAAAAGAAAAAGTGGGAAAACCTCTGAACTTGGAAACTGGCTCCATGGGTTTAAGAACTGGCTGTGCCGTGTCATAGCTATGTGAACTGAATATTGGCCTACTGAGCTTTACTTTCTCTGCTTGTCAAGTGGGGATGAGACGTGCCCTCCAGGACTCACTGGAATCTTTGTGAGGAGGAAACAGTAGGTGTGAAAACTCTGCACATTCCTAAGCACCTTTGGAATGAAGGTGTTGCTAAAAACATAAGTGTGTGTATGTTTGTGTGTGTGTGTGCAAACTCAGCATATGTGTGTACATACGTATACACATTCATATAAATAAACATTTTAGCATGTATATGTATGTAGACACACATATGAATATGTATGTATACATATTGAGTTAAAATAAAATTTTTAAATAGTTCACGAATCTTAGTGGTGGAAAGGTTATCATTATGCCAGAGGTATAATATAGGTGGTTAATGAAATAGAACATTATCTATATCTCTCGAGCTTCCTGGAAGCCAAGGCCAAAAGGTGCATATGGCCAGTGTACATAGCTTCCCTTACTGGATAGAAAGACGTATACCTATTTTTCATGAGAAACACTAGAAGGAGGATTTATCATATATATCCTTACATAACGAACCTTGAGGAGATACCAGTCAATATTATAACATCATTTTTGTTCAAACACTTCATCGGTCCCTTCTCTGTCAGTGTTGTGATACAGCATTAAACTGGAATTTAATGGAGCCATTTACACTCAAGGATTCTATTTCTTGTGCTGTATAACAGCATTAATGTTATTAATTAACTCCATTAAATAAGATTAATGGGTCTCAAAGTTTCTTTCCCCTTAGCAATTTTTTATGAATATGCCTAGTAGGGGATCTTCCCTATCGCAGAGATTGGCACTGACCATATGTGACCTTAGGCAAGTGATTTAGACTCTGAGTCTCATTCTCACTTGGAAAATTTTGATGCCTGTAGTATCAACTTTATAAAAATGTTTGTAAATTTTTAATGAGAAGATGCATGAAAAAATGCTTATCATGGTGGTTGGTATGCAATAAACACTCACTTAATGCCAGCTGTCATTATTAGAATATCACAAGTGGTAAATATGAGACAGAATGTGGGGTGCACTAAGGAAAGAACAACAAAAAAAAGTATGGGTGCGCAGACACTTTTAACCCACCAATCAAATATGAATAGACTGTGGTTGGGGTGTGGGAAGAGGGAATTCAGACAGAAGAAGCAAAATCAGTGAAGTCCAGGGTGTGCAAAGAGACCAGCTGGCATGCTGGGTGCGTCGAGGAGAGAGAGGGAGTGAGACTTCAAAGGAAGGTTGGGAATGTTGTGCTTACAGAAAGACAAGTGCAGCAGTGAGAGTTCTTCTGCAGACGCATCCTGGAGGCTCAATTGTGGTCAAGTTCCATCTTTTGTATCATGGCCCCCAACTTTATAAACTATTAGGATACAAAGTTTAGAGGAGATTCAAAAAAAAAAAAACCTAGAGACTGATGGAAATAGTAGACAATTTTTTAAAAAATAATTCCTTCCCTCCAAAAACAATCCTAGGTCTTTCCTAGCTCAGAAGTCTGAGTTGTCCAAGATACTTCGCCTTCTATATCCAATTGTCTTCAAGTCCTACTGACTCCACACTCTAAACTCCTCTCCAGTCCATATACTTTCTCATCTCTAGTGCTGCCATCCTCGTTCTGAACACCATCATCTCTTGCCTAGGAAACCTTAACAGCCTCTCAACTGGTCTTCCCACATCTACTCTTACTTGCCTCAGACCCATTCTCCAACCACAGTTAAGTGAGTGTGATGCTATGTGTATCTTCATTTCAGAGATAAGCTCGTTGAGACTCAGAGAGGCTTGCTGAAGCACATTCCGGAAGCAAGAGACTGACCTGGGTTCGAACCTGTGCATGTGAAAATGCTGTTAGGTTGTCCTGAGCAATTAGTGCCATGCTTCCTGCTGAGTCATAACCCCATCAAGTGGAATCTGGCTAGAGTGGGACCAGCAGGAGTCCCTAAAGGAACCCAGATCCCCCACACATCCACATTTTTCTCTTTCTCCCACCAAACATGGCCAGACTCAATTCCCTGCTCAGTCTGGAAACACCTGCTGGCCCTGCTGTTCACAAATAACGAGGAGCTGTACTAATAACAATTATCGTAATAAATTGGCCTTTGATTACATCTGTCACCTAAGAATTTCAAAGACTTTACAAACATCAGTTAGTAATTACAGCTCAAAGGATCTTTCACCAAGAGCAGGGATCATATCATTAAGGTCAGCTAAGAGCTGTGCAGGGAGGCACGAAGGACAGCTTTGGCCTAGGTTGATTTAGATCTGAAAGCCCCTGGTGGAAGGTCTAAGCCTGTCTCCATGAGGCTCAGAGGAACCACAATTCTGACATCCCAATTAGGAGATAATTTGTACAGCTGCTTCATCACCTCAAAGTCCTAGAACTGCGGAATGAGAAGCATGAAATGTAGTTTTAGAAGGAAGCGCATAGATTGTAGCCATTCTTTTCTCTTGGCAGAATAAGAAACTGGAATCCAGCACAGAGAAGTGATTTGCCCAAGGTCAGAGCCATGTCTTGAACCTAGTCTCCCATACTTTGTCCACATTTATTTACTCTGCAAAATTATACCGTCGTTGGCCGTGTTCTCCTCTGTAAGGGGATATTGATTGATGGTGATGATGATGATGCTAAAAATCCAACAGCCATTTATTAAGGACTTGCTCTGAGTCAGTGAGAGGATACAGAAATCAATAAGATACAGTCTCTGCCCTCAGGGAACCCACAATCCAGTGTAAAAGACAGTTATGAAAACAAATGTGTACAATAAACTGTATCAGTCATCATACTGGCAGAATACCCAGTGTGCACCTGGAAGCCTGGAGGTGGAAAGGATCAGGAGATGCTCAGGAAAAGTCTCGTATAAAAAGTAACATTTGAGCTGAATAGTGAAAGATAAGTGGTTATTTCCCCACACAGACAATAGGACAGAGAACAGAGTGTGTCCTGCAAAGGGGGCACCAGGACCGAGGCCCAAAGATTGAGAATTCTGTGATACATTTGGGGAGATTTGGTGGGACTTGTTCTGGGATATAGAGAGAAGGCCTGAGAGAGACAGAGAGCAGATAATGGGGGGCCTTGCTTGCCAGGCTAAAAAGCCTGAAATTTATTCCGTTGAAGACAAGGAAAATGGTCTTGTCAACAGTCCCAACATCATTTTTTACAATAATAAAGCCACGCATGTATCCTTCTTTGCATCTCTCAGGTACTTGTGTACTCAGAATTTTGTACAACCCAGTGAGATGTGCGGAGTATACCGCTACATTCCTTAGATGAGGACACTGTGACTCAGAAAGCTTAAGGAATTTACCCAAGGTCACGCAACCAATGAGAAGTGAAACTAGCATTTGACTGCTTAATTTAATTCATTTTTTTAAAGCCAGGCTCTATGCCATCAATGTAAAGGATGGGCAAGTCTCTTGCTTTCATGATCGTTACATCGTGTGGGGAGCATGGAAAGTGACAATTAGTAAATATACAAAGAAATCATTTTTTTCATCATTTCATATATTTAGGAGACATTTTTATACAGTTTTTAAACAATATGTTTATATCTTCTGCCCAATTTTCTATTAGGATTTTTTACCTTTTTTCTCAATTTTTAAGAGCTGCTTCTATATCAGAGAGATTAACTATCTGTGATATGTGTTGCAATTTTTTAGACTTCTCTTTAGAGTGTTTTTGTCACACCAAAAAAAAATGTAGTCCAATGCATCATTTTTTTAAAAACTTACATCCAGACTTTGAATCATTACGAAAAAGCCTTTCCTTACACCAAGGTTATAAAGGAATTAATCCATGTTTGTTTCTAGAACTTGTATAGTTAAATTTTTTTTTTGCATTTGAATTCCTGACACTTGGTGTTTATTTTTGTGCATGGTATAAAGTATGTATCTAATTTTATCTTTTTTCCCAAATGTCTGCTTAGTTGTCCTAGCAACATTTGTTAAAAAGTCCATCTTTGCCCCAATAATTTGAGATGCCACTTTTCACATATTTTAAATTTTCATATGTTCTTGTGTCTTTTTCTGGATTTTGCATTCTATTCCACCAGCCCATTTTCCTATTTATGGGCTATTACCTCATAGTTTTAATTATAAAGGCTCTGTGCCTCAGTATCTGATAGGGCAAATCCCCCCACCTGGCTTTTCCCTTCCAGTGATTTCCTAGCTCTTCTTGCATGTTCATTTTTTCACATAAGCTTTAGTGTCAACTCGTCCAGCTCCATAAAAAGCCCGTTAGCAATTTACTGGGATTGCGTTAAATTTATACATTAATTAGGATAAACTGACATCTTTAAGATGTTGAATTATCCTTGCTGAGAACAGAGGGTATCTTTCTATTTGTTCAAGTCACTTTTGTGTCTCTCCAGGGTGTTGTAAAGTTTTCTTCACATAGGTTTTGCAGTTCTTGCTAAGTTTATACCAAGTATTTAATCTTTGTTGCCAAAGTAAATGGGATTTGCTGCCATGATGTCCTCTGACTGAGGCTGGTTGGAGCAATTTTATATCCTGCTACCTTTCATCATTGGTTCTCTAAGGATTTTCAGATATACTGTTATGTCATCTGCAAACAGATATTTTAAAGTTTAATTTCCAATTCGTATACCTCTAATTGATTTCTTTTATCCAGATGCACTGGCTAATACTTCTAGTTTGATGTAAAGGAGTAATGGAAGCAGAAGACATCCTACTCTTTATCTTGGCACAAATGCCTTACGAGGTTTCTGTTAAGTAAGATGATGGTTTTAGAGCTCAGCTATACACATATTTTATTATATCATTAAATATTAATCAATCCCTATTTCCTCAAGTTTTTCCTTTTAATCAGGAATGGGTGTTAAATTGTGTCAAATGCTTTTTCTGCATTAATAGAGATAATATGATTTTCTCAGTTGACCCATTAACATGGTATATACTATGCAAATGGACTTCTTAACACTGAACCCCCCTTCCATTGTACAATATGTTCCACTTGGTCATGGCATTTTATTTTTCTCACTGCAGTGTTGGATTCTGTTTACCAACATACATAATAGTAGTACATATTCAAAAGTAAAGTTGATCCATTATTTCCCCTCTCACCACCCCCCTCACTTTTTCTTGGTATTTTCTTCACGAAATTTAGGTGTCAATATTACGCTGGTTTCATTTAAAAATGGAGACGTTTTTCTTTGGTTTCCATGCTGTAGAAGAATTTACGTCAGTACTATCCTGTCTTTAAAAGTCTGGGAGAAATTCCCTGTGTAAATATTTTGGCATGGTGTTTTCTGTATGGGGTAGCTCCTTAACGTCTTCCTCTATTTATGCTATGGAATTAGATCCATTGTTTTTATTTCTAATGAAATCTATTTTATAAGCTATGCTTCCCTAGGCAATTATCAATTCCATGTAGCTTTTCAAAATTATTTTCGGAGATCTGAAAAGTAGTCTTGTTTTTTAAAAATGTCTTCCTTTTCAATGGTTACTTCCCTTTTGTCATTTCTTCTTTTGTGTATTGGTGCTTCCGCTCTTTTTCCCCTTTTTCTACTGTTTTTCTCTTCTCTGCTTCAATAATTTCTGCTTTGTCTTTATTATTCCCTTCTGTGGTCCTTTTTGCCCATTTTTTGTTTCCTTTCTAGATGTTTGTGCTATAATTTTAGTTCATTTTTTTTCGTTCCTTCATTTTGCCAATATACTTTAGTCACTGCTTTAAAGTTTTTCATAGGTTCCAAATGTAGCGTTTTCATTATTTTGTTTAAAAATATTTAAATTTGTGTTTACAACTTCCTCTTTCACATACAATTTGGCCAGGAGAAATTATTTTGTAAATTTTTAGGCAGAAGGACCTATTTTGTTTTTCTATATTGTCAATAATTTCTCATTATGTTGTAACCAAAGAATTTTCTTATATATTTATATTTTATTCAACATAGCAATGCTTTCTTAATTAGTATGTGGTAAATTTTTCTGAATGTTTCATAAGCTCATAAAAAGAAGGTTTTTCTCTATTATCAGTCTGTAGGGTTTGATATGCCTAATTATTTTAGCTCTTCTGTATCCTTTTCTTTTCTTTTCTTTTTTTTTGCCACTTGATCTTTCGTGTACTGACAGTAGCCCTTTATTATTCTTGCATCTCTTATAGTTTCTACTTCATAAAGGTGATCACTGTGGTTTTTGTTACATAGATATTCATGCCTGTGAATATTTCTTGCTAATTGTGGGTTTAGCATTAAAAAATGTCCTTTGTTATATTTAATGCTTTTTAAATTGCTCTCTGTCTGATATCAGAATCACTGCTACTACTTCCTTCCTTTCTTTTTTTTTCCATTTATAGTTTCTCCCACTCTTTTATTGTTGCCTTTCAGAATTTACTTTGTTTGTGACCTTTATGTATAGCAGACAGTTGAGTCTTGCTTTATGAGTCATTTTGAAATCTTTTTCATGTAATCATATGAGTTAAATCCATTCACATTTGCTGATGTGACTGATATGTTTGGTCTCAACTCTGTCATATGTTCCTTACATCATAATTTACTGTATTAATTTTGTAATATTTGTCGATGTGTTTTCCTTATTCTTTTATTTTAAATTTTCATTTGACATTTAGAAGGTACTATATTTTTGTTCTAGTAGTTATCTTTGTTCTTATACTTATTAATACCTTTTATCCTCTTTTCTTACTTAACTTCTTCTTGTCAGCATTTTTTCCAGCATGATTAGGTATAATTAACAAATAAAAATTGTATATATTTAAGGTGTACAGTGTGATAAGGGAAAATCTTTTGTTTGTTTGGGTTTTTTTTTTTTTTTGGAAGTACAGTTGATTTACAATATTGTATCTGTCACATATACAGCATAGTGATTTAGTATTTTTGAAGATTATGCTCCATTGTAAGTTATTACGAGATAATGGCTGTAATTCCCTGTGCTGTACAATACATCCTTGCTGCTTCTCTATTTCATACATAGTGGTTTGTACCTGTTAATCCCATACCCCAGCTTTGTCCCTTCCCCCTTCCTTCCCTTGTAAAATGATCACCATAGTCAGGCTAATTAACACATTCATCACCTCTCATAGTGTGCGGTGAGAACACTTAAGATCTACTCTCTTAGCAAATTTCAAGTATGAAAAACAGTATTATACAAATCTCCAGAACTTACTCATCCGGTATAAAATAACTCTTGGGTCAGCATCTCCCCATTTCCTCTTCAGTCCGGCTGCCACACCACCATTTGACTCAGTTAATCTTTGCATTTCTACTTCAGTGTTGTTTGAGGAAATTTAATTTAGTTTGGAGTATTGTGTTATAATTTTCTTTTGGTTTGTAATTTTTTGAGGGGGTAGATTTTTATTAGTTGGGGTGCTTTGATATTTAGGTTCTAGTTTCTTCGTATAGTAGCTTTATTTGGCTCCTTCCATGTATTCGTTTTTTAGATTTGGGATTCAAAAGCACTGCATTCTGATAAGGCAGAGAAGTGTGTTTTTATTAATGGATGGCCCGAGTTTTTTGTATCATGGAGGGTAAGTGGTTGTGTGCCTTCTGTGTGTTGTTCTTTTGATTTATAGTGTCTTAAAATTCCTTCTTTTGCCCCCTTTCCCTTTAAATCATCCAATCTCCCAAAGACACTTCTCCCTTCTCTTTACTATATTTTCCCCCATAAGTGATACCTATAGAAGAGTACCACCTTGAATTCTTTGTGCTTCAAGTTTCCACATACTCATTGCCTTATTCTAGCAGGCTTTTTTTTTTTTCCAGAATTTTCACATATAGGAACTTGGTCTTCCTGAAGACCGTTTTAGAAAATCTTCCAGCCTCACTAGCGTACCTTTTCTGTCTTTCATGTTGTTTTTCCATACAGCCCAGGCTCTCTGCAAAGGCTTGTGTTGAGAGCCTTAAATATTTCATTCAACCGCAGTGATTGTTTTTCTACTAACAGGGGCTATGAAGTTTGGAGGGTTCTCTGTATTTTAATGATGTTGAGGTTCTGAATTTTGTATAGCTTTTTTTTTCTTGTTTTCCTGTGTTGTTTTTTGAAGGATATGTCAGGAGATTTGATATTTGATGCTTACCACTTCCTTTAACTACTGGGAGCCACAGGAATTGATTGTGGATTGGTCTTGGAAAATTATGGAACTAGAAGAATCAATGATGACTCCTAGGTTTTTTTACTTAATCAACCCTGAATAGACAATGATAATATTTACTGAAATGGAGAAAACCGGAAATGAGGAGAATAAGGCCTGGAGTAGAAGTGAAGGGAGTAACAGAAGCTCCTTCTGGAGGTTTGTAAGCGTATTGTGAATATTTCAAGTAGATGGATGGATATGTGAGCCTGAATCTCAGGAATACCGTTGTTAGAAATTGGAGCGTCACAAGCATTCAGTACTGAAAGCCTTGTAACTAGTGTGATCTGCTAGTGGTAAACCTGGGACACAGAGGAGGGAGGATATAAAATGAGACCAGTCCGATGTTTGGAGGTCAAGAAGATGATAAGTATCTAACCAAATAAAATAAAATTTAAATTAAAAAAGTTTTTTAAAAGGATAAGGAACAGATAGTGAGGTAGGAGAAAAACCTGGAGTGGAGAATGACCCAAAAGGCAAAAGGAGAAAAAGAGTCAAAGAGAAAGTGATTGGTCGCAACTACCATTAATGAGAAATTGAGGAAGATAGGGGTGGAGCAGTGACCAGCAGAACTGACCCTATGAAGATCTTTGTCGACCCTTGGTGAGAGCACTCAGATAAAAGAGTTGGTGAGGTGAGGCAATAGAGTCTGCATCTAGAGAGAGGACAAAAGATTCTCGGAGCTTGAGTTTAGCTGTGAGTTTTCTGAATGGGCTTGCATGTTACTTGGGAGCTTCCTCCCTTAGAGTCGTGCTCAGGGCACTGGCTGTTGCAAAGCACAGCCTAGTGCCTTCCAGGAAGATCTGATAAGGTCGGCGACAAACGCCTATCCAGTTAGAAGAGTGTGCCACCAGTAGCCAGTTCTCCTGCAGCCTGAGGCTCTCCTTTGCCTCTTCTTGTTGGTGGCTCAGGGTCTGCAGATTGCAGCACACATGCTTTCTAGGGAGTTACATCTCAAAGGGCACTCTGGCCCTTTCATGCCTTAAAAGGCATTCTTCACTCAGTTTTTCCAGAGGGTGGGTCTGCCAGGTGACCTGGTTCTAATGGTTCTGGGCTGCTCAGAGTTCCCAGAGCCTATCTGCTTCCCTTTTCCATCACTGGCTTTCTGACTGCTCAGGGCCCAGTTTGAGGTCAAAACAATTTCGTTTTGCTTAGCCTGTTTTTCAAAAATATGGCTGTGCTCCGTTGTCACTGTGTGCCTGTGGACAAGTCGAGAAAACAGGGCATCTAACCTCAGTGGCAAAGACACATTGACCAACAGATACCTCAGAAAAGAAGGCCATTTGCCTAAAGGTTACTTGGGGTTTTAGCCTGGCTTACTATCTGCCTAACCTTGGGAAATTGTATTTAATCCTGTTTCATGATGGAAAAAAAAAAAAAGAGCATTGTGGTACTCATCTCATAGCCTTGCTATAAGAATGAAAAATAAAATATTCAAAATAGATACCTTAAGAAAAGAGAACCTTCCTCTTTTTTTTTTTTCCTTAATGATGCTTTCAGGGACTGACACACTAAATGGATGAACCACACTGAGGCCAAACAATAGCTGAGGGATCAGCGCAGTAGAAGAGAGTCATGAGAAATTGGAGTGCCAGAAGTCTAGGCTGAGGACCCAATAGGTATCAGCACCAGAGGCATGGGACGTGGTGAGGTGGTGGGAGGTCTCTGGGGTCAGGCAGAGTCAAAATGTACTTTCCAAAAGTGGAGGAGGTTGCAGCCAAGCCACCACCATCTCTTGGCTAGACTACACCATCCCACTCTCCCCACCAACTAGTCTCTCTTGTGCACTAAGTCTCTTCTCTGTACAACAGCCCCTACATTTAAAAAAAAAATGTAAATCTGAAAATTTTATTCTTCCTGCTCGTAACTCTTTGATGGCTGACTGTTTTTCTTAAAATATAGACCAAACAGTTGAAAAGACTCTACCAGGCTTATGTCTCTAGCTTCATCTGATATCATTTTCTCAAAACCTCATTATAATGTGAACACAACAGACTTCTTTATGTCTTCGACTTTGCCATGTACTTTCCCACTCCCAGGCCTTTGCACATCTGTTTCTGAGTCTGGGACACCCTTCCATGATACTTCATCACATTATTAAATGGTCCTTGCTCAAAGCAGTAAACCATCTTTCCTTCCCACTCACACCCCATGTCATCTTCTTTACGTATATATAGTATCTACCATTTTTCCCCTCACAGTGTTTATTGCAATTTGTAATTATACATTTATTTGTGAGAATAGTTATCTAATATTTGCCACAGATATCATAAAAATAATGTTTGCCTGCTCCGTGAAGACAGGGACCATGTCTATTTTGTTCATTCTTGTGACAGCAGCACCCAGCACAATGCTTGGCACATAGTGATCATTCACTAGTGAGCAACACAATCAGTGAAATAAAGCCACTTTCAGCAGCATGAATGGACCTAGAGATGATCATACTAAGTGAAGTAAGTCAGACAGAGAAAGACAAATATCATATGATATCACTTATATGTGGAATCTAAAAAAGTGACACAAATGAACTTATTTATGAATCAGAAACAGACTCAAAGACATAGAATACAAATTTATGGTTACCAAATGGGAAAGTGGGGGTGGGGATAAATTAGGAGTTTGAGATTAGCAGATACAAACTACTATATACAAAATAGATAGACAGCGAAGTCCTACTGTACAGCACAGGGAACTATATTCAATATCTTGTAACAACCTATAATGAAAAAGAATATATATGTAAAAATGTATAACTAAGTCATTATGCTGTACACCAGAAAACTAACACAACACCATATATCAACTATACTTCAATAAAAAATTAATGATCAACTTGATCAGTAATGATCAACTTGATCAGTAATGATCATATCAAGAAATATGTGTTGACTGGTTGATCAAATGAATAAAGAGATAAGTGAGGGCCCCAGCCCAGTCTAAGAGGGAAATTAAGGCAGAAGACAAAGCAACTGGGAAAACTATAGAGAGACTGTGGGGTCAGGGCTAAACCCATCGTATTAACTGAGATAGCTCAGTCTTAGAGGAGACAAAGGTATGAATTAGGGTAACTGGGAAAACTATTTGAAAGCAATGAGATGAGAGGTAAATCCTAATCCTGTTAAATAGGGCAGTCTAATGGGGCAGTAGAGTGAGAATTGTACGTATTATCCAGGTACCAGGGCTTCTTGGTCAGGCTGGCAGTCCAGCTTAATCTAAGTCCTTCTGGATAGTAAACAGCAGCTACTGAGAGCCCCTTAATTAGATAGACAGCCTATAAATTCAGTTAATAGTTGAAGGATGGATGGATGGAAGGATTGATGAATGAGTTAGATTTGGCCTAAGCCCTAAATGGAGGTTGTAAGTAGGTGTAGGTGTGAGGTCTCAGCAGAAGCACAAGAGTTAGGACATCATCTTCTACCCCGAGGTGATACATACCTGTGTGCAGACCTGCAAGTCTAGGGTGGAAAGTGAAATATGAGTGAGGTTAAAATAATGGGGGAATGAAATTGTATTGTACTGTGGAGATAGAACAGAAAACATGCCAGATGTTTCTCCTTTTCCCAAAGCCTTATATAATCTTGGCACAAAGAAAGTACTCATTTCCTTTTCACTGAACTGACTGGGGACCTTGGGTACATATATGTACACAGGCCAGACGTCCCGTATGAAAGGGTGCAGAATATCCAGCATGTTCCTGGCCTGCTTGCTGGTGATCCAGTCACCCAGGAGGTCAAGAGAGTGACTCAGGACTTTGTTATTCTGTACCTAATCCTAACCAACAAAGACGAATTGGTTATGGAATTAAAGATGTCAGGAACTTGGGAGAGAGCAGATATGTCAGCATCACGTTTGCAAGAGCCAGGAAGCATTAAACATAACCAGACATGCACTCTAGATGACAAAACAGTTTAGTAGATGCGGGGTGGAGAAAGTGGTGTGAAGGAAGGGTTCACTTTCATGCACGCAACTGTGGAAGAGAAGGTGATTCTACAGAGAATTAGGAAGTCCTCAGGAATGACCAAATGAGGAAGAGAGAGCAGTAAAATAAACCATGTGGCTACCCGATATTCCCTTTGACGTGACACATTTTAAAGAGAACATTCTCACAAAGGGCACATTAGCCTTCACCTTTGCTGGAAAGAAGTGACCCAGAGGGAGCATGAAGGGTGCTTCGGAGGTGCTGGTAATGCTGGGTGTTTTGATCTGGGTGCTGGTCATAAGTGGGCGTTTACTTTGTGAACAATTTGGCAGACTGTGTTTAAGATTAGTATATTTGTCGACATGTATGTTATACTTTAAATTCACTGTGCAACAGTTTTTAAGATTTAGTACATTTCCTTCAGGACTTACTTTTTCAATGCTTATATTTGCATGTTAGTTTCAATAGAAACTCTACTTTGCTTTAAGCATTTAATATTTTCTTATGTGTCCTATTCCATGTTGTTACATAGCCCTCATAATCGTTTTTGTTAACAGCTTTATGAAATTCCGCTGTGTCGGTAGACCTCATCTTTCTTTAGCATGCCCGTAGGTTAGGCATGTATGTTGCTCTTCATTTTCACTTTTATAAAGAATACTGGAACCAACATCTTTGAATATAAAGCATCTTCCACATTTAAGATTATTCGATGATGACAGTATATGTGCTGCTGAAACGAGCACTATTCGATGAAGAGAGATTCATAGATGTAAAGAGATGAGGTGGACTCTCTGTAAAGTCTAGACACATCCTTACAAATATCCCCCAACGGTGAAGCTTACCAAACTCTTGCTCTTTGCTATACTTAACAATCATGCACAGAATTGGCAAGTTTCCTGACATAGTACTTGCAAAATCTTTCTTCTTCTTTCTATTAGTAGAAAGTTGGAGATCCTTCTGCTCTTTTGGCACCCCTCCCATTCAACACAATCCCCCAGTCCTCTGGATGTCAGACTTTCCTTAACCATCTCAGGCTTCTGTTCATTGACCCTTTAACCCAAAGAACAGACATGGAAGCTAACAGGAGTTGAAGAACTCTGCTCTTTTTCCAAACATGAAAACAAAAAACTAATTTGCTCACTTTTATCATCATTTTCAAGTTTTGACTCATACGTGGCTTGAGCTTTTTTGGCATCTCATTTAGAAAGTTCTGCTTTATTTTTATATGTTTTTTCTCATTTTCCTTTCTTTCTGTCTTCTGGATACATTCTTTTAAAAATCCCTTTTCTTGAAATGTAGCACACTTCAAATATTATATGAATACCTCAAATGAATACTTCGTGTATTTGAATCATAATATGTCACGTTCTTTTAAAATTTCTGCATTTTTCATTTTTTTAAATGAAACAATTATTTACTTTAAAAAAGGAACACTTTTAGCATTGAAAAAAGGAAAGGAAAGGAAACACTTGTTCCAAAGAACGAGTCATGTCAACCCAACCTTCTTTCTTTAAGATAGTTCTTGAGCCAGCTGGGGAAATGCAGGAGACAGAGCACCAGTATCTGAAGTGACTTTGACCCTATTGTTAAGCTAATCTTGTGGGAACATACAGTCATAGGATCTGAGTGCATATGCAGTTGGGGAGATGAATAACTGGTAAGATAACCACCCAGAGATTCTGATAAGCAGAGGAATGCCAGCCCGGAAGAAGGGTTCTAGTACATGCCACTGAGTTCTGTTGGTGGCATTTTCCAGGTTACTGCTTATGTTATTGATCCAGATAAAGTTAGGGGAAAATGTATGTCCCCAAACTTACATAAGGCAAAGAATATGATGCTAGGCTGTAGTCCTCGGAGAAGAGGGAAGTCAGTACTGTCGTTTGTGACTCTTTATTTGGGTTCCATAACACAACCACATTTATATACGTAGTAGCAGGCTGATTTTTTTTTTTTTTTGGTGGGGAAGAGGTTGATAGCTCATTCACTGTGATCAATGAAAAACTGGAATGTGGGGTATGTTAATAGAAGCCCAGTGTAAGTAAGAAAAATAGAAAACAGCAATAATCCAGGTAATCCTATGCGTAGACTGCTGCTTCCTGTTCTAGTCCCTTCTCATTAAGAGGGACACATTGAAGGATGTCCTAGGATGAGTAGCTAGGATAGTTCAAAGGACTTGAACTCTTATCATATGAGGAATTATTGACGAAGAATGTTAATGAACCTAAGAACTGTCTTTTGGTATCCAGACATCTTTCCTACACAGAAAGGGCAGGCTTTCTGTGTTCTGCAGAACAGAATCAAGACCACTGGGGAGTCACACTTGGGTTTAATAAGAGTGACCGTATCTAGCAGTCGGAGGTGTGCATGGGTATAATAGAGTCTGCTCTAGACTTCATCATTGCTTCTCTTCTTGGTGCGTGGAGGACTCCATTCCCAACCTCACAGGGTGTGGCCCTGTGACTGGTTCTAGCTGATGAAACCTGAGTCAAGTAAAAGTGTTATTTTTGATACCAAACATGTAATTGCCAGTGCTTAACTCTTCATCATTCTTTTCTCCTGCCTCAGTGGGCACTGAAGCATTGTGTTAAATGGAGGTACCAGCCTTGGTCTTTGAGTGACTACAATGATTAGAGTATCTCCCAGCCACAACCACCGTCCCCTCAGACCCAACCACCTACATTGGACATGTAGTTTGAGCGGAAAATAAAGGTTGCTGTTTTTAGCTGCCGAATTTCATGGGTTTTAGTACTTCTGCATAACCCTCCCTAACCCAGGTGCCTTCAAGACGCAGTGGTTATGTGTGAGCAATGGCAAGACAAGCACTGGGCCCTTGAGGCTCACACACTTGCGTTCTTTGCCCTTTATTTCCATTTGCTACCTTACAGTCCCTGTTGCTCGGGTTAATTTAGTCAACTGGAATTTTCACCCGATTCCAGGACTTCCTAGGATATGATCCCAGTAACGCGGGCAGAAATGATTTCTCTTTCTAAGCATACTCTTCTGTATCTCAACTGCATGCCCAGAAACACCGTAAATTTATGGGTCCTGTTCACATGAGAGACAGCTGATGATAACTAGTTGGGTCACCCAGCGAAGATTCTAATGCCACACAAACACACCCACACAGCATTATCTACGAGTACCGTAAGGTCCACCAGGGATCTCTGGGCCAAAGTACCTTATTGAACGTGAATTTTGTGGTTCAATTCTTACACATTCACATTGACTAAACTATTCCAAAGTGTCTGTTTCAGGCTATGCATGTAGCTGCATTATTTACTTATGACCAAGCTTCCGAAGGATGCCCTTGGCACCATCCACAGACCCATGCAGTTGAGTGGAACACACTGTGTACCTGCTCAGTGTTGTGATTAAAGTTGTTCTGTGCTGGGCAGTATTTATGAAGTGGTTCTGTCCAGAGAAGACTCTTTTAAGGTGATGGGAGCCAGGAAGTAAAAATAACAAAATATGTACCTAGCATGAAAAGACCTGAAGAAACAGAATTAAAAGGTGATTCCAATGGGGGAAAGAATGGAAAGGACACATTTTAAATTACAATTAAAAATATATATGCATGCCTATATATGCAAACATGTATCTGCATTTATATAAATAAAATGAAACCCACAACAAATTAACTGGAGTCTCACTTTTGTTGTTCACAGGAGACCAAAATCAACTGTGTCCGTCTGGCTACGAAAGGTACGTTGGCATGTCCTTGTCTGTCATCAGCTGTTTAAGTACTTCTCCCTCTAGCCACACTGGGAAATTTGGGAAATTTTAGGCAACAATGACTAAAAATCACAAGAAAGAATTATTATTTTCATTGGAGTCACCTGCATGGTATATATTAATACCACACACAGTGCCTGAAGCATAGTAAAAGCTCGAAGCATAATTGTTGAATCAATGGAGAGGTGAATGGATAGATGGACAGAGTGGTACGGATACGTAAATGAGTAGAATGGTGAATATAAATTTACCCAGTCATTCTTCTGCTGTATATTTTCATTGTATTTGGATCTAGGTTTATGTAGGTATTTTTTAAGCACATCAGTTACACCTATCTGCTGGGTTTTGTACTTTGTTCAGTTGGCACATGGCTTTCAAAAATGAGGTGATTAGTGTTAGTGTCTTTAATCATGAGAAAACAAACACTGCATTGTTATGTTGTCGGCATTTTCAGCACTTATCCCCAAAACTAAGGCAGCGCTGTTCAGGCTCATCACTTTGTTTTCCTAATTATAATTGGATTGCCTGCTCTTTCAGTTGGTACATGTTTCTGTTTATTACTCTTTTAAAAAAAATCAATGAATGTTTTGTTATCATTTAACCTATTACAAGGTTGAATGGTTAGAAGTCGGGTTTATAGTTTTGTTATAGAATTGATATTTTTAACAGCTATCCTCCCCGTATAAACACACCAAAATTGGGCAGTCCTATCCTGTTCCCTGCATTGATTGACAACATAGATAGTCTCATGGATTGCTTCCACGGCGATGACAACTGTAAATATAAGTAGACATATAATCATAGATATAAGCTATAGACAGAGACAGTGACTCAAGTGTGTATAGACGTATGTGAATATATACGTGCAGAGGAAAGCACACACGTAGAAGCGAGGGGAAGAGACAGGGAGAGAGAAAGAGAGAGGAGAATGTCTGGTGGTTATTTGACAAAATATGCACCAAGACCTATCACGCATCACTGTGATAACTTTGAAGAAAATCACATCAGTATGTAGGCAGCAAAGGGAAGATGTGGGAGGAGGAAGACAGAAGCTCGAAGGGCTCACTCTGATAAGAACTCCCTCTGATTTCACATAAGTCTTGAGAGGTCAGCGTGTCCCTAAGTGTTCTCTCTCGGGAACTCAGGCTCTGGGACAGAACGAGATAAAACACTCTTTGTGAGGCAAGGAAAATTGATGGCCTGCAAACAAAAGTGACACAAATCTGAGGCCTTGGCAGAAGTTTCTTACTGAAGAAAATAGAGAATCTAGAAGCAAGGACATCATCACTTGGCTAGTCTGCAGCCTGGACAGCTGGGGGTCTGCTTCGTCCGCTTAGACGGGCAGCCGGGAGAGGGGAGGGAACCCACAGAGACCTTCACCGCGACGGTGCTCCGTGGCGCCCTCCTCGCTTTTGGCCCCTGGAGGAGGGAGGAGTTGATGCAGTCGCTCCCCCTGCGTAGGGTGTGTAGGGATTCTGAGGGCACCCTCTGAGACAGAAGCCCTCCTAACGGGTAGTTTGTTGGATCGTATTTTCTGAGCTGGGAATTGGGAACGTGTGACTGGACAGGCAAAAGGTACATGTGGGAACTTGGAGAGAGAATATTTAAAAGTATACATTCCTGGCGATTTCAGGGCTCACTGTCCTCATAGATAGAGGGCCCTGCGTGCCAGGCTCCTCCAGAGCCCTGCTGGTGGGCAGGAGAGTTGCAGTGGGCTTTACAGAGCTAGGGCGGAAGAGCGCTCTGCCTCCCTTAGGGCAAGGATTTCTCCTCTCGTGTGACGCTGAGGTAACCGTCTTTCTTTAGCGTGGCACACGTCAGTGTTTGAGAGGACAGGTACGCACAAATGAGTACGAGCGCCCCGCCGGCCACACCCAGGCAGAGCTCAGAGGAGTCGGAAGTCACAGGTGGATTCCAAGCTTCCACACGTTTGTTTTGCAGTTCACGGAGGGCTGTCACTCCAGCCGGGAGAAGCAGGCTCCTGCAGAACTTGGCAGTGGGGCAGAGAGCAAGATAATGCAGGATGCCCATCTCCCGCAGTTCAGGGAGTTATCCCCTCTCAGCACCGCATCAGATGAGTAGGACGCTTGGGGATGCAGAGAAGAGGCAGAGGGAAGGAAAGCTGTGTTTGGCTAGTGTCTACTCTGTACCTGGCATTACCTTGGAGCATCCAGGGGTGATGAAAGGAGAACTGTATCTAAATTCATGTGCTGCCTGTGAGGACTTTGTACCAAGGATCTAAGTCAGGAATACGTATTTGACCCATCCCTCTCCTGACGACATGAATCAAATTTCCTTCTTTGTGGGTTTGCTGAAAACACTACTCCTTTTAATAGAGGAAAATATGTTGGTGGATATCTTGCCGGCATCGGGGGTATATGAAGTCCCTGTGTCAGGTTCCACAGGCCATCTGTCTCCCTCCAAGCTCCTCCACCTCTCTATCACTGCACCTTCCTCACGGGTCTGCCTCCGGGCATCTAGCCTCTCGAGTCTGATCACATGTGCAGGCTTGAGGCCACTGTTCTGGCGATGAAGCAACTTGTGGATGTCCTGTCCCTGACCCTGGTGACTTCAGACGGCGTCTGTGGTCAGCTGTGTGGGTCCCACAGAATTGGAGGGATGACACTCAGAATGGAGCAGCCCCGAGCTGTTCAGAGTCATTCTGACCTGACCAAAAGCCCAGTACATCTTCTATTAGATACAGTCCCTGTCTCTGGAGTGCGGCTCTAACCCTTGTCTGCCTGTAACATCACTGTTAGAAACTCAAGCTCTCATTAAGTGCCGCCCAGTTTGGAGGTTTGCAAAGCAGCCCATTTTCAGGGACTGCTGTACCAGCGTACCACAAACGAAGTGGCTTAAACAACACAGTTTATTGTCCTGCATTTCCGGAGGCTAGAAGTCCAAGAACAAGATGTCATCAGGGTGGGTTCCTTTGAGGGCTGTGAGGGAGAGTCTGTTCCATGCCTCTCCTCCAGCTTCTGGGGGTGTGCTGGCCATCTTCAGCACTTCTTGGCTTATAGAGCCATCACCCCGATCTCTGCCTTCATCCTCATGTGGCGTTCTTCCTGTGTGCGTGTCTATCCAAATCCTCCCTTTTATTGAGGACACTGACCATATTGGATTGAGGGCCCACCTCACTCCAGTATGACCTCATCCTAACTTAAGTACATCTACAAGGACCCTATTACCAAATAAGGTCACATTCTAAGGTTAGGGCATTAACATATGAACTGGGGGGAAGCAGACCGTTCAACTCATAACTGGCCCCGTGCAGTTAGGGGCAGTGTCCATGTGGTTCCCATTGATGCCTCTGACTCGTCACCATTCACAGTGTGATCTCAGTAGGTTTTGGGGGTATGCAAGGAGCAGGAACCAGCCCTACCAGAGGGAGCCCCAGAGGTGGGCTGAGGTCCAGATGTGGCTTCTGTTCCCTTCAAGAAGCTGAGGGAGGCAGAGGGGCTGCATGTTCTGTGGAAGGAGCCCTGGACAGGGTATAAACACAGTGGGCCACCCCTGCACACCAGATGCTGGGTCTGTGGCTGCAGGACTCTTCTTAGACCCCACGTGGTGGTGGAGCATCAGGTGCTGAGCACGCCCAGGCCTCCTGGCACAGGCACCAGCACTGCTGTTTGAGAGGAGCTCTGGGGAAGAACTGCTTGGTCCTATCCACTAATTTCCCAATCACATTTCACCACAGCAGGTACCTAGTTGGCATTCAGAAAATGCCTGCTGAAACAAGGAAATGCATTTGGAGCCAGCATCTCACTGCAGGAAGGCTCAGAGATCTCGAGGGTCTCACTCCACCTTCCTGAAACTCAGAGGCACCGTATTTAAAGTGTTCGCCACCCACCCAATCACAGAACAGTTTTGAACGTACCTACTGCAGTGGTTTGCTGATACACCTGCTCTTTGTAAAAGAAAAGCCCTTGTTTGTAGTCTTTGTCCATTTCCAGGGTGTGAATATCCCCACAAATCCAGTATCAAGTTACTAATGGTTTAACAGCCAGCTTACAAAAACATTCTGAGTGTTCAGCAACATTTCTTCTCCAGGAGCTGGTGCAAGCCACCTCCAGCACACCGAGACCTCTGCCACCCAGTGTGTGATGTGATGAGGATCAAATGATACCATAAACATAAACATGTCTGCATTTACTGCAGAGTGTTTTGGAAAATTTTTAAAAATCATTGGCAATGACTTATCTCCCATACGGAGTCAGCTCACTCACTGAGCACCTGTGAGCCAGGCTCCTTGAAAGGAACTGAGGATTTTGTAGTGAACCAGCAGGCATGCTTCCTGTCCTCAAGAAGTGCCAGTCTAGTGTGGAAACAGACGTTAAGTGAACGACTGTTAACAGACAATGGAGTTACAATTGTGATCAGTGCTTCTAACGAGGAAAGAGGATGATGGCAGCAGTGCTGGAGCTTGTGTGCCCTGTCCCAGATTCACATCTCCTTTACCTTGTTCCTCTGCCAGGGGCTGGCTGTTGCTGACTTTGACTGGGGACTGAGAGGAATCAGAACACGAGTTCAACCATAGTGGGGAAGTGGAATATACCAGTGAGCAGACAGAGAAGAACAGAAGCGTTCTTAAGGCAAATTGCCGAGAAGCAGAGCCTCAGACAGGGGGCATGTGCTGTACGGAGAGAGGGCTCTTGGGAGAAATTCATAAGTGAGAGAGGGAAAAGGCTGAGCAGAAATCTTTTCTCAGATAAAGTTAAGTCTAGGCTGGATCCGGAATGGAGTGTAAATTTCTCCAAGGTTGTGCTGCCTCGAGGCAAGAAGACTAATTTCTACCTCCACCCCCATAAGCAGCAGCCCTTGGCATTTTCCCTTCCCTTCTCCTTCCCCTCAGTCTCTCAGGAAGCTCCAGAGAAGTGACACCCCTGAGCCTTGCACACGTCTCTGGGGAGAGTCATAGGTGGTAGCCCTTAGCCACTGCACTCACGGCAGCCCAGGGATGTCACACCAACCTGTAAAGGGGACCTGAGTGTGGCACCAAGAGCAGCCACCGCAGGGCTCTTATTATACAGTGGATGTGTTACATCGTCAGGTTGAGGGACAGCAAAAGGCTACTGGAATTGACTCAAGTTCAACAGCTGAAACAACATTTCAGAAGCCCTTTGCTTGGCCCACTCTAGCTCTGGGAACCTGCTCAGAGCTGCTCAGAGAGAACTACAGCCAGTGGGTGAACACACATTAAGTTTTGGTTTGGAAACGGAGCGCTGTTATTCAGACTTTGAAGGGAGGGCAGTAAGTCAGGGAGAAATAAAGATCAATTTGAAAGTTAGGTTTTGTTCTTGTAGTTAAAACAGGAGCTGTGAGAAAGGGCAAGTAAGAGGGAGGTGCACTTTGACCCATGAAATAATGTTTGCTCTGCATTCGGAAGATGGGGGATGGACTTAGTGTCAGAACCAGATTGAAGGCGTAAGCTTGGGAAAGCAGAGCACGTGAAAACTCAGGACTGGAGACTTAGACTTCCAAGGTGCTGAAGTTCAAGTGGGAGACAAAACAACCCTCCCCGTGGAAAATGATCATCCTGCCTGTGGAAGGTGACCTGTGCTGCAGCAGGTGAAGGAGGTACTCAGAATCTCAATTTATGCCCTGCTGGCTGGGCCAGAACAGGCCACCGGGGAAAATGGAACTCAACTACGGGCTCAGTTCTGGAGCCAGATTCGTCGGTCCCTCTTCCAGAAACTGTGTGCATTTCCATCCAGGCACCCTTGCCCACAGATTCTCCTGTCTGATTCTTCCTCCTCCTCCCACCATGCACTCATTCACTTTGCTGCTTTCTCTTACCCATAGGCCCTGCCTCCATCAGACCTGTCTGTGTAATCTGGCCCCTTCCTACCCTCCAGCTTGATCCAGGCTTCTGTCCTCTTATTCACTGCACTCCAACAACTGGTCTTCTTTCACACTTCTTCCAACCTCAGGACCTTTGTTCATCCTGCCCCCTCTGCCGGAAATTATCTGGCCAATATGTGTCTGCTTAACAGATAAACATCCTTCAGATGGCAGCTTTAACTCTGCTTTCTCAGAAGGACCATCCTGACCTTGAGTCTAACATATATTATCAACATTTTCCACTCTCATTATACCCTGTACTTTTTTCCGTAGCATTCATCATGACTTGCAGATATACATGTTTATATACATATATGCTATGTATATGCATAGGCATATATACATACGTACTATATATATACATATACATATATATATAGTTACTTACATGTTGAATGTCTGTCTCCCAGCTAGATTCTAAGTGAAGTAAATGAAAGGATTGTGCCTGTTTTGAGCAATGTTGTGTCCCCAGATCCTAGCAAACATTGGTGCTCAATAATATATGTTGAATGAACAAACAGATAAATGAATGGCTCAGTCGATCAGTTAATCAGTCAGTCAGTCAATGGATGGATCAATGGCTAGATGGATGGTTGGATAGATGGATGGATGGATGGTTGGATGGAAGGAGGGCTACCAGATCATTCTTCCGTGACCTCATTTTTTCAAATACAAGCTGCTTGTCAAAACATGCAGAGGGTAGGAATCAACTACATGATCTACAACCCCAACTAACAAAAAGATCAGGCTCTGCTTGGGTGCCTGCTGTGCCCGGGGCCTCACTGCTCCCCTGGGAAGTCCCTCCCACCATTGGGCACCACAGTTGGAGGGAGCCTCAGTATCACAGGTCCAGATTGGCTCCCTGTTATTTCCGCCATTCAGTCTTTGAGGGCACATAGGTCCGGTCTGCCTTTTCTCCTTCCAGAAAATGAAGTTTGCCTCCTCGGACTTGTTCCCCCCACCCCAGTTAGGGTCAGTCCGGTACCTGCTTGTCTGCCCTCTTCCCACTGGAACCTCTCTGGCCACCAGCAGGCAGCAGCCCTCCCGGCTCTGGCGCCAGCCGTTAAGGGAATGCAGCTGGCTCTGCAGACTCCTGCTGGGTGCGCCCAAGTGGCAGTTAGAAAAATCAGCTTTGATTTGATTTGCAAACTGAGCCGAGTCATTGAGACAAAATAAATCTGGAAACCCATAAAGCCATTTGCAGAGTTGCTTTGCAGAAGAAAGTCACAGTTTTAATCTAGTAAACACTCTCTAACGATCCCATTAAAACAGCCCCCTCGGAGTAGGTGCCGAAAGCCAAACTCCAGAATAATGAAGCATGAGATAAGGGGCCAGTGTCACCAGTAGTTCCGTGCTGCCTGGTGGTAGCGATGGACTAAAACGCTGTCCCAAAGGCAACAGGCAAGAGGCGTGGGCAGTAGTATTTTGTAAATGTGGCTTCTTTTTACAGTGGCTAAGCCTGAGGTAGAACATTTCATCCAGCATTTTCTCTCCTCTCTTCCTAATGGATTCTCACCCCTGCAGGGACCGGCAGGGGCAGTAAATAGCCGTTCTCCGGTGAGATGCCCTCATTTCACAGATGCTAAGACTGGGGCCCAGAAGGGGAGTGGTGTCTCCATGCCTTTTTTAACTGCAAGAATAACATGCCATGGGTGATGTGGTAAGCCAAGCAAGATGCAAGAATTGTCCGTACTCAGATAGGAAATTCCCACTGCCTACTTCCCTCCTCTGTTGATCCAGTTCTGTGTGGAAGGTTCTGTCTTATGCTTCCTCAAGAAGTTGTGTGGAATAATGGGGAATCAGAGACACCTGGATTGAAATCCCACATCCAAAATTTAGCTGTTTGACCTTGGACAAGGGACAGCCTCAGTGAGTCCATCATGTAACTTTTAGACCTGAGATCCTTAGTTCCTTCTCCTGATTATTTGGGATAATGCACATGAAAGGTTAAGAACATCATAGATGCTAAACAGCTTGAGCTTCCTTTCTTCCTTCTTCTGGACCTTCTGCTATGGACCTGGAGACCCAGGTCTACTAGGCACACATCCTTCCTCTGCCCTTCTCCAAGGAAGAAAGGCAAAGCCATTAAATTCTATAAGTCAGGCATTTATCAAATGGACTCAGGCTAGATTCAAAGTGCAGACACTGATACAGGACAAGAACCATGCTGGGCTTGGCTTTTAGCATTTAACCTCTCTGTCTATAGGTTGGGTTTAGATGAGAGCCTACATAGCAGTAATATATTTTCATCCACTGAGTATCGGGTTTTGCTCATGCACTTGCTAACCTTTGTCTGTGGCACTTTTCCTTTTCTCATCATCTGCCCAGCAATTTCAGGAGGAATCCAGAACTACAGGATGCTCAAATCTAGCTATGACAGCTGGAAGTAGGGGCTATAATGAAGGATCACTTGTGAGAGGCAAGACTACAGTGAGCGAATCTGTTGCAAAACTCTTGGTTGTTGTTCAGTCCTTAGAAATCCTGCCAGATTTTCAGAGGAGAAAGCCTGGGTGTGTGGGGGTTGTGGCCAGGGGGTACTGCTCCTCCCTAGCCAAGCCCAGGGAGGTGCATTTCCCACGGTTGGGTTCTCAGAATTACTTGAGTGTAACAAGGTCTCTTTGACCCTTGGCCCCCTTTTCTCTCACTGAACATCTTCTAGACTCTAAAATGCAAATGAAATCATGTGGATTTTTGTGAAGGTTTTGTGACAAGTTGGAGGAGGAGGATTATATCATAAATGCACCATAAAAGAACCTAAAGAGGACCTATAAATATCCCAACCCTTTAACATTTTTCTTGCTACAACAGCTGGCACGTCTTTCTGGTCTTTTCTGTCCTTGCCCTACCCTCTCCTCTCTAGATTTGCTCAAACCTTCTCCCTCCCAGCACACACCCATGCACACCCTCTCCACACTCCACTCAGGAAGACAAAGCTGTTACAATAGAGCCCAAGAAAACAAAAGCCACAACCAACATTTGTCCTTCAAGCACGTCCCTGGGGAGTCCCAGTTCTTCCCTCTAAACTAGAAATGAAAATTATCTACTCAAGACCTGAGACACCCAAGTTGACTTTAGCTCAGATCTGATGTTCCAGAGTCATTGTACCTTATGAAGGGAATACGAGGCGTTTTAAAATGAGGGGTCAAGGAAAGAGAACAAATGTGAATAGGCTAGTGACAAGGGGTGTTAGCAAAACTTAACCACCTGTTGTGTGCCAGTCACACGGCTGTATGTGTTGACATGAGTTACAATACAATGAGAGAAGAAAGGCCTGGCATGTACTACATGCTAAACAAATAATGGTCGTCATCATAGAGCTCAAGGCCCCTCAGGACTGTAGCTCAGATCTAACTCCAAAGTTCATGGCATTTCCATGGCACCATTCTGAATCTTATTAATACCACAGACTGGGTGAGATTTCATGAGCCACTGTCGGGGTCCTCTGTCTCCTAGTTGCTAATCCCTTCCCTTGCCTCTTTTTCCAGTAATAGTTGTTAATAGAATCTTTAGGGTGTGATGGATCTTTGGGCTGTTTTCAGCGGTGTCCAAGCTAAGTACTGAGATCTGGAGCAGAAGGTGAGGTGGTTCAAGGAGTCCTCAGTTTCTTCACCTCCACAATATATTGAAGCAAATAAACCAAGAAATTAGTCTGCCTCAAGGTTATCTGATCCAATGACATCTTAGTCTGTCAGCATCTCTTTGTACTCAACATTCATTGCTTTAGATGGGGAAAAAATAAGAAAGGAAGTCTGAGGCACTCAGCATTCAGACCTCCTTCTTCTTTGCATGGTCTCAGTGTTTTCATCAGTGGCTAACTTTTATACACATGATTAGGCCCCGGAAGCTTTGAGGAAAGAAAGGTCATGAATCCTCTAGTGAAAAAAAATACAAAAACATATGTACATACAGGATACTGAGTGATGGAGGAGAAAGCAGGGGACTTCTACCTTTTCTTCTGGATTAGTTAGGATAGGCTGGCTTTGCTGCAATAACAAATTAATATCTAAATCTCAGTAGCTTAACACCACAAAGTTTCTTTGTTGTTATGCCATCAGAATAGAGGTGGCCTCATAGGACCCCACAGCAGGTGAAGAAGTGTGGAGGTGGTCAGCTGGTATTAAATACCACACTCGTAAATGATTCATGTCACTTCTGCTCACATGGCCTTGAGCCTGGGGTCTTTCCGTATGCCTAAGGAGAGGTAGACCAGGCACCCATCATCTCTAGCACACATACATGAGTCCTTTTCCTATTTCTCTTTCCCTCTATGTCCTGCTGAGACCCACGATCCATCACTTAACTTCTGCTACTCCACCCACCGGGAAAACCTCTTCCCATCCCGCACCTGTCCAGATACACCTCTGTTCCTGGCCCTTGTAGCTGAGCATTCCTGCTAAGCAGAGTCGTAGCCATCGATGGTAGGGTTGGGAGGCTCCTTTGGGCCTGCCAACCAAACTAAGGCTTTAACTGTTTTTCATTTAATCCTTGAAAGACTTTTATGAGATACATATTATCCTCGTTTTATAGGTAGGAAAACTGAAACTCAGAAATGTGTGTAATTTTCCAAATAATACAGATAGTAAGTGAAAAATACTAAACTAGAATTTCATTTATCCATTCAGATTTCAATAAACATTTATTGAGTGCAGCTTTTATTGATATGTGGTCCCTCATCCGCTCGAGGTTAATAACGTTGTCTTTGTGTCTAGGCTGGCAAAAATACTTAACTGCTCTGTGTCTCAGTTTCACCACCTATGAAACAGTGACAGTAACACCTCTCTTACTTCACAGGGCTAATTTAATGGGCTAATGCATACCAAGCGCTTAGTGCAATGCCCCGCTAATATTAAGTACCCAAAAAGTAGTAGCTGGTGGGAGAACCAACAAATAGCAGTTGTATCAATATACAATGATGAGGGCTTTGATGAAGGTAAAGTCAGGATGCTGTGGAAGCACTGAGAAGGGAAATGTAAGTCAATTTAGGGTGTGCATTCTCAGGCATGTAGTCACTGAGACAAAGTTTTGAAAGAAGTGTGACAATCATCATACTGAACAAGGTTGGAGAGGAAGACAGGGAGGCCTTCTGAGTGAGGGAGTAGCACATGCAGGTCACTGGAGGCAAGAGAGCAGGCCTCTGAAGTTGAATGGGACAAGGCGAAGGGACCATGGCTGGAATGCTAGGAGTGACCAGAGGTGAGGCTGAAGAGGTAAGCAAGGCCACCAGGGACCCCAAGGACTCTGGATGAGCCCCATGGCATATATAGGAACATTGTCCCGAGACAGTGGGAGCCCTTGGAGGTGCTTAAGCAGACTGCCTATGTCACGAAGGCCACCCTAATTGCAGCTTAGAAAATGGAGCAGAGCAGAGCACTGAGGCGAGGATGAGGCTGGAGCCTGGGAGAACAGGGAGGAGGCCGCCCAAAGAGGCCAGATGGGAACACTTGAGTCACTTCTTCTCCCAGCCTTCTCTTTCTTCTTTTTTTGACATGCAAAGCCAACAGTCTTTGTTTTACCTAACCAAAAGATTGGAAGGAAATTTAATAAAAATATCCGCTTAGAACAGGAATTGGCAAACTTCTCTGTAAAGGGCCAGGCAGTAAATATTTTCAGTTTTTCCAGCCATGTGGCCTCTGTCACAATGGCTCCACTTTGTCATGGTAGCAGAAAAGCGGCCATAGATAATACATATGAAATGAGCACGGCTGTGTTCCCATAAAACTTTATTGAAGGACACTGAAATTTGAACTTTATATAATTTGCATGTGTCACAAAACATCACTCTTCTTTGTGTTTTTTCCCAGCCATTAAAAAAATGTAAAAGCTATTCTTAGCTGGTAGGCACACAGAAAACAGTGGAGGCCGGATTTGGCTTACCAGCCATAGTTTTCTGACCTCAGACTTAGAATGTGCCTTGAAAATGGTGACGTTCTCCATACCTTAGAGGATGGAGTGTTATGATTACTGTTGACTGGTGGTTACATGTTACAATATTTCTCAGCTGTTGATCACACTTGCCGTTTGTGTGAGTTTTTAAAATTGTGTATTTCCTGTTTATCAGTTGGTCCGGGATGCACTACCCCCTCTCCGTTTTGCATGAGGACGTTACAGTCACTAGAAAAATGCGCAGCCTTGACCAAGCATAGGACACCTCCCTGCTTTGTGAATCATTTCTTTAGAGAGGCAGGTAGTGGGTTTGAAAGGACAGGAACATCAAAGTCATACAAACCAAGGACTGAATACTGGCTCTGCCAGTTAGTAGTTCTGTGACCTTGAGACAGTTGTATCAATTTCTAATTCATCATTATTTCCTTCCTTCATTCATTTATTCAACAGATATTCACTGAGTACCTACGATGTGCCAGCTCCAATGCAAGGCCGCCACAGGACACTAGTAAAGGGGACACAGATTGCCTTCAAGGAGATTCAAAACTGAGGGGGAGGCAGCCACTTAAAATTCAGTGAGGCTGTCGCTTTGAGAAGGGAAGACAGAGAAGGGGCATCTGACCCATAGATGGTGAGAGTTCCTGGAGAGAAGGGGTTCTGAATAGTCATTATCCAGGTGAAGAGGCAAGAAGAGGGTATTTCCACACCCAGTGACCAGCCTGGGTCAGACCGGCCAACAAGAAGGTGGTGGCGGGGGCACTGTTGTTGGTGGAAAGGGGTTGACTGTGCTTGGAGCAGAGCATCGAGTGCAGGGGTAAGGGTGGAGAGAGGCCGAGGGGCAGGCAGGGAATTCACCGTTGATGGCCTGGGAACCGGGTTAAGGAGACTCAAGTGTACCTTGAGCACCATGGGGTCACTGATGTATTTCCATTGAAGGATGGAAAAGAAAATAGATTGAAAGGGAAAAAGACTGGGGGCAGGAAGTAACTCAAGTGAAGCAGGAGGGTCTCTTGAACTGAGTGGAAATGAAATTGGAGAGAAGGGAGAAGCTTCAAGAAATTTTCTGGAGTAGAATTAATAAGGCACGCCAAGTGATGAGAAGTGGGAGGTCAGTGAAAAGGAGAGGTAAAGGATGATTCCCGGGTTTTAGACAGTGGCTGTATGGGTGGTGGTGCCATTCACTAAGAAAGGGAAGGCGGAGGGAGAAGATGTCTGGGCGGAAAGATGATGGGTTCATTTATAATAATACTGACCTTTCTGGGTTGTTCTAAGTCTCAGAAGCATTGTATGCGGTACCTGGCAGAGTCCCTGGCATGTCGTGGGTACTTGATGAATGATGACTCTTATTCTTGTTTCATTAAAAAAAAATCTATTTCAGGCCCTGTTTTGTTAGATCAGGATGTTCTTTTGCTGTTTACTGTGAGCTCTTCAGAGCCACAAGATTTGCAGTTGTGTTCGCCGTACCTACCACATGTGTTCATGTGTGTTTCTTTCTCTCCTTCTCTTCTGCATGCTGCCTGGGGACTGGCTTCCTTGTGGTCAGCACCAATGGGCAGCGCCCAGGTGACCCCGGGGACTCCACTCTGCCTCCTCACCACAGGTGATCACCAGAGCCCTGGGCGGGAGGGAGGGGAGAGCAGCCCATGCTCAGTAGAGCAGCCCACGCTCAATGGGCCCTCCAGGCCAGGTGCACCAGAGGGGAACTGGCAGTCCCTCTGCTCCACCCAGGCATCCACCCACCCAGCCATCCATCCACCTGCCTACCCATCCTTCCATCCCTCCTTCCATCCATCCATCCATCCATCTAGCTACTCATCCATTCACCCATTCTGCTAATGCTTACAAAGGACCTGCATGTGCCAGGCACTGTTCTAGGCACTGAGGTATACAATGATGAGCCAAAGAAAACATATTCCTATGCCTTTGTGTGGGGGAAAGAGCCAGGAGTCCAAAAAAACTACACAAATAAATGTACACCTGCAACTGTGAGTCATGCTACGAAGGAGAGGTGTATGGTGTTCAAAATAAACAAACATACCTGGAGCTATGGGATTGATTCCCAGGGGACATGACAACTGAGCTGCTGTCTGAGGTTGGGGAAGAAGTTGACCCAGCATATCTGTGCTTAGGGAATGAGTAGATCTGGCTGTGATCCCAAGTCTACCATTTGTCTTGGACAGGTCACTTCAACGTGGTGCGCCCCACCTCTCCTGGCTGGAAAGTGGAAATAATAATAATGCTTACCTCTGAGGGAGCACCGTTTTCTTATAGACTTTGCACATGCAGTATCTTCTGGAGTCATATCCAGAGATGGAACAAGATAGTGAATGTGAAAAAGGCTGCTCTGGGAGTGCCCAGTCTTGAGTGGGCATTTGTTTGAAGTGAATACCAGGCCCTTCCCTCTAACCCATTGTGGCTCAGTCCCACTTCGTGTGCACACCTGCCACACCTCAAAGGTTGGGTTGCAGAGCCCATCTGTGTCAGAGGCTGGTGCCGATCATGGGGCCCCAGGGACAGAAGAGCCCCTGCTCATCTGGAGACCTCTCCTGCAGGGGCCCCTCTGGTCAGTGGAAGCTTCTTGGAGATTTCAGATCTTTAACTGTCACCTCTCAAAGTTGTTGCTCAGACAGCAGCCTCCCCTCTGCTAGTTCCTGACTGGTCAGTTTCTCACGGTGGGAAGAGGGTGTGTCAGGCAGGGACGACGTGAGTCCCGCCATCCAGGACCCCTCGCAGTCCTCTTCTGTTCACCCCCTTGCCCAGACTCAGAAACATGGCTGTTTGTGATGGGCTTAGGCTGGGTTTCCTGGTCACCGAGCCTGAGATGGGGATTCTTGTGCAAATTGTTCATTGATGAGTATTCTCAGAAGAAAGAAAGTGAGGAAGCTGGCGAAGGCAGGGGAAGATGCCAAGGGAGGATGTGTCACAGAGGCGCCCCCACCTTGAGGCAAGGGAGCCAGCGTCTCTGCTGCTGTGGCAGTCGGCCACTGCCTGTGTCCTGGGGAGATGACTTCCCGTCGCCTCATGGCAGTCCTGCAGGGAAGGAGGTACCCGTGAGCTCTCAGCAGCCAGCACCCACCACAGCTGGAGACCTCCAGCAAAGGAGGCCTGGGCAGAGCCTCTGTGGCATTCACTACGGCCAAGTTCTGCCCCGCCTCAGTGCCCACCATAAACCCCCATAGCCCGATGTGTCACCACCAACACCCCAGGAACGTCGTCGCCCCTACGCCACCCTAGACAGCCCCCCAGCCTCACGCTCACCCCAGGGGGGCGGGGGTTGTGGATGGATGCATGGTGGCAGGAGAGGAGAGTGAGGCTTACCATGGACCCACACCCAGTTTATGGAGAAACAGTGCTTCTCCGGGGCATGTGAGCAGTTCCGTTTCTGCTGGGCCGTGGTTCCCTAGGCTCTCTTCAAGTCAAGCACTCCCGTAATGTTTTCTTTCAACAGAGCCAATCCCATATCAGGCACATTTGTTTTAAACTCTTGCCTTCTGAGGCATCTGAATGCTCCCTCTCTGACAGGTTTATTTCATTGTGTTCCATTTATTTCCACGCCTTTCTCAGCCTCATTTGATGGGTGAGGTGCCTGCGAGTGTTTCTCTTCGAGCAGGCTGTCCCTTTCCAAGGGTGTTTTCATTAATGTTCATCCCTGGTAGCAGTAACAGCTGATGTAAATAATAACTGCGTGGATCTGAGTGATGGGGTTATTATTAGACGGTAAGCACAAGCAGCCTCCTTTTGCATCAGCACCAACTCAGGACTGCGGGACGTGGCTGTGGGGCGGGGGCAGGCCGGCTTTCAGAGTGAGCAGAGGCTGAATTCAAGGCTCAGCTCGGCCGCTTTCTGTCCTGGTGATCCTGGGCAAGTCAATTCTCTCCTCTGGGCATTGGTCTTTGTCGGGAGAAGCAGGGATGACAACACATCTGGCCAGAGTTAATCGTGAAAATTAAGTGCGATAATTCCAACCAGCTCTTCAGGTCTTTCTGACTTATTGGCCTTTCCTTCAAGGAATTCATGCTCTGGGGTAGGGTTTCCAACCTTGGCACTGGTGACACTTGGGGGTAGATAATTCTTAGTTGTAGGGGGCTTTCCTGTGCATTGTAGGGCATTTAGTGCCTCTGTAGAACCTCTACCCATTAGATGCTGGGAGCACTTCATCCCCCAACTGGGACAACCAAATGTATCTCCAGACATGGCCAAATGTCCCTGGGTGGCAAGAGTACTTCCGGTTGAAAACTTCCAGACTTGCAGTGTCCAACAGAAATAGAATCTCAGCCGTGTATGTCATGTTAAATTTTTTAGAGTCATAGTAAAAAAGTAAAAAGTAACGGGTAAAATTAATTTGAATAAATTTTATTTAACCTAATGTCTACAAAATACCATTTTAACATGTAATCAATATTTTTAAATTACTAATGAACAATATGTTACAGTCTTTTTTTTTTAACACTAAGCCTTGGAAATCTGGTGTGAATTTTACACCTACAGCACTTCTCAGTTCAGATGTTAAATTTTACACACCTAAAAATGAAATGTAACCCTAAAAAGATAAACATTGTGTTTAACAAGCAAATATACTTTACAGTGCTTTGGTGTTAAGATTTGAATTTGTGGAGATAAAATAAATTTTAAGATTCAGTTCCTTCATCCCACCAGACAGATTTCAAGTGCTCAGTAACCACGTGTGGCTTGGTGATTATGATCTTGGACAGCAGAGACATAGAGGTAAAAAATGTCTTGACCATCTTTGTGCCTAGTCGGTGAACAGGTTGGATGCACAGAGTATAGAGGCTCAGTAAATGCTCGACTCTCTTTATTCCATTCTGACAGCGCACCCCCACTGACCTTTGACAGTGTCTGGAAATGTACATGGTTGTCACAGCTGGGTGTGAGGGCTTGCTGGCATCTGGTGGGTAGAGTCTAAGGTTGCTTCCATTGAAAAAAATAAGATAGAACCTCCGATGGCCAAGATTGGGTGTTTTCTGTCATGACCTGAGGCTGCAGTGGACAAGTGACTAGTTATGTAACTAGTTAGTCATGAAGGACCCGGTGGACCCCAGACCCACCGCCGCAGAAAGAGTGCCTCTTCTCTGGCCTCTGCAGTAGCTCAGCCAGGCCTCCAGGGGATGCTCCTGATAGGAGGCTGGCAGCACTCAGGCCGGAGGCTAGAATGGATGCCCTGAAGGTCAGCCAGGCAGCCCTGCTCTGGTCTGAGCCCCCCGGGCTGACCCAGATTCACTACCTGGCCCGTGCTCAGTGCCCCGTGACAGTTCTCCCCAGGGAGGAGGGCTTTGGGACAAGCCCTCATGGAGAGCCCAAACTCTATTCCTTAAAACTGGGGAACTTTGGCAAATCACTCAGCTTTTCTGAGCCTTGGTTTCCTCATCTGTGAAGTAATCAGGATGAGACCCTGCACTGCCAGGCTCAGTCAGGGTGTGGGTCGGCAGAAAAAATGGGTGCACTTCCTGCACGGCTCCTGGCCTGACAGGGTCAGATGCAACGCCACGCTACCACTCCTTGCTTTGAGTTAAAACTCTCTGTGGTTATTTTCCTGGCAATTCTTTAAGTCATGGTTTTGCTACAGTGACTGGATTCAGGCCATAGTACTCTCTCTCTGAGACTGCTCTGCCGCTAACTGCCTCTGAAGCAACTTTGCCTGGGATGACTTGTAAATCCTGGATCAAGGTAGAAAGAATTTGAGACTTTGGGACAAGGCTCTGTGGCTGGGAGTGGGTGGGGAAGCAGCCTGGCAGCCTTCCGGAAGCCCCAGCAGGATTCCTGGTACGCCTGCAGGCTTAGACACCTCAAGGGGTTAGAGACCCTTCCAGAGGCGTTATGGCCTCTGGCAGAGGTTGATGGATGGTGTGGGAACAGGAGCTGGAGGCAGGAGGACCAAATGAAGCTCTCTGGGAAAGGCTGAGATGTATAGACCCACCATGACGGGGCCTCATGTCGGGGAGAGTGGAGGAAATCAGGCAGTGGGAGCGTAGCCTGCCGGGCTGGCTGGGGAGAGGTGGCAGCTCTGGGGGACAGTGGCATCAGGGATGTCCAACCTGATGATGCAAAGAACAATGAAACAGGAAATATGTGTTACATACTCCTTATATCCCATGGATGTGCTGAGGGTTTCACTTTATTAAGGTACTGAAACATTCCAACAACTCTTCCATGTCGGGTACCCTTATCATTCTCATCTTATAGATCCAGAAACTGAGGCTCCAATGATTGAGAATCACACAAGTTGGACGTGATGAGACATGATCTGAATCCAGGTCTCTGGAAAGTCTGTATTCTTACCCACTAGGCTCTATGCCCATGGCTAGTGTTTGTGAACACCTATTATGTGCCAGTTGCTGAGAAATACCATGGTTCAGGACTGTGCCTCAAAAATGGCCTCAGGTACTAGCAGTGGCACTTTGAGCCTCAGGGAGATTACTCAATTTCCTCGCCTGAGAAATGGGGATACTAATAACTGCTAGTTGTTGAGAGGAGTAACATGAGAAATACACTTAAGTACTTAGACTTGTGCTGCCATTATTATCTGAAACCCATTTTACAGATGAGGAAACTGAGTTCCAGAGAGGAGAGAAGCAGGTAAGCTGGCCAGTGGTGACATTCAGGTAGGTGGCTTCACCAGAGCTGTGGTTCCTGAGAAACGTGAACCCATCAGAGCCCCAGACCTGAGGCCCTTAAAGCAGCAAGCAGGATTCACAAATCAGGGCTCGTCAGGGAGCTGGCATTCCAAGGTGGGAGGCTGGACACAGCAGCATGGCATCTCCCGCTGCAGAGACGGCCCGAAGCAAGAGCAGGACGGAGAGTGAGCAACACAGTGCTGAGGTCCATCTGATCTGGCAGCCTCCAGTTCCCCATGACCAAGACTCAGTGGGTCCCCCAGCAAGGCCCCGGTACTATTCCTGCAGGTTAGGGGCAGGGACCCCATCTGGAGGGTAGGGAGGCCGGCGATGCTCACTGCGGAACCTCCTCAGTTCTTCCATTTGGCTACTCAGGTGGATCCAGGCAGACTCTCCAGAGCAGGGAGGGAGTCTAGCACGCAGTCAAGTGCACCAGAGTGTCAGCTTTGTCGATAGTCTTACAAGAGGTGTTCACAGCCTGACAGAGACAAGGCTCTTAGTTCCTCACTCTGGCTGCCAGCTTCTGTTACCATCTCCCAATGGGATCGACAGACTTAAAGCAGAAGAGGAAGGCGTCTTTCTGGGGTGCCCCATCCCCTGTGGGGTATTCTCCTGTAGCAGGTGAATGTTTATGCTTCCTAGAAAACATGCACCCAAGCAAGGAGCATATATGACTGGCGCTCTCACTACACCTCTCTCTCTCTTGGGATATTTTCCTTAGACCAAGGAGAAATCTGTCTCCGGTCTTCTCTCCAAACTGCGATTAAGTTCAGATTCAGAAACCCAGCGTCATCTTTAACCTCTCTCCCCATCTTCAGTACTCGGTTAGTCACCAGATCTGACCGATACTGCTTCCAAAATCTCTCTTGAATCTCTCCCTTCTTCCTCACTGCTGCTACTCCTGTTTGAGGTTCATAGAGTCTTGGTCAGGTTAGCGTAACAGCTTCCAAACCAGTCTCTCTATCGTCACACTGGTGATCACACAAAAACTAAGAGTCTGATCCTAACTAAAATGCTTTCAAGCCTCCCTTGGTGCTCCAGGATAATTAGCTTGAATCAAAAGCCCTTCACTCTCTAGTCGCTGTCCCTTCTCCATCTTTCCAACTTTATTTCCTCCTCGGTGCCCAGGCCACACTCACCCTGGTGATGTCCACATTCCGCTCCCTTCTCTGGATGCTCTGCCTCCATGGTCTACCTTACTCATCCTCCAGGATCAAGTTCAGACAGTGTGTGATCTCTGCAAAGCCTTCCCAGATCCCCACTGTCTCAGGCTGCACCTGAAGAATATGGTCACCTTGCCAGGCCAGTGGGCACAGAGGACCCCCTCAGCCCTGAGTGAGGGTCCTCTCAAACAGGGCTCATGTTCTCATTGTAAGCACTTGTCTTGGAGCTGTTTGGTTTCTGTCACCTCTTACCCTGTGGCCAGCACGTACACAATGGTCGTTCACTTGGCTCCATGCACGAGTGACTGCAAAATGAGCAGGTAGTTAACACTGATGGAGCTTGTGCCAAGCCTGGCACCCCACCCTCTGCCTCCACCCTGTGAGGGTTCAAGCCCCTCACCGGGCTCACTTTCTACCCTTTTGTTGGGTTTACTGTGAGTCACTGAGCATGGTTTCAATCCAGTATTTGAACTCCAAGCAGCCCATCTGCCAGGCTCCCCAGAGACTGATTCTCTGGAGTCTTTGAGTAGGGCTCTCCCAGATCTGCTGGTCCAGCCCTTCCAAGCCCAGTGCCCAGCCTGGGCCTGCATGGTGCTGGCCCAGGAGAGGCCGGGCTGGGGGCAGGAAGCATGGGCATCACAGGAGAGACCCTTCCCCGGACTCTGGGTGTGTCCGTGTGAGCAAGAACAGACCCTGTAAACTCTCTGGACCTCAGCTTCTTCCCTCTGTCACCCCCTGCTAATAGCAGAGCTGCTCTCCCGTCCATCCTTTGGGGAGAGGGGGAGATCAGCTTTTAGTACAGAACACAGCAATTCAACATTTCTGCTTCCAAAAGCCAAGGGGCAAAGGCTAGAAGAAAGAAAACATGTTCACGGTGGATTTGGCTGGAATCTCAACAATCGATGCGGCTTCCGCTGCTGGTTTTATTACCCTCGCTCGGTCGCGTTGCACTAATCTGAATTCCGTGCTGCGTGTTCCCTCTGATCCCGCTCATGGCTCCACTAATCCCTCCTATGGATTTCTCGC
Source organism: Vicugna pacos (assembly GCF_048564905.1). Lineage (NCBI taxonomy): Eukaryota > Metazoa > Chordata > Mammalia > Artiodactyla > Camelidae > Vicugna > Vicugna pacos. The sequence continues at coordinate 31,519,101 of NC_133005.1, read as the reverse complement.
TCCCTCCCGCGAGCCTTCTCTCCTTCCCAGGCACCGTGGCACGTGCTGTAAGCCGCACGTCCCAGAGGCGCAGTCTGGGCAGAGCTGCCCCGGCTGGGCCAATCTTTGCTTTTCTTCCCCATTTGTGCCCCTTTGGGGCAGACACTGGGCACCGCTTAGGGCATCGATTCGGCCAAAATCAGTCGGAAAGAATTGGATTATGTTTCCCAGTGAGAGCCTTAGGGACACCTGGGCTCCTGGTCCATCTTGCAGTGCCCTTCAGACAAATACAGCCTGGATATACTGTCCTTCCAGAAGCCTCCCGTTCTGCTCAGTCCAGGACTAAGCAGGAGCCTCCCTCCCTCCCTCTTCCCGTGTGCTCTCCGTTTGCCCCGACCCCATTTGTGTTTGATTTTACTTAGTGAAATGCTAAGACCTCCCTCCTGTTTGCAGCCCGTTCCCAGGCTGCTAGTATCCGGACTCAGCCTCACCTAGGGTTACAGGTTGAACTGTGCCCCTTGCAAAAGATACGTGGAAGCAGCACTGACCCACAGTTTCCGTGAAGGTGATCTTATTTAGAAAGAAGGGCTTTGCAGACATAATTAGGATGAGGTCATGAAGGAGGATGCAAATCCAGTATGACTGGTGTCCTTACAAGAAGAGGAGCGCATCAGGGGAAGACAGAGGCACACTAGGAGAAGGCCGTGTGAGGACAGAGGCGGACATTGCAGGGATGCGTCTGCAGGCTGAGGACTGCCAGGGCGGCCCCAAGCGCCAGCAGCTAGGAAGAGGCGAGGAAGGCTTCTACCCAGAGTCTCTGAGGGAGCATGGCCCAGCTGACAGCATGATTCCAGACTTCCAGCCTCCAAATTTCTGTTGTTTTAAGCCAACCAGGTTGTGGTCACTTGTTACAACAGTCCTAGGAAACAATGTGCTGCGAAATGCTGTGACCCTGAGCGCCGGGCAGCAGGCAAGGTCCGCCTTCAAGAGCTGTGCTTTTACAGTAAGCAGACCTCAAGGCGACCAAGACCACGAGCTGCCATCCCAGAGAATCTGTTTGGTCCACCCTGACCCCCTGTAGGGTCGGTCCTCTTGTGGGCTGTGTGCTCCATTTGGCTCATAGCTGGTCTCCACTCTGCAGCTCTGACCCTCCCCTTTGTGGTCTGCCTCCTGCGTCTGAGCCATCTGCGCTGGTCACGCCCTGGCCTTGGCCTCTGCCTCGCCAACCAGGCTGTTCTCAATGTTGCAGCATCGTTGGACCTGTAGACCATCCCCGGGAGGCTTTTGTGCTCCTCTCTACCCTGACTGCTCCTGAGAAGGCTTCCCCTGTTCTGCAGCTGCCCCAGGACTACTCTGAACTCCGCAGGAAGATGGAACGATCCATTCCATGTGACCGTTCGCTCTATCTCACTGGCTGCCCCAGAAAGTCTAAAGGGACTGTCACTTTGCTGTGGGGCATCGAGAAGAGTGTGTGTTCTCCTCTCTCACATCCACTCTTCAGACTAAATCCTTAATCCCCAATGCGGGCCCTGGGTTCCTCTCTTGGCAGCTAAGCAGCTTTGAAACCCCTAGGCTCCAGGCTCAACACACAGTTTCTACAAGCAGGGAGCCAGGACCATCAGCCCTGAGCTGTCAGCCTCTCCATCCACATCGTGGGGCAGGCCTCCTCTGGACCACAGGGAACCGGTGGGGGGGGGGGCGAGGAGGGGAGGGAGGAGGCCACTGGGTGGCGTTAGAGATGTCCGCAGTGTGTCCCCACACCACTGAAGACACAATGAAATCAAGTTTGTAGTCTAGTGTTGCTAAGCAGAGTCATACACGCGCTTCTCTGCACATACCTCTGTGTGAGCACCCATCACACTGAGCTTTGATTTTCAGCTTGCGCACTTCTCTCTCCCACTATGTGGTGAGCTCTCAGACAGCAGGGTGTCTCTTAATCACGGCGCATGCTCAGCACCTTGCTGTCCCCACTGTCATTATAATCTCAGCTCCACTCATATCAGTCCATGCCTAGGGCTCTTCCTCTGTGACTAAGGGTTGAGTTGGTGCCAAAGAGGCCGAGGGAATGGGTCTAGTCCATTGGGAGTTCACTTACCTTTGTCCAGTTCCATGGCCGTGGGCTAAATTTTGTTTCTGGCACTCAAGCACAGCTCTAAGCATAGGTTGACCCTCGCCATGGGTGCAGACTGACCAGCAGACACTCCTGAACTCCAGCCACAGGCTGGTTCCTGATCCCTCCTTCCAGTGTGACCCCTACTTCAGTCAAATCCTGGTCTTTAACCCTAACTGTGACCCGACACCTAAGCCAGCCTCCACAGTGCACCCACCTCTGCTTTCTTAGCTAACTCTAGCCGTATTTACAATCCTGGTCTGGTCAAGGCTAGGGTCCAACATCCATGCTATAGGCCTCCCCTGGGCACAGGAGGGAGCAGCTGAGACCATGGGGAAATAGAAAGGGATTCTCAGCCCACTGATGGTGAAGCCCTTGAAAGGGCAAGTCTTACAAGGGATGTGTCAGTGATGACAATGGCTGGCATCAATCAGGCAGGACATCTCCTAAGTAAGTAGTCTATTATGCTAAATTCTGATTGCATTAAAAAATTCTTAGGCTGAAGGAGTTTACCTGCACCCAGAAGAGATTCACCACAAGGATCTTCAAGCAGCCACTTTCTTACTGTGTATATATAACATGATTGAATTAAAATTTGACCTACACAGAGCATTTGTGGTGTAAAACAAGGTCCACCTGGAAACACAGATTCGGGAGATGCAAGTCCAAGCAGAATCAGCACTTGAGGAACAATTTATTTGAGTGGCCGGAGTGCTTTCAAGCAATCAATTAGAGCTATCGCTGTGTCACAGGGTACTCACCTCCATTTAAGGCTGAAAAAAGAAAGGGGCAACCTCTGTCAGCAATATTTAGCAGCTTTACTTATATGGGTTGTGATGAAGTCAGTTCCAGCCTCTTAGGACTGGCTGGGTAATACTGAGAAGGTCTGGGGTATTAGGAATCTGTATCTTCTTTACACTTAGCTCAGTACTTGCTAAATGGTTTTCCCCAGCAAGGGTAGAGCTATCTTTGAAAAAGCTGAGTCTCTGTAGTGTTTTCCAGCTACTTGACATTGACTTTGAGTTAAATCTTGGCTAAAAGCAATTACTGTCACATGATGAATTGAGGCAATTTATTTATTACTTGAGAAACATCCTAGGTGATGTCACTTGGAAGAATGATGGAATAATCCTTCTCAGGTAGTCCATTATCAACCAGATCTAGTGAGGGAGGCACTATTCTGAGGTCTGGGGGAGGTAGTCAGCAATTTTTAAAAATTAGTCATCGTGAGATCAAAGAAAGAATATTGGAAATAAAGCAGAAAATAGTTGCCTAAACCAGAGCAAGACTTGTCTCCCTGTGGGATTAGATGGGATGCTTTGGTGGCTAAATATCAAGAAAGATATTATCGAGAAAGCCCAGAGATTAATAATAAAACTAAGCTCAGTGTATGAAGGGCTTGGAGATGGTGGTTGATGTGCAAGGAAAGTGAAAAGAATGAGGGAACTGAAGTTAAAAAGGTCAAGTTTAAATATCATTTGAGCAAAGTCTGTATAATTTGGCCCATATAACAAGATTCACACGACATGTTCATCAATCCCTGAGATATTAGAATGTGATATATTGGTGGGAGGGCAGGAGGGGAGATAACTTCAAGAAAAGGAGGTATGAAACAGAGCTGCGTGATACAGCAGGTGGCAAACTCAGCAGGCATAAATACAAAGATGTCTTAGTCTAGCTGGTCGAGATAAGATTCTCAGTCTCCTAAAGATCCCGGAAAGAACAAGTCTGATTCTTTCTTCCAGATATTTGAGGAAAGACAACCAGATTTCTCTGCCAAACCATCCCCTATTTATTGCAGAGGTAGCAGAGCAGTATAGTGGCTTAAAGAGTATATACTCTCTACCAGACTGTCAAATCCCATCTCTACCACTTGCTGCTGTTACTTAGTCTCTCTTGAGCCTCTATTTCCCCATCTCTGAAATGGGTATAATGATAGAATTACTTCATAGGTTTGTATTGAGGATTAAAAGAGATACCATATGTGAAGGGCTTAAAATGATAGCCTGGCTTGTAGTCAGATCTCCAAATATGTGTTAACTCTTTATTATTAATATTACTATTTCACATGTGGTCAGGTATCCTGACTCCTCTGTAGGCATCCTTTGGATGCAACCCAGTTTAACACCTGGCCGTACTGGAAGTCAGTCACAATGTCTGCATCTTGGCCTTGACTTTGCTGAAGTGAAGACACAGTACTGGATGTTCCTCCTGATTTGCAAGTCCAGACACCTCTCAAAAGTGTCAGTGAGGTGAACCTAGCATCACGTGTTCATAGGAAGCCCATGCTGGCCCTTGACCCATTTGGTCTCACATCCATCCTTGCTTCCCCCTGCTGTGCTGGGACATGCAGGTGACTATGTTTCCTGTAGGCTTTGTTTCCTGGGCCCCTTGTCAACTGGCAACTGGGCCCATAGGAGACAGGAATTGTAGAGCAAGAGGAAGGAGAAACTTTCTCCCTCCCGGCCTCAGTCTCCTGCTTTGAGAGTGACCGTGTTCCCTCTGTGGCTCTGACTCTCCCTTAGGTCTACTGGATGACCCTGACCTCTAGGCTCTGATGAACCTTTGTCTCTCGAGTCTGGGCTGGGTAATGGCTCCTGAGGTTACTGCCCTCCGGACTGCCTCACCATCCTCTCCTGATCCCTGGGTACCAATTCTCTAGTAAATTTGCTCCATCTTCAGTGTTCAGAGCAGTTTCCTTTTTCCCGGCTGGATGCTGACGGCTGTAGAGCCTCTGCTGGTTTCTACTGATTAGTCCTTCCTTTAGTAAATGGGAAGGGGGGGGGGATCTGATTTAATCATCCAGTCTATTTTTCCCCCCTCTATCAACATCACACTTACTTGTGTGAAATATCTGGAATGCACATTTTTCCATTAAAAAAAAAGTCAGCAACAGCATTTGTTTCTCCCCAGGCTTCTCGCACCCCTCCCGTTTGTTACAATTTCAATCCTCAAAGACTGCCAAAGTGGTTCATGCTCACGATTACAAGCGCTCTCAATGCCTTGGGATGCAATTTGTAAAGTCTAGAGGCTTGAATCTAATGAAGTATCCAGATGCTTTCCGACCAACTTCTTTCCTATCTGGGACTTCAGTTCCCTCTTAAAAATAGCCTCCCATTCAGAGAATTCACTCCAGGGAAAATCAAGAAGGGATACAGTGCATACCTGACTTTGGAAGAGCCAGAGACTTGCTCAGCGTCCTCATCTTTCCTCTGCTGCCTCCTCTTGGCAAACCCTTCCCTCGTAAGCAGAGATGCCTGCGATGCTTAAAACCTTCCCTGGCATAGAGGTAGCAGCTCGGAGTCAGGATATCAAAGGTTTTCTCTGCTGGGTGCCAGATGCCTGTAAAGCCAGAGTAAAGCCAGAGAAACGCTTCAACAAAAGAAGTCATTAAATGGATGGGCGTAAACTGCCAGCGCAGTAAGATTTGGGGATATGCCCTTGGATAGCTAACAGATGACTGTGTGTTAAAGACTAGCTTTTAGTAATTGTGTGCCTGACAGCCAGCTTCCTTTCCTGGCCGTCAGCGATGATCACTAGCATGGGGTGTGCATCCACTGGGATTTGCTTGGTTTTATCAGTTGCAATTAGATGTTCTTTATCGGCAACTTCTATTTTTGCTCCATATCTTTACAGGGGAAATTCTCTGAAGTAAAGCTATAGAACTAGAGTTGTAGCCAGTGAGAGTACTTTGAGAAAGAATTATTAATCCCTTGTTGCCAAATTATGTTATTGCTGCCATTAAGTCATCCAGATGTAATCCTGATGGCAGCCTTGCCTATAGGAGAAAAGAAAGTGCTTCACTCTGAGGGCTCTGCCTGCCTTTGTCCTAAGGATTGGATGAACCTGGACAGCAGGGTGCAAGGAGGCATCACCTCAGCACTCCCTGTGCACCCACAGTTTACAGACACAAGAAACCTTGCTGCCACCTGGAACCCCTTCCAAGATTGTGCCATCGTTATGCCACATATGTGAGCAGATTCTCAGAGTTTACTAAACATTTTTACCTCCGTTGTTACATTTGATCCCTAGGAAATCCCTGTGAACTTGGCATTTGCTCCCTATTTTACGAATGAGGATATCAAATCACACTGTGGTTAACAGCTTCGATCAAGGTCACACAACTAGTCAGTGACGGAGTGAGTCTGGATGCAAGCTCATGTATGTCTAATTTGAAGCCGATTACTTTCGACCGATCTCATAAAACCCCAGCATCTCACCATCAGAAGGTGTGTAAGAGGTCACAAACACCTCTGCTTTCTGGGGAGCACACTGTTACCCAGACAGCGCCTCTCATTGTTGATGACGCATTCTCCTGCCGTTGTGGGTAACCTGGGGGCTTGGGAGATAGAGCCATGGCTCTGAGGATAATGGAGAATTTCTCTCACTCAGAGCATGGGTGTCACTGTAATCAAGGGATGCTGGGTTGCAGTGGAAGGTACAGTGGAAGGTGGGATCAGTAAGCAGAGAAGAAAGGTCAGCATCCCGTGAAAGTGAGGGCTTGAGGGCTTGGCGAAGCATCCAGGAAACCCCAGAGGTGAGAACAGGTGGAGGCAGAGTGGGCAGGTCAAAGGCAGGGCTGACACTGAGGTGGGACTTGGGAACCATGGCCGCTTCCATGCTCCTCGCTTCATCAAAACACAGCATTAAAAAGGGCTGGACTTTCGCCTCAGCTGGACACTTCGGCATTAAAACTTCCCTGGTGTTGGCCCCTAATCTACTCTTGTCACTTCTGCCCATTGATATTAGCTCTGCTCCTTCACATCAAAAGGACCAGATCTATTCCATCTTCCACAATGGCCCTTCAACTTTTTGAAGGCAGGAATTGAGTCTCATCTGAATCTTCCCTTCTCTAGGCTGAAGAATTCCTGACTCTGACTGCCACTCCTCCAAAGTCAATGATCTCTGGATTATTATGTGCACCTAAGTCACTTAGAGACCTTGTGAAATGCAGGCACTGATTCAGTAGATCTGGTGTGGGGACTGAGATTCTGCAACCGTAATAAGTTCCCAGATGATGCCAATGCTTCTGGTTGCTGGACCACAGTTGGAGTGGCAAGGCGCTTGGCCTGTCTTCACCCTGAAGCTTCTCTTAGCGTGTAGTCTACAACTGGACAAGCCTCACCACAGTGATGTGACTAGTGCAGAGCAGGACAGAGAAGCACTGCCCTGGTTGGGTCTTGGGGAATATAAACTGGGATGGTTGTTTGGTAGCCTGGGAAACAGTGGAGGGGTGGGGACAGAACATGGCACCTGGGCCCTACATATGGAGCAAATACTGAGGGAGGGGAGCAGACGAAGATCCCTGCCTTGGGTGCCAGGTTTCCACGTGCAAGAGTTGATAGGGAGCACATTGAAAGCCATATGTGGACTCTGAGCTGGAGCCAGGAGGGGACTGGATTCTAAGCCACCATGGCTTTCACGGAAAGAGTCAAGGGCAGGGGGCAGCAACTGCTGCTTTGAGAGGACGGTCACAGCCTTTGGGAGGGCTCAGGGCATGGCGGACACAGCTGGCTGAGGTGTGAGGTTGGGCGTGCAACCTCGTGCTGGAAATAACAGCTCCTGCCAGTGCAGGCTGAGTTCACAAGATGGTTTCTGATGACTACATCACACAGGGGGCTCAAGTAGAGCCTTGAAGCTACTCCAGTTGGATAAATCTACCACCTGCTGCCTACTTGCCAATTCTGATTTACTTGGACTAGTCTCAGGTTGGCTCCCAGCGGAGGGCAGGGATGGAGGGGATACATCCAGATCCCTCCCCCGTCTCTCAGTGCTCGGCCCCACAGCCCCTGCTTAGTAGACGGGAGTTGCCCAGGGCCAGAGAAGGAGCCTTTCAGGGGCTGGGGACTGATAGTACGCTTGACTCTCATGAGAAGGGTGGACTTAGGGCAAATGTAATGCAGTTACCGTGTTACTAACAGGCCTCCAGTCCCCTTGGATTTCTGGCCAGTGAGTCAGATGGCCAGCCCTCTGTGTGGACCCAGTGTGGGCACTTCCTTAACAACAACTCCGTCAGGGACAGTTCGTTGTAATGCTCAGGAACCGAGCCTTGGGTATGGAATCCCAGCTCTGAAACTCTCCAGCAAATGGCTTTGGACAAGTCACTTCCCCCATTTGTTAAGTTTCCTCATCTATATAAAAGGGAAAATAAAACTAGCATCTTCCGTGTCAAGTCTTGTGAGGATTAAATGACTTAATCTGTGAGAATTGCTTAGCACGTTGCTTGGCACCCAGGATTGGATCGATACATTCAAGCTAAATTTTTTTTTAAAAAGTAGTAGTAATGGAGCTTCTGTTTGATGGAGTGCTCAGCACCTGCCTGAAAGAGCTGGTTGCATCGCTGGGGGCCCCATCATTAGCCAGCCCTGGTGTGCTTCCCTGTTAGTCCTGTTGTAGGTTCTCATCTGCTCCATTGAGCATTTGTGACTTGAGTCCCCTGGACACACTCCTGACTCTGCAAAAGGAGCAGGACTGGCCCGTCCTCTGTCTCTGTCCCTTTCCTCTTCCTCTCAGATGTGGGAGCCACACGGGAATGCTGTCTGACCTTTGGTCCCAGAGCCAGTTCCTCAATACCTGTGACGCCTTTGAACTCTGTCAGCACTCTTCCTCTAGGAACAGAGGCCCAAATCTCCAGTGGCTAAAGAGCAAATGCCCTTAAAAGGATGCTGAAGTGGAAGGAGGACTTGCCATGGCCCAGGGTAATTCCTGTGTCTGGAGTCTAGTTGGACCGGCCAAGCCTGGCTCCTCCTAATAACCTCACTGTGTAGGGTCGAGGATTTCAGGTCTGATGCCTGTGGGCTGAATTCATTGAATCTGTCTAAACCCCTGGGCTGTAGCCTCTCAGAGGGCCTGTCTGAATGTCCTGGATGGTCCTCTGTGGTCCCCAGGTGTGCTCCATTGTTGATTCATGGTCATCACTGAAGGTGCTTCGGTTTAGGAACATCTCAGAATTTACTTTGGAAAGGTTTTCTAATCCTCACTCGGGATCTTCAGATCTTGCTTTTTGGGAGGGAGCTTGGGTAGAGAGCTTGATTCTCTCCTAGGCGCAGCATCTGACACAGCTGATTACTCCTTCTCTCTTGAAACACTGTCTTCTCCTGCCTCTAGGACACTCCACTCTCCTGGGTTTTATCTCAGCTGTCTGGCCTCTCCTTCTCTGTCTCCTGTGCAGGCTTTTCTTCCTCTGCCCACTGCTTCTCTGTCCACTCTTCATCCTTTCCCTGTGCTCCAAATACCACGTGTGCATACGACTCACACCCTTTTACTTCCCGCTTCAACCTCTTTTAAGGCTGGCATTGTAACTGCCTACTTCTCTAAAGTATCTCTCAAGCACAAGTTGCCCCAAACACCAGTATTTTCCTTCCAACTCTGTTCCTTTTTAATCGTTCCCTGAACCCTTAAACATCATCATTATCCTCAAGAGTTCAGTTCTCTTTCCCTTATTCCCCATATCCAATCTATCAACAGTTTTTATTTATATCTCTTTCAGGTAATTATCTCCTTTTATTGCATCTTTCTGTCTTCACTACCATCACCTGAGTCCAAGCAACTCTTATCTCCCATCTGCATGACTGTAGTGGTTTGAAAATGCATCTCTCCAATCCACTTCGGCTCCACCGTGAGGCCGGAACAACCTGTTGGAAAAACCAGTCTGACTAAATCATTGCTCCATGAACAACCTTTGAATGACCCCCTGTGTTTCTTGGGATAAAAACAAAAACTCCCACCGTAGCCTGTGAGGTTCCTGCGTGGACTGGCCCCTGCTGCCCTCTCCAGCTTCTCTCGCCTCGCTCTCCTTGCCTTCTCGCCCTTGTTCCCCTCCCGTTCTTCCATGTCTTGACTGCACCAGGCTCCTCGCCCCATCGGCCAGCCTTGGCCAGCGCTGCCTCCTCTGCCGCCCCCCGGGTGCTCCTCTCACGCTCTCCCTGCCTAGTTACAGCCTGTCCTCCCTCGGAGCCCGCCCACGGCCACTGCGTCCCAGAAGTGACTCACTTCCCTGTCACGTGTTTGCCACGCGTCACCTCTCTGTTCCAATCCTTAACCCAGTCGAAAGCTTACTGTTACTGATTATTCGTTAGTTCCATTCCCTCCGCCCCACCCACCACAAACTGTAGGCACTCTGAGGGCAGGAACATGCATTGCCGAATGTCAGGCACGTAGTGGGTACTTGTGATTACTTATTGAAGGAATGAAGTGTGAATCTCAAGCTACTAAGTGTTCCTAGGGGAATAGGATCCTCTCCATGGCTTTGCCTTTGTGCCTCCAGTCTCTAGACTAGGATCTCATAGCAAGTGTTAAGCCAAGTTCAGCTACACCAGTAGTCAGTGCCCCAGAGCCAACACTTCCTCCAAATCCAAATAAAACCACTCTTGACACGCTTGAGGAAATTATGGTCTGAGGTGCGTAGCCTCCCCTATGCTTAGTCACGTTCTCTGTCGTGTGGATTAGACATATCTTGGAAATCTTGTCTCCAAACTAGAAAATGAGAGCTACTCAGGACCTGCCTGTGCTCTGGAGTGTGAGACCAGCCCTAAGAGGTTGGCCAGCTCCTCCAGGGAGTCTCTGGCTGTAGACAGGCAGAGCCTGCTCAGACTTTCCTGGGGTTTGATGAGTGAGGCTTGTATTTAGCTGGTGAGGGGAACTGAATGAAACCCCTCACCCATAAGTCCTTCCAGGAGAAGGCTCTCCGACTCCACTGACAGCATAGTTGGGCACATGAAACATGGGTGCTCAGTGGCAAATTAATGGATGACTGAATGAAAACACGGAGCAAGCAACTGCAGCTTGCTGGCCTTTGTGTCATTCAGTCTTCATCTGTTGACCAACAGTGGTGAGGACGGAGGCCTGTGCTAGACACTGGCTTTAGAGAGACGCCCAAGACGCACTCCCTGTTCTTGAAGACATGCTGTCCCACTAGGGAGACTTGACTAAGTAAACCCTACTTTTCTAAGTTACCAGAGAGTCTGGGGGAAGTGCTCTGGTAACGGAAACTCATGACGTTCTTAAGCAAGAAAAGGGGGTGTCCTGGAGGACCATTCTGAGACATCAGTGATGTTGGAGAATCAAAATCATAGCATTAGCGTCCCTTCAACTCAGCTAAGTTCTGTGAACACATGGCTGAAAAAAAAGAGAAACTCAATTTGGTTTCATGAGAACAAATGTGTGCGGGCAGAGATGCCATCCCTTTAGCTAAACATTAAACAACCACAAACATGAAGGGAGCACCTATTACAAGCCAGACTCTGTGCTAACATGAGGAAACAAAGATAAAGGAGGCATAATCTTACCCCCGAAGTGCTTGTAGACCACTGATGGGGAAACAAATCACTAATAGTATCAGTTCACTGAGAGATGTGCCAGGTGGTACAGAGTGTTAGCAGAATTTAAGAAGAAAGAGGAGCTCTCCTGGGGCAGCCAGGGGAGGTGGTGTCACTGATAAAGGCTGAGCTGGTGCTGATGTGGCAGAAAAGTAGGGACAGGTCAGGGAAAGGATATGCTGGATTTAAGCTGCCTCACACAAACGTGACCCCAGTGGGAATGTGAAGAGTGACAGGGAGAATTCACTGAGGTGCTGGTAAGCCCCAGACCACACTCCAGAAGTGCTCACTTCGTATCTGAAACACGAAGGTGCCTCTGTCCCCAGTACACTGCGTGAGGAGGCGGGGCTTAGGCATGCTTTGGCTACTTCCTTTTGCTATGGCATGAGCAAAACGGTTGTTTTGGAGGAGAAAGATTGAGGGACTAAGGGGTCTTAAAAGTTGAATTCAAGGTTCCTGACCTTTGAGACCTAGACTTAGAGTCAGAAAACCTGTGGAATCCTGGCCCTGACCTTTATCAGTCGTGGGACCTTTAGCAAGTTCCCCTTGTTTTCTCATCTATAAAATGAGGATCTGGGGGACATTTACAGGGATTGACCAAGCTGGATCCGTGAAATGGCTCAGTACGGGACTGAGGGTGTAGTAAGTGCCTGGTTCCCAGGCTTCCTTGATGTGGAATTGAGTCGGTGAATTAGTACCTGGCAGAGCAGATAGGATCAGCATTAAATTCTAAAGATGAAGTGGGCAGATGCAAGTGTCCTGAAGCCAAGACAGTTTCCTTCAATGCACTAAATTCTACGCCACCATTTGTTTCACGTAAGGCACAAAGTGAAAATACTATGTTTTTATCTTTAGAAATCTAGTGATTTTAATTGTGTTACCCTGCTATAAAACTGTTGTTTTCACGTTTTACCTGAAAGAATTAAGTAGGGTTTGGAATCATTCCATGAACCCAAGAATCCGACAGTAGTTCTTGGTTTGATCCTAGGGACAAAGCAGAATGAGGGGTTAAATTCTCTGCTTGATCTCCTGGGAGGGCTCGGGAGCCCCCAGCTCAACATTTGTGTCACCTTGGGCAACTCAGTTTCTCTGCGCCTCAATTCTTCATGTGCAAAAAGGGCTATAATAAATCATCCCAACCTCACAAGGGATTAATCCTCGAAAGGGTCAAATGGGTCCATGTGTATAATGCCCTCAGCACAGTGCCTGGCCCATCATTAATACTCAGTAAATGAAACCTGTCGCCATTACGATTATGTCTAGTCACATACGCGAGCCTTTTCAATATCTTTCTTCCTCCCCTTTCCCTCCAAGGTGCTTCCACTCAGAATTCCAACACCATGGAGCCGGAGAAGCAGGTGGACAGCACTGTGAAGATGGCTGGCGTGATCGCCGGCCTCCTCATGTTCATCATCATTCTCCTGGGCGTGATGCTCACCATCAAAAGGAGGTGAGTTTCAGTTGCTGCCCTGCAGACTCTGTGAACCCCAGGTGGCCCCAGCAGCACTATATGGCCAGGTCCTTGCTGCGTTGATCACTTCTGAGCAGGGCCCTCCTGATGTAATTGTTGAGGTACTGAAATATTGGGCCGGTTGCGACTCACTGTGTTGATGTCTGAAGGGTATACAGGGTATGCCTGCTTGGCAAATGACTGTGAGATGGCCGGTTTCTTATGGGGCAGGTGTTCCTTGGGGTACCATGGGACTCCATGCATGATGAGTCTTCTCAGAGATAGCTGCTCTGCTGTGATTGGTCACATCATCAAGATTACTGGGGAGCCCCAGGGACACAGAGGAACCCAAAGTATAGATGCAGGAAATAATGCTTTGTTCTTTTCACCTTCATTCATCCCTGATTTTTCCTTTGGTCAAGCAGCAGCATCCTGTGCTGTCCTGCATCAAAGGGATACAGCCTCCAGAGGGAAGGCTCCTTCCTACTCCATGTCATCTTCCCAGCTGGATTGTTATTGCTTGTCACCTCTCAACAGGGTGTCTTCCTGGGCACCTCTGGTCAACAAACACAGTTATCTCATATTGCATGCTTTGCTCATAAAAGCCAGGGTGCAGGTTCCTTCCTTATCCTCAGAGTTCACTACACTGACATCTTCTGTTTGTCAGACATTCACAGGGCCTGAGGACACCACCAGGGAATTGCAGAGAGGGAAAGGAGACATCCGTCAGGGAAAGCTGGTGAACATCAGCCATCACTGTCCCTATGGTGCATGGCTATTCTTCTGAACAGGGAGTCCTCCTGCCTACATCACCTTAGCCCCTGAACCGCCACCATGTTCCCATGCCTTCTGCCCACCTCCGTGTCTTCTCAGTTTCAATGCCAGGATTCCAACCTTGGTCTCCACCCTCCCACTCCCCATTCTGCCAAAGCAAGCAAAACATTTATCTACATTATAATAGTATGTGCTGCGATGTGCCCTGCCCCCGGTTTAAAGAGACTTACATTTTCAAACAAACTACTCAACTCCTCAGCCAGAAGCTCTGGGTTTGGTTACAGAGTTCGGGAGAAGCCCCATAACAGGGGCCAGGGACTTGCTTCCACCCTTGGGACAAAAAGAGCTCCTGAAACTTGTTCCCACCAGAACAAAGGAACAGAATGCCCCCAAAGAAAAATTCTAGCTTCTACCTAAGGAGTCACATGAATAATGCACAAAGTAAAAAAAAAAAAAAATTCCCACTTCCAGCCATCACTTCCCACTCTACAAGTAGTCAGCCTTTTTTTTAGCCATTCTGGCACCAGAATGTCCCTGTGTGTCTCGTGGTTCTGTTCTGAATCAGCCAGTACCCTGTTTGAGCAGGACATCTTACCGGTAGGGCCTGTCCTTTCTTGACATCTTTGGTCTAATTGGGTCATTGCTTTCCTCAGACTCCCAGCAGAATGACTGAAGATTTAAGGTTCTCATCCAGCTAGTGATTTTCTGGCTAGAGAGGCTCTGGAGGAGACACATTAATATCGGGGGTCATGAGCCCCCAGAGTCATCATCAACATCATCGTCACCCCTAAAACAAGGCATGTTTCATGTCTCAATGAAAGTCAGCTGCTATTAGATGAGGCGGAACTTGAGGTCTGATTTCTCGGGGGGTGCAGTAAGCACATTGCACATATAAGGTCATTGATGTGTTCCTAGAGTCGCAGATGCATTAGAGACAGAGGTGAGTTTGGGATAGTCTACCTGAAAAATGTAGCCAGTTTCATAGAACTGCATTCCTCTTTGACAGACCCGAAAGGTTCTCCTTCTTTGCCGCTGATTTGTGAGTCAGATATGCTCTTCCAATTTTGCTCTTTCTAAAGCCTGGCTTAACCCACGTCACCATCATCTGTGAGCTTGTGAAGAAGTTTCACTTCCCTCTCAACAGCTATTTCTGAAATGTGTGACTTTCCAGGAGGGAGAAGAGGGCTTTCTGTTTTCAGGGCAGGAGCAAGGAGAAAGTGAGCCATCCGTGTGGTTTTTATCTTCGGCGTACCTTCATCATCTCTCACCTCTATCAAAACCATCCATCAGATCCAACCAGCAGGTGTCACGTGACCACCAGTTCTTTCCAAGACGCAAAACTCAGATGTTGTGGTGGCAGTGTGTGTGTGTGTGTGGAGAGGGTGCTGATCAGTGTTTGCATACACAGTATCTTTTGGAGAAAATTAAATTTTGCTGACCTAGTGGATGGTGATATTTTACAGATGGGTATAGGGGAAGGACAGGGGAGAAGAGAGAGGGTGAGGAGAGAGGAGTAGAGGGGGAAAAGGGGGGAGAAAAAGAAATTAAACATAGGCCTGCACTCTTTCCCCTAACCTACAATGTCTTCTGATGTCTAGAGATGTCCTAAGGGATAATGAAGTGCTTGGTGGCTCTCTTCCCTCTTCTGACCCCAACCCCTTATATAAACATAGGGGAAATGTCATTGGTCAATTGAGTCTGTCGCTAACTTACTTACCATTCACTAGAATGCTGTCCACAGCTACCTAAAAGGAAGAGATATTAAAGGAAAAGAAACCTCAAAATAACAGGCAGATCGTCACAGCTCCTAGTGTCAGCATCTCTTCAGCATCCTTTCATGACCTAGAGTTAGTTCCTGCATCCAGGAGCTCT
Organism: Vicugna pacos; assembly: GCF_048564905.1. Lineage (NCBI taxonomy): Eukaryota > Metazoa > Chordata > Mammalia > Artiodactyla > Camelidae > Vicugna > Vicugna pacos. Next base: position 31,503,599 of record NC_133005.1, on the reverse strand, counting down.
CAGCAGGCGAATGCCTACTATACTCCCTACACTGGCTTGAGCTGAGCCTTCTCCCTAACCTCCATGGACACGGGCATGGGGGCTCCCTGTTTCCTCTGCTCCCAGTGAATTCAGCTGGCTCAAAGTCTTCCCCAGAGCTGCACCCAAATGTTTCCAGTACACCTAAGATGTTCCTAGTTTCTCCCTACAGGCCTTAGGGTTTCCCTGTCACCCTCTGAAGAGAGTCTTTCTGTCACTGTTAGGTGTTTTGTGTGTATGTATGTGATACTGAACTAGAAAGCTGGCCCAGAAAGGGCTAGAGATACAGAGGACCAAGGAAAGAGCTTAATGAAAGAAGCTAAATCAGTTTTCATTCAGAAGACTGGGGGAAGAAAGAGAGTGAAGGGAAGAGAGAGAAAAAAATCAACATAACCTGAGGAGTGTTTTGTTGTTTTGGTGGTTTTGTAATGGGTGGAGGGGAACTTGAAAAAAGAAAGGTTGCAGAAGGGGATATGAGATGTTGGTGAGCGATTCAAACAGGATTCCCTTACAGTTTGAAAAAGATGCAAATTAAAGTGTAGGCTTATTTTAATAGTACCTTTGGCTGTTCTAACTGGGCTTCACCGAATGCAGGACTGTACAGAATCAGAGGACTGCATGGAGATGCAGAGGACTGCATCAGTGTTAGAAGGGCCCCTCTGAGCCCCTCTTCAACAGAGTCAACAACTGGAGTGGTTCTAGCCAAGCTCACTGCAAAATGTTCATTCTTATGCTGTCACTGGATAATGGCTCCATCTTTTTCTCCTGGCTCTACTGATCACATCTAGACTGTAGAATGTTCTAGAATGGATTCCTGTGTGCCATTATGTAATAGAATATACCGCTTTTCATGGGCACCCTGTTGGATCCTGAAATAGAGAAAAACTCTCATTACTGCAGGCCTGGTCATCTTCTTCCCTGACCTCCTCCCTTTAGAATTGTTGGACATCTTCTCCCATGGGAATGAGCAACCAAGGGGTTGCTAGGCCCCTCTCTGGTCCCTTGGCTTAATCCCATAGGGTGCTGGATGCCTTCAGTGTAAATTAAGGTGAAAAGCTCAAGCCTTGATGCCTTACCCGGTGTATCTTGGTATTTGACACTCTCTAACTCTCAGCCCAAGTTCTTCCAAGTAGGAATCCTCCAAGTATTACCTCCTCCATGGAGTCTTCCCACAAGCCCCCCATCCCAGGAAGATCCTCTGCCATATGCACAGACCTTCAGCTGTGTATTCATCACACCACGTGGTGCTTGAGTTTTGCTGGACTGAAAATGGAACCGGCCTGGGAAGGCAGGTCTTCTGCGTTGGCCCTCTCTCACCAGAGTGCCACTGCCCTGTATCGTCTGCCCCTGGACACCCATCCTCAAAGTTTTTATGGTCAAAGACAAAATCATCACCAACCCACCAACCTGTTCCCAGCCCTATGTCCCCATCTCAGTGACGGTACTACCTCACATTTCATCAGCCAAACCTGTAGGATTCCATCACCCCAATACTTCTGAACCTGCCTCTTTACATTCTCTTGATCACATCCTATCCCTTCTCTCTCTCCACTGCCTCTTCCCTAGTGTAAGCCTCAGTAGCTTTTTTGTATGAGTCTCCTCCCCAGCCTCCCTGACTCTGGCCCCACCTCTCCAACCCATCCTCCTCCACGCTGTAGCCAAAGTGATGTTTCAAAAATGAAACTCGTACTCCCAAATCTGCATTCTAAAATCTTTCAATGGCTTCTCCTCCCCTATAACAATGATTCATGGGGTAGAAATGAGGGAAGAAACACATGTTTAAGTCATCTGGAGAGCTTTATCAAGCTACACTGTCCCCATGCTCACAAAGATCCTGGCAGATTTCCTGAAGTCTCCTGTACCTTTGCTTGTGACGTTTTCTCCTTCAGTGCCTGCATTCCTCAGTTCCATATGACCGGATTCTACCCATGTATAAAGTCTAATTAAAAAGCCACTTTCTCCAATAAACCTTTCCGACCTCCAGTCTAGACATAATCTCTTTACCATCTGGATCTCCTCCATAAGGATCCACGTTACATTCTGTCTTGTATTTGTCATTTGTATTCACATCTTATCTTCTCCACTGGACCGTCAGCTGCCTATTCTCATCCATCCTTACCACAAATGTGCCTTGCAGATACTAGGGATTCCCTACAAATGTGTTGAGTGGAGGATCCCAGTGAAACTAGAACAGATGGGGCCCAGGATTGACATTCATCTCTTGGGCAAGAAAGCTTCACTCAGAACAGAGACTCAAATATCAACATTGAGCAGCAAGGGTAAACCCAGCCCTTTGATGGGAAGGTGGGAAGGTTGGACAGGCAGTATGTGAAAGATGTACCATAGTCTGAGCCTTCAGTGAACATACTATCTATCCAGGAAAAACAAATAGTGAGGCAATAGGAAAAGCGAGCTACTGGGTGAGCCAAAGAGGCAGTGCCACTATTAGACTGTAGTGTGCTACGGCTCACAAAACTGAAACATGTAGATGCCCCACATCACACAGCTAATAAGTAGAAGAGTTGGGTCTCAAACTTGAGCAATCTGATAACAGAGACTATACTCTTAAACACCATCTAAGCTAGATGAAAATATAAAACAGGATTTGTTGATATGCTAAATTGTGTGACGTAATTTCTAATCCCTGCCATGCTGCTTACCAACTCTATATACTTGGGAAAGTTACTTAGCCTCTCTGAGTTTCATTTTCCTTATCTGTAAAACAGGAATAATAATGCTTCAGTGAGGATTAAGTAAAAGAGTGCACATAATTACTGAGAACAGCCCCTGACACATAAGTAACCTCCTGCTATTTAAATAGTAGCTATTATTATCATACATTTTATAAGTTTCTTGTCTGGCTCTTCCATCAGACATGTCGGCAGAATCAAGATCACAATTGTCTTTCTATCTCTGGTACTTGGCAGAGACACTCATACAGTGGGTCCTGAAAAAGCTTTTGCTGAATTAATGATGGAAAGATGGATGAGTGGATGATGGGTGGATTCTTCGATGAATGAGAAAATGAGTACATGGATGAATAGATGAGCATATGAGGTTGTGGGTTAGATGAACTAGTGGATGGAGAGACTGTTAAGTGGGTAGGTGGATGGATGGATGGGTGGATGAGTGAATGGCTGGGTTTTATGAGCTAGATGGAAAGGTAGATGGTCAAATGGATGGTTAAGTAGACAACTTAGTCCTGTTTAAAGAGTATGGAACAAAGAAAAGCTGTGTCTCAAGTCCCTCAAGTCAGTCTTGTCAGTCAACTGAAAAGATTCCACAGTATGTGATTTATTAAGTTTGGGATTGGTTTTTGTTTTGTTTTTTTCCCATGCATAGCTGTCTTCCTGATCAGGATCTTTGGTCTCAGGCAGTCTGTTACTTGCAGTATCACTGTATCCTTGTAAAGTTAGACCTTCAGTAAATCTTTAAGCCTTAGAGAAAGGACACATGCATACTGTGTTTTGATCACAGAGTAAAGAACTATAATCCTTGCCCTGGAAGACTTTGCAATTTAATTCGGAAAAGCTACTCAATTAATATAAACTGTCAGCTACCATCATTCCAGAGTTGCCTTGAAGCTGGGTCAGGGATAACAGTGGATTTTGGTGACATCCAGGATAACTCAGCTGCTTGGAAGAGGTTCAGGAAGCATGTTGTCATGAGGAGGTGGCTCAGGCAGAGGTGAATCCTAAAGATTGAGAGCAGGAAACCAGACAGTCCAGAATGACGAGTGCAGCCTGCAACCCAGGAGTGCCGCCTGGGGCTCCTGGCAGTGAAAACATCATGGCGCAGGATGGTGGAGGCCTTGCAATGGCTTCAAAAATACACAAAACAGTAGATCTAGGGAGGGGTCACCTCTTAGAGCCTCAGAGAAGAATAGTACCTGCTCCACGGGGCTGGCGAAGGATTGAAAGAGACAAGGCTTGTGGCATCTCAATGCCTGGCCCACTGCCTTGCCCAGCGTGTATCTCTTTTCTTTCTTTTTTGAAGGCAGCACAGGCTAGTGGTGTAGAATGTGAGCTTTAGAGCCATGTTGCTACCAAATCCAGTTACTATCTGTGTGATCTTAGGCAAGTTATTTACATTTCTTTGCCTCAGTTTCCTCATCTGTAAAGTAGGGATAGTAATGATACCTATCTGTCAGGGTGGTTGTGAGGAATACATGAGTTAATGCATGATGAGAGCCCAGAGCAATGCCTGGCACATAGTAGGTGCTACGTAAGTATTTGTTCTTATTTTAGTACTATTTTAAATACTCCTAAGGAGGTGAGCTCTTGGTTCCTGGTCACCAGAGTGAGAAGCAGCCAACCTTATGTGTGTGGATAAGGTTGGGACATAAACTCCCCTCTATTGAGCCCTGCTATACTTCAGGTGTTTAGATTAACATAATCTAAATATTAATTTAGATTAATATAACTTACTCACTTCTGTATTACATGTCGCACGTGATTGGAATATAATTTAGATGAATAGAACATAATGTTAATGCCCACAGTGACTCTTGGGAATACAGCATTATTGTCCCCAACCTTGCGATGGAGAAACTGAGACTCAGAGATACATAGCGACTTGCTCATAGCCATGTAGTTAGCGAGTGATAGTTCTGGGTTCTAAGACTTATCATATTTCCACTCCTTGGAGCTGTTTAAGCTGGCAGTTATCCATGCCTTCACCTTGGGACATGGATCAGGAAACAGGTCCAGGGAGAGGAATCGACTTGCCCAAGATGTCACAGTGAGCAAGTGAAAGAGCTGGGGTCTGAACACTATCTTCTCTAGTCTCACCCAGTGTTGTTGACAATATGGAGAACACAGATGCCTCTAAGTCTTCATCAGATGGATCCTGAGCTTTCTGCCCCTGAGGAGTCATATTCCCAGGCCCTGGACCACAGAGCCAGCAACAAAGAAGAGGAGTGGGCTTTTACGCTGCCAACCCGTATGGTTGGTGAGGGATGTTGGATGACTTGTACGGGCTGTTCCCTTCAGTTGGTAGTTCTTCACCCCTTCCGTTATCTAGGGCCACTATTCACTGGCCAAAGATATTGAACAATTTTATGAGTGACCAGATCTTACTGCACAATGGTTCATTTTCCCCAGCACAGCCTCCCAAGGAGGCACAGGGCTTCCCTTCTGCTGTGGCATCTTAACTCTCAGATGTCACCTTCCTTCTGGAGTGATGGAATTTGGCTCTCCTTCCTTATAAATGAGAGAAAGCCTAGAGGTGGCCCTAACTTAGGGGCTTTGGCCACTTCCTACTTGAGAGGGGGAAATTTGGAGCTCTGTGGACATGTTCCCACCCTATGGATATAAAGACCGTTATCTTCCTGTGCCAAGCAAACTGGGTAACAGTTGCAATTAACCAAATAACTCAAGAAGGAAGGAAATTATTCTTGCCTACTCAAATGGATATTTGTGAATCTGAATTATTCAGAAGTTTTTCTCAATCCACAAATGTATTAGTCATTGTCAGTGTAGCTAAGTCTGTAAAATAAAAGCATTCCTATTTATTTTTCTACAAAGTATAGAAAGTTATAACAAAGGGAATATCATGGACTTATTGGACTTTCTTTCTTTCCTTCCTTCCTTCCTTCCTTCCTTCCTTCTTTTTTTTTTTTTAATTGTTCAGAAGCCAAGAGCTAGAAGGGACATCAGAAAGAGGTTACAGACATTGATTTTTTAGCCCTTCTTTTGGAGGGTGGAATTTTTCAGTCATGTGAAACCTTAAGCTCCAATTTATGAAATAGATTAAAATGGAGAAGCTCTGGCTTTGGTGGATGGCAGAGAACCAGTAGCCCCACCTGCTCGGGTCCCACCTTCCCCATTACAATGAGTCTGCTCTACAGAACCCCTGGGCTCCTGGGAACACAATTTGAAAACTACTGTTTAGTTCATTCATGTAAGGATCAGATAAGAAAATGAAGGCACAGAGTTTATTCAAGATGTAGTCTCTTCAGGCTGAAGTTTGAAATTCCTCTCTCTTAGTGAAATCCTCTTTCGTGATGAAATTTGAATGTTCCGGTTATCCACTGATAATGTAGCAAACTATTTCCCGAAATGTAGTGGCTTAAAAATAAGCCATGAAACTTACTGATTTGTTTTGTTTTGTTTTGTTTTTCATGAATCTGTACCTTGGTCATGGTTTGAAGGAAATGGCTTGTTTCTGTTCCATGGGATCAAAGGTCTCAGTTGGCATAATCCAGTTGGCTGGGCTGGGACAGTTAGGGGGCTGGCTGGACATCTCTTCCTCTTCATAGAGTCTTCTGGCCTCTCCATGTGATTTTTCCACATAGTCTCTTCAGCATGGCAACCTTGAAATACTTAGACTTCTTACATGGAGGCTCAGGGTTCCCAGTGAGGGCTCCAAAGACCCAGACAGACCTGCAAGGCTTCTTTTTGTCCTGTCCTAGAAAGTCCCAGAATGTAGCTCCTACCACATTCTCTTGGCCACCTACGACCAGCCCTGATTCAGTGTGGGAGGGCACTACACATGAGTACTGGGAAGTAACGGATCATTGGGGAGCCATCTTGGATCCCGGCTACACAATTTCCTTGCTTTTGGCATGACCTTACAAAATCGATTCTGATGTGATTTGACCTAAAGCTGAAGACAGAAGTCATTTTGGTTTTCCTTAGATCATAGGAGCACGGTCCTGTGGAAGAGTGGTAAACCAGTTCCAGAAGGGTCAGAAATCTGAACCAAGGCCAAAAGTCATAATTATAAGGAAGCTAGTTTTAGTTACCATAAAAAAGAATTTTCAAACAACTAAAACAGCCAAATGCGATGTGGCTTCCTCTGCATGAATAGTGAGTTTCTCCATCATAGGAGAGATCTCTCTCATTTCTTCCACCACTGAAACTATCTGATTCTCAGCGACGATGAGAAGCAGGGAAACCCGCATCTCCTTGAGCGTAGGGATGCTGAAATACTGTGTGCATTTCTAAGAACCAAGATTTCATATAAATCTAATTCTTGTTTGTTTGTCTTTTCTTTTTCCCCCTTTTTGGACATTTCCTTCATCTGACTGCCCATCAATATATAGAAGAAATGCTTATTCCTACTCCTATTACTTGTAAGTATCGACCCGGGGTAACTTTGCTTTGTGCCCTGTAAGGCAACCTGTAGCATGCATTTCCTGCACCAACCAAGTGTTTGTTGGTTTCTCATAATCACTTCTGTCTAAGCCATCTGTAGCCTCAAAGTTTTTATTTTACCTAGATGTTTTCCATCTGAAAGTGCACTGTCATTGTTCATGTCCATTATGTCTCTGCCATCTTGGATTTTGCCCTCTATTTTTGGAGATGTGAAGGGCTGCTTCTTCTTTGTCAGTGTAATTTTCTAGTTAGAAATCCTCGAATTCCAGCAGGAAGAAAACCTAATCCTTCTGCACGACCTGCACACATAAAACAGAATCACTGATCTCAGCACCTTCAGAGACAATTTGTGTCTTCCTGAGGAACGTGTAGCCCTAGGGGCTCAAAGATTAGAAAGAAATTCATTGGCTGTTTCCACTATTTCAGGAAGGCTATAGGGAATCATGACTTTATCTAGAACCAGCTTCACAGGTGACAGAAACATCCAGGGTCTTCGCTTTGGGCTGGAATTATCTCAGTCTTGTGTTTATCATTAGTTATCACATCCTATCAATGCATTTTGTTGGTAGTTATAGATGGCTGATTGCCTAACAGTTTTCTTTGTACTTTCTAAATAAAGATGATGATTTTTCTTATTACTAAGCCAGGCAATTTCACAACGTGACAGTAAAGGAGAAAAAAAATCCATAAATAAATCCTTGGAAATGAAAAGTTAGGAAAACCACTGAGTTAATTTCACATTTCTAATATGTGTTTTCCATATTTGAAAACTGAGATCCAGAGAAGTGTGCAAAATCTTGCATCCAGTTAGCAAAAGAGTGGGATTAAAACTCAGAACACCTCGTTCCTTGTAAAGTGTATTGTCCATCATTCCATGTCTTCCTCCACCCCTGGCAAACCCAGCCTTGTGAGAAGAGTCATATCTGTTAGTGATCATCTGCTGAAGGCTTCACAGATGAGGATGGAGCCAGCAAAAGGCTCTCCCATCCCTCTGTTCAGTGTTTGGGTCCCTGGCCAATAGGCCCAGGCAGTGAGCAGGTGAGAGTCTGGTATCCCCACCCTCATGCTGTGTAGGAACCAGCGAACCTGGACTACCAGTACTGAAAGTATCAGAGAACGTGCTTCATTTGTTCATTCCTCCGTTTAATAAACATGCATTGAACATGCTCATTATGTTCCAGACACTGTGGATGGAGAGATGGCCAGGACTTTGAGCCCCACCCTCATCATGTTTAAGCCTATCAGAGAGACTAGCATAAAATCAAATACTTGAAATGTCAGCTGAGATGGACCTACGTGTACCGTGGGACAGGGGCACTTAGTTGGGTAACTAATTTTTAATGAGGCAGGGGATAGTTACCAGTGCTTTTAGAGATAGATTTGCCTAGTGCTGAAGAAACGAGAATTCTGAGCAGAGGAAACAGCTTCTGCAAAGACTCAGAGGTATGAAGCAATACAGGATGTTGTTGCTCAGGTAGAAGGAGAGTGAGCTTTGGGGGTCATACAGCTCTGGGTTCAGGTCACATCTCCATCACTCACTAGTCACATAGCCTTGAGCAAGTTTTCTGAACTCCCTGAACCTCATTTGTCTTGACTCTAGAATAAGAATAATAGAGTCTAACTCATAGGGAATGAGGGCTTTTTGTAAAGTTCCTGGCACAAATTCGCCCTCATGGAATGTTAATTTTCTTCCCCTCCCCTTTCAGAAACCATAAGGAGTCAGGGCAGTAGTGGTGGCCCCTGGGTGGCCTCAGGTCTTTTAAAGGTTCTTCCAGCATCAGTGTTCCACAGTAGGTGTGGGCATGCAGTGGCCCCTCACGGCCTCTAGGCACCTCACCCCATTGGTCTGAGAGCCGTGTACGTAGCACTGTCTATGGATGCCCACTTTGTACCATTCTCTGTGCTGGACACTGTGGTGAAATCAAAGATGAACAGAGTGAGGGCACAGGAGACAGACATGCAAGTACTTGTAGTTCAGTTTGCAATGACCAAGGTGGGACTTTCAATGGGTGCAGACTTAGTGTTCGACATGACACATCCTAGAGAGTGAAACTCACGCCAGCTCAGGAACTGACCATGGTTACAGATTCAGAGGAGGAGAAGAACTGGCAAAGCAGACGGGAGACAGGAAGAGAACCGGAAGAACCAGGAGCAGGCCACTGCAGAAGGAGGAGTTGACAACAGCAGATGCTGCAGAGAGATGGACATGGAGGGCTTGGGCATGGCACTGACGTTTGACTGTGAGAAGTTACTTGTGCTGATCGTGGGGTGGGTTGAGAGAGGAGGCCAGCCAGCCTCGGGCCCCTGAGGAGGATAACTTCTTAACCTTTGGCCCTAAAACAGGAGAATCATGAGACCGGCCACTTGAAGGGCCAGAAAGTCCTGGGCACATGTGCACAAGAGGCTGAAGATGCTGGAGGTGGGGGCGGCTAAAGGACGGAAGGTCTGGAGGCAAAATGTCTGAGGATAGGGAGGCTAGGAGGGGACACGTGACAGGTCTTGAAAAACCACAGGATTGAGAGATGCATATAGACGGAGAAGAGAGAACAAGGAAGAAAATGGTGACTCTCATGATCTCCAGATTCAAAACTCCACTCCACCACTTAGGTATAGACCCTGAGTGGGTGCCTTCAGTCCTGCCTACACGAAGGTCCTTAGACCAGCAGCACTGGCATCACACAGGAGCCTGTCAGAACTGCAGCACCTAGTGTCCCCGCTCAGACTTCCAGAGCCAGAACCAACATGGTAACAAGACCCCCAGGCGATCCACGTGCACGTTAGAGTGTGAGAAACACAGATTGAAGCAGTCAGTTGTCTCGTCTATAAAACAGGAAAAATCATACCCTCCTTGCAGAGGTTGGGAAATCATCTGGTCCTTCTGAAAGCTTCAGGATCTTCCCTGAATGAGGAAGCCTCCAACACGCATTGGCTGAACAGCCTTTTCGATGAAATCCATGTTTATTCATTCAACAAGTGTTTGTGGAGTTCCCATTTGTGTGCCAGGCACTTGTCAAGGTTCTGGGATAGAAGGAAACAAAAATCCCCGCTCACATGAAGATCTTTAGTGGGGGAGATAGAAAATGAACAACATATATAAGAAAAGTATTATAGGTGTTATGTAATGGTTGAGATAACTAAGGAGAAAAAATAAATAAAGCAGGGAAAGAGGACATAAAGCGTGGGTAGGGGAGGAACAGGAATTTTTTTTTCAAAACCAAGAGGTCCTCAAGGGTTCTCCCCCATCGAAAGGTCCCATGCATAAGACCAAGAGTCTACAAACTTTTTCTGTAAGGAGCCAGTAATAAATATTTTTAGCTTTATGGGTTCATAGGGTCCCTGTTGCATCTAAGCAGCTCTGATGTTCTAACAGGAAAATAGCCATAGACAATATGTAAATGTGTGAGCGTAGGTGTGTTCCAATAAAACTTTATTTAGAAGACTCAGATGATAGGCCAGATTTGTCCTGAGGGCCATAGTCTTCCTACCCCTGCCCTAGACTTTTGAGATAGGGAGAGCATAGGGTTCAAGATTCACCCTGTTTTGTGGCTCCTACAACGTGCTGCACCATGTGTTGGCTGTTGTAGACACAAAGGTGAATGAAGGTCACCTGAACCAGCCTCGAAGGGGTGGGAGTTGAAAAGAATGACCGGCTGTGATGTGCAGGGCTCATCTGATGCTCACAGCAAGCCCTGTGAGATACATGTCACTGCACTGAGTCTCTTTAGACGTGGAGGCTGAGGTTTGAGCACTTGTCTACATCCCACAGCCAGGATGTGGCAGGGCTAGGGTTTGAATCCAGGACCACATACCCCCAAGCCCTGTCTATCCCTCTCATTAGACCTTCAGGGCTCCTGCCTGGACCATGTACCTGGGGATCCCTTGGCCAGGCTGTGCAAGAGTCAGTATTCAAATGCAAGTTTATCTGCCTGTACAGCCTCAGTTCTGTGTATGGACATCCGAACCTGGCTAGAGACAAGAAGTGGTAGCCATTCCTAGCTGGCAAGGAGGCCCTTGAGGCAATCCTGTCTTTGCTGTCCTGGGGCTTTGCCATGTGGTCAGAGCTGAGAGCACTGGGCTGCCAGATCAGTGGTAGCCCACAGGGTAGAGTAAGGGAGCACCAAAAGAGGGCTAATGACCAGGTAAACAGGTCTATAGACAGAAGGGTCTTTGGGACCCAGGGACAGAGGAGTCTAGAATGGACTCCTACTTTGTCCAGTACACATTTTTAAAAATGAGAATAATGTGGGTTTTGGTGTAAGATCACAATTTGGTGTAGATCACAATTCTAGGTCTGCCTCTTACGTCAGATTGTTCAGACCTTGAACAATCATGGAACCACTCTGAACCTCAGTTTCTTTTTTTTTTCTTGTCTTTTTAATAACAGAACCTCAATTTCTTTATCAGCAAAATGGTGATAACAACAGCGACTTCCAGCATTTCCTAAGTAATGAGCTAGTGTAATCTGTAGAGTGACCGACACAAATTTGGTATTTTATAAAGAGCAGCCATTATTCCTCATATCCTTCGCTGACAGAAATGCTTCTCTAGAATTCCTTTTTGCCTTTCTACAGTAAAGCAGCACCCAACACCTTCAGTGTCTGCTTTTTAAAAGGCTATTAAGAGTTGGCATGCGTTCACCGGTTAATTTACCTCAAGGTGTGTGATGGGCACAGTAATTGTTTTGAACAGAAACGTTTTAGTGTAGCAGTTCTTGAAGAAGCACTGAGATGTTTACCAACCATTCTGGCAGAGAGAGAGCACTTAAACATCTCACTTTGCCTTGAACAAATGCCTTGTGTTGGTGTCGTGAAGGTGGGTCCCTTCTGGACTGGTCCCTGTGTGCGGACAGTCTGGAACTCGGGCTTTTCGTGTCCTTCCTGTCTCTCCCCATTGCAGCATATTTAAATCCTGCACCGATCCTTCAGGGCCCAGATCAAGCACAAGCTCCCACAGGAAGAATTCTCCGGTTCTCTCCTCCTGCAGAATGTCTCTTTTCTCCAACTCTCACTGCAGTCGCTTTGTTATCATGGGCAGGGGCAAATGTGTCTTAAGGATGTTTCCTTTTCATTGGCGTGTTCCCCATGGTGCCCTGACACACGCCATGAACCTCCAGTAAACGCACGTGGAACAAATGAAAGAACGAGATGAAAATAAAAGACATAACAGCTAAAGTCAACAGGGAGATGACCTTTTCTTAAAAAGAAAGAAAAAAGGCAGCGATTTTTAGCCAACTCCAGACCCCGTATTTCCCTTGCTTGTATGGCTTTAAGACAGCCGTTGCTTTTGTGACCTGGACCAGCCACTTAACTTTTTCTAAGTCTCAGTTTCCTAACATGTAAAGTGGAGATGAAAAATGCATACCTCGCAGAGATCCTTTGAGGATTCAATAAGACCATGTTTGGAAGATGCCTAGCACTTAGTAGGTCCCCAACCAAAGTAAGAAACCTTCCTTTTCTCAAATGCATACACCTTTTCACATCAGAGGTGGCTGCAAATCAAATATCATTGCCTCAGTACATTTAAAGAGGAATTTAAAGCGATTATATCAAGAGATACTCAAAAAGCATTTTATGTAATTCATCAGTCACTTCAAATAAAAATGAAGAAAAATAAGAATAGAAGGAAACCATTTAAAGATGATAAGTATCAATTACCGAAAGCTGACAGCAAACATGTTGGCAGGTGAAAATAGAAGGCAAGTCACAGACGGCTGCCATCCTGCTGTGCCTCAGCCCAGGGGAAGACCTTGCTGAGAATTCTGATCCCTGGGTCCCACCCCCAGGTCTGCCCCGCTCTTTTGGAGGCATGGCCTGAGAATCTGCATTTTACACACCCCCTCGGATTAATGGTCTGCATGCTGACTTTGAGAACAGCTCCTCTCCTGATGTTCACACCACTGTCCCTTTCTCAGTGTCACACCTTTGTACTCTTTCTGGAATGCCTAGCCACCTGCCATACCTGGAAAATTCCAGTATCTTTAAAAAGGTAGAATTACTATTCTCTGATTTAGGTGGCCCCCCTCAACTTCCACAGACCACATCCATAGTCCTGAGCTCATATCCTTGTGCGTTCACCTTTCAGTCATTCACCCATCGACTCACACACTCACGAACCATTCTCAGGTCATGCACACAGCCCTGGGTGTATTTGCACATCTGTCTCCTTGTCGACAAGGAATGTGTATTATCATCTTTCATTTCCCAATGACTAACTCAGAGCCCAGAACAAATCAGGCATTGTAAGATTGTGTTGATTACATGAATGAATACACACAGGTGGGTGTATGTGTGAGGTTGCTGCCCCCATTCTGTTGTATCTCCCACTGAGAGTATTCCGTTCTCTTGAAGTTGGTTAGTTTCCATTTTGTTATTTTGGCATATGGTGATGGTAGGGCTTCCAGATCACCTATTTTGCAATTTTACATTGGTTTTAGGCTTAGAAATGTTGTACTTGCATGTCACAATTATAAATGCATAAATCCAGTGAATGCTGTTGCAACAAGATAGATATAAATGCACTGGGCTGGAGCATGTGTACAGATAGATTTGGATAAAGATTGCAGCTGAACGAATGCTTTATTGTTTACGCTATTGAATTAGAGTCTAAACACGTCAGTCATGAATACCAAACAGAGCAAATCTATAAGTCAGAGGCTCTGTCACCTTAATCGGGGAAAGTACAAATGAGTGTTTCCACTCTGAAGATGGAGAATGATGTTTATACTTCAGTTTTAAGTTTATTCTTTAAGTTTTAAAACCAACAGCATCAGTGATGTCTTGAGACAAGAAAAGTCTGTGATTCCAAATGTTTCTATTCTGTAAACACACTTGAACTTCATAAAGAAAGTAAAAGGGAGGGGGTGGATTCTGTGCTGACAGAGGAGTGACCTAGGGAAATACGGTTGGAAAGAGAAGTTTCTGTGGACAACGTTGTGATGTGCTATTCAGATCCCCCATCAAGAGTGGACGTACCCCCCAGTTGCTAGAACCGCTGTTGGCAGACCACTCTTGGCTGACAGCCCCCTTTTGGATGGCTTGCTCTTCAGAGCTGCCTCACCCAAGGTCATCCAATAGCTGGTCAATATCTGACTTTCACAGGGTTGTCAAAGTCAGCCCAGCGTCAGAGCTTCCCATGGGGTTGGCTTAAGCCATCACTGTGACTCCATCACCATTCACCTTCCCCTTCTGCTCACTCTTTCTTCTCCCCTCCCCTCCCCTCCCCTCCCTTCCCCCAACCCCATCCCTTCACTTCCCTTCCTTTCCCTTCCCTTCCCTTCTCTTCCACAGATATTAACCCCAGAATCTCCTCCTAATACCTCCTGCATGTTAATCTCTGTCTCAGAGTCAAATTTCCAGGAACCCAACCTGTGACCGCCCTCCATTTCCTTTTCTTCAGTTTGACCACTTTGGAGACAAGTGGCTTTGAGAGTATGCATGCCCTTCCCCTGAACATGCATACCTCATTGCCTTTGGCCCCTTTGTGTACAAACTAACTGGGTCACCACTGATAATAAGTAAACTCTAAAAAGGCCTTCCTAAGACAATCGTTCATTCATAGGCAGTTGCTTCTCACCGGTGCCCGTGCTGGGCAGGAGGGCTGTGGGCGTCTTCATACACAGCTCCAGCCTGGGGGTGCTCACGGTATATCGGAGACGAGTATTATAAGATCCTTTTGCTGAACCAGCCAGAGGAGGGAACTAGGGTCAGAAGTGCCCAACCACGGTGCCCCTGAACAATGTGTCACCAGGGCAGGAATGGACTTAATTCTGAAAGCACTTGCCTCCAGCAAACATCCCCACACGGAGAATGACTCTCGCAGCTAGGGCTATAGCCAGGAAAGGATCCTCAGATGCACAAGCTGGAAAATGCCTAAGTGTTGTAGCATTGGGCTTTTAATGGAAGGAAGTGCTTTAGTTAAACTTTGCAATGTTGATGATGATGATAATGGTTACATCTTGTTTGTGTATACAGCTTTATGTCTTCCGAAGTGCTTGCCCACTTATTACCTAGTTGTCTGGCTGGGCTTGGGGGTACTTAGCAGGGTGTTATTAGATAGATGATGGTGCTGTGTAGGAAAGAGCCCTGGGCATTCTGGCTCCACGGTTTCAGTTAAGTCCCTCAACTCCATCTCAACTTCAGTTTCTCATCTGTAAAATGGGGGTAATAACACCTACATTTTAGAACAGCTGTGATGATTAAATGATACATTCTTTCATTCCACAAGCATTTACTGAGCAATTCCTTTGTGCTAAGCACTGAACTAGGTGGTAATTTTTTTTTTTTAATATCCTTCTTTCAAGGAGCTCACAGCTTAAAAGGTGACTCAGACATGTTGACAAATAGTTACAAAATAACGTTACAAATGCATGAAAGAGGAACAGCGGAGACATGACAAAGGAAGGAAAGATTTGAGGAGAGATACCATGGGCTAAAGGGCCTGATAGGGGTCCTCGTATAGAGCAGATGCAAGAGGTTTCACCAAAGAAATAACCCATTCACCCACTTTTCTCCTTGGCCTCATTATCTTGAAATACACACACACACATTATAACTAAGTGGGTGACATGCTAGGAAAAGCTTGAAAAGGATAAAAGAGGAAGAAAAAAAATGGAGTAGGAAGGAGAAAGTTTGAATCCCAGATCTCCTGCTTAGCAGCTTTGAGTCCTAAACATTCCGAATCTCATTTCCCATCTATAAAATGGGAATGATACTTCCCGATTCATGGGATCATCTTAAGAAATTGAATACTATAATGTACTGCTATTTGCATTTTCATTTCAATTAAGTTTCATTGGGTTGTTGTCATTTATCAAGTAGTAGAGCTAAGCTAGAACACAACTGTGGTTGGATGTGTCAGGGATGGGAGAAGATTGTTTTGTTTTTCACTTCCAAACATAAGATAAATGAAAGAATTTACCAAATAGAATCAAGTAGGGAGATTGTAGACGGTGGTCCTTCAACTTACAAAAATTCTCTTCTGAGCAGTTGGATAGGACACCCCTTCTCCTGGCATCCATCCCTGCTGGTTTCAGTGAGAGATCAGAGTCAATGAATGATGCTGGCAAAACCCACAAGGGTAGGCAATGTCATTTTAACATAAGAAGACTGTAGACCAGTGGGCAGAGAAAAGGCTAGGATTAAAGACAGAAGGGCTATTTTGGTTATTTCTAAATGTAGGGACTGAAGGACAGACTTGTCCTTTGTCATGCACTTGCCAAAACCTGCCTTAGAAGAGGCATGGTTCTCCAAATGCAGAAGGGGCAACTCTATCCTGGACAATCCTACTGGGAATATTGCCTCCCGCGTGGGCATGGAGTTCAGAGGAACTGGTGTATGTTTGAGGAGGATGGCCAGATAGGGAGCGGACCAAACAGCTCAACCTATAAAGAAGGACTGGGAGGACTTTTTCATTGGTCTCGAGCGGTGCCTAAACGTCTAAAAGTTCCCCAGGTTCTTCCGATCTGAAACCATTGTTGAGAACCACCCATCTGGGAGAGTTTGGGAGTCCAGGATTATGGAGTAAAGGCATTTTTGAAAGATTGTCCTGAAGGCTTGGTCTCGTCACCTAACCCAGAACCTCAGATGAGAACTTGGCCCTGTGGGATCGTGAAATAGACATGGCTTGGATTATGATGCTGGGACCTGAGTGTGGCCGGCAGGGTCCTGAGAAGAGAGAACGCTGTCTAATGGCACCACTCCCTTCCTATAGACTTTGTAGACAATCCTTGTGCTGTTCGTGAATATGCAGAGGCTGTTTAATGAATAGCAAAAAGGCCCCAGGCACATTTAAAAATAGCTTTTAATTTCTCGTAACAGTTACTGCTTGTAGAGGTGGTGGTGGAGTAAAGACTGCTCAGCCACAGTCAGTCTCCTGAGTGGTGTTTGTTCAGAAGCATTGCCTTCTCTAATGAAACCCCGAGAAGCTCGGCACTTCTGCTTGTGAAATCTCCTTTCCATCAGAATAAAAAAAGCATTGGCTGAGCAATTCTCCTTCCCATGGCTTTGAACCTCCATGCAGAACATCCCAAGAGGGTGGCAGTTGTTGGATATATGTCACCACCCCCTGACACTTTTAAGAGGAAAAATTGAACAATTAGTATGGTCAAGACCCTGTTTTTACTGGGTGGACTTGATTTTGATAAAGAGTGAAAGTATGGTTTTATTAAGATGATAAACCAAACTGAGCCTCCGGATTAAAGAAGGCTCGTTTTGTCTTGGAAAACAGCTTAGCAACAATGTACTTTTCTAGAAACAAAGAAAAGCCAAGACCTGCTGTACTTTGTTTTACTTTTTTTTCTTCCTTTCCCATGTCATTTATTATTGGGACATCTACTGGTGAAAGGGCCTTCCGGTGAAAAATCTAAGCTCAGATATGGTTAATATGGGATTTCATACATTCTTTTCATCTTAGCTTTGCTTTACGCAGCAAAACCACCGTGAGAATGTGGGATCTAAGGTTTTTCTGGGAGATCCAGGGCTGATCAAAGTGTGTGCATCCACTGTACTGCTGTGCAGGTGCCTTCCAGCCCTCCAGGCAGGGGACAATTTGCTCAATAAATCATACCTCTGTAATCTCACCTCCCACTCCTTAAGGGTATTAAACGGCGCTTTGCCTTAGCCCTGAATGGTGAGGAAAGCAACAAGCAATACTTGGTTGCAGCATGGTAGTGAAAAGAGCAGGGACTGCATTTGGGTTTCAATCTTGGACTTCGTTACTTTCTAACCTAACTTCTCAGAGCCTCTGTTTCCACGTCTTATAACAGGGGAACAGCAATACCAAATTCAGAGGGTTACTGTGGAGATTTATCAGGACTCCGTAAGATAATGTAATGCCTGCACAACATCTGGTTCTGTCTGGGACATACTCAGTACGTTGTAGTTATTATTACTGTTGCCTTTTGTTTTATATTGTTGTGTCCACTCAGGTTTTGCAGTTCACAAAGTTCTTTCACATAGATGTCTCATGAAATTTTTGAGTCACTGCAGTGGGGACATATTTTACGTGTAAGGAAATGAAGGTTCACCAAACTGCCCAGGGCTCACACTATATAAAGAAAGAAATCATGGAACAGAGTTGCCAGTTACTGGTGCTGTGTTCTTAACATGGATTGGAGGTGGGTGTGACAAGAATTCTGAAGGAGGCTACTTGTGTGTGTTGAGGGGATGATTTGTGTTTGTTTTATTTGGGGGAAAGATGTCTCCCCCCCCCCACAGCCTAAAGACCTTTAAAGCAAATATTTCCAATTTACCAGATATTCAAACCCAAATAATGTTCCACAGATTTCAAGCAAGTCTTTTTTTTTCCCTAAAAATAGTTTAGAGCTTTAGCTGTTTAAACTTACATAGTTAAAAAGGAATAAAACCAACCACAAAATAAGAATCAACAGAATGCAGTAGTCCAATCATAAAGGACAGTCAGACGTGCTTACACATATTCAAGAAATCAGCCATCTAAATTATAAATAATAAGTAGTTCATTTGTGTCCTTTTTTTTTTAGATTCCACATATAAGTGATATCATATGGCACTTTTCTTTCTCTTTCTGGCTTACTTCACTTAGATTGATGATCTCCAGGTCCATCCATGTTGCTGCAAATGGCATTATTTTATTCTTTTTGATGGCTGAGTAGTATTTTATTGTGTATATATACCACATCTTCTTTATACAGTCACCTGTTGATGGACATTTGGGTTGTTTCCATGTCTTGGCTATTATAAATAGTGCTGCTCTGAACATTGTGGTGCATGTGTCTTTTTGAATTATATTTTTCTCCTGGGTATATGCCCAGAGTATATGCTGGATCATATGGTAAGTCTATTTTTAGTTTTTTAAGGAACCTCCATACTGTCCTGCATTGTGGCTGCACCAACTTCCATTCCCACCAACAGTGTAGGAGGGTTCCTTTTTCTGAAGGAGGCTACTTTATATGGCAGCAGAAATGATAAGAATTAGACCCGTTTAGACCAGCAGAGATAAGTGAGGAATAAGGTCTAAAGTTGATCCCCACATGGAAGTGTGTAGTCATTGCTCCAAATTATAATTTGGTGGGGAGGCGACCTGTACCAACCACGTCATCTCTTTTAATACACTCAGTGTATAAATAGGAACAAGATCATTCATCATTTACAATTGTATGACATTTTGTAACCTGCATTGGAGAGGTAAGGACAAAGATTAGAGAGAATAAGGTTGGGGTTGTTTTATGACTTTTTAAAAATGGGCCTCTTAAGTCCCACTTCTAACTTTATTAAGCAAACTTTTCTCTCTTAATGTGTTTTTACTTATAATGTCTTATAAGTAGAGTTGTGTCCTGGAGAGGATTTTATTAAAATTCAGCTATGCCAGACATAGAGAAATAACTTTATTTTTAAATGGACCTATTTGATTATGATATTTAACATGACAAGAGGTGTCGGCTTTCATTTTCTGAACACTTGATGTTTGAAGGCTTTCCCCTGCCACTTCTTTCTTTAAGAATAAATGTACACACTGTTTTCCCCAGTGACTGCACCAAACTGCATTCCCACCAGCAATGTAGGAGGGTTCCTTTTTCTCTACAGCCTCTCCAGCATTTGACATTTGTGGACTTTTGAATGATGGCCATTCTGACTGGTGTGAAGCCTCATTGTAGTTTTCATTTGCATTTCTCTGATAATTAGTGATATTGAGCATTTTTTCTTGTGTCTATTGATCACTTGTATGTCTTCCTTGGAGAATTGCTTGTTTAGGTCTTCTGCCCATTTTTGGATTGGGTTGCTTTTTTCTTATTAAGTCGTATGAGCTGCTTATATATTCTGGAGATCAAGTCTTTGTCAGTTTCATCATTTGCAAAAATTTTCTCCCATTCTGTAGGTTTTCATTTTGTTTTACTTATGGTTTCCTTTGCTGTGCAGAAGCTTGTTAAGTTTAATTAGGTCCCATTTGTTTATTCTTGCTTTTATTTCTATTGCTTGGGTAGACTGTCCTAGAACATTTTTGAGATGTATGTCAGATAATATTTTGCCTATATTTTTTTTCTAGGAGGTTTATTGTATCTTGTCTTATGTTTAAGTCTTTGATGCATTTTGAATTTATTTTTGTGTATGGTATAAGGGAGTGTTCTAGCTTCATTGATTTACATGCTGCTGTCCAGTTTTCCCAACACCATTTGCTGAAGAGACAGGTTCCTCAAAAGACTAGGAATAGACTTACCATATGACCCAGGAATACCACTCTTGGGCATATATCCAGAAGGAACGCTACTTCAAAAAGACACCTGCACCCCAATGTTCATAGCAGCACTATTTACAATAGCCAAGACATGGAAACAACCTAAATGTCCATCAACAGATGACTGGATAAAGAAGAGGTGGTATATTTATACAATGGAATACTATTCAGCCATAAAATGACAACATAACACCATTTGCAGCAACATGGATGTCCATGGAGAATGTCACTCTAAGTGAAGTAAGCCAGAAAGAGAAAGAAAAATACCATATGAGATCACTCATATGTGAAATCTAAAAAAAAAAAAAACACAAAAAACATAAATACAAAACAGAAACAGACTCATAGACACAGAATACAAACTTGTGGTTGCCAGTGGTGTGGGGGGTGGAAAGGGACAGACTGGGAGTTCAAAATTTGTAGGTACTGACAGGCATATGCAGAATAGATAAACAAGATTACACTGTATAGCACAGGGAAATATATACAAGATCTTGTGGTAGCTCACACTGAAAAAAAGATGTGACAATGAATATACGTATGTTCATGTATAACTGAGAAATTTTGCTCTACACTGGAATTTGACACAACATTGTAAAATGACTATAACTCAATTAAAAATTGCTTTAAAATAAAAATAATAAAATTTTTTAAAGGGTTAAAAAAAAAGAATAAATGTACAATAGCATTTTAGCCTCAGTTTGTTGATGTCTGCAAGAAATCCTGCTGGGTTTTGATTGGGCTTGCATTGAGTCTGTAGATCATTTTGGCAAGATCTGTCATCTTAACAATATTGAGTCATCTGGCCCAGGAACATGCTACGTCTCTTCATTTGTATGAGTCTACTTTGACTTCTTTCATCACCTTCTTGTGGTTTTGGGCATGTAGGTCCCATGCATATTTTGGTAGATTTATACCTGAATATTTCTTTTTTTTTCCCTCATGCTATCCTACTGTAAATGGTACTGTTCTTTTTGTTTCATATTCTAATTGCTCATTGTTAATATAAAGACATGAGAGTGATTTCTGTATATAAATAATGTACATGGAAACAAACAAAAACAAACTCAAGAAACAAGAGGTCTCAGGTGGAGAGATAGTAACGTACTTCACATACACAAGGCTGTTACATGGAAGGTAGATTAGGCTCACCCAGGCCAGGTACTTAGCAAAGTACCCAATTTATGTTTAAAATGTTTGTTCCCATCTGTCTTGCCTTCTCATGCTCTGTGTTGCTTTAAAAGCCAGGCTGTGTTCCACAAGTGGAGGTCCTGGAACTCAGAATTGTGTGCTGGTTAAGATGTTAAGACTTAGTTTTAAGCAGACCTGGGTTGGACCTTGGCTCTGCCATGTACTAGTTATGTCGTCCTGAGAGTGTTTCTCACCTTCTCGGGTCTTCCGTTTTCTGCACTGTAACGTGGGGATGAGGAGGTGGTGGCCTGACCTGGCGCATGCTCCGTGAGTACTAGTACTGTCCTTACTGTTGTTGTTACATTACAAGGAGGAAGAGGCTAGAGAAGCGTAAGGAAGAGCTTCCTAACACTGCTTGTCCAACAGTAGAACAGGTTGAACGTGCGGCAGTGAGCCGCCCAGCACCGGAGAGTGGACCACCCCCGATACAGGATGCCACGGGAAGTCAGGCTTCCAGAGAGTTTTCCCCTGTATTCAGGGACCACGGTACCATCGTCACTCCCCACCCTCACCTGCAGGGGCATCAGAAGCAAGCTGTAGCCGCTCCGGGTCTCCCCAGCCACCTAAGACACTTGACCCATGGACACAGAAGCAGCAGACAGAAATGGTATCCATGAGAAAAACAAGCACAGACCAGACGTATCTTCGCATCAGCTGCAGTTTATGACTGCACATTAAATTCAATTGCTTTCTTTCGGAGGCTGGTGTTGAGACCCGTCATCTCCAGCCCAGCGCCATCCATTCTGGTTTTCCCCAGGAGTACAGACAGACCAGCCGCCTTCCTAGTGTACACTAATTAATTTATCTCATGCTTGTGATTTTATGGCACTTAAGTGCTGAAGCATTTCTGTTTATTCTTCTCCCGGCAAAGCACCTCACATTGCATAAAGACCATGAATCTCCATTGCAAACGCCACATGTCTTGGGCTAGGGAACAGCCCATTGGCTGCCTGTCGTCTTGCTGGCTTTGCATCTTACAGCCAAACTCACACATCCATTAATTTATCCTTAATGACATTTTGACATTCCAATCAGTTCATCAGATGTTTCTTAGGCAAGACTTCTCCCACATGGCCGGGCCAGGGTGCCAGGCCACTCTTGATGCATAATGCATGAGGCCAGTGCACCGCTCAGTACCCTCTGATGGACAGACACATCTGCTATTTGCTAACTGTATGTTCCTAACAGCCCTGGCTCCCCGGGTGATTCATACCACTGCCATCAGAGTCGTTTTCGTCTACGCTTCCAGCTGGCTATTGCTTATAGGAAGTTGCTCAGTTCAAGGAGAGGTGTCCTGGTTTAGAAACATACATGCAGCAGTGCTGTTTGGTGGGTGGGAGTGGTGGGGTGTGGAGCAAGAGTGTGTCACACCCCTGCCACACTCAAGAATGTAGAGTAGCTTTAATTCCACGAATTCAGGTGGAAGAAGAACCTATGACAAACCTAGCACCTGGAATTTCATTACCTGCTGCTACTTAAAAATAATGATTGCAAAGTCATTCTGGGTACAATAATGGATATCAAAGAAGAAAGGAAAATTATCCTTAATGCTCTCAATCTAACACATCAGCTTAGATACACTTTCTCACAGTGGTAATCACAATGTAGACAGAGTTTTATTTTCCTGTTTTTTTTAAACTTAATGTAATCCAGTTATCACTTTTCCACGTTGTTATATAGTTATCATTCTTAATGGCACTCCATCATTTTAATAGCTGCATAATATTCCATCCAGAGGATGCACCACAATTTGCTGAACTGGGCTCCCTATTGTTAGATATTTATGAGGCTGTAACAGATCGTCTGCTGTCCAAGAGAGGACTCAGAGCAGGCTGATGGGGAGAGCAGGGCTCTGCAGTCTGAGGAACTGGGGCTCAAATCCCACCTGGTCCCTTTACCTGCTTTAGGAGTTTAGAATTAACCCTCTGGGCCCCGGATTCCTCATCTGTAAAATAAAAGAAATAATCACCACGTTACAGTGTTGCTGTGAGGATTATAGATGTTTTAAGGTACCTAGAACATGGTAGTATTTACTCAAATGTATATTCCAGTGATTCTCCAGGAAGGAACCACCAAGTACATTCTATAATTGGTACCCAGCAGAGGTAGAGAGCAGACAGGATGTGCAGTGCCTGCAGAATGTGAGTTGGTGTGAATGTGCGCTTTCTGGCTGCATGGGTGTGATTGTATGTGCGCGTGTGTGTTTGCCTGGAGAGGAAGAGAGCCGATGGAGAAGGACGGACAAGGGTATACATGTGTCAGTCCGTGCCTGAGCGTGACATAACAAGGAATCTTAAGGAACGTTCAGAGGCCTGACTGCCTGGGTTTGAATCCCAGCTCCACCTCTTAAAGCCTGGGTGACTTTCAGTGAGTTTCTTCAACTCTCTGCCTCACTCTTTCATCTATAAAATGGGGTTAGTAAAACTCTCAATCTCCTAGAGTTAAATGTATTAACTTCTTTAATTCTCCTAATAACTCTAGAAGTTAATACATTGTGTTTTTAATAGCCTTCAATAGTGCCTGGAAAGGAACAAGTGTTATATACATGTTTAGTAAATAGATACAATAAATTTAGGATTCATTCTTTTGTGGTCATTATGTTCATTTCTGAGAACTGTCATAACAAGGAACCACAGACCGGATGGCTTAAAACAACTAAATTTATTCTCTCACACTTCTGGAGGCTTGAAGTCCAAAATCAAGATGTCTGTGGGGCCATGCTCCGCCTGAGACTCTGGGTAGAATCCTTTCTCGCCTCTTCCCAGTTTCTGGAGGTGGCTGCACAGTCCTTGGCTTTCCTTGGCTTTCCTTGGCTTGCAGCTGCCTCTGTCTTCTGTCTGGCTCTGTCCAAATTTCCCTCATCTTGTAAGAACACCAGCCATACTGGATTAGGGCCACCCTAATGACCTCAGCTTAACTGGATTATATCTGTAAAGACCAGATTTCCAAATACGGTCACGTCCACAGGAAGCAGAGGTTAGGACTTCAGCGTATCTTTTAGGGGAACACAACTCAACCTGTAATAGTCCTTTCCTTTTCCAAACTTGGAGGAATCTTTATTTTTTTTTATTGAAGTATAGTCAATCACAATGTGTCTATTTCTGGTGTACAGCATAATGTTTCAGTCATACATATCCATACATATATCACTCATATGTGGAATCTAAAAAAAGAAAAGAAAAAAGATACTAATGAATTTATCTACAAAACAGAAGCAGACTCAGACATAGTAAACAAACTTACGATTACCAGGGGGAAAGTGGATGATAAGGGATAAATTGGGAGTCCAAGATTTGCAAATATTAACCACTCACTGTATATAAACTAGATAAAAGATAAATTTCTTCTGTATAGCACAGTAACAGTCACTTAAAAAGCATCACTTCTTGCCATGGTTCTTAGATGCCAACTCCCCCCACTGTAGTGAGCTCAATATCCAGAAAGGGGAAAGGGCGTGTCCCAGGTAACCTCGTAAGATATTTAGAGCCAGCACCCAGGTCTCCTCCTTCCTGGTCTTCCACTGTCACTGATGGCACATGTTAGGGACTCCTCATTAATTCTCATCAGCTGAAGAGTAGGTTCTCCGCATTGGGGTTCTCAGACTTAATCATGCATTCTAATTGCCTGGAGTGCATATTAATCATCTGGAGTTTCTGATTCAGTAGGTCAGGGGTGGGGCCAGAGAAGTTGCATTTCGAGTAAGTTCCCAGGTGAAGCTGATGCTGCTGGTCCGGAGCATACTTGGAGAACCAGTGTTCTACGTCAGGGGTGCTCAAGCTTGGTGATAAATTACCACCACCTGGAGAGCTTCTAAAACCCCAGATGCCCAGGCTGCACCCCACACCCATTAACTTAGAATCTCCTCAGTAAGTTTTAAAGCTCCCCAAATGATTTGTGCAGCCAAGGTTGAGAAGCACAGCTCTAGAATATGTCAAAGAAGGAATGTTTTTAGAGGAAAGCCGTTCTTCAGGGCATCTGTTTTAGGGGATTCATATTTAACAAATTACGAGGCCATTTAAATTCACGTGGCTGTTTTCCTATATCTGAAAGATTGCCAGAGAGCATTTATGGAGTGCTCACCGTGTCCCATGCACTGGGGAAAATGCTTTGGTAGCCACATACCATTTAATCTCACAAGCACCTTCGCAAGGAACACTACTGTTACCTGTAGTTCTACAGACGGGAGGAAACTGACATGCAAAGGAAAGAGTAACTTGCAAGAGCTCACGCAGCAAGCCTGAGATGGAGCCAGGTTTCGATGCCAGGCTGTCTGGCACTAAAGCTGATGTGCTAACCGCTGTGCCACCCTGCCTCCGAGAGAAGAGAAAGTGGTGTGTTCTCCTTTAAATCCTGCACTTTTCCATGTCCTCGTTTACATTATCAACGCTGATGTCCTGTAGCGCAGCCTCTGCCTCGGTTATTAGGGTCATTCTGAGTTAGTGAGGTTTGGATTCATGAGGCTTTGCTGTGTTTATGAGTGACTAGAATCGTTACCATGGACTGAATTTGCACTTCTAATTTTATCCCGAAAAGGAGAGGTGGAGGAAAGTTGGAACAGGTGTCCTGAGCTGGCAGGCAGAAAGCATGGTGAGGATCCCATGGCTTCCACTGATGTGTTTCATGCTTTGGCTAAGCCCCTCCTCTGTCCAGGCTTCAGTTTCTTCCATAAAATGAGACGGTAGGGCAGTTCCCTTCCAGTTCTGATGAGTAAACTTAATTAGAGACCCAGTCATGTCAGCACAGAAGCAGCCAGGCTTCAATGAGTGCAGTGCTGGCTTTTAACCTGTGTTTTCTTTGTCTGCCTCCTTTAGGCTGAGATACCACTCTGGCTACAGGTTTCTAGTCTTTGTGTTTTCCCAGGAAAGTCTGTCCAGAGATGCCAGTGAAGGGCGGGTCAGGGAACGAGCACTATGGGGAAGGGAAGGCATGCCTGATCAGGGTCTCCCCTGGAGAGTGGGCATGGCTCTTCACAGGCAGGGAAGAGCCCGAAGTGGAACCCCCAACACTATCCCTCAGCCCACACATTCAATGATTTTGCAGAATCCAGATGCTGGAATGTCCTACTACCTCTCTTGCAAGTGGCTTCTCAGTTTCTACTTGAACTCCTCCAATAATGGGGAGCTCATTCCTTCCAAAAGTATAAACAGAGCAGGGGTTGTGTCTGGCTTTTTCACATCATAGTCTCCTCCTGTCTAACAGCCAGGGGTACAAAGTAGGTGCCCGTTAAATATTTTTCCAACAAATTAATGTACAAAGAAAAAGAAACTATTAACTTTGGGGAGGAGATGAAGACTTGTAAGAGTAAGGGGCCTTGAGTTGGTCCTTTAAAGGTGAAGAGAAGGTTGCCAAAGAAGGAAACACAGGAAGGGCAATTCGGGCACTGGGCACTGCTGAAAGAGACCCACGCTATTCTACTTTGCTAGAAATGTCTGCCATGTGTCAAGCCCACCTGGTTTGAACTCCGCCCACCAGGGCCACACAGAGCCAGACACATCAGATGTGTGAAGAGAGCATTCTTGAATATTTCCTCTCCGTGAAAAATGTCCCTGTTTGTTTCAGACTCTCTTCCTCCTCCTCTTATAGCATGACTTCAGAACCTTCCACAGACCCACAGTCCTCTCTTGAACCATCCCATCTGCCACCCTCCCTTATAAAGGGTGGTGCTCAGAATAAATCATGGAACTCATGGTCCATCGTGGGCACGTCCCATGCCACCTACCCTCACTCAACTCACAAGCAAAGGTTGGGGAGACCTCCGAGTGATCTGTTGGAAGGAGAAAGACCAGGGGCCACGTCACAAGGTTCCAACCTGTCAGAGGCCGTTAGACTCTGGATTGCTATGTCTTAAAGCATTCTTCAGCTCTAGAAATGTCCCCGCAGAGGAATAGACAGGCTTGTGCAATGCTGTCTTTTGAACAGCTTTTGGTACCCCCTGCTGGTGAAATCGTGGGACCCAACTGGCAGGAATCTCAAACAACTAGGAAAAAAAATTCCAAGTTCGAGGAAGTCACCACCCTTGAGGGATCTGAGGATTCTATGAGTTACGCTATCATCCCATATATCATATGACTCTCTTAGGAGTTTTTTTTAAACATTCTATAGTTTATAGCTCTTCTGTGGGCTGTGAGGGGGAAAAAACGTCCCTGACTTCTGTGAACATCCCATCAATTCTGCAAACATCCCAGGAGTTCTGTGACAGCCACAGGAAGGAAATGCTAAGTTCTTAGCCAAAAATATTCGTTAAGTAGAAATACTTCAGGTCACAAACTAATTTCATGCAGGTTTTTCTTCCTCTTTCCTTATATGTATCTTTTTTTTCAAGTGGTTATAATTTGCAGTCAGAGTAGGATGACAGTCTTATCTACACTTCAATTTGTAGACTTTTAAATAGAAATTTGTACAACAAATTTATTGAGCACCGGCTGTGTGCCAGACACTCAGCAAGAAATTGGAATAGGTGCAAGAAGTCGAAAGCCCTTCACCCAAGAGGTTCTTGCCTTCGTGGGTAGGAGAGTCGAATGACTGCACTTGAACCTGTCAAGGGCTTAGCTGACATGGCAGCAAGGCCTTCCTCGATCTCCTGGGGTTCAGGCCGGCTATTTGCTGCTCTCTCGCTGCTTTATGTATTTTTCCTTCTTGCGTTTCTTCACCTTTGTGATTGTGTATTGATTTCTATATTTACCTGTTTAATGCCTGTCTTGGCCATTCGTCTCTTGTGTTCTGTGAAGGTCAAGGCCACGTCTGGTGTCTGACACCATGACCTTCTTACATCCCGCAGAGACTGGTATATGTAGGTACTAAATAAATACGTGTTCAGTGGGTGAGTCAGCCAAGGAGAGAGAACCACACGTCTGTGTAGGCGAGCAAGAGGAAACCTCAAAGACGTGACATTTGAATGCCACTGAGCCTTGAAGGGTGAAGAGGGGGTGGCCAGGGGAGAAGAATGGGGCACATTAAGGAGTAGAGGGTATTGAGGAATGGTGCAGAGAGGGGGATGAGGCAGGTGATGTCTCCTGAAAGGAGGTGCATGTGGAAGGAAAGGCTGAGTTGAATCCTGGAGCTGTAGGCTGAGTATCTTGTATGTCCTAGTCACGAGTTTGGATTTTCCCCCTCTCTTAAGGGAAGAAAATAAAAGGGAGATGAATCAACTAAACTCTACGAGTATAGGAATGAATATTTTTTTCCTGAATTACTGAGAGGGTTTTTTAATACTTAAATTTTGAATTCTTATAAAGGAAAAATCGCAGATTATGGTTTTGTGTTTTATTTCCTTCTATATCCCCTCCATTCCCACATTGTAGCTGTGTTTACCTATTGCTGAAACACCTGTCCTCACCTTTTTAAATTTTATGTAGCATCGTCATCCCCCTCATGAACCTTCAGCTAAAAACTAAGAATACATTACAAGATCTTATGGTAGCTCACAGAGAAAAAAAGAAATGTGACAATGAATATATGTATGTTCATGTATAACTGAAAAATTGTGCTCTACACTGGAAATTTGACACAACATTGTAAAATGATTATAAATCGATAAAAAATGTTAAAAAAATTTTAAAATAAAACCTGTTACATCACACACACACACACACACACACACACACACACACAAATGAATGTCGTATACCTGAGTGTTTACAACTCAGTTGTCTAATTTTTAAATATCTATATGTTTTGGAGAAGCTCAATTCTTTAAATTTTTTAACCCAGGTGTTCAGAGCTACCCAAACATTTCTGTAAAATGCCATTTCTCATCGATACGGCAAGACCTTTTTAGAATTATTCCTTTGGAAATCAGTGATTTGTGCCTAAGACAACTCTCTCCATATTATTTTACCCTGAACAGAATGAGATGAGTTGGGAGTTCTGCCCTTAGGAAATATCAGAGCCCCCAGTACACACTCGTTTATAGCCTGAAAGTTAACTCCCTTATCGGATTTCCTTTTAGTTCCTGCTGGGGCAGTGTGAGCAGGACTCAGATGGGGGCAGAGGATCTGCTGTATATCTTTCCAGATTTATGATTAAGAAGGTCACATATACATTTTTAAACACACTCCTTTTTGATAATAAATGAAGACTAAGACTGAAATGCCATCAGCAGCAGAATTACTCGCTCTTCTTTCATTCGTGTCCCCCACCCCGCCCGCTGTCGGCCTGCCTGCCGACGGTGAGAAAGGGCCTGACTGGTCCCATGCCTGCCTCGTGTTTTTCTCTCTCTCTGGGATGGTTTCACTAAAGGAGCAGTGTGCCTGTGGTTAAACCATTATAACCAAAAGATTCACTTCTACTTCTGAGTGCCCTTCCTTCCTCAGGCCAATGGAAAATAAAAAGGAGACGATGACGAGGAACCCCATTTTAGGTTGCATTGGTCTTCAACTTGTGGGCAACGAAAGCTCTTCTCTTCTTAGAATTTCCTGGATCTAGACTCACTCTGCGCTCCTCCGCGCTGCTCTCTGCTTACAGAGCAAGATCTGTGTGGATGCCATGCTTCTGGCTTCCAGTTGGGTTCAGCTCATGAGAGCCCCTCTAGGAGGTCAGAAAAGGAGGGGACGACGTAGTCAGAGAGCTTGTGCTTCTGGTTCCTTCCCTGTGAGGTCATCCAGGACTGGCTGGATCCCTGGGGAGAAGGCTGCTGCTTCTGTACAGGTGGCCTCCTCTTCGTGACCCCTTTTAGGTTCGGGTCACTGCTTCCTCTGTTTGTGCCCCTGGACCTACAGGTGGTGAACAGCTCTCCTGTCACAGTATTACACCTTCTCACTTTGTCAACAGTCCTCTGATACATAAACTCTCCTTTGAGTGTGCCATCTGCCATTCTTCCATGCAGTCTCCACCTAGATCAAGGCCATGTGAGGGAGAGCACGGTCAGACTAGAACTGGTCCTCGACGTCAGCCTCTAAAACACTTCAAAGTCCCCGCTCATCCTTGCGTTTAATGCCTCCTCTGACAGGGGGGTCGTTATCTCTTGAAACTGCGTATTTCGTGATCATGTGGGCTCAACTTTGGCAATTTCCCACATGTGCTGAATTTGACTTCCTTGGGACATGTGTTCTTTCTGTGTTGAAATAGGAGTGACCAAGATTTGAAGCTAAGACTGAAAAATTGAGCAAGATACCTGGAAGAAGTGACCTTCAAGACGTTTAACATACAACCCGTAGCCTTGTGTATCGTAGGAACATAATTACTATGTATAGATGCATAAATGTTGGGTAAATTCAGAGGCATCGTGCTGGTTTTTAAGAAATATTTGGCAAACTGTCACACGCAAGTGGGTTAGTCATGTTCTTATATCTCTGACAATAAACCTAAGACCCTTCAGTTAAAATTTAAGAGGAGTAGATCTCAAATCCATACAAACAACTTTTTACCCCGCAGCTTCCTGGTGAGGTGCCACGGTCTCCATCACTGGATATAATCCAGGGGGAGATGGGATTCCACAGAAGAACTGTGGGAGGGAGGCTTCTGGCCGTGGAGGGTAGCTGGACAAGTGGCGATGATATAAAAACAAGAATAGCGGCTGCCATGTGTTACGTGTTCACTGTGTGCCAGGCACTGTGCTGGGTGAGCGTTACACATTATCTCATTTAATCCTCACAACCCCGTGAGGCTGGCTTGTTACTTACCACAGTAGACAGAGGAAGAGTTCAGGACCTAAAGAGGTTTGGGAACTTGCCCTGAGTCATGTGGCCGCAGTGTTAGAGGTAGGATTTGAGCCCAGGTCTGCCTGATGCCAAAGCTGATGGTTGCAACCCCCGGTGGTTCATGTCAGAATCACCTGGGGAACTTGGTGGCCGTGCAAAGTTCCAGTCCCTGTCCCCTTTCTATGGACCTAGGAGCCAAGGGCTTTTTCAGCTCTCCGAGTGGTTCTCACTTACACCAGTTTGAGCACCATGGCTTTCCGTCATCATCATCATCATCATCATTGTAAATGCCTGTCTGGCTCTGAGGTTCCACTATGGGAATAATTGTTCTACTTTTGAGCTATGTGACTAACTAGCCTTCACCCTCACCCACTGCCAACCACCAGCCCTGACTTCAGTGCACCATTGTTTAGTGGGTTATTTCATTGCTTTAATCCCTGGAAGAGGCCAGAGTCGATTTTGAATCTCCTTCAGACTCACGGGAACAGAAAGACTCACTTGGCTTCTTCTTCCCTTTGAAGGGAGAGTAACGGAAATGTTGTGCAAATCTCATTGATTTCCCATTTTAAGCTCGAGTAAAAAACACACCCATTGTTGGGATGAGGCGTGATGAGTCTCAAATTTCTGAGCAAATGGAAGCTATTAACAGTTTCAGGTAGACTGAGGTTCGTTCCACCTGGACATTGGCGGACCTGCCTTGACTCTGTTTCTGGAGAAGGGACCAGGTTTGGGGGTTGAGGATGACTGGTGGGGAAAGAGAGCAATCTGATCTTCCAGTGCTTATCAAAGCAACTGTCACCATCTGACTGTGATTTTTCCCCTTGCACATGTCCCAAAGGAAGCTGGCCAAGAAGCAGAAGGAGACCCAGAGTGGAGCTCAGAGGGAGATGGGACCTGTGGCCTCGGCCGACAAGCCCACCACCAAGCTCAGCACCAGCCGCAACGATGAAGGCTTCTCCTCCAGCTCACAGGACGTTAACGGATTCAGTGAGTTGAGCCAACTAGGGGGAAGGGGACACCCATGGTCCAGCTTGACCCTGGCACCTCAGCTACTGACCCCTCAGCGTCAGGTGCTAAAGGACGTGGGGTCTGGATGCTTCCCTGGACGGTCCAGGATGAAGGTGCTCCCTGGCAAAGGCTTGGAGCTGCCCACCCCTAGGTGAAAAGGAGAATTTAAGAGTCTACCTCAATGCAGATGGAAATGGGGGCAAGCCATCTTAACTGCTGCTTATGTACATAGAGGCAGGTTAAAGCTAACCATGGTAAAAAGAATTAAAGAAGGAGGAGGAGGAGGACATGGTATGGCCCTAAGGAGGAAAACATGGCATACCGAATTGAGTGTCTTACAGTTTTCAAAACAGTGTTGCACATACACCGCAGCTGGTTAGATGAGTCACGGGTCATGGCTGACTCCATTTCTCAGCTTAGGAAACTG
Organism: Vicugna pacos; assembly: GCF_048564905.1. Lineage (NCBI taxonomy): Eukaryota > Metazoa > Chordata > Mammalia > Artiodactyla > Camelidae > Vicugna > Vicugna pacos. The sequence continues at coordinate 31,471,011 of NC_133005.1, read as the reverse complement.
AAGCTTAGAGAAGCAACTTCTCTGAAGTCCTGTGGCTGATGAGGAAAATATTCAGACCCAGAAGCTGTACCTTCCAAGTCTTGGCCAGTTGAAGGCCACAGCCAGTGAGCCAAGTGGCATTTAGTTAAGAGCACCAGTGTCCTCCTGCAGAGTTAACACAAGGTCCCACGCTAATAGAAGCAGCTATCATTTCAGGGTTCACCCTCATCCAAAGGAGAGCCTCAAGACTAGTAACCTAAAGCCACCTTGGTGATCAGACTCAAGAGAGCTGACTTTTGCTCTTAAACTTTCTGAAAGCCAGTTCTTTTCCTGGATTGCGTAAAAATGCTAGATTCCCCAGCCTCTGCTCCAAAGTGGGGAATGCGTAAAACCTAAAGCTTATGAGCAGTGACAAATGTCCTCCCCACGCTGTGCCAGTGGCAAAGGGAGGAGGGAAGAAATCGTATGTTGTGAAAAATCACTCATGTGAGATCAGCTAGGGATGGTGCGGACCTAGGAGAGGACGTAGGAAGGGACAGGTACACGGGGACACTTTCGTCCTCCCCACAGCCGTGTCAGATACGAGTATGACTGTTCCCATTTTACAGATGAGGTATCCGAGGCCCAATGTGCTTGGCCGAACTTCCTACAGTTACACAGATGCTTCCTTCTGGATCTAGGATCTGAGGGTAGCTCAGACTCCTGACTCCTTACCCCAAGTGCAGCACAGAAACTCCTTGAGGAAATTTTTCAAAATACAATGGCTGGGCCCTCACCTTACCTGCTGAATCAAAATCTCCTGGGGAGATGAGGGATGAGGATTTTGTAAAAGCTATTCAGGGGGTGCTTATAGGCACCCTGGTTAAGAATGGTGAACCTTGAGAGAGGCAGAAGCTCTTTTCAAATACTGATGTGCTGCATTGGAAAAGAGAGATGCATTTTAAACCTATAAAAAGACTTAAAAAAATAGTAAGATGAATACTCATTTACCCTTTACCTAGATTCACCAATTGTTCACATTTTGCAATATTTGCACTTTCTGTCTCTGGGGTGTGTGTGTGTGTGTGTGTATGTATGTATGTGTATATACACTCATACTACATATGTATATAATTTTCTCAACCACTTAGAAGTAAGTTTCAGACACCATGACACTCCATCTCCAGAGAATTCAGCATGTGTTTCCTGAGAACTAGGACAGCTCTTCAACATAACCACAGTAAAATTATTTTACCCAAGAAACGTAACCTCGTTTCAGTCTGTGATAAACCAGTCCGTAGCTGAATTTCCGCCATGGCCCTAAAATGTCCTCTCGTGTTGTTACTGTTTTTTGAATCCACCTTGTGTTTGGCCACCACGTCTCTTCATCACCTTTCACCTGCAGTGGTTCACCCACCTTTAGTTTTTCTATCAGGATGCTGACATTTTTAAAAAGTCTAGGTGCGTTGTCCCACAGGATGTGCCAAAGTCCAGATTTGTCTGTTTTTTTCCATCCTGATCACACTCAGGTTAAACGTTTAGGCAAAGGAAGCTGCGCAGGTGATGTGTTCGTACTTCCCTTTGCATTGTTTCCGGAGACATGTGCTGTCAGTTTGCCCACTATTGTGGGTGTTAAGTTTGGGCACTTCTTAAGGTCAAGAAATGGCTTTTAAAGGCAAAGTATAATAGCACATACTGGTTATTTCATGAGCAAATATTTAACTTCCATTTTTCTTGGAGAACAGAGCAAGTTTGCAGGCTGCCTAACCACAAAGCCAGTTCTTTTTCGGTTCTCCGTCCAGGGAATTCTGGGATTCATGTGTTCCCGAGTGTCCAGGAAAAGAGGATGCTGACGTAGGCCAGGAGCAGCAGAATAGGGGTTGGCGAGGAACGGGGCTTGGTTTGACCTTCAAGGCTCATCTGAGTGAGCCCTCTGAGCCTCCAGCTGTGCTAACTTGTCACTGACTCTCCTGCTTTTAGCCCAGGGGCAAGGAAGTTCACTAGCAAGCCTAGCGTATAGCACGTGCTGGCTGAGTGGTACACATTCACCTAAAAGCTTTCCTGTCCAGGCCAGGCTCGTGTGCGCACTTCTTTCCATTTGTAAACATGTCCTGGGAGGACTCTGAATGCCAAAGACACATGACAAACTTTGTGACTCCGAAATCATAGGTATTTGATCTTAAGCTTTCTGATCTTAAGGGCAAATATCACCTCCATTTAAAACTTAGACACTTAGTATGAAAATGCCCAAGACTGAGGTAGATTGGCCAGCAAGAGGAAGAAGCATCATATCCAGTAAAATCTAATTAGGTGTTTTAAAGTCCAGACACACTCTTTCCAAGAATGATATGTGTATGTTTTCTGTTTATATCCACGCATACATATGCACACAGACATGCACATATATAGACAAAGACCTGTATATGCATATTGTATATACGTTTGTTTTAATATTGCTTTTTAAAAGATGGAAAATTTTCAATTGACATTATACTCAGTTATTAAGAAATTTTGCATTTGTTTGAATCAATGAATATTTTAGAATTCTCTCTGTGCATCTGCTGTCCTCAGACTAGAGCCACAAACATGCTCTGGGGATTCTTCTGAATGCCCTGGAAGACATCAGGTACCTTTTAAAATGCTCCATGAGCCACTGGGATGAGATTTGAGGGGGGAAAAAAATGTAAGTAATGCTTACACTGGAGATGCAGAAATTGCTTCTGAAATCACCCTAATGTATGTAAAATTGAATCTATTTTCGTGGCATTAGAAAAGTGACTGGCTTCTGCATCGGCAGCTCTAGGAGGCCCTGAGATGACTTGCACATGTTGAGGAAGCACTGAGAGAGGCAGAGCCAAGCACAGACGTCACATTGGAAAAAATGACAGAGTAACATGCCCTGAGCAATTATTTCATTATTGAACAGGTGGGCCCTGGCCTGATTCAAACTCTGCATCTCACTGTGTAGGTTTGTCTCCCTGGGTTTTCTATTCCAAGCGACTGCTAAGTTCTGCAACATCCTTTCAGTCAAGCCTCCCAGCTTTGTAGCGGACCAGTGACCTCTGGGATGCAGGGGTGAGGGGGCTTTGTCAGGTGCGGGCTGTTGCTCTGGAGCCCTTTGGCGTTCTTTAAAAAGGGGAGCCTGTCACATTTCAAGGAAAACCAATATACGTTGTTTTCAGTTTAAAGAAATGCTTTTTATTAGGTAATCTGATTTTGATCTTATTGCCCTTTGTACCTGATTGTTGTGTTTTGTTTTTTTCTTCTGAGGTTTTTTGCTCACTGGGATCATTTTCTAGGTTTGTCTTCTGGCGCTTTCTTTTCATATTCGTGCTTAAATCTTCTTTATAGTTTTTGTTCATAGTCTCATCCCCTCCTGGTTCATTTTCAGTCCAAATCAAAATGCTACAAAACAAATCGCCGTTGATTTCCTATTCTATGGGGCTTGGCTGTCCACCCTTCCCGCGATGGCATTGGACAGGCTCATTTGCCCATTGGGTGTTGTTAGTAAACTCTGTCTTCATTTTTTTTTTTTGCTTTCATTCTGTTGAATGGATTCATGTCCAGTGGGTGAGGGCAGTTTATCTCTAAGGGGCATCACATGCTGGGCCGTCACACTGTCTGCTAAGTAAAGAGGCAGGCATGGTTGAGGGCGTGGAGGTGAGATTCAGTGGCCATTTTCTCAGCATTTACTACATACTTGTCCCTGTGCTGTAAGTCTGAAGCACAGTTTGAGGAGGCATGTAATTACAAAGATGAATAAAATGGGGCATTGTCTCAAAATCAATGACAGTTTCTACTTGTAAGTTTTTCGTAGTTTACAAAAGTCCTTTTGAAAAACCCTGGAGCCATAGATCCTTAATCCTTCACCGTGAGAGAGTTAGTGGGTTTGTTATTACCCCTGTTCTACAGATGAGGAAACTGAGGTTCACAGAGGCTCCGTGCCCCAAATCACATAGGCATTTGCAAAGCCGTAATAAGGCTCCATCTATCCTCATATCAGTTAGGCTTTATCCGCTTAGTGCTGCAAAGAATTTAGAAAAACATTCATTAAAGTACCTACAATAAAATAACTATATGAGAATTAAATAATCAGGATAAGAGAAACAAAAAAGAAGACAATAAGGTCAAGACCAGGTTATTTTAAAATATAATTCTATTATATTAAAACATAATCTAAATATGCAACTATCAAATTCCAGTTTGTCTCCACACTTTCTAGTAGCAAAAGCCCAAATAGGAAGATCACTTTTGTTGGCAGCTACGATGTGCTAGACTGTATGCTTTATATAAATCCCGCTCTTCAGCCTCCTAGGAACCCTATAAATTAGATATTGTTCCCATTTTGGACATGAGGAAACTGAGTTTCAGAGAACTGGAGTAAATAAGCCCAGAGTCACACACGCGTAGCGTGGGGATGGGATTGGAAGCCAAAACAGGATTATCTGAGTCCGGAACCCCTGTTCCCTCTCCTGTACCGGGAACGTAGCCCACCACGCATTGGGCTCACCGAGTGAGGCCGCTGATGGCTCGGGGGGAGAGAGAGCTCCACTCCTCTTCTGATGGTCGGCCAACTTTTCTGCCACGTGGGCAGAAGCTGCTACCACGACAGTGTCCTGCCCAGAGACTGTGTCTGGGTACCCGGCACGGAGCCAGATTCCCACCAGCTGCCCGGCACTGTGATAAGCATGGTCAAGTGTGGCGTCTTCATCCATCCTCACAGTAACCCTCCACAGTAGGTGTGCTTATCATCAAGTCCATTAACAGATGAGGAAACTGCTGCTCTGAGATATTAGAAGATCTTCCTCAAGTTACATGATATAGATAGTAAGGTCTGGACCTCAGACTGGATGTCTACTTTCAAAACCAAGCATCTTGTTTTTTTGTTGTTGTTCAAACCTTTAGTTTTTTTCTCCACCTCATAGCAGGGTGAAGGAGAGAAAGGAGATTAATGTGTATAGCCTTGCTGGCTGGGAGGACCGGGCCTCCTCTTGGTCCCTCTGTCTACTCCAGAGCCCGAAACTCCTGTCATAGGAAGGCAGTTGCCCAGTAGTCCAGGAAGGGCCTGTGGAAATTGTCCCACCAGGAGCTTCTTAGGAAGTGGGGCTGTATACAGATGGTCCCATCCCATCCTCGGGTTTCCTGAGCTGGACCAAGCCTTGGATAGATATAGAGAGATGAGCAAGGAATAGCCCCTGCCCCGAGAGAGCTCCAGCCTGGTGTGGGAGACACATGGTCCAACAATGAGCATCTTTGCACAGCCCAACGGAGGCTGCAGTAACAGCCTGCAGAAAGAATCACTGGGCTGTTCCCCTGACTTTGTACCTCTAATGTGACCACAAATATACACAGAAGTCTGTGCACAGTAGCCTCAGGAGATCCTTGCTGCTGATGAGAGGGGTGGGCCCTGAAACCTGAGGCCCTCCCTGTCTTTCAGCCACAGACCTCATAAGAGGGTTTCCTTGCAGGCAGGTCAGAGAACATGAGACCCCAAGAGATGGTTTACCAGAAATGGGGTGGGCAGTAGCGAGCACCAGACAAAATTTCCACCTGATTATTTTATGAACGTGATGTGTGACTAAAGCAATTCAAATAGGGAAGACAGACCATGACTTTAAAAAGGTGGTGGGGATTGGCCGGGGTTATAGTAAACTCCTTAGGAAGATTCCTTAACCCTTTCAGGAGGATGGTGAGCCAGCTGGAGAAACAGGTCCCTGAGAAATGGTCTGACCTTGGCCCTCCCTGGGGAAATGAGGGACCTGACGGGACTTGATGTTACAGGTTGCTAATGGTACCTGCCCTTTGTTTGGGAGCTTCTCTGGGACAGTCATTTTGCTAGGTGCTGTTCACATACTATCCCTAATCCTCAAAACACTGAACCAAGTAGGAATTACTACCCTTATGTCATAGACAAGGAATCCTAAGCTTAATGAAGTGACATACATTTCTGCTGTTCCATCTTTACAGTACCCCAACTTGACTTTCCCTTCTTTTGCTTGAAATCCTTCAGTGGCTCCTTGTTGCCCCCTAGGTAAAGGCTAAAATCCTAAGCTTGGATTCATGGACCCTCCCTGATTGCTGACCACTGTGTACTCTGACCATTCGCCAACTCTCCAGCCCATCCAATACTCATTGAGTATTTGTTTGAATGAATGAATGAATGAATGAATGAATAGCTGGACTAGCTCCAAGCCCATATCTGATTCCAACTCTTCTGGTAATGAATTCTGTCCTCTTTTGAGCCGAAATCTGCTCTCTGTAACTTCTATCCATCCATCCCTGGTTTTGCACAAAACTACGGATTGGTCAGCAACTATATACTGGCCCTTGTCTGCCCTCTGGTGTCACACAGGGTAATGAAATCAGTCCTTCTCTTCCCGCAGCTTCCACCCCCACCCCCAGCAATCGGACAGCAGCCACCTGTGTGTCCTGTGGGCCCTTCCTTCAGGCTAAGCAGCCTCCACATCAGCTATCCACCTTCTCCAGTATACATTTCTGCTTTCCAATCTGTTCAAAATCTTGATTGGCGCATCTGTCTCCATTTAGTCCATGACACTGGAGCATGTGGTTCCCAAGTCTATGCTGGGCCAAATTACTGGAAGCTCAGAGAGCTGCCATCACCCTCACCCTCTTCCAAATCTGCATTCAGAACGTGCTGTGCACGTTTGAATGTTTATTGCACATCTGCCTGATACAGAGCTCATGACTTCCAGCCAGGGGTGCCTTGTTCAGACGTGCTGAGGATGATTTGGTGGGGGGGCCCAAGTAAAAGACTTCATATTTCAAGTCACAGACTGTGACTTCTTGTTTGTTTTGACCCTGTTATCCAGGCATACTGAGATATTTTTGATTTCTAGTTATGTCAGCCAGTGAGTTCACTTAATCCTCCCAGTTTGGGGCCTCAAAATATAATAATTATTATATTGTTAGTATTCAGAATACCCGTTATTGTCTATTGAGTATTAATTATGAGACCATTTCCAGCTGAGAGTTTTACCTGCATTATCTTATCTCATTGGTGTGTTGGGAGTATTAAATAAGTGCTGAGATTACTCCTGATGGTTTACAGGTGAGGAAACTGAGGTTTAAATAATAAGGAGCTTGCCTAAGTCTTCATAGTTTAAATTTTTTTTTTAAATTGAGATACTAGGAATCGAACCCAGCACCTCATGCATGCCAAGCGTGCACTCTACCATTGAGCTATACCTTCCCCAAGGCTTTGTAGTTTTAAATGACAGGTTTTTAAGCTGGAACTTAACCCTGGGTTTGTCTGACACCCCAAGCCCGCAGTCAAGACCATTCCACTCCACCACCTTCTGTAGGTCAGGTGTTATCACTCCCACTTTATAGAGAAGGAAACCAAAGTTTTCAGTTCCAGACAGACATTGAGTCCTTTGCTCAAAGCAGTGGTTCTCAAAGTGTGGGTCCCAGCGATGCTAATGCATGTTCGAGCCAGAGAATCGCTGACTCGTAGTAAAGCCCAGGACTGTCAGGACCATCAGGCTCCAAAGCCCTCGTTCTTCTGTGTGCTGGATTGTCTCTGGTAGTGCAGTTGCAGGCACACTGGGAGAGAAAGGCTCCTGTTCCCCTTCTCAGGCCGATGCACCAAGAAGACCCTGGCACTTTGAGCTGCTGGACCTGAAAACTGCTAAAGCCTGTGTGTAAACTATGAGGGTCCTTAAACCCAGGGATCCCTTCTCAACCATCTCTGGAATTTTCTCTCCTTTTGTCTGAATGGTAAACAACCTAAAAGTCAGAATGAAAGGTGTGGAAATTTACAAGGGAAAGCAATCATGAGTCACACAGTGAAACCAGGAGCTCAATAGAACATTGTGGAGAGGATTTTTTTTTTTTAAGGCACGAAATTCTGTTTGCAGGGACAATTATATGTTCTGGTTGCTCCAGGATTAAATTGAATCTAGGAGAAGAATAGAATGTTACAAGCTTGCCGCCTACAGTTTTATTGAATATTTTATGGAGATTATTGAATATTTTGCAATCATCCACTTGGCTGACAGATTAAAGGACATACTTATTAAGTTCCTGGCAACCCAAAGTTGAATGGAATTGTTTATTCCTTGGAAATGCAAAATGGAGATTTAAGCAGCTTTGAGAAAGTAGACAAATTGTCCATCACAAACACTAAAGAGTTCAGATAAGTTGCAGAGAAGGGTATTAGACTCAAAAAGGGACATAATGGACCATCAGAACTAAGAACTGTCCTAGACACCATTGGATCCAACCTCCTCATCTTAAGAATTCAGTCCCTGAGAGTTTTCTCAAGGTCACTTGAGTGGCTAGCAAAACCTGAGCTAGAATTGGGGGCTGTGACCACTCTGGTCCTTGTCCCATGATCTCCTTCAGAGGAATGAAATACAGTCAATACTGGTTTGTCTTTAATATTTTCTGTAGAACCCCAATCTGATTTCTGCACAAATTGAACCCTCTCAAATTGAATTATACTTTTCATCTCCTGGTCGTGGGAATAGCTGAGGTGTTCCTTTAAATATTCAGTGAATGCCAACTATATGCCAAGCAGCGTGGGGATTGTAAAGATAAATAAGATGGTCTCTGCCTTCCAGGATATGACTGTCCTCTAAGAGGAGACTTGTAAGTGGATTAGTTTCAATAAATGTGATAAGTGATCAAGAAAAGGCATGTATAGTGCCCCAGGAATGCTGATCAGAGGCTCGCAGGTGATTAATTCTGCCTACACGACTTAGACAGTGCTATCCATGTGAGGAAATGGATTTTGATTTGAAGGAGGTGCAAGAAAAAGATTGTCCCAGATAGAAGGGACAAAGGCTTGGAGGTTTAAAGGGTATGGTAAGCTGGAGGAAGGGGGCTTGAAATACAGGGTGCTCTGTTTTGAGAGCATGTGGCCAGGGATATGGCTGAAACGGCAGCTGGAACCTGCCTGGGAAGGGACTTAGATTTGTAGCCTGCTTAAATTCACTTCCCAGGAGAGGCAACCTATTTGGAAATTAGAGTGACCCCAGTGTTAGGTGCCCTTGCATGTTGTTGGAACCTGGACTCATATTCTCCTTGATTTGTATAGATTCAGCTTTCCATTGTAAGTAAGTGGAGACAGCATTTTATCAGCTATAGACCTTTACTTTCATTGTGAGTGGGCCCAGCCATTCTTTCTCAACACCCTTTTAAAGAAACCTCAGTGAAGCTACAAAGCTGAAGTTGCTTTTGACAATTTATGCTAGGCCAGTACATCTTGAGAAGAAAATAGAATTGTTCTATGCACCTCACAGGTGGTCCTGAATTGCAACAGGGCACTTAGGAAGTGCTTGTTAAAGTAATCAGGGATAAAGAAGTGATGTTGGTAATGTAAATATATAGTTGCTAGGGAGCAGAATAAACTGAGCTTAGAGACCATTTTTTTTCCTCAGCTCAAACCTGCAGCCTTGATAAGTTGAAGACATAGATAACAATTCAACTGGCTAACATTTTGTGAGTAATTCCTGGACAACACACTTTCCATGCATCATTTCATTTCATAGTCTTAACAATACTTTGAGGCAGGTAAGGGAAACTGAGGCTCAGAGAATTCAAGTAACTTGCTCAAGGGTACACAGCTACCAAGAAACCAGACCCAGGTTTGATCCTGGGTTTATATGATTGACCTATCAGTAGCCTGTCCTTGAAATACTTTCTTTGTTTGATTTCTACTCTCCTGGTTTTTCTCCTTCCTCCCCAGCCATTTCTTCTCATGCTTCTTTCTTTGTTCCTCCTCTAACCATTGAAGCATCCCAGAAGCTTCTGTTTTCTGATTATACTCAGTCTAAGTGGGTGGTGATGATGTTAAATAAGATAATGAGCACAAGAAGAGGCCAGATTTGAAGCAGAAGACGGGGAGTTTAGATCTAGACAGATTGGGATGGAGGTGCTATTGAGTCACTGGAGAGATGTCAAGCGGGCAGTTGGGTCTGTGGGCCTGGAGCTCAGCAGAAGAGTCTCACCTGGAGATACAAATATTTGCCACATTGTATATACAAAGTGACTGAAGACTTTGCCGTGAATAAGGATCTGAGGCACATCAGGACGGGACATGTTGCCTAGCATCACTCAGCAAGTTAATGGAAGAACCAGAGCATTGAACCAGGATGTACCTACTAGGAGTGCCTATAGAAAACCAGTCCATTAAGGCTGAGGGAAAAACAGGGGACTATGAAAGGGGCTGTTTGACTGTTCCAAGTGCAGACCTTCTGGTCATCTACCTGGACCCTGAGATGGAATTTGTAGTGTGTGAAGGAGTTAATGAAATAGGTGGCCCCATGATTGTCTACTCAGCCTGGATTATGATAGGATCTAATTATGCAAAGTGTAATTTTCTGAATCAAAGTAGAAATTTCAAAAAGGCTAAAGTCTGATTTTTAAATTGGTGATTGGGAGTATATCTTTATACTTTGCAAATTCAGTGAAGGAGCCATAGGGTTGACACCATCACAAAGGTTGAGGAGCCCACCTAAAGCTCTTGCCTAGGTGGTAGGTTGTCCCATTGCTCACAGAGGTGGACAGCAGGTATAATACAGGAGGTAGAGCTTTGGAGAGGGAACATCTTTGCAAAGCAAAATTCAAGGAAGTGGAAGAAAAGATCAGAGTGCCAGGGACCCAAAATCCCTCTGTCCCCTGCATTACCATCTCCATCATCCTCTAGCTGGTTTCTTACATATTTCTGAAGGAATGTGTCATGATCTTTAGTTCCCAGCGTGACTTCCAGTAGGATGCTCTTGACTGGATTGAGACCTACATCACCAGACAACTAATATATCTATTTCTAACTCATGTCTATCTCTAGAGTGGACAGATACCAAATGAGGAGACTGCCCCCAACCACAATACTAAGTGTTGGTAACACAAACAAGAAAAAAGCATTGACCCTCAAAAATTCCAGGATGTTGTAGGGAACACAGGCAACAGTGATATGGCATGTTGCATCTAGCAGAGGCATGTGTAGAAGCTGCAAGGAGAGTGGTGTCTGGTGAAGGGAGGCTATCCTGGCCCATTAACCATATAATTCTTTTCCCTTCGGGTGATTTCCTTTTCACTTCACCAACCATGTGAGTTGACTCCCTAATTATATGGAGGCTGGAAACGAAAGTAGAATTTCAATTCCTTGGCAGTAAAACAAGAGGAAATGTGTTAGGCGTGATACCAAAGATACATTTAGCAGAGATACAATATAGATTAATCTTGACATGTTCCTTTCCCTTACCCTCCACATTCAGTACAACACCAAGCTTTGATTACATCTCCAATATATCTAGAACCCATCCGTATCCACTAACTCCATCCTTGTCCAAGCTACCATCATCTCCTACCTCAGTAAGTTCATAGCCCCTAAACAATCCATAAATCCATCCTTGTCATTCTCTAGTCCATGTTTGTCTTAACAACTAGGAAAATCTATTCAAGGCAAATATGAACATGTTGCCTCATATCTTCCTGGCTTAAAATAATTCTATGGCTTCTTGATTATTCTTAAGTTAAAAACCAATGTCCCCATCCCACCATTATGTACACATCTTACCCTGCCTACTTCTTCCAAGTTCTTCGCATCTGAATGTCCCTTTCCCTGTGAGCTCCAGCCACACTACCTTCTTCTCTCAGTGCTTCACCTTTTCCACACTCCCTCTACCACAGGGCCTTTGCCCATGCCATTGCTCTGTCTAGAGCAGAGTAGACAAACTACAGCCCACAGGCCAAATCTGGCCCACTCTTTTTTTTTGTGAATAAAGCTTTATTGGAAAAGCTGTGTATACATAACTTTTTATGATCCCATCAGTAGAGCTGAGTAATTGCTACTGAGACTGTCTAGCCCACAAAACATGAAATATTTACTCTCTGGCCCTTAACAGAAATATTTTAGAACTCCTCATCTAGACTGCTGGCTATATCCATATTCTTCCTTGAATTGACTCCCTTAGATCTCAATTCATAGATTTCTTCCTTTTCTGACCCCTTCCTCCTCAGGCCAGATTGGATTCCTTTGTTAGGTGCCATCATAGTATTTTGTTTTCTCAATGCTGACTTTATCTTCCAAATGTGTTTAAGGTCCAACTCCTCTGACAGATGGCAAGATCCAAGAGGAGGGTACCATTTATGTTTGCTTCCCACTATATCCCCAGCATGTAGCATGGTCTATGGCACCAAATAGACAGACAAAAATTCTTATTTAGTTGAATAAATGGATATATAGACATAATGGGACTCATGCACAGCAATACTAAGTCTGAATAAAAAGGAATATTTAGAAAACCTGGTACATTGTTGTCCCATTTTCTGCATTGAGAATTGAGCGCAGGCAGAGAAAGGAATCAAAGAATGTTTCTTTGCCAGTCAGTTGATATCCGGATCTTAGCATGTCTCCCACCCCTACCATCAGCCTCTAGTCTGCCAACATGGAAGGGAATTTTACAAGTCCTTTTTCATGGTTCCTGCAAAACTGGGAGCTGCTACTCAAAATATCCGCAAGTAGTCAACCATTGGCTGGTCTGGTAATGTGATACAGTCATTCCTCTATTCATAGGGAAAGGAAAGGATAACAGCTGGTGGTCTTCAGACTACACACAAATATAAGCAAAGACTCAGATGGGCTGCTATTTGGCTCTCCCAGTGGAGGAAATAAGAAAAATAGTAAAGTCAGGAAGCAGATGTAACAGATTGTGATACTCCACTGACTGGATGACTTCACAAGTAGCTACCAGAATATCAGTTATCTGGAAAGATGCTGGGAGATGATGGGCATCTGTTACATGGATCCACTCTCTATGCATGGAAAGCTGGCTTCCCCACACCACTTGTCTTGGGAGTGGAGATATTTCTTTGATTATTGAAACTCACTAGGTGAAAAGGAGGGAGTTTGAACTATGTTGGTTTTTTAGATGAAAAGAAACCAAAATGAATTGTAGAGTATCAGTAGGATGGGCAACTAGGCTTCTTTGGCTGCTTCAAGATGATCCAGGAAAGACTCAAGGAGGAGTTGAATTTTAAAGGATGAGTGGTTGGAGTTTATCAAAGCAGAAAAGGAGAAACACGTTATTTCTCTTTCTTTTGTTATTACACACTGTGTCAGCACTTAATGGTATAAAACAACAACCACTGTATTTTGCTCACAGCTCTGTAGGCCAGGAGTTGGTGCAGGAAACAGCCAAGGATAGCTTGTGTCTACTTAAAAGTGAGGAGACTCAGATGGCATGACTTGAATGGCTGGAAATAACTGAGATAGCTCTCCCAGGGCCATTTGTCTGGGTCCTCAGTTCTGGGTCCAAGTGGCATCTACTAGGGATAGAATGCCCAAATGGCTCCTTTATTTGCATGTCTGACCCCTTGGTTGAAATGACTAAAATATCTGGGGATAGCTGGCCCCTCTCCCTATGCATCTAACTTAGTCTTCTTTGTAGCATGGCAGACTTGTGGTAGTCAGACTTCTTGCATGGTGGCTGGCTTCCCCTAGAGTGAGTATTCTGAGAAAGCCAAGAGGAATACCAGTTCCCTTAAAACTAGATTCATACCTGTCCAGCATTACTTCTGCTGCATATCATTTTTTTTGCTATTTTTATTTTTTTAACATTTTTTATTGAGTTATAGTCATTTACAATGTTGTGTCAATTTCCCATGTAGAGCACAATTTTTCAGTTATAATGAACATACATATATTCATTGTGGCTTTTTTTTTTTTGCTGTGAGCTACTACAAGATCTTGTATATATTTCCCTGTGCTATACCGTATAATCTTGTTTATCTATTCTACATATGCCTGTCAGCATCTACAAATTTTGAACTCCCAGCCTGTCCCTTCCCACCCCCTGCACCCTTGGCAACCACAAGTTTGTAGTCTATGTCTATGAGTCTGTTTCTGTTTTGTATTTATGTTCATTTTTTTTATTTAGATTTCACATATGAGCAATCTTATATGGTATTTTTCTTTCTTTCTGGCTTACTTCACTTAGAATGACATTCTCCAGGGACATCCACGTTGCTGCAAATGGCATTATGTTGTCGCTTTTTATGGCTGAGTAGTATTCCATTGTATAAATATACCACATCTTCTTTATCCAGTCATCTGTTGATGGACATTTAGGCATTTAGGTTTCCATGTCTCGGCTATTGTAAATAGTGCTGCTATGAACATTGGGGTGCATATCACTATTAAAAATACCACAACTAAGCCTAAGAGAGTAGGGAAGCAGGCTTCACCTCTTATTAGGAGAAATGGCATATGCCTACAGGAAGGGAAGGAATTAATGGTGGTCATCTTGGAGATAAACTACCATGTTGTTCTAAAAGAAGAGACTACATGTACATGGACACAAAGGTGTGAGAAGGTCTACTTGGCTGATATAATGAAGAGTAAATCAGAATACTTTCCAAATCTCCAGTTTCCACCAAGGTTAGGGTGATAACTCATCCATTACTAGCACGTGTTGGGAAGGGTCTCTGAAGATCTTCAGAATCTGGAAAGAGCTTTTGCTCTCATGTACAATTTCTTGTGAGTGTAAATGTATTCCCTAAAATACAGAGTCCAAAAGACATCGATAAAGTTAACTTTTCCCTAGAGCTTGGGAGAAAATGTGAGAGGGCAGGAGACAGATATTGGTGTCTCTGTCCAAGGTGCTGATCCTTCTTGCAAGCAGGCTGACCGCAGACCCCTTTCTCAGGAAGCCCTTCCCCTTGGACTTATAATTATGAGTGATTTGACACCCCTGAAGTATTTAGATTGTTAACTTCATGGGGTTAAGTGGTGGGAGGTGAACCTAGGAGATGATCAAGGACTGTATCTTAAAGATTGTCAAAAACTAGATAGTTTGAAATTTATAATGTTTCTACAAGGACCTACCACAGATTTTAAGTGGAGGAGCAGGGTTGAATCCAGTTCTAAAAAGATCATCCTAGTGACAGGAGAATGTATTGGAATGGGAGTTAATAAGACTAATAAAAGGTAAGTATTATTTCTGCATATATCAAATTCAAGGAAAGTGACTTAGCATAAAACACTGGTATGCTTGGACATTTTATTTTACACATACACCCACACCCACACCCACACACATACCTGCCTACAGAATTAATAGTCACTACAAACAAGTTGGCATGGCCAACTCTTTGCAACGAAGCAGGTGGTAGGGAGATGTTCTACAACATTCCATTCTTAGAACAGTTGTTAAGTCCAGAAGTATTGATTAGATTTCCATGCTTGCTCTATATATTCTTGATCAGTCAATATTTTGATGGTTTGATGCCTGAAAATATTTGAACATGTTTGATTTTTTGGAATTAGTATCCTTATCCAGTTAGTATCTCATTGGGCCAGTTCAGTTTTTCCAAGGTGAAAACCCCTTTCATCTTCAGGGTCTCTGATCTAGGTTAGATGAAATTCCTTCTGATCCACCCACAGATATGATGAAAGCTCAGAAAGTAAGAGCTTCCAAACTAGCAGAGTCACTTCTGCTTCTGCTGCAGTGAAGACCCATGTGGTCCTCCACTGAGTCTTCAGCCAGCTGTGCTCTAGCAAACACATGCACTTCTACATCTGGTCCCTGGGCACTCTTATTAATAATCCTTCTTTTACTGTCCCAACACTCTCCTTTCAAATCAATCCATCAGCAGAGGTTTACCTAATAATTCAAGGTCATGATTATGCTTTACTTATAAAATAGCTACTTGCCTAACCAGTTCTGCAATTTAAAAATGCAAATATCACCATGCCACTGTCCAACTAAAAACCTGTCACTAGCTCCCCATTGCCCTCAGGATGGAGTTAAAATGCATCTCATGGCCTGTAAGACCCAGAGTGATCTGATTCCTGTCTATATCTTTGGTTTTATCTCTAGCCACTCTCTGGATTGCTTAATATACTTCAGTCATATTGACTTTCCTTCTATTTTTGGAAAACACTGTTTTCCAACATCCATAGCTTCCACAATTCCATTCCCTTTTCCTAGAACATTCTTCCTTTCTACCATTCATTGTTTATCCTTATTAATCCATCAGGTCTATGATTATGTCATTTTGAGGGCTTTCCAAACTCTAATCTAAACAATGACCATTTTTCCTAATAGCTCTATATTCTAGTCTCTCTTACTGTGTATTACAGGTATTGTGTATTCAAATATTTATTTATGTAGGAGCTTTTTGGTTAAGGTTTGCCTTCTTCACAATCCGTAAGCTCCAAAGTGCAGAGACCATTTATGTTTTGGCTATCACTGTAGTATTAGGTGTTCGGTGTATGATAGATGCTTGATGACTATTTGTTGAATGAATCATTATGTTAATCTTGTGATCAAGATGGATCACAGTGATTCACTTTTAACTATTCTCTATTCAACCAACTATTCTTGTCCATTGCATGAAAAATGAGGTCCTGCAGGCATGGAAATGACTAAGGTTACTCTTAGGTTTTGATCCAATGGTGGAGATGGGAAGACCAGGAGGAGACGATTGTGCTAGTCTGGGAGAGGTAGATGGGGTGCTCTTTGCAACTCCATTTCTTAGGAAGTCCTAGTCTTAGTGCATTTGTCCTAATCATTCATTCTAAAGACCTTATCACTAATAATGGCATCCTTGGACTCCATCATTCAGTGCAGGCCTGGAACACAGAAGGAATACTCTTCAGAACTACTCTGTGACTCTTTCTGTCTCAACCCTTGTGACCTCCCCTGTACCCTGCAGAGGGCTCTATGCATATAACTTTTTGTTTCCTCATCTCCTAACCGTATCACTGCTCACCCTTCTCCAACTTTATTCACCTGTGGATATTCCCAGTGTCTGGGAAAATCTGAAAAGTCAATTTACCCTTATATTTAAGGGATACACCTCATTGTGTGTAAAGGGGAAAGTAAAAGAAACTAACATTTATTTAGCCCTAACTATGTGCCAGGGTCTAGGCAGAATATTGTACTATTTCATATCCTTTAATCCTCACAACTTCTGAAGTGACAATTATTATTGGCACTAGGCTTCTTTCACAAGTATAGAGACTGAGGTTCAAAGACATTAAAAACTTGCTCATGGTCACAAATAGAGTAAGTGTTAGATCAGGGATTCAATCCTAATGTTTCTCTTGCATATGATTCTGCTACTATAATGTACTCCCTCCCAAATAATGTGAGATATGCAGACACTTCTGAGGCTGTTGGGGAGACAGCATATTTTGATAGTGATGTCTTCAAATCCCAGATTGCACTACTCTTTTCAGTGGTTAGAACATAATAAGAACCCTCCTGCCATTCAGTCACTCAACAGTGTTTTTGAGCACTGACTATGTGCTAAATATGTTATAGGCTCTCATGCTACATCAGCGAACAAAGCAAGAAAAAAGTCTTTGTCCTCATAAAGCTTACACGGTAGTGGTGGTAGGGAGTAGAAAGAGAGAGACAGGAAATAAGCAAGGGACGATAAAAGATAAGTAAATTATATGGCATAATAGGAAGTGACAAGCGCTATGAAAAAAGTGGAACAAAATAAATGGGATTTGGAGTTATAAGTAGGGGAGCATTGCAGTTTTATCGAAGGTGAAATTTGACCAGAGACTGGAAAAAGATAAAATGTCAGAAGAGTGTTCCTGATAGAGACTCCCAAGGCACGAGTGCACCTGATGTTTTCAAGGGAAAGCAAGACCCTATTCGAGCTGCAAGGGTCCAGAGAACAAGGTTTTAATGATAAACAGTCTAAACTGTTCTTTGTTGGACAGAACTTGGAAATCCACACCAGTAGAGCCCACAAAAAGCATGGACTTCTCTAAATCCAGATCCTACCAGAAGGCACCATAGTAAGTGGGTCAATCCAAGACGTTTCCAAGGGACAACAGAGACCCTTGTACCTGTAAAGCCACTACTTTTAGGGTCTCTCCTTGGTGCTGATTCTGACCTTCCTTAGCCCCGTAAGATCTGGCATTGGATTCTTCCCCTGCTTACCCATTACTGGGGTCTGCTAACTCCAATCTGGCTATACTGGACTCTCCAAGTTCTCTTGTAAGCTAATCCCTCATGCTGTGACCATGGTGATTTTCCTGCCCTCCCCAACCCCCAAATCTAGTACATCCTCCCCATTCAGACATATTTACTTGGTCCCTGCTTGGCAAGGAGCCCAGTGTAATGTTATTAAGAGTGTTAGCTGGCATAGTCACTTCTGTCACTGTTTTCTAAAAGCACTGTTGCTTTTTCAACTGACCCTAGACATGGTGAGCATTGAGTCACCATTCCAAGTCACTTATTTAGCATGAAAATTTATTAGTTACACCATTGTTTAGCAAATTCATCACATTACACTTTTTACTTAGCAGAATCACTTAATTAGTGTTTTATTACTGGAATTGACTGTCAATTATGTGGCTAATTCATTTACTAAGGGAATGAATGTTTTATCTGGGTAACGCGATTCAAAGTGCATTGTTAACTCTTTAATGATTAAAGATTGTTGTCAGTGGCAATTCATGGTGTAAGGAAAATTAAATCATTTATTCCCCTTGAAATATCAGATGTTGGAAAAAACATCTTTGGAAATGCATAGAGAGGATAGTTTAGAACCTTTCATGAATTAAAGAACTTTGATTAACTGAGTGTTAATGAAAGCTACATAAAACTAGCTGGAGGATTTTGACTGGACCTCTTAGAATAAGTTATTATAATATGTATAGCCATATGTGTATATTGCAGTAACATACATAAATGCTCTTTCACTGACATCATTTTGGAGGGCTCTCAAAAAATATTGTGGAGTGGCAGTGGGGTTTGTATTGGGCAACCTCTAAGATGGCCCCGATGATTCCTGCCTCCTATCGCGCATACTGTTATCTGTTCCTTTGAATACAGGCTGGGTCTACTGACGGGCTTCTAATGACTAGACTGTAACAAAGTTGAATTGTCACTTTCGAGATTAGGTTATAACAAGACTGGGGCATCCATCTGGGGCTGCTGTCTCTCTTTCTCTTTCTCATTTGCTTGCTCCTTTGGAAGCCAGCTGCCACGTTATAAGCTGTCCTTTGGGGAAGCCCCCTGGACAAGGAACTGAGGACCTTACTCCAAGAACCCATGAGAAAATTAACCTGCTAACAACCACACAGTGAAATGGGAGTCAGATTCTTCCCCCCAGATGTCTTCAGATGTGACTGTGGTGGAGTGCAGCTTCATGAAACACCTAGAGCCAGAAGTACCCGTTAAAGCCGCCCTCAGACTTCTGACCCACAGAAACTGTGAGATAGTGAATATTACTTTAAGTTGCTAAGTTTTAGGATGGTTTGTTATGTAGTGATAGATAATTAATACATGGGGTAACATGTGAGTGTTATAAGAATTTACCAAAACCTCTTTGGTTAATAAGTAGTAAAGCCAAGTTTTAACCCTGGTTCTTCTGATGCATTTCTATAATCAAAAAAAGAGCATGAACTATAGTTAAGATTTCTCATTGCAGCTTTCAGGGGTCCTCAAAGCTTTGACATCCCGCAAATGCTACTATCCAGAGGCAGTTTCCTATAACAGTGATTTCCTTGTGACCCATACACCTTTATTACCATGAGAAGAAACCACTGGAGTTCTGGAGAAGCTGGTGAGCAGCAGGCTTGTAGGACTGATCTTCCTTACATGTTTTGATCAGGAAATGAGTCAGAATTTCCATTTCGGGCTCCTGGTCACTGCTCTGACCCCAGTTAAATGGTTATAACTATAGGCAAACATGAGTGGCCCCAAACTAAAGCTACTAAACCCTTAGGTCTAAGAAGGAATCTATACTTAACATGTTCCCTGAGTGACTCTTACAGAGCACCAAGATCGAGACCCACTATGTGAAACAAAGTAGGTTGCCATGTCAGTGATGGGCTTCTGTCAGGCTAACCCTGATGTGCACACGCCACTTTATTAGTTCTTATGAGAGTGTTAGGTATCTGTTCTTCCAAGAACAAGGGCCATCAACTTTGGTTGCTTGAATGTTTTTGCTTGGTTAATTTTGAAGAATACTAAGCTGTACTACTTCATTCATTCACTGAAAGCAAAAAGGCTTTTTTTGAGTAACTCTAGGACCATTAATGAACACGTATTTCTTAACTGGGAGTTCCCTTGGAGACCCCTTAACCTCTTGCTATTCAAAGTACAGGTCTGTGGACCAGCAGCATCAGTGTCACCAGGGAGCTTGTTACAAATGCAGACTCTTGAATCATATTCCGGACGCAGGGAATTAGAATCTGCATTTTAAACTATCTCTGGCATGCGCATTGAAGTTTGAGAAGCAGCAGTCTGATTCTACTCTGTAATTTAAAAGTTAATATCCAGGAAGGTGAAGGTTATTGTGCAAAACAATTCAGTGGCAAAACCAGGATGAAAACTCGAGTCTCGTAAGTCCAAAAGTGTGTTATTTCCGCTCTATTAATGTTCTGTTGTCTTTATGGCTTATTATATCCACAAACTCTGCTTACGTATCCGGGGCATAGTTTGAAATGGAGAGAGCAGGCTTATACACCCAGGATAATGGCAAACTCATTTCATACAGCTGTTGCACATTTAAATTTCCTCTCCCAGACAAGTTCAGTCATTTCATTTTCTCTTTCTTAAGCATCAACGGAAGACAAAGTCACCTGTCAGGCTGAAGATTGTAAAACCTGACAAAATTGAGTTTTTCTATTTGGCTAAGTATGACTCTGCAACAGTTTTGCATACCTTTATCTTATTATGATTTTGATGAATGAGAGAGAGGAAATAAGACAAGCCAGTGTTTTTGGTGTGAGGCGTTATTTACTTTTTTTTTCCCTTCCATCACACACCTGCCTGTGAGGATGTGGGTCTTGGAATGCAGTGATGCACACACAACACACAATGCTGGGCTAGTTGTTTTTAGTGTGAGCACAACTCTGGAGCCAGGGAGAATCTTCAAGTCATGTCCTGCCCAAGCTGGAGCTGCAGTGAAGCTGACAATCTTCAGTCTGAGAGAAGCACACCCTCCCCCGGACGATCTCCATCATCCTCTCTCTGTACACAAACCCCTCAAAAGCCACCTAGGATCTCTCTCTTTCCTGCTTGCTAGAGCATCAAAAGCATACGATTTACTTTTCTTTGTTATTTCTGCCTCTAATAACTTACTAACCAAGACGTGTTCTTCTACTTTCTTTGGAATATTCTGTTAACAAGACTGCCCATATACAGAACTTTCTACTAATAGTATTAATAACCTCACAATGATAATAATCTTTCCAACATTGAGTAAACTCACATTTTCTTCTGACTTTAATATCCTTCATTCTCATCGGATAAGAGGTATAAACCCCAGGAAGCCATTCCTTACCAGCCAAAATCCGTACCGTACTTCATCGTCAGTTTACAAAATTATTTAGGTTACATACATCATTGTCTATTTATGGGATGTTTTTCTATTCATCAAAGTTCAGACAGTCCATTACTTTCAAACATGAGTGCCTCTGAGAGTAAACGTGAATGGTGAATATGCAATAATTAAACAGTAGGCTTAAATGTTACAAGAAAGGGCTTGTGTTTCCAGTGAGCTGAAACATTTTGAAACTCCAGAATTTCACCCTTTCTCCTTTGTGGTTCAGCAATATATTTCCCAGACCCCATACATATCCCACAGCTTTATTCCCTCATTTCCTAGTTTGATCCCTGAGTGGTTGAGACCAAAAAGTATCCTCTTGTTGCTACAGTTCTGTTGCTCCTGGCACACGCAGTGATCTTCATTTTTGTTTGAGTTAAGTTTATAAAACCTATTCTGTGAACCCTGGTATCAGCACTTTTGCTGTCTTGTTTTCCCACTGATTTTCATGAAATTGTGACAAAATGAAAAAAAATGACTTTCAACTTTTTTTTTAATAGTGAAATCCTTTCTTCAAACACAGTCATACCAGAAGTCTATTTTATAAAACAAAACAAAAAAAACTGTTTACCTCTCATTGGATCAGAGTTGAGGGAAAATTCATGGGCTTGCCAGGTCTTACACACACACACACATGCACCCACAAAACGCCCAATAGCAGAGACTCTGAACAGAGGTCTTCCTTCCTAACTCTGGCTCAACTCTTACGTCACTAAGTCCACAGACTAATAATTCACTTATGTCTTCTCCTGGGGACCACATGGGTGAACATTTCTACTAATGATTTACCCAAAATGAAAACAATAATCCCACCCACTGGTCACTGAAGCATAAAGACTGATGGCTTCTACCTAAAAGGGCGTGAGTCACTACATGAACGGCACCTACTAAAATTGAGCAGTGCACAACGTGTATGGCCGCACATGGTGGCCCTGGGGACCCCTGGATTATAAAAGCATCAGGAAAGATGGGGCCCCAGTCTGTGGGGCTCTGGTAGACCCTAGGGTTTCACTGAGAGATACTTCTTTTCATTATTGCTGCAGTCACCCAGGGCCCAAGAACCAGCCCTCAGCCTAGAGACAAGAGACAAACTCAAAGGCCAGTGTTCTGTTACCTGAGAGATGGGGATCCTTGTGCTGGAACTGCTTCTGCATCTTGGCTGGGGTGGTCACAGGAATCAACACATATGATTAAATTTCATAAAATAAAAATACACATGAACACAAAGACACACAGATGCACGTAAAACTGGTGGAATCTGAGTAAAGTCAGTGGAGTGTATCCAAGTCAATTTCCTGATTGTGACAGTCACACAAGACGTTAATGTCAGGGAAAGCCAAGTGAAAGGTCTGTGAGACCTCTCTAAGATATTTCTTACCACTGCATATGAATCTATGATTATCTCAAAGTAAAACTGCTTTTTAAGGAAAAGCTGGTACTCTGGTAATGGGCTGATAGGGTAACTTCTGGCCATCAGTCTCGAGATGTGTGTCATGTTTTCCCATTCCAATCCAAGCACGTGATGAAAGTGTACTACCAATTTTTAGCAATTGTGGTTTATGTGTATCTTTTTTCCTTAAATCATTTTTGGCAGAGGTTTGTCTAATTTATTGGTGTTTTCAAAGGAAAGAGCCAGCTTTTGTTTTTCTTCAGCTTCTCTCTTGTGTCTTTAACTTCTATTATGTCCCATTTACATCTGTTCTTATATTTATTTACTTACTTTCTACTTTCAGTGACTATATTTTTCATCTCTAGAAGTTAAATCTATATTTTGCAAAGCCACCCATCCTTTTCCCATGATGTGTTTCCTTATTGCTGTGGTTCACAGTCCTTCCATTTTCCCTGTAATCAATCTAAATGTATTTATTTTATAGTCTCTGAGATGGTTTTATGATTTTCAATTCTTGGTAGGCACATCTCTCTGTGCATCATGTCTGCTGAGTCTCCCTCGTGGGGATAAGCTTCCTCACACGGCTTGTCATTCTTTATATTTTATTTTTCCACTATGAGTTCATGTTTAGTGGAGGCGGTTTTGTTCCTTGGGAATTAACATGTTGTGGATTATGAAAATAGCTCTATAGAGTGGCTCTCGTTTGCTTGTCAGGACAGGAAGATTTTTGATGGTATTACACAGATTTTGTATGTTGATTTCCAGGTTTGCAGCTGCTCTGGCACACGCAGAGCATAAATGTGGACCCCAGATCCCAATGTGGTGGGGATCCAGAGTTTCCTTTGTTTATCGCATCTAACTATTTGAAAGCTATACACCCTTCACTTTGTTCTACTAATCGATGCCTTTAACTGAAGCATGAATGAACGTGCGCACATGCACACCGACACAGATACGCACACACATGCTTGAAATTCTTTACTTAAGAACAAGATTAAATTAGTATAAATTGACCGTCCAGTGTGCAAGGCAAAGAAGTTGATATGCTTTTATTTCTTATGATACATTAAGACCCATTTCTGGTTTTTGTTGGTAACATTTCAGAAATTAATCAAGCATTTTTATATTCGATTTTTGTTTTGCATAGGTTCTCTTTAACAATTCTTTTTTTTAGTTCATTCTGTTTCAACTCATATTTATTTTGATTTTTATACTCATATCTATGTTTAACAGATTTTGATGTATAACAAATTAGCCCTTTTATAATATGATTTCCTCCAGTCCTGTGGGGATTTTTTATTTTTATTTAATTTTTTGTTTTTAATTTTTTCATTGAAGTATAGTTGATATACAGCGTTGGGTTAGGTTCAGTTGTACAGCAAACTGATTCCGTTTTTTATATACATATATATATATATATATATATTCTTTTTCAGATTCTTTCCATGATAGGTTATTACAAGATACTGAGCACAGTTCCCTGTGCTGTACAGTAAGTAGGTCCTTGTCAGTTATATGTTTTATATATGTGTATATGTTAATTCTATTTATTTTTTAATTAAATTTTTTTCTTTATTTTCTCACTTCCCCAAGCCTCTAGAGAAGAATCAGAGCCAGTATAATTTCTGAATCTTTGTGTATCAGAGAATGTCTTTCTGTAGCCTTGTAAATGAAAAGCAACTTACATCAGTGTATAATATCAGAGTCACAACATTTTCCCCTCAAAAATTTTGTTCCAGTGCTTTTTGGCATTCACATTTGGGCGACAGAAAATATGGCTGGCATTGTTTCGTTTTGTTTACAGGTAACCTTTGTTCTAGCCTGGATGCTTATCTGAGTCTTTCTGCATCAATAATATTTAATAGTATTACCAGGAGATTTCTTCTGTTTTTAAGTTGTACATGGGGAGAGCTGTTTGCATTTGACCGTTTGGGTTTTTATTCTGCCAAAGAGCTGTTTTTACGCTATATCCTTTATTATTGCATCTGTTTCAATTACTCTGTCCTCTTCCTTTAGTAACGGCAATTATCTGTCTTTTATATGTCTGTTTTCTTTTCTCTGAAAATGTCTTTTTAGTGCCAGCACACGTGAACACCCAGGAGCAGATGATAGATACGCAGGAAATAGAAAGCTCGTTGTTCCTAGTCCCTTGTCTGTTCACTGCAAGGTTCTCAAGTTAATTCTCCACAAGTTTCTGCCTGCTGCTTATTCCCATTACAGATTCCGGTGTCCATTCTAATTCTGCTATTACATTTTGGTTTCCTTACCATCTTTCCTTGCCTCCCTTAGCAATTTTTTTCCTAGTTGCTTCTTAACTTAATTCATATTTTGAAAAATCTGCCCTCTTATTGTTTAGTCTTTCACTTCCTTTACTTTTCTGTATTTTCTTGAATTTCATTCCATCTAAGATGCATTTCTGTTTTCTGTTGTGTAGGTTACAGGGGGAATAAAAATCACATGGGCTTAAACAATGAGTGAATGTATTATCCCACAGAACCAGAGGTCAGGAGTTGGAACAGGTTCCATGAGATGCCCAAATGTCATTAAGGACCCAAGTTCTTTCAGGCTCTCCACTTTGCCATCTCAGGTGGGCATTGCCCTCAGCCTGGATCCTTTCTTGGATACAGAATTGTTTTAGCAGTTCCAAGCATCAAACCCACACATGGTAATGTCCAGTGAGAGACAGAAGCCACTGGAATATCCTTCTTAAAAGGAAGGAAATCTTTCCAAGAAGAAGCTAGAACTCCCCACCTAGCTCACTGAAAGACTGAAAATTGGCTTAAGGAAATCAGGATTTGCCCCTAGATCTTGGAACAGGTCACCTTCTGCTGAGTCACATGGGGAATGTGTGGGCACCCAAACTCATTTGGGGGTTCTGCCAGAAAGGAGAAAGGTGGGGGGTGCCTGCTGGGAAGACTGTCAGCACTGACTGTTTCTTGTCTTTTGAAAATTGTATTTTTCTCAGCATCCAGAGTGTCATGTTTCTTATTTTTGACATGGACTGTAGATTGTGGATTTTCCTAAGACTCCACATTGTTTTGTTTCTGTTTCCTTAACTTTAAAGGAGGAGAGGTCTCTCCAGGAGTGGGGTTTGCCAGTAAACAGAGGAGGCAGATTCTTATTGTTACTTTCACCGTTCAACTGATGGAATCCTTTTCTTGGGGCTTAAGCAGGGGAAGTAATGGATGTTCACAGTCCCCGTCCCTGTGTAACATGCCCTTCCATCTGATATGAGTGCTGTGGAAGAAGAAATTCACACTCTCCCCACAAAGAGAAAGACTGATTTCTTTGTCAGGAGGAGCAGATGAATCCAGAAGGCACTTTGGCCATGACTGTCCCCATCACAATGCTTTCCAATACTGAATCTGCCTTCTGGGGTACACAGGTGTTTATCCGCCCTCTTTCATCTTTGCCATCTCAGAGACCCCAGTGAAAGGGATTGAGGGAGAGAAAGGGCTTGGGGATGCCTGACTCCTGTATTTGCTTGCTGGGAGTCTTTGATTCTCTGGGCCCGGGAAAGAAAAATGGGAAAAGATGAAGCATCTTTTTTCTGTCCTTCAAGCCAGTGTTACCTCAAGTAACAAAGTATATCAGCGTCAGTTGCCAAGTGTGTCATGTCCACTTCAGCTCCATAGAATGTGGCACAGTAGGAAGTCATTCTATTTACTGTTAGTTTTACAAGTTCAGCCCTATGCATTGGGTCAGATTTCAGACAGGGAGAGAAGGTAATTCCATCTGTCATTACATTGAGTAAGAGCACTTTCCTCCGGGGATATGAGGTGGGTGGGTGAATCTACTGTCTCTCTGAGGTCACAAGTCTATACATCCATCCTAGTGTAAGTCTAGACTCCAGAAATACAGAACAGCTTTTTCTTACAACGTGGCTTCTAAGCACAAGCCAACCACTTCATCTGATGCTTCATCTAGTGTACTGGAATCTCTTCTGACTTTAGGGGGAAGAGATCCTGTGTTGAAGCAGGTGAAAGACTAATCTGTACAATTTCAAAGATTTTTAAGAAAGTTTGACAAAATGAAGTCTTCATCATCATGCACATACAAAGTGATACTGATATAATTAATGGATGTTCCTCCCAAATTCTGACACTAGGTTAGTTGACAGACGTCGATTTCAATGCTGTTGTAAGTTTCTTTTCTTAAGCCTTCCTTGTGATTTGGTGGTGGGGTGGGGAAGCACTGCCTGCTAGCCAGGTGCCCATCTTGAGTCTTCTTCCAGTGGAATCCCGTTTAACTCTCACAGCAGCCTTCCTAGATGGCGATGGTCACCGTCACCACCACCACCACCACTACCACCATCATCATCATCACCATGTCTTTTTTCCTTCCAGTTTTAGTGAGATATAATTGACCTACAGCACTGTATTCGTTTAAGGTGTACAGCATAATGACTGGACTTAGGTGATAAATTATAACATATGTTTAGTGAACAGCCATCTCATATAGATAAAAAAAAACTTTAATAGAAAACCTTTTTTCTTGTGATGAGAACTCTTAGGATTCACTCTGCTCGCAACTTTCATGTGTAACACACAGCCGCTCTAATTATATTTCTCATGTTGTACATTGCATCCCTGGTACTTATGTATCATTACTGGAAGTTTGTACCTTTTGACGGCCATCATCACCGTTTCTACTGCAAATTACAAATAAAGGTCTTAGACTCAAGGTAACTTATCGGAAGTCCCATAGCTAGAAAGTTGTGAAGTTCGTATCTGAATCCAAGTTTCGTCTTCAAGTTCTGCACTGTGGCCTTGATGCCTGCTGTTGCCACGGCCCCCACTTTGTTTGCTGTAATCACATCTCCACTCTGAGCAGGTGACCCAACCTCCTCCCCACCTCAAACCTTCTCTCCTCTCTCAGACACTCCCCTCTCAGTAAGGTGTCTCTAAATAGTTACCTGTCCTCTATTCATGCTCTTCTGCCCTAAAGGGCACATGGATTTGAGAGGAATTGTAGAGAAAAGAAGAAATAGATGCTGGTACCAGAAGCTATCGGAATTTGGTTGGCTAGTTAAAAATTTTATCTTAACTCTATGAAGGCTTTTGCTGTGAACCATAACTTGATCAAAGGTGTGTAGGAAGGACTGTGAAAGCAGAAAGAGCCGTTAGGAGCCTGATGGAATAACCCTGTCATGGAGGACTGACTAGGACAGCAGCAGCAGGAATGGAGCAAAGTAGATGGCTCCAGAGTGTGTCGTGGAGGAAAGAAGAGAGCAGCCCCGAAAGATCCCCCAGTGCCATCACCAGGCTGTGAATTCCCGTGTCCCCACAGGACATCTCGGGCAACATCAGGACACCCACTGTTCTCTCCCCGCCTCCCAGGCACCAGTCATTGTGGGAGCACTTACCACGCATTCTCTCTTTGAGTCCTCACCACTCGTACTTCCCCTGCACTAGAGATGAAAACCTTGAGGCTCAGAAATATTAGTCATTTGGCCAAGGTCACACAGCCCATTATTGGTTGATTAAAGATATAAACCCCATTCTGTCTGATTCTAGGACTCAGATTTATAACATTTCTCAGGGAGTGGATTACGCTTCTGTCATGGGACTGGGCAGGCCATTTCTTAAATAGTTGCGTAAATATTTTAGTGAGCATTGAAACAAAACTAGCGTATCATGCCCATGATTTTATATTTCACTATCATCACTATATCCCATTGATATCATCATTCATAATGAGATAATGTAAAACAATGGCTGAAAGTTGACTTAAAGAGAAGCTTTGAGGACATAACTGTATAGATCTGCACTGTGCAGTGCAGTAGTCACTGGCCACATGCAGCTATTTATATCTAAATTAATTGAAATTAAGGTAACGTAAAAATTCAGTTCCTCAGTCACACTAGCCGCATTTCAAGTGCTCAGGAGCCAGAGGTGACTGGTGGCTACCGTACTGGATGTGCAAACACAGAGCAGTTCCGTCATAGTTCTGTCGGTCAGTGCTGCGCTGGAGCTGTCTTACCCTTGGTCAGTGTATGTTAGAGTTCACACCAGCTCGACGTCAGCTCTCTCTAGAACTAGATTGGCTTGGATGTCTGTGTACACTCGCCCTGTCCCATACTCCAGCCACTGACCAGCCACATGTGGTGTTGAGCACTGGAAAGATGGCTAGTCTGTGTTGAATGCCCTTTCTATAAGTGTAAACTGCACATTGGGTTTCAAAGCCTTAGTATGAATAAAGAATGTCAAATATATCATGAGTAATCTTATACCAACTATATGTTGAACTAGTTCAATGTATTGAGTTAAATCATATTTATTATGGAAATTAATTTCGCTAATTCCTTTTTACCTTATTTAGTGATGCTACAAGAAAATTTTGAATTTCCTACACGGTTCACGTCATGTTTCCACTGGACCTCTGTTGCCTACAGCAGAGTGCTCTCCCTTTCCCTGTCTCTTTCTTTGCCTAGATCTGCACTGCCCAGGACAGTAGCCATAAGCCACATGCGGTAAAATGCAAATTCCCCATTGCCATTAGCCACATTTCACATGCTCAGTAGTCGCATGTGGTAAGTGGCTACCATACTGCACCGCGTGGGCACAGACCCTCTCCATCATGGTGCAGAATTCTATTGAACAGAGCTGGTACGGGCTGAACATACTTATGGCAAAAACCACAGAAGTCGGGTGCGAATGCCTAAAGCTTGGGCAACGTTTCCACAGTCCCTAACTCTGCAGCACGTTATCTTTTTGGAGCCCATCCCTTCCCGCCTTTGTCAGACTTGTTCGTGCACACTTCCTCTCTTGTTCTCTCCTGCAAGGGCACTGGTGTGTGTATCTCCTTCTGGACATACTTTCCTCCACCCTGCTGTCTGAACACAGCACCTAATACTGTGCTTTGTACAGTACAGGTACCCAGGAAATACTTGTTCGCCAGTTGGAGTGGCAGTTCCTAGCAAGCGATTGGAAATACGTGGCTGATGCTAGTGGGAGGCCTGTAACAGGTGGTAGCAGGAGGTGAAAAAGAGAAAGTCAAAGCCAGGTCCCCAAGGAAGAAGGAAGAGTGACTGGTGGAGAGACAGAAGAGAAGAAATCAGAGGGGCGGTGGTCACCTTAATCCCTTGGCTCACTCTGCAGCCCCCTCCCAGGCAGCGACAGGAGTCATTGCAAGGGAATTCACAGCCCTAGGCAACGGCTCCAAAAAAAAAAAAAAAGTGCAAAAGCAATCCAAAATATTACTGTGTGATAAATAAACATTCAAGACCCATAAATGAGAAGTTGAAATGGCATGAAAATTAAGGGTCTGGTGAGGAGAAAAATGAAAAATGTTCTCTCCCTGGGCCAGCTGGTTTGAGTTACATTTTATGAGCAGCCTGTGGATTCCAGCGCCCTTGTTGAATTAGCAGCAGAGTCGCACGTTGATTTCAAGGCTCCCTCTCGAACAGGAACATCATAACGCTTTTTACTTGGGGCTGATAAAAAAAATAACGTAGCATTACTTGTAAGTTCCTGAGAGAAGTGAGTTGTGAAATTGGGTTTTCATTAAACCTAATGATGGAAAATTAAGTATAGTGCGTCTGGTGAAATGGGCTGTGATAAAAGGCATCACTTCTGCATTATCAGAGGTTAATAAGGGAATAGGTGAAGTAAGACACATTGGGAAAGGGAGTCCAACTAGTTGAATTAATAAACCTTGAAAATCCCTTGGTTCCGAGTCTTCATAGCATCATTAGCACCGGCGTTGACATGATTACAAATGTTACAGCAATCCAAGTTGCTAAATTTCAGACACGTTTATTTTCCATTCCAGTGTTGGTTTTGCTGACACCAAGTTTACAGTCTGTCTAGCAATGTGTTTAGGGGAAATATCCATATTGGTAGCTATTTGGTTTTGGAAACATTTGGCATCTCACAAAAATTGTCAGGTGCCCGTTCCTAAGAAGGCTGTCTCTGCCAGGCAGCTGGCCTCCCAGGCAGCCCAGGCCCCAGGCCCGTGGGTCTCGGAAGACATCTGTCACCATCTGTGATGGTGGCTGAGGGGGGAGACATTCACAGGGCTCCAGGCGTAGACTCCACCTCATCCTCTCCTGGGAACTGTGACGTGCAGCATCCAGAAGAGCAAACCCTTCTCCTTTCTCCTCCATCCCCAACCGCACCACAGCATCACAGGGGGACACTCACCGGAAAGATGCCTCCTTTCTATGGCACTGGGACACCTATCAGAAATAGTGTGTCTTTAAAGACAAGGAGTCCTCTTCAGATCTTTCAGTGGCTTCCCACTGGCTTGAAGCTTCTTAGACACCCACAGCCTTTCCAGGCCTGCCTCATACCATCTCTTAGAGCTTTTCCCCCGTCCCATGTCCACCCACCACCTCTGTTCCATCTCAGCCTCCTTGATGTGGCCTAGATGTGCTTGGGTTTTCCAGCTTCTTTTCTTCTGCTTCCGATGGTTCTTCTTATCCGACTTCCCTACTGGACATCAAGCCTTGAGGGTAAAGGCTGTATTCTGTACGTTTCCAGTGTCTACCAGACCCCCTGATGTAGAGTGAGGTCTCAGTAAACCCAGTTCCTGACCACAAGGGCATGATGGGGAAGGGAAGCAGTGCCCACGTTTGCCAAGCTCCACGTGTAAGCGGGGCCAGTGAAGATGTGTTCCCTGTTCCCTAAAACTCCTGGGAGAAAAGTGAGCAGTATTTTTCTCATGCTTTTCAGGAAAGTTGTGCTACCACCTCACCCAGGCCCTTCTTCCTGGTGCATACACTTATATATTCCAGATCTTTCTGCTGGCAATCCTTTGCTTCCAAAAAATAGTTTTGCTCATGCTGTCACATAGGAGGAAAGTTCACTTTCACCTGCAGACTCAGTGTTTGATTGATTATTGTGACATAGAGACAAACAAGCCAAAAGCAACATGGATTTTGAAAAGTCAGGTTGCAGAAAATGAGGAATACATGCTAAACCTCCAGGAAATGAGTCTGGTCTAGGGCTCCTGAGGTGCCGTGTGATGCCTGGAAACATCTGGGGGAGATGCCGCAAATCTGCTGGTTCTCATCTCCTGTGTGCCACAGACAGGAGGGCCTAGGGCATAGACTGTCCGTGTCTTTGGAAGGAGGTTGGAAATACCAAGCCTGAATGGCTCCAGATGAGATGAACTGGCCCTGAAGGACTGACAGCGTATGCCCAGCAGGGAACTGGCTGGGTAAGAAAGTGATTTAACTGGTCTACAGGGAACAGAGGAATTCAAATTCCAGCGTTGGTAGGCATCAGTTTCCAGGGGCACCAAACTAATAGGGGGCAGTTTAAGATTATTATCAGGGGGTATTATAGAAGTTATACCAAGGAGAGGTTTTATAAAGGAGATGATGAGACATAGGGCCCAGGCCTGGGAGAAGTAGCTGGCAGGACTGAAGGAAGAGGTTCATGCTTCCCTACCTGAAAAGTAGTTTGAGCAACACTCCTGGCTCAAGAGGTTACGTGCAGGGGACATTAGATAGTAGACAGAAGGCGATCACTGTTCTGGAGCCTGTAGCTGGAGAGAGCAATGAGAGGGGCTGGGTCCCTACCAGCTGCTGGGGATTCAAGACTGGCTCCAACTCCCTAGTAGAGAAACCAGGTCACAGAGATGCAGGCAAATGGACCAGAAGCAGATGCATGGCTCTGACTTTCAGGGACCTGAGGTTCTCCTCACCTGCAGGCAGACACCAGAGATGATTCTAGGCAACCTGCTTCCTAAGTAGGAGGGTGTTCCCAGTATCCAGCCTGCCTGGCTCCTTCCTGGTTCTGGGATTGGCCACGATTGGCCAAGACCACCCTGACAAGCCTGGAGGAAGGATGGAGACAGGCAGGAGATGGCAGCCAACCTGGAACCATGTCTTTACTCCATCTAGATACATCCTTGAAACAGAAACGAATCAAGGGTTATTGTGTCACTGGTTTGCTAGTGGTTTTAATGTTTAAATCTACCACCACAGCCACGCCAGGGAAGCAGCGTGTCTCTAGTCTTTCTGGATCAGCTGAGTCCTGAGTTAGTTCCCTCGGACCTCCTCACGTCATCCTGGGGGAGGCATGGAGGACAGGGGACAAAACTCCTATAGGTGATGGTCTGTGTTGCCCCTTCTCTTTGAAGCAGATGGCAGCCGCGGGGAGCTGTCCCAGCCCACCCTCACGATCCAGACCCACCCCTACCGGGCCTGCGACCCCGTGGAGATGAGCTATCCCCGGGACCAGTTCCAGCCCGCCATCCGGGTGGCTGACCTGCTCCAGCACATCACCCAGATGAAGAGAGGCCAGGGCTACGGGTTCAAGGAGGAATATGAGGTAAGAGACCGGGCTGCGGGAAGCTGCCTGATGGGTACAGGCTTTGTGGTGCTAAAGCCTTGCTACTCAAAGTGTGGTCCTCAGACCAGCCGCATCAGCACCACCTGGGAGCATGTCGGAAGTGCAACATCTCAGTCCCCACCCAGACCTACTGCATCAGTTTGGATTCACAGCTTCCTTCAATAGGAAGATAGAACGGCTCGAGCCCCCATCCCACGTGTTGTAGAAAAGCCAGCAGATCACCCCCGCCAGTGATTTCTAGACAGCCTGCTTGGTCCTGGTCACCTCTTGCTTCACAGTCATGCCTCTCTTGTCTTCTCAATCCCCCCACGTCAATGTCTCACCTGGTGACCGCTGTCCTCCCTCTCTCTGCACCTACTCCTCACTCCTGCATCGGACATCCCTTTCCTTCCTCCCCAGCACATCTCGAACGCAAAGGGTTTGTGAGTAACAGTTGTTACAGAGATGTTGGGAATCACAGACGGATTGCCACAAATACAGGAAGCACCTGAATACAAGTCACCTGGGAGTTCTTTATCCACTTCCTTCCCAAAAGTTCTTTCTAGTGTCCTCAAAATTTCTGTTTTTTCTTCTTTTTCCTAGCAGCCTGGAAAAGAACTCCCACACTCTCCTTACCTTCTTATGCAGAACAACTTAGCTGTCTTTGTCTCACTCCTTTTGTTTCAGACCTTGCCCATTAGGCCTCACCTTTTACAAACAAAAAAAAGTAAAATAAAATAGAAGGAAAAACTCATCAAGATGTTTTCCTGAACTAAAGAACACCTCACTCCCCGAGAGAAATACAGCTGCAAGCATCTCTTTCTTCTCTTTTCCTCTCCTCTCTCTCTCTCCCCCCACCTCTCCTCCCTCCTTCCCAAACTATTTTTTCAGCATTCACTGTGTGCCAGGCTCTGAGTTATTTGCACTAATTTTTTTGTGTGTGTTGTGTTTTTTTTTCACATGCAGCATGTGCCCCAAATATGCAAGGTTCAGTTTCACTGTGTGCAGTGAAAACACATTGACTCAGACTCTACACATTTGGAATTCTTGATTCTGCAGACTAAGTTTATCTCTCAGACGATATTCTGAGAAAGAGCTTACACAGCAGGATTTCAGAAGCTGTGTGAGATCATGAAATTGTGCTAAACTGGGTTGGTCCTTTCAGCCATGTTCCAGCACAGCAAACCTTGTGGCCTGTCATTTTTGCTCCCGGAGTTTTAAAATTCTGTATTAGTTGAATGAAGAGTTTGGATAAGGTAATTACTAAGGGCCTGTCTGGCCCTAAAACTTTATGAGAGTGTAAAACATGGTAGCAAGGGGCATGTTTGACACATTTATGAGAACAAAAACGTTGACGTCAATGGATGTGAGTAATTACCAGCTCAGGAGAACCAGCAGTTAATTTCAAATATGGTCTAAGTAAAGTAGCATTTTTCACATACTCAATCTATAAATTTTGGAAGGATGTTGAGATCAGCGTTGCAAGGGGTGTTCTCATCAGCTCGCATCCCTGGGCCTCATTTCCTAGGAGGTTGGGCGAGTGGCCCCAACCCCTTAGAGTGTGTGTGGGGTGGGCGAGGGTGCATGTGTGTGTGCTTACACACACTTGTGTGGATCTGTCTGGTGAGAAAATGTCAAGAGAGGGTGTGTTGTTTGTCAAGTCATGTTCAGTATCATGAAAGTTTAATAAGTCATTCGTCATAATATTTAATTTATTTTATAGTTTCAGATAGTGTTAAGGGACATATGTGACTTATCAGTTGTCAAAGCCTGAGAAACACTATTCTAAGAACCTGCAATCTAAAATTTGAAAACAAAAACACAAATACATTTGATGACGTTGGTGCATTTACTTTCCAAAATGACATCTCTTAAAATCATCCATCCCTGTATGGTAGGATTTGGGTTGATTTTTTTTACATTAACTTTTTTTGTACCTTTTTGCATTCTCCAAACTTTCTAACGTGGAAATCGAACTGCTTTTATAAATGAGAGAGAAAACAATACATGTTGTTCCATCATTTGGGCTTCAACCAGAAATAGCGCTAAGTAGACTAGACTTGCCCTTAATTAGTTCAAATTATATTAATCAGTTAGCTTGAATGCTTAGCTTCTAGTTAACAGCATTTCCTAATTAACTAGAGGTTAATTGGAAAACATTACTTCATCGGAGTCTTTCTGCAGAGTCCTTCCACTTCCTTAGACTGTAGCTGGGTATTGCTTTGATCATCAGGGCCCCTATGATGTCTGAAGTCTACATACTGAGCACAGAATGACAGATATTGTAGGTATAAGACTCCTGGGCCTTCAGTCCTGCTCTCAAACCCACACTCTGTTTGTTGCCTGTCACTCCCCTACCCTGCTCAGTTTTTTTTTTTTTCATACAAATGAGTGGGTTTCACAAGTTGACATATAAGGGACCTCTCAGCTACAGAAAGCTGTGTCTTCTAAAATTCAATATGTTGACAATCACTTGCAAATTTATTCATTACATATTTTCTGAGTGTTTACTATTTCCTAAGGACTGTTCTAGAAGTTTGGGATACAACAGAGAACAAAAGATCCTCGCCCCCGTGAAGCTTGCAGAGGAAACCCAAAGTAAACCATAGGCTTAAAAATAAGTAGGTTATTTCACAATAAATTACTTACTGTAATATGTTAGTAAATAATATAGTATGTTATTTAGAGGGTGAAAAATACTGTTTGCTGTGTTACAAACTACCCCAAACCTTAGTGACAGAAAGCAACTGATTTATTGTGCTCGCTGAATCTGCTGAGCAGGGTTAGTCTGTCTCTACTCCGTGACGTCTGAAGCCGTGACTTGGAAGGCTCTAAGGTTTAGGACTGAAGTGATCCGAAAACGCCTTCACTCACATGTCTCATGGTTGATGTAGGTTATCACCTGCGATCTCAGCTGGGATTGCCAGCCGGAATACCTACACGTAGCCTCTTCAGATGGCTTGGGCTTCCTCACAGCATGGTTGCCTCAGGATCGTTGAACTTCTTACTTGGTGGCTCAGAGCTCCCCTGGTGCACCTGCCAGCTAGCCAGGTGCACAGCACATCACCCCTTGTGACCTACACTCGGACCTCACACAGCATCACTCCTACCACATTCTGTTGGTTATGAGCAAAAAGTAACTGCCTACGTCCTAGGGGAGGGGACTCAGACTCTGTCTCCTGAGAGAGGGAGGGGCAGCTGCAAGGTTCTAGAAGAGAATACAGAACAGAAGCTATCGGAAAATATAATCTATGGATAATACTTCCACAAGTAAGCACCATGGGGAAAGAAAGAGCAGAGCCATGAAGAGAGAAGGTGTATTCCAGGGACGTGGGGGTGAAGGAGGTTCCAATATTAAACAGGGTGGGAGGACTTTCTTTAATTAGAAGATGAGATTTGAGTAGAGACATGATGGGAAATATCTGGAGGAAAAGAATTCAGATCAAGGGAGTAATACACCTCTCAGGTGTAAGGAGGCCGAGGGTGGCATGGATAGAGTGAACAAGGAGAAAAAGTAGTAGAGGGTGCTATCATAGAAACAAAGGGGGCCTGACTGTACAGTACCTTCTCAGTCACTGTAAGGACGTTGGCTTTTACTTTGAATGAAGTGGAAAGCCACTGCAGAGTTTTGAGAGGACAAGTGATAATTTTCTGACATTATTTTCAAAGACTGATTCTAGCTACAATGTGGAGAACAGACATAGGGAGGAAAGGGTAAAAGCAGGGAAACCAGTTGAGAGGCCATTGCAGTGACCCAGCAGAGAGACGGTGGTGACTCACGCCAGGATGTGGCAGTGGGGGTGGTGAGAAGTGGTTGGATTCTGAATGTATTTTGAAGACAGAGCCAACAGGATTTCCTAACACATTAGACCTGGCATGTGAGAGAAAGAGAGGCTGCTACCTATGCCGGTGGTAGGATGGAGCTGCCACCAGTAGAGAAGGCAGGTAGAGCAGGCTTGGGAACAATAAAGCAGTGGAGGATTCGATTTTGAACTGAATTTAAGATGTCTATTAGACAACTTAGTGGAAATGGAAAGTAGGTAGTCGGGTATATGAGTCTGGAATTTGGGAAAGAAGCCTGGACTGGGGAGAGAACTTTGGGTGTCATTGACATATAGACTGTTCAAAGTCACTGAGCAAGTGAGCAAAGACAGAGATGAGGACCAAGGACTGAGCCTCGCTGAATTTCAGCTGGAAGATGTTGGGCACTTTTCATGGGCCAAGCATTGTACTGGGCTCTAGGAACTGAGATAAGGTAGAGCCCTTGCCTTCTGGGGAGCTTAGAGCTTATTCTAAGAAACAGGCAAATAAACTGACCGTTTCACTGTTTGGCAAAATATCACAATAGAGGTAGCCTCTGAGTGCTGAGGGAACCCTTGGGGGTGGGATGCCTTAAGCCTTGCCTGAGGGTGATGGCCAGTGCCTTTCTGGAAGACATAAAGTCTAAATTAAAGCTTGAGAAATAGGAGGGAACAGAGAGGGAGATGGGGCTGAGATTGTTAGTAGGGGCAGCCATGGGTGGATGGGCAAGGGGATTTTGTCAGGCTGAGGAGTTTGGATTTTATTCCAGAAGCCATAGGGAGCCACTGAGAGAGCAGGATTATTTAAGCTCAATTTGCATTTTAGATGGAACTATTTAGCATGGGTTAGAGCAGAGAGACCAGAGGCAGGTAGGTGTCTGGGACACTGATTCAAGGAAAAGATGGAATTGCCTGAACCACGAGACTGGGCCCAGAGCCCAGACAAGCCCACACACATTTTTTCATGTACAGCCATGAAATCAGCTTGTTTTCCTTAGCATATAAGCTTTAATCTCTCAATTTATATATATTTTAATTTCAATGACTTGAATCATCCTAAATTGAGAGTCAAAATGCCTAGATTCAAGTCCTGTCTCCTTCATGAAGTATCTGGGTGACCTTGGGCTGGTTACTCCCCTTCTCTGGGCCTCCATTTCCATATTTATGCAGCGAAGATGAGGCAGTTGGTCAAAGTGATCCAAAGAATGCTCTGCCCATGGTATTTTGGGAGTCTCGGTAGAAACCATTGTCCAGGCCCGCTGGATCTCTCTCCCACCTGTAGCACCACTGGACCCCACTCTCTGGGGCCTCCACCCCTGTAGTTATGTCTCAATCCTAACGACTATGACTGACCAGGAGCCTTGGGTTCCTAAGAACTCAAGAGTGCCTACATAGCAAAGTAACTGCACTTGCTGTACAGATCTGAGTCTTAGAGGTTTTCAGTCTTGACTGCACATTAGAATTACCTAGGAAAGTTTTAAAAACAGCAGTGCCCAGGCCGTCCTTCAGACCAATTAAATCAGAATCCCTGGAAGTGGGATCCAGGGATCAGTATCTTCTGAGCTCTCCAGGTGACTATAATGTACTTTCAAGGCTGCAAGATGCTGGAGACCTGTGGAGTCCTCAGCACATGCCCTGTGTGTGCCCACAGCCCCATCACCTCCCCTTCTGTACTTGCTGCTGCTCATGTCTGATGCCCATGGAGGCATGTGATGAACCTTCCAATCTATCCTGCTGTTGGAACTCAGCCACATTAAAGTCAAGGGGTTTCTGCATGTGATCTTGAACTTCTGCGTCTTCCCTCCTCCCCCTCCTACTTCCCCAGCCCAGATTCTCCCACTGTCCTCCATTACAAAACAAAAATCCTAAGCATGCCATCAAATGCTAATAGATGTTGGCTGGACGGTAGGATTGTCTGTGTGCCCTATTACCCTGGCCACCATCATGATCAGCTGAGTAGCAGGTTTGGGGAGGATGAGGGACAACAGGAAGAGGTGACTTTGTGATGCAGAGAAGGAAGAGAAGCATGTTAATCCCAGTCCAATCCAGGCAGCTTGTCATCATAATGAATAGAACAAGCCCAGTAGGGAAACCAGAAGGTATCTGGTTATTACAGCTCCATTAAGACTATTTAAGGCAACAAGGAACAGCTGTGAGGAATATGACGCAGCCTAATGAAGAGCAAACATTTGTTCATTTTCCAGCTCTGGGCAGACACGCCGTGTGCATGGCTTTTGTGGGGTGAGGCCAGTGTTGGCATCTTTCTCTTAGTCATCTGTGGATGATGGTGGGCAGGCAGCCTCCTAATGGGGTGGAACCATGGAGACGGATGCTTCACATCACCCCAGATGCCCCTTCTCCGCTCAGAGGCGCCTGAGCAGAGACAGAGTGGACCTTCTGCTTCTCCCACATTTTTCTCTCCTCGGTTGGTACCAGAGTCACTGAACATCCCACTGCAGGTGACCCCTGAGAGATTCTGATCCAGTTCCTCAATTTGGAAATGAGAGATCCTTTTGGTAGGGACCTGGGGAATTAGTGGCAGATTCCCAGATCATGAAAGGGAAAAATTATGGTGGTTCTCCAACTCTGGAAACTCATAATGACCCAAATAGAAAAACTTGACTCCACCTGCTCATTGCATTCCACTCTCCATAGATTAAAATAAGGAGAAACTGGGCCATTTCCAAAGGGGACCAAAAGACGTCGGCAACCCACGTGGTTTCAGACTTGGAAGTTTTTCTAGCAGAAAAGAGCTCTTGTATAAGTGCCTCTTTTCCTTTGAGCTGATTTTTATTTTTCCACTTAGTAGTCTATTTGTAATCCAGCAACCAGTATTTTCTGTTTGATATGGGAACCCTCCCCAACCAAGTGAGCAAATTTTAAGTGGTACTGTTGAAAAATCCCTTGACTGGGAGTCAAGACCCAGTTCTCGGTCCGTTCCTGACGTGCTGGGTGGACTTGGACAAGACTCTTCCATCTCTGCTCCCTGTTTCGTCTTCTGCAAAACGTCTGACCGCACAGCATGGGCTCCAGAAACCTGATAACACTTATTCTTACTTCATTTGGCCAGACACGCTTCTTGAGTACCTACTGTGTACCTTACATTGTGTGAGGGACTGGAGATAGTTAGAAAGATAAAGAAAACGCTCTACTTTAAAGGAAGCTCATGGTCTTATGACAAAATGTAATTGCATAACAGAAATTTAGGTAGTAGGTAGCCACTTAAGTGAGTTGCTAAGTGCTGGTGGAAAACTTCACGACTGAGACTAGTTCTATCCAGAAATTTAAAAGGCAGTAATTCTTAAAAGAAAGACATCAGTGCAGAAAGACCCTCCCATCTGTGGGTTGTTCCTCTAGGTGCCCAGAGTGTCTGGCTTAAACTTGAAGGTGAGCCTTCCCCAGGAATTTGCTGTTTCCATTTGCTTTCCTGCCTGAATTAGTGGTTCTTAAACTGAGCCGTGTGTCGGAACTGCCTGGGGAGTTATTGACGTGGGACAGGCCCAGGCCTCTGTGTTCTACCGAATTCTCTAGGAAATCTAGATCCCTACCAAAGTTAGAACGGCTGGCCTCAAATTTGTCATTTAAAAGAGATCTTGTAGCTTTTAATGGAGCCTCTGAAATGGCGCTTTGTGTCTCTACCTGCAGACATGCACTCCACTATTCTGCCTGTTCCAAGTTCCTGTCACAGACAAATACCCCGTCTTGCCACCATCTGATTTTCAACTCAGCCTCCCCAGCAGAACTCATAAATTACCGTCTACTTAGTGACATGGTGTGCAATAATATTTGCTCTCCTGATGCCACTCTGAGTAGACGTCATTAGTCATCCTCTCCTGCCTTCTCCATCCACATTTATAATCCCTAAGGCGTGTGCTTTTCAGCAGAGAAGGAAGCATTTGTTGAAAGTGTGGCCTCTGCCAGGGCCACCACTAACTCATACCACACCTTAGAGTGAAATAGCAAAAGGTGCCTGTCTCAAGATACTTGACTTCATCACCTTCCAGAAAATGTTTTAATATATCCAGAAATCCATCATGCCTACCAGATGCATGGTGCTCCCTAAGATGCAGTGCTCTCGTGTTGTGCACAACCTGTACAGCCATCCTTGGCGGCCCTTGCCATCTACCAGCTGGCCATGGCCTTCAGTAAACATAGGTGTTTACCGAACTCATGGGCCACAGTTGAGACCCAACCTTAGGCTTCCAACAGCTCATGAAACTCTTTCTCTCTTCCTGAATACTATGTCTTACCTGTACCTAGTGTGACCAGCTTGTCCCAGGTGCCCAGGATGGTCCCAATTTTAAAAAAAGTTCTACATCCTGGGAACCCCTTTGGTCTAAGGAAAACCAGAAGGGATGTTGCAGGGAGCCCCCATCTTTGCTCTTGGGAGAATAAGCTGGATGTTTCTGATCAGTGGGAAGCAGCAAATGAATTCTGGGAGAGCCAAGGGGCCTTGACAGCATGTCCGTGGGAAAGAGTGGGATGGAAGAGACTGAACACCTGCTATGTGCCAGGCCTTGTGTTAGATGCCTGCAGGCATTATTTCGGACAATTACTAATCATTACAGAACTCCACGGGTTTTGTGTATTCTTTTTTTTTCACTTTTTGGTTTGCATGCTGCAGAATCTATTTTTGGAGGGCAGGGTGCACAGCTCTAAGCGTTTTAATAAATGCATAGACTCATATAAACACCAAAACACTCAGGATACCTGAGAGTCCCATCAGCAAAAGCATCCCCCGCCACCCCCAGGTAGTCAAATCCCCCCCACTGACTCCTAACCTGAAGGGTCTATTATTGACTTCATTTTCAGAAAAGTTGATTGAGACTTGGAGGGGTGAAATGATTTGCAGTAAAAATAGCCACACACTCTAATCCATCTGCCTTTTGCAAAACCCTGCCTTTTGCCTGAACGACATGCACAGCTAGTGAGCAAGAGATATTTCTTGACAAGATAAATGAATGATAGGCCCAGGTGACATGGCTCCTCCTTGGTTAGACTCTCCGGGATCTGTCCTGCACCTGGAGTGTGCGGTGGTGGGTGGGCGCACAGGGAAATCCTGGCAGGCTGGACTCATCATGGAGGAAGCAGGCCCTCAGCTGTGCCCTGAAGCATCAGCCGGGAACCTGCCTGGGTCAGCATTCCCTGGGCCTGGTTTTGCTGCACCCCAGGGCATATCATATCCAATTATCTCCAGGGATAGAGTCAAGCCAAAGGGAGTGAGGAGAGCACCGCAGCCGACAGAATCTGCTGAGGTTAGTGGATGAGCAAGTGGAGGAAATGGAGCAGGACGTGCTCAGCCGTGGACTGGAGGTGAGCTGCTCTTGGGAGCTCTGTGTTTGGATGTCTCACTCTTTGGGGCATAACTCAGGGAGGCTTAGGTGCAAAGAAGGATGTCCAAAGGAGGATGACAAGCTTCAGAAAGGACTTCCCTGTCTCAGTAGGGCCAAACCACCAGACGGGAGGAGGAACCAGCCCAACAGGCATCAGGGGCAATTTTGAGTTCTCACAGTAATTAAAGAAACAGAGTTAAAATTAAAACAGAAAATTAAAGTAACAGAAACTAAAATATTGAGGGGGAGACCAGGGTATGTTGCACAGTCCTGACTCAGCAGAGCAAGGCAGAAGGCCCCAGGGGACTTCAGCTCTGTGGCTGGGAAAGAGGCTGGCTAGGTGGGTGGGTTGCAACCATTGGAAGAGTGAGTCTGGGCCCGGCACCGGATGATAATCTTACCCTAAAGTCCATGAAGCCTGTCAAGACGGAAAAAGGGAGGGCCCAAAGGGCAAGTGCTCTTAGTCACTTGTCGTGATGCTGGTACTGGCTCCGCCTCCTCATGGTAAAAAAATGTCTAGTTAACTGAGAATAAAACTCACATTCTTGGCCGTGGTCCATAAGACCTCAACTGAGCGCCACACCCTCCCCATCCACACTGTGTGTCACTTTTCTCAGCTCTGCAGAGCCTCCCTTCCAGTTCTGGAACACACCGGGCTGACTCTTATCTCGGCCTCTGCGCTCACTGTCAGCCTGGAGCGTTCTTCCCCCAGCCCCTGCCGTGGCCGGCTTCTGCTCATCGTTTATCAGCTCAAGTATGTCAACAAGAGA
Organism: Vicugna pacos; assembly: GCF_048564905.1. Taxonomy (NCBI): domain Eukaryota; kingdom Metazoa; phylum Chordata; class Mammalia; order Artiodactyla; family Camelidae; genus Vicugna; species Vicugna pacos. The sequence goes on along the minus strand of NC_133005.1, from coordinate 31,428,156 downwards.
CCGGCCGGAGCCCACCTGGAGGTGAACACACCGGGTTTAGGAACCGTGGGACATCTCAGGAAGAGGATGTCAGAAAGGACGCAGGCTGTGGGCCGTGTTAGGGGATTTGGGGTTTGTTCTGGATTGGACACATTAGGAAGTGGTAAGGTTGGGCACCTTCGTAAATCTTAACTATCCGAAGGAGCACAAGCGAGAAGCTAAAGCTGAAAGTGACCGAGGATCTGCTGTCACTCATATTAGCCAGGACAGGGGATGGTCTGTTTAGCTTGGACAGTGTTCCTGCATGTGTTTGGATGTAACTACAGAGCGGTCGCGTTTTTGCCTTGCTCCATCCTGATCTCTGAGTAGCCTTGTCTGATGTTGGCATTCTGTGAAATTGTTTATGTTCAACAGGAAAGCACCAAGGTCCAACCGTGAGTGCCAGATCCACTCCCGGAAGTCGGGGCTGCTTTTTTCCTTCTCAAATGTCACCTTTTCCTAGAGTCCTGCCCATTCCACCCTGTCTAAGCCAGTCCCTTGTCCCAAGTCACTGTCTATCCCAGCACCTTGTTTATTGCCTTTATGGCATTCATTATAAACAATTATCTTGTTTGCTTATTGTGTGCACCTTCCCACAACTAGGACGTAAAGTTCATGAGGTCTTATCTGCCATATCCACTGCGATTATTTCTAGGACCTCGCACAGCCCTAGCACCCAGATGGTCCCTTGGAAAAAGCAGAAAGGAAAGAGAGAGGGAGGGAAGGAGGGAGGGAAGATGGGCTCCCTCAGTATGTATTCTTGGGCAAATCATTTCCTGTTTTTGGACCTCACTTTGCTGGTCTGTAAAGTGAAGCAATAATGTTCTCAAAAGATCCCTTCGGATCTGTCTTTCGAGGATTGTATGAATACCACGGCTCAGACCTCCAGAGGGGCAGATATCCCCAAGTGTACCTTTTAGGACTTAAACACACACACACACACACACACACACAACTGCCTTAGAAAAGCAACAATGTGGAAGAGTAGAAAACATTTCCACACTCAGAGAAGAGTGTAAAAATAGAGCTCAGCACTCTAAGGAGAGGAGAATGAGGAAAGGAAAGTGGAGATTGATAATGGATGAATATAATGAGATGGCAATTTTGGTTTCAAAGAATGTGATTAGCTCCTAATGACTGCCACCATTCCCTGGTCAATCTACTGTAACGAGCCACTAATGTAAAAATAATGCCCCTCGGCTGGCTCACTTTGAAGATGGAGATGAGTGTCCCTTTCAGACTTTTACCCCCTCGTATTTTTTTTCCCTTCATAAGATTATCCCCTATTAGATCGCAGCTCCCTAAAAAGGGAAATGGATGTGTGATCAAAGTCTGCAAATGAGGGGGTCATTACCGCTCACTCCTGGGTGGCTCCACGAGGTCTTGCCTCTCTGCCTTTGTCAACATCATCACAGCCCCGGGCCTGCACATTCTCCATCATCCCCCACCAGTGGGGAGACAGAGGCTCCCAGGGTTGTGCCAGGGGCCGACGTGGTCTCCCACAGAGAAATGCCGCTCATCCCAACTCAACACAACTTCTTGGGAATTTTCATAGCTTATCTGCACGCTGGTGCATCCTGAAGAGCACAGCCTGGATGTTGAAAGGGTTCCCAAACTGTGCCTTTTAAGGACTCTGAGGATGGACAGGGACCTTCATTAAACCTCTGCAGTGTCTTCGTGCAGAGGGTGTGTGCTTACTCTGTAGGGCCTCACGGATCAGGGCAAAGAGGAAGTACATGGAGGCACAGTAAACAAAAAACTGCCCAGTGGGTCTGTGCAAAAGTGAGGCAGGAAGCTTTATGGGGTAGTGAGCTCTCTGTCACGGAGGGCATCCAAGTCTAAGGGTATCCAGGTAACACAAGCTATGAATCAGCCAGTCAGCTGCCTAGAAGACCACTGGTGGAAGGCAGCACAAACATTATTTTCAAGGTCACTTACACCTCTGAGATTCCAAGATCTTTGCCTTCTGTGTGCACCAAGGTCACCTCACCCACTAATTTTTTTCAACAATCAACTCACTTATTCAAAAGAGGTGATTTGAGCACATATAAAATATAAAGCCAGTATTGGGTTCTGGAGATACAGACATGAATAAGATGCTACCCTTTTACCTGGAGTAGCCCATCACCAGGTTGGAAGACAGGACACTCAGATTATCAGATGTGAAGGAGTCTATCTACCGATAGAAGTGACTGAATAGCTGGGGACGCAGTGGGATAGTGGGGAGGTACGTGGAGAATGTTTCACAAAAGAGAAGATGCTTGGACTGGGTTTTGAAGGATATGTAGGAGTTTACCAGGCAGACTCAGGTGGAAGAGAATTTCAGGCAGAGGAAACAGTATATATAGTCAGTCTCAGAAGTTTGTAACACCTAAAATTGTCTGTGGCATTGCATTTAGGTGCTAATCATTGGAATATTGATTTAAGGGCAAGGAATGAGTCTGGAGGGACATGTGGGGTGAAATCATTAAGGACCTTGTATTAAAGAGTTTGGAATTTATCCCTGAAGCTAACAGTAAAGGGAGTAACTGGGTCCTGTTCACACTTTAGAAAGATCTCTCTGATCACAGAGGAGAATGGATTGGAGGGGACAAAACCGAAGCACGAGAAACCAGTGAGGAGACTTGTGGGGAAGTGTTCCTCCAGGTAAATTCACTGTTTGCAAGAATTATGGCTGCACGTTGAATCACCCAGGGAACTTTAAGCACTACTGATGGTTGGGTCCCTTAGACTCTGATGAATAGTCTAGGGTAGGGCCATGGCTTTGGAAGTTTTAAAGCTTTCCCCAGAAAAGCTTCAGCCATAAAAAACCTTAAGCTAACTGTAACCTGGACCCTGGCGCAGAGTAGGTAGCCAACAGATTTTTTTCTGGAAAAATTAGTATGAAAATATTCAGAATCTCCTATTCTTGTTTTCACACCACTTTGGGGTGGACATGATTAGAAGAACAGCTGACTTTTATTTCAGAGGGTTTCAGATGGAAATTCCATCCCCTAGAGTATTAGCTTAAACATCAGGAAGTCCAGCCCTACCCCTAAGACAAGCCCACCCCACCCCGGCAGAGAGACAGGAATATATAGGCCTGGCCAGTGGCCGAGAGAGCCAGAGCTACCTGGCTGGGGTGAGAGCTTGAGGCCAAGGGCTGGAGAGACCAAGTTCTGAGAGTTACCTGCAAAAGCAAGACACATTTGCAGCCTACAGATGGCCTGCTCCGGTGCAGGAGGGATGCAGCGTGATGGGCAGTTACAGTGGGGAGTAAGGAGGGGACGGGGGGGCAGAAAAAGAGTCAAGCCCTCCGTCTGCAGAACAAGCGCTGTCTCCACAGCGCTTTCTTTACACGCTCAGATTCAGGGCAGAGCCTGGACCTGTTTTCCTTCTCCTCCAGAGTGCCAGCCTAAGAGTTTCTGAAACACGTGAAGAACAAAATGCTGATCAGTTAATAACTGGGAAGGCACTCTCTTACCCCCAGCTAAAACCGTGGGCAAAACTAAGTTGGAGAACCTGGCTTAGCCCAGGCAAGGACCTCCCACCCCATCTCCGTTCAGTCGGGAATAGCCAAGTAGCAGGATGGCCATCAGTTCTGCCTCCCCACCCACCGCACGAGGTTGAGGATCACGGTCATGCTTCTAGGGTAAAGGGCAGCACACTGCAGCCACAGGCTGAATTCAGGCCAGCACCTCTGCTTCTCTCGGAACACAGCCACGCCCTATTGTCTGCATTGTGCCCGTGACTGCGTTCACTCTGCAGCAGGGGAGTTGGGTATAAGTAGCTGCAACAGGGACCGTGTGACCTACGGAACCCATACTGCCTACTAGTTCATTACAGAAAAGGTTTGCCAGTCCCTGCTCTAGAAGAAGACCCACCCAAAGTGGCTTGGAAGATGTATGGGAGACCAGAAGCAAGGAAGGGGACATCACACATGGTCTGGGGCTTGGAATAGACAGTGGTCCTGCCTGCCTGTAAAACATTGCCCACTGAATGGCTGAATTTCTGACCAATCAGGTTGCAGACTCCTCCTTGCTTAGGATAATGGACCTGGTGAGGAATAGGTGGGCAACGTCAAGGCTGGTGCATTCAGATGACTGGAAGCTCCTCTCCCCTGCACTGGCTGCAGGAAGCTGTATAGACTGAAGATGTTGTGAATTCGGTCTCAGAAGCAGTGCATGGGCTGTGGGCAGGGCATCCGTTCTGTTCTGTGAGATGTGGTCTGACCTTCATGCTTCTGCAGCTGTTCTGAAGCTGTTCCTGTTCCCTTAAATGCCCGCCTGCCTTCTCTGGGAGATAAGAGACTGCACCCTCCCCTGTGTTTCCGTAACACTTGGGTCCTAACTCTGTTCCGTCACTCCACGTGGTTGTTTACTTGTCTGTCTTCTCTTAAACTCATGAGCCCATTTCTTCCTTCCCTCTAGCTCTGACTCTGGCCCTCTGTGTCCACTTTCCTACTCAGCATCTCAGCTTGGATGTCGAATAGTCATCTCAAACGTGGCTCACCCTGATGCAGTTGTTCTTACTGCTTGAACATGTTAAGGAGCAAGTACTGTGCACGGTTCTGAGCACTTTGCATATCCAAAACACAACCCTTAGCTCCCGCTTCCCTAAACCTGTTTCTCCCCATCTGCTTCTTCTCCACCTCAGTCAAAGACAAGACTCTCCACTCAGTTCTTCAGACCGACAACCTGAGAGTCAGCCTTTGTCCCTCTCTGTCCTTCATAGTCCATGTGCACAGTACGTGTGTTGTGCCCTGCCCACATCTACACTCACTGGTCCCGTGTATGCCCACCCTTCCTTCTGGAAGCACCTTTGATTTTTTGCTGGAGGGCTTCCTGAAGACAAAAGGCATATGCATGCCTTGCCTGCAGAGCATGACGGAAGTCCAGGGATTACCTAAGAGTTGTCCTCAACCAATGATAGATGGGAACTGGAGGGTAAACACCCCAACTCCCTTCTCCTCCCTGGGGGACCACTCTGAGGCACAAGATGGGCCTATGGGATTAAGCCCCAGGTGCAGTGGTGCCTTGTTCACTGATGGCTTACCTCCCTGGCTTGTCTAACACTTCCCACTCTCCCACCCATGCTCCTTATGATTACCTCCCAAATAAATCTCATACCAGAATCCTTGTTTCTGAGTCCGCTTCTGTGGGGAGACCAAAACCTACAATATTCAACTGAACATCCTGCAAATAATCACTTCTCACTACTTCCACTGCCACCATCCCGGTACAAGGTACCGTGGTCTCTTGCCTGGACTACTGCAATGACTTCTTAACTGCTCTCCCCTCTTCCTCCCCATCCGTGAGCCAGAATGCGCTTTATAGAATGTGAAATAAATCAGCTAATTGCCCTGCTCAAACCCCTCTCATGTTTTCCCATCACACCTAGAATAATGCCCGACTCGCCGCTAATGACCACAGTGCATATGCGCCCTGAACTCTCCCTGTCTCTCCACACGCTCTTGTCACTGCTTTCTCCGACCCTCGTCCTTGAACAGGGTCGTTTGGTCACCACCTTGGCACCCACCATTCTCTCTGCCTGGAAAACGCTTCCTACTTTTCTCGGCGTGACTGGCTTTTTCACCTCATGAAGGAATTAGATTAAGTGTTGCCTTCTCAGAGAAGCCCTCCCAGCCTGTGCATTCCAAAATAACTCTTGTCACTCTCTCTCCACTCTGCTTTATTTTCTTCAGCGCGTTTCCCACTATTTAAAATTACATGTTTGCTTATTCATTTGCTGCATCGCCCAGTCGACTGGAAGCTCAGGGGGGATTTTTGTCTATTTCTCTGTACTGCGAGTGCCTAGAATAGCGCCAAACACATATCCTCCAAGCGAAAGGACTCAAATATCCTTCAGGTGAACAAATGAACAAATGATGCCCCTACTGGAGATTTGAGCTCATGCTACACAAAAGATGTCAATAACATCTGAGCTCGTGAACAAGTGAGTAAGTCAGGGAGGGGCCGAGTCTGTGCTCTTCCCAGGCCCCATCCAACAACACACAGCCTTTATACCGTGTCACCCCTCACAGTGTGTCTCATTTTCCCTGTCGGCTTGTCTGCACTCAGATCAAGCTCCTGTCTCAAGCCAGTCTGATCGCTCTTTCGTTTCTGTTTAGGCCTTACCGGAGGGGCAGACAGCCTCGTGGGACACAGCCAAAGAGGACGAGAACCGCAACAAGAATCGATACGGCAACATCATATCCTGTAAGTGTCCCTCTGGTGGCGGAGGGGGCGCCAGGCTTTGGGGACATGGACGGAAGGAAGCTGGCACTCTTAGTCACCTGGAGGCCGCTACCAAATAGTCCTTGATGTTTCCAGCCTTGGGTCCACTTGCTAAGCTCGGGGCTCTAGCTCAGCCTCCCTGACAGACCTGGCCCGGATGACAGCGCGTGGCTGATCTCAGCCAGAGGGAGTAGGCAGAGAGCTGGGTCCAGGCGGTGTAGATCCAGGAACCCTCTGGAGGCTGGGTCTTGCCCGGGCTTGCCCACTCAAGCATCCCTCAGGTCGGGGAGAAGGCCCAGCCTCACGGGGGTTCCCAGCAGGCCCTCTGTGCAAAATATTGTCTTGGCAGCAAGTTGGGGTGGGAGCAAGGTTCTGCCCATGAACACCTAGGTGAGAGAATAATGCTATTTCAGGAAGGTGGAGTCCCAAGCAAGGACTGATGCTCGGATGGAACCAGAAACTCTGGCCTAAGTCTGAGGGTTTGGGAGGCAGCCAGCTCAGGGATCACAGGAGCCCAAGGTTACTCTGTTCACACAAGAGACAGGGCTGAGCGCATCACGACTTCTGCCAGCCCTCACTGCTAGTGGGGGCGGGGCTCTCCAGTGAGTGCCTGCCGCTCAGGGCCTACCTGGGCACAGGTGTTTGGTGGCACTGTGCCCACAGGAGGAAAGCATGTTCTGTGTGGACCTGGGGGAGGCATGGAAGGACGTTGCCTTTTGCTCAGCAGTGAGCTTTAGCGTTCCTAGAGGCACCCCTAGGTGTGTGATTTGATGAAGGCAGTGTGGTGGAGCAGCTAGAGCCCTCTGGAGGCAGAATTCCTGGGGTTCCGTCCCAGCTGCGGGGCCCTGGGCAGTTTACCTGACCTCTCTAAGTTTCAGTTTTCTTGCCTTTGAAATGATGAAAAGGACAGAGATAGGATGGTTGAAAAAGATACAGAAAACCTTTGGCACAGTACCTGGCCTTTTCCTCGTAGCCCTAGAGCTACTTTCTCAGGGTCGCTGCTGAGCAGTGTAGATGCGCCATTCCTCCTTATTTTAAGTAAAATTTGCTGAACACCCACGTGGGGACATGGAATAAGCCAGGCTGGGGCACGGAGGCATCATCCAATGTCCATTTTGGAAGAATCACCAGGGCAGCTCTTTGGGAGGGTAGATTCGATTAGGAGAGACTGGAGGCAGAGGGACCCAGGTAGGAGGCTACTGCAGTGGTCCTAGTGAGGGACAAAGGCAGTGACAATGCTTGTCTGTGACTGTGCATGATATTTACTGCTGGCAGGAGAGGGAAAGAGAGACTGCCGTGGAAGTGCAAACCACACACAGGTCACACACAAGGATGGTCATTTCCAAATATTGGTGAGCACAGCCGTCAAAACAACATGAATACAGAGAGGGCAGAGTTGCCTCATACAAAATGCTGAGCACATATTCTGATTAGAACCAGAGTCTACAACAGCCTCTGTCTGCCGTGGTGCAGCCAGCCTGGACCTTTTGACATCTCACCCATTGGGTACGAAGCTTCCCTTAGTCTCAGTTCAGCCAAAAAGAAAGAAAGAAAGAAAGCCTAAATAATGAATCATTTCTAGCACAGTTCAGTGTTTTGTTTTTGTTTTCTTTGTCTAGACATTGCCTAAGAAAAAGCTTGGAGGAAGAAAGCGTAAGATACAGGCAGCTTGTAAGGAAGAAAGAGACAGAAGTTTTAGCTTAGCTGTTTCCTGTGCTGATTTAGAAATCAGCTGTGAATGGTAGAGCTAATCAGAAAACACTTATAATTTGTCTCTTGGAAGAGAGTAATGCAGACAGTGGGATTTCCTGCAAGTGAAGTGTTGGCAAGAGATATTCAAACAATCAGGAAATGTGTATTAAGACCTAGGATGCGTAGGCCCTGTGCCAGGCACTGGGACACTCGGTCTCGGCTACCAGGGAGCTCACATTCTGGACACAAGTTCTGCTCACTCTCACCATCCTCTGCTCCAGTACCACGTGTGCCGTGGTGGTATGGTACCTTACCTTGAAATATCTGGTCCCTTGTCTGTTCCCCCATAGGATGGTGAATTCAGATGAGGTCCACTGAATTATTGGCTGTAAGACCACGTGTGACCTGTCTAAACCTTAGTCTTCTCTCTGTAAAATGGGTACAATGATAAAATATTATAATAGAATATAATAACAGGAAAAAAAGAAAAAGGAAAAACAGTAAAATACAGTAAGAATAGAGTCAAGAGACCCTGCCTCCCTGAGGAGACAAGGGTATCTGGGCTGGGCCAGGCATCTGGTCCAAAGCCTGAGGAGCCAAGGATGAGAGTCCAAACTGCATCTTGCCGGACCTCCCGCTGCAAGTCCTCTGTGCTCAGTCCCCTTGCCCAAGCCATCATCAGATCTCCCCTGGCCTCTGCTGTTCTTGGTTGTTCCACATCGAATCCGGCCCCCAAACTTAAACCTGTCTGATCTCTGATAGAAGCCAGAGAGACCTCCTCAAAGTATGAATTGAATCATGTCACCATCGTCCAGAAGACCTTTCAAATGGCTTCCTTCACTGTTGAGCGCTTCTTATCCAGAGGTCCTCAGCCACCTCTCCAGTCTCACTTTACACTGTGTCCTCTCCGTGAAGCCCCAGTGGCCTTTATTCAGGACCTTGAACTTCCCATGCTCATCCATGACACAGGGCCTTTGCACATTCCCTTCTCTCTATCAATGTGCCTTTCCCTCCTCTCTTTGCTGTACTAAGTTCTACTCATTCTTCTGGTCTTAGTTCAGGCACCACTTCTCAGAGAATTCTTCTGACCGTTCAAGTCTTGTCAAAACCCCCTTGTTCACTCCGAGAGCACAGTGCATGTCTTCTCCTTAGTTCTCGTCATTGTTGCGACTTGAGAGGCATGTGGGTGACTATCTGTTGGCTGCCTGACCTCCTGACCAGGACAGATGCCCTGTGACAGGGCCCGGACTCTCTTGCACTCCATGTCCCCGCACCTGGCACATGGCTGGTGCTCCGTAAACTGGACTACAAGTTGGAAAGCACAGACCCTCTGTAAGACCCTGAAGGACTGGAGCCGTGAGTTTCTCCCCCAAAATAGAGAGCACCCAGAAAGGACGGATGGAGGAAGGCTGGATCAAGATGACTCTAGGCACAGTGATATTCCAGTAAGGAAGGAACACTGAGCCTGAATGATGAGGGTGGAGCTGGGATGCGAGGGGAGAAGGGGCACTCTTGTCCCCTCTGGAAGCCACGTCTGAGAAGGCAGGATTCCAGGCGGCAGGAAGAACGGTGAAGGGGATTACACTTCATTACAGAGGGGAAGAAGCTGCTGTCGGTGTCCTGCCTCCACCCACGGCCCCACCGCCTCCTCGTGCGGTAACAGCTGCTGGCATCTGGGGCCGAGACTAGAGTGAGGTGGGCAACACTCCCCGAGTGCACTGTCCAAGGGGCTGCTCACTGTCAGCTGTGGACCCTGCGCCTGCCTGACCCTGAAAGCAAGCAATTCCTTAAAGTGTGTGCCCTGCGCCTCACTGGTTTCACCCAAGTCTTGCCCCGTCTGCATCTCTTTGCCTGAGGACTGTCTCCAAAGCGGGGGCAGGATGCTCCAGTCTCTCTTGGACCATGAAGTAACCCAGCACCTCACCCCCACCTCTATACCTTTCTCCAGAGTTCCCATGGTGGGTAGGCTGCAGCTTCCACAGTGATAATGGACTTGGAAACGCACCCTTTCTGGGCTGCCTTCTCTTGGCTGTCTTCCCTAACCCCCTACTCTCCTCCTGTTGTCCCCTTCTCTTCCTCTATAAACTACTTGTGCTGGAATCCTCATCCTCTGGGGAAACCCAAACAGAAGCAGAGGGAATTCAGACACCTGATGACACCACCTTGATGGGTTTAAAGAAGCCAAAATCTCCTTTCTAATTTAAAAGTCAGTAATTCTGCAGCCAGCCCGGTCTGCTCTCAGTACTGAGAGGGGACAGTGCCAAGGAAACTAGTGCATCCAAAAGAGGAACAAGACACGAAGGGGAACCAAGAAAGAAAGAAAAAAAGTCCCGGAATTGAAATGAAAAAAGGAAAAGAGAAACAGCCCCAGGAAGGGAAAGTGTCCCTGCCTGTGTGTGTGTCCCTCCCAGAGGCAAAGTCTGCCCTGGCTTGATAAATAGAAATACTCTTGGCACAAGAAGAAAACTGGGTGTGATTAGCATCTTAAGGAACCCAGAGCACTGGAGGCCAGAGTGGAGGACAAAGGCCCAGGCCAGGGAGAACAGAGAAGATTAAAGGGAAGAGAAGGAGGGAGGGCACTGCCTGCAAAGGAAATAATGAAAGAGAAACCTTGGCTCAATAAGCTCTTTCTTCCAAATGATTCTGTTTAGAATTTAGTAATAGGGACAGTGGGGGTTTCCAGGGAGCAGAAATGAAAGGAAGTGAAAGGGAAGGAAATGAATGGGGGAAACAGAACAAAGAGTTCTTTACTTTTAAGTAGCTCTGGGGCGTGGACTGTGGACAAGGGGCAATCTCAGGACTGCCCGAGCATCCCCCACGTGGAAGTTCGAGAGGGTGCTTCCTGGAAGGAATTTACTCCAAGGAGAGGAAGTGATCTCAGGGGTGGCAGATTTTATCAAGTGAGGCTCCCCTTCTGGAATCTGTCAGAGTCCCAGCAGGAAACAGATGGGGCTTTCAAATAGGGTGATTTGAGGATCATTTAATCAAGTGATTTTTTTTTTCAAAGATGTGAGCTGGGTGTAGGGAGACTGTAGGGAATATTGTGGTCCCCTGGGGCTACATGCTACACTCGGGTTGCAGAAGATTCAGTTAGAAGAGGTTCCCAGGACTCCGGAGAGAGATGGCCTGCCTGGAGGTATGACCTTTAGTGGCACTGCAGCCAGCCCACGGTGGCCCCAACAGAGGGAGCTGCAGGAATAAGCACCTCGATGGCACCCTCCCACCTCAGCCAGTCTGCTGCCTGTGCTTTGCTTTGGCTACACCCAGCCAGAGCCAGAGGACAGGGACTGTAGTCAGAGTCCAGTGGTTCTCAAAGTGTGGTCCCTGGAGCTCCTGGGAACTTGTTACAAAGGCTTATTATTGGGTCCCGCTCAAGAGCTACCAAATCACACATTCTCTGGAGTGGGGTGGGGGCGGCAGCAGTCTGTTTTTAAAGCCCAGGATCATCTCCCAGATCAAGTCCTACAGTAAGTTCTGGTCACAGAGTCTACCCCTGGAGGCAGCTAAATAAGAACCCTCCCCCCTTCCTCAGACGGCCCCCTTAGTGGGCTGTGGGCTGGACGGCCTGCTTAGGATGAATCCATACATTCATCATATGGGCCACTGCCCCTCTAACTTTCTCTCAGCGCTCTGCCCCTCTGTTTAAGCCCCCTCTCCGACCCCAAAGCTTTCGTCTCCTGGAGCAGCTCCTCACAGGGCCCTGCAGAAAGGAGCATGGAACTGGCAGAACAAGGAGGTGCACAGAATGTCGGGCTGTTTCCCTGTCATACCCGGGCCACCCTCGCTTGATAATGCTAATTCAATCAAGATTGAATGTGCAGACCTTTAGCTTCAATGGGATGCCCAGGCAGTCTCGGCAGAATTACCTGCCTCCTCCCTCTCCACTCGCACAAGATGATGGCATTAACATTTCCAATACTTCTAGGAAATGATTTTTCAGCTCCACAATTCATTGTAATGAGTCAAATCTCTTTTCTCTGAAAAATTGCACCTTTTCTTTACCCTGCCCAGAAGACAGGAAGAAAGAACATCCCTGTATCCAAATCATTGTCTCTTCCCAGCCCCACCTCTCCGAGGTGATTCTCTCTTTAAGTGGATGTGACTGGAGAAGACTGATTTATTGGGTTACCTTTGATGATGACGGAAGGGAGGAGAAATTGTGGTTTGTTCTGAGATTAGAGCTGTGCATGGGAGGAAACTGAGCCCTCTCTTCTGGCCGGGGACCGGAGTACACAATGGGATGGGACAGTGTCCGAGTCAGAACTGGCATGCAAGGGGTGTGGAGGCAGTGGGGCTTGGGATTCCAAGAGGGATAGGACCCTGCCACCCTATAAGGAAGCTCTCAACCTGACACCTTTCCCTAAGTTGTAAAACTTCTTAGAGCCTTGATTTTCTCATCCATAAAATGGGTTACTATGAGAATTAAATGGCATTGCACCCATAGAATAGTGCCTGGAACATCTTACGCACTCCACAAAGATAAATTTCTGTACCTAACACCAGACACAGGTGGGTCTCTAGTCTCATGGCCCAATTCCAGTAAGATCTTTTGATCTTTCCCAAGACAAAGTGAAGTGACTAGCCCAAGCACCTCTATGCTGAATAACTGAACATCGGTCTGTACATTCGAACTTGAGTCTGCATGTCAGAATCTCCCAGAGGGCTTGTTGAAATACAGATTGTTGGGCCTCGCTTCAGAGTGTCTGATTCAGCAGGTCTAGGCAAGGACTCAAGTGATTGCATTTCTAACACGTTCCCAGATGTCATTGAAGCTATTGGCCAAGGGACTACACTTTGAAAACCACTAGTCTAGAATAACAATAAAACTGAATTTACATTTTTGCATTGATTTCTTACAATACACTAGGTGCTTTCATATCTTACCACTTTTAATCCTTGCAACAAGTCTGCAAAGGTAGATAGAGTTTTGATGTTATAGTTGGGTAAATTGAGGCTCGGGGAAGCTAAGTCAGTTGCCCCAGGTGACAGACCTCAGGTCTGCCTTCAGGGCCTATCCAACCCCTTACCACTCTCCTGCAAAAGGCAGCAGTTTGCTGCCAATCTTGGGACGGCACAGGCTGGATCTGCAGATGGGGTAAGAGGTCAGCGGTGGGAAGAGGAAGAATTTGAGCACAGGATCCAAGCACACTATGCGACTCTTGTGCAGAGGAAAGAGCCTTGGGTCCCAGACCAGGTTATAAAATCAATTGTATGGCTAAAAGCAAGGGACCCTGCCCTTTTCTGGTTCTCAGCCTTTTGGACACAAATATGAATTCATTTATTGAACAATAATTATTGAACCCCTGCTAGGTGCCACACACTCAGAAAATGCGAAGCATTGTGGGGTCTGGTCAGGCCTTGTTCTCTGTCAGTGGTGTCCCGAGGCTGATTCCTACCAGCTTGCAAGAGCTGATGGTTAAATTTTCAGGAATTTTGTGGGCTCCTTGATGCCATGTTGGTAGTGTGAAATCAGCTATGGCGGAAGTATTTATATCACAGGGATCAGCAGATGTTACAAATCAGGGCCCTTTTTCCTCCAGAGAGCTTTTACCAACATACCACTGGTCTTTGTCCTGAAACTACAAGGAACGGATTCCAGAGGGACAATGCTTCTGTTCCCCTAGATCTGTGTTCGGGGGCGTTCTCTAGGTCTGCACGTCTTTGCAGTTTTGTCTCCCCTTTACCTGTGGCCACTAGTCCTCTCCTCCCCCCAAGCCAATGTCTGCCCCTCTCCCTCCTCAGCTGAGAGCCAGGTGGAGCCAGGCTCCTGCGCCTTCCTCTTACCTCACCTTGGAGGAGTTTGCATCTCCTCTGTGTGACTCCGCCCTGTCTTGAATATCAAACAGAGAGTAACGGATTAGCTGTTTCTCAAGCTTGCAAAATGTAGATAGAGCATAATGAGCGTGCCGGGCTGCTTGTAAATTACTTTGTATAAACGCCTTCACATCGCCCGCTGCCCCATCTCTCTCCATGTGCATGTGGATAAACACAATTCTTTATCCTTCTAATTATATAAAGGTAGAAGAAGAGGAAGACACAGAATAATATTCTGGTGGACCTGTAGCCTGAATTCTGCCCTTCGTTGAGTACACACAATAGATCTTTGCCTCTGCAGAAGGATGGATTTACACTTTGGACAGAAGGACAAATGGGAAGCACTAAGTTTCTAACCGTCTCAGCCCTCAGCTCACTGCCTGCCTCACATCCAGCCCAGAGCCACCATTTATTAAGCACCTGCTGCATACCAGGCACTGTCCTCACACTTTTTTTAAAGAGTAGTTTTCGGTTCAGAAAAATAGAGCAGAATGTCCAGAGAGTTCCCATAGACCCCTACTCACATTCAGTTCCCTTGTTATTAACGTCTTGCATCAGCGTGATACGTTTATTACAATGGACAGGCCAGTGCTGCTCCATTAGTGTTAGCTAAAGTCCACATTGGCGTCCACTCAGTGTTGTGCAGTTCTGGGGGATTTTTTAATGACATGTATCCACCGTTACAGTATCCTATGGAAGTTTCACTGCCCTAAACTCCCTTGTGCTCCCCCTCTTCATCCCTCCCGCTCCACGTCCTCGGCAACCACTGATCTTTTTCCTGCCTCCGCAATTTTGCCTTTTCTACAGTGCCACAGGGTTGGAATCATACACTATGAAGCCTTTCAGACTGCCTTTTTTTCACTTAGCAGTATGCGTTCATATTTCCTCCATGCCTTTTCATGGCTTGAGAACTCATTTCTTCATATTCCCAAAGAATATTCCATTTTATGGATGTACCACAACTTGTTTATCCATTCACCTGCTGAAGAATGTCTTGGTTCTTTTTAAGTTTTGGCAATTGTTAGTAGAGTTGCTATGAACATTCATGTGTAGGTTTTTTTGTGGACATAAATTTCAACTCATTTGGGTAAATACCAGAGACAGAAATTGCTGGATCATATGATAAAAGGATGTTTCATTTTGGAAGAAATTGCCAAATTGTCTTCCAAAGTGGCTGGACCATTTGGCTTTCCCATCAGCAATGAATGAGGATTCCTGTTGCTCCACATACTTGCCAGCATTTGGTCTTGTCAGTGTTCCGGATTTTGGCCATTCTATTTGATGTGTAGTGATGTCTTCTTCTTGTTTTAATTTGCAGCTCCCTAATGACATATGATATTGAACATCTTTTCATATGCATATTTGCCATCTGTGTATCTTTTTTGGTGAGGTGTCTGTTCAGATCTTTTGCCCATTTTTTTAATTGGATTGTTCTCTTATTGTTGCCTTTTCAGAGTTCTTTATATACTGTGCATACCAAGTCCTTTATCAGATATGTGGTTTTCAAATACTTTCTCCCAGTCTGTGGCTTGTCTTTTCATTCTCTTAATGTTCTCACCCCTTTCATGCCTACGTTTTCTCGTCTAATCCTCCCAACATTCTGTGAACATGTAGTACTGAGCTATACAGCATTTTGCTAAGGAACCCAAGGCTGAGAGAGGTCAGAAGGTCAGTTGACTTGCTAAGTGATGGAGCTAAGCGTCGAACCCAGATCTGACCTATAGCTTCAGACCTCACATCACCAGAATATCCTACTTGCCGCAGGTTATCCCATATGGGAATAACTCTTGAGCATTTTGTACTAAAGTACCTCTCGCAGTCTCAGGAAATAGTCTCTACTGGGATGCCCTGCAGATCCCATCATGGTGACTTGCATCTAAGTGCCTGAACAGAGCACAGAATGTTTTCTACGATCTAACCCCCGCCGTCTCCTCTGCCTCTTCTCCCGCTGCTGGTCCCCTCCCACTCCATGTGCACAAGACGGGAAACTGTTTGCAGCTCCCCCAGGGTCTTTGCTCTTCTAAGAACTACGCTGTCACTTCTGCTGTTCTCTCTGATGGAAAGACCTCTCTGTCCAGTGGTCAATTCCTCATTCACATATCACTTAACAAAGCCCTCTATTCCCCACTGTCTAGACCTTGAAATTCCACTTCTGTGTACAGTCTATCTCCCCCACTACGCTGACAAGCCTTCTGAGCACTTTAAGAACACCTGCTTCATCCCTTCAACCAGCCTGTACACAGTAGGTGCTCAGGGCGTGTGTTCTTAATGAACGGATGAAGGGGTGATGCTGGCAGAGGCCATTATCTGGTGGTAAGAGGCGCCTCTCATCTTTAAGAATACTTAACTAAAATAAATAAGTTTGTTTCTTTTTGTTTCCTTAGTTAATCATGTTTGCTTTCAGATTTCAAATTTCATTTTGTATTAAAGGAATTCCCTTTCAACATTTTAAGCCAGCATCTCTGTTTCTGATGCTAGAGACCCCAGGGGCAAGCATAACAATAAATAAAAGAAATTTTTGAATCAATAAGTCATTAGTGAAACCAATGAGTGAAAACACATTATGCACTTTCACTTTTTTGAGGCTTACAGTTTTTGTAACCTGCTGGTAACAAGGCTGACGAGTCTGAGCAGCTCAGAGTCAGATGTGAGGCCTTGTGTGCATGCCTGCTTGGTGGACGTCCCCCAGAAAGTCCCACTGCCTGGGGCTAGAAGACTGCAGGAGCTGGGGACCAGCTATTTGCACAGACTCCAGGAGTAGTGCTTGGGAGATGCTAGAAGTCCAAGGACAGCACATCATGTGAATGGAGTGGGGAATCAGGGTCACATGGTTCTGGGGTAGAATCCCAGCTCTGCCGCTTGCAGGCCGGGTGACCTTGGAAACTTGCTTAACCTCTCAGAGCCCCAGGATCTTCATCTGTGAAATGGGAAGAATAAAAATACTACATCATCACGGTATGATTGTAATGATCTACAGAGCTCTTTGGAGGAATAAGGGATGGAGTGAGGTGATGTAAAATCTCTGGTGTCTACCATGAATTCCATGAAGATTAGCTTCAAACTCCTTCCCCACCTCACACCCCAGCCCCCACCCACCAAAAGGGCTGACTTAGACCTTCCACCTACTCCCTCTGGTTGCCTCCACTGAACTCTTCCCCACGGGGAATAAGAAAAGTGGCATCCAGCATATCTCAGAATCTAACACAGTGCCTGGCTCAGTGGGTAGTTTGAATTAATTACTTGGTTCATTAATTAATGGATATGAGGCAGTTTCCTGTCCATCCTTGGACCCATTCCTTGCCTTCTCCTGCTCCACCTTCTGCCATAGGGAATTGACCTCGGCAGGTTGCACTTCTCAGTCTCTCTTGTCAGCTGGCTTCTGGCTGGGTTTGGCCAATAATATGCATTGGTGGGGGATCGGAAGGCAGGAGAAGAGAAGCCAGGGTATTTCTGCCCCTCTGTCCTGATCGATCACCCACTTCTTTAGCAGTGAGGGAGACTCTTCCTTCCACCAGCTCCCACCAGAGAGGCCCACTGCAGCGCCAGTTTCCACAGGTGGTCCCCGCTCCTGAGCTCTGATACCCTCGCTTCCTCCCTCTCTCACATGGTCCCTGGGGAGGCAGTGTCTTCTTGCTGGTGTTTATCTCTGTAGAGTTACTTCACCCTCCTCTGTTTGACCTCTCAGCTCTTCCACCACCCAGGTAAGCACTTCTCTGTCATTAATTCCCTCTGCTGTGTACCCTTGAAGTGCTTTCTAGTATCCTGCTTAAAAAAGACCCCTCTTGGGAATCAGGAGTATCTGATCAGAGTTAAGAGAACCCCACCCTGCCAGGCTCCACCATCCCCTGGCCATGTGGCCAGTCAGTCCTTGGGAGCCTCAGTGTCCTCATTTGTAACCAAGGTTAACAGCACCCAGCCTGCTTCTCTCCCAGGATAACTGTGAGAGTCCAATGAGATAATGCATTCCTATATTCGCAGAGTGCTTACTGAGCACCTGCCTCATGTGGGTGCAGACGATGGAACAGGGAACAAGACAGATGATGTCCCCGTTCTTGGGGGATTCCAGCTAGTAGTAGTCGAAGTGCTTATAAACTGCCAAGTTCTGGATGTGTTAACAGGATGAGCTGACCCAACTTCCTTGGTCCCCATAGACCCTCGGGGATGCCCAAAGTTCTCCAGTCCTGCCCTAGAATAAAGTGGACTGGCCAGTGGATGCAGTGACATGCGGTGACAGCCAGCTGAGCCCTTCCCCGCACCAGTCCCAACCTGGGTGTTCTGTTGCGTGTGTCTGTTAGCGTGTCAGAGCTCACTTTAATTAATTGTAAAGGATTAGCCTGATCCTTCAGCTGTACTAGGTGGTTTTTCTTTTTGTAATGGTTTTTATTTGGTGTTATTTGAAGCAAGCGTGCCATTGACTAAAGCCTGCAAATCTTGTTTATGCCTAGATCGTGTTTGGAGTGGTATTCTCCGTGATACGATTTTTAGCTATTGATGACCTCTTCTATAATAATTTAGTCAGCTTCACTTGAATGATAGTATTGATAACAACATGTAGCCAACAATCTATTTGCAACAGTACTCCAAGAGGAAAAAGGAAAGCAGTATGTGCACACGTGGAAAATAGGTAAATTTGCTGGTTTTAAGCAGGCATGAAAATAGAGCGTATTAATTCTGATCCAACACTTCTCGTTTCCCTGGGTGTTTCCACGTGGTCTCTCCTGCATTGTCCTCTGGAGAAGGTATTTCTATCCCCATTTTAATGACAAAATCACTGCTATGTAAAGAAGTAGATGACTCTCCCTGGCAGGTAATGACAACATAAAAATCTGAAAGTCAGGAGGGAAAAAGAGAAGAGACGTAGACGGGTCCTTTTTGAAGCATAGTGATCTCCAGAACCTCAGCTTCCTCATCTGTAAATGGCGATAAAACCTGAGGGGGGTGGTAGGAGTCGAACAAGAGAGCGGGTATGTCAGTAGCATGGTGCCTGGTTTGCAGCGACTGAGAAGTGGTAGCTCTGAAGCAGGGCAGGGCCGGCTCCTCACCCCCAAGCCTCTTATCACCCAGCCCCTTGTCTTCTGCTCTCTTGCCGCAGATGACCATTCTCGAGTGAGGCTGCTGGTGCTGGATGGAGACCCACACTCCGACTACATCAACGCCAACTACATTGATGTAAGGGTCTCTGTGGGGCTGGGATGCAGGGCTCCGGGGTTGGCTGCGGCTGGCTCAAGGTCTGGGCCTGTCCCGATTTGCTCGCCTGGAAAGTGGCGCTCCCAGAACACATCCAGAGAGTCTGGCTCTTGCCTGATTTGTGTAATTAGTTCTAACCCAAGTTGATTGCCCATCTAAAGCTGCATCCTCTTTCAGGCCGGCTGGAGTAGCCTGCTCTGCGGGACCCCAGGACTGCCAGTCTTATTCATTCACCCATTGATTCATGTGTGTGTGTGTCTGTTTACCCATTCATTCATTCCTTTGAAGGTACGGCCATTTATGCAACAAAAACTTGAGAGTTCCTCCTGTATGTTAGATGCTATGGGAACCATAATGCTAAAACTGCCATGGTCTCTACCCTCTGTAACCTTAGCAGGAAGATAAGCCATGCACATCAATAATTCCAGGGCAAACTAGAACGTGGTGAGTGTCATAAGTTCAGATAAAATGCTCCAGGGATTCAGAGCGCAGTGGGGGGAAGTCACTCTTCCATCAGGAATGCAAAGTGTGATGTGAAGCAAAACTTCAAGCGCAGGTAGAATTTAAAATCAAAGAGGAGGAAGACGAGCCTCTGGCCAAAGAACAGCACAAGCCGAGATGCAGCACGGGGTGCCGAGCTGCTCAGTTTGAGGGGAGCAGAGCCTCTGTAATGGGAATAATGGAAAATGAGGTTGGAGCTGGATCAGTCAGGCTTTGTTTTGCAGGCAAGAGAAAGCTATTAAAAGGTTTTGATCAAGGAGGTGAATGGTTCAGAGCTGAGCTTTGGGATGGTTTATCTATTACCAACAGTAAGAAAGAGGAGAGACAAGGATTAAGACCCCCAATTAGGAAAGGGGCTGCTATGGCGTTCCAGAGAACACGGAGGAAGGGACTAAATATGCCAGGAGCCGAGAACGGCTGTACATGGAAGTGAGAGCATGTGCACAAGTGGAGCATGGCCGCTGGGACCAGAGAGCTGTCCCAGCACGACCCCTGCAAGCCAGGCTCTGCAGGACCTCAGCTCAGAGCCCAAGGACCTGGACGGAATGCTCAGAGATCTGCCTTGGTCCACTTGACCTCTAGCGTTTTTATAGACAAGCGGTAAGATACTGTGGCATGCTTTTGAATTCCCCCTAATCTAGGCTGAGCCAGATGACTCATCAATTCAACAAATATTTATTGGGCCTTGTGTTAGGCGTTTGCCTGTTTGCCCTCATATCCATTCCTTATCCCTTGTCCTTCCCCATTCTGTTTTGTGTTGCTGGTATGATTTGGGGTGGGGGATGGAACGCAGGGAGGAGAGCAAGCTGACCCCTTCAAGGAAGGTGTGATGGGAGGTTGGAAGGTGAAAGGAAGGGAGGAGCCATTGTGTTTCTCCTCCTCTCTTGTTTCCTGGGATGGCAGCTCCAGCAGTGGCTACATCCTGTCTGTGACTCTGGCTTCCATCAGACAGGACCACTGGAGTTCCAGCCCCGACAAGGTGGCCCCAGCTCTGGGACTCTGGCAGCTTCTTGTCTCCTATTATCCACTGGGTCTAGGGATGACCGCAGCCCCCTGCTGTTGCTGATCTCTGGGTGGCCCCACCATTCCCTGTTTCGCAAATGGAGGGACAGGAAGGCACCAAGCACAAGCACCTTCAGGCACAGTGTTATCCGTGCAGTTTGGAGGGCAGGAGAATCACATCAGGGTGAACCTACTATATACTCCAGCAAAGGCAAAACTCCTGGGGTCTCTGTGTGGATTCCTGGCAAGACACAGCCTAGGTAGCTGTCCATGGCTCACCTCTGTGCCCGGGTTCCCATCCGGCACTCCAGAGGGCCACCTGCCCGCCCTAGAATCATTTATCCATAGTTGGATCGTGACGATCCATTAAAACGACTCCATTTGGATAATGAGCTGGATGGGGCCAGCCCTGTCTACACCTCCAGAGGCCCTGGATCTGTGTCATGTGAACCATCCCGCTGGCAGGTTTGTTTGCACACCCGAGAATGTATTGGCCCCTTGAATCTGTTATAAATTACCAGTCTGGAAATAAATATCGTATCTGGGTCCCCAGTAAGTAACAGATGCATGAGTGCAGAGTGAGATAAATGCATTTTGGACGCAAACTTCTTTCCCATTGCTCACAGACAGATGGAGGCAGGCCCAGTGCTGGTTTGCAGTCGATCCGCGTGCTGTGTAGGTGGGACTTAAATGAACTCAAAGTTCTTTTAAGGTTAGGAAGTTTTCTGTACCAGCTCCTGGCAAATCCCCAGAGGAGCCCCAGTTGAGCAGTACATTTCCTTTTATCTCCATTGCTGAAGAGTCTTGCGGTTAGAATGTTTTCTCTTCAGGGACTGTATGGGTTCTTGGAGGCCAGAGAGGGTCCCTGTCCTCGAATGCCACGCAGCACGCATGCACTCATTTGGTATGCATTCATCAAGGCTGATGGCCCAGGCCGACTCCTCCGTGCTAGGGACACAGCCATGAGCAAGCCTGTTACAGCCCTGCCCTGTTGGACCACACAGCCTACAAGGGACAAAGCCAGGATTCACACCCAGGCAGTTAAGTCCAAAGTCCACACACATAGCCACCATGCTCTGCTGCCTTTCTAGTTGGTCTCTCAAGGGCTTGTTTATTGGGCATTTGGTCTGAGTTTCACACTGTGCTAGGCTCCACAGAAAGTTTTTTTAAAACTTAGGAGGCAGTTGTTTGTCCTCAAGAGGCTGACAACCTCACTAGGAAGACAGGACCACTCGCAGAGTTTAGGTGGGGCTGTTGATTCCCGGCGGTTGATCCAACCGTGCTAGCCATGACATTGGCCTTGGGCTGGCACTGATGATCAACCCAGGAACCCCTAGAATATGCCTAGTAATTAGAAAGCACCTTCTAAACAGTTATGGAGCAGGTGGAAGACTGAGAAATGCCCAGGAGACTCAGAAACGAATCTTTGAGCAGAGAGGAGACCCAGAACTTCAGAGATACCACATCTGTTTCTCCGTAATCCACACAGATGGCCATTCTGGTTTATTTCCCGAAGAAGAGGACCTTGAGGCAGCTTAGCCACCTCGACAGAACGGAAAGACTCATCATTGTTTAAGACAAACATAGGTGTTCATCAAACTTTAGGGCTTGTTTTCTTCTGAGACTGTTAGCTCTAAAAGAGAGTGTTGATCTCAGGACCATCAACAAACTCTCCACCAACAGGCTCCATAATTGGCATCTGTATTTTTTAAATGTATCCATTCATTTGTTTACTCGGGGAGTCATTCAGTAAAAACTTATTGTATTCAGTGTTAATGTACTAAATGGAGATTGGTCTCCAAAAGGCACACTTCTACCCAATATGATACACTTCCTCTCTGTAACAAGACAGGGGGCCCTCGGTGCCTACCACCCACAGGCAAAAGAAAAGATCACCTTCAGCCTTTCCCCAGTGGTGAGGGTTATGGGGCACCAGCAGGGCCTATCAAGGACTCCGAAATGCACAGGGAAATCAGAAAGTGGCTTTGTCCGTCTCCAGGTCACACCTACATGGGGTCCTCCCCAGGGAACGGGACTTCAGTTCCAAGCTCAGTCAGTGTGGCTTCCTTCCCAGTTTTCTACCTCTGATTGTTACTCATGCAAGGAGCCAACAGTGCAATTGTTTTCTTCTCTCGGGTGTCCTACCAGGCTTTGAACAGTGTGCTGCCTGTAATCGTGGCTCGGGGAAGACTTGGTGGTGGCTGATGTCCCAAAGAAACCTGAAAATCCCTTCTCCATCTCTTTCTGGGTGCATGGGCACAACTGATGCCCAGCCAGTTTGGGCTCACAGTCCAGGGCTCCAAAGCAAGCCTGTCTGGGCCCCTCCCAAGACACTGCAGTAACTGCTGTCACTTACTGGTTGACGAAGCATTTTACCTGCAGTATCTTATTTCATGTTGCCACTTTTCTGGGAAATGTCTAATGCTAGTCTCATTTTGCTTGTGAGGAAGCCAAGCCTTGAGAAGGATACTTATTCATGTTGTGCTTTTTGAAAACTCAGACTGGAGGCCCCTCACTGTGCTTTTCTCCTGTTATCCAGGGGTACCATCGACCTAGGCACTACATCGCAACTCAAGGTAAGTGCCCTCCTCTTCCTCCGAAGGGCCCTTGCCTTGCACTGGAGGAGAGGAATGAGCTTCTGCTGGCAAAGAAGTCACATAGGAGCAGCGTTGGAGAGCCTGCAGAGGGCTCGAGACTGTTCATTTGTTTGTTTGGGAAGGAAGGTGGTGACAAGGTCGGTGATGGTGGGGGGGGGGGGTTAAGTGAGTGAGAGAGGAAGGAGGTGTCACCAGGAAATGATCAGGAGAGACGGCCCAGAGGGGCAGACCCAAAGCATCGGCCTCAGGCTTGTGCCATCAGTGTCCACCATCCAGAAGCGGAGCTGGTGTTACCTAATCTCCTCAGTGGGTGTGTGCCCAGGAGAGAGAGGCAGCCAGCTATCCTGGAAAGCCACTTACCAGGATGTTATCAGAAGGCTTAAAAATGACTGTACCTCTCAAACGGTTCTGGGAGGAAATCCTGTGGATAATTATGTATGTGGACAGTAACATATGTAAAGATACTCTGTACAGTGTTATCTATAATAGGAAAAAGGTGAAAAGTCTTAAATGCCCAAACAAGTGGTAGATTGGTTACAGTGTGATATTTCCACATTATGAAAAATTATGCAGCTATGAAAAATGTCATGGTTGGTAAGAAGTTTTAAGAGCATGGGAAAATACATATAATATATACATATATATATAATGCTTATTACAGTAAATAAATACATATATACATATATACACGCACACACAGAAAAATGGCATTCAAAATTTTGTATCAAATACACATATTACTCTTATAATTTTTAAAATGATGAAGGCCCTGGATATTGAAAGAGAAATTTCTAAGGAAATTGCTTTGGACTCTCAGATCCTATCTCCCATTTCTTGTCTGTTTTTTTTCTCCTTTCTGTCCGGGCTCCAGACAAATGCATTTGTCAAGCTCAAAACTGGGCATCTTCTGTTTATGGTCTCAATATCTGGCCCCTGGCAGCTCCTCTGCCCTCCTACTCCCTCACCCCAATTTCCTTCCTCTTTCTCATTGAGGTTCTGGAGCCCAATTTTTGGAAACTCCCTGAAGCTGTATTATTAACCCCTAATACCAAGTGATGGGTCAGTGGGAAGGCGGGGCTGGAGGAAGGGGTCTGAGCAAGGGGAGGAAGAGAAGAAGCTGCAAGCATTTCCAGTGGGTGCTGCGGACCCTGCACTGGGATGTGGCTTTTCTCTTGCACACTCTGACCTCACACGCCCCTGGCCCAGTCTCAGCTAGGATCCCATCAAGGATTGCTGACCTCATTCGTGCTCACCCATCTAGAGCCGATCAGTGGAGAGAGAAACAAGTCTCACTTTCTTGCAGTTGCAGTCTTTGACCCTGTCACTGTCTCTGTTGGCAGGTCCAATGCAGGAGACCGTAAAGGACTTCTGGAGAATGATCTGGCAGGAGAACTCGGCCAGCATCGTCATGGTCACAAACCTCGTGGAAGTGGGCAGGGTAAGCCCCTCCTGCGGCTACCTGGACAGAGGATGCTGGCACTGCACTCCCTGGCATCTCTCTGTTTCCAAGTGGCTCCTGTTCCACATTTCACCCTCACAGCAGCCTCTGAGGGAGGAGTCCTCACTCCTGTTTCACACTCCCCTTCCTCCACCCTCGCCCTCCATTGATGACGTCATCTCACATGCTCGGAGGAAATTACAGCCATCAGACGTGAACACTCTCATCCTCACACCACAAAGCTGCATTCTACTTGTATCTACAACCATCTTCTCATTCCTCCCCTCTGTTACCAGACTGGACCATCAAAAAAGGGCTGTTTCTGTTGACCTTAAAAGGTAGAATATTGACTGTTTCTTATGGCTCATCCTAATATAATAGAAGTGACTCCTGTCCTTTCAAAGGCAATCCTATTGCCTTAAATCACAGATAGACTCCAAGAACTTCTCGTTCTCCCCTTCTCACTTGGAAAGTCACTCTCTTCCTCATTGCTAGATTACTTCCCTCAGCAAACAGCCTGAGTGCCTTCTCCTTCAGAAACAGAAAGCAGGCAAACAAAAGGGATCCTCTTGTCCTTGCTTTTCTGCCAGACTCTGAAGACACACGCGGGCCCTGGGTCCTCCCTCTTGTTTTCTTCCACCCACTCCAACGTAGCTCCTCCCTCCATCCCACCCGCAGTGGTACTGTCAGTATCCCCAGCATCCTTCATGTTGACAAATCCAACAGCCATTTCTCTCTTCTCATTGTACTCGACCTCCCAGCAGCATCTGACCCTTTGCTCCCTGACCTCTAAACCTTGATGTTCTTCACAGTTCAGACATTGGTCTCTCACTCTGCTCTATCTTGACGCTCTCCCCTGTGGTCCTTAGCTACTCCCAGGGCTTAGAAAGGGGACTGCTCTTCCCAGCTTGCTCTTGCCTCCTTGGTACACTGGCATGTGGATGGGTGGGCTTCTAGGTTGAAAGGCAGAGGGCGCACATACACTAGAATCGAGAGGGCCTCTCTAACTTATGTCATGAGCTAAGCACAGGGTGGGCAGGTAAGTTTTTGTTTTGGCAAGAACCAGATAACCCATTAAAATAGAGAGTCCTGGCCTCCCAGGCAACCAGAAGAGGGAGAATCTGGGCTGTCAGTCATAATTCAGCAAAGGGCTGTGGCCATCTCATAGCCTAATAGGAATTTAGGGCTAGAAGATACTTTATCCTTGAGCCCACTCCTAATTACTCCATTCCTCAGTTTCACAGATGAGGAGACAGATCAAAGGGGTGGAGTAGCTACCCACAAGTTCCCCAGCCAGAACCTGGCCATGACCTCAGACTTCTGACTCTTGATTCCAGTGCTCATGATCTGTCCACTCAAGACTGCTCCTCAGGGACTCGGACCCAGGGAGCAGCCACTGTGGACAAAAGGTCCAGCCCAGGGTTTAAGAATTCAGAGGCAAATCCCAGCCTGTTCTGTAACATATCTCACGTTGGAGACAGAATCCCTTGATGGGTGGGAGACAGAATCCCATGAATCTAGTTTGGATTTGGGGAGGGGACAGAAGAGCAGTCTCTTAATGGAACTTCTGCTAGGAGCCAAGCACTGTGCCAGACACTTCATTTTATATCGCAGCAATTGTACGAGGCCATGTTCCAGATAATTACTCACATGGCCTAGCTTTGCACCCTGGCTCCATTCCTTACTAACAGTTGACCTTGGGCAATTTTCTTAGCCTTCTTGTGCTTCTGATTCCTCATCTGTAAAATGGGGCTAATAATACTATCTACTTCATCAGGTTATGGTGATAAGTCATTAAAATAATCCATATAAAATATTAGTAGAACACTTAGTGAACAGGGTTAGACAGTGTGAGCAGTTATAAGTGTTGGCTCTCGTCATTAATAGGAAGCTGAGGCTCAGAGAGGTTTCAGCACTTTCTGGAAGCTACAGCTAAGAGTGTTAGAGTGAAGCAATGCATCCATTTGCCTCCAAAGCCTGTTGCACTAAACCAGCATTTCCCTAAGTGGGTTCCATGGGATGCTAGTCTGCAGGATGCTTAGTGAGAAGAGGGTTCCATGGTTAAATACGTTTGGGAAATGCTGTGCACTCTTTGCCCCTTTGGGAGAGTCGGAAACCACTTTAGCGTTAGCCCATTAAACGAGCTGAGTAGTCCTGTAGCAAAGCGGCTATTTAATTTTGTTTAATCCAGCATTTCCCAAACTCATTTGACCACAAAACCTTTTTTGTTTTTGTTTCTTGTTTTTGTTTTTTGTTTTTTTTTTACCTAACACCTATTAGCACCCAGCGGGACACACTGTGGGAAATGCCACTCTAGGCCGTGCGGCGTCCCCCGGAATGGTAATGCTTTTGTTCTTTTAAGGGGAAAACAATGATCTCTTTTTCCTCCTGCGTTGGCATGTGACTCGGAGCCAAATGTGGGAGTGGCTTGTTCATGGCATCTGCACCCACCCCCCGGGCAGAGAGCAGTTGCAAAGTCTTCCCTTTGAGCCCAGCACCTTCCATCCTTTTCCCAACGAGGAGTCTTCCTCCTTCCAGCCCACAAGTCCCACCTCGTAATGTTAATGCCCCCCTCCCGGCCACTTCTGCTTCCACTTCCTCACTATTTGCCCCTCATTACTCTCATCTCTGCTCCGCTGATACCGCTCAGCTGCCCCAGCCCAACATCACAGAAAGAGGACTCAGCCAAAGGGAGAAAACTGGCCACATGACCTTGGGCAAGTCACCAAACCTTCAAACTCGAGTATTATGTTCAACTGTGCGATGGGGATACCACCACCTGCCTATCTCACCCAGATCTATTTGATCACATAGCGCGGTAATGGATTTGAAAGGTACAAGGAGCTCTGCCAAAGAAGGTACCTGCCACCAGCACTCCCCACGGCTCCAGTTCCTCCGGGAGTAAGCCCGTCCCTGTGTTTTGTCCACCCCTGGCCAGCTGAGAACCCCCTTGACCGAAATTCCACCGAGGTGGCCCTTGAGTTTATTTGAACGGGAAGTCCCGATGAGACGGCCACTCACATCCGGCCCCCTGCCCACTCGTACTGTCCCTGTCCTTTCCCACAGGTGAAGTGTGTGCGATACTGGCCGGACGACACAGAGGTCTACGGGGACATTAAAGTCACCTTGATTGAGACAGAGCCCCTGGCAGAATACGTCATCCGCACCTTCACGGTCCAGAAGGTGAGCTCCCCCTCCGCCGTACAGCCTGTCCTCCAGGCAGGCCAGCTTGTTTGTTCACTCAGGACACACGGTGACCGAGGGGCTGCTCCGGACCCTCCCTGCACTGGGCACTGGGGACAGATCAGCAATCAATTTAGACATGGATCTTGCTCTACAGGACCCCACTTCTAGCAGAAGGGACAAACAGAATTCACCAAATAGATAGAATAATGACATACGGTGATGTAAGGCCCAGAGGAAACATGCCAAGGGTGGACATGGAAATCCACAGGTGGACAGGGTGGTCAGAGAGGGCCTCCTGGAGGTGGAGGCAATTGAGCAGACAGTGAAGGATGAGAAAGAACCAGCCAAGGGAAGGGCAGGAGGAATACTATCCTAGGCAGGGGGAAAGAAACATGCAGAGTCTGGAAGGGAAAGATCTTAACATGTCCTAGGCCTGTGGTTCTCAGCTGGGGGTGATTCCGTCCCACAGGGGACATTTACCAGCATCCAGAGAAATTTTAGTTGTCAAAATGATAATTTCCACTTTCTAAAAGCCAAGTCATTCATGAACCAAGTGGCCACAGGCCTGAGGATGCAAAAGCACCGGGGACATCAGTGCTTTGAGAACTGTGCCCTTGGGTGTTGACAAATCCTCGTGCCAAAGCAGGCACATGCACTGTGCTGTCCCTGCATGCATAGCGGTGCCAGGACACACTGTCTGCTCCCAGCCACTCCCTTTCTGACCCCCAAGCTTCTAAAGGCCTATATCTGCAGATACAAGGTGAAGAGCCAGGAAGGAGGGCACCCCTCCGCTACACAGAGGACAACAGCAGGTACATAGCTGTGGTCTTGGGCCTGGTTCCTTAGAAGCAGAGCCTGAGACAAGGATTCAGGTGCATGTGGTGTACTGAGGGAGTGCTCTGGGAGAAACTTGTAAGAGAGGGAGGGAAGCAGGAGAGGGAGGGGGAAGGGGCAGGGCAAAGTGGTCTTTGGCTTATCCACTAGGGTAACCCACCATCCTGGTCTACCCAGGTTCCCCCTGGTTTTCGCACTGAAAATCTCGTGTCCGGAGAAACCTCTCAGTCCTGGGCAAAGTGACAAAGTCAGTTGGTCACTGAATGCCAGTTGCTCACCCCCCACCCCCAAGAGGGGGTGGTTCCTGTTCAGCAAAGAGCAGTTCTCTGAACAAGGAGTGACTGGGAGCTGTGCACAGCCAAGATCAGGAGAGCTGGTGATGGGTGCACTGCCCAGGAAAGGGGATCCGAGTGGGCACCAAACAGTGCCCTCGACACAGCCCCCAACACTCCCACCCAAATCCTTACTCCACGTAGCAGCTGGCATCCTGCTCCCCAGATGCCCATCTGGTGGTGCACTTCCCCTTCTGTGCCACCGTCCGGGCAGCCTCCCTATAGCTCCCAATGCCTCTGGGATAAAGTCCAACAGCCTTAAAGTGTCTTCCAGGATCCAGCCCGCGCCCTGCCTCCCACCCCGCCAGTCCCACTGTCCGTCATCGCATGTCTTCCACTCTCCTCTGGGGTTGCTCTGGGCTGTTTGTGATTCTGTTCCTGTACTATGCTGAGTCCTGTCCCCATGCCCTTGCCCGAGCTGCCTTTCTGCCTAGGAATTCCTCCATCTCTTCTACTGGGTGATACTCAGGCATCAATGTATCATAACGATTAGGATGACAGACTATGGAGCCAAACAGCCAGGATTTAGATTGGAACTTTACGATTTACTCATTGTGTGACCGTGGGCACATTACACTTGTATAGCCTTCATTTCTTCATCTATAAAATGGAGATGATGATATGAGGATTGGTATGCGGACTAAATGAATTAGTATATTAAAGTGTTTAGAAGAGTGACAGGCACATAATTGATGCTTAATAAATGTTACCTACCCTTTCCACTCACTATTCATATGTTTCAAGACTCTGGTCAGGCATCACCTCCTTCAGGAAGCCTTCTCTGATTTCTCCTCTCCCTAATGAGCTGTTCCAGGAAGAAGGGCTATGGCTTTTATTTCCACCTTCCTAGTGCCTAATACAAGGCTGGGCACAGATAAACCTGGTGAATATTGTTTAACTGAAAGAATGAGCAATCAAACACTCTTCCTAATTAATGCCTCTGAAAATCTATAGGAGATTGATAAGCAAAGAAAAGTAAGTAGGAGGCAGGGGGCACTGCATAAGCAAAGGCTCAGAGGTGTAACCTGACTGTGAACTAGTCAAGAATCCCCATCTGGCCTGGAGTGTGTCTGTGTGAATGGTGGGGGAGAGGAGGGGAAACACTCCAGGCCCCACCACCCTGCCAGAGGAGCTCTGCTTTTGTTTCATATCTTATAGTTCTAAATAAGGATCTAATTAATAAAAAGTCTGCCTTTTTTTTTTTAATTTGGAAGTCATGGAGACTATCTTGGACAAGACTGGAAAATTGAAGGATACACCAGACCTCAATCACTGAAAGGGCCTCATTTTCCACCAGGGACAACTTGAACTTGGAGTTGAAGGCCAACAGTTTTCTGAATCTGTTCTGCTAAATATAAGTCCCATGAGATACTTGTCAAAAGAGGGGTCCCGGGCAAACAGTGTGGGTGTTATAAGCCCCCTTGGGAATTCTGCATGCATATTAGCACAGTAAAGGCTCTGAGAAGTCCTGCAATTAAAGTAGTTGCTTTCACTTTATTTACTTCTGAAGTTCCCAGATGTAACAGATCACGGAACCACTCTGCTCAGTAACACCTGTTAAGCCTTTGAGGGTCTTGTCCTCCTTGACAGCAGGGAGGCTGGTCCCTCAGTGCAGTAGCCGTGGCTCCCATGGGTGCCGGGCAGGGTGTCGGAGTGGGCAGCAGCTGGAGGAACAGAGGCGCGTTCTCTCCTCAGAAAGGCTACCACGAGATCCGGGAGCTCCGCCTCTTCCACTTCACCAGCTGGCCCGACCACGGCGTCCCCTGCTATGCCACCGGCCTCCTGGGCTTCGTCCGCCAGGTCAAGTTCCTCAATCCTCCGGAAGCCGGGCCCATAGTGGTCCACTGCAGGTAAGCGCAAGGCCCCCCACCCCAAGCAGGACGGCCCTGCAGCTCTGCTCTCTCGGTGCTCTTGCCCAGAGGCCTTTGTTCTTTGCCTCAAGTGCCGCCTGCCTGTCTCCGCTGTGCCTGCCCTTTCTGATGGGACCCAGGTCCTGAGGTCCAACAACAACAGTAATAGTAGCTGTAGTGGTCATTGTAACTGCTGCCCTGAAACGGTCACGTCCCCGAGGACGTGAGCCTGGCGCTGACGGCGTCGGCTACACGTACACCTCACCCACGTTATTTCCCTTACGTCTCCCCTAGCCTTGCGAGGTGGCTGTTTCTATCATTCCCGTTTTACGGATAAGAAAACCGAGGTGCCGAGAAGGTAGACAGACACTTTGCTCGGGTCACACAGGTGTGAAACGGCAGAGCCAGCACATTAACGTGATTTTCTCCAGACGCTCGCCCCCAGCTCCTTGGCCTGGTGGCAGGGCGCCCCAGTGGGACTGTGCTTCCCTTCAGTTCTATTATTTTAAAAACCAATTGCTGCCCCGCAGGGTCCTTCGTAGAGAATAAATGGACAGTGTCAGGTTTCACCTTATTATGGAGGAGGGGTATTTTCAGCTCTGACCCAGAAAGTCACATTGGGAATGACTGGCACGTCTTTGACTCCTCCTGAATGGAGATGAATTATCGTGTCAAGGGCATTAGGAATTGCAGGACGGTGGGTGTTCAGACCTGAAGGCCAGCGAGCATGTGTCCTCCCTCCCTCCCAGCACCTCTCTTTTTCAATGTGACCTTGGGCACAGCCCATCTTTGCAGACCCTGCTTGCTCTTAACTTTCCTGGCAGTGTCCATGTCAGTCAAGGTCTTGAGCCAAGTCAGGGAGAGACACCCTACACCCCTTTCTCACACAGCGTCGACTGACCCTCCCCTCAACAGTGACGTGTGAATTAGAAACCCCACTTCACAGATGAGGCCATTGAGGATTAGGAGGTAATACTGATCACCCCCTGGGCTCTCTTAAGTGTTTGGCATTTAGTCTGCTTTACATCTCATGACAGCGCAAGGGCAAGTCCCATACCCGAGAAGCAGCCAGAGCAGGGGTAAGGGAGAAAGGGGACAATAATAAGCATTTATCACGCCCTCCCTGCATGACGTCCCTACAACTGTGTCTCCGATCGGACACCGAATCACACTAAGCAGAGAGGTACCCACTCCTGAGTACCTCTTCGTCTTCCTCATCTTCACATCCCCACCCCCGATCCCAGCATCCAGTGAGTAATAGGTGCCCAGTAAGTATTTGGTGAATATAAGTAGCAACTATTTATTGAGAAATGGCTTTGTAGCCAGGGCTAAATAATTTACATGCATTATGCTTTTTCAACATAATTTCATGCAATTTACACGTATTGTGCTATTAACGCTATTATTATCAGCCTCATTTAGTGAAACCCGAAGAGATTGAGTCACACAGCCAGTAAGTGGTAGAGCCAGGATTTGATCCCAGGGGTCTGACTCCAAATAGCATGTGCTTAATTGCTATGTGAGGCTGAAATAAACAGATCATTCCTCCCAAAAACCCTGTAGGGGGAGTGTTACATGTGTGAGAAAACTGAGGCTCACAGACACCAGGCAGCTTGTTCACTGGTGGTGGATCCAAGATTCAAAATGAAGTTAGGCTGGTTCTTTCTCCTAAAACTGGTCGAGGATGAGACTCTGGAGAAGACATGCATGAGTGGCTCTTTGGTTTCCTTCCTAGACCCCGAGTCCCAGCCTGCTGAGTCCCATCTATGGGGCGGGGGGGCCTTGATTAGGAATGTGTTCTGGGGCAAATACCAGGCAGGCTTAATTCAAACCATGAAATTTTACCAAGAACAAAGACTCTGTTTCCCACAGATTTATTTTCCAGATCATGGAGGATGGAGCTCCACATATTGACTTTCCAGATCCTAGGGGGTGATGGTCCCACCGGCCTGTCCTCCTTCGAGTGATGCTTTCTTTCCTGCTCCAGCCCTCTTCCTCTTTGAGATTCCTTTCATTTCCATGTTTTCAGACAAAGACAGTTGTTTCCTTGAGGGAAATGAGACGTGACAATGCAGCTGAGGCAGGCCTCCTTGACAGTCTGGCCTTCACTCCCAAAACTGCATGCATTTAAGGCAAATGTCCTGTTTGTCTCTGGTTCAGCGCCACCATTTTTGAACCCACTTGATTTTGATCTGGGAAAGCCTGGCCATGGCCCATGGGGTCTCTTTGTGTTCTTTGCTATTTGTACTTGGCCTGAGGTTTTCCTAAAGGAAGCCACTGATGAGCAGAATCAAGGGTTTCAGGAGACTTGATATGGACCGGGGGTCTCAGGACTGTCGGCTGCTCTAGTTTAGGGATGCTGTTGCCTCATGAGCCTGGAAAAGCAGGTGCACATGGTACCAAACCCAAGGCTTCAGACATGGCACTGGGGACTCACTCTCTGCCTGGGAACAGCTCAGAGGATGTGATTTCTTCCCTCTTACTCACCTCTTCTCTGATCTCTCTCGTCTCTCCTTCCTTCTTCCATCCATTTGCTGAAGAAGACAAAAGAGAGGGAGAGACGGAGGGAGGCAAGTCAGGGTGGGGAAAACATGTTTATTAGGCATTTCCAGTGTGCCGGGCACCATGCCTGGAACTATATGGATGGATTACCGTTATCCATCAGATGAGGAAACTGCATGCATACATATTGTCCGAGCACGCATTATGTGCTGTGACTGTTACAAAGAGAGGAGGTGTCAGAGCACAGACTCGAGCCAGACAGCCTGGGTCACAGTCCCAGCTCCAGCACTTGCCAGCTGACCTTGGACAAGGTAAGCACTCTGTGCCTCAGTTTTCTCACCCGCGTAATGAGGAGAGCAATTTCCTGACAACCTCGTAAGAAAATTAATAGGTAACATTGGGAAAACAGAACAAGGTCTGGCACTTTGGCACTACTAAATAAGTGTTCACTAAATGAGTTCAACAAAAATAAGCCAGTCTTGATAAAATAGCCCCCAATGGCAAACACTGCTCTCCCATTTTACAGAAGGAAGAACTGAGGCTCTGAGTTCAGTCATTTGATCAGGATCTCCCAGCAGCACTGGGATTTAGACTATTCTGTCTGACCTCTGCAGCATACTGACTCCCTCTGTGCAGGGTCCTCAGGGACTGGGCTGAATGGGAGGGGCCTGCCCAGGGTTGGTCCCACCCCCAGGTCCTTAATACAGACCACTGCCCTCTCTTCCAGTGCTGGAGCTGGGAGGACCGGCTGCTTCATTGCCATTGACACCATGCTCGACATGGCCGAGAACGAAGGGGTAGTGGACATCTTCAACTGTGTACGTGAGCTCCGGGCCCAGAGGGTCAACCTGGTGCAGACAGAGGTGAGTCCTGGGGTATGAGCTGACTGGACACCTGCAGCCCCGGCCAAGGAGAAGCATGGTTGAACAGAAGGACCCATGGGTGGAGGCATCCTATAGAAAGAGACCTGGGTGTAGGAGAAATGGGAGGGTATGGATACATGGCTTACTATGGTGAGACCATCATAGAAGCTGGTACCCCCCTGCCAACCCTGAGGTCCCCCAGTTCAAGGACTCCCACCAGTGAGGAATGGTTCTGGGTGCTCCATCTCTAAGGGCATCTAAGTGACTCAATGGCAACTTTCAGGTATTGTTTAAATAAATGCCAATCCCTCCCTGTGAATGCCTACTATGTGCCAAGCATCACTTCAGTCACTGCAGAGATAGCTTATCAGTAAAGTTATCGAGTTCCTGAGCTAGGCGTAGAGGATTCCAGGAGTGGTAACACACAGCTCCTGTCCTCAAGAGAGAGGCATACCTCATGTACTGCTCTGCACAGCTGGGGAGCCCAAATCATGAGGGAAATGGGCAGGGTTCATCTTTATTCTTGAGCACCCACTGTGTGCCAGGTCTTTTGTGTTCAGGGTATTGTTTCTACTTCTTACAACAATCCTATGGTAGCAGCAACTCATAGGGGGTAGCTCCTGGTAGTACCCCTTTCTTACAGATGAAAAAACTGAAATAGTATCCCCAAAGTCCCACATATCCAGACAGTGGTAGAACTTGGGTCCATGGGATCCTCAAGGCCCACGTTGTTCCCCCTGTACCACACTGTCTCTAGGAAGACTTTTCTGCCTCCCTTACTCCTGGAAGCCATGGTTGGTATTCCTATAATGAGCCCGTCTTCTGGTTCTAAGGCAGGCTGGAGGTGCCTGGGCAGCAGAGCTGGATAGATAAAAAGCTGCATCCCTCATCGACCCTGTGAAGACAAATTGCCCATGGCTTTGGGCATGGCCGGTCACTGCCAGCTCTGCGGGCAATTCCCTCATTTATAGGCTTATCCTCATAGGACCTTGCTCTGGGCTCTGAGCCAATTCCCCGGACCAATCTTCAGGCTTCTTGTTGAGGCCGCTAAAGCCAAGAGGCTGCTTTATCTGTTCCCAGGTTCATGCATGTGGAAGGCAGGCTTGCTGCCCGGCGTTAGACACATTGTGGTCCTTGCTGTCTGGTGGGGGAGACAGACTTTCAAACAGATCATGATGATGCCTCTGGATAAACATTTTATATAGAGAGATGGGCCGAGTTCTGCAGAATAGTCACTCAACAAACGGTTGTTAAGGGCTTGGAAGTAACAGCAACAAGTTCTGCCTGGTGGATTCGGAGAAGGCTTTCCGGGGGAATGAGTTACTGAGGGCGTCGAGAAGGGGGATGGTCTTCTAGGAGGAGAGCCACAGGTGCGAGAGCTGAGGAGGCCGGGGGCGTGGCAGGGGATGGGGGCGTGGCAGAGGCCAGGGCGCATGCTCCAGGATCAGAGTCTGGGACAAGGAGTTGAGGGCAGCCGGTTTCCTTGCGCGGTGAGTTCAAGATGCACTGGTCGGTGAGTGGGGAAGAGGCAGAGGGAAGGAAATTAATACTGTTAAAGTATTTTACAAGCTGTTTGACATTGTGGACAACTGGAGCCCAGTCCTGCTGGAGAGCTCCGAGATGGTGTGGGAAAGGCGCTTCCAGGATTTCCACCTAAGAGAAAGGAAACTTAGGCATTTTCCCCCAAGTCTCCATCTGGCATTGCTTGAAGCATCCTTCCTGGGGAGTTAACTCCTCGGCCCTGCTGCCCCCCGCCCCCACTGTGCACAGACTAAGTGTGCCGCCACCCTGGGGTGGGGGGGGGCGTTAACTCTTCTACCCTGCTGGCTCCCTCTGCACAGCCTAAGTGAACCCCTGAGACAGAAAAAAAAAAAAAAAAGCCCTCGGCATGAATCTCAGGTGTTCGCAGTAAGCAGCCTTCATTCAGCAGGTAAAGGTGAGAGCTGAGGGCCTTGGGCAGGACACCACGAGCGCCTGCTACTGCGTGTCCAGAAGTTTCTACTTTTATCAGTGACTCCACTGTTGAATCTTACACAAGGGACAAAACTCAGATCAATCACCGAGAAACAGGGAAACTTGGCCCTTCAGGTTATAGGATGGGAAGTAGTGATTCGGCAGTGTCCGTCAGGCCCAGCCTTCACAAATGTGGCCGTCAGAGTCCCGGCCGCCCTCACCCTCACCCTGTCCCCGCCCGGCTTGGCAGGAGCAGTACGTGTTCGTGCACGATGCCATCTTGGAAGCGTGTCTCTGCGGCAACACGGCCATCCCGGTGTGCGAGTTCCG
Source organism: Vicugna pacos (assembly GCF_048564905.1). Taxonomy (NCBI): domain Eukaryota; kingdom Metazoa; phylum Chordata; class Mammalia; order Artiodactyla; family Camelidae; genus Vicugna; species Vicugna pacos. The sequence continues at coordinate 31,391,842 of NC_133005.1, read as the reverse complement.
CTCCCTCTACTACAACATCAGCAGGCTGGACCCGCAGACCAACTCCAGCCAGATCAAAGACGAGTTCCAGGTACGCGCGAATCCCGGGCTCTGCGGCCCTGAGCCCGGGCGTGCGGTTTTCCTCGCGAGGACGGACTGTGCGTGCTTCCCGCGAGCGCAGCTCCGCGCGGCCGCAGAAGGGGCTGCATAATATAGATACACGGCCAGTCAGTGACTGCTGACACTTGGCTTTTCCCACTGTGATTATGTTTTGGAACTGAGGTCTTACTTAGTCCTAACCCGGGTGTGGGTGGAGACAAGTTTGAATTTCATGCTGCTCTGTCCCTGGAGGGACTCAGGTTTTCTCAATATTTCTGTATAATTGGAGGGTATCCTAGATCCTCACTCCTCAAAGTGGGGCCTCGAGACCACCAGCATCAGATTCACCTGGGAGCTTGTTAGAACCACAGCATCTTGGCTCCCACCCGGACCTACTGAAGGAGAGTCTGCAGTCTTAACTCCTTCCAGGTGATTTGGATGCACCTTAATCACTGAGAAGCATCAGCCTAGGGCACGGCTCAGGCAGAGCAGAGCTGCACCTTGGAGCCTGTTTGGCCAGAATGCTGGCAGCCTTGGTCTGGAGGCCTGGGCTTAAATCACTGAGTCATACAAAACCTGGGTCCAGCCCATTGTCCTGAGGTCAGTGCTAGGGTCATACTCAGGCAACAGGAGCTGAAAACAGACAGGAGGAAGCTTCAGGACTTGAGGGGCCCGTGGTTTCATAGGCAAATACTCCAGCTAGGCCAATACCTCAGTGCTCCTTCAAGCAAATAGACTTCATTGATTCGGAGTAGAGACCAAGTAAAGAATGAAGGGAGACCAGAGAACACGGACCCCCTGGTTGAACAGAGCATGGCCCCCACACTTGCAAGACTTACTCTGCAGAATACAAGGCTTGGAATTTTTCAAACATAATAGAACTTGCTCCCAGGGGTGTCTCACCCAACTTAGACAGCTCATCCAAGCATCCTTCCATTCTCAAAAAGCTTTCTCTCTGAGAGGCATGCTGGTAAAGTCATTTCCCTTATTCCATGACATTTCAAGTGATATTTAACAGTCATTAGGGATTCTCGACTCCCATCCCCTACCTTATGACTTCTTGGCAGCCCACCATTTAATGCAGCGTGGCTGAGAGGAGGGGCTTAGCTCAAATGATTGGCAGGTGGTCAGAGCCTGTGTCTGAGCCCTGCATGAGGGTGTGCTGCCCCTGCAGCCTTGGCCCTGTGGTGGCGTCCCACAGCCCCTGGCAGAGGCTCTCAGTGCATGGGGCCTGGAGCAGCCAGCAGAGATGATAGAACAGCACCAGAGGAGAGGAATAGTCCTGGGAAAAGGACCAGAGGGACAGTCTTGGAGGATGGAGACAGGGAGGTCGGGCTGAGTTGGAACATTGTTGCCTCCTCTGTTTGGGGCGACCATGTAAGCAGTGCCTGCCTATCTGCCTTTGCACCCCCTAGACCCTCAACATCGTGACTCCCCGTGTGCGGCCCGAGGACTGCAGCATCGGGCTCCTGCCCCGGAACCATGACAAGAATCGGAGCATGGATGTCCTGCCTCTGGACCGCTGCCTGCCCTTCCTCATCTCAGTGGATGGAGAATCCAGCAACTACATCAATGCGGCACTCATGGATGTAAGTTGAGCCCTGCCAAGGAAAGCTCCTGGAGAGCATTCCAGAGAAAAGTTTCTTCCCAAGGGGTAGTTGGCTAGAGTCCAGGGCCCTGACTCCTGCCCCCACCCCCCAGCTAGCCCCTCCTTTTGATCTTGTTGACCCCAAAGACCATTCTCCCTATAAATGCTCTGATCCAAACCTGTGCACAAGCTGTTAGCTCTTCTGCTCCCATAAAGATCCTGGAAAGAACAGACCAAAAGCTTAAAGTGGGTCTCCTGACACCACGGGGCGGCTGCAGGCCTGCCCAGGTCCCCCTCCAGCCACCCACAGAGCCGACTGTCAGCCTTAAGTTCAGTTCAGGAAACATTCTCCATGCCAGCCATGTTCCTAATTCTGTTAGAGGCACCGTATCCTGCTTTCTCAGCGTCACCTCCAAGAAGGGCACGCCTACCTTGACCTGGTTTGGGATTAGGGGGACATGGTCCTATCCCAGTGGGCCCACGCTCCTGACTTGAACGCTTCTCCCCGGGATCCTCCAGCTACTTCCAGTTACATCCCTCCACTTCCAGGATGTAGAGATGTTTGCAGCAGGAAGGAAGCTCACCCATGCACTTCCCAGCACTTCTCTGAGGCCAGAGAGAGAAAGAGGCTTGCTCAGAGACACCCAGAGAGCTAGCAGCAAAGCTGGCACCTGGAACTCCTGGCTCACACTCTAGAATTCATTCCTTCAGCCTCCTCACAGTTTGCTTGATTCAGTAAGACACATATCTTGCCTCCCGAGACTCAGGACCACAATCACCGCTGCTTGACTGGGGATGAGCCCTTCCAGGTCCCTTTCCCCAACTATGACTGAAGTCATGTCCATCCAGTCCACATGAATCACCCGTCTTACCTAGAACAGGAAGGAATGTGGGATACTCTCTCCTGGGGTCATGGCCAACTCTCTCTCTGACCTCTAGTTCTCTTGAACTTTCTCCCCAAGCATCTTAAGTGTTGGAGGCAGAGAGCTGACAGGAGGTCAAGGCCTGTCTCAGCTCTGTGAGGGTCTGCCCTGGCCTCTGCCCACAGGGTGCCCAAGTTCTCCCTGGGAACCCTGGCTCTGGTTCGGGAAGCAGGGAGTCTTGTTCTGGTCAGACCAAATATCTGGATGTGGAGGGAAGACCTGTGGCTTTAACGTGGAGTCTTCCACGTTACACATATGTGTCTTTGTGTGCATATGTGCACGCACTTGTGTGTGTGTGGAGAGAGGTGTGGTCTGGGGGTGCACCCACACTTTTAAGCTCCTCCCAAGCTTTGTCTCCCACTTGTACCAACCCCCAGTCCATGCCTTTTTCATCCAAGCAAGGATCAAACATTCTCCTGGCCTCTACTTAGTAGGTTAGATGCTGCCTGGAGTCAAATGCCCTCTGCCAAGCTCTGGTGCTGACTGTATTCTCTTTGTCCACAAGGCATTTCTCTGAGCCATCACTGGGGTCTTTGCCTTTCTTACAAAAAAAAAGTCCTTATCTGTATTCCAGCTTGGTCCGTGCATTATCTGGTAACCATGGCAGCTTTGCTTCTAGCAGAAAAATATGAAGTCCTCTGGGTTAATTTTTAATGTTTCCCCTGGTAAAGGATGATGTTATCCATGAAATGGATTGCTGGCTGATCTCTGAAACCCAGCAGGAGCACGGATCTCGAACATATTTTCAGATAAGGCTTTGTCAGGCGTGCTGGCCTAATAGAGCATTTATCACCGAGACAGGGAAAAAGGGAAGAAAACTCACGTTCACTGAGTGCTGGGCAGCATGTCGGACCCCAGACTTACACTGTCTCGTTCTGCGTTTGGGTGCGATTATTCCCGTTCTTCAGATGAGGTACTGAAGGTCAGAAAATTTTCATGACTATTTCCAGGTCAACTAGCTCGGAAAGGGTGGAGCCAGGGTGCGAACCCCAAGTCTTTCGACACTTAAAGCTTAGATTCTTTTCCATGTTTGGAAATGTCTGCAGACCCCGCTGTCTGCAGCTGGAGTTTGGCTTTTGGGGAAACTCCTTCTGTTCTCTCAGATTCTTCCTCTGACTACTCCACTGGCAAGTGAAGACCCTTGGAAGACAAGACCCCCTAGTGCATCTGTGGCATCCACAGTTTCAAGGCATTTTCTTTGCCACCAGAGATAACAGAACAATGGGCGGATGCTCTAGGTTATCTTTTTGGCAGAGCCTGTCGCCAGAGACTTCACTTGGCTGGAATGGGCCAGCCCCTTCCCTCCCCTCAACCTTATGCTGACCTGTGACCCCACTGAAAACAGCTGTGACTCCCACAGGAACCATCCCTCAAGAAAGCCTATGGAGAACATGGGTTACTTCTCAGCTTTTACAAACCACTGATGAAGCAGAAATGCTCCCCAATCTCTCCAAACACCTGCTCACAGGGTACTGTAGTAAACAGGGCTCGATCAAAGCTTCCAATGTAACGCAGACTCACACAGGCCATTTTCTCTCTGTCTCAGTTCCCCACCTGTAACACAGGGCTGAATGTATTCGGTTGTTTGCCGGACCTGTCCTGGGCATCTCGTGTGCCAGGCACGTTGCTCGTGCCGAGAATGAAGAGCCACGTCAGGGGTGTCCCTGCCCTGCTAGCCGACTCACAGCTGGGTTCCTGCTTGCTGGTCTCTTCCCATGAAAATCTTACGCAGTCTGCCCCATGGCTGTCCCTTCAGAGTTGTGAATCCCATCTTCCAGTTGAAGAACCTGAGATTTGGACAGATCTAATAACTTGCCAATGTCAGCACTGAAAAAAAAAATCACTCTAGAAATGTGCTTGAATGAATGGCTGTTTGGATGGATGGATGGATGGATGGATGGATGGGTGACTTATATAGCATTACAGCTGGCAAAGCTGGGTTTGAACCCAGATCTGCCTGACTCTGCCTGACCTGGGCACCTTCACTGCACTGTTGGCTCACAGGACTCAGTGCCCAGTGTCTGCCAGGCCAGCTCAGCCCTCATTCCAGCCTTCAGGTAGGAGTGAGCCTCTGGCTATATAAGCCCCTTCAGGAGGCTCTCTGGCTCAGGCTGAGCCAACCCCTCCTCCAGCCTTGTGGCCACAGGGACACATGATACCCCTTATATCCCAGGAGGTGCCTTGGCCAGCAGAGCAGCAACTCTGTGTCCAGAAATCTTTCATTTCATATTGCAATGATGATTATTTGCTGAGCTCCAAGAGATAAATAATTTATTTGGATAATCCCCATGCGAATGACACTTTCCTAATGAAATGTCTTTGTTTGGAGGAGAATGAGTTCATTAAGAGAAGGTCCCCTTTGCCACCAGGGCTCCCAGAGATAAGAACGGGCTGGTGCTTTGTGTCATCTGTTTGGCAGGCTCAGGGGCCTCAGGCAGCCATCTGAGCCTGCCCCTCATCAGAACATCCCTGATGGGTGTATATTTCACAAAGCCTTTGTCCTTTTGTCAGAGCCACAAGCAGCCCGCTGCCTTCGTGGTCACGCAACACCCTCTACCCAGCACCGTGGCAGACTTCTGGAGGCTGGTGTTCGACTACAACTGCTCATCCGTGGTGATGCTGAACGAGCTGGACAGCGTCCAGGTAGGAGGAGCCCGGCCGCGGCCCTGGGTGCTCAGGTGTGCGTCAGGGCAGCGTGCCCAGGAGTTGGAGGGACCAGCACAGTGCTGCCTCCAACTGTGAGCACCAAGTGAACCCATTCAGCAGAGGCTGGGTGGAGAGTCTCCTGCCAGGCCCTGCCACTCCCAGGCTGTCCAAATTCCAGCAGTGACTCCTCCTGACTATGGGCCTTGTCCAGCCACCCCGACCACTGCCCAGGGCCTGACTCTGTTGCTCCATCCCCCAGGCACTGGTTACAGTCTTGCTCCAAATCATGGATAGCTCACAGAGAAGGCTGCCTCCCCCAGCTTTGAGCATCTCCACCCTGCAGAATATCCTGCTATCTGGCCATGCTCACCCACCCTGCCCGCTCTGGGGTGCAGCCTGACTGACAGAGCTTGGGGTTTGAACCTAAGACCCTTTGCCCACTGATGACCCCATCAAGACCTGGCTTTGTCACAGGTGTCCCTTGTGTCCCAGCAGGCTTCAGGCCTTAGCTCCCCTGCATCTGCCAGCTCCAAGCATCACGTGCCTACAGCACATCCCCATACTCAGGACACAGGACACGTGTCATGGGACAGCTTCTGGGGCTCACACCCCCATGGCAGGGCAGCCTTCCTGGGCGGAGGGGGTGATGGGGGCCCTTTAGAGTTTTGGAGAGCAGTCCCATCACTGTCTTGAAGGAAAGTCAGAGTAACTCAGCGTACTCCTGTGTGAGGACTGGCCTCGGGCAGGCCTCGTGTGGAAGGAGAAAAATGGATCTGAGCTGTCGTCACAGCACTCCAGGAGCTCATAGTCTTGTTGCAGAGACAGATGAGCACATTGTCCCCACCTGGTGTGGGGACACAGTAACAGAGGTCAGCAGTGAAGTGCTGCGCTGGCCGCGAACAGGGAGCAATTAATTCTGCCCGGAGGGTGAGGGAGGACTTCAAAGGGAAGGTGACTTTGGCATTGAAGGCGGCGGCAGAGGTTTGGCGTTTAGGGGGTGATGTCGCTGGGAAAGTCCCTCCAAGCAGGGGGACGGCGGGGGCAGCGGCTGGCAGCTCAGTGAGGAGGCTTGTCTGCAGAGCAGCTTCGGTGACAGTGCGCCTGGGGCTTGCGGTATGTCAGGAGAAGAGGGTGGTGATGCTGGAAAACACAGCAGGGCCAACTTGCAGAGGGCTGCCCGTGCGGGCTAAGGGGTCTTGGCCTGCAGCATGGTATCAGGCTTTCATTCTGTAAGCAACAGAGTCCTTTCTGCGAATAAAAGCTTTCATGCAGGCCTAACCTTTGAAACAGGGACAATTAAGAGCTGCTCGTGCTGAAGCAAGGGGTGGGGTCAGGAACTCCACCCACACTGGTCTTTTGGCTCTACCAGGTGCCCCTCCCTGGAGAGGCAGCCACTCTGGGCACTTTTGTGGAACCCCTGCTGTTCCTAGGAGCACGGGCAGAAAGGATGTGCTCTGCGGGGAGGGGGACACTGAAGAGTTTAAGCGGTTGTGCAGCAGAGCCAGAACTCCTGTTAGAAAACTGGGTCAGGGGACCAGTGAGGGGACAGGCTGGAGGAAAATCCTGGAAGCCAGGAGTCTGGGGAGGAGATGGTTGCAAACATGCAGAAGATAAAGCAGGTGATCTGAACTGAGGAGGGGGCCAGGAGGCAGGAGAATTGGGGTTCGGTGGGAAGACATTTCCAGAGATGAGGTCTACAGGTTTAGGGAGAAGTTGGATGTGGGAAGTGAATGAGACAAAGTCATGGATGGTGACAGGGGTTCTGCTGTGGGCTGTCAGGCATCCGGGATGTGACTGGACAAGATGGGGCAGCAGGAAGTTTGGGAAGGCAAGGAGAGGAGCAGATGACAGTTGACCTCTGAACAGTGCAAGAGTTAGGGGCGCTGATCATCCGTGTACTCAAGAATTGGCATATAACGTATAGTCAGCCCTCCGTGTACGCAGCTCCTCTGTACCCACAGTTCCCCCATATTCACGGCTCTTACATATATGCAGATCATGCAGCGCTGTGTTATTTACTATTGACAAAAATCCTCATGTAAGTGGACCCATGCAGTTCAGACCCAAGTTCAAGGGTCAGCCGTAGGAGAATGGAATGTAATGCAAGCTGGGGTGTGTATGTTGGAGTCGTTCAGGAGAAATTCCTTTCATTCATTCAGTCCACGTTTGTTGAGTAGCTGCTATCTGCCGGAAGCTATTCTAGGTGCTTGGGATCGCACCAGTTAACCAGAAAGAGAAAGCAAAACAGCAAATTCTCATCTCTTGTGCAATTTCTATTCTAAAGCAGGGGAGACAATAAACAGCAAACACTCCATAACGTACTTAATTGTATGTTAAAGGTGACTGGTATGTGGGAAAAAGAAAAATAAGAGGGTAGGATAATGAAGATGGAAGGCTGGTTTGGGGCACTGGACGTACCTGTAATTCAGTGACGAAGGTGGGCTTCGCTGAGGTCATATATGAGCACAGATTTGGAGGTGCAAGAATGAGCCATGTGACGTCTCAGGGAAGAGCACCCCAGGCAGGGGCCCAACCTGCACCAAGGGTTTATGGTGGAGGAACAGCCGGAGGCCCTTGCGACTGGGGCAGAGCGAGTGTGGGAACAGCAGCAGAAAGTGACACAGAGACACAGCAGGGCCAGGTCATGGAGGGCCTTGTGGGAGGGGAGGTGTCATAGGAAGAACTTGGTTTTACTCTGAGAGAAATGGGGAGCCACCGACAGGTCTTGAACAGAGGAATGACTCGAGAAAGTAATTTGACTTTGTTTTCAAAGCATCCTTCCGGCTACTGTGTTGAGAATAGACTGTTGGTGCAGGAAAGGGAAGAGTTGTTGCTAAGAGTGGGAACAGAGAGAAAAGAGAGGAGGCTCCTGCAACAACCCAGGTGACGAGTGATGATGGCTTGGGCCTGGGTGGTAGCAGTGGGGTGGAATCTGGGTATATCCTGACGGAAGACCCAACAAAATATCCTGCCAGATTGAATAGGGAATGTGAGAGAACAAGGAGTCAAGAATGGCTCTAAGGTTTAGGACCTGAACAATGGACAGCTGGAATCTGAGATAACCATACATGTAACAGATTCCCATCAAACAAAGCCCCTGTGGAGTTCCAAAGTCAGAACACATCACCACCCTATTCCTTTGCCTGAAAAAGTGAAACAGTGAACTCTGCTCTGTGAGCCCATGAGTGAAGTAGAGCCCTTTCCCCAACATCCCTTTTTGCAAAACCAGAGCCCAGGCACAGAGGAGGCGTTTCCAAGAATCTCACTTTGGGATGTAGAAAGAAGCAAGGGTCAAGGTCACTGGCAAGGGTGGGTCTTGGGTGAATGAAGACCTTTCGGCCCCAGATGTTGGTGCAGGCTTTGAGAGCTGATTCTCTAAATGCAGAAACATCAGGCTCAGAAGTGCCCCGAGGTTGGCTGCCATATGCGGCTGGCAAGCATCCCCTGAAATCAGCAGATGAATAAAGCACTTATTGGTATAAATATCACCACCACAACAGCTGGGCGCCTTGCGAAAATAAACAATGACACAGCATGAGCATCAGAAAAGCTGCCCTCGGCACCTGGAGGGGAGGTTCTTTGAAGTGGCATCAGCATTTGTCTGCCAGCGTGTCCATGCCAAGCCAGCCCACAGCTTCAGCCAGTCCAGCAACACAGACCATTCTGCCATAGGTCCTGAGTGTTGTTAGCTTGCTCCCAAGAGGACCAATGCCACATCCTGTGGTTTGACGGGGGACCGACCATAAGGGCTTATGTTGTGACTACCTGTAAGTTGCAGCAAAATAAGGCTGTGGAGAGGATGAGAGCTCTCCAAGTGCTTCATTTCCTTGCACTGCCACGCAAATCTGCGTGCCTCTGCTCAGAACCCTATAGGACGTCCCTCAATCAGCCATCCCCACCCACCCACAGGGATGCTTCTGTTCTCCGCAGAGGCTGATTTTCAAAGATAATTAAGAGCAGTGGGGGCTCAGAATAAAGGCTCTCAAAGCGACAACATTCGACCTTAGAGTTTTTTTTCTTTTTTTATCTCCTTGGGACTCCAGAGGCCTGTGGTCAGATTAGTGAGGCAAAAATCGTAGAACCACAACATTCAGCAAACGATGCTGTGGTTTCTGATGAGCACGTTGGAAAGAACCTTTTCAGTCATACCCAGTAGCATTAACAGGATCGCTCCCATCTTTGTGGGCTCTGTGGTTAGACCAGAGGCCACAGGGCACAGACACCAGAAAGAAGCCCCTGTCATGGTCATGCCACACCTACCATACTGTCTAGAAAGCTCAGGAAATGCTCTATGCCAGCTGTGAGGTAGGACCAGGTGGTGGGCAGAATCTTGCCCCCACACAAAGATGTCCACATGCTAATCCCTATGTTGTAAATCTGTGAATGTGTTACCTTACACGGTAAAAGGGACTGTGCAGATGTGATGAAGTTAAGGATCTTGAGATACGTAGGTTGTCCTGGGTTATGCAGGTGGGCCTGCTATTAGGGTCCTCTAAGAGGGAGAAAGGAGGATTAGGGACAGGTCGTGTGACAATGGAAGCAGAAACTGGAGTGATACGGCCACAAGTTAAGGAATGCTGGCAGCTTCTAAAACTGGAAAAGACAAGGAGGAACGGCTTCTCCCCTAGAGACTCCGGAAAGGAACACAGCTCAGCTAACACTTTGATTTTAACCCCGTAAGACTCCTTTCAGATTTCTAACCTCCAGATAATAAATTTGTGTCATTTTAAGCCACTACGTTTGTGCAAGTGTGTTAAGCAGCAGCAGGAAACTAAATCAGACAGCAAAACAAAGACAGAAATTCAGACCTGGAGGTGTGGGGGTCAGAACCCCCGTGCAGAGTGGGAGACCGAACCCTGGGGAAAATCCAGAATCAGCCTAGGGTATTGGAAAAGTGGCTTGAGCTGGAGAGATGCACGTCTGAATCAGTGTCCGTTAGTAGTCAGGAGGGAGAGCCCAGGGGAAGGCAGATGGCTGCCTCGCCAACTGCAGGAGGCTTGCTGAGCCGGGGCAGGTGGGGGGTCCTTTTAAAGGTCAAGGAGTAAGCTTCCTAGGCTGCATTCAGCCACGCATTCATCAGCATACATTTCTTGAGAAGCTGCACGTGCCACGCACAAACCTAGACACAGCAAAGGACAAAAGAGGCACAAAAAATCCCCGGTCCCCCTGGCGCAGGCGTTCTGGTGAAGTGATAGCCGGACTGTCTTGGGTGTCAGAGAGAATTGAAATATCTTCAGCTGGAACCTTCTCACCGGGTCCCTCAAGTTGCAGGGAGAAGGCGGCCAGGAAGCAGAAGGGACAGGGGACCAGTGTCTAGGTAGCATGTCACACTGCCCCAAGCACTGTGGGTGACTCTGGAGGAACCAGCAGATTGCGCCCAGCACACGCTCTCACTGGGCTGGTGTCAGGTTCCAGGTCAGGGAGACCCAGCCTCACTTCTGTTGTCCCCAGATGGCAAGTGCCAGGGCACTCCTCAGATGTTCTGCTCACTTACTATGTTGGCTCTGCTCGGAGTATCCCCTGAGCACCTCAGTGTTTTACTTGTCACTAATTCTAAGGAGTACACTTTACCCTGCTTAAATCCTTTCTAAGATTTTTAGATTTTAAGATTTTATAAATTTAGTGTTCTCCAAACACCCTTCAGTGTTCTCCATGTCTTCCCTCCACAGACTCACTACTTTGAAAGCTTTTATTTCCCAAACTGTATTTATTAATATAATAACTTGTTTTCTTGTCTCTCTTCCATAAACATAACTGCCTCAATGAATTTCTGATCTGGAGGCCGTACACAGAGCTAAGACAATGAAGTGCTCTAAGGCAGAGACTCAGTGTCCTTCACTCCAGGACAACAGTGCGGTCCCCTGTGGCTTCTAAAAACTTAGAAGACAGCTCACTGGCTTCTCCTGTCACCTTTATGGACCTCACTTTGGAAACCACTGATCTGCCCCGGGTCCACTTCCTCTCATCTTGCAGGTCAAGAAGCTGAGGCCCAGGCAGGATTTCTCCAGTCCCACGGCCCAGGACCCCCCAACAGGGATGGTGAAGAATTTCACCACCTTTTAAACGACAGGGTTTCCAGGGCCCCTGTGCCTGATAAGCACCTGCTTGCTGGTACCTGGGAATACAGAGCAGGAAGGAATGTTCCTTAGTTTTAAATAGGTAAGAGGCCCGGAAAGTCTGAGAGTTCAGGTGGTGCAAAACCAGGTGGAAAGGGGAGGGGGTGTGGGCCGAGAACGATGCGTTCCCACAGAGCTCCTGGGCGTGAGAGAGGCAAGCTTGTCATCCTCGCAGGAAAAAAGTGGAGGTGGTATTTCAGAGATGTCCTTTCCTGTCATTGTGCCTGTAAGACAAATAGCAAGCATCTATATCCCCATTTTTATCTCGGCTGTGAAAACATAGCCTAACATGCTAGCAGCACATGCGGAACGCCCGTGTCTGTGTCTCCGCAGGCCTCAGGTCTGGCCTTTGCGAGGGGCTGTGTTTCTGTCTCTACCACGACTGGAGCAGTAGAGTAACAAGTCTGGGGTCAAGAGACCCAAGTTCAGATTCTGGCCTTGCCACATACTTGCTGTGTTGCCTTAAGCCAATTTCTTATCTTGTCCAAGTCTTAGTGTTATCTCCTACAAAATTCATGTAACTCAGATGTCAGCCAAGTTCACTCTGTCTTTGAAGATTTCAATAAAATGGGCTCTGTTTCCTGTTCCCCATCCTGTGGGAAAGTCCACTGTCCACCCACAAGGTTTCTGGGAATTCCAGAGGAGTCCTGGGTTCATGGTCACCTCGAGTTCCAGCTCAGGCTTTAGCCGGGTTCATCTCTCAGCAGTGCCCACGACTGAAGGCTGATCATCACACACCCTCGTCCTTAAGCCCCACCTCGCCTCCCCACACCTGGCGCACATCTTCCCCCACCGGCTGCCCAAACTGCTTCCTCCCTCCCTCCACCTTTCCTCCCACTCCTCCCTCCTCAGCTCACCCGCCCCTTCCCCAAAAGTTGTTCTGTTCTTAAGCTGCGTAATTCAGCTCTTTGTTACCTTTTTTCAAAACCTGTCCCGAGCCTTTGCCTTCCACCCACACTACTCTCCTCCGTAGATGTTTTCCTAAACTCCCACCCTTCCTTCCTGGAAACAAACTGACGCACCTGTCAGAAGAGTGCGTGTCCACCCACTCCGTGCGACTGCATTACTCACTCCGTGGGACAGTGGAGAGGATGAGTGGGGGAGAGACGGGCGAATGTGCTGCGATATGGTCCGCGTGCCTTTCTCTCTCTCCCCCCTGCTTCACACCCTCTGATTCGCCCCGAGTCTGTCTTCCTTACCTGGCCACAGTGTTGGAGCCAATTAGATTATTTTGGGCTCTTCGTGGAATCTGTTTAAAAAAATTTTATCATCACTGGTCCGGATTTCAAAGCCAGTTCAGGTGACATATTTTTCTCTTAAAAATACTAGTTCGCTCCATCTTTAGGTGGCCTGGGATTGATTTCCCCAGCCCCGCCGAAGGATCACAGGGACCTTGACAAGTAGAGCCCTTAATTTCTGCAAGCTGGATTACTTGGCTTTTCCATTGTATCAAAGTATTTTTTCATTAACAAAAGGCATCACTGAGGTGCACTGAAACACGCTTTAGAATTGTTTATCCCAAAAATAGGCCCAGATGTAGTTTTCACTTAACTCATCAGAGCATGTTTATTTCAGCGACTAACAAGCTTTCTGATTCCATCAGCAAGAAAATGATGTGTAACAGGGAGGCGACCTTTGTGTTTGTTATGTTTCACGTGCGAGCGTGCACCCCCAAAGGACATCTTTCCGTGGCTCAAACAGCCGTGGAGATCACGAGGTGGAATAATGCGTGGCAGCTGTTCTGGGGCTGTCCACACAAGCTTCATGACTGCCGCTTGGTTTAACTTGTTCTGACAATAAACAGCAAAAGCCCCTCTGCTTTTCTGGGGGCAGCATGGCCACGTCTAAATCAGCAGCTGCAGCAGCTGCCTTGGCTCCCAACCCCCTCCCCAGGTGTGGTCATCAGCCCTGCCCTGCGCATCTGCAGTGGCGAAGCCCCCCTCCTACAGGCAGCACCACCCCTCCTAGACAGATGGGTACCAAAAGGAGGAGGAGGGGAGCATTAGGCTATAAGCTAGGAGGAGGCTGGGCTGTAGGCTAAAGATTTGGAATCTACCTCGGAGACATCCACCTCCCAAGTTTCCCATCTAAGGAGAATAACAAAGTTGCACTGAATGTACCTGTGGCCCCAGGTCAGCTGGATCCTCTTGGTTTTAGAGAGCCAAGTGGGCTTCCTTGAACCCCCTATTTCTAGGGCCTTAAGATAAACACCTTTCCCCAAGATATCTATAAACTCTTTTCCTTTTTTAAACTTATTTTAATTCTTAAAAACTTCGTACAATTTTAGAGGTTACTTTCCATTTACCATTTTTACAAAACATTGGCTGTAGTCCCCTTGTTGTACAGTGTATCCTGTAGCCTGTTTTACACCCAGTAATTTGTACCTCCCCTTCCCCCACCCCTGCTGTCCTTCCACACCTCTCCCAACTGATAACCACCAGTTTGTTCTCTCATATAAGCGGCATCATATAGTATTTATCTTTCTCCATCTGACAAAGACTCATTTCACTTAGCATAATGCCCCCCAAGTCCATCCATGTTGTTGCAAATGGCAACATTTTGTACTTTTTATGGCTGAGTAGTATTCCATTGTGTAGATATACCACATCTTTATCCATTCATCCGTTGATGGACACTTAGGTTGCTTCCATATCTTGGCAATTGTAAGTAATGCTGCTATGTACATTAGAATGCATGGATCTTTTTGAACTAGTGTTTTTGACTTTTTTGGATATATACCCAAGAGTGGAATTGCTGGGTCATGTGGTAGTTCTCTTAGTTTTTTGAGAAACCTCTGTTTTCCACAGTGCTGCATATAGTTACATTTCCACCAACAATGTACAAGGGTTCCCTTTTCTCAACATCCTTGCCAACATTTGTTATTTGTGTTTTTTGACGTTAGCCATTCTGACAGGTATGAAACGATATCTCATTGTGGTTTTGATTTGCATTTCCCTGATGATTAGCAATGTTGAGCATCTTCTCATGTGCCTGTTGGCCATCTGCATTTCCCCTTTGGAAAATGTCTAGTTAGTTATTCTGCTCATTTTTACTTGGGTTTTTTTTTTATGTTGAGTTTTATGAGCTGTTTATACATGTTGTATATTATCCCTTACTGGTCATATCATTTGTAGATATTTTCTCCCATTCCATAGATTGTCTTTTCATTTTGTTTATGATTTCCTTTGCTGTGTATAAACTTTTAACTTTAATTAGGTCTCATTTATTTTTTTATTTTATTTCCTTTACTTTAGGAGATGCACCCAAAAAAATTGCTGTGATTTATATCAGAGTGTTCTGCCTATGTTTTCCTTAGCAGTTGTATACTATCTAGTCTTAGATTTAAGTCTTTAATCCATTTTGAATATATTTTTGTATATGGTGTTGGAGAATGCTCTAATTTCATTATTTTACATACAGCTGTCCAATTTCTCCAGCAGCTTTTATTGAAGAGACTTCCTTTTCTCCATTGTATATTCTTGCCTCCTTTGTCATAGATGAATTGACCATAAGTGCGTGGGTTTATTTCTGCACCCTCTATCCTGTTCCCTTGAGCTATGCATCTGTTTTTGTGCCAGTGCCATACTGTTTTCATTACTGTAGCTTTGTTATATAGTGTGAAGTCAAGGAACATGATTCCTTTAGCTCTGTTCTTTCTCAAGTTTATTTTGGCTATTCAGGGTCTTTTATGTTTGCATACAAATGTAACAATTGTTTGTTCTAGTTCTGTGAAAAATATGATTGATGTTTTGATAGGGATTGCATTGAACCCCTTATATTGCTTTCATTGGTTTGTATTTACTTCTCTGTCTGTTTTTCTGACTGCTGTTATCCTATCTTCTAAGTCACTTATTCGTTCCTGTGCATTATCTAGTCTGCTTTTGACTGCCTTTAGCTCAGCTCTTATCTTAGCAACTGAGTTTTCTGTTTTTAATTGGCTCTTTATAGTTTCAATTTCCTTTTTTAAAATATTCTCTGTCTCTGTTGATAGTCTCTTTTAGTTCCCTCATTGCATTGATCACCCCCTTTTTGAAGTCATGATCTAGTAGACTGTTGAGGTCTATTTCATTGATCATTCTTTCAGGGGAATTCTCTTGTTCTTTTAATTGGGAGTAGTTCCTCTACTTCTTCATTTTACTTACATTTCTCTGGCTCTGTGGATTTAGGAATGTCAGTTATCTACTTTGGCTTGAAGGGCTGTTTTGTTGTTTGTTTGTTTTTATTTAGGAAGCGCTCCTGTGTAGACAGCATCTGATAGTTTTGTTGGGAGGGCTGTTCTTAGTATGGGTGGCTGCTGCATCTTTCTTCTGTGAGTGTTGGCTGTGTCCCTTTGATTGGCAGTGTGGTTGGTGTCGTGGTGCTCAGAGCCTGCCCTGGTGGTTGTTGTTGACCTGGGCCTCCTTTTTTGTTCTGTAGTTGTCACAGCCTTGACAGGGGCCTAGTCTGCTCCCCTGTTGCTAGAATAGAGGCTTCTAGACCCGTTTCTGAGCTCTGGTGTGTAGGAAGCAGGGTTGGAGCGCTTCAGCTGGGAAGAAGAGTAGACAGGAGATGTCCCCTGGGAGGGGCCCTCTGTGGTGCTGTCTGTCACTTGTTATGCGGGCTTACAAAGTACTCTGTTGATGGTGCCTTTGTCCCCACCCTAGCTGCAGGAATGTCAGCCACCTGCTCTGAGCCCCAGGAACCACCAGTGCAGATCCGACCCACCGTAGCAAGCATGCAGTCACACACCTGAATCTGTGGTGTGCCACAGGGTCGGCGCAGACCCCAGCCCTGCCTCCGCACACAGTACAGGACTGTGGCCTGCTGTAAATACCCCTACTCGCCACCGCTGTGAGTCCGATCTCTGCTCACTGCCCGTTTGTCCCAGAGGCGAGGGTCCACAAAGGGTCCAGAGAGAGCAAATCCACCCTCTCTGCCTGGGGCTGTAAGCAAATCTCAGTTGCAGGGCCACGGGGTATGGATTCAGCCTTCAGCCCTGCCTCTGTGCAGCAGTGATGACTGTGACCGAGCCCCACCTCTCTCTCCCGAGAACACACCAACAAGGGAGCCAAGCAGAGAAAGCGCCTGGGGTGTGGCTGCATTGTGCCTGCACCCCCAGACACCAACAGGGTGTTTTTTTTATGGGGGTCCCAGGCTGTTCTGTTCTGCACACACCACCAGCTGGAGCTCACACTACCCTCCTGTCCCCTAAGGCTGCCTCTGTGCAGTGGGCTCCAGCCCTCTGGGCTCCTCCCCAATCACAGCCCATCCCGGCTCATTCCTGGTGGCTTGAGTCTAGTGCTGGGGATCCCAGGGACCCTTCGTGGCAGTTCCCCTTAGTTCTGTCTTTCAAGCAGTTGTCACTTTCTCCTCCGAGCCTCGAAAGCTCCACTTCTGTCCCCGCTGGAGCAGGGGTGTCCCAGTGTGAGGGTGCCTTTCTTCCTATGCCTCTCCCTCCCTGCAGGACCAGTCCCGCACTGGTTTTTTCTTTCTCCTTTTTTTCCTTACTGGATTTTGTGAGAATCCTTCTGTATTTCGAAATGAGAGACACTCTGCCAGAGTTCAGTAGGAGTTCTGTGCAATTCAGTGGGTTTGTAGATGTAATTCTTGGTGTATTTGTGGGAGAGGGCGAGCTGTGAGCTCTCTACTCTGCCATCTTGGCTCCACCCACCTCTGTCTTTTTGAATTAAGGTTCCCTCTGGATATATGCCCGAGAGTGGGATCGCTGGATCATACTATAAGTCTGTTTTTAGTCTTTTAAGGAATGTCCATACTGTTTTCCATATTGGCTGTACCAAACTGCATTCCCACCAGCAGTGTAGGAGGGTTCCCTTTTCTCCACAGCCTCTCCAGCATTTATCATTTGTGGACTTCTGAATGACAGCCATTCTGACTGTTGTGAGGTGATACCTCATTGTAGTTTTGATTTACCTTTCTCTGGTAATTAACAATACTGAGCATTTTTTTCATGTGCCTATTGGCCATTTGTATGTCTTCATTGGGAAATTGCTTGTTTAGGCTTTCAGCCTATTTTTGGATTGGGTTGTATGTTTTTTCTTTTTAAGTTGTATGAGCTGTTTATATATTCTTGAAATTAAGCCCTTGTCAGTCTCATCTTTTGCAAATATTTCCTCCGATTCTGTAGGTTGTCTTTTTGTTTTGCTTGTGGTTCCTTTGCTGTGCAGAAGCTTGTAAGTTTAATTAGGTCTATTTTTGCTTTTATTTCTATTGCTTGGGTAGACTGCCCTAGGAGAACATTGCTGAGATTTCTGTTAGATGATGTTTTGCCTATGTTTTCTTCTAAGAGGTTTGTAGTGTCTTATGTTTAAGTCTTTAAGCCATATTGAGTTTATTTTTGTGTATGGTGTGAGGGAGTGTTCTAACTTCATTGATTCACATGCAGCTGTCCAGTCTTCCCAACAACCTTTTCTGAAGAGACTGTCTTTACTCCATTTATGTTTTGCCTCCTTTATCAAAGATTAATTGGCCAAAAGTTTGTGGGTTTATTTCTGGGCTCTCTTTTCTGTTCCATTGACCCATACATCTGTTTTTGTGCCAGTACCATGCTGTTTTGATTACTGGAGCTCGGTAATATTGTCTAAAGTCTGAAGGGTTATTCCTCCAGCTTCATTCGTTTTCTTCAGTAAGACCCTTCAAAGACCCTGCTTTGGCAATTCTGGGTCTTTTGTAATTCCATATAAATTTTAGGATTATTCTAGTTCTGTGAAAAATGTTCTGGGTAATTTGGTAGAGATTACATTAAATCTGTAGATTGCTTTGGGTAGTATGGCCATTTTAACAGTATTGATTCTTCCAATCCAAGAACATGAGATATCTTTCCACCTGGTAACAGCCTTTATTTTAAAGTATATTTTATCTGATATAAGCATTGCTACTCTGGCTTTCTTTTGATTTGCATTTGCATGGATTACCATTATCCATTCCTTCACTTTCAGTCTGTATGTCTCTAGATTTGAAGGGAGTCTCATGTAGGCAACATATATATGGGTCTTATTTTTGTATCCATTCAACCTGTCTATGTCTTTTTGCTGGCTATTTAGTTCATTTACATTTAAGGTAATTATCAATATATATGTTCTTACTGTCATTTTGTTAATTGTTTTGGGTTTGTCTTTGTAGATCTTTTTTCCCCCTTTCTTTTGTTATCTTCTCCTGTGATTTGATGACTGTCTTTACTGCAATGTTTGGATTCCTTTTGCTTTTCTATATATATATCTATTGTAGTTTTTTGGCTTGCAGTTACCATGAGGTTTTTGCATAACAGAGTCAGTCTCTCTATTCCCCTTCCTCCCTCTTCCTATTCCTCTTTCTCTGTATATATGTGTGTGTGTGTGTGTGTGTGTGTGTGTGTGTGTGTGTGTGTGTGTGTGTGTATGTTTTAAGTTTCTGATCACTTAATTTCAAATGCATTTTAAAAACCCTGTTTCTGTACTCTCCTCCTCTCATGATTACTGTTTTTCATATTTTACATCTTTACATCTAATTGTCTTGTGTATCCTTTAACTGCTTATTGTGGATACAGATGATTTTACTATCTTTGCCTTTTAACCTCCCTACTAGCTTTGTGTGTGGATAATTTCCTACCTTTCTGTATGTTTGCCTTTCCTGGTGAGCTTTTTCATTTCATAATTTTCTTGTTTCTATTTGTGGCCTTTTCTTTTTTGCCTAGAGAAGTCCCTTTAACATTTGTTGTAGAGCTGGTTTGGTGGTGCTGAACTCTCAGCTTATCTCCACTTCACTCAGCTCTTCTTCTGGGGTTTTATCCTGTTTCTTCACCTGGAACATGTTCCTCTATTACCTCATTTTGTCTAAGTTACTATCTGTATTTTTATGGCGTGGTAGGTTAGTTACATTTCTTGACCTTGGAGAAGTGGCCTTCTGTGAAAGACATCCTATGCATCCCAGCAGCACATTCCCCTCTGGTCTCCCAAGCTATATGCTCTAGGGGTCCTCCCTAAGAGGGCTGTATGCATCCTTCTGTTGTGGTAGGCTGACTGTATGGGCAGTCTGGTAGGCTGGGCTGGCTCCTAGCCTGGTTGGCTGCCAGGCCCTGCCTTGTATGGATGCTGCTACCTGCTCTTCAGTGGAGCCTGATCATGAGGTGACTGGCTGCAGAGCACTAGGGAACCCCAGGTCTAGTGCTGGCTCCCTAGTGGGTGGAGACAGGGTCCCAGGGCTGCTGCCTGCCCACTGGTGGGTGAAGTCAGGTACCGAGATGAGTGCTGGACTACTGGCAGGCGGAGCCGGTTCCTGGAGTCTGGCTGCAGGGCCTAAGGATCCCAGAGCTTGTTACAGGCCATTGGTTGGGGAAGCCGGTTCCTGATGCAGTTGGACATGAGGCCCAGGTGTCCTGAAGCTTGTGTTGGGCTGCTAGTGGACAGGGCCAGGGCCAAGGCCCAGCTGGTCCCAAGATAGGGTCTGGCCTGCTCTGGTGGGCTGGTCTGCAGGCTGTGTGATCATAGTTGTCTTGTGTCTGCCCCCTGGTGGGTGAGCTGGTCTAGAAGCTAGTGCAGCATCTCTGGAAGGAAGGGCCAGTGCCTACCCACTGGTGGGTGGAGCTGGGTCTTGGCCTTCTCGTGGGCAGGACTGTGTCAAGGTGCATGATGTCTAGAGATGGCTGTGGGCTCAGGAAGTCTTTGACAGCTGGTCTACTGATAGGTGGGGCTGTGTCCCCACCCAGTTAGTTGTTTGGCCTGAAGCACCCCAGCACTCGTGCCTACAGGTTGTTGGATGGGGCCAGGTCTTAGCACTAATGAGCCTAGGTGGCAGCCACCATTAACAGTGTTCACATGGTAGAATGTCCCCAAATATAGCTGCCACCAGTATCTATGTCCCCAGGGTGAGCCCCAGCTACCCACCCCCCACCTCTCCAGGTGACTCTCCAAGACCAGCAGGCAGGGCTGGCCCAGGCCCCTATCAAATTACTTTTGCCCTGGGTCCTGGTGCATGTGAGATTTTGGGTGTACCCTCGAAGAGTGAAGTCTCTATTTCTCCTAGTCTTGTGGGGTTCCCTAAATTAAGTCCTGCTGGCCTTCAAAGCCAAGTGATCTGGGGGCTCATCTTCCCAGTGCAGGACCCCCGAACTATGGAGCCTGACGTAGGGCTCAGAACTCTCACTCCTGTGGGGGAACCTCTGCAATACAGTTATTCTCCAGTTCAGGGGCTGCCCACCCAGGGATAAGGGATTTGATTATATCGTGAGTCCACCCCTCCTGTCCTAACTTTGTCGAGTTGAAGATCTCTTCTGGTACGTTCCCGTCTTTTACATCAATGGTGGTTCTGTAGATAGGTGTGACTTTGGCATGTTCATGAGAGGAGGTGAGCTCAGGGTCTTTCTACTCTGCCTTCTTGGCCGCGCTCCTATAAACCGTTGGTGTTTATATGCTTGTGGTCTGGCCCTTCACATGTGGTCTTTGTTCCACTTCTTTTTTTTAATTTATTTATTTTTAACTTTTTTTTTATTGAGTTATAGTCATTTTACAATGTTGTGGCAAATTCCAGTGTTGAGCACAATTTTTCAGTTATACATGAACATATATACATTCATTGTCACATTCTTTCTCTGTGAGCCACCACAAGATCCTGTATATATTTCCCTGTGCTACACAGTACAATCTTGTTTATCTATTATACATTTTGAAATCCCAGTCTGTCCCTTCCCACCCCCCGTCTCCCTGGCAACCACAAGTTTGTATTCTATGTCTATGAGTCTGTTTCTGTTTTGTATTTTTTTTTTTTTAGATTCCACATATGAGCGATCTCATATAGTATTTTTCTTTCTCTTTCTGGCTTACTTCACTTAGAATGACATTCTCCAGGAGCATCCATGTTGCTGCAAATGGCATTGTTAGTTTTTATGGCTGAATAGTATTCCACTGTATAAATATACCACCTCTTCTTTATCCAGTCATCTGTTGATGAACATTTAGGCTGTTTCCATGTCTTGGTTATTGTAAATAATGCTGCTATGAACACTGGGGTGCAGGTGTCATTTTGAAGTAGGGTTCCTTCTGGATATATGCCCAGGAGCAGGATTCCTGAGTCATATGGTAAGTCTATTGCTAGTCTTTTGAGGAATCTCCATACTGTTTTCCACAGTGGCTGCACCAAACTGCATTTCCACCAGCAATGTAGCAAGGTTCCCTTTTCTCCACAGCCTCTCCAACATTTGTCATTTGTGGACTTTTGAATGATGGCCAGTCTGACTGGTGTGAGGTGATACCTCATTGTAGTTTTGATTTGCATTTCTCTGATAATTAGTGATATTGAGCATTTTTTCATGTGCCTATTGATCATTTGTATGTCTTCCTTGGAGAATTGCTTGTTTAGGTCTTCTGCCCATTTTTGGATTGGTTTGTTTTTTTCTTAAGTCACATGAGCTGCTTATATGTTCTAGAGATCAAGCCTTTGTCAGTTTCATCATTTGCAAAAATTTTTTCCCATTCCGTAGGTTGTCGTTGTGTTTTACTTATGGTTTCCTTTGCTGTGGAGAAGCTTGTAAGTTTAATTAGGTCCCATTTGTTTATTCTTGCTTTTATTCCTATTGCTTGGGTAGACTGCCCTAGGAGAACATTTTTGAGATGTATGTGAGATAATGTTTTGCCTGTATTTTCTTCTAGGAGGTTTATTGTATCTTGTTTATGTTCAGTCTTTGTTTATGTTTAAGTCTTTGATCCATTTTGAGTTTATTTTTGTGTATGGTGTAAGGGGTGTTCTAGCTTCACTGATTTACATGCTATGCTGCTGTCCAGTTTTCCCAACACCATCTGCTGAAGAGACTGTCTTTATTCCATTGTATATTCTTGCCTCCTTTGTCAAAGATGAGTTGACCGAAAGTTTGTGGGCTCTGTTCCACTTCTGACTCACCAAAGGAGCAAAACTCAGTTCCTTGCTGGCGTCCACAAGAAATCCATGTACCCTGAACATTGTCTGTATTATTATAAATTTACTTAATATTTAGGAGGTTATAGGGGGAGTCACATGATACACTGATTCACCCTCAACCTTTTCACTGGTTCCCCTATGCTCCTAATTTTCCTTCTTTATCTCTTGGGTCCCTCTCAAGAATAACCCACAAGTCTTCGCCTTTGACATACAGAACAGTATCCCCATATCCCAGATGCCACTTGTCCCCACTGCTCCCCCAGGCTGGCTGATCAGGAATTTTCACAAGGGCAGTCCTTTGGGTATCATCCTAAAGGAAAATTGTCATGTGGGCAGCTGCTTAGAGGGGGGAAAACCCTTCACTTTATCCGTCTTGTTTTGAGTGACCCTCCCCGACACTGCCTAATAATATTTCACATCGACTGACTACTCACTAATTGCAGATTCCTTTGCTAAGCAGACACGTTAAGATTCACAGCCACTCATAATTTAGTCCAGAGAAGCTAAAATATTTGGCCAAGCCACTCAGCTAGCGAGTGGCAAGGCTGGGATTTGAACCTAGGGTGCTTCAAGCAGGAGCCCCATTGCCTTTTTGCTATACTGCATACACAAGCCAAAACGGTGGTACTGCAGAGTTAACCCCAGCACTTGGACACCAGTACAGTCTTGAGCTAAACCTCAGAAGACATTTCTTACTGATGAGAATCACTTCCAAGCCTCAAAGTGTCACTAGGAGCAGAGCATTGGCTTCCCTCATTCTCACTCCTATTTCCCACGGCTAGATTTATGTGCGAGGTCTCGGGCTTGCTTGGGAGGAGACCCTGATGATCCTTGGCAGCTCAAACACCACATCTGCCCACACATGACCCAGCTGAATGTTACCCGCACCACTGCTGATGTGGTCTCATGCATTAGGGAACTCAAGTGAAAGGGGTGGCTCTGATACAGCACGAGAAGGACCCGGCAACCTTCCCCAGCCCTCTGGGCATGATGGAGAGTGACCTGGAAAATCAAATGCAGAGAAGTGTCCCAAAATATAGGAGTCTTGTTTGAGGCAGAGTAGAACCTATTAGCTTGAGAAATTGGTCTGGAAATCTTATTAAAAGAGACAAATCATGCCACAGTCTCTCCAGACTGAAAATATTGGGGGGTAATAGACTTTCCTTGATGCCTCGGACCGTATACCTCATGTCAGGATCACAGCCAACCTCTGGCAAGGCTAAATTCAATGCAGGTAATAAAGACAATTATTTTTTAAAAATTGGCAGTTCTGATTAATTCTGATTTCTCTGGCTAGCCACTGACTTATCTGTAGCAGACCCTCATTACTGTGAAGGTTGCAAGGCAGAAGAGCCAATGGCAAAGAGAAATGAAGTTCAAATTGTGGATCTGTCATTACTGCACAGCTCGGCAGATGACTGTCCTGCACTCCCCCACCACACACATGCATGCATGCGCGCACACACAAACACACACACGCACACACACACACCCCTCCTTTCTTAGTATTTTCAATTAACCCCGATGGAGGTGCCAGGAAAGCAAGGCACCACTGCATTAGAGACCTTAATCTTGCCCGTCTTTGCTATTTAAGAGGGGTGATGAGTGGAAGAATTCTTCAAATGTATATGTTAGCTATTATCATTATTGTTGTGATTTTTGTTGAGCACTGAGAAGTTCAGAAATAATACGAATCACTGGAATTTAGTGGGCGAAGGGCTTGTTTCTCATGCATTATCCCTGTGTCCTTAGCACGACCCTATGGGACAAGAGTTGGCAAACTTTCTCTGCAGAAAGAGCCACATAGGAAATAGTTTAGGTTTTGCAGGCTGTGTTCTCTGTCGCAGCTACTCAAATCTGCCATCATAGCTTGAAAGCAACCACAGACAATAGGTAAATGAGTAAGAATAGCCATATTTCAGTAAAACGTTATTTACAGAATCAGGCAGCTGGCCAGCTTTGGTCTGTGGGCCGTCGTGTGAGCGATGTTGTCCCTAAGCAGGAGTTTGGGTTCCAGGCTGGGAAGGTGGGAGACATGTGCTTTTCTCTCTCCTACATCTTCCCTCTGCCCTGCTCATCCTTTCTGGGTCTAGTTCTGGAGGAAAGACAGAGTTAAAGAAGTTTTTGCACGTGACTGTCCAGGGTGAGTTGGCTGTCCTCTCAACAAAAGGGAGAGCAATCATCTTCATGAAAATCCTGCATCCATGGTCCTGGGAGGCGGCCACCAGGTTGCTTTGGGTCACCTCTGTCTGTGTAGCTCCTTGTCTGCAAGCGCAGCGTAGGCTATGGTGAACCCCACTGATGAAGAGGGTGGATCTCAGAAGCTTTGGTGGGTCTTTGAGCCTCAGCTCCCTCTTCTGGGCAGCCCCCAGGTGGAGAGGCTTTCTAACACATGGACTGTCCATGCTGGGGTGGCCTGCAGCCCCAGTCTCCTCTGTGTCCCTGCAGAGTATCCCTCTCCATGCTCCTTGGGAACCAGACTTGGCCCTTCTCTGAGCCACAATCCCTGCCACTAACCTTAATATTCTTTCCCCAGTTGAAGTCAACTAGGGCTACTCAACAGATACAGGGGAATAAGGTATCTGTCTCTAATTCTTAATGACACTATAAACTTAAGGGACAACTTATGTTTACTTAGCATAGACCAGGCTCTCTCAGTCTCTGCAACACTGAGATCTGGGGTCAGATTCCTCTCAGGGGAGCCATGATGTGCATTTTAGGACATTTAGCAGCATCCTGGCCTCTACTCACAGATGCCCATAGCAACCCCCAGGTGTGGCAATCAAAAATGTCCCCAGACATTGGCAGATGTCCCCTGGGTGACAAAACCACCTCTGGCTGAGAAGCACTGTCTTAGTCTGGGAAGCACCCAGTGCCTTTTGCTTTCAACTGTAGGTTCTAATTTCCAATTCTAAACAAGTTAGGAAAGATAATAGGGAGAATCCTTCAACACCATGTCACATTATCTTTTGGTGCAAGGCAAGCATAACTAGCCCTGCGTTACGTGTGAGAAAACCGAGGCCTGGGCCGCACAGCTAGCAAGCAGCAGAGACTGGATTTGGACCCAAGCCTGCCTGATGCCAAAGCCTGTATGGTTTTAAACTACTCATCATCTGATGATGAAATGGACACTGAAGGTTTTCCTAGAACAGGGAACGCTGCCATGGTTTGCACTGAACTGGAGACGGTAGCTGCCCTTCCTGCAGTGTTCCAGCAAATCTTGACAGCAGCCCTTCAAGGTACAGAGTATTCTCCCCATTTTACAAGTGGGAAAGCTGAGGCCCAACAAGCCCAACAAATGGCTTGAAATCAGCACAGCAAAGATGTTTAAGCCCAGTGTTTCTCTGTTTAGAGCTTTACCTGTTCAACAACCAAAAAAAAAAAATTGGGTGACTTTATCCAGCAGGAAAGCTGTTTAATTCCCTACATAATACTTTACCTTTCTAGTGGATGTGTCCTGCAGGCAGTAAGGAAGCCTTGGTGACAAATGACCCCAGTGCCCTCCCCCTAGGCCCTGCCCTTGACTTCTTTCTGTGAACGTTTTCCTTGCCTCAGCTCTGTATGCAGTACTGGCCCGAGAAGACCTCGGGCTGCTATGGACCTATCCAGGTGGAGTTCGTGTCTGCAGACATCGACGAGGACATCATCCACAGAATATTCCGTATCTGCAACATGGCTCGGGTGAGTGTACCTCCACTGTTGCTTCCCAGGCTCCTCCCTCCAAAAACAGATGGAAGCTGCGGGGGGGAGGACCCTGCGGGCCAGCCAAGAGTCTGTGCTGGGTTCGCCTGATCATCTCGTCCTTGGGGGAAGTGATGCCTTTGCCAATTCCAGTAGTGGCTCCCACACATGGGGACATCCAGTCTGCCATCTGCCTGTTTCCTGACACTTGCTGCCATCTAGACACAACTCAGGATAGTGCTTCCCTGCTGTGTCGCACTTTTGGCTTGAGTTGATGCAGCCTTTGATTGGATCCAGTAAGCTTTGGGATAGACATCGGGAATACTAAGATGAAAAATAGTAAGTTGCTTCCACGAGGAATTTCACTGCTGAGTGGAGGAGTATTGGGTAGAAAGGAACAGATGGGTAATATATGAAGTGGTGGCTAACTAAAGTGACTTTGGTCTTTACTGGGGGCTCAGGGCGAGCAGAATTCAGTCCCTGCCCTCGGAATTCACTATCTAATGGAAAAGCAAGATACGTTCTGGCACGGTGATCTGCAGGGAGAGAGATTTCTGCCCAGTAGAGTCAAGGAAGACTTTCCTCGAGAAAAGGACATTTGAATTGGGTTTTGAAGACTGTGTAGACGTTTTTTAGGTAGAGAAAGGATGCAGAGCAGTCATGGCAGGAGAATCAGTGTGCACAAAGGTATACAGGTGGGTATGGGGATAGTCTGTGACTCCCCATGAGGACATCACAGCTTAAACCTCATTTATTTTGTCTTCCACTGCAATGCTGCAGCCCCCAGGGTATCTAGAGGGCCTGCATCCCTAAGCATCCCCAGCAGAACAGCCCTCTCTAACAGCCTCTCTCTCCTCAGCCACAGGATGGGTATCGTATTGTCCAGCATCTCCAGTACATTGGCTGGCCCGCCTACCGGGACACCCCCCCCTCCAAGCGCTCTCTGCTGAAAGTGGTCCGACGGCTGGAGAAGTGGCAGGAGCAGTACGATGGGAGGGAGGGACGCACTGTGGTCCACTGCCTGTGAGTACCACGGAGGGGTCTCCAGGGCAACAGGGTGGTGGGAGATAGATAAGACATTCTTGAGGATGCTGCTGGCCACAAACACCAGTCCTAGGCATGCATGGCCATACCACCTCCATAAAGACCAACGGGCGTGTATTCAAGATGTTACAATCCTTTAATGGACTGGGGTTGCCAGTGTGTTGCTCTGAACAATTATAATGACATATTATTAAAATATCTGGAGGCCTCTCCACAAATATGGGGAATGGGGAGATGGCTCCCAACAGGGAAGGGAGCCCTCCACTCTCCGGCAGGAGGCACGCTGTGTCCCGAGTCACAAGAAAGCTCAAGACAAAGTGGGTTCCACTGACTAGATCCTCCTCTATTATTTCCTGGAGAAAAAGAAGAAAGGGGCGTGCACTGATTACGTGAGCTTAATGCCAGACGTTTTACCTTGCTTTTTAAAGGTTACACTCCATTTATAGTTACAAAATGCTGGCTGTATCCCTTTGTTGTGCAGTACATCCTTGTAGCTTATTTATTTTATGCATCGTAGTTTGTGCCTCTTAATCTCCTACCCCTATAGTGGCCACTAGTTTGTTCTCTGTATCTGTGGGTCGATTTCTTTTTTGTTATATTCACTACTTTTCTTTTTTAGATGCCACATGTAAGTTATATAGTATTTGTCTTTCTCTGTCTGACTTAATGTCATCTAGTATAATACCCTCCAGGTCCGTTCATGTTGCTACAAATGGCAAATTTTCATTCTTATGGCTAAAAAGTGTTCCATTGTGTATATAGATCACATCTTCTTTCTCCACTCATCTGTTGATGGGCACTTACGTTGCCTCCTTATCTTGGCTATTGTAAATAATGCTGTTATGAACATTGGGGTGCATGTATCTTTTCATATTAGTGTTTTTAATGTTTTTTAGTATACACCCAGGGGTGGAATTGCTGGATTATATGGTAGTTCTATTTTAGTTTTTTAAGAAACCTCTACACTGTTTTCCACAGTGGCTGCACCAATTTACATTCCCACCAGCAGCGTACAAGGGTTCCCTTTTCTCCACATCCTAACATTTGTTATTTGTGTTTTTTGATGGTAGCCATTCTGACAGGTGTGAGGTGATATCTGATTGTGGTTTTAATCTGATTGTGGTTCTAATCTGTTTCTCTGATGATTAATGATGTTGAGCATCTTTTTGTATGCCTGGTGGCCATCTATAAGTCTTCTTTGGGAACACGTCTGTTCAGGTTGAAGCAATGTCTTTATCATTTGCTCAGTGCTCTGAGGATCCCTTTGTTTTCAGAGACTGCCTCTTCACTGCCGCCCCAGGTACCCACAGAAGTCCTTGAAAGAAACTGTGCTCTGGGGGGGTCATTCAGCCTGGCCCGTTGACACTGACAGAGCCATGGGCTCTACTCAAAAAAAAAAAAAAAAAAAAGACTTGGCTCAGACCCTGGGGCTCTCCCAGGACTGGGACAACCCGTGTTCTGGATTTGAGTTTATCTGATTTACAATGCTGTTAGTTTCTGATGTACAGCATAGTGATTCAGTTATACGTTATTTCTCATTGTAGGTTATTACAAGCTACATTAGGACCTTGTTGTGTATCTACTTCATATATAGTTTGT
This sequence comes from Vicugna pacos, assembly GCF_048564905.1. Classification (NCBI taxonomy): domain Eukaryota; kingdom Metazoa; phylum Chordata; class Mammalia; order Artiodactyla; family Camelidae; genus Vicugna; species Vicugna pacos. Next base: position 31,363,283 of record NC_133005.1, on the reverse strand, counting down.
ATCTGCTAATTCCAAACTCCTAATTTATCCCCCCCCACCCTGCCTTCCTCTTTGGTAACCGTGAGTTTGCTGTGTCTTGAGTCTCTTTCTGTTTTGTAAACAAGTTCATTTGTATCGTTCCACAGAAGTGATATCATATGATCTTTGACTGACTTCACTTAGTATGGTGATCTCTAGGTCCCTCCTGTTGCTGCAAATGGCATTATGTCATTCTTTTTTATGGCTAAGTAGTATTTCATTGTATATATACAAAAAATCTTCTTTATTCAGTCATCTCTCACTGGACGCTTAGGTTGCTTCCATGTCTTGGCTATTGTAAATAGTGCTGCTGTGAACACTGGGGTACGTGTGTCTTTTCAAATTAGAGTTCCCTCCAGGTACATGCTCAGGAGTAGGACTGACGAATTATATGGTAAGTCTATTTTTATTTTTTTTAAGGACTCTCCATAATGGCTGCACCAAATTACATTCCCACCAACAGTGTAGGAGGGTTCCCTTTTCTCCACACCCTCGGCATTTATCATTTGTGGACTTTTGAGTGATGGCCAGTCTGACTGGTGTGAGGTGATACCTCATTGTAATTTTGATTTCTCTAGTAATTAGTGATGTTGAGCTGTACTTCTCTGATTATTAGCAATATTGAGCATCTTCATGTCATGTCAGACATTTTAAATTACACTTCCATTACTGGGATGAACTGGAGCTTCTACCTCCTGCCTTCTGAAGGGTACTGCCAGGGCACAGGGATGCCTGGTCAGATGGCCCTGACGTTGTTCTGCAGGGTGGAGTTCAGGACCCTTAAAGGGCTGTGGCTGCTAAGCTGTGCCACCTCAGGAAAATCACTTAATTCTGTGAGCCTCGGTTTTCTCATCTGTCCAGTGGGTATGCTGAATGAATTACATCAACTTAAGGCCCTATCATGCTCTGGCCTAGAATAGAAAATACACAGTTTACCTCCTAAGATAGAGATCCTCAATGTCATGGCACAAATGTGCAGATGTTGTAGTTGTAAATACTTCAAAGAGCACATGTTAGCATCTGCTATAGGGGTGTAAAGTGACCCCAGAGAAGGAGTCTACAGAGATCCTGGACCCAAAACAAATCTGCAGCCATAAAGCTATGATTCATAATTTGGGGAGAAGTGAGGGAGAGGGTCTCATTCTGTAAAAAATGTTGTGTTAAAGGAAGTTGAATCAGTATTTCTGGAGCAGGTGGAGGCAGCAATAACATCTTACCGACCCCAGAATTGAGTTCACTCTTTTCAAAACCAGCTCATTGTTCCCTCCTTCAAATAGGCAGTGCACACAAGTCAGGAGAATCAGAGAGCTTAAGGGAGGTTAAACACACCCTTAAGGCCCACCACCTAGAGCAAGCCCCTTCCTTTTCCCAAAGGATGAAATCAGACTGGAGTCCAGGAAGATGTGACGTGTCAGACCGGTGGGTGACGTCAGCCAAGCTAAGCTGTCTCTGCCCATCGCCCAGAAATTGGCAACTGGCTTCCTGCCAACTAACCCTGCTCCCCGCCATTCCCTCCTGCACAGTCAGGGGCACCCTACTCACCTGGGTCTCAGTCCATGAAGCTCTGAGATGCCTGTGTCCACTCACCTCTTCTGCTTAGACTCTGCTTTTTTGCTTCAGAAAATCCTGAACCCTCCTTCTGTGTGTTGTGGGGGAGGCGGTAGGGGTCCCTTCCTACTCTTTCCCACTTGAATATTTTTTAGCCTGCTTTTTTGCAGGAGTACCTTTTTATCCGTGTCTTCCCTCACCAAGGTGACCAGCAGTTTGAACCTAAGGAAAAAGCACAGAAGTGTTCTTCTTTGAGCAGGGACCTTGGCATCCTTGGAGGACAGACACATCAAAACGCAGGCACTGCCCAGTGAACAGAGGGCAACTGTCTGTACTTGAAACATCTGGTCGCTGGGTGTCCTGTGGATAAAAACATCTGGGAGATTGACTGAGGGGCTTAGTTTCTGTCCGGATGTTCTTTAGATGCAGACCATCACAGGAAATCATTAGTTGCTCTTGGCAACACGCCCAGGAGTTCCAAATCTGGCAGATTCCTGAAGAGACTTTCTGTGAAGAGTTGGAGGGGTGTCTCCATGAAGATGACTTATGGGGCATCAGGAAGGAGGAGTGACAGAGGGCCCTCTATTTTCCACATCAGTGGTGTCTTGCCTAAACCAGGGTCTATAAATAGAAACGGATCCTTTCAGGAGTCAGCATCTCAGACCCAGCCCAGCCCCACCCAAAACCTAGGCTAACGGATTATTATTAATAATCTACTGTCATCCTTGGGGGACGGGAAGGACTAGGAAGAGCATCACATACAACCTTCCATTGTCTTCACTGGATGTGTAGGTGAACCCAGAGCATCCTTTCGGACAAGGATGCAGGCACCACACACATAAAGGCACTCTATCTCTACCCTGGGTGTTTGGGTCACTGTCTGTGGCTGGCTGGCTGTCACATGCTCATAGAACCAAGGAAACCTCAAGGTAAGTGAATGCTCAGAGGTCATCCACTTCCCTGTACGAACTAAGAGCCTAGGGCTCAGACACAGGAGGTGACTTGCCCAAGGTCAGAACAGGTTCACAGCACAAATGGGATGCAACCCATTACTCACAGCTCAGGCTGAGGCTTCCCCCGCTGCCTTACCTGGCCTTTGCCAGGGCAGCCACTCCCCACAGTGGGATTAGTGGGTGCCTGAGGGGGACCCGGGAATCTGCCTCACCTCTTCCCTCCGTGTTTAGGAATGGGGGAGGCCGCAGCGGGACCTTCTGTGCCATCTGCAGCGTGTGTGAGATGATCCAGCAGCAAAACATCATTGACGTGTTCCACATCGTGAAGACACTCCGCAACAACAAGTCCAACATGGTGGAGACCCTGGTGAGTGTCCCAAGCCCTGTGCTCCGATAGCCGGGGCCACCCAGGGTCCCCTCGACCTGAAGGAAGCAGCATCACAGTCAGAACCCTCGGCCCAGGCTGCTTCTCCAGCCCCCACGGTCTCCGCCCTCTGCCTCCCTCCCCCTTCCAGCCTCACCAGCTTCTCTTCTGCAGAGCATTCCAAATGTTAATCTTGGCACACCCTACTATGTTTTGCTTTCTTCCCATTCCATAGGCAAGTATCTCTGGCTGACGGGAAGGGAAGCTGGATTAGTAGAATGTGAATTACGCTCTCAGTTCAGTCCAATCCTATTCTAATTAATTCATGACGACTTTCACCGTGCACAGCACTGGGCTAGGACACCGTGCAGAAAGGGGCGGGAAGAGACCCGGCAGGCCCAGCCCCCGGTGTTCAGACCTGGTGCAGTGACGGAGACCGCCCTACAGGGGGAACTCGAACAAGTCTTTAAACCCGCCTTTTGAGTGGCCTTACGCAAAGGGAGGGCCTAGCCGAAGTCTGGTCCGCGGCCCAGCAGCAGCGTTACGTGGAAGCGTGGGGGGGGGGACGTGGGCTCCTGAGCCCCAGTCTGGATTGACTGAATCAGGATCTGTGTGGACAATTTCAAGCTGACTGTTAGTACAGCTGTAGCTAAGGCTGTCTCTGTATCCGGTATCTGTAGACTAAAGGCGTTCTTCCCTTTCCTTTCCATCTCTCGCCTTCTCCCTCTGTGCTGCTCCTCCTCTCAGGAACAGTATAAGTTTGTATATGAGGTGGCACTGGAATATTTAAGCTCCTTTTAGCCCGATGGATTGGGGAACCTGCCGGAGTCCAGAGGCTGCTGCAGCCAAGCCCCCTTTTCTGTGAATGGCAGCGACTGGGCTCAGGGGTGAAGAGACGGCACCCTGCCCCACTCCAGGGAGAAGACTGGTGGTCCCGCGATCCACGGTGGGCTCTGCTCCTCCTGAGGCATCTCCAGTTGCTCTGGGGGCTGCTGACCTGAAAGGCCCAGGCTTCTTTTCCATACCCACCCCGCCCCAGCCATGCAGAAGTGTACCCATAGCAGGGCCTTGGATTTTTTCAGTTTCCAGACCTCTTGCTCCTTTCAAGTTTGTGAGTCTCGCGGCAAGCCCGCTGTGCGGCTGTGGGGAGCGGCCGGCTTCCGTCGGGAGGGAGGTGTGCTCTCTGCCACGCGGTCCTGGATATAGATGATCAGGCTCTGGGGATCACCACTCTGCTGTCCTCTGCAGTCTCCTTCAGGGACCTCTGGCCCCGGACACCTGCCCTCTGGATCACTGGGACCCTAGGATGCTTCCAAGACCACAGCAGAGGCCCCATCCTCGCACCTAACCTGCATGGGGCCTGGCCCACCACCCCTCCCGACCCCTCCCCCAGCCCGGGCCTGGACCTTCCATCGCTCACTGGCCTGACCTTCCATCACTCACTGGCCAGCCCCGGCACGCTCTGATTAAGGTTTTCTTTGCATTTTTGTGAAAAAGGACTACCTGACCCTGAGTGTCTGAGGTGGTGGCTCCTCTGGGAGGGATGAATGAGATTTGACGATTTTCCAAAGTGTATGTGAAAAGCCAGTCTCATAGCAAAAGAAGGTAGGGAGGGACGTTTGGCATAGCTCTAAGGAAAACTTCTGGGGCCTGTTCTCTCTCCTGCCAGTGTCCTTAAAAGGTCCCACCCAGGGACAGCACAGCCATCAAGCAAGGGAGAGATGGGTTAGTCTGAAGACAGTCCCTTTGGGGCAGATAGAGAACCAGCATCGTGTATAACCCAGGATCTCCAAATCTGAACTTCCTAGAGAAACCCAGCTGCGCTCTCAGGTCACCGAGGACCCGGTTTACACTTTGGTTTAAAATAGGCCACAGGGATCAAGCCTGGGGATCTAAAATCTTGCCCAAGGTATGGGTCAGTCATTGACCCATGTTGGAGCCAACATTTGTTCAGCATCCACTGTATGCCAAGCTTGACGTGTTCTTAGAAGCCCCCAACCCATGAGAGGGCTGTTTACCTGTTGTCATCTTCACAGCTGAGGACAGAGTCATCTTCCTCAGTGATGAAATTCTGGTTTCCAAGAAGGCAGATAATACACTGAGACTGACTTGTACTGTTTTCTTCATCCTTTCTCAGCCAAGCAATTATTTTATGGAGGGAAAATAAGGCCAGAAAATTCTGAGACGAGAACTCCACAAATGGAAATTTAATTATTTCTTTCTGATGCCAGTTTTTCTGGGAAGCTCAGAATTTCAGATATATTTTAGTAGCTCATTCCGGCTCCCCAGTAAAGCTAGTCCCATCTAAGTTTTTCGCCAGCGAGAACAACTCCCTGTGCCTTCAGGCTGTGAGGTCTGCCTGCCAGGGACACACTCTCTACACCCAAGTCTCTAGCTGGGGCTCAGGTACAGTACCTGGCGGCCCCAGGTGGAGGTGGCCTAGGAGCTAGGAAGCGCCATCTTGGGGGCTGGTCTGGCCCCAGACAGGACGGGAGGAGCACAGATTCAGTAACGCACAGCGTTCTCCCTCCAGAGCTTACGGGACACTGCGGGAAACTGAATGCACGTGTTACTGAGCCTCAGAGCAAGCTTCTGCCTAGGGCTTTCTAAAGGAGGTACCATCCATTCTACTGGGTAGAAAAAGGAAGAAGAAGTTCAGGCCAAAGGATCAGCATGTGTGAAGGCAAAGAGGTGTGAAAAGTCCTGCTGGGTGGGAGCAGAGCGGGCGGAGCTGCAGCAGGAGACGGGGCAGCAGCCGAGTGACGCGTTCAGCTCAGTGCTGGAGGAGGGTCCCGCTGGGGCCAGAGAGGCTGCCTCTTTCTTTCATCAGACACTGTGAAAACATTCCCTTAAGCGTATACTTTTTCATACCACATCTATTTGTCTGCTCATTATTTTGTCACTGGAACAAAACACGCAGTGGGTCAGGAGACGCAGCATCTGTGAGGAACTCAGGGTCCCTGCTCTACCCCAGAGCTGAGCACGGGCTCTGGAGCTGCCTGGAAGTCCGGGGACCCCAGACTTGATCAAGGGAGGACTCAAAGCAAAGGAGCCCATGACGAACCTGTTCTTTTTCCACAGGCCCTTCCCAGGGTTTCCGGGCCCCCGCCCCCAGCCCTCAAGGAGCCTGTGCCCAGCAAGGCAGCATGCTAGGTGTCTCTTCTCAGATCTTGGCTCATCCACACAGAAAGGGAGGATGGGAGGCGGGCACCATCTAACACAACAAACCCTAGGATTTATTCTGCTCAGAAAGGGGTGAAATAGCTGCCAGATAAGACGACAGTGGCTTCTAGCATCTCAAACGGCAGGGATCTGAAAGGTGACTGCAGGGAGAAGGAAACCAGTGAGAACTCAGGCCACGGTGGGCAACCCAACAAGGGCCAGCGATGGTTCCCCCAGCTCATCCCGCCCTGTTCCTCACAACGTGGCAAAGGCGGTAGGGCCGGTCTTAGGCCAGTGTACACAGGAAGAAACTGCGGCTGCTTCTGATGGACATGCCTCCCTGAGAGCCCACGGGGCACGCATGTGGCGGGGCTCGGATGAGGTGGGGCACCGGCATCTGCGAAGCTGGACTTGATCCCATCCCCAGGAAACCCCCTGAGCAAACACCACCCCCCTCCCCCAGGGCCTCTCCCCACTGCTCCGCCCTTACCGCGTGGGCTCACCTTTCACGACGCAGGAGCAAAGCGCATCAATGCTGAGTCTCCACACGGGCTCGCCTCTCGTCCCTGGGGTGCCAAAGAGAGTGCCCTCACTTAGTGCAGAGCCTCATGGTTCTCACCTCCTAGACATGGACCCTGTTTGGAGAAGATGCAAGGAATTAATGAAAGGCCAGGAACTGTCCCCACCCAGATGCCTGTCCAGCCTACAGAGCCTCAGGATACACCCTCGCTGTATCTAACAGTGTCCTCTCACCCTATCGGGTGTGAAGATCCCAGGGCCAGGGTGCCTCTGAGCTTCCAGGTGACCACAGGAGGCCTCCCTTTGTGGGAACAGAAGGGAGTACCTTGCTTTTACAGCCTCTTCTCAGATGTCACCCAAGCAGTGAGTGGCCTATCAGATGTCAGCTTTCACGTGGAACCAACAGACTCTGCTGGAGACTTGAGAGCTCACTGAACTCTTTCAACATTCCTAAGAAGTGCTTGTAATTGTTACCGTTTTACAGATGAGGAGACTGAGGTTCAGCGGGGGAGAGATCATTTGCCCACAGTTCCACCACAGCTGGTGAATGAGGGAGCCAGGATTTGAATTGGTTCTTCTGACTTCAGAGGCAATGTTTTTCCACCATTGCATCTCAGATTTTCCCATGGGGGGCTACCCGTAACAGCGGAGACTAGAGTGAAACAGATAACCCAATGGATCTTCAAAGCCCAAAGCAGACAATGATAAGCTTAAAAGTCCTTCAGTTCCATGTTTAACAAATCCCATAATATTCGCCTTCTACTCTAATTTAGATTGATTTTAATGCGAGTATATACATGTGGTTTTAATCCCAGCTCACTGTGATGGACCCTAGGGAATTAATCCCTGCCTGAGAGGCACAGGGCCTGGCCAGGCTGCTTCCTCCCGAGGCCAATTCCAGAGTCAGGCTCAAGGCCAGCTCACATTCCCCTAGGCAGATCCTTTGGTGTGGGGGTTCCCTGACCTCACTGTTCATGGGTTAATTTCAATCCAAGTCTTCTTAAGTTGGATACTGGAAAAAAACCCACTGACATCTACTAGAATTACAAGGACACGCCCACCTGGAGTGACGAAGGCTAAGCCCATCAAACCCTAAAGGGAAAGGTCAGAAGATGAACACACCCTTACTCAGCAGATTCCCAAATGTTGGGCCTTCTACAAAGCGGTGCCCTTTGCCCAAGATGCAATCACAGGGGCAGATCTGCGGACACACTTCACACGAGGGGCCTGGGGCTGGAAGCCTCCTCAACCACACATACCCACTGGGTTCTTACAACATGCAAGGCCCTGGACGGGGTGCCACCAGAAGCGCAGGCTACCATGGCACAGTTCATGCCCCGGCGAGACATGAGGTTGTGGTAGAAAGGACTCAGTCTTCAGTTCTAATCCAGCACAGCCATTTCTTGCCTGTAGCATGTTGGGCCAACCAATTAATGGGAAAAGATGTGAAAAGAGGAGTCCCAGCCACAAGGGGGGAGTAGGGAGACCTGGAGAGCTTTGGGTAGGAAAACAGGCAAAGCCAGGAAGTTAGGACCCAAGAGGGATACTCAGAACCTAGGATGCGTATGGACCACCGGGCCAAGCATGAAGTACACGTACTTAGGGCCTCTGGGCTTGTGAACACAAATCAGTGGGCCGCCTATGTAACTGTTCCAACAAACTCTCAGTGCCCACCTGCCCCTGTCTCTCCCACGGAGGATGCCTGCTGTAAGGTGTTCCTTGGGCCAATGCCTCCAGGGCAGTCTGGAGGCTTAGAGGGCAAAGTGGTGACATTCCAAGTCAGATCAGCCTTCTGAAGGCTTAGGCAGAACACTAGTGCCCGTACCCTCCATCGGCCTGCAGCTCATCAGATAAATTCAAGCACAGTTTGCTGGTCCCAGGTCACTCCTGTGAGCGGAACTGGGAGTAGTGGGTGAAACGTGATAGCTGTGAGGAAGACCTTGCTATCTGCCAGAGAAGATGAGCTGCCCACCTCAGCCGCTGTCCAGCAGAAGCCACGTGTCTTTAAAGGGAAGAAGGAGCGCTGCTCCGATGGGTGAGCTTTGCCCCAGATGGGTGAGGTGTTACAGAGCTGGGGCTGTGTTTGAACTCCTTCGTTCCCCAAGAGCACAAAGCCAAGCAGGTTGTGCTTGTTTTGTGCAGGTTGAAGCCCCCACTCTCCTGCTGCCTCCCCGCCACGCAAGCCAAGATGCTGCTCCAGCCACACATCCAGGGCTCATCCAGGCTGGTTATCACCAAACACCACAGAGAGAGCAGCTGCTCTGCCACAGAGCCAATGCCCACCAAGATCTCTGACGAGACCAATCCTAATTTAGACCCACTGGCCAGCAAGGCCAGCAGTGACAGCCAGAATCAGCAAAGGTCCAAGAAGGACCCAGAACAGGGTTTTGCTGACAATACACATTAGCTCTAGAGTTGAATTCGACCTTCCCTCCTGACTCGAGGCCTGGTGGGGCAGTTTGCAAAAGCAAAAGCACAGCGACTCAGCTGACACGTGATTATCATTGTCCCCAGTGCGTCCATTTCATTGCCAGGTAGATCCTGAACTAGCTCAGGCTACTCCAGGCTAACCTGTATTGTCAATCAGACTCAAAAGCACTTTCCTAGCATTTCTTTTCACCCCACTTCTTACCAGCCAATGTAAGGCAGAGAGTCAGGGCTTCTACCATTGCCTTGGCTACTGGACACGTCATAGCCCTACAAGGGCCAGCGTGGGTTCCCATCAGCTCCAGGGAGACGGACACTTTCATATCCACTGGGCATATGACACTGCATGAGACCTGGGTCTCCACACTGCAGCCTCCTCCGTGAATCCCAACGGCCTGCACTTGTACAGTCTGGGTGTTTGACAGATAAAAAGCACGTATGAGAAGAGAAAACAAAATAAATCAACTTTTGAAAAAAGCCAGCACTGTGCTGTCAATGTTTTTTTTTTCCTTTTCCTTTCCAATTCTAGCTTAAAAAAGCAGAAGGTAAATAATGTCAGGTCAATGAATATCAGATATATTTTTTGACTGTACATTACAGTGAAGTGTAATCTTTTTACACCTGCAAGTCCATCTTATTTATTCTTGTAAATGTTCCCTGACAATGTTTGTAATATGGCTGTGTTGAAAATCTATACAATAAAGCTGTGACCCTGAGATTCATGTTTTCCTAAGATATTCGCACTGGTGTCTTCCTGAGGTTGGAATGGGGTGAGGTGGAAATAAGTTGAAGCAGAAGGAGAAAAACCTTTTATGGACTAGATTTATGTTCATTTAATCCTCACATCTGTGATGCAAAAAATGTGTTACCCCCATTTTGCAGATGAGAATGGTGGAGGTTCATAAATATGAAGGGATGTCCCATGATTGCCTATTGCACCAGTAAAAGGGATGGATCTAAAACAGCTTTTCTCAAGTGTGGTCCACAGACTGTGGGCATCAGAATCAGTTGGTTAAACAGATACACTTTTAAGCCCCTACAGAATCACAATTTCAGGAGCTGCACATTAACAAGCTACCCAGATGTGTCAGTTAGCTACTGCTGTGTAACATACCACCCAAAACTCAGTAACCTGAAACAACAATCTTTCATGGTGGTCAGCTGAGGCTTGACTGATCTAGGCTGAGCTGAGCTAATCTCAGCAGGCCCACTCAGGTGTCAGCTAAGGGCTCGGGTCTGGGCCAGGCTTGCCTGGGACACCTTGGCTGGTGCACCTGTGCTCCATGAGTCTCTTCCCCTCCCCCTGGGCAGCAAGCTCACCTAAGCATCCATTTCTGGTGATAGCAGAAACGTGAGAGAGAAGGTGTGATCACATAAGTTGCTTTGAGTCATGCCTGTAATGTCCCATTGGACAGCTGGTTGCATGGCAGACTCAGAATCAAGAGGCAGGGAAACATACCTCACCTCTTAACAAAGACCTCACTTCTCAATGTTCCAATAGATGCTGAGATTAGGTACCAAATTGTTGGTGCCAGATGCAGACTTTAACCCTGTCATCTCAGTGTGTGTGGTCCACAGATCACCTATATCAGTTGACCTGAGAAATTTCAGAGCATGTAGAATCTGATTCAGGAGGTCCAAGATGGGTCCCAGGAAACTGTATGCTTAACAAGTGCCCCTGGTGACTGTCATGCATGCTAAAGTTAGGCAAGCACTATTCTGAATGCTCTTGGAAAGGGACAGATTGGGAACTGGTTTGTCTCCTTGCCCCCTAACTAGAGTGTGAGGCTGCCAATCTGATGCACATCATGCACACCCTCTCTACTTCCCAGCTGAGCAGACAAAAGAGCTGGAATCAACTCCTTGGAATTGCCTGGTTTCCCGAGTTCTTTGTACACATCCAGATACGAGTATGAGTGGGAAGCATGAGCCGTGGGGCCAGAGCCCAGGTTCACTTTGCTCTCATTAGAGGCTTAGAAACCCTGCTATGGTGCTTCCACCTAAGGGGCCTGTATGCAGTATCCCCCAGACCCCTGGCAAGCCACAGAGCTGGGGAACGTGCGCTTCCCAGCTTGGCTCCTGAGACGGAGAGCCAGTGGCCAGCCAGCTAGTAATCCTCGTCCCTTTGTCCTCGGTCATGCTAATCTCGCTTATTCTGCCTGCTATGTTTATCCTTTTGCCACAAATGTTTAAGAGTTGTTACTGGGAAAATAAAATCAGAATGAGGGAAAAGAATCTCACATTATCTCCTAATAACAAAAATACTCTGGGGTGCATCGTTTCCCCCCAAATGGAAATGCCTTTTAAAGAGTCATTATAAAAGCACACACTCCACTTGAAAGAACTCAATACAAAGTTGTTTAAGGCATAACATAAAAGTCACCACTCCTCAAAGAGATTTGTTACTATTTTTATGCCATTCCAGACCTTTCTGTGTATATATAAACATGCATAAATACTACGAATACACAGTGAGTGCTGGTAACCTGGCCACCAAGCCACTGAGTGAGTCTGGGAGGAGTGACTCTGATGACAAGCCACAAGGAGCTAAACGAGAATCGTAATCAGCGGCTGATGCTGCATCACGTCTTGCCTCCTAGAAGATACAAAGAAGCCCCAAAGAAGATGAAGTGGTTCACCTCTCCAGGTGGTCTGCACCCACTCAGGAAACTAGTCAGTCGTCCATTTCTCTCTCCTGGGAGATGAAATGACATTAAGAGAAACCTTGATGGGCGGGAGAACGGCAGGGAGAAACTTGTAGAGATGCATGCTTAAGGATTTTAGCTTCCATGCTCCCATCTGCTCAGAGCGCCCCAGAAAGAGACAGGGAGAGCGCGCAGCACACTGCCAGCTGAATTCGTACAAGACCAGGTACCGCAGATGCCTACTGCATCACCTCGAATATTCTCAACCTCCCCTCTTACCTCCTGCGTGGCTGTGGTGATGTTTCCAAGCAGGTCTGCAGGTTTCACATGGGGGCAGCCCAGGGTGAGAGTGCCCCTCAGACAGGCTGTGCACCTCTTGTTTCCTGCCCCACAGTTTCGGATGCTGTCTCCTGAGATGCCCACAGGAACCCACTTAGCACTCATCCGTGTGCCACCCAGAAATGTGGAAGAGTTCACCTTGGACCAGTCGGAGACTGGAGCCTGTATACAAATGCTCCCTCCTTTATTTCTTCTGAAGGCAGTTCTGAGCTATAACTTTTCAAATGGCCCCAGAACAAGCAACCTGACTGCTGTAGGAAGAGCCAACATCATAACCCAGCCTTGTATCACCTCTCCCTCCCTCCTCTGATTGACACCCACCAACCTCACTGCTTCTTGGAGTCATACTTCCATAGGAAACTCTGTATCGGGCTTTGCAGTTCAGCAGGACGCTAGCTGTGAGCCTGGACGTAAGCTGGGCCCACAACACTGCGCCCTCCAGCTGCTGGTCTGCAGTGGGGCCCTGCCCCGACACAGAGAGCCGCCAGCTTGTGATCCAAGGACAAACATGAACTCGGTGTAAAGTGATTCGTACGGAACAGGCCTTACACACGTCCTAGGCTCATCCGATGCGATGCGATGCGATGCGATGCGATGTGATCATTTTCTACTCAGATTTAGGAACAGGAGTTCTGCCATCTCGTATTTTTGCCGAAAATGGTCAGCCTGCCCAACAGTCAGTAAGAAGGACCGCAAGTGGCCGCACAGGCGCCCTCTTGTGAGCGCGAGCACAGCGCGGGCAGCTGGCGGGAGGAATGGGGAGCATCTGGACAGGGGACCCACGCCAGCAAGGCCAGGAGCCGCACACTCTCCCCCTCGGCCTGCCCTTGGCCGGACCTGGCTCCTGACTAACCGTGGAGGCAGCTCGCTCCTCATGGGGGAAAACGTGCCCAGAAAAGACTGAGGAGAGGGTGTTCCAGGCTAAAGGTAGGTGCAAGCCTGCCCGGGGCGGCTGAAGTGCCCTGTGCTGAGAGCACCCGCCCTCAGAGGCGGTGGGATGTTTGAACTGGCAGAGCAAGTAACAGCAATCTCACTTCCTCTCCTTCCCTCTCCTTCCCTCCACTGGGCTCTCCGGGGGCTCCCAGCTCTGAGCAAACTCAGAACTCCCCTCAGAAGGATGAGCACACAGGAGAACACCAGACACACGAAAAGATGCAAGAGTTCAAAGCAGGGGTGTGTGCTTTGAGGAATGGGATAAAGTGCCTGCCTATGAAACCACGTCCCTGGTAGGAAGAGGAACATGTTTTACAGCAAATACAAACACAGAAAAAACACTAGATATAACTGACTCCAGGAACTTTTTGTTGTTGTATCCAACCAAACAAAATTAGGAAAAAGGAAAAGGACAGAACAGCGAATGAGGAAATTATATAGCATTATAAAAGGATATTATAAAGAACTCTGGCTGCTAAATTGTAAAATCTTGATCAACTGGATGATTTTGGAAATGCACGAACATTACCAAAACTGGCTCAAGAAATAGAAAACCTGAGTCGACCGGTTATCTGAGAAATACTGTCAGTTATTTCTTCCCTAAAAGATTCAAAACCAGATACTCTGATGATTTAACTTGATCAAACTTCCAAACAAAAAAATAATTCTTACGCTGTATGTGCCATTCCAGAACAATGCAAATGAGGGAACGCGTACAATTCATACGACGGATATTATGACGCTACAACAGCACAGACGCCAAATCTGAAACACACACCCGTGCGCACGCATACTTCTAAAACTTCTAGACCAGTCATATTTATAAATGCAAATACTTTACTAAATATTAAGTATGACATTTAGCTGCTTTTCAAAAAATAATATACCATGTCTAAGGAAGTCAAAGACAGTTAAATATTAGGAAGTCTATAGTAGGTAAAAGGAGAAAGGCACGTAGTCACTTTAAATACTGAAAAAGCATTCTGACAAAATGTAACATCAACTTCTGATTAAATATTAATAGACTCAGTAAGCTAGTGATCATAGGGTACTCTGTTAGCATAAAGTTAAAATCGTGAACAGCAGGCATTACCAGAATTCACCCATACCTACTTCTCCATTCCATCCAGGGTAAAGGAAGATGACCCCTTCCTGCCCTCCCTGACATGAGTCGGGTTGTGTGACACGTCCTGGACAATAAGCTGGAGGAGAAATGATGTGTATCAATTCTATGCCAAAGTACTTAGCTGCTGGTGAGAGACTCTACAGCATTTTCTTCCCCTGCCTCATCCATCAAGGAGATCCTTGACTCCAGATGGTGCAGCCACAGGCTGGGGGAGCCCCCAGCCTGGATCACTGAATCACCATGTGGAGGACGGTTGCTCCTGGGAGTTACTGGGACCTACAGAACTTTGTGGTACTTAGCTACTGAGTGTTTGGAGTTCTGTATTACTACAGAATGCCTAATATAAATAGCCAAAGTTTTAAATAATAGAGAAAAATTAAGTGTATTTCCACTGAAGTCATGAATGCCTGCATTGTTGCTATTATTTTAATATTTTTGGCTAATGCCAATGCAACTGATGCAATTAGGCAAGGGAAAAAAAAAACCAGACTGCTGTTACGGTTACATTGCTGTGTAACAAATTAACCCCAAATAACTATTTTTCTTTTGTTCATGATTTTGTGGGTCAGAAATTCAGGGAGGGGACATCTGGCCAGTTCTTACTTAGGGTAATCATGGCCAGATGTCAACTAGGGCTGCAGTCATCTTTCAGCCTTGACTGGGCTGAATGTCCTAGATGGTTCATGAACTTGGCTGCTGTTGATGCTGTATGTTGGCTGGAAGGTCACCTATCAACTAAGGTGTCTACATGCTACCTCTCCAACACAGCTGTCTCAGGGTAATCAAACTCATTACACTGCCTTCACCCAGAGTATCTTACTAGATTCTGGTGGAAACTGAGTGACCCGACCTGGCCTTTTAACTTCCAAAGCATCGTTTCTGTTGGATTCCATTGGTGTAAGGAATTCACTGAGATCACCCCTGATTTAAAAGAAGAAGACATACACTCATTCCCTATAAAAGGAGTGTCAAAGAATGTGCATACATGTTTTTAAATGGCCACAATTACTTTGAATGATGACTCAAAATTATCACAATCAATTATATATGATTAGGAACTAGGACAGAGGTATGGCCAAGATGGAAAAATAGAAAGATCCTGAACTCACCTCTTCCCATGGGCACACCAAGTCACAATTACTTACAGAGCAACGATCTATGAGAACAACCTGAAGACTAGCAGAAAAGATTTTCCACAACTAAAGATATAAAGGAGGAATCACGACGAAAAGTGTAGGAGGGGCAAAAGGGCAACATAGTCAGGACCCACACCCGCCAGACTGGCAATCCCAAAATCACAGTTGCAGAAGTCCTCCCCAGAGGGTGAGGGGTCGGGGTCCCACACATCAGGCTTCCCTGCCCCAGGGTCCTGCGCCAGGAATACGAGCTCCCAGAACACCTGGCTTTGAAGTCCAGCAGGGCTTCCATCCGGGAGAGCTGGAGGGCTATAGGAAACAGACTCCACTCTTAAAGGACGCGCACAGGATTTCACACTCTGAGTCCCAGCACAGAGGCAGCAGTTTGAGTGGATCTGGGTCAGACCCACTTGTTCTTAGGAAGGCAACTGGGACCCCCCCTGGAAACAGAGACACCGGCAGCAGCCATTTTTGGCAGCTCGTTCTACCGTGATGACACCAAAACTGGCAAGCACGATACTGGAATCCTCCTTCCAGACTATTATCATCGCCAGGGACTTACCTGCCCACCAACAGGCCAGCACTAGCCCCGCACCCCCAGGGCAGCGCACCCAGCCACATGGGGACCTAGCTCTGCCCAGCAGTGAGTCTGCACCAGCCCTGGGAACTCCTCAGCTGTACACCCAACTGCACAGGAAGTCTACCTCCCCCTTTGGCAGGCCCACAACCACTGCACAAAGCAGGACCTCTTAGTCACCGGGGTGGGAGGCCAGCCCCACCTACCAGAGCCCCACAGTAGTCAGCCCCACCACAACAGAAGGACCATGCAGCCTACACAAGAGGCACCCCTAGAGCATACAGCTCTGGCAACAATAGGGGGGTGTGCTACTGGACCCCATGGGACATCTCCTACATAAGGCCACTTCTCCAAGATCAGGAAACGTAACTGACATGCCAAATATATAGAAACAGACACAAAGAATTAGGCAAAATGAGGAGACAGAGGAATATGTTCCAAGTGAAGAAATAAGACAAAATTACAGAAAAAGAAATACATGAAGAAGAGAGGAGCAATCTACCCAATTAAGTTTCAAAATAATGATTATAAACAAGTTCACAGAACTCAGGAAAGAATGGATAAACAAAGAAAATTTCAACAAACAGTTATAAAATATAAAGAACAAAACATATAGGAGACAATAACTAAAATAAAAAATACACTAGAAGGAATCAACAGTAAATTTGATGATACAAGGAATGGATAAATAATCTGGAAGACAAAGTGGTAGAAATGACCCAAGCTGAACAGAAAAACAGGAAAAAAAATTAAAATAATGGAGAATAGCTTGGAGACCTCCAAGACAACATCAAATGTACTAACATTCACATTATAGGTGCCCCAGAAGAAGAGAGAAAAAAGGGGGCAGAGAACTCATTTGAAGAAATAATTGCAGAAAAATTCCCTAACCTGGGGAAGGACACACACACCCATTTCTAGGAAGCAGAGAGAGTCCCAAATAAGGTGAACCCAAAAAGGTCCACATATTATAATTAAAAGAATCATAAGAGACTACCACAATTATACACCAACAAAGTAAACAACCTAGAAGAAATGAATAAATTCCTAGAAATGTACAATATTCCAAGAATAAATTAGGGAGAAATAGAAAATATGAACAGACTAATTACCATTAACGAAACAGAATCAGTAAAAAAAAAAAAAAACTCCCAACAAACAAGTCTAGGACACAGCTTCACAGGTGAATTCTACCAAACATTTAAAGAAGAATTAATACCCATCCTTCTCAAACTACTCCAAAAAAAATTGAAGAGTGCTTCAGAACTCATTCTGAAGGCCTGCATCATCCTGATACCAATATCAAAGATGCCACCAAAAAAGATGAACATAAATGCAAAAATCCTCAACAAAATATCAGCAAACCAAATTCAATAATACATTAAAAGACTCATACACCATGATCAGGTAAAATTTATCCCAGAGATGCAAGGGTTGGTCAATATCTGCAAATAAATAGATACAACACACCACATTAACAAATTAAAGAAAAAAAATCAGATGATCATTGCAATAGATGCAGGAAAATGTATTGACAAAATTCAGCATCCATTTATGATTTTGAAAAACTCTCAACAAAGTAGGTATATGGGAATATACTTCAATGTAATAAAGACCATTTATGATAAATCCACAGCCAACATCATACCCTATAGTGAAAAGGTGAGAGCATTTTCTCTAAGATCAGGAACAAAACAAGCATGTCCACTCTCGCTACTTTTATTCAACATAGTATTGGAAGCTCCTCTAGCCACAGCAATTAGAGAAGAAAAAGAAATAAAACACATTCAAAATGAAAAGGAACAAGTAAAACTGTCATTGTTTGCAGACATGTACTATATAGAGAAAACCCTAAAGACACCACCAAAAACATATAGTTAATAAATGAATTCAGTAAAGATGCAGGATACAATATTAATACACAGAAATCTACACACTAATAACAAACTATCAGAAAGAGAAATTAAGAAAACAGTCCCATTTATAATAGCATCAAGAAGAATAAAATACCTAGGAATAAATCTAATCAAGGAGGTAAAAGATTTGTACTCTGACAACCATAAGACACTGATGAAAGAAACTGAAGACAATTAAACAAATGGAAAAGCTAAGGAGTGAAAGAATTAATATTGTTAAACAACCATACTACCCAAGGCAATCTACAGATTCAACTGTAATCCCTCTCAAAATGCCAATTGCAATAGGAACAAATAGTCCTAAAATTAGAAAGAGTAATAAAGCGGGAACATTGCACTCCTGATTTAAAACTATACTACCACTGCACTGAAATACTATGGTATTGACACAAAAACAGACACATAGGTCAATGGAATAGAAATAAACCCTTGCTTATACAGTCAATATATCTATGACAAAGGAAGCTAGAACATACAATAGGGAAAAGACATCCTCTTCAATAACTGCTGTCAGGAAAACTGGACAGCAACATGCAAAAGAATGAGACTGGACTACTTCTCCTCATATATAAAAATAAACTCAAAATGGATTAGAGACAAATGTAATTCTTTTTTACTGTATAGTATTTAATCAACATAATTTTATAATCTATACAGAATTGAATACAAAGTACAACAAATTATTTTCAATTCTTTGCAAAACTGCATCCAGTACAACTTGCCAATTGGGTGTAGCATTCTACAAATAGGGCTACACACCATGATGTGAACTGATTATTGTCTTTCCAAAGAAGTGGAAAGATAGCCCATGTTCTTGGATTGGAAGAATTAAATATTATTAAAACGGCCATACTCCCTAAAGCAATCTATAGATTTAATGTGATCTCTATCAAATTACCCATGACATTTTTTTTGACAGAACTAGAACAAATAAACCTAAAATTTGTGTAACCACAAAAGACCCAGAATTGCCAAACCAATCCTGAGGAAAAAGAACAAAAGCATAATCCTCCCAGACTTCAGACAATAATACAAAGCTACAGTGATCAAAGCAGCATGGTATTGGCACAAAAACAGACATACGGACCAACGGAACAGAACAGACAGTGCAGAAATAAACAAACACACCTATGGTCGGTCAATCAATCCTTGACAAAGGAGGCAAAAATATACAATGGAGAAAAGACAGCCTCTTCAGCAAGTGGTGCTGGGAAAGCTGGACAGCCACATGTAATCAATGAAGTTAGAACACTCCTCACACTATACACAAAAATAAACTCAAAATGCCTTAAAGCCTTACAGATAAGACATGACACCATAAACCTCCTAGAAGAGAACACAGGAAAAACATTCTCTGACATAAACTGCAGCAATGTTTTCTTAGGTCAGTCTCCCAAAGTAAAAGAATAGAAGCAAAAATCAACAAATGGGACCTAATCAAACTTACAAGCTTCTACTCAGCAAAGGAAACCATAACAAATGAAAAGACAACCTATGGAGTGGGAGAAAATATTCACAAATGATACAACTCACCAGGGCTTAATTTCCAAAATATACAAACAACTCATATAGCTCAATATTAAAAAACAAACAATCCTATTAAAAATCGGCAGAAGACGTAAACAGATATTTCTCCAAAGAAAACATACAAAATGAGCAACAGGCACATGAAAAGATGCTCAACACCACTAATTATGAGAGAAATGCAAGTCGAAATTACAATGAGGTATCACCTCACACTGGTCAGAATGGTCATCATCAAAAAGTCCACAAATAATAAATGCTGGAGAGAGTGTGGAGATAAGGGAACCCTCCTACACTGTTGGTAGGAATGTAAATTGGTACAATCATATGGAGAACAGTAAAGAGGTTCCTTAAGAAGCTAAAAATAGAGTTACCATATGATCCAGCAGTTCCACTCCTGAGCATATATCCAGAAAAGACAAAAACTCTAATTTGAAAAGATATATGCACCTCAATGTTCACAGCAGCATTATTCACAATAGCCAAGACATGGAAGCAAGCAACCTAAATGTTCAACAGATTAATGGATTAAGAAGATGTGGTGTATAGATCTATACACACACACACACACACACACACACACACACACACAACGAAATACTACTCAGCCATAAAAAATGAAATAATGCTATTTGTCACAACATGGATGAACTTAGAAATGATCATACCAAGTGAAGTAAGTCAGACAGAGAAAAACAAGTATCATGCGATATCACTTATATGAGGAATCTAAAAAGAATGGTATAAGCAAATTTACTTACAAAACAGAAACAGACTCACAGACATAGAAAACAAACTTACTGTTACCAAAGGGAAAAAGGGAGGGAAGGATAAATTAGGAGTTTGGGATTAACAGATACACACTCCTATATATAAAATAGATAAACAACAAGGACCCACTGTATAGCACAAGGAACTATATTCAGTATCTTGCAATAACCAAAAGAATCTGAAAAAGAATATATATGTAACTGAATCACTTTGCTGTACACCTGAAACTAACACAACATTGTAAATTAACTATACATCAATAAAAAAGAAAGATATGGTACACACATATGCACACAAAAGAACATACATATGTATACACACAATGGGTTATTACCCAGCCACACACAAAATAGAAATTATGACATTTGCAACAACATGGATTGATCTAGAGGGTGTTACACTAACTGAAATAAGCTAGACAAAGACAAATATCAAATGATCTCACATGTGAAATCTGAAAAACAAAACGAACAAAACAAAACCAAAGAGACTCACAGATACAGAAAACAGGTGGTTTCCAGAGGAGAGTCGGGGAGAGGGATGGGCAAAATAGTGAAACAGGATTAGGAGATAACAGATTAAAGCAAAGTTTTCATATATTTATTTGTCTTTTACTGATGAGCAATAAGTCCATTTTCAAAAACTTCAAAAAAAAAAGGAGGTACAAACCTCCAGTTATAAAATAAATAAGGCACGGGGACGTAATATGCAGCATGAGGAATGTGGTCGATAATGTTGTAATAACTTTGTATGGGGACAGACGTTTATTAGACTTATCATGGTGACTACTTCATAATGTACGCAAATGTCAGATCACTGTGCAGTCCACCTGGAACTAACATAATATTGTATGTCGACTATATTGCAAATAGCAAATGTTACAAAAAGGATATTCAGTAGAGGTATAGGTTGTAAGTATGTAAAATAAATGGTTTCCATATTCACAGAGAATAAACCAATGAATTAATTTATTCATTAATACAGCATCAATTACATGTTAGAGAACATAATGAGAGAGAAAGACTGTATTCACAATAGCAGCATAAAGTATAAACCTAAGAATAAACTTAAGAAGTGTGCAGGTCCCACATAAAGAGAACTACAGAACTCGGTCTCAGGACCCAAACGGAGATGAGAATAAACGAAGAGGTGCAGGAGGTGGTCAGAGTAACTATAGCTAAAGTGCCAATTCCAGCAACAGTCAAAGAAGGTAATTCCACTTGAATCAAAATCCGTATTCGCCTTTTAGTAAGTAACTTGAAAAAATCATTTTAAAGCTTATCTGAAAAAAAATTACATACAAGAATAACCAAACAACTTCGAAACGAGCTACAATAATTAAAAGTACGTGGCACCAAGAGCAGGAACACAATCTGATCAGTTCCTTGGAGTTTCTTGTCACACTTGATATTGGGAAGGCAAGTTTTACATCCGTTAAGATACAACCTGAATAAAACTGGTTTGATATCATCAAGTCTCCACGGAACAAAAGCAAGAGAAAATGAGAGGGGAAACTCTCTTACAAGCCTCAGAGCAGAGTGTTTGCTGTCTTTGGGGATAGTTTGATTCAATGCATTTTATTCTATGCGGTACAGTCTGACACCTAACGTGTTCAATCATTTCTTTGCTTAATTTTTTTAATCACACAACTAATACATAAATATATCCTCCTAGTAAAATAATCAAAACATTACTGATCAAGTCAGGCTGTCTGTGGCCTCTAAGGATCCCTAATTCCCAATCCCTCCTCGGGAGAAATTGGAAAGGCTTTGGTCCATCTTACTACTACCAGCCTTCTCACTTCTCCAGGCAACCATGAGGGCCCATAGATTAAAATCAAGGAAAAGAAATTGCTTTATCTGGTTGAGAACATCCCACTTGAAAGGCAGAAGCAAGCAGAAGAGGACTAGCTTTCACATACTGACCTGTGGATGGGAATGGTGGGTAAAGCTTGCCCCTGGATTTATGCTCTGTTCTACTAGTAATTTCAGCAGATTCTATGCAAAAGAAGCAGCTGGGTGTAGAATTTTCCTTGGAGGCAAACACATCTGTCTGAGAGTGGCCTTGGAAGCCATCAGCCATCACTAATGGCTCCAAGTAGGGCCCCAAGGGGCAAACCAGACAGCTCTGACATCCAGCTCCCCAGAGATAATGAATTCTGCCCCCCAGGCTGTGGAATAAATGCAAGCTAAGAGATCCTCAGAGAGGCACCATATGTCCAAACAGACTGTGGGTGCCTTTGGAGGAGAAACGTGTTAAAGCAATTCACGTCCTGTTAGAACCAGAAAGACAAAATGTGCTGGTCACAAGAGCCAAAAAGGGTCATATAACAGAGAGAGAAAGGAAAATGTTGGCCAGTTTTCCTTTACCATGATACTAGAGAGTTAAAAGACCTGAAACGCTGAATATGATGAGATGAATGTTCTCAATTCCAGGTCTCTTAAAAAATTTAATATTAAAACCTACTATTTAAGCCAATGCATCAGGATTTATGCCTTTATAATCCCAGCCAGAGAAACTAAGAAGAAACGCCCCATCTCTGAGGAGAGTACTCCAGACTGATCACAGGACCTGAAGCCACAGGCCTCTTTATCTGTCAAAGTCGTAACTCCCAGAGAAGCACTTCACCTTGACTCTCACAAGCCCGGCTCAACTGGTCCAAAGTCAGAAGCACGTTAAGGAGATTGTAGATTTTGTTTTGTTTTGTTTTTTAAAACTGGAGTGAGGGTTACTGGAAAACCAGCCAAGCAGAGAAAATTTGCAGGAGCAGTGGTGTAGGGCCTGTGAGTCCCGCACTCTTTCAAGAAAAGATGGAGGGAGAGGCCTCTATCTGGAGTTTGGCAAGAGTTTGATTCTGTGTGGGATCGGGGGTTGAGACATTGATGTGAAAGAGACACCATCCCTAGAGGTCACGGGGGCGGGGGGGTTAGACACACGTTGTGGGGCAACTGTCATCACAGACTTAACTCTCCAAACTGATGAAATCCCTCTGCAGAGATGCCCACCCACCCAAGCTTCCCGGAAAGGCATCCATCAACCCCTAGAGAGACGGATCTAGAGCAGAAAACCCCAGCCCTGATTCTTCCCCAGGTCCCAAGAGCTTTCCCAGGAGGACTCCAGGCCCCTCCTCCGCAGAGGGATAAGCTTCCCTTTGTTTCAGATTTCAGAATTCTCAGCCAGCTCGCATGGCTTTCTACGTGCCTGCCAGATGCACCTGGCCTCCCAGCTGACTCCATCAAAAAAAATCACAGAGTGTACCCCTCTTTGCAGGGCTTCCGCCTAACACTTGACCTAAAGGGAAGGGAGTCGGGGGCCAACCCTCCAAGGGCTGCTGCAGTGGGAGGTGGGGAACTCAGGAGGAAGAGTCTCGGGGTGCCACCCACCTGTGAGCACCCGAGGGGAAGGTCAGCACCATCGTCACCAGCTCTGCCCTGGGTACCTCCCCGAATAGGATCTCTGTTAGCTGTGCCCCGTGGGTTGGTTTGCTACTGGCATGCCTCGTCTTATCTTCAAAAGGCCACGTTACACGAATCAGAAACTGTGGATTTTAAGCCTGGAGGAACGATCCGTGGCAACACCTTTCCAACAACTCTCACGTGTAGCTACGGGGAGAAAATCAAAGCCCCGGGGAAGGTGAACTGCGGATTCCATATGCATCCCAGGGTGTGATTTTTGAAAGAACTAGAAGACTCACCCTAAGGAACCCAAGGAGGTGGCTACAGGAGTAGCTGGGCCAGGAAAACGGTGGCCTCCAGGGTCCCCAGGTGATGCTGGGGTTTCTCACTCCTACTCCCCCAGCCAAACTACTTCTTATTGGTTGTTATCAAGACAAAGCAAAATGAAAAGGCTAAGAAGCCATTGAATTTTAAATTAAAAGAAATAATAAGCAGGAATAAAATTCAAGATTCCAATAAGATGATTAAATTATCAACACATTAAAAAATTAATCTTCTTTTAAAATAATACTTATTTCATATGTAACAAAATTTACATATGCTGGCAGAGCAGTGTTCACCAAGTAGTTCCTGCATTTCCAGACCCCTTTGTAATCAAATTATTGGGCCTATGTGACTGATTCTGGCCAACACACGGAGGGGGGAGGACAGGTATCACCTTCAGCGTGAACTATTTGAAAGACTCTGGAAACCGTGTGTTAAGATGCTTCACAAGACGAAAGGAATCTGGATCACAGAGTCCCACACAGTGGGTCCTGGGGTGTTACCCGGACCCACCACACTCAGCAAGAGTGAAAACCAAACCTTTGTTGGGTTAAGCCACTGAGATTTGAGGCTTTATTGGTTTCTACAGCATATCTTGACTAACAAAAGTGTTTATAATTAACTCACTTAATCCTCCTTATAATCTTCTAGCATAGGCACCATTATAATCTCCATTAAGCAGAGAGAGGCAGAGAAAAACACAGTAACTTTTTTTCTCATAACTGGTAAGCTGGCAGACCTATTCAAATCTCAGCAGTCTGACCAACGGGTCAACGATGAAATCAAACAAGAAGTTTAAAAAATACCTTGAGGCAAATGACAACGAAAACACAACCACACAAAATCGCTGGGATGCAGCAAAAGCAGTCCTAAGAGGAAAGTTCACAGCGATACAGGCCTTCCTCAGAAAGCGAGGACAATCTCAAGCAACCTAACCGACCACCTAAAAGAATTAGAAAAAGAACAAAACCCAGAGTCAGCAGCAGGAGAGACATCATCTTACAGGTCATAAAGATCAGGGAGGAAATAAATAAAATAGAGATTTAAAAAACAATAGAAAAATAAAATCAATCCAACCAAGAGCTGGTTTTTTTGAAAGAGTAAACAAAATTGACAAACCTCTGGCCAGGCTCACCAGGAAGACAGGACACAAACAAACAGATCCAGGCAGTCTGTGTTTTTAACCACTACGCCAGGCTGGCTGTCACAAAGAGGCATCTCAAAGTGAAACGCAAGGAACCTCACGGCCATGCACCTTCCTCTACGGAAGACTTGGAGGTGCTGAAGCAGGGCAGAGTGGGGGTGGAAGGAGGAAGGGCCGCCCTAGAAAGGTAAAGTAAGCGTTAACCCCTTCCTCCCTCCCTAAGGGCTAAGTCCACCGATATTCATATGATAAAATAAAATAAATCCTCCCTGGATCCATGGAGGTCAATCTAAACCCCAGCCTTTCAGATTAGGCCTTCTCTCTTTTTTAATTTCCAGCCCAATTTAGTGGCAAGACCCTCGCCCTCAGGAGTCAGGAAACCTGAACCCTAGTTCCAAATCTTCTAGTAAAATGTTGGCTGACTCAGGTCTCTTTGAGCCTCAGCTGCTGCATCTGAAATTTGGGAGTGATCATTTCCCCTGCGCCAGGTTGTGGAAAGTTCTAACCGAACAGCACATGTAATGATGCTTTGGGAAGCTGTGAAATGCTTTGCAAATGCAAATTACTTTTATTAGATGGAACCAGATACCACAGTTTCACTGATTCAACCTAACAAAACACAGTGCTGCAGGTCAGGTGCCTGCAGTGCTTCGCTCCATCCTTGGACCTGACCGTGGTGCGTGGACCACCTTCATACACCTGAGGCACCTCTTCCCTCAGGGTGAAATGTTTTCCAGGAGGCTCCTCAATCTTTATGGCAAGAGACTCCTGCTGGCAATTCTCCACATCTGCTGAGAGACACCAACACCATCAGTCCCCAGGCTGACCATCTATCTTCCCTTCTTCTCACTTCATCCACACACAGCCCTGGAACGAAGGCAGAGCAGAGGCCAGCCCTGTGTAGTGGACAGGGCAAGTCAGGAAGCCACTGCCTTGCTGTGTGGCCTGGGACGTCATCACCTCCCTCTCTGGTCCTCAGAGTCTTCACCCAGAAACGAGGCCCTTGGACGAGCTCAGCAGTTCCTCCTCCTCACTGTGCAGCCAAATCACCTGGGAAGCTTCTGCAAAATGCAGGCGCCCAGGCCGCTCCAGGGATTTATTTTCAGTGGGCCTGGGTATCAGTACCTTTTAAATCCTCACCAGGTGATCACCGGGGGAAGTGGGGTTGAAAGCCACTTGAGAGGATGCTCCAAGGGCCCCCTGACTATCACAGACTAAATCTCCGAGGAAGTGTGTGAATCCACGTGAGGTCCCAGCACTGAGAAAGACAAAGCGACAGGAGCTCCCACAAATGGGTCCAAGGCCTCATTAGACTTGGGTCGCGGGTCTGCCGAGCCCCCGCTTCAAGCACCCTGCGGTGAGAAGGATGCCTGAGCTCTACTGGAGCCCAGCTGGAAGGCCATTTCGTTTGGAGAAAGATTTCCTCGAGGTGCCTCGCCGCGGCCTCCTTCACTGATCCAGGGAACTGAGGCTTTTCATTTTAATTAGCAGATTCTTGTTGCAGCCGCTCGAAATGAGCCTCTGCTCTCATTTCCTTCAGACAGTCAGCCGAGAGATGGTGAGGGACGGGGTGGGAAGGTGACTCCGGGCGCTGTCATCTGATGCAATTTCTGGCTGGTGGGGGGCTCGGAAGATGCGAGCGCGGTGAGGTTGCAAGGAACCAAACCACACACTTAAGGAAATGGCTTCGTGGCCCCAGGTCGCGGTGACCCAGGTTCGCGCCTCTTTGCAGACCCACGTGCAGATGTGCTGTGGGGAAGGTGAAGTGTTTTCAGGTCCCCAGGCTTTAGGGGCCCCGCGGAGGGAAAGGTCACATCCTGAACCATGAAAGCCTCATCAGGGAGGAAAAAAAAGCACACTTAACAAAATACCTGTAGATGAAGAGAAATGGAAGATGCCGTTTGCCTGATGCGTATTTTATGAGCCTGTGAACTCTGGGAGCTGGAAAGTGTGCTCACCGGTCATCTAGTTAGTACCTGAGGAACGGGAGAGAGGCGGCCTCCCTGAGGTGCCGCAGATCACAGGACGGCCCTGTCCTCGGTGCCCAGCAGGAGGGAGAAACTGTCCACGTGACTGCTTCCAAAGTCCCATCTTGTTTTGACATCAAGAATAAACAGCACATTTTCTGGAATTAGCCCTTGTGTCTCTTATATGAGCCTCCCTAGTGGCTCAAATTTTCCAAAACTGAGAGAAATCTTGATCCAGATGAGAAGCATGAAAAGAGAGGGGTAATTAGAAGAAATGCCCTTAAGCAACTGGCCAGGTCTGTGAAAGGACCAAAAGGAAGGATGACTTGCAGATGGCCTGGAGCTCAGTCGATCAAATCCCACGCAGGGAAAGGAAGGTGAGGCAGCTGCAGCCCCGAGACCACAGTGTGGTTCACAAACCCATCAGGATGTGGTCTCCCACCTCCACAGTCCGCCCTCCGGTACCCCCCACTGTGATCCAGCCACGCTGAGCTGTTTCTACCTCCCACATGCACCGTCCTGGCGCCAGACCTCACACCTTCCAGCCCCTGGCCAGAGGATACTCTCATCCCAGATCCTCCCCGTCCCCTCCTTATATCCATGGAGAAATGTTCCAAGACCCCCGGTGGATGCCTGAAACCACAGAGTACCAGACCCTACATACTTCCTACACACAGACACATGATGAAGTTCAGTTTATACATTAGGCACAGTAAGAGATTAACAACATTAACTAACAATGAAATAGAACAATTACGACAATATATTGCAATAAAAGTTACGTGAACGTGGTCTCTCCCTGAAGATATCTTCTTGTACAAATTTAATGCTTTTTCCATCTTAACTAAGCACTTATCATGCACTGGAGCTGTGACTTTTGCAGTTTGAGCTGTGACAGCAAAACCAGCACAATTTCTTTTTCCTTCTTCACAGTCTCACAGATAGAAGATTCATTTTCCCATAGATCTTAGGGACCTTGGCATATAATTTTTTTTCTTTCCATATTAAACCAAGAACGTTTACCTTTTTGCTTAAAGGAAGCCCTTTACGGCGTCTCTTCAGCATATCTGAACTGCCAGCATCACTACTCTCGTGCTTTGGGGCCATTAGTCAGTAGAATAGGGGTCACGTGAACACAAGCACCGTGATACACAACAGTGGGTCTGATAACCGGCCGGCCACTCAGTGACTAACGGGCAGGACACGTTGGACAAATGGGTGACTGACAACCCAGGCAGGACAGTAGATTTCATCACACTACAGAGCACAATTTAAAACTTACGAACTGTTTATTTCTGGAATTTTCCATTTGATATTTTTTGGACCAGCAGTTGACCACGGGTAACTGAAACTGCAGGAAGTGAAACCATAGGTAAAGGGACTCTTGCATTTCAGGGATCAGCCCACTCACTCTTCCGGTATTTACTGACTACAAACATGGTAAACAAAATTGTCACGGATGGTCCCGTCTTCAAGGTAAAAGGCAGATTTACAGTGAAATGGTCACACAAATGCATGTAAGATTATCTCAGGGACAAGGGCTTGGAAGGAGAGATCTGGGGGCTCTGAGAGTGTGTGAGGGAGATTACGTCTTGCGGGTGACAGGTCCAGGAAGGCTTCCCAGAGGAAGGGATGCTGAAGCCAGGTCTTCGGTAACAAGAGATGTGGGAATGAATGGGGTGTGGCCATTTGCAAGGTCCACAGGGGACTTCTCCAGAAGCCTTCTGCTCTTCCCGGTACCAGGCAGGATGCAGAGGGGCCATATGTCTTGGTTTGCCCAGGACTGTCCCAGTTCATGCTCGCTGTCCAGAGTTTAGCATTTGTCCCCAAGATGTCCCAATGGAGATGACAAATTGTATGGTCACCCTTTGAGTGATGGCCTTATCCCACTGATATCACTGTGTGCCCCCCCCCAAAAAGGCACATGTACGTACACACACACACCGCACAGGGCTGTGCATCATCCTTGTGGCCCAGAACCCAATTCTTACTCGTCCTTCGATGCCCCGCACATAGCACAGCACTGGCATAAGCATATGGTACATGTTTGGCTAATGGTTTTTTGAACAAGTGAATAAATGATGCAGGGATAAAGCTTCTAAAGATTCTCCAACCTCCCACGCCCTCCATCACACCTCCGCTGTCTACTTTGCATGCCTCTGAGGCTCCAAAGCATATTTAGTGCATATTTTGAGTTTGTCCAAGGGCCAAGGAATCTGAAATATATATTTTTTTCCACAGCCTGACTTGGCCCCAGAAGTTGACAAAAGCATCATCTCATTAGAAGCTATTTGAATAGAAATTATAGGCTTGTTCTCTGAGTGTGAACTTGAGAGCACTTCATGAGACAATTACTGCTAAATATCTGAAGAGAAGCACCCTCGCTGGCTTCTAAAAGCCCATCTCAGGTCAAACCAACCTAAATTCCTCTCAATACAATTAGAATTTCAATAAGAATGAGAGAAACAACAAGCTTCCAAGAACACCAGGACCTCGAAAGGATGATAAACAGCACTGCTGGAGGACAGAGAGGGGGACAGGGGAGGGCAGAACATCCTGGAAGGCAGCATAAAGCATGCGAAGCACAAACCCATCCATGCTTTGATGGAGAATGATCAGCCAGCCTCCCATGGAGGAGAGTAAACACGGGTGAACCCGGATCACTGGCCCCCTCAGCACTGTCTCCCACCTTCCTGCCCTTTCTGGTTCCATAGAGGGCCAAGAACAGGTGTGTCTCTGGTCCAGTTTGAGGGTTTCACAAGTGCAGCTTCCCTGCTCCAAATGCTCCCTTCTCCTTTCTGCACCTCTTTCTCTCCTAGTCCTTTATGATGCCTTCCCATCTCCTCCAGCCCCCATCCCTTTCCCTAAGCCCAGGTACCATCTCCAGGACTCATGCAAGGAACATGAACGTGGCCAGCAGGAGACAAGAGGGAGGCACAGTTCTTGCCAGCGCCTGCCTCCAGGGGGCGCCACTTATAGCGTGGTCTCTGTAAACAGAGCCCCGAAAGCTCAGACATTCAAATGTACTCCCCACAAAACAAATACTCTGCTGACCTGGCTGCCTAAGCTCTCCCAGCCCTGTCCCCTCCCTCTCTCTTGCCTCCTCCCCTCAACTCTGAGAATCTTAAAGACAAGACAGGAACCCCGTCTCCCTGATGTCCATGCTCCAAGCCCTTAGCCCAGTGAGCAAAAGATAGAATCATTGAAAGAAAGAATAAATTTAAAACAAGAATGAGAAGAGGTGATAAAGCAAGTTCTTGATTCTACCTCAAGGAGGAGACATCACAAAGTTGGGCAAAGATTTTCCAAAGTTTTAAGCGCCATTTAGAAATGTTCTTTTGTTTGTTTCATGGAAAAGTAAAAGCTGACCGGAAGGTATAATGCTGGAGTCTCACCTGTACAGTCGCCTTAAGCACAGCTGCTCACTGAAAAAGGAAAAGCCACATAACTCGTGGAGAGAGGTTTCTTTAACTCAGTTCCTTTTCCACAGTGTAGGTCTCTCGGAAGATGGAGAGGCAGCCCACACCATCTCTCCAGGTGCCAGGTCTCTGCCAGTCTGTGCCCCTTGCTGCCACGAGAAGGATGCTACAGCCCTGCCTTGAAGGGCACCCACTCTGCTACCCCCTCACCCGCCTCTCCCCAGGTGATGCACCTGGACACGGGTGAAGAGTCAAGTGGGCCTTTTCCCAATGGGCAGAAAAGCTTATTCCCCAGGGAGAGAGAGAACGCAGGGGAAGGGGCTGGGGTGGGAGGCAGGGGGCGGGAAAGGAGGAGCACGCTCTTCTTCAAACCACCCTGCTGTCTTAGACCGTCCAGGAGATGCCCCCACGTTGCGCAAGCCCAGCATCTCCACAGGCACCACTAGAGAGATGGAGGATTCCAGAGAGCACAGTGTAAAGACCACTAACCAGAACCACCCTTCTAATGAAATTACTGTCTCTCTAAAGTGCGAAATGTCTTCGAGTTGGAACTCTAATTCATTCTTCAGACAGATCTGTAAATCTCACAAGGACTCTCACCCCAAAACTTACTCTGCAAAAATGGGTCTTTCTGACCCTCCCTCATCCCAGTGAGTGGAGAACCCCGTAATGAGAAGATGAGAAGACACTCTGGCCTCATACTAAGCCCCCTCCTCGCCTTGTTCAAGGTCATAGGGCCCTGTTGGCTGGGAATGGATCCACCCTGACTGAGATCACTGCTGCAGGTCATTAGAAAGACAACCAGTGACGTCCACCCATGCTTAAGGCCTCTCTGCGACAGTGAAGCTGAAGGAAATGGACTTGTGTGGTCTAGTGACTTTCACCGTGTTTCCTGACCAGACTGACCCCTGACCCTGGGCCCCAGACTGACTCCTAATGCCGCCCAGACACCCATCCCAAACTAACCCCTGACTCTGATGAAAGACTGGCCCCTCATCCTCCCCAGCCACTCATACATGTATTCCCTGGGCCACATGAATCACAGTAAAGACAATGACAATGTCTGACTCAGCTGATTTCCTGGATGCCAGGACATGAGCCGGCTCCAAAGAGGTGCTAAATAAAGACTAATTGAATATATGAAGGAAAAATTAAACGCATGTACGAGTGAATGAATAAATGGCTTCAAGCTGAAAATGGCTCAGCCTGGCCTTCTCCTAATAGGTTGATTTTTCAAAGACAGGGAGCAAGGAGATAGGTCTGTTTTCAAGATATCATCTCTCATGCCCACTCCAGGAGCTCTAAGCTCGTCTCCGTGTGACTTACTTATATTCTTGTCACTGGGCTGAGCTGTGCGGTGGGCAGTTCCTCCTGGCCTAAAGGGAAGGCGATTGAAAACTAATGAGGTAGCAAATGGTGCTGCTGTCCAAGCCCCTCCACGCCCACCGCTGAGCTCATCACACCTCTGGTTTTCCAGGGAGGGTCCCCAGAAGCCCCAAATGACCAGGTGGAAACAGAAGGGATCCTGGTCGGGGAGGAAGACGCAGAGCTCTGCTCCCAGCTTTGCTGTCACTGTGGCTCCAGTAGTAAAAGGAGATGGTTTATACTCACTTCTAGCTGAACTTCATCATTATCCACGAAATTCTCAAAAGTACAGATTTGTGGGTCCCACCCCAGAGCCACTGATGCAGACCCTCTGGATATGGGCCCTGGAATCTGGATTTTTAGCCTGCACTCAATAAATGACTGCAACCAGCATAATTATTCTGAGAGCCTAAACCCTAATTCAGGGGTTAGCAGAATACAGCGGGCAAGCCACTTCCAGCCCACTGCTTATTTTTGTAAATCATGTTTTACTGGAACACATCCACGCCGAGTCATTTACATAC
The DNA here is from genome assembly GCF_048564905.1 of Vicugna pacos. Classification (NCBI taxonomy): domain Eukaryota; kingdom Metazoa; phylum Chordata; class Mammalia; order Artiodactyla; family Camelidae; genus Vicugna; species Vicugna pacos. Next base: position 31,331,187 of record NC_133005.1, on the reverse strand, counting down.
TGTTTCTAGGGCCACTTTCGCACTCCAGGGCAGAGCTGAGCAGTTGCAACGGGGACCAAGTGACCCACAAAGGCTAACATAGTATCATCTGACCCTTTATGGGAAAAGTTCGCAACTCCTACTGTAATTTACAGCTGCTGCCAGCAGGTAACGAGGATGGGGTGTCTGGCCCTGGCCCTGGTTTTCAGTTCGCGGAGCACATTATTTCTGACCACGGTGTAAGAAAGCAGGAGCGCTCCCGGCTGCGGGAGCCCCAAGGCTGACCTGTACGGGGGCTGCCCTGGTATGGAGTGTGGCACTGCCAGGTGGAGGGGAGGCACCGGCAAGAGAACCAGAGGCCAAGGTGAGCTTGAGGCCCATCTGAGAACCAAGCTGCAGATCTCACGAGCCCAAGTCCTGGTGAGGTGAGTGCAGGGGATGGACACAGAGATGGGTTTAGCTCCTTGGTTTTAGATTCCCACACCCCTGCCCCTCTGTTAAACACTTGCCTGATGGACTAGAGAAGGGGAGGGAGAGGGGAGAGGAGAGAGGGAAGCAGCCCAGAGGCAGATCTTCAAAGCTGCAAATACTCAAGGGAACCCTCCTACACTGTTGGTGGGAATGTAAATTGGTGCAGCCACTAAAGAAATGGTATAGAGCTTTCTTTAAAAACTAAAAATAGAGCCACCATGTGATCCAGCAATCCTACTCCTGGGCATATATCTGGAAAAGATCAAAACTCTAATTGAAAAGATACACGCACGCCAATGTTCACAGCAGGCCTATATATAATAGCCAAGACATGGAAGCAACTTAAATGTCCACTGACAGATGACTGGATAAAGAGATGTGGTGTATATACACAATGGAATACTACTCAGCCATAAAGAATGAAATAATGCCATTTGCAGCAACATGGATGGACCTAGAGATGATCACATTAAGTCAGTCAGACAGAAAAAGACAAATACCACAAGATATTATTTATATGTGGAATCTAAAAAATAATACAAATGAATTTACACAAAATAGAAGCAGACTCAGACACAGAAAACAAACTTAGAGTTACCAAAGGGGAAAAGTGGAGGGATAAATTAACAGTTTGGGATTAACAGACACACACTACTGTATATAAAACAGATAAACAACAAGGATTTACTATACAGCATAGGGAACTATATTATTTTGTAATAACCTATAATGGAAAAGAATCTGAAAAAAATACATATATATAACTGAATCACTATGCTCTATACATGAAAATAACACAATATTGTAAATCAGCTATACTCCAATTCCGAAAAGCTCCAAATTCTCCAAAACACACGTAACTGGACTTGAGACATCACTGACATCCAGAGGATTTCATCTGACACCCCTTGCTTGGAGGAGACCAGGCTATGCTCACGTTTGGTACTCTGGTCAGAGTGAGTGACCAGCCACGACACAGACCATGCCCAAACCCTCCCGCGGGTCCCCCAGGTGATGCTGAGACAGGACGGGTGCCTCTCTCGGCCGCTGGTACATCACCTCGGAGCCCCTCCTGTGTAACGCGTTTACAGCAGCCACGCACTGCCTTCCTCCCATTTAGCTCTCAGCAGGTGGCCCTGCTGCCGCTCTCCCCTTCCTCGTGGAGCTCACGTTTCTCAGCAGGGAGTGCTATTTTCATCAATTTATGTTTCTGGATCCCCCACATTTCCTGGCCCTGCTTCTGACTTGTTGGTAACAGCCAGCGGGTCCCCCTTGGTGGCACAGAGCCCCCACTGCTCCTCCCCTCGACGGACTGAGTGAGCGGGGAACCCCTGGGCACCTCATTCTCCTCCTGGTCCAGCCAGGGCTCCTATGGCTGCACCTGAAATTTTCACGTGGAATTTAAGCTTTGCTATGACTCACACCTTGCGACAGACATGTCCCTTCACTGGGAGTATCTGCTGGGTTGCAGTGTGTCAGGCACTGTGGTAAGTGTTGGGGACCTGGAAAACAGTCTGGTGAGGGGAGTGCCCCTGGGGTCACATGGTCTGATGGCGGGAGGCATTCCAACTCACAGTGCGCTGGGCTCAGCCTTCAGAGGGAGAGGGTGGTTGAGGGCAGACTCAGAGCCAGACTTCTGAGTACAAAACTAGTCTCTGCCCTTGATAAGCTATGTGACCTTGGGCAAGGTACTTAACCTTTCTGAACCTCAGCCCTTCCCTGAATCCAAATATGGAGGTATTCGTGTCAAGTGCTTAAACAGTGCCTTGCCAATATTAATCACTGGTAAATGTGCCTTTTGGAAGAGGTCAAATGCCCAAGACAAGCAGAATGAGCCCAGGCAGGACCTCAGACTGAATGCAAGAAATCACATCCTCAAGAGACCAGAGAAGGGAAGACACCCGTCCACTTGGAGGGCAGTCGCTAAATTCAACCACTACAGACGGATATCACTGAGAGCCACAAATTGGTAGTGGAATTATTCAGGCTGTGTATGCATGTGTCCCTGGAGTTCTCAGAAATATTTCAGGAGGGGCCCTGGGGATATCTAGAATGCCCATGTAGTGTGCAGATGGGGGCTCAGGGATGTTCCGTGTGGGTAGAGCTGTAACGAGCTTCCCACCTGCAGGCCGTGTGATGCCTCCATCTTTGTTCTTCTTTCTCAAGATTGTTTTGACTATTCAGGATCCTCTATGGTTCCATATGAGTTTTAGGAGTATTTTTTTCCACTTCAGTTAAAAAAAAATTCCAATGGGATTTTGATAGGGATTGCATGAAATCTGTAGATCTCTTGAATAGTATGGACATGTTAACAATATTATGCCTTCTGACCCGTGAACATGGGCTGTCATTCCATTTATTTGTAAATTCTTTATCCGCACTCCCATGTTCACTGCAACATTGTTCATAATAGCCAAAATGTGGCAACAGCCTAAATGTCCATCAACAGGTAAGTAAGTACAAATGACAAATGCTGGAGAGGCTGTGGAGAAAAGGGAACCCTCCTACACTGCTCGGGGGAATGCAGTTTGGTGCAGCCACTGTTGAAAACAGTATGGAGATTCCTCAAAAGACTATGAACAGACTTACCATATGACCCAGGAATCCCGCTCCTGGGCATATATCCAGATGGAACCCTACTTCAAAATGACACCTGCACCCCAATGTTCATAGCAGCACTATTTACAATAGCCAAGACATGGAAACAGCCTAAATGTCCATCAACAGATAAGTGGATAAAGAAGAGGTGGTATATTTATACAATGGAATACTACTCAGCCATAAAAACCGACAACATAACACCATTTGCAGCAACATGGATGCTCCTGGAGAATGTCATTCTAAGTGAAGTAAGCCAGAAAGAGAAAGAAAAATACCATATGAGATTGCTCATATGTGGAATCTAAAAAAAACAAAACAGAAATACAAAACAGAAACAGACTCATAGACATAGAATACAAACCTGTGATTGCCAAGGGGGTGGGGAGTGGGAAGGGATAGACTGGGATTTCAAAATGTAGACTAGATAAACAAGATTATACTGAATAGCACAGGGAAATATATACAAGATCTTATGGTAACTCACAGCAAAAGAAAATGTGACAATGAATATATGTATGCTCATGTATAACTGAAATATTGTGCTCCACACTGGAATTTGACACAACATTGTAAAATGACTATAACTCAATAAAAAGTGTAAAAAAAAAAAAACAGGTAAGTGAGTAAACAAAACGTGGTATATAAATACAACGGAATATCACTCAGTCATAAAAAAGGAAATCCCGCCATACTAATAACATGGATGAACTTGGAGGACACTATGCTAAGTGAAATAAGCCAGCCATAGAGGAAAAATACTGCGAAATTCTACCTATATGGAGTATCTAAAGTAGACAAATGGATAGAAGCAAAGAGTAGAATGGTGGTTGCCAGGGGCTGGAGGAAGGGAGAAAGCAGGAGTTGCTGCTCAATGGGTATAAAGTTTCAGTTATGCAAGATAAATAAGTTCTACAGATCTGCTGTACACCAATACGCATGTGGTTGGCAATGCTGTATGGTATACTTGAAAATTTGCTAAGAAGACAGATCTCATGTTAAGTGTTGTTACCACAATTTATAAAGGGGTGGGGCAAAGTATCTAAATAGATATTTCTCCCAAAAAGATATAAAAATTGCCAATAAGCACACGAAAAGACAATTAGCCATCAAGGAAATACAAATCAAAACCACAATGAGCTACCATTTCATACCCACTAGGATGGGTCTAACCAAAAAGGCACATAATAACAAGTATTGGCAAAGATGTGGAGAAACTGGAACCCTCATACATGATGGAAACAAATGTGAAATGGGGCAGCAGCCACTTTGTAAAAGAGTCTGGCAGTTACTCAAAAGATTACAATATAACTTAGCAATCCCAGTCCTAGAAGTATATACTCAAGATAAATGAAAAAAATATATCCACATAAAAATGTCTACATGAATTTTCAAAGCAACGTTATTCACAATAATCAAAAAGCAGAAACAATCCAAATGTCCATCAACTGAAGAATGAATAAATAAAACGTGGCATATTCATAAAACAGAATATCATTCAGTAATAAGGAGGAAGGAAGTCCTGATGATACTATGATACAGATGAACCTTGAAAATGTTATGCTAAGTGAAAGAAGCCACTGAAAAGACCATCCATCACATGATTTCGTCTGGATGAAATATCCAGAATAGGCAAACCTACAGTGATGAAGGTAAATGAGTGGCTGCCCAGGGCAAGGGGAGGAGGGAGGAATGGGGGCTGGCGGGTCACTGCTAGTGCGTACAGGCTTTCTTTCTGGAGTGATGAAAATGTTCTAAAATTGATTCCCAACTCTGCGGATACACGAAAAATCACTGAGTTGCACACTTTAAACAGGTGAATTATGATATATGAATTATAGCTCATACTGTTATTTTAAACATTCAAAGGAATGGGGATGCTTATTAAGACTTAGGATTTCTGGGCCACAGAAAAATGCTTACTCCATGTTGGGGCCCAGAAATCTGCATTTCTGGTAAGCTCTCCACAAGATTTCAACACCCTTTTGAGAGCCACTCAGTTAGGAATGGGGAAACTCCGCCCCGCCCTGCTGTGACTGTAATTAGGCCCCAGGGGCTGATTTTTCGTTTCTTTGTTTTATGTTACCCAAGTAGCTTCAGAGCCCCTTTAAGAATTCTATTTATGAAACTTGCTTTCAGCCTGGCAGAAGTTATTAAGGTGTTAACAGAAGGTTTTTATGATTTTAATTAGAAATAGGCAGTGGAACTCATGTAAAACTTTCCTACTCACTTGGCAGTCAAGGCCCCTGTTCCCCAAAGGAGAGGCCACGAAACGTCAGAAGGGCCTTCCGGAAGGGCGGCGAGCCCTCACTGCTGAGCACCTACTGCAGGTCAGCAGCTTCAACAGACATCCTCCTGTTCACACCCGGTGAGGTCAGTAATGTCAGGCTCCGTTTAGTTCAAATAAGTTAAAGTTCTAATTCTGAGCCACAGAACAATGACTGTTTCAGTTATATTTTGATGCATTAAACATTAACCTAAATGGGCAACTATTTAGTGGCCTGAAGTACTTTATTATGCTCCTGTACTGTGTGGACCAGGCATTAGGCAGAGCAGAGGGAGGGCAGCTTGTCTGTGCTCCTTCACGTCCACGTGTCCTGGGCTTCCTCCCAACGTGGCGGTTTCAGTGTCCTTAGGTGATGGTCGAGGGAACAAAATGTGGGTATCCCAAGAGAACCAGGAGGAAGCTGGGTCTCCTCTAATGACCTAGCCACGCAGCATCACTTCCATCCTACTTTATTGGTCATCCAGTCACTAAGGTAAACCCAGATTCAAGGAAAGGGGACACAGACCTCACTTGTCACCAACAGGACCATCAGGGACTTTGCAGGCAGGTTCTAGCCTACACCTGGGCTCCCCCTTCCTCAGATTCAGGAAGAACAGTCTTTTCCATTAAAAAAAAATGCTATCTGAGTTTTACTCTGAACTGTACTCAGCAGGGGTTCACCGTGGGCCTTTTCTTACCTCCCTCAGGGCCGGGAATAAAGGCCCTTCCAGCCCTGCCCAGCCTCTGGGCTGCCCCTTGGAGAGAGGAGCTGGGAACCAGTCAGAACTCTGAACCTGGACCCATAAAACCCAGCGAGCAGAGACCCTGACTTCTGCTGTTACCCACCCCTGCGCCAAGCCGGGAGAGTCCCAAAACCCTCACCCCCACTCCTCTCACCATCCCACCTGCTCCTCACAGTCTCCGACGCCGGAAGTCTGCACTGAGAGAGCAAGACTAGAGGAAGGTGATAGCGGGCATCAGGGAAGGTACTGGACGCACAGCCAGCAGATACAGTATCAAGTCCTGCCTCCCCTGACACTAAAAGGCAGTGGCCATGGGATTTCAGACGGACAAGGACCCAGCGTCACCCAGAAAAGGTGACTGCCAGCTCTCCCAGGAGAATTCGTCGTGCGCAGCTGTTTAATTGTAGCCCCACACGGCAGGATCTTGCCCTTGGCCATCACCAAATGGTGTGGCCATCCCTTGGGGCTAGACTCCGGTTCACCTAGCTTACGAGAAGCTGATGCATATACCCAAAGGCCAACATGTAAATTCACCATGAGAAGCACAATGGCGAAATCAGCCAGTATCCATCCACAGAGAATCTGCAGGGGAGGCCAGCTCATCACCAGCCAGAGGTTATGGGACCGTGGGCTCAATGTGGAGCTGGCTGTGTGATCAGGATGAGTGACAAGTTGGGTGGAGAGAGCCTGATGGTCCATCTACTGAGGGGGTGCCTGTCTCAGGAGCAAACTCTGACAGCCCAGGCAGCAATCCCCCAGCTGGGTAGAGCGGGGCAGGGGAAGACACATCCTCAGCCAGCTTAGCCTCCAGTGCTCCCCGTCTGCTAGACTGGGGCTGATTCCAGCTCCCCGCCCCCACCCCGCCAAGTTAGTAAGTTTTCTTTGGACATGGCAGCATTACCCATTGGGCTGTACCAACGATTTTTTCCCCACTCCTGGTCTAAGAAATATTACGCACTTAAGGCAGCCTCACAAACAGGGCTGTCCAGATCTTGGGATGTTATTGTTTCCCACTAAGCCTCCATTTTTCCATCGGAGAAACTAGGTCGGGCCGGGGCAAGAATGAGTTCCCACGGCACAGGGCAGAGCCTGGCTCACGGGAGGCACTCAGTAAATGGCAATCCTATGATACACGAATGACAGGATCAGATATCGCAGCTCATCTCAGGGAAGGCTGGGCCTCGCTGCCATGGTGGCCCCAGAGGAAATGAGTCCCTTAGGCGTGTTTCTGTGGCTGCAGGCAAGGCCAGGCATCTTGGGCACACCACCACCCCTTCCCCTCGCCCTCCAACACACCCACACGCTTTCATGTGACAACCTTTCCAACGTGTGTACATGTAACCAGCAGTGTTCCTCCTCAGCCTAGCAAAACAAATTGATCAAGAGTCAGTACAGGTCCTAATTACAGGCTCCGCTCTGTAAGATTGATGGCGGACGATGAAGAGTGAAGCACAGGCCCTTGATGGGTGCCTGTAATGAGGTGTCACTGGTCCCCACTGTAAGTCGTTTATAAACATGGTCTCATGTCTGCGGCTGTCAGCATCCCCGCCAGAGCTTAATGAGCTGCTCCTTCCTGCCCCGGGGTTAATGTCAGAAGCTGATCATGTTTTCTGCTGCAAGAGGCACTGCCTGATGGTTGGTGAGTTTCAACTACAGATGTCCCCATTCACTCAGGAAACCCACTCTCCCAAAAGTCCAGGCAGGGGTATGCACAGAATTTCCCATCGGGCCTCAGAGCTCTCGACCTCCGTGCCACTGCTGAACATCCCACTGCAGCCTCTTCCCTTGGCTTAGGCAGCTCGGGAGATGTCGGCCAAGCCTGGAGTCTTAGAATGAAGTGGTTATGAAGGCAAACTTGCCATCGGACGATGCAGCTTTGAATCCTGGCTCTACTACTCACAAGCCACGTGACCTCTCCAAGCCTCAGTTTCCTCTTCTGTACATTGGAAGCAATAATCTGTAAAAGGCCCTGCCCCTGGGTGCGGCACCGAGTGCTGCTTCCCCGCACCGGCTCCGACAGCTGAAGCTAACAAACATCCATGCACTTGGAGACTCCAGATCAAAAGACCATCCACAGACCTAAGCGAAGACTTTCCTGACCAACAAACAGGGAGACGTCTATTAACTGACCACATACAAACCAATGGACTCATTCCATCCAATCCAAATGGCAATTCTTAATTAACATAATCACAACGAATCTTCCTCCTCCAGCACATAAAACTCCCTGACAGCTTCCCTCCGGGGAGCCGCTGGTGAACTTCCTCTGCAGTGCGTCTTTCCTTGACTGGTAGATAAGTAAAACTCTGTATCCAACATTCTCATCCCCGTGGTGGTCTGTGTCTTCCCCTTAGCAGCACCCCCTTTATTAACAGCACTTTCTCGGGCAGGCAAAATCAAGCCCCGCGAAGATGTCCATGTGCTAATCCCTGGGGTCTGTGACTATGTCGGGTCACCTGTCAAAGGAGACTTAAGATGGCAGACGGAATTAAGCTTTCTGATCTGCCGTCTGTAAGATAAATAGATTACCCTGGATGATCCAAGTGGAGCTAATGTAATCATAAGCATCCTTAAAAGGGGAAGAGGGAGGCAGGAGAGAGACAGCTGAGAAGGATGTAGCGGACACTGCTGGCTTTGAAGATGGAAGGGGCCACAAACCAAGAAATGCAAGTGCCCTAGAGAAGCTAGAAAAGGTAAGAAAATGAATCTCCCCTAGAGCTTCCAGAAAGGAAGACAGCCCTGCCAACACCTTGACTTCAGCCCAGTGAGCTCCATGTCAGACTTCTGACCTCCAGAGTCACAGGGTAACAAATTGAAGCCATCCTGTTTGTGGAGTTTATCACAGGAGCTGTCGGGACGAATACAGGTACCTCCCTCATTGTTTGGTGAGTTCTCACAGGTGACGTGCTTAGACTCATGCCTGACAAATCCTAATTATTCAGTTATTATTATTATGATTTTATGACATCATCAGTTTCTTCACTGGAGAGCTTCTTGCCTCCTCCCTCCATTTGACCAGTCCCACGACTCAACTCCAGCCAGCAGAACTGGAGGAAGGAGAGAACTGACCCTTCCTGAGCACTCCCATGACCAGGCATTGTGCCGGGCGCCTTGCCCAGTGCTTGGCACATGCCCTCTCAGGGCGCTGAGTGTCTGGAATCACCTTCTCCAAGAACCAGACCACGTCTGGGCCCCAGTAATGGTAAGAGCCCAGTTACAAACCATCAGCCATCTGGGGCACCTGAACAAGAATCATCAGTTAACTGACTCAAGCCTTCTCCAAACCCAAGCACAAGGCTCTGTGCTGTTTGGCACACAGACAGCATCATTGGCCAGAGGAGCTGAGCCTCTGCCTTGTCCGGGCTCCCAAGCTCTTGGCTTATCCCCTCCTTTTGGAACCAACTGCTCCCTGATTTCCTTACTCATCTGCTGCCTCATTTGACTGTGACCAACTCAAAGACCCAGCCAGTGCCTAGCTCTGGCACACGGGTGCCCATAAGTCTTTGTTGCATGAAGGAAGGGTGAGGGCATAAATCACTTTTATTCGTTCCTTGAAAAAGCAGGAGCTCTCCACAGCCATACTTAGATGAAGAGCTGGGGCCTTTCCATTGCCAGGACCAGGACCAGGACCAGGACCAGGACCAGGACCAGGGTGAGGGAAGAGAAGCACCTAGAGTGTGAAATTTAAGAATGTGCTCACTCTTGGGGGCTGACCCTGTACTTGTGCAAACCCAAGAGTGAGCGCTCCTTCTGCTTTACACCCTGGGTGTCCCAGCCCCGTCCACTGCAGTCAGATACTGTCTCACCAGCAACTGTTACCGCAGCTTGAAGCAAATCTCATTAAACTTCTGAATGATAAGCAAATTGTCCAGCATCGTTGAAAGATGATGAATTTAGCTTGGCCATTGGTAAGGGTAACGCTGGGCTATGCTGTGATAACAAATTAACCCTGAAGTTTTAGTGGCTTAACATTGTAGTTTATTTCTCACTCACACTCCGGGTCCACAGTGGCCCTGCTAGCAGGGCTCTGCGCAGCCTGGAGCAGGGATTCTCAAACTTCAGGAACGCGGAAGCATCAGCTAGGACCTTTGTTTAAAATTCAGATTCTGCATCCCTACCTCCCAAGGTTCAGCTTAGGTAGGTCTTGAGAAGACGCCGGCATTTCTATTTTTGGCACCTTCCCCAGGTAACGCAGAGGCAGGTGGTCTGTAGACTGGGTACAGCCAGGCAAGCCATTTCCACCTACCATGTGGGCCCTGCCAGTGCCACATGTGGTCTGACCCCTGAGTACTCTCCAAAGTCACGGGCCTCGAAAAGGCTAGGAGTTTTAGTAACCTTCCTGAAGGCACAGACTTGGATGCGCCGGTCTCAAGTGGGAAGAGCCTGCCATCACCGCACATCCTCAATGGCTAATGAGAGCCTGAGGCAGGGAGCATCTGTTACAGAGACAACGGGGGCGTGGGTGGGGGGAGGGGCTCATCTCTAGGGTGGTGCCCGACACCCCACCCCGGGCATTTCTGGAGGCCAGGAGGGCTGGGGTTGGAGAGCTGGACAAATTCTGCAGCATAAGCTTATGTAAGTTGGAAAAGAACTCAGAAATTTCAGAGCTGAAAACACTGCGCGACAGTAAAGCTGGTCAGTGAGGGGGGCAATGACCCCCCCCCCACCAGTGGGGCCACTCTGTTTTGGGCAGCATGGGAAGAAACAACTTCTCAGCAGCTGGTGTGAGAACTCGTTCATAAGGAGACGTCTTCTGTGCCGAAAAGCAGCTCTGATGAGCACCTTGGGGGTTGACGTGAGCAAGACACCAGGGATCAGGCAAAACATGGACATGATTTTGGGTAATTTAAAAAAAAAAAAAAGGAAGAGGAAGGAAAAAGGCTGAGGGAGGCCTGGCAGAAGGATGAAAGGCAAGAGAATTCGAAGAAGCTAAAAAAAAAAGTGTTTACTGTAGAGCACAGGAACTATACATTCAATAGCTTGCAAAAACCTACAACAAAAAAATAAGTATACATATAACTGAATCACTCTGCTGTACACCAGAAACCAACACAACATTGTAAATCAACTATACTTCGATTTTTTTTTAAAGTGTTTATCAGGTGGTTCGCTGCGTGGTATGCTGTGAAAACACACCCTTGGTCTCATCTCCAGAGAAATCTCCATTGCTCCCTCAAGTTGGGCACAGTGGATTTTCTTTGGGGGAGGGAAACAGAAGGCTCCCTGCTCAGGAGGCTGAGCCCTGTGGCAAGAGTGCAAATCAACACACAGGGAGCCATTCTCCCTGCTCCACTCTGGGCCACACTGCAATATGGAGATCCTAGGCCCTCCGAATGGGCTTGAAAAAACTTGTGGGTTTGCCTGAGTAGAGGAAGAGGCAGTAACCCCTGGAGAAGCCATGAAGCAGCACCAGTTGCCTGGCAGGGCTGCGAGTAACAGTGATGGTTAGCCAAAGACTGTGCGTGTGAAGACGCATGCTATGGATGCTACCGAGGAAGAGGGCTGGATGCTATGTGCAAAGAAGGCAGCATCTGGGAGTTCTCCAAATCCTGTGGGCAGGTGAATTTATAGGGCTGGGAGCTAGTGCATCTGCAAGAAGGAGCTGGGAGCCAGGGGTAATTCGGTTCATGCCACTAACCTACACAATTGGCCACGAGAGTAAATGTAATAACATTAATAATAGTAATAAAAAGAACAGTAGTGAATGCTTATGTAGACCTACTGTGTGCGGGTCTTGTTTATTAACTTATCCATCCCCACGACTTAACGACTTAAATACATTATTGTCCTCACTATATGAAAAAACTGGGCCCAGAGCCAGAAAGAGAAAAATTGCCACATGATGTCACTTAAATGTGGAATCTAAAAAATAATAATAAGGACACAAACGAACTACTTATTATTTATAACTTAGATGATTGATCCCTTAAATAAGTGTAAGCACATTTGACTGGGCCTTTATGATTGGCTTACCACATTCTGCTGGCTCTTATTTTGTGGTTGGCATTATTCCTTTGATAACTATGTAAGTTTAAAAAGCTAAAGCTCTACTCTGTTCTTAGAAACAATGATCAGTACATTCACGTAAACTAAAAAAAAGTGTAGTATATTGTATGTATGTATTTACATGCAATATAGTGTATATGTGCAAAGTGTAATAATTCTACCTAATAAAACTGAAAAAGGAAGAAAAAGAAAAAAGAAAAAAACTGGGCCCAGAGAGCGTGAGTTGCTCAGGGGCACACAGCCTGCAACAGCAGAGTCAACACTGGAATGTAAGCAGCGCACCATCAACGGCTATGTTCCAAACCCTTGCCCTCTGGTATTTGTAAAATTGTTTTATTAAATAAATTTTAAAGTGCTGAGCAATGTTATGTATCACTAGGCTCCTGAATGTCTAGACAAGACATATTAAAACATAAAAAAAGCAAAAACCAGCCCTTAGTTCTTAAGGACATGCAGCGAGGTAGAGAAAATTGCAACTTAAAGATACTCCCATCCATTCTGTGACCTTCCCCAGGTGGGCAGAAATGTTCACTGTGCCCAAAACCTCCACCCTGTTTCACAAGAACACTTGCTGTTTCAGGCACTCCTCTTTGGCAGATTAAAAAAAAAACAAAAAACAATCAATCCTTAGGAATTGTTACGAACCAGATTAAGCATTGTTTGTACCCAGGAAGTCATAGAACTGGGCAGAGAAGACAAAAACAGGAGCACAGAGAGTCAGCACCAGGCTTTCTCAGTCTGAGAATCTGAACACCAGGCAGTTTTGGTTAAAGGGGCAGTTAGCACAGACCAATACAGAGGTCACCAGGAGAGGCCAAAAAGAATAAGGACTGAGTTAATGTTGGCGGCGAAGAGCGCTACACGAGCATTGCCAGGAACAGGAGAAACAGCCCCGGACAGTCCGACCAGCTCTGCAGAGCCCTATTCATCGGAAACCCTTAGCCCCAGGTGCAAAGGCTTTGCCCAGCCCCTGAAACACAGCATTGAAAACGCCTCCTCTAGGTGACCCCAGGCCCGCAGATCAGAGTGATTTAGGCTTCGCCTGCACCCCAGCTGAGACCAGGCCCCCTGGAGGCACGTGACGTGTCCCTCCAGCTCTGTCAGGGGAAGGAGGCAGCACAGGAACATCCCCTGCATCGCACAAGGAAGGCTTTTCCCATTGCTGCGTCTGCCTTTCGTCTCTGTTGATATACTTATTTCAGATCTTGATCGTCACACTTGCCTACAATTTAGGCTGTTTTCCTCCCAAACACACTAAACACATGTTATCACTAAGAAACAGAGTTCTCAATTTACACTGTTTTGCACTCATTTCTTAAAATATCTTAGTGCTGTCTTGAGGTGAACCACAAATCCAGCCCCGACGGTATTTGATCTAGACCACGAGGGAAGGAAGCAGGCATCCCCAGATGCACCGTTAGAGACTCCTGGATCTCTGCAGTCATCCTCGTGGTCCTAAACGTAGGAACCACAGAGAAAGCCAAGAAACGACTCTGTTCAACTTTAAACAAATCCAGATAAGCAGACCCCAGACAAACCCACCCTGACTGCAAAAGACCCCAACAGCCTACCCACCCCGCTATTCCACGCATGTGAGACCCAGGACAAAGGTGTCCTGTGCCATCTCCCAAGGCTCACACAGCCCATCCCTCCCCTCCAGGACAAGGTTTGAAGGCGGCTCTTGGGACATCTTCCCCTTTAAGAGTGAAGCGCTTTGACCTTGACTAGAAAAGCAAGAAATCTCTCGAGACTGTGCTCTGAGAAGCAAAGTTCCAGGCAGACGGATCCCAGGCAGTGAGGCAACTCCCTCAGTCACCTCCCCCCGCACCCCAAAACAGAGCAGGACTCAGCAGATACCAGGGGGAAGGAAGAGAGCACTGGGGAGACGTTTGCAATGGAAAAGCTTCCTTGCACTCAGGATGCGCCTTCCTAGGGCCCACCTGTGAAACCCACACCCCTCTCCACACAAGCTCACCATCACCTTCCACTGAACTGTCAGGGCCAGACTCTCCCCCAGGAAACCACAGCTCTCCACGTTTGCCTGGGCCTCCTCGCCTCCCTGCCCCCACTTGTCTAACCTGCTTCCGTCTGCCCTCACGCAGGTGCCCTTCCACCTGGATTCCACTTTACCCATCTTTACAGGCCCCGCTCACATCCCATCTTCCCCACAGTTCCCTCATGCATCCCGTAAGCTGGAATTACTCTTGCATTTCTGCATCACACCTGGAACTCCTTCTGGGATTCTTAACTATCGGGGTGTAACTTGGGCTGGTTTCCTTCTCATGTGCTTGTAAAAGCCAACTGTATTCCAATCTGGGTTCCCCTGATACATGAGCTGCATGACCTGGGGAAAACCACTTCACCTCTCTGATCCTATCTCCCTATTTGTAAAATGAAGACTCCAACATCTACATTCCAAGTTGTTAGGGAGATGAAAGCAAATCACATGTGCAATTCACCTGCCACAGTGCCTAGCATAAAAAAGTTGCTCCATGAATGTCAGTGAATTACCATCCTGCAGGGTTTAACTGGATGCGCTCTGGAGTTGGGTTATCTGCAGTCATCCCCTGGTTTTACAACTTTCAAGTTGTGTGACCTCAGACAAGCTACTCTGTGGCTGAGTTTTCTGCTCTTAAAATGAGAAGAATAGAACCTGCCCTACAAGGTGCGGTGGTGATGCAGTGAGTTAATGTGGACAGGGTGCTTAGAATGGTTCCTGGCGTGAAACCGTGGTCCTACTTCAGCTCTTATGGTTGGCAGCCCCGCTCCCCTCCCGGAAGGCCAGGCCAGGCCTCCCACATCTTAGCAATCCACACCTCACGGACTGTCGACCTGATCCCCACAGATGAATTGATGAACCGCAATCACCGACCTCAACCTTCCTCCAAGCCACGTGCCTCCAGCTAGCAGGGAAGATTTTTGCCAGAGTCAGAAAACACTTCAGTATCCTTCAATCACCTATCTTCACATCACAAGATCGCAAAATTAGAACATTTAGCCAGCCCACTGGTGGGGGTGCTCTAGCTGCTTCTGGGGGTGCTCTCTGCCCTCTCTGGAGGGGCAGAGGAGCCAAAAAACTCCCCTGGAGTCACGCAGCGACTGCATCCCCTCTTACCTACCTGCGCTGTGGGAATGGCCGTCCTTGCCAGTTTCTCCCCTCCTGCTCCTGTCCCAGCTCCTGGGGTCTTTTGTGTGTTGCTCACAAACCAGAGGTGATGTTTCATACCTAGTCCAAGAGGTTAGGGGGCCACAGTCAGCACAGGCCGAGCAGGGGTCTGGAACGAGAGGCTCCTCCTTTTGGTGGGCGGGTCATCGGTGTCCCTCCCACACCATTGGCTCCGGCTCCGACGCAGACTGGGCTGGGCAGGGGGGAGGGGCAGCCCCACGGGAACTCCGCCCAACTCCGGGCTGGGCAACGAGCGGAGGATTCACACCTGCCACCTCCTTGAAGCCTCGCAGCCACACAGCGAGGCAGTATCTCGCTCCTCTCTACAGATGAAGGTGTTGAGGCTACGGGAAGGGGAGGAACTGACTTGCCCCAGTTTGCACAGTTCACTCGGAAGTTCCAGGGGTCGGTTTATAAGTAGACACGACTGACCCAAGAGTGAGGAGCTGGATGCCCATCGATTTTGCTGTGTGTCCCTGGGGGAGCCGGTTCCTCCAGCTTCTCTGTTTCCCCATCTGAACAAGGAAGTCTTGGTCCAAGAATCTCCAAGGGAGGGTCCTTTCAACTCTGGCATGTTATCACAATAGGGTGACCCCATATGTTTGGCAACCCACAGGCACCCCCAAATGAGTCATTCCAACTGGAGATCTTGGGGCCCCACTAATTCTTTATTGCCTCTTTCATTTGGTGCATTTTTAAAAACACCTCTTTCTGCTGATTTGCGAGTTGCCTCTAGAAGCCTCTGGAGATGCTCTCTGCCCTCCCTGTCACACCCCACGGGCTCCTCACATGTCCTAACCTGCCTAGCCTTCAGCAGGGCTCTGGCTGCAGCCCCTCTGCCTGGACGTCCCACTTAAGAGTTTCTCTTTCCCACTTTTCTGCCTTTTCATTATCACCCAGCCTGTGGCTCTCCCAGGCCTGGACCCCCTAATGCTGCACTTTTCAGTGGTCTCCAGAATTCCTCCTACTCTCAACTTTTAAACCCAGTCACCATCTTAACAGTAGAGGTGAGGTGACAGAGCAGAATGAGCACCAGCTGAGGAATCACACACCCTGGAAGGACCCTGGGCTCTGCCACTCACAAGCCTGGATAAGTCAGGTAGCCTCCATCTGAGCTTCCTCTCTGAGCCTCCGTCTCCCCATACATAAAATGGGGCTAATGATAGCAAGCCCACGGTTGTGAAAACTCCGTAAGATCACACGCGTGCCTGGCACATCCCCAGCTCTCATAACATCAGCTAGGAGTTTTATTAAAGAGCTTGCTGCCCCAACGAGGAGATGAGCAGCTGCTCCTGGTACCCTGCTCATGCATTCCCTTGTCCCACCCGAGAGGTCATCTACAGACAGTTCCTGTGTGTACCGATGGCTACAGGACAGTGTTGGGGAGTTAGCACCCCAGGAATAGGCCTAATCACTGAGAAATAGGAGTTGGGAGATAAGTTTCCCTGCTTC
Organism: Vicugna pacos; assembly: GCF_048564905.1. Lineage (NCBI taxonomy): Eukaryota > Metazoa > Chordata > Mammalia > Artiodactyla > Camelidae > Vicugna > Vicugna pacos. The sequence goes on along the minus strand of NC_133005.1, from coordinate 31,314,506 downwards.
CTTGCCCTGGTGGGTCAATCCTGAGCTGTGTTCCACACCACCTCTCAGAAAGCTCCAGGGGGACTGAGCTGCAGTCACCCACAGCCAGAATATGCTCCCCCCACTTCCCCCTCTCAGTTCCAGCTAGTCCTACTGTCCCCCCACATAAACTACTTTCACTCACACTTTATCTCAAGGTCTCCTTTGGGGAGAACACAAACTAAGGCAGCAGGCAAATAAGGGAACCCCATTGCAATCCAGTGAAGCCAGTGCTGTAAGGGGGAGAACGCGGAACTTGAGAGTGTCCTTTCTTATTACGGGCTGCATAAAACCACCAGTCCTGGGAGGTCCTGCTGGGAAATGGCTACAGGCAAGCCCCAAGCACCATCAATTTTTACTGAGTGCCTATTTGGGACCAGGCACTCGGCCAGGTGCTGGCAATTGTACTTAATGCCTATCTTCAGAACTCATCCACCTGGGGAGGTGGCAAACACATTCAATGCATCTGTGCTGTGGCAGGAGCCTGCTTAGGGGCTGGGCGGTGAGGGCTGAGTCACAGACGGTCCGCCAAACAGAAGCCCAGGGGATGGATAAGCACTGGCAGGGCAGTGGGAGGGGAAGGCACTCAGCTCGGGTCTCTGTCTCATCTGTTAGAGCCATTGCCAGGCATGACAGATGTTGACACCACCTGCCCGTGGTTACAACTGGTTAGAAGTTCTGGCTCTTGGGAACTGGTACCCACAAGAGCTACATTTTGGAAACAGCCTAGAATTGGGAGTGTCATGGGCCTGAATTCCAGCCCTGGCTTAGCCTTTGGCTACCTAAGTCGCTGCATCTCTCTGGAGCTCAGTTCATACTTCATAACTTGGAGTCACCAATATACGCCTCCTGGCTGTTGTGCAGATGAGATGAAATAAATTGTGTCAACACACAGTGACTGGGACCCAGGAGATAGTTGGAAGTCGTACCTGAGAGAGCAGTGAGTACTGGGGGAAAATGCTGAATGAAAATTGGATGTGGACTTAGCTGAGCTCTCGTGTCCCAGACATAATATGGGCTTCTTGAGCAATGCATTTGGAGTGGATGCTTGATGTGGCATCTGGGTGATGGGGACTCCATTTGCTCTCCTAACCCTGTTCTGGATTCCAAGATCACTTCCCCTGAGTGACCCCCTCACCCACCCACACTAAACCAGCTCCAAAGAAACCCCCATCAGAGCCCTAAAGCTCTGTCTGGGCGGGATTCAAGGAACCAGGGACGGCCCAGGTGGGCACGTGACCACAGATTCTGAATGGAGAGACTGATCGGTGTCACAACGCCAGCTCTACATTACATTGTTTTGATATAAGAACTGGAAATCAACCCAAAGCAGCCTTATCAAATAATTGAAACTTCTCACAGAATTTTTCAACATAACAAAAGATCACCCAGTACAAAGCAATCTCGTCAATCCAAGTTAATCTTTCTTATTAATACCCACCCCCCACACACAGTTGGGCAGGGGCGGGGAGAGGATGGGTGTTGGGTGGAAGGTTATGGTGCTTAACTCCTAGGTAAGTGCTGAGGTAACCTCTTTCTCGGGCAGCTCTATAAGCCATCACTCTGCGAAGGACCCTACATGAGGACTCTTATCACAATGAGGTCCAGGGCCTCCGACCAGAGGCTCGATTTTCAAGTATTAAGAGAGCAAGAGATAGCATGGATTCCCGCCATGGGAGCAAGTGTCATTGAGCTGTGAGCTTTTATCCCCAGTAAATCCTAACATGTTTGTATTAGTGTATGTGCCAACTGTACTCCTGCCCATCTGGCTATAGGTTCCACTTATGTGCCAATTAGGCACCCCTAGTGCGGTGGGCAGCTTCTGACATGGTCCCCAGTGAGTTCTAGTATTTGCTCTTTGTGTATTTACATCCTTGTGTAATCCCCACCCCTTGAGTGAGGGCTGGATCTAATAATTTGCTTTGAGTAAACAGCATATGGCAAAAGTGGTGAGATGGCACTTCTGAGATTAGGTTACAAAAGACCGTGGCACACACTCTCTCTCTCTCTGTTGCTGGCACTCTTACTCTGACTCTTGTGTGCTTGCTCTGATGAAGGAAGCCAGAGATGTTCACGAACTGAGGGTGGACCCCAGGCAACAGCCACCAAGGGACTGAGACCACCCGTTCAACCGCCTGGCAACAAGTGAGCCCCAGACAAGCCTTCAGATGAGCCTGAAGCCTCAGCCAACATCTTGACTTCAGCCCCTGAAAGGAAGACCTCTAAGCCAAGGACTCGGTTAGGTCGTGCCCGGATTCCTGACCCACAGAAACTGCTAGATAATAAATGTCTGTTGTTTTAAGCTACTCAGCTTTGGGGGTAAATTGTTACGCAGCCATACATCACTGGTACCCCTCGTCTACTGATTCTGATCACATGGAGTTAGGACTTAGAGTCACGAGCCACACACATAATCGTTCTACGGTCAGCAACAGGGAAAAGGCAAGACAAAGAAAATGAGTTTGAGTGGGAGATAAGCTTCTGTCTATCACAAGTAATCGTCACCAGAACGCCGGGCAAGGCCACCCTGTGCACGCACACCCCACGTGTGTCAACTCATTTAATTCACACTGCAACCTGCAGTGTTGGCACTACTCCCATCCCTGTTTTATAGATGAAGAAGCTGAGAGTCAGAGAGCTGAATTAATGTATCCAAGCTCACAAAGGTAAGTGCTGAAAACAGGACTTTAACCCAACCCCTCACCTGCTGATTCACAACGTTCCCGCGAACCTACAGGCGGTAAGAAGGGTCCCCCCGACTCCATTCCCCACATCTACGATGTGAAGTGCGGAAGCTCCAAGGGACCCCGAAGATCTACGTCTGAGGCTGCGGGTGGAGCACAGTGCCAGTAATTCTTCAGGCGAGCCCCGTAATTGTGCAGTAAAGCTACATGCACCACATTTTATTATAACATTAATGACAATAAAGAATGATTAGGAGAGGAATAAAATAAAAACCCCTGAGGCAGAGAGAACTGTAGCCTTGAAATCAATTGCAGTGAAGGCTGTTGCATTTACAGGCTTAAAGGGTTCAATTTTCCAAGGATTTTTCAGATTCTTGGCCTCTCTCTACTTCCCCGTTCAGATAACCCAGCAAAACCTCCACAGAGTAATTCTTCAGGGGGAATCTGATTTTGCAATCGAAACTCCTTAACCCATCTTATACAGTTATTCACTTCTCTGGCCTCATCTTCCACTTCCGCCCCAACCGCACCTACAGACACACTCTGTGTTCTAAACAGTTCAAACTTTGACCACTTCGTCTGGCTCCTAGGATTGTTCCACTGTTTAGAATACCCTTTCTCACTTGGCGAACATCGGTTGTTGTAAATCTCAATCTGACTGTAACTTCCTCTGTAAAGCTACTCTGGAAAACCCTTTGTGCTGTCATATACTAGTTATTTATTGCTGCATCACAGATTACCCCACATGTAGCAGCTTAACTAACAATCATCTGTTATCTCGGGGTTTCTGGGAGCAGCTTAGCTGGGGGCTCTGGCTCAAGGTCTTTCCTGAGGTTGGAGTAGAGGTGTCAGCCTGGTCTGCTTTCATCTCAAGGCTCAAGGAGGGCTGACGGATCTGCTTCCGAGCTCGCCCCTGTGATTGGTGTGGGCAGGTTTCATTTCCTCAGTTCCTCACCTCTCCCTGGGGGCACAGGCCTGCTTACAACATAGAAGCTTGCTTCCCTCAACACACGTGATGCAGAGAGAGACAGAGAGAGGTGTGTCGGATGTCACAGTCTTTTTATAACCTAATCTCAGACATGACATCTGTCACTACTGCTGTTCCTCAGGGGCAAGTCTGTAAATCCAGCCCACACTCAAGAGAGGGCATCACACAAGGATGTGAATTCCAAGAGACAGCGAATCACAGAAGCCGTCTGAGAGCTTGCCTAGGACATAATCACTTCCCGCCACCAAGACATTGTTCTTCTTTATTTACCTGTCTTCTCCCCTCTGGGTACCAGCCTGCAAGCACCTTAAGGCAGGACTATGTCTTATTACACAGTTTCCCATTTCTGACACATGCTAGGTGCGCAGGCAATAAGGACTGAGTGGCCCTGTCCCTTTCCTGCCCATTGAGGTGCTCTTCTAGAACCAGGATCAGCCCGGGCGTTCTACAGCTGGTTAACCGTCATGGAGAGTGACAGTCTCTCTGATGATCAGTCTCTCCCTGGAATAAGTTTATTTGCCCAAGAGCTCCCTCCTCTGCCTGCTTTCTTCTGGGTCACTGAATGGAGAGACGGTCTTCTTGAAGGAAGTTCCCTGCACAGGTGTGTTTCAGGGTGACCACTACTTTCCTGGCCAGACTGCCCTTCCCTGCCTCGCGGCCCCTCCCATGAAGACCCTGTCCCTCCTGTGCCTTCCGCTTTCTTCTTGAGTCTGCATCTCTTTCTTTCATTTCTCTCTTTCGCTCTCTCTTTCCCCAAGCCTGCTTCACGGAGCCAAGTTCCAGTTTGAAGGAAAGCTGGAGCAATCTTTCCGCAGGGCAGCGGTTACATTCATGGCGTATGGAATCAGATTACTTAGGTTAGAATCCCAGGTCTGCTCTTTACTAGATGCATGACCTTAGGTAAGTTATGTTGTGTTTCTTTGTTCCTCACTCTCCTTATCTGTAGAATTGTGATAATCATAGTAGACATACAGAATTGTCAGAAAGACTATGAAATACTTAGAACAGTGCCTGACACAGTGTTATAAAGATGCTTGCTGAATGAATGAATGATCCTGCCAAAGAATGTGCCAGAATAAAATTAATAATTACATCTAAGAGGTTAGATGTCCTATCCAAGGTCACACGGAGAGTTAGTGACAAGATTGGGAGGAGACCCAGGTCTCCAGACCCCAATTTCTCTGTATCAAGTGGGAAAGCGAGACTCCTCCAAGTAGACGCTTGGCATCACTCTCAGCTCACTGCATCTCTTACTCTATCATAAGGATAAACCAGCACTTAAATGAGCAGCACGAGGTGCGTGTTGCCGGAGTCAGCCCAAGGTGACATCTTCATCAGTATGCTGGTTAGTCACAGGAATCTTGAGCGGCCTGTGAGGCCAGGCAGGCAGGTGATTCTGCACCATCGTGAACTGATTCAGGCACGGTGCTCAAGGATGCTACAAAGGTTTGGATGGGATCCACACTTGTCCATCTTGAAGAAATCCTTTACTGTCACTATATATTTGCTTCCTTTATTTTCTTTCCTTTTCATGATGGCTCTGCTGAGAAATGTTGCCAAATTGGTTCGCCATCTGTAAAATGAGGCTGGAACTTGCTCCCACTTTGAGGGCAGGGCTGTTTCTTACCTAACCCTGAATTCCCAGCACTTATGTGGTGCCCAGTAATTATCTGCCCTGAAGATCTGCTGAGGAATGATCTCTGAAGCCCCTCCCAACTCTAGCATTTAAAAACACTGACAGCAAAGACAGAGACAGACAAATAAAACTACTGAAAAACAGACACAACAACTCAACAAGTGCGGCTCTCAGGGGCCACTCAGACACGGGCAAACGGGCTCAGACATCTCAGGAGATTCCGAGGGTATCCGTGGCTTCACTACGTGGTCAACGGGTGTCTCTGGTGGTGATCACAAGTCACACAGATCGTTCAGACTCATATAAGGAGGCACTGGCTGGTGCTGTATGATTAACCAGGTTAACTACAGAACCCCTCTACCGAAGAGATGATCTGACGAAGACCAAGCTTGGTGACCAATAAAACCACAATAAATTCAGCTCAATTGACATTTTTTGGTAACTACTATGCATCAGATACTGTATGAGTTTTGGTTCTCTGAGAAGTAGGCGCCAAGAGGGGATCAGATGTGCCGGACATTCTTGGGGGAAATGCCTATGGAAGATAAAGGGAGCCAGAGCAGGTGGGAAGAGTCCTCAGAGATGTAAGTCCGACACTCACAGGAGAGGGAAGGCAGGATGGAGAAAGAAAAGCTCAGATCACATGCACTTCTGAGATGGTGCTGGCCAGGCCAATGGGGAGAACCCAGGCAAAGGTTGCCCCTTGGAGGAACTCCACGTCAGGCAAGGATGGTGTGGCTCTGGTGCTCCCGAAGTGTTCAGTCTTGGGCTAGAAGCAGTCCAGGGGAAGCCTGACCTTAGCTTGAGTCCCAGGGAGACTCTAAAGACACAGCAAGGAGGCTGCCAGGTGCCCTGCAGCAGGTGCTTTTGAAGGGAGTGGGACATGTACATGGTGGCCACAGACACTCTCCTGTTTCAGAGGGACAGGCGTGCATACGACACAGTACTTTCCTTTGAAGAACTTTCTTTTAAAGGAAGAAGATCATGAACAGTGTAAAAACATGAGCAGGGACTCGTGTAACAGAGAAGAGTAAGTCGTTAACTTACTTGGGTAAATGATGGGCAAAAGAAGTCTTCAGAGAGAACACGGCTATGGTCAAGGGGTTGAGGCATCGTAGCTGGAATGGCATGACAGAAAGTAGATGACCAGATGGACTGCCCCAGGGGAATCGAACAGCCCCAGTCTGTGAAGAGGCAGCCTGAAAGGGGTTCTAATCTTAGTGCACAAATTCACAAAGGGAGAAGAGAAGGTGGAAATGAATTTGCTCATCACATCCCACAGCCAAAGAATGAGGAGAGAGTGTTTTAGAGCAAATGAAAAAAGGCCTGCTTCACACTGAGGGCTGCACCTTACACAGCTAATCAGAAGGAACTGAAGATGCTACAGAGATGCCCCAGCCATCTGACCCTCCCAGGAGAGGAATTTGTCTAGGCATATAAAGTTTCTGTATGACAGCATGTGATCCTTTTAGGGAAAACATAAAAAATCACGTTGGAGAGAAATCTTTTCAAAATGAGTTGACCAATGCCCTGCCTTCTTAAGCACCATGTAGTGTTTCCAGATGACTCAGACGAGCTTGCTCTGGGCAAGCGTGACTGTACTCAGAGACAGTGATATCCTGAAATCCAATGAAGTGTGGAAAATCATTTGTTCCTACACCAAATGGCTCCAAATGCTCCACTTCTGAAATTGCCTGGTCATCGTCTGCCTCCACTATCAAGCAATCAGCAGCTCCTTCCTCCTGCTTCCAAGGGATTTGCTTATAGGAAACTTAGACATTCTATCCAAGTCATTGCTCCCAATTTCCTTTGGGTTGGAAAAAATGATAACCATTCTCATCAAAAGTATGCTTAATATGAGGCTAAGTATGTTCTGAATGAAGAACTGAGGTTCTCTTCTATAAGTGGATTGACCCTTGGGGAGTCCCTGAATCTGACGCCATCTCCTTTGGCCACAAACATGACTTCGTACGCATGCGTTGGTGGTAGAGCGAGGGGCACTGTCTGTGTCCTTCTTGGTTCTGAGCTGTATTCTAGATAACTGAGGTTGCTGAGCAAGTGATTTCTGGATAAATGAGATCCTAGATGATATCACCATGATGGGCAGTTAAGGGAAACGAGGACTGATACTGATTCTTATGCCTCTTCTAATCTTGCTCAAAGCTTGGAAGATAAAAAGCTGGCTTCACTTTTCCTCATAGTTTGTGCCCCTTGCTGAAAAGAGTTCAGTAGAACAGGAACAGCCATGGCCAGGAGCAGCATTCCTGATCAGACAGTTTATAATGAAGACCACAGAAACACTGCTGTACCCCGACCACCACCCCCTCCCAAGTACATCACTGTCGGGGAATTGATGAAGGACCAAACATTGCTCGAGTTTCAACTGTGTGTCAGACACTGGGCTAGATGTTTTAACATACATTGCTTCATTTCAAAGATAAGGAAAGCAAAGCTCAGAGAAATTAGTGGAATTGTCCAAGGTCACGCAGCTGGTAGTGGACAGAGCGGAAGCTAGAAGCTTCACGTCATACCTCGAGGAGCCCAGAGATCCCGTCTCCCGTGTGGAAGCAGACTGGGTGGAAGGACGTGAGCACTTCCACTGTCACTTCTGCCCCCACCACACACTGGACCTCGTCCCTTGGTGCACCCTCAGGGGTCAGCTCGGACTCCTGCTCTAAGCTGTCCACACTTGCTCTGCTTGGAAGAGCATTACATGCCCCCTGTAAAACCAGACCCCTCTCTGCCTTTCTCTTTTCCCATCATTCCCAGCTCGCCCTTTCTGACTCAGCCAAGAAAATCTGCTCACAGCCATTCAGATGCCTTATGCTTCTTCTTTGTCCTTGCCTTCTCACTGGGTATGCATCTGTCTCAATAGAAATACATGTCTCCCTCTCATCCGTCCATCTGGGCTCTTCTCCTCCTTCAAATCCTTCCTCAAACTCATCTTCTCTGGAAATAACTGGTTAAACTCAGCTAGCTCTCTAGCTCCTTAGCACTTGGGAAAAAAAATAGACACTCAAGCCAGAAAGAACTGGGTTCTAGACCTACCATGACCAGGAATCAGCTGTCTGAAAGGTGAGTCATTTTTTTATACTGTTTCCTTAGCTGTAAAACAGAGATTTAAACACCTACACTTCACCCAACTACAGCAGAGGTGATGCTGTGAGGTCTGGTTGGGTGCTTGACCTCGGGAGTCAGACTGCAAGAGTCTGAATCGTACTGATAGCCGCTTGAGCCATTTATTGATTTTTCTCTAAGCCTCAATTTGCTCACCTGCAAAGTGGGCTGATAGTTGTACCAACCGAGGAGCTACATTGTGAGGACTGCAAAATGAGGTGATATGTGTGAAACACCCAGCAGAACATCTGCATGTTGTCATTGCTCAACAAATTATCATCGTTGTTATTATTATTTATCATCTCCCTTGTCCAGTGAATGTCAAAGCAATTAAAATAAAAGTCAACTAAAATAAAATGGGTCAGCAGAGTGCTGAAGCTGACATTTACCAGCTCACAAGATTCCGTTATTTAATGATAGAAACTTTGCAGACAGATCGATGGCAAGTTAGTAGCTTGAGATCAGCTGTGAGGTGAGCTGTTCACTACAAAAATCAACAAATACTACAAATCAGGGAGTGGTTTGGTTTTTGGTTTTTTCTTTTTTCTGAGTCTATTTTTAAACATTGACCAGCACACCCTTTGACTTGTGCCTGGAACACAGCAGATATTGTGTGTGTGTGTGTGTGTGTCTGTGTCTGTGTGTGTGTTCGTTCTGTCCTTCTACCATAATTCCTGCAAGCCCCCACTCGTGATAGAGCACCCAGCCTCCGCTTCTCCTCACTAATGGAGGGGCGCCCTCTAGTGACAGAAATACTAATACAGTCTGAAATGTCTACCGCAACAGGGATCTGTGCAAACCGCTGACTGGAGGTGGAAGCTAGCCCTTTGCCTGATTTCGTAAATAAAGTTGTATTGACACATGGCCACATCCACTCATTTACAAATCAGCAGTGTCTGTTTTCACACTACAGTGGCAGAGTTGAGTAGCTGTAACAGAGACCATGTGACTGACAAAGTCTAAAATATTTGCTATCTGGCCTTTTACTGAAAAAGTTTGAGGACTCTGACGTATAGTACAATTGTGTCAGCTGCTTTCTTTATATTTACCCACCTACATTCACAGATCTCAACCCTCAGACTTACTGGCCGCATGGTGTTTGACAACCAACCTATTACTGTAGACACAGGTCGTCTCCAGTACTCGTATTGTAAACCGTCCTAGAGTGAATCGGTTGTCATTTCATTGGAAAAATGTTGCAGTGTCCCAAGGTAAAAAGCTCACTCTGTCAGTGGGAGAAAAGCACTCACAGAGTCTCCGCTGTTCGCTGCCTGTGGGATTTGAGGCAAAGCACTTAACGCTTCCTGAACCTCAGCTCCCTCATCTGTTAAGTGGGACTAACAGTATTATTTGCCTCCCTGGGTTGTTGTGAGGAACAGACGAGATCATTTACTAGCTAGCCTTTCACAAGCTACAAAAACAAGTTCAGCAATGTTGGTTTCATCACCTATACAGCAGAGGGAGGTGTATATGATTTTCCTCGTTAATCACCTAGGGCTCTGTGGAGAATACAAGTTCTTATTTTGCATGTGTTTCTAAAGGCATTTCGAACCTCCCTGGTCTGGTCCCTAAATCCCACCTACGCCCTTAGAATGTGAGCTCCTGCCAGCACTAAGAGGCAAAGGTTATGCCGGGGGGAGGAGGAGGAGAGGATGAAGGTGCAAGCGACAGATGTGAGACATTCATGGGACAGGAGGTCTTCAGCCCCACAGTGTATCAGAGGCTGAGCCTGAGAAGTGAGGCCTCGTTGCTAAAAGGAAACAGAGCTGGGGGCTCTCTCCCCTGGCTTGCAGAGAAGAGGCATCTGGTGAATGTCCCCAAGAGAGCTGAGAAGTGAGGCCCACATTCACACAGGTGTGACTGTGCCCCGCAGGGATACGGTCTGCTCCCCCAGCCCCAAGCCAGCACCTGGGCCAGCTGCTCCCAGGGCCATCTCTGGGGAGGCTGTCCCCCAAAGGGTAGGATTCTCGTTTTTCTGCCAGTATTTTTGGCATCTCCAGCTCCCTTCGTCCTTACTCCCCTCATCCCCAGCAGGCACGTGGCTTATAGACAGGATATCGGGTGCCCACTTAGGGGGCACCCTAAGTCCCCCATCAACAGTCCCTCAGCACCACTGCCCAGTCCCATGCACACAAACAGGGAGCCTTGCATCTGAAAACGCCTGAGACGCTGCCTGTCTGGCCCTTTGGGAAGGTTGTGAGGGAGCATTCCTGCCTCCCATTCTCAGGAGAAGCCTTCAACCAGTGACTGATGGCAGTGATGGAAAAACATCCCCGCTCCTTTGCCCCTCAGTTAGCATAACGGAGGAATGTCGGACACTCTCTCCTAGAGGTTTCCTGAAAGGTTGAGTCCCGTTGCCCATAGCAATACCCTGCTCCAGGTCTTACCTTTATTGGCTCCTTTCCTCCCCTTTCCTCCCACATATGTCCAGGTGCTTGCTGGGATCACCATCCAAAGAAACTGCTGGCACTCACTTTCTGGCCTCAGGGTCTGCTCCTAGGATAGCCAGTCTAGGAATTCTGGTTATTACCACCTACTTTGTGCCAAGACTCTCTGCCAAGCAAATAATAATATAAATGAAAAGGACAAACTCCTCATAGTGACCTGCATGGGCTTCCTTTATGATCCCACCTTTAATCACTTCCTGACTCACTCACTTTTTTTCAGCCACATGAGCACCTCTGTAGTTCCTCCAACATGCCCAGGTCTTTCTGGCCACAGGCCCTTTGCACATGCTCTCTTCTCTGCTGGGAACACCCTACCCATCCCATAGCCCAGTATAGGTGTGAGCTTAAATGTCACATCTTCAGAGAAGTCTTTTCTAATTACCTTAAGTAGAATTCTCCCTTGATCCCCACTATTCCATCTCAATATTTTATTTATTTGCTGATTTAACAGCATTAATCAAAATTTGTAATTATGAGCTTCACTGCTTGTTTACTTCTCTAATAACTATCTTCCTTTCTAGACTGGGCAGGGATGAAATCTGCCATATATCACTGCTGCCAATTAGAGTACCAAGCACACAGTAAGCAGTTGACAGATATTTCTTGGATCAATGAAGGAAAAAAGCTCAGAACAGATAGTTCATCATCCAGTATCCCTGTTTGTGTACTCACCTACCTGCCTCACCTAACTCACATACATGATTGCAATCCTCTTAAGTGTATTACCACGTTTTTTTCCCTCTCTGTGCCCCCAAGAACTTTAAATCAGTTTATAAAAATATATTTGTTCAGAGGACAAATGGAAGAAGATGAATAATTCAGAAGTTCAGAGTCCTGTATCTTCCTTTAGTGCTATTCTACAAGCACAGAATAGGAAATGTCTTCCAAGCCTCAGTTTCGTCTCCTGGACAATGAGCACAATAATCCTGCCTCGGCACCACGGAGCAGACAGTGTGTGTGAAAGATGCTTACAAATAGTAAGGCACCATTTCAAAAATCTTACTGAATTCCCTTGTGAGGTTTTGTTAATCGCCACACCAATCCCTTGCTTCCAACCTGGCAAATAGCAAACTGTCTTAAGCCTCAAGAGTTTGCTCACAGTTACCAGCAGTTCCCTGTGTATTTCATGTTCCCAAGTGCACTTGAGGCAGAAAGCCAGAACAGAAGCTTCCTGAACCAAATGAGGCTTGTCAAGTGTGAGTCCTTAATTGATTCCAGCTGGATTCACTAAGCCAGACTGCTGGTGGGTTGTTTCAGGACGCTGGACAGCTCCAGGACCCTGGACAGCTCCAGGACCCACAGCAGAGCCTAGAAGAGGTCCCAGCAAAGCATCACAATCTGGAATAGGATATGATCCAGGGGGAGCCTGACTTGATGGGATCTGTCAGTGCAAGTTCAGGAGGGAAAGCATGGCCTTTGGTACCCAATAATCCTGGATCTGAATCTCACCTCCATACCTTACCTGCTGTGTGATTAGTGCAATTTGTTCAACCTCTCTGAATTCATATTCCCCACCTACACACTGAAGGTAATAACACTAGTATTACTGAGTCACTGTCCTCAATTCCACACACCTTCCTGCATCCACGCCTGGCCATGGCCTCATCACGTGTAGAGCATACTCCCCTGCCCTTGCATCTAAGTTGATCACGTGACTTTTTTGGTCAATGATATATGAATGGAAGTGCCATCCACATGGGATGAGCTGACTAGCTGACTGATCATGGGAGTAGGACAAAGACGTGGACCAGAGAGCCACATGAGCCAAGCCACAGACTTGCAGTGAGAAACCAAGCTGTCCCAGCCAAGTTCTGCATCAGTGAGCCAAGCTCCAGTCAAACCACAGACATGTAAGTGATAACAAACGATTGTTTTCAGACACTGGGTTGTCGGGTGGTTTGTTACAAGTAAAAGCTAACAGATACAACAGCTAATAATACCCACCTCTGATACAAACTACACTAGCCAATGTGCAGGCTTCCAGCACGGTGTCTGACAAGCCTGAGAAGCCCAGTAAATGGAGGCCCTTTCTCCCCCTGCTCTGAATGTGGTTCGTCTGGTGGTTGCTGCTTATCCTGATGTTCCCAGCTTCTGCTTCTGAGACACCCCCAATGACATTAAGGAGAAGAATATTTTCCTTCCTGTTTCATTTGCCTGGTGCCAATTAAATCAAATTTATGGAATTTATTCTGGTTGGTAATTACCCTGGGAAATTTATTTGGGACTGTTTAAGAAGACATTCCACCCTCCTTTTCCACCTCCTCGAATGCGCTGGCTGTGGGAGAGAATTATGACTTCTGTGTCTCAATTGCAAGGGAAAGAAGCTACTGCATTATTTATTTCTTTGTATTTATCAAGACAGGTAAGGGATATCAGGCTATCCAAATCTCTCATTAGAGAGGAGGGAAGTCTCGAGGATTTGATTTCTCAGGCTGCTCTAACTTCCCTATGACCAAGTTCCAATGAAGTTACTTACATCACTAAGCCCCGAGTGGCCCTAAGAGGCCCTGTGACTCATTAGTTTATTCTTTTATGTGTGCATTCTTGCATTTCCTTTGCTGTATGAGAGAGTGGTGACACACAGGAACTCTGGGGGTCCACTGCCAGGGTTCAAAAACTGTCTCTGCGAATTGGCACATGTCTGATGCTGGGTAAATTACTTAGTCCCTATGAGACGCAGTCTCATTGTCTGTAAAGTGAGGATGACAATAGTGGTCACCTCATACAGATGTGAGGTTAAAATGAGGTGTGACATAAACGATGTAAAGTGTTCAGCACAGAGACAGGCTTAGTCAAGGCTTACTCCACGTTTCCTATGGGCCTCCAGTGAGCTCTGCTCTGCCCTGGGGAGACAGGAAAGAACAAGACATCACCCACGCCTAGGGAAAGGCACAGTCTGGTGGCAGGCAAAGAAAAGTGAGTCAGGCTAAGGACAGATTGCTGTGGAGGCAAAGACAGCCCACCCAATCCAGCTCGGGGGGTAAAAAACCAAGAAGGGCTTCCTGAAGGAGGTGACGTTGAAACTGAGCTTTGCAGAATGGCCTCTTGTATCGTCTTGAGCCCATGCTTAGGGTCCCACAATCCCTAGAGCCCTGTGTAGTTCCACATGTCCCAGATGGGATGAAAGGGGCAGAGAAAGGTCTAGGAAGACAACTAATTCATACTTGTTAAGCGCCTAGGATGAGTCATACGTTTTTGTATAACTTTTCCTACTTGACCCTCACAGGCCTACCCAGTAGCTTTACTGATTTCCTTCCCATGTGAGGAAACTGAGACTCAGGGAGGTTGACCTGCCCAGAGTCGCACAACTAATAAACAGCAGACCGAGGGTTCCAGCCCGGATTTCCCCACCCAGGGCCCAGTTCTGTCTTTTTGGTACCCCTAGAACATTCAGAAAGGAAAAGAGGGCCGGCAACCGGTTTACAACAGAAGGAAAAGCCAGCTCTGCCAATGCATTTCCTCTCACCTATATTTCTACAGGGCAGTTAATACACAGTTATTAAATTAACCACATCTGAAATCAGAGTCAGAATTAAACTTTAATGTTCCTAGAGGTTTAGCAAGCGTGCCCGATTCCCTCACCCTTGGGGCGGGGAAAAACACAATTTCAGGAATCCCATACAGAAAGCATCTCGGTTTAAGGTTGTTATTACTGGGGTTGTAATTTTCTTTGTCGCCCCAAGAGAATGAAATATGAACTCAATTCCTCTGCCTTTAAATTCAGAACAGAAAAACACAAAATACTGAACATATAACAAGGAGGTAAGTGTATTTAATTTTCAAACTACGGCTCATTAAGGTAGAGGGAAGGAAAGAAAAGGCGTGAAATGGGAAGGAACTTATGCAGAGGGGGAAAAAAAAGTGAGGAGGAGGCTAAGAGGAAAGAAGAAACAGAAAACAGACAGACTGGGCCTGGTTGGAAAGGAAGAGACCCAAAGAGAAGGGAGAGAGACAAACACAAGAGAAAATGGTGGGCGAGTTACAGAAGAGAGAAAAGGGGATGAACAAGGAACGCGAGACTCGGAGAGGCTCAGCAAGTTGTGAAACCATTTCGAGCACGGCACTGCCCTTGGCCGTGGCCTTCCCAATGCTCTCACCTGTCTCCCCTTGAGAGGACCTTCACACAGCAGTGCATCCTACGGGGAAGAAAATTACTCTCGGGAAAAATATAAACCTGTCCTGAGAAATGGATGAAATAAAATACAGAGTTTTCCCTGTTTATTAACTCAGGGTGTTTGTAGAAAGTCATCTTGCTGTTGTATGCAAGATACTTCCTGGAGGACCAAGGCAATGAACCATTTCCCCCTCAAGGCCCTTTTAAGCAATATGACATTGAAAACAATGTCAATAAAATCAGTTCTTAGGTCAAGAAGAGACGAAAGTGAAACAGAGCAGAAATCAATGGATTTTTCTGAAATCCCGCAGGTTTGCCCCATAAACTGAAATAGCTGGCCATCTTGGCTGGTGGGGCTGAGCCCTCCTCTGAGTCTCTCTTTAGGCGTTGTTTTCTTCCTGGAGCTCAGGCTCCTGCAGCCCTCTGTGACACGTAAGCAGAAGGACGTGCTGGAGACCAGGGAAGATGAATAACACTGTTCTGACAGCTGAGGCCGTGGTCTGGGTGACCACCAGGGTCAACTGGCCAGAACTCATTCCGCATCCACCAGACTTAGGGGGCTGGGGTGTGAAAAAGCCTAGAGCATCCCCTTGTCCTTCCAAGTTCCCCCGACTCCTCTCCCAAGCCCTCGTGCCACCAGTCAAGCCCTATCTGGCTTCTTGAGAAGACAGAGTCAGGAGCAGCAAAGGCCTGGAATCTTCCTTCCTGTTCTGAGATCCTCTCTGACCTGGGTGAGGAGGAGGAACCTAAGTTGTGTGTGTGCACTCAGTTCCCACCATGAACCCCAGGGACTGCCACCATCCAGGATGTGGTCAAGGCTGAGAGAACATTAGGTCATGCCCCTTCACTTTGTTATCCCCCATCAAAAAGAAAAGAAAAGAGACACTGGACAAGTATTATATTAATGCAATATCCTAAAAATTAAAGCTATGCCAAAAATATATAAAATAAAAAAAGAAAGCCCCCCCCCCCCCGCCATTATCCACCATGCCATCCCTTCCTTCTCCCCAGAAGTAACACTTGTCAGAGTCTGGTGTGTAGCCTTCTAGATCATTTTTATGCATTTGCCTACATGTCCATATACAGGTGTAGGTTTAGGGATAATTTTATTTAGGTAAATAAGATTGTGCTATACATACAGTTCTGTCACTGGCTTTGATATTCAACAATGTGTCTTTCCTTGTTTTCTCCTATTTTCGAGTCAGCATAGAGAGTTCCCCTTCATTACTTTATTCGCTACAACAGTTTGATAGATAATTAGATCGTTGCCGATTTTTCACTATTACAAGCAGGGCTGCAATAAACACTCCCAGTCCGTACATCTCTGCACAAGCGCTTCAGGATTTCTGCAGGATCCACAGATATCTTGAAGGGAAAGTGCTGAAGTGATTTTCCACTTAGAAAACTGAGGACCAGAAGGGGAGAGTTTCTTGAGGCTACGTAAGACGTTAGGGGCAGAACTGGGATGAGATGTGAAGGGCTCCGAGTCCCAGGCCAGTCTCCCCCATGACACCATGGTGCTCATGGTCATCACTGGGACCATGAGCTTGGACGTGCCCACACCACTCCCAAGGTCTGTGGGATTTCAGACCCTGTGCTGAGTAGACAGGAACAAAAGTTCAGAGGCAAAGGAGAGTGGGGCACTTCTAGCATCAGGAGGAAAGGGGTGGGGTGGCCAGAAGAGGGCAGCGGAAGGAGCATTCAGCTTAGAATTTAAATCCTCCAACTCCCACCCCTGGCTCCCCCACCCCACACCCTCTACCTGTGTTATTTCACATGACTCAGCCCGTTTCTTCCACTGCAACATGAATGGAATTTCCACCTTCCAGGCTTATTGTGAGAGCTGAACTGAGTGATCATAGAGTGATCCTCACGTCAACTCTGTGAGCTTAGCCCTACCTTTGTTCCCATTTTACAGGTGAGAAAACTGAAGCACAAAGAGTAAGTCCTTGCCCAAGGTCACAAGGCTAGCAAATGGCAGGCCCAGGAGCTGAAGCCAGGTCTCCTGCCCCCAGCGCCCAAACTCTCATCCCTAAGAAAGGTGCTCGAAGCTCATGGGTGCCCCAGAGTGGGCATGAAGACCCCCAGACAGGGCAGGGCATGGCTCTGGAGATGCAAGACCCCAGAATAGGACCAGCTGCAATGCGCTCAGTCTCGGAGGTTCTGAAGCCCAGCCCTGCCGCCCTGGCCTCTCACCACGGCTGTTCGGTGCCGTAATTAACCAGCCCCGCAGAGAGCTGCTGGTACCTGGGGCTGGCGGGGCCCTAATGGAAGCACGTTGGCCATAATTGCCTCCATCCATCACCCTGGCCCGTGGAGGAGGAGACAGAGTCTGGCTAGAGATTTAAACAAGCTGTTTCTCTGCAGAAATAAGGGCCAATGACACAGCCTGGCTTGGGGGGAGTTTGAACAGGCAATGCAGACCAGAGGATCAGGCAGGCTTTCTGGTCCCAGAAGGGGAGACAGAGGAGCAGGTGGAGGAGGGAGAGTGAGACAAAGATGAGGAAAAACAGAGATACAGAAAGATGACGAGCTTAGTCAATGAGAGAGAAAGGCAATGTGCCAGGAAGTGCTTCTCAAACTGACCTCTCTGAACCCTTCAGGGATAGAGACGAGGGAGAGAGATGTACGTGTGTGTGTATTACACGTCTATTTGTATATATATAAGTGAACACCCATATGCATGCATGCTCTCATTTTGATGATACATTTAAAAAAATAAATGTGATCATATTCTGGATTATTTCATCTACAACTCTTGAACAGAGTACTGCCATCCAATTTAACTGCCTAACCTCCCCCACGCCCCCACTCCAGCCTGTAACACAGGGAAAAGAACCCTTCCTTTTCCAGGTGAGAGTGGACCCTGAGCAAGACAATATAAAGTACAGAGTACACGCTCATTAAACAGCGGCCATTTCTACTCCTCCTGTTCACAAGATGCTCACAAAGTGTAGTTATCCGTGCAGGCTTAGAAGGAAGCCACATGTGAGTTAGGCTTTGAAGAATGAAAAGTTCACCAGGTCAGCGAGGAAAGGAGTAGGTTTCCACATAGAAGGGAAGGGGTTCTCGAAACAGGAGCGGCCAGATGGGCTGGAACATTGAGAGTGAGGGGAGGCTGGTGGGAGATGAGGTCAAGGAAGTCAGCAGGAACCAGACAGAGAGCTCTGGCTTCACATTCCCAGGCTCCATATTCTCAGGCCCAGAAAGTTCTCCAAGCTCTCTCCACATTAGCTGGAAGAGGGATTTCCATGGCAGACCAAAAGAAAGGCATTAAGTGGTAGGAGTATTTCTTTTGGAAGCTGCTGTCACTATAAACCAGAGCTACGATGCACAGTTAGCATTTTACCCAGAACACATGGGGGCATCCACCCTCCTCACCCCCATGCACAGCCATGGATGTCCAATGAAATCGTCACTTCTGCTGTGTTTACTGCATTCAGAGACCAAGGGGGTTTGGGCTGAGTATCACGGGAAAAAAAAAATGTGAGGAAGACACTGCTGTATTTCACCAAGACCTGTGTTTTTCTCTCCGTCCTAAGGATACAAGCAGATTGCATCTCTCAGCTTCCCTTGCAGTTAAGCGCAGCTACGTGCAGTAGACGCTCTCCATGCTTTGCCCTCTCCCCTCACATTCCAGTTACTCTTCCTGCATGTCTGTCCTCCTATTTTGGAGTGCTCCGATGAAAAGGATTTGCCCCTGCAACTTTCTTTTGGGGCTTGTCCTTGGCTCACAAGGCCCTGGACTTGCAGAGAGCCAGAAAGGCTTGGGAGTTCACACGCCCCAGGGACAGCCCTTGGCCGGTGTATGAAAGCCTGGACCCCCATGTCTGGAGGTGAGACCTCCTCTCAGGTGTCACTCACACTTCGGCTCTCCCCAGAGGATCATGCCAACCTCGGAGACTTGGTCTGAAGTGACATCCATGCTTCCCCTCTTCCCCATTCTAATCCTCCTGCTTCTTTCCCAGATTCTCCTGGGAAAACCTCCCAAAGAAATCACCTGCACGTCAATCCTCCCTGAGGGCCTGCTTCTGGGAAGCCCAGCCTAAGACACCGGGGACTAAATGTCACGGGGGCAGGAGTGCCACTTCCTGGCCTTGCAAAAAGCCCACCTGTACTTCTCCCTGCTCCTTTCCCTTTGGGCTGAGGGGAACAGAAGTGAGCCAGGAGGTCATCCTGGGAGATATTTATTGATGATGGCAGAACCTCCAACAGCCTGGATCCTGAATTACTGCCTGGAAGAAAGATGTGTGCCAACCAGGAACACTACGCAGCACCGTGAGGTGAGACGGGAACTTCTCCCACCGCTGAAATACCTGGATGTGTTTGTTACGGCAGCTTGTGTCACCCACACTAAAATAGAAAGTGACTTTATTGTAGCCCTCAGTGAAGTCTAGCGTGGGTGAAAGGCCATTTAGGAAACCATTTACACCCCCAGGGAGTCTTGAACAAGCGCGATCTGAGAGCTGGGACACCTGGTGCAAAATGACAAGATTTTAAAGCCTCTCCCATCAGGACCAGAACTCCCAAAAGATGGCTCTGCGTAAACCAGCAAGCACCTGGGATTCTGTGGCAAGGTGACCATTCGCCAAGCGATTCGCACAGTGCCCATGTAATAAGGACAACAGTTATTATTAATCTGTTCACAATTGTCCATTCTCCCTCTGGATTCCAAGGGAAAATGAGTCCTGCTGTCTGAGAAGATCCCGAAGATCACCTTTGTTGAGGGGAACCCGGGTAACAGACCAGAGAGCGAAAATATGAATAGAAGTCAGAGACACTAAAACAACGTACATAAAGAAGAACCAGGACAGTATCACTGGAAGGTCAGAAAGAAACAGAGAAGCCATGTGAGCTGGATAGTAGAGAGAGTTTAAGAGTTAGGAGCTGGATAGGAGAATAAGAGAGAAGTTGTTAAGCAGGAGCAGCTGCCAGTTCGGTGGAAGGTTATAATAAAGACAGCGATCTGGAGAGAGGAATCTCTGTGATGTCTTCTCTGCAGTAAAGGTGTCCTCCATTATTGGTATTTCCTTAAGAGACCAAGGATAGACTTGAAATACTCCTGATTAATGTTAGGTACCTGGATTGTACCTGGGGAGGCAACACCATGAGAGACTGGTCCCTTTGGAACCCTGGAATATATTAGGATCATACATTAGGATCACTTTCAGGGGTCTCCGGGGTTTTGTAGAGGAGTCCAGAACGCCTTTCATCTTCCCAGTCCCACGATAAGAGGCACATTTAAAATATTCTAGCCCCCCAAAATTCCTTGAATGTCTACTGTGAAAATTAGCCGCCACATCCACCATTCTATTCTGTGCTCCTCTCACCATTTGTCTGCGCCTCTAGCACTTAGTTTTATCACCTGTGAGTCAAGTTAACAGATAACATGTTTGATTTTTCAACTTGACTGTAAAATCTTTCAGGATGGGTATTGCCTTTTTATCCTAACAGCATCTGTCTTACACTCAATAAATGTAAAGATTTCTGTCTTGTTCATCACTCTCTCTCCAGCACTTCCAAGATGATCTGATTGATGGTGGATGTTTAGTAAACGTTTGTTGAATGAATAAGTGAAATAATCAATCAATCATATCCATCAAATCTGAGTCAATAACAATCAGAGTCTCCAGATTAAGTAGATCATAACACGGCCTCATTGCTACTCAGGTGTTCCCATTAACATGCACCTCTGCAGTCAGATTTGCCCTGTGCTGACAGGTAGGAGGACCCCTCTCAGATCCCGCCAACCTCAGCCGCTGAGAAAGACAAAGACTGGGAAATGAAGCCAGAGCTGAAACACATCTCACCTACTTCTTGGATTGCTGGGAAAGCCTCAATTACAAACATTAAAAAGGATACAAATATCCTCTTTCTCAAATGAAAACCTAGCATCTGTATTTTTGGTTCACAAAATATACTCTCCTTGCTTCATGTATGGGGCAAAACGCGGACCCTACAATCAGACCATACCTACTCCTCTGGTTACCAGAGAAGCAGCTTTGGTCAAGTCATGTACTATCTCTAAACCTCAAGTTTCTCATCAGTCAAATGGGGATGGTAACATCTTCCTCACAGAAAGAGTGTGAACAGAGACAATCCAGGTAAGCCGCTGGCTCAATGCCAGCAAGTGACATATTAGCTTCAAGAAAGCTTGTCTCCTTCCTGGCTGATGGCACAGACACAAATAGAGGTTTAAAGTAAACAAACAAACAAAAAAACACCTCATTCTGTTATTTTCTAGATGATACAAAGAGGAAAAGAGGAAGGAGCTATGGGTCTTTCCTGTCCTTTAAATTTATCAGGGCCATGTGCAAAGTCACCGACCAAAATGAAGTTTCCTCAATAGCTCACTTCCTCATGAGTTAGAGTTTGAGACATTATGATGACAAGAGAAGAGGGTAGGAGACCGATTCCCTTATGCTGTCAACCTGACTACCTCGTCACACAAGCACGAAAGGATAGCTTTGTCCATCTGTCTGAAAGACAATTTACAGTTATGACTCAATTTGTAACGGAAGAGAAACCATGCTATTTATTTGTTATTTTTATTTTTTAAAGGGACTAGTGGGAGAAAATTTGCATCGCTAACGAGGGCCAAAGGTAAAAGCCCTTTTATGAGAACAGAGAAAGGACCAGACTTCATTTTTGGTAATTTCCTTCCAAGTGAGACGTTGCTGATAACACTGGACAAAGTCCAGCTTTGAAATGGTCCTAATCATAGTCCAAATGCTATGGCAACAACCTCTTGAGAAATATTGCACACACTTAGGTGATCTTATGCCTGAGTGAAGAATGTAATTGTTGCTCTAAAAAATATTTGGTGTGTTACAATTATGTGGTATGTCAAAATACAGCATTCTCTCAATGGTATTTAAATTTTCATGGGTTTTTTACTCTCTTTCATAATATTTAAATAGTTTGACTATGAGACTAAACCATTTAAAAAGATAAATTTACTCACAGCATTTACAGCCCTTCATACAGACCTGCATCCAAAGGTCTGAATTCTCATTTAGAAATTCCTCATTTATGCTAGAGGGGGAAAAAAAAGATGTTGTCACCCTGCATCAACAATGTAGATAATTTTAATTCAAAATTGCTCTTGAATTAAATTATCTGTATATTTCTGAGGGGGAAATAATCCAGGGACCAGAATGACCTAGATAATCACCTTCATTATTTAAGTCATTCTGCTAAATCTGGCCTAAATAATTGGCCTTTAAGAGCTTTTTGAAGGAGGCATTTCAGAAAATCAAAACACTCAGAATATTTAATATTTTTCCCACTGGATTCAACAGGCTCACATGATGGAAAAGGGCAATGACTTATTTAGACAATCCCAAAAAATCTCAGACCCAGAAGAGACCCCATTCTCAACAGTTCTATAGAAACTTAAAATTTACAAAAAAGTCCATGAGAGAACATTTTATCTTTTGATCCTAACCATCACTGTGGGAAACCCAGACCCTTATCTCCATGTTTACAGGTGAGAAAATAGAGACTCAGAGAGGAAAATGTTTTGTTCAAGGTCACACAACAAAAGTGACAAACTGGGGCTGGACCCCAGAACTTCTAATTCCACATCCAGAGCTCTTCTCACACCATAGCTAGATCTCGATGTCTCTAAGGACTGGGTTGAGAACCAGTGGTCCCAAGGAGGTCATCTTAGATGGTGAGACAACATGCTATCCTAGGTCCTGTCCAACATGGGCTAAAAATTAGAATTATTCATGCCAATGCCCAGGCCTCGACCCAAGCAAATGAACTCAGACTCTCTAAGGACTGGGCCTAGAAATAGGTGTTTCAAAAGTTTTCCAAAAGATTTTTATGTTCAGCCAGAGCTCAGCATCATTGTCCTTAACCAATTTTGAGACAAACATATACTGGGTCTGTTCAGCTCTAGCAATCACAGTTTAACCAGATATAACTGGTCTCAAAAGTAGATCTTTTCCACATCTCTCACCCTGTAACTTTGAATGGTGAAGTCTCGTTGACCCTGAAGTGACCAGATGGAGCCTTAGAACTTTTCTATAGAAGCAGATGTTAATTCAGTTCTCCCTTGACCCGTGTACGTATGGAGGGGCTTTTGAACCTGAATTTTAGTGGATTATCTATAAAGGACTAGTCTGAAAAATAGGACTAAGACTCAAGCCAAGAAGGGTAAGGCTAAAAATGGGAGAATTAGCTCAAATAAATAATAAAAGGGATCCATATTGGAAAAGAAGAAGTAAAACTGTCACTGTTTGCATATGACAGGATACTATACATAGAAAATCCTAAAGGTGCCACCAGAAAATTGTTAGAGCTGATCAACGAATTTGGTAAAGGTGCAGGATACAAAATTAACTTACAGCAATCAGTTGCATTTCTATACATTAATAACAAAACATCAGAAAAAAATAAGGAAACAATCTCATTTACCAACATATCAAAAAGAATAAAATACCTAGGAATAAATCTACCTAGGGAGGCAAAAGGCCTGTATTCTGAAAACTATAGAACACTAATGAAAGAAATTGAAGATGACAGAAATATATGGAAAGATATACATGTTCTTGGATTGGAAGAATCAATACTGTTAAAATGGCCATAGTACCCTAGGTATAAACATACAGATTTAATGCAATCCCTATCAAAATACCAATGGCATTTTTCATAGAACTAGAACAAAATTTTTTTTTAATTTGTATGGAAACACAAAAGACCCCAAGTAGCCAAAACCATCTTAAGAAAGAAGAACAGAGCTGGAGGAATCATGCTCCCTGACTTCAGGTTATACTACAAAGCTACAGTAATCAAAACAGTATGGTACTGGCATAAAAACAGGACACATAGATCAATGGAACAGGATAGAAAGCCCAGAAATAAACCCACATTAATTATAGTCAATTAATCTACAACAAAAGAGGTAAGAGTATACAATGGAGAAAGATAGTCTCTTCAATAAGAGGTACTGGGAAAACTGGACAGCTACATGTAAAAGAATAAAATTAGAATATTCTCTAACACCATATACAAAAATAAACTCAAAATGGATTACAGACCTAAATGTAAGACCAGATACTCTAAAACTCCTAGAGGTAAATGTAGGCAGAACACTCTTTGACATAAATCGCAGCATTATTTCTTTTTGATCTATCTCCTAGAGTAATGGAAATAAAAGCAAACATAAGCAATGGGACCTAATTAAACTTAAAAGCTTTTGCACAGCAAAGGAAACCATAAACAAAACAAAAAGACAACCTACGGGATTGGAGAAAGTATTTGCAAATGATGAGACTGACAAGGGATTAATTTCCAAAATATACAAACAGCTCACTCAGCTTAATACCAAAAAAACAAACAACCCAATCAAAAAATGGGCAGAAGACCTAAATAGACATTACTCCAAAGAAAACATACAGATGGCCAACAGGCACATGAAAAGATGCTTCATTTTGCTAATTATGAGGGAAATGCAAATCAAAACTACAATGAGGTACCATCTCACACTGGTCAGAATGCCCATCTTTAAAAAGTCCACAAATAATAAATGCTGAAGAGAGTGTGGAGGAAAAGGAACCTTCCTCCACTGTTGGTGATAATGTTAATTGGTGTAGCTATTTTGGAGGACAGTATGAAGGCTCCTTAAACTAAAAACAGAGTTACCATATGATCCAGCAACTCCATTCCTGGGCATACATCCAGAGAAAACCCTAACTCTAAAAGACACATGCACGCCAGCGTTCATAGCAGCATTATTTACAAACTGCCAAGACATGGAAGCAACCTAAATGTCCACTGACAGATGAATGAATAAAGGCGTGGTATATAAATATATATAATGGAATATTACTCAACCATAAAAGAATGAAATGATACCATTTGCAGCAAAATGGATGGACACAGAGATTATCATATTAAGTGAAGTAAATCAGAAAGACAAATATCATATAATATCACTTACGTATGGCATTTAAGAAAAAAGGACACAAATGAACTTATTTACAAACCAGAAATAGACTCACAGACATAGAAAACAAACCATGGTTACCAAAGGGGAAAGAAGTGAGAGGGAGGGATAAATTAGGAGTTTGGGATTAACATATACAAACTACTATATATAAAACAGATAAACAAAAAGGAACTACTGTATAGCACAGGAACTATATTCAATATCTTGTAATAACCTGTAATGAAAAAGAACCTGAAAAAGAATATATATATATGTTTATGTATATGTATAACTGAATCACGGTCCTGTACACCTGAAACTAACACAACATTGTAAATCAACTATACTTCAATAAAATTCTTTTTAAAAAGATTGGAATTCGTAAATATGGAAAGCAAATAGGTGACAGGGGTTTGGAAAAATAGTAGATTAAGGTAATCTGATAATTAACAAATCTTAAGAATTCTGGATAATAACATGCTGTCAACTGAATACAGCAATTTGCATGTTCTGTTTTGGTTAAAGACACAAACACACTACCTGTATGTGTAGATAGGTTTGTATATGTTATCTCACCAGGAGAACTGCCAGAAGGGATAGTCATCAGGCTGAGAACACTGGTTATCTTGGCAGAGGGGGAGAAAATTGGAGAATGGCGGGAACATCATTAATTTTTCCTTTATGTAACAAGCATGTGTTCTGTGATTTAGAAAACACATATGATATTGTGATTTATAATAAATAAGTATATATTTTGTTTTCTCCCCAATTCTGGCATAGAGCTCCTAAAACCCTTGGAATTCCTAAGTGATGAGACCAATAAAGGTGTCTTTTGTTGCTAATGAGTTGACTTTTGGACCCCACCTAAGAATGGGAACTGGCTGCCAGGAGGACCAACCACATACGTGATCAGAAGGTTGCAGCTTTCAGTCGCACACACTCACCTCCGCTTCTGGGGAGTGGGGGTGACTGGAAGTTGAATCAGTTCCCAGTGGCCACTGATTTAATCATTCATCCTCTGTTAATGAAGCTTTCATAAAAACCCAAAAGGATGGGCTTCAGGGAGCTTCCGGGTTGATGAGCACATGGGCACTGGAGAGAATGATGCACCTGGAGAGGGCGTGGAAGGTCTGCACCCCTTCCCCAGACCTTGCCCTATGCCTGTCTTCCATCTGGCTGTTTCTGAATTATATCCTTTTATAATAAACCAGCAGCTAGAAAGTGAAATGTTTCCTGAGTTCTGTGAGCTGCTTTATAGTAAGTTAATCAAACTCAAGGAAGAAGTCATGGGAACCTCTGATTATAGCCAATCAGTCAGAAGTACAGGTGACAACCTGGAGTTGAAATTAGCCTCCTGAGTTGGAAGAGGTTGTTGGAACCTCCAGTTTGTAGCCAGTTAGATGCACGGGTAGAGGCCTGGGCTTGTGAATGGCACCTAAAGTTGAGGGGGAGAAAGGAAGGGTCAGCCTTGTCGGACTGAGCCCTCAACCTGTGGAATGTGACGCCATCTCCAGATAGCATCAGAACTGAGGTGAATTATAGGATGCTCATCTGGTGGCTGGAGAAATATTTGGTGCTGTGTGGGAACTCACCCCAACTCACACACACACACACATAGGACTAGATGGAGTCTCAGAATCATTTTAACATAACATAAATAAAATTGAGAAAGTCGATATATAAATTCACAAGCAGTAGAAAAATAAGAGAATTTAAAATTAAGCAATTTATAGTTTACATTTTCTCATGCCATAAACATTAGGAGGAAGTCCCTAGAGCTGTCCTGCTGAATCCATGAAACACCTCTCCTCACACACACAAAAAAGTAAGCTATTACTATAATTATTTTAAATACACAGCTGAGCTTAAAGGAAAGAAAGGAGACTTCAGATGTCAGGACTGAAAAAGAAACTACATACCAGGTGGTAAGTGAGAGAGATGGTGCTGAGTGCCCAGGCAGGGGCAGGGTCCAGGCTACAGCATAGGTCCTAGAGACTGGGGGCTTGATTTTAGTGCCCATGCTTAGAACAGCCCCCTGAAGGTACTACTGAAAATGCAATCAGGGAAAAGAAACTGTAACCCAAAAAAGGGGGGTGGGGAATGCAAGAAACAAGACTGAGAAAAGAAACTGGCAAACACTTGGATAAAACAAAACAATGAATGTATAAAATAATTACAGTAACCATGAGGATGGTGATGATGAGAGTGAAGGTATTAGAACATGGAATTAATATTGTACACAGTAATTACTCGCAAGATGGGAGGGATGCTTGGAGTAAAGCATTCTTGAGGCTTTGTATCTTATGGGCAGAACCAAAATTTTGATTACCTTTAGTCTTAGTCTAATGTTAAGTCAACAATAAACATTAAAAACAAGGGTAACCACTAAAAGGAGAAAAATTAAGGATAACTACTAACATGGAAATGAGTAATAAAGACAACTGTTTTCTAGCAGACAGAGGGAAAGGAGAAAATAAGAGAACACAGTCAACTGAAGACATGAAAAGATAGAAATATAAAAAGAAATGCAAATATATCCCTAAGGACAGTAAGTGTTCACAGATAAAGAAGCATGGTTCAAATTCAGAGACTCTCAAATTGGATTTTAAAACTAGCCCAGTTAGAAGAGATCTATAAATGATACATCTGAAACACAAGGACAGCAAAAGGTTGAGGATAAAGAGATGGAAAAAGACACTGCCAGCAATCATGAAGGAAAAGAAAGGCAGTGTGGCTCTATGAATATCAGATAAATTGTTTTTAAGGTAAAAATCATTAAGAACAAAAAGAGCCATTACAAAAATAGTAAAAAGAAAAACTGCTACCAAAAAAATGATAATTCTAAAATAAGATACAAAAGGACACCATGAACTAAGTTGAAAGCATGAGTGAATGTATCTGCAATTCATATAACTGATAACTAGAATCCAGAATCAGTAAGAAAAAGGTAAATGAAGAACATAAAACTAGATAAAGAATATGAGTAATCAAGTCACAGAAGCAAAAACTCAAAGACTCAATAAATAGGAAGTCAACCTTGCTAGTAAACAGAGGACGGCAATACAATTTTTGAAAAGAAAAAGGGTATAATTGGATTTGTAAAAAGTCTGGAAATGCCAATAACTGTTGAGCATGTAGCAAATGTGATGTTTACGTTACTGATGGGAGTGTAAACTGGTATCACCCCTTTAGAGAACAGTCCAGCTACACTTAGCACACTTGAAGTTATATATGCCACACAACAGAGCAATTCTGCTCTAGGTATCTAGCCTGGAACTATGCTCACAGTCGTGCCCAAGGAGACACATTCTGGGGTTCATTGCTGCAATTTATATAATACAGAAAGATGGAAACAACCTAAATATTTCTCAGTAGAAAAATAAACTGGCTATTCACACAACGTGTAAAGTAAAAGGGCTAGCATCTATGAAAAATAGATAAATCTGAAGAACATAATGTTGGGGGGGAGCAAGCTGCAGTTGTTATGTACAGTAGGATACCAAATATGTAAATCTTGGAAACACAAGTAACAGTAGTTTATATTGTTAACAGATTCATACATATGAACAGAAGTACAAATACAGGAGAGGAAATGATACAGAGGAACTTCAGAGTTCTGGTTACCTCTGAGAAGGGAGAGCTGGGAAAGACATGAGGGGGGTAGTTATTTCCACAATGTTCTATTTCTTTGTTTAAAATTCTGAAGCACATATGGAAAAATATGTAAGACTCTTACACCTGGATATATATTTTCTTTATTTGTGTGTGTGCATGCATGTGTTTGAAATATGTCTTAAAAGTTAAAAGTGATATATTTGAACCTCAGAGAGGCATCAAGAAAAGGAGGGGGAGGGAAGGGTTAAAAAAATGGACAATTCTTGAGGGATGGTCAGTAAGGTGCTCTCTGGTAGCCAGATCCTAATAAAGAGGTCACAGTGCAAACAAGAAAAGGGTTAAGGAGATGACAATGCAAGCTCTAGTTTCCATTAAAGGAGGAGGGGATGTGAAAGGAGGGGAGTTTCAGAAGAAAAGATGAAGGAGGGCTGGCTGCCTGAGGGGAGATAGGTAGCCTCTCTTAGGTTGCTAGATTTGGTTTGCATACTATTGTTTTTCTCAAGGTCTTCACACCCACCAAACATGCTGGCCAGGATCTAAAAAGCATTCAAGTCCAGCGCTTCAGAATTTTCAAGGAGCAGAATATGCCTGGAATGTTATTATTCTACACAGTGGAACGACAACAGTAAGGTAACAGCAGCCTCAGAGAGGTTAAGTGACTTGCTTGAGGTCACATGGGAAGGAACACCCCCCCCGCCCCCGGTATACCCACTCTGATTCTAAAGCTTCCTTTCCCCCTACACTACATGCTTCCTCTTGGGGTTCAAATGATCCTTTTGCAAGTTGCCTACTTCCTGCAACAAATCCCAAGCAGTTTGCATGTGGCTGTGGATATCTTACTTTTTTCTCCCCTTGGCCAGAATAAAACACTACGTAGAAATCACAGGATACGGTTAACATCCAAGGTATTGCATCAACAAGCTTAGGTCTGGGTATGCTTAGCAGATCTCCTAGGAAAATAACTTTTCAGGGCTTGGTGGTAAATGGTTTCAGCTGAGCTCAGGGAGCAACATACTCTGGTAGGGATAGATGTACTCCTGGTCCCCAGGTGAGGACCACCTGCTTTCTAACCAGCAAGAAGTCTCAGGCACTGAACTCTGTCCATGGTAAGAGCCCTTCTTGGGGGTGATGCTCTCTGAGTGCTGAGGAAGGCAAGCTGATGCTCCATCACCTGCTCAGGACATCACTGATATGATGGTTTGACTGAAAGGTAGAAGTTGTTCTCCTCCAACAGTTACAGTGGCAGGTCAGCCAGTCTCTCCTTTGCCTTGCAGAGGAGCAAAATTTGCCACCCCAAAATGTCTCTGTGGCATGTGGATTATTTCGAGCTGAAAATAACCAAGACCCAAAAGACTCAGGAAGAAACTTTCATCTTCTGCCTAACTGCCTAAAGAATCTAGACTGAGCACTTGTTCCCAGAATAAACCTATCACCAGAGATTACCTGCAAAGAATGTGGGCTAAGTGATGGGGGACACTTAGCAGAGCCTAGAGATCAGAGTCCACTCTGAGTCACACTGTCTCTGCAGGGCCCAGCAAGTATTTGTTTATCATATATTTCCTTTTTCATCTCCACGTGAATTGCCTTCCGCCCCTTTGAGGTCCCAAACCACTACCCGCTCTTTCGTCTAGATGAAGACAGCATTTAAGGTGAGGATTTTAGCCATTTTGGTGAGTTACTCAGTTTTCCTGGTCTCTCCTATGTATACATATTATCAGAGTTTTGTTTGATTTCTTCCCGTTAATCTGTCCCTTGTCCATTTAATTCTTAGACCAGCCAGAAGAACCTACAAAGGTAGAGAAAAATCTCCTCCTCCCCGACATCCTCTCCTAACAAGATGGGTTCCAGTTCCCATTTAAGCTTCAGTGATGCTGATTGCACCGTTAGGAAGAAAATCGGGACTTAAATTAGAAAACTAAAGGTAAAAAAGAACCATTCAACACCAGCAGCAACAACAACAAAAATCCTCCTGCAATTTCCATCTTGTCAAGCAGCCCTAAAACTCAACCGAGACATAAACAATCCTCCTGTTGGTGCGGTTTTTCATTTTGTCTTGGCATTTTGTGCCCAGGAATTGCAAAGAGTCAAGAACACTGTGAGAGAAATGAAGAGCCTGGCACCTTAGTTAAGTCTCTGGCATGGGCAAGAATCTGCCTGAGTCTGGATTTAGGCTATTGTGATTCCCATCAGATCCACATGGAGCAAGACAGGAGCAGTTCTCCAAAGCAAGCAGGAGATGCCATATCAGGGAAAAGGGGAAACAGATTCTGGGCAAAGAGCTGTATCTAATATAGTGCTTTGCATCCATGAAGCCCATTTTACAGATGAGAAAGCTCAAGGCTCAGGTTAAGTAACCTGTCCCAGGTCACATATAAGAAGGTGGCAAAGCCATACCCTCACCTAAATCCATCTGGTCAAATCTACTGCCCAGAAGACCTAAATAGACGTTTCTTCAAAGAAAACATATAGATGGCAAACAGGCACATGAAAAGATGATTAATATCACTAATTATGAGAGAAGTGTAAGTCAAAACTATAGTGAGGTATCACCTCACACCAGTCACAATGGCCATCATCAAAAAGTCTACAAATGACAAATGCTGGAGAGGGTGTGGAGAAAAGGAAACCCTCCTGCACTGCTGGTGGGAATCTAAACTGGTGCAGCCACTACAGAGAACAGTATGGAGATTCCTTAAAAAACTAAAAATAGACTTACCACTCCTGGGCATTTATCTGGAGGGAGCTCTAATTCGAAAAGATATATGCACCCTAATGTTCACAGTAGCACTATTTACAATAGCCAAGACATGGAAGCAACCTAAGTGTCCATCAACAGATGACTGAATAAAGAAGATTTGGTGTGTATATATATAATGGAATATTACTCAGCCATTAAAAATGAAATAATGCAATTTGCAGTAACATAAATTGGCCTAGAGATTATCATATTAAGTGAACTAAATTAGAGAAAGACAAATATCATATGATAACACTTATGTGTGGAATCAAAAAAAAAGGATACTTATTTATAAACCAGAAATAGACTCACAGACCCAGAAAACAAACTATGGTTAACAAAGGGGAAAGGGGTGGGAGGAATAAATTAGGAGTTTGGGATTAACAGATATGCATTACTATACAGAAAATAGGTAAACAGTAAGAACATACTGTACAGCACAGGGAACTATACTCATTATCTTGTAATAACCTATAATGGAAAAGAATCTGAAAAAGAATATATAGAGAACATAAATGTATATACGTAACTGAACAACAATGCTGTACACCTGAAATTAACACAACATTGTAAATCAACTATACTTCAATAAAAATAAGTAAATTAAAAGTCTACTGCCCAGAGCTGTTACTATTTCTCTTCCTTGATTTAAAAAGGATTGCATGCACATATGTTTTAGAATGTGGACAGCATTTTAGAAAATAAGAACAAAATAAAAATCACCATCATGAAGAAACAATTGCTGTCAAAATTTTGGTGTGCTTTGTTGTTGGCTCTTTTTCTATAGATATTTGCTGGATATTTGGCACCTGCCATTTTATCATTCATGGTCTTGGCTAATCCACAAAGTACACCCAATGGCTATGGCTGCAGTGAGATCTACCCAGATCCTCTTTACAGACCAGACAGCCCATCCCACAGCTGCTGTGCTGGCTGCCAATGGCTCACAGTTGCCCCAACTAGAGATGCTTCAGAAACTTTGTCCCCTTTAGGGTCCCAACAGCCACACGTTGACTACAATTGAGTCATAAAAGTTCAGCTCCCCTCCAACAAGGCAGAAAAACTCTAGGGTCCCATTTATACTCCAGTTTCCTGTGGAACCAGGTAGAAGCTAGATTTCAGTCAAAAAGGCATCTCTGGCTTCTCTTCCTCCCTGTCCTGCTTTTTCCACCTCCTTCAAAGTGTCCTTCAACTTATCACTTGCACAAGAATTCTCATCTCAGGTCTGCTTATAAGGAAACCAACCAAAGGAAAGGCAAAGACAATTTTAATTGTGCTAAGGCATGCCTTCTAATCACCCACTCTTTGAAGGTGGAGTGGGCCATTTAACTGCTGACCAAGCCTAGCCAACCACCAACAGTCACATTTCAACATGGTTTTGTGGTCTTCTGCTCTTTTTCACCCTTGCAATAACTCATACAGAGTGTTAAGAGCTCTGCTTCCTGATTTTAAAAGCCAATTACTTCATACATTTCTACAGCCATGTATTTATAGAATCATTAAGGCACTGAAGAAAAACATGCATTATTCAGTTAAATTTTATTGCATTTTACGGGAGGAAAATACATGCTGTACTAGAAGTCTTAATTTAAGGATTCACGAAGATTTCCAACTTATTGATTATCATATTGCCTCCATTCTAAGATACAAAATTTAAGGTTTTTGAAAGTCTTAGAATCAATGAATATATTTAGTGAATGTTTTTTCTCCCATCCCACTCCCCTGAAAACTTACTAATATTTTCTTTTTATTCATCCATATGAATTCCAGAATTACTTCACTGGATTCCAAGACATTGCTCACCCCCTGCCTCCTTCCCCGGAATAAAATTTATAATAAAATTAACACAAATCTGTAAGTTAGTTTTCGGGGAAAAAAATGACATCTTTAAAACATCGAGTGTTCTCAACCAGAAATATGGTATGCCTCCCCATCTACTCAAGTCTTCATTATTTCTCCCAATTGAACAGTCATCTTCTCCGTGTGTATCCTATACAATTTTTATTGAAGTTAGTAATTTGCATTTGCATTGTTAATGGAATCTGAGTTGTTTTCCATTATATTTTCTAACTGGTAATGTTAGTATCTATAAATGCTATTTTCAGTATTTCTTAAACATTTGATTACCTTATAGATCTATCTTACTGCTATTATTAGCGTTTCAGTTGATCCTCTGGGGTAAGCTGTACAGATCATTGTATCATTTGCAAATAAAGATAATGTTTCTTTTTTCCATTGCTGTGCATTTTATTTCTGATCCATGTTTTATTACACTGACTAGAACTTCTATAAAATTTTTAAATAGAGATCAAAGGAATCATTGGTGATGACTCTGGTATTTCACCACTAAGCATGAAATTGAGTGCTCAGTATAGATATTTCTCAGCATATTTTATCAGATGTGCCTACCCTAAGTAATGGAAGAATTTTCACTGATAATGAGGTGGAGCATTACAAAATGCAACTTTAAGCATTTATTAAATCAGACTCAGGATGATGTGTGGAAATATTTTTACACTGCTGAGTAAGTTAGAGCTGGTGTTGAACGTCAGCTCTAGTGCTTACTTTGGTCTTGACCCACTATCTAACCTCTCCCTCCTTCAGTTTCTTCAGCTATTAAATGATGATAATAATAACTCATAAGGTTCTGTGATCACTAATCAATCTAGTTTGTCTGACGTGTCTAACACATTGATGATCCCATGATAGATGTTCAATTACCCGGCATTTCCAAAGTAAATCTTTCTTGGTCCTGGCACAGCATTCATTTAATACACAAACGGATTTCATTTGCCATCATTTTATTTAGAATTGTTGCTTCCATCTTTGCCACTGTGTGCCAAGTGGAAGCATTATATTTTCTCTGTTTGTATCACTTAGAAGGTAACT
This sequence comes from Vicugna pacos, assembly GCF_048564905.1. Taxonomy (NCBI): domain Eukaryota; kingdom Metazoa; phylum Chordata; class Mammalia; order Artiodactyla; family Camelidae; genus Vicugna; species Vicugna pacos. Next base: position 31,280,324 of record NC_133005.1, on the reverse strand, counting down.
TATGCCTTAAAGTTGGAAAGGATACACTTAAATTATTTTTTTTGTTGATGTATAACATACATGCAGAAAATTGCATGAAGGAATGCATTCATAAATCCAGCTGGACCCAAATGCTTGATGACTTATTTCCAATTTCCGCTCAGTGTCAATGGCCCTCAAGTATTACACACTGACGATGGGCCAGCACTGTGCTAAGCGTTTCATGTGTCTCACTTAATATGATGGTCACAGAAACACTATGAGTGGGAAATTACTCTCCCCATTTTATAAATGAGGAAAATGAGACTGAAAGAGGTAAGTATTATGCCCAAGGTTACATCGTAACTGATAAAACAAGATAAGGCTGGATCTAAAATAAATATCTTCTTATACGCTAAGCAATGGCGTCTTCGTTGAAACTGAGAAATATCAGTTGATCTAATTCTTTGTTCATTTCTGGTAATTCATATTTGCTCTCAATATCATGCACTTTTTACATAATTTCAAATATATTAGAATTAAGTTGTCTGTAATATTTCCCTAGAATATATAATCTCCCCACTATCAACTTAATTCCTTTGTTAGTTCAGTCCTAATTTTATGCATTTGTGCTAGCTTTCTCTTTTTCTAATTTATAATTGCCAGAACTTAATTCATTCTATTGTCATTTTGAAAAGCCAAGCACTGGGGGTTTACTTATCAATTTTATTTTCTTCCTGTCTTCTAATTAATTTCTGATTTTATCTTTATTTCCTTCTCCAGACTTATTTGAAAAAGTTTTGAATTTCTTTATTTTAATGCTTTGTTTAATTCTCTCTTCTTTAAATTGAAAATATTAAGGCATAACCTTTCTTTGAATACAATTTTTGCTATTTTCTATGAGTTTTAAAATGCAAGATTATCATTTTCCTAATTTTCAAATAATGCATAATTATAGTTTTGATGTTCTCTTGAACTTAAAGACACGCAAATTTTTTTCAAGGGTTTAGAATTTTTCATTGACATTTTATACTAATTTAATCTCATTCTTATCAGAGAATTTAACCAGAACCATCTCTGACATTCAGATTGTCAGTTTTTCTTTGTAAACTAATATAGGTTAATTATGGTAAATGCTATGAACAATGAGGAATATTTTTCTATCCATTTTCCAGACACAAAATTTAATCCCAATCAATGAAACCAAAATCAGTATTTTTAATCATTTATTCTTTTCTGCTTTCTGCCAGAGACCATGTATTGGTTTTCTTGTTTTTGTCTGGGTTTTGGTTTTTGGCTTGCTTTGGGAGTTTGGGTCTGTTTATTGTCCCAACAACTAAAGGATACAATACATACCCATCAAAGTGATACTGGATCCTGTAGAAATGGGATTACCCAGCACTTTCAAAATATCACAGTTGCGTGCACGTGTGTTTTAAATAGATTTCTCAGAAGCCCAGAAATGATCTGTAGGATATTTGACGCCATCTTGCTGAGAGTCACTGAGATAAACGTAGATTAGTGTCATAGCATTCTTGTGAAATTTACCTAACTCCCTGTATCATAACAGCATGTGCCTAGCACTATATTTTTTCCTAATATAATATATTGTCACTCCTATTCTCAGTTTTATTTTTAACATTTTTCCCCTCTCTCTTTTAGGTGAAGCTTTGACAAATAGGTGTAATTGGCTTCTGGTGCATTTTGAACCAAATTTGAGACAAACTGTCTTTTAATAGGGGGATTTAATCTGGTTCCATTCATTGTCATAGCTGATGTTTGGCTTTCATATATGTAACTGATGCATTTGACTTAGTCAAATCAGCTTTTGACTTCATCAGCTTCTTGTTATAAAGGCTTCCTGTGGTTGTATGGACCTGTTCTGCACCTGTTTGCCTTCACATGCATCCCTTATCCTTCCCTGCTGGCTTTGTATCACAGAGAGGCTGACTCCCTCAGCCTGCAGGCTGCAGGTGCTCTTACCTGCTGGCTTGAGGCTACGTTTGGCCAGTAGGAGATATCAGGGAAGAGGCAGGAAGAAGTCAGGGTATTTCTTCCTCTCCTTGCTGCCTTGGCTGCATCCCTCGTAGCTCCAACTCCTGCTGGACGGACCCCCTGTGGTTCCATTTTCCACTCAGTGACCACTACCTACCCCTGGGCTGAGCTGCACCACTGCCCTCCTCCATCCCTCTAGCCCAAGAGGCCCATTCTCTGTCCTCCATATAACCCCTGCCCTTTTACAACTGTCCTCTTTCTCTAGGCATTTCCTCTGCATACAGAGAGACCATCTTAACTTTGTCTTCCTTAACACCAATTCCATTTTCTATTTATTTTCTTTATTGCTTCTAATACAAATGCAAGCTATATTATGCCACTGCATTTTCTATTTCTTTACAATCTTTACTTCAGGTTGTCTCTGTCTGCATCTCAGCAACCCTTTTAATCTTACCATTTCATCTGTTGTTTCTTGTATTTCACGGCTCAAATTTATTGAGAACACGAAGACGATTCATTCCAGTCAATGCTCTTTACTTTTCCATATTTTTTCAGGTTTGCTTTTCCTTTCAATATCATATTCCCCCGTTTTATGTCTCAGAAGATCTGCAAAATACTCTTGATTGATAAAAGACAGATCTGTGCAGGCGTGCTGCCAACAAATAGTCTAGATGGATCTTCTTTGTCCTTATTAACCACGTGATGACTATTACAATCCACATTCTTTAAGCTGAGGGCTGATTAACATGCACAGACTCAAAATTCCTAGAGGTTTCATGTCTGTGCTGAAACAGAGTGGGTTCTCTGACTCTCCTGCTTGGTCTCCTGATCATGTGGAAGGGAACTGATTCTGGGATAACTTTATACAGGATAACTTTATACAGGCTTCTCTTTGTGAAAAGCAATATATGGACATCGACACTAACCAGTGTGCAGCCATCTCACAAATCTACCTTTATTTCTTCGTCCTCTTGACTTCATAGTTTGGTACACAAAGATCCAGAGCTGCTCCTGTCTGCCATGATCCCTTCCTCCTTATAGATTTCTGGGAAACTAGTCCACGATGGGTGGATGCATAGGGACTGTTGGAAGTTCAACAGCCTCAGAATTAACTTCTGTGTAGTAAGTGGGGATTTCCTTCCTTCTGTTCTGAGAAGATCCTGTGTCTCTAAGGAAGGAACTAAAAGCAGTCACTGAAAATCTCCTCTCATGTGTCTCTTGCTTTTTCACCCTCATGTGTCATCCTTGCTTTGTTACACAAATATTCCTCCCAAAGTCTAGAATCTACATTATTGAAAAGTAGCAGTATTTTTTGTTTTCATGAGGCAAACCAAGTGCCACCACTAGATGCAAACCTAATCTGGAATCCCCACCCACGTCCCTTGAAAAACCATTTCCTTCTCCCTCTCCAGGCTTTCCTGCTTGACCCCCAGTGCCCTGTCTAATGGGGATGTCAGGACGTTATCCCATCCATACTCTTGCCTCCTATGAGGTCAGTGCTGACCTGTCCCAGGTCTGGAGGCTCCATGCTGCATTTCCCCACGCCCCAGTCTTCCAGCCTAGTTCTTTACCCACCCAACAGAGTAGGGGACGCCCCACCCCACTCCCCATATTGATTCCCTGCTCTTCCCACAATGTGTCATTTGTACTCAGGAAGACTATGGTGAAGTTGCCACATAAATTCAGCACTCTAGGATGTTAACCCAGATTTGGATAACCATTAAACAAAATATGAAAAAAATGTTCCCATTTCAACGAATTTGTTTATCAGGAACTAAGAGTTCACACACTAATAAGAACAGAGAAACTTAGATGTGAGCATTTTGCAATTTATTATGACCTACAGAATAGCACATTATTTTTTACTCCCTCATCCCCCTAGCCTCCTAAAATTACTGTACATACTTTAGCACTTATGTAATTATAACTATTTTTGTTACCTGAGTGTGTTTCCATCTCCCAATTAGTCTCCATGTTCCTGCAGGACAAGATTGATGTCTTTCTCATCTCTATATCCGTAGTATCAAACGTTCGATTCTCCTCTGAAGGAAGAAGCTAGGAGCTAAACTAATCAGATGGGTAGAGTCAAGACTAGCAAGTGTGTGTCAAACTTGGAGGTGCAGGTGTCCCTAAACAGTAAAGGGGAGAGGCCAAAATAAGAATTGGGTGAGGCAGGACAAGGAGCTATCAGAGAAGGGAGGCTAAGCGTAGTTTCCAAGAATGAGGATCTTAGGGCAAATATAATGGGCAAGAAATAGAATATCTAAGAACCAAGAAGGAGTAAAAGGAGCAGAAACTGGAGGACAGAAACTGGTTGTTCCTATTTGGCAGGAAATGTGGACAGACAAGCTATATTCAAAAAGCAGAGCTGGGCTGGATGTGAAACAGTCCCTTGCTGAATGCTTATTAAATGCATATAACCAAAACAAATTGGGAAAAGTATTATAACCTTCAATTCTCCCATCCCTCTGCCAGAAACAGCCTCCCCCCAAAAAAAGTTACATAAAAGTTCTCCTACACCTAATAACTGCAAAAACAAACACACACACTTGGTTTGGAAGGTTGAAAATTGCACAGATATGTCACTTTAAGATCCAGCCATCACTTGCCTCTGACCTTGGACCACTCTCCTGTCTGAGCTCACTTTCCTTAGCTGTAGCATGAGAAGAATAATACCTATGTCATAGGGCTCTTTAGAGGACTGAATCACATATAAAATAGCTAAGCACCCCAGAATAATTCAATAAAGGTTCCTTTTCATCCTTCATCTGGGGGCCTGGTGAGCCTAACGAGGGTGAAGAAGGGATGCTTACTTCACAATTTGGAGTAAAGTAGTTCTGGTGAGCGGACGTGCATTCTTGATTTCATTATGTTCCAGAAGATGGAAATGAACAGCCCTGCGGATTGCACCCCAGCCCTCGCAGCTGCCTCTCTACCGAAGGATTTACGTTCTGCGTGATTAGGCCTGAAATGGACAGGAAGCTTTATTGTGCTCGGCTGGCAGGGCATGGAGGAGCAAATTGATAAAGACACATGGGTCACTGGCATGTGGGGTGTTTCCTAATTTATAGAAACATACCGAGTTCCATTACTCAGCCCCTTCCTTCCTGCTCCCATCTCTCTATCCCTCTGACTACAGCCTTCTCTACCTCTCCTTGCCAAATGGTGACTTATTTATGGGCAGGGAGAGGATTTACTGATAAAGATGAGGCACTGGCCAAATTCACAGCAAGTAAATTTCCAGGGATGCAACATCTGGTGATTTGACTTAATACAGCAAACATTTACTGGACTCTGTCTGCCAGGTGCCGGGACATCAGTGATGTGGGGGACACATAGGTTAGGTCCAATCTCAACTCCCTGGGCGTGGAACCTCTCTGAGCTTCCGTTATCTCCTCACAATAAAATGGAGAGAATACTAGCTTCTGTCTCACAGATAGTATGTACTCAGAGAAAAGCAACATTTGTTCTCAATGTTGTCCACCCAGGTTTCCAGACTCCAACCTTGGCATCTTCCTTAAGAAATATTTCCCCACATTTATGGAAAACAGAATGGAGATTCCTCAAAAAACTAAAAATAGACTTAACCATATAATCCAGCAATCCCACTCCAGGGCATATATCTGGAGGGAACTCTAATTTGAAAAGATACATGCACCCCAATGTTCACAGCAGCACTATTTACAATAACCAAGACATGGAAACAACCTAAGTGCCAACTGACAGATGACTGGATAAAGATGTGGTATATATATACACACAATGAAATACTACTCAGGCATTAAAAAAAAGAATGAAATAATGCCATTTGCAGCAACATGGATGGACCTGGAGATTGTCATTCTAAGTGAAGTAAGCCAGAAAGAGAAATAAAAATGCCATGTGATATCACTTATACATGGAATGTAAAAGAATGAGACAAATGAACTTACTTACAAAACAGAAACAGACTCACAGACAAAGAACACAAACTTGTGGTTATGGGGTGGGCAGAGAGGGGAATGTAAGGATAAATTGGGCATTCAGGACTTGCAGATTCTAACTACTATATATAAAACAGATAAACAGCAAGGTCCTACTGTATAGCACAGGGAACTATATTCAATACCTTGTAGTAGCCTATAATGAAAAAGAATATATATATATATATATAATATATATACATACACATACACATATATATATATGCGTGTGTGTGTGTATAACTGAATCACTATGCTATATACCAAAAATTAACACATTATAAACAAACTATACTAGAATTAAAAAATAAATTTAAAAAAAAAAGAACCCTTTCCCCACTGACCACACTGAGACTAGAGATGTCAGATTTGCAGAAAATACCCCTTCCCTCTCAGATCACCTGTGCTAGTTCATTTCTTCTTTGGAATTTTGCTTCAGGGAAGAAGGAGGCTATGGGAGTCAAGAGAAGGGCACTAATGTTCACTGAGAAACTGCCTTGGATCAGGCAAGATGGTAGTCATTTTAGACCATTCCATTTAGCAGTCTCCTAGCGGACCCCTTGCCTTTGGTCTCACCCTTTCCTTCATCTTCCACATGAGCCAATATATATTTCTCAAACAATTCTGATCTTACTGGGGCTTGAATTAAAATTTTCCAAGAGCTTCTTATGAGCTTCCATATGAAGGTCATAATCCTTGGTCCAAAAGCCAAGGGTCTTCATGATATGGTCCCAAGTGGACATCTAACCACTGCTCACCACCAACTCGATAGTCCACCTGGATGTGAACTATGTAAGCAATCAACTCTCACATCATCCATGCTTTTGTGCATGTAGATTTTTATTGATACTGAATTAAGTGTAGATATTACTTTGGGAAGATCTGACATCATTAAGCTATTGATTGACTCATTCCATCCAGGACCATGATACATCTCCATTGATTTTGGACATTTTTCATGGCCTTCAGTAAAGTTCCATGACTGCCTTCTTATAAATCTGGCATATTTCTAGTTAATCAAGGGGGTTTATCTTCTTTATCATTGTTGCTGTTATGAATGGGTCATTTTTTTATATTACATTTTCTAATTACATGTTTCTGATCAATAGGAATGCTATTTTCTTTCATGTTCCTCTTGTATCCAGCTACCTTACTGAACTTTCTTATTAGCATCAACTACTTTTAGATGAATCTCTTGAATTTTCTAAAAAAATATAGCCAAGTCATCTATAAATTATGATTTTTTTAGTTCAACAAAATGATAATATTTATCAGAAGAATAATGAGGCAACTCACAAAACCCAGGGGCTCAGAAACAAGTAGAATCAGATTCTCAAATGCCATGAGAATTCTGTCTCTCCATCTGTCCCTATGAACCTAAATTCAGCACTTTTATATTAATTTATTTTTGTATGGATTAAAGTTTGTAATTCTTGCCTTGCTTGTTTATTTCAGTTAATTTATATATTAATTCACAAGATCTTCAAGTTATAAAAACACACACACATATATATATACTTAACTAAAGATTACTTTTTTAAAGACTTTTTTTCAAAAGTCTGAGAATTCAAATGGTATAAAATGAATTTTTTTCACTCAACACTGTGAGATGGATAGATGTTGATACAAGTAGCTGTAGTCTATTTTTTCTTTTATTTTTAAAAATAATATATAGGAAAACTGGAATTTTTTTTGGTGTACACTTCTGAGTTTCAATACATACACAGATTTGCATAACCACCACAACAATAAGGATACAGAACAATTCCAAACAATTATTTTGTGCTGCCCCTTTCTAGTCAACGCCTCCTTTTATCCCCAAACCCTGGGGAACTCTAATCTGTTCTCCATCACTATAATTTTGCCTTTTTCAAAATGTCATTTAAATTGTTTCATAAAAATCATGACATTTTGGATCTTTCCTTCTAGTATGTGCTCTCTCTTTCTCTTTTTTTTTTTTTTCTTGTCCTACTGCTTTGGCTAGGATTCTTTTGGGGTTTTTTTTGTTTGTTTGGTTGGTTGTTTTTTTTATACCTCCCCAACTCGACTGAGATTCTGCAAAGCGTGGATGGTGTCTCCTTCAACACCTAGCCCAATTCTCTGCCAATGTAGGTGCTCAGTACATATCTGCTGAATACATAAAGGCATTATTGGCAATGGATGGGCTTCCTGTGGGGCCACTGTGTGAATTTCCCAAACACCAAAATCTTTTTCCAAGAAAGGGGTACCTTCTAGTGCTTACGTGGCTCATAGGCCTGGAAAGACATCCCCAGGCCCATTTTCATTAATTAACTTGTCAAGACACAAAGGGAAAACCCTGTCTATTGCATGCTCACTGTGCCACATGGAACTGTCAGCCTCTAATTAGAATTAATTAGTGAACGTGGGTCTCAAATTTGGAAGACAGCAACTCTGCTTGTGTGCTCATTTGGTGTTAATTATTATGGAAACCTGTTTCAACCCAGTGACATGCTCAAAGCACGGAGGCACTTCTTCCTACGGGCCCCAGGAGATAACCAGTGTGATGCTGGCTGACAATCAACAGGGCTCTCTTGTTACGTCAAGATCCTGGGGAAAAGAGAACTTACGGCTCTCCAGGGAGTTTTATTAATGCTTCCCTCTTAAGAGGATTGTTGTGGAGAATTCAGGATATTCTGGCAATCCTGAACCAAGAGTTCCAAGTTCAACAGGCAAATGGAAATAAAATTAGGAGAGGCTAGGTCTGAATCCAGATGCCCCCATTAAGTGAGGCAGCAGAAGGGGCACCCAAAACCACTGTCCATTGGAAGTACTCTATCCGAAAGATACATTCCCCCTCCTAGACTATGTGAGATGATTGTTTGTTGTACTTGCCAAAAAAAAAAGAAAAAAAAAAGAATGTAACAACCTTCTTGTCTTGAGGGAAAAAGACTTGCTACATTTCACACAGAAGGATGGCCTATATGAGGGTATGCATTAGAGATTCACCCCTTATCACATCTATGCTCATCTAGTAGCTGGAGTCTCATAACATATGGGTCTCTTCCCCTTGTTTTACAGCCAATGACAGATCTGGATCCATCCACTTATCCAGGCCATGACCAGAGCAGAGATCAGCGTTCACCCTGGTACTGGTTGGGCCGCCTCTAATTTCCATAGCTATGACTAGTCCTATTTTATCATTCCATTAAATGTCCCTGTCTTTTGATCATTGGTTCATCAGAGCTGGTAATGCAGTTGGTCCCATGACAAATGTGGTGAGGAGAAGTCAACGATTGGGTGATGGCAAGTATTCGAGAATCAAGGATGTACTTCTACCCTAACCTCAGCACCATGGGACCTGCTTCTCTGGCCCTAATTATGACCAGAAACGAGGAACTGGCCAGCAAAGTGTAAGTGACAGGAACCTTGAGGGAAAGTGGCCATATCAGCTAAAAGTTCCTAATGGCCAAGAAAAGGTCAGACATACACCCTGAAACTTAAAGAAACTTTCGAAACATCCAGATAAAGATTGGCATAGGCTGTGACTGAGAAGATGCGCAACTCTCAAAGCCCCAGTTCTGACCACGTGTGACCCCAGGCAGAGAGACAGAGGACATGCATAAGGATCTCCCAGGGGTCTTGGGTTTTTAAAAGTCAAGGGAAGATGGAAACCTGACATATCACCAAGGAATGCCTGGGATGAGAATGGCGCTGGTTAGTAAAAATGGATAGGGAAGCTAAAGCCGCAAAGAGCTGGGGCTGCAAAACCTGTTCAAAACAAGATTTAGGCATCATGGTTCAGTTTAGGAGAGCAAGACGATCAAGCAGGGGCGGAGGTCTCAGCTTGAGCCTTGTCCTGGATAGTCCCCATTTACACCCACCTCTTCTGCTCTCTGTCCTTCTCTTCTCTGCTACGAGTGCCCAGTGCCCTCCAGGGGCTCTATCATCATCCTCTCTTGCTCTCTGGGTTTTGGCTGGGCTTGACCAATAGGAGACACAGGCACAGAAGATACAAGGGTGGAAGTACATAAAAGTTAATGTGTTACATTTCCAGCTCCCCCTCTGCTGGACCAGAGGGGTCCATGACTGCATTCCCCCACTCACAGCCATAGCTCCTGCCAGAGAGCCTTCTCCTAAAGTTACAGCTCTCTCTTGGGTACTGGTAACTGCTCCTTCTCTTTACCCTTTTATCTAGGAATCATAACAGCTTCCCACTGTTGCTCAAGACCTTTGGTGTTTCCCCATCTCCTGCTGGTTTCCCCCAAATTGGCCTATCCCTTCATTAAACTCTCTTCAGTTACCCCTCTGAGGGTCCCCTTCCCTCCAGGCCCCAGCACAACACTTCTAACCTGCCTTGATCCCTACCCATTAGCGCTGCCTTCTTCTCACCCTCCTCCCATTCTCCTCCTCCAAGGTGCTCATGGTCTCTGCTTGATGTATCTCTCCCTTCCTCATTCTCAAAGATGCCTCTCCAGGTGCCTACATTCATGCACTAATACGTCTACCAACTGGGATGGTGACTACATGCTAACCTCCAGCACACATACCCTAGCAGTTGGAACCAGAAGGTTGATGGTTAAGATCCCCAAAATGTCACCCTGTTAACCTCACCAGCAATCAGTCAGAAGAAAGCTGCAACCGCAAATGCTGCCTTTAAACCTTTCCCTGAAAGCCACTGGACAGTTGGGTCTTTTGAGCACAAGCTCTCCCATTCTCCTTGCCTGGTGCCCTGTAAATAAACACCACTTTCCTCCACCACAACCCACTGTCAGTAGACTGGCTTTGCTGTGTGACAGGGGAGTGAACCCAAATTCAGTTCAGTAACAACTGGAAACCCTGCCTGTGTACCTGTCAAAGAGTCAAAATTGATAATGATGATATTACACTGAATCGCCAGTTTTTGTGCCATGCTTGGCACAAGGGCATTACGTGAAATATCTCAAATCTCAAATTGGCTCAGTGAAGTCATCCTGGCTGCCGACCAGGTGTCCCCAACCACTCCTTGACTTCTAAAACCTTGCAATATTTTGAATTCTGATGTGAATTATCAAATCCAGCATTCACACCTCCCCATGTGAAAATATGAAATGTTATTTAATTGACAGAGAAAAATCCAGGTCCCTTTCAAGAGGACCATGAAAATGCAGAATAACATGAGGGCAGGTATACTAAAGCAATTAGCTAAGAACAAAGACCAACCACTAATGGAAACACACAACCATTTAGTTCCATGCGGATTACTGTCAAGATACCAAGAACTAAAGGAGAGAATCAATCCAAAATTTTTGTCTGATTCTTCTCCCACTTTATTCTAATTCTCTTTGAAAATCAGGCTTCCATATGGTTAATATGAGGTCTCTGCAGCATTAGGAATCTGCAGCCTTAGCTCATTAATACTCATTAATGAGAAAGGCTCATAATAATAACCCTTCACATCTGTGCAGCCCTTTATAATGTCAAAGCAATGCTATATGCATTATCTCATTTAATCGCCTTTAATCTGTGGGATGCAGGGACCAGCTGGAGGAGTTCACTGATCAAGGAGATGATACCCCCACTCAGGGACCACAGGGAAAGATGAGAGGACCAAGGGATGCCTGAGATGTAATGAGGAGATGAAATGGGTAAATCAGTTTAGTGTAACGCTCTGAATTATAGCGTGTCTTTAAAAAGAAATGCTGCCAATGCTGCTTGCAAGGGAAGAAAGGAACAGGGATGGATTTAATGAGCAGATAGAGTTAACTAATAATTAGCATGACAGAGGGTGTCCCATCAAAGACTAGACTTGGCTTCTTTTGCAGTAATGTGCGTGAAAAACCAAGCACTTGCTGGCTGAATAAATATCATTCTTGCTCTTGGCCTTCGGTTTTTCCATAAACCAAAAGTGAATGTGCAATGTGGATGCCCACACTCATACACCTGTGGAATGACGTGATGAGGAGGTTAAAAGTACCAGCTCTGGGATCACAATGACTGTGCTCTGTTCCTTTGAAATCCCTCCATTTGCAAGTCACACTAGCTCCTGTAAGCTGTCAAAAATGATGATAATATTTCTTATTTCATCATGTGGCTGTGACAAATCAAGTCAGATTGTTGCCAGAGAATAGGTTCTTGTCTCACACTGGAAAGAATTCAAGAGCAAGCCATAGTAAAGTGAAAGCAAGTTTATTTGGAGAGATACACGCTCCATAAATTGCAGGCCATCTCAGAAGGCAAGAGAGGGAGTGACCATGAGGAACGAAGGTGTTAGTTTTTATGGTAATTTCATATCCTAACGAGTAGGAGGATTATTCCAACAATCTGGGGTAAGGGGTGGGATTTCCAGGAATTAGGCCCCCGCCCACTTTTGGACCTTTTATGGTCAGCCTAGAAACCGTCATGGCGCCTACATGTGTGCCATGAGGCTCAAGGTCTACTGGAAGTCGAATATTCCGCCATCTTAGTTCTAACCAGTTTGTCCTGTCCTCAACTGCTGTGTCATTCCTTCAATGGTTGTGCCCTGCGCCCCCTTCACTTCTGTCTTAGGAATATCCAAATGATGATCCAACATGTAGCACACCCTCACAAAAGTTCTACTGTTATTATTCTTTAAGTAATAATGCTTACTTATCTCCTCCACTAGACTTTGAGGCCCCTGAACTGCAGAGACCACAGTGATCTCTGTATTTACCCAGTAGTCCAGTATAGGACAACCCCCACAGCATTGCTACAAGGGTTTGATGGGTCAAACCAAGTCCCAGGACTGAAGAGCTTCCTGCAGGTAATAAGTACAGGACTGTTGTTGGATCTTATTGCTATGGTCTGTTATACGTGTGGCCTTGAAATTTTTCTTAACTCATGAGAAATGCTCTTTCAGGACTATCTGGGGGAGCCCAAGGTCCAGGGAGGGAGGTCCTACTACAGTGCATGTGGTAGACGATGACTGGTTTGGAGAAGGGGTTCTCCAGCTGGCTCTACCTCCACCTCACTGTGTAACTATAGGGAGCCGACTCTGGCTCTTCCTGGGCCTGCCGACCCTCAGATTAGAATTACATCGTTGGCTCTCCTGGGTCTCTGTCTTATCGATTATAGATCTTTGGATTTTTCAGCCTCCAAAATCATGTGAGCCAATTCCTTCTAATTAATCCACATATCCTGTTGGTTCCATTTCTCTGCAGAATGCTAATATACTGAGTCATCGCCCTGAGCTACACGTAGAGTAGAATAATCACCCCGTTCACAGTGCCCGTCCTGATTACTGGCTGTCAATCCCTGCCTCCTGACAGGCAACTTGCCGGCCCAGGCTCAGGACTTGAATCCTCTGCAAGGGGTGTCTCAGTTGAGTCCATGCAGCAGGAAAGGGAGTTCTCTGGACCAGTGGTTCTCAAAGCATGGCCCCTAGACCAGCAGCGTCAGCATCTCTGGGAACTTAGAGAAGCAAGTTCTCACACTCCCCCTGAGATCCCCTGAATCAGAAACCCTGGAGGTGGGGCCTAGCAATCTGTATTTTAACCAGCCCTCTAGGTAGATGCACACCCTAGTTTGAGAACCATAGCTCTATAAAGCTTGGTGACAGGAAGAAGGGCTATATCCACTGAACTGAGGCAGCTGGAGCAATGGAGTTTAGAAGTCTGGGTTCAGATCCTGATCCTACTACTCACTATTCATGGGACTTTGAGTAAACCCTTGTTAAGTCGCAGTTTTCTCATCCTCAGACAGACATAATAATGAATGTCTTTCCAGATATTTGTAGTTCCTCGGGGATGGCAGTACCTCCTGGTGCGGCTGTGAGAAGCTAACATGCACAAAGTAATAACCCGGACCTTGCACAGAGTTCCAGCTCTCAAATTTTTTACTTTCTCTTCCCCTCTGGCCAAATAATTCTCTTCACGTTTCCCTGAAAATGCCCAATTCTTCCTCACCTTTGCAGTTTGCTCATACTGTTCACATTATGTTGGTGATTCTCAAACTGTAACATGGCCTATGAATTTCCTGGATACCATATTGAAATGCAGATCCTGATTTCTTATGTCTAAGATGGGACCCAAGATCCTGCATTTCTAATAAGCTCCCAAGTGTTGCCAATGCTTCTGGTCCATGGACCACACTTTGAGCAGTAAAGGTCTAAACAACATGGCCAGCGCCCAATTTCTGCCTGATACAGTTCTACTCACCTTTCACTGCCCAGCTCTAATGCTACAGCTTCCACCAAGACACTGAAAATAGATTAACGGTATGGGTTGGAGAACAGAGAAACTGAGGGCAGAAAGAGCCCTTAAGGGAGAGAACATGTGAGTATTCCCGGCATGAGGTGGTCAGTGCTCCAACTAGGGAAGATGGCAGGAAGATGCAGCTGGGGGAGGACATGACTGAGAAATTAGAGCAAAGGGCTTGGGCTTTTGTCCAAGACTTGTAGAGAATTCTTACGGAGAATCAGCCTGAGCAGATGATACTTAGCAAATAGAGGAAGAGGAGCAGGTGAGCAGGGAAGGAAGCATGTCATGAACTTGGGCATGGACACACTGAGCTTGGGGTGCCCATAGATCATCCAGCTGCAACTGTCTAGTAGGCATTTGCATACTTGGCTGTGGAGCTCAGCAGAGAGGTCTACACTAAATGCTGAAATGTGGAGGTCACCTGCATGCAAAGGTAGTCATCAGTGTAGCTGAGCTTGTCCAGAGGAGGATGGAGAAGGCATCAGAGCTGTGCAGGCAGGGTGCATGCACACACCGACCCACCCACCCATGCCTGTCCTATCTCAACCCTGTGGAACAGTCTTCTCTTTATGCCCATCTCTCCTTAACCCAGGGGCTTGGAGGGGCTGGAGATCTAGAAAGGAGCTTAGACATTCCCTTATTGGAAAAGACATGTGAGGACACTGGAAGCAGTTAAATCCGGTTCAAGCCTCAGCTCTGTCACCTACTAGCTTCAAGCATGTTGACCCAGCTCTCAGAGTCTCCATTTTGTTATCTGTAAAACAAGAGCAATCGTATCTACCCAGCAGGATAGCTGGGGGCTCAATTTAAGTGTGTGATTACGATGTGCTTCCTGGCACCCAGCAGGTGTTCAGGAAACATGAGTCCTCTCCTCCCTTCCCTCCCCACTGTTGCCCCACAGCCAAGAATGAAATGACTCTTGGTGGTGACACTCTGGGGTAGTGGCTGCTTTCAAATCTGCCTCTTCCAGCCTATCCTCCATGGGGCTCAGTACGCTCGACCTACCCAAAGCAGGGTTTCTTTCACCATCTTTCTGTCTCACCAAGCGGCAGAGTCCCATGTGCTTCTCTTCTGGTGCAGCCCCATCTCCATGCCTGACCCTTAAAACTACAGCTGCCCATATTCCCAAACCCTATATCCCATTTCAATTATTTGTCGAAACGAATACATTTATGTATTGAGAAATCCAGGCTCAGAGATGTCAAGGAACTTGCCCAAGATCACACTGCTGCCTTAAATCCAACAAAACATAGTTAAGGGAAAAATCCATGACATTTTTCACATTTCAGTGACATCTGAACATTTCACTTCAGCAAGATTTATGATTTATTTTTAATTCTGCTTCTCTCAAGTCAAAGTTTTGCATCTGCATATGGAGCCAAATGGCTTCTGCATGTGCCAAGGTCATTCTCTATTTGTCCAAGAGGAGAGCTCTGCCCAGGGGTCACTGTGTATAACGCTGCCTCTAGCGATGCTGCTTTAGGGAAGTTTTCCCTGGGGCATAATGGACTTCAACGCTGTTGTTCCTAGCTTTGCACTGACTCTTCTTAATGCTCTTACTGCTTCCCACGGAGAACACGCTAGTCAAAGTGGCTGATACTGCATTATGCTCTTAAGGACTAGAAAGCAATTCACAGTGACAAGAAAAATAAAAACAGATGATAGGAAGCAAGTGAAGCAGCTCCATCCCTCATGTTTTCAACTGGGTTTCCTAGGAGGGGGTAAACAGCATGGTCCTTCTCTCCTCCCCACCGCTCTGGTGGTCCCCACCCACCCTGGAGCTGAGCTGGGCCTCTGCGTGCCCATAAGACTCCATAATTACCAGCCAGCATCCTCCTAAGATCTGCTGGGCTCTCTTGATTTCAGAAATAATCACATGCCCTTGGTAATAGGTCTCTATTTCCTAAAACCTTTCATAAACAAGAGGACAAACTATCCTATTCAGGCCTCACGGTTCAAGTTTAACAGCACTCAGCCCAAGCTGCAGTTCATAACTGGGAGGGAGGGATGAGTGTTTGCTTATCAATAATGTACTAGGTATAATTGCCAGGCCACCAGAAGATCAGCATACTCACCCAGCTCCTTTGCTCTCTACCATACACTGCTTTTTACCCTGAAATTTACACAGAAGAATTTGCAAAGGCCTAAGAAGTCTTTCCAAAATATTAAGAAGCAAGCAGTTTATAGATTCCCCATACCAAGTGAGTACAGAGTTTGTAATTACATGTGTGCATGGTTATTTGAGTAAAGTCCTTCTTCCCCACTGATCTGTGAACTGTGTAAGGACAGGGCTGATGCCCATTTTGCTCACATTTGTTTCACAGGGGTGAATATTTCTAGCATGCATAAAGGAATGAAGGATGCACACAGAAAGGGGGGAACTTCTTTTTAACCTCTTTATTCTGCCACTCAGCCACAAGGCATTCTGGGAGCCAGTGCAGAGGACGGTGGAAGATTAAATCTTGGAGTTCAATCTGCCAAAATGATCTGGTTCCATGAGGGTCAGCAGCCAGAATCATAGTGTCTGAAGGGGGTTGTAAACCAACTCTCCCTAAGGGTCCTCACTGATGGTCCCAGAGCAGGTATAAGACATTTCACAGTAGCAATAAATGGGACTAAGTGGTTCAACAGTCAGAGAGGGAGGCTGGCCAGGTGGACAGCGAATGCACACTCAGACTGCCTCATGTTATCAACGTCCATCACTGCACACACAACCTGTCTTGGCCTAAATAAGTGACCTCCATCCTTTTCCCAGGACCAGCATCTAGGACTACACCCATGCGTACCCAACCAAAGTTTCATCTGATCCTGAGCTGGAGTCAATCAATGCTTCACTCAACACATCCTTCAGTACCAGGAGCTTTTTTTTTTTATTCCCAGACAGCAGCCCATGTGACCACGAAGTGAAATCAAAATCAGAGCGATGGTTGGGAGTCCTAAGCAGAAGGAAGCTTCAGCCCACGATGCTGGGTGCCCTACTCACGGCCCTTCACCCTAAGTCGTGTCAGTGCTGGACTTCTAACTGCCGGCACCAGGGGGTCTCTGCCTGGGGGCTTTCTCCCTCTGCCCAAGCTCACTTTCACGCATCTAAGTGGCAGGCCAAGAGGTGCTGGGAAATTATCACCTCCTCACCCTACTCCCCCACTGCACTTCCCAAAGCAGCCCTCAACCAACATTCGATGGGGGTTGGTGTGTAAACACCCCAGTTCTCTCACCCTTCAGGGGATAACGCTGAGATGCATTTGACACTGGCTCCTAGAAGCTCCCCAATGGATTAAACTCCAGTCACCACAGATTTGATAACACACCTTCAACTGGCTTCACAGGATCAATTCTCAAATAAACTACTTGCATCTGAGTCTTTGCCTCAGGCTCTTCTTCTGGGGGAACCTAAACTAACATAGGACATACGTATAAAGGCAGATGGTGAGTGTGGGGAATACAAAGTAGTACGGAGTCACAGGTGTGAACAGGGGAACTGAGGCAGGAGGGCTGGGCTGGGCAATCCTGAGGGGTCTTCTGAACCAGGCTGAAAGTCTGGTTTTGTCTGAAGGGCAATCACCATCTGTTCCTGGGGAACAGTGTGGCAGACATTGATGTGAGGATGGTTCTAGAGGCCAGAAGGGACCCAACATCTCAGAGTTCTGCCCCCATCCAATGTTTGAATCCCTTCCATAGCGTCCCCATGTCTACTCAAATGCTTCCAGTAGGTTGAGAGCTCACTCTCTTGCCAGGCTGCTCATAACAGCCAGGTCTGGCTACTATCAACACTAGACATATACCCCTGTCTGTTAGAAAGACCTAATTGTTCTCCTGTATGAAAGTCCTTCAACATATAAATGATGTCCCCAACCTTCCTCTTCTCTTCCCTGGGCTCAGTCCAGTTCCTTCCACCATTTTCCATGTGACAAGGTCGCTTATCCCTGCTCCATCCCGGGCCCTGTCCTCTTTCCATGCCCTGGACTCCCATCTTTGGGAATGATATTCCAGGTGTGGTCCAACCAGCTCAGAGAAAAGGAGGCTTCCAGTATCTGCTTCCTCCCTGACTCACAGGGAACTAATGACCACAACCACTTCCAGCCCCTCATTCATTCCATTCATATTCATTCATGCACATATTTAGTGCATACTTACCAAGTGAGAGGCACTATTCTAGATGCTGGGTACAGACCCATGGATTTTTTTTAAAATCCCTGCCATTGTGGAGTTTATATTTGCAGGAGTCAGCAAACTACTTCAAATCTGGCCTGCTGCTTGTTCCTGTAAATAAAGTTTTATTGGAACAGAGCCATGTCCATTTGTTGGTTTACAAATGGTCTGTTTTTACCCTAGAGGAGCAAAGTTGAGTAGTTGTGACTGAGACTGCATGGCCCACAATGCTGGAACTGTCTACCATCTGCTTCTTTACAGAAAAAGTTTCCTGAGCCCCATTCTAGAGCGTCCACTAGAATGCTAGATACTGAAGACACAGCAACGAAGAGATGACATCCCTCCCCACCCTCCGAGCTTGTGTTCTAGAAGCATGCAGGCAATGTCTGGATTCTGCAATGAGCAAAGAGTCTTTCTACTCTAGCTGGAAAAGATACATGCACTTCAGTGTTCATAGCAGCACTATTTACAGTATCCAAGACATGGAAGCAACCTAAATTTCCATCAACAGATGACTGGATAAAGAAGATATGGTGTATATATATATACAACAGACTATTACTCAGTCATAAAAAAAGAATGACATAATGCCATTTGCAACAACATGGATGGACCTAGAGATTATCATACTGAATGAAATAAGTCAGAGACAGACAAATATACCACTTACATGTGGAATCTAAAAAATAATACAAAGGAACTTATTTACAAAACAAAACAGACTCACAGACATAGAATACTAACTCACAGTTACCAAAGGGGAAAGAGGGTAGGGGAAGGATAAGTTAGGAGTATGGGATGAACAGATACACGCCACTATATATGAAATGGATAAACAAGAAGGATTTACTGTATAGCACAGGGAACTATACTGAATATATTGTAATCACCTATAATGGAAAAGAATCAGAAAAAATATATATATGTATAACTGAATCACTTTGCTTTATACTTGAAACTAACACAACATTATAAATCAACTATACTTCAATAAAAATTTTTTTTAGTTTTTAAAAATAAAAGCTAGGGCAACTTAAAAAAAGAGTCTTTCTTCGTGGAATATTCTAGAAGGCCTATTATGTGCTGAGTTCTGTGTGTGGCACTGGTACAGAGGTAACCAGACTGACAAAGTCCTTACCCCCATGGACTTCCCAGTCCAACTGGGGATAAGGCAGTAAATAAACAAGGAAAAACACAGCTTTGGATGAAAATAAAAGCTACGAGTAAGCATGTAGGAGGGAGGAACTGGGATTTCCTTGCAAGGCCTGCCATCCTGTGTTCCCCAATCTTCTCCTGTGCAATTGTTTTGCGTACAAATGGAGGCCCTGAAGGCATTAAATTGCAACCAGTGGGGCTGGGCCTTTTGCCCCAGGTTGTTGAGGTGTGAAGGGCGACAGATTCAGCGCTGTCAGTGTCATTGGCCCCCTGGTCCTAGGGAGGTGGTGTCCACAGACACACAACACACCCTGGGTATCTTCCCATCTCCTCCCTTGAGAAGGAGGCAGCTAGATGAGCATGTGAGTCCAACACTTAAAGCAATCTTTACTGCTTCATTTAACTAAAGTCTTTTTCCACGCAAGTTCTCCTGCTCAAGCGTTCCTTCTAATTACCATTTCCGTTTTACAGTACGTTGTGTAGAGCTCACAGGAGGAAGCTCACAGGGAGCGAGAACCCCCGGGGCGGCAGGGAAAATACAGCTTTGCTCCTTCAGGGTCACGATGAAGCAGCAGCTTCCATGTCTTCCTGGTGGGGAGGAGACAGGGCCCAGAAACCACACCGCACCAGGCCAGACACAGCGCCTGAGGACCCAGCTCTGAGAGGGCTTTGTAAGCCAAGGAAGCACCATCAGTTTTGAAGGGGGAGCGGGAACTCTATGCAGAAGTCTGGAACGCACCGGAAAGTTTCAGTTACTCTGGGGACTGTGGCACATCCAGCTGCTCCACCAGGACCTGATTGCCTCATGCGTGTTTTGAGCTCATTCAACAAATACACAGTGAGTGCCCCCTATGGGGACTGGAGGAGTTAATACAAGTCAAGCGGTTAGAAACATGACTGGAACGTGGTATATGCACATCGATGCTTGGTTCTTACGGTCGTTAGGATACCCAGACACTGGCCTTCATTTATTTTTTTTTTCACCGCTCACTTCTTAATTAAAAGGTTGTATAATACACATAGAAAAAGTGACAGTCATCCCTTGGTATCCAAGGGAGGCTGATTCCCAAACCCTCACAGTTAACAAAATTCAAAGTTGTTCAAGTCCCTTATATAAAATGGTATAATGTTTGCATATAACCTATGCACATCCACCCAAATACTTTATTTTTTTTAATTGAAGTACAGTCGGTTTACAATGTTGTGTTAATTTCTGGTGTACAGCAAAGTGATTCAGTTTTTTATATATATATATAGTTACATATACATAAAAAGTTCCTTTTCTCAATATATATATATATATAAATATATATATCCTTTTCATATTCTGTTTCATTATAGGCCATTACAAGGTATTGAACACAGTCGTCTGTGCTATACAGTAGGACCTGGCTATTCATGCATTTCGTATATAGTAGTTAGTATCTGCAAATCTCAAAGTCCCAATTAATCCCTCCACCCCTCCTTCCTACCCTGGTAACCAAAAGTTTGGTTTCTATGTCTGTGAGTCTGTTTCTGTTTTGTAAATTAGTTCATGTCATTTTTTTTTTTTTTAGATTCCACATATAAGTGATGTCATATGGTATTTTTCTTTCTCTTTCTGGCTTACTTCACTTAGTAGGACAATCTCCAGGCCTTCATTTATTCATTTGTTCATGTATTCAGTCCTCCATCAAACATTGGCCGAGGGTCAGTGGTATCCCAGACTGCTGGAGATGCAGAGAGGAACAGGCAGCAGGACTGGGAGTCGCGGCGGCAGGATGCTGGCTCACTGTCTCAGTGTGGGCCGCCTTCTCCAGCTTTATTAGCCCTCTTTTAAAATAGAATTTTCTATTTCAAACATCTCCACTTACCACTTGCTGCTCCTCTTTCAGCACATCCATTCTGCTTCCCTGTCATCATAATATGCTGCTCAGAATATCACAGACGTGCTGACTTTTTGTGAAACAGCAACCTCGTGAGAGCTTTCTTTCCCTCTCTTAATTATGCCATTTTCTAGCCACCCTTCTTCCTTTTGAAAGGTGAGCCTCAGATTTCTGATTGTTCAACCGTTAATTTCAATGTTTTGATCACACTTACTGGATGGAGGCAGGAGGGGCCTTTAGATGATCAGGCAGCTCCACCCTCTCACTTTACAAAGGGAAACAACCATGTGTCAGAGAGGGAGCTTGGCTCCTCTGAGATCACACAGCCAATCAGAGGCCAAACAGGGATGGAACTTGAACCAGTCAACAGTGCAGGGATTTACTAATAGGAGTAGTTGTAATTCAGGTTTATCACAGTATCAAAGTTTACAAAATATAAACTTTAGTTCTCAGGTCTCTGGACTCTATGTCCTCTACTGGCCAATGAGCTTGGTCATCTCACCTCAGGAGAGGAGATCCTCTTCTCCCAAAGCCAGCTGTCCACTCTGCCCACACCTGGAATTCCAAGTGCTCGCATCCTATAAGAATCAAGTGCCTAGGATGACATCTGAGGCTCATCAAAAGACAAAAGGCCCCTATATGAGAGTCTCATGTCCATCCTGGGGTTAACCCCAGGGCTAACTCTGCAGCCAGACTCCTCTGTGTCCTCAGATACTCCCTCTCCTTCCTCCTACCAATGACTATTTCTCTAAATTTAGGGTGGCAGGGGAGGACTGGGCTTCCCCCACCAAATAGTGAAGTGTCCTCCCAGTAGAGACCCAGCGATGGTGACTGTCAACACTGAAAGACCCACGGAGAAGATTTCATTTCACCCTCCCACTTAACAGATTATAAAGCTGAGGCCCAGAGAAGGAAAGTGACTTTCCCAAGATAAAACTAAACAGGTTCCTGAACCAGCTGTCTCTTGTCCCCTATGTTCTAGATACCCAACATCAGCCACTGGCTAAATGCTGCCTTACGTGTAGCTTGCCTTACTGTCTGGTTAAATAGAAATTGTTCCATGGCGAATAGCAATAAAATGGTAATGCAGTAGCAGCTCACCCACCTCACACCTCCCTTGCCCAAACCCTTGGTTCCTAATCTTGGCTACACATCAAAATCCACTGTGCATTCAGATTCCCAGGCCCCACCATAGATGGAATGGATAAAAGTCCTAGGGAGTGGAACCCCGACCTCTGTGCTCTTTCAAAGCTGCACAGGTGACTTTTTAACAGGCAACCAGGGATGAACATGACTGGTCCACCTGATGGCAAAGAATCACATCAGCAGGTCTGGAATCATTGTGATTGAAATAAGATGTAACTAATTATTTTTTTGAGCTAACACTTAATGTGAATACAACCAAAATATGAAGCTGACAAGAGTGTGACAGATCGCTAACCAGAGGAGCTCTTTCTGAATCATAGCCAAACTGGAGGGACAGTTTGAAATGTCTCCTCTCATCCCTGCTTTCAAAAAAGAACACATCAGATCACACACCCAGGAAGTGATCATGTGCGTCACTACTGAAAACCGTGAATGCGTCAAGGACCATTTTCTTTTCATATTGCAAATTATTGAAAATAAGCTGTCAGTAATAAAAAGTTACAGGTAAAAATTAATCTTAGCCCTTTTGTGTGGTTTTCCTCTTTGTTACTGCTAGTTCTCCCTCCCAAAATCTGAGATGTCCTCAGATCAAGTATGAAGTCCAAGTCCCAAGTCAAAGTCCTCATGAAGGACAAGTTTCCTACAGAAGGTAGAAGGGCACAAGGAAATGCATAAAATAAAACAAGCACCCTCACAGGACTCAGAAAAACCATGCCCCAAACCTCATCCCCCCTCACTCAGACATTCGCTCTGGGTGCTCAGCTGGGTGGAGATACGTGGTCAGGAACCGGAGAGCATCCTTGAAAGTGACAATACAACAGAAAATGCACTGCTGGTGAGAGCGGAGATGGGGTAGAGACAGCTCACGCTGAAGCTGAAAGAGGATTTTTTTTAAAAATCAAGGAATTTCTCATGTGTTAAGAAATACGAGACAAACGTTAAGACATCCCCCTGAAATGAAAAGGGGCACCTGATCTGCTGCGGTAAGAAATAATCATAGGTTGAGGGTTGAATGCTTTTCAGGCTCTGTATTATACTTGGATCTTTCACATTCATCACCTGCTCCTGATTCAACCATCAGCCCAGCTACGTGCATGGGTAGCTATAATTCTCTCCACTTTGAGAACGAGGGAAATGATGTTTGGAGTCATCAAGGTTCTCCCAAGATCTCATCAGCTAGGAGTCGATGCAGCCACATTTCAATCCAATCCATTCTTAAATCCAAGTCGGGAGAGATGTCTTTCCACTGTGGAGACAGAGCTCTGCTGGGTTACAATGAAATGCTGAGAGGGAGGTGAGGGGGAGCTTCCTTTACTCACTTTAGCGGAAGCCACTGACATCTGGCCATTGGACCAAGACGTTACACTGGAATTTTCTCCAGCTGGGAAAATCAGAAACATTGGACTGTAGGATTTCTGGATGATAAAACAGAGCTGTAAATAAAGACCAGCATTCAATCACCCTCCTCTCATTTCCATTTAACCTATAATGGAAAAAATCTGAAAAAGAGTATATATATGAATATGTATAACTGAATTGCTTCACTCTACACTTGAAACTAACATTGCAAATCAACTACACTTCAATTAAAACAAAACGAAACTCATGAGCTTCTGCTTAAGTGCCCATGTAGGGATGTACCAGTGGCTCTGGCCAGATATAAGTTGTCGGAATGGGCAAGTATAAGGTTATCTCTGAATAAGCCTCTGAACTCAAAGGCTCCAGCCATAAATCAAAAGGAAACCAGAGGCTGCGAATAGTGAGTTAAAGATAGCAATTGCAAAGTGCAACTCAAACCTTTATGAACTTGGAAGAGTCAAATAGCAAGGGATGGGTCCCCAGCCTCCCTCAGCAGCTGAGGGTGAGGAATGTTGCTTGAACACAAGCAGCAGCCATGGAGTTCAGCCAACACTCCACCTGGAAATTCTGTGGTTTTGTTTTGCACCCTGGAGCCAAGCAGTTCTTCCCAGAGCAGTGAGACAAAGCATTCCAGGCATTTCACAGAGACATCTTTGCAAACAGTATTAGCAGAGTTCATTTGCATAGAAGTTGCTGCATTTGCATGAATCACTACAGGAGCAAATGGGAACAGAATGAGCTAAAAACAATAAAAATAAGTTCGCAAAGACTTTGAAGAGGCTAAACTATAAGAATTGTTATCACATGGGCTGATGGGTCTCTGCAATTGGTCTATCCATGGTTCTGCTACAAGGAAGCAGATTGTCAATATCACCACCAGACAAACAAGGTGGGCAGAGGACATTTCTCTGTCTGGAGGGCCATGTCTTGGACCTGGCTGAGAGCAGAGATGCTGTGCTCTGGGTTAGCTCTCTAGACAGCTGAACCTGGATTAGGGCCAGAAGAAAGCTGGGTCCAAATCAGATTACCAGTATGAAGTGGTCCAGCTCTGAAACTGAACAAGATAGAGCCCAGGGGTGCAGCTGGAGAGCAGGTTCCAGACCCTAGATGTGTTTAGGAGTGGAGCAGTTTCTGAGTCAAAGAATGGGCCTCCTGGTTAATATCATCTAGTTCCTGCAACCACGGGCAAGGATATGCTAGAAGAAGGTAAAGGAGCAAGGAGTAAACAGTGACAAGGCTGACATGCTGCAGCATGGGGCATTGCATAAATTCATTCATTCAGCAAGCAGGCATTTACTGATCATCCACCTTGTGCCAACTACTATTTGAGGCAATGGGTGTACAGCTGTGAAGAAACAAACAGGTTGCTCCCCTCATGGAGCTCACTTATAGTGACGGGAGACGGTTTCAAGCAAATAAACTAATAAATACACAATTTCAGATAAAGACAAGTACAGTACAAAATAAAGACATAAAGCGTGTTATGGGGAAAGAGTGATGAGGAAGGAGAGTAAACCTACAAAATCCTCACCTTTCCCTTCTCCTCCCTGACTCCACCTCACCTGCAGGGAAGAGGGCATTGCTATGGATGGGCCGCACTCTAAGGCCCTGATGGGACCTCACCTTCTAAAGAGGGAGTCACTTCACTAAGATGGGTGTTGTTTTTTTCTCTCCTTTCTCTCTTCTACCCAAGCAGCCGGGAAAGCAAAACCAAATCAGAGCCCAGTCTCGCAGAGCAGATCCAGCTGGCCTGCTTTTCTCTCTTTCCTTCATGTGCCTTGAGCAGCAAGGGGCTCTGCTAGGTGGAACTTGCTACATCAGAACGTGTCTGACCACCTCCTGGTCTCTTCTGTTTATTTTCCACAGGCAACCCTGGTGCAGAGAGACTGATAGCTCAGATTTGGACATGGAACAAGGTGAGGACTAAGGAGCGACTGGCAGCAGTGACAGACTGTTTCAATCTGACTCAAGTAGTTTAGGGCACAGGGAGTTCCGCATGGTCCAGAGCAGCTCACCCGCCATTCTCTACTCTGGGTTTGGGGCCCATATCTAGTCAACAATAACAGGGAAATTTCCCACCACATACCGGGTTTTATCAGTCAGCTACTGCAATCTGAGCAACAGCCACACATCTCAGTAGGGCAAAGCAATAAGCATCTATTTTGCTCATACATCTGTGGGTTGGCTGGGGTTTCACCTGATCTTGACCTGGTTTGGCTAGGCTAGGACTCACATAAATAGGCAGCTGTAGGCAGATGGTTCAGATTCAGGTCTGTTTCACACTGTCTCCAATGTCTCTCATCTTCCTCGGACCAGCAGGCTAGCCAGGGTGAGTTCTTTTCATGATGATGGCGGAGGCATAAGAGGGCAAGCGAAATCACCTAGGGGTCCTCATGTAACCGCAGAACCAGCCATAACTGGCCCTATCCTGTTTCTAATAAGATACTGAGTTGTTTTTCAGAGACAGCAGAACAAAACCATGAGTCATGATCTCAAATAATACCTAGAACCAAAATTTCTCCTCCCTACAGAATCAAAGAACCAGGACATGACCAGAAGCTGAATGCCAGAACCCATACAGAAGCGCTGTCCAGAAGTTCCTTTACCAGACCCTACCATAAATAGCTAAGTTCCAAAGCTCTCCAAGAGAAACTTGCCCCACCAACACTTCCACATACCAACCCTCCTCTTCTAACTCATAAAAGTTTGACCAAACCACAGACTGGGAAGACAGTTCTAAGCTATGCCTCCTGTCTTCTTGCCAGTCGACCTCACAATAAAGCTCTTTCTTTTCTCAAAACCCAGTCCCATAGGATTGGCTTCTACACATGCTGGGCAGTGAGCGCTTGTTCAGTAACACTTAAAACACAATATGAAGTGGTCCACTTCTGCCCACACTTCCTTGGGCTAAAACAAGTCATGCAGCTGAGCCACAAACCAAAGGGCAGGGACTTGCATCTACCTTTAGGGGGGCAACTGCAAAACTGACAAAGGATGTGGTTACAGGAAGAGGAAAAGAATTAAGACCAAAGACTCCTCATGGACACACCTTCACTTAGGAACATCCTAAGGGTAGAGGCATGGTCTAGGGAGAAAAGGACCTTACCTAAGGAATCATTCACATTTGAAGTCACCTTTGACCAAAATTTGCCAACAGGGAAATAGCTGACTCCTTATTAATGATTTTTCAAAAAGACAGCATTCACCGAGGGAGGCAGGATGGCGGAGTAGAAGGACACTTGTAAGTCACCCTCTCCCACAAATACACCAAGACCCACATCTACAGACCCACTCAGCCAACCAGAGCACCTGCGGAACTCCAACAGATCATCACCCTCTTCAAAAGATAAAGACGCCAAAACTCTGGTAGGAGAAAAGGAAAAAAGAAAGAACAAAAGGCAAAGCAGCGTGGGACGGGTCCCGCGGGGAGGGAGCGGCAAAGGAGGACTGGCGCTCGCTCGCTGGGGCTCCCCTCTCCACCTGAGAGGCCAGCAGGACGGAGGGGGAGCCTCCGAGGCTCGGATCTGTACAGAGCAGCCCTTGTCTGACAGAACTAAGTTAAATGGGCACAGAGCGTTCCCCCGACACCCAGCCTGAGACGCGGGCCGGCAGCGGCGGGCAGAGCCAGGCTGCACAAGCCGGGCGGAGGACGGGGGCGGCTGCACGGAGGCAGCTCCGGGGGACTGCAAGGGGCTGTGGGTGCACAGGGCAGAACAACCTGGGCCCTCCATAAAACAGCAAGGTTGATGTGCTCTCGGGGGAAGGGTGCATACCCCCATCTCTGAAAACCCTCGGAAACTTTTCAGGGGAAGAGAGGCGGGGCCCAGGCAGAGCCGCCATATTCTCCGGCGCTTAGCACCCAGGCGGGGTCAGAGGCGAGACCTGTGTCCGCACTGAAGGGCTTGGCAGCCTCAGGGGCCAGACTGAGACGGGCCTGCAGCCCGGGGCAGGTGGGATCCTTCCATTCTGGTCCCCCAGAGAACTTGCTCCACAAAGACAAACAGGCAGCTGGGTCTTGGCTCGGAGCAGGGACCAGGCTGCCCCTCCGTCTTCCCCGAGCCCACCCGCGGAGCGCCAACCAGGGCGGAGCGCCGGCGCAGAGCGCGCAGCCGCACAAAGCAGCGGAGCTACCGGCAGCGCAGGCAGGGGGAGAGCGGGCCCCCCCCCCCCCGCCTGTCGGGCAGGAACACAACCCCTGACCGTGGTGCTGGGAGGGGGCACGACCCGCCCTCCTGCCTGGCCAGTCTGCAACATCTGACTGCGACATCCGGAGGGGCAGTGACCCGCCCGCCCGCAGCAGAGGAGAGCTGCATCTGACCCCGTGTTAGGAGGATGTGCGATCGGCTTGCCAACAGGTGCTGGGAGCAGCACAGAAGAGGGCGCCAACGGAGGGCCTATGAAAACAAGCTGAGCTTCCAAAACAGGACGAAGACAGAAGGACATCACATTAAAAGCACACACACTCCAGGAGAACACCGACAACCCCCTTTTTTGTTTTTTTTGTTTTGTTTTGTTTTTTGTTTTTGTTTTGTTTTTTTTTAATCTGTTTTTACCTGTTCTATTTTCAATTACTCTCATAATTTTTACTTCTTAATTCATTTCTATTTCTCTTGGGTTTTGATGTCCTGTTATTGATTAGACACAGGCTTCAAACACATATATTCATCTCCCCACCCCCTTTTTTTTCTTAAAGGTTTTAAAAGGACGTCTCCACCCGATTAATACTCTGCTTCAACCCGCTCTTCTATTATTCATTATACACTGTTTTCAAACCCTCTTTCTCCCTTCTTTTAAAAATCTTTCTCTCTCTCTCATATTTTTTTTCTTTTTTATCTTTTTTCTTTTTTTTCTCCTAAGTTCTATTCCTAAATAGGCACTAGATAGATAAAATCCTTAAGATCCAAAATAGACAACTGATACTCCATAAACCACAGTGCCAGAGAGGTATGAGCAAGATGAAGAAGCAGAGAAACCTTTCCCAATTAAAAGAACAAGAGGAATCCCCTGAAAGAAAGATCAATGAAATAGACATCGATAGCCTACTAGATCAAGATTTCAAAAAAGGAGTGATCAAATTGCTGAAGGAATTAAAAGAGATAGTGCTTAGAGAGATAAAATATGTCAAAAATGAAATTGAAGCTATAAAGAAGAGCCAAGCAGAATGGGAAAACTCATTGACAGAGATGAGGAATGATCTAACAGCTGTGCAAAGCCGACTAGTTAATACAGAGGAACGAATTAGTGATCTAAAAGACAGGGCAACAGAAAGCACCCATTCAGAAGAACTACAAGATAAGCAAATAAAAAATAATGATAATAGCATAAGGGACCTATGGGATAATATAAAGCGTCCCAATCTTCGCATATTAGGGGTCCCAGAAGGGGAAGAAGGATCAAAGGGGATTGAAAAGGTTTTTGAAGAAATCATGATTGAAAACTTCCCAAACTTAAAGAAGGAATCAGATATACAAGTACAGGAAGCTCAGAGGGTCCCCAACAGGAAGAACCCAAATAGACCCACACCAAGACATATCATAATCAAGATGGCCAGAGTCAAGGATAAAGAAATGATTCTAAAGGCAGCAAGAGAAAAGCAAAGAGTGAATTACAAGGGAACCCCCATAAGGCTCTCAGCTGATTTCTCTACACAAACACTACAGGCCAGAAGGGAGTGGCAAGATGTATTCAAAGTCCTGAATGAAAAAAAGATGCAGCCTAGGATACTTTATCCAGCAAGGCTATCCTTTAGGATAGAAGGAGAAATAAAGAGTTTCACAGACAAAAAAAAGCTGCAGGAGTTTGGCAACACTAAACCCATGCTAAAAGAAATATTGAAAGGGCTATTCTAAATAGAAAAGCAGCAGGATGCTACAGAAATGAGAAACGTACAACTGGAAAGGTGATAACTCATGAATTACAAATAAAGAAAAACACGAAATTATAAAAGAAGACATACAATCACTGAGAGTGGGAGAGGGAGGCAGGGAAATATAGAATTTTTTTTCTTTCTTTTTTAAATTTTTTTAACAGTAGGATGGGTTTGAGATCATGTTATTATCAGTTTAATAAAAACGGGTATAGGTTAATAGATTTACAAAAAAGGGTAACCACAAGTCAAAAATTTACAAGGGAGTCACAAAAATTAAATAAAATCCATGATAATACAAAGGAAAATTACCAAACCACAAAAGGAAGAAGAAAGGAACAAAGAGGATATACCAATTCAACTGCAAAGATAAGTTCAAAATGGCAATAAACACACATCTATCATTAATTACTGTAAATGTTAATGGACTAAATGCTCCAGTCAAAAGACATAGGGTGGCAGAGTGGATAATAAAGCAAGAACCTTCAATATGCTGCATACAAGAGACCCACTTTAGGGAGAAGGACACATACAGATTGAGGGTGAAAGGATGGAAAAGGATATTCCATGCAAATGGAAAAGCCAAAAAAGCAGGTGTTGCAGTACTGATTTCAGACAAAATAGACTTTAAAACAAAGGCCATAAAGAAAGATAAAGAAGGACATTTTATAATGATTAAAGGAGTGATACAAGATGAAGATAATACACTCGTTAATATATATGCACCCAATATAGGAGCACCTAAGTACATACAAGAATTACTAACAGAGATAAAGGGGGATATTGATGGGAATACAATCATAGTTGGAGATTTTAACACTGCATTAACATCACTAGACAGATCTTCCAGACAGAAAATAAACAAGGCAACAGAGAAATTAAATACTACAATAGAAAAACTAGATTTGGTGGATATTTTCAGAGCTTTACACCCCCAAAAAATAGAATATACATTCTTTTCAAGTGCACATGGAACATTTTCCAGGATTGATCATGTACTTGGACACAAAAGAAACCTCAACAAATTTAAGAAGATAGAAATTATCTCAAGCATCTTTACTGAACACAATGCCAAGAAACTGGAAATCAACAACAGAGAAACAAAGGAGAAAAAAAGAAAAGCATGGAGATTAAACAATATGTTATTGAAAAAACAATGGATCAATGAGGAAATCAAAGCTGAAATTAAAAAATACCTTGAGACAAATGATAATGAAAGCACAACCACTCAAAACCTCTGGGACACAGCAAAGGCAGTGCTAAGAGGGAAGTTTATAGCAGTACAGGCCTTCCTCAAAAAAGAAGAACAATCTCAAATAAACAAGTTAACCCACCACCTGAATCAATTAGAAAAAGAACAACAAAAAGCCCCAAAAAGCAGCAGAAGGAAGGAAATAATAAAGATCAGAGAGGAATTAAATACAATAGAGATTAACAAGACCATAGAAAAAATCAACCAAACCAAAAGCTGGTTTTTTGAAAAAGTAAATAAAATCGACAAACCTCTGGCCAAACTCACAAAGAAGAAAAAAGAGAGAGTACAAATTAGCAAAATAAGAAAGGAAAATGGAGAAATTACAACAAACAAAACAGAAATACAGAATATCATACGAGAATATTATGAAAAACTATATGGAACCAAACTGGATAACCTAGAGGAGATGGACAAGTTTCTGGAAACATACTGTCCACCAAAACTGAATCAAGAAGAAACTGAACACTTGAACAATCCGATCACTAGAAAGGAAATAGAAATAGCAATTAAAAACCTCCCTACAAATAAAAGTCCAGGACCGGACGGCTTCACCGGGGAATTCTACCAAACATACAAAGAAGAACTCATACCAGTCCTTCTCAAACTCCTCCAGACGATTGAAAAGGAGGGAATACTCCCAAACTCATTCTACGAAGCCACCATCACCCTGATACCAAAACCAGGCAAAGACACTACAAAAAAAGAGAATTATAGGCCAATATCACTGATGAACATAGACGCCAAAATCCTCACCAAAATTTTAGCAAATAGAACCCAACAACACATAAAAAAGATTATACATCATGACCAAGTGGGGTTCATCCCAGGGACACAAGGCTGGTTCAATATATGCAAATCAATCAATGTAATACATCACATCAACAAGAGGAAGGACAAAAACCACATGATCATCTCAATCGATGCAGAAAAAGCATTTGATAAAATTCAACACCCATTTATGATAAAAACTCTCGCCAAAGTGGGTATAGAGGGAACATATCTCCACATAATAAAAGCTATATATGACAAACCTATAGCCAGCATAGTTCTCAACGGTGAAAAACTCAAAAGCTTCCCACTAAAATCTGGGACAAGACAAGGATGCCCACTATCACCACTCCTATTCAATATAGTCCTGGAAGTCCTAGCCACAGCAATCAGGCAAGAGAAAGAAATAAAAGGGATCCAAATTGGAAAAGAAGAGGTAAAAGTGTCATTATATGCTGATGACATGTTACTATATATAGAAAACCCTAAAAGGTCCACACAAAAGCTACTAGAGCTGATCGAAGAATTCAGCAAGGTAGCAGGTTACAAAATTAATGTTCAAAAATCAGTTGCCTTTCTTTACACTAACGATAAATCAACAGAAAAAGAAAGTAAAGAAACAATCCCCTTTAAAATAGCACCCAAAGTAATAAAATATCTGGGAATAAATCTAACCAAGGAGGCGAAAGAATTATATACAGAAAACTATAAACCATTGATGAAGGAAATTAAAGAAGACTTTAAAAAATGGAAAGATATTCCATGCTCTTGGATTGGAAGAATCAATATTGTTAAAATGGTCACACTGCCCAAGGCAATCTACAGATTTAATGCAATCCCTATCCAATTACCCAGGACATATTTCACAGAACTAGAACAAATCATAATAAAATTTATATGGAACCATCAAAGACCTAGAATTGCTAAAGCATTACTGAAGAGAAAGAAAGAGGCTGGAGGAATAACTCTCCCAGACTTCAGACAATACTATAGAGCAACAGTCATCAAGACAGCATGGTATTGGTACCAAAACAGACATATAGACCAATGGAACAGAATAGAGAGCCCAGAAATGAACCCACAAACTTTTGGTCAATTCATCTTCGACAAAGGAGGCAAGAATATACAATGGAATAAAGACAGTCTCTTCAGCAAATGGTGTTGGGAAAACTGGACAGCAGCATGTAAAACAATGAAGCTAGAACACACCCTTACACCATATACAAAAATCAACTCAAAATGGATTAAAGACTTAAACATAAGACAAGATACAATAAACCTCCTAGAGGAAAACATAGGCAAAACATTATCTGACATACATTTCAAAAATTTTCTCCTAGAAGAAATAAAAGCAAGAATAAACAAATGGGACCTAATGAAACTTACAAGCTTCTGCAGAGCAAAGGAAACCAGAAATAAAACAAGAAGAAAACCTACGGAATGGGAGAAAATTTTTGCAAGTGAAACCAACAAAGGCTTGATCTCCAAAATATATAAGCAGCTCATACGACTCAATAAGAAAAAAATAAACAACCCAATCCAAAAATGGGCAGAAGACCTAAACAAGCAATTCTCCAAGGAAGACATACAAATGATCAAAAAGCACATGAAAAAATGCTCAGTATCACTAATTATCAGAGAAATGCAAATCAAAACTACAATGAGGTATCACCTCACACCAGTCAGAATGGCTGTCATTCAAAAATCCAAAAATGACAAATGCTGGAGAGGCTGTGGAGAAAGGGGAACCCTCCTACACTGCTGGTGGGAATGCAGTTTGGTGCAGCCACTATGGAAAACAGTGTGGAGATTCCTCAAAAGACTAGGAATAGACTTACCATATGACCCAGGAATCCCACTCCTGGGCTTGTACCCAGAAGGAAATCTACTTCAGGATGACACCTGCACCCCAATGTTCATAGCAGCACTATTTACAATAGCCAAAACATGGAAACAGCCTAAATGTCCATCAACAGGTGACTGGATAAAGAAGATGTGGTATATTTATACAATGGAATACTACTCAGCCATAAAAACCAACAACATAATGCCATTTGCAGCAACATGGATGCTCCTAGAGAATGTCATTCTAAGTGAAGTAAGCCAGAAAGAGAAAGAAAAATACCATATGAGATCGCTCATATGTGGAATCTAAAAAACAAAAACAAACAAACAAACAAAAACAAAGCATAAATACAGGACAGAAATAGACTCATGGACAGAGAATACAGACTTGTGGTTACCGGGGGGGGGGGGGGTAGAGGGTGGGAAGGGATAGACTGGGATTTCAAAATTGTAGAATAGATAAACAAGATTACACTGTATAGCACAGGGAAATATACACAAAATGTTATGATAAATCACAGAGAAAAAAATGTGACAATGAGTGTGTATATGTCCATGAATGACTGAAAAATTGTGCTGAACTCTGGAATTTGACACAACACTGTAAAATGATTATGAATCAATAAAAAATGTAAAAAAAAAAGACAGCATTCAATGGGTGCTTACTCTCTCCTAGGTATCATTCTATATGCTTCATATGAATAAATCCATTTTAATCCTCATAAAAACCTTTTGAGGTGGGTTCAATGATTGTCTTCATTTTCTAGATGAATCAACCGAGGCACAAGGAGGGGAGAAAACTTGTTCCAGGTCACAGAACTCATAAGCATCAGAGCCAGATGAGGACACAGGCAGTTGGGCTGCAGCATACAGCTTCCTAAGTTCACGTAAGACTGCCTTCACCATACACCATGGCCTGAGCACATATGTCCCTAGTCTGTCCTATGCCTGTCCACAGTCTCAGCAGATGCTCATAAGCAGAAGAGGCTTTAGATGTGTGGAGGGGAAGGTAAAGATAGAACCCAGCTCAGTTAGAAAAGCTGCTGGTTGTCAGGGGAAAGGAGCTCAGACCACAGCACCCACGCTTGGACCAAGGCAGCAATGGGAAGAAGCAGGAAAGGAATACAGGCTTCTCACAGATCCAGGAAGGGGATCATGTGGGCAAGAGAAAGGGCGGGTGGGCCTCAATGCCCAAAAAGGGAACCTCAGGACCGAAGGGAGACTTGATTCTGAGACTTTACACAAAACTCTTCTCAGCATCTTCTGTCTCTCTAAACTGGTTGGAACCAGGGCTCCTTGTCAAAGCCACTCTTAAGTGAGGGCAGAGAGGCAGGACCAGGGCTGGGGGAGAGTGGATGCCCTAGGATCGTATCTCAGGCAGTCCAAGGATTTGAGTGGTGATAAAGAGACTGGGGGACAAGGATTCCCCTGAGGCACACTGCTGGTTTCTATTCAACTTGTCACTCACTTCAGTCACTCTTATTTCCTGTTATGATAAACAACAAAACAGCTTACTCAGGGAGCATTTTCTAAGAGACAAGTCATTTTCAGGCACAGATTACATTTGACAGTCACAACCATCTCACATGGGAAGCAGCACATTTTAAAAATAAGGCTACCAGGGCTCGAGAGGTTATGTGTCTTGTACAGGATCACAGCTAATTAGAGGAAGTGGAATCAGCACCATCACCTGTTAGCCCCGCCCCATCCTCACACCTTTCCCTGTAAGGAGGGCAAGTGGAATTAAGTCAGGTTTGATCCCTTAAAAGAAGGTGGTGCTTTGTCTGTATCAATCATTCACACTTCAGTATGATGTATTTCCAATCTGGTCTTGAGAGTAAAAGAACAACAGGGCACACTCACTTGAAAGTTGCAACAAAGGCTCCACCAAGGGGTGGAAGGGAAGGAGTGCAGTGAACATCGAAAAACAATGTTCCCCGGTCTCAATTTCTCCCTCCTGGGGGACTCAGTTGTTGCAACCAAGCTTACAGAGGCTCAGACCAAGGCAGAAGGTGTCTGGTGAAGACGATCAGCTAGTAACAATAATAATTATTGAGACTTTCCAGGTGCAGGGTGCTGGGTTGAGCACTTGGGAGGCTGTAGTAAAGAAAGAAGGCAGGGGTGCTTACATCCCAGGATGAGGAGAAGCACCAAATAAATAAGTACACAAATAATGGGAAGTGGAACAGGGGCTGCAGACAGCATGTCATGATTTGAGAGTGGCAGGGTGGGGTTACTACTTTGGATCTGTGTCAGGGAAGGCCTCTTTAAGAAGGTGACACTGGGGTAAAATTTGAACAAAGAGAAGGTACCGGGCTGGCCGAGATCTGGTTGATTGGAAGAGCAAAGTCAGGACCCAGTGTAAGAAAAGTTAAATTGACACCCACAATAGTAATCATGGGATGGTAGCAGGAGTTGCTAACCTTTATGTGGCACTTGTGATGTGATGGGCACTGGCTCTAGGTCATTCCCATGTGTTATATTTCACACTCACCACAGTCCTGTGAGGTAGGTGTTATCACGATCCCCATTTGACAGATGAGAAAAATGAGGCAAAGAGAGGTTAAGTGACTCAGCCAAGAAGAGATCAGAACCAGAAGGAAAGAAAGTTGCTGGATGGTTAAGTGTCAGGTCCCTAGGGTCCCAGCACTGAGTCCCAAGAGGTAATATGGTCAAAGAACTCAGGGGTACTTGGCGGCCTTTTGCAGGCTACGTGCAGGACCCCTGCTTCCATCACCAAGCTCAATGCCAAGAGTCTAACTGAGCAGTACCACCAGAGAGATCATGTCATTAAAGGAGGGGTCGCCACACCCACCTCCGCACAGATTCCCCCACTCAGGAAACGGCTGCAGCAGAGGGCTGAGTGGGAGGCCAGCTGCACACCACATACTGCTCCTCTCATTTCCACTATAAATAACACAGTTCGGAAAAAGAAACCTGCGTGCAGGGCACTTTCATCATCACACCCACTTTCTGGTCTGCTTGCTCCATGCAAGTAGCGTGATGATCTGAATCCAAAGTCAGACACGGCGAAGTGCAGAGATCGAGTAGTTCACATGAAGAGATCCAGATGGAAGGTCTCACCTCACCAAAACCAGGAAGGGGCGTCTGTGTTCTTAAGGAATACACACTCCTCATCCTGCAAGACTCGATCTCCACTAAAGATGTCATCAGCCAAATCAGAGACCGCCTACCCTGCCCCTCATCCCCTCTGTCTCTCTTTCTCATGGTTCTGGTCTTTAATAGAGCACATGTTAGATGATAAACCCTCTTTTCTCTGTACCACAATCCCTTTTGCTACTTAGAGGACTTGCAGACTTACAGATGCAGAGCTGCAGGACCAGGTCCCCAGCAACAAAGAAGCTCTCTCCTGCTTCCTCCCTGGAGGGAGGGCAGCTCGCCTGATGCCAGGAGCCCACATTCACAGGAAGTCCTCATCAAGTCCAACAATCCACAATCTGTAAGTTACTATTCATAAGAAATGACAAGAGGGGAGAGGGAGGAATATGTTCACTGAGCCCCTACAAGATGGCGGGTGTTTTAGATACATTACTTCGCGGAGGCTAATCCTATTCCTTATTCAAGTATCACTGCCTCCTTTTTATAGGATGGAGGGACGAAGAGTGTTTCCAAAATTTGTCCAAGGTCACACATGGACAAGTGTCATACTTAACTCCAGGACTGACTGACTCCAAAGCCTGGTTTCTTTAGCCACACTTTCCTCCAACTGTTCTTTTCTGGTGCAGCACACACACACGGCCAAAGACAGCAATGGACACAAACAGATTTTACCCTAACTCTGATGCATCAAAATATGTACAAATTCACAATGCTTTTAAAGGTTCCCCATCTCTGAGACCAGAATGAAGGACATTGCTGCCTGACTTCCTTAAGTGTTTAGGCTGCAGCACAGCTTTTATATATTTCCAAGCACCTGGCTGCCTCTTCTCTGCTCCAGGAAGGATAATAGATGATCCAGCTGAGATTTCAAGGTTGAGGCTTTAGACACTGGAAAACAGGCTTTCAGTGGCTATTTATTTTATCTATAGTGTCCTCAGCTGCCCCAGGAAGTGAAGTTACTACACACGCCCAGGCAGGGGCCGAGCAGGGGTGCTGGATACACATTTGGGTCCATGAGCTATGTATCCGTGCATGTGACCTTCCAGAGACAATGGGTGTAAAGGTGAGTTACAATGCAGACTCTGTCTCTTTCTTGCTACACCCTGAGCAATCCATTTAATCTTTTGATACGTCCATTTTACCATCTGGGAAATGCAAATTACAGCATTACCACCAAACTTATCCTAGACTCAATTATTGCTGTGATGATACGGCATAACAAACAACACCCAAATCGCAGTGGTTTACCTCCACAAGCATTTATTTCTCAGTCACAGCCCTGTAGGGGGCCCGAGGCACGTTGAGTTTAGGTCTTTTTCATTTTAGAATGAAAGGAAGGAGGTATCCGGAGCGGCATCTTTCCAAGATTAGTCACAGGAGTGCAAGAGGGCTGGTCAAATCACTTGAGTACCTGTTAAACTTTTGGTTAGATATGGGGTACATCACATCCACTCACATCCCAAGAGCCAAAATCAATCACATGGCCAGATCTAAAGTCAGTCTGGGGACTATACCACAAAGCAACAATAATCAAAACAGTATGGAACTGGCACAAAACCAGACACATAGATCAATGGAACAGGATAGAAAGCCCAGAAATAAACCCACACATTTATGGTCAATTAATATATAACAAAGGAGGCAAGAATAAACAATGGAGAAAAGACAATCCCTTCAATAAGTGGTGC
This sequence comes from Vicugna pacos, assembly GCF_048564905.1. Taxonomy (NCBI): domain Eukaryota; kingdom Metazoa; phylum Chordata; class Mammalia; order Artiodactyla; family Camelidae; genus Vicugna; species Vicugna pacos. Next base: position 31,242,037 of record NC_133005.1, on the reverse strand, counting down.
TGGGAACACTGGACAGCTACTTATGAAAGAAAGAAATTAGAACATTCTCTAACACCATCTATAAAAATAAACTCATGGTGGATTAAAGACCTAAATGTAAGATCAGATACTATAAAACTCCTGGAGTAAAACATAGACAGAACACTCTTTAACATAAATAGCAGCAATATTTTTTGGATCCATCTCCTAGAGTAATGGAAACAAAAGCAAAAATAAGCAAATGGGACCTAATTAAACTTAAAAGCTTTTGCACAGCAAAGGAAACCATAAACAAAATGAAAAGACAACCTACTGAATAGGAGAAAATATTTGCAAACCATGATTAATTTCCAAAATATACAAACAGCTCATACAGCTTAATAACAAAAAAGCAAACAACCCAATCAAAAAATGGGCAGAATACCTACATAGACATTTTTCCAAAGAAGACACACAGATAGCCAACAGGCACATGAAAAGATGCCCACATCACTAATTATTAGAGAAATACAAATCAAAACCACAATGAGGTATCACTTCCTACCAGTTACAATGCTGATCATTAAAAAGTCTACAAATAAAAAATGCTAGAGAGGGTGTGAAGAAAAGGGAACCCTCCTACACTGTTGATGAGAATATTAATTGGTGCAGCCATTTTGGAGAACAGTATGGAGGTCCCATAAAAAACTAAAATTAGAGTTACCATATGATCCAGCAATCCCACCCCTGAGCATAATACCCAGAAAAAAACTCTTAACTCTAAAAGATAAATGCACCCCAATGTTCATAGCAGCTCTGCTTACCATGAAGTGGAAGCAAACTAAATGTCCATCGACAGATGGATGAATAAAGAAGATGTACAAGGGAATATTACTCAGCCATAAAAAAGAAAATAATGCTATTTGCAGCAACATGGATAGACATAGAGATTATCATATTGAGTGAGACAAATCAGACAGAGAAAAACAAATATTATGTTACCACTTATATGTGGAATCTAAAAAATATAATACAAATGAACTTATCTACAAATCAAAAATAGACTCACAGACATAGAAAACAAATTTATGGTTACCAAAGGAGAAAGGAGGGGGATGGGGGATAAATTAGGAGTTTAGGATTAACAAACACATACTACTACATATAAAATGGATGAACAAAGACCTACTGTATAGCACAGGGAACTATATTCAATATTTTGTGATTATGTATAATGGAAAAGAATCTGAAAAGTGTGTGTATGTGTGTATGTGTGTGTATATATTTGTTTATGTATAACTGGATCACTTTGCTCTGCACCTGAAACTAACACAACCTTGTAAGCCAACTACATTCCAATTAAAAATAAATAAATAAAATCTGAGGAAATATTTTCCACCCACTGGGAAAGAATGGAAAGAGTGGGGAGGTGTTCCAGTTATCAGCAGTGTAAAAAAATTTATTCCAAAACTTAGCACCCGCAAACCAGCCATCATATTTCACTCGTGACTTTATTGGTCAGGAAACTAGGGAGGGCTTAGCTGGCCTCTCTCCTGAGGTTGCAGTCATCTGAAGGCTCAGCTGGGCTGGGCGACCAGGATGGCTCCCTTCACATGGCTGGCACTTAACCTGGGAGTCATCTGGGCTGGACCAAAATGTCCACACGTGGCCTCCCCCAGCCTGGATGACTCAGGATAGTTGGATTCCTCACATGGTATCTGGCTTCCCCAGGCTGCATGTCCCAAGAGACCAGGCAGAAGCTGCATGGCTTTCTCTGACCTAGCTACTTCCAAAGTTACACTGTATCAATTGTACTACATTGTAGCGGTTGCAAGTAAGTCACTAAAAACAGCCCAGATTCAAGGGCAGGGAACTCAGGCCCCACCTCTCAACAGGAAGAGCGTCAAAGAATTTGTAGGCAAGGTTTTAAACCATCACAGGAGGCACAAGAGGAACAAAAATGAACGTTATCCATGAACCCCCCATAAACGTTGTAGTGAGAATACATGTAGTGTTTAGCACAGTGTGTGGTGTAGAACAAGCACTAAACAAGTAAATGGTAGCCACACAAATCACAGAGTCACTGGGCTGAGATTCCGGAAGATTCGTTACCTTGCTCGAGCTAACTAGATTCCCCTGATGAGGCTGAAAGGCCAACAGTGACGGGGCAACTGCTGGCAGCTCACCTGCAACGTGCCAAGCGCTGTGCTGGGCAGTTTCCATCCAGGATCTCATTTATTCTCCACAACAAGCTTGTGGGGCTGTGTCGCTGCTGTTACCCATGTCGCCTGAAAACTCTCACTTCCACCCAACACCTTAAAAAGTGTTGTGAACATGCCGCAGTGGGTGTACTTGGGAGAGCAGTCAAGCACCCCCCCCCACCTCTCTGGCCCTCCTCTCCACTCCCGGTTTAATGGTCCACACAACCAGAAAGCCCGTGCAATTTGTTCATCCCTTTATCACAGCGTTAACCCCACTGTATGTCACTCTGGCCCCTCTCTCACGTCACTGAGTTCCTTAAAGACAAGGACCATGTCTCATCTATTTCTGGACCTTGTGCCCAAGGCAGGACCACCCCAGAGGAACACAGACATCTCCCATTTTGCTTACAGGTCCACTCACCATCCTTCCTCTACCTGTATGGACCCCATCAACAGGCTCCCTCGACCTCTGGTCAGTCTTGACCGGGGGTGGGGGGTCCTGGCAGGGCATCAGAGGAAGGGAGGACAGTGCAGTCAGGGTGCTGATTCCCTGGCTCCCTCTCTGCAAGGTGGCCTGGGCCTAGCTGTGTCTCTCAGCTTAAGGACCCAGCTGCAGACCCCCAGCTTTCTCTCCATGACTCCCTCCAACCCACGTCCAGTATCTGGTACTTCCTCCTGCCCCTCCCTTTTGACCTGGGGAAAGGAACCCTGTTACTAGCCCCCAGTACAGCTCTACCCCTTATGATTGCCCTACACCTTGCCCACACATCCGTAAACAGACCTTTTATTAATTCTGCCTTGAGTCAGCCTAACTGGAATGTGCAGTCTGCTTCCTGCTGACCCCAACTGATACGGAGGTGCTCAGGGGACAGTTACCAGACACAAGTTTCAGCTGCAAGGCCTGTGACCACTGACTCTCCTGGATGCATAGGCCAGGCCACAGGACCCAGGATGCTATGGAGGGTGTGGCCAGTTCTGTTCGTCCTTGGGTGATTAAACTGCAGGATCACTTCCCACCTGGAGCTGTCAAACTCCCATCCAGGGCTTCATTTAGGGACAGAGCTGTCTCTCACCTGACGTCTCAGTGACAGGGAGGATTTCAATTACAGCCATCAGGGGCCTCAAGGGCCTGACGCATCTCAGGAATGACGTGAGGCAGGCAGGTCCTGCAGTGCCCTGAGGCTCACCAGCCTGACTCTCACCCTCTCCTCCTCCTATGAGGCTGGACAGCAGTGAGCCCTCTCCAGGCCCACAGCCAGCTGACTGCTTCAAGTTCCCCGCTTAAGGAAAACTCCCAAAGCACCCCTGGCAGGGAGTGTTACCAGCATCAAATCTACTTGGAGTCATCTCTGAACTCCTAAGGCCTCCTGTTTTACACTTGCAAAGCACCTGGACTCCCCTTCCGAGCTCTTACCACACTTGTAATTAATCAGTCACTAGTATAAACATCTATATGCTAATCTCCATCACAGTAGTCCTGTTAAAAATGAAGTGAGATTACGAAGTCAGATCAAGTCACTCTTCAGCTCAAACCCTCAGCTGGCTTCCCTTTTCACTAAGTAAATGCTGTTCTTCACAGTGGCCCATGAGGCCCTACTCAATCAGGCCACTATGATCCCTCACTCTATTTCACTCTGCTGCAGCCACGATGGCCTCCCTTTAGTGCCTTGAACACGTCCAACATACCCCTGCCTCAGGGACTTTGCACATGCTCTGGTTCCTTTGCCTAGAATACTGCTACCCAGACAACTTAATGGTTTTCCCCCCAACCCTACCTCCCTTTTAACTCTTTTAAAAGATTCACCATGACCAGGGAATAGGCAAATATACATGACACACAAGTATTTTTTTTTCCAAAAGTAAATGTTTGATAACTTTGTAACAGAAAACAGTAGGCTACAATCACAGCTTTTGTGGTAACTGGTTTTCCAGTGCCAGGTTACCCAAGGTGTACTGCCTGGTTTTCTAGTTCTTTCTTGGGTCATGTGACCAATGTTCTGGAAATGAGGAGTTCAGGTTAAAATCACCTCCAGTGTATGAGGGTCCTTTCTAGGCCTGATCACAGGTCATACTCTGCATTTTCTGTTTCGCTGATTTTTAATAATTTATTGAGGTAAAACTCACATAACATAACACTAACTATTTTGATGTGGACAATTCAGTGGCATTTAGAACATTCACAATGTTGAGCAACCATCACCTCTACCAAGTGCCAAAACATTTCCATCACTCCAAAGTAAAACCTCATACTTATTAAATAGCTTCTCCTTCATCCTCCCCACCTCCAGCCCATCTCCGTTCTTGTATTTTAGGTCATTGACCCATATGGAGTTAATTCTTCTCTATGGTGTGAGTTTGTGGGCCAGCTTCATTCTTTTGCATGTGCATATCAGCTGTCTCAGAGTCATCTGTTAAAGATGATAATTCTCTTCTCCATTGGTGGATCTGGTACTCTTGTCGAAAATTAACTGGCCATAGATGTATGGGTTTATTTCTGCACTCTCAACTATTTCCATTGATCGTTACGTCCGTCCTTATACCAGTACCATACTGTTTTGATTACTTTAGCTTTGCAGTAAGTTTTGAAATCAGGGAGTCTGAGTCTTAACTTTACTCTTTTTTCAAAATTGTTTTTGCTTTTGGGGGCCTCTCACAATTCCATATAAATATGAGAATAGGCTTTTATATTCCTGCCCCAAAAGGCCACTGGAATTTTGATAGAGTTTGCATTGAATCTGTAGCTTATGTGAAGTTTTCCAGTCCATGAACACAGGAAGAATGTATTTTTTAATTTAGATTTTCTTTTATTTCTTTTGGCAATTACTTTGTATTTCACACCTTTGGTTAAATTTATTGCCAGGTATTTTATTCTTTTGGTTGCTATTGCAAATGGAATTGTTTTCCTAATTTCCTTTTTGGATCTACATGGGCATTCTTTAAATGGTACAGGGAGAAGACAATTTGATACAACTTTTCTGAAGTCTAGTTTGGTAATATGTCTAAAAATACATGTACTTTATGACTCAAACTTTCCAAATTCAGGAGTTTATTCTAAAAAGAAAATAAGACATGAAGATATGTATATAAAAATGTTCACTCAATCTTGTTTTGACAATTAAATTTGGAAACAACCTAAATGTCTGTCAACAAGAGACTAGTTAAATAATGATACTTCCATACAACGGAATACTGTTACAGCCATTTATAAAATGATGATGCAGAATTATCTTATTAAAATAGAAAGATGTCCCCAATATGTTATAGAGCTATTTTTAGTTTATACAACAGCATGTGCATCCCAATGAGATAAAATTATGTATTTCTATCACATGTCTCTAAAGATCTGATAAGATATGTGGCTGAATGTTAATAGTGTTTATGTTTAGGTGGTCATATTTGAGATTTTTTTTAAAGAGATATTTTTAAAACTTGAAAGCGCCACCATGATTCTGAGTGACAGGACTCAATATGGTAAAGGTTTATTTCTTTCCAAATCTATAAATTCCATGACTCCAAATCAAAATAACTGAGTTGTTTTTAAAGACCTTTGAGAAATACCTCTGCTGTTTATCTAGAATAATAAATGTATAATAATAACCAGGAAAGTTATTTAGAGGGAAAAAATGGGAGTTTTGCCCTACCATATTCTAAATATATTGTTAAGCTACAATGTGGTACTAACCCTAGAATGTGTTCATTCTGTTAACAACATGGAGTTGGCTGTCAGTATCTGTAAAATGAAACCAATGAATGAACAAATAGCCCTATTTATCAGAGAAAGGCAACTCTGAACTATGACTGTCAGTGACAAAAAAAAATTAATGATAATACTTCGCATTATGGTGGGTGTAAAAAGACACTAAGCAATGCTGATAGATGTGTAAACTGGTACAACTTTTTCAGTAAGGCAAATTAGCTACATGTTTACAAATGAATGTCAACTATGACAGTGTTTATAACACATTTGAAAGCAATATTTTGTCCAGAAATTTTTTAAAAATCAGTTAAATTAATTTCATAAAATGGAATAGCAGGATGCCATTAAAAATGATTTGTACATGTAGACTTCTTGACATGGAAAGATGCTCACAATATACTGTTGAGAGATTTCTTAAAAATCAACAACAACAACATCAAATTGTAAACTTCTACTAAACAAGTATTTATAAAGGGCCCTCTGATGGCCGGCCACTGATGGGAATTAGAGATACATAAACTAGACAGGGTCCCTATACGCATGAGGTTTACTGTCAGCACTGGGGAGAGATACGAAAAAATGCCTGAGCATTCCGGCAGGAAGATGCAAGCTGCTGAGGGATGCCCGACAGGGGATCTAGAGGTGTCGTGAGGAAGGATGAGCAAGAGGTGTCCAGGCTCAGTGGGGGCAGGGCCACAGGAGGAGGAGAAAGAGTGAAGTTGGGCAGTGTTCTCAGAGGAGGTGGGAGAAATAAGTATGTACCCGCAGGTCAGAAAGGCAGACCTCAGCAGAGAAGATTAAGGGTTTTGCCTCCTCAGCCCTGCGCAGGGCCCATCTTCTAGAAAGATCCCTGGGTGGGCTGCCTTGTGCCTCCATACCCCTCCCCCGCAGGACCCCAGTGTTGCTTAGAACAACCTCTACAGGCAGCCTGGCTCCCCCAGGGAGCGTCTGGAGTTCATTCAGGCACCACGGGAGCCCCAGTTTGCGGGGAGAGCTGCAATTGTGAGCCAGGAGAGGGCTCTCCATGAAGGCCGAGCCCAAGTCACGAAACGCACACAGGGGATTCACCAGCCTCAATTCTGGGGGAGCGAACAGGACTCCCAACCCCCGTGCTCTCTGGAGAGCCAAGTTCTGGCTCTTGGGCTTACAAGTGGAGCCAGGAGGTTCCCTGGCAGGTCCAGAGCAAGGAGGCAGCCCTGGGACAGCCCCAGCCTCTGTGGGTGCCTGGCCACCAGAGGCTTCAGGAAACAAAAAGGTTCTGTCCAGGTCTGAGAAAAGCAGAATTTTATGCACATATTTATTGCCCTCCTGGCAATTTCCAAATGCATTGTCAGTAGGAAACAGTCTCCCGGACACTGAGATGAATCAAAAGCCTGTTCAGAAACGCATGATGTGGGTATCTCACATAACCATATACACTAGTTTCTTACGGTTTTATATTCAAATCAACAAAAATTTATTGAGCACAGCCTCCCTGCGAGACACCACACCAGGTGCCACAGGAGCATGCGGCAGATAATACACAATCCCTGTTTGTCCCCAGCCCTCAGCGGCTCACGCTCTACCAGGGGTGGGGAGTGACTAACACACTGCAGGACTTTAATAGAAGGACCGCTGTGCTAAAGGCTGTCATAGAGGTACAGACAGCAAGATGGGAAAATGGGAGGAAGTGATTACTTCCCACGGGAGGATCAGAGATGTTTGAATGTAGATACAATTTTTCCTAAGCACCCCCTCCCATGTCTCATTTCATCCTCCCAGCGACCATATGGGATAAGCATCATTACTGTCTTCATTTTACAGATGAGAAAACTGAGGCTCACAGAATCTCAGTGGACTGCCCAGTGTCACGCAGGCAGTCAAATCTGTTTGACCCCATCACTTGGGCTCTAGGGATGATACCAATGGTTCTTCCTCAGGAGTGTGTATATTACCAAAGGCGAGAAGATTTTTCAAAATCTATGGACCTACACTCTATGGCAGATCTACTGAATCAGTCTCTCGGGGTGAGTCCTAGCTATGTGTGTTTTGAAAAAGCTCCGTAGGTAAAGCTGCTCTGCTTCCTGATTTACACCACGCACTGAGAGCTTGAGTGGGATTTCAAGGGGTGAGGGCAGGGAGGAAAAAGCATTCCGAGTAGATGCAACTGGACAAGCAAAAGTGCAGAGCTAGGAAAAGGGAGGGCTTCTTTGGGAAAGAGCAAGTGGCCCCAAGCAGAAAATCAAAGGAAGGGAGAGGCGGGGTAGACCAATGTGCCTGGGGGGCCTGGCACATCACCAGTGCCCTTCCTGACTGCCCAATCCCTGCTCGGGGCTCAGCCATGCCCAGTACTCTGTCCACACAGGCCGTGGCCTGAGCATCAGCCTTCAGTGAGGAGGCGCGAGATCTCCTGGCACCGTGGACGGAAGGAACCAGCCTCTTTAGAGGGAGAGAAAGGCCTGTCAGACGTTACTGAGCACCTACTAATTGCCAAGCACTGCCCTGAGCTCTCTGCATACATTATCTCATTGATTCTTCCTGGCAGTTCTGAAAGTTGTTATCATTATCTGCCTTGTTTAAAAGACTCATGAGGTCCAGAGAAGAATTTGCCCAAGGTCACATAGTCAATAAGTGACCCAGCCAGGATTCCACCTCAAATCTGTCTGACTTCAGCGCTTGTGCTCTTTACTCTGGGGCTGAGTGCTTTTGGAAGGCGGTCCAAAGGGGCCTTGCATAAGAGGAAGGGGACACGGGTCATATGGCAAGCAAGGGAAACCGTTCCAGGGGAAGGAGTGAGTGTGACTCTGCAGCCTGAGTTCCCTTAAAAGCAGAGCCTGAGACAAGGATTTGAGTGCAGGTAGCCTATTTGGGAGGTGATTTCGGGAAGCACCAGGAGGGAGTGGAGAAGAGAGAGAAGACAAAGAAGCCGATAACCGGTGTAGGTTACCGCTGTGGGCAACCGGAGCCCATCCCACTGGGGACCCTCCCGGAGACTATGTGGAGCTCACAACAGAGCCGCCCCACCCAGGAGCAAGGAAGGTAGCGTCTTTACACTCTCATTGGTTGAGAGTGCTGTTCCCAGCGCACTCACTCCTCTGCACTGCCATCCTGCCCTGTTTGAAGGCTAAACATTTACCCTTGGCTGGGAATGCCCTGGCAGAGAAGTTGCTGGAAGCCTTTGGTCTACATGAAAATTGTCTACAAGCGACCTCCAGGGCTGGCTGATGGGATATGTGTGGGACGTCAACAGCACCTCCTACAACAACTGTATTCAATACTTGGGGACTGCAGAACAAAGCATCCCTCACGAAGATCTCCTTGTGTGAATCGAATCTAGAAAATTCACAGGAACTGGATCAAAGGAACTAAGAAAAGGCATGTGAGCAGAAAAAGAAGGCTCCGGGACCTGAGGGTCAGGGCTGTAATCTAGTCGGATACGTTAAGTTCACTACAGAAACAGGTGGGGACTGAAAGATGGGGCTGGTCAATTGTAGGAGCAGAGACCAAGCTGTCCCAGAAACAGCGGTGATGGGGTCTGTCCCAGTCCTGTCCCAGGAAAGGGACCCAAGGTCAGTGCATCGCAGGGACTTCTAGTCCCACCAGCCAGACCAGCCCTCCTGTACGATGGACGCATCTCAGGCCTGGTGCCTTCAAACATCAAGGACTGGTCTCCCCGGGGCTGAGAGCAGACTCTTCCAGTACTTTCCCATGTAAATCTGGCCACAGAAAGAAAACTCCTATAATGGTTTTTAACACCAGGGTCATAATTCAGTTCCTAACCTCAAGTAATGCAAGTCTGCCTGAGGGATCACCCTGTGCCTCACATGGAAGTAAACAGGCTGCTACTCTCCATGACCCCCATGCAGACTCCAATTTAAGATTATTCTGTGTGGCCTCACCAGGTACCACCACCAGCCTACCCCCAAATTCAAACGATCCTCACAATGCCCTTTTTTTTTCTATTTAACTTTCTACAGTAAGCCGCATAAGGAGGCTTCATTCAAGGAGAAGGTGGCTCAGTCACAAGCCTTGGTCACTCATTCTTTCCTGAACATTCTCTCCAGCTGCATGTGTGTCTGTCTGTGTGTTTATCTCAATGTTAATGCATGTGCTTGTCTGTACACATATGTATTTGTGTACTTGAATGTCTGTGTAAACATGTGCATGGAAACAGCAAAGGTGAGCCCTGCGGTCACTGTCACTAGTTCTATGACCTTGGGCAAGTCACTGATAACCCATCCAAGGCTCAGTTTCCTCATTTGTAAAATGACTTTTACAGCTGACTTCTCACAATGATTCGAGGGTTAAAACGAGGTGATGCTTATAATGCAGTTCAGCGTAAGCCTGAGTTAAGTGAGTCAATGCCAGCACTTGACATTTGAAGTTATGATTTCAGGTAACTCTGTGTGTGTGTGTGCGCATGCTGGTCCCCTTTAGGAGTCCACGGATACTGATCTGTTTATGACTCTTGCTCTATATCATGTTGTTGTCACCAATGGGATCAGTCAAGGGAACGCCTAGCAAAAGACCACAAAACCAGCATGATGTAATTTGAAAGAATGACTGCCAGACACCAGTAGAAAGACGACACAAGAGGATCTGAGAGCCAGACAGACAGTGGACAGTGGGATGACCAAGTTGAAGAGAACAGTGTGCCTGGATTCAGCACACAGGACGACATGAGTCAGAGTGTGATGCCAAATCCTCCTCTGCACAGTATCCTCAGATGGACCAGAAGCCTCAGGCCAGCAGCGTTCATGGGCACAGAATCCCAGCCTGTATCTCAGGCGAACACAGACTGATGCTTTTCACTAGACTGCAGTTAGAAAGGAACAAGCCTGCCCTTGGTGGGTTTGGACTGGGGGTGGGTCCAAACCCATCCAGGAAAAGACACTTCAGAGAGCTCTTGCTCCCTCGTACCACATAGTGGGGCTCTGGATTTGACTGTTTATCTCCAGTCTCAGAGCCTAAGATGATTATTCTGATAAACTGGAATGAATCTCACAGCAGAAGGGGAGCTCGCAACAGCCCTGCTGATTTATCACCCTTTTCAACCCAGTTGGGTTCCAAGAGAATAAATCTTGCTTGCCTCTGGCTAGGTACCCGCAATCATGCCACGGACCGTGGCTTTCATATCCCATTAACTCTGAATTACTCAGTCTGGGGCTGAGCTGAGAGGTAATTTAAAATGGCAGAAGGGGAAAAATGTTCTGATTTAGATCTGATAGAGACAGGATTAAGTCCTCCCATTTTTCAGGGCTTAAATGTGAGCTTTGTGGAGGGGAGTACCTTCGGGTTGGACCGGATTCCTGCAAAGGACCTGAGCCACAGATTAAATAAAAGGACTTGAGACAAACACCTGTTCCAAAGATCCGGAGGCTCCAAACCTGAGTTTCTCAGGGGACTCGGTCTATTAAAAAAAAAATTGCCATTTTCCGGAGTGTAAATTATCACAACCCTTTAGGGTAGCAATTTGGCGTTATCTATCAAAATGAAAAAGGCGTATACCCTCTGACCCAGACATTTCACTACAGAAACATTTGGATATGTTGACGGGGACATGTACAAGGATGCTCGTTGTGGTCTTACCTGCATTACCGAAAATCAGAGACAAACAAAATGGTCCAACAATAGTGGAATGCCTTAAGAAAAGATGGTACACTACTCCATGAGAGAACAAGCATCCGTTAAAGAGAATGAGGCAGAAGATGGTCCATGATACATTATAGAGTAAAGATAGTCATAAAAAAGCAAAGTGCAGAATAGTTTCATGTAAAGTATGCTCTAATTTTTCAAAAAAAATTTTGAAAATTAAAACCATTGGTTTTTTTAAATCTATCTTCATTATCTTAATATGCAAGGCATGACTCTTTGTCAGCAATCCCACAGTCTCTGCAGTTTGAGCCACTTTCAACATCCCAAAATAAATGTCACATCCAGCCCGGCTTGATATTTCAGTCTCTCTGATCAGGCCTTCTTGCTCAGTGCCCAGCTAACATTCTTGGCCTGCCAGAGAGACCACTCACCAGGTCAGAGGGGAAGAAGAGGAGGCTTTTCTCAGCAGGAATCTGCCTAGTTCTCATCTTTACAGTGCACGTAGAGAGCTATGCGCTCTCAGCACTGAATCACCTACAGTTGCAGGCATAAGCTCTCGGGCTTCCCTGCACCCATGGACATAAGGTGAGTCTGTGGGAGGCAGCAGGCAGGGGACTTAACTGCTCTTAAAGAAAGAGCTTAGCCTGACATTCAAGGCCTACATTAGTCAGGATAGAATAAGATACCCTACAGAATCACATACACCCCCAGATCTCAGTGGCTTCACATAACAAAGATTTATTTGCCCCTCACAAGAAGTCTGGTCCTAGCTAGGTGGTCCTCGTCCATACAGTCACTCAGAGATCCAGGAGTTACACTCTGTGGCTCTGCCCTCTTGACATGTGGGCTCGTGAAACAGGAGAAGGGAGCCCTGGGGGAGGCACGTGCATATGTGTTTCTTACCTGCCTGAGCCCAGAAGTCATTCCCACTAGTCCGTCGGTCAGCACTGTGACATGGCACCTACCTAAACCCAAGGGAGCTTGCAAATTAGAGCGTTCTACGTCCCAGGAAAAAGGAACTGTGTACTTATCACCTTGTCTCTGCTCCAGAACCTAACATCCCTTTCCCATTTTACCTCACACGCACTTCCTCACGCACCTGTGATGCTCAGCCCCCTCCACGCTGACATCCCCACCAGGCACGGGAGACCGGACTCCAGCCAGCAGACAGATGGGATACTACACGCACGCCTAGTTTCCTGCCTTTGTGCTTTTGTTGGTGCTATTTATTCATTCAACAAACACTTACTAGGCATTGAGAATATCCCAGCACTGTGCTTAGTCCTCAGGAAGCAGTGACAAACAAGGCCCATAACCTCTACCCTCCTGGAGCTTACAGGCCAGGGGCCCACTTCTACCACCTCTGCCTCCTAAACCCTACTGGGCTCTGCTCAGCTGCTGGCCCGCCTCTCCTCATCCCTGGTGTGCTGGGAGGACTCACTGAGTTAATGCAGCGGAAGGGTCATAACCCAGGCTTGGCACAAAAAGAGGCAAATCCCCAACAAATGTGAGATGTCGGTCATCGCAGCCGCATTATTGCAACAGGACCACGTAGAGGTGCTCCCACCTTCCAAAGTCTACTCACCTTTTCACTGCACCTGCCCCCAAAGGCTGAATCTCAAACCCCCCTTTCTCACTTATTCAAAGGAGAGGACCTTGTCTGTAAACACAGCATAGGGAAACCAAAAGACTGAACAGGGGCCGAAGCTCCCCAGGAGGTTCTTGGAATTTTTATTTTGGAGCCTTGAGACAAAAGTCATCTCTTCTAATGTGGGGAGACCTGAGGCCCTTTGAGGGGGTTCAGGAACCTTCTATACCAGATACACTGACGTAACGAACCAAGAATGAAGAATGAGGATTGTAAGGCCTTATGGACTCACTTCCTGTCCCTGTCTGCTCAGGTGTCACTCCCCAGAGAGACCTTCCCAGACCACTCTGGATAAAAACACCACCTCCATCATTTTGTATTTCTGAACCCTACCTTATTTTGCCTCAGGCCATTTGTCACAGCAATAAACAGTATGCTGTGCAAGATTTCAGCGCCCCTCAGCCTGGCGAGTGTGCCAGCCACCCAGCCATCACCGTCGATGTACCAGCTTCCCAGAACGGGTGGGGTTATCCTTTGCACCATCCCCCACACCCAGCTCAGAGTCTGAAAGCATACACGCTCCCCAAATATGTTCTTTGACTGAATGAATTCTACAAAACAGGATGCCAGAAGTGTGCTTCTGCACCCCCACTTTTTTACATCAGGCTACAGTCAGGATTTCTGTCCGCGCTTGTTTATAAATAAAATTAGATTCATCCAAAATCGAGTTATTCTTCATGCTCAGTTAGTTATTATAGGAATTTAAAAGCACTTATTTGGATAATACCCAGGTCATTTGGAGTTGGCATCTTCTAAAAGTTGGAGCCATTACAGATAAACGCCCATGCTGGGCTCCAGGCACAAAAAGTAGCAACACGGTTCATTTCCTGGAACATCTGATGAAAGGACAACTCCATCCCCCATTCCCTAAATACAGGCTTTTTCTAAACAAACTATTCAATACATAGCATGAGATTGCATTTGTGTCCCAACATGGGCTTCTGTTAACATACCTCATGCTGCTTCTAAAAATCAGATAAATTGGTTAAATCCTTTTAAGAAAATTAGGCAAGCAAAGATGCCTAATCATTAGCTCTAGAAACCCATCACAACTATAATAGAAGCACAGTAATTATTCTTAAGGCCATTCATTTTTATAATGCTTGTCATTTCTGGGTATTAACTCAAACAGCCAGAACTTGGAACCTCTTTAGGAGATGCCCTTAGTATCAAAGATAATATAACTCATCACAAAATTTGCTGGTGGTGTTTTATCTTCCATTCCATTCAATTGTCAGTGATATACAGAATGACTATATAATTTACCGCTCAAAGAAGACGCTTAGGAAGAGTGAAAAGGGCTCTGTTAATATGAAAGATGATGCCAGCACAACAAAGTGGGCATGCAGTCACCCTACTTTTGTATTTGATGCACTTCCCTTACGAGCAAGGTACCCAGGCAGACTCTGCAGGGGAACTGGGCTCAAGTCCTGGGAGTGAAGCCTGGAAAGAAAAGTTGGAGCTAGATAAGGGATCAGTAAACTTTTTCTCAAAGGGCCAGAGAGCAAATATTTAAGTTTTTGCAGACCAAGAGGCCAAACTGAAGCTATATTGAGGTATGTCTAGAACCATTTAAAATGTAACCGTTTAAAAATGTAAAAACTATTCCTAGCGGTTGGCTGGATTTGGCTGGTGGGCCAATCTCTGAGCTGGAGCTTCATAGATAGTAAATACTGAGCTAAGAAGTTCGGATTTAATTCTGTGGCCGGTAGTTTCCAGAAATATATTATTTTAGGAATAGAAACATGTCCTTAAATGAAAGCATATATGGAAGTCCAATATGTATGCAAAACAAAAATGAGTCTGCTGTGTTTGGAACGGGGATGAGAGGCAGGGAGCACAAAACTCTCTCACCCTCAGCGGCCTGCCCAGAACCCCCCGGGGGTCCTGCTGATCACGATTTGAACACCACAGCCACAGTCGGCGGGGTGCCATTAAGACTTCTGAGGACAGGGGAGAAGTGGTCACAGCTGCGTTTTAACAAACAGTCCCTCGGGTCGCTGCATGATTAGAAGGCAGAATGCCCAGGGAAGACAGATCAGCAAGGAAACCAGAGTTCTGGGAAAGTACAGGTTAGGGATGTTTCTGAAGCAGACATCAAGATGCCGGGCTTGAGGGAGACTCAGGCACCCAGGCAGGGCCGGCTTCGTGGGCATGTGCCCCGTGTGGTCTCAGAGGGCCCCTTGCACAAAAGGTTTAACACTCTGCTGGCACCATCTTGAAATTCTTCATAACTTTCCAACCAGGGGCCCCGCACTGCCGTTTGCACTGGGCCCGACACTATCGTGGGCAACCAGGGGACTCTGTGGAACTATCATCATGCCTGAGTTTTCTGCTGATGGGCCAGCAAGCTGGGGAGATTTATCACCAAATCCCACCCACCATGGGTCCCCAGAAATTGCAGTTGACCCACATGCAGGCCAGATGTCCTCTGTGGCTAGAGATTACCTATTAGGCAGAGAGGCACGAAGCTACCACCATCTTCCAGAACTCTACCAGGTGACCTCCCAGGTGGGATGGGGGCCTCTGAGCAAGGCACCAACCAGGTTTCCCCCCGCCACCCTCGGAGCTGCTATCAAGAGACAACACAGGTTTGGGGAAGAAATCAGACTTTAGGGCACTCCAAGAATGACAGCGTACCTGCCATGATTCCTTCAGCCAGTCATTCGAAAAATGCTCCTTGAACACCTGTTCTCTGCCAAAGTTCTACCTGTGTGTGCAGCGCTGTTCTACATGTTGTAGAAAAAAAAACAAGACAGAACTTACAAGCAGGTGTTGTCATTCATAAGGCCCAAACAGCAGGAAGAGAGCAGAAGTGCTCACCCACCAGAGGCCAGGACCCCTTTACCCTAGTTCTTAACACATGCAACTCACAGCCTTTCTTTTAAACCTGAAAATACCCAAGACTCCCTCCAAGACTTCAGGGTGAGCAAGGTGACGGGGCCTGAAACACAGAAGGGAGAAGAGGGCTGTAGTCATGAGCCAGAACTTTCAAAGGACTTTTAAAGGGGCACAGATGACACGCGCCTGAACATAATGATCTCCTTGTTAACTGAGATTTTTAACTTTCTTAACATATCACACAACCCTCATAAACTGCTGGTGGGATTATAAACTAGCAGAGCCGCTTTGGAAAACAGCGTGGGAAAGATTAAGCATAGAGTTACCACGTGACCCAGTAATTCCACTCCAAGGTGTATACATATCAAAGAGAACTGAAAATGTAATAGAGAATAACCCTTGTTTTGTTGGAAATTTTCAGGGACACCATGACCTGGCCCACGTAGGCGGCTGCAAGAACAAAGAATGCCGGCAGCAAGAAGTTTGCGACAACCAACCACACCCCCTCCCTTGTTTTTTTGCATAAAAGGAGCCTGTATTCTGACTGGAGCTGGATGGTTCTCCAAGACATCAGTCTGCCATCCTCCCAGTCTGCCGGCTTCCTGAATAAAGTCGCTGTTCCTTGCCCCAACACCTCGTCTCCCGATTTATTGGCCTGTCATGCGGCGAGCAGAACGAGTTTGGACTCGGCAACAAAAACACACGTACACACAAAAAGTTGTACACAAATGTTCACAGAAGCATTATTTATAATAGCTAAAGTGGAAATAACCCAAATGCCTATCAACTAATGAATGAATAAATAAAGCGAGGTGTATCTGTACAATGGATTATTATTTAGCAACAAAAAGGAATAAACTTCTGACACATAATATAAATAACATGGATGAACCTCGAAAACATTATACTAGGTAAAAGAAGCCATTGTATTGTAAGTATTCCATTCTTACAAGCACACGTATTGTAAGATTCCTTTCATATGAAATGTTCAGAGCCAAATCTACAGAGTCAGAAAGTAGACAGTGCTTGCCTAGGGAGGGAAGTGGTGGAAGGAATGATGAGTAACGGATAAATTAGACAGGGGTTTTTTTTGGGGGGGGGTTGTGATAATGGTTACATAACTTCAAAACCATACTAAAAAACACTGAATTGTACACTTTCAGTAGGTGAATTGTGTGCTATGTGATTTATATCTCAATAAAGCTGTTATTTAAAAATATTCCATGAAGTTCTGATATCAGTAAACAAATTGACTGCCCACTTGGAGCTTCCATTCCAGTGAGAGAGGACAAGGAATAGTCAATGTGATAATCAAATTAGACAGTATGTTGTTGTACAAGATGATCTGTGCTTGGGAAAAAATAAAGTGGAGTAAGGATAAGACACCTGGGGTGATGTGGAGAGCTAGTTACGGTAGTTGTCGGTAAGAAGGTAATATTTGTGCAAAGGCTTGAAGGAGTTGGCCGGGAGGCCATCTGGGGAAAGAACATTCCTGGTAGAGGGCACAGCCAGTGCAAAGGCCCAGAGGCAGGACTGTGCTGGCAGGATGAAGTAACAGCTCCAGCCGAGCTGGGCAGCATGAGAGAGGAGGGCACGAGGTAAGAGGGAGGGTGATGAGGTCAGAGAGGACACTGGGGTTCCTGTAGGCCTCTTGTCAGGCCAAGTGAGTGCAGAGCCTCAGAGATGCTCAGATCAGACGCAGAGCTTCAAAGGGAAGAGGAGTAACCTGATGGGATAAATTAGGGCTCGTCTCCTCCTCTTCATGGCTCACCCAGCTGGAGACCAGAGCTCTTGCCACTTTCCCCTGAGCAGCGGAACCAGGTAGCCCAAACCCACCTGGGCAAAGGACGGGGTGTATATCATGGGGATTTGCCAAGCTCCAACCCCGAAAAGCAAAAATGAGAAGCTAGGAAGCAGGCTAACAGGAAACTGCAATTTCACCATCTAATAACCCAGCATGTTTGTGATTTTCAGGTTCCAATTTCTGTATCGTCACGGTCAATTACAGGTCACAAATGATTTCCAAAGTGGGCTGCCCAGGGAAGCAGTTGTGTAAATCCATTTTCCACAGCCTTCCCACTCCCAGGCTGTTCAGAACATTTGGAGCCAGAGGGTGTGGGAGGGGACCCCCGAGTAGGGGGAGTGAAATGGACTCAGCCTGGGACCCCAGATGGTGTTTCTGCTCCAGCTTTGCTAGTGCCCTCTGTGTGACCTTGGCCCAGTCACCTCACTCTCTGAGCCCTGTCGCTACAGGGATGATTACACCCCACAGGGATGCCGTGAGGCATTCCATAAAAAGGGACAGTGGGAAACACCATATGCCAAACCCGGCCCTGAGCCCGTCCTGGGCAAGTGCTTTCATCCCTTTTAACAGCTCTAGTGAGACGACTCATGTAATGGTTTTTGGTGAATTCAGAGTTGTGCAACCACCACCAAAATCTGATTTTAAAATATTTCCATCACTCTAAAAAGGATACCTTCAGAGCTATCTTTTAGAGTTCCATACATAATAACATTAATGCCATAAAAAAGCAAGAGAGAAAAACAGTTTTTTATTGGGTTGAATAACATGAAATTGCCATTTGTTCAAATATGGGCAAATGCACATCATTTAACCTTTAAAAACATAACATTTACAAACACAGAACTATAAAATTAGTTTGCATATTAACTCGTAACCTACATGTGATTGCCTATGAACTGCCTGTTATGAATTTATATATTCTATTATTAAAAAGGAAACTATGTATGTTGGACTTTGTGGGTGATTTCAGGGATGTGGGATTTTTCAAGGGAGAAATTTTGACTAGACTCCATTTCCACCGTAGGTACTGTCTTTAGAAACGAACCTTCATGAGGATTTTCGCACTTTAGAGCCAGCTCGAGGTCGCCTCTAGTTCACAGTTGAGGAAAGGGAGGCTTTACAAAGCAGAGGGTTCGCCCCATCACTGCCAGCCATGCAGCACTGTGTCAGGAAATGTGCATAAAAGTTGTAAATGCAAACCCCTTGTATCTACAGCATGAAAAGGTTATGGCTTGTACTTTATTCTTTATTATTTTGCATGCTTACTCTTTTTTGGGGGGGGGGGTCTCTCTCCTGTACTGGAGTCTAAGACCCATGAGCAGAGATGCCAAGTCTTCTTTTCACCTCTATACCCTTGGCACTTAGCTATACAGCTCTTGGCATCTAGTACATGCTCAATAAATATGGAATAAATGAAATGAATTTGATGGGAAGGAAAGACCCAGATTTACACAAGTAAAGACCCCTCTTCCTCTCTCTCATAGCCCAGCATCATTGTAGACATTAAATGATGCTTTGTGGGAATGACTGCATGAACAGATCCAAAAGGCTTTTTTTTTTCCCTAAAAGGCTTTGATATCAATGTATGACAGACCCACTTTGAGCCAGGTCAAGGAGGCCCTCTGCATCTCCTAACACACGGCTGAGACACTGTCTGTCTGCTTGAGCAGAGCACAGGACAGTCTGCCTCCCAGCACCTAAGTCAGAGCTTCCAATCCCAAAATCCTGGCAGAATCTCCAGCTTGCCTAACATTTCCAACTATGTGTTTCCAGGTAGGTGTGCAAAGAAACTAAGGGATCACTCTCGAGCTTAGAAAAAGGTCTGACGTGATACACGCCCACTGGTGAAGCTCAGTCACTTCTGGACGGTGGGATGTGTGAGAGGCACTGGTGAAGAGGCTTCTACTTTTCACATCTACTTTTGGATTGATACCTT
Organism: Vicugna pacos; assembly: GCF_048564905.1. Lineage (NCBI taxonomy): Eukaryota > Metazoa > Chordata > Mammalia > Artiodactyla > Camelidae > Vicugna > Vicugna pacos. The sequence goes on along the minus strand of NC_133005.1, from coordinate 31,222,378 downwards.
TTTTTTTTTTTACAATAAGCCTATAAAAATAATCAGAGGAGTTAGGAAGTATCATATAACGATATAAATCCAAATTAAAAGTCAGTAACACAACACCCAAAGCGAACCCTAATGTAAATTATGGACTTTGAGTGATAACGATGTATTAGTGTAGGCTCATCAGGTACGATAAATTACCACACTGTTGGGGGACGTTGACAACGGCAGAGGCTAAGCACATGGGGGACTGGAGTATATGAGAAATCTCGGTACCTTCCTCTCAAAACTGCTCTTTTAAAAAAAAAAAAGTCTTTTTAAAAATATTTAATCATTTAAAAAATGGTAGCCAGCACCATATCCCAAATAATTGCATAAAAATTATGAAAATCGTATGTATCCACCTATTTGAGAACACAGGAAGATTCTAAACTTCCTATATGCTGCCGCTAATTCAGATTCCTTGCCAGTTAAACCCTCCAGGCCTCAGTTTTCTCATCTGTAAAATGCACTTCCTAATGCCTGTCTCACAGATTTGTGGGACTGTGTGTGACAATTCACAGCAAAGTGCTCCTCGGGCATAAAGTAATATAATGCAGATCTGCTGGTGAGCATTTCTGGCCTTGTCTAGGAGATTGGCTGATTAAATCAACTGGCCTGTTTTGGAAAACAATATGGCTGGTAGCAAGAGCTATTTATTGAACAAACGAAGCGCTTCCACAGCAAAATGACCATTAAGGAGACCTATGTCATAGTAGGCTCAACATCCGGGACACAGCTCAGCTCTGCACAGAGCCAGCACCCAATATACTTTCACTGAATGAGCATTTATTACAGAAGCAGCCACTCTAGCAGGAGATGATCACCGTTTTCACAGATGGGGAAACTGAGACTCAAAAGAGAGAGTGGCAGAACAGCTTTACTAATGTCAAAGCCATTTTCAACCAACCTCTGCCCTATTTCTACGGCATAAAGAAGTGATGGAGGGAGGAAGGACTGACGAGAAGACAATAAAGGCAAGAAAGAAGGACGAAGCTACCAGAATCCAAGTGATTAGTTCCCACTTGAATTAAGTTGCAAAAAGGAAAAAAAAATACCATTTGGGTGGATAAATATGTGTGCTACCTATTGTCAAGGAGTGAGCATTCTGTACTTTTTTTTTCTTCATCTGCCATGGCAACCAGAAAGCTTTAGAATCAGATTTATCGCTGGAGGAAAAATCAGCTCCAGAAGCGCTGCCTCCCTCCTGGAGAAGCTGCTTTCTGATTTACGCTTCTCTCTGCCCCATGGAAACACCCAACCCCTGCCCTAAACCTGAAGCAGCCTGGAGGAGTTTTCGCATATTGTAGTAATTGGTCTGGTCTTTGATTCCTTATATTTCACTGGCCCTCTACTGATCACGGGAGCAGAGTCAACTGTAATTAGGCGTCATAAGGATAATGATTTCATTCAGGCTCCTCTAATGGGTTCGTTCATGTACAAGGAAAGGTGTTATACAGCATAGTCAGATACTTTATCGCCTTGTGATAATTGGAGTTGCCGAATTACAGGAACGAAGCAACCAAAGGTAATTTCCTATTTGGCTGAAGCCAGCTGGCCTCCCCCTGGCCTCCAATTATCATATTTCTTCTTGGAATCAGGTCTCCCATCCACTCAGAAGCTGCTGTGAGCTCCAAGCTATTACCAGGGACTCTAAGCTACCACCAGAGCCGTGAAGTTCTAATTTTCTCAATTCCCAACCTTGGGTGTCAGCTCTTTACCAGACAGCTAGCCCTGTTCTTTACTTCAGGTGATAAATAGGCATGAACAGCTTAGTGAGCAGAGAAGCAAATAAACATTTGAAAATGATCAGGCCCTGAGAATCTTCTATCAGATAGTGTTATAGGTCAGAGAAAACCGCAGAATGAAGCATGGAGAAGAGGCTAAACCAAATTTGCCCTCTTTCGCTCAGAGTCCCCAGTGACAGCAGCAGGAAATCTCTTCTGCTCAGATGGGTCTTTCGACAGTGCTGTCAAACTCCACAAAATAAGCTGATATCACAGCAAGGGTTCCATCTATCGAGCACCTAGTAGGTATGTTACAGTGTAAGAAGGCTTTAAGACATATTGATCTTATTTGAAATTAGAACAGTTTATACTATGCACATTCATTCATTCATTCATTCTCATTTAATGAGATTAGAACAACCAGCTTCCAGCTGGCTACCAGCTTCTATTCATTCACTGGAATGACCCAGTGCCTACTTTGAGCCATGGCAAACATTAAAGGTGCACTTGTCAATGAGACAGACACAATCACTGCACTGAACTTGTCTCCTGTTAGGGACTGAATGTTTGTGTTCCCTCAAAATTCGTATGTTGACGCCTAATCCCCAAAGTGATAGTATTTGGAGGTGGGATCTTTGGAAAGTGGCAAGGTCATGAAGACATGGCCCTCATGAATAGGATTAGTGCCCTGGTAAAGACCCCAGAGCTCTCTCACACCTTAAGCCATGTGAGGACACAACAAGAAAACAGCTGTCTATAACCAGGAATTAGACTTTCAACCTGACACCAAATCTGCTAGCACCTTGATCTTGGACTCCCCAGTCTCCAAAACTGTGAGAAATAAAGGTTTATTGGCTAAGCCACTAAGTCTATGATATTTTCGTTACAGAAGGCCGAACAGACTAAGACACTTGCAGTCTAAAAGGGTACATATACCATGTAAATCATCCTACACGTATCATTATTGTCATTGCAATGAATGTAATGAAAAAAAGTGCAGGTGCCATTCGAAGGCAGAACTGAGGACCTGACCTAGTCTGATGCAGGAGGAGGGGTCAGCAAAGGTCTCCTGGAGGAAGTGGTCTTTAGATTACAACTCAGAAGTCAGCTAGAGGAATAATATTTCAGAACAGGCAAGAGTATGTATGTATGAAGAGAGTATGTATGAAGGCTCTTTTGCTCCATCTTGTAAAAACCAAGAAAAGGAATAGTGTAGCTAGAGCACCAGAGTGGATAAGTAATGGACACCAGATCATATGGCACCTTGGGGAGCATGATACAGATGTGAATTTATCTTCTGGGTAAAAAGCAGCCATTGAAAGACTGCCTGCGGGGATTGGCTCTGACTGACCAATTGTCAGGATTTGTATGACTTCTAGATGTATCGACCAATAACCAATCCATCCAGACATGTTTATTTAGAAACTGCAATATGAAAATCTTTTTATACTGTGATATGAAAAGCAAAAGAAATCTCTTCCTACTTGCTAAAGTATTTAAAAAGAACAGTTTGGCCCGAGCACAAGGTTCAGCAGAAAATTGGAGGAAGATAAGTTTGGAAGACTTGCAACTAAAAATGCTAAAACAAGGGACCTAGATTTTTCTTTTAGAAGGGAGAAAAGGGGCAGAGGGCAGGGAGAAATGAACCTTCATTGATTGTCTCTCATCTGCCAGGCTCTGTGCTGAATATTTTATGTATGAATTATCTCATCTGATTATCAAAACTCTCTGAAATTAATTTAAGTTTCTCTGTTCAATCACTCTCATGTCATCAAACTTTTTCATTTTGAATGCAGAGGCAGAGGGATACTCAATTGCCCAAGCTGAGTTCAAGATGCCGAGCACTGCCTTCCCATCTTCACCTTTTTCTGAGACATTCTAGCCCTGTCCACATCCTTGCTACCACCTAGATACCCTCCATCCACACACCTCTCCAGCCACAATTGATCATCCCAGACCCTTGGTCCAGGGGATCCAGTCCGACAGATAGAAGAGGTGATCAGGTTCATCCATTTAAGAGATGACAGTGAGCCAGAAGGGAAGGGGACAGGGCACAGCCATCAAAAGAATGACACAACAATTAGCACTAAGATGGTGGAAGATTTAACTCTCAGTAGACCTTGAGCTTCAATATACACTCATTGAAATATAGTAGGATGCTAAATGGTGCTCTCACAGGTGCCAGGACAGTTTTAAAGCTGACCATGAAAGGTGAAAGGGTGGTGATGGCCCAATGCCTGGGAATCCCAGCCCCTTCCCCAAAATAGTTGGAATAATCCTCCCACTTGTTAGCATATAAAATAACCGAGCTCATAAAAACTGGCAACACTGCCTCGTGGCCACTCTCCCTTCTGAGTGACACAGACCACACACTGTGGCATGTGCAACTGCTCTCGCTTTAAACTGAGCACCCGACCCCCACACCTCCTGGCCTTTCTCTTGCCTTCTGAAACAGCCTGCACTGTCTATGGAGTACGTATCTCTCTGAATAAATCTACCTTTACTCAATTGTGGCTCGTTCTTGAATTCTTTCCTGCTTGAAGCCAAGGACCCACACTTGGCTGGGTGTGTCCCAGGGACTCAACCAAGACCTGGGACACGGCCATCCTCTCGCCTCACATTTTTCTCTCCTGTATCAAGAGGAGCTCAAAACTCAAGCCTGAGCCACACAAGTCAAAGTGTAAGTTGTGGGCAGGAGAAGAGCACTAAGCGACAGGAAGGCCACCTGCAGAGAGATGCAGTCGAAGGAGCACAGGACAGAGAGGCACAGAGATGAAAGGCAGCGCAGCCTCGGCAGAGACCCACGGGGTACACTCTGTGTTTTAACAGTTCATATGGTGAGTGTTGTGTATTTTTTTACCACTATTAAAAATAAACAAGGAAACTTTTTAATTTTAAAGAGTAGGAGTGTTCATCTATGCATTCACCAGTGAATCCCAAATGCCTAAAACAGTGCCCAGAAATAATAGGCAGTCAATAAATATTTGTTAAACGAATCAATGCCAGAAACTCCCATGGAGTTTTCACAGGTACCAAGATTTAGGAGAAAGAGTGACAAAAACTGTAAAAAAAAAAAAAAAAGCTAAGAGAAATGGATGGCCAAAGATGAGGATGAAGCATACAGATGACTTGTTTATTTCCAAGACAGAACAGAACAGAAATAATAAGAAGAAAAAAAGCAGAATGTTTTTCCAAACCAGAAAAATAATCTGAAGATTATATAACCAAGCAGGACCCTATGGGGTCTTCCCAGGACAGACCCCTCCCCCATATCCTCTACTTTAGCTCCTCTCCTAAGTACACAGATAATAGTATCTCATGCATATTTCCTGAGTTTTTCAGATGCTAAAACCACCACCAAATGCAAGAAATTAACTACTTGAGGATCATAAGCACAAAGCCCCAGATCTACTGACATCTAGGATTGATAACGTTAAGCCCGTTACCTCACCATCAACCAATCAGAGAATTTGTGCATGAGCTGATAACACACCCTGGGACACCCCTCCCTCACCTGGCCTTTAAAAATGCTCTGCTGAGACCCTTCAAGGAGTTCGGGGTTTCTGAGCACAAGCCACCCACTCTCCTTGTATGGAGCCATTACAATAAACACTGCACTTTCCTTCCCACAACTCGCCGTCAGTAGATTGACTTTACTGCCCACAGGCAAGCGGACTCAAGTTTGGTTTGGTAGCAATTATAAGGACAACTGTATTTATCACATCTGATGTCAAAAGTTAGCTGATGTGAAATGAATAAATATCTAGACACAGTTTAGAAGTTTGTGACTTAAGAATTTTAGACTCAGAAAAGCTGTCTTTTTTTAAAATATAGAGGCAGTAAAACAATATTCTCAACAATGACTTGGAAAATATGCCACCTTATATCCTCACAGAATTTTAAAAACCCTGAAGTGAACAAACTCTTCAGGACATGATATAAAGTCAACAGCTCAACTTTGGGGAAATCAAAGTATCAAAGGACAATGGTGAGTTTTGCAATCACTAAAAAGCAGAAATGTCTAAATGATTCTTGCAAATCAGTTTACAAAATAATGCAAATGTCAAACATTATTCCTAAAAGTGAATAAGCTCATGCAAGACACTAGATTATGTTAATAAAACCCAAGAAGCTGAGGATAAGAGAATAAAACATGCCCAAATTGTCCGTGAAGTAGACAACACTCAAACACACAATTCCATGTTTGCTTATAAAGATTGGAAAACCACCAGTTAAAAAATGCTTTTGAAAACTTAATAGAAACCACTACTCTAATTAAAATGCATCTTCCAAAATAACTTTTAAAAAATGTAAATATGGTTCTACAATAAAAAATAATACAAAGAAAAACAACGAGGCATAAAAGTTAAAAGCATAAACCAAAGCTAAGAAGTAATTATCACATGGCTTAAACAGTAAATGCCAGAATGTCAAATTCCACTATCAAAAGATAAAAATTCGCAAACTAAATGCTATTACAGAGTTTTCAAGAGACAGAAATGAAGAGTCTTTTTAAAATATTAAACATATTATAAATATTAAACATAAACATACACTAGGCAAATGCAAATTTTAAAAGTATAAGTACAACACTCATATTAGATAAAGTCAAGGCACAAAAACATATTAAACAGGACAGTAAAGACTGTCATATTGATACCAAGCAGGATGCTGTGCCTCCCACACACATAACCCTCTGCTTCTTGTTTATAGAAAAGCTGAAGTCTCCCAGGCCTCCCTGAGTCACAGAAGAGCAGGCTCAAGCAGTGGATTAAGACAAGCCTGCAGGCACTGGGGGATGGCAACGACTCTGACCACCTCTCTCAACCATTAACTGAGATTATTCTCCCATTTCCCTTTAAAACTTTCATGGCTGAACAGAATCTTTAGAGATGGGTTTTTTGGGGGGAAGCTGGGTCCACCAGATCGCAGGCATTCTAATTAAAAGCAATTTTCCTTTTTTGTTACCAAGGCTGTTGCCCCCAGGAACATACCCCTGACCCTCCCTCACCTAGAAACCAATTACTCTTATCTAAGTCTCAGGAGGCAGCTGCAGAGAAGAAACAAGAACTGGTTAAGACCAGTGGAGCCCAAGATGGTAGAGGATCTGACTTTCAGTGAACCTTGAGCCTCATTATAAGCTCACTATAATTTATTAGCATGCTAAATGACATACACACGAGCGCCATGACAGTTGACTATTGCCATAACAACAACCAGAAAAACCCATACAAGGACTTATTTGCTCCATCACACCCGGAAGGAAGACATGATGACAGAAGCCTCTCATAAAAATCCACGTGGCCCGATCAGGGCCGGAGCTGCCTCTACCCTACATCTTGGCTGACGGCTCCGTGCTCGAGCACTTCCTTTCCTTCTCCCCTTCTGAGCAATAAAGCGGCTGTTCACTTTATCCCTCTGCCTCTGCTGTGCGAATTCTTTCACAGACGTGGCAAGGACCTACATTTTGGTGGACTCCCTAATTCAGGGGTCCCTCTATCTGCTAAGAATATATATTGATAACGGCTTCATAATGAAGATTTCCCTGACATGTCTTGGCCTGTGTTCTCCAGGAAATCATGAGACAGAGGCTTGAGTTTAAGGACACAGAACAAAAATGAACCATATCCTGGACTAAAGAGTCAGAAAATTTCAAAAGACTTAGATCATGCAAAGTAAGGTCTCTGACTACAGTGAAATTAAGTTTGAAATCAGGAACAAATAACAGAAAGAAAATGCCCATATGTTTGGAAATTTAATAATAGAAATCCACTTCTAAACAACCCATGGGTCATAGAAGAAATCACTAAGTAAATGAGAAAATACTTTTATTTAAAACTTAATGAAAAATACATCAAAATTTGAAGGCTATGACTAAAGCCATGTGTATATTAGGGGGAAAAATTACACACTGAAAATCAATGAGCAAAGAATTTCATCTCAGAAATTTTGGAAAGGAATAGCAAATTAAACTTGAAGTCAGTACAAGGAAGAAAACAAGAAAGTTAAGACCCAAAATTAGTTAAAACTGAAAAGTAGAATGCAACAGAGCATCTCAAGGTAGAGAAAGGTTTCTTAAACCATATATAGAAACTGTAAACCAAATAGGAAAAACTATGGTAAGTTGAACTACATTACAATTAAGAACTGTATTTATCAAAAATACCATTGAAATCACAAAAAGGGAAATTCAGAGAAGTTACAGCAAAACATATAACCAAAGAACTCATATTCAGAATATTTTTTAAACTCCTATAAATCAATATGAAAAAGATAGTTAACCCCATTGAAAAATGCTCGAGAGACTGAATGGAATAGGTGCTTTCCAAATGAGAAAATCCAAATAGGTCCTAAAAAAGTAAAAGGATGCTCAATCTTATTAGTCATCAGAGAAACACAAATTCCAACAACAACCAAAAAATAAAAAGTAAAAAATAAATTTAAAAGATTCAGTAGCTTAACGTAAAAAACAACAACAACAAGATACCATTTCCTAACAATCCACAACACTAAACATAAGAAGTCTGACCACACCAACGTGCTAGCACAAATGGACACACTGGAACCCCTCCTACACTGCTGGCGAAAGCACATATATGTGTGGCCACTTTGAAACCATTTGGCATAAAAGTTAAAGATACTCAAACCCTCTTACCCACCAACTATACTCCTCACAATGCATGCTCATATACGCATATGAAGCAATATACAGAAGAATATTTACAACATTATTCATACAAGGCAAAAACTGGAAACAAACCATCTAACCCCATTTCACTATTTGTTCATTACCTACTCATTAACACCAAAGCTGGAGATATTCGTTAACCAAAAGAACTCATCTGTAGTCAAATCAACAAATAAATGGTGGTATATTCTTACGCTAGAATAAACAAATAATGTGTAGTATATTTATCCAATGAATAAACCGCAAGCAAAATAAGTAAACTACAGCCATACATCACAAGTGAATCTCACAAAGATAATATGAAGCTCAATAAGCCAAAGAGACAAGAATAAACTGCCTTATTTTGTTTACATAAAGTTCAAAAAACAGGGGAAGCTAAACTATATTGTTTACATACACATGTGTAGTTGGTAATATTAAAAGAAAAGCAAGGATGTAATAAACACAAACGTCAGTTGGTGGCTACTGGGAAAGAGGAGCAATGATTAGATGGATACAGGCACAAAGGCAAACTCTGGAATGCCAGCAGGGATCTAGTTCTTGATCTGGGTGGTAGATCGTTAGTTAAGTGTGTCCCTTATGATAAATCATCACATTGTAAAAATAAAAGCTAGCAATCAAAATTAACTTCAAAAATTTTCACATGAGCCAAAGCTATATACTCAAGGGAAAATTCATATTACTCAATGTTTTTAATATTAAACAATAAGGAATAAAAAATATTCACTAAACCTAAAATTCAAATTTTAACCATGCAAAAATGTATCCAACATTCATCTTCTGAATGCCTATGTCCGGCACATATAAATTAGTAAAAATACAAATAAAAAGTAATCATTGAGAAACTGAAAACTAGAATTGCCTTATAAATTCAAACATTTTATTTTTGTGTGAAACATAATAAGAAAAACAAATGCACTTCTTACTAGCGAAGTCAAGGAATGAATATATACGTATATATATGTAATAAATGATGTATATTATACATATAATGAATATTATGTATATATATATATATTCCCTTCAGTGTTAGTTTTCCATCATAAACAGGGTGTAATCAGTTGATTAACTGGAGCTATAGTTTGCATTCCAAAGTACAATAATACAATTTGCATTATGTGGTAGATCATAAAAATGTCCAGAATTCTCCACCCCTCAGTAGAGCCATGCCCTTTGTGACATGACTTCTTTACCTCCCTGCCATGAAGAGATAGAGCCTACCTCGATCAACAGAATGTGACCTCATGCAGCTCCATGCCTAGGCCTCAAGAAGCCTTACACACTGTCTCACTCTCTTGCCAACATCACGTGAACGAGTCCAGCCCAGCCATCTAGAAAATGAGAGGGCACCTGGCGTAGAGAGAAGCCATCTAAACTGAGGTCACCTCCTAATCAACCAGTCCCCAGCTGGCCTGGCAGCTGGCCACTCAGCCAAGACCAGAAGACACCCCCTGCTGAACCCAGCCCAACCTGCCCAACCACAAGGCCATGTTGACCCTAAGGCATGACATTCTAAAGTCGTTTGTTATGCAAAACCTTACCAAGACCATTATCAGCTCAGAATTAGATAAGCTGTTGTCAGAAAACAGTAAGGCCCAGTGGTCTTGCTTGAGTGGTTGAGTAGGATCATAAGAATATATATGTTTGTTTAAACTCACATCTTACAGTTCTTGTTTTAACTGTTGACTCTTGTAAACCGTACTGCAAACAAAAGCATAAGTTGAAGTTCAAAGGTTACGCAAGGAGAATGGGAGGCTCCTGTGTGTGAAATATCAGGGCAACTAAGGAGACATCTGGGGCTGTTTCTGTCAGTACTGATAAATCGATTTTTCATTTTTAGTTTGCCATTATAAAATATACATGTAAAAATTTTTTAAAATAAGTAAACCTTCATTATTGACATTTCTATAAGAAAAATTACTTATAATGGGTCTGAAACCCTCTTCTGTCACAATGAAACAATTTTTGCACAATATCAGCTTTGAAATGCAGTGTTTCTAATAGTATGATTGTTTCATACCAGAAGAGGCTATAAAAAGAAATTGGGAAATGGATATGGGATTTAATGGATACATTCCTTTTTACAAACCTATGTATAATTCTATGCTACTAGGCTTGAAATCTTCAGTAAAATAAATTTTGGTCATTTATATTTTCCCAAATAATATCTGAGAAGTTGGAAAACTAGCTAACCATTAAATCATGTAAGAAATGATTTTTTAAAAAAAGAGAGAGCACCTATATTCATGATTAGAAGGATAAGAAATCCATTTCAAACTCACTTTGGTACAAAGGATTTATTGGGAGAATAATGGAGCAACCAGCGTGACTACAGGAATAAGAGATACTCCTTAGAGCTGCCAGGAATTGCCAGACCCATATACTCGAGATGCCAGTATTCTCATGATCATTTTCATTATTTCTCTTAAAGTGTTGGATTCATTCTGTCCCTTGTATGGCAAGGATCCAGTTCAGCTGTGGTTCCTGATTCCTCATTCGGAGGCTCCCACAGTCAAAAGGGAACTTCCCCTAGTCCTCTACTTTCAAATCAAAAAGCCTAGGAAAACACTCAACCAGCTGTACCCAGGGGAGCAGACTCCCACATAACTCCCGCAGCCAACGGAAGCCCGCTAATGTACATTGGAGTCCTTTCTGGAAAAGGAAACGCTATCATGCAGTTAGAATGCATTATCTCCATTCAAGGAGCAAAACCCAAGCAGTTTTACAGCTTAGTTCTTTTAAATTTTCAAATAGCAGGTAATTGTCATAATAAATAAACTCTTCCAGAGTAGAGGAAAAAATAAACTACAAGATTAGCTTCTGTATTTTTACAAGTTAGCAGAGCTGCATACCAAAAATAGAAGGAAAAAGTGAAAACTTTTCATAAATTTCACATATTAGTATAGTTGCAAAATAACTAATGAATATTATCAAATATATTTTAAGTTCAAAAGACCAAAAAAATGAGAGCTATTTCTCTACACAATATGGTGCTTTTTATTATTTGACATTGTTCTCACTGATAATGCAAGGAAAAAGAGGGAGAGAGAAAGGGAAAGAGAAGGTAAGGGGTTGGCAGTGGGGTTTTGGGAAGGAAGACAGGAGGATATTGAAAACTATACACAAGTTTATAGCTATTAAAACTCATGCCAATTACTTAGAAAACCCAAGAGAATCAACTTAAAAATATCCAAACTAATAAAACAGCCCATTAAATTTGGTGGTTACAACTAAATATAAAAAGCAAGGAGCTTCCCAGAGATAAGTGATAACCTCTAAGAAAAAAGAAAAGTAACCTCATTCACAATTGCAACAAAAATATGAAATAGCTAAGAAAATTTTAATTAGGAATAAGACTTTTATAGAGAAAACATCAAAACACCATATACAAAAATAAATTAATGGATTAAAGATTTAAATGTTAAGACCTGAAACCATAAAACTCCTAGAAGAAAATAAAGCAGAATGCTCTTTGACATTGGTCTTAGAAATATGTTTTTTTTGGATCTGTCTCCTCAGACAAGGGCAACAAAAGCAAAAATAACAGATGGGACCAAATCAAACTAAAAGGCTTTTGCACAGCAAAGGAAATCATCAACAAAACAAAAAGTCAACCTATAAATGGGGGAAGATACTTCAAATGGTATGCCCAATAGGGATTAATGTCCAAAATATTTAAAGAACTCGTAAACTCAATATCAAAAAACAAACAATCTGATTAAAAAAGGAGCAGAGAAACTGAACAGGCATTCAGGTGACCAAAAGACACATAAATGAAAAATGCTCAACATCACTAATTATCAAGGAAATGCAAATCAAAACCACAATGAGATATCACCTCACATCTGTCAGAATGGCTATTATCAAAAAGACAACAAATAACAGGTGTCGGCGAGGATGTGTAAAAAAAGGGAATCCTTGTACACTGTTGGTGTAAATGTAAATTGGTGCAGCCACTATGGAAAACAGTATGGAGATTCTTCAAAAAATTAAAAATAGAACTACCATACAATCCAGCAATCCCATTCCTGGGTATTTATGTGAAGAAAAGAAAAACACTAAATCAAAAAGATACATACATACCCCAGTGTTCACTGCAGCATTATTTTCAGGAGCCAAGATATGGAAGCAACCCAGGTGTCCATCAACAGATGAATGAAAAAAGAATATGTGGTATATATGTATACAATGGAATATTAGCCATAAAAAAGAATGAAATCTTGTCATTTTTCTACAATGCGGATGAACCTAGATTCTAAGTGAACTCAACTCTATGGTAAGTGAAATGTCAAACATAGAAAGACAAATACTGTATGTTTTCACTTGTATGTGGAATCTAAACAACAATCAAGTGAACAAATATAACAAAACAGAAACAGACTCACAAATATAGAGAACAAACTAGGGGTTGCCAGAGGGGAGGGGCTTGGGTAAAGTATATGAAGGGGACCAAGAGGTATAAGCTTACCAGTTACAAAGCAAATAAGTCACAGGGAAGTAATGTACCTCACAGGGAATACAGTCAATAATATTGTAATAACTCTGTATGGTGCATAATCTATAAAAATACCAGATCACTAAGTTGTACACCTGAAACTAATATAATATTGTAAGTCAACCACATTTCAATTAATGAATTAATTTAAAATAATCCACTGCAAAACAAAGGAAAAATTACTTGAACTCATTCCTCCTCACAATGTTTCCAATCCCACATATAATCAGTATAAGAAAGGTGTTTTGTAAAAAAAAAAAAAAAAAATGCCCTCCAACTGAAAAAAAAAAAAGTTCGTATGTTTTTACCTAAAAGTTAGTCCAAAGAAAATAATGAAGGATGTGCATAAAGATTTATGAAAAGATCACAGATGACAACAACAATATGATGATGGTGAAGATAATAAGGATTTGAGATGAGATTCAACTTTTGTTTCAAATGCAAGGCATTTCTTTGACTTCTTATATCCACACAATCCATGACCCCAAATGACTACATGGAGAATAAAAAATCCCGCCCAATTAGCAGAGTCCCTGCCAAATGTCCAAAACTAACATGATTTCAAGTTCCATTTGCATTAAAAAAACCAATAGTTCACGTACTCATCTTCCTTTAACATCCTGGAAATCTCTCCTAAAATTCAGCATCGCAGAGAATTGAGGATCTGAATCTGTTCCTTGGAGAGGACAGTAATTATCTAGTGAAGACCTTTCTCATCTGGCCATTTTGGATTTCTCCCAAGAATGCTTGGAGGGGGAATGGCCAGTCAGAAGGAAGAACGATTCGGTCAAAGAGAGCAAAATCCAGTTTGAGTCCTTAAAGATTCAGCTTTAAATACCTGCCAAGTCTGCCCACTAGGCAGAGACACCTCTCCCCCATAGTAACACCAGGTAAACCATTTCCTGCACTATACATCTTCCACTCTCCCCCAAGTCCCAGCCCTGAAGGCATCAGAAGATGGCTAGTGGTAAGGGTGGGGTGGAAAGGAGGAAGGGAAGAAGCCAATCATGGACCACCCCCTTGTCTGTCTCAGGTTTCTAGCCTGAAACAGGAATATGCTGGGAGAAGAAAGAAGCTTAAGCTCCTCTTCCCACTTCCTGTAACTAGGCAGGATGTTGTATGTGACCTAGTATCAGCTAAGCAGATGCTCTCACCTGGGATTCTGAACCCTGAGGAAGTGATGTAAAGATGCAGACACAGTTGAGACGGCATTCACAGCAACAGGGGTCTCATCAAGAGCCCAGGGCAGCAGGAACCAGCAACCATGTCTTAACCAAAACATTGCTATGCTCCCTGCTGCCCAGCTGCCTGCCTGGTTCTCAGCCTCCCAAATTCTTTCTACCTCACCTGTCCCACAAATAATTCCTTTTCTGCTTAAATTAGCTCCCTATTGCTTACAAATGAAGTCACTTTCCTTACACATTCAACAGTGCTTTTTTTTTTTACCTCTTGCTGACTCCTCCCTCCCAGGTACCACTGTCTTCCCTCAGAAGGAGAACAACTTGAGACTGTAAGTCAGGCCCCCAGCAGGAAGCAGTAAACACTGGAACTGGGCTAATTCGAGGAGGGTTTGACAGAGGGATCACTTACGCAGGGTGGGCAGGTTGCAGGGCAACTACAAAGGACAGTGCAGTACTTGGAATGAGTAACAGTATGGGTGTTACCCTTTCTAGGTTCAAAATGGTAGTGATACCAGAACTTGAAGAAAAAGAAGAGTCACGTAATCTGGGCCACCTTCAAAGGAACACTGACCTTCAGTTGAGAGGTACAATCAGCCTGTGGCCATTGCTCAGGGGAAGTAAATCCGCTGACCACGCTCTCCTCCCTCCCTACTTCCGATCTCCTTCCAAGAGGTCCCCATTGATGAGGCACACTTAGTTGATGCCAGAGAGCACAGGAACATGCTGATGTGATCTTTAAGGGTCAGCCTTCTGAAAACAGCGCAGGATGGAGGAGGATGAAGAGGAGATCTGAGGAGTGGGGAGACACTTGGAAGGCATTTGGCATACACACCTAACATAAGAAAGGCTGCAGGTGAGCCCCACATGCCTACGTGTTGACCTAACCTGGGTTCCATCATCCCAGTCCTCTCCCAGACAGCTCCAGATTAAAAGTCCATCAAGACACAAGAACACACTTCCGAAGTGTTGGCGTGATCTGCTTCAGCTTCCTTCATCTGACCCAGGACTTCGCAAATCACCTGCTCCGTGACTTCCTTCCATCTTTTCCAACCATCACACGTTCATTATTTCTATGACGGCACAAAACCTCTTGCACTGAGAGCTGAAACAACCCTTTCTGCCAAAACGCTGTGGGCTATAAAACCACAGTGGGACTCCGAGACAGTCAAGAGACATAAGCTTCAGATCACAGGACACTCAGAGCCAAGAAGCAAAGCACAGCCGTAAACCATGTGAGCCATTTGCCACTTCCACGAGCTACTGTCTGTAGGCATTTTTCTGAGAATATTAGAGGAACACAAACTCGCTTTAAAACATAATTCAGCAGAAGTCTGGACTGAAAATATGAAGACTGTTAAACAATTGCAGATGGAGAGACAGAATTCTTTGAAATGACAGAAGTACAAAGCTTTTTAATACAGCGAAACAACTCTTATCTAATAGACTATCATGAGATGTAGAAACAGCAGTGAAAAACACTAACCCACCATTCATTAATTCAATGTTCCACAAATATTTATCAAGCGTTGACTGTGTTCTAGGCACTGAGCTAGGATTCTAAAACAAGACCAAAAGAACCCTGGCCGAATGCCCTCAGCTATATCAAGCTGAGCCTTTCACCACATCCCTAGGGAAGAGGGACTGGAAGCCGCAGCAGCAACCATTGCTGGCACTTGCAAGTGCCGGGCTCTGCACTGCGCATTTCCTGTGAACACCTTTCTGAAGCCGCAAGAGGTAGACAGGTACTATTCTTATCCTCACTTCACAGATAGGTCCAGTAGTTTGCAACAAGTCACACAGAAAGAGATGAGGCAGAAAAATTATACCAGAGCCATGTTACTGACCGTGTGAGCACTTTACGTAATAAGAGGTGTACACGGGGGTGTTCTGGGGACATAGCTTGAAGTGGGGATGGAGGGAGGGAATACATGCTACCCATGGACACTTTTTCAAGGGGTTCAACTAAAATTTCAGTCTAATTAATTCCGCCTTCTGCTGTCATTCTCTATTAACCCGTTCTCTGCCATGAGCCAGTGCACTGATAGTGTTCTGTCAGAGAACATGGATGCGAAGTAGGGCAGCAAAATTTGCCACCCCAAGATGGCTCTTTGTCATGTGGACTACTTTGAATTGTAAACAGTCACGGCCCTGAAGACTCAGGAAGAAATTTTACCTTCCCCTTAACTGCCTAAAAGCAAACAGACAGAAGGCCTGTCTCAGGAAGGGAGCTGTCCCTATACGTAACTATAGCGGGAACTACGCGTGTAGACAGGGAGGAACCCAGCAAGCTCTGTTTGTCAGAACTCCTCTCTATGTCCCACTGTCCCTGCAGGACCCAGCAAACACTTGCTTACCAAACACATGCTCTTCCACCTTCACGTGAAGTGCCTTCCTTCCCTCTGAAGTCCCAACATCCCAACTACCCCCAACATCCTCTTTTGTCTTTAGCTGAAGAAGGTTTTTAAGGCAAGGGTTTCGGCCATTTTGGTGAGTTACTCAATTCTCTGGGGTCTCTCCCAGGTACATGCTATTAAACTTTAATTTTCTCCTGTTAATCTGTCTCATGTCAGTGTAAGTCTTAGACCAGCTGAAAGAATCTAGGAAGGCAGAGGAAACACTTCTTCCTCCCAACCCTGCTTAGACATTTAAATCAATTAACGCACCCGCTTCAATTGCCTGGTCTCTTAGGAACACCAAGTTCCATTGCCAAAGTTAAGTACAGATGTCGGGGGAAATGCAGGAAGAATAGTACCTGGGGAAGTATTCAAAGCTTGCAGACATAAAATGATCGATTATCGACAATTTTTTTTTTACTGAAAAAACACAATCAAGGGAGTGTCGTAGGGGCTCTGGATTCAGACTGCCTGGGTCTGGTCTGCATCACGGCTCCTAGTTATGGGAATGTGAGATGGGCCCCAACCCTTCTAAACCTCATAGAGGCAATAATAACATAGAGTGACAAACTCAACTGTTTGCCATTGAACTGACATTCTCTGTTTTCCCTGTAAAACACAGTGAAGGTGGCCCAAGGCACAAGAATGCTCAGGGCTAAGTACGCTGCTCCATGACACACCCATTCACTTCTGCATCTAATAGCTGAGTCGTTTTCTTCAGCACTGGTTCCAAGCCAGCTTAGACCAGTTATACTTGTGACTATAATTACAGACTTTATTATATATGTCAATGAGTCTATGAAAGCTGAGTCTGAATACTTCACACAAGACAGATCATTTTTTTAATTCTATAGAATTAGGAGCTTGAGAAAAATAAAATTGTAGAAGGATTCTGCCTTAAGATTTCTTCTCTCCCTAGATTCTCCCACTCCAAAGAAAGCCAAACTAAGTATCCTGAAAGATAGGGAAGCTTAAAGTCAGAAAGAAAGAAAGAAAGAAAGACAGACAGACAGACAGAAAGACAGACAGACACTCAAGGAAAAGACATTGACCCCTCCTACATCAACAGACTGATAAATATAAATACATTTACATATTTAGGTTGAATTAAGTGTTTAGGGTGTGTGTATTTTGTATGATTTCCTGCCTTAATTGACTCTTTCAGTTGTCTATCCAGAAGGTCATTCTAAAGAAGAGGATTTCTCCTGTACTTCCCTCTACTTAGCTCAAAAGGGATATGGTGAGAATTAAATGGGAAAATCCAGGGGGCAATTCTGGGCACACAGAAAGCCCTCTTTAGAGCATATTAACAGTAAGGCAGGCAGGCAGGCAACAGCAGCCCCAAGGGAATGATCTCAATGACACAAAGTAAATATTACTTATTAAAATGAATAGGAATAATAGTCCGGTTCTGTCAGTAATTAGTGGGACATCCACCAAGTCATTCTGCTTCTTATCAATAGTCAGTGGAGACGTTTGGACTCAAACAAGTGATACTCAAGCTAATTTAGCGTGTATGCACATCACCTAGGGATCTCGTGTAAACACAGGCTCTGATTGAGAGGTCTGGGTGTGGCCGGAGATGCTGTCTTAGTAACTGGCTCCCAGATGCTGTTCATGCTGCTTGCTGATCTGCGGTCCACACTTGAGTATAAAGGATCTGGAACGTAATTCTCAAACTTCAGCATGCATCAGACTCACCTGGGGGGCGTATTCAAAGACGGGTTGCTGGTTAAAACACAGAAACCCCGAGGGTTTCTGATACAATAGGTCTGGGTGGGGTGCCAGAATTTGCATTTTTCTGACAAGTTCTCAAAGGATGCTGATGCTGCTGGTCCAGAGACCAGGCTTTGAGAATTAATGCCGGAGATGATCTCTAAGCACTCTTACAGCTTGAGACAGAGATGAGAAAAGGCAGTCGACCATTCAAACCAAGCAAAGTGCTATTGCTGTCTTACAGAAGGAGGAGACCAGGCAAGCTCTTGACTTCCCTAGTTACCAGAGGCCATATGTGGGATCAGAAAGACAAGGTTGCAAGTCTCAGCCACCACCGTCCCTGTGCACCTGACTCCACCTCTGAACTGTAATTTCCCCTTCAGTCAAATGGAGGTTCTCTCTCCCACTTCCTTTTGCCTTGTTCCCATCTCCTTGCCTTCTCATCAAGAAGCCCACCAGAAAATCTTGTGATGGGGGTGGACCAGAACTTCAGCTCTCATCCCAGTGTCTTGACAAGCTCAAAGATGCAAACATCACTTAACGTGACAAGCAAACCATAACTGCTGTGCGAAAACACAGTCAGTCAGGTAAGGAGATAATGTGCGCAGAACATGCGGAGCAAATAACAGCTCTTTGTGAATCGGCATTAGCATAATTACTGAACATCGGTAATTGCGGAAATTATGTTCAGTAGGATCGTTTATAATTCTGAGAGGCTTCTCCCCCGTGTTCTCCCAGCAGGGAGGTGAAGCTGGCTCACCCGTTGGTGTTAGACACTCAGAAAAGCATCCCAAGCATAGACTTTGAATGGACTGTCATCGTCGGCCAGATTCTGCCTGAAACTGCCTACCTCCACACCGTGATTTCTGCTATGTTTCTCTTTAGAATCTTCATCCCCTTTTAGTTTAATGTGTCTGAAGTTGTTTGGTCAGTAAGACATGGTTATATAAGTAAAATGCAGAAGGAAGTGTCTGGATGATGGCCTACAGAAAGTGCAGTGGAAATGGGCTCACCTGTCCAGGTGGGACCTTTTTAAATCAGGTTCAACTTGGAAGCTGCCCTGTGCTACCCACTGTAGGACACAGTATTGTTACCAAGGCTGTTGCCCCAGAATCATACCCCTGCCCCTCCCTCTAATAAAAACCAAATATTCTTATCTAAGTTTCAGTAGGAAGCAGCAAAGAGAAAAAAAAAAAAACAAGAACTGGTTGGCACCAACTAGACCCAAGACGGCAGAAGATTTGACTCCCAGCAGACCTTGAGCCTCGTTATACGCTCACTGTGGTGCACCAGCATGACAAATGACACACCCACCAGCACCATGAGTGTTGACAACAGCCATGCCAACAACCAGAAAAGCCCACACAAGGACTGACAAGGAGAGTTGCTTCAGTTCTAGGTCCAAACCACACTCCTGTTCTCAAATAACTCATGAATATTCCTCCCGCTCCCAATTCCCCCCCTTTTCCCTCCACCTTCCTATATGTTTGGTGTTCTCTGCTTGAATTTTGAGAAGTTGATTTAAGAACTAAGTTCCCCCTTGTCCATTCTTTGGCCACTGAATAAAGCTTGTGCTGTTCCAGGCTCAGCATCATTTTCGTTACTGGCTGCTCAAATCCGATCAGAAAAAGAACCTTCCTTCCTGAGACTAGAGGTCTGGCCTGGGGCTAGGATCCCGGCACGAGTCCAACCGACCAATTCAGTAACAGTATGAGGCCTCCCATGGCTGCAAAAGGGCAAAGAGGTGAACTGGTCTTGAACAGCACCTTGCAGAGTATCACAGTGGGGGAGGGACCTTCTTAAACCCCACGCCACCCGGATGTGCATCGTGGTTGGAGCCATACAAGCTGAGTGGGGAGAGTCTGTGAGGAGTGATCTTTGAGCACATCAACAAAGACACGAGATGTCACTCTCCTTAGCCGCACTAGCCCCTGGCACCTGGACACAGGGTGGAGGAACAGAAAGCATGAGACACCCGGGAGAGGCTCCCGAGCCTCTCAAAGGAAGAGAGGAGGTGGAGCAGTCAAGGCGAGCCAGTGCTCTCAGCAGTCTGAGACTAAGTTCCTCAAATTCACAGGAGGAAGCAAACAGCAGCACACCATCCCCTCAGGCAGGAAGCCGGGAATCTCCCTCCATCTGCCTTCTCCTTCCTCTGGTTTCACCTCCCACCAGGACTTAAGCAGTATCAGCACATTTTTGCTTGCTTTGTATGCTGCTACATCCCCAGAGCCAAGAACACCTGAATTAATGAACTCAATGACTAAATCGGCAAGTCCTGACAGCTCTACCTCCAGGAAGACCTCGCATCTGTCTGCTTTCCTCCGTTGCCAATGCGCACGCCCCACCCCGTCATCGGCCTTTCTCACCTGGCCAACAGCATGCGCCCCCGCCTTGTGTTCCTGCCCTGACACTTGTCATCTTTCAGCCACCTCTGTGCAGAAGCCACGTCGTTACTGACCCCCAGATCAGAGGACACACCTAACTTTAACGATCTAGACTCTTCCCAAAGTGTAGAAAATTGTGCCAGAATTCCCGTTACTGCCCCAAAGCCTCTGCTAAGCTCGGCCTTGTGCTCACCAGGCAGTCTTCTTTGGACTTGACCCGGCAAAGCCCAGTTCAATCCCACCCATTTTGGTAGACCCTTTATGACAATCTCTGCCCTAAATGTCTGTCTCGACACTGAACCTTTCTCTGCCCTACACATTTCGCAGGTAGCATTTCCCACGTGGTAACATGAAATGAGCTTTTCGGGGCTATCATAAAATCACGAACCTAGGCACCGTGCCCTTCTAGTCTCAAAGTGGTTGTGAAACTAGACACATATAACAAGCTTGCCTGTCAATCACTATGATTGTCATCCCCATGTTACAGGTTAAACTCACTTCTAGGGAAATGGCTCATAATGAATGGCTGAAATTCAAACCGCGGACTTCAGACTCCAGGCTCTGTCAACTTTCCATGGATCAGTTGCCCCCTTTGCCTTGTGTATGTCTTGCCTCCTCCAACAAGTCTTATTTAAACCCCTCAATGTCCAGCAAAGTGGCACATAACTAACAAAAAGTGGTTAATATTTATTATGGGCTTATAACATTCTCTACCTTTTATAAGTGGTCTACATGGGTTAGCACCTAATTCTCACAGCCAAAGATGTATATCCAATTACCATCCTAAGGTGTAAGATGGGATCTCTGAGGTTCAGGGAAATTAAATAACTTTCCCAATGTCACACAGCAGTTAAAGCAGTCTGGCTCCCAACCCTACGCATTTAGCCACTGTGCTATGCCACTTCTCTTTCTAATAGGCCCCGGGAGAATATTTGAGGGTTGATTTGTGGCCTGACACCCCAAACTGTCAGCCGAGAGAAGAGCCTCGGTGAAATCAAACATTTACACCATCCATAAAATATCTGCCTCGGAGTGACAGGTGGCAGTTGATACGGTTTGACATTTTCAAATCAATTTCTATCGATTTCTTTCTCCTGAAAAAAAAAGGACACGAGTTTGATGGATAAAGCCAGCCCTCAGTGTGCTGGGGGATGGCGGGGAAAATAGGCCATGAGTGGCTCAGCAGAGGATGAAGGCAGCAGGAGGGGAAAGCAGTAGCAGCTGCATGCTGTCTGCGAGAAAAAGTCTTTCTTGGCAGAGTCCAGCTCCGAGGTGTCCCAACACTGTGTTGGGTAAATAATGCAAACTCCATTTGCTGCCACGTGATGTTTTCTGTTGACAAGGTGGCGGGGGGGAGCAGAAGCAATGGTATGTGCTTGGGCACAGCCATGAAGCGATGAATATGTACGTGGTCAACCCATAAAATCCCATTTTAACAAATACCATTTTGATGGATTTAACAAGTTAATCTAAGCCATTTTCACATCTCCAGTTAATGCCTGCAGGAGATGAACGGGTGGTGTTTTCTGTAAATTTTGATGAGTGGGGAAACCTCTGAAACAGATGGGTGCATAAGCCCTTGTTCCTTGGTAAACGTTATGTTGTGTCTGGGTGTCATCAACACACGCCGAGCCTGCACCACATGTCCGGCATCATGCTACCGCTTCCCGGGGTGGGACCCACACAGCCACACTAGGGGTGGTCCTGTCCTCACTGGGTGTTGTACGTTTGGGTGACAGCCAGGATCAGAGATGGGGGTGGGCACCTCGACGTGGCAGAGCTCAGAAGTGTGTGAGGACATGTCCTATACAGCTGAGCCCCACACTGGCTGGGGATGGAGAAACTGACACCTCCAGGCAGGCCGGCTGCCCTCTGCGGCCACAGTTCTCTCTCACCTTCTCTGCTTTGCTGACCACTGGGGACAGCTGCTCCCATTGGCTTCTTCTCCAACTTGGGCTCTTGACACAGGTCTTACATTTCAGCTAGCAAAGTGTTTTAACCTGTTTGATTGCAATTTATCCTCCCAATAAGGAATTGTACTTTTGTCTCCGCTTTGTGACTAAGGAAAATGAAGTTCAGAGAGTTTAAGGGGTTTAATCACAAGCACATGGTTCAGAAATTCCAGACTGGTCAAGGATCTGTATGGGGTTTGCACAAGATTTGATGGGTAATGGGGAAGGTATGAGAGCGAGGGAGCACTATGAAGGAGGGGGTGATTTGTGCGTTTGGAGATCAATATGTCTGAGTGCTGGATGGAAGGATCGAGGGGTTCTAGGCTGGACCTGACCACACCAGATAAAAGCCAGTTACAGCTGTCCAGCTTGGGAAGTCAAGTAACTGAGAACAGACCACTGGGCACACTAGCAACAACCTGGCGTCTGACTGAGTACCACAAGCAGGGCTGCAGCAGGAATGTCCAGTTCACTGTGATATACACCTGTCCCCTTTCCCAGCTCAGTGTCTCCATGTCCCTGAGCTGTTCCTGTTTCCCTTTTTCCTCTTTTTCTAATCTTGCAGGGTTACTCCTGCCACACATTCTATCACTCCAGTAAAGCATTAGCAAAAGCCATCCATCCATCCGCTGACTCCACAGAAATCGGTGAGCACCGGATTCCAGGACAGAGGAGGAGGGAAGGAGGGAGGGGACACTCTCCTGATTACAATATTTTATCCTCCAGCGCTTGCCACCATCCGTCAAACTTGCTAACACGGCAAAAACCCAGGAACTGAACTGTGGGGAGAGGAGGCTCTTGTCTCCCTCGTGACCTCCTAAAGCTCCCCCAGCGGTCTGGGATTTAGGGAGAGGTGGGATGGCAGGACGGCAGAGGCTCGAGGAGCCAGACATAGGGGTCTGGGTCTCCGGGGTGCAGTGGGGAAGATGTGTAGGAAGGGAGTTGGGAAGCTTGCACCTGGGAAGGGATTCCAGTTTTGCTTTATTTTAATAATCACTCAGAGACACAATATATATTTTAAAGGGAGAGATTTAGAACCAGTCACACACTGTCTTGCCATTCCAGTGAACTTTTCTCCTCACTCCAGGCAGGGGGGCAGCCTCTGTCCTGTGTGCCCCACCCAGTCCTAGGAATCGGCTTCTGCCCTCCCCAACATTCCCTGTCTTTCTCCATTCCTCTTTCCCCCAACCCACCTGGCACCCCTGACATCTCATTCCTCATATTTATTTTCTGTGATGCCAGGCACCCCTGTGATTGGTCTTAGTTATCTTCAGCATCTCATGCCTGGTGGGCCAACTGCGTAAATGCTAATAAATGCTTGTCAGTGATGGCCAACAAAGGCACGCACCACAAGCTTTCTTCCCAGAGGCTGCCCTTTGAGCCAGCCGACAGGCTGCTTACAAGGGAGACGCCAGCACTCCCTAGCCTGTGGCGTTGTACTGGGCAATGTCTAACAGGTTTCCGGCTCCCTATCCTGACCTCCCACTCTGGTTCTGCTTTGAGCTTCTGGATTATGAGGCTCCAAGCAGCATCTTGACCAGAGACCTTGACTCATGGGTGCCTTTCAGGTCATTTCCTACTCAAATGGCTCTGAGCAGCACTTGTCTCCACAGTCCTCGGACCTCAGGACCCACATATGTGTATACGCACCATGTATCTGCCCCATGCATACATCTAAGTGTATATACACCATGGGCACCCGCACCCAGCAAATACATGTACACACACGTAGGCTAGACATGGCACACACGTATACACACTATGTATACCACATACCCACACATACACCAATATTTACACACATCGCACACATATACATGCTATGTATACTCCACACAAGCACACCACGCATGTATATACACATACATGCATATGCATGCCATGTGCACACATGTGTGAATGTGCCCCACGTACCCCACCTCACATGCATGTGTACACACCATGCACACATGCAACATGTGTGTACACACCATGTACAGGTCACACATCCATGCCACATATATGGATACACATCATATATGCACCCACACATGGGTTTACATGGCGTGTACACCACAGATACGCAGACTCACACATACGGGCACACTCACAGCATTCAATGTGACTCTAGTCCCTCCAGAGTGGGCAGTTCCGAACCAGCCCAACCAGAGGTGACTGTTTCCTTGGAAGGCCACCAGAAACCTAATTTCGGCAGCTATGTTTAAAATAAAACCCCAAACTTCCCCCCATTTTTTAAAGTTTTTTTTAAACATTTTTTATTGAGTTATAGTCATTTAACAATGTTCTGTCAAACTCCAGTGTAGAGCACAATTTTTCAGTTATACATGAACATACATATATTCATTGTCACATTTTTTTTCGCTGTGAGCTACCTCAAGATCTTGTATATATTTCCCTGTGCTATACAGGATAATCTTGCTTATCTATTCTGCATATGCCTGTCAGTATCTACAAATTTCTAACTCCTAGTCTGTTCCTTCCCACCCTCCTCCCCCTTGGCAATCACAAGTTTGTATTCTATGTCTATGAGTCTGTTTCTGTTTTGTATTTATATTCTTTTTTTTTTTTAGATTCCACATATGAGCAATCTCATATGGCATTTTTCTTTCTCTTTCTGGCTTACTTCAATTAGAATGACATTCTCCAGGGACATCCGTGTCGCTGCAAATGGCATTATGTAGTCATTTTTACAGCTGAATAGTATTCCATTGTATAAATATACCACATCTTCTTTATCCAGTCATCTGTCGATGGACATTTAAGAATATTTTTTCCCATTTTTTAAGATATAGCTGACAAGTAAAATTGTAATATATTTAAAGTGTACAATTTGAAGATTTGATATATGCATACACTGTGAAATGATATCCATGGTCAAGTTTATTAATACATCCAGCACCTCACATAGTTACTTTTTTCTTTTCTTTTCTTTTCTTTTTTTTTTTTTTGGTGACAGTACTTAAGATCTACCCTCTTAACAAATGGCAAGTACACAAAGCAATATTATTGCCATGCTGCACTCTAGAGCCTCGGGATTTACTCATCTTAGGACCAAAACCTTATACACTTTGGCCAGCATGTCCCCATTTCCTCCCTCCTCCAACCCTTAGCAACCACTATTTTACTCTGTTTCTATGACTTTGACTTTTCTTTTAGATTTCACATGTACATGACATCATATAGTATTTGTCTTTCTCTGTCTAGCTTATTTCACTTAGCATAATACCTCCAGGTTCATCCATGTGGTTGCAAATGAAAGGATTTCCTTCTTTTTTGTGGCTGAATAATATTCTATTGTATACAGAGGCCACACTTCCTTTATCCATTCATTCATCAACAGACACATAAGGGTGTTTCCGTATCTTGGCTATTGTGAATAATGCTGCAATGAACATGGGAGTGAGATATCTCTTCAACATAGTGATTTCATTTCCTTTGGCTATATACCCAGAAATGGAATTCCTGGATCATATGGTAGGTCTATTTTTAATTTTTTGAGGCACCTCCATACTGATTTCCATAGCGGCTACACCAATTTACATTCCCACCAGCAGCGCACAAGGGTTCCCTTTCCTTCACATCCTCACCAACACTTGTTATCTCTTGTCTTTTTGACAATAGGCATTTTAACAAGTATGATATCTCACTGTGGTTTTGATTTGCATTTCCCTGATGACTAGTGATTTTGAATATCATATATCTGTTGGCCAATTGTATGTCTTCTTTGCAAAGATACATATTTAAGTCCTTTGCCCGTCAATGGGTTATTTGGTTTTTTGTTACTGAATTGTAAAAGTTCCTTATCTATTTCAAAATTAATCCCTTACCGGGAATATGGTTTACAAATATGCATTCTCATTCTGTAGGTTGCCTTTTCATTTTGCTGGGGGTGGGGGTTTTTTTTGTTGTTTTGTTTGTTTGTTTGTTTTGGACGTTCAAAAACTTTTTTGGGTTTGATGTAGTCCCACTTGTTTATTTCTGCTTTCACTGCTTTTGCTTTTGGAGTCAGGTCCAAAAACTCATTGCAAAGGCCAATGTCAAAGAGCTTTTCCCATATGCTTTCTTCTAGGAGTTTTACCATTTCAGGTCTTACATTTAAGTCTTTAATCCATTTTGAGTTGACTTTTTTTTATGGCATAAGATAAGGGTCCAATTTCATTCTTTGCATGTGCACCTAGTTTCTTCAGCACCATTTACTGAAGAGACTATCCTTTCCCCACTGTGTGTTCTTAGAGCCCTTGTTCAAAATTAGTTGACCCTATATACGGGGGTGTATTTCTGGGTTCTCTGCTTTCTTCTTCTGATCTGTCTATTTTTTATGCTAACGTCATACTAAAAAATTCATTACTTATATAAATGTGGAGCTTTTTAACCCTCAGATGAAGAGGAGGGCCATATTAGGCCCCAGGGAAACAGAGGGTCTGAGTCTGGCCCACTCTGACATCTTAAATATGGCGGTGGGCAGCGGCCATAAATGGAAGGTATTCTGGGGTCAGCCATTACAAGAGAGATGATCTGCTTCTCACTAGGGCCAGGGCTGAACTGCCCAAGGACCTACCAAGAAGCCAACAGAGATAACGGTTTCCATGGCACTATAGCCAGAACGATGCACAGTGGGAACACAGGGGCAGACCAAGCCCACGGACACAGGTAGGCCAAGGGCTAGATGCCAAGCAACACAAATGGATAAAATCCAGGACCCAGGGCCGGACGCAGGATCCAGATTCTCATCCCAGAGACACTCCAGAGCCTGAGCAATTCTAGAGCAAATAGAGATAGGGAAGATGGGTTGGACGGAAACTGGAGTTCACGCTCCTGGATCAGCAAGGCTACAGGACAGAGAATGGCAGACTAGCGTAAAGGGTCAGGGTGGAGTAGAAGGAAAGCAGCTGTGAAAAGCAGAGGCAGAAAGCAGGTTTTTCACTGGTCATTCATCTATAAAGCAAATATTTATTGAGCTATGGCAGTCCAGGCAGTATACAATGGCGATAAACAAGCTCTTGTTGTTACGGAATCGACCAAATTATTATACTTAAAAACTGAAAGAAGGGCTATGAAAGAGAGTTGAGTTCTGCCAAGAGGCCTCTCAGGCAAGAGTTCATTTCTGAACCTGAAGTCCTCTGACTTGAATTTTTAGGGGCACCGTGTATACACCCCCACGTTTCCCTCTCACATACACCCCTGCCCAGACTTACTTTTTCCCACAGGCATACCAATCTTGTTCCTAATTTAGCCCTTAGAATAAGGCAGGCTGACAGTTCGCTATGTCAGTTCCCTAATCCCTTTTCACCACGGCAACTGAAACGGATGACTGCAATATAGCCGAGTTCCCTGTTCCACAATCTATTGTTCTCAGAGTCAGGGTAATCACTGCACAGACGGCTTAGGGGAGCTCACAGAGCCCACGCCAAGTAAACAATACTCGCTTGTCCCCACCCTGGTCTGTGCTGTTTCAACAAGCACCTATGGAGTACCGATGACAGAAGAGACCCCTGCTCCCCAGGGATGCATAGTCCAGTGGGCAAGGCAGACCCTGAGGAGCTATTCAAACAGTACTGAAGGAGGCCACCTGAAGTGGGTGGGAGGTAGGGGGTGAGCCAGGGGCAGCTTCCTGGAGAAGGGGCTGCCTTAACTGAATCTTGAAGAGAGAGCAGGAAGAAGTGAATGCCTGCAGATGTGGGAGGAGAAATCATGGAACAAGGCAGGAGGCAGCAACAGCACAGGAGACGATAGGAGATGAGGTCTCCTATCATAAGGGACCTTGGGGCTAGCTTCGGGAGGATATTAGCAGCCAGGCTAAAGATCCTCAGCTGATTCAGGACATGACGGAAAGTCACGGACGGACGTTTTGCAGAGGAGGCCATCACACGGCTGCTGCAACAGTTCCAGGAGAACTGAGGGAAGGGGTTACTTAACCCAGGGCACACTGAGTCAGGGTACCTGATGATACACCCCACAAATGCACCTTTTTAACAAGCTGTCCTTGCCACTGAATAAGATCAAACAACCCTTCTAAAGGTGCGAGCCAATGTGCCACTTGACTGCTAACGCAGGGCTTTATCCACGCCCATAGCCAATGTGGGGCTACTCTTAAGGAAGTCCTTAAAAAGACAGACATCAAAAATTGAAACCCCAAGCATCATAGCAAAGAACACACCTCTCTTGCAAAGCTTTCTGTATCCTGCTAAACCCCATTACAGTGATTGCTGCCACTTCAGGGCACCCAATCCACTCACTTGTACACGTTTTGTCAGCCCAACGAGAGT
Organism: Vicugna pacos; assembly: GCF_048564905.1. Taxonomy (NCBI): domain Eukaryota; kingdom Metazoa; phylum Chordata; class Mammalia; order Artiodactyla; family Camelidae; genus Vicugna; species Vicugna pacos. Next base: position 31,193,561 of record NC_133005.1, on the reverse strand, counting down.
TTACACAGAAAGGGGTGCAGGAAAGAACATGGGTACTAGGGTAGCTGACCCGCATCGGGCTCTGACCCTGCTACTAACCAGCCGTGGCGGTTTGGAAAAACTGTTCAACCTTGGACTTAGGTTTGGCGTGACAGCTCACGTTAGTTTGCCTGAAACGTTTCAAGGTTTAGCACTGAACGTCCTGTGTCCCAGGAAACCCCTAGTCCTGGGCCCACCAGGATGGCTGATCATCCTACTGCAGTCTCTTCTTCTGTATCCTAAGTGCGTCAGTGCCTGCCTGCGGGGGTGCTGGGAGGACGTGAGGAGCTTTTGTTGTCTTCTACAGCATCAGAAACACAGAAAGTGGCCCAAACACGCCAATTCCCTGTTCTGCCTTCCTTCTGTCACTCAAGTGTCCTCCCCGAGGTTGCAAATAAAAGCATCGTGTCCCATTTGGTTGGAGTAAGTGATTCTTGCTTACCAAGCATTTCCGCGGAGGTGATTTCATTTGATTCTCACAATAACCCTGCCTAGAGACAGGGGAGAAATTTTGTGCCCATTTGATAGAGAAATGGAAAGTCAGATGAGTTACATGGCTCAGTGATGGAGGCATTCCTTCCCACAACTCCTCAAGTCCCTCCCCAGGCCTTAAGGAAGGAAATTGCTACCTATGGCCCTCAGCTCCCTCGGGAGAAACAATGGCTAATGGGATGCGTCAGGCTCTGGCTTTTACTGGGCCACGTCTTGCTGGTGGGTGAGGCACCATACGCCTTCCCTTCTGCCAAGTTGTTCATTCTCTCTAGAGAGTTATAGGTTTGTTTGGTGAAAACTAACTCAGATTTAAGCACAGTGACTAGGAAACAGGAAACCTAGTTAAGCGGGATTCCGGGCACTTGCTCAGTCATCTTTGAGGCTGGGAATTTGTTTCTCATCTAGCTATTGATCCTTCGCCAGAGGACCCAGGCGCAGGGGGAGAGGGAGGAGTACTTGCATTCAGCCCTGGCAACTGGACCCCAAAGCCACTCAACAACAGACCCAATGGCTCAGCTCCTACGCAGGACTTGAACCCACGGCAGCTGCTTCCCTTTACCTGGTGTAGCAGCAGTCTGGAAACCACACCTTGTAGGAACTCTACCAATTCTTGTTTAATCTCTCAACCCAGATGAGCAGCTTCAGAAAAAGAAAAAAACTGTTTTAGGCAACACGATCAGCCCTTTGCTGTCGTTCATTAAGGGTTTAGTACTTCTGTATTGATTTTCTTGCCGCTGCCTCTGAACACTAATTCTTGCAGCAGAAAAACAAGGCTTTGTCTGTGACATTTCCTGTCCAAGTGGCGGGCAACAACCATTCCTGGGATGCTGGTTCCCCCAGCAATGCTGCAAACCACAGGATGCCTGCAGTGAGTCCATTGTCTAGTCTAAAGAGTGATTTCTAGAACTGCAGGAGGTCACTTCAAACAGGAGCTGCACCTCCACCTCTCTCCTAAGTCAGCAGCGCCTTCACATTCCTACCCTGGGAAATCCAATGATCATTCCCTTTTCCTCACACTGACTTGCAGCCACAGGCTTGAAGAAGGTGCTGGCTTGTGTTTATATCACATTTGTTGCATCCAGTTTTCTCTCAAATGTTAATTCCCCAGGATTAGAAAGGACCTTAATAATCTCTTGCAAGTACCTCTCCGCATTTTATGTCCTCTACAACATCCCCACCAAGTGGTCATTCTGGCTTTGTCTGAGCACCTCTGAGGACAGAAAACTGACCCTTTCCATAGAAAAGTCACAAGCCTCACAGGAAAGCTCTGAGAGGCAGAAAGCTATTCATTGCACGGAATCAAAATTTGCCTTCCTGAAGCATCACTCTTTCAACTAGACCTTCAGTACCACCCAGCATCTAGAAAAGATGAGATCTCTTTGTCCACAACTGAGTATCTCCACATTATCTGCAGAGTAAATGTTCAGTGCTAAATTAATCAACAAGTTAAGTCAACAGCTACTGAGTATCTAAGCAGGCCCACGCATTACGCGGTATGACGCAGCACCCTCAGACAGAAGTAAGTCCTGTTGATGTGGACTCTGGTAAGGGAACAGCTTACCTGGTTGTGCTCACTCTTAGTTACGGACTCTTGAGTCTATATAAAGCATGGCCCACCTCGTCCAGGTGAGGCTGGAGGGGCCTTTTGACATTACAAAGCCAACAGAGGGACTTGCTGAGTATCTAAACCAGTGGTGGGATGAGGGCCGAGCAGAGTCAGTGTTGTGAAGAGGCAGTGGTCCATCACGGCTAATGCAGACCCTAGGGCCACAAAAGCTGAGCGACACTGAGGAACTCACTCAGCACCCCTGCATTTCAGCTTCCTAACGTGTCAAGTGAGATGAGAATAATATTTTCTACCTCCTGGTGTTGTGAGGATTGAGTTAACATAGAAAAGGTGCTTGGGATAAATGTCAGTTGCTATTCACACTAGGGACTGCTCCAAAGACACCTGTGAAGAATAGGCAGTGGCTTTTCCTGCCGGATTCCTGCTTCTCATCACTGAAGACCTGGGTCAGACCCACAAACTGTGTGGGTGAGGACGGCACCTTTATGGTGGGCCCTCTGGAGTCCCCCATGGGATGTGACCGAAATAACTTGGGTTTGTGTTCCATTGTGCTATATGCGACTATTTTCTCATGTTTATTCATGAGGTAGGCCTTGCTATGCCCATTTTACAGACCAAGAAGCTGAGGCTCAAAGAGGTTAAGTATCATCCCAGGATACACGCAGCTCATCAGTGGCAGAGCTGGGATCCAGTCTTGGAGTTGCCTGCTCCAGAGCCTATGTTCTCTCTACTATTCTGAGCTTAAAAAAAAAAAATAAGGCAAGTCCTTTAAATTGCAAAGGGATAGTCCAATCAGGCACAGGCGCTCATTTCTTAGAGCCACCAAGGAGGATTCCAGGGAGCCCGGCGCCCAGCGTATACCTTCTCTCTCTGCATGTAGAAAGCATGGGAGTGATGCCCAGGGCAATGGCTCATTAGACTGGAGTGAACTGAGCGGCCCCTGCAGCCTGCCTGGGTGCCCAGCCCTGGTTCCAGGCACAGCCATACGAATGGCATTCTGAGAACGAGGCTGGGTTCCCACAGTCACCAGCCTAAGCTCCTCGTCTACTAAGCCACCATATTCAGAGCCCTGCACTTTGGCCTTGATTTGAAATAGGAGCCAGAATCCTTAGGCTCCTCGCATAAAAGCTTAGACCGTCCTTGCTCTGGCCAGTCCTCCCCCTTGTCATCCTAGAACAATCTTGGGGGCTCGTTATTTACCTGGACTGTAAGCATTCTGAAAATAGAACAATGCTCCCCCTCCTCTAACAGACGGGTCCAAAACCAGACTCACTGCTCACCACGCACCACTGCCACTCATCCTTGCCTCATCTGCGAGGCCAGAAACACGACATAGGTAGGAGAAGAAAGACAGAGGCATGAAAACCAGCTGGGAGACCTGTGGATTGTCCAGGTGAACGATCACAGTGAACCAGGAAGGGGCAGTGGAGCTGGAGAGGAAGAAATAGCCAAGCTATTATGGCTGTGAGAATGGAAGGCAATGGCCAGCAGCATGTAGGTCACAGTCAGTTTGGGGGATACTGTTGCTAGCAGCTTCTAAGATGCCCAGAAGGAGTCTAGATGCCTGGTGTTCATGCATTTGGTATTCATGTGCTCTCCCAACTCCAACATGGTCTGGATCTAGTGACTCATTTCTAAAGAATACAACAAAAGTGATGGAGTCACTTCTGAAATTAGTTTATAAAGACTTCCTCTTCCATCTTCCTTACCTCTGCTCACTCACTCACTCTGATGGAAGGCAGGTACCATATTATTAGCTGGAGAAGCCCACGTGGCAAGGAGCTGAGGACAGCCTCCAGCCAGTACCCAGTAAGGAAGTGAATCCCACCAACAACCATGGGAGTGAACTTGGAAGTAGATTTCCCTCCAGTGAAGAACACCAGCTGACTCTTTGATCGACGTTCCGTGGGAGACCCCGACTTGGAGGCTCCAGCTCAGCTGCTCCTGAATCCCTCTCCCCCAGAAAATGAGCCAATAGATGTTTGCTGTTTCAAGCTACTAAGTTTTGAAGTGAATTATTACACAGCCATAAACAACCAATACAGACAGAAATGAGCAAGGTATGATTTTTCAACACACAGGGAGTATGGAGTGACCGGTTAGACATCCAGAGTGAAGGAGAGGGAAGAGCTCATGTTTTATCATGAGAAATTACATCAATGTCAATGTCATTTACTGAGTCTGAAAACCCAAATGGTGGAATAAGTTTTGAAGACAAGAAAAGTGTTAAGTCTGAAATGCCTATGAGACATGTAAGTGGACGAATCCAGAAAGTAGTTAGATTTATGGCGTTGGAGCTCAGAAGAAAAATTTTGCCAGGAGATAACAATTTGGAAGTCATCAACCTCCTCCCTCTAAAGTCATTTGGAATAACTTTATTTTCTCACCCCCGTGGCAATTCCTGAAATATTTTAAAAGGGTTCTGCCTCCCAGACATCTGGCTTACGCATGTCCACTTTCTTCTACTTTTTCTCAAATAATTTGGTTCTGAGTGCCCAGCCTGCCTCTGAACATCTTAGATACAATTTTTTTTATCTGCTCTACTTGTAATTGAATGACTGTGGGCAAGTTACCTAATTTTCAATTTCTTGTAAATTTCCTTAATTTTCTGTAAAACACGATTATTTTGAGGGATAAACAAATAAGCCATGAAAGATGTTCAACAATGTGCCCGGCACATGACAAGTATTTCAATAAAAGTTAGTGATCTTGCATAACCACAGCAGCTAGAGCAGCGCTGTCCCTATTTGTAACATACGGCATTTTAAATTCTCTAGTAGCCATGTTTTTAAAAGTAAAAGAAACTGAAGAAATTGATTTTAATAGTCTATTTTATTTAACCCAATATATCAAAAATAATATTTTAACATGTAATCAATATAAAAAATGTTAACAAAATATCTTTACATGCCTTTTTCATTCTAAATCTTTGAAACCCTGTGTGTATTTTACACTTAAAGCACATCTCATTTCAGATACAAATTTTCATCAAACAGACTTGATCTTTGTTTTGAGCTCATGAAATGTAGAGTTACCAAAAAAAAAAAATTCATATACCCAAATTGTTCCAAACACCTTTGGAAACCAATAAAGTCTTAAAGTAAAGCAAGTTCTAGATCTACGCTGTCCAGTAGGATAAATCCCTAACAACATGTTGCTATTGAAATGCGGCTAGTCCAAAATAAGAAAATGAATTTTTCATTCTAATTAATTTAAATTTAAAAAAGGATACTCAATTCAGTTTTTAGAAAATTGAAAAGGTGTCAGTGGTGCTGTGTTCCTTTCTGCAGAGGAGAATCTGTTTCTTTTCCTTTTCCAGATACTAGAGACCACCTGCATTCCTTGGTTCATGGTCCCTTACTCCATTTTCAAAGCCAGCAGTAAAAGGTCACGTCTTTTTCACATCCTATTGTTCTGATCCTTTTTCCATCCTTGCATCTTCCTCTTTGACCACAACTGGGAAAGTTCTCTGCTTTTAAGGAGTCATGTAATTCAGTTCAGTTCATCTGGATAATTCCCCACTACGTTCCCCATTTCAAGATCAACTGATTAGCAACCTTAATTTCCCTTTTCCATGTGAGTGACATAGTCACAGGTTCCTGAGATTAGAAAGTGGAAATATTTGGGAGGGGGCCTTATTCTGCCTGCCACAGGAGTCCTGGAGCTAAAACTGCTCATTAGAAGAGTCCCACCTCTTGCAAGAATAGGCCTGCTTTAGACCCCTGCTGTGCTCAGTCATCAGCTGGGAGCAGCTCACAGGGAGGACAACCATAGCAATCTGTGAGGGACACAGATGGAGCAGGTGGAGCCTTTGGTTATTTGCAGTCCCCAAAGCTGGAGATTTGGAAAGGTGCATCCTTGTGGTCACCACACGCTTCTGCTTTTTATTAAATTAACAAAATAATTATAATAATAATAACCCCTCCCTTTTGTAGCTCCTTCAGAAAGCTTACCAAAATTTGAAAGAAAATTCTTAGAAAGCTGGTAGAAGGGAATAAGAAAGTCCCAACAAATGGATGGGCAGAGGAGCCCTGGAAACCCTGCCTCACCCTGAAATGACTAAGATGCCGTGCTAAACCTGAGCAGAAGGTGCAAGACAACTTTTAACACAGATCACAGGCAATTAAAGCCAATTTTTGCCAATTTTTGCCACCCCTCCAAAAAAAATAAAGGAACTAAGAGATTTCAGAAATCCATAAAACACACAACAAAAGCTGGACTATTCTCCCAAGGATACTCTGGTATTGATGTTGGACATCCTGCTGGAGATGATTCCAGCCACGAACATTTAGGGGCACTGTCTGTTCTCACTGACAATGTTTTAGTGGTTTCCAGTCAAGGTAGGACCAGATGGGCAATTGTTCCCTAAGTGTTATCTCATAGTGCTTCAAAGAGCTAAAATGATAGTAAGAGAGACTGAGCATGTGCCAGAAAGGTCCCATGGGGTGGTGGAGAGAACGAGAATCTGCAGTCAGTCCTGAGTTCAAATCTCAACTCTGATTCTAACTCGCCGAGGGATCTTTTTTTGGCAAATGACTTTCTCTCTGCACTTCCATTTTCCTCTCTGCAAGATGGAGTAAGAATATTCCCCACATATTGGTTGGTGTGGGGTTAAATGTATCTGAGAAAACAACGGGTACAGTGACTGACACACAGCGGTAGGTGTCTGACCACGTCAGTGTGCAGTTACAGAGGAAGGAGGAACATGACTAAGGAGTAAGGGCAGAGAGGGAAGGACATCCAGACACAACTGGATCCCACGGTCCACTCTTGAGGTAGCCACCCTCCAAGATGCCCTCTTTGATTCCCCACCCTCCCACCTTTACCAACACTGAGCTGTGTGACTGATGGAATTCAACAGAAATGACGATACGAGATTTCTGAAACTAGGTTATAAAAAGGTGTGTCTTCTGTCTCAGGCTCTCTCCCTTTGATCACTTGCCCTGGAGGAAGCCAGGGGCCGTATGCAAGACATTCAGGTAGCCTGTGGACAGGTCTGCATGCTAAGGAACTGAAGCCCCCTACCAACAACCGTGTGAGTGAGTTTGGAAGATGGTTCTCCAGCCCCAGTCTAGTCTCAAGATGATTGGCAATCTCTTGTGAGACTCTGAGTTAGAACTGCCCAGCTAAGTCATTCCCAGAGTCCTGCGGCACAAGAACTATGAATAGGATAATTTGTTACGCGGCAGATGGCCTCGTGGACTATCTAATGGCCCAGTCGAGAAGAGAAGGAAACAAGAGTGAGAGGCAGCAAAATATAGTGCACTCTGAGCATCGATCCTGATTCTAGCCCTTACCAGCCAAGCACGCTGAGGGCTCAGAGTTAGTCACTACAAAATGACAAAGATAAGAAATCCATTTGGCATACATTACAAGGGCCATGAAAATATTTATACCCCATTATTCTGGAATTGCAAGGTAAGAAAATAACCTGAAATGTGTGAAAGGCATTATGCATAAAGATGTTCATTTCAGCATTGTCTAATGGTTTAAAAATGAAATAATCTGACTGTCCCACACTAGAGAAACAGTCAACAGCATCTCGAGTTACACACTGTATGTATTACACTGTATCTTATTTAACTGCCACAATGTCCACTTTATCCCCATAAATAGAGATGAGGAATTAGGACTAAGAGAAGTTGAATAATTCGCCCTAGATTGTATAACTCTAGATGGTGAATCAAATAATCATTATTATGATTAGACCTCACACTTAACACACACCTTACTATGTGCTAGGCATTGTTCTGTGTTTTGCATAGATGGACGGATGGATGGATGGATAGATGGATGGATGGATGGATGGATGGATGGATGGATAGATGGATGGATGGATGGATGGATGGATGGATGGATGGATGGACGGACGGACGGACGGATGGATGGATGGATCAATGGATCAATGGACAGGCATCAAAGGATCAATGAGATTACCACTTTGAACATAAGCATTTAACTGTCCCAAAATCACACAGGTAACCACCACTCCATTCCCACAAACTAAGTATTTTTAAAACCTCATGGCTAGTGAACCCTCCTATAGCTCACATTTCTGGTGACCTCACCTCTCAGCTGTCTTCTCCGATACATATTCCCTTGCGGCTGAGTGCTTCCTCTCCCCTGCCCTAATCCCACATCACTCTCCTTTTACCCAAAACTTTCCACCCAATAAATCAGAGCCCTTTAACCCATTAAAAATGTTTCTACATTCTCAAATTCTCATGTTCTGCACTAAGTAAACTTAGCTCTCATCTGTGGACCCCATTTCCCTTTTCTGGGGAGCTTCCCATTTTTCCTCATCTCTAAGGCATCTTTCTAGGACATCTCTGGGTTAGGTATTCAATGTGCTGTCATAGTAACATGGATTGGATTTGCAACTATGTTTATTATGCGCAATACATTTAAGCCAGGTCTACATCAACTCAAAACAAGTCAGCAGTGGACTGGTTACACATACATCAAACAGTTGATCCCTCGACTTTTTATCTGCATCACTTTCCAACTTGCTAAGAATTAGTAGCATCTAAATGCAACATGGTAAAGAAGATGGGGAATCTGTCCTTTGATCTGAAATTTACACGTAAAATTGTTAACCATGGTTTCCTCTAGGGAGAAAAGCAGGAGTGGGTGGGACTAGTGTTAGAAAGGAATTTGGTTTTTTTTCTTGTGCATACTTTCAGGTGTTGCTTGGTGCCTTCGTAAGGAGTCTGAAGGAACTGAAAAGCTCTCCACAAAGGAAAAAGAATGAAGATGCAGGAGTTTGGTTCAGAGAGTGACTGGAGAAAGCAAAGGAAGCAATGAAGTTTCCTGGGAGACCCGCTCAGAGCTGCAGGGCCTCACCCCGTGCCCTTGCTCTTGAAAAAGCGAATCCAGGCATGAAGCAGAGCTGTGACATCTGTGGTCCCTTCACAAAGCTAAAGAGCTGGCACAGAGCTGAGGGAAAATTGTTATTTTTATTAGTGCTGTATTTGCCTACTGTTTACATCCACACTCTAGTGTATTAGGAATTAATTTGAACTTGGAAACTATATTCATTTCCTTTGAACAGTATGCTAAATTGAAAGTTAAATTCGGTCTAAAATCTGTTCTATCTTTTAAAAAAAAAGCCAAGACAAATTTCAGAAAAACTGGCCAGGATTAAAATAGGAAAAGACCAAGCTGGCAATTAATTTCTCCTCCAAATTTGATAATTATTGAATTCCTGTGGATATAAGTTCCAGTTGAATTATCAACCTTGTCTGGACAGAAGGAGAATTATTTTTTTTTAAATAGCCTATAAGTCAAGCTGGGTAAATGATGGTATACAGTGTTGGTATATTTTGGAATGGGGGGAAAGTGAGTGATATATTTGAGTGTCATTAAGGCTGTCTTGGATGAAAGATGAGGTCACTAAATCTGACAGCACGCTCATGATTTGGAAGCCAAATCACCATGGGATGTAAAACTAAGAGAGCGAGCCATGGTGTACCTAATCCATGTATGGGATCTGACTGGTTTCACCCAGAACACAATGGCATTTGCTGAGAAATACTACGTTTAAAGATCACCAATACTGTATATTTTAAGATCATGTTTAGGTTAAAAAGAGTATGGATAAATTGAGGGAACGCAGTTTTATTGAGACTACTTGACATGAAAGAGTTTGACACTAATCTGAGTGGATTTGATTTCCTAAAGCAGAGTATTTGTTCTTTAGTCAATTCCCCGTGGATGTGGAGAATAACAGAGACAGATAAACAAGTGTTTAACATTCCTGACTAGACCAAACCTTTGTGCATTATTCAGGATGCAGCTGCTTGGAGGGAAAAATCACATACACCATCTTTCCACCCAAAGAGCAGGAACACGTGATCTAACAAATACACTCGGAGACCCCACCCCCCTTTTTATTACTGTGTTAACGATAAGTCTATCCAAGAGATTTTTATACTGGATTTAACCAAGAGACAAGGAGAGCGGCAGATATCCCTGCATTAAAAGCAAGGAATAGTGACACTAAATCGGTTACTGTGTTTAAAACAAGGACTGTTATTGGGCAGGACATGGGAGTCATTTTTCCCGGCAGTCCCATTTCCAAAAGACCTCAAACAGACTTCGGCATTATCCTCAACTGATTGGTCATACATCCAGTTGCAGAACAAAAGGACAAATGTTTATCCCACAACTTTCATCTTCTGTCTCAATGAATTAATCCTGTAATTCGGTTGTGAAAAACATAATTATATTTTATTCTTTGGGTGCTAAAGTGTTTATATGTTTAACATAATCCTCTTTTACAGGATGGAGAGATGATTGCAAGAAACACTGGTCAGGGAGCGGGGAGATGAGACAGAGAAGAAGAAAGCCAGAAAGGGGTGTGCTGTCAGAAGCAGTTACCAACACGGGCAATTAGATCTCAAAGCCACTAGGAGCTCTGGGCTACTGTGTAGATTAACACTCTTCAGTTACCCGCTCGAGGAGTGAAGGGGCTGGGAATTCAGACAACAGCTCCCTTTAGTCACTGGCTGAAAACTTCCCAGGGAAGCTTCCAGCTGCCATGCTGGAGAGCAGAACAATCATTGAGAGAGCCCCCAGAAAAAGAAATGCAGGTGTTAGCAATGAAAGTTAGGACCATGTGCACAGAAATGGTAAGAGCCAGAGATACGGGTGGAACCCAAAGAGTGTTTCCTGCAGTCCTTGAGGTTAGATCCTATCCCCGCTTTATAGATGAGACATTGGGAGTTCGCTCTTCAAGTAGAAAATGCTAGCCAGTATTGCCCCCTTGGAAGCATGCCAATCAGGGGCAGGCAGACAAGACTCCTTAGGAAGAGGGGAACACGGAGGGCGCAAGTTGCCGGCTGCACTGACAGCCCCGGGAGGAAGCACTGGCCGTCTACTTGTCCCCAGGGTAAGCATCAACATCGGCAGGCATCAGCACACAGGACTTTGATGCAGTGGTGTCTGTGCTCCTGGGGCAGCATCAGAGATGGGTACATCACCATGAGCTAGGACAGGAAGGAAGGAAAATGACAAATACCATATGACAACCAAAAGGACTATCGTGAAGGACTAGTGAAGTGAGCTACCCCCCGAAGCCTTTTGATACGATCTCATGAAAAAGGGAGGGTGTACATATTCCCTAGACTGTCTGTGACAGGGTGGAGTGACCCAACTTGTCTTGTATCCATAAGCGACAGAAATTAAACATCGAAGGTGCACTGGGCTTCCAGAAATCCTTTCCCTTTCTCCCTTGAAGGTTGTACCAATAATTCAAGATGACATAGATCAATTACCAAACTATTAAATGTCAGTTAACATCTTTGGAAACTGAATACAAAATGAACCAACCAACACTGCCTCGTTATAACTCCACTGTGTATAAAAATTAGGTTTATGTGCTTAATGAATGTATGAAAATATAATTACCAAGTTATTGCTCTTGGAGAAGTGATTAATAATCATATCATTAACTTTTCCACTGTGCTCTTGAGTTATTAAACTGGAATGTTTCTGCCCTTTTAGGAGAGGAAGAGACATGAAAGTTCACTCGCTCCACATGCACGTGCCAAGGGAAGGCGGCAGGAGTGCACAGTGAGAAGTCTGCCATCCATTTTTATTTTGAGTACCTAAGGGAAAGCCTGGCAAATAGGCATTTGTGAATGAATGAGGGACCTACCTTTGTGGCTGAATACAATTTTGGTCTTTAGTGTAGGATATAACATAGAACTGAGTGATCATATTCAGAAAAAAAAACAGATGAGTTCCCATCTTGGACCTCCCACTTATTAATTAAGCAACCGTGATCAAGTCACTTGACTTCTCTGAATATCAATTCTCTAAATTGTAAAATGGTGGGGATCTGAGCTTGGGTTCCTCCCAGCGGGGCCTTGAGATAAAGACTTGGATGCAGGTGACTTGCTGTGGCAGGTGAGGAAGTGGAGAAAGTGAGACAGAGAAGGGAAAAATGCCAATGAAGGCTGTGTTGATGAGCAGGTTACAACTGGGGACCACTACATTGCAATCCCACAGTAGAGGCGGGGGGAGCTCTGTGAAACGGTGTTAGATGTGGCCCCAGAATCTTCACACGTGTCAGGGAGGCTGGGGCAATTCCAGCTCCACTCTTTTACAGGTTGAGGGCCATTTCTAAAAACTTCACTTCCTCTCTCAGGCTCTTCCTATGAGCGGTAGAGCAAGTTTCCATGGTGCCAGATAAAGCCTGCAGGCACTGAGGTAAAGAGACGTTGTGCTGATGGGAATCACAGCTGCAGATGAATTCAGGCGGGCCAGGGGGCGACAGGGTGGGGTATTACCAGCACCAGCTCCACAAGCAACACCTATACCGTAGGACCACCTCACAGAGAAGCTGGGAGTTTTCCATGAGAAAATGCATCTATCTAGATAGCGCACCAGCCACCAGTGCCTGGTACATGAAAAAGTCACCTATAAATTTTTGTGGTGGTAACTGCAGTGGCTGCTCTTGTTAAACAAGGTGGTGAAAACTGCAACTCAGAGAGAGTACTTGAATTTACAAGTCAATTCCTAATGCTGCTGCCTGTTCTGAGTCGAGGTTTTTGGCAGGTCCGTGAATTACAGTGGTGGAGAGAACATGATCACTGCCCCCGCAGAGCCCTCATTCTAAGTGGGACAGCCAGACGCCTGCACGAACATTAACTTTCTGCTCTGCCGCACATCATGTCTTTCGGTGGGCTTCACATTTCTCTACGGTGTCAAAAAAAGAGGAAAACCAGCAACGCACACACATTTTATTACTAATTAAACTGAAATACAAACTACATCACCTCTACAAGATCTTGTCCCACTTACATGCCTTACCTGCACTGCTTTTGACTATTAATAGGTTTACTCTAATGTGATTCTTTTTCTTCCTTACCACTAGTCCCCATCAATAGTGTCTTTGTGTTTTTCCAGAAGTGAATGCTGAGAAGACTCAAGGGCAAGGAGTTTATCTGGGAGGTGATCTCAGGAAACGCCATAGGGAAGGGGGAAATTGGCATATGGAAAGGAGACGACCAATGTGGGGTGTATTACTGATCCAGTGGGCAACTGCGTCCTACCGGGGAACTCGGAGTCAGAGGTTATCCTCTCTGAAGGATTAGGGATTCTGAGTATTTAATACACCAACTCCCACCAGGCACTGGTCGAGAGTTGCTCCCAGAGGATGTTGCATCTCTGGCTCTTCTGGCCTGCTGAGCTTTGCCAGAAGATGGGTTCTGGCACAGAAAACCTCAGGTAGCTGGAAGGTGGGTCTCAGAGAAGGATCAGCAAAAAGCCCTTGAGGAAGTTCATGTCAAACAAAGCCATGAGAGGAGATTCGCTCCACGGCACAAGCTATGAGGTCGGGGACGGTGCCTGTCTTCTTCATCGTGGGTCCGTAGTTCCTAACACATTCCCTGGTGCATGAGAAGCATTCAGTAAATACTTTTGGATGGATGGATAGAGGAATGGCATTTGGACTGAATCTTAAGGCATGAGTAGGAGTTCTACAAGCGCTCCAAGATAAGGAATAGCATATTCAGATGTACAGACTTAGGTAATAGCTTGCTCCTCGTTGGGGAAGCTCTCAGGGCAAACCACTTCTCTGGTTCAAATATACAGCTGTTGAGAAGGTGTTTCATTCTACAGAGGCACAATCTGCCTTTCTGTAACTTCCACTCTGTCATCCTAATTTTGCCCTTTGAATCAACAAAAAGAATTCAAACTTCTCTTTCCTATCAGTCCTTTTGACACTTGATGACATGTATCATTTTCCCAAACTTACACACCCCTGGTTTTTTGTCAACGCCCCAGACTGAATAGTTTCTTCCAGGTAGTATTTAACCACAAGACGTTAGGTTTAAGGTTCGCAGATTAAGGATACAGGATACAGTGCCGCGTAGTAACTTTGGTGTCCTTCAGATTTAACTCTACCTTCAAATTTTAACACTACTAGGTGTGTGATTTGGGGTAAGTAACTTGTCTTCCCTAAACCACACTCTCCATCTGCAGAATGAAAGCGCTAATGCTTATCTCACCAGAGGCTACAGTGGTCATTTGATGAAGTTCATTCTCTTCCTTTGAACTTACTGAACTTTTCTCAACCACGTTGCTGCTAAGCCACATCACTCTGTTCCCCACCCGCGCCCGGACATGTGAAGTTTCTATTTAGAACAGGAATGAGGAAAAAAAAAAACTCCAAAAACCATGTCCCCCAGGCCACTGCACAGAGAATGTAGCCCAAAGGAGGCCACTCTGGGCCCCTCTACCTCCCCTTTCAGCAGCTCAGAGTTAAACAGCCATCCTTGCTCCTACATAAGCAGGAATAAGACTGCTCACTTGTTCACCTGCTGAGCAAAGGGACTGATTGCCCAAGAAAGAGAAGCGTCGCCCACGGAAATCAATACAGATGAGGCTTTGAAAAAGGCTGGCCGGCTGCACCGGATTAGATATTGATCCCACTTGTTTTCCCAGTTACTGCTCTGCTCGCCACCTACAGAGGACACTTCTAATCTCCTCCTAACACCAAACGAGACAAGAAAGCTCAGCCCTGAGCAGATCCAGTGCATGACAACGGCAGGACATGAAGGCATTCCCAATACCTGTGTCCAGAAAACCATGAACACAGGGAACAGAGATGCTCAGCCCACTTCCAACACTGCGTGACAACTCAGGACTGAGTGGAGGATTAACACAGGACTGACCGAACCTGGTGCGAAGCCCAGTCTTGATACTTGGCCCGTGGAACTCCGAGATGTTCACAGAAAATAAGAGAGAGGGACAAGGCATTCAAGTGAATGTCTATCAAACCCCTATGAAAGAAATTTAGCACCTATTAAAAAATAGCCTGGATTAAAACCTATATAGATACAGAAAGGAAATAATTAGAGAACAACGTTTTGCTTACTAAATTGGAAAAGGTTTTTTAAAAAATACTAATATTGAATGATAGCACATGTTCAAAGAAAGGGAAGGAGTGAATAACTTTTCTGGAGGACAATTTGATAATACATTTCAAAAGCTGTAAAATTAATCACATACTTTGAACCAGAAATTCCACTTCTAGGGATTGACCTGGGAAATGTAATTAAGAGTATGTGCATGGCTTCTGCTACAAGTTAAAAGGCACATGCCCTTTCCTTTTGCTTTTTATTTTTAGATTTTTTGGCGGGTGTGGGTGCCACATGCATATACAGAGTCGGGGTAGAGAGAAGGCTGGTTGTGAAGACCAGCAAGGTGTGGGGCACTACCACAGAAAGCTCCAGGATGCTGTGTAATAGAGGGTCCAGGCCTGCCACAGAGGAAAACCGTTCTAAGGCCTAATCCAATTTTTGTACAGCAAAGGAAACCATCAACAAAACAAAAAGGCAACCTACTGAATGGGAAATGATATTTGCAAGTGATATGTCTGATAAGGGGAACTCATAAAACTCAGTAACAAAAAGAAACCCGATTTAAAAATAGGCAGGGGAACTGAATAAAGCATTTTTCCAAAAAACACATACAAATGGCCTACAGGCACATGAAATATATTCAACATCACTAATCATCAGGGAAATGCAAACGAGAGCCACAATGAGATAACAGCTCACACCTTTCTGAATGGCTATTATCAAAAAGACTACAAATAACAAGTGTTGGTGAGGATGTGGAGGAAAAGGAACCCTCATGCACTGTTGGTAGGGATGTAAACTGGTACAGCCATTATGAAAAAGAGTATGGAAGTTCCTTGAAAAATTAAAATATAACTACCCTACAGTCCGGTAACTCCCCTCCTGAATATTTATCCAAAGAAAATGAAAACACTGATCGAAAAGACACATACACCCCAATGTTCATAGCAGCATTATTTACAATAGCCAAGATATGGAAGCAATCTAAGCATTCACCAAAAGATCAACGGGTTAAGAATTGTGGTATGTATACACAATGGAATACTACTCAGCCATAAAAATGAAATTTTGCCACTTGCAACAATGTGCATGAACCTAGAGGGTATTATGCTGAATGAAATAAGTCAGAGAGAGACAAGTACTGTATGATATCATTTTTATGTGGAATCTAAAAAATAAAACAGATGAACAAACTTAACAAAACAAAAACAAAATCTCAGATACAGAGAACAAACTAGCAGTTACCAGAGGAGAGCCAGATAAGAGGGGCAAAACAGGTCAAGGGATTAAGAGATACAACTTCCTTAGTATGAAATTAATAAATTACAAGGATGAAATGTATAGCACAGAGAACACAGTCAATATTTTATAATAACGTTTTATGGAGTGTAATCTATAAAAATATGGAATTGCTATTTGCGCACTTGATATTAACAATACTGTAAGTCGATGTTATTTCAGTTTAAAAATTTTTAAGAGAATAGTGCTGACCACAGAGCAGATTCACAACAAGTGCCATGTGTTGATGATAACAACTACAACAACTGACACTTTTTATTTGCCAGAAATAGTTTTGTGAGGTTATCTGCCCTGCATACAACTAATATGTGGATATTTATGCCATCAGATTCAAAATTATTTTTCTGGTCATAAAGGGTGAAACTGAGTTGTTCTCTTTCAAGTGTAAATAAAATGGTTTTGGAAAGAAAGAGAGAAAGAAAGAAAGAAAGAAAGAAAAAACACATGCATCTAGGGAAGAGATGACAGCTCCGTTTGGAGAGCAAAGAAAAGCAGAACACGGGATCCTCATTAGGCACAGTAACGAGCCTGTCACACCATGACCCAGGATGGGTTTTCAATACAAGGAGGCACGGAAGCCAAAACAGCCGCCGAGGCTCTCATTTAAAAACAAAGTCAAGTGCCTTGAACTTTTGACCCAGCTATTCTGTCTGCCTGTCTCCTTATCATACTCCATCACAAAATAAAATTCACTGAAAACCTCAAACCCTAAAAAATACTTCTGAAATATCTTGCTTCCAGGACCACTTGGGACTGCTCTGATTAGAAAATTCACTCTCATTAATCTGCTTTACTTTTATTAGCCTTGCAAGGATGGGCCCCTCTCATCTTTGCAGGCCAGTATCCTTAGGAGACATAATCACTGAGCCCATTCACTCCACATTGACTACACTCTTTAACACCTCATGCAGACACTGGGAAAGACCACGTCATAGAGAAATCTGGTACTGCAACATATGACTGTTTGCAGTTTTGTTGCCCTTTCCTTTGTGTATAGAAACGGGTCATGGACTACGTAAGATTTGTATTTATCTCTCATTAGTTATGCTCATGTACAATCAGTCCCTAATACTACCAGTGCGAGGGCTGGGTCAACAGAGTCTAAATGGGTAAGATAATCATTTTAATTGGGAAACAAAACAGGGGATGTTCTAGCCATCTTTCTTTTTGGACTTGTATTTTCAGTAACTTAACTCTGCCTTTGGGTGAGATAGACATATACCCACCAGCCACAGAGTGCAAAAAAAGATAAAACATTCTCTTATAAACTGATACCGTGGTTTTGTGGTCACATACAAAGAGTCCTTATTGTATAACTGTCCCTGCTGTGAAATCACAGGCAGAAGAAATAAACATCAGCTGTTCCAAATCAAAGCCATTCTTTGGGTAGGTAGCTCCTTCTCAACATCATCTACTGATAACCATCATCATTAAAGCAAGTGATTAAAATTATTTCCTTCCTGTATCCATGTCATTTTTCAATTTTTTGAGGCTGCATCATCAAGAGATAGAATCCATTCTTTCACTCTTTGAATCAAGTTGGCCTGGTACCCTGCATTTATCAAAGGAATGTGGGAAGGGGGCTTGGATGTCAATAGACTCTACATGGGAACCCTCCATTTCTTTGGCAGTTTCTTTGAAAAGAAACAAACTGAACATGTATCTGCCATACAACCCATCAATTAATGCTTCTGGGAATTTTTCCAAGAGAAGTAAAAACTTACATTCACACAGAAGTCCATATGCAAATGTTCATGGAGGTTTTATTTATAACGGACAAAAATTAGAAACAACTCAGATGTCCTTCAGCGGGTCAACAGTTACCCAAACTGTGATACATTCAGACCACGGAATACTACTCAACAATAACAAAGAATAAACCATTAATTCATGCAACAACCTGGATGAATCACTAGAGATTATACTGAGTGCAAAAAGCCAATCTCTAAGTGTTACATAATTTATTATTCCATTTATATAACCTCCTTAAAAATGACAAAACTATAGAAATGGAGAACAGATTAGTGGTTGCCAGGGAATAAGGAAGGGATGAGGAAAGGAGGAAGTGGATGTGGGTATAAAATGGATGGATCTTTGAAAGAAACAAAAACACTAACTTGAAAAGATACAGGTCCCTTGATTTTCATAGAAGCATTGATTGCCAAGATATGAAGCAACCTGTCCATCAACAGATGACTGGATAAAGAAAATGTGATATGTATGTGTGTGTGTGTGTGTGTGTGTACACATACATACACAATGGAATACTATTCAGCCATAAAAAAGAATGAAATTTTGCCATTTGCAGCAACATGGATGGACTTGGAGGGCATTATGCTAAGTGAAATAAGTCAGACAGAGACAGACAAATACCGTATGATATCACTTATATGTGGAATCTAAAAAATACAACTAGTGAAAATAGCAAAAAAGAAGCAGGCACAGATCTAGAGAACAAACTAGTGGTTACCGGGGAGGGGGCAGTATAGGGGTGGGGGATTAAGAGGTACAAACTATTAGATATAAAATAAGCTCAAGGCACAGGGAACTATATTCAATATTTTGTAATCTACAATAAAAATATGAAAAGGAATATATGTATGTATATGTATGACTGAAACATGCTGTACAGAAATTGACACAACATTGTAAACTGACTATGCTTCAATAAAAAATGGAAAAAATAAACTAAAGAATATATTGTACAACACAGGGAATATAATCAATATAACAACTATAAATGGAGTATAACCTTGAAAAATTGTGTATCACTGTACTGTACATCAACTATACTCCAATTAAAAAAAAGAAAAAAAGGATGGATTTTGGCAGTGGTGGACATGGATCAAGGTGGGTATCCTGGGTGAGGCATTATACTATAGTTTTGTAAGCCACTACCATGGGAGGAAACTGAATAAAGGGTTCACAAAATCTCTCTGGGTGATTTCTTGCAACTGCATGTAAATCTACAATTATCTCAAAATTAACATTTTAATTTTAAAATATAAAATAAAAGAACATGGCAGAAGTGATGCTGTGCCAACGTCTCAAGATTTTATAGTTTCTTATTAGAAACCTATCCAGACACCACATGGGCAGCCCTCAGGTAGCCTGCTGGCAGGTGACAGACCATGTGAAACAAAACAAACCATCCCAACAGAAGCCATTCTAGACCAGCTAGTTCCCAGCCAGGCTGGCAGGTGACTGCAGACACATGACTGAGCCCAGCAGAGACCAAAAGACATGCCCACTGGGCCCTGCATGTCTGTGAATTGTGAGCTAATTAAGTGGTTGTTGATTTTAGACACTAAAGTGTGGGGTGGTTTGTCACATAATAAAAGCTAACTCATATGAGTCAACAGAGTTACATATTTCAAAACCAATTTATCTTGGAAGGTTCCCTAGAAAGTTATTTTGTTTAAAGTTAGATGTTTTGAAATTTTTTACATCTGAATTGGACATTGAATAAGCCCCATTTTTAAAATCATCTAGGCTAAAATTGCAAGGGTGGTATAAGACCCTTGACCTTGCCCACAGGAATGTCGTAGGCTCACCTCACCAGGGAGCAAGGGTGGCCTTTTATTTCAGCATGGATCCTCGAAAAGATTCTCCATCTTCATTAGAGTTCATCAGTGCTGCCCCAGCCCAGCGGACAAAAACACACAGCTCTGCCCTTACGAGCTTCGAAAATCGTTGCTTCCCAAATAATTGACATCCAACTCACTGCCACTCAATTCCTTTCAAGAGCTCCGTATTTGTGGAAAAGCATCGGAAGGCTACAGCACCCATCCTGTCCTCTAGGTATTCTAAGTGCCATCCTTGAGTCAGGCCACACCATCAAAGAATGAAAGGACCACCGTGGTTGTGGCCCTCAACGAATTGCTTTTATCGAACTTCACTTTGGCATCCAGCCTGGATCTGAGTTGCGCGCTCTGGATCCCTATTCTACGAGACTTAAGGAAAAGCCCCATGAAATCCAGTATTGTCTTTGATCTGATGATAGGGCTAGAAGCCTTATTCACAACGCTTTGATTATCAGGGCGAGCAGTCTGACTCTCCTAAGTGGCTGGTTAGTGTTTCCTCCAAGGCCCCCATGAATCATGTCACTGACACACCTTCCCACCTGTCTGGGCAGCTCAGAGCCAAACTGAGCAGCTGGGATGCTTGTAAAACAGTGTGTGGCTCAGGTCCAGGCATCATCTTGGTGGCCCTGGAACCCTGCAGAGTTATGAGGAATCACACGAGTCTATGCTTATAAATTCAGCCTTGTTCACCTGAATTTATAACCAATTTAAAATCATCCATGGGCTTCCAGGCATGGAGGAAGTGGAGGAAGAAACAGGGAAATCTGCCATGGTTAAGCCCCTCAATACATCAGGAATTGTGTATATGCAATTAATCCTCAGAACAAGTCTGAAAGATGAGTATTATCATCTGCATTATCCAGACGAGGGTTAGAGCCACCGTGACACACCTAAAAATTGCACAGCTGATTCACAGCAAAGCCAGGAGGCAAACTTGAATCTAAATCTGAAGCCCAAGTTCTTTCCTCTAGACAAGGGTTGGCAAACCATGACCCACAGACCCATCCAGCCTGCCGCCTGCTTTTGTGAATAAAGTCTTATTAGAGCAAGCCATGCCCTTTTGTTCACATACTGTCTCAAATCCTCTCAGGGTCTGCTCCTGGGAGGCACCCTCAAAACAGACAAAAGCCAGAGACATTGAGATCATTCTAAATCTTGGTTAGATTTTAAAATGCTATATAGGTGCAAGTAATAATTACTGCATTCCTAGCAGGGAACAAGTTCTGTGTTGGCCCCAGAAAGGGCACAGACAGGAAAGGGTCAGAGGGTGGGGCCAGTGGGAGGAACCAAACCGCAGAAATGAATGAGATATGGTCCCCATCTGGGGCAGAGCTGACAATTTAGCTGGCGACAAGGGAGCTGACCTATGGTAAGACAGGAATAAAAGAAACAGAGAAAAGAAAATGCATCAAGCCAGCCTTAGGTCTCCAGAGTTGCTTGCCTTTACAGTAGGGGCCCGGCCAGCACCAACCTCTGTTCCCTGAAGTGGAGACGCACCAAGCCTCCTGAGCCTGAAGGCAGCAAAGTTTATAAAGTGTTTTCTCTTTCAAAAGGGACTTATGGGCAACTGGGACGAGTATTATCATCATTCAGTCATTTTTCATGTAAAGGAAACATGAGAGGTCCCAATGTGTACAAGTCAGAGCAGAACCAGCCACCAGCGCACAAGTCCTGCTGCTGCCCTGTGTTGCCAGGGACTTATTTAAGGGCTAAAATCAGCCAGGACCCCATTCTGCTAGGAGTCTTCTTGGCTAAGCTGAACTGTTGATTTCTGCTAAGGGAATACCAAGACACCATCCTGCCCCCAGCCAGCTAGAAGCCCAGGGAGGGGAACGTCTCCAGAAGAAAGGGTTCCCGGGGGCTCAATTCTGAACCCAGCTGAGGATGGAGGCTCAGTCCCCACCTGCGGAAGTAGGATTTTCCCAGCTCACCTCCTGACCCCACCTACCAAATCTTGAATTATACACCTCCCTACCTGCACCTACCCCACCCCACCCCTCGTCTGGCCTGGCCCCTCTACTCCCAGGGGCCACCTCCTAACCCCACAGAACCAAAGGGATAGAAAAATTTTGGTTTCCATAGCAACACCACCAGGTTCACAAGGAAACAAGGGCCTGCCTTTGCACTCAGCTCAGTGTAACTCTCGGTGGCCAAGGTAATTTCAAGTTAGCCGATGAGGTTAATTCGTCTGCAGCCTTCTCTGCACAGAAGCCCCCAGCATGGAAGAAAGGTGAGTCACCAGCCCAAACCACACCATTAAGCCAGGACCAAACCCAGTGGGCCTGAGTTTTTCCACTTGCACCTCAGGCCGCCTATTAAACAGTACATCATCTAATAATGAGTCCGTGATCTCTGAACATCTCACAGGTGGCATCCGAGGGTGCGCGGAACTTCCAGCCTCAGCCAGCATGTGCTGATACACACAATAAGGGCTGGGCCCCCCCCCAAGTCTTCTCTCTCGGGTCCTCTTAACCTGCCCCCAGGTTAGAGGGGGTGAACAGGAAGGGGAGACACAGGCACCAGCTCCAAGGAGGGAGTCAGGGAGGTAGACCTGCCTGGGCCTGGGCTGGTTGTCGGGAAACCCAGGTTCTTGCGTCCAACTCCCAGTTCAGAGGGAGTTTTGACAATCTCCTTGGTACCTGTCAGAGACCAGTCGTGACAAGGCAATAGTGGTCTTCCCAACAGGAGGACCCTGCCCTCCCAAGCCCTCTCACACTTGCTCAGAGGTCTGCCTTATAATGAGCCAGTGCTGTGGATGAACCACAGAGGCCTCTTCCCTGCTAGAGGCTTGACTGAAATTCGACTCCCTCATCTCTGGTTCTGGCCACGCACAGGGCCTCCGGAGATGCTGGCTGCTCCATTGCTCCGCAGCTAAAGTCTGTGAGGCCCGGGGCAGGATGCTCAGAAAGGAAGGCGGCCTGATGCAGATTCCTGCCCCACGTTCAGGCCAGCCCATGCTCACAGGTGATCAGGTCAGTTAGTGCCGGCCAGGATGAGGGGAGGGCTTCCAGCATAATTTTTAATTCATTGCACTTGGGCCACATGTTAAACTGTTCACTGCAGGGCACATTCCAACATCCTCAACAGAACAAGTGGACCAACAAAGGAGCCAGGAGAGCAACTGCTCACACTCAGCTGAGTGCTCAGCTCATACCAAGCACTGCCTTGAGCACTTTCTGCACCTTACATTATCTACTCCTCGCCATAACCCTGAGAAGTATTTTCCATGGGTAAGGAAACACGGTTCAGAAGAGTGAAGTGACTCACCCAGGGTCACACAGCCAGAGAGCAGTGCTGCTGGAATTGGAACGCAGAACTCTGTGACTCCAAATTCAATCTTGCTCGTTCCATCCCAAGGCTCTTAAACCTGGAAGAAAGAGTAAAAAAGCGATTTTGAAGGCAGCAGTCCATGCGTAACCACCCAACACAGAGGATCCATCAGATTAAAGAGTCCCTATTGTTAAAGGAGACAGTGACCGGGAAAGGTGGCAGGCTTGCAGGGGCCACCCTAAACCTCAGCATCACTGAGAAAGGGTTTCTCTAATCGAATAAGGCTGTGGACTGGAAGGGTCCGGATGGGGAGTGAGAGCAGCAGACGGTCATTGTACCTGCCGGATTTAAGCTATATACGTAGTTTCTGTTGGTTCACAACCTCGAGAGCTCCGCAGGTGAAGTCTGAAACCAGGCCGCACACACGGAGGGCAAGGAGAAACCGAAGAAAGAGGCAGCCACCGCAGACTGGCAGGTGGCAGGTCTGATAAGCAAGGGAACTTACGAGGCTTGTCTTCGACGCCGCAAGAGGACTAGATCTCCCCGCCCGCCTGCCAGCCCGCCAGAGTCCTAAACGTTTAAACAGAGGCCTTAGCGGGTCCAGCCACGCACACCGCCCAGACGCTCTCAACACCTTCCTCTCCCAAGGCTGCGACCTTGGAAAATGGCTCCCACCGTCGGCACGGTGGGCGGGACTACCGCCCGTGGACGTGGGCGGAGAGGGGAGGGGCGAGGAGCCTCGGATGGTCCAGCTTGGGGGCCAACCGGCGGTCACGTCCTCTCCCCGACCTCCTCTAACAGCGTAGAAGTCTCCGTCTGCCCACGCCTACTATGTGCGCGAAGAATAAACACTCAGTAGTGCCGGTGAGGGGGCTGGAGTCAGGGTTGGAGCTCACTTAGTCTGCAGGACCGCAGAGAAATTGGGGTCTGGACCCACCATGCCTGTTGAAGTGAGGGGAGGAGGTGGGGGCAGGGCTGGGGGGAGGGGTGGGGAGAGGTGAGGGAGTGTGGGGGAGGGGTGGGGAGGCTTGTCCAGCAAAGCCACAGTGAAATGCGGGAGGACATGGCCCATCAGGGTGACATGTGTAGAGATGGAGGCAAAAGAGCCGGTCTGCATAATCAGGAGTTTGTACCTTACAGGGGAGTTGGGAAAAGATGTGTCCAAACTAGGCATAAGTGAAGTGAGGTTTCTGCTGTCAGAGGAGGGACATATAAATATGGAAAGGAGGGAGGCGAGGTGTTAGATCGGAACTGGAGTTAGCAACATGAACTCATAATGCCTAATATCTGCGAATGAATGTATAACCAGGGTTTAATCATGACTAAACATCAGACACAGGAGAAAATCTGAAGAACATTCTAGAAAGTATCTGACCTGTACTTCTCAGAAATGTCAAAGATAAGGAAGACATGAAAAAACCGACGGACTATTTCAGACTGAAGTCGCTTAAAGAGATGTGACAACTAAATGCAGTGCCTGATGCTGGACCAGAAACACAAGGGTGCCTATAAAGGACATTTACTTGGGTCATTGGCAAGATTTGACTGGATCTGCTGATTGGATAGTATTACTTTATCACTGTTTATGTCATTGTTTCTATATTTCTGTTGGGGCGTTGTAAAAGTCTTTGTCTTGGGGAAATACATACTGAAGTTTTTAGAAATAATTAACCATGCTGTTTGCAGCACTTTCAAATGGTTCAGAAAAAGTATACAGAGAGAGAAACAGAGAAAGAATAAGGTATATACGATAAAATGGTAACAGTTGGAGAATTGGAGTTAAAGAATGTACAGAAATCCTTTGTTCTGTCCTTGCAACTTTTCTATAAATTTTAAGTTATATATAAAAATATTTTAAAAACATTCTGTTGTGTTCCATTACTGCAACCTAGCCTACACTAATAAAGTATGTAACTGTTTCCTTCCTAGTAGAAGCTGGACTGTATCATCAGCATCATTCATATTTATTGTGCAAGGGATATAGAGCTAAAGAAGGCAGGCATGGTCCCTGCCCTCAGGGGGTTCCCAGTGAGATACGGTAGATAGTAAACAAAGTGTATAATTTTTATGACAATTACGGTAAGTGTTGGAGGAGGGCTTTACTACAGGGCGAGCTAATGTCATCTGGGGGTGTCAAGGAAATCTTCTCTGGAGAAAGAGGGTTTACCAGTTATAGGAAGTTATCCCAGCTAAGACAGCAAGCGCAGCTGAAATGGGAGTATTTAAGTGTTCGGTATCCTAGCATGATATTTGCAAGGTCCTGGACCTTCCCTAATGAAACTACTATTCTCTTGTGAAAATGTTGAGAAAACATCAGGGTGCCCTCTGAGTCCATCCAAAGATTGCAACTGATGTTTGAATAATTTTGAATTCCCTGATTCTATCCTCACCGCATTATAAGGTATTATTTCTACTGCAACCAGAGGATTCTTTTGAAAACATTGACAACTCTCTCTCTCTCTCTCAGCTTCAAACCTTCCAGTGATTTTCCGTGTCTTTCTGTTTTCTATTGCCTCATGAATACTGGATAACAAACAACCGCAAAACCCCAGTGGAATAAAACCATGAGTATGTGGGGTTCTGCTGATTGGACTGGGCTCAGCTGTCTTGGTTGGGTTCTAGAAATACACGAAGGGGTCAGCTGCACATTGTTTGATCCCTCAACTGAGATAATTGGATTGCCTCAGGCCCTGCTCCACAGTTCCATCCGCCAGCAGGCTAGCCAAGGCAGGGGAGCCAGAGTGAATGAGCCCAATCATACAAGTGTTTCTCAAGCCTTCACTTGAATCCTGTTTGCTAACAAACCATTGGTAAAAATAAGTGACACAGCCAAGCACAGAATCATATGGGAAGGCGGTGCTAAGTTACATGACAACAGTCATGCATGTAAGAAGGAGTGAGGAATTGGGGTCTTATCATCCCACATAGAGTAAAATCCAAGGGCCTCACCACAGCCTACATAATCTGGGTGTCTTGACCTCAAATGTCATCGTGCTTTACTGATTGCTAATTTTCAGGGCTTAGCATAGATGCTGGCACATGATAAGTGTGCAATAAATATTTCTTCATCGAATGAATGAATGAACATTGTCTTCTTCCCTTGGTATGTGCTAATTAATTGGGCATTAATTTGTCTCTAAAAAATTCAAGATGGTTATTTTCTTTACTTCTTTTTAGTTTCAGTGTATATCATAGATATAATTATGAATGAGGCTTTATTTTAAGATACTAATTTGATATCTTCTCCATAATGTTCCTGGAAGGGTAATAGCAGGGTGGTGCCTCCTTGCAGTAAATACTTTAGGGTTAGAGAAGGAAGACAACTCAGGGTACAGACAAATCAAAAAAAGGAGAAATCAGATTTCCCCAAACCATGGTTACTGCAATAGTTCTGATGGAATGGCTGACTTAAGGGCTAGTGATCTCCTGGGATGTTCTGGGCCTGTCGTATGAATTTGGGGAGCCTCGCACAATTGGGTGGCATGGGTAAATTCTATACTATAACTTGTTTCTTCTGGGAGCATGTAAAAGAGTTCCTGTGGATTCTAAAGGCCAGATTGTCATGTCCACATCAATGTTTATTCACTCTGTATCCCCAGCGCATAGCTCAGGGGGGAAATATATCTTTGTCAAGTGAATGAACGATCCAGGTAAAATGAATAAGACAATGAGAATGGAGAGAGTATTTTTTATTTATTTTTTAACATTTTTTATTGAGTTATAGTGATTTTACAATGTTGTGTCAATTTCCAGTGTAGAGCACAATTTTTCAGTTATACGTGAACTTACATATATTCATTGTCACATTTTATTTTCCCTGTGAGCTACCACAAGATCTTGTATATATTTCCCTGTGCTATACAGTATAATCTTGTTTATCTATTCTACATATGCCTGTCAGTATCTACAAATTTCTAACTCCTAGTCTGTTCCTTCCCACCCCCCTCCCCTTTGGCAACCACAAGTTTGTATTCTATGTCTATGAGTCTGTTTCTGTTTTGTATTTATGTTCTTTATTTTTTTTTTCAGATTCCACATATGAACGATCTCATATGGTATTTTTCTTTCTCTTTCTGGCTTACTTCACTTAGAATGACATTCTCCAGAGACATCCATGTTGCTGCAAATGGCATTATTTTGTTTTTATGGCTGAATAGTATTCCATTGTATCATTATACCACCTCCTCTTTATCCAGTCATCTGTTGATGGCCATTTAGGCTGTTTCCATGACTTGGCTATTGTAAATAGTGCTGTTATGAACATTGGGGTGCAGGTGTCTTTTTGAAGTAGGGTTCCTTCTGGATATATGCCCAGGAGTGGGATTCCTGGGTCATATGTAAGTCTATTCCTAGTCTTTTGAGGAATCTCCATAGTGTTTTCCACAGTGGCTGCACCAAACTGCATTTCCACCAGCAGTGTAGGAGGGTTCCCTTTTCTCCACAGCCTCTCCAGCATTTGTCATTTATGGACTTTTGAATGATGGCCATTCTGACTGGTGTGAGGTGATACCTCATCGTAGTTTTGATTTGCATTTCTCTGATAATTAGTGATATTGAGCATTTTTTCATGTGCCTATTGATCATTTGTATGTCTTTCTTGGAGAATTGCTTGTTTAAGTCTTCTGCCCATTTTTGGATTGGATTGTTCATTTTTTTCTTATTAAGTCACATGAGCTGCTTATATGTTCTGGAGATCAAGCCTTTGTCGGTTTCATCTTTTGCAAAAATTTTCTCCCATTCCGTAGGTTGTCATTTTGTTTTGCCTATGGTTTCTTTTGCTGTGCAGAAGCTTGTGAGTTTAATTAGGTCCCATTTGTTTATTCTTGCTTTTATTTCTATTGCTTGGGTAGACTGCCCTAGGAGAACATTTCTGAGATGTATGCCAGATAATGCTTTGCCTGTATTTTCTTCTAGGAGGTTTATTGTATCTTGTCTTATGTTTAAGTCTTTGATCCATTTTGAGTTTATTTTTGTGTATGGTGTAAGGGAGTGTTCTAGCTTCATTGCTTTACATACTGCTGTCCAGTTTTCCCAACACCATTTGCTGAAGAGATGGTCTTTATTCCATTGTATATTCTTGCCTCCTTTGTCAAAGATTAGTTGACCAAAAGTTTGTGGGTTCATATCTAGGCTCTCTATTCTGTTCCATTGGTCTATATGTCTGTTTTTGTACCAATACCATGCTGTCTTGATAACTGTAGCTCTATATTATTGTCTGAAGTCTGGGAGAGTTATTCCTCCAGCCTCTTTCTTTTTCCTCAGTAATGCTTTGGCAATTCTAGGTCTTTTGTGGTTCCATATAAATTTTATTATGGTCTGTTCTACTTCTGGGTAATTTGATAGGGATTGCATTAAATCTGTAGAGAATATTTTTTTAAATGGCAGAAGGGAAATGGCAAAACTTGGGAGCTGATTTGATGGGATATAGAGGTGGCTAATGAAGAAGTCGGTGAGGACCTCTGGGTTGTTGGAATCTGGGCACCTAGGGGCCAAATTTGGAGAGTTCTTCAGGAGTCAGGAATGGTTTAGCTAATTCTTCTCAGTGCTCTGGCCATAATCCCCAAGTCTCCCTACCTTTTCTGGGCACACCAGCCTCACTCCAGCAGCAACACCCACATCTTTGCCAGAGGTCTTCAGGCTTTTTGCCACACCAAGTGTCTACCTAGTGCCTGAAAGTTGACATCCCTCTTATGGGTATGGAGGTATAACTGTCCCAGCTCCCTCAACTTCTGAGATAAATCTGTATGTGTGTGTGTGTGTGTATTTTGGGGTCTCTCAAAGTGTAGCCCCATGGAGTTAATCTCCAGTTGCCCAGTGTGGTTGCTGGATTAATAACTCATTCTTAATCTACTGCCTTTCCTTCCTTAGATTAACTTTCCAGCAACTTTTATTCCTTACAACTCTCAATAAAATGCTTGCATTTGAGTCCTTGTTTCAGAATATACTCCAGGGAAAACTCACGCTAAGACAGAGGGGTTATGAGCAAAGCAAGCCTAGCACCAGAACTGAGCTCCAGCAAGACACATCTTGCAACTCGCACAGGAGAACTGGAGGGACCGGCTTCTGCCCTCCTGCCTACATCATCCAGTGTTTCCCTTTCCCACTCATCATGAGCTCATCACTGAGGATCCCAAAGTGCCCTGAATGTGCAGTGTTGCTATTTATTTCACAGGATGCAGAATCCATTTTTGTTTTATCTCTTTCCAGACAGTTGGTTTGTTTTAATGGACTGCTCTTCTGCCTGTGCATAATTCTTCTCTAAATTAAATTCTCTTCTCAGCCCTACATAATACACCCTGGGCTGTCAGCTCATTACTTTTACATCCTCCCTTGTTCTGTTTATGCAAAGGTTTAATTAACTATGAATTGCTATGTAGGCAACAGGAAAAAGTCCACCCCCCAGGTGGCTGTATGACTCAAGTCTGTGAGGAAAGAGAAGCAATAGTGTGCTGTGGGAAAGGGCCAGAAGTGAGGTGAGAGCAGGAAGATTTTTAATCCTCTCACTAACTACCGCATTCAGTGAGTCATTATAACTAACGATATGTTAAGTCACTGCTGTGTGTTTGGCATTATACTAGGTGTGAGAGTGGTGAATCAGAGAGACGTGAGGCTTGCCCTCACAGAGTTTACAATCTGCCAGGGAAAAGAGACAAAGAGTGTTGTAGGCATTTATTGCTGCATAACAAATTTCTCCATATGTGCTTCAAACAACAAATAAACATTGATTATATATTATTTTCTTTTGGTTGAAGTATAGTCAATTTACAATGTTGGGTTAATTTCCAGTGTACAGCATAGTGCTTCTGTTATACATGTATATATTCCTTCTCATATTCTTTTTCATTATAGGCTATTACAAAGTATTGACTATAGCTCCCTGTGCTATACAGTAGGACCTTGTTATCTATTTTGTATATAGTAGTCAGTACCTGCAAATCCCAAACTCCCAATTTATCCTTCACAACCCCTATATATCACCTTTTGAATTCTAATATTGCAGATGGGATCACATGTGGGTCAGGCACTCAGAAGCAGCTTGGCTGGGCACTTCTGGCTGAAGGGCTCTTGTGAGATTGCAGTTCAAGTCATCTGGACTGCGGTCATCTGAAGTCTTCACTGGCTTGATGGATCCACGTCCAAGGGGTCACTCACATGACTGTCAAGTCCGTGCTGGTTGTTCAGAGGAGACCCCAGTTACTCTTCATATGGGCTTCTCCAGGATGCTTAACTGTCCCCATGGCAAAGCTGCTGGCTTCCCTAAGCAGGGCAGAGTTATGCCCTTTATGATGTAACCTTCAAAGTCATGCATCATCATGTGGCCTACCTCCTATCAGTCACACAGACCCACATGATTCAAAGTGGGAGGAGACTGTACAGTGGCACCAACCCTGGGAGTGAGCGTCACTGAGTGCCACATTGGAGGCTATCTATTACAATAGGTAAACAAAGGCAGCAATAGTTACACATTGTGGTCAGTGATGTTAAGAAAATAGAGTAGTGTTGATGGTGACTGGCAGGGGACAGCAATTTACACAATGATGGTAGCCAGGGAAGGCCTCTTTCTAGTTGTGTAAACCAACGAAGTTTCCCTAGCTTTTTTAACCCTCAGTGTACTCACTTATGAAAGGTGAACAATAATTATTAGCTTACAGGATGGTGTGAGGCTCAAATGGGACCAGAAGAATAAACATTCAATTGTTATTTTAGTTTCTGGACTTCAGTGGTTACATCTCTGCTTCCAAAGGACCAATAACCTTAACTGGGGTAGGTGGGTGGTCCCCGTGCTGCCAGCTTCCGAAGGGAAGTCGTGAAAACATTTGGGCAGAGACCAGAGCTACCAGGACCCAGCTGAGCTGCACAACCAGCAAAAGAGAAACTGGATTGTTCTCCAGCTTCCAGCTGAGAAAACACACTTAGCTAAAAAATATTTGTCAAGCTCTTGTGTCCTGGATGAGGCATAGATATTGGCAGGTTCGATTCATCCCTCAGGAGAAAGATATCTCTTTCATAAAATTTCAGCCCAGTTGGTGCTGGACAGAATAAATGAATTTGAGAATTCATAATTTTGGATGTGAAGGAGAGGCACGGTTGGATGTTGTCATTTTTCCACCCCTGTCCTGGGCAGGAAATGAGAGTCAGGATCCACTCATGGAGATCCCTCTGCTTTATTTTGCCAACTGCTGTATATCTTCAAGCTTCTCTGTCCTCATTAGCAAAAGGAGGTATTTTGACCATCAGCAAAGATTAAAATTATGATGATGCATGATGCTCCAGATGGTGTAAGAAATGGACAGTGTTCTACAGGACTGAAGGGAGTAAAAAATGGTTTGACCCCTGGTGGGGGAAGAGGGCAAACTGATAATCGTGTCATTAATTTAGAAGAGGTCTTTTTAAAGAGCATATCCTTTGAAGGAGCAATCTCACATGTGAAATATAAACTGATGAAATAATTAAGGATGTATACCAAGTCATAGATATTTGCATGGAAATATTTCCATAATATATTATTACATTTTAAAAGAATTTTGCAAGATAGCATACACAATATGATCCTAATTTTCTGGAAGAAACATTTCAGACACTTACAGGGTGGTGTGAGGCTCAAACAGAACCAGAAGTATGATATAGATATCTATGTGGGGAAAAAGATACTAGACTTTTGATCAACACAGTGGTGAGTGTTCATATTTTAATCTTGTATCAGACAATAGAGATTGTTTTTTAAGCTCCCATCAAAAATTTATAAAAACTGATCAGGTAGTAAGTCTCAATTTAACAGTTGATAAATTTCAAAGAATTGATATTATAAGTTCATAGTCTATGATAGCAAAAGAATTTTAAGTCAACAAGATGACTACTGAAAAGGAAAATACCACATTGTGAATTACAAAACAATCCCATGACCCACGGGATATGCAGGAAATCACATCACAAAATATTTAGAATGGAGAAGCAATGAAAATACTGCGTACCAGTCTTGTAGTATCCTGCAAGCTAAAAAAGGACATCAAAAGAGAATGTGTAGGCTTAATAAATGACCAAAGAACGAAATGAGGCTTAGACAGGTAACTGTATCTCAATATCTATTCTCCCTCGTTCCTATCATAATAAAATCTCTGGTTTCCAGCTAGGCACATAGCTGCTCAGAATGAAGACCACATTTCCTAGCCTCTCTTACACTTAGAATGGCCGGTGTTGAAGTCAATGGACTGTAAACAGAAGTAACAAATGCAGTTTTCTGATCATGTCCTCAAAGTGGCTTCTCAACACTGTTCACCTTCCTGCTGATGGAAATATAGACATGATGGCAGTATGTTGGCTGCGGTACAGTAAATAATTTGTCTGGCCTTTGTCCCAAAAGGAGCTTCGAAAGCCTGGGGATTATTTCCTGAATGCTAGGAGCATCTCTATTATGCTGATGCTCAACAACGGGACCCTAGGTAAATTCAGGATGGGGGCTGGTCACCAGAAAGACCAAGCACATGATTACAGGGTGGGACTTTAACCGCCCAACCACTGGGGAGGGGGCAGTGGGCTGGATGTTGAGTTTAATCATGTGGCCAATGATGTCACCAACCATGTCCATGGGATGAAACCCTAGTAAAAAATCTGGCCACTGAAGCTCAGAGGAACTTCCTGTTTGGTGCCCAAACTGACATGCTGGGAAGGTGATTCTCTCTGACGCCACAGGCCTTGGGCATAGAAGCTCTGCCTCAGGACGCTCCTAGACTCTCCCTGTGCGTATCCTTTTGAAACTGTAATAATAAATATTGCACTCTTGGTGAGTTCTATGGATCATCCTAGCAAATTATCATCCCTGTGTGGGGTTGTGGGAACCTCCCAGATTGGTAGCCTATTGGTCAGAAGTTCAGGTGGCCTGGGGCCCCCTTTGCAACTGGTGTCTGAAGTAGGGGTAGTCTTGGGAGAGAATGAACCCATATCCTGTGGGATCTGATGCTAACTCTGAACGGTTAGCATCAGAATTGTATTGCAGTACAGGCAGCTGGGGTGGACACAGAGTAGTGAACAACTACCAGTTTTCCCAGCACTGAGGGGTTTCCTAGGACATGGGGCTTTCAGTGTTAAGTCCAAGAAAATCCCAGGCAAACCAGGGCAAATCACTCTATGTTGTGGCGCTTCTAAAGACATAAGGACAAGGACAACACCTTAAAGACTGGTGGAGCCAAAAGACAGAACGATTCTGAGTCCCTAAGGGCTTCATGGAGCAGAACCTCCACCTTGTAGACCTAAGCAGGCTGCCTCTAGCATTTTATATGACAAATAAGTACGTGTTTTGTTAAAGCCACTATTTCTGTTAAACACAGACCTATCTAATTTTGGTAACTTAAAGTGGAGTGCTGAACATAACAGAGATAAACATCCATGTGGCTTCAGAGGACTGTCTGGGTGATGGGCAGTGTTGACTTAGATATTGCAGATGTGAAAGTTAGTGTTTCTTGTTATGAGGGGACTAAATATTTGGTAAAATTGTATTGCACTGCTTCAGAATATAGAACACAGGCTCAATGAGGCTATAGAGCTAGAGGAACACATATATAATGCATATAGTATTTTGGTCTTAGTTACCACCTCTTATGGCTTTCAGCAAAATCCTAAATAAGAGATATAAATCCAAAATAAAGCTAGCCAGTGTGTTCATAGAAATGAAAGAAAATATAGTATTGACACACACTCTGCCTGTGGTTTACAATCTTAAGTTGACCAGGAGCATATTTGTTTGAGGTTTTCCAGGATTGAAAATTGCTTCTTCACCCACCAAATACAGCTATTAAGAGCAATAGCTCTGTAGTGCCAGATTTAGCAGGAGATAAAACCATGGCCCCAAAATGTATTCAACAGCTTCTTTTAAAAAAATGTATTTTCCAGAAAATTGGAGCCAGCCTCAAGACAATGATTAGATGAATGATTAGATGAATGAAGTCTTTGTTTTAGGTGCAACTCGTTCACTGCTACTAAGCCGAAAGACAGAGTAATGAGCAAAGCAGATTCAAAACAGAACCTTCAGGTTTAAAATTGTATTTCAAAAAAAAGAGAGCTGGCTGTGGGTGTCTGACAAAGAACTGACTTGATATGTATCAGCAAGAAGTGGGTTCCAAAAGCTTTCTAGTCCACAAGGAGAACCTGTTCTGAATGACCCACCTCAGATGTGACCAAGGAGGGTAATGAATAAGAAAGAACATCCAAAATGGTAACACTGGAGGACATCAAGAATGATGAACTAAAGAGTTCCTCCAAGAGAGGGACTCATACTGGATGGGCAACAGGGTTCGATCAATTGCTAGAGAGGACTTGCTGTTCTGTGCTTCACCTTCCCCTCTGTCCAAATGGGATTTTTATTATTGTTTTCCTGATTCTACTTCATCATTGTATACTGGCTAGAAGACAGGCAGATCATTTATCTTGTACTTCTTATGTCACTGCACCATGAGCCACATTTAGACCTGATGGAGAAGTCCGTGCATTACCCAGAAAGCCTAGACTTTGAGTTGGATTCAATAACCACGAGGAATCTTGGAATTGTCTCCTTTGGTGTAGGGATGGTTGGAAAATGGGTACACATGGATGGTTGAGTAACAAAGGGAAGGACTGTGGCTGAGACTGCTAGTTGTTCCCAGTATCCATTATCCTTTTCTCCCACAGTAACAGATCCCTTAATTTTCAGCTGGACATAAGGCTTCTCAGAATAAAAACCAAATTTGCCAGCCTCCCTTGTGTGCGCATAAGAAGAGTTCTTGCCAATGGGATATGAGCAGAAGTGATGCGTGTTAACTTCAAGGGAAGAAATCCTTTCTTATCCATGTTCTCCTCCATGCTGGCCAGAACAGAGTCATAGAGAGAAAGTATTTTGCATCAGGTAGACAAGAGGAATACCTACACACAACAAACAGAAGGACCCTGAGTCTTTAAGGCTTTTGTGAGCACAGGTACCATGTCAGCTCTGGATCTCCTACCTCCTAAATTTCCATGTGTGAGAAAAAGAAAATTTTGTCTTTAAGCTGTAGTTATTCTGAGTCTCTGCTAATGCGGCCAACTCTATAATACTAACGTAAGAAATATTGAGAATACGTGAATTATGCATTCATTTTTAAACATAGAAAGAAAACTCAAAAATGTAGAAATAACCAAGTAAAAATTAGTGCAGAAATTAATGAAATAGGAAAACAGAGTTTTGACAAGAAGTTTTTGACAAAACTTGACAAGGAGTTTTGACAAAGAACAAGCAAATTCTCTGAAAATAATCATTACATAGACAAACGTTTTACAAAACTGATCAAGAAAAAAGAGGTAAGGCACAAATAATATTCTCACTAGATCATAATTAATATACAGCAAAAGTTTGGTTTTTAATTACAAGAGATACTTACAAATAACTTTAAGTTGGCATAAAACATAGATGCAAGGAGAAATTTTCTATAAAAGTGTAAAATACCAAAACTGACTCAGAGAAAAAACCAGAAAATCTGAATATGCCAAAACTATTTTTTAATTGAATCATTTGTCCAAATTCTTCTGCACCCCCCCAAAAATACTAGGCCTGGTTCTATGATCAAATTTCACCAGACATTCAAGGAACAGACCATTTTTGTATTACATAAATTCTTTCAGAGAAGAGGAAAGAAAGGTATAGGACCATTTTAAGGGACTAGATTAACCTTGATTCTAAAACAAGATATGGATAATTAATTAGCCTTACTGCACAACAACCCCAAAATCTCCATGGCTTACATAAACAAAGATGATTCTTCATTCATATTACATGTGGATCACAGGCCAGCTCAGGCCATGCTCCAGGTGGCATCTCTGGCCCATGTGTTTCTGCAATCAGGAGCTCAGGCTAAAGGAGTGTGTCCCCTGTGGAACATGCTCATGTGCGAGGCAGAGGAAAAGAGCCAGAGAGCTAGTAAATAATGGTTGTACCTCTTCAAATCTCTTGGTTTAAGCTTGGGACTGACACAGACAGGTTCAAGATCAAACTTGACAAATCCAGATGGCCAACAAGCACATGAAAAGATACTCAACATCACTAATTGTTAGAGAAATGCAAATCAAAACAATGAGATGTCACCACACACCAGTCAGAATGGCCATCATTCGAAAGTCCACAAATGATAAACACTGGAGAGGGTATGGAGAAAAAGGAACCCTCCTACAGTGTTGGTGGGAATGTAAATTGGCGCAGCGACTATGGAGGACAGTATGAAAATTCCTCAAAAAACTAAAACCAGACTTTCACCATATGATTCAGCAATCCCACTCCTGGGCATATATCCCAAGGAAAATATAATTTGAAAAGACACAGATATCCCAATGTTCACAGCAGCATTATTTACAATAACCAAGACATGGGAACAATCCAAATGTCCATCAACAGATGACTGGATAAAGAACACGTGGTATGTATATACATATGTGTACACACACAAACACACACACTCTGGAATACTACTCAGTCATGAAAAAGAATAAAATGCCTTTTGCAGCAACATGAATGGATCTTCTAAATGAATTAAGTCAGAAAGAGAAATTTTAAAATACCATATGATATCGCTTATATGTGGAATCTAAAAAAAGGACGCAAATGAACTTATCTACAAAACACACAAACAGGGCTTTTCGTGGAACTTGTGCTAATTCCAAATTCCCATGTAAAAGCAAAAATCTAAGAATAACCAAGGCAATTATGAAAAAAAAGTGAGGAGAGTGGTTTACCTTCAAAGTTAGGAAAGATATGATTAAGCAGTAGTAACTGGGGCCACACAGTATTGATGCAGGAATGAAACTGTGGTTCCCTAAAACAGAATAGAGAACATCAAAGCAGGACTACTTAAGTAGATGAATGAAGTATATGAAAGCATTATGTATCTATACAGCCATTCAACAGTTTGGGAATGATCTGATTTTTATATGAAAAAATATATATATATACCTTTGTTTGATGCCACACATAATTTTTTAAATTGCAGATGGATTAGAGACCTAAATGTGAAAAATAATTTTTAGAAGAAAATGTACACTTTCTTTTTGAAAGATCTCATGGTTGGATCTTAGGAGTTTAAGAGGTAAAAAGCACAAACCCTAAAGGAAAGATTGACAAATTAAAATTAAAAACTTCTCTATGAAAATAAGACACTATCAACAAGTGAGAAGACTGGGTACAGCTGTTTATGGTACATAGAGCCCACCACAGATTAATTCCCAGAATATGTAAAGAACATCTACAAATCAATGAGAAAATACAGAATTTTCAAATATAATGATCCCTAAGTCAAAAGTTACAATAGCAGGTGCCCAAAATTGCAGGTGCTAATTTTTGACTGAGCTATTTCTTACTCCAGCACCTTTATACGCCAGCACAATGAAGCTCAATTTGCTAGCAGCAATAAATGCCCAAATCAATCAGAAGCAGACAGAAGTTTGCGATAAGATTTGAGATGGAATAATTTGGTGCTGCTGGAGGACAGGGTGAGATAGAAAAACCAGATACAAGAAATGGGAAAGCAACGAGAAAGGCATGGCTGAAATAAACAAACAAGTAAACTCAGACACCAGGGAAGGATGAGAGAGAGGGCTTATTGACAGAGGCACATGAGGATCAATAAGTTCATCAGAGACAAATCCAAACCCAGGATGGGGAAACTCGCTGAGCAGCAGTGCCATAAAGGGAAATTCCAGAGTTTGAGTCAACAGTGAGGTCAACATGAACCAACAGTGGGAAGTTACCATCAAACAAGCTAAGGCCACCTTGAGCTACCTATCAGGAATACGTGCTCATAGGAAAGGAGGGTAGAGCTACTGTCTTCTCCACACTAATCAGACCACACTAGGAAATGGTGCTCCATGGCCCAGACTCCCACTATGGGGAGGACACCTTGGAAAATTGACTTTCCAGTCAACAAATGGTTAAAAGCTATTCCAATTGAGCAAATATGTGTTGTAAATCTACTGTTTGTTCATCAAAGTATTAGGTGCCGGGTTTACAGTGATCATCAAGACATGTGTAGTCTCCACCTTTAGAGACTGGGGTGTGGTAGGAAGAGACAAGTGGAGAGAGTTCCACAATGCTTCACTGGAATGTGCCGTTTTATGACAGAGGAATGTATAAGGTGCGAAGGGAGCAGAAAGAGAGGCATTGCATGAGTCAACTTGGACTAAGTGTTGCTGTAGTAACAAGCAGTCCCTAGAATCCAATTGCTTATAACCATAAATGTTTGGTTCTCATTCTTACTGATGTCCATTATGAGCCAACTGTGGCTTGGCTCTACCTGGTCTTCATTCAGAACGGAGAACCAGTCTCTATGCTAATCTCATACCAGAGGGAAAAGCACAATGGCAGAACCATGCAATGGTTCTTAAAGCTTCAAATCAGAAGCAACAACCTGTTTTCTATCACATTTCCTCGGACAAAGCAGGTTACAAGGCCAGTCCTTGTGGCAGTTGGATGGAAATAAAATCCTCTTGCAAGAACGAGTCCAATGGGGAAAAGCTCAGAAAGAAGGGTCAGCAAATATTTTGAAAAATAAAATAAATTCTATCAGTATGAGAAATAAATAAATTATATACATATATTCTTACATATTAATATATATTCTTATATATAATATAAGAAAAAAATGAATGCATATGTTCAGAAAAAGATACTAACATCCATGGCAGCAATATTTACAGTAGACAAAAAATGGAAAAAATTGAAATGCCCATCAAGAGAAGAATGGATCCAAAAATTATGGCATATTCCAGGAAGAGAAAGAAAAATACCATATGATATCATTCATATGTGGAATCTAAAAAAAAAAAAGACACAAATGACCTTATTTACAGAATAGAAACAGACTCACAGACATAGAAAACAAACTTATAGTTACCGGGGGAGAAGGGGTGGGAAGGGATAAATTGGGAGTTCGAGATGTGCACATACTAACTACTATATATAAAATAGATAAAACAACAAGTTTCTACTGTATAGCACAGGCAACTGTATTTAATATCTTGTAGTAACCTATAATGAAAAAGAATATGAAAATGAATATATGTATGTATATATATGACTGAAACATATGCTGTACACCAGAAATTGACACAACATTGTAAACTGACTATACTTCAGTTTTAAAAAGGGAGGAAACAAGAGTTGATAGGACCTCTGATGTTTGTTCATTGTTGGGGAAAAAAAATCTTTTGTTAGGCATATGGCATATCTGATGACAAATATTAAAGATGAATGAATTAAAACTAAAAAAAATTACGGCATTATTCATATAATAGATTGTACAATGGAATGATATACAACAAAGAAAAAAGAGCGAGGTATGCAACAAAGATGAGTATAAGGAGCCAAGGACAAAAAGTGAGGACAGCATGATTCCGTCTATATGAAGTCTAAAAGAAGGCAACACTGACGTATGGTGGTAAAAGTCAGACTAGCCATTACTCTTGAGAAGCATCTGCTAAAAGAAATGTGACAGAGCCTTGGGAATGCTGGAGGTGTTTTATGTAGTGGCTGTACACCTAAAATGGGTTCACTGAAGTATATGTAAGTTATTCTAATTTTTAAAGAATTAAAAAAGAAAAATCTGTACCATAGACCCCTAACCTGGAGAAGAGGGTCCTCTCAGTGAAGGCTTGAGGAAGTTACTTATAAACTCAGACCTTAAAAATGAGCAGAAGTCATCCAGGTGGCTCAGGGGAACACAATGCAGGTGGAGGGACACATCTACGTGAATACAGAGGAACCAGAGAAGTCGTGGCACAATCAAGATGCTAAAACACTTTCTAAAAGGCTAGCATGTCAGCTGCCCCAGGCAAGGCTGAGAGCCTTGATTGGAAAAGGCCAGTCACTGCACAGCTGGAGGGGAATGCTAAGGATTTTGGTCTTTTGTATGCAGGTGCATTGAGACGTCCCCTGAATGGTTTTAAACAGGGAAATGGCAGAGTGGTGTTTTATTTTTGAAAGAATCAGTCTGCATACAGTAAAAATGAAGTTGATGCTGTTATCAGGGGGGAAAGGGAGGGGAGAGTAGATTAGGAGTTTGGGATTGGTAGATACACGCTACCATACATAAAATAGATAAACAACAAGGACCTATTGTATAGACAGGGAACTATATTCAATTTCTTGTAATGAGCTGTAATGGAAAAGAATCTGAAAAAAATATATATATGTATGTATATGTATAACTGAACCACTTTGCTGTTATACAGAAACTAACATTGTAAACTGACTACACTTCAATAATAAAATAAGAATTTAAAAAATGAAGTTGAAGAGGCAAAATGGAAGCTGAGGATCCAGCTAGGTGACTGCTGCGTTTGTCTCAGCTGGAAAAGAGGGCGGTCCAAAACAGAGTTAAGTGTTAGTAATGGCCACATGGCTTTTTATTTTATCTTCTGTGCTAATTAATTACAGAGGCGAAAAGAAGACACCACATTCAAGAGACATTTAGAAGAAAGAATTGATAGGACTAACAGATGTCCCTCGGTGAACAGCAAACAGCTAAGAAACCAGGGTTTGTTCATTCTGGAGGGGAATACGCAAAGCTCCAGCCCAAACGGGAAGGGTTGCTATGTGGAAGGAGGAGAAATACTTGGATAAAACTAGAGTCTATGGGCAAAGTCACAGGGAAGTGCTCTCCTCTGTGTGTACTGTCTAGTCAGGCTGAAGATCTCACCAGGTGTAGTACCAGGAGGTGCCAAGCAAAGGCTGGATGGTTCCCTTGCAAGGATTCTATGGAGAGGAATCAAGTGAAGGTTGGACCAGCTGACATCCAAGGTCTTGCAATGCAAAAAGTCCTGTGAACAACGGACAGTTTAATTTTCTCCTCTGAGGCAAGGTCTTCAGGTCTGGTCACTGACAATATTTGCCACAATTTACCTACTGGGATCTGGGGTCTCTGCCCAAAATATGCCCATCAGCCCAGACTACCTTAATTCCTATATTTCCATGAACTTGTAAGGCTATATTTAAGTTATCTTTTTCCATATTCATCAACCCCATGGTCTCATGGGGGTGGTCTTGTGAACTATACACCATATCAGGGATCATGCCTGACATTTTTATTTCCAGAAACCTATCATCTGGCCAGATGCTATGGAAAGGATGAACAGACTTACTCATTTCTTTTTAAGTCGCATAGTATCCCATTGTACGTATGTATCAACATGGAACTGTCTACCCCAGTGGTTCTGAAATCATACAGGCTGAAGGGAAGCAGCACGGGGTTTCACAAGAAGCTGCTACATTTATCATGTCTATTACTTTCTGGTGAGAGGTTTCAATCAAAAAGGACCATCATCTGCCTTTTGAACGAAAGCTAGAAATCAACACAGACTGGTGAACAAAAACTCAGAATTTTCTTTTTTAAAAAAAAGGTGAAGTAGGACTGAGCTCTTAGTTGGAAATGTAGGTTTTTAATATTTAACACCTCAGAGGGCAATGAAGGTCTCAGTTCCTCTGAATGACAGCTCCTAATGACAACAATAAACTAAGGTGCCCCCACTGGCCAAGCAGATGCTCTGAGTTGAAAAGGAGGCCCAGACATGCCCCAGTTGCCATTGCTTCTGTGTCTTCTAATTGCTGGACCCTGTTTAAGGGCCTGAGCTATAACATGCACGTGCTTTATCAGCAAAGAAATAGATGTACTACAACAGCAGCATGTAGCCTGATAAAATCAGAAAGAGGACATTATCAATATTCAAATAAAAGTAGAGAGGAGTTCTGACTGCTTCACTAAAATACTTCAAAGCAAATTCAGCATGAACTGGAGTGGAGGAAGGTGTTGAGAAGAAGAGAGAGAGAGGTAGTATCTAAAGTTAATTACTCTTGTTACTATGGTAGCAACCCAGAACAAGCAAAGTTAGACACACATTTCAAGATGAATCCCAAACAGGGCCATGTGCTTGCTTTCCTTCACCAAGTAGCTGGAAGTAGTTATTTCACAGGATGAAATTTCATTGTTAACCCCCTTGACTCCAAAGACAATCTTCCTCTCTGATTGGTTCAGGGCTGTAACAGCACCAGTGCCATTTGAATCCTAAGATCTCTTACCCACGTTTACACTGACCATTCTTTCAAGATGGCCAATTAGGTGGTGTCTTGGTTGGGGTCCCCCAGATGCTGACCCTCAGATAAGGATTCCAGAGCAAGTTTAGTAAATTCTCCCAGTAAGATATGGAAGCACGGAAGAGGGATCACCCGATGAGCAGTAGACATGGAAGGGGACTAATGCCAGAGACGTGGCATTGACGCAGAGTGGGAAGGAGTAAAGACCCAAGTCTTTCCTTTCCTATCCTCTGATCTCCTCTCATTGGTAAAACCCAAGCTGAAGCCAGAGGGTGAGGGAGCCCAGGTAGTACACTCCATAGGTTACATAGCCTCACGTGGCACAGAGCAGAAAGGAAATGCACACAATGGAGGAGGGGGAGCAGGGTGCAGGGAGAGCCAGACCTGGAGCAATCAGCCCATCCAGGCTGGCGGATAGGGCTGGGACACTCTAACCAAATTTTAGCCAATATCCTTCAAAAAGCCAGTAAATCCCCCTTTTGAAGTTTGTAAAGGAAGATGCGCTAAAAAGGAAACATTTCTCAAACCCAGCCAAGACTGAGAATCCTAATGAGCTAGAGGACAGAATTCCTGGAAGCTGACCTCTTAGCCACTGCAACGAAGCCGAGAGAGCTTTAATTAAAAGCAGTCCTTCCAGGCTGCTGCCCAGTTTCAAGCAGTCCTTTGATGTCCAGCTGCCTCCCTGAGTCACAGACTAGTTTCCACCCGCAGAGAAACAAAGCACAG
This sequence comes from Vicugna pacos, assembly GCF_048564905.1. Classification (NCBI taxonomy): domain Eukaryota; kingdom Metazoa; phylum Chordata; class Mammalia; order Artiodactyla; family Camelidae; genus Vicugna; species Vicugna pacos. Next base: position 31,150,658 of record NC_133005.1, on the reverse strand, counting down.
ATGCTGCTTCCTAGTACCTGGAGGGCTCTTGTTACCCACCCTCCCGTCCCTGTTGTGGGGGAGAAAAAGAAATATCCATGAGTAACTCGAGATTGTACACATCACCCTTTAATAGTCCCCAGATGCATTGATCATTTTCCCACTGCCCTGACCTCCTGATTTCACCCAAGGGGCATCATTAAAATAGGATCCTTTCCACACATGCTTACAGAAGCAGCACCAGTTTGGCCCAGAACAATCTTGGTCTGTCTGGTCCACAATCCTGACACCACACAGCCTCCCAGGTTGTAGAAAGGTGCAGGTGGAGGTGATATTGGGCTGCTGGGACTGTTACCATTGCTGCTATTTAAAAGCAACCTCCGTGGGTACCAACCATAATGAGTTCTGTTCTGCTGAGGACTCTATCAAAAGGAACTGGAGGGGGTGATCATTGTTTCTCATTGGTTCTGAGTTACCAAGAAAATACAAAAAATCAAATTAATCAAGGAAAGGGAACTCTGGCCTGAAACGTGGCAGGAATCACTGCAAAGCAGACCCCAGGGAAAAGACCTCCCCCCAGCCCCCAGCAAATGAAGTGGAACCGTGTATAACCCAACACCAGAATCCTGTCCCTTTGGCTGGTTTTTCAATCCCAAGTTTAAAAAATTTGATTTATTAAAGTTTTAAAACTTTAACCTCATAGATGAATTTCTCAACCAACACTAAAGAAATTCTCTCATCCATCATCAGGCTTTAATGTAATGGGGCTCTTGCAAAGCACTTATGCCTCCAACTTTATTCAAAAATAGGTGGAAAGGAATGAAAGGGAAGTCCTCAGAATTGTGTTATCTTGGAAACCAGACACATACCACACATCCATGCACACAGACAGACGTATGTGCAACTAATATCCTCTGAGGCCCAGCCTTCTGCTGTGAGGGGTGAGTGGAGGGAGATTATAGCAAAATTATAGTCTTTCCTGTCCTTCCCTGTTTGTTTCCCTTGGGAGAACTCTTATTTATCCTTCAAAACCCTATTCATAAACCACCATTTCTGATTTCCTCTGAATCTGTTGCTGTACTTGTCACACTGTTGTGACTTTTTATTCACACCTGTCTTTTCCAAACTCTGCAGGAGCTCTGATTTTGTCACCCTATGCTCCCAGAACCTAGCATAGTATCTGGCACATAGTAGATGTTAAATAAATGCTTGTTGAATTGAGTTGAATCAGGGGGGTTAGGTTCTAGTTCTAGCTCTTTATCCTTAAATAGCTTCACCTCTTGACATCTCAGTTTCTTTGGGTAAAAGATGAGATCAACCATTTCCTACCCTGCTGTCTTTGTCAATGTGGGGTGCTATTAAAAAAAAATACCGTAGACTGGGTGACTTAGACATTTATTTCTCACCATTCTGGAGGTTGGAGGAGACCAAGATCAAGGTGCTGGTAGATTGAGTTTCTGATGAGGGCTCTCCTCCTAGCTTATAGATGGCCATCTTCTCACTGGATGCTCACATGGCCTTTTCTCAGAGCATGAACATGGAGAGAACAAAATCTGTCTTCCTCTTCTTATAAGGGCACCAAACCCATCATGAGGGCCCCATTCTGATGACCTCATCTAAACCTAAGTAACTCCCAAAGGCCCCACTCCCAAAGAGCATTACAGTGAGGGCAGAGGGGGTTAAGGCTTCAACATATGAATTTTGAGAGCACATGAAATTCAGCCCTTAACACCTGCCTACTTCCTACAGCCATTATTAGGGTCAAAGAAGATGAGTTGGAATAACCAAATGTGACTCTGAACTTGGAGCTCTGCTCAGGGGTGAAGGACAATTTCAGGGTAATTGCCAAATAATGCCAAGACCAATGTGCCTGGTGTCTCACCACCTCACTGCCCCCTTGACCTCCAGGGCTGGAAATCAGTGACATCAATCAAGTCAAACTACACCACTTCATCTGTCATAAAATGCTACTCACAAAGTCAAGTGACTTTCATTTGATTGATGAGAAAAAGAGGAATTAATTTTTCTCCTAAAAAGTTTGCAGTCACTCATTCCCTAGAATTTCCTAGCTTAATGACCACTAATGATGAAATGATCATTTTGCCATAGGGTGTTCCATAAAACACTCATCCCAAAAAATGTTAACCGGGGGGTCCATGAAAAAATTATAAGACATAATAAATGGATTGTGGTCCAAAAAGGTTGGAAAATATTGGGTTTAACAGAGGCCAACAAGTTTCTCTCCTGCAGGACTTCTCAGAGCCTTTATTATTCAGAAAGGCATTGCTCATCTCCAAAAGTTAAGCTAAACTATGCATTCTTAGAAAGTTGGCCAAGAGTGTAGAGTTTGGGATCCTGGTATGTCTATTTCTATCAATAAGAGACAAGACTAAGTATTGAATTGGGGAATGAGTGACAATTGGATCTTGAAAAATTAATTCTAATCCTAGGTGACATATACTGAGACACTACCATGTACTTAGGGATTTCACATGCATCATCTCATTTAATCCTCCCAACAACCCTGTGGGTTAGGGAGCATCCACTCCCACCCCTCCCACATCCTATGTTTTTTGCTAAGCTGCATCAGCATGGCTATGCCAATTATTTCTATAGTGTGTGAAACATTTTTTTTTCCCTGTCTGGGACTATCAAAATCTTTTTTAAAAAGTAGCAGTAGTGGTGTCAGAACAAACTGACTTAGTTATAAATCCAGAAAGAAAGAAAAGCTATTACACTGGGATCACTGAGGCATTTGCTTCCAACCATAACTGAAGAATCACACTTGTTGTAAGTCCTCAGCATCCGTGGACCTTTTGAAGGTAGGATAAATGTACTGTATTATCGTCATTCCATTATAAAACCGAGCCTTCGCTATTTTGATGGATTGTCTATTGATATAATTTCATACCATTACTTTTTATTATTCTTTGGTACAGACAAGTGAATTTTCCTTAATCTCATATGAATTATGAATAAATTTCACCTTTTGAAAACTCTGATGTTTTTACTTGTGCTTTATATAGTATAATGAAACTAAAAATGGACCATTTGCCAAGTAAATGCAGCTCTAAGACAAGCCCATTAGCCCCTCTCCCTCGCCTTAATTCCCAACAGATTTCATTCCTGGTTTACATAGAAATTCTGCAGCTATGGCTTTCCTATTAGTCCCTGAAAATGGAGACTGGGCAGTCAAACAACTTGCCCCGGGTCATACAGTCAGCAAATGCCAGAGTCTGAGTTCTCTTTCCTTTGCGTAGCTCAACTTCTCAGGAAACAAGGCAAACGAGCCTTTATCAGAGCTTGAATGTGAGGTCAAGGTCAGCTCAGCCACAGGAGGATTTGGAGCTGAGACTTGAGAGTAGGACTCAAGCTGCTTTCTCCTGTCCCATCCCTGTTGGTCTCAGTGGGACCTGCAGCTGGAATCAAGTCAACAGAAGCACGAAGTGCCAGAAACTGGAGGGGAACAGAAGGTTGACTCCTACCTCTACAGTCCAGGACACCCCTCACCAGCTTTAAAATGTAGCAATCCCTCCACTGCAGCAATCTCCTGTTACTCAAAATTCTGGATGGAATTCTTTCTTAGTACTTAGATGGACTTCTTTCTTAGTACTTAGATGGACTTCATTCTCTCTGCCTCTACTGCAGCTGTGAGAATTTTGGGTCATGTCTACATGTGAATTGGTGATAGTCATGACCTTACTCTTTTTGGTGACTTTGACAGTCCAGATCATAAAATCAGACAGGCATTATGCATTGGGATGGAGCATTAGACACTAAAAGAAAATGTCTCTGAATATGCTTATTATCTTCAACAGAGCAAAACGTATGTACATGTGTCCCATTGAAAGTATGGGGAAAGCCGATACTGAAAATTTCTGGAGAGTTCCAGTCAGTGGGAGTTAAAGGTACAGTACCTATTTTTATACATTACCAACTCAAGATATTAAAAAAAAATAATAAGTCATTGACATCTTTATTCAGGATGCTGTTTTTGCCTTAATTTTGAGAGTAAAATTGTATTAATTGGGGCTGGCCACCCTCTCCTGTTTTTCCCACGTATTTCTCAATTGTTCAGTCTCCTACCGTGAGAGTATTTGGAACTATTCGCATTTGGAGAGAAACTAGTTAAACCTTTCCTCATGAATAGAACCATCATTCAAGACCTAGGGTCCTCCTAGAAATTGTCCTGTAATTCTCTCTCTCCCTCACCCTCACATTCAATCAGAACTATAGATTTACCTCTGTGACATCCATCGACTCTGTCCCCCTGCTGCCATATGCACTGTGAAGGTGTTAGTTCTTCTTTTAATTAGATCTTTTCTCCACTCCAGGTCCCAGCTTCTCTCCTGCCCCCAGAGCAGACTGCTAAAAGGCAAACCTGACCATGTCACTCTCCCACTTAAAACCCATCAGGGCTCCCCTGTGCCTACAAATGTCCGTTTAAATGTCCTACTTAACTGGACTCCGCCTGCTCTCGCTGCACCTCCACCACTCCCACACACAACCTACACCTCCGCCCTATGGAAGTTCTTGTAGCTGTGCTGCGATGCTACCTCTGCCCTAAGCACCTACTGTTCCCTCTTCCTGAGCCCCACTGCCTTCCCCTCTTGTCCCAGATGTGGTCTCCTTAAAGATACAATTCATTATCACCTAGGAGACCCTTCCCAGACCTCCTCCCACTTCAGAGTGAGTCAGGAACTCGCGGATCCAGATGCACCAATTAGTAAAAACTCAGTCAGCTGTGTGGCTTTGGGATCGTCTTTTACCTCTCTGATCCACTTGTCTTGTAAATGGATACAAGACCTATTTTATGGAATTGTAGTGAGTAACTAAAGGCTCCCTATGCACTCAACACAGAGTAGGACCTCAATAAGTTTTCCCTGAGTCTAAGTTTCAGCAGGACCCTGAGACAAACAGGATTGGAGAAAGGGGCAAACTGGATCTGTTCCCTCATTACATGATGGAGAGAGAGTACTAGAAAGACTTCAAGTAGAAAGCTCATTTTACCTTTATAACATCCATGATTTCATGCCCTTTGGTCTCCCTTTATCAGAAACAGTTACGTCTCAGTATCTATTTTCTCCTTTTTCTGTAGTTATAGAAACCTTGGACTCTCAGTTGGGCATTTGGCCAACCAAAATTAATATTACAATTCTTAATCTCCCTTGTAGCTAGATGTGGCCCTATGGTTAAGATGGTTAAGTTCTGGCCAATAGGATATGAGCAGAAGTGATGTATGCAACTCCCTGATCCAGTTGTAGAAGGAAGGAGGCAAGCTCTGCACTTTCTCTCCCCCTTTCTATGCAGAAGTGGTGGTGACCATAGTAGGCCACAACAGAACAGCCAGAGAGAGGCAATATCCTAGGAATGGAAGAGCAAAAAGCATAGAAGCATCTATCCCCAAGCACTGAAGGACAGAGTAGCCACACCATCTTCGAGATGGTGTAAGAGAGATGGAGATGGTGTAAAAGAGAAACAAACTTCTCAGTTATTAAGTCAGTCATTTTGAGTTTCTCCTAGAGCAGTTAAACTCTATCCCAACTAAAATAACTTGAAATACATTTGTATTTCTATTTGGCTTTTGACTCCACAGCCCCACCTATGTGGGGAACAAAGAGGGTCCTTTCTGCCCCATTCGCCTCTCCTGAACTATTGCAGGTTGGTATTAGGTGAGGTAATCCCCAGCTTCACATCAGTAAACCTAAAAATTATTTAAATGTCTGCAGAATTATATGCCAAAGACTTCTATTATTACCGTATCACTTTGTCAAAGTTGAAAGGCATGTAAGATTTCTCCAGAGAGGCCATCCATAATGCATTATAGAATTGTGTAGGTGTTTTATGAAATGTGTTTTATTCAAACTAGGCTGTACAACACTAACATTACTGGAAAAAAAAAAGATGAGGGCCTGGTTGTCTCCTTTTAATATAGTCTTTTAACCAAAAAGTAACATCATATACATATTCAATTTAATTTAAAATTTTATTTTACCCACTATTCATCTTGGGTGTTGAATGAAGAATATTCCGTTATTGGTCTCATATTATTTTCTGACTGTTCAGTTTCTCTCACTGCTATGCCACAAAGAACCTTCCACTGAAAAGGCATACAGGTAATTGCTTTGATCAAAATTTCATGCCAGACCTTTTAGATTCCACGTAGATCACAGCCTCGGAACAGAAACGCCTGGTACCAGAGCCCGCAGAGCCAGGCTTGAGAAAAGTTTCTCCAAGCAAAACATGGGGCACATTGGGAATCACCCGGTAGCTTTAAACTCTACTCTTTTCCAGGTCCCACTCCAGAACATCTGATGTAATGCTGGCCATCAAGATGTCCATGCAGAGCCTGGGGTGGGAGCCACTGATTGAATGGTTTGATGGGCTGTGGTGGAAGGGGTGCCGGACCTAGACAGAGAATCTCTGGTTTGGACTTCTGACTCTGCCGCATAGTTGGTTTGATTTTAGTTTCTTTGTTTTTTTTTTTTAACAGTTTTACATCCACTTACCATACAATTCCCTCATTTAAAGTGTACAATTCAATGGCTTTTACTATATTCACGGAGTTATGCATCCATCACCACATCAATTTTAGAACACTTCGCTATCAAAAACAACCCTTCATTCCCTAAGCCTTCAGTTCACTGTCCCCCACCCCTCCCCATCACTCCTCAGGCCCTCGACATCTGCTAGTCTACTTTTCATGTCTACACATTTGCCTATTCTGGGCATTTCCTATATATGGAATTGAACAATAGGTGGTCCTTGGTGGTCGGTTTCTTTCACTTCTTTCACACAATGTTTGCAAGGCTCTTTTATGTTGTAGCATGAATCTGTAGTTAATTCTTTTTTATGGCTGAATAAGTTTCCATTATCTGGACCTACCAAGGTTTGTTTAGCTATTCATCAGGTGATGAGTATTTGGAGTGTTTCCATTTGGGGCTATTATGAATAACCCTGCTCAGAGCGTTGATGTATCTGTTTTCGTGTGGACTTATGTTTTCATTTCCTTGGTATATACCTGGGGCTGGAATTGTTGGGTCCTATGGTAACTCAATGTGGAACCTTTTGAGGAACTGCCAGATGGTTTCCCACTTCTGACAGCTCTCTGTCTCCTCATCTGTAAAATGGGGTAATAAAAGCAAAGTCACAGATTTCCTATGAAGATTAAATGACATGAAACATGGAATGTATTTAATTTAACCCAAGTATCGTGAGCATGGATGAGGTCATTAGTGAAATCCTAGTAGCTCTAATCAAGTGAAAAGCTAAAAAGACCAAGACCAGAGGAAGGAAATGCTATTTGAGCCAGTGATTTCCATCCAGGGGAGGAGAATTTGTCAGAACAATTATTATCTTCTCACTGAAGACTGATCTTTGGCAAGTTACTTATTTTTTGAGCCTTGGCTTTTTTCAAGTACAAAAGGGGTGCGATGAGGTTTACCTTACACAGTAGGAGGTGAGGCTTAAATGAGATCCGTAAATTAAGCACTTGACAGGAAGCAGGTGACCAACAAAAGTTTATTCTCACTTACTTTCTTTTCACAAGGGAAGGTTAGAACAAGGGACAGCTTGATGGCATCATGAATGACTAAGCAAGAATGAGGACAATTTCTCCAGACTTTAATTAAGGTCACGGTGAAGAACTGTCACAGACTGTTGAGATTCCTGCCTTAGTTTCCGTTTCAGAGACTGAATCCTGGGCTTAGAGCCATAGGATGGGTTCCCCAGAGGGAATCAGGGAATCCTTGATCTTTACTTTCCCTGGGCTCAATGCGGGGAGAGAGGTCAGATGGAAGATGGTGGTCATCTAGGTCTACTGACTCCATGCTTCACTCCACAGGACTCCTTGTGGCACGGAGGTGTTTAAAACTGTAGGTAGAACTCTTTAGTGAGGCCCAAGAAAGGACCGTGTCTGGTTAGAAGACTGTCCAGTAATCTGTTATACTAGAACTTCTCAAACATTAAAGGGCACACAAATCACCTAGGGAGCTTGTTACAGTGCAAATTCTGATTCAGTAGGTCTGGGTGGAGTTCAAGTTTCCGCCTTTTTAACAAGCTTTCTGGTGACGCCTATATTGCTAGTTTTTGAGGAGCGAGATGTTAAATCCTTCTTGTTTCTTCATTCTACTCGAACAACAACAACAACAAAAAAAATGACCCAGCTATAGAAGTGGTAGGAAGAGGAAACAGAGGGATAGATTTAAAAAGAAGCAGGAATGGGCGCCCGGCCACGGCGGCGCGCAGGGCAAATGGAGTGTGTGCTTGCGGATGCGCTGCTCGCACAGAGCCGGGACCCCTGGGCCCTGCTTGGGGCGCTGTGTCGCAGGGAGGCGTCCGCAGAGCGTGTGGAGATGCTGCGCTTTCTTCCGCAGCGACCCGAGAACCAGGAGGCGCGCGGGAGCGGTGGCACGCGAGGTCGCGGCCAGGCCCAAGTCTGTTTTGGTGGTCTGAGAAGAAAAAAGATGAGCTTCTAAAGTTTTGGGAAAACTATATTTTAATTATGGAAACTCTTGAAGGAAATCAGACACATGGGATAAAGCCAGTTTTGCCAAAGCTAAACGATCTGTTTGAATCTGCAGTGTCAGGGGAAAACGGATCCTGGCTCTTTCACCTGTTCTGGCACCTGTGTATCTATAAAAGAATGTTTGAAAGTGGAAACAAAGTCCTGACCAAAGAAGGCGTTACCCATTTTTTGGAGCTGTGTGAAACAGGGTCTCCCATTTTCACCAGAATTTTCTGAGTTTATTGTTGGGCCGTTGGTGGATGCACTTTCAGAGAGCTCTCCGTATAGCACATAAACACGCATTGTTATCAAGCAGCCGTGCAGTGGTACGTATTTCATAGACAAAGGTAGTTTCTTGTTAAAGTTTATTCAGAAAATGACAAGTAGACATTGCTGTGCTGTCCCCATTCTGTTTCTGTCTAAGGCTTTGGCAAACGTCCCAAGATGTAAAGGTCTGGGTACAGAAGGCCTTCTTGCCCTCAGGGACGTCCTCTAGTGCACCATGATCACACATCAGATTCTGCTGAGAGGGGCGGCCCAGTGCTGTCTCCTTCAGACGGCCGTGGATCTGGTGGATGTGGAGGAAGTGTCACTGTCAGACATCTCAGCTTTTCTCATGTCTGTGAGGCAAGAGGAATCCTTAGGACAACGAACTTCACTGTGGACCGAGGGACAGATTGAACAAGAAAAGCTGGCATCTATGAAAAAGCAAGATGCAGACAAGGATAAGAGTGATAAGGAAGAGAAAGAAAGCAGCAGAGAAAAAAGGGAGCAGTCTCGGAGTCCAAGAAGACGCAAATCCAGATCTCTTTCCCTAGAAGACGATCTTCCCCTGTCAGGAGAGAGAGAAAGCGCAGTCATTCTCCATCTCTCCATTACAGAACCAAGAGCTGGAGTCCATCCCCTGCTCCAGAGAAAAAGGAAAAAACTCCAGAACTCCCAGAACCATCAGTGAAAGTAAAAGAGCCTTCAGTACAAGAGGCCACTTCTACTAGTGATATCCTGAAAGTTCCCAAGCCTGAACCTGGACCAGAGCCTAAAGAACCTTCTGCAGAGAAAAATTCCAAAAAGGAAAAGGAAAAGGAGACGACCAGGCCAAGATCTAGGTCACTTTCCAAGTCAAGATCCCGGACACGTTCTCGTTCTCCTTCTCATACTCGACCTAGAGGGCGCCATAGATCCCGATCAAGATCATATTCACCTAGGAGGAGGCCAAGCCCAAGAAGGCGGCCATCTCCTCGAAGAAGAACTCCACCAAGACGAATGCCTCCTCCACCAAGGCATAGAAGGAGGAGATCTCCAGTGAGACAAAGGCGACATTCATCAGCATCCGTGTCTGGGAGTAGCTCATCTTCATCTTCATCTCATTCCTGGTCACCACCAAAGAAGCTTCCAAAGAGGACATCCAGCCCCCCTCAAAAAACCTCGTAGGTTATCTCCTTCAGCAAGTCCTCCAAGGCGAAGGCATAGGCCATCACCGCCAGCAACTGCACGGCCAAAAGCTCGTCATTCCCCAACAGCGCAGCAGTCCAACCGTACAACAAAAAGTCGTGTTTCTGTTTCTCCAGGGAGAGCTTCAGGTAAAGTGACAAAACATAAAGTACTGAGAAATGAGGGTCCCCTTCACCAGGACCCAAGCCTAGAAAAGTAGAGTTATTTGAAGCAGAAGAAGATGAAGGTGGCAAAATGGCTGCAGCCGATTCCGTGCAGGAGAGACACCAGCACAGACAGAACCAGCAGTCTTCGTCTGATTCTGGCTCCTCCTCTTCCTCAGAGGACGAGCGACCCAAAAGGTCCCACGTGAAGCATGGTGAGGTAGGCAGGCGGCGGAGACATTCCCCTTCCCGCGGTGCCTCTCCATCACCTTGAAAACGCCAGAAAGACCTCTCTTGTGGTAGACGGAGAAGTCCCTCCCCTCCCCACCGCCCGCCAGAAGGCGACGTTCTCCTTCTCCTGCTCCTCCTCGACGACGCAGGTCGCCCACGCCACCACCGCGGCGAAGGACTCCTTCACCTCCCCCGGTCGGCGCTCACCTTCCCCAAGGAGATCCAGTGCAGAGAAGATAGTCTCCTCCGCCTCCAAAAAGAAGGACGGCTTCACCCCCCTCCTCCTAAACAAAGGGCATCACCGTCTCCACCACCAAGGCGTCGGGTCTCCCGCTCGCCACCTCCCAGACAAAGGAGCTCCCCAGAATCTCAGGTTGGCAATGAAATTATTCTGTGTGATACTACAGTGGCTACATGTCATTATGCATTTGTCAAAGCCCACAGAACATAGAACATCAAGAGTGAACCCTAATGTGAACTATGAACTTTGGTTGATAATAATGTGCCCATGTGGGTTCATCGATTATACCAAATATGCCACACTGATGAGGGATGTTGAGGCTAGGGGAGTATGTGTCGGTGGGGAGGGCTATGTGTGAACATTCTGTATCGTCTGCTCAATTCTGCTGTGAACCTAAAACTGCTCTTAAAGAGTAAAGTCTATTAGAAAAAAAAAAGAAGTAAATGGATTAATTTGTGATATAATCTTACAAGGACAAATTATTCAGCCCTACAAACAATGAATGGCATATTTAATTAAAAACATGTATCTTTAAAAATATTACTTAGAGCCAAAGAGACCAACATCAAAGTGTACAGTGTGATTTATTTCATTTTTATCAAGTTCAGCCACCATCAAACTGATGGATGCATGTTGTCAGAGTGTATGTGTTTCAGTTGAAATGTGACAGAGGTGTATATTCTGTGTTAATGGATATGATTCAAACATATGGTTCATACTCTGACTTCTTGGATACTGTTGAGGGTTAGGAATTTGAAAAATTTGTGAAATCAATAACATTGATACATTTCACTATATTTTTTACTGTATATAGATGTAAATACAAAAAGAAAGAGGTAAGGAAAAATTACCATTGGACAGTAATGGAGAGAATGACATTTTGGTTACAACCCTCCCCTCTGACACAGCCCCTCCCCCACACACTGGGTAACTGACCAATCCAGGATGTCAGTTGCTGGCTGGGTTCCGTGTGGAATCTTGGGGTGTCCCCCGGGGCTTGTTGTGGCTGCGGGCTCCACGGTAACTGGGCAGAACCCTGAGTGGGTCAGTGCCATCCATGGAGGGACTGCTGTCCTCCATGGAGCTTGGCTTTGGGCTGATCCTGAGGGAGCTGAGTGCAGTCCTGGTGTTGCTTCTCCCGGATGGCCTGTCTTCTCATTTCATGTTCCAGAGACTCCAGTGGGAGACAGTGTTGAGTCTCCCTGTCCTCACATCATTGACAGGTGTCTTATTTATCTACAGATTTATTCGATCTGTTACAAGTCATCTTTATCAAAGATACGAAAAGCAGCTGGCAGAAAAACTGGCTGCCCAGATCAAAGAGAAGTGCCACCTCATCGACCAGCTTTATGTGGCTAAGCAGGAGTGTGCCAGGATGGAGACAACTTTAAAGAACACCGGGCTAGAGAAGGAGCCAGTAAATATACCCAGCCTCGCTAATGCTTATGGAAAGTTGATGATGGTCAACCTGAGTTCGAGGAAGCAAATCAATTCTCTCATTCAAGAACTGGGGAAAGAGAGATCCCTGCAGTCTATTCGAGAAGAGATAGCGGAGATGCTGAAAGTGCTCAAGTTCCTGCAGGAGGTCATGAGAATCAGCACATCACAAGGGGCTTTTACCAACCAGCCAGGGGACCGAGCACCAAGCCTTGATGGTGACTTTCCCAGGAGTGGGCCCTCGTATTAAACCTGTGCTGTGCCCTCCCATCCACTCAGGCCTCCCAAGCTGCCAGGCTCCATTCACTCACTCAATCAGATCTCCACCTAAGTGGCACTGAGGCCTGTGGATGGAGGGCAGTCCCCTCCTTTGGACCAGAGTTCCTCCAACTGTACCAGTGAGCACAGCAGTGAACTTTTTCACGGTCAACTTCTCCATCTCAAATGTATTGGAGTTCCCAGGAACACCAAGTAATGTGGGACTTCCTCAATATTCACAGAATGCTTGGATTTTCTCTAATTAGCAGTGAAAGAAATGTATTTAAGAGACTGATCTTTTACTCAGTTTGAACCTTCCTTGAACCACATTTCTCAAGACAGTTCCAGTAACTATTATACATCAATTGTATAAGAGAAATGTATATATAGGTTTCTGTATACAAATATTGCATTATAATTTAACAATATAAATATAATTTAATAATATAATTTAATAATATATATAATTTAATAATTTGTTAATAAATTAATAATATTGCATCATAATTTAATAAATATATTTATCAGTATAGACTTTTAGTTGGCCATAGTATTTTTTCTAGAGTTAAAATCTTAAAAGTCATCAGTTTAAGCTAAAGAAATGTTTATTCCTGAGTTTTGTGTTTAAAAAAAAATCTTTTGAGATAATAGAATATGCTTATAAGAGTTTTTATTGAATAGTTATATTCTGTTGTAACAATAGATGTATTTAAAAATAAATTTGATGAATTTCAAAAAAATAAAAAATAAAAAGCAGGAAAACTACTATATATAAACTAGATAAACAACAAGGTCCCACTGTATAGCACAGGGAACTATATTCAGTAACTTGTAATAACCTATAATGAAAAAGAATATATATGTGTATAACTGAATCACTATGCTGTACACCAGAAACTAACACAACATTGTAAATCAACTATACTTTAATTTTAAAAAAGAAGGAAGAAAGAAAAAGAAGCAGGAAGTTGGCTGGAGTTCTAGTATTTGCTCTGGGCCCAGTAATAATGGAAGGCCTACCCCCTCCCCTTCATAGCCAACACCATGTTATGGAATCTTAAATATTTGACTGAAAAATTTAAATGCACTTGGGTGTATTAACATCAATATCTTTGTTTTAATGTTGTGCTAGAATTTTGCAAAATGTTACTGCTGTATTATTCTTTCAACTCTGCATCTCTATTATTTCTTACACATGAATGTGAATCTATAGTTATCTCAGAATAAAAAGTTTAATTTTAAAAATCCACAATAAAAAAAATTAATGACTCTAATGAGATGGCAACCAATACTTTAGTAAGTCAGTTTCCAATTCTGTGCTTTCAACAAAATTGAAAAAGGACTCAGTTAAGTTGTTGGTTAACAGATCATTAAAAGTAGCTTTGATGATTTTTTTAAAAACATGAGGAAGAAAAAAGTGATTCACAGTTGTACTAAAGTAAAAATCAACTTTAGGTGTAATAGAAAGGAATGGGTTTGATTTTTAAATATGTAGATTTAAAAACATGTCAATCTTATTTTACAATCAGAACCACAAAAGTGTGGTGTATAATCATGGCAAATACATTTGTTTCTAAATTTCATAACATGGTCATTTAAAAAAGAGCTGAGGAAAGGGGGAAAATCAGGGGAAAAAAAGACTAAAGGAAGTATAGAAGGAGGTGACATAAGAGAGATTCATAGAAACAGAATAGAAAAATGAGTGAGAGAAAACAGAGTTGTCACATGATCCAGCAACCCTACTCCTGGGCATATATTCAGAGAAAACTCTAATTTGAAAAGATACATGCACCCCAATGTTCATAGCAGCACTATTTACAACAGCCAAGACATGGAAGCAACCTCAGTGTCCATCAACAGATGACTGGATAAAGAAGTTGTGGTATTTATATACAATGGAATATTACTCAGCCATTGAAAGGAATGAAATAATGCCATTTGCAGCAACATGGATGGATCTAGAGATTATCATATCTGAAGTAAGTCAGACAGAGAAAAACAAATACCATATTACATCACTTATATGTGGAATCTAAAATATAATACAAGTGAACTTATTTACAGAACAGACTCACTGACACAGAAAATTGATGCTTACCAAAAGGGAAAGGGATGGAGGAGAGATAATTTAGGAGTTTTGATTAGCAGATACAAACTACTATATATAAAATAGATAAACAACGAGATTCTACTGTATAGCACAGGGAACTATATTCAATATCCTGTAATAAACCACAATGGAAAAGGATATGAAAAAGGGTATATGTATATGTGTGTGTGCATATATATATATGGAATCATTATGCCATATACCAGAAGCTAACACAACATTGTAAATCAACTATACGTCAGTTTAAAAAAATACTTACTATGGGGGAAAAAAAAAAGAAAATGAGTGGGAGAGGTTTAGGGGTCTCTGAGATAAAGCCTCACTACGCTTTGAAACTCTGATTTATAGAATTAAAATGATAGATACAGAGGCAGTTAATACTGGAAAGCAGTAAACAGTGGAAAATGTTTAAAACTTGCTTGGGAGGAAGTGGATGGGAAGCCACGATTTGGAGTATTTGCCAGTTTTCATGGCATAAATATCCACCCTCCCAGGGCTAATTTCAGACTACCAACATAACATCACTGAACAGAGTTGAAAGACACACTCAGCCCTCATGAGTCAGTATGAACCAGCTCCAGGACACTGGTGCCCTCAGAGATCATTTTCTCCAACCACATCATTTCACAGTTGATGCAACTAAGACCAAAAGAGAAAATGTGCCTTGTCCAGATTTGCAGAGTCTATAAGTGATGGAGCTGAAATTAAAACCCAGAAAATTAAAACTTCAAGTCTTCAGACTAGTGCTTTTTCAACATGTTCCCCAACCTTCATTTTTATTGATAACCTTTATTTGAAAATACACACATTTCCAGACTCCCTTGCAGCTAGATGGTGGTCATGTAGACTCTGAGGCAATAAAATGTTAACAGATTCAAATTTTTCTAATTAAAAAATAAATAACTAGCTTGTACACAGCTTTACTTTCTCCCCATCTTCTTGACATCTTGCCACCCAGAGGGTAAAAATTTCATAACAAAGATGGTGGATCAAGCAGTTAGATGGTGTTAGAGCAGCTGCACCAACTCTAGGCTTCTTATTATATGAAAGAAAAGAATCTCAGGTTGGTTAAACCACCCTAAACAGTAGGGCTTCTGTTAGACACAACCAACTGCAATCCCAGCTGCAGTACAACCCCTCTGTGGTCAGAGGGACAACAAATTAGAAACATCTTCTGAGCTTTATGACCAAAAGAAAGATTTGTTTCCCTGTGAGAATCTATAGTTTAACATATGTGTAAGGAAGTGATTTACATTTTAACAACTCATTTTGGAACCTTAGAAGTACCGGTTCCTTTGACAGTCAACAGTTATCTGATTGCCTGATACTCATTCTTAGAGAGACTGGACCTACTATGTTTAGTTGGAATCAGTATATTCTATATCTTTAAAAATCAATCAATCAATCAATCAATCAGATTACCATTTGCAGAGCCCACTTAACTCTGCTACAACTCAAGATCCAGAAACTGATTCCACTACAACTTCCACAGTTTCTGCAATCCAAGATGAGTCTACTACAAATACAACCAGAAAAAAGGGGGCCTGTTCTGAGTAAAGCTGACCAGGTATTTTGGTGTGTTTTAGACCAGGTGAATCTCCCAGGTTACTTCCTCAAAGATCTGACATCTGAAGTTTGATATACTCATCATATTATTCACTGCCAATTACATCATGTGGTCTGAATAAGAAAAGATACCAAGTTTGGTTTCTGAAGGCCCCACAATCTTTTTTTTTTTTTTAAAGAAATAAGCTTTCTTAAGGGGGAGGGTATGCCAGTGGTAGAGTGCCTGCTTAAGCATGCAAAAGAGGTCCTGGGTTCAATCCCCAGCACCTCCATTAAAAAATAAATAAACCTCTCCCTAAAAATAATAAAAATTTAAAATTAAAAAAAAAACTTTCTTAACAGGGAAGCCTAAAATAATAAAGATACTCTATAACAATTAAAAAATTTTAAAAACCACATATTTAAAGCAAGAATTTTAAGTTGGATATTTAGTCCTTATCCTGCTTTTTGAACTATAAGACAGTATGTTTAAAATGGCACGATCTTTCTAAAGTGCAATTTGGTGACAAATATCAAAATTTTGCCAGCCGATTGCCCTCAGCGGTTCTGTTTCTAGGAACATATCATGGGTGAGTGCAAGAACCTAGCAGCACAGGTCACAAGAGGGAAAAATCAGAAAACAACCCAAATGCCTAACAGTAGAGGATTTATTAATTAATTAAAAATGATCTTGGAGAAGACTGCTTAACAACATGGGAAAATATTAACAGTAAGTGAAACAGCAAAAATATATGAACTCATTGGATAAATGTGTTATAAAAAGACATGCATAAAAATGGCTTTATCTGTGTTTATGTTTTAAATAAATACACGTGAGTTTTAGGGGTTTTTTTTTTAACTGCTACTGCTGCCCCCATCTCTTGTTACCATGTAAATTATCCTTAATGACCTTTCATATCTCATCAGAGAGACTGGCAGGAAGAAAGCTCATCACATGTGAGGATGGTATGTTGCTGAGAGGACTAGCAGACACACGGCAGAGAATGATGACCAGAACAGACCAAATCAAGTGCAACAGGTCTAAGGACAAATTCCTGCCTGGGAGACCACGAGAGCCTGTCTTCTCTGCTCCAAGATGGGCGGACCCAGCTTGGAAGCTTCGTGAAGGAGTGATAGTCTCCCTCCAAAGCCAGGTTCCACTTAGAAAAATTGTTTTAACTGCATTTTAAGAAGGACATGAACAAACTGGAACACGTTCTAAGGAAAAGGGCCAGGACCCACAGAGAGCTGGAAGACATGTAGTGAGGGAGACGGATGAATGAATAGGAGATGTTTAACCCAGAAAGCAGATGATAAATGAGGGGTGAAGCAGGGGACCTGGGAGACATCTTCAAACATCTGAAGGACTGTCATTCAGAAGACATTTTTTCTTCACGGCTTGGAGCCGCTTTTATTATTTTTTAATTTTTTTATTGAAATAATTGATTTATAATGTTTTAGTTTCTGGTATACAGCATAGTGACTCCATTTATATATATATATATATATATATATATATATATATATATACACATACACACATACATACATATATATATATTCTTTTTCATATTCTTTTTCATTATAGGTTATTACAAGCTATTGAATATAATTCCCTGTGCTACAAAGTAGGACCTTGTTTATCTATTCTGTATATAGTAGTCTGTATCTGCTAATCCCAAACTCCTCAATTTATCCCTCCCTGACACAACTCCCCTTTGGTAACCATCAGTTTGTTTTCTGTCTGTGTGTCTTCTTCAGTTTTGTAAGTACGTTCATTTGTGTCATCTTTTTAGATTCCACATATAAGTGATATATGATATTTGTCTTTGTCTGACTTACTTCACTTAGATAATCTCTAGGTCCACCCATGTTGCTGCAAATGGCATTATTTCATTCTTTTTTATGGCTGAGTAGCATTCCATTGTATATGTATACCACAACTCATTTAGAAGACACTTGATCTAGAGTGTAGAACTACATCTAATGGGTGGAAGTTTCAGGAAGACCAATTTTAGTTTAAAATAAAATGGAATTTTTTAAAATTAAAACTACCCAACAATGAGAAGGGCTGCCTTATAATGCAGTGACTTCTCCATCACTGAACACATTTGAGCAAAGAATAAGTAACTATTAAAGTATTTTGCAATGGAATTTCTGAATTCTATGTAAACGCAGGCTAGACTAGAAAAACGTCTATAAAAACCTTTGTATTTCCTCCCAGCTCAAAAATGTTAGGATTCTAAATTAGGCAGCCCCATGGGAATAGCAGGAAGCCCCTACTTACCAATTCATGCCCAGATTCCCCAATTAGAGAGGAATTCCTTTGGCTTCTTTTGATATTAAAATACCATTTGAGATTAAAAACTAGACTTTAAATTGTTATCCGTATGATCACCTCCATGTGAATGAGTCTATATGGTCCTTTCCCAAGAAGAGGTTACCATGGTGGTTGACAAGAAAGTTAATATGGTCCTGAGCTATGAAAGCATCCATATTTGGGGGCCACTGAGAGGGAGAGAAAAAGGATGCTCCAAGGACCAAGTTCACAATCTCGTATATCAACAAACTAACTTGGGCCTTAAAACTGTTTAATTTCTACCCCGTGGTCCAGTGCATGTTCCGATTACTCTCTCTGTTTCTTTAATCCAAGGGTGGTTAATAAGCACCAGTTCAGGCTCTCTCCAACGACACACGAGTTGGAGAGTGCCCACTCCACAATCGCCAACCAACTGTGCCGCTGAAATTAACTTGCTCAGCTGGCCCTCCAAATAAAGCCATTTAAAGAGTGCAATGTACCATAGAAAGCAATTTGTTTCCTTAAGATTTAGTACCCCACGTGAAGATTGATTTTGATTTGAAAGACAGAAGCTACTGCAAGGTGAGTAATTTTAAGTTTAACACATTCCTCCTCTCAAGGAGCCAAATGCATTAAAATTAGGTGCAAAGTGCTTCTAATTTGTCAATCACTCCTTAGATAATTTTGCTCCTGCATTATCAGGGAAATTGCCTAGGAGATCTGGCTTTTGGCTCCTTTCATCTCCACTATTCTTTTAACTTGATCACGGCTGCAGTATGCACATGGGACTCCACTGCTGGGGGCTGGGTGAGGGGGGTTGTCCAGGGTAAAGACAGCCCCAAACCTATGTTAGATTTGTCAGGAGGTCAGAGGTGTGACAGGCCTCCTAAGTTCTGTCACACATCAGGTTGCAGGACAGGGTGCTCAGTAAGGCAGCCAACGTGGAAGGCATCCGTCCTCCATCCAGGATCTTGCGAGCACTTGCTTGTTCCTTTTGTCCATTGACAAGCGCTCACCACCAAAAGCTGGCTCTCTATCAGATTCTGTGCTTGGCACTGTGGCACACAGATGACCAAGGACAGACACTGCCTTGAAGGGCTCACACATCAGAGAAACAAGAAAGCCACAATTGCCCCAGGGAATGCTGTGTTGTGTTGTAGGTAAGCACAGGACACTCTGAGTACACTGAGGAGGGTACCTCTCCCAGCTTGGGAGGGTCACACAAGGCCTCTGGGGGAAAGGAACAATCTTGAAGTGATTAAGACTGTCCAGGTGGCATGGGATACTTTCAGAAGGGTGAATGGCTATATAGAGCATGTGGACTACACCTGGCATTTTGGGGGTAGTTCTGGCATTTCAGGCATCATGCTAAGCACTTTATTGGTGTTTTCTCATTCAATTCTCACAAGGGTACTATGTCATGGGGACTATCATTACTCCTATTATACATATGAAGAAACTGAGGCACTGAAAGGTTAAGTAATATGTACAAGGTAACCTAGCTTCTAAGTGGGGAAGTCAGGATTCAAACCCAGTAAGTCGAACACAAAGTCTGTGTAAATGTATTGCTTTCCAAAACACATGGATCATTAAGAGAACTCATAGCTGGGGAGGAGGGAAGTGGTTCCATGTGGTGGTCAAAGCACAGGCAGACCCACAGATCAGGTGGTTCTTAGAATCGGTGAGATCATGTATGAAAAGCTCCCGGCACAGGACCCAACACATAGTAAATACTCAATAAATTTTAGCGATGATGTGGAGGAGGAGTGTTTGTAGGAAAGTGGAGGGAGATAGCATCAGACACTTCAGCAGCTCATGGAGTGTCTCATGAATCCTGCAAGGTCTGGACATTATCCTGAAGACAGCAAGGATTCATTCTAGGTGAGGAAGAGACACGCTTAAGGTCTGGGCATAGAAAGGGGACCACATGAAAGGCAGATGTACAAAAGAGAGAGCAGAATCAGAAGGATCTTTTGCCTGGGGCAGAAACAGTAGAACCGGCAGATAGAGCAGAGAGGGAAGGAGATGGTTTTCAAAAGATATTTAGGAGGGAAAACAGACTTAGAGAGAGAAAATGGCCAGGAAGGGAAATGTTCCCACCATGGGGGATTAGGTGAATAGCAGTGCCATTCCTAGGACAGGAAATGTGAAGAGGGGAACATGGACTCTATTAGGATATAAGACTGAAGCGGCGTGGGATGTGTATGTGGGGGTGTCCAATAGATCTTTAGAAACATATAGAATCAAACCCAACGGATTTGCATGAAATAAAATGAAAGTGCCATCCCTATGGGACTCTTACAATCATTCAGGGTGACCCAGGCTCCTGCCCACAGAGCATGAAAGGAAGCCTCTAATACAGCCTTATCCCTTTCACTGCTTTAGCCCTGGACTGCTTGACGGGACCCACTCTGCATGCCGCAGTGCAACCTGCTTTCAATCTTGCCAAATTCTAGTCACTTTATCTGCACCCCATCTCCTAGCCACAGGCTTTGCTTCCTCTCATTCTAAACTTCAGATCCTCTCTCTGGTCTCCCGCCTCAAGATCCCCCTGAAAAAGTCCCATAGCCTCCCCACCCAGCACCAATCCCCTATGGTTAGTGCCTCTGGGAGTCTTGACCTGGCACTTCAATAAGAATGTGAACAGGAATGGAGTAAGATGGAGAGGAGTGGAGTGTGAGGCCATCAGAGTCTGAATCCTTACCTGAAGGATTCAGCCCCCAAATGGCCGCCCATGCCCATAGCGTGTCCAGTGCCACGTCTTCCATGAAGCTAATCTCTTCAGTCTCTTGAGATGACCTTGGCCCAAGCTTGAGCATCATTCTTGCTGGACTCAGATTTGGAAACTGTAATGGTTTCTGGAGGGAAGATGCACAGAGGGAGAAAGCGAACTGATCTTTGCCGATCGTTTCACTTGCTGCCTGTGCTGGGGACTAAAGAAGCTGAAGCTGCCAAGGGTGTGACCCCTCCTCGTCCTCCATGCTATTCCAACCTCATGCCCACTTCGGGCTCTTTCCACCTTTCATCCTGTCCATATCCCAGCATCCTGGGCTCCATGCATGTGGAAGTAAGGCTACCATATTGGCTATGACTCTACTGAGGGCCCACTATGCTGAGCACCGCCTAGGTACTCTGCTCTGTACCACAATGTCCAAACCAAGCCAGCACTGGCAGTCAACTGCTTCTTGTGAGCAAAGTTTAAACAATATTCCTTCCTTTCCAAGACTCTACTCATCCAAGCCTCCTGCACACTGGCTTTGTTTGGATTGAAGGGAGGAGTTTTGTGCAGTTGGGGCAGGGAGAAGAGAAGGGCAAAGGAGGATTAGGAATGAGCCAGAGGACATGTGGAGAGAAGGATCAAGGCCAGAAGATAAAAGAAATGCTTCCATTGAAGAGATCATGAGACTGCTCACTGGCAGTGCAGCTTTGAGACCCAAACAACAAAGTGCAGCCCAGACCTGGGAAGAGGATCTCTCTCTCCATTTCCTACACAAAATCCTGCACTTCCAGGCAGTGGGGGAGGGACGGGGAGAGGTTTTGCTTCATCTGCTCCAACGCGCAAGGACAAAGTTCCAGCGTGGCTGGCCCTGAGAGCCACACTGACCAGGTCTAATCTGTGGACATGTTACAATCCTAGGAAGATTCCACAAGGTATTGCCTTCCTGTGATGCCCAAGATATGGCTATTTATGTACCCATGGGTCGGAGAACCTGGAGATGTGGTTACAAATACAGTCAATGTCCAATGGAAAAAAAAACTAATTCCATTTTATGTTTGCTATTCAGACTCTTTGGCTATTGAAGCAGGCTCCTCTCAAAAGGCTGTGAGTACTTCAGTCTTGGAAACACTTCAGCAGAGGGTGCAAGCCATAGCTGAGTTGTTCCAACTCCATCAATGTGTCCTTCTGTGACTTGTCCAAGGTGGAGAAGCTAGAAAATGGCAGAACTGGGACTGGAACCCAGGTCTGCTTCAGCCAGGCCCAGTGCCCTGGTATCTTGGTGACAGGGATCAGATTACTGCCAGGAGACAGGCATTCAGTGACCACCCCCCTATCCCACCCCATACACCCAAAGAAGGATCAGCCATGCACAGCTAGCACCCTGCAGCACCTAAGGCTTACTTCTAAACCTGAATAATCTGACAATCTGACTCACAGTGTGAACTTCAGAGTAGCCCTCTGCTGTTTTTGCTCCAGAAATACTGCCAAGTACTGCATGTTGGTGAACGAATGGAAACTGGTCTAAGTGAACTGGCTCATAAGCCGATGCTTACTCTTTTTCCACGTGAAAAGCAAGAAAAAACAATTAAGAACAAGGAACCTGGGCTCACCAGCCCAGAGACTGCTGGACTAGCCCACAGATGGGTCCAGCTAGTGCTTTGTAAGAGACAACTGCACATGGTCACATGTGTTTCAGGAACAAAGCACCTGGCATTCCCCGCCAACGACCAAGGCTCCCGGCCCAACTCACAGCCAAGCCTGAGAAGGCTTTGCGCCCACATGGAGCTCTTATCCCCGAACTGCTGAATTGCTTTTGAATTTGTATAGTAATGGGCTGTCACTGGGGTCATCTTCGCAGCTGTCTTTTCCGGCGGTGCCTTTACAAGAAGAAATCTGATCATTCCTGGCAGTAAAGTCGGTGCTCCAAGCAAGGCATGAAATGACAAACAGGCACATTTGCAGCAAAGACACCCAGGTGGATTCACTGGCAGTGATGATGCTCAGGCACGTCCCTTGATAAAAATCTCATCTTCCTTTAACCACCCAGGAAATAATACCTTTAAAATCAGGGAGGCTCATTAGAGGGGAAGCTAGAGGGGACATGAGAGGGGCTGTCTCAGCTCTCAGCTGTGTTCCAGCTGATGCCCGAGACTGAGACAGCAGCTCTGCAAAGTGTCGTAGAGAGGGGTTTATAATCACCCAGGGGGGCATCCACAACAGTGTGTATGCAGGCACTGGGCTGGGGGGTCTGGAAGCAGAGGAGGAGGGAAGCAGAGATGGTGAGGGTACTGAAGTGGGTTAGGGGCCCTCAGCAAAGAGGCCAAGTGCGCCAGGTGGTCTGTGCACGCTAATGATCGCTAAGGGGCCCACTTCTGGGGCTGGAATTGGCAAATGACCTCTCAAACAGAAAAAATATTCACAGTCAAAAAGGAGCAAGCGGATATCCATGAACGGAACCCAGCCAATGGCTGGAAGGACAGAATCAAAGACCCCACCCAGGAAGGGGCACTAGCAAGGGCTGAGTATCTGAGTCCAGCCACGTGGCTGAAGCTCAGAGAGATACTCAAATCCAGCAAGGAATTAAAATGCAGAAGGGAAACTGAGGCAGGAATCCAGTGCTATAGATGAGGGAAGGCTGCAGCTCAGGAGATGCCAGTAGTGTCTGGTGTAAAGTAAGTGATTAACAATGTTGCTTAAATCAGAATCTGTTGTGTATTATCCATTTTTACAAAGATAGACAGACAGATATATCAGACACAAATCTTAAGGGTCAGTGATTCTTTTACCTATGTGTACACCACTCAGTTCAAGATGTAGTACATTTCTAGATACAGTGCACTACCCCAGAAGGTTTCTTGTGCCCATTCTCAATCACAAAGGAACCATTATACTGAAGAGATGGTATATCTTCTATACTATAGATTAATTTTCCTTGTTTTTGAACTTCATACAAATGGCATCATCCTGTGTGTACTCAGTGCTAGCTTTTTTCATTCAACATAACATCTGATATCCATCCATGTCACTGCATGTAACGGTAGTTCATTCTTTTTCATTATTGTGCAGTATTCCAATGCATGAATACTTTACAGTCTACATATCCATTCTGTGTTGATAGACATTTGGGTTTTTTTCCTAGTTTCTGGCTGTTGCGAATTGTGCTGCTTTGAACGTACTCATACTAGCCTTTGCCACTGGTATATGGTGGACATGGGTACTCATTTCTCTGAGGTATGTACCCAGGGCTGGATTGTCGGCATCCATGCAGCCTTAGTGCATACAGTGCTGTGGTTGTACTTTATATCCTTGTCGCCATGTCTGTATGACACCATTGTGCCCTCTGTTATGTGATCTCAGTGGATGGACCCTTTAATCATTCTATAACGTTCCTCTCTGTCTCTGGTAATTTTCTTTATTCTGAAGTTTACTTTATCTTATATTAGTGTAGCATTTCTCACCCTGGCCGAAAAAACACAATCTGTCATTGGTGACAGTTATTAGAAAAAGGCACTCTCACACATTGCAGTGGAGATATATGATAACAAACCTTTTTAGATGACGATTTTTTAGTATCTACTGAAAAATGTACATACATGTCCACTGACCCAGTGATTTTAATTACAGGAATCTAGCCCTCAAATAAAAATAATTACACACGTGCAAAAAAAAAAGCTGAATGTACTACAAGGATGCTGATTGCAGCATTGTTCATAACACTGAAAAAATAGAAACAACATAAATTTCCATCAATAAGGAAATGGCTCAATAGACTGTTGTATTATGGAAAAGCAACGCAGCAAGCAAAAGAATGAGGCCGGTCTTGGTACATGACCATGAAGAGACGTCCAAGACCATTTGAGAGGAAAACAAAAGTTGAAGAATGATGAGCATGGTATGATGCTATTTATATTTTTAAACTACAAAACAGTTATTACACTTTCAATATCACATGTGTGTGTCTGTGTATGTATGTGTGTGCATAGTGACTACATATAGAAAAGATTTGAAAAATAAATTCGAAATTGGGGGCAGGAATTGGGATAAGGGTCTTGAGATTAGGATGGAAGGTCAACAAGAACTTTAGCCTAAGCTACACTATTTTATTTTTATAAGGAGAAAGTTTTTATGAAATATTGCTATATCAAAAATTAACCAATAGTACCAATATTGATTTCTTAGTTAGACAACTATACCATGGTAATGTAAGATGTTAATATTAGGGGACACTGGGTGACAATTATACAGGAACTCTCTGTATGACCTTTGCAACTTTTCTGTAAATCTAAAATGATGCCAAAACAAAACGTTAATTTAGAAAAACTCATGAAGATAATTGACTGAAATACAAAACAAAGAAAGCATAAATAAATTACAAGGTATTTGTATTATACATTACTACATAGTCATAAAATATAAGTCAATAAAATATTATTATGTGATAGAATGAACCCCGAGACATATAATCAAGAGAAAACAAAGTCAGATCTCAGACAATCCATATAGTACAATCTCAATTATGTGCAAAATTAAATAGAGTCTATGAAGATGCCTGGTAATATAAATGAATAGAAAAAGCCATGCAAGACCACATTCTAAACTAAGGGTCAGCAATTTTTTTCTGTTAGGGCCAGACAGAAAACGTTTTTGGCTGTGCAGGCCATCCTGTCTGTGTCACAGCTATTCAATTCTGCCACTGTAGCCTGAAAGCAGCCATAGACAGTATGTAACTGAGAGAGTGTGGCTGTGTTCCAATAAAACTTTATTCACATAAACAACCTGCAAAATAGATTTGGCCCGTGGGCCATAGTTTGCCCACCCTAGTCCTAAGCCATTATCGGAGTAAACAGTGAATCATTTCTTGCTAACATAGTTTACAAAACAGTTATTAATGAATTATTTTTATTTTTTTAAATACTGAAAAACAAAGTGTCCTAATCTAGTGCTCAGCACAAAGAAGTGTTCAGTAAGTTTTGCATCCTACCCCCTTCTCTGACCATCACCACTCTGCAGCTGAAATCCCGGATGCCTTCATGGTTAACCTGCCAGGTTACAATTACCTGATCCACACCACTCATGGTATCACTTGGTTTTGAGATCATGAACCACCTCAACACAGAGGGAACAGGAAAACAGCAGGTGCCACTGCACTAAATGACCACTGGCTAAATTCAGCACTAAAAATGAGCTCTGGCTCCCTTACCTGCTTTCTCTTCACAGAAGGCCCAGCCAGGTACAGGAATCTTCCAGAAACCTCTGGGCCCTCTCAGGGAGAACAGCTGAGGAGTGAGCTAATCGGCAGCTGGCTGAGTGACAGTTATGTTCGGGAATGGTTTGCAAATCGCATTCTCCTGGAGCTTGTTAGGGGGCTCATTAACAGTACGACAGTACATTACTTTCTGAAATTCTGATCTAAGCAGAAAATTAAAATTATTTGCTAAATGACCTAATAAAATTCAATAAAATGTGCTGAGAAAATGAAAACCACAATAGATCATCCTGCAGAATTTGGCTGAAAATAATATCGCTTTCCTGTCATTGAGAGGAAGCACCGAGCCCTCCGTGCAGCCCGGGATGGGCCTGGTGCGTGAGGCAGAGCCTCAGCGGTCCCCCCTGCAGGATGACTCGCAGGCAACGAGGATGGGACCGATGCCAGCTGGGGGAGGTGACACGGGTCCGTATTCCAGCCTGAAAGCCCAGCGCCACCTCCACCTCCCACATGTCCAGCCCCTTAACCCACCGAGTTCAGGCCTCACCCGCCCAAGCTGTAACTGCTTCAGCCACCATCCAGCTGCTCACCTTGTGCCCTGGCCACCCACTCCAACACGGCCTCCACAACTTCTGCCAGAAAGCTCCTTCCAGCATGCAAGTCTGACTTTGTCACGCTCCTTACAACATTTTCAGAAACATCCCATCGCTCAAAGGTCCAAACTCTATAGCAGTGATTCTCAAAGGGCAGCCCCTAAACCGGCAGCATCGCCTGGGCACTTGTTAGATATGCAAGTTTCCAGGCCCCACCCGACCGACCAAATCAGAAATTCTCAAGGAGGGACCCAGCAATCTGTGTTTCAACCTCTCGATGATGCTGATACACGCTCAAGTTTGAGAACCACCGCCCCCTAGTGTGGCACAGAAGAAAATCGGCAGTCTGGCCCTGTTCTTCCTGATTTCCTACCCCCTGCCTCCCCAGTCCACCTGTACACAGCCATGCAGCCTTCTACCCCACCCAGAGACTACTCCCTCTGCTGGGAAGGCCTCTCCCTTCTGCTTCGTGAGCACCACCTTCAAAGAGCCAGCATTAAAATGTCCATTTATTTTCCCATTTGAAGGGCCAACCTTCTACCTTGCTTGTATCATTCTCCAAGGTAGCTGTTGAGCTGGTCTGAAGAGCAGCCTTCCTTGAGAGCCCCAAGGGAGGTCACTTTCATCAACCCCCACTTAGCTTTTTTCTTATCATCTGTCTGGAGACTGGCTGCCCTGCTCAACTGTGAGGAACTGGGGAAGGAGGGGAAGGGGAGAGGGGGCAAAAGAGGACCTTCTTAGAACCTCGCCCAGGCTGGCCTGGGAGGGAGTTAGTGCTTAGCAAACGCTTGCCAAAAAAAAAGAATCTTACCGACTTGAGAGTATAAGGAATGCCTCTCAAGGTCACTGCAATTCACAAGCACAGTTGGTCTACACACTCCCACAGAGACAGATACCCAAAGCAGCGAGCCCCTCTCCTCTCCAGCGGAAGGGTGGCAGTTTAGCTCCAAGAGTCGCAGACGAATGGTCGAGCTCACGTGTGTTTTTAGCATAAGCTAACAGTTCACTTAGCTGGAAAAGACGTGGGTACAGAGGTGTTGCCAAGCAGGAGAGGCAGGAGCTGCGGCAGCTAGCAGAGGCCCGGCTGGTCAGCAGCCATCCCTTCCGGGTGTATGAAGCGTAAGTGATAGGCTGATCAACCTAAGACACGTCTGCACTCATGCAGCCTAATGACAATCAAAATCAATCCCAACGGGAAACGTCTAAATCCACTAATTCTTTAAGCTCTTTCAAAAACTAAGAGCTCTCCTGGAGAACGTATTTGGGACATGAACCCCCAATCCTTTGAATCGGTACTAGCCCTAAACTCTCAATTGTGAGGCCCCAAGGGATGACCTAGGGGAAGCCGTGGGGACCTAACAGCAGTCTGAGAACTGAGGAAGAAGCTTTTGAAGCCATCCACGGACTTCCCATTGATGCCCGAGAGCTCTCTACCCACATCCTCAACAAGCCGTGCCCCAGCAGTAGGAGCCCAGGCTCACCAACTTCCGAAAAGGTAACTCAAGACTCAGCATTGGGTCCTGAATATCCTAAAATGTCACACCTTTAAGATATTTAAGGAACACCTTAAATATGACTTGACTTGGTGGCTATGGACCCAGAGATCCCTGAGCTACAGTCCAAGAGCTCAGAAAGGCCAAAGAAAATCAGATGTTCCCCAAAAATAAGGCTAACCAGGCTGTTATTTAATTACATGTTATATATCTGGGGGAACGTCATCTCTCAAAATACGGTGTCACAAAAAAAGAAAGTTAATTGAAGGAGGCCCATTGTGTTGAAAAATGATCACTGATGATCTACTTTAACTTGTCTCCTTCTAGCAATGAGGACAGCGAGGTCTGGTGAGAACAGGTGACTTGCCGCAAAACTCACAGCTACATGGAGTAGCAGGTAGCAAGAGCTCAGGTCGCCTATCTCCCAGCCTGGGGCTTTTTCAACAATACACCAAGTTGCTATTCAGAATATCAGTGAGCCCATAGGAGAGCAGGTCTCAAAGTGTAGTTTCTGCACCAGCAGCTTTAATCAGCATCCCCTGGGAACATGTTAGAAATTCAAATGTTGGGACCCAACCAGACTTGCTGAATCAGAAATTCTGGGGTTGTGACTCAACCAGTCCTCCAGGTGATTCTAATGCACTGAAGAGTTTGAGAACCACTGCCACAGGGAAACAATGCTTGCATCCCCTGATGTTTTTCTCAGTTGAACTTGAAGGGAGTGCCTGGTCCTAGCATGAGATGAACAAAGCATAGCCAGAGGGCATCTTGGAAGCTTAGTCCAAACTGCCCCCACATGCAAGTCCCCTCGGTTGCATCCCTGATAGATGGCTATCCATCTTGGGGTGGATGCCGCCAGGACTAGAAATGCATCACCCTCTAAAATGCCCTTATCTTTATTGTAAAGCTCTTGGGTTAGAAGTTTCTTCCTATGGTCAACAAAGATCTGCTCCCTTAACCTCTACTCTCCTCCTATCTCATCCCTGCACCCTCCAGGAGGCCACGCCAGCCGTGCAAACATCACTTGCACCGAGGCCTCCAAGATGATTGTTCCATGGCTTCCCCAGTCCTGGGGAAGAGCAGTCACTGGTAAAAGTTGTTGGCTCTGCACAAATGGTCTCCCTTTCTGGGGGGTGGTTCTTAAAAGGAAAGTAAGGTCAAGCAAAAGGAAATAAAGAGGGAGGGGAGGAAGAAAACAAAACGGAAAGTGGAAGGAAGGAAAGAAGGAGGAAGGGAAGAAAGGAAGAAGGAAATGCTTTTCAAATACTCACTTAGCCTGGCATTTAATCCACAAAACACTATGAGAGATTCTTCTCCACCACTTTACCAGTTAAGGAGGCAAAAGTTTCACCAGGTAAAGTAAATTGACAGTGGCCATCCTCAGCATTGCCTACCCTCTCAGGAGCTCCTCCTCTCATCACTGCCAGACCACCAGTAGCTGTTTCCCATTTAGCAGCCTAGACATTTAACCACCCCTGAAGGAGAACACCACTTAGTCTGTTTGCCAAGACCTGGGAATGGTTCTCATTGGTCTGTCTTAGATCACATGCTCCTCCCTGAACCAATCACTATGGCTGGGTGAGTGTAATGACTTGATTGGCTAGGCCAGGATCACGTGTCCTTGTCTGGCTCAGGGGGTGGGAGTAGCCTCAGCTAAATGAGGGAGGAAGAGTGCTGTTAGCAGTAGGGGAAGGAATGAATGCTGGAGAAACAGAAAAAAGTAAAGATTTCCACTACCCTTCCCTGGTGGAATAATGATTTCAACAGAAGGGATACCCATAAACACAGTGAATATCTTCTCCTTCTGCCCGGTTAAGCTCATTCTGTTTAAAAAGATATTATATATAATATATATAAGGCTTCTGCACTGAATTATTAAAGTATAATAATAATGGTTAAGATTGAGGCAGAAAGGGAAGGTCTTGAGCAGTGGGACGTTTCAAACACCACAAATTGACTGTTAGCACCCACAGCCCCGACTGCTCCGCTCCCTTCAGTTAGGTGAGTTAGGACGCACCTCTCCCAGGAGGAAGGTGGGCCTTGTGGCTCTTTCCCATTTATTCTTCCTATGGACATAATCACTCCTTGAAACTCGTTGTTTTTCAGTTCTCAGATATTTCCAAGATGTTTCGTAGGTTAAAGTCCACTCACTTGTTCCTACCAGGATGCTTAACGCTGGCTCAGCTACACCTCCAGCCCAGCCAGTATGTCACAGGAGATGCCAGTAATACACCTTTCCAGCTGGTCTTGTGTTTAAGTCTTTAATTCACTGTGCTTAATTTTGCCTGGCTTCACCATTTGAAAGCCACTCCCTTCTTGCCCATTTGTTAATCAATCTTTGAACTCCTCCACTTCCTCCTCTACCACACATATCCCCTTTGTAAGGGCCACCTACTTCTGGAGATATCTGATCAGGATCTAGCAACCTGGGCCACTCTGAACAACTCCAGAGATACCAATCACGTGGAATTCCATACACACTGATGTCTTCCCTCTCTGAAATTCTTTCACATTGGTAATGATGCCATTTAGCACTTACTTGCTGCAAGTTTCCTGCCTTATCTTTTTAAGAAAGTGAGTCCTGTCAACTTACCTTACCAATTGAGATATCTTCCACGAATGTACAGAGAGGATGCACAGTTTCTTGGTTCACCAGTTATATGGATGAGCAAGAGTGATATCTGGGATAAATACTAGAGAAGGAAGAATTCCACCCATGGTGCCTAGTAGTTGTGTAACATTCTCTCAGCCTCTGTTTCCATAGCTCTGCATTGATTCCTATCCCCCTGGTTTGTGTCAGGATTACTTAAGATCCTGTGTCAGTGGCTCTCAGTCTGGAGGACATGTCAAAGCACAAATGACGGCCCCATGCCCAGAATGTCTGATTCAGTTGTTCTGGCATAGGGCCTGAGAATTTGCATTTACTGATGCTGCTGGTCCAAGGGTCTCACTTTAAAAAAACACTTTTAGATGATATGGTGAAGAACATGCAGAGGACACATTATGGTTCCTTTGTAAAGAGATGATGGTGACGACAATGATGATGATGATGCAGTGCTTACAGAACTTCAATTTTACACCATATGCAAGTTTTCTATCAAAGTAGTTTCAAATTCAATCGGACACTGGGAATGTGGTATGCTTTCTGCATAACCACATGGAAAAAAGTTGATGTACTTAATTCTGCCACAGGGGTCAGGAACAATTTTACCAGCAGAGAATATGCATGCAGGTGACTGTGTCTCAGAAGGATAAGAATAGCTGAGTTTTAAATTTTCAAGGGATCACATTTATCAACATTTGTGTTAAGAGTTTTGCTTTCCATGAATTGTCTAAGAAATTATTTCCAACTACAAACGCAGAAATTAAAAAATAATAACACACAAAATGCTTCTTTAAAAATCACATTTTAAAATTTCTCATTAATATTTATTGTTCATTCATTTTTGGCTCAGCTTAAAGAAAATTTATGGGAGAAAAACTCAAAATTGAGAAAGTTCTATCCTGAGATCCTGATGTTATTGATGAATTGGGGAAAGGCCCCTGTGATGTAATTTTGGTGTTGAAAGAATTTGAGCTGCCTGGGGAGTGCAAGGTTCCCTGTGGGCATGTCTGAGAACCACCAGCACGGTACAGCTATGCCAAGCCAGTCCCGCAGGTTCAGCTCTGTGGACATGGCACCTTGGCAAGGCCACCACGGTGCTGGGTCAGTCTACAGCACTGCAGGGTGAGAAACACAAAAGAGCCCAGCTTCTGGAGAACTAAACCATACCCATGTAACTCACTGAGGCCAAATGGTGTTTTATTAATCTCTACTGGGAAATGCAACTGCCAAAGAAAAGGATACCTTTATGTTAGTTGGCCAACACTTTCTGTGTTTTTTGAATGAAAAAAATTATCATAAAATTATTTTTCACTGACTGAGCTCCACTATGTGCCTGATAGACCATGTTGCTTTAATGCACTTTCTCTCTTCTTTATAATAACTCTGCCACGTATTGGTTATCTTGTTCCACGTTGAAGTGAAGACAACCTACTCAATAGGGCTGATTACAGATTAAATGAGATAATGCAAGTCAGGTGCTTAACCCAGCAGAGCACATAGCAAGTTACTTGATAAAGGCTTGTTGTGGTTCTGGTGGGTTCCAAAGTTTTGAGAAGGATTTTCTATTATTTGTGTAAATAAGAGCAGATTTCTATCTTTAGCCCTATAAGAGCTCCTATTTGCCCTTCCATGGCTAGTCTCCACCCTTTGCCGCCCGCTTTAGTAACTTCTATGATTACATAGAGAAGCTCCCTTTCCCTCTGGTTACTGGTTGGGTTTGACCGATAGGGAGCACCCGCAGGAACTGGGAGGGAGTGATATCAGTGAGGAAAGGGCATTTCTTTTCCCAGGTCCTTCCCTGCAGAGAGCTGAAACTGACCGTGTTGCTTGGCTGAAGTTCACACCTACTGCCAGGCATTCCTCTCCCCGCGACTCTGTCTACAGGTGTGATAACCAGTCCCTCCCTCCTTCCTCCTCCCAACTCCCGTACATCCCCTCTCCCCTTTCTAACCACAGAATATTGCCAGTTCCTTCTGATTTTTCAACACTTTGCCCACACCTTTGGAATGAATTCTTTTCTTAATCTCTCTTCAAATTAGCCAGTTAGACTGTGCCATTGGTTTCCCACCGAAACCTGAATTGACACTTAACACAGAATTTCCCAAAATTTTTTGCCAACAAAATCCTTAGTGTCTCGTAATTTTTTCATGGAAGCTACTAGGCCAACAGAAAACCTAACTATTGTTTACTTAATAGTTTGGTCCAAACAATTTAATAGGATTTTATGTCCTAACAACTAAGTTAGTAGCTGTTTTTTTTAAATAATGCACATAAATTGACAGAAAAAATAGTATTTTTTCTTTCCTTTTTAAATAACTAAGTAATGGAAGGTGTGTACCTATTGAGCACTGCACAACTTCTCAAACCTTGGAATCAGATTGAACACAACCATCTGCACTGTCAGCTCATTACACACCATATTTGGTTTTTATCACAGTGACTGAAAGCCCAGCTATGCAAAGATACGATGCCATCCAAAGGGTTGTGGCATGATCTAATGTTGAAACTGTGGATTGCCTTAAACTGGTACTTAGCATGATGTCCAGAGTATGACAGGTTTCCCTTAAAACACTTAAAATATCCCAAGGTACCCCCCACCACCCCACCAAGTTTGCTATGTGCTCTGTGGCATCTTGGCACAGTTTGGGAACCATGGACATAGCATCATTCTCACTCTATTGGATTCTGGTCTGCCTTTTGAGTAGGAAAGAAAGAGGAATAATTATGGCCAGCTTGAAAGGGATAGAATCTAGGAATGTGTCTCAGTAGAGGTGAAGAAAGAAAAAAAAAAAGCTTGCAAACAGCTGGATCAGTATCATCAGTATAAAAGGCTGACTCCATGGCTGGTTGACCCCATCTGTTGAATCTGACTTCTCATAATCCTCCTTCATCTGACCTTGGCTCCCAATCCTGAGAGTAACCCCTCACTGCCACTTGGAGCCAGTAAGGTCCTCTCCTCCATCTGCAGAGAAGCCCGAAATGGCTGTGTCCACGTCCCTACTCTACATCTTCTATTTTCTGTGAGAAAAACCCAGCAACAGTTTGGCTCTCATATTCACCGTTCTGAACTTTATTTTTTTCTTGGTCTCTTATCTCCTTCATTCAAAGCCAATGTCTATTACCTCTTTGCAGCCAACATGGCCAGAGATGAAAGATTCCGTCATTATTTTCCCTACATAACAAATCACAAAGCTGCTTTATCCCATTCCTTGATTGCCTCTGTCTCAAGACTCATTGTTTCTAACTATCAGAGGCACATATGAATTTCCTCTTTATGTCTTTTCTCTTCCATTCCCTGCAAATGCTTAGCCATTTATTCATTTTTATCAACACAAACATCGGTAACACTTTGGAATAATCGGCTCTGCTATGATAGCTCATTTATTATTCATTGCAATAACCTTCAACTCACTCCACATCAATAAAGCAGGAGGGGAATCAGCTCAGCCCTCCCACGGGTTGGGTGGGTGTGTGTGCTCAGGGCTGCCAATGGGAAGCCCTCTGTCCACAACGCAGGCAGGATGCCCGGACCCTGCCTTGGAGTCTGTATCTCCAGGTGCTTTTGGAAAGTGGATGAAATCAATCACATGATTTGGGGCTCATGGCAAAACTCTCAATAGATTCCCTGCTATTTCTTCTAACATGAGGCTGAAAAGGGGTGGGGGAGGGGGTTTATGTCAAATAGCCTGAGTTTGAAACCCAGCTGTGTGTTCACTAGCAGAAGACTGTGTCCAAACGACTTAAGCTTCCTGAGTCACAGTTTCATCATCTGCAAAATGAGGCTGTTGCTACCTACCCCTGAGCCTGGTTAGCGATTAAGTGAACTATGTGAAACTGCGTGATGCTGGCACATAGGAGGCGCATTACTATCCTAGTGCCCGTGAGCCCACCCGCACACTGCAGCCCGCTTGCAGGCTTGACGGTAATGGGTAGACGCCGTAAGGCAGGACTTTGTGCACGTGGACTTTCAACCCAGACATTGGGTTTATTGAGACATTTCCTCAGTTCCTGGGTCAGTGACCTTTTGCAAGTTACTTAAACCTCTCTGAGCCTCTATAAAAAGAGGCTGATGATAACCCTCCTGTGTAGAGTTTGTTATAAGGATTAAAGGTCTTAGTGCCTGGGAATTAGTAACACATGACCGGGGGCACACTACCTACATAGCAAATGCTCAGTGAGCTGGTTTTACAACCATTGTTAACATTTGCCAAAAGTCCAGGCCACACCGGTCTGGTTGTAAAAGCGGGTCACAGTCTCACCACCTGAGGTACGTCTCTTGCTTTGACTATACACACTACCCGAGGATATTTAGGCCTTCAAGGTCTCCTCTGTATTGGAGGTGTCCCTGTGAATCATATCCAGTCATCTCAGCTGCCACCTACCTCAGCTCTGTCTCTAGTAGCAGGGTAGGGTCTGCTAGAGACTTCCAAGGCTGGCAAAGCCGCTGACACTGACCTCTGCCCTTGGCTTAGATGCCACACTGTGGCAGAGCCGGGGAATATGGAAGGTACTCCACAAGGCTAAAGCCACCAGCAGAGCCCTCTCCACGCACGGCAGTGGGGGGGAAGAGGGGGACGACTCCTGTGCTCTGGCCATTGGGTCGCATGGCAATACACAGGCCCCTGAAGGACCCAGCCCTTGCTCCCAGCATCTCCCAGGGCTTAGGTGAGCCCTCCCCTTTAGGGCAGCTTGCCCGTGCTCTGCTTACTCCTCCATCCCTACCTCTGCAGGGTTCTGCAACTCCCTGCCAATGTGCCCCCCACAAAAAAAGGGTATCTGTATAAGCAGCACAGACCACCAGGGGAAGGCACTGGAGGACGTGGAGAGGAAGAAGAACTTGAGACCAGGACCAGTGTGGATCACCACAGAAAGACAGGTGTTGACACCCTTCGCAGGAGTCCTAAGCCCCTGCTCTGGCCAGCCTTGGTGGGCTAGGCAGAGGAGACCCAGGACACTTCACAGGCCACTCCCCTGATAAGGTTAATCAAATCTAGAAGGTGTTTTTTTAAAAAAAAAAAAAGAAACCACAGCTTCCTCAGTCCTGTTGGGAGATTTGAAAGAAGGGGTGTGTATCAGTTATCTACTGCTGCATAACAAATTACCTGAACACTCAGCAGCTCAGAATAACAAAAATGTACTATCTCCTAGTTCCTGTGGGTCAGGAATCCAGTCATGGCACAACTGGGTCCTCCTCCTTTGGATGAGACTATACCCAGTGGGCAGCGTGATTGCAGCCTTGCAAGAAGACCCAGTTAATGTGCGTAATTTACTGGGATTTTTTCTTTTATACATCACACACGTAATAGATGGTAACATTACCTACTCCACAGAGTTGTGCGTGATAAATAAACAAGGTAACTTAAGTGAAGAGCCTAGGACATCATAGGTGCTCAATAATGGTTAACTCAGTTCCCTCATCCCTAAACACAGCAGCCCGGCCAGTGAGTCCAGCTCTAAGAAAAGCCCCTGGCTGCAGGCAACCCTAAAGACGTCTATCGCCCTGTGGCACAGCCTTTTTATAGTGTAACCTGAGAAGTGACATCCCATCACTTTTGCCACATACTGTTTGTCAGAAGTGAGTCAGTGGGTCAGTAGGCCTGGCCTACGCCCAAGGGGAGGGAATTACACAAGGGCACGGACACCAGGAGGCGGAGAGCCTCGAGTGCCCTCTTAAAGGCTGCCTCCCACAAGGATGGTCTACAGAGAGACCAGAAAATTGGAACCAATAGGAAGCTTGCTCTAGGTGGCCCCATGAAAGAGATGCAAAATCATGCAGACAAGACACCGGGAGTTTTTTTCTTGAGGGAGCAGGAGCGACCTCTGAGACTTCTCAAAGCCGCAGTAACAGTCCCTGATCAGCCAGGCCCCTGGCTTCAGGCAAAGCTGGGTTCAGACACCAGCCCTGCCACTCCCCAGCTGTGTGCTTCTGGGTATGTTACTTAACAATTCTCAGCTTTAATCTCCTCTTCCAGAAAAATGGGACTAAGAATAGAGCCTGCCTCATTAAGATGAAATAGACAACGCTTGTGAAGAGATGGGCACAGAGCCCTGCACGGGGAAAATATTTGCTGAATAATAGTTACTAACAGGCTGTACTAGCAAGAAGTTGCTCATTCTGCCTCCCAGATACCTTCCATCACAAGAGGGCATCTGGCAGGATCGGGGTGTTGTGGCCACTGGAAAAATCTCTCTTCAAAATGTAATCCAGTGGCCCCTGGCTCCTAAAATGAGCATCTTAAGAGACTGGCTTGTATGCATCCCCCACCTGCCCAAAGGAAAATAAAAGATAGATGTCTTAGCTTGGGCTGCCATAACAAAGTGCCAGAGATTGAGTGTCTTAAACAATAGAAACTTACTTTCAGCCAGTTCTGGACACTAGAAATCTGAGATCAAGGTGTTAGCGGGTTTGATTTCTTCTGAGGTCTCTCTCCTTGCTTGGCAGGTGTGTCTTCATGTGTTCAGCCCTCTGGGCATGTCTGTGTCTTAATCACTTCTTATAAAGACACCAGTCATTGGATTTGGTCCCACCTTCATGAACCACATTTTAACTTAATCATCTCTTGAAAGGCCCTATCTCCAAACATAATCACATTCCAAAGTACTGGGGGTCAGGACTTTAACCTAGGAGTTATGGGGGAGAGGACACAGTTCAGCCCATAACAACGAGCAAAGCACTGCCAGGTGTCGAGTCCCTAGAGATGGCAGCACCTTCTACAGACTCCCGTGAAATACTGGCATGCCCGACTCTGCTGCACGAACGCAGAACTTGTTCACCTGCCACGGGGATCTCGCCTCCACCCTGCCACCAAGGGAGGCCCTCACTGTCAACAGCCCGGTCTGGAGTTCTCTCCCTTAGCAGTCAGCACTCACGTCAGGAACAGCGGGAGAAATGGCTGAAGAGCCTCACAAGAGGAGGCGAAAACTGTCATCCCTGCCTGATGTGACAGAGGTCTGCGTTCCTCAGTGCAGGCCTGCCCGGCGGCAGACACCACTCGGGGAGCAGCGGGTTTGGGACAGAGGTGGTTTGAATAAAGGGAGGGTGCAGGGCAAGGCCCCCTGACCACCACCATCCCCGCGAGGGGCAGGGGCGGCCTCACTGTGCCCAGGATGGAGAGGTGGGATGAGCAGGCCTCACAGAACTGGGCCTCTTAGGCCATGATGATGCTCTCAGCGGTGGGGGGTAGAAATTGGACTTGATTGCTGCAGTGATTATAATTAAGCTGACCTTTGGACAGAGAGCTGGAAGAGGATTTTATAATAAAGCACTGATGAGGCTGAACAAGGAGTGAAGGGCTTGGAGAGAGCCTTGAAGAGGTTGGGCAGAACTTGTGTGTGTGTATGTGTGTGTGTGTCTCTGGGAGGTAGCATTAACAGATCTGCTTCTTGCCCAAGGACATTTCTCCTGCAGAGCCAGCCTTTCAAAGAACAGAGACCGAGCTCACCTGACATGTAGCAGAGCTGCACGGTGCGCCCCAACAAGGAACCAGATGCCTGGGACTGTCAGCCTCGCATCAGGACCTCGGGCCAGCCAAACTGAAGAGGAAGAAGAAAAACACTGTAATCATACTTACCATGTAGCAAAGCTACTGGGCTTTAACACCCTCCAACTCATTTTGATCCTCATAACAACCTAGGATGTAGGTATGAGCCCATTTTACAGGTAGGAAAATGAAGCACAGAAAGGTTAAGTTACTTGCCTGAACCTATACCACTAGTAAGAGGCAGTGCTGGGATCTGAACCCAGGCAGTGTGGCTTGATGGCTTGAAGATTCTACCGTCTTAGCCTGCACTGCCTTCCCCGACTGAGAAACAAGAATGAGTTAGGAACCACGGCACGCGGAGGTCAGGAAACCAGGTAGCGAATTCAACACAGCCTCCAGGGCCATGAGGAGAAGCAGGACTTCAAATTGCCAGAGGTGGTAACTGCTGAAGAAGAGGGGCTGATGGAGGGTGAGCTAGTGTGAGGGCCCCCATCCCCCTCTGTGGCCCATCCATAGCTGCTTCCATCTTCAAGTATATGCTCTCTCCGATGCCCTGTCCTGGCTCTGGCTTAGCCAGACTCTACTTCCTTTATTCTCAGGGCAGGGCTACTGTTTACAGCCCTGGGGCCCATGCTCTGCTCCAGAGGCTGCCATTCACATCATAGTTTATGTTGTGCCAGTCAACTGTGCTCAGAATAAAAAAGGAGAGCGGGGATGCAGGAGACCTCAGGAGAAGTCCATCAACCCTTGCATCAGGGGACCATTTTACCCGTTACACCACTGGGTAAAAAGCAGAGAAATCATCAGGCTTGGTTGACACTCTCTAGTGTTGTATAAAAAAAGTATTCACGTATTCATTCACCCAGCACATTTATCAAGCACGTACTACATGGCAAGACACAAAAGAGACCTAACCGGCACAATTCTTACCCTCATGGAGCTTGCTAGAACTCCTCATGGAGCAGGTGAAACTGACATCAGACAATCACATGAATAAATGCAGAATTATAACTGTAGTTAAGGGCAAAGATGGAGGGTTACACCATAAAATGAGAGCCTGGAAGAGGGAGTTCTGACCTTGTCAGAGGAGTAAGGGAAGGCCTCTCTAAAGCAGTGACACTTGGGTCAAAGTCTGAAGAATGAAGGGGGTCAAGGGAGAAAGATCCCACCAGGCAGAGGTGCTCCAAGGGTCAATGGCCAGAGGGAGTGTATTAGTTAGCTACTGCTGTGTAACAAACCATCCCAAAACACAGAAGTTGAAAAACATACAGTGATATTGCTCACAGGTCTATGGGTCAGTAGGGCTTGCTCATGTGCCTGCTGTCAGCTGTGGGTCATGAGGTGACTCTACTGATCTTGATTAGGCCCTCTGCCAAGTATGGGGTCAGCTGGCTGTAGACTGGTTGAGGATGAGCTCAACTGGGACAACCAGACTCCCTTCATGTTGTCTTTCATCCTGCAGCAAGCTTGCCTGGGGTCCAGCAGGACCAAGATTAGAGTGAGGCAAGAGGGGTAAGTCTTACCCAAGTGCAGGGTTAGATCCCATTTTCATTTTAAATTTCAATGCTTTGTTCAACACAGATTTATTGCATCCATTTTGATTTTTTCTTATTCAGATATTCTCTATTTTGATTATTGAGTGTTTTGGACACCCTTGTAAATTTTGCTCTTCACCCTCGTCCCAGCCCTAAAAGAATGATGCTCAGCTGCTACAAGGAGGAAGGCAATTATCTCCACCTGAACAGACCCTGGAACTTTCTAGGGGGGACAAAGTCTGAGGCAGTTCCTGAGAGGTCAGGAGGAAATAGGCAAGTGGACAAGGCAGGGCTCAGCATACCAGGCAAAGGGAACAGCATGTGCCAAGACTCAGAGATATGAAACAGTTGAGTTATAAACTGTGGGGTGAAAAGGTACTGCAGGGTTGATTTTGAAAAGGGAGGTAGAGACCAATTACCTCAAGTGCCAGGCTGGCCAGCTCAAACTCTGCTCTGTGTGACTGGGAGGAACGGAGTCTTTGAAGCAGGGAGAGGATATCGTCATTGGATTCAATTTATTTAACAAACTGTCATCCAGTAAGCATTCTGTGCCAGGTGGTGTTCTAAGCACGTTACAGATGTTAATTCATTTAATCATTACAACAACCCTAGGAAGTAGGTCCATCTAGCCTGCCTCTGGAGCCCCCATTCTTGACTACTACATTTTACTACTTCTCTACCCAATCCTATTTTAGACAGTTTGCTTTGGCCAAAGTAGGGATGAACAGGAAGGCAGAAATTGAGAGGGATGTGGGAGGAAATGCCGGAGACAGGGGAAGAAGTTGCTTTAGTTGTCCCGGAGGAAGACGTAAGTGACCTGAACTAGGCTGAGACATTGGGGTAAGAACTCTAGGTGTGAAATGCTTCAACCTTGTAGACAAGGGAGAAGCCCCAGGGGTGGCTCAGAGGGGGAAGGCAGACTGGGGACTAGCCTTCGGGGGATGGAGACTGGATGAGGTCAGAGGGAGGATGGTGAATGGTGCATGAAAGATGACAGTAAAGGGGTTGCCAGATGGCCATGGCAAGGGCTTCCAAGCAAAAAGGCATTTTGCATAGAATGGAAGAGCCTGGTTTGCAAGGGGCAGTGGCAAAGGAGATCATTGATGCTGCCTCCTGTGAGCTTGGGAAGCACGGTCTGCAAGAGGAAGAGCCCCCTCCACTCAAGTAGGTAACAAGAGCCTTGGAGAAAAGCCCACATTATGAAGGGCAGGAGACAGAGCATCTGCAAAGCAAAGAGGGTTTTGCCCTGGAAAAGGAAGAAGGCAACCCAGTAGTGGGTCATGATGATACATTGGAGGGTGCCCCTCAGGTGAGATAACTCTGCGGTTTGTCTCCCCCGATGTTTCTCAGCAAAATTATGTCCTGGTTGCTCCAAGGGTAACATGCTTATAGTACACACTCTATTGAATTCCCTCCTTTTCCTGGTTTACTTTCCCATTCCTTACAGAGGCTTCTGGGATTCACCTCCCAAATAAACTACTTGCACTCAAATCTTTGTTTCTGGGTCAGCTTCTAGGGGTATCTAATGAAAACAGGGACACTGGGGCCCAGAGAGGGGAAGGGATTTGCCCCTGGTCACACAGCTTCTCAGTGCAGAGCCACAACCTAAACCTAACTCCCAACTCCAAGCCCAGGAAGGCAGAGGCTAAAAGCACAAAATATGGAATCACAGAGATCTGGGTTCAGTCGCCTGTGCAGATTACGTTATTCTCTGTTCTCCTCCTCCCCTGTCAGAGAATTCAATCTCTCTCCTCATTGTCACTAATTGCAGTACTTTCTGTGGAGAAGTAAAGTTCCCCACCCCACTGAAAGAAGGCTTGACCATGGACCTCCTTGGTCAGTGAAATGTGAGCAGAAGTGATATATGCCAATGCTGAGCAGAAACCTTTAACAGCCATGGCTGGATCCACCAGTTTTCTTGCTTCCCCTGCCCCCCCCCCCGCCATAATTATAGCATGTCGCAAATATGAGCAGCCTACTCTTTAAGTCTGAATTCTGGAATAAAGATGGATAGAGTAGGGCACCTGGGCCATGAGTGGTGTAAGATAGAAATGAAAAAAAACCTTCATTATTTTAAACCACTGAGATTTGAAGCTCATTTGTTACCGCAAGGTAACAAAAGCTGACGAATACCCTCACCACATACTGGTTATATTACCTAAAGCAAATAGCGAAACCTCTATGAGCCTTAGTTTCTTCCTCTATTAAAAACAGAACTAATAATAATAATAGTATCTACTTAATGGGATTTTGTGGGAATTACATGAGGAAATTCATGAGAAGACTTAGTACAGTGTCTGGCACAGAGCTAACCAATGAATGTTAGCTTTTTTTTTTTTCTCTATCCCATGAAGAGACTTCCTCAGAAAGCAAGTTCTCCAGAGAAAATATATTGTTTCTGCAGGGCTCATCCCTGGCTTCCTTGTAAAAGGTACTAACTTTCCCTCCTAATGGCCCTGCTCAGAGTTTGTTGTCCTCACCACAATTTGGAGAGAAGTGCCAAGTGAGGTGCCCACGTCCCAGCAGGCCTGCACACAGGAAACACATAGAAACTTAATGAGTCCCCAGGGAGAGGTCCAGATTAGCCCTGGTTTAATACTCCCAAATGGCAGGGAGTCATTTATCCATGAGCTATGGCTTCTCCCTGCTGCTTGTGCATTACAACTTATTTATGAGGCACTTTGCACCATGTCACACAGGCTGGCCATTATGTGCTGTCTGCTAACCACTAGGAGGGCTGCTGAACCCAGAGACAAAACGGCCCTCCCCACTGCCTCAGCTTTGCCCGTGACAATGAGCCAGTGGTTCTCCCCCAGTGCGGCACGTTTGCTCTTTGGGGAAGAGACCTCCTCCTCCATCACCAGCCCAGCATCCCAGAAGGCACCTGGGGGCTTGCGATGAAAGGCTAGTCTCTAGAAAAGGCTCTGGGAAAGCCAGGGTTTGCAGGGAAGTTATTTTAATAAGCACTATGGAAAGAGGGTTTGCAGGTTGTCAGAGCACTGACACGTCTTTGACTATTGTCATGGGAAAATGACATAATCTTGTGAAGTGTTTTGCACGTGGCTTGGCACATAGGAAACTCTCAATAAATGCTACCTATCATTGTCATGGTTACAACCTGCATCCCAGCTGGTTCCCATCACCTTGGGCATCATGCTCTACAGTACACTGGTTATTTGCTGCTACTGTGACTTCAGCCCGTGGGTACAGAAGCTTGTGATTTGAGCTACATGGGCATCATCAACTGCAGAGAAGATCCTCCTACAAGCAAGCTAGGATCTGAAATCAGACAGCTTCAGAGTCCACATGTTTAGACTGGCCCAAAGCGACACAATGCTGTCTACTGCTGGCAAATCGTTAGCTTTGAGGTTTAACTCCGTATCTTTGAAGTTCTTAAGCAGAATGGCTTCTGTGTTCCAACTGCTACTGCAAATTCTGTCCCTAATTACACTTGGCTCCATGCAACACAGGAGGCTCTGGAGGTGGGAGTCTGGAACGGGAATCTGTCAGCAGAATGCGGTTGATAGATCTCCACATTTTAGGCAGGAAAAAGAATATATTTGAACTGAATGTGGGCTGACTCCAATGCCCTTTCTTCCATGTCTACGTCCTGTCTGCCATTCTCAAAACATCCCACCTTCTGCGAGGATTGGCCCACTAGGGCTTGGCTCATTCTACATCACACAGCTATTGGACACAATCTTGGGTCACTGTTTCTTGTCCCTTTTTTCCCACAGCATCTTCTGTGTCTGAGTGTTCCCAATTCAGTTTCCCCTATACTAGTTATTATTAATAATAGCTAAAATCTATTGGGTGTTTGCCTAGTGCCCAGGTACCCTATAAGCATCTTGCATGCTTATCTCTTTAAATCTTCATGATCACCTACCTGGTAGGGTCGGTACTGTCATATTTCTTATCCAACCAGTAAGACTAGAGAGGTTAAGTTACTTGCCCATGGTCACACAGCAGATAGGAAGGACAACCTGAGGGCTGAATCCTGGTAGTCTGATTTCAGGGTAGGAGCTTGTAGCAGATTCTGCAGGTGCCCCACCCATGTTTCCCTGAGCCTCACCATTTCAGGACACACCAACCAACTTGCATCTCTGTGGTCTACCAGCGTAAGCAAATTAAATATGTCAGGTACCAACTAGTGACAAGTGGGAGTTGGTGTATAAATACCTCAGCTCCGTCATCCTTTGAGGGGCATAGCTCTGAAATGTGTTTCTGTTCTGACTCCCAGAGGTCCCCAGTGGAATTAATCTT
This sequence comes from Vicugna pacos, assembly GCF_048564905.1. Taxonomy (NCBI): domain Eukaryota; kingdom Metazoa; phylum Chordata; class Mammalia; order Artiodactyla; family Camelidae; genus Vicugna; species Vicugna pacos. The sequence goes on along the minus strand of NC_133005.1, from coordinate 31,106,562 downwards.
CATTTGTCCATGGTGGTAATTGGTTTGAAAATGCATCCTGTATAGGCTTCTTTTTCTTCCCTGTCTTGCTTTCAGCTATTTCCTACCAGTGTATCCTGGAATCCAATTCCAAACAGAGCACTAGCTTTCCATCTGTGTCTCAGAGTCTGCTCCGGGAAACCCAAACTAAGACAACAATCTTTTCCCGAATCAACTCAATTAATTTCCCTTTTCCTAGGACCAAAATTCTTTGAAGGCATAAAATTCCTGAGCAGTTTTCAGGAATTCTGTTTATTCCATCTACAATTGTCCATACAGTTAAGGGGCAGCTGGTGGGTAGAGGGGGTTTTATCTGCCCCGTGCAGGCACAGTAACCATTCCACAGCTTTCTGCATGACTAAAATCACCAGCGCCACAACTAGAAACGTTTTCAAACGTGCTGTCTAGCTCCTATGAGACTGAGTCATTCAAATGGACCCAAACTACAAGTGATTCCCATAATTATGGCTCCCAAGTGTTCACTTTTCAGAAGCAGCTAATCTTTGTTTTACTGATGCACATCAACAAGATGATGGGTTTGCTGACAGTCTCGGTCTCTCAGTAATGCAGGGGGAATTGAGGAGGACAGAACAGAATCTGATTAAACTGCGGAATTTCCACCAAGAAGGAGAAGCTGCAAGGGAGCAAGCTTGCTACCTTCAGTGGAAACCCGTCCCAAAGACCACAGGTCTTCCCAGCAGGAGAAAGACTCCATCCCCAGCAGGAAAGACCGCTCTTCGTAACCCTTCTCACCTTGTGCCTGTCCTGTCCCCACAACTTCTACCATCACAGGCATCCAAACCGTGAGTAAGTTACTTCACTTTTCTGAGCCTCAGTTTCCTTATCTGAGAAATGGCACTAACACTACCTACCTCATTCATTCAACAACTTCTCACTGAATGTCTACCATGTGCCAGATGTTTGTAAGGACCAAAAGGAGATAACGTATGTGCACATACACTTGGCACATAGTAAGTGCTCGATAACCTTTAACTAAAATCATTAATTACCATTGTTAACTTTATCCTCAGAACAAAACTACACTGTGGCTGCTCTTATCTCCATGTTCTAGATGAATAAACCAAGGCTAAGAGAGGATTGATTGACCTGACTAGGGTTACCCGGCCAGAATTTGTACCCAGATCTTCTGATTTTAACACCAGGGATTCTCCCACCCCTCACTGTCTTGGCATCCCTGGACTATAGAAAGAACGCTCCCTGCGGGTGTCGAGTGTAGACCAGGGGTCGGCAAACATCTTCTGCAGAGGCCCGGGTAGCAAATACTTAAGGCTTTGTGAGCCATACGGTCTCCGCTGCACCGACTTCAGCTCTGTTGCTATAGCACACAAGCAGCCGTAACATAACATAAACAGACGAGCATGGCTGTGTTCTAATAAAACTTTACTTACAGAAACAGGCATCGGGCAGGAGATCACCTGCGGTCTATCAACCTCTGGTGTGGACAAAAAAGCCTGAGTTTTAAAGCCAGAAAATCCAAGGTTCAAATCCCAGCTCAGACAATGCAATGTCTCCTCAGGCCATCTAAGCCTTGCTTAGTCAGACTTCCGAGCCATTAGTAAATGAGAATCATGATATTGGCTTTGCAGGGTTTGTCAGAGGTTCAGGGTAGGGCTTTAGTGTTTAAGCCCTACCACTTATTCCTCTTGCCCTCTGGGCTTCTGCTGAGGAACCAGTCACTTGAGGAGCCATTGACAGATAAGGAGCAGAGTCCCAGGTTTATTAATGGCAGGGCACATGTACAATGTCTGAACGTTAAGTTCTCCAGGAGAGCAGAGACCAGCCCCGAGGTCTGAGTGAGGCCGCCTACCTCCTGCCCACAAATCTAAACCTTGGGATGGGCATGCTCACATCTGGGAAGAAAGCCATGCGGCCAGGTCATCAGAGCAGACCCAGAGCCCATGCACCCCACCAGCCCATGTGGACCTGGATGGCCAGTCCCTGACTCCCAGGGCAGGCACAGCAGAGACCTGGCTCAGTGACAAGCAGTGAGCTCGCTCACTGGCAAGATGTGGCCCAATGCCCATTAAGCTCTGGCCAATTGGGTTGCCAACCACAGAAGGGGTGCAGAGGAGTCTGGAAGCCCCCTCTGTGGCCAGGGAAGCAGTGTAGGGCATTCCTTCCTCAGGGCTTGGTTGTAAGGACCCACCGAGCACCTCGCACAGAGAAGGCCCCTTGGGGTGAGTCCTTGGAAGTGAAGTCTGAGACAAGGATTCAGATGCATGTGACACATCGAGGGAATGCTCCCAGGAGAAACCTGCAAGGGAGGGAGGGAAGGAAAAGAGCCCAGGAAGGACGGGGTTCAGGGTAAAGTCTAACTTTGTCCTGATCCATGGGGACCTCTAGAGCATAAATTACATTGCCGTGACCTGCCTTGGGGTTTGGAAACCTGGGACCTTTTACAGAGAGCAGTTCTCCCCAAATGAGCACTCTTTTCTCTTCCTCCCCACCTTCCTGCATCAGGTTTCCAGGTATCATGACACAATGACCTTTGTCACAAACAGAAGAGAAGATTTCTCAAATACAGTTATATCATCACCCATGCATCAGCCAGTCCGACGAGAGTCTGAGGAAGGGAGATCAAAGTCTTGGCTTTCACAGAAGGAAACTCTCATCCTGCCCTTATCCCAAACCTCATGATCCCCTTATAGAGTATCTAGTGGACTGTTTTGTCAACCTGAGGAAGTGTTGTCAGGTTCAGACAGAAGTGAGAGAGGATGCGTTTTGCAAACAGAAAAAAGAGAAAAAAAGGAAAGAAACAAGAAAACAGTTATTCTGCCTTGTGTTTGAGAAATATGAGTATTTATGTACAGACTAATTGAAATTGGTTCAGCCGCCATATGCACACAGTTAAAGAGGCTGGTGTTCCAGACACTGAGACTAAACAAAAGCCTCTTTCAAAACACGATGCAGTATGCAGGCTCCCAACAGAATTAAATAATCATTTCTGGTGGTTTTATATTCTAATCAATTCCCTCAAATACTCGGCAAGCACCCGCTGTGTGCCCAGCACTGTGTGCTAGTCTAGAATATGCAGGAGAGTGAGTATGAGGTCACAGGCTGCTGGGGGACATCGATGTGTAAAGAAGCACATTGAATACAACACAGTTGGCTGTCGCAGAGGTGGGCACACGGGGAGAGGGGAGCTGTCGTTTCTGCCTAAGCAGCTCATCTCCTCCGGGGCTGCCGATGGGGAGCCGGGTCTACAAGGAGAAGCAATTCACAGGAAGAGAAAAGTGCTCCAACAGCATGGAGGCTGAAAAGTGCACGGCCCGGAAAGTGAGTAACTTGATGTGGCTGAAGCATCACCAGTCGTGGGAAGAGGGGAAGGAGATGATTATTATCACCAGCCAGGCCCCAGCTTGAATGTCACCTCCCCAAAGAGGCCTTGCCTGAGCATTCTACCAAAATATTCTCATTTCCTATGGCCTCTCTCTGTCTTGCTTTCTTCGCAGCACTTAACATTCTCTCAAGTTACCTTAATTACTGCTTTATTTGTGTGCATTCTCCCCAAACAGAACATAAATCCTTTATAAGAGCAGGGCCTTTGTCTGTCTTGTTCATTGTTGTATCTCCAGCTCTTACAACAGGGCCTAGGAGGTGCCCAAGAAATGCCAGTTTTAGAATGAATAGATGAGTAAAGCAACGAATGGGGGATTTGCAACCTGGAACACTTCAAACCAGTACACCCACTTTATACATGATGGCTTTGTCAGTTAGAATAACCCTAGCTGCTGTAAGAAATAAACTCAACGTTTTCAATGTCTTTGCCCAATAGAAATGTATTTCTCACTCAAAAGACCAACGCAAGCATTGCTGGTTGCAGGCAGCTCTCCTCTTCCTGTTGAGTAGGGACAAAAGCACCTTCCATTCTGTAGCCCTGCCATCCATCAGGGCCTCAGAGTCCTTTGTTTCACGCCAGTGGAAGCAGGAAGTTTTTGAGTTAAAGGGCTGAGAAAGGAATGTGCTAGAATTTTGCCATGAATGGAGAGAAGAAGCCAACAGGTGCAGAGGACAGGAAGCCAGAGAAGAGGGAGGGTCTCAGCAGTTTGCTTCCATCCTCAGCAACCGTCTGACAATAATAACAACAGTAACAACTGACATTGGCTTAGCGTTCTCTGTCGGCCAGGCAGTGAGCCAAGTGCTTTATAATCATTCTTTCATTTAATCCTCAGAAAGCCTAATAGGATAGCTACTGTTATCCCCACTTTTGCAGATAAAGAAACTAAGGCTCAGAGAAGCTAAGCAACCAGCCAAGGGTGACCCAGCAAGAGGTGGGATTTGAGGAGTTCCATGCCAGAGCCTAAACTTTTCAGCATCTCATTCAGTGGTTTGTGCAGATAGAGGGGCTGGTGGTCAAGGCCGTCATGTGAGAGATGTGGTACAGCAAAGGCTGTCATCTTCAGTGATGACCTAGCATCTTGTGTCCAGAAGGCCTTTACCTGGGGGAGGTGGAGCTCAGTTGGCTCTCAGGAGTCAAGGTGCCCTCTTTGTTCCACAGTTGAGCCTTGGGGTGCCATTTGGACCACAGCAGGGTTTGCTCCACTTGCCCTAACATTCCTGCTTTGCCTCTGACACATGAACGTTTTTTTCTTTGCCCTCCTTCCAACAAACCTTGCTGTACTTCTAAGCCAAACAGTGTGATGTACATTCAAATTACAGTCCTCACTTATGATTATTCAGGCCTCTTAAGTAACCAATCATTGTGACTCTGAATGAGTTTAATTATCAGGGTACTTCAGTGCATAAATAACCATGTACACCCTGTTAGCCAGGCTGACAGCTCTAATTGAATCCAGCAGTCTGGTCTCATCTGGTAGAAACCACTGGAAGTTGGTCCTGACACTTCACACTGCATTGTCAGGATGACAATGGATGGATGATTGGAAGGGTTCACCCAGTAGAACTGCAAATCCCCAAGCCTGGACTCTTTGTGGAAAAACTCAAGTTCCTTCTCTTCAAAGGGCAACTTGACTAAAAACAAAAAGAGATGGATAATTTTTTTTTAATTCACAGAGTCTCCATTTTCAGTGCTTTCAGACACAGTATTTCACTTAATCCACTCAATGCTATAGAGGCATCATCCTCCTGCTTAGTGTTTGGAGCACAATCTATATTAGTTGAATAAATGGTGATTCATAGATGAGGCAACTGAGGCTCAGAAGCCTGTCCAAGCTGACACAGTCCATCCAGGGCAAAGCCTGGCTTTTGATCTCAGATCTGCCAACTCAATTATCCAATGGAGAATCTGGGACCAACGAGGCAGCCAGCATCCCTGCCCCAGCCCATCCTCCCAGACCCTAGGTCCAACAACCTTGAACAACAGCTCTTGGGACCCAGGTCCTTCCAGCTCCATCTTCTTCCCGGGGGGCTGGGGCAAACCTGAGGACCACCCCAGAACAGAAGACAACAGCAGTCGGTGATCAAAAGCCCAGACACTTGGGTCCTAGCACATCCCAGAGCATCTTCTCACTCTTCTCTTGACCAAAATCTCGTTCCCCTAGGCTCAGAGGGAGAGAGTCTCTCCAGCTCTCTGACTCTTCCACACCATCTAATCCAGAGTTTCCTGAACTTTTTTGACAATCTATTAAAATCTATGAGTTGCTTCTCAGAATATTTTTAAATGCATAAAATAAAACATAATGTATTACAAAGGAAATGAAAGACAGAAAATACAGTTATCAACGTATTTTTAAAATGCGATATGGGAGTATACATACTTCTTTATTAATGCATTAAACAAAAGATGTATCAGAGGATCTAATAACTTCCATAATTTCAAAGTAGGGATGAGCATGAACGATGTTTGAGGTATCTTCAATAACTACGCTGTGAAATAAAAGTAAAATGTTGGTGGTTATCACTGGTAACAAAGTGGATACTCCTACTACTAATATAGTTTGTTGTCTACATTTAATAATTGAAGGAAATGGTACAATTTTAGTGCAAAAATAAACATAATATTTTCCCATCTAAGTTCACAGACTCTCAGAATTCTATCTAAGACCCTTCAGATGGACCCCAAGGTAAGAACCTCTGCTCTAGTGGGAGCGGGTATAGCTCAGCAGTGGAGCGCACGCTTAGCATGCATGAGGTCCTGGGTTCAATGCCCAGTACCTCTGTTAAATAAATAAATAAACCTAATCACCTCCCCCACCTCCCCTCAAAAAAAAGAACGTCTGCTGTAATCCCAGACTGAGTCATCCTCTTGGAAAAGGGAGGAAAGAAGAGCCTTCTAAGTCAGCATCCTTGACCCGGGCTGCCCCCTACCTGTGTCCACAGGCTCCTTGAGCCTCACCACCCCGGTACCCTGCCCACATTTGTCCACCGAGGCTACTTCCTAGAATCTTGGCTTCCAACCTGACATTAGTTTTTATTCTTTCTTTTATCACTTCTCTTCTTACTAACTTTTCTCTTTATTTGTGCAAAACCACATCTCCCACTTCTTTCCAGCATCCAGCTCACACCACCTCTCTTTATAGAATCTTTACTTAGGGACTCACAGTCATATTATACTTTACACAATCACAATACACATTGGCAAGAGGATGCCAGCCCATACTCATTTACAACAGGCACCCCGAGTCCCAGGCTGGGGCAGCCTTTACTGCACAGTATCCATCACTCCCTTAACTGGAGGAGAACCAATTACTGCTTTGGAATCACTCTGTAATATACTATGAAGACCAGCCCCTTCTGCCTGAACTGACCTTACAGTGTGGTAAGAAGCACAGACTCTGTGTGAACAGCAGTGTGATGTTCACGTAGGACAGTGACAGATTCAGCTCTGTCAGGCAGGAGTGTGTTTTCATGCACTGACTTTGAGATGCTTCAAAATGAAAGGAAGCCAAAAGGAAGTGTGTTGGAGAACTGACTATTTTATTCACTTTTTTTATTGTCAGTTTACAGTGTGTCAATTTCTGGTTTTAAATAGTTCAGTCATACATATACATACATATATTCGTTTTCATATTCTTTCTCATTATAAGTTACTACAAGATGTTGAATATAGTTCCCTGGGCTATACAGTAAAAATCTGTTTATCTACCTTAGATATACCAGGGAGAATTGACTATCAATCAATAGGCCAAATGTGTGCAAAAGAGGAAACAGAGACACTTCTAATCCCTGAAGACATGCCTCTCCCACCCCAACCCCCGCCTCCAATTGCCTCTGTAGGAGAGTGCCCTGCTCTCTTGTCCAAGTTCTGTCCTCTGAACTGTAGACTGAAAGCTTTGGAAATCATCTGAGCAAATGCTTGAGGGTTTTCCAGTCCAGTCCCCTTTGCAATTTGTATTTGGGATTGATCACTGAGTGGCGTTGATTGGATCTGCTCATGAGTTCTCTTGGCTTTTGCAATTTGTAATCAAAGAAACAGTGAAGAGCCACACCTCTTGTTCCTGGTATTTCCAGATGGGCATGCGCAGTCACCAGTGCCTGGTGGCAGGGTTGGGAGGGGGGTGTTTGTTTTGCAGGCATCCCAAGTTTTACATACAATTGTTGATTCTTAACTAGGGAACTGTTGCAACCATCAGAACTTCATAATGATGGGCCGGAGGGAGACAAGACCTCACACGGCTGTGTGCAGCGTATCTAGACCCACCTAATAAAAACAGCTAGCGTTTACACAGTGTACAGACGATGTTCTACGTGCCTGACACGTGGTTTCCCCTACAACCCCACCAACAACACTTTGAGATCAGTGCCGTTTTATCCTCATTCGACAGATAAGGAAATGGGTTCAGGAAGGGGAAGTAACTCACTTAAGTTCACACAGCTCCTATACAGCAGAGCTGGGAGGTAAACTCAGGAGCTCTGGTTCTAGCCTGTGTGCTCACAACCACACTGATACATAACATGATAGAAGAAACCCTTCAGTTAAGAGTCAAAGCACCCAAGCTTTAGCCCTAACTCTGTCAGGAGTTAAAGCATTTAAGCTGTGCCTTTGGTTCTGCCACACACTTGCTGTGTGACCAAGGTTAGGTCACTCGCCCTCTCTGAGCACCACCCAGGCTTACTGTACCAAAGAGTAGAACCCTCATCCTATAGCCTAAGGTAGGGAACAGATGTTAACAGGCTGTGAGAGCCTTGCTGAAGGTCAGGAAGGATGTAGGGGAAACGACGGGATGCTGAGATCTGTGGCATTGTGGGAAGCAGAGAAAAATACCGATACAAAAAGAGGTTTTTGTAAAACAGCAGGGTGCTGACAAACCTCTCTGAAACTTACCCAATGAAATACAAGTGCACCTTAGCCCCATCTTATCTTGATGCAAGTAGAGAGGAAGTGGGATGCGAATAGCCGTATTGCCACTTGCCAATTAGACCCAAGTATCCTAGAGGGTTCACCAAAGCTTGGTGCACCCTCCTTGAAAAATGATGCTGTTACCAAGCAGAGAGATGGAGCTGTGGGGCTTCTGGTGCACAGCAATTTGCATCTGGGGTGGGTCATCAGGTCTCAGGATGCAAGAAGGAGCACCCAGTAATGAGATGAAACTGCTGCTATCATAGGACCAAGATGCAGGAAAAGATAAAGGAAAACAGCCTGGCTACATCTCTCCCAACTGACTAGTCCTTTGGGGAAAAAATATGTTGGATGCCTATCTCATTCCTTACACCAAAATAGAATCCAGACGAAACAAAGATGTAAACATAAAAGGGATATGCTGAAGAATACCATAAGGACATTTAGGTAAATAGTTTTATAGTTCCAGAATGGTGAGGGCAACTTTTTAAACATCAAGTCAAGAATAGAAACCAAACAGGGAAGACTGACAGATGGTACTACATAAAAATATAAACCTTCTGTTTGACCAATAAATAAACTTGGAAAAACATTTTCAACATATGTTACAGACAAAAGGTTACCATTATTCAAAGAGACAGAGAACTTTACCAAAAAGGAAAAGGGAAAGGGGAAAAAAATGAACATCACCAAAAGAAAAACAAGTTGGCATATGACCTAGAAATTCCATGTGTAGGTATATACCCAAGAGATATGAAAACATACGGCACACAAAAACTTGTACATGAATGCTCATAGCAGGATTATTTAGAATAGCCAAAAAGCAGAAAAAACCCAAATTCTGCAAATAAAATGTGACATATGCATACAATGGAATATTTTTCAGCAATAGAATGGAAAAAAATACTGTTACTACATGGATGCAACATGCATGAACCTTGAAAACATCCTAAGTTTAAAAAGCCAATGACAAAAGACAGCATCTTGTATCATTTCACGTATATGAAATGTCCAGAATAGGCAAATCAATAGAGACAGAAAGTAGGTCTGTGATTGCATGAGGCTCAGGGGATCGGGGAAAACGGAGAGTGACTGCTAACTGGGGTACAGGGTTTCTTTGGGGGGATGAGGAAAATATTCTAATAATCAGGTTTGATTGTGGCGATGGTTACACAATTCTCCGAATATACTAAAACCCATCAAGTTGTATTCTTCCAATGAGTAGATTATGTAGTATGTGAATTATATCTCAACAAAGCTATTATATATTTTTTAAATCAATGTTCTTGATGACAGGATCAAATTTTGATTCAAAGTAAAAAGATATTAAACCAGAAGAATGGTGGTGAAAGTTTTATTCCACAATGAAAAACCAGATACCTAGAACCTTTAAGTATTTAACAGCATGTGTCATCAAAAATATATAATACAAAAACTGTTGTAAAGACAAGAAAAACTTGAAGGACTCAGTTCTTATCCTATGACAGATCAAGGGCATGAGAAACAAGTGGCTCTATACAGGACCTGGTTAATCAAATTGACAAGATCCAATTGATAAGTTTCAAACCCTACATCCTTAAAAAAGAAAATTCTTTTTAAGTACCCATGAAGCACCTACAGAAGTGAACTCAATGAAAACCTTAGTAAATTCACAGCAGTAGAAATAGAATATAGCACATTTTTCAAATACAAGACATAAAACCTAATAATAAAAACCTAATACGGAAGTTGACACACACACACACACACACACACACACAAAGAAAATCAAATCACTAAGAAATAAATTACCTCCTAAACAACTTTTGTTTCAAACAGAAATCAAAACTGAAATTACACTAGACTGTATGCTCTACAAGTTCTGAGACCTGGTTACTCCTCTCAAGCGCTTTGCAAACCATACTTTTCCACAGAAGCACATTTAGATAGATGCTAGACTTCCTTCCCACTAGATCTGGTTGGCTCCGCTCGGTGGTAAAATTAACCTATGTCCTTTCATTTGTTCTTGTACATTTCACCGTGCCTTTTTTAAATTACTTTTTTACTTATACCCATTCATTTCTAAACTACCATTAAACCTACTTCTATATTTATTTATCTTGAAGTTTATTTTCATTCCTTCTGTTTAGTAACTCAAGTATTAAAGGCAATGCATTTTCCACTGACAGTAGCTTTGGTTGCTTCCTAGAAGATAAACATTAAAAAAATTTTTCCTGGTTAGTATAGTTTTCGTATCGTTAAAGTATAGTTTTTGTAAATAAAAAGGTAAACATTCAGTAATGCATGACTTTGTTTTCTATCATTCCACCCCCTACCACACCACTCACTCCTTTAAGTAATGTTACAAGGTAAAGAATATTCCTTCAAATTTGTTCTAGGCTATCAATAGGAGTATATATGTGTATAATAATAATAATCTCTCTTTAACTGAAATGGAATCATACTTTCACACTTGACATAAAATTACTTTCACTTAACCATATAAATGGCAACTTTCCATGTTAGCACGTACAGGCTTCTCTCAGTGGTGACATATGGATGTAATTCTATGAATTTAACAAATCCGCTATTGACTGATGTTCTGGTTGTTTCCAATTCTTATTACAAATACTGCTGCAATGAACAGTCTTAATCATGCATCTTTGCACACCTGTACAAGTATTGCTACTATAAGATTTGTCATTTTCTCATCATTATTTCCAGGTACCAAACAAGTTTGCCTAGGACCACAAACAATGTTGTCTCGGACCACAAACCCCATTTGAAAAATAGCATGATAAAAGAAACAGTGAATGCCGACTGAAAATGGTTTCAGGACAAGTGGCAATGGAAGACCCTCAAGAGAGCTACAAATAAAGACCTGAAGGGAGAAAAACATAGGAGGATTTGGAGTTGTATAAATGTGCAAAACCAAAGTTGTAGGTTTTTAAAACTTTGGGGCACCACAGTCTGACTTGTCCCTACTGACTCTCGTCTGTCAGTGCAGGTAAAGATTCACATGCTCACTGCTTTGACTGTTCTGCCAGCCCAATGTGGCTGCACAGAACGAACCACGCACTGGAGACGCAAATTCTAAGATCAAAGCAAGTGAGGAAGACGTCTGCTGGGGTGCTCTTCCCACTCTCACTGCTGCCAAGGGAGACTGAGCCCACCTGGAGTGGGGAGCAGAACAGGGAGCCCACACAGCCAAGAAATCCTCACCAGAGGGGCCAGGAGGAATAACTGAAGACAATAGGAATTAATTCATTTGAAAACAGAAAAAAAAAATGAGCTTTTTTTTTTAAAAAGCTCCAAGAGCTCATATTTCCAAAAGTATGTTAATAATAAAACAGATAAACCAGGATACTATCAGGCTGAGTAAAGTCTACACTGGTGCAGAAGAAGAAATACCAGAGGGGTGCAAGGCAAGGCGGGGTGAGAGGTAAGCAGGAAAGGCAGACAGGTGCCCGATCCGGGAGAGTCCTGCGCGTCACGCTAAAGAGAGTGGGCTTGATCCAGGGGGCATTCGGGACTGGTTTGCGCCTTTCTAAACAGAGGAGTAGCATGATGACCTTTTACTCCTAGAGCCCTTGGATGGAGGAAGGGAAATTTGAGGCAGAAAGAACAGAGACTTTAGCGATGCCCTAAATGAGAAGAAGGAGGATTGACCCAGACAGTAGCAGTAGAAATGGGAACCTGGTTCTTAGTGTAAGAAACAGAACGGGAGGGATTATAAGATCATACCCAGTTTTACGGCTGGGTAAACATTTTCTCATCTATAAAAGGATGATAATAATCAAATCAGGTGAGTGTTAAGATTATACAAATTGGGTTGGCTTTGGAGTTAACTTACACCCCACCTTTGTTGCAGGAAAGATTTAATGCCACTTAAATCAAGGTAATAGATGTGGCAACACTGTAAGAGCCTCTGATGAATGTGAGACCTGACCAGAGAGTGTTAGCACTGACTCCGTCGTGAACACCTGTGGGTGCAGAGACTGAGTTGGTGGTGCTGTGCAGGGCAGGCAGAGGGACAGACGGGGTGACGTGGCCCAGCAGGTGACTGTGTGTGACCTTGGGGCCTGGAAGAAAGGTCAAGGTTTATGAAGCAAGTCTGGGCGTGGTGAACTCAGTGGGTCTGGAGGCAGGGCACTCACTGTGAGCCAGACACTATGCCAGACCTACTGTACCTGTTTATCTCACTCAATCCTGGGAGCAAACTTGCAAGGAAATTGTTATTAAAAAAAAAAAAAAGACTTTAAAGATGAGAAAATTTGAGGCTTTCAGAGGTTAATTAGCTTCCTCAGTGGGAATCTGAGGTACTCACGCTGGCTTCTCTGCTCCTTCCCAGTGATGCATAACACTCTGTCTGAAAGGGCAGAGCTGCGGTTCAAGAGAAATATGACCACGGCAGCTCTGCCCAGCTGCAACCCAGGCAGGGGCGGAAGGCTGCCTGGGGCGGGTGGGCCTGGCTAGCAGGTAGGGCTTCGCCTCCTCTCTGTGCTTATTCATTCTCTTTCCTTCAGCAACAAGAGGCCCCTAAATTCCTCTCTTCCCTGGCGGGACCCTGCTGGCAGCTCTCATGCTCTCCCCGGTGGTCCTCCCTGGTCTCCTTGGTAAGTCATGCTGACCCCACTCCCCTTCCCGGGGGTCTCGCTCAGCTGCAGGTCATAGCTCAGTGTTAAGGCTGCAGTGAGACTGCTCCACTGAGGCTACAACTCTCTCACTTGGCTGCAAAACAAGGGTATTGGATTGTTAATTACTTGCAAGTGGGTTAGGTCGGACTTTGGAGTTGGCATGACTCACTGTCCCTGCAACAACAACTCCAAGGGAAAAAGATACTGCTGAACCGCTCAGCAGCTGAGATGCTGCCACCTCTCTGGTACCTAACTCCGCTTAGTCCTAAACTTGGCCTTTCTGGCTGCCCCAGGAGTGGTCCTGTTGGGTAGATTCTGCTAGGCCCCCTCCATCCCCCTACTCACCTCCGGGCCGGCTCTCAGAGATCAGGCATAGCTTGGCTCTGTATCAGGACCCCTCATACTAACCTGGCCCAGGCTTCATTCTGCTTCTACCAAGTCCTGCAGTGCCCACCCAAATTCTCCACACACCCATGTATGCACACACCTAACATGAGACTGGCTGTCCTGAGTGACCACCAGTCACCAGGAGTGGGGAACTTTAGGGCCAGATCTTGAGTGGTCAATTCTACCCAGGACAGCAGGAGGAATAAAAGAAGTCACACTCTGTAGGTTCAAACACTGGGGGTGGCAAGTGTAAACCTCTGTCTGCACTGAAGTGAGGGTCATGGAAACAAAGAGGAGGGGGAGGGAAAGAGCCAGGTCAGAGCAGGGAAGGAGGTCAGGGAGGCAGGGCAGAGGCCAGAAATCTCACTGATGCTTTGAGCGCAGCAGGTGCAGGATGCCTGGGAGTCCTGCCAGCAGAAAGAGCAAAGCCAGGTTTGGGGCCACAGTCAGGGCGTGCCAAGGACAGGGCACAGCCCCTGCATCATGATGTCTGAGTGCACCCATGTCTCTCCCTGAGGCTAGGACGGCCACCTCAGTCCCAGGACTGACCACAGGGGAGTACTGGAGCAGGGATCAGCATCCAGAACCTGGAAGAGCAGGACTCAGAAGCAAAGGGTCTAGAGTCCCAGGAGCAATGCTCAACATGGCCCACGCTCAGCGCCCACCCAATGTAGCGACGCTGCGCTTCAGAGAGGCAACAGGCCCGGCCCCCAGTCCAGGTCGCTCACTTGGCCCCTTGGCCCTCACAGTCAAATGTTCTGATCTTCAGGCACCGCCAGAGACCCCCAGGACCGGCGCTCAGCCACGGTCTTAGAGATCCGCCTTGGGTTGGCTCTATTGGAGGAAGGGGTTCTGGGCAACCTGTCCCCTGCCAGGGGTTCCAAGCCTCCAGTCCTAAATGAGTACACGCTCCAGAATATTTGCTGAACAAATAAACAGGCGAAGGGACAGGAGAACCTGTAAGGGGAAAGAGGCAACAATCACAAAGAAAATGGGGATTTTTTTTTTTTTTTGGAGTTCCTACTGTGTGATTAGCATTATATCCACAGAGCAGCCAGGGCTGAGTGAAAGGGGGAGTGTCTTTCTAAAACCCAAACCTGATAGGGCCTGCTTAAAATTCTTCATTGACTCGCTATTGTAATCAGAGTAAAATCTAAATGCCTTAAGGACACTTACAGGGTCTTCTGGGATCTGGCCCTTGCCTGCCTTTCCAGTCTGTCCTCTGGCCAGACCCTGCCACACCTCCTACCGCCCGGTCCTGCCCGCCCTGCCCTCTGCATCCCAGTCTACTGGGCATTAGACTGACTTTCATACTGTCCTGCCATGGCTTTTGCATTTAATGCACCTTGTTACACCCACATGTAACCCCAGCTGCTGGCAGAGAATCTGGCACATACCAAGAGCTCCATGCACACTGAATGAACGGACGCATGCCACGCTGGGCCATCACAACTCCGTGCTAGCCTTCAACAGATCTCCAGACCTCAGGAGGGCGCAGCTCAACGGTACAGCTGCCAAACCACACATAGGATGGTGAGAGAAGGCGCACGGGCCAGGATGGACAGACCCATTGGAGACAGGTTTGGAGACAGGTTTGGGCTGAAAAGAACAACCCACGGGAGCCTTGCTGCTGGAGGGCTGGTGGCTGCTGATGGTTCTGGGGAGAGAGGCTGCCCTTTCAGGGTCCTGCAGCGTCGTCTTCTCCTCTTTAGGAGGCCCAGGCAAACACAGCCAGGAAGAGAAGCCTTTCACTCGGGCCTTCTCCAGAAGTCTTCATTATGAGTTAAGTCACCATCAACAGCTAAAATTCCGGGCCAGTGAAGCAGGGTTTCCGTTAGGCGATCACTTGTAACTTGTAAAAGCGCTTTTAATTGCCATTACTGCAGCGTGACTTTGCCAGGTCTCTACCGTCAGCCCTGGGAAGCGGCAGCAGCGCCATCTGGTGGCCCTTTTGAGAACACCACAGGGTTGCTTCAGCCCCCTTCGCCTGTCTCCGTGTGTACAGCAGTTTCCAGGAAGTTACGGATTTGGATATCTTAATAAGAACATCTGCCCTGCTATGTAACAATCTGATCCACTGCTCACTCTTAGATTAAAAAAAAAATAAGATCCATCCCCCAAAGCAGTGTGGATTCAATGATCTTTGTGTATTTAGAAAACTCAAGAGATTCCTGTAGTAAATCCACCTTTGTGGAGCTAACTGGTACCCAATACCCAGATGCAAATTAGAGAAAGACTACACGTTCCAGGTCTTCATTCTCTCCCTATGGAGGCACACCTTTCCTGCTCATAAAAGGGAATGTGGTAGCTGTCTGTCTTGCTGCTTACAGTCTAGACGGAATGTCAGGCCGAAGTCAAGTGATTACTGAAACAACAGTGCTAGGAAGGGGGACACAAGTGCCATGAGCCAGTATGATGGGGCAGGAAGTGTGATGTAACCCAGGGGGTCAAATAAGGCTTCCCTTGAGACGCTTAAGCCAAACGTGAAAGCCTGAATTGTCTTTCAGGAAACTCAGAGAGGATGAAAGCTTTTGGTGCATTACATCTACAAGCCTGAGGGAGGTGACAGCTGAGAAAAACAGGATTTGAACTGACCCCAGTTCTGGGGGTGTTTTATCTGGTTCCGTTTCACTCTCCCGCCACCACCACGTAACACACACATACACGCACACACAGGCACATGTCTGCACGCACATACACGTGCACAATTGATTGATTTCTCATCTCTTTGTGCTGAAGAAGAATTAAATTATGTGCAGACAAGAACTGCAGTCAGATGGAGGCCTGCTCAGGCGGGGAAGGGCTGAAAGTCTCCTTAAAAGAAAACCTTATCTCCGAGGCTCATACAAGGTAAATCTGTAGAACAGCAGCTGAGACAGCCCCAGGGCAGTAAGTCCCCAGCCAGAGTCCCTCAAGGAAGGGAAGATGGGGGTACAGCTCAACGCAGTTGGGGACTTCACAGGTGCAGAAATGCAGGGACCTTCAAGCTCAGGTCCTCCTGATGTTGGACAGAGGATAACGAAATACATGTGTGTCTTAGAATCAGACAGACGTGTGTTCTAACCCCTACTCCAGCATGATTTGCTGAATTGACCTCTCTGAGGCATTTGATCATTTGAAAAATGAAATTAAGTATCTCTCTACTGCAAGGAGGCACATACTCTGTTCTGGTCCCCTAGGCTGGGCTCCTGTCCCTGAAAAATCCCTCCTTTCTCTTGCCCTACATGATAGGAAATTGGTTCACTAAATATTATTGGTTCTTTTTGGAAAAAGAAAATTCAAGATTTTTAACTTGTATGAATGTCATAAAGAGCAGATTTCTTAAAAACATGTTGTCCCTACTGTTATAAACAAATCATTGAATAAATAAACTAGTGGAAAGCTACAGCCCTCCCTTGCAAAAGAATATCAGTTAATAAATGTAGAAGGAATGGTGGAAATAGAAAATCACCAGCAGGCAAACTCCACGGTAATAATTGTCACAAGCAAGTACCATCAATAGTACAATGAGAAATGGTATTTGCATAACTTCAAAGTATCTCCTCTGGAAGGTACTTCTTAAATACAAACAGGAAAATAGTAACTGCGTGGTGAAGAAACGTAGCAGACACAAGTAGTAAGACATTTCAGTATCAGTGGTGTGATGTCCTGAGAAGGGCACAACATGACATCTGTGTTGCTCGTGTTTCAGTGTGTGTGAATGTATAGGGGGAATATAGACAAATCATCTGTGTATCACATTATGTATAAAAGATTACATATTGTATATGAAAACATTACATATTACATTTAATTATGTATCATTTAGAGAGTCCTAGAAAGAGGGTGGTTGACTCAAAATGTAAGAAAAGTTTAAATTTTGATCATAGTTCCACCAAAAATGAAAGAAAGTGACAATTTTCCCATACTGACAAATATTATCTCTCAGTATTTTTCCATTTATTTTTCCATAGAACGGGCAAAAGAAGAACTTTTGAATCTTTAGCCTATCAGAATGTCACTCCAAGGCCTCTGCCCATACTGTAAGGGAGCCATGGGCGCCTTGAGTGAGGTTCAGTCTCGCTGCTCGATGGCCAAGTTACTGAGGCTCTGCGGTAGCCTCCCCAGGATGGTCCCCAGTGATCCCTGGCTCCTGTATGCAAATGGATTCCCCTCCCTCTTTGCATCATGGTGGGTCTGTGTGTCCTATAGACTGTGGCAGAAGTGATGGTGTGTAGTTTCTGAGGCTTGTTTTCCCTGGGATGACAGCTCTGGTGGAAGCCAACTGCCCTGTTAAACTGACCCTCTGGCCCCCTGCAGAGGAGGCCTCATCAGTATTGCATGACGAGGACCCGAGGCCTCCTGCCAAGAGCCATGTGAGTGCGCCATCTTGAGAGCAGTGTACCCACCCCAGTCAAGTATTCAGATGGTTGCAGCCCAGGCCAACATCTTGATTGCAACCTCATGAGAGACCCTAAATTAGAACTACCCAACTAAGCCACTCCCAGATTCCTGAGCTCAGAAACCACCTGGGATAATAAATGTTTGTTATTTTAAGCCTCTAAGCTCTGGAGTCATTTGTTATGCAGCAAGAGATAACTGATTACACTCTCTGGGCCTCACTTTCCTCATCTGCGGCTAGGAATGATCATCATAATAATGCCCATATCACGGAGAGTAGTAGCTGAAAGCTTCTGCCACCTGTCTGGCCCACAAGCACTAGTGTCTGCTCACCTCTCTCGTTGGGAGGCCCTTGTCACAGGCTGTCAGGCCTGACTAAACAGAGAGGAATGTTTTGAGTTGCAATGCCTTTGACCTTTTCACTTAAAATCCGTGTCAAATCAGCTTCTAATTCATTTCCAGACCCATTATTCTGAGAAGGAAGCAGGGAGTGAACTTTGTTGCAATGTATTCCCTGCCCTTTGATTTCATGAAATTACAAAAGCAAGCGATCCAGTTGCTCTGGTCTTCGGAGAGCTGCCAAACTCCTCTCTGAGTGATCAGGGAGCAGCTGCTGGGGACCCTGGCCAGTGACAACCTAGTGTGGAAGACTGAGGAGGGAAACTGTCCTTAGTATAGATGCCAGTACAGGAAACACATCTTAGTTTCCAAGCAACATGGACACACATGCCAAAGATAAATTGCTTCTCTTTTCTCATCTAATGGGGGTTCCTGGCAAATGGAGGGGCCCAGTGGTAGTGAGGATGGGCAGAGGGAAGCCAGGAGCCATGCAAACTCCAAGGATGCTAGTCCCCAAGCATCCAGCTCAGTGGACTGAGCTAGGGACATAGGAGCAACTGATGGCTCCCCTCTCCCTTAGTAGCCCACACTCTGCCAAGCCAGGCCAGCTTGAGGCCTCACTGGAGCACCCTTGGAAGCCCAAGCACCTCCTGTTTCCCTCCCACAGGTCAAGTTCCACCTGGACTGTAACTGGCGCTGCTTTCCAGTCTGCCATCTGGTGGCCATAGTTAGCAATTGCAGCTTTCCCACAGGACAGCCACCTTCAAGGGCATGGGGACGTCTCCCTCCATCTGTTTTAGTAACTATTCCTCCTCTTCTAAAAGAGTGACCACGCTCTGTTTAGTCTTCCATGCCAAAGAGCTTTGGTGGATTTCCAGGGAAGGAATCAGAATATTCTAAATAGATACCATTCTGAGTCTTAAAATTATTCCTCAGCCCAGCTGCCAGCCAGAGCCCAAGTTAGAGCCTTTCTCTCGCCTCCAGTCAAGCTCCCTACTCCCCCAGAACTCTTTTCCTGGAAGCTGGAGTGGCCTCTGTACCTATATTTGTTCTGTTCTGAATAGCTTTGTCCAGAGCCATTAATCCCAAGTCTCTCCATCCAGCCCAGAGAGCTCCTGGCACAAATTCTCCAGGTCTTTCACCAAATCCAGGGAGACAGAGCAATGTGCCTAAGTGCATGTAAATAGTAAAAGCTGGAATCAGATCAACCAACTGGAGAAGACCTGACTCCTGAATCCTGCGGTCTCAGGAGGTGGGGGGTGGGGAGCCCCAGGTGGAAGTTGTGGATGTGGCCGGCACAGAGGCTGGGACATGTCCTGGAGAAAAGCTGGGTGAGGTCCAGCCAAACTTCAAGTAACTGGCTGAAGTTAGGCGTGGGAACTGGGTATGGAGCCAAAATGTGAAGGTAGGGGACTGATGGCACCTAAAACTGAGGACCAGAGCCTCAGGCGAACAATTTCAGCCTGGAGGAATCTGGAGGTGGCGTGGATTGAGAGCAGCTGCTGTTCACACGGTCCCAGCACAGCCTGGCCGAGAGAAGCAGCCCCACACAGAACACGTGCCAACCCCCCGTGCACAGAAGGCCATGGGCCCCTTGTCATTCTGGAAAGAGAGGAAACTCCCCTCGGGCTCCGAGATCTGGGACGTACTCACTCCTTCCCTCATTCATTCCTGGGTCCGGCATTTTTTAGGTCAACCAGGCAGAGGCACCAGAATGGTCGCAGAGAGCTCAGAAGCCACACTCCAGGGAAGGCAAGGAGGAACGAACTGAGGGGCCTGCGCGGGTGTGGGGACGCCCAGGTGCAACCCATTCACTATGGTCCCGGGAACAACGCAACAGAGGCAGATTTGCGATGTGGAATGAAACAGCGGGCGCTGCTCTCACCCTGCTGGCGTTTTGAGAACCGCACACAATGTATTTGATTGAAAGTCTCTTTTAGAAGCTTAATTTTCTTAACATTAAAGAATTAAATCAATAATGGCCCCATTTTGGCTTCTCTGTGATTAGGTCCTTTGTGCTAGTTTGCTGTTGAGTAACAAAACTTTCTAAAAATCACAATCTTTGTCATCTGTACCAAAGAAAATCCAGGGAGAAGGGAGAGGAAGAGAAAGAAATTATCATAGGATGAACACCGACTATGCGCCGGGCACTGTTCTACTGGCATTTCATCCGTTGTCTTAGGTCATCCTCACCACAACCCCGAAAGGAGCATGAGGTTATAATCCTCATTGGATAAATCAGGAATCTGAAGCTCAGAGAGGGAAAGAGATGTCTTCAGGGTCACACAAAAGAGCAGAGCCTGGACTGGAACTCTCTGGTCTGCTGGATTCCAAACCCATCCTCCTTCCATTGCTTTCTTTGCTGATTTCCTACACTCAGAGCCCCCGTCCAATAATAGGACCACTTGGTGCCAAGGGCCCTCCTCTGGCAGGAAGCTCCCCTGTTTTCAGGTGTGGTTCATGGAGCTGATGGGAAAGAGCTTCTTGTCTACCCAGCTGGGCCCCTCAGGTGGTGCTGGACCTCTGAATAGCCCCTGGGATGGGAGGGCAAGGCCCAGATCTCCTGTTCACAGAGGGTCAGGGAATTAGCCTGAGAAGCAGATTATTAATGTGCAGGGTCCTCAATTTGGGACCAGGAGTAGGGTGACTGTGATAGGGTTTAAATCCTAGAAAAAATTAAGTGGTGTCCCAGGACCGAATGGCCAAAAATCGGAAGCAGGAATCTCAGCTTCCATGGGCATCTCTGCTAAGCTCTAGCTGGGAGACTTTGGTGAGCCACTCTTCTGAGCCAGAATTCCCTCATCAATAAAATGAAACCAATGCTATCTTCTCAAGGGTTGGAGTGATTAAATAGGAGGTGGTACAGAAAACTTTCTGGAGATTTTCCTACACAGTGTCCACAGAGGGGGCCAATGTTCGAAAGCTCTATGCTGGGGCCACTGGTTGGCATGGGAAAGCAGAGGAGGAACTCAGTGCTCAGTGTCCTGGGCGAGGTTTTCCTGGGTCCTGTATGAAGAGGTGTCCTTGAGTCATAGCTCAGTTGTGTGGTCACAGACACCCAAACTTCAGGTATAACAACAACTTAGATCAATTGAATCAGAACACTTGAGGGCGGGACCCAGGCATGAGTATCTTTTAAAGCTCCCCAGGCAACTGCAATATGCATCCAAGGTTAAGCTGCCCACTGAACACCCTCCGCCAGGAGGCCTACCTTAGAGAGGCAGGTTCCTTACAGCACCTGGCCGGGCCCAGCCAGGCACAACGAGGCACTCGCCTGCATTGATTGGGAAACCTAATTGCCTTAAGGTTCTGTGCAGAGCCAGCCGGGACTTAATCATTCCACTCACATCAAAATATTTACTCCAAATAGTCATTACCACCTGGAAGGGGCTTGCAGGTAGTGAGAGAAGAGGGAGTGGGGGAGGCAGCAGAGTTCAGCGAATCCTGTAAGGGAAGCAGGCTGTTTGCAGAGGCTGCTGTCCTCGTCATCCAGTTCTCATCTATCCCCCCACCCCACCCCCCACGCCCCCAGAGATTTCTCGAGTTAAGTGTTTGCACTTTAATGCTCTGAGGCCTGAATCATCCAATTCTGCATGGCGCAGGTGCTGGGGCTTAGGAACATACGGTAAATGATTTGCATAAAGTAAGCGATTTGCATGGAGTGGAAAATTTGCATGCAGTAAATAGCTAAGGGGAGGATAAAATTATGGCCCAGAAATGGCCTAAAAAAATGTGTTAATTAGAAGCCCCAGTGTAATCTGAGTGCTCCTCTGAAAAGTGTCTACCTTCAAAGAGAGAGCTACCCAGTTCCATGGCAAATCATGATGAGAATAAAAATGAGGGGACACAGGACGCATGGGACCATGGGTGTCCCAGTGGCCATGCCCCTGACCCTTCCGCAGCACCATTCCCCCTCAACTCAGTACCAACAGTGCACGCCCAGACGCGGCTCGGAAGAGGTGCTTCTCCACTTGACTGTGAACTCACAGAGGGCAGGTGATGGACCCAGCATACAGCAAAGGGCACAGCACTGTACTAGCTGGGGAGGTTTTTAGCAGCAGTTAACAGAAACCTCAACTAACAAGGGCTTAAACCATAAGAACATCTGTTGAACTTAACAAGATATTCAGAAGTAGATCGGGGGAGGGGCAATTCAACAATGTCATCAGGAACCTAGGCTCCTGGAATCCTCTCATCTGCCGTCCTTGAGCCTTCGCTCGTGATATTAGCGTGGCTGCCTCACAGCCAGCCGTCACATCCTCATAGGACAATGCACAAAGCAGGAAGCAAGAAGGCTCACAGCTAAAGGGCTGCTCTGTCTTGTCAGAGACATTAAGTTTCCCAGAAGCCCCAGCAAACATCCCTTTTATCTCATTCTCCAGCGCTGAATCACATGCCCACTTCTGGACCAATCACTATTGAAAAGTAACTGGGTGGGTGCTCGGCACACTGCTGCCTGAGCAAAATCAAAATTCTGTTAGCAGGGAAGAATCAGAGAGAGGCTGTTGGGTAGAAAACCAATGATATCTAAGAGTGACAATAAATGTTAATGAAGAGATGGAGCAGCTGCTTATGGGACCAAAGTAGGATCGTCTCTCTCCCTCTAAGTCAAAATCCAAATCTTGGGCTCTTATCACTACATAAAACAGGAATACAAATCAGTAGGAAGCATGGGGAAGAAAAGGTTGTAGGGCTAAGTTCCATCACTTACCCATCAGTAGCATGAGAGTCAAGAAAAGGAGAGCCAACCACAGGATTTCAATAAGAGAGAGTGAGTCTGTTCTAGCATGAACTTTTGCCCATTAACCAAGATAATCATGACAATGTTGATAAGTAACATTTACAAAGCACTTACTACATGGCAAGTATTCTTTCTAGACCACAAATTTTCTTTTTTAATTTTTCCAGTTGCCTTCAATTTTCTTCCTAGACTTTGGTAGTTTTCCTTTCAAACTAGAAAAACAATTCTCATCATTGTGACAAGCGAACTAATACAGAGGTCTATAAATAAATAGCCAACAATATGCCCCTCTCCATCAAAATAACTAACATGAAGCTTAGCAGATCACTATGTTTTCACTTCTATGAAAAAATTCTCTCTACTTTAGGAGTCATGCCTCTACAGTTGGGTTATCTTTGATCATCCTGCCAGTCTTGGGAGAAGACTCACCCAACCCTCCAGGTTCTTTTCGATTTCAGTAATACTTGCCCATGTTCCTTTCTTATTCCCATGATACCTTTTCTTTGACCTCCTTGAAATTCCTTGGCTCCTGGACCCCTGCTAACTTTCTCCAAGTCATTATTACCAAATTACAACTTCATCTTCTTCCCTTTTCAGCCTGGACCCCTTTGAGGAACCCTTCCTCCACTCTTGCCAATGCTTCCACATCTACCCCTGTAGATCCCCAACCTTCAATGCATGAAACTATCATCTTTCTCCATACATCCACCCAGACAGCCAAGTGCAACTGAAGGAAATTATACACCCTTCAGTTTGTTGCCTCTGAGAACCAGATTTCCAACATCCCTGAAGCCACTGGCATTGCCATTGCCACCATGACACATAAAATTAGAGACATGCACATTTCCAACACACTTCCAAGGCTGGGCACTGACTTAGATAACAACAATTTCCAGAGAACTAAAACACTAAAATAATTTGTTATTTCCACAGATATTGATTAAGTCTAATTTACTATGACTGCAGCAAAAAATAAGATGCAAGTGAATTATGCATAAAGTAAGCCAGAATTCCTGTAATCACCCACCTATTGTCTCTCCCTGTTATAAAAGTATAGTGGGATTAAGTGAGAGAGACACTATAGGAATAGTACTGAGTCTACTCTAATTTAAGTAAATCTATTCATACATTGATTTTTAAAATATTATTAATCAAACTCAAATGTTGCTGGGCCGATTTTCCAGCCTCTGGCCAGTGTCACATCAGAAAGAAAGAAAGAAAAAAAAAATATATATATATATATATATATAATATAAAT
Source organism: Vicugna pacos (assembly GCF_048564905.1). NCBI lineage: Eukaryota > Metazoa > Chordata > Mammalia > Artiodactyla > Camelidae > Vicugna > Vicugna pacos. The sequence goes on along the minus strand of NC_133005.1, from coordinate 31,082,563 downwards.
ACACATAAACACATGTATATATATGGTTCTGATTCCCAAGGCATTGAAAGACAAATGAATCTTTCTGGAAGTTTTCTTGGAAAAATGGAGATGAGAATTTTACTCACATTGCACAGAAAAGCTGCTTTAAAGTCCCTGTTTCCCTATTCCAGGTGGATGGGATATCTGATATATGACAGAATTGATGTTCACAATCCCCATTGCCTCTTCCTGGACATAAGGGAAGTCTATTTCTCAGTCTCCCTCGCAGTTAAGGCCATGGGACTGGCTTTAGTAAATGGAATGTAAGTAGATGTGACCTATGTCACTTGCAAGCTGGTATAGGAGTAAGAGCTGGTATGCCTCCCACACACTTCTTAGTTTCTTTTCTCATTACAGGGAACTTGAAAATCATGTGTTGAATTGAGGGTATCTCAGAGCCTGGATCCCTGAATCTCCAGATGACGGAGTGCACACACAGGCTCCATTTGGACTTCACAAGAGAAAAAAAAAAACAAAACTTTGTCTTGTTAAAACATTCCTAGATTTGAGGACTGATTTGTTACACAGCATAACCTGTCCTAGCATGATTAATACAGCTGCAGATGTAGATTCTCATATGATCCCAAGCAAAAAAAACTAAAACTCTTTCTAGCATCAAAAAGTCCAGAGTCCTTAGAAGACTCAGTTTTCAGTACCCTTTGCAGTCTCCCCAGAGCTCAGCAGAGTGAGTTTCAATCCAATCTCCTCCAGCAATTTATTGCACTAAGCCTCCCTATGTTTCTGTTTCCCTGTATATTAACTGGAAATAATAATAGTGCCTGCTCTGTAGGATTGCTGCGAGGACTAAAGAGATAAGACCTAGCAATTTTACTTTTAGGAAATTATTCTACAGATAAACTCACACCTGTACGCAGAGAAGTACATACAAGGATTTTTCACTGCCCTGTTTTCTGTAAGAGCAAAGGACTGTGAACAACCTGAATACCCTTCAAAAGGGAGATGGTTAATAAGTTATGACACAGCTACAAAATGGAATACCATGGAGCTTTAAAATAAACACATAAAATAGATCTCTTGGGGCTAAAATGAAAAAAAATTGCCAAGATATATTGTTATATGTAAAAATCGAGGAGCGGTACAAAATGTATGAAATGCAACCATCTGTTTTTATCTAAAGGACAGGCCCATATATGGTGGTTCGTGGGTTTAAAAAATTCTAAAATGATACACAAGAAACAGTATTTGCTTCTAAGGAGGGAAACAGAGTCTGGGGTGGGAGGGGGACTTACATTTTATTACACATCTTCTTACACTATTTTAACTCTACATTTATTATTTTTAATAAGTGATCATGTAAATAAAAGTGCTTAGCATGCGGTGCCAATGAGTGTTAAGTATCACTGTTCTTGATGATGTTATTGTAATGGATTAATATTGATTTCCTTTGGCTAACATGGCATTTGAGGGGTTCCTGCCTCTGGCTCCCTTGAAAGGTCTGGCACCTACCGCCTTGCTTCTTCCCTTTTCTCCAGGGAGAATGAGAAACAGGAAACTGGAGACCAAAGTCCTATTTTTGGTCTTCTCTGGAAGGAACAATTCCACCTGGACATGTCTGCATGCCAACACAGCCCCAGCTGCCTCTCAGGAAAGATATGAGGTTCAGCTGAAGGTGCTGGGAATGTGGCAAGATTACCCCAGCAGATGGAAGCCTGCTGCTGCACCCCGGGAGATGGCTCTTGGAGAAACGCGAGTCCTTGAAATGTAGCCACGACACCAGAGTTTGCAGTCAAAGGTGACTTCCATTGCTGCTTCTCTATGTTCTGCCACCTGGGACTGGCACAAGCCGGGGAGGCTCAGTGAGAGCATTTCCCACAGTATGGCCACCCTGCCAGCCTGGCAGGACCCAGCAGGGAGGCTGAATAATGGCCCCCCCAAATATGTCCAGGTCCTAATCCCTGGAACCTAAGAATGTTAACTTCTAGGACAAAAGGGACTTCTCAGATGTAGTTAAGGCTCTAGAGATGGGAAGATTCTCCTGGGTTATCTGGGTGGGCACAATGTAATCACAAAGGTCCTTTTGAGAGGGACATAGGAGGCTCAAAGTCAGGGGAGAAAGCCATGTGAGAACAGAAGCAGAGAGAGATTTAATGCTATGCTGCTGGCTTTGAAAATGGAGGAAGGAACCGTGAGCCAAGGAATGGAACTCTAGAAGCTGAAAAAAGTGAGGAAATATATATTCCCCAGAGCCTCCTAAAGGAATATAATCCTGCCAACACCTTGGTTTCAGCCCAGTAAAATCCATTTCAGACTTCTGACCTCCACAACTGTAAGTACTCCATAAATGTGGGTTGTTTAAAGCCACCAGGTTTATGGTAATTTGTTACAGCAGCCACAGGAAACTAATATGGTCAGAGTCCCTTCTCATTGTCTAGCTCCTCAGCTCTATTTAAATACCTTCCCCTTTCAACTGCCTTCCCAGGCAATCCTGACCCTCATTGCTCCAAGATGGCTGCCATAGCTCCAGACCTCACACCCTCTCAGCTTCAAGTCTCACAGAAGATTCTCCTTGGTTAAATGATGCTGCCTGCCCACTCTCCAGCTCTACTGGATGTACGAGGAAGGATTTCTCTCAAACTGTGGGGACCCTTGACTTTGTGGTGAGAAGAGCAACACAAGTTTGCATACCATGGCAGTAAAGAAGCCAGACTGCCTGTTACTGCTGTGAGACCCTGGGCAAGTTACTTGACCTCTCTGTGCCTCTGTTGATACCCTTTAAAATAGGGACAATAATAGCACTTAGTTCTAGGGTTGCTGTGAGGCTTAGATGAGTCAGTAAACACAAAGCACTTAGAACAGGGCCTAGGACATAGAAAGAGCTATAAAAGGACTTTATTATGATCCTCCCAGAGGAAATCAGGCATCCTGAACAAGCAGGACTAGATGCTCAGCAGACAAAAATTGATGACTATCCACCATGGGGGCAGGAGATTCTCGGTTCTGGGTAAGACAACGTGTATTTGTCTATTCCTAAAGCTCAAATGCTGGCTTTCTGGGACCCACAGCTCGGTACTGGGGTGCAATGAAGAATAAGAGCTCCTGGCCCAGCATGACTGCAAGTAAAGGGGTGAGAGAGGGCAGATGGAGGAGGGAGCAGGAGATGGAAAAAAAGACTGAGTCTGGAGAGAGGTAGGTCTGAGGTTCTCAATCAGAGCCTTCACCATACATTCACAAGGTTGATGTTAACTGGATGTTGGATACAGAGAGAGGAGGCACACACTGGTCCTGTCTCAAGGAGCCGAGGGGGATGGATGACAGAGACTCAGAAACATAAAACGATAATGCAGTCAATCATTGCGAACATAAGTGCATTTACAAAGGGCTGGGACAGCACAGAGAAAGGGCTAGCTCACTGCCCCTTTAATCCTGGAAGGCTTTGGAGAGGAGGCACTATGTGTGCCGGGTATTAAAAGATGCCTGGGCAATCCTTGGACAGAGCAGGTGAAGAGGATATCCCAGGCAGAGAGGACATGGGCAAAGACACAGAGGTGTGAGCATAGTTACTATGAGAAAAAGGACACTTAGACCCTGGTCTTGCCACTCTGTTGATGTCAGTGCATCCTAGCCAAGGGCTATGTTGAGTCAGCAGACTGAACAAATCAACGTACAGTTTCCTTTCCCAGACCCAAGGCTCTACAGGATCTGGCTTCTGCCTTCTCTGATCCACCCTAATATTACGGAAATGACAGGCCAGCCAAGAAACAAGCACACTCAGAGGGTTGGAGTACTCAGATTTATTATGCCGGCGGGCTCAGAGGGGCTTCTGCTCCGAAGCTCTGAGCACCTCTAAGACGTGTGCATGAGGTTTTATAGGGTTAATTACAAGCTTGGGGTATTCGGCCAATAGGCATGGAACAGCTTTAGCAGCATCATTATCACAAAAGTAGAGGCAGGGAGGCAGCAAACCAACATTTCAAGGCCAGATATGTCTCTTTGAAAATCCAGCTGGCTAGCAAAAAAAAACATGAACAGGGAATCAGCAAACCAACACTAATTAACTTAGATTTACGAGTTAGCCCAGCAGAACTCTGATCAGTAATCCGACACTTGTTACACTCAGATTTGTGAGTTAGCTTGTTAGCCCAGCCCGGCTTTTCCTTCACACTAAGACCATTCTCCCTCTCATTGGCCTTCTGTTCGTCAAGCTCTCTAAGCTCAGTCCTGCCTGATTAACTCTGCCAGGAAGAGCCAACACCAGAAGATGGGGCCCGTCTCCCAGTCTCTGTGGGACGGTGGGACCAAGCCCAGAAGAGCTTCACATGAACCAAACCCCTCTTTCTCATTTTTAATGTTTCACTTCCCTGACTCTGCAGAGCCCCCATGCACTCTCCCCTATCCCCTCATTCTCTGTTTAAAACACCCAGTCACCTCTGTACAAATCAAAGTTGAGCTCAGTTCACACTGGACTCTTCTCTATTGCTATAGTATGTTACTGATTAAAACCGGTCTTTACCACTTTAACTAGTGTCCCAATTTGTTTACTTTGACACCAGGCACCGAGCGAAGAGTTTCCCATTACAACACCTGATTCGATTCTCACAAAACTCTGTGAAGTGAAGTCTGTTCTTACAGATGGGGAGACTGAGGGTCAAGGAAGTCATTTGCTGAAGCGCACAGAGCTGGTGTGAGGTAAAGACTGTGGTCCTACTGTAGCCCTGTCACAGAGAAGAAAGTGTGAACGAAAATACTGCAATGTGAGTGAAAATACTGCAACCATATCAGTAAACAAAAAATGCTGACACCAAGTCATCAGTGGCTGCAGCCGCCCCCTAGTGGGGACAGGCCTGCAGCCCAGCCTCTGCAGCCACTCACAATGGTGCACCCTGAGCAGACTCAGAATAAGAAAGGACAAGATACTGGCCCTAGATAGCTAGGTGCTTGTCAAAGGAATGAATTCGGTGAGCCCAAATGTTTGCTTCCTCCCATACATAGAAAAGCACTAAATTCTTTAACTTGAGATGCCTGGTTTTCTTTAGATAACAAGTAATCTTTTATTGTTCCAACTGCCTGGTCTTTGTGGTAAAGCTCCTATATATCCTAGCTCCTCCCCTAGCTCTTCGGAGCAGTCCCTCAGAATCATCTGAGAGGCTGTCATCCCGGCTCGAGTCCTCTCACCAAATAAAACATAACTGTTAACTTTTAGGCTGCGCATTTATTTCAGTCAACGAAAGGAATCATTTGAATCAGAAAACAACATTCAAATCCAGAAGGTTACGTGGCTGCAGGTTCAAAGCAGAGACTGGAGCGGCTCACAGGTGTGGGAGCCGCTGGCCCCCCATCCATCAGCAGGAGGAGACGACACTGGCTTCCAGGACTGAGGTCTGCAGGGAGCTGAGCTCTGGGCTTCAGCGCTCACTTCCCGTTTTCCTGAGATCATCGCAGAAACTTGGCTCCTCTGCCTCTCAAGTCATCGATTCCGACCCTGGCATCCAGCCAGCGAAGTGATTTCATGGCACCCTAGGGCTCTTGCGTGAAACCAGGTTTAGGCGGCAGGATGAAGAGCCTCTTAGCCTCTTGCTATTATCTAGAAGGAATTTGCTTTGCCTCTTTTCTGTGAGATTAGAAGTGCATTCCAAAACTCCCGTGAGAGCTACTGGGCCAAGACGGGGCATGAACAATGCTGGTGGGTCCAGTCCCTGCCTTAAATAGAATCACAGCCCTGTGGATAATCTGACTGCTTAAAAAACAGTGTTTAGAAAGGAGCTCTGTACTTGAATCTGAAGACTCAGGTTGCAGTCTTGAATGTATCACATGATCCTCCTGGGACTCAGTTTCCATAACTCGAAAAAGGTAGCAGTATCTCCAGCAGCACCTGCCTTGACTGCTTGATGTACCCACACCCTGTGACACCACAGCGGTCAGTCCAAGGTCAGCCCAGGAGCCCTTTCACAAGCCAAACAGAACCCAATAGCTGAGGGGCAGCCTGCTCTTTCCCCAAGAAACAGCAGTGTGTTGTACTGAAAGATCCATTTGTCAACTGACAGAAACGCGCAGCCTAAAAGCTGAGAGTTCTCTTTCATTTGGCGGGAGGACCCGAGCCGGGATGACAGCCTCTCAGATCGCTCAGAGGGACTGCTCCAAAGAGCTAGCGGAGGAGCTAGGATATATAGGAGCTTTGCCACAAAGGCCAGGTAGTTGGAACAATGAAAGATTACTTGTTATCTGAAGAAAACCTGGCATCTCAAGTTAAAGAAATCAGTGCTTTTCTATGTATGGGAGGAAGCAAACATTTGGGCTCACTGGGAGGGAAAAGGACACAGACAGCCAATGAGTCAACGCCCCTGTGCCCTCGGAGGCTAGGATGCTATTTCTTTGAGAAAGTCTCCTACCTAACTCTGTCACAAAACACCCGAGACTTAGTGTTCCCCTACTGAACTGACCCAACTAGTGCCCCTTTTGCCTAGCCTCAGACCCCCAGGACTCAAGTTTAGAAGACGAATTCCTTCAGGACCGGGCTTGCCTGGCCCTGGAGGTCCCTTTTCTAGTCCATTTGTTTTGCCATCTGCCGTCAGTCCCACGCCCCTGATACGTTAGTTCAGAATATAGAGAGGATTTAATGAAGAAAGTCCCTGAAACTGCTTGAGGCCTTGAGATCCAGAGACATCAGCTGTGACTGGAACCCAGAGTCCCTGACCAAGTTAGCCTTAAAACAACTCATAGACCCAGCAAGAGAGCAGTCTCTCTGGGAACTCCGGTGTTTTGAAGAGTGAAGAAGAAAAAGATATAAAGGCTACCTTCCCAAACATCTAAAGCAACAGAACTATTATCCTTAAACATCTAAAAAGAATGGGAGGCTTTAAGTCAAAACCCACCACTCTAAACTGCATGATTAAGAATTTCAAAAAGGGGTTCTCAGAAAACTGTAAAATTTAAATGACCCCTGGCAGGCTCTGCACTTTGTGTGAGCTTAAATGGCCGGCCTTTGGAGTCGGATGGCCCTCAGGAGAAACTCTGGGCCTAGCAACAGTGCGAACAGTCTATCAAATAATCACTGGAACCCCAGGCCACCCAGATCAATTCCCTTACATTGACTCCTGGCTAAATATTGCCCAGACTCTACCCCCATGAATTTGGTTTTGCTCAAATGGATCTGGACAATGCAAAATATTAGCAGCTCAGCCGGTCCAGGCCAAAAAGACAGTCAAATACTTGGGATTTATTATCTCAGAGGGACACCGAGCCCTAGGACCAGAACAAAAACAAGTTATTTGCGCCATACCCAGACCGGAAACAAAAAGAAAACTGCGAGATTTCCTGGGTGCAGCTGGGTTTTGCAGGATCTGGATCCCCAGGTTTTCAAGAATAGCCAAGCCCCTCTACAAAGCAACTGCTGGATCAGAAAAAGAGACCCTCAAAAAAAAAAAATCAAAAACAAAGAAGAAATTTTAGTTACTAGAGGCAGTATGGGATCCAGAGGAAGTGGCTGTTATTCACTGTAAGGGACACCAAAGAAAAAATGACCCTGTGAGCCAGGGGAACAGGCTAGCTGACCAAAAGACAAGAGAAACAGCCACCTGGAAACACTCAGTAATTAAAGTTATGGCAGCGCCAGAGCTACCCACTGCCCCAGAATATAGTCATGACGAAAACAAGTGGGCACAGGCTGAACGAGGAGAGAAAGAAAAGGACGGATGGTGGATCATGACAAATGGAAGGGTTTTCATCCCAAAACAACTAGCTTATCGTTTAGTACAACAACAACACGAAGCCACACATATGGGAAAAACGGCTTTGGAGGCCCTCTTAAAGCGATATTTCCTAATTTCTCGTCTCCCTACTCTATGTACATCAGTTTCCCAATGCTGCTTGCTCTGTGCACAAAACAATCCAAAACAAGGGTTCACTGGACCAGTGAGAATACAGCGATGTGGATTGGCTCCCTTTGAAGATTTAAAAGTGGACTTTACTAAACTTGGGCCCAGTAAGGGATATAAGTACCTGCTGGTTTTAGTCTGCACCTTCATAGGGTGGGTAGAGGCCTACCCCACCAGGACAGAGAAAGCAAAAGAAGTGACAAAGGCTCTTCTCAGGGATGTTATCCCTCGATTTGGAATGCCTACCTCCATCGGGTCTGACAATGGACCCGCCTTTATGTCAAAAATTATACAGCAAGTGGCAAAGGCACTGAGCATCCGCTGGAACCTGCACACAGCATACCGGCCTCAAAGCTCAGGGAAGGTAAAACGAATAAACAAAATTCTAAAACAAATGATAGCTAAAATCAGCCAAGAAACCCAGCTCCCCTGGGTGGACATTCTACCCCTGGCTCTGTTGCAAATTACATGCACCCCAAGATTTAATATTAGGTACTCTCCCTTTGAAATCCTCTATGGGCGACCGCCACCTTTAGTCAGGATGAGAAATCCCACCCCAGAAATAGAAAATTTAGGGCTCCACCAACAACTGTTGGGACTAAAAAAAGTACTATGAAAAGTCTGGGGTTGGGTAATAGAGAAAACCCCCATTTCATTAGTGGTTCAAGTGCATCCCCATAAACCAGGTGACCAGGTATGGATAAAGGATTGAAAAAAGAAACCTCTCAAACCAACATGGAAGGGACCATATTTAGTGGTATTAACTACTCCTACAGCTGTTAAAGTTACAGGAATCGTCCCTTGGATCCACCACTCCAGAGTCAAGAGAGTGACTGCACCTCAGACAGAGGGTCCCTGAAAAATTGAGAGCGTCCCGGGAGACCCACTCAAGATCAAGATCAAGAGGGACCAGAAAAAGATCGACGAGCCCTGCTCTAGCCACACCCGGAAGCTGGCTAGTCAACGCACAGCCAAAGCTTGAGAAAAGCTCAATGCAGCTGTTAAATGTAAATTCAGCCACGATCTCCAACGAATAGCGGAAATCCTGGAAACTCTACAAAATCAGACTGACTCTCTGGCCGAGGTGGTCTTACAAAACAGAAAGGGTCTGAACTTACTCACGGCCAAAGAGGGGGGACTATGCCTCTTCCTAAATGAAGAGTGTTGTTTTTATGCCAATCAATCAGGAATTGTCAGAGGAATGGTTCAAGAGTTACAAGACCGAGTGGAAAAAAACAAAACATATTTTAGATAAGAGCCCATGGACAGGCCCCTGGGGCTGAACCTCCTGGCTGGCACCGTTCATAGGTCCCTTACTCCTGATTTTTGCAGTTCTGCTATTTGGGCCCTGTGTCCTAAACTTCCTGACCCGCTTTGTCAGTGAGCAAATAGAGGCTATAAAACTTCAGATGTTAGCCTCCAATTATGAGCCCCTGCAACAGGTAAATGATGATGCTTACTCCAACAAGGGTTGTGAAAGCATCAAGAGGGGGGAATGTGAAGGAAAAGCCCAGATGGGCTAACAAGCTAAGTCACAAATCTAAGTGCAACAAGTGTCGGATTACTGATCTGAGTTCTGCTGAGCTAACTCATAAATCTGAAGTTTAGTGTCAGTCTATTGGGCTAACGAGCTCAGTCACAAATCTAAGTGTGATAAGTGTCGGTTTACTGATATAAGTTCTGCCGGGCTAACTTGTAAATCTAAAGTTTAGTGTCAGTTTACTGGGCTAACAAGCTAACTCGTAAATCCAAGCTCAACAAGTGTCAGTAACGTGATCTGTTCCGAATTGATAAGCTTCAGTGTACTGATTCCTTGCTTTTTGTTGTTTGAGCCTTATTGGCTAATAGCCCATACTTATAATTAACCCTATAAAACCTCATGTGCACGCCTTGGAGGTGCTCAGAGCTTTGGAGCAAAAGCCCCTCTGAGCCCGCCGGCGTAATAAATCTGAGTATTCCAACCCTCCGAGTGGTGCTTGTTTCTTGGCTGGCCTGTCATTTCCGTAACATGGGATCATTGAATTCATTCCTTTGACAAGCACCTAGCTATCTAGGGCCAGTATCTTGTCCTTTCTTATTCTGAGTCCCCTCAGAGTGCACCATTGTGAGGGGCTGCAGAGGCGAGGCTGCAGGCTTGTCTTCACAGCGGCTGATGACTTGATGGCTTCAGCATTCTTTGTTTACTGATATGGTTCACAGTATTTTTCGTTCACACGTTTTTTAAATAGTTTAATTTCTCTGCATTTTAGCTTTGGAGAATAAATTCAAGTTTGAGAGATTCTTTTTTTTTAATTTTGTTTTTCATTTTGGGGGGAAGTAATTAGGTTTATTTATTTATTTTCATGGAGGTACTGGGGATTGAACCCAGGACCTCATGCATGCTAAGCATGCGCTCTACCACAGAGCTGTACCCTCCCCACTGGGACAGTCACTTTTTTAATGCAGATTGACTTTGAGTAGAAAAGAACTGAAACAGAGTTCTGGGGCGGGGCCTCCCATCTTAATGACCACATTTGCATATCAATGGCCTCTCACTTCATTTTCGGTCTTGGCCACCCTCCTAGCTTAGATGGCTCAAGATGTAAGGGAAAGATGGGAAGAAATGCTGGTCGTTCTTCCTTTTCAAAAAATTTAAACACAAGAACTGCTTTGAAATAAAAATTTCCCCATGGACTTTTGGAGTCAGACTAAGCAGATAAAATAGATAATATTTTATCAAACTTATCAAGACTGTAAGTGTGGAATGAATTCTTTTACGTTTGCGTGGGCCTTTGGACTTCTCGTTGGGCTCCCTAGAGGCCAGTCAAGCATCCCTAGATATTTACTGAGGGCCAGTGTCGGGGAGCAGAATTTGCCTCCCCAATATATGTCTCTCTTGCATATTAATTATTTTAAACTGGTTATTTTCTATGAAACAGCAGACAAGGAAGAAACTCGAAAAACAAAGTAGAAGTGACGGTTTTGTAAGAAATATTTACATTCATAGGGGAAATCTCCATTTGTAAGGGTTGGACCAGGAAGGAGAAGTTGACCAAACCCTAGAAGCTCATAAATCAAGAAGGCAATGACTTAAATCTGCATAACAACCATACCCTTGTTTAGTGTGTTTTTCTTGGTAACCTCCCATAACAGAATCTCCACCCTCAATCTCCTCTTTTGTCTTTAGTTGAGGATGATAATTAAGGTGGGGCTTCAGCCACTTTGACAAGTCACTCAGTTCTTCTGGGTCTCTCCCATGTATATGTGTTATTACAATTGTCTTATTTTCTCCTGTTAGATTTTTAATCTGTGTCATGTCAACTGAATTCTTAGACCAGCCAGAAGAACTTAAAAGTGTAGTCCCTGACAGTTGGCGGAGTCAGCAGGATTCAACTTTACTGGCCGGACATGACTTGCCCCAAGGCTGCTGCAGATAAAAGATGCTGGGACAACGGACAAAAACCAGCAGAAGGTAAGAATTCTAAAATTAGATTAGCAGGTGTAAATATTTGGGGAGCTAGTTCCTGGGACTTAGCAACTCTTGGTTGGTCAGTTTGGTAGGGTACCTGTATTGATCCTTTTCCTCCCAGAGTAGTTACTGTTTTTCTTTCTCTGTCTTTTGTGTCATTTGTCAAAAAGGGGGAAAACACTGGTCTGATTAGTTTTTCCTTTCATTTTGTTCTGTGTCTTAAGAGCTTGGCTGTATGACTAGGGAGAATATTCTCTGCTTTCCACCATCTGGAAGGCACGCGGCATGGATGTGGTAGTTGTAAATACGGAGACTCCAAGCAAGTGTAGCCGGTTGGTCAGAAGCACAGGTAACAAACAATCTGGGCTGGTGACTGGTGTCTCTTTATCCGGCTGTACCAGCTCTCGGGGGAGTTTGACATAAGGGGTCCCAGTTCATATGAGGCCATTGTGGTCTCAACCTTTGTTGCTTTGTTAGTGCTTTGTTACTGATGTCCTTCAAAGTCCCCTTATTTTTGGGCCAACTGATGTCCTTCAAAGTCCCAATGACACCCAGATAAAGTACATTCTTTACTGGGTTTGTTTCCCCTAACTAATAGCCCTAGGTAATGCTCAGACTGGCCTGTCTCAGCCCACCTTATTAGAGTCATAAACCCCACTGCCCTTCACGGACCCTAAACTTCCTACCTCACCTGCAACCAATCAGAGGTTTCTGCACGAGCCGATCAGGCACTTTGTGACCCGATCTTATAAAACGCCCCAACAACCGGCCCTCAGTGCTCACACAGGCACCTCTTGTCTGTGTGGCCCTAGAGCAGCGTAACTATTGAGCTTTCCCCTTGTCCTTCACCCCGGCGCTCATGCAGGCACCCCTCGCCTGTGTGGCCCACTGTTGTCTCTGACAGCCTACCCTAATAGACCCCTTTCTGTTCCCACACTTTCTCTCTGGTAAATTCTTTTACCAGCCCGCGTGTCACCGGCTCACCGACCAGCCGCCCTGTTGTGTCCCACCACACCGATCACCTGGGCAGTAAAGACCTTCGCTTTCATAGAACCTCCTGGACCCTAAGAGGCCTGCATCCTTTGCACGCTCCTGTGAGACTTCCCTTTCACCTATGGTTGAGCCACAAAGAGGCTCATTGGTTTGAACGCTATTAAGATCCTACCATCGATGGCCAAACTTTGGATCCTTGAATTGGAAAAACTTCTAAATTGATAAATTTTTAGACAGCTCTCGTCATCAACAGCTGTTTTACTGGTACCTATGGAAAGACTAAATTAAAAGGTGGATACAAAGAAACAAAACACCTAACCTTAAAAACTCCCCTTAACTTAAAAAGAAAAGTTGAGGAAGACTTAGCAAAATTCTGATCTCAGCCTCCCCTCCTGGGCCTTACAGATGCTAATTAAAACATTATGTTAATTAGCAGCAGAATGGGAAGAAGCCGAGGGGAAGGTCAGGGATTCTTCCCAGGAAGGTGGAAATTTTCTAAAGGGTCATTAAGAAATAAAGCAAATATTGAAAGACGCAGGACAAATAAGAATCAGAAGGAAAGATAAGAGTCATGGAACTCATCCCAGCAGGGTGGAAATCTTTATGTGGTTTTTAAGAAATCAAAAGAATAAAATGGATTTTAATGTGTTAAACAAAAGTTTTAATGCAGCACTCCCTACGGTTGAGTGGGCCAAAGAAGCCCTGAGCTGGTCCCCCAATATTAAAGGGCCCCAAACAAGTCCACCCAATTTGCTCCAGTTTGAGGAAATTTAAATAGCTGGAAGGTAAAAACTACAGTGAGAAATCTTAACAGCAGTTGCTTGGGGGCAACAGTTAGGCTAATTAATCAAGTTTAAGATTAACAAAAGGACCACCTATAGGAATAGGTAAAATGGCTGGGGGATGGAGAGAGGTTTCCAGGATTTGTTGATACGAGAATCCCATGAGCTGTGGTAGCAAAACCCAGAACCCTGACTCAGGCTACAACTAGACTGAGAATCATAACTGTGCAAGGGTTGATCAGACAATAAAGGTTGGCATGTTTGAGCAGCTGTTACACGAAGAGGTGATGCAGCATTGCCTGCGTGTTTTACGGGAATGGATATTATGTCTGGCCAGTAACGCTTCCCTTACCCAGTATTGTAAAGACCGAGACTTCCCGATGGGGTCCTAGTGGAGGTGATGGTTAGACATGTAAGATTTGATGGAACTAAGAGTCTGTAGGAAAATTGGTGTATTTTAATTGTGAATGAAAAATACTGCAAACCATATCAGTAAACAAAGAATGATGAAGCCATCAAGTCATCAGTGGCTGCCGCCACCCCCCAGTGAGGACAAGCCTGCAGCCCAGCCTCTGCAGCCATTCACAATGGTGCACTCTGAGGGGACTCAGAATAAGAAAGGATTAGATACTGGCCCTAGATAGCTAGGTGCTTGTCAAAGGAATGAATTCAATGTGCCCAAATGTTTGCTTCCTCCCATACATAGAAAAGCACTGATTTCTTTAACTTGAGATGCCAGGTTTTCTTCAGATAACAAGTAATCTTTCATTGTTCCAACTACCTGGCCTTTGTGGCAAAGCTCCTATATATCCTAGCTCCTCCCCTAGCTCTTTGGAGCAGTCCCTCAGAGCGATCTGAGAGGCTGTCATCCCGGCTCGGGTCCTCCCGCCAAATGAAAGAGAACTCTCAGCTTTTAGGCTGCGCGTTTCTGTCAGGATGGTGGCTATGTCTCTTTTGCCTTGATTGTATTGTGGGGATGAACACCGTGTCCCACTGGTGAATGTCTGCCCTGCTTGGTATTGTAAAACAGGGCATATAAATCTGCCCCTCTGGCAGTGTTAACTGAACTTGCTCAGGGGAGCCAGTAGGGTTGCCTGAGCCCACACAGTGTGCAGAGGAAGCTGGGGACTGATATTCTGGGACTGATGGAGCCATAGTGGAAGCTGTTTGGCCCTAAGGTGAATTGGTCTGGGGCTGAATAACGTGCTCCAAAAGAGGACCTTTGTTAAATGCCTTTCTGTTCAACTTTCTGTGCAGACTTTTCAAAGACATGATGCATTGAACCCTGAGGTTCTAGAACACAGAAGTCTTTGAATTTCCATGTTAGTTGGAAATCTTCTCCCTGCTATATATAAGAAAATTAAAGGAAATGTAGTTGGAGGGGAAGTCGGCCTTTTGATACCATTTAGACAGCTGCCGTTCTCTGGGGAACTGAAAACAATGGTCTTTTTCTTGCAAATCTCTACAAAATCACAGCCTCTTTAAGATTATTTGTCAAGGGCAAAATACAGTTTACCCTTGAACAACACAGGGGTTAGAGGTGCCAGCCTCCTGCCCAGTCAAAATTCCACATGTAACTTCTGACTCCTCCAAAAACTTATCTACCAATAGCCAACTCTTGACCAGAAGCCTTATCGATAACATAAACAGCCAATTAACAGGTATTTTGTATGTTGTATGTGCCATATATTGTATTCTTACAGTAAAGTAAGCTAGAGAAAAGAAAATGTTATTAAGAAAATCATAAGAAAGAGAAAATACATTACTGTAAGTTTATGTTGTCTGTTTACAAGATGAATTGTCTGCCTATCAGTACTTACAACAATATTGTCTTATATGATTAAAAAAATACTGTAGGTGTTACACGTATTACTAACACTAGATGTTAAAAATGAAAAGATAACGTGAAAAAGGAATTCACATTTATTTACAGATATAACAATTCATGCATTGATAATCAAGCAGCAGCAATATGATTGCTTTACGGTAGCCTAGCCTGTACATTAATAAATGAATCATTATAAAATTTTATGGCATACAGTATTATAGTTATATTCATAATACAGCACTAGAAACATCCTTATTTTTTTTAAAACCACTTACCTGTGATGATAGGCTGATAGGCAGTCTCTCCAATGACGAGAGAGAGAGACTGTATGGTAATATAATTCTTTGAAAGCAAAGTTATAACACAGTAAGAAAACTAACACATTAATTTTTATAGAATTTTTTATTGAAGTGTAGTCGATTTACAATGTTAGTTTCATGTGTATACCAAAGTGATTCAAAACTAACATTATTAATTTTAACTTTATATTAAATATCATTCACAGTATGCCTCTATAGGGCTAGGCTATCCACTTCAGTACAAGTCTTGCCCGTGATGGTCTACACGATGAATACTTAGGGGAATGGCGGTGGTGATGACACAAAAACATCTCATACTTGATGTACAGTTATTAGATTTTACCCAAAGATATGCACAACGGGCAAGTGTTTTAACTGTATGGCACAGTGATTATTTACTCATCATTAAGTGGAAGTGGATCCTCGTAAAGGTCTTCATCCTCCTTGTCTCCACATTGAGTGGGCTCAGGGGGAGGAGGAGGGGTTGGTCTTGCTGTCTCAGGGGTGACAGAGGTTAAAGAGATGGGATAGGTGGAAAGGGAGGCAGGAGAGGCAGGCGCACTCGGTGTTCCAAATGTTGCTATAGGGCACCAATCCTTCTTCCACCATCTGCTTTAGTTTCAGGACCCCAATCAAAGAAGGGTCCACATCATAAAAAGAAGTCAAAAGCAGTCCTGAAGAGTAGGGAAGCTTCTGCCAGATCGTCTAACATCAATTTATTTCCTGGCTCTGCTTCTTCATCTTCTTCCTCGTCATCTGGCACTGGTACGAAAGCACTCATCTCCATCAAGTCATCTTCTGTTAATTCCTGGTGTCGTGTCTATTGGCTCTTGAATTCAAGATCTTGAAGCCCTTCAGCCCCCACCTTTTATGCCATATCCACAATGTCTTTCATGTTTTCCTTGACTGGCTCTGCTGTAAATCCTGTGAAGTCAGGCACAACATCTGAACACAGTTTTCTTCAGCGAGATTTTATTATTTCCAGTTGGATGGCTGTCATGGCTTTTTCTGTAACAATGATGGCATCTTCACTGGTGGGATCCTCCCAGGCTTTGATGATGTTGTCTCTGTCAGGGTTCTTTTCCACAGCACTGACAACGCTTTCCAGAGGGTACCATGTGTAATGAGCCTTAAAGGTCCTTAGGATCCCCTGATCTAGAGACTGAATTAGAGGCACTGTGTTTGGGGGCAAGTAGACCACTCTGACGCCTTTGGTGTTGAATTCATGGGGTTCTGGGTGACCAGGGGCATTGTCCAGTATCTAAATAACTTTAAAAGGCAGTTGCTGCCTGGTAAGCTACTTCCTGACTTCATGGACAAAGAAATCCAGAAAAATCATTCTCTATCCAGCCCTTTCTGTTGTACAACCGAAAGACTGGCAGCTGGCATTTATCTTTTCTTTTCAAGGCTTAGCAGTTAGCAGCTTTATAGGTAAAGGCAGTCCTGATCATAAATCCAACTACATTGGTACAAACCTGTAGTTAGCCTATCCCTTTCTGCCTTAAATCCTGGTAATCACTAACAAATGTCCTATTTTCTAGGCATTTTTTTTCCAGAATTGGGCACTTTCATCTGCATTAAAAACCCATTAGGCAGATACCATTTCTCCTCAATGATTTTTCTTAATGGCTTCTGGAAACTCATCTGCTGCCTCTTGGTTGGCAGAAGCTGCTTCTCCTGTTATCCTGACATTTTTTTAGGCCAAACCTCTTTCTAAAATTATCAAACCATTCTCTGCGGGCAATTAAATTCTCTAGCTTTAGATCCTTCACCTCCATTGTGCTTTAAATTGTCATACAATGACTTTGCATTTTCTTGAATCTTGAGACTCTACAGGTATGCCTTTCTTAAGCAATCCTGCACCTTTACAAAAGCTGCATTTTGAACACAAGATTAACAGATACTTTGCAAAAAGTGCAAGGTTTTCACATTAGATGGAGTAGCTACTGTGATACATTCACAAATTTCCTTTTTTTTTTTTAAATGGTCCTTACACTGGATTCATTTATCTTGAAATGGCAGGCAACCACAGTTGCAGACCTCAATCTACTGTACATATTAAGAATTCAACTTTTTCCTGTAACGTCATGACTTTTCTGTGTCTTGGGAGCACTTCCAGCATCACTAGTGGTACTTCCTATGGGTCCCATGGTTTTATTCAAGGTTTATGGTATTACACTAAGCACAATGAAAAACATGTGGAAACCATGAGACATCGATCACTTTTTACTGTGACATTCCATTTACTGAAGAGATAAACTGCTCACATGGAGAAGATTAGTATCACATAGTGGTTTAAGTGGACACTCGCAACACTTTTCACTCACTGCAAATAGCAACAGGAGGTGAGTACAAAATCATGACAATGGTACAGTATGTACTACAGTTTAATTGTATACAGTTATGATTTCTTACTGTATCTTTATGCTTGTGTACATTTTTCTCGACTGTGAATGGTGCCATGCATAGTCTGTAGGTGCTCGTATGCATAGGTTTTGATAAATTTTAACTTTTTATAATAGATTTCTGTATATTTTATGGTACTAAGTAATAAAATAGACTAGCATCTTCACATATTTTATGCATTGGTCATATCTAATTTTTTTAGTTTTTTAAAAAATATTTCTAGGCTACATGGTTCATCCATGAGTTTTCTCAAATTGCTTCAAATCTTCAAAATATTTTTCAACACATTTATTTTAAAAATCCACATATAAGTGGGCCCACAAAGTTCAAACCAATGTTATTCACGGGTCAACTACACAAATCTTTAAAGTCATTTCACAAATAATAAAAAGCCTTAGACATCTAAGCAAATAAACTTAACTTATTCCAACTATTTATAAACTATAAACTGTTTATAAACTACTGAGTTTTATACTGTACCTAGTTCATGATCAAAGTTTTTAAATGAAAACTGTCAGATCTCTGTCCGCACCTGTATGTATGGATGTCAATGTATGTACATTATACATATACTATTTTTCTATCTCTGGATGCTATTGTCAAAATTAATTTATAAAAAAGAGCTCTATTTAATTAGTTTTAAAGCAAACAAGTGCTAACACAAAAATTCTCAAAAACAGTAGAAACTATCCCAAATGCTTTTCAAGTTCACATGATCTAGGATTAATCTTTAGTAAATAAAAGCAAATTTTAAGTTATTGGTTTACTTAAAACAGTTCGTCTTTAGAGTTATTAGCATTAAAAATAAAACTTTTATTCTACTTGGGTTTACTGAAATGCAAATAAGTTTATATTATCTCCGTCACAAAATCTGTCAGCAAGAAAAACAGCCTGGATGACTGACTTTAGTCTCATGAAGTGTTCCTGCGTAATTTAAACGTAATTGAGAACAAATGACGTAAATGGGGTAAAAGTTCATAAGTGAACTCTTTAGCAATAATTATGGTATGTTTACTTAAAAATAGCTTCCCCAAATCTTTTTGGTAATTTGAAACTTCAGAGTTTTGCTAAGTTAAGTTCAGTGGTGGGAATTCACTGGATGTCTAGATCATTTTCAAATAAGATAAAGGACTGAAACATTAATTGCCAAACAAATCTAAGTTTACCTACTTCTGTCTTATTACAGAAAAACCTAAGGATGTTTGGGTTTATTAGTAAACACTGGAAAAAATTATGCTGTGAGGAAATGTATGTTTCTAGAAATGTATTCACAAGTTTGCCAATCAAAAAGTACTGGTAGAACAAACAGTTCACACCTTCTTCTTAGTTTTCACTAGAAATTAAGGTTTCTGAGAGTTAAGAATTCTAATTAATATTTGTAATTTAAACTACTATAAATTCATAAGGAAAACATCTCTGTATGCAAGGAATATACTTAAATACATTTTTTTTAGTGGAAAAACATTTTCTTAAGGAAACAGAAAGTAATTTTGTCCTAAAGGGGGGCATATAAAAAAGAGAAAGCATAGGACAAAATCTGAATGTAAAAGAGGGATTTATAAAAGGTTTGTGGAAAGGAACCCTGAAAAAAGAATATTGTGCATGGTCAGGACTGGCTAAGATTAGAATGAATCTGAGTGAATGAATTTTAATATCAAAAATAAGCTGGTATAAAACTAGAATTTGGTTTTCTCTCTCTGTTAAGAAGACAAAGTTCTAATGGACTATTGTTCTGCTTTTGAAAACATATTATAAAAGTTTTTTTACTTTTTAAGTAATCTGTTGTAACAATCTGTATTTGCCTTTGAAATATTTTATTGTCACTTTGGTTAAGTGAATAGCTAAGTAACACAGTGACCTATGATTTTACTTGACGGAGTGTTTTAAAACCCTTTGATATTTTTGACAAACTTCTCCAAATCAAATTCTTTTTTATTTATGTATTTATTTATTTATTTTTAATTTTGGGGGGAGGTAATTGGGTTTTTATTTCAAATCAAATCAAGTCCTTCTGCCCTCTAGCTAACTTGGGGATTTTTCAGAGGGCCCTTAAAACACCTCAAAGAGATATTAAACTAAGTAGGCTTACTTGGCATGTTAAGTTACATGGGAAGCATTGTCAAATAAGTGATGATAAATCTTCTTAGGTTACTGCATAGAAGAATATTATTAATATTTGTTGTATAAATTATATGAAATTCCTAAAAATCTGATATGTCCTGGTATAATGTTATCAGTCATAATTCTACTTATCATCTTAAAATGTTACGCACCATAGAAATAATCAAACCTCCCTGTCAATTTCATTATAATGAATCAGATCTTTAACCGTGCCATTTTAAGTCATGTCATTTTTAGACAGTGACTGTTTTGCTCTGATGCTTTTAGAAAGATGCTTCATATTCAGTAAGATTCACAGAAAGGACTTTTTGACAAATACAGGTTTCTGATAACTTCCAGATCATACCACTGAACTAGGTAAGAAATTACAGAACTCTGATGGAAAATCTGATGGCTTCATAAAACTGCTAACAAAAGGTCATGACCAACAAGAATTAATTACATGTGACTGAATGAAATGATGAATATGATTATAATTTTTATGACTTTTGTCTGAAATATTACTGGTTTTTTTGCCTTTGTCTTCCAGATATAAGGAAATCTTTCCTCGTGTGCTGTTACTTACAGCAATTTGGTAAATGATGCCTTTATAAGCAGAATTGAAACATTTATCTTTTTTCCCTACCCAATCCCTCTAGAATTTAGGAGCTCTTAGTGAGTATTCTTATTTTCATGGCAATATAGTTATTTATGTAAGTTCACTAAGAATCTGTTCTCTTTGTAACAGGACACAATTGGAAACATGGATTATATTACCAAGGCTTTGACTGCAATGTCATATTTGAAAATGTGCATAGAATCAGATATGAGCAGTCAGCTTAAAGGAACTAAGATTGATTTTACTGAGCATTAAGCTTCTTGGAATAATTGCTTGCTACCTTGTTTACTTGCTTTTGTTTTTTACCCCGTGTAAACTAGACTGGATTCTGAATTCTTCTACTTTCCTCAAATATTTGGCTACAACTCTCTGAACTAACATTTTCAATTTTCTCCCACTTTTGACTTGGATTCATTGAGAACTAAAGCTGCCCTCTTTCTGAAATCCTTCAAACTGAAGCTGACCAACTTGATGTAAACTTGAGAGATCACCACCACAGACCATGTGTAGACCATCTTCATGCCTGTTGCTGTTTAAGCCACTTGAAAAGTTTACCTGAACACCTGATGACATCAGCAGAGACATTTCAAACTGCAAAAGATGCTTCGACCCTAACATTTAGAAATCTTCTCGATTGGCAGCTCTCAGGACTCAGACGCTGGGTTTCTAATTTGCTCCGACTATTAACCTTTGTTTTTCTTTTGTCTCTAAAGCAATGCTTCTTATTAAGTATCTGATTGCTTGCACCTTATAGGCCTAACTTGGAGAGCCCACCTGCATCACCACCTCCTGAAATGAATAACTGAACTGACCCGTGTCAGGACTAAGAGACTAATTCAATGAAATATAAAGCAATCTATAAACTCAATTTCTGGATTATGAAACTTCTTGAAGAAGTTTCAAAGGCAGGCCTGTAAGGGAGGCAAAACTTGTCACTGCAAAATATCTCTTTGGCATGCAGATTATTTTGAGCTGAAAACACTCAAGGCCCAAAAGACTCAAGAAGAAGGTTTGACGTTTCCTCTAACTGCCTAAAAGAATTTAGAGAGGGCCTGTTTCTGGAATAGACTATCACCAGAGATATCTGCAAAGAATACAGGCTAGATGTGGTAGGAGAAACTGGGCAGGGCCTAGAGATTAGAGTCCTCTCTGGTCCTCTTGTCTCTGCAGGGCCCAGCAAACACTTGTTGACCAAACATTACTTTTTCCATACCCATGTGAGTTGCCTTCCTCCTCTTTGAGGTCCTAAAACACTACCCCCAACATCCTCTTTTGTCTTTAACTGAAAATGGTATTTAAGGTGAGGGCTTTGGCCATTTTGGTGAGTTACTCTGTTTTTCTGGGTCTCTCCCATGTATACACATTATTAAACTTTGTTATTCCCCAGTTAATCTGTCTCGTGTCATCTAATTCTTAGACCAGCCAGAAGGACCTAGAAGGGTAGAGGAAAACTCCCTCCTCTACACCAGGCACTGTGCCACGCATGCTATGAAGGAGAAGAGGAAGCATTGAATGACTGCAGAAATATAATCAGCAATGAATGCTAAGGGGGAAAAATAGAGTACTCTGAGACTGTGTAACAGGGGGGCTTCCCTGAGGAAAGGGACTAATGAGCAAAGATGTAAAGGAGGAACACATGTGAGGAGAACACATGTGTGCACATCTTGGGGAGCAGGAGAGGAGAGGAGGGTTGTTTGAAGTTTAAGAGACTGGAAAGGGGAGAGTGTGGCTGCAGAGCTGAGAACAAGGGGAAGACTGGTGCACAAGGATGAGGTAGGTAGAAGCCAAGTGCCTTCATAAAGATTTTGGTCTTTTTTGAAAGGGCAATGAGTATCCATTGAAAGATTCTAAGTGGAGGGATTGTGTGATCAAAGTTACATTTTTAAAAGGCACTCTAGCTGCTCATGGAAAGCAGAGTCAGAAGGAGAGCCTGTGTAGAAGCCTGAAGACCAGTGGGGAGGCTATCATACAATAGTGGCTTGGACCAAGCTGGTGGTAGAAAAGATTGAGAAATCAGATGGATTTGACAGGTACTTACAATGTCAAAACAGCAGGAGTTGGCACTGGACTGGCTATAGAAGGAGGGGAAAGAGAAGCCAGTATGAAGGATGATGTCCAAGTTCCTGGCTCATGTGACTGAATGGGTGGTGACATCATTCATGGAGATGGGGGACACCAGAGAAGGGCCACACTTTGGGAGGGGGCTGGTGCAGGAACTCAAGAATTCAGTGCTGAACATGCTAAATATGAGGGACTTTTGAGACAGCTTTGAGATGAAATAAAGAGTGTTTGGAGAGGTGGTCTGGCCTGGAGATGGACATGTGAGAGCACTCTAAGCCTTGGGCTGGGCTTGGATAAGATAACACCAGAAGAGTGGAAAGACAAGAGGGGTTTTGAGCAACTCCAACATTCTTTCTCATAATACTGTCTCCACCACATGCTTTGGCCCTTGGCCCAGGAAGTTCTTCCACATGCCATGTGTAGCATATTTTTACCTCACTGCTAGTGTGTTTTTTCCCTTTTCCAATTCAAACCTTTCATCAATGTGTCATCTCTGCAGTTTGCATTCTTGCCAAGGATGTATGATCTGAATCTAATCACGAGGAAACAGACAAATACAGATCATGGGAAAATATACAAGACAAGTAGCCTGGCCCCTTCAAAAGTGTCAAATGTCACAAAAGACAAAAAATCAGACAAGATAAATCAAAGGGACGATTCTAGAATGTAGATTAAAGATGATGAGAAAAACATGACAATCAAATGCAATGTGTGCTCCTTGATTAGATCATAAGTCAAAAGGGAAAAAATTATAAAGGCTATTCTGGGGATGTCAGGGAGGAAGAAATTTTCTTCTACCCTTCTAGGTTCTCCTGGCTGGTTTAAGAATTAAATTGACATGAGACAGATTAACAGGAGAAAATCAAACAGAAGTTTAATAATGTGTATATAAGAGAGAGACCTAGAAAACGCAGTAACTCACCAAAATGGCCAACGCCCTCACCTTAAATACCACTTTCAGCTAAAGACAAGAAAGGATGTTGGGGGCAGTGGTTTAGGACTTCGAAGGGGAGGAAGGTAATTCACATGAAAATAGAAAAGCAAATGTCTGTGGGCCATGCAGAGACAATGAGAGACAGAATGAACTCTGATCTCTAGGCCCTGCCTAGTTTCCTCACAACACCTGGCTCATATTATTTGCAGATACCTCTGATAGTTCTATTTGGGGAAATTTATCCACATTCTCTAGGCAGTTAATGGGGAGGTAAAAAGAAAGGTTGGGACGGGGTAATAGCTCAGTGGTAGAGTGCATGCTTAGCATCCACAAGGCCCTGGGTTCAATCCCCAGAACCTCCATTAAAAAAGAGAAAGACCCCTGAGTCTTGTGTTTCTTAAAACTAACAAGTCTAAATTAATTCTCATACCAAAGAGACACATTTTGGGGTGGCAAATTTTGCTCTCCTATTGGGGCAATAGGGGAAACTTAAATATGGTATATAAGAGAATATTTCTTGTATCAATGCTAAATGTCATGGTCCACTACAAGTAACAAAGACATTGTCACCATGATATCGGGATTATGTAGGAGAATGTCCTGGTTCTCAAGAAGTATATGCTGACATGTTTGGGGATGATAATGTCTGCCACTTTCAACTGGTTCAGGAAAAAAAAATTAATATACATAGAGAGAGAGAGAGAGAGAAATAAAGCAAATATTGCAATATGTTAAGAAATTGGGGAATCTCAGTGAAGGGTACATGAATGGATATTGTGCTACTCTTGGAAATTTTCTTTAAGTTTTAAATTTCTTAAAATAAATAGGGAAATGGCAATGACTTCTGAGACAAGCAAGCTACCCAGGGTTAGGCCAAACTTCACAAGTTAAAGGTGCAGACCTCCAGAGGACTGCCTTCACTTCGGACACCAGTCACAAGCGTGGGGGTCCTTGAGCCACCCTCACGTCTGATCAGCTGGCTACAAATTCGGGCTATCCCAGTACCCCTTCCAGATTCGGTAATTCACCAGAACGACTGACAGAACTCAGGAGAGTGCTCTGCTTACAATTAGAGATTTATACAGCAAAAGAATAATCAGAACCAGTCAGAGAAAGAAACACAGGGCAAGGTCTGGGAATGTCCCAAATGCAAAACTCATTCTTCTCTGCCTCTGGAGTCGGGACATGATACCCTTTTGATCTGTGACAATACACAGAGTATAGCTAACCAGGGAAGTTCACCCAAGCTTCAACAACCAGAGTTCTATTGGGGTTTCATTCTCTAACCATGATTGACTGAATCCTTGGCCATGCCCCTTGAGCTGATATCACATGGCTCAAAGCCCCACCCTCTAATCACACCGTTGGTCTTTCTGGCAGCCTGTCCCCATCCTGAGTCATTATGGAAACCCTTCATGGCCCACTACAAGCAACAAAGACATTCCTGTCACTCAGGAAATTCCAAGGATTTAGAGGTTATCCCCAGGAACCAAGGACAAGGGCCAGCCAACTCCTTTATTACACAGAAATAAGACAAAATGTATTTCACAACAAAAATTTAAAAAACAAACAAACTTGCATCAAAACACAGGTGGGCCCAGATCAGAGCATTTGAATTGAAAACTAACAGACTCAGGGAACACTGTCTCAGGTTCACACAGCCTCCAACAGCACAGTCTGGGCATCTCGAGTTTAAAGAAGCCACTTAGATGTCACAATGGTTCCTATTCTGAAGGCACTAGGATAAGTCATTTCACTATTCTGCGCAGGGTCAGCAGCCGACAGAAAATGCGCAGTTGTGTACGAGTAAAGGAACGGAAGGAAATCATTTACATCTGTTGTCCAATACTTCCCAATTCAACTTATTATGCCAAGTTCTTGTGATGAGCACAGCCCGTACCAAGCTCAGTCAAATCAGAACCTTCTAACTCTCCAACTCAAATAGGGGGGATATTAGGGGCCCATGAGCAATGTGAAAAATCACTCTATAGTTGTAAATTAGAACTGTAATCAGCTCCGTGGCCCTTGGGCCATCTTCATCACTGGGCTGCAGACCAAACTGACTTACTGCTAACGCATCCGCAGAAGAGCTCCAAGGCACAGGACAGAGAGAACTGCCTTGTTCTCAGAGGACAGAAGGGAGAAATGTTCATGAAAAATGGAAAGAGGAGGCCTGTGAGCCAGTAAACAGAGGCTCTGGGAGCATCAGTATTCTCTCTAACCAGTTTGTTTTTAAATATGAAAGTGATAAATGACCATAGTTACAAAAAAAAAACTCAATCAGCAAAATTTATATTCACAATATTTTACAGCTGTGTGAGAAGGGCCCATCAGAAGAGATTCCAGCCACTGTACTGAGTGGGACCCACTGAAGAGCAGTCTGGATACGTTAGAGCAGGCAGATAACTAGATATGAGCAGAAAATGGGGGGCACGGGCCAAATGGCAGGAATTGGGCAAAAGAGTAGAGGGGGCACGGGGCCAAATGCAGGAAACCATACATCATGTAAACAACAGGGGTCTCTGGGCAAACAAAGAAAAACAAAGCTCCGGGCTGATAAGCAATCACATTTTGGGGTGATACGTGCCCTAGAGGCTGACAAAGGTGTGAAGAGCCAGGAATCTCCAGTGTCTAATACAACTTTTGCTCTTATGTCCTCATTACAATTAAATTAGCCTTGCAGATTAGAAGTACCCATCATGCACCGATGCCACGGTACTTCCAATCCAGACTAAATAAGGACAAAAATCCCTCCTCCCTTTGGGAAGGTGGAGCTGGGATAAAAATCAGGGACTACGACCCCAAACCCTTCCCTCCCCAATGACTATTCCACCCATTCATTTTTACACTCTATATAACCAACTTACCAAAGAAACTCAGGACAGCTGCTCACCTGAGCCCGCCTGCCCTCCCCTTGAGAGTGTACTATCCATCCCTTAATAAATCCCCACTTTACCTTCTTAAGTTCCATGTCTCTAAATTCTTTCTGTGACGAGACAAGAACCTAATCAGCAGCAGATACACAGCCACAGTCCAGCTGTCCAACACCCCAGACTCCCACCTGCACTCCCCAGACATAGCCACTGTCAATTTCTTAGGACTTGTTCCAGAAATGTTTTGTGCCTGTACCAGCAGATTCGCATGCATATGCACCCCTTTTTATAGAGATCCCTGTTTCTGAAGACACTATTCTGTTCTGCAGCATGCTTTTTCCTTTTAACAATGTATCTTAGACATCATTCTACATCGGCACACATAGAGCTACCTCATTTTCCTTAAACTTTAGCAATGCCACTCAAAGTGTGGTCTGGGCACCAGGGCTAGTCCAGGAACTGTGTTTTCCTGGTCTGAGAAAACATAAGGGAGAGCTTGGACCAGAATGCAAATCAACTATGTCTCTAAACACACAATTTCCTTCAGGTGATATATATGTATATTTTTGTCAGTGAGATTTTCTTGTTAAAGTCACTGATTTACATTCTGGTTCAAGTTCCTTATCTCCTCAAGGACCAGTAACAAACAGGAGAATGTCTCCTTGCAGTTTGAGCTAAGGGGACAGATGGTGGGCACAGACTGCAGTGACCATCTCTGACCTCAGTATAACTTGGGGCAATTAAGGATGTCTCAGGGTCACACTGGGGCCTGATCTGCAGGAACCCCATATCCTGTTTTAATGGGTGTTCCTTGGCCTCTTAGGAAGACCCATGAAGAGTACTTTGGAGGACACTGCTTGGGCCTGATTGAAGCCATCTCGTAGAGGGAGGAAGAAAGAGGTTGCATTAGACCAGGATATCCTAAGGCGGCAGATAATTCACCTGGTACTTACAAGAGTTCAATGATAGTGGGTTCTGGTAAGAGGAAGCAAAGGAACAGTGAAAAGGAAGTAGAGGCAAATAAAGGTGTAAAGGGGCAGAGAATAGAGCCGTGTGAAGACTAGGACAGAGGGAGTTTCAGCAAGGGCTGGAGGAAGTGATCACGGATTTAGAAAAAGAGCAGTGGAGTCTTGGAAGTCGAAAGCGCAAAGTTCCTGGAAGGAAAAAAGAAGACACCGGGTCAAATGCCATGGCGGGGGGGGGGGGGGTTGTCAAATGAGATGAAGACTTTAAAATAACCGTTGGATTTGGCAGCATGGAAGCCACTGGTGCCCTGGCTGAGAGTCACTTCAGTAAAGCAGTGACAGCAGAATCCAGATGGCAGTGGCTTAAAGCGGGAATGGGAAGTGAGAAAATGGGGTCACTGAGTGTAGATGTGTAGATATCTGGCAGACTGGGAAGGAGGAGAGAGGTGGGGAGGTGGCAGCTGGGGGAAACTGGCGGCATGTTCGAGAAGGCCTTCACTCCACTCCTGCATGGGCACCAGCTGCTGACGCACTCCCAAGGCCAGAAGGAGTTGGAGAGAGAAGACAGGCGTCCCAGCTTCCTGCACCAGCCTCAGCCGAATCACGGCTCCCTGGGAATTTGTATAATCATCCATAGCAACGGAACTCTGTGCCCATACTGCTTGCAAGGCGTAGGCAGGGGGTATGATAGTAACAGTCGCCATTTATTGAGAGTTTGCTTATGCAAAGCTAGGAGCTTTACATAAATTTCCTCATTTAATCCCCACAACAACTCTGTGAGGTAGGCCTTATTATCATCGTCTTCAGTTTGAAAATGATGAAACCTGGGACACAGAGGGCTTAATTAGCCAGCTACAGGTCATCCAGCCAATAAATGGCAGTATCAGGACTCAAACCCAGGTTCGTCCTACACCCAGGCCTGTGTGCCTCACCATTAAGCCATGGTCCTGTAAGCAGGACTCTGTGAACCACAGGCATCAGGGGAACCTGGGGAGCATCTGAAATGTGCAAATCGCCAAGTTCCACAAAAGAGCACCTGACTCCATATCTGTGCAAGTGGAGCCCAGAGTCTGCGTCCATCAAGCTCCCACGTGATTCTTATACTCACAGAAGAACTCTGCCTCCTTCCTATTGGAGCTGCCTGTCATTGGCCATCATTCACACGGGGGGTCACACTCTTCCCTGAAGAGAAAGTCAGCCTGGACTGCTCGTTGGAGATAAAATAACTTCTCAGGCCTTAACTTGGACCTATTGAATGAGGATTTCCAGGGGGCAGGACTGGCTACCTGTGAATTTAGCAAGTTCCACAGGCAATTCTTATCTTTAGAGAAGATGGAGAACTACTGTTCTGTTCCTTGCAGCTCAAAGTATCATAAGCACCGCCCTGGGCTCTATTTTAGGTTCTAACACTTGGCCATTCTAAGATTCATTTTCCTCGTCGGTAAAATGGGTGTAGTATGCCCACCGCGTAGGGCTGTGGTGCAGATGAGCTACGATATCAATTAGGATTCGATTTACCTGCTTGTAACACAAAGTGATAATGACTTAAACAAAAGCGTTTATTTTTCTCTTGGGTTAAAGCTGCAGCTGGGCAATCCAGAAATGACTTGAGGTTTCTAATCATTAGGGACATAGAGTCTTGCTATCTGTCTTGCTATCCATCTGTCCTTTCATTATCAACATACTGTCTCTTGGCACAAAGTGGCTGCTAAGGCTGCAGCCATTTTGTCTATAGTCCAGGCAGAGGGAAGAGAAGAAAGGATGCACCTCCCAGATGTGTCAGATCCCCCTAAGGCACATTTTTGGCAGGTCTTCATGACACTCCTATTTAAGTTGCATGACCAGGAGTCATGCAATATAGTCACAGAGCAAGTTGCAAGGAAGGCTGGGAACTAAAATCTTTTTGTTCAGAATCAGGTCTTAGCCACCCCCAAATAAATCAGGCTTCTGTTATATACAAAGAAAGAAGAATAAACATTGGTGTGGCGGCAACAAAAATGTTTTTCCATGGACTTCCTACTGAAGAGAGCTGAGGACACCAGCCGCTGTGCTTTGAAATCCAGTGGCCATGCCTTCCAGGGGTTGCACCCCACCAACAGCTGAGTTTGATGGGGTACAAAGTCAGACACAGTCCAGAGAAAGAAGGGACTCCTTCACTGGCTAACTTTGGCTCAAGGACTCACTGATGGCTTTGCCAAACCTTTATTAGACTGACTCTTCCTTAAACTGCAGGGTGGTCTGGGACATTTGCACCCAATCTTCCCTCCCTCTCTCTTTCACTTGGGGTCTGACAGCCCTTCTGGCCTTCTCTAGTTCCTGCCCTATTTCCTTTCACACAGGCATTCCCCCCTAGTAAAAATCCTTGCAAGGTTAATCTCAGTTTGGTCTCTGCTCCTTAAAGGGCCTGGACTAACAAAATTGGCAAGGCATTCACAGTCACCAGCACAGATTTAAATAATGCACGTAGCAGCTGCCTACCTCAGGGATGAGCATTTGGAGACACTCAATAAATAATGGCTGTGTGGTGACAGTGCTGGTGGTGGAGGAAGAGGAGGAGGAGGAACAGAGCCAGCCATGGAGAAAGGTGCGTTTACAGACTGGTGGGACAAGGGTCTGAAGCACATCGCTGTTCGATTCTCCTCCACCCCCAGGATATGCCTATGACAGTCAAATCTGGTTAACGTTGGCACCAAAGTCAGTAGGAAAGGGGCAAAATGGACCCTAGATAGTTGTGGTCTTGGGGAAATTGAACTGTCATTACTTAGCATCAGCCATTTCAAGTCATTTCTCAACAAAAAGAAAGGAAAAAAAAAAAAAGAAAGAAATAGGGCAGGCCCCAAGACAAAACTGCACAAAATAAATCCAATGTCCTGAGCAAGTCTGGTTCTCAAATTGGAAAAATGGGGACCAGAAATGACTTGTCATATGACCTTGGAAAACTAGTCCCTTGAGAAAGTTTTTAGCATAGAAGTTAAAGTGCATGCAAGTCTCTACCAAAGTGATAAAGTGATAAAGAATTCCAAGGAGAAAAGACAGTGAGGGAGAGCACAATGCGAGGGGCATGGAGGGGTGGATGTAATCTATACGGGACACAGAAGTTCCATGGAACTTAATCAACATTATGCGCTCGGCACATGGTAGAAGCTCAATGAATGATGGTCGCCCAGATAACTGAATGACTCACTCATGGCCATTCATTCATTCACTGAAGAAAGATTTATAAAAATCCTACTATGTGCCAGGCCTTGCACTAGGCACGGAGGATGCCACAGTGAATAGGACAGTTGAGGTCCTCGTCCTTACCATCCTTCTGCAGAGAAATCTCCCTTGCAGACATTTTATGGGGGTCCCCCTACCTCTGTCTTTCCACAGACACAGCCTAAATGGTGTCCTTGTCTGCCAGATTTAAAGCCTATACGTTGCATCTGAAGTATTTTGTCTCTGATCCACGTTTATAAAATTATCCATGATGCCACCTTGGGCTGCCATTAAATAATTTTGTATCACTGTGTAACAAATTAACCTCCAGAATTAGCAGCTTAAAATAACAAACATTCATTATCTCACAGAGTTAAGGACTGACTTAGCCTGATGGTCTGGCTCACAGTCTCTCGTAAGGTTTCAAGTCAAAGTGTCAGCTGGGGCTACAGTCATCTGAAGACTTGATTCAGGCTGGAGGATCTGCTGCCAAGGTGCCTCCCACACATGGCTAGCAAGCTGATGCTGGCTGTTGCCAGGGGGCCTCAGTTCTTAGCTACATGGGTCTCTGCAAAGGGTTCCTCGTGACAGGGCAGCTAGCTTTCCCCAGAGCAAATGATCTGGTAGAAAGACAGAGATAGAGAGACCAAGAGAGAAGCTGCAATGTCTCTTACAACCTAATTTCAGAAGTGACATACCATTACTTTTGTCCTATTCTGTTACACAGACCACCCCCTGGTACGATGTGGGTAGGGAATCCACAAGGGTCTGAAAAACAGGAGCAGGGGTCATTGGGGGCCCTCTTGGAGACTAGTCATGACAGCCTCCAAGGAGAGCTTCCTCTCCCCCAACTCCACCTGTCATGGGGAGGGGGTGCATGCAAATTTCACTGTTAGAAAATACAAAGGCACACAGCACTAAATTCACTCTGTCCTGGAAACCCGGTGTTTGAACCCCAGAGAACCGCCTTTCCACAATCATGCTTTAGCTGCATGCCATAGGTCTGCATAGAAGGACATCATAGAAACAGCTGCAATTTAGCCATTTGTGTTTGTTTCACTGTCGGCCAGTGCCCTCTCTTTGAGGACCCACAGGACCCTCTGTTCTCAGAGTCAGGAAAAGCTGTGCTTCTCCTGAACAACTACTTTGTCTTTCTCATGTAAAAATCTGGAATTTTGTCACCACTTATGTTTCCCTCTTTGCTTTGGCTCTTCAGAAGCTCGGAGCCAACCATGTAAGCCTCTGCCGGCGTCCATCTCCTTGACCTAAGGTCACCTTGGAGTTATCTCTTCCATTAGTTCTCTAGTTCTCTATCCCCTCCAATCCCGTCATCTTTTCACTTTATCCTTTTGTATATTTTGTACTTTAATATAATTCCTCTCAAAGCTTTTGTGGATTGGAGTGGAGAATAAATACATAATAAACATAAAATTTGTGTCCAAAGATCAATGACTTGCACGTATGTGCCATCTAGTGGTGAGAGGGGTAACAGCCAGAATAGAAACACTGGTTTTTCAGATTTGTTTTTCCAGGGAAGTGGGAAGTGGCCGGGATGGAAGAGGAGGGAGACCAGAAACACACTGTGTGCTTTGCCAAGGAACTGAGACTTCTGGGGATTTAACAGACTCCAGGCAGGGCAAAGGATTAGGTGGTTCAATGGCTGGAATCCGACATGATTTTTTGGAATCTAAAGAAGCCAAAAAATAGTGAAGACCTAGCAAATGAAGAGGGTCCTTCCTAGCAATGGAAGGGTTAAGTGAAAAGTGGTTAAAAAAAAAACTAAACAATGAAAATAAACCTGATTCAGACAAAAGATCACCTGAAAGGTTCATAATGTGGGTTGACTGCAGATGTGACCAGCCATTTTTCAACATTAACATTAACATTTTTAACATTCACATTAACCATAGGAAGAAGCTTAGAGTCTAATGTTTTTGTTTGAGAAAACTAGGGCCCAGAGGCACTGAACACCTTGTCCAAGGTCATACAGCCTGTTAGTCACAGGTCCAGTATGACTGTGAGAACAGTCCTCTTTCCCCAGAACCACGCTGCCTTAGATGTCCATATGGGCCTGCATTTTGTATACAGGGTTTCAAAATAAAAAAATCAGATTGTCACCAAAAAACACCAAAAAATTGCTGGATCCAGCATGTTACCAAGAAATTATTACTCACTGGTTCTGAAGTTGCCCCTTGGCACACCCACAAAGGGTCAGGATGCAGGAGGTGGTTATGACATACTGGTTTCATTAAACTTCACTGGACAGCAAAAGCCATTAGTCCACAATGATACGGAGGGATTCTAGAAGCCAATCGCAGTACCTGAGAGAGCTCAAGCCTGGGGAAGAGAAGAAAAGCTCATTCATCCACAGTGTTAACCTGGTGTCTGTTCTAGGTCAGGCTCCGGGCAGGACGCTGAGATGGCAAGATCAGAAAAGCACTGGCCATATCCAGGAGCCATATACATTCCTTCTGTCTATATCCTGATGTGTGTTCTTGGAAATGGCTCAAGCTGCAGCTAAGGTAAGCTTGGATCTGGAGGGCCCTTTAAGACTTAGCCCAGGGGTCTGTGGTCTCAGGCTGAGCTGCCTTGGAAACAGCCTAGAGTCAGAGAACACTGAGGGGACAGGAGCTACTGTCTAAGCAGAACTTGAGACATTACTATTATCAGACAGCGCAGTTACAGAACAGTTTAATCATCTCAGAGAGTTCTATTGGACAGCACTGGCCAAATGGGCCCTTTCCTGGATTTTCTGCATCTTATCATTTCTTCCAGGCCCTTCAAATACAGGCAGAGAGTGAAAAACAAGTCACCGGTTTCTGGAAAGGGCAAAGCTCCAAGGCTGTTCCAGATCTGATATCCTCAGAGGTATAAATGACCCATCTGAGATAAAGGGCACTTGGAGGTCAGATTCTTAAACTTTTCAGACGTCTATGCCAGTAAAAATGCCCAAAAGGGAGGCAGGGACAGAGTATTAGGGGTCTCAACTTTTGAGGTCAGAAAGATCCAGGGTCCCATCCCCCATTAGACTGTAAACTCCGTGAGGGTGGGGTCGTGTCTGGCCCATTCAACACCGTGTGCCCAGCACCCAGCACAATGCCTAGCACTTAGCACAGTCTCAGTAAACACAGGATGAATGAGACTGTTCGAAAAACCGGGGTGATGGAGGCTGAACCTAAGGCAGTAGCAGGAAAACTGAGAAAAGGAGACTAAAATCACACGAAGTGGACAGAACAGGTTTGGGACAAGAATTAGAATTAGTTCCGACCGTACTGAGTTCTGACTACAGTACTAGCTGTACTGCCTGCACAGGGCAACAGCCTTTATCCACCACACCCGCAGTTCTCCCCTCCGTAAAATGCGAACAGTACCCCTGCAGCTGGGCAGAACGAATGTCCTCCAAGGCAGAAACAATAAGGCTAGGGAAGGGTCGTGGTGGCCCAAACGAGGGCCAGTTGTCCCTCTGAGAAAAGCTGCAGGGACAGCAGACGCTCCCCGAGGGCGGAAGTCGCTGCCTGATGGAAGTCCTGACGTAAAATGGATCCCCCACACGCGCGACGCCATGATTCTCTGCACCCTCATAAAGTGTCCGATGAGCAGCAAGAGCTGGAGGCTCACTCGAGGCCGTCACCATTTGTTTCTTTTGAAATAGTGTTCCCCATTTCTCAGCCGATTTCCCCAAAAACTGCTTAGTCGAAAGCTAAGCTTGGAATTCTCAGGACTACAGCGTAGAAGGGAAATTCCCGTTGGGGATAACCCGGAGGTGGAAGGGTAGATACTCGGGAGCAGCGCCACCTGGTGGTTGGGAGGAGCCAGTGTCGAGGGCCCGCCAGGCCCCTTCTCTTCCCACTAGTTCCCACCGCACTCGCGACCACCAAGGCCGGGGGAGACGCAAGCCCCGGCCGGTCAGTAAGTTTCCCAGAGGCCTCTGCGCAAAGGGCGGGGCCGGGCGGATGGCTCACTTCCCCCGCCTCCAGAGTGCGCGATGTTGTAAACCCGGAGATTTCGCCCTCCCGGCACCTGTCAAGGTCCCAGCGGGCACTGGGCAAACCGGGCACTGACCCCACCAGCCAGGAAGAAATACGCGCCTCTAGGCCCTCTGGGAAAGGTAGTTTCCAAATATATTTCTGGGAAACAGTGGGCGGGAGCAGCGAGGTTTGGCGGCCAATTAGAGCCAGCCTGGGCTTGTCACATGACCTGCGCGGTCAGCTGTCCTGGGGCCCTGGCTTGGGCTTTGGCTTCGCGTGGGCTGCCGGGGAGGCGTCCCGAGCTATGTGCAGACCCAGTGCCTCCGCCTCGACTTGGGGACTGACCTCCTCAGTCCCTGAGCCGTCTCTGCCGACCAACCACAGCACTGACCGCATATTTGCATATATTTGAACTTGGTTTTAGAGGACCTCGTCGTGCTCATCCGTATCTTGGCCTCTGCAACAGCTACACTGAGCCGCTGGAGTTACTTCAGAGCTTTACTGGATAAACTAGTCATCAGTTATCGGTTCGCCTCATCTTTGGGAATTTTTTCCACTCTGTTCTCATTCGGCCCCTTTTCCCTATAACCGTGTCGCTAAGAAAGTTCCAGGACCCGTCTGCATTCTCGTTATTGGCCCCCTCTAGTTTCATTTCTTAACCTACCCAGCCTAAATCCTCAGAATCCTGACCTGCCTCATGTGCTTGTGGAGCAGCCCCCAAATCGTCGATTAGTACAGTTGCCTGTTATGGGTTTGCCAGGTGTTCCTGGTGGGGGAGAGATACATCACATAATTTCACTGGTTGGTGCCCCTGGAATCAAGATTTCAGACTAACTAAACCCTAAAATCAGTGGTTTAGGACTGCGTTAGGGAAGCCAAAAAAAAAAAAAAATTGAGGCGGAGAGTTTGCTGCTTAAACTTCTGGTGGGAGTAAAAAGTTCTGGAAGGACTAGCTTTGTCGCATTCCACCTCACCCTTCCACCTCATGTTTGTCCTCTTAGAGCCTTAGAATAGACTGTAGAGCAAAGTGAAATGCTAGTGCTGAGAATATTCTAAAATGACACGCTGGTGAGAAAGTAGATGATCCTGTAAAGACGCAAACGAATGTTGAGAAACATAAAAGGAATGAGATGAGAAACAGCAAGAATGCATGGCAAAGAAGCTAAATTGTTAAAAGTTAAAAGTTTTCAATGAACCTAGAGATAAAAAAGTTTTTTAAAAAGCATTATGATGGAAAGAAATTGCAGGTTTCTGATGGAAAAGCAGGCATTGGCAATGTTTTGTTAGCCTTCCAGAGAGATTAAAAGATTATATTCAAAAAATTCCTGTGAGAAGTGGCAGGTGTAAGAGGACTCCGGAAATCAGTAAGTAATCTGACTTCAAAAATACAATTTTTAAAGAACTTTTTTGGTGAGGGGAAACGAGATCCAAAACGTACGTTTGGACATATCAGAAGTCCCTACTGTGCTGCATCTTAGAGGCAAAATCCCATGTAGGCTTGGCTCCTGCTGTCACACAGGCCATTAAGCAGGCTGTGGAGACCACACACAGCCTGAAACTTCTCAGGAAGTGTGCTGCCAAGCACTGGAGAAGAGATTTGGTTTGATTCTGTTCTCTTACAGTGATTATGTTTTATTGTATCTTTCCTTTGGTCCATTTGCTGTGTAAAAAGTTCCATGAAATACCTTAAACCGTATCTAGTGTTTTCTAGTGCTGATACAGTGAAGAAAAAAGCAAACTGGTCGGTTAATAGTTAACTGGAAAAGTTATTGCTTTGAAAGCAATCCAGTTTATTACATGTCTGTATATCCACCTTGCTACCTGATTCTAAGTTTAAGGACTTGCTGTTTGCCAACAGGAAATCACAACTACATTTACATGTGTCTCTGGGGAAAATACATGCAGAGGATAGCCACATCTTTATATGCCAGGCAAATATCCAGACCCGAACAAAACAATTCCCTAATACCAGGCTGGACAGTACTATTTTAGGAATAGAGCACAAGATGTCGAATAAACAAAAAACCCTACACATTATAGAAAAAAAATCACATATATATTAGTTGTCATTAAGGTAGAGCAAGCCTGAATCTCGAACTATTTGTTCAGGACCAGTTTGGATGGTTTGCCGGCTGCTTGTTTTCAATTCATTGCACAGCAATACTTTTGTAAATAAGAGTTTATTTCTAGAAAAAATAAAACTTTAATGAATTATAAAGTACAAAATACTAGCCCCATTTGTTTAATGATTAGATTCACCATAAGTTAAAATCACTCTTAAAGTGCTATAAAAGTTTCCAAATACTCAAGCTCAATTCTATATTTAGTTCATGGAAGACTAGATCACCAGCCCACAGTCCTTGTCCAAGGAAGGACCATATTTTATAAAGCACTGAGATAAAGCACCTAAAAATGGAGATCTTCCAGAAGCATGATACATACTACTCCCTGGCTCAAACTTTTTAATATTTTTTTATCGTCAATATATGATTATACAGTTTACTTACCCTTGTCCTGCTGATGGACATTTGGATTGTTTCCTATTTTTTTTTTATTATTGCAGACAGTGTTGCAATAAACATTCTTGTAAATGCTGCCTCATGCACACGAGCGAGAACCTAGAGGTATTTTCCCATGCCATTCTATGTGATTCATAAACACGTGAGTGAAATGGCTGGGTTGAAGGACATATGCATCTTCATTTTTAGATAGTGCCTCCCTGGTCTCTACAGTGCTTGTAGCAGTTTATGCTTATTTCAACAGCATGGGAGGGTTCCCATTTCTCCATGTGGCCACAAGCGTTTGAAATTGCTAGACTTTCTAATTTTCCCAATCTGCCGGATATGAAATGATACCTCATTATGGTTTAGTTTGCATTTCCCGGATTAATAATTAGGTTGAGCATCTTTTCAAGCATTTATTAGCCATTCTGGCTTTTCATTCTATGATTTACCTCTTTATCTTTTACTCATTTTTCTATTGAGTGTTTTTAATTTTTGATTTATGAGTTATTTATATATTCTGGATTTGAATCCTTGGTCAATGATGTATATTGAAAATATTTTTTCTCAGTCTGTAGTTTGTTCTTTCACCTCGTTAATTATGTCTTTTGGTACTCGGGCATTTTTAATTTTCATGATGTTGACTTGTGCATTTTTCTTTATGGGCTGTGCTTTTTGTAGTTGATTAAATCTTTGCTGTAATGTTTAGATCATAAGACATGCTCTCATACTTTCTTCTAAAAGTTTTCTTTTCTTGGATTCTTGAATTTCACTTGGATTTTTGTATTTGGTCCAAGAAAGAGTTTCAGTTTGATTTTATTCTTTCCTATATGAATAACCAATTACTCATCACCATTTTTGGAAAAATCTGTCCCTTCTTCATTGATCTGCAATGAGACTCTGTGGAAGATATCAGACATCCATCTATGGCTGTGTTTTGGGGCTCTGTATTCTGTTCAGTAATATAGCTATCTACCCCTGTTCCAGTGTCACAGTATCTTAATGACCATACTATAAGTCTTGTCGTGTGCTAGGATGAGTTCACCACCCTCTTTCTTCTTCTTTTTCTTGTGTGTCTTACCTGTTCTTGTACATTTCCATTTCCATTTTAGAATCAGCTTGTTGAGTCGCCAAAGAAACGTCAGGATTTTTATTGTAATTGAAATAAAATCTATATATCCTTGGAGAATTGACATCTTCATGATACTAAGTTGTTCTGTCCCTGTTTGTAATACGTTTTTCTCTTTATTTAGGTCATCTTTAAGAGTTTTCTATTTTTTAAATAATTCTTCATAAAGGTTTTAAACATCTTTTGCTAGATTTATTGAAAAGTACTTTATCATTTCTTAATGCTGTAAATATTTTTTAAATTATATTTTCCAACTTTTTGTGTCAGAACTATGGGAAAACAATTGAATCACCTTGCTAAACTTGCAGATTATTTCTTATAATCTGTTTGTAAATTATCTTTTGTCTTTTTCTATGTAAACAATCATATAACCTGTGAATGATTGCATGGAAGTGATGTGCAGTAGGCTGAATATCCACATCCCAGATATCCACGTCTCAGTCTCCTAATCATGTGAATATGTTACCTTATATGACAACATGGACTTTGTAGACGTAACTAAATTAAGGGTCTTGAGATGGGGAGATTTTTTTCTGGATTATCCACGTGGGCCCAATGTAATCACAAGAGTCCTTTTAAGAGGGAGACAGAAATGTTATAAACGGTGAAGGCTGTATGATGACAGAGGCAGAGAGAAATGATGTGATGATGGAAGCAAAGGTTGGAGTGTTGGGCTTTGATGGTGGCAGAAGGGACCACAAGCCAAGGAAGGCAGATGGTCTTTAGAAGCTGGAAAAGATGAGAAAACAGGTCCTTCCCTAGAGCCCCAAGAAGGAACACAGCCCCCGTGAGACGAATTTCAGACCTCCAGAAATGTAAGAGAATAAATTTGTGTTGTTTCAAGCCACTAAGTTTGTGACAATGTGTTATAGGAGCAATGAGAAACTAACATAGGATGTGTGGAAGATACACTCTTTAAGACTTGTCTTGTCTGAACTTGTCTTAATTCTTCTCTCAAATTTGTGCATTTGGCTCTAGGATTCTAGGCTTGTTCCTTTAGAACAAGATAGTGTTTTTTCTCCCTTTATAATCTTTATATCATTTCTTTCTTCTTGTCTTACTGTCTTTGAATATGAAGATGTTAGAGGACACCCTTGTTATCTTCCTGATTTTTTTGAAGATTATATCCTGATTTCTTTAATTGAAATATATTTGATATATATCATTGTGTACATTTAAGGTGTACAGCGTGTTGACTGGATACAGCATCTTCCTGATTTTAAAGGCAATGTTTCTAATACTTGCACCATTTAAGTATTCTGTTTGCTATAAATTATTGGTAGAAAGTTTTCATCAAGTTAAAGAAATTTCTTTCTTCTCTTAGTTGGCTAAAATTATTTTTAACATAAATGAGTGCTGAATTTTATCAAATGCTTTTTCTGTGTCTATCAAGATAATCATGTAGATTTTTCTCCTTTAAGCTATTGTTGTGATGATTTATAATAATACTTTATTTTTAGGTTAGAACGACTTGGCATCACTGAAATAAGACCACTTTGGTGCTACTACATTCACCTTGCTCAATATTAATTAAAACTTTCACATCTCTGCTTATGAGTCAAGCCAGCTGTAAATTCCAATTTTCTGCAGTCAGTCCTAGTCTATAGTTCTGGTTCAGTGTTTGAGAGCCTCACAAACTGACTTGGGGAGTGTTCCCTATCCTGCTGTTTCGGTTGATTCTTTTCACTTTAGAAATTACGCATTTACTTACAACCCCAGAAGATACAGATTTGATTCTCTTAAATTCCACACACTCTCACCCACAAACATGCTTCCACTGCCTTCATTCTCCCTGTATAGTTATGTCATAATTTTTGGTTCCATCAATATTCAGCACTTTCAGGATTATGTAAATAGTACATACTCATGAGCCACACTGTATATTGCATTTCCATGTCCTTTCCTGTATGACTTTTGGGTTTCCCTGGAGTAAATAAATGGAATCTTTGTTTGGGCTTGGTTTTCTGTGTGCCAATCAGTAATTATTCCTAAAACTTGCTCAGAACTGTAAATCTGTTCTCAGTTCACTTAAATATTAGGCAACAGTCAGTTGTATGTTTTTCATGAAGAACTCTGAAAGTTTTCTGGAGTTTTCTTCTCTTGCTCCAAACTGGGCTGTGCTGTGCCTGCTACCTGCTGTTTGGGGGAAATTCCCCTCAACTAGCATCCTTTTTTTTCCCTTTTGTCTCTTTTAGGTCTTGGAATCCCTATGTCCCAGTTTCCATGGTTTCCTCTCTCTTGATATACTGGCTCATTTTTGGTGGTGCACGGTTCTCTCATTTTGAGAAGGAATGCATGAAAGACAAATATTTGAAGGCCTCACTTGTCTGAGTTTATCTTAATTCTGCTCTCTCATTTAATGGGTCTAGAATTCTAGATCAGAATCTTGTTCCTTCAGACTCCAGAAGGTTTGTTGTCTTCTGCTTCCAGTCTTGCTAATGAGAAGACCAACACCATTTGACTCTCAGTTTTTATATATGAGCTGTTTTTCCTCTCATTGCTTTTATCTCTCATGTTCTGAAATTTCATGAAGATCTACTTTAGCATAGGACTTTTTTATCCTCATTGCATTGGACTCTAAGGCTGTATTAATCTGGAACTCATATCCCCAGTTCAGGGAGATTTTCTTGTATTGTTTATGTGTGTGTGAGAGACAGACAGAGACAGAGAAAGAGAAACATTACTCATATAAGAATATGAGTAATATAAGTTATAAAGTAAAGTAGTTAAATAAATACCCATGAACCCACTACCCAGTCTAGGGAATAGGATTTTATCAACCTGGAACTTCCCTGTGTGCTTTTTTCTGACCCCATGCCCTGCCTTCCTAGGTCAACCCTCATGCCTTTACCCTCCACCAGCCACGTAACCAATTTTGTGACTTTTCTTCTAATCCATTTGCTTTGCTTTATTGTTTTACTACGTATGTATGTGTTGCTAAACTATACCTTGTTAACTTTTGCTTGCTTCTGAGCATCATAGAAATGGCGTCACACACAGAAGCCTTCTTCTGTGGCTCGCATCTCATTCCACGTTGTTCTTAAGAGTCATCTACGCTCACAGCTACTGTTGATTAACATTTCATTGCAGTGTAGCATCCCAGGATATGAAGATCCTGCCGTTCATTTATCTATTCTCCCAAGGACAGGCATTAAGTTGTTTCCCCGTTTCTTCCTATCATGTCTACTAGTGTGGTCATTTCTTTCGCTCATTTTCTCTTTTCTCTGAAACTTACATCAGTCCATTGTTGAATCTTCTGGGTGAACCATGAATTTTCTTACCTCTTCTCTCCTGTTTGCTGTTTCTTTGTAGTTTTCTTCTACTCTCTCAGAGAATTCTTCAAATTATACTGTAATCATCTGTGGACTTTAAAATTTCTGCTATCATGTTTTGAATTTTTTTAAAACTCTTATTCTCTGAATGTTCCTTTTAATCACTTACTATTTTGTTTTCATAATTTTTATAGATAGCAATGTCGAGGAATGAGAAATTTCTCCCTTTATCCGTCTTGAGTTCTTTTGGCTGCTCTCATAATTAGATTGATACAAGACATATTAACAGGAGAAAAAAATTAATTTGGGAGCATGGAGATCTCATAGCAATAGGACCCCCTCAAAGTGACCAATGTAGGCTGTTTATATATCATTTTTAGACAAAGAAACAATTATTTGTGAAGATTTAACAAATCAAAGGGGCTTAAGGTAACAGAACAATGAATAAGTAACAGTTTATTTATAAAGCTTTCTTAGGCTTGAATTCCCTGATTCTGGTGATGAGGATGCTTTCTTTCCTCCTGGTATAGGGTATAGGATGCCTTCACATGGGAGATGTATTTCTGCTTTCAAAGGGAAAGGGGAGTCAGAGTGTTTTTTAAATATTTTTTTCACCAGCTGTTTCTCGACTTTAATTCAAAATAATCAATATGCCATTGAGGCATGTTCTGGGGCAGCCTGCCCTTTCCCCAACACAAACAGAGTTTAGGATTTTCTTGCAATTTTCTTTGACTCTGCATTCCCTGTTTGTTGGTTGGGTGATTGCTAGATTTATGTCTCTGTCTTTCATGTTTGAACCTCCCCTCTCATGTCAAGGGATGCTTAGCTCTTGGCTCAGGTTAAGAGTAAAGGCACCAAAATGCTGATTTTGAGTCCTGGATGTGTGGGTGGGGCTCGTCTGTAGGCGGGCATCACAGTAGGGTGATCAGCCAGGGGCCCAGCTGTTTCACTGGGAAACACCAAATGCTAGTGGGCCTTTTCTCTTGGGCTAGTCAGCTTCCCCAGAGAAGACTCTTCCCTTCTTCCTCCCAGAGGATGTAACCTTGTCTACCATCATTCCGGCTGCTGGATGTGTTGCTGGAGAATAGGTTCTTGTCTCACGTAGGAAAGAATTCAAGAGCAAGGCATAGTACAGTGAAAGTAAGTTTACTCAGGGAGATACACAGTCCATAGACAGAGTGTGGGCCGTCTTAGAAGGCGAAGGGCCCTAAGAGATACACATTCCATAGACAGAATGCGGTCTGTCTCAGTCAGAAGGGAGAGC
Source organism: Vicugna pacos (assembly GCF_048564905.1). Lineage (NCBI taxonomy): Eukaryota > Metazoa > Chordata > Mammalia > Artiodactyla > Camelidae > Vicugna > Vicugna pacos. The sequence goes on along the minus strand of NC_133005.1, from coordinate 31,040,070 downwards.
GGCCACAAGGCATGGGGCTGGTTAGTTTTTACGGGTCGGGTAATTTCATATGCTAGTAAGTGGGAGGACTATTCCAACTATATTGGGGAAGGGACTGGGATTTCCAGGAATTGAACCCCGCCCACCTTTTGGCCTTTTACAGTTAGCCTGGGAACTGTCATGGTGCCAGTGGGTGTGCCAGGAGTCTCGAGGTCTACTGGAAGAGGAATCCTCCACTATCCTGGGTCTGCCCACTTTGTCGTCAGTTGCTCTGTCATTCCTTCAGTGGTTGTGCCCTGCCCCCTTCCCTCCTGTCTCAAGCAGGGTGTTTGCCACTTCCAGGTACTTTCACTGACTGCCCATAATGTTCCGTGTTCTCAACTGTGCCTGGTGTCTCCGAATCCAGAACCTCTTCATCTGATCTTCCCATCATCTTCTCCTGTGGGAGAGGACAGCCATCTGGTTGTGGGGGGCCGGGGTGGAAATCTGGGAGTCTCACTGCTCCTCAAACAGACCAAGCCAAGATGCACCTCCTATTTTCAGTCCCACTCCCCATCCCCATCTTCAGGGCTCTTCCAGTTGGAGTCCTGCAGCAAGGAATCCACTTGCTGCTGCATATTCTGCACGACCTCCCTTCTCAGGTTTAAATTCCAGCCTTCTCTACTCTTCTAAATCCCTAACCACGGACTCTTTCCAGCTTCTAAAATTTTCTTGACTTCTGCCCTCTGCTCCTCCATCCCCTCCAGTTTTGTTTGTCCTTGAGGATGTAGGCTTTTTCTGGTGTAATTTCTCTGCTATCATGTGGAGGCTTTAGGGAGGAGGTGGAAATAAATGCACGTGTTTTCAATGTCACCGCCCCCACAATGCAGAGATGTTGGAGTGTGGAAAGTACCTGGGGGGGAGGAGCAGAGGAAGCTGCAGGAAGCCTGCAGGGCCTCGCTCGGGTGTCTGCAGCAGCCTCTGGTTTCATAGCTTCCCTGTGGCTGGCCAGCCACCTGACACAGTATTCCGTTCCGTGGCGAATAGAGAGGAATTCTGTGTGTGTGTTCAGACCAGTGATGTTTGTGCAAAGAGCAGCATAGGAAGGTGCTGTTGCAATGAGGAAAGGGAATCGGGCTTGGCTGGAGCAAGCAGAGGTCCACTGGAGAAGTATTGATGGCCAAGGTCCAGATGCATCTCACCCACCTCATTCTCCCTGTTAAGAGAGTCAGTCCCAGGGGAGGCAACACTGGGTGCTCTTGAGGGACAGCCCAGGGTCGCAGAGTTCACCAGCAGCCCTGCTCAGACTTGAGGGGTCAGTGTGGATATGACTCTGACCCCTGAGGTTGACCTCACGAAGTAGGGGGAAACGGCAGATTTCTCACCGTCCGTCAGAGGGCCGTCCCAAAAAGCCAGGACTTGGATAATAACCACCCCGGCTCCCTTGTTTCCTGTGTCAGTGAGGGAGCTACCATCAGGAGAGCTGTGTCTCTAACAGGATGCTCACTTGCCCTTGGCATCTAGCAAACCAAAGCTGGATGGGGCAGCTTCTGAAAGAGCACAGAGCAGTCTCCTCCTGTGCAGCCAGGGCTCTGCGACCTGGGGTGGGGGCGGTACTCAGAGCTGGCCTGAGAAGCCCCGTCTGGTAGGGGAGCTGAGTCGTTCCACGTGCGGGTTCTGAAGGGCAGATCCCAGGACTTGGTGTTAAGTGTTCATCGTTTCCTTCTGATCGTGAGCGCCTTGCCGTCATCCTGAGAAGCTATCACGAGAGGGGCTGGAAAATGGGAGGAAGAAGAGGTGTATTCTGGAGTGTTTGCAGCACCACCGAGCAGCTCTCCAGCTCTCAGCAGATACTGATGGGGTGTCCTGCCGTTGAGCTCAGTGCTGACACTGTCTACCTAGGGCTAGCACCAGGTCCCCCGGGTAAGGGGCTCAGTCCCACAGGACTGTCTCGACTTCAGATGTGAGTCCAGGTTGTCACTTCTCCTCTGACTGACTGGCTGTAAATCTGAGGTTCCCACAACTTCCTCCTTAGATTCCATCATTTGTTAGAACACCTCACAAAGCTCAGGGAAACATTTACTGACATTTATCAGTTCATTAAAAAGGATATCATCACAGATGAACAGCCAGCCAAAGAGGTACCCAGGGTGAAGTCAGACAGGGTCTGGCACTCAGGCGCTCCTGTCCCCGTGGATCTAGGGTGCACCGCCCTTCCTTCCTGCAAGTGGATGTGTTCACCCACCCGGAAGCTCATCAGATCTCCCTGTTTCAGAGTTTTATAGAACTTGTTCTGCAGCCCGCAACCCCTTCCCTCAGGTGGGTGGGTGGGGCTGAAAGTTCCAATCCTGTAAACCCCTCGGTCTTTCCAGTGACCAGCCCCGTCCTGAGGCTGTGCAGGGGCCCCACTCTGAGTCACCTCTTCACATAAACTCAGGTGCCAAAGGAAGGACTTGCTGTGAATAACGAAAGATACACCCATCACTTAGGAAAGTACGAGGGTTTTAGTAGCTCTGTGCCAGGCACCAGAGATGGAAACCAAATTTACTTCCCATTGTACCACACAGGCCGGCACCGCATCCTCAGTGACAGCTGCTTCTGCTTTCTAAGGGGGGGGGGCGCGGGGGCGGGTATTACTCCCATCAGTGAGGAGATCGTTCTCCATGCAACTTCCTTTCCCTCACAGAGACGGGTGAGGGAGGGGGAAGGAAAGGCTGCGAAGCAGACACTGTTGGTGCTGTGCTCAGAGCCCGAAGATCCCTGGACTGTTCCTGTGCACACTGGCTCTCCTAGAGAATTCACTCCCAGCAGCCTGCACCTGCATCTCTTGGTAGAGAGCCTGGGAGTATATGTCCCCCAGGACCAGCCCTTAACAAAGGACTGGATACGTGGGGGTGCAGTCCTCCAGCTCTCTTGTTCCCTGGTGGGGGTAATTCTAAAGTGTCTCCAGAGTTCCCGCGAGGGATTGAGCCAGGGCTGCCCTCCTAGGGACTCTGCTGCTGTCAAGTTTCCTTAGCCTCCTTTCTTCCCAGGTCCCACTTCACGCCCCCACCCAACCAGTCTTTTTCTGAGAACGTTTTTTAAATAAATATTTTTTCTGTGAATCCTCTTCTTCCAGTGTGCTTCTGGAAACTCAGTCTAAGACAGCCTCATATTTCAGAGTGCTGGCTAGTTCTTTGCTGCCAAAAAAATGGGAAGAGCGTGCGGCCCTTTGTTTATAGAGCACAGTGAGGATGCCGCAGGTGTGAAAGTTAGACCCTGAGATGAGCACAGGGTGGAGACTTCAATGGTTTCTTCACATCAAAGGGAGAGAATTGGGCTTCTGCAGGGAAGCTGGAGGGGTAAGAAGAGGCTGGGAGTTTGCGGTGGAGAAGGGGCTGAGCCGCAGGGCGGCAGGAATGTCTCTGTTGCACCAAGCCTTCAGTAAGGACTGCTGCTCACATGAACACTGTGGGCGTGCAGTTTGGGGTGAGGGGAATCAAATGAAAAGGCTGCTTGGGATGCAGTGCTGCAGTGCAGACGAGAAGGGCAGGATGAGAAGGCAAGACGATCCTGAAACTGAGCTCGTTCAGGGGAAGCAGGAATTCTGAGTCAGAGAAGACTAGGGAAGACATAATCCACCACACACACACACACACACACACCCCAATCCACCAAGAGATGGAAAGGGATAAAAATACCTCCTCTCTTAGACCTGAATCATGCATTAAAGGACAAACTTGAAATGATCGAAAGATAAATTCTAAAATCATCCCAAGAATATCCAAAGGCATCTACAACATTGGCACAGCACTTCCCAACGAAAATCGGTAAGGTGACTCCCACAGCAAACAGGAGTTCATGGGAGATGGAGGAGGCATATCATCCAAACTCACAATGAGGGTCTTGTAACTTAGCCCTTAAGACCTGAGAGTTTTCCCTGCTCCCCCAGCCCACGACAGAGCCAGGCAGCCCTGGGACTTCCTCCCTCTGTCCTGCTCACCCAGGGGCTCAGCAGCCTGCCCAAGAGCCCTGCCCCTTCCCTGCCTCCCTCCCTGCTCTGCTGCCAGGGTCTTAATGGTGGGTGTTCCAGAATGAATGAGGTCTATCCTGGTCAGGGGGCTGGAGACCCGCCTCTGAATCCACTCCTATCTCCAGCTCTTTCCCCTTCCAAGTCTTTATTCCACAAACATTTATTCACCACATGCAACTCCCCAGGAATTGCTATCTTTGTTCTGTCTCCATCCCTGTTCCTGTTTCTTTTTCTCTCTCTCCCTGACTCCATTCTTGCCTCTTTTTTCCCTCCTTTCCCCTCTTTCTCTCTCCACCTTTCTCCCTCTCCCTCTCTCTATCCCTTCTCCCAGTCTTGGTGTCTTTGAATTAAATTGGCCTGTGTCTCTAAAGACAGATGACACAGCAAATTTGACAGTGCCCACAATAACTGACATGTCACAAAGCAGTCTGTGCTAACAAGTCCTTTTTTTTTTTTTTTTTTGCTATTTGGAATAACCATGTAACAAATGTGAGTTTTTATTTTTATCTACATCTCTGATTAATTCCTTCTAGACAGCTCCCTAGGTAGTCTTTTTAGGTAAAAGTATACAGGTATTTTTAAGGCTTGTGATATAATAAGAAAATTTTTTTTCCAGCAATATTGCAAATGTAGATGGAATTCTTTAAGCTCATACCAACCCCTGATTTACAATGGGGTTACATATGTTTTTTCAGGGTCCTTAAAGACACTCATGTTCTGAAATATCTCTGTGGATTGGTTGGTTTGTAGAAAACATGCCTAATCCGCTTTCTGCACACTTAAATATTCACTAGTTTGTTGATTTGTTCACCTATATCAAGCACATGCCAAATGCTAGTAATAACCCTGGACATTTATTCAATCTCTTAATTTTCACCACTAGAAATAATACTCTGAAGAATATCCTTTTAAATATATATCTACCTACTGGTCTAGTTATTTGTCTAAGCATAAATTGCTGGAAGTAGAATAGTTTGTTCAAGTTCATACCCACTTAAATCTTTCATACATGTTGCCAGACTGCCTCCCAGAATGGTTGTATCAATATGCATTCCTATCATTGATGTCTGAAAGTGGCTTTTCCTCACACGCTTGATGTCACTGGGTTTTATACACATTGCTAATATGAACAACTTTATCTCGTTATTAAAATGGAAAATTTTTGTATGCCTTTGTGAAAAAAATATTTTATGAATTGGAATTCTCCCAGCAGAGCCATCAGTAAGTGTGAGGGCAGAACACAGATATTTTAGGAGAGAGGAGTTATTAAAGATAGAAACAGAAATTAATAAATCAGAAAGCAAAAAATATAGACAATAAGTAAAACTAAGAGCTGGTTTTTTGAAAAAGAAGGGATAAAACAGAAGAAAATTTTAAAATATTATCAAACATGAGCGAAAAACTAAAGTAAAACAAAAACACAATGCTGAGTATAAGGAATAGGGTCTTTACCTCCATATATAAAGAACTAAAAATTATTAGATAATTTTATGTTAAAATTTATGTTAATATACCTAAAGATTTATCTAAAACTGCTTTCCTTGAAAATATAAGTTCCTAAAATTGATTCTAAAGAACCTATATACCAGGATATTCCAAAATCCATCAATAAAATGGAAAATGTTAATAATCTAAGCCCACAAGCAACAGGGCCCCAGATGGTTTTATGAATGAGTTCCAGGAAATCTTATTTTAAAATATCATTTCTATGTTATTTTAACTAGATATGTAAACCAGCATAGGAAAAGATGTAATTTATAATACAAAAATGCAGTGCATTTAATAATATAAAAGCCTGACTAGACATTTACAAACATGAAAGTCTTAAATAAAATATTAGTAAGTTATACCCAGCAATATATTAAAAGAATTATGCAAAAAAAAAAAACCAAAATAAAAGAATTATGCACCATGATTATGTAGTGTTTATTCCAGGAAGAATAATTGGTTCAATATTAAATAATCAGGGTTGAATCAAGCATTCTGTAACATCAGATGATGAAAGGAAAAAAGCATGTGATCATCTCAATATATGCCACAAATACATTAACTAAAATGTGACATCTATTTCAGATAATGACAACGATGATGGTAAATTCCTTAGTAAGCAAAGAACAGAAGGGTTAAGGATACTTTTTTTTTAAATCAGAAGCCACAAATAGCAAACTTAATGGTAAAACATTAAACATTGTTTCCATTAAATGAAATGCTCACTATTATTGCTACTAATCAAAATGTTTCTGAAGTCTCAGACCAACATCATAGTTAAGAAAAAGAAATAAAAGGGATCAATATTAAAATAAATAGCAAATTATCTTTGTGTCCATTGTATTCTTTTCTTTCTAGAAAATCCATGAAAACATTATTGGAACTAATAAGAGAAGTCAATAAAGTGGTTTAATATAAGAAACACATAGACAAATCTATGACTTTATTCTATATTACCAATAGCCAGTGAGTATATGTAATGAAATTCCATTCATAATTGTAACAACTATAGAATATCTGTATATGTGACCATGACCAAAATATATGACTTACATGAGGAAAATGATAAAATATTCCTAAAGAAGCTTTATGAAAAATTGTGCTGTACACTGGAATTTGACACAACATTGTAAAATAACTATAACTCAATAAAAAATGTTTTTAAAAAAAGAAACTTTAAAAATTAGATAACACATTTCATAGTACAAAGATCAGTTTTCACTGAATTATTTTATGAATTTAATATAGTTTCAATGAAAATCACTATGGGATTATATTTGGAAATTGAAAGATTGGTTCTGAAGTTGTCTGAAAGAAAGTATGCATGAAGCCAAGAAATTTTGAAGGTGCCATAGCGACATAGAATAAAGAGTGTTTCCCATTCTCCCTTGCAGCTACATGTGTTCATGTGACTAAGTTTTGAGGTTGACCAATGAACATGTTTTGTTGTTGCATCCAGAAACATTTCTTAAGAGATGGCTTACCTGCATCCTTTCCCCTTCTCTAACCCCTTTGTCTGTCCTACTGCTTGGAACGTGAAGTCTGAGGATGAGGCTAGGTAGACTGGACTTTGAGGATGAAGGTCACTTTCTATAGTAACAGCAGAGGAGAAAGCTGGAAGGAGCCTGGGTTCCAGAGGTTTTTATGCAAGAGAAAAATCACATCATCTCCAGACAGTGCCTGCATCTGGACCTTAAATGAGAGAGAATGGGACTATCTTACTGAAGCCATTGTTACTTTGGGTTTTCATTCATGAGTGAATCTAATCCTACTATAATAACCTTTCACATTTCCCCCCATGCTTATATTCAGAGTCACTTAACACTTGCACACAAGTGTTATATAGCGTTTTGTCATTATTTTCAGAGAGGGGGGAAATACTTTCTTCATCTTGTTTTCTTGGTCAGTATAACCCTGTGAGATTTTATCCATGTCAGTTAGTATAGCTCTAATTCATATTTTTTGACTTCCTCAAAGCCTGGCACCTCCTGAGACCAAGATAGCATAGGTGGCGAATCTTGGTTAGATTCTGAATATATTTTGAAGGTAGAGCTGATAGGATTTGCGGACGAACTGAATGTAGGGTGAGAGAAAAAGGGAGGGATCAAGGATGACTCCAAGATTTTTAGCCTGAGCAACTGGAATCGTGGAGTTGCTGTTTACTGACCTGGCAGAAGCTATAGGATGAGCAAATCTTGAAGAGGTATGAAATTTAGATTTGAACGTGTTATATTTCTGTTAGACACGTAAAGGAGGGTAACAAGCAGGCAGTTGGATATGCAAGCCAACAGTTCTTGGAAGAAGCCTGGGTTGGAGATATAAATTTGGGGATGTTTAGAGCCTTGGGACTGGATGAGGTCACCAGGAAGCAAATGGAGATAAAGAAGAGCATCAGGGACTGAAGTCTGGGGAAATCCAACGTTTAGACGGGGCAGAAGAAGCAACAGAGAAGACGAAGAAAGAGCAGTCACTGAAGTAGAAGGAAACCGAGGGGAATGCAATGTCGTGGCAGATAAGCACTGGAAGTGTTTCCAGGAGCATACTGTGCCTAATACTGCAGATAGGGGTATTAGTCCCAGCAGAACCAGCTGCTGTAACAGAGGCATCCCCGTATTTCAGTGGCAGAGGCAATATGCTTATTTCTCACCCATGTAAAGTATTTTTAGCAGCAGAGGAGAAGGATAAAAGGAAAGGAGAAGGAGTTCTCTGTTCCATGATGATAAGCAGGGTCCCATGCTGATAGAGGCTGAGTCATCTTCAGCTTGTAGCTTTCAAGGTCACTAGGGGTATCGACGTCAGCCAGTAAATGGGGATGGGAAGTGAGGATGGTGCACGGGAACTATATTGGTAAGAGTCTGGCAAGAAACACAGGGCACATTCAAGTTGGGTAATTTGAGAAAGCTTTAACGAAAAGACTACCTATAAAGCTGTGAGCAGGGACAAGAAAACTACCAACTACCAAGTCCTATCCTTCTGAGACAGTTGATAGAAGGAGGTGTTACCATTCCAAGTCTGAAGAGACAAAAGGAAGTAATGGCTAGTGGGAGCGGGAGAGAGAAAGAACTATGTGGGGAGAGGTGCCAGACTAAAGCTCTGGTAGAGGAAAACAGCCAACTTAAGGAACCCACAGGAGGGAGCCAGGGGAACAAATACCCTGACCTTACCCTCCTCCCACCCTCTGGTCTCCTGCAGGTACCTCCCCTTGACTCAACCCAACTAGAAACCAGAAGGCTTATTGATAAAGTCCCTAGTGTTTGGGCTCCAGAAGCACATAACAGCATGGAGTAGGGTGAGGAGTGGATCTGGAGGAGCAAATATTCAGTACAAGATGTTTTTATGAGTCAGGCTTGGAAGTTGCATAACTCCCTTCCACCCACATTCCATTGGCCAGAACCCAGTCACATGGCCACATGTAACTACAAATAAATTTGGGGAATATGCTCCAGCTGGTGCCCCAGAGGTAAAGAGAGAGATTTGGTGAAGAGATAACCCCTCTCCAACTCATGGTCAGGCAAGATGACCACTGGATTTGACCACTGGATTTAGCAACACGGAGGCAATTGGTGGTTGTGATAATCCAGTCTTGGCAGAGTGGTGAGTGTGAGAGTCTAACTGAGTAGATTCAAGAGATAATAGGAGGAGAAGAATTGGGAACAGAAATTATTAACACAACAACTTCTTTCAACAAGTTTTGTTGTAAGGGGAAGCAAAGCAATAAGGTAATAGCTGGAAGGGTTGTGAGATCAGGAGAGTTTTGCCTTGTTTTTTACAATGAAAAAATAAAGCATATTTTTATGCTGATAGGAATGTTCCAGGAGAGAAAAAAAATGATGATGCTGGAAAGTGGGAGAATTGCTGGAGTGATGGGGAGTAAGCAAGAAAGAATGGGATCTAGTGATAAGGTGGAGGCTGGCCCTGGAAAGAGCACAGGCAGTTACCTGTGGACAGAGTAAATATATGGACAGAGTCAATAAATGCTTGTTGAAGTTCTTTTCTAATCACTTGGATGTTCACAGTGAAACAAGAAACAAAATCATCAGCTGAGAGTGAGTCTAGAGGATGAATTGTTGGGGATTTGAGCAGGAGTGAGACTGTACAAGGTAATGTTACCTAAAAGAATGTGAGAAATGATACCCGGAAGTTAATCTGCCCAGTGGAGATGGTCCAGGTGTCTCTGAGATGTTCCACTCTGAGTCCACACCCAGGTGAAGGCCTCTGGCCCTGCCTTTCTCCACCCTATCTGTGGTCCTCTCCTTGTCCTAGTCCAGTGTCAGAACTGGATGATAATATTAAATAGCACTTTTTGAGCACTTACAAGTTCCAACCACTGCTCAAGTGTTTAGTCATAATAACTCTATGAAGTAGGTACCACTATTATCAACCCCATTTTATTAGGGCACGAAGTAAGTAATACAATAGATGCCCAAACTGAATTCAAACTCAAGCAGTCTGGCTCTAGGATCCCTACTCTGTACATCTACTTACCCATCTACACATGCTAGAAGTGTCAGAGGGTGATAAACACTAAAGGGGGCTGGGCTTGGGAGGAGTACGTGAAATTTTAAAAGATCCAGGGCGTGTGGCTATTAGGTGGGGATGAGACGCCATGCTTAGAAGGGGTCGGTGGGGACTTTCTGCTGAGAGAGGGGTGGCCACATGGTGACCCAGAGAGCCTACTACCAAAAGGCAGAGACAGTTATCAGGAGGACTGGGGCAAGCTGAGTAGACTAGAAGAAATCCTCTTGTCTTCCCCATGCTGTGTAGGCTTTGCATCAATCAGCATATAATGCTTGATTTAATGTTGCTTTAACAAACCCACTGGTTTCCACCTGTGTTTCTCTTGCTGACTGAATCTATTCTGTTTCCATGACTGGAGGGCATGGTGCTATGATGGCAGCAATAGTGATGGTGATATGGTAAAACAGCTCCCAACCAATGAACGCTTCATCAACAAACAATGAACTTCTTGAAGAACTTTATCAATGAAAAATTAAGCAAAAAGTGAAGTACTAAGCATTTTACTTACATTGCATCATTCAATGCTTATACTACCCCTGTTAGGTACACACCACTACTCCTATTTTCAGATGAGGGAAATGAGGCTCAGAGAGGTTGTATTACATATCCAAGATCACACAGCTAGTAAGTGGTGGAGCTGGGGCTTCAGCCCCAGCCTGCTAGAATCTGAAGACTGCACTGGCTATACTGTACCAGCTGCCTCTCTATTTGGGGATGAAGCACCAAGAGCAATAAGTAACCCTAGGGCCCCAAGCACCTCTGGGGCGGGGCCCCTGGGTAAGAGGGACTCCCTTTAATGGAGGCAATTGAGAAACAATCCTCCTCTCTATTTGCCTGAAACAGGGGCTCAGCAAAGCTAATTATCTTCCTGTGAACCAGTTAACTATTCAATTTTCTCCATTTGGGTAATTAATTATCAGAGTCAAATACAGGATCCGGCTAAATTTAGAAAGATGCAGCTGTAGGGTCATCTGGGGAAGAAGCCCAGCTGAGAAAGAAGGAAGAGCAGGCACCAGCCTCCACCGCCACCGCTGGGAAGGAGAAGGGGAGAGCCAGCCGAGGGCCCCTGGGCTGGCTGGAGTGGTGGGCGGGTAGAAGCAGGCCTGAGGCAGGCTGGCTGGGATTCCCTCGGCACCAGAGAGCTGCGCAGTCAGGGTCTTGGGCCCAGGAAGGCAAAGCTGCCATTGCAGCTGCCAGCACCCCCTCAGGGGCCCTTCAACAACTAGCTGCTGTAACTGTCTTCTCTCTCCCTTTGAGGGACCCCTTGGGGTCCCAGGGATAAGCCAGATCATAAAGGTGTTAAGCCACAGAAAGAGAGAAATCTTAGGTCCTGTCTCTGACTATCAACACATGTCCATGTTGCTAGCATTTGTCAAAAGCTGGTCATACCTCTTACCAAGGAGGTTAGGTGCTGTCATTCCCTGTACTACAGATGAGAACACCGAGGCTCAGGAAGTGATGTAACTTGACCAAGATCTTATGATTCAGATACGGCTGAAGCTGGGATTTGAACTTAACTCCTGAATCCATGCTCTCATTGTCTCTTAAAGTGGCATGCTACACATGCAATTTTCTGAGCAGCACCAGGGTAAAGGATGGGGGCGTTTGAGGCAGCAAGTGTTGGGGGAGCACTCAGCTCACTAAAGAATGTCAACTGATCACAGATGTTCAAACCTTCAGCAAGCTCCACGGGGGAAGAGGGCATGTTCCACCTGCAAGAGCAGAGGGTCTAGAATTCTTGCCACTCTCTTCCCATGTGCTTTGGGAGCATCAGGAGAGATCAAAGAAAACCTGGTCCCCTGGGCCAGTTGCTGGAGGTGAGGGTTGGCGTGGGAGTATGATGATGGTAGTTTTACTGAGCACTTACTATATGCCAAGAAGTGTGATCATCACTTTTTCATGGTTGAACTCATTTAATTCTTACAGTGATTCATGAGGTGGTCATTCTTATCATTCCCATTATTCAGATAGAGAAACTGTTGTACAAAATACAGTCCTGTGTCCTTGGGTGAGGAAACTGAATTCAAAATCTGAGCAGTTTGACTCCACAGCCTCCCTCCAGTTACCTGGGCTCTGGCCGAGGGTCAGAGGGAGAGCTGGTTGGGAGGCAACTCAAACCATGGACAGCTCCCTGTGGCCCTGTGCTTCAATAGCCAGGTTCCTGAGGCTGGTTCCTTTTGCCTTCTGACCACAGCCAATGTCCACCCATTGTGAAGAGCTCTGCTTTCTTACAGAGGAGAATTCTCCTTGGACTGACTCCAAGGGCCAAGATGCTCTGGCTTGATTCAACTTCCTGAGAAGCACTGTGGAGTTGGGTCCTGAGCCAGGTACATCCCTCCTTAGGGTTCTGGAGACCCATCCTCTGAGATGTCAGGGTTTTCTCCAGGGTGGGCCAGGCAGAGGACTGCTCCCCACATCAGCCCAACAGTCATTTCTCCTGTCCATCCCTGCTCTGCTCACATCTGCCACTACTTCCCACATCCTATCACTATAGGAAAGCCACCCTCCTCTGCCTCAGCTTCCCCATTTATACCTTTGCCATTCCTGCAAAAGCCCAGGGCCAAAACTGGATCTGCCCAAACTAGGTTTTTCTCCTTTTGCCAGCCCTAGTGGGAGTTTCCAAGTTCAAAGCCAGGCTCCCCAGCCCAAGCTGCCGGCCCAGAGCCCCAGCAGGTGCAGCCTAGTTGCTAAGCAACATCTCTGGATCTCTGTGTGTTCCTGTCACATGATTATCGTTGCTAAGGAAACAAGTCCTCTGGCATCCCAGGACGCAGCAAGGCCTAGGCAGCGGTGTTACCTGAGGTCTGACAAAAATCTTTCTGTCCCATGTTCCTGACAAGTTGTGAGTCCCTAAACTGCTATAAGGGACTGTTAGATTCATCTCAATATTTCACCCACGCATTGGCTCTTCGAAGGGAGTACCTAAACTGGAGTCTTGGTCACTCACTGGGCACTCATAGAATCCAGTTCTTTGGGGTGGTGAGTAGCAAGAGTGGCTTTAAAGGGATGTATTAAAATGCCAGGGTTCAGAAGACAATCTTACACCCCCAAGTCCCTGACTTCTACTGATAGATTCCACAGTGGAGGCAGAATGGAAATGATTTGGATTGGAGGCTGGAGAAGCTGAGGAGGACAAGAGGGTCATAGCAGAGTCTCAGTACTACAGCAGCAAAAGAGCCAGACAAGGGGTGCACCCTGTATCACCCCTCTACGGCCATAGCTTAACCACTCCAAGAGGATGGATGCCACATCAGAGCATATCACAGTCTCTCTTGATACCCCAGTTTAGACTTCCTGGAGTTCCTAGCCAGGACTGACCCAGAAATGAAGTGGAAATGAGGAAATCTCTCTGAAGGACAAAATGATAACGAGATGGGCAATAAGAGAGGAAATATGGGAGAATTTGGGCACCAATGAGGAGGTGCAAACACCGAATAGAAATTCCAAAAATAAAGAACAGAGGGACTAGAGGGGAGGAAATGACCTAATAAATAATAGAAAAATATTTAAAATAATTGAAATATCCCAGAAAATATAGGTATGAGTTTCCAGATTCACAGATTCTAAAGAGTGGCCAAAACCAGCACTAAAAATCTTTCTACCCCAAGTCACATCTCTGAGAAGTAAGTGTCAGATCACTGGTGACAAAAGATCCTAAAAGCTTCTAGAAAGTAAAAAACAGTTTTCATAGAAAATATCAAAATCATAATGATATCAGACTTCTCGAGTAGAACACGGAAGACCATATAGCAACATCTTCTAAATATCCCGGGAAAAATCTTATCCTTTCTATTATAGCTGCTTTCATTTCCAAGGCTTCTTTTTTGATGTGATTGATCCCCCTTTTATAACAACCCATCTTTTTTTTTCATGGGTGCAGTATCTAATCTTCTTTACTCTATATATTGTCTTGAGTTCCTTCAAATTGCACCTGTTTGAGTCTCTATCTTTCACCTTGGAGGCTTTCCTCAAATGTTTGGGGTTTTTCAATGGTTGAATGATTAGATTAGGTTTAGATTTAGGAGTTTAGGCTGCCTGATCATACTTGAGGGGAAAGCATCAAAAAAAAAAAAAAACTGATGAGAAGCTCTTTGCACTTGGCTTGAGCATGTGGTTTGAGAAATTCACTGGAAGGTGATCCTCCAGGATCCATTTGTTAGATCCTTTTTAGGCTGGTCAGATTCCCCAGAGAGAAGGGTTGGCCACGTTCCTGTCTAGAGGGTATGATCCTGTCATTCTAGCAGCTTGCAGAGAAGAAAAGGGTGGGAGTTTCAAATTCAGTCTGCAAACACACCTAATTCCCCTGTTTTAAGCCCAGAACTCTCCTGGCCTCATTTGTACCTGGCATCCCCAAATCTAGAAGTCCAATTCTACCTCCTCTGGAAAATAATCTGCTGATGTTGTGGGGGAGAGCTGGGGGTCCACATTTTAGACTTTAAACCAATCTTCCTATCTTAGCCTCATCTAGCAGTGCTACCAATCCTGAGCTCTGGCCAAGTTGGGTGGTGGGGTTTCTCCTATGAATACAGGTTTCTGATTCTTGACTTTTCCCATGGCCAGTTTAGGATCAGCTTTCTGGGTCTCCAAAGTCAGACTCCATTCATTCTTCTGCTATCCAGCTTCTGAAATTTTATTCCTGCTTGGGGATATTGTCTCCTCTCCCGCCCTCTTTGAGTTTGTAGAATTAAACCTTTTTAAAATTCCTGCACTATTATTTCATTAGGATTTGGGGGAAGAAGGTTAGTAATCAATTGCGCTAGTTCAGTCTGCCATCTTGAACTGGAAGTCTTTATGTTTGAATAACAGCTAGCACTGAAATGTGCATCGAGACTGCCGGGGTTTAGCAGCCTGGCTCTAGCATGTACTAGCTGCTTAATTGTGGGCAAGTTTCAGAAACTCTGTCTCAGTAAAATGGGGCTACTAATGGTACATACTTCACTTGAATGTGAAGCTCTGGGAATAGTGCCCAGCACATAGGGAACCATTCTATCAGAGGTGATGATGATGATGATGATGATGATGATGATGATGATGATGATGATGATGATGATGATGATATAAAGTTTGCCATGTGCTAGCACCTGTGGCAAGGGCAGTGAGCCTGGGAAAACCATGATGAACATTCCATGTGAGCTTCCCACTCTTTCCAGTCCCAAACTGGTATGACTGGTTTTCCCACTCTGGTCTATACCATGTAAATACAATATGTGCCCTAAGTAAACTGCAAGCAGGTGGCCCTTCGAGTTGTGCAAATATGGCTGGTAACAATGTAAATAGAGTATTCAAATGAACTGGAGGCTATAAATGCAGGGCAGTTGTTTTCAAATATGGTTGATTCTCTTCTGCTTAAGTACAGTGCCCCCAGGCATCACTTCCCAAATGACTTACTCACGCACTTATTTCTGAGCATCCAAATCATGTTGTCTGTTACTTGTTTGGCAGAGCAAATGACACCATCTGGACAAGGGAAACAGCACATACTTGGGGTAGTGTCCCTCCTCCCACCCCAGTGGCTTAAGCAAAATTTCTACCCCTTTTCCATAAGCTTCTTTGACGTTTCCTTTCTTCTGGTCGGCTTGGCTTTTATCTTCCAAGCTCTGCTCTCTTTGTCATGCTGAGCAGGCAGCAAACTGGCAGGTTCTGTGATCCTGCTGCTCAGCTTTAAAACAAAACACTGCAACAACAACAACAACAACACACTCTGTTTCAGCTTGTGAACTTCCCCTCCTGGAAGGCATAAGCCATCAGGTTTTGTGAAAGTAACTGCTCCAAGGTCTTGAAATGGAAGAGGAGAAGATTGAAGAGGGGAAGAAAGAGAAAGACAGACATAGAGGGAAGGAAATGAACATGGAGAGAGGGAGAGAAGGATGGAGAGAAGGAGGGAGAGAAGTTGGGGCGGGGAGGCAATCTCCTCAGCCCCAGGCTGAACCCAGTACTCAGCATTTAAGAAACAAGGCTTCTGTAACATGAATTCCAGGCAAGGTTTTTCCTCTGCAGAGTCACTTCCAAGCTGAAGGTGACTAGACATTTTTTTGAAAGATAGCAACTGGGCTAGGAAGATGCAGCTGCTCATGTTATTATTGTCTCCATGCCCTGTTTGGAATGTTTGGAATGTTCTTCAACCAATAACCTGTATTTTGATGGCTCTTGCCCGCAGCTTCAAAGACAAAACTTCCACTTCTGGGCGAGACTCTGGAACCAGATCATTCAGGGGCCCAGGGGTGTCTCACATGCATTTATAAGCCTGGGAGGTTATCCTGAGACATCTGCAGGTATATTCTTCTTTGGTTCCAGTCACCCTCCAGTGGGTGCAGCCACATCACTGGGCAACGCTCTCTTCCTCCCAGCCTTGTCGCAGATGCTGAGATGCACTGGGGGAGCAAGGTGTTGTGCCCTGGGGACTGACGGAAGACTAGCAGTGGTGTTGTGCTTGGGGGCAGAGCAATTCAAAGTCTCTGGGGGTAGAACCTCTTTTAGTTTTCCCATTTGTTTCCCAGTATGCTTTCAGCTCTCAGAGTTCAGTCTCTTCCTGCCCTACCTAAGATTCAGGTATGATGCCCACTGGGTACAAATCTAAGTGGAAGTCACCTCTCTGAACTCAGAATTGCCCCGGATGAGTGCCTTGCTTATGAGGCCATCTTGCTCTGGTTCCCTCTTTGTTTAGGGTGAAGCCCCTTACAGCCTCATGCCAATAGGCGTCTGGTTGGCAAGCCCATCAGAGTTACAGTGACATAACCAGATACTCCCACACCCCGTACATGGACACAGCTTAGACCAAGCTGGCAAAGTTGCTGCCCTCTTGATCCCTGTAAATCTTTTCCAGTCTCTTTCATGAGCCTCTGCCTTCACCCACTGATTCCACCTTATAGAGTGAAGAGTCTCCTATTAACCTGAGCCTTTGGGTTGCTTTTTCAGAGCTTGGCTTCCAGGCACAGCGATACCACATGCTAAATAACTGTGCGAATGAGCTCTGAGTACAAACAAAAGCTGCTCTAACGAAGTAGGCCCTATTCCTGCTCTACGCTCTGGCCTCCTCTCTGGGAATCCGTCCCCTGCCCCCACCCCCACCCCCAATCTCATCTACCTCCAGAATTGACTGGTTTAAGGATTCCCCTGACAGGCCCCAAGTTACATGGAAGCAGGTCCATTTGGATCATCTGATCCCCAGCCAGTGTCTCCAGCTTCAGCCACATCATCCTCAGATTGGCTTTCATTTTGGTGCTTGGTCAGTTTCTTGGCTGAAGAAGGGGACTCTCCTGTTTCTTTTTGAGGCCACTTCTTCCTGCCTTACTCTTTACTTTTACTGTGGGCCCGTGATGCAAACAATATAGCTCTCCACTTGCTCTCTTTGGGGGAAAAACTCCCTGCCTACATTGCACTTGGTTTTGGGGTCCTACTCTCCCTGGACCACTTAACTCATGCTAATTGGACCCTCTCCCCTCCTCCCTGGATTTTGAATCTGGAGCAGAGTGACCCAAGGGCAAACCAGAGTACTATGGAGTCGAGCTACTCCAACCAAACTTCCTAGAGAGACTGCTCATTGCTGCTCCCCAGATCCCAGAGCTACACTTCTTCCCGATCTTTCCAAAAATCTGACTGTTCAGCTTTCTTTACAATTCTGTGACTTTTCCTATAGAATTCCAAAAACCCCTTTTATCCTTAAGTTAGCCTAAGTCTGTATCTCTTGCTTGCCACTAAGAGCCCTACCTGATTCCACAGGGACGGCCCTTTCTCTACCACCTTCTGTCGCCTGGGTTCACTTCAGAGCCGGAAAGTTCAGACTTATGCCCCTGCCACATGCCCACAATTCCCAGGCAAACTACAGCTTCTGATTCTTTGTTTCCTTCTTTCAAAAAGTGGTCATCCTCAGTTTAAAAACCAAAAAGCTTCCATCCATGATCCCTCTCCATTGATATTACGCCTATCAGGCAGGGCTCAACCAAGAAAACAGAACCACTCTAAGTATTTAAAGGAGAGGGAATTCAAGACAGAGAATTGATTACATAAGTGATGGAAGAACTGATAAGCCAAACAGAGGATGGTGGAATGACTCAGAGCTTAACAAAGACAAGAATCCACTGCCACGCCTAGGCTGGAGGGACAAAAGAAGGAGTTGGTGGTACTGGAGCCCAGGGTTTAGTGTCACTGGGGGGAATCTGGGACCAGGCAAGACTGATGAGAACTGGAGTGACAAAGAAGACCCAGCGAGGGGAGTACAACCCTGAGTTCTCCTTTCCTCCTACTCTCCAATCTTCCAGTGCCTCCCGTGCTCAACCTAGCTGTCACCCAGCTGACAGAGGAGCCTGGGAAAGGAACCTGCAGGGTCAGCCCCGCTGTGACAGAGCAAAGCAAGGGGAGGACAAGGAAGGGATCTGAGAGCAAACAGACCTTGGACAGCACACGCTTCCTTATTTCAATTACATTTGTTAGAGTACGATTTAATTTTCAAACTAAGTCAATTTAGCATTTCAATAGCACTTAATAAATATATATCAAGGTTCAGAATGCATGCATTATGTTCATTCCTTCTTAAGTACAGATATTATCACACAAAGCAAAATAGAAACATGTTCTCTACTAGAAAAAGCTCTGTATCTTGACCACGTTCTCAACATAATTGGCAAACCTGTTCCTTTCTTTACTGTTCTCTTTGAGTCATAAATTTGTAGGGTGAAAGGATGCAGAACCCACCACCCCCCAGCAAGAGCGTTTTAGGGGCAGAAGCAGTGCCTCAGCATCCCCACACCTCCAGACCCTGGAGAAGCCAAAGAACAAGCCAATTACTATTTGGCGACTCAGTAACACAAATTACTCAATTCCTCCCCCGCCCTCCTGCCTTCGTCTGGTTTATTTCCTGGCTGCCAACTATAAGACAGGCTGGCCTCACATCAGAGCCCAGAGAAATGGGAGTGACGTGACAAAAAGCACAATGACAAAACAGGAGTCTTTTTCTTACTTACATGAGGAGTTGTTAAAATGTGTATAGATAAACATTTTGTCGGGCTTTTTTTTTTAATTTCTTTCTACAATTTTAACTCTAAAAGCAATGCAAGTATGTGATTTGAGGACTCAGTTTTGTCAGTCTGTGTTGTATTAAATGGAGACTCCAGCATTCTGTCCTAGCTTACATAATTCTGAGAAAGAGATTCTGGTGCAGTGTTCAGGCTCAGTCTCCCCCAAAAAGCAGTGCTGGCCGTCCTCTCTGCAGTTGTAACAAAGTGGTGAGCTTGGGAACGGGGGAGGGAAGAGCAGACATCAGGACCGGGCACAGAGTAAGCCCTCAATGTTTATTTAAACATTTATTACATAAATGTTTGATGGCAGAGTCAAGGGCAGAGACAGCACCCAAGTCTGGGCTGTGGGACTTTCCAGGGTCTCCGCACCCTTGGGCACAAGAGTCCCAGCTGGCACAAACCCTAGCACTGCTCTCCAGACGAGTTGCTAAATCTCCACCTGTAGTCCGTCTGGGTGTAGGTGTACTTTCCCAGGGACCTCTCTTGTAATGGACTTCCCGGGGGAAGTCTCCACCTGGATGTCCTATAGACACCGACAACAATGTGCCGACACACAGATTGGTTCATCTCTACCCAAGTCTTTCATGGCTTCAGAAATGGTACCCCGGCCACTCATTTCTCTATGTTAGAGACGAGGATATCATTCTGGATACCTTGCTTCCCCTACTAGCATCATTATACCCCTACCAGCATCTACTTTATTTTATCTTCCAAACACTGCATGAATCTGGCCACTTCCCTCCATCCCCAAAGGCACCACTGTAGTTCAAACCACCTGTTATTTAATATTTGGACTACATGTCACCTTTGAACTGATGACCTGGCTACATTTTCCATAGAGTGGTCATTCATTCATTCATTCATTTCTCAGTTATTTATGGAGCACCTGCTGTGTGTTAGGTGCTGACAATACTGCAGTACGAAGAACAAAGTTCTTGTCCTCATGGACCTAACATCCTTATAGAAGACAGTTGTCTTTTGTAAAGCATAAATAACATATCTGTCCCCAGCTTAAAATATACCAATGGCATCCCACTGCCATCAGCATACAATCCAAACTCTACTATGCTCTTCCTCACTAGCTCATCTCACTCCACTATCCCCACCTTCCCAGCCATATGGAATCAGTTTCAGTGGCTTAAATGCACCAAGTCTTTACGTATCCTGGAAGATCTCTTCCCCCATCTCTTTGCCTTGCTAACAGCTACTCACCCTTCAGGTCTCAGCTTAGAACTGGCTCTCTTGGCCTGGATTGCCAACTGTGTTAAGTCCTGTGGGAATAATGGAATTTGGAGGGTGCCCAGGATTCCTCGAGACCTGAAACCCCTTCTGCCCCAACCACTACTGTTCATTTCTTCTCCCCAAATCTTTGAAAGAAATAAGTGAAAATTTCTTCCATCAACTGGATGTGGCTTCTATTGTTGGAAACCAGAAACCCTGAACGGTACAATACCCTTTCTCGCTCTTATCCCCACCGTGGGGCCCATCCTCATCCCCCACTCCAATGGTACAAAATGGCAAGGCCAAGGATGAAAATACTGAGCAGGATACTCTTACTAAAGGTCTTGACTTACCCACTCACCCTAGGCTTTCCTTGATGGGTTGAAAACACAGATCTTAAGTGGGAACAGATCCAGGCCATTTATCTTCTCGGCCACATGGGAGGATGAGAGCTAGAATTTCAAGAAAGAACTCATTGTAAATGAGGGAGATTCACCCTTTGCCCTGTGGCCCAGTTAGTACCTGGCCCTTGGCCCATGCATATTGGCATACCTCCCGCTTGAAGGCAAAGCCAGGGAGAGAGGAGCTGGACCTCTCCCTGGAGTCCAGCAGTTGTGGATGAACAGAAAATGTTTGTTGTCTTTCCAGGCATTCCGTGGTTCCCTGATACGTGGACACCATTGCTGCCTGCCTTTGTTGCTTCACCATGCTCATGATTTATCGCCTTCCTAGCTCCACATCTATCTCGTGGCTTCTTCCTCTGGTGAGTGTATGGATTTCTCTTACCCTTACCACCTATTTACTCTCACTGTGTCATAATTTTTGCCAGGCTCCTTCTGTCAACCCCACAGCCTCTTCCTCCTGGTGACTTTGCTGCATCACTGCTTCTGCAGGCCACTCTGCTACTTAAGTTTATCCCTTAGGTCCAAACTTCCCCGAAGATAGTACGATTAGGTCTGTGATCACTACTCATTCAGAGAGTTCCACCCAAGGCCTGTGGGTTATGGTCACTTGGCTCAGAAAGCCTAGAGAAGTGTCAAACGCACAGTGCTGATGGATTCCGCTCTAAGCCAGCATTTCAGACTCAACATGTACAAACCTGTGCTCCTGAACTCAGCGAACATTCTGCTGTGGAGATCTGGTCTTCAAAATGAAGCCCTCTCCTATAACTTACCTTCCCAGCTTCATCTCTCTTCGCTCCTTCTGTACCACAACCATCTGAACTTCCCAATATGTAATTCTTAAAGTTAAATCAGCTCTCCCAGCCCTCTAGCCCATGCCCTCCCCCGACACAAGGGGGCTTTGTTTGGACTTCTCTGCCACTACTTGTGATTTCTTTTCTTTACAAGAGCCCAGTCTGGAATGCTTTAACATCTTCATCGGCTGAACCATGAACCCTCCAGGGCAGGAATGATGATTTAGTCATCTTTGGGGCTGGCGCAGAGTGGATGTCAGTGAGTATCTAAAGACCAACTCAACAGTGACCCTCAAAAATCCTTCTCCTAGAGTTCAGGACACACAGCCCGTGCCCCTCCCCCTGACCCCTCCCTCCCATTCCCTGGTCCATCAGCTTAAGGAAGTGTGTGAAAATGAGGGTCCTGGAAACAGCTTAGTGGGGCTCCACGGTCCTTCTCCTGTGCCGGAGACTGCTAAGGTGTGATTAGGTCTTCAGGCTCAGTCCTGAGAGCACTTCTCTCCACAGAGTGGCAGCAGCTGAGAGTTCACAGTTATGATCCAGGTGGTCCTTGGCTTGGCCTGCCTGGGGCTTTGGGGTTGCCTGGTTGGAATGAGCTAATTTCTTCTCATTCTGTTCATTTCACTTGTGATGTTGCAGGACTCCTGGCCCAGGAGTGACTCAGCTGATTTGCCTTCGGACATGCTTGAAGTGGTGTAGGAGGGGGATAGAATAGTAGGGGATCAAGTTGCAACCAAAGTTTGAGTCTTAAGGTCATGAGGAGGCTTGGCCTCATGCCCATAAGACCAAGGAGAGGGCCAGAAGGGAGGGCCTGGTCCTGAACTTTCCCCAGGGGTATGGCAGGGGTTAGGGGAACTCTGCCAGCTCGGGAAGGATTAAAAGGTTGCAGGGTTCACACTAAAGCCCAGGCTCTAACACTCCCCCAGCAAGCAGCCAGAGTTAGTGGTGGGAGTCCAGCTGGCAGGTGATACAAAGCAAGAGGTACATCAGGCCCTCACAGTAAGGTTAAGACAGGAACCAGTCTTCATAGAAAGTTGGGGAAGGAAGCAAATTACTCAGAAAAACAAATCAGAGTGAGATCTAAAACAGAAACCAGCCCTGTGAGTCTGGGCACAGGGTGGATGGGGAGGAAAGCTCTCAGGCTCGGAAGAACCATCATCTATATTCATCATCCTGTGCTGGGCACTGGAGACGCAGAGATGACGGATGCCCTGGAGGAAATCCCTGTTTGCGTTTGATGGTGAACCCAGACACGGTAAAGCCCGGTCAAGGCTATGGCAGAGGTCAGCACAGAAGCTGTGGAGCATAGAGGATGACTGCCTTTTTGGAAAGAGGGTCTAGAGGTCCTTCCTAGTGGTGGGTGGGGTGGGTCTGGGGTTCCTTTTTAGTGGAGGGGAAGGTCTGAAGGTCCTTCACAGTAGAGGTGAGTTGGTAACTGAAGGATGTAAAAGCATTTTCTAGGCGAAGAAGAGAAGCCTGTGTACCGGCATGGAGGTAAGTTACAGCAAAGCCTGCTTGTGCACTATAGATAATTAGATAGGACTGATGCATTGGGTGCATATGAAGCATAGCAGTAAATGTTGCAGATGTGAATGGGAGGCAGGGGGAAGGGCTGTACTCCTGGTTATGATTTTGGTGATCCTACCTACTAATAAATATGGATTCTCACCCCCACAGCCCTAGCATCTGACCCAATCAAATTACAACCTTTCCTCTTAAGAAGAAGAGATGAATGCTAGCTTGCTATGGTTTAGTGTGAGTTCTTTCCTTCTTTTAAGTGTAGGAATCTGACTTGGTCTGGCCTCAGGGCAAGAGGGAAACTGAGGCAAGAAGAGATGGGTAATTGCAACTCAGTGGGCACTCAGGCGTCCAGGACTCAACCGCAAACTCACAAGGTGCTGGAACAAGGGTGGTATGGTTAATGGTAGCCTACCCATTATTTCTGCCTGGTTGGTGTTGGTTCAGGAATGAGCTGGGGCTGACCCTGCCCCTGGGTCCCCAGATGTTGTAGCAGAGTAACTATTAGGTGATGGTCACAAAAGTTGGGAGCCTTCTGGGAAGGCACTTGCATGACTGAGCGGGAAGAGCACAGCTTTCAGTTCAGAATTCAGGTAGTCCTTGCTAGCTGTGTGTCCTTGAGCAAGTTACCGAGGTTCTCTGAGCCAGTGGGTCCTCAGCTGTGAAATGGGGATTACAGCACCTGTTTCCTAGGATTATTTTGAGGATAAATGAGGTAATGTATGTGAAAGAATCTGGCCATAGTTGATGTTTAGTTAAAGGGAATTCTCTTCTGCTTCTCCCTCATGACTTTATTTAATGTGTATAAAGGGTTAATACCTGAATATATAAAGAGCTTTCTAAAATCAATAAGAAAAAGAATACTTCAAAAGAAAGACAGGCAAAAGATAGACGCAATTAATAGAAGAATACATTTTAATGGCTATTAATCATATACAAACATAATACCATATACTTATGAAGATACAGCCATATATATATATACTTCATTAACAAAAAAGGCAAATTATAACAATAATAAAATATCAGCTTGAAAAGTTTATAAAGCATTTACTCAGACACAGTGTGTTTCCTTTCATAGTTTATAAAACATTTATGTTCTTTCTCTGTGAACTACCTATTCATATCTTTTGCCCATTTTTCTGAGGGAGTGGTTGCTCTTTTTCTTACTGGTTCATAAGAGCTCTTTATATATTAGATTTTAACCTTTGCTGGCTATATGGGTTATAAATATTTTTCCAGTTTATCATTTGTCTTTTGACTTCTTTTCTGGTATTTTGGTTGTACAGAAGTTTAAATTTTTTTATGCAGTCCAAATCGCCAGCAAATATTTTCATTTTTGGCTTGGCAAAGAGGGTAAAGTTTCACAATACACAGCAGAGGAAAGGCTGTCCCTGCCATGAGATTGCTGGCTGGGGTAGAATGGACTGAGACTACTTATATAGATCTTCCAAGTCTCACGTTTCTGACTCTAAGTTTCTTACGATGCAGTCTTCCTATGAAGACCTGGCTTCCCACATGGGTATGAGCCTATGGAGAAAAATGCACTGATCACACAGACCTGAGTTTGCTAGTCCTCTCAAAAGCTGCGTTTTTTCATTAAAAATTAATTGACTAAGATCTGGTTTATACACTGGTCTAAAGAGTTTGGTTAGTGTGAGTCTACCCTAGAGGTGAAGCTGTTCTCAATACTGACAAAATCAGGTTCCTGAGCTGTAAGTCTGAGAATTGAATTCTGGGTTGAGTTAATTCATTTAGATCTATTGCAGAAATGTCAGTCTTACCATCTTTTCTTGAAGCTATTCCCCAACATCTCCAGTACTATGCAACTACCATTCTCGATAATAAGTGGTGAAGGGGAATGTGCAAAAGCCCCATGACTAATAATAATTAATAATCACACTGACCCCCTAATTAAACACTTTTTTGGTGCCTGGCACTGTTCTTGGCACATTTAACGGACTAATTAATGGCCACAACATTTCTATGATGTCAACAATATTAGTTTCTAATTTACAGGTAAAGAAAATGGGGCCCGGAGAAATGGAGTAACTTGACCAAATTTAATGAAGGCAGAAAGTGGTGCTGTCAGTATTGGAACGCTGGACCATCTGTTTTTCTCTGCGCAGAGGAAAAGTGTAATAGTTGACTATGACCCTGTCCTGAATTCTCCCTTTAACTTAGAGATCTTCACTATTATCTAATTATTCCACTATTCCAAAACTAAGGTGATAACTCCTTTCCCACTAGTTTAATTTCCTTTTCAAGTCACCAGCACTAAATCATGCACATGGGCACCTTGTGGGTAACACACAGGGACCGCCTACCAAATCCTTCTTCCCAGAAAGCGTGGGTCTCCATTCTTCCACTAGCTTCGTGGCTGCTGTGTCAAATTTAAAATATAAAGAGTTTCTTGTGCATTGTCTCCTAGCCAGAAGAAGCAGCAATAGACCCACATGTTCAATATGAGGTCTTAGGCCTCAAGGAAAATGTCTTTCCCTTACTGTTTGCCAAAGTATTGCTTTAGCTCTTTATTTTCTGAATATGAATACAGAATTTCTATTTACCAGTTTCAGATGGTTTTAGTAATGCTCAAATAACTAAAATTGACTAGTATATAATTGAATTGAGTTATTTGGAGGATATAAAAATACTCTGCAATTTTGTTTTATGTTGTGCTATTTTTATGAGGGCTAGAAAATGTTCTGTAGACAGAAAAGTGGAAAATAGAAAAGGAAAAGTACATTGTGCCATAGAAAGAAACAAGAGAGAAAAACCTGGGGAAAAAAGAAGGGAAATTAATAATTGATTATCACTTACTGTTGCCAGTCACTGTGCTGAATGCTTCATTTATATCATCTTGTTTAACCTCCACAACCACGCTGGGACATAGATTTATTGCATCCATTTCATGGATTAGGAAACAGGCTCAGAAAGGTTAAGTAACTTGCTCAAGGGCACACAGCTAGTTCATACAGAACTGGGATTTGAGTGCAATTCTCTTAGACACTCGACTCTGGGCACAGAAAAGAACAGATCATAAAAGTCAAACTGCAGCCTAGCAGATAACTGAAAATCTCAAAGTGACACTGACTGGAGATGAAGAAAAGAAGGATGATCAGATCAACAAAAGAGGTTGTGCTAGTCATTAGTAAAAGGTGTGGCCTCTGAATCTGCCAGCCTGGAGCAGGGCAGGGGCAGGTGACCAGAGCTGGCACTAACAAAGATCAGGAGGGAAGATGAAAAGAGGGGCCTCAGCAAGTCAGAGAGGCTTCTGTTTCCAGGACAGCTGAGTGAGAAGGATCTGAATTAAGGCCAAGATATGGTAGGCCTGGTGCAGAGACAGGGGCCCTGGTCCTCCCTAAGGTGGAGGGAGACGCGAACTCAGTGCGAGGCTTCTCCCTCTTGAAGGAGGATTCTTTGTCAAAATCTTCCATCAGGAAAGTCAGATTTAGTCACCATGTTTTCAGTAATACTCTGGCAACCCATTTCCAGATCTTTCATGGTGATATGAGTAGGAATGTCCCAGGAAGGTGTCAATCCATTCAAAAAGGTACTACCGAAAAAAAAAGCACATTTTCTATGTGCCAGGCATGTCTTAAGAGATGGGGATAAAATAGTATGCCAAAATACTTTGATCCTGTCCTTTGGAACTACAGTTTAGCAGAGGAGACAGATACTAATCACATGATCATACAAGTAAATGTAAAATTGGAATTTAAAAAGTGCTCCAAATGAAAGGTACACAATACTATAAAAGCATAATAAGTAAGGCTTCCTTTAGAAAGCAATGCTTCTGCTGTGATCAGGGAACGAGTAGAAGTTAATTACTTGAAGGGAGGATATTACATTCCAAATGGAAAAGCCATTAAGTGCAAAAGTCCCTTGTTTTCAATGGTCCATTCTGGAGGATGGAGGCCTAGCACAGGATTAGGACTTTGTACACATTTTACAGTCTATCTGAATTTCTCCTTTACTAGCTTAATGGCCCAAAAATCCACATTTCAGGTCAAAGATAGTGCTTCTGTCTTTAAGCGTAAGATGCTTTTAATTTATTCATGCATGTATATATACATGCAAGTAGTCATACATCCAATCAGATCTCCAACCAGACATACATTTATCTGTTCAATCATTACCCATCCATACATCCATTTAATCGTCCATCATACTAATCATCAATCTGTGTGTCATTGACCCATTCACCAGACAACCATCCATCCATCCATCCATCCATCCATGCATCTCTACATCTACCCACATTCTATCTTGTCATGTATTTATATATCCATTATCTGTCTACCCATCCATCTGTTCACCCATTCATTTACCCATTTGTCCGTCAACTCATTTATCCATTCATGTATCTATATATTCATTTATCCCTCTGTGACATAATAAATATGTTTGGTCTCTACCACCGGTTTCTGACACAGAGCTCCTAAATCCCTTGGAGTTTCCTGGATGGTAGAGAAATCTTTTGTTCTAATAAGGCAACTCTTGGTGAGCTCCTGAATAGCTTCAGATTGGGGCTGGAAACAAGAGAGAGCGAGCCATGATTAGAAGCTTGGAACTTTCAGCCCCACTCCTCCATCCTCTGGGGGAGGGGATAGGGACTGGAGATTGAGTTAATCAGTCGTGCCTACAGTGATGAAATTTCCAAAAAAATCCCGAAACTGTGGGGTTCAGAGAGTTTCCAGTTTGGTGAATGTATCCGTATACTGGGAGAATGGCACACCCTAGATTCCACCTGGACAGAAAATCCTGTGCTTAGGATACTTTCAGACCTCGCCCTATGTACCTCATCTGGCTGTTCATTTGTATCATCTACAATACCCTTTACATTAAACTGGTAAACATAAGTAAAGCATTTCCCTGAGTTCTGTGAGCCATTATAGCCAAGTATCAAACCTGAAGAGAGAGTCATGGTCAGCCCTGATTTGTAGCCAAGTTGGACAGAAGTGTGGGTAACCCACTACTTGTGTTTGAAGTTGGGAACAGTCTTGTGGGGATGAGCCCTTACTCTGTGGGGATCTGTGCTAACTCCAGGTAGTTGCTCTCAGAATTATTTAACGTGAGGGGAAAACCCACACGTTTGGTGTTAGAACAGTTAAGAATGGAGAAACAAGTTTTCTTTTACTTATCCCTCCGACCAACCGACCATGTACGCATGTATGCATTCACCCATCCTGCGTCCATCCAATCATCCTCCCATCTATCTGTGTATTCATCCATTTATCATTCATCCATTTAGCCATCCAACTATTCACCCATTTTCCATCCACTTATTGACCCAGTGATAAATTCATCCATTTCTATGGTGGCTGTGACAAATTACCACATACTTAGTGGCTTAAAACAACAAAGATTTACAATCTTACAGTTCTTGAGTTCAGCAGTTCAAAATGGATCTTAAGGGGTTAAAAGTAAAATGTTGATAGAATAGCAGTACTTCTGCAGACCCTAGGGAAGAATCTGTTTCCTTGCCTTTCCCAGCTTCTAGAGCCCACTTGCATTCTTGATTTCCTGTCTCCTTCCTCAAACTTTAAGATCAGCAGCTTAGCCTCGTCCAACCTCTGACTGTCCCTTCTGCCCTCCTCATATAAGGGTACTTCTGATTTCACTAGGCCCACCCAGGCAATCCAGGATAATTTCCCCATCTCAAGGTCAGTTGATTAGCAAGTTTAATTCCCCTTTGCCATGTAATCTAACATATTCACAGATTTCAGAGATTAAGACGTCTTTGGGAGCCATTATTCTGCATACCACACCATCCATCCAATTATGCATTCATTCATCCATCTGTTCATTAGTCCATCTTTGTGTTCCTCCATCAATCCATCAGTTTCTATGAATGCGCTCACTCATCTAGTATCTATGTATTTATGTATCTATGTATCTATCTACTCATCCACCCATTGTCCATTTATTTATCCATTCATCCAACTAATCATTCACTCGCCCAAACTCATTCATCTGTCATATCAGCCATCCATCCTAATTTCATTATTTCCATTTGTCCATTCAATCATTCATTCATCCATTCATGCATCAATATATCTATCTATCCAACCATCCATCTAATCGTTCATGAGCTACACTTATCTATCTTGTCTTTTACCTTTTAATTAACCAAAGAGTACCCTTCCAGGACCTCAGACACACACACACATGCACAAACACACAGACACACACACACACAAACACACCCCACCCACCTACAAAAAGGCCAAAACAGACCTTTGCCATTTGTTCTTAACCACCTATTTTTCTGATCTTAACTTCATATGACTTGGATCTCCTGGCTCCTAACCCTGACTCAGTTTTGCCTGAGGGACTTTGTACCTGCTCGATACCAATGCGTCTTCCAGGAATTTTACTTTGTTTACAGAGCCCTGCCTGTGTTGACCCTGATCTGCCCTTGTCCTTGATGTGCCCTGAAGGAGTAAGGAAAATAAGCAACCTTGCAATATGTGAGTGTGCAGGGGAGGTATTGGGTTAGATGTTTTTTCTGCTACACCCCCTGTGACCCCAAGGAGGAGGTATGGATGAAACCCATACTCCTCACAATCTAGGTTGATTTTCTTCACCAGGGAAGTAAGACAAATAGTGCTGAAAATATTTGCAGTGTGACGGTCATTAAAGCATTTTGAACATACCAAAAAAAGCCATTTAAAGATCTTAAAAATTGCTATTATATAAGGAAAAACTAAATAAATATTGCTAACTTTATTTTCAACAACAAGTCTGGTTTTTCTCCCAGACTTTCCCCCCACAAATACTATTAATAACTTGAGAAAGCACATACTGCCAAAGCAGGAGTATTAATAGTGGCAGTAACTATAAAATCACCACTCACTCACCAACACCATCATAACTTACAGTTGTCAGAACTGGTAATGGTCTCTCACCACAGGCTGAGATGTAGATAAGGTCCACTGTGGGCTGTGTGACATTCCCAGCACTCAGCTAAAATGCCACTCCCTGCTTGTTGCTCCAGAGAGCACATCAGAATACAGATGAATAGAAGCAACATAAGTATAAGAATATCTGCTCCCATTTATTTATTTTTTAAAGGTAAGTCATTTAGACTGTGCTCCCTTATATATGATCAGTGACAAATTGCTTGCCGTATACCCCGTGACCGGCCATGTCAAGCCATGACACTGAGAACCATGGCTAAATGACTGCTAGATTTCTGTATAGTTTTAATAAGGTCAATAATCCATCGGGGGGAGGAGAGCAGTGTGGGGTTACAGCTCAGTGGTAGAGTGCATGCTTGGCATGTGTGAAGTCCTGGGTTCAATCCCCAGTGCCTCCAGGAAGAGGGAAAACCATTATGGGCACACGTTGAAACTGGAATGAAATTGTTTGAGCAGGTCGTGGTAGCCCAGCTCCTCTCCTGCAGACAACACTCACTTGTTGAGTAAGCAGAAGGCAGACATGCTGATACTTCATCATGGAGCTCAAAACTGGCCCTGTGAGGGCCCCATTTACACTTCATCAAAACCAAAGAAAGAGTTAATGAAACGTGTGCAGCTATCCAAAAGAATATTTCAGAAATGAAAGAAGAGGGACAATGCCCTGGCAATTCACTATGGCCAATTGGCTGTCTGATTTGGGAAGATGTCACACCTTAACACTTGGAAGATTCTAGGGGCCCTGAGTCAAAAGATTTTGGAGGCACTGACATTTCAATAATGTGAGGCCACTGGCTTATGAGTAGGTATGAATGTGGACTCTGGTCATCACCAAGACATGTGTGAAGTATATATAATGGGTTTATACTTTGATGTCCCAGGTATGAAATGCTACACCTGAAATCCTCAACAATAACTCATGGGTTTATGCCAAAGCTCTTTCACATGCTGTGTCTCATTTGCACTGAGAAATTGCCTAGACAAGGCATGAGCCCCATTTTACAGATGAAATGACTACATCATTATAATCATTGTCAAAGTCAGTGCCTGGAGATAGCAAATAGGTTTCATACTGCAAGCCCCTCCTCGTTGGCCCTACCCCATACAGGTGGGGACAAGATAAGGGTTTGAATCCCAGCATGTGGAGAACATTGAGGGTTATCTTGGAGGATGGCTCACATGCTTTTCTTCAGCAAAAACATGGAAACTAACTAATTAATTTATAAAACTGTACTGCTTTATTCCTAGAGTGTAAAACAGCTTTTTTTCATTGTCAACTTACAGATGGTCGTCTCTCTAAATTGGTCAGTAATGCTGATGGTAGAATTGTGTACATGAAGGGAAGGATTCCACAGCAACTTGAGGCTTGGTAAAATATGCCTCAGCTTAAGCACGTTTTTATGGCTAAAATTGTCTGTCGCTGCAAGAAAGTACACTGCTGAGCGAGAATGAAAGATTTATGAAACTATTTCAGGGGAGGGTGACCAGTGTTTTCAAAAAATCCTGCCCAAGAACATTTGAGGTGTGATTTTCCGTAAATCTTAGTTACTGAAAGTGAGCACAGTCATTTATATGTATAAACTCCGATTTTTTTTAACAAAATCAAAATAGTAGTAGTGCCATACATGGGTGAGAGAGCTTTTTAGCACTTTTAGAGTTAAATCAGTCTGATTAATACACAAGGGCTGGAGGTTATATGTCAGCAGAAGGCACCCGAAAAGACAGAAGGCCTCTCAGGCTAAAGGCAAGAAGGACGGAAGTTGACTTCAGTCCAATCAATGGAATTAATGTGTTTCCAAAAAAGCCAGTCAACAGAAGGGGGAAGGTCTCTGTGGGAAAATGGAGGCCAGAGAAAAGGATGTAATTAATGACTTGTTGAGCAGTTATGATGTGCTAAGTTGTTTGTATGAATCATTTAATCCATACAACAACCCTGTCATCAAAATAAAAAAGTCTCTAAGTCAAGTGATTTTCCTAAGGTCACTAGTGGTGAGCTGGAATTGGAACCAGATCTCTAGGGCTCCAAAGCAAGAGGGCTTAATTCTTTTTATCCAGTTCTGTCCTGGGGAATGTGCTTCCGGCAGGCCAGGGCACTGCCCCCTGGCTACACACATTCTTTTATTTCTTCTTTGGGAGTTATCTCCACACACCATGGATCACTGTTTGGCATCTTCTCAGGGTCAAATCACAGACCCATGATTTTGAACTGTAAAGGAGAAAAGAGCTGGTACTGTCCACTCTCCCCTTTTTACAGGTAGTATCTGTGAGTTTATTTTTGCAAAATGCTGTGGACCCCTCTCCATCAGCTCTGGGGAATAAGGTCCCTGATCCAGCAGGGGAATTCCATTTTGGCAATAGGTGAGATGTGATGCTCAAGGGATGCAGCTGGTTTTCTTATGTGGCTTGTTGTATTCGTCATGGCCTAATCAGAAAAAAACAAAACAAAACAAAACAAAACAAAAATCTCTGAGAGATCAAAACACAAGGACTTGATCTGATGACAAAGGGGCCGGGGACCAACTTATAAATTGGCTCAGAATTGTTGGCAAGGGCAGCATATTTGGAAATAAGTGTATAGCCTCATAAGATAATACCTTGAAGGATAAAATTCATTGGGGTGATAATCCTGGGATCCTTCAGATCTCAGCTAATGGGTAGCTTTCCTGACCTCCTTGATCGAGGCAGATCCTTCCAGCATAGGCTCTTGTGGCACCGTGTGCCCCTCCTTTATGGCACTGACCACTGCTACAATATTGGACATTTGTTTACACCACTATTTGACCAATATCTGTCTCTTCCACAGACTGCAAGCTCCATGAGGGCTGACTTTGTGCTGAATTTTATTCACCACTGTATTCCTGGCACCTAGTACAGTGCCTGTCAGTTGCAGGCAATCAATAAATGTCCTTTTAATGTATGCATTCAATTTTAAGCATCGATCTCCTTAGGTATCTCCCCAAGATAAATGAAAACCTATGCCCACACAAAGACTTACACGTAAATATTCATAGCAGCATTATTCATAATAGCCCCAAAGTGGAAGCAATCCAAATGTCCATCAGTTGGTGAATAGATAAATGAAGACAGTTATATCCATATGATGGAAGACCATGCAACAATAAAAAAAAATGAATTAACAAAACATTCTATAACATGGATGAACCGCAAAGATAAACTGTGTTAAGTGAAATAAGCCAGGCACAAATGACTGCATATTGTTCTAGTCCATAAATATGAAATTTCTAGAAAAGGCAGAACTAGAGAGAAGTAAGCAAGTAAATGGTTGCCTAGGACTGGAAGTGGGAGTGGCGAGTGACTACAAACAGGAAGAAGGGAACTTTTGGTGTTGGTGGAAATGTTCTAAAGCTGGATTGTGGTAAAAGCTTGCACAACTGTATAAATTTACTAAAAATCATTCAGTTGTACACTTGCAGCTGGTGACTTGAATGACATGTGAATTACACCACAATAAAGCTGTTTAAAAAGTGTTCAAAAAATCAGTCTCCTCACTTAGTCATTTTATTTCAACTTACATTCTGTGGAACATTATTTCAGGACATCATGCCAGAGACTGCTGATTGAGTCTCTCAACTCTTTAGTAACAGAACCTCAATTTTTTTTTATTGAACTATAGTTGATTTATAATATTCTGTTAGTTTCAGGTGTACAGCAAAGTGATTCAGTTATACAGATACATATAAGTATTCTTTTTCAGATTCTTTTCCACTATAGGATATTACAAGCTATTGAATATAGTTCCCTGTGCTATTCAGTAAATCCTTGTTGTTTATCTATTTTGTATATAGTTGTAGGTAGCTGTTAATCCTATATGCCTAATTTATCCCTCCCCCACTTCCTTTCTGGTAACTGTAAGTTTGTTTTCTGTGTCTGTGAGTCTGTTTCTGTTTTATAAATAGTTCATTTGTATTATTTTTTAGATTCCACATGTAAGTGATATTGTATGATATTTGTCTTTGTCTGACTTACTGCACTTAGTCTGATAATCTCTAGGTCCATCCATGTTGCTGCAAATGGCAACATTTCCTTCTTTTTTATGGCTGAACAATATTCCATTGTGTGTGTGTGTGTGTATATATGTATATATATATATATATATATATCTTCTTTATCCATTCATCTGTTTTTAACTTGGCACATAACCAAGCAAAATAAAAATAAAATACCATATTTCCCAGCCTCCTTTGCCATTTGGTGTGGCCATGTGACCAAGTTTTAGCCAATGAGATGTAAGCAGAAGTGATGTGACATATTTCCAGGAAGGCAGCTTAAGGAACATGACTGAGCTCCACTTTTTTCAATTTGTCTTTCCTTTTTTCCTTCCAAAAAACATGGGCTGGTGCTTCAGCAGCCATTTTGGATCACAAAGTGACCTTGGGAATGAAAGCTAAAAGTCCGGCAGAGCAAAAGTACTGAAGCTTGGCTTGCTAACGGTACCACAGAGCCCCATGCCCCACTTGGACTGCCTGCTCCCAGATTTATTTTATGCAAGACAAAAATAAACTTCAGTCCTTTGTTCTTTTTTTCTATTACATATGGGCAAATCTAATCCTAATATTGGCTTAAATAGGTATTAAATGAAAAGGGGGTTCTGTGGTCAAATAATTTTGAGAACTATTATGTTAAAGTTTAACAGATTTCATTAATGTAGGACTTCTCAGAGTTTTTAATGAGCAATAGGAACTTCCAAGAGGGGCTTGAGTATGCACAACTTCCCAAACCAACTTCCCTAAAGCCCTTTTAAGTAGAGAATCTCATCAGAAGAATGATTTGGAGCGAAGGGAAATGTAGCTTTTTAAAAATCCATATTATTTTTAGAAAGCTGGTTTAAAAAAATTTTTTTAATGGAGGTACTGAGGATTGAACCCAGGACCTTGTGCATGCTAAGCATGTACTCTTCCACTGTGCTATACCCTCCCCAACAAAATCCACATTTTTCTGTCCCTTTCTAATCCATCTTTCTTCTATGCTGCCAGAGAGATCTTTCTAAAAACATAAACTTGATGGTATCACATCCTGTTTAAAATTCTTGAATGATTCTTGTAGGATAAAGTTCAAACTCCTTCATGTAATGAATAAGACCTTTTGTGATCTGGCCCTTGTCTTCTCTCTGCCTCACCCTAGACATCTTCCTCTCAAATCATGAAACATTTGTACTGCTGAGAACTGCATACGTTCACCCCAGTCTCTCTGTTTCTGTAGCACATGCTATGTCTCTTAAGTGGAACACTTTCCACCTGCCACTTTACCTGGCATTCTACCTCTGATGCTTTAGGACCAGGCTCAGGTATCAGCTCATTCACATCCATTCATGCTTTGAGCAACTCCTACTACATATTAGGCACCCTACTAGTACTTGAGTTACAAAGCCAAATAAACACTATCCTTCCCCTAGCGGAAGACAGAAGCAAACAAAGGTAGATAAGTACTGTATTAGAGTGTGCTAACAGCTGTAACAAACAACAATCACATTTCAGTGATGACACTTGGACAGTTTATTTCTCCCTCACAGCACAGTCCAGTGCAGGTAAGCACAGGGATTCTGCTCCATGCAGTCAGTTGGTAACCCAGACTCATACCATTGCCGTTTGGGGGGGGGGGTCTCTAAGTCCTCCTCTGGCTAGTTTTGCATCTGGCCAGCAGATGAGGATAGGAGAACAATTTGGAGGATCACACAGGAAGTTTTAGGGGATGCTTAGACATGGGATATATTTGTACCACTTCTGTCCAGATTCCATTAGAGCTCAGTCAAAAGGACCTGTGTGATTACTGAGAAATGTAGTTTACTAGGAACCTAGGAGGAAAATGAAATGGGCTGGGGCTGGGGCAAGTAGCCTTTTCTCTACCACAGATATATAAACAAGAACAATAAAGAAGCTCACAGTTTAATGGAGGAAACAGACAGGTGAACAGAGGCAGGAAGGCAAGAAAGAACATGGTTGGACAGGATGCAACTTGTGTTTATGGAGTTACTGTCACAAAGTTCTAGAACTATTGGAAGCTCTTCTGTGGCTCCCTTTCAGAGCTCCTAAGGATTGCTCTTCTGTGGCCCTTGGTAAACATGGATATACAATATGGTACAGAAAGTCACTCCCACATCAAAACTTCAGAGCCTCTTAGTGTCAACCATGTCTGTCCCAGAAGCTGCCATGGCACCCAGCTCTGCGTGGGCTCCATCTGACTCCACACAGCTGCGCCCTGACAATGTTTTGCCTCATGGCCCCGCTGCATGCTTCTTGACACTGAGTTTTGGGACACCACAGAACCCCCCTCCCCCGCACCGGCACATATGCATGAACAACTGGAGTGACTAAGAATTCACTCAAGGTGAGCTGGTGGAGAAATTTCCTTAGCTTTTCCCTCTCCCGCAGGCTGTACTGAGTCTCATTTCATGTGGCTTCTCAAAGGAAGTGCCCTTGAGTGGGAGCAATCAGCCACACTCAGTGGAGGCCAGATGAAGAATCATCCTGGTTTTAGCTCTTCCCTCTTCCCTACTTTCCTCCTTTTGCCTCTCACTCCTGCCCTATGGACTCAGGCTCTGCATTCTGGAGAACCCTGGCTAAGACATCCCCATGGATGTATACAGCTAAAAGACACTTAGCTGTCTGTGTTTCCCCTTCAGTCCCTGAATACAGCGGAAGTGTTTGGGAGGTCACATTCCACTAACCTTGCTCAGTTCTACAGACCTGACTCTTTGAAGGTCAAGCCTGCTGCCTCTCCTGAGTACAGCTGCCAGATCTCTCCTCTGCTTGTACCTGTACCATTCATTTGTGAGTCAGTCATGCACTGTCACTGATTTCTTGTTTAGTGATAGAACATTTGTATATTTGTGTGTGTGTTTAACTTCTTACATGCTACTGACTTTTCTCAAGTTTAAGAACAGGGATTACTGACAAATCTACCGTCCCCCTCCCTCCTGATCTCACACTTCCCAATACTGTCCTTGCTTCTATGCTTTGGCATATACACTCCTCCGTCTGTCTGAAGTCCCACTCCTCCCTCACCTGATTTATGTTATGTCATCTTTTGAGGGCAAGGGATTTGATTGTGTGAAAGGAGGATCACTTGACATCCATGTCGAGTGAGCAGTCTTGAGTGTTTTAGACCGTTGATCCTGGTGTCAGACTGAAGAGGCTGTGGCTACCAGCTGCCTGGTCTGGCTTCAGCCCCTGCAGCAGCTGGTTCAGGAGAGTAAGTCCGCTGTCATCCCTGTGAGTAGGGGGGACAAGTAGCTCTCTGCATAATCACTCCCCAGCAGCTTGGCAGAATTGAAACTCTTCAGGATCCATGTATAAACCTCCACCTTGTCATCAACCAGACTGTGTGCTCTCTGAGGATAGAGATGTTGTCTGCCTTGTTTAATGCTGTGTCTTTTGTTAAGGGAAGGAAGAAAGAGGGAAGGACCATGACACATGTTGGCCAGTCTTGAGTCAAATGAGAGAAATGTGCACAGGTGAGGTAGACAGGTGGTGGGGGCTGCTCTCTTTGTATTTTCAAACTGGAGAAATCTTTCTGGTGCCCACCAAGAAGTGAAGAAATGGTCCTCAGAAGAGAGTTAGGGCCACAGGCTGAAAACCACAGGAACGCTGGGGTTTCAAAGACACTAAAAATATCCTCTCTCTGGGGTGCAGTAAGGCTCTGCTAAATCATTACAGCTACCTCTGACAAAGTCAAACCATGTTCATCTTAAATGCATCAGACACACTGCTCTTGGAATCATCAGAACTCAGATCATCTGTACTTTCATTGAGGTAAAATGAGCTTCTACATTCACAATCCAACCATTTTTTGGTGGGTGCTAAGGAGACACCCATGATGGGGGCAGGTAGGGAGTAAGGGGCTGAGGTAACTGCCACATCTGGGAAGGGGGCAGTAATGGGATGCCATATAGAGTATTCTGCCAGACAGGGCCAACTCCCTATCCGTCTCTGCCTTCATTTATTTTCTTTATTGCATTGATCACTACCTCCCCCCTTGTATTTATTTATTGTCTTTCTTTCCCCTTAGCATGCTCACTCCAGGAGAGCAAGGCCTTTGTCTTATTGACAACTGTATCTCCTGCCTTAGATCAATGCCTGGCATTTAGTGGGCATTCAAAAGTTAGCTACTAACGAACGAATTCAACAATATTCAACAATTAGTTGAATCTCTGCCAGACGCTGGGCCCTGTCCTTGAGGATGCAACAAGGATGGTGAGGGAGACAGGAGGCCTCAAGATAAACACACCATAGCTTGACACCTGATTTTACACAGGTATATCCAAGGCGCCGGAAGACCCCCGAGGCTGAAAACTCCTAGGGTGTGCGTAGGGGCCTTGCGAAGAAGCTCGTGTGCCAGGAGTGCCAGGAGTGCCAGGGAGCCAGGAGGAGCGGCGGGGATGCAGCTGGAGACAGAGCTCGGGGCTCCTTGGCTCTTTGCCGGGCTTCTCGGCTCTTCACCTGGCTTCTCCGCATCTTCTTTTCCTGACCTACGGCACCTCGTCCCCAGCGGAATCTCTCTGTCGCGGGATCCCAGTCACATACTCTCCCAGCCCCAGAGACGCCAGCCTCGGGTGTTCCAGATGGCTAGACCGCTACCTGAGAGCTGTACCCCCGCCGGGTCCGCGCGCGCTCCAAGTCCCCGCGCGCTCCAAGTCCCCGCCCCCTGCCTTCTGTCCAAGGCCGGCAGGACCCCGCCCCGCCCCCTCGGCCCGCAGGACCCCAGCCCCGCCTCGCCCCCGTGGCCCCGCCGCTCAGTCCCGGGGGGCGGGGCCGCGCGCAGTGGCGTCTCCAAGGCGGGGGGCGCGAGGCAGGGGGCGGGGCGGCCCTGGCGCAGGCCAATCAGCGCCGCGATCACATCCATGCAAATACGAGCACAATGGAGCGAGCCCATCACTCGCCCCTGCAAGCAAGCTTGAAATGGGTTTCTGCCTGAGCAGCAGCCAGGCTGACCAATGAATCTGTGTTTTGGGCCGGCGAGGCCCAATAGCGTGGCAGGGAAGGCGGGCCCAAGCCGGGTTAGGGTGTCCTTGCAGGGTGTCTGAGCTAAACTTCACCAAATAATAGCTGTTTGTATTTTGGCTGCTGCAGGAGCCATTTTAGGTAAGTTCTTCTCTTAACTTTTTATTTTCCTCCCCGGCCTCGGCGGGCTGGCCTTGTTCGCGGGTCCCCGGCCCCGCCCCGCCGGCCGGGCTGGGGTGCCCCTATGAATGAAGCCAGGATGAGGGGCTGCGGCGGCGCCGAGGCTCGGCCGGGCCGGGGTCCGAGCGGGGCGGGCGGCCTGGCGGAGGGCAGGCGGCGGCCTGAGGCCTGAGGCGAAGGGCCGGCCTCAGCCGCGCTGCGCTCCGGCTCGCGCTCAGGTCGCGCTCGAGCCGGGCGGCCGTCCTTGGGAGTGCGCCGCTGCGGCCCGCGCGGAGGGGCGGGGGTCCGGGCAGCCCCCGGCCCTGGGCCAGGCGGGCGGGGGCGGGGCGTGCGGAGGGCTCCCCTATACCCCCCACCCTCCAGGCTCGGCCGAGGAGCGACCCCCGGCCCGGCCGGGCCGCGGCGGGGCGGGGGTGACCGCTATTCCCGCCGCCGCCCCCGCGGAGAAGTTGCTCTATTGGCGTCCTGCGTCTGTTTGCAGGGGTGGAGGAGGGTGGGCTGGTGCCAGGCTGCTGCTCCGGGAGGGGGCGGGGGCCCCTGCGCGTCCTCGGAGCGCGCACCACCTCCGCCCCCTTCTTACGCACTAGCGCGCACTCGCCCCGAAAATTGGAACCCTGGAGGTGTCCAGCAACCCCGCAGCCAAGTTTTGTGCATTATTAGATTGCATGTTTGAGCTTTAAAAAAATAAAAGGAATCTGTCCCCTTCAGGGTATTTATTTCCTTCGCTGTTGAGAAGTAACGGAGTCTGTTGCTTCCAAATTTCCAGGGACATGCCTGTCAGATGTGCAGAGGGTTGGCAGCTACTTGGCTTTTAAAAAGACGCTATTAGGAAATCCCCTCACTAGTGAGATAATTGAAATTTGAGTTTGTTTGCAGCTTCAGTTTTATTTGATCCAATTAAAAATGCATAAGCAGACACTTATATTTGTGTACATAAAGTGTTCCTAGTTCCAGTTACGACTGATCTGACTGTGGTTTCGGTAGTGTGTGATCTAATAAGGCAGTATAATTCGATTTTGAACCTGTAGGCCGGTGTTCTCCAAATTAGGGTTTATGGATCATTAGTAATCTGGCCAAGGTTTCTAGTGAATCCTTGGCATCTCCAGGCATCTTTGGGGCTGTGTGTGCGACTTATTCCCCACCCCCTCAACACTGCTCATTTCTGGTGTAACAGATCCATGAACAGAGAAAATACCCATTTAAAAATTTTTATAATTTTCAGACTGTCTGCAGTACTGCCTGAGATTTGGTTACTGTTTCTCAAATGTCATATAGGGACACCATCCCAGTAGGCTCTAGATTTCGACGTACTTTAAGGAAGTATGCTTGTGATCCTTAGAATATAGTCCAGACAGGGACCACTCCGCCGTGTTCCCAAGGCTAATTATGAGCTGTCTTTCTTACTAGAGATGTGTACCCATCTATTGTGCATGGCACAGGAGAGTTTGTTGGTATTCCACGTTGGAAGATCAGGCTGGAACCTCAGGGAGATAGTTTTTGTAGACTTTGTGGTTCTCTGGGGATGGGGAGAAGGTTTGAGATCCATGTATGATAAAATGATTAGGCATGAATCGTCAAGTGCAATGGCTTATGCCAACCAGAACAGGTGGTTTCATACATAAGCAATGCATGACTGTAACGAAAGGCCTGGGAAAACGTGGAGTGGTAAAATGATAAATTTTGGACTTCCTTCTGTCCCAGGGCAGATTTCCTAGATGAATTATTTAAACTTTTTTCTTGATTAATGGACTTTTAAAAGCTAACCCTTGCAATTTTTTTTTTCCTTTTTTGCTAACTTTGGAATCTCCCCTGTAGTAGCCAGACTATGATACTGTTCTTGATGTAGTCTGGCCATGGGGAAGGTAAATCTAGATCTCTTGTGAAATTAGCTGTGTCTCATTGCGGTATCACAGTCTGCCTGGAGTCACATCTTTTATACTGCAATTATTTTTGTTTGTTTGTTTTTTACATTTAGCCCGTCTGTTATAGCACTGCAAAGTCTTTGACTATGATAACTTTTACCACAGCTTTTAATATTCTATAGCTTTCTAATTATTTTTATAATTTATTATTAGTATAGTTGGAAGTTCTCTGAACTCATCAACATATTACTTCATGCAGATCAAAGGAGAAGTTGAATGGCCAGTTGAAAGTGGAGTGGGAAGCCACAAGTAACAGCTGCATTTCTGGAAGATCCTTTGACAGTTAGTTAGTCTTTTGTATTTATTGATTTGCTTTTCTCATAACTATTTCAAATACCAAAGAAAATCTGAAATGGAATCTTACCTCTTTAGAAACCACATCTCATTTTTGATTTTTACCATTGTGTCACAAAAAAAAACCTATCAGAAACAACAGGCAGTTGGGCTACTGTGTCTTGGAAATCTGTGATTTAGAGAAGTTTCAAAGAAGTTTTTCAGTTTTCTTGGGTATATAGCTTTGCTGCAAACACAGTTTGTGGTTATGTCTTCCTGCGTTAAATCATGAGGAAAGAGGGTTCCACAACCTTGGGCATGATTCTCGCTGCGGGTGCCTCTGTTTTTCAGCTTTCACAGGAAGACTTTTTATTGGTAATGACCATATGCTGTCGCACATGGGTTCATGTTCACAACCCTTTTGAACAAGTTTTAGAATTCAAGGATTCTACCTAAATAAAACCTTTGGTATATGACAGTGACATTGTCTAGGACAATGACAGTAACTAAATCAGGTGAGGAGATTATGTTCTCACCCTCTTCCTGTGTCCCCCCAGTATAGCAAGGTTTGAAGTTGTTTTATTTTTAATAAACATTTAGTAGTTCTCTTTATATTTCCATCCCTCATTCAAAGCTTTAGTTTAATTCAGGTGAAAAGCTACAGTGGATTTCATGGGACTGCCTGCATTCTCCTGTACCAGGTTATTATTATATTGAAAACTCCTTGAAATACATAAAATAATAGCTGGGGCTTAGATACCTGTTCCCCAGAGATTATTTTTGTTTGCAATAGAATATGACAAACTTATGAGGGAAGAAAAAAGAACTAGCATTGAATGAATGAATGAATACCTGGCATGTATCCAGCACTTAGCCAGGCCCTACGACTACAGAGATGAGAAAAAATACCCCTGTTTTCTTAGCCACTCCATGAACTTCATGGACTCAAAGAAATGAAATAACCTGTTCAAGGCCATAAAGCTAGTACATGTTAGAGTCAGAATTTGAGCCCACATCATCTGGATCCAAAGCACATACTCTTTTCATTAACAACACTCTCTAAAGATTTCTTAAAAAGCTGGAGTGTGCTGTCATATTTTTGTGGTATGGTGCTAGGTAAACTAGCATGCTTTGCCTAAGTTCTATACACCAGTTGATTTTTATTTTTCTGTTTCAAGAATTCGTCCCTGAAGAGGCAGATGGAATACAGTGAGGGCATCCTTTCCCCGCTTGTCTCCATAGTGTAGAAGAGGTCTCACTAGGGCACTTAGGAGTTCAGGGTTAGCCCAGTACAGTAAGAACCATGAAGTGCAGAGGGAGAATGCGGTCAGTTTTTCATTGCCAGAATGTTCTCTTTAGTTCATTTTGTGGAGGCTTTGATACCCTCATGAGAAATTCTGTTACTTCCATAAATGTCCTGAAGGTTGTAAACTGGAGTTATTTTAAAATATCCATCCCCTTTCCCACTTCTGAACCAAGTTATTTTCATAAAATCTAGATAAAAATGTTTATTTTTGTTTGTGGTACCTGTATTAGTTGGATTTTCTAGTCTGTAACAGTGATTTTTTTACATCCTCCCACTTTTATTCTTTATGTCATTTGTCATTATTGAGACTTCTAGAGTCTTTGATGAGGTATATGACATAAATAGCTCTTTATTTTGAGGAATTTTTAAAAACTGATGAACCGTTTTTCTTTATAGTCATAATGAAGGGCTTAAAATTTTTAGCAAAGAAAAATCTGATTTTTCCATAGACTTCCATGGTGCTTTTATCCAATAGCTATTTCTTAACATACTAAGTGTTTGAAAATTTCAGGAAAACTGAAAAGTAGAATTTTAAGATAACTTCAGGACACGAATCCAAACATTTACAAAGTGATGGATGCATGTTTGAATTTTTAAAAGAGTAAAGCGAGATTTCTCTTTTTCTACCTTTCTGCTCCTTTATTAAAGATTTTTGTAGTAAGTTTTCACTGATCTAAATTTGATGGATCAAATATATTATCAGTAAAGTTTTAATGTATTTTGTATTTTCTTGTTCACTGTGTAGCCAAGGCATTTTATTTTTGGAATATCTACTTTTTTAAAAAAATTCTGAGATTGTCTTTTACGTAAAAGGTCAGGCTTCAGGTTAAATGAAGGTCTAGCTATTGTAACACTGACCTTTGGTTCCTGCCTGTTTAGGTTGACGCTTTTTATCTTGGGATTGATGGACACCAAGGGAGTCTTTAGTTCGTTTGTAAACTCCCCAAAATAGTAAGCAAAATTTTGTGCCTTTTTATGGGAAGCAAATCCATTGCATTTTATGATTCTTAAGGGAATCTGTGACTGCCCATCTCCAGTTCCCTCCCTTCATCTCTTCCCACCCACATGCAAAAATAATATTCAGGATTATTGATTTAGGTCATTACAAAACAGTTGTTTTGTTTGAGCAAAATCTTTTGCCTAGAGCCTGACTTCTTTGGGCTTTTTTTTTTTTCCCCTTTAGCGGCTCCTGCCATCTTAGTCTAAATCAGTTGGCCAGGGCCTGGGCAAGAACTTCTGCATCCCTCAGGGCAGCATCCGGCAAGGATTACCCCCAGAATTCTTCCCTGCCTTATTGTTACACTTGGGAAGCTGTTCCATTCCTTTGCCCATGGAGCAGGTGACAAGAGGGCAGTTGTAAGACAGTCTTAGATGGTCCTGAGCGTCTTGGTCTCAGCCATCTGCCTCTGCAGATGGGACTGGAGGGGGTGGCCATAGCAAATCTCCTAGCATTTTCTTGCTTTGAATTGTACTTCTTATTTATTCTGTTAGTGCTTCGTTCAATATGTTAAGAGGAAAAGGGTTTTCTTTCTGACATTGTAGGAAGAATAATTAAAAATAATCTCCTTCCGTCTTTATATTCCCCAGACTTTATATGAAATATACCTTGCAACTTTTCTGTTAATGTTGTTAACTTTAAGTGGAATTTTTCTTAAAATAACGTCTAGTTGAGCATGTAATCTTATTTTATATAGAACATGCATATATGTCAAGTTCTATTAAACCAGATGTTACTATAGGAGAAAGGATCACATATTGAAGTTCTCAGGACCTTATTTTATAATTTATTTAGGTAATAGTCAAACAAATTGGTAAAACAAAACTGTAGCATAATAAGAAAATTCTGAAAGTAGTCTCTGGGAAGTGGTCAAACTTGAAGTTATCCTGAAGGTATTCTCATAGAAGTCTATTTATTGGACCAGACCAGAAGTTC
The DNA here is from genome assembly GCF_048564905.1 of Vicugna pacos. NCBI lineage: Eukaryota > Metazoa > Chordata > Mammalia > Artiodactyla > Camelidae > Vicugna > Vicugna pacos. Next base: position 30,995,655 of record NC_133005.1, on the reverse strand, counting down.
AGTAGAAGTATCAGCCTGTTTGGTTTGATATATGGATTGAGGAAAACACCTAAGCTTTAGGTAGTTTGGTGAAGGGCACTGGCTCCTGTAAGGGGATTCTGTTTGATGTGTTCCTTCCCTAGTGTACAAGAGTAAAGAAATGCACTGAGCTGTATTCACTTTGGGTTCAAGGAAACCATCAGCATTCTTAAGAAATCCTTTGAAGGACTGTGTCTGGTAAGGTAGGTCTAGATCATATATTTTATTTACTGAAAGAACTTTTATGTAATTTAACTCAGAGACTTTATTAATGTTCATTGTGTATTTTGGCTTTACAGTGTTAGCAGTCTTAATTCAGCCACGGGTTAACATGAAAAAGTCAAGCCCTCATCCTTGTAGACCATGTGACAAGTTTGGATCACATTATAAATGATAACCCATCAGGTTGTTTCTTTAAGCAAACCCTGTATAGTATCATTTTTAAGGGACTCTGGGTTTTCTGCTTAATGGAGATAACATTTTTGCCTTGAGTTGTAAAAATACATTGAGGATATGGTACAGGGTATGAAAGAGATCATTAATGACCAGCTCCAAAAATTGTAAAAATGTAAAATAAGCTCTCCGAGATGAGGGCTACTCAAAAATCTGTGGATCTGTGCAGGTCTGTGGACTGTTATTGCATGTCTGCGATGAGGTAAGTTCAGAACTTGAAAGAAAGTAGCAGCTTTTACAGCATTTTTCAGAAAAATGATTGTTGAATCTAATAATAAAAAATGTAAGTTTATGATGTCGTCCTTGTCTAAAATTTTTCCCTAGTAATTAACTTTTCTAGTATTTTATAACAGTTTTGATCAACAGTGGATTGGGAGAAAACAAAAACTAGTCCTTTACCGTAGAGCATGCTACTCAGGATGACAGACAGTGTCACCTCTGTCTTGGAGCGTGTTAGAAATGCAGGTATTTGGCCCCGCTCCAGACCAACTGGGATAAACTACCTGGGATGGGGACCTAGTAATCTGTGTTACAGCAAGCTATCCTGATGACTTTGTGTACCTTTAAATTTGAGGAACATTGTTTTAGAGCTGGACTGTCCAGTAGAACTTTGTGCTATGATGGAAAATGTCCTATATCTGTGTAGGACCTACTAGTTACATGTGGCTTTTGAAGCTCTGAAGAGGTGGCTAGTATGACTAAGGAACAGAATTTAAAATTTTATTTAATACTAATTTAAGTGTAAATAACCACATATGGCTAATGGCACTGGCATTTGACAGCACAGTTCTAGACCCTTTTACCAGGAGCCTCCCCCATCTGCCCTGCTTTTTGGGAGAAATAGTGGTTTTTGTTTTTTTTTTTTTCCATTTAGAAAGGGAAATACAATATGGGGCAAGACTGTTCTTTAGCCTAGTATGAGACTAAATACATCGTATAAAGTTTGGCACTATTTTTTCATTTATATTTACCTATTTATTTTTATCTAAAAGTTGATTTGATGTTAAGAAATAGTAGGATCAGAAAATAAACTTAGATATGTGTCTTGTAAGGTTTTGCAAACAGCAAGGTAGCTGTTCCAGTGAGGCCTTAGGACCCTTCATGGCTGTGACTAACTTATATGTCTTTCAGCATGACTGCTGAAGCTTTTTTCTTTCATATAAAGATTTAATACAGACAGCTTTTGAGTATGATACTTCATTCCTAATATAAAATGCTGGTTATTGAAGATTCTCAATTACTTTAGTTAATGGAGATTTTTTCCTATGTGAAGTATTTCAGGTTTATCAGCTTACTTCAAGGATGATTTTTCAGTTTATAAAGGTAATCTTTATTTTTAATGATATTCACCAAGGTTCCCTTGAGGGGTTGAGCCTTATCCTCTGTCCCCTTCCAGTATATTTAAAAATGAATTTGTTAAAAGAAAGGATTTCTTTTTCTTATTCAGGATTGTATATGCTTCCCTGTCTCCAGCCCCATCTACTTGTACTTCAGATTTTAAACTCCTTAAAATCGAGGATAGCATTGATTCTGATACATTGATTAATATACATTGCAGAGTTGGAAATTATTTTGTGATTGACAAGTGGAAGGAAACATGGCTATAGAAGTAAATGAAGATCCACATGTAGAATCATAGCTTTTTAGAATGCTGTCTAGATGTAATGAAATGGATCTTTCTAATCATGTTGTGATTTTACTAAATTTATTTCCAGGTTTTATGTTTTCAAGCAGGAGATTGTTAGTCATTTAGCAATGATTCCTGAAGCTTGAAAGATAATAAGGAGTGTCCTGTGTGCTTTATACACTTGTAGACGTTAGAAGCGGAAGCCTTCATAAAGATGCAGGAAAAGCAAAATTATTGATGCAGCAGTGTCTCTTGCTTTGTTTGTGACATGAATTAATGCTGTGTGTTTCCATTGGTGTTCAATTAAAAAGTAGCACTGTTTTCCCTTTAATTCTGTTGTAGGGGACTGTCTTACACTCGGAGTGAAGATATGGTAGGTTTTCTAGGCAGGGGCTTCTGTTTAGCTGAGACACAAGTATCACTGATGCGTGGAGCTTAACGTTTTACAACGTGCTGCTTTGGGCTCTTTTGTTTGACTTTCTCCAAAGGATTTCAAGGAATTGGAAAACTCAGTCTGTTGGAATTGAGATCTGATAGTCGATGGATCTCAAGCCTCGCAGGTTTGTAGGTTCCTTGCTTCAAGTTTGTTCCCATCACCATCACTGATTCGCAGAGCTGCGGCTGGTCTGCAGTATGAGATGTTACCGAAAGACAGATTTCATAAGCCGTGCCTGAATACCAGACATAATAGTCGTACTCTGTCCACCCTTATCTGCTTACCTGTGACATTTCATGCTGGCAGGGCTCTCCTGGCTGCTCCTAACTTTCTGTCATGTTCATTCTTGAATTAAGCTTTGTTGCTACCATCGTAGCCGTGGTTGTGGCAATTATTTCTAGTTTGAGATTTAAGTCTTATCAGGTCTTACACAATCCAGCATCTTAACTAGATTCTTCTAAACCAGCGCCCCTGTTCTGCTTCTCAGGATTGTGGAAGAGTATAGTCAGAAGGGACTTGAGAGGCTGTTTAGGCTAATACTGTCATTTTCTGGATGATGGAGCAGAGTCCTCGTCGTGTCCTAGTCAGCCATAGGGCTGCTCAGTGGTCGACTTAGGATTAAAATTCAATTCTTATTTCACTAAGTAAGACTCTTTCCCTAACTCTGAGGGTTCGGGTCCTAAAAACCCACATAGGAGAATTTCCCTTAAGAACTTGTGGGGAAAATATGGGGAAGGAGTGCTCTAAGATTAGAAGTGAATTTGTGAAAGGCTGCATAACTTTTTTCCTGTTCTCCAAAATGAAATAAAGGTATTATCAATGAAATTTTACATGTCTTAAGTAAGGATGAGTCGTACTATTTTGGTAACCCTTGTTTACTATGTCTTGTTTGCTAGAAACATTTTGGCATGTCTTTCCCTGATACCATGGTAAAAGGCTTGTGGTACTATTTTGGTAACTCTAGTTTACTACCTTTTGCTTACTAGAAGGTTTTTGGCACGTTCCCCTGTTATATCATGGTGAGATGCTTGTAAATTCACCTTTGCTTTATTGCAGATAAGGTTCATGGGAGGTTGTTTTCACATCTGCATGCTCATTCAGCTCTATGACTTAGGGTTATTAGAGTAAGTTTTTCCCAGACCGCTCAGTAATTATGATAATAATAATAATAGCACCGACCAGTCATTGAGTGCTGCCTGTGTGCCAGGTATGGTGCGAGGTTCTTTCATGGTGTGGTGGTTGTTAGGGCTGTTCGTCGATATTTTGGTTCTCTTTCTTTTGGGTACGTGGTAGATTGCACTTCTCCAACACCTTGAAGTTGAGCACGACTGTGGGACTTGCTTTGGATACTGAAATTTGACTGGAAGTGATATGAGACACTTCTAGGCAGATACTTTTTTTTTTCCTGATAGAAATCTGCATAGTGTAAGCAAGTAAGCCCATGCTTTAAACCACTGAGTTTTTTAAAGAAGGAGATTTAACTGCAGCATAACCAAGCCCATCCTGATGAATATACATGGATTATTATCCTTGATCCTTATGGCTAAGTGCTGATATTAACCCATTTTACAGTTGTCATAGCAGAGGCAAAGGAATTGCATTACTCATCTGTAACTGCAGAGCTAGGCAGTTTGAGCCCTGCATTCTTCAGCAGTAGTTGGCTGCCATTCTCTGTGCTGTACTCCCTCAGTACCTACTTTGTAGAATATGAGCACTGTCCATGATAACCTCATGCCAGTGCTTATGTTTACCTCTCTGCTCCATCACTTCTCACAGTTGCTCCTAAAGTCTTAGGTCCAAGGGTACCTGTCTCTTACCAGGATTTATCCTTCCCAAAGTTGTGCTGCAGAACCCTTCATGCCTTTTCTGTTATCTGTTCTCTACTTTTACTGCCTTCTGGAATTCCATCTTTCATGTGATGAGGATAGTTCTTTGCCTTAAATATCTTTGTGTCTCTAATATCTTTGAAGTAAATTCTCGGAAGGCCACATTTAGCTTTACAAATATAGGAGGCTGCCCAACACTTGTAAAGACACTACAGCATGTTAAGTGCATGGATTCTGCAGCCAGACCACCAGGTTTGAATCCTAGCTCTGCCATTCACTGGCTGTGTGAACCTCTGTCTCAGTTTCCTCATCTGTGAAGTGGACATAATAATCTGTCTCGTGGTTGTTTTGAGGATTACATGAGTTAATTTATGTAACGCCTTGGAACAATACCTGGCACATTGTAAGCATAATATGTGTTAGATGTTATAATTTTAAAGAATCCAGTATATCGGGGACAAGGTGAATGGAGATAAGTCATTACTGATTTTAATCTTTCTGAGGTTAATATTAAGATATCAGAGGTTTAATACAACCTTTAATTTTTCCTTTTACTCGAAAGAGATTACTGAGCAATTCTGTAAGACACGCTCCTCTGGGGGAAAAATGACCTAGAGCTTGCCCTCAAAGAATTTACAATGTAAAGGGGAGATAAGATATTCATAAACACCTGTACACAGATAATTATGCTACTCCAAGGTAGCCCATAAAAAGTGCCCTAAGACAAGAAAGATAAAGGGCTTTGGAAGTTCAGAAAAGATAGGGATGCGGAGTCAGAGAAGGCTTTGAGTCAGACTGGGCATTTTTCTGCATTGGAAGGTTAGGCAGGATTAGGGTATGTGGAGGCTAGGGAGGTAGGGAGCCAATCTCTAGGTGAAAGGGAAGATCAGATCAGAGGCTGTAATAAATATGTTCATTCATTCAGCTAAGGTATGTTGAACGTTACTATGTGCTCAGCACTGGTACAAGCCCTGGGGGTGCAGCAGTCCACAAAGCAAGTGCCTACTCTCATGGAGCTTATTATGTTCTAGTGGTTATTTGAATATGCAGAACCGTAATGTATCAGGTGGTGATAAGGACTGAGAAGAAACATAAAGAAGGATAAGGAGACAGAGAATAGATTTATGTAACTAAAAAAAGCATGATTAATTTCTAAAGTTGTTTTTAGGGTATGTTTTGAGGAAACCCAAAGCAGAGCTAAATGGCTTTTCCTGTGCGATGTGCCATAGCTTAGCTGTTTTCCACTCACCCAGTTCCCTGCCCCTTGCTCTTGGCCTATCTGGATATTTTCTTTCCTTTGAGATTTGAGAATAAGTCCCACTGTCTTCATGGGGCCTTCCCCCTTTGTATCTGCCAGAAGCACTCTCTTTCCCCTCTACACTTCTGGAGCCAGATTTTGCTTATATAACTAATTTAACATTTCACATTGAACTGCCTTTGTCTTTTTTCATATCGTTACTCATTTATTCCACATGTATGTGATGCCCATTTATTTAGTAAATAATGTTGAACTTTCATTTTGTTTCAGCCGCTACTGGACTCTGGGAACTTTAAGATAAATGTACTTGGTCTCTGCCCTTGAGGAATGCACATTCTGTTAGAAGAGACAGAAATGTAAACTGCTGCTACAGACATTATGATGAATGTCAGATTGGAGCTATGTCCAAAGTTTTGTTAGAATGCAAGAAGAGGGAGCAGCCATCTACCCAGGGGAGTTGGCGATGGCTTTTGAAAGGAAGGAACTTTTGAACTGGTTCTTGAAAATTTATTTGGAGTTTAATAAATAAAGTGGGATTGGTGTCTAATTTGGAAACACTTTAAGCATAGGGAGTATCCTGCGAGGGAGCGGAGGCAGATGGTTAGTTCATTGTGGCTGGAGTATAGTGGACAGCTGTGGAGTTGAGTGGATGACAGGGCTGGAGGAAGAGCTTGGAGATGTTGAAAGGCTTTGGAGATCATGGTAAGGAGTTTAGATATGTGTTGGCAGTGAGGAATCGTCAGAGGTTTTAATGCTGGAGAGTAGGTTGTAGTCTGTGTTTGGTAGCAGAGGTTGGTTTAGAACGGTGGTGCTCAAACTTTGTGTGTTATAATCACCTGGAAACTTTAAAAAATGCCATTGCCCAGGCTGCACAGCAAAATTAGATTCTCTGGAAGAGAGACCCAGGTATTGGATTTTTGATAACTTTTCAGGTGATTCCATCGTGCATCCAAGTTTGAATACTATTGGTTTGAAGAGGCTTTACAACAGGTTAATGAGTTAGGAGTCTCCCGCAGTGGCCTGGCTAGGAGATAAGTCATTGAATTGAGGCATTGGGAGCAGGGACAAAGGAAGACTGAGCCAACCATTATTACTTTTCTCCGGTTTTCTGTATGTTTGTCTTCTCCAACAAAGTTGTGGCCCTGTGGGCACAAGGTCCAGTCTTTGTACTTTGAATTTCTCATAGAGATTTGTGTGTAGTAAATTCTCAATAAATATTAGCCTTGATTAAAGTCGGTTTTCTTTTGTTCAAGAACTCATATTTGAGCACTTAGGGCATTTTTATTTCATTTGCTTCTTTCCTTTTTGTTATTAAATATAAATTCCTTAAATAGAGATGAGAGTGGATGGAGATGAAACTTTTTGGTCAGTTTTACTTCCTCGTAATTTTGATTAAAGGTTTAGGAAGCTAAAGCAGTGTCTGCATATGGACTTGGTTTATCCATACGGTCTCTCATTAGCCCAAATAATTAAGTTTGCCTTGAACTCTTGGCATTTGTGTAAAACCCATTAGTGTTAATATACTCTTTTAAGATAAAGAATCTAGATGAACTACCTAGATTCTTAAAGTATTTTTAAGGTTTGCCTTCCATATGTTATTGGAATGTGTAGAACAAAAATAACACCCAGATTCTGTTTCTCTATGTAGTAACTAACTTAGGAATTTATCAATGTGGTATAGAAACTGACTTGATTTGTGCACTTGAAATAATTTCTCTTTGCCAAATAAATTTAGTTGTGCGAGCATAGTATTTAAAAATGCTTTGGAGTATTTTTGTGTCAATTTTGCATTCTCTGTTCTAATGGAGGAGAGTTGGAACATATAGAAATCAAAAACTTTAAAAATATTTGGTGGTATTTATACCCCCTCTGGCCATTTTGTATCTTGAAAAATGTAAAACCTATAGAGAGTTATGTGAATTGTACTGTAACTCTCATCTCTCCTTTACCTAGATTCACCAGTTATTAGTATTTTGCCAAGTTTGCTATATATCTCTCTCCCTGTCTATATATACTTCTTTTGAAAGCTATATCTTTTGAGAGTTCCTTGCAGACATTGTAACACTTCACCCCTAAATACTTTTGCATCTTTATCCTAAAAGAAAGGGTACATAACTATAATACAGTTATATCACTCAGGATAGTTAACATAAAACCAATACATAGTCCATGTTTAAATCTTACTGTTCGCTTGTTCTCTAGCTTTTTAATTTTTCTTGATCTAGTATCTAGTCAGGGATCATGTGTTGTATTAGTTGTCACGTGTCCTTACCTTTCAGTATGGATTAATGTGATCTGGTGGTCACAGGGTTTCAGGAATGGAAAGGAAACCCCCTATAAGGGACGTGGCCAGCTTCCCATCCTTTCTGTTCACCTCCTCTCATGCCCCCAGCACTGGCTGGGAGGTGGCCTTCTTAGACTGATGGCAAAGTTCTAAAGTGGAACCTGGCACTCAGTGCAGACATGCTTGTGCACATCTTCCTGAGGCTCAGAGAGGCTTTGTACTGAACAAACAGTTACTGTCCATTTTGGGATTAAAGCCATTCAGGTTGTCCAGATGCTTAATTAAGAAAATGTGGTAGTGTTACTGAGACTTCAAGAAAAGATTTTTCACAGTTATCTCTAAATCATCTGAAACATTAAAAATTAGGAGTTGTTTTCTGATGTTTCTTGAGGATCACTGATTATTATGATCTTGTCTTTAAATAGTTCCCGGGGCTTTAATTTTTTAAAAAACTATCAAGGACCTCCCTACCCCTACCTGCCCTTTAAATATTCTAATTGTCATGCCCTTTCGCTCCTTTGCTCCTTCCTGGGCAGACTTCTTTCTTGTTGCAGCTCTTGATGACTCTGAAATCTTTGTATCCATCCGCATTCTCTTCTGTGCTCCAAACCCTCATTTCCAACCACCTACTCTGCATATTTACTTGCATGTCAAACATGAAAAACCGAATTCAGTATCTTTTCATATAAACCTGCACACTGGTTTGAACAGTGGATGGGGGTTGAGAATGAGATAGTATTTGACCAGGGGATTAGAAGCACTAGACTCGTATCCCTTACCAGCCCCTCCCTCCCTAACACCCCCTCCCCCTTTTCCCCTGCCCCTACACATACCCACTTTCTGGGAAATAGGTGAACCAAATGGTGCTGACAGCACCATTTGTGGCTGAACGTGGAGTCTTGGAAGTTAGGCTTCATGAAATGTTGCTCAACTTTTGTTTTTTCATTATTGTTCCCCTAAGGAGCTTTTGGGCAGTTTAAAAAAAAATTTATTTTACATTGTCTTTTGAGGGGGGTTAGGGTTAGGTAGTTAGGGTTTATTTTTATTTATTTACTTTAAAAATTTTTTTTTGACGGAGGTACTGGGGATCAAAGCCAGGACCTTGTGCATGCTAAGCACACACTCTACCATTGAGCTATACCCTTCCCACACCCGCAGCTGTTTTTCGTTTGTTTTATTTTTTTGTGTGTGTTATCACACTCCTACCCATGAAAACTTAATACCACAAATATATAGTGTATCTGTTTATGTACTGTGTGTTTGTCTGCTTAATGTGTAAACGAGTAAGATATTTTAACCCCCAAGAACCAGTTTTTGCCCCCTTGGGGTGATATTGCCACATTGAGAACCCACGTTTTAACCTAAGCTGGGGGAAGTCTAACGTCTAGACACAGAGCAGGCCTGTGGGTGCTTGCGCTCTCTCTCCTCCCCACAGCGCAGGCACCTGGGGCTCGCGTCCGCCTGCTGAAACCAGGGTTTCATAGCTTGTTGTGACCGTGACTCACAGTAATGACACTGTATTGTACCCAGTATACATACATATATATTTTAAAGGTTTTAGTATTCAATACTTATTCTTACTGCTTGTGATGCACTCTTTTTTTATTCTGTATTCTTTAAAAAAATAATTTTATTGAGATAATTCACATAATATAAAATTCTGTTGTTTTTATTCCATTTTTTTTAAATTTTAAAATGAAATGCTGGTTGTGACCCACTGACTGTCAGAAGCATGCCAGCCAGCCAGAAGAGCAGTGCCGAGGGCATAGCTGGTCTCAGACCACCCAATTCCCGCCAGGAATCTGAGAAGAAAGAGGCAGCAGAGTCCTAACCGGGAACCCCTGCACTCACTGTCATTCAACTTTGTTTTAATAAGTGCCCTTGAACTTACACAAGCTGGTTGTTTTACTTCTTGATACAGGATGAAGGCTGGAGAGCTGATGGCAGGGGAGGGCTGCAGTGAGCTTTTGAAGCCCACAGGTAAAACTGCTGTGGTGGCAGCCGAAGGGCTTGCCTCCCAAGGAAGGTGAAATGGGCATCTTCATTCTGTGATTGTAGTACCAACACACACACCCCTGCCCCTACAGAAAGAAAGAAAGGAAGAAAGGAAGGAAGAAAGAAAGAAAGAGGAAGAAAGGAAGGAAGGAAGAAAGAAAGGAGGAGGGGAGGTGGAGAGAGGGAAGACTGATCTAACATTAGATAGTACAGCCTGAAATTTTTGAAATCCTCGTTATTTAACTGGGTTTATCCGCAAGAATACTGGAGGGAATGACTGTAGGGATCTGCGTTTTTAATTAATTTGCTGTCATTAGTCTGTTAAAAGGGCAATGAGGAAATGAAATAGGAAACTGCTAAGTTTTCATTAGGAGAACGGAAGAGGAGAGGGTCTGAAGAATGAGGTGTGGCTGTGCTTTCCTGGGGTGTGTGGATGGTCAAAGGGAGGCCCTGACCATAGCTAGGGGGAATCAGCTGTGCAACGTGGACGTGAGTGGTGGGAAGGCCCAGAGAATAGACTGCACCTACTTACTTTTGACCCCAGTGCCAGGCAGGGCAGGAATATGATAGGACCAAATAAAACTGAGGACATCCCATCTCAGAGCAGCAGGATAATTAGAGCAGAAATTTGTGGAGTGCTTGCTATATGCTAGGTACTAAACATTTTATATTCTCACATTTAATTCTTTAAAGTTGTGAGGTTGTAGGTTATGTTTGTACCTCCCACTCTATTTTACTGATGGGGAAACTGAGGCACAGGGAGGTTAAAAAAACTTGTTCAGAGTCACACAGTTACTTGTTCTTACATATGATATAAATGCAGGGCCTTAGAGACCCTGCCTTGAAGTAGTGAACCCACTGCTTCTGGGACCATGTCTGCTGCACCGTACTTCTCTTGAGTATAGCCTACCTGGCACATCCCATGATCTTCATTTAAGCTTAGTTTCCAGGTTGCTACTCTGAGAGGCTGGTGACCACAATACTAAAAATAACATTGTCCTAGAGAATATTTATAGTTTTTTCACTCCCTCTTCTTTAGTACAGACTGTGCCTTATCTGGGAAATACCACTAATTTTAGAACTCCACAGTTGGACATTTAAATGGTAAGTCTTGTTAAGTGGTAGTCATATTTCAAGTTAGTTCAGCAGACATTTGCATGCTTCCTAATTGCCCTGTCATGCAGTCGGTACCAGGGTGACAAATGTTATCACAGTCTAGTAGGGGAAATAGACATGACCAATATTTAAACTGTAGTGAAACAAAGTAAGTAGAACAGTAAAAGGAACATAAAGGAGTATGGGAGGTTAGAAAGAACTTCCCAGAAGAGTTAACATTTGAGTTGGGTTTAGAAGGATGAGTAGGAGTTTGTCTGGTAGGTAAACAGTTGCACAATAATTAAGTGAAAATTGCTAGAGAGATGGACAGAGGCTTCCTACTGATATTATTGCCAATGTGTTTAGATTCTTAATTATGTAGTAGAAAGAGCTTCCAGTTGTAAAATCCCCTTTTTCCCTAGTGTCCTGAAGTGCCACTGGGATCCTGTGCCTCAACAGTAGGGCTGGACACCTAGGGATTAAACTTTAGGCCAGTAATAGGAGGGAAAAATTGCTACCCATGTAGCACCTGCAGGCACACTGCAACTCTGGGCAGAGTTTCATACCTGTGTGAGGGGACGATGGTGTTCCCTATAGCCTAGCTCCAACGCACGACTTTGACTGCAGTTGGTGAGGTTTTTCTTCTGTTATATGAAAATAGTTGATTGCTGTTACTGAGAAGGTATTTAAGCATTCAGCCACAAAAGTTTATTGAGCACTGACTTTTTTTGAATGGAGGGTAGGTGAGGACCATACATAGAAATTGGGTTTTTGAAGTATAATATGCATTCGATAATGTGTGCACATATCAAGTATACTGCCTAATGGGTTTTTGCATGTGTATATACCTGTGTATATCTTTAGATCAAGAGAGAACATTTCCAGCACCCCAGAAGGTTCTCTTGTGCCTCTTCTCTGGTTATATCCATTATTCCTCCCCAAGCCCTCCGTAGCACTGTTCTGGCCTTTGTCACCAAAGATAAGCTTTACCTGTTGATGAATGTTATTTAAAAGGAATAATACAGAATATACTGTTTTATATCTGGCTTCTTTTACTCAACTTCATATTTGTGAGATACACACAGATTACTAGGGAGCACTGGTTACTGGTCACATTGTTAGGAAGATACCCAAAATAGTCACATGTGATTTATGCCACTGAGAGTTGGCAGGAGTTTATTGGTGGCATTTGTTTATTCAATACCCATTTACAAGTACCTATACAGGTGCTTTGCCAGGGCCTGGGACTCAAGGATGAATAAGTTCCTACCATCTTTCGGTCTAATGAAGGAGATGGACATACATGTAATTACACATAATACACATCATTAAAATGAAGAATTGGTCAACTTTTAGGGGCGAAATGGTTTTTGAAAGACTTTCTAGAGAAGATGAAATGTCTTCTGATTATCAAAGGATTATAATTTTTCCAGATGGTCAAAAGGTGATAGCATGTGTCAAAGTGTAGAGATCTGAAGCAGCATGGTGTCTTCAGAGATCTGCATTGGTGATAACTTTCATTTTAGATTGATTAAGACATGTAAGAATGCCACAAATACCACCTTGGGAAGGAATTTTGAGGAAAACCTTGGTGTGCAAGTTCGCCTAAGACCTCAGCCATCAGAGATGACCACTCTAGTGAACCGTTGTAAATGCATCATCATGAAGAGGGCAGAGAATGGAAGTGAAATTTGGAGATTGCTGTAGCCAATGAAAAAACCCCCTGCAGTGCTTTACTGCTGATGTGTTGGAAGACTTATGAGGTTTAGGTAAAACTCAGAGGTGCTTATTATGAATGTGGTATTTTTTTCAATAATTGAGATGACTTTCAGTGTCCCATTAAGCCATCAAAAATTCCCTAAGGATGGATTTTGATGCAGCATCACTCCTTAATCGTGGGATTTTGTAGTAAAATGTATTCCCTGGTGTATCTGTTTGCTGGGGCCCCCATAACAAAATACCACCGACTGGGTGACTTACACAGAAATTTATATTATCACAGTTGTGGAGGCTAGAAGTCCAAGATCAAGGTGGCAGGTTTGATTTCTTCTGAAGCCTCTTTCTTTGGCTCACAGTCTTTCTCACCATGTCCTCATGTAGTCTTTTCTCTGTGTTGTCTGTGTCCTGATCTCTTCTTAAAAGGACACCGGCCATATTGGATTAGGGCCCACTCCAGAGACCCCATTTTAACTTAATTGCCCCTGTAGAGGCCTTATCTCTAAACACCGTCACATTCTGAGGTTCTAGGGGTGAGGGCTTCAACATAATGAATTTTGGGGCAAGAGAGGACACAGTTCAGTTTATAACACCCGTGTTTCAGAACCTGCTTTAACATTGTTGGCTGTGTGAGAGTTGTCACCCGAGAAATGCAGGGGTCAGAACAGCGGGGGGCAGACTCTGTAGACCGAGTCTGCTGTGACCCCCATGGGGGCCGGGCTTGCTCTTGGAGTACCATCTTTGATTTTCCGGTGTCTGTCTGCACACTCGAACCCCGAGCCTTTGGTGGTGTGTCTAAAACTGTAAAGACTGTGGTATCTCATTAGTTGATAGAGATTGAAAACAGGGACTAAGAAGGAAAGAATCTAAACTATGTCAGGGCCAGGAAGGTGATTTGATAACTTTTATAACTCGTAATAATCTGTTCCAGTGCTGAGCAAACCATATCCCTGTCCTGCCATTTAACCCTTTTCTTTGATTAGCCAGAGTTAAACAGCCTTGGCATTCTCCTTATCAAAACATTTGAATACCAGAGAGCTGTTTCTAAATCAGATCACCTTAACCTTCTTCCTCTTTAGGGGCAGAAAGTTGTTTTCTGTAGAAGGATTTTATTTTGAATTTTCTGTTGTGATGGCCACAGAGAGGATGGAGAGGTGGGGGTTTTTCTCTTAAAGACGTGCTTTTAGACAGTCACCTCTTAGTTTTGTTGGAATCTTTTTAGGATGAATTTTGTAGGTCTGCTTCTGTTTTAATCAGCATTGGGATTCTGTGGTGGCAGAAGAGGCTTGTCATAGGTACCTAGGAACTGGAAATCTGGTTTTCAGTGTAATAGTGTTTACTTGTAATGGTGTGTGTTCCAGAGTTGCTATAAGTAAGACTTCTTTTCAGAATTAGGACTTTAAACTTCTAAACTATTGAGAGAACTCAATGCAGAGTTGAATGAGATTTGTTAGCTCACATCATATTAGACCCAGCTTAATGTGAAGCAGGGGACTTTGGGAAGTCATGGCATGCCCAAGTGTTTTCACGTTGCATCCCTGTTAACGCCAGTGTAGTTCCATTGCCCTTCTGTTCCTTCGCTTAGCTGTAGGCTGGTTGACCATGAGTTTGATTTTGGCATGGTGGTCTGTGTCAGAAGTAAGCATTTAAAAATCTTTGAACAGCATTCAAAGGTAGAATGCATTGTGGCTCTAATTTCTGTTTATATTAATGTAATACTTATGTTGTCTTTGACTTGCTTGGCTGTTTACTGAGGAATGAGTTTCCTTTAACAGATATTACTAAGTCATTGTTAATTCTTTTAACAAGGAGTAAGTTCATTGTTTGAAATGGGTCATAGTTTAAAAGTGTACCTAAAATTTTACTTACTTTTGAAGAAACCTCTTTCAAATCTGCTTAAAAAAAAAAAACTGAGTGAATTTTAAAGATCTTACTGGCTTTATTTGATGATTCATGAATTGTGCAGCATCCCATCCAGCAGACAGAAATTAGCTCTAAAGAGCTGTACAAAATGAAAGACTTACATGCAAAAGAGGGTGGGACAAGGAAGTTACTGGCAAAGAGTATATTGTTTGTGGCAAGATCACCTTCTTTTGGGGGAGTGCAGGGGTCCATCAAGCTGATTACCTCACTAGTGCTGACCAGGTAGTTCCAGATTGACTGGTTTAAGATTCTATTCCTGGGAGAGGTTGAAACTATAAATTAAGTATTAAGTCTCTGTTTGGTGACCTGGCCTTAGCCCAAGTGACTCCATTTTGGTCCTTTTGTAGCTTTCTTAACAAAGCTCTCTGTTTAGTAAACAGTATTTCTTATACTTTCAACAAATTAAATGTTTTAACTTTCCACATTTTTCTATTTGTTTTCTGCCATTTCATTCTACTCTTAGATTTGGCTCTGTACACCTTTTGGGAGGGGGTGATCCAGGATTTTTTTCCTTTTTTTCAAACTAGGTAGATAATACTATTATTGAAAAGTATTTTTTAACTACAAGGGTGCTGATAGTGCTGAACTGCTTTGGATAAAGGGAACCTATGACAGTTGGATCCACAACAGGCTGATTTGAAATTCAGTGTAATTTGATAGAGTAGTATGTTTTATTGGCACCTTCCATCTGTGAAAATCCTTGAGCATTTGCTACCATGTTTTCTAGACATGTCTCCTGGCTTTCTTAAGAGCCCCCCCCCTTTAAATTAGAAATATTTCTACAAAATAATTCAGATGATACCTTCTTAAGAGGAGAAGGAAGAAATAGGATCCAAAGGTAACACTGCATTGGGGAGCGGATGCTCCCAGTGCAGTGTGTCTTTGAATCCTTGGCCCCAGTTCTTCACTCTTCTGTAGTAGTATTTTACGTTCATACCCTTGCCGTAACCTCATGGTGGATGGAATTATGTCCTTACCCCTTGATGTAGGGTTTGGGCCAATGGGATATGAGTGGACATGATGAAAGCAGAGGGCTGCAGTGTGCCTGTACTGATGAGCTTGTCCTCTGGTGCCTCTGCCATCACCATGAGAAGCACCCTGAGTAGCTGCAACCTTGTTACTGTGGGCCTTAGAAGGGAACCTTAGAGCTGGGCCACCCCAGCAGACCTGCAGCTTAAAGCACAGGCTGCACAACTCAGATGCCAGTGAAATTCTGTGGTTTGTTGTTGTGCAGCACTATCCTGGCAGGGGACGACTAGTACAGTCACCCTGCTGAATCCAGGGTTGCTCCAGGGCCTTTTCGCAGCAGACATTCTTGGATGGTCTTTACTCCGTCTTGGCCATTTACAGAATTCTCAGTTGGTCCACTCCACCCTTTTTTTTTCCCACCCACTCCTTTCTCCATCCTACCTTACTGCTCTCCTCTGCTTTTTAGCTTCTACTTACTCACATAATTATGTTCTCTCTTAACTTTTTCATGTCCAAGGCCCTTTCTGGCTTCTCCAGTTTCTCTCAAACTCATGACCTCTCAGCTTCTACTCCTGTTGCTTCTGCCTTACTCTTTTGGTACCTTCTATTTCAGATTTCTGAGGGAAAATCGACTTTGTCCAGCAGGATTTTTTTCCACCCCAGAAATGGCATATCCTCAATTGTTGGCCTGTTTAGGCATTGGCTACCCTTAGGTTAGAGGCTCACCTATGGTTGAATTAAATATGTCTGGGATGTGTTAGGAGTAGGCTCATGTCTTGAAATACACAAGTGCCTATTATTGCCTTACTAATAGAGGCGGTGAACATGTGGAAGGCTTAGTGATAAGACAAGTTTTTACACAGTTTTGTATGTCATCTGGGGATTTTAGTGACTATTAAAGCTTGTCAGTTTCTGGGCTAATCAGTTCACCAGAGGGAAAACTTTTAACTTGGCTTTTGCAAGTTTAATATTTTCTGGGACTGCATTCCATTTTTCACTTTGCTAGTTCCAAGATAACCATCCTTACAGCATGAATTCTCAGGATGAACCACTTTCAAGGGAAAATATGAGAGAAGGGACCATCTACTGGAAGGAAAGCTGACTCATGGCAAAACCTTCCAGAGAATTGGTTGAGAAGAAAATAAGTTGGCTTATTCTGAAGCTTTAGGCTATTTTAGGCTTTCCCATAGCTTTTCTGTATAGAGGAAGAGACTGGTCAGGTTAAAGCTGGTTTATATCAGTTACAGGGTTTGAAAATTTATCTCTAAGTGTTTATGTTGTGGAATAATATTGTAAATGATACTTTAAAAATGTTAATTTACTGTTGTTCCTTGCTAGTATATTAAAAAATAGTTGGCTTTTGTATATTGATTTTATATCCTATAGTCTTATTAAACTATTTTACTGAGAAGCTTTATTGTAGATTCTTTGAGATTTTCTATATTGACAGTTATGTTGAGTTCAAATAAAGACAATTTTTTTTTCTTCCTGTTTAATCTATATGTCTTCTATTTCTTGTCTTACTGCACTGGTAAGTACACTGGTATGATGTTGAAGTGAGGTGATGAGATTAGACATCCTTGCCTTGTTCTGAATTTAGGGGGAAATTATACAGTCCTATTAAGGTAAGTTTTTCACCAATGCTTTTTTATCAGGTTGGAGAAGTTCCCTTTTATTCCTAGTTTCCTGAGAATTTTCATTATAAATGGACATTGGATTTTGTTAGGTACTTTTTATGTATCTATTGAGATGATCATATGGGTTTTTTCTTTAATCTGTTGATACAGTGAATTACATGAATTGATTTTTGAATGTTGAGTCCCTCTTGCATACCCAAGATAAATCCCACTTGGTCTTGATGTATTATCTTTTTTATATATTGCTATATTCAGTTTGCTAGTACTCTTTTAAGGATTTTATTGTCTTTGTTTTGATCTTTATCTTTGACCTATGGTTTTTAAAAAAAATTTTTTTTAATACTGACATTTGACAACACAGGGTTACCACAAACCTTAAATTTGTAAAAACTGCAGTATCTGTAAAGCACAATAAAGCGAAGTACAATAAAATGAGGTATGCCTGTAATTTTTTCCTTAAATGTTTGGTAAAATTCGCTATTGAAGATGGGCATGGAGTTTTCTTTGTTGGAAGGTTTTTAACTACAAATTCAACCATCTTTAATAGATGAAGGGCTGTTCAGGTTTTTTATTTCTTCTTAAGTGAGCTTGGCTAATTTATATCTTTTCAGGAACTCATCTAGTTCATCTAAGTTGTCCAAATTTACAGGCATGAAGTTCATATTATTATCCTTTTATGTGTGTAGGATTCCTAGAGATGCCTTTTTGAGTCCTTCTGTTGGTAATTTATGTCTTTTCTCTTTTTTTCTTAATCATTTTGGCTAAAGGTTTATCAGTTTTATTGATCTTTTTCAAAGAATTGGCTTTTAGTTTCATTAATTTTTCTCTCATTTTTCTGTTCCCAACTTCATTGATTTTTGTTCGTATTGTTATGATTTGTTTCATTCTACTTTTTTTGGATTTAATTTAATCTCCCTTTTAATTTCTTATGGTGGAAGTTAATTCAAGTGAACCCTTTTTTTCTTTTTTAATAAACTTTTAATGCTGTAAACTTTTCTTTAAACACTGCATAAGCTGTTCTCCATAAATTTTCGTATGTTGTATTTTGATGTTCATTCAATTAAAAATATTTTCGGATTTCCCTTGTTGCTTTCTTTTTGACCCAGGGTTGTTTAGAAGCATGTTTTATTTCCAAGATTTATGAGTTTTCAGATACCTTCTTGATTTCAATTTAGTTACTTTATGGCAGACAATATACCTTGGTATAATTTCAGTTTTTAAAAAATTTGTTGGGATTTGTTTTATGGCCAAGAGTATAGGCTTTATTGGTGAATGTCCCTGTGCACTTGAAAAGTATATACATTCTGCCTTTGTAGGGTGGAGTGTTCTGTAGATGTTACTAGGTCAAGTTGGTTGGTAGTGGTATTCATATCTTCTGTATCCTTAGAGTTCTTTGTCTACTTATTTTATGGATTACTGAAAGAATGTTTTGTCTGTAACTATAATATATATAATTATATACTATATATTAATTATAGCACATATGTTTTATATATTTCTCTTTTGAGTTCTGTTTTTGCTTCATGTGCTTTGATGCTCTGTTGTCAGGTGCATACATATTAAGGATTATTATATCTTATTGATGAATTAGCTCCTTTATCATTATCTGAGTGACTCTTTTAATATTGTTTCTAGTAAAGTCTACATTATCTGATATTAATGTTGCCTCTGGCTTGCTTTTGGTTAATATTTGCATGGTGTATCTTCTTCCATCATTTCATTGGAGATTTTATTTTCTATCATTTTTAACCTGTCTTGAAAGTGGATTTCTTATAGAACATATATAACTTGTTATATAACTTGTGGTAGTCTCTGCCTTTTCATTGGAATGTTTAGATTTACGTTTAACATAATTACTGATACGGTTCGATTTAAATCTGTCATCTTACTAGTTGATTTCTATTTGTCGCATCTAATCTGTTCCCCCTTTCCTCTTTATTGCTTCTTCTAGATTGAGGATTTTTAAGCCCTTATTTTATCTCCATTATGGATGTATTAGTTATACCTCTTTAAAAATTTTTAGTGATAGTCCTAGGGTTTACAATATACATCACAGTCTACCTTCACATAATATTATACTATTTCACATTTTACATGCAGTATAAGTTGCTAACAACACAGTATACTTCTAGTTTTTCCCTTCTATCCTGTGTAATATTGCTGTCATGTATTTTACTTTTATATACTTTATAAACTCCACCATACACTTGTATTTTGAAACAATTAAAAATATGGGAGAAGGTCTTAATATTTACTTCCATTTTGACCATTCCTGGAGTTGTTAACTTTTTTGTGTGGATCCTCATTTTTGTCTGGCATCATACGCCTTTTACTTGAAGAACTTCCTTTAGTATTTCTTGTAGGGCAGGTGTGCTGACATTGAGTTATCTCACCTTTTGTTTGTCTGAAGAGCCATTATTTTGCCTTCATTTTTGAAAGATGTTTTTGCTGACTGTAGAATTCTGGGTCATGAAGTCTTTTTTTAACCCTGCTTTCAGTATTTAAAAGATGTCACTTCATTATCTTCTGGATTGCAAGTAGTCTGCTGAATTTTTTTTTTTCCCTCAGAAGGTAATGTCTGTTGCTTCCTGCTGTATTTAAGATTTTCTCTTTAACTTTGATTTTTGGCAGTTTAAGTATGAAGTGTCCAGGTATGTGTTCTTTATTGTGTTTATGTGTTTGCTTACTTGTTTATATTTATTCTGTAGGATTCTCTGAGCTTCTTGGATTTGTGGTTTGATGACTTCATTTTCAGAAAATACCAGGTCATTTTTCCTTCAAATATTATTTCTGCTTTGTTTTCCATCTCCAGTTCCATGTCTATGATACCATTTGATCATATCCCAAAGTTCTTGAATGTTCTTTCTCTTGTGTCCTTTTCACTCCGCTTTTCCCCCCTCTCTCTTTGTGAGGGGTGATTCAGTTTGGGTGATTTCTGGTGATCTGTCTTCAAGTTCAAAGATTCCTTCCTTGATTATATTGAGTGTTCTGGTGAGCCTATCAAAGGAACTTTTCATCTCTGTTACCTGTAGAAAAAAAGATAACATTTCTGTTTGACTCTTTCTTGCATATTGTAGCTTTCTGTTGAAATGTACTATCTGTTCATGCATATTGTCTACTGAATTCCTGAACATCTTAAGCATTGTTATTTTAAATTCCTTATTTGATAGTTTCAACATCTGGGTCATCTCTCAGTCTGGATCTTTTGATTGCTTTGTCTTCCTGTCATAACTTCTTTGCTTTTTTGTGTACCTTGTAATTTTTGAGTTACTGCTGGACATTATTGTAGATCAGTAGAAGCTGAGGTGGACATTAAATATTGACATTGAGATTACTATTACATTAGGGGTAGGTTTTTTGGAGAGGCAAGTCATCATATTTGTGCATATAGAATATTCAGGACCTATCATAGACTAGGAACTTAATTTTACTATTCTCAGTTATAAAATTTCAGGTTTCCAGATCTTACTTTTCTTCTTATAGCATCCCTAGGAGTCATCTTAATTTTTTTTTACTGTATTATTTAATTATTTTATTTTTGTGGGGAGGAGAGGTAATTACCTAGGAGTCATCTTATCAGGGCTTCCCCTTGTAGTTGCTGTCTCCTTTATTTCTGCTCCCACTGTACCTGAAACTCTTCTTTAGTTCTGTAGGCACCCACACCAAATGCCATTTGTTAGCAGGCTTGTCTATGATTTCTTAAAAGTAGGTAGAGTCTTTTATTCATATTTGGATCTCAATGATTTTTTTTTTTAAATGGAGGTACTGGGTATTGAACCCAGGACCTTGTGTTTGCCAAGCACGTGCTCTACCGCTGAACTATACCCCCACCCCTTGCCACCATGGTCTTTTAACTATGTTTAGATACGGGCTTTTTTTTTTTTTTTGTGGTTAGAATTGAATTGAGATTATTGAGTGATTTTTATTCCCTAGAAATCCACACTGCTTGCTGCACACACACCCCCCTCCCCCCACCCCCAGCTTATGGGAATATTGTCTCTGGTTTTTCATAGTCAACTGGGATGAATCTAAAAAATGCACTGGGATGAAGAGTGAGGCCTGGCCATGGATGAATTTATGAAGTAGCTCTTTCATTGGGAAAGACACATTTTTCTCTTCTAGTTTTTTATGCATATTTTGTCTCCAACTTTGATAATAAGGTTTTGAGAGGGAATAGCTGTTTTCTACTTCTCTTGGTGTCTTTTCGTAAGTAGCATAATGTCTAGCACATAGTCGAAGCTCAACAAATAATTAAATTAAAACTTCACAAGATTTAATGACATTAATGGATTTTGGAATAAGTTACCAATAACTTTTTTTTTCTGTTTATCCCTAAAAAACTTGGAGGAATGATGAGGATGATATTGTTCCATTACTTACTGGCTCTGTTTTCTTTGACAAGTTACGTAACAACCTGTGCTTTGGTTTCTTCATTTATACAGTGGAAATTACAGAAGCACCTATCTCGTAAAATTATTATGATGATTAAGAAAAATAGTGTAATAAATGTTGCTGCATTTCTAGTTTCTCAGTTATTATTAACAGTGCATGTTAGGTAAGCCTAACTAAATGTTTAGACACTAAATGTTTAGGCAGTAGGAGGACTCTAATATCTGAAAACCATCTATCTCAGAGTGGATAAATATAACTACTTCTGTATTAAATAAGGAAGTAACCTTTGCTCAGAATATTAACAGAAAGGGAGCAGAGCTAATTAATTTCTACCTTGCTAGCAATAATGTAATGTTGTCCCTTATTTCTATTCTCAGGGGAATAGAAATCAATGCAGAAATAGATTTCCCACATCAGCTGTCCCTAGGACCAAAGGTACTTTATCTTATAGCTTATTTTCAGTTACATTTGACCCTTGAACAACACGGGTTTGAACTGCATGGGCCCACGGATTTTTTTTCCCCCACTAAGTACGTGCTAAAGTACTGTGTGATCCATGGGTGCAGAACCTCAAATATGCAGGGTTGACTGTAAAGTTACATGTGGAGTTTTGATTGCATCTGCGGCGTTGGTACCCCTCACCCCCACATGGTTCAAGGGTCAACTGTTATTTTAAAGCTATATTCATCCTTACCTTTTAGGCATCATTTATTGTTATTTGTTTTTATAGTCTCTTTTCACCACTGTTATGGACCAAACCATGTTCAATAGATAAATAAGGCCCAAAAGGAATCATAGAAAGATGATGATAGCCTGATATGAGAGTTGTTCAAACTATTTGGCAGACTACTGTTGGGAAAATACTGTTAAAGCTGGTCAGGTGCAGTTTTCTGGATTCACTGTTTTCCTTTACCTAACAAAAATCGGTACAAAACATGGCTCCAGATGAAAGAGAATTATCCTTTGCATGGCCTTGGTGCCTATAATTACTGAACCCCTTTATTAGATTAGTGGTTATGACTTTTGAACAGTACTGTCTTCTCTAAATGCAGTACAACACTATTCTATGTGGGATAAGGATAACTATTAAGATACACTTTTAAGTTTTGGAAGCAAACAAGTGATAAATTTGACCTGCAAATCTGTAGTATAATCAGTTAATTTTAACTACTCTGATACCAAGTATAAGGTGATAATAGCATATAATAAACTACGTTAGGAACAGTGGGAATGGAGAAGGGACTGGAAGAAGGGAAGTTTAAATAAACCTTTTTTTAGCGCCAGTGTTTGGTTTTTCTTTTTTAATACTAAAGAGTATTTCTTCAGCTTGTATAAAAATATTTATATGACTATTGGAAAAACTGAAAAGTACGAACAAACTGCTAAAGACTTAGAATTGTACATACCCCATTAAAAATACATATATGTATATTTTGGTAGTCAGTTTCCTTGAATAACTTTTCTCAGGGTAAGGAGGCTGGAAAAGTTCAGTTTAGTATCAAGACATCTTGTTTACGCCTTGGTGCTAGAACATTGCCTAATGGAAAGCACACCTCCATGGGAATGTTGTAGAGAGAATTTCTGCTGACAAAAGAAATCTGCCCAAAGTATCTCACATACAGTCTTCAGAGGCCACTACTGTCAGCTTTTTTTGTGTTTGTTTTACATAAAGGCTTTCTGCAGTTTTTCACGCCTCATGGATGGTGGCCAAACTTAGATTCAGTTATGAATTCCCATCTCTCCTTTACCCTTAAAATGTTTTTATTATGGAAAATTTCAAACATACACTTAAATAGGGAGAATAATATGAGTCCTCATGTCATTCTTGCTTTATGTATCTTCTCATTTTCTTTTTGACCTAGAGTGTTTTAAAGAAAATCACAAACAACCTTTCCTTTCACCTATAAACATTTTAGTGTGTTTATCTGTTGGGTAGAAAAGCACTTTATTATACCCAGTAAATTCCCTATAACCTAATTCCTTAATATTATCTCATACTGAATCCCTTCCCTTGATTTTTCTCAAAAAATGGCTTTTTACAGTTAAATCTTTGAATCAGGTCCGAATAAGTTCCACCTAATGCATTTGTTTGATACATCTCTTTAATCTGTTTTAATCTATAATAAATCACATCTTTTTAATGCCATTTATTTGCTGAGGAAACTGGGTTATTCCCCTTCCCCATACAATAGATTTTGCTGATTGTGTCCTTGTGTCAGATAATATGTCACTCTTTTTTCATATTACCTGTAAACAGGCAGTTAGATTTGGAGGCTCAACTATTTTTATAATCATTCGTATTTTTTATTATTCATAGGAGGTATATTGTACTTCTGTTCACATTAGAAAGCTATAATATTTGATTGTCCTACTTTGTATACTAAGATTAAGTCGTGGGCTCATGTTGACATAGCCCTTTGTTGTCGAGTTGTGTTACCCCATTTGGCCAGCAAAATCCGTAGAGTGACTTTCTGACAACCTGCAGATTTCCAGGTCTGTCCACCTTTAATCTAATAGTCCTAATTTAACCTTCACTGATTGTTGCCTGAATCATTATTTCACTATTGTTACACTTTTAGAAGACTGAGAAACTTGAAGAAAATGAAATGAAAAATTTTTGGTTAAAAACTTTAAGAAAACTGTGAGTAAAAAACTCATTTGTGCAAAGTACTTTTTTCTCTGTGTTTAGTAAAAGTGTCATGTAGAAAGGAATGTTTAAAAGTTACATGTTTATCAAAATAGCTTAAAAACTTAAATATAAGACAGAACACTGTAAACCTCCTAGAAGAAAACATAGACAAAACATTCTGTACATAAATCTTAGCAATGTTCTCCTAGGGCAGTCTACCCAGATAATAGAAATAAAAGCAAAAATAAACAAATGGAACCTAATTAAACTTACAAGCTTTTGCCCAGCAAAGAAAACCATAAGCAAAACAAAACAACAACCTACAAAATGGGAGAAAATATTTGCAAATGATGCGGCTGACAAAGGTTTGATTTCCAGAATATATAAACAGCTCGTACAGCTTAGTAACAAAAAAACAAACAACCCAATCCAAAAATGGGCAGGAGACCTAAACAAGCAATGAAGACATACAAATGGCCAATAGGCACATGAAAAAATGCTCAGTGTTGCTAATTATCAGAGAAATTTAAACCAAAACTACACCAGTCAGAATGGCCATCATTCAAAAGTCCACAAACGATAAATGCTGGAGAGGGTGTGGAGAAAAGGGAACCCTCCTACACTGCTGGTGGGAATGTAGTTTGATGCAGCCATTATGGAAAACAGTATGGAAATACCTCAAAAAACTAAAAATAGACTCACCATATGATCCAGCAATCCCACTCCTGGGCATTTATCTGGAGGGAACTTTAATTCGAAAAGATACATGCACCCCAGTGTTCTTAGCAGCACTATATACAATAGCCAAAACATGGAAGCCACCTAAATGTCCATCGGCAGTTGGACAGATAAAGAAGTTGTGGTATATTTATACAATGAAATACTACTCGGCAATAGAAAAGTATAGAGTAATGCCATTTGCAGCAACATGGGTGGACCTGGAGATCATCATTCTAAGTGAAGTAAGCCAGAAAGAGAAAGAAAAGTACCATATGATATCACTCGTGTGGAATCTAAAAGATAAACAAAAGAAAAAGAGGACACTAATGAACTCATCTATAAAACATGAACAGACTCACAGACATAGTAAACAATCTTACGGTTACTAGGGGAAAGGGGGTGGGAAGGGATAAATATGGGAGTTTGAGATTTGCAAATGTTAACCACTATATATAAAAACAGATAAAAACAAATTTCTTCTGTATAGCACAGGGAACTGTATTCAATATCTTATAATAACCTTTAATGAAAAAGAGTATGAGAACAAATATATGTACGTATATGCATGACTGAGACCTTATGCTGTATACCAGAAATTGACACATTGTAACTGACCATACTTCAGTTTTTTTTAAAAAGTTGCATGTTTAGCTAAATTAAATGCCCCTCTATTTGTTTTCGAATGAGTTGTCTTTAAAAGGTTTTGTGGGAACAGATTTTGAGCTAGACTCCTGCTTTTGGGTTATCATGCATTTGTGAAATACTCCTTTTTTTTTTCTTTGCTCCAAGTATAAGAAAGTTCTAAGATTACTTTGGTTGGGGATTATGGATCATAAATCCATATAGGTCACTTGAATTCATATAGGTCATTTATTCTCACTGCTGTGGTCACATTTTTCCTGTAATCCTACATGGCTGTTGTATAAATGTCAGTAGTAATATTTGACCTTATAAAATACTTTTTGTTTACCAGATGCTGTACTTTGTTATTTCCATATACTAATTTATTTAATCCTCACATGATTATCATCCTTGTTTTACATATGAGGAAACTGAGGCAGAGAGATTTCAGTGATTTGCCTAGGTCATGCAACTAACAAATGGCAGAGCCTAGGATATGGACTTAGACAGTTTGGTTGCAGAATTTATGTTCTTAGTAGAAGGACAGAGTAGATTATGTAATGTCTCTATTACTAGAAAAAATAGCTCAAGTGTACTGTCCTGTTATCCCTGGAGGATAATCTACTTATATATATATATCTTGTTTGCTTGTGTAGGTGTATATATATAGAGAGAGAGGGAGACATCACACATACACACATAACATGTCCACTTGGAAGAGCAAGTGTGTAGGGTTTTCTCTTTAGGAAGGTCCTTCCTACTCTAAAACCTTTTGTGAATCTCTTTTAGTTGACCTTAGATAGTGGTGGAAACAGCCTAAGACCTGATACCTTCATCTGGGTAGAGGGACTTAAGGAGTCAGCACACAAGGGAAACCTGGCAGGCAGCTTGTGGTCGCAGTCTGATTCACACAAGGTACCACTCTGGTCTTTGGACCTTTTTTGCCTTGAAGTTCAACCTCCTTGCTCTTTGAATAGCCACCTGCCATCTTAGCTGCACAATTTAGGGTTATTTTTGGAGCAGAAGGACATATAGCTAGTATCCCATACCATAAAAAAACAGCTTTTCAAATTCTCCAAATCATAATAACTAACAACCCTGGGTCTCAATTATAGAACCAAGAGTCAGTAGGCGCTATGGACCGTTTGTCCCAAGTATATCTCTGCTGTTTCGCTAAGTGATTTTTTTTTAAGTTGAAGCAATGTGTCTCTTTATTTTAACAATTTAAATAATTTTCTTCCTCTCTTTTGCCATCCCCCATTCTGTTTTTACTTTAGCAAGTGAATTTATTATTTCTATCAAATGTCAGTATAGAGTCCAGCCCGCTTCCCCACAGCTGGTCGGGGCTTCCACTCACCGCCTTCCTACCGGGCCTACATCAAGGCGATCCCCGACTCCCTTCTTCATGGCGTCGCTTCTGTGCTGTGGGCCCAAGCTGGCCGCCTGCGGCATCGTCCTCAGCGCCTGGGGAGTGATCATATAATGCTCGGAATCTTTTTCAATGTCCACTCCGCTGTGCTTATTGAGGATGTTCCCTTCACGGAAAAAGATTTTGAGAATGGCCCCCAGAACATACAACCTTTACGAGCAAGTCAGTTACAACTGTTTCATCGCCGCGGGCCTTTACTTCCTTCTCGGAGGCTTCTTTTTCTGCCAGGTTCGGCTCAATCAGCGCAAGGAATACATGGTGCGCTAGAGCACCGTCGCGTTTCCCCTCTCCTGTCCCCACTTCTGTTTAAAGACTCTCCCCACCTGGTCGTCGTTCCCCCCCCCCCCCCCCCCCGCCATCCATTCTGGCGCCTTCTGAGGATTGGATTTCCCTGGCGGAAGACTGAATCCCTTGTTCGCCAACCTCTGGCACCCGTCCTCAGTGGAGAGAAGTTGTGGCCGTTCCCTGTCCCTCTGGCCCCCTCGCCTTGTCCTTTTCCACAATAAAGAGAAACTGCTCTCTTAAAAAAAAAAAATGTCAGTTTAGATGGGAACAAATGAATAATTTGAGTAGTCATGTCTTTCACAAAAAAAGTCTCTGCCTTTCTCTGTTTTTATATTTGAGTTGTGCTCATTTTGTATTACTCTGTTGAGAAGTTAATCTGTGTGGATAAGAAAATGACTAGATCCTCGAGAATCTGAACATTGTGGTAACAATCTGATGTTTTAAACAGTTGGGTATCACTGATAGGAATAAGAGCTATACAAAAGCAGTGGGGAAGCTTCTTCAGGCCAGGAGCTGAATGAGATGGATTTATCTAGTGCCTTTTAATCTGTGTTTGAAGCATCCAGTAGTCATGTGCCAGCGGTAAAGTTTAACAGGAAAGGCCGCAAGGGATTGATTCTCTAGGTATGAGTGAGGGTGGATTTAAAGACAACATATTTCTTAATTTTATTTATTCTACTTACATATTCAAATACTGACACTTTAGGTAATTTCTGTAATTATCATTGCATGGTTAGATTTTTCCAAATTTATAGAATTTCTTGACGTACTTAACACGTTTTGGTAAAGATGTTCATGCCTTCTAACAAACAGATTTCCTGAATCATCCTCCTGACTTCTGTGCATTCTTACTATTTTTAGTAAGTTTTTCTTGAAGGAAAAAAGAACTTACTACCCTTCTATATTTAAAGAAAAAACAAACAGCTTTCTTATTTACCTGGAGAATGGAGAACTCAGTAAAATAGGGAATACATTAGTGTTTATGTAGGATTCATTGATTCATTGATCAGTGTAGGAAAAACTGATTTCCTACAGTTTTTTCTTCTCTTGGTTGGTAGTTGTTATTCATAGAATGACAGGATTTTACGGCACAGAATCCATAGGAAAGGGTTTTTTATGTCTGAGGTCAAATACCCTCATATTATAGTTGAAGAAACAGAGCTGGTTCTTTAGTTTTATTGGTGACTGTCCTGCGTATATACTCTTGCTGGTTGCTGGAGTAAGGTGGCCAGCTCTTTAGAGCTATGCTAAACCAGAAAACGAGAGGAATAGGAGAAATGGTTGGATTTGGTGTAATAGAAATTCGATATGAGTATTAAAGTTGGGCACATACTAACACAATTCTGGCTAGAACTGAATGAATAAAGACGAGCTACATGTAGTTGCTACTGGGTGGGCTTTTGACTGATTGAGTCGGTTCCAGTATGGTGCCAAACTCTGCTAGGGGAGGTTTGCCTCTCATGTCTGGCCTATGTAAGGGGGCCTCTGTCTTGACACCAGTTCCTTGGTGCCACAGCTGGAGCAGTGGAATTACTTTGCTTGGTATGCATGTCGTGAACAGCAGCAACTGCATGAGGAGGAAAACTTGAGGTTTCTTTCTACAAAGTTAGTGATGTTTGTACAAATACCTATTTTTACTGACCATATTATAAATTCTTTCTTGGTTCTCATAGTTTTCAGGTTGTTGCTTATGGGTTTACAAGAGGAGCAGTCACGTTGTATATAAATAATAATTTTGTACCTCTTTCTAGTTTATACATCTCATACTTTGTCCTTATATTCTCTAGACTGTCCAGAGCAATGCTTGATGGATGATGTCCTTGTCTTTTTCCAGACTTCTTAATAAGAGTGCCTTCAGCATTTCACCATAGATTTGATATGATTTCAAATGGATATTTATAAAAGTCAATACTACTTTAACTAGATTAAGTATCTTAGTTCAGCTTTTAACTTTTCAAATTAAGGAGGAGACAACATAGAAGGTTCAGGAGAGAGCTGAAAATATGTGGGGAATTAAATAATAATAATATTAAATAGATGGGAATATTTATCCTAGAGAAGGAAAAAACTATGGGATGATTTCATTATCCTCAAGTATAGGTAGGACTTATGCTGGCAAATTAAAGCTTCCAGATCATCTTTGAGTTTGAGAAAGCAGTCTAATCTACTCTGGGGATGCGACTGGGGCCGAGCACCACCAGATGTCCCTGCATACTGTCACTGGGCAAAAGCACTGCATTCTTGAACCTGCAAGACAAGCTCCCTTCCTCCTGCGATGCCCCTCCGGTGCCCTCTCCTGACCAAGCTTAACATCATACTCTCTGTAAAGGAGAAATGCTCCAGTGCGTTATCACAGAGCAGGTACTGAGGGGTGAATTTGGAGCCGAGGCAATAAATTAATAACTGGCACTGAAGCCAGACACAAGAGTACATACTTACAGAATTCCACTTTTATAAGATACAGAAAGAAAGAAAACTAATTTATACCGTTAGAAGTTAGGCTAGTGGTTACCCTTGGAGGAAAGTAGTAGTGACCAGAAAGGAGCATTGATAGGGCTTTCCTAGTGCTGACAGAGTTCTGTTTCTGGATGTGGGTGCTGTTAATGTGGGTGTGTTCAGTATGTGGAAAGCCATACTTTTAACAATGCATTTTATACTTCAGTAAAAGTTAAAGTGTGGTACGGTCTGATTCCAAAAGTAAAAACTTAAAAAACAAGATCCAGTCCAGAATAGGGGAAATACAAAATAATCCAGGATATCTCAACGTTTTTTTTATTTTTAAGAACTGTTTGAGGGCTGTTCAACTTAATGTCAAAAAACAGGTATCTAATTCATTCAGCAGAAAATATTAATTGCCAGACTATCTTTTTTTGTCCATTTGGGATCAAACTGTTGATACTGAGGCCTTGTGTAGAGCAGCGTACACTTATGTTGGTGATGTTCTTCTTACCAGCTCTTTGAACAGCAGCTTCTCAGTTTTTGTATGGCTTTTCGGCTACTTCTTTGTTCTTAGTCTAAATAAAATATCACTGCGCTCCTCTGTAATCATTATTGTTACTTTTATCTTTGTCATCGTATACCCTTCTTCTTGAAACAGACAAACCACCAGATCCTCTTTTGCTTGCCTGAGAAATTTCGGAGCTCACAATGGTATCTCCCATCTAAGGGTTAATGGCAGTGGGAACCACAGATGTTTGGTTCAGGAATTGGTGGTGATAGGTTATAGTCCTGTGGTTTGTTCAGGAGTAGGTAACTCTGGGTGCAAAATCTTAAAGAATTCACCACGTTGAGAGCTGAACCTGGGTACAGGAGATGGATATGAAATCTAGATAGGAGTCAAATTCCCAGAAAACAAAGATTGCTAAGAAACTCTGGCATTACACTGTGGATAGAATTTAGGGTGAGTTTTAAAGTAGAGTCAGCTGTTTAAAGCCCAGTCTTTGCTAAATCGAATTAAAGTGAATAAAGTAATAGATTTGGAATTACCTACTTCTGTGTACAGAGCTTGGTATCTCCACATAAATAGGATATTGTTGTTTTTGTGCTTTGAATCGCTGGTTGCCCTCTTACATCTTGAGACTTTGACTGAGAGTTACCAGAAACGTATAACACAGAGGCTGAAAACCTAGAGTGATTCCCTTGCAAAAGTTTTGCCCTTATATTTTTTGACCCTTAAGTCAGAGGGTAGAAGGAAGAAAATCGTGTGAGTGGTGAAACTGGCCTGTGAGCCTTTCATTTATGAATTCAATCCGTGGATTCATGCAACCAATGTGTGGGTTTTTAACTGGCCTGTGAGCCTTTCATTTATGAATTCAGTCCGTGGATTCATGCAACCAATGTGTGGGTTTTGACTGTATTGCAGGCCCTGTCCTAGGCATCGGGGACCTGGAGGTGAATCTGATGCAGTCCCTTGGACCTCTAGAGAGTTGTTATTTTATTCCTCTGTTAGAGGGCTGCCTTTATTCTTGTCTGTGACACGAAGCTTTGTCACTGACTCCTTTAGAATTCTGTTGAGCCTTTAAGAACTGACATTCGTATTTCATATCCAGGCTAATGAGAGAGTTCCCTGCTTTTTATTTATTTCTCTTTATTTCTAGCCTGAGCTTATACTATGCCACCCGTAAAGGGCTTTATTTGCAAATTTGGCATCATAAGAAAAGGGTGCCTGTGATTAAAAGTATGCATCTCATTCCACACGTGTACTCCAGAGCAGCAGTTTGGAAATTTGCTGTCCTCCAAAACTGTTCACCTGTATCTAGAACAATCTTAAATCCCATCACTACGTCTGGTTCTCAGTGCTTATGCACCTGATGGAAGGGAGCATCGGAATGGGTACTATGAAAATAATGTAGTATGAGCGGGAGATTATGGGTATTAAGAAGTTCAGTTTATATTTCAAAATGGTTGTATTTTGATCAGGGAATTGATACTATTTACCAAATAAACTAGCAAGCCCTTCTCTGTGGTTCTCTTGCTCGTTCTGGACATGAATTCCACCATCTCCCAGACCAGTCCTCCTTAAATAGCACCACATGGCAATCTGAAAACTTTCTCAGTTTTACTTCTAGTTATGGGGTTATTTAGGTGTTAGAAGTCAGTATGTGTTGTTTGCTAATATATTACTTTAAAACAGATTTTGGCAAATTAGATGGACCACATGTAATATAGATGGTGTTAACAGATTTTAGTCAGTTGGCTTAAATTTGTTTAAGATGGCCTCTTGAGTATTCTGCTTATTACTTGCAGTTTCTGCTCTCAGTGTAGCACAACAGGATTTGGAGAACCAGGGCATTTTATTGGCAGGAGTCTCCTGTTGCCAGCCACCCGCCTCACCATTCAGCCAGTGCTTGTCTGTGCTTGCTTTTGCAAGAGCTTTTTACCTGTATCAGTCACATCATGCAGTGTCTTGTTCTAGGGATTCCCCTACAGACTGGTTCCATGTTTATTACAGCACTCTCTTCATTTCAGGGAACGGGGGGACTCGAGGGTGGGGAAGGATTAAGAACTGTTTAATCTGTTAAAAATCCAGAGCTTAAAAAATCCTTCTCAGATTCTGTTAAACAAAAATTCTTAAGACCCTAAGGAAAGTGCAGGAGGCCCCAGAGTTGAATGGCTTTGGAAACATGAAATGACGGTGGAATTCATCAGGGTGCAGCATCCTCCTGGGTTTGTGGCAGGCGATTTAATGTAAGATGTGAACGTTAAGTATCAGGATTTCACCTTAAAACTTGAATAGAATGAAATTTATGTCAGATTCAAAATCCATTATTTGTATTGTTTTTAAACAATAGGAAAAAAACACTTTGGAAAAATCTTGGGGTTTTATTTTACTTTAACACAGTAGACTTGTAGAAGTAGGGGGAAAGCCCATCTTTTTATACTAGGAATTCCACACATGTATTTGATAAGATGTTTTCAGACTGTAGATTGGTTTACACTTGGGCTGGTTCTTCTGTTTCCTGTAGAATAAAAAGTGCTGAGTAAATGTTTGATCTTTTATTATTTATCCTAGAGTAAAAACTCTGCTGAGTATTGTCTGTGTTA
Organism: Vicugna pacos; assembly: GCF_048564905.1. Taxonomy (NCBI): domain Eukaryota; kingdom Metazoa; phylum Chordata; class Mammalia; order Artiodactyla; family Camelidae; genus Vicugna; species Vicugna pacos. Next base: position 30,962,798 of record NC_133005.1, on the reverse strand, counting down.
TGATTTTGTTAATGTGTTTACTTTGTTTCCTGCTGTCTTGGATAGCCATCAGATATATTTTATTTCCTTACTGTAAATTGCTTCAAAACAATTTTGTTTAACAATTTAGAATTCAAATGGAAGGCTTTATGAAAGTAGATAAAGAATTTAAACAGAATTACTTGGCAGTTATAGCCCTAAAGATTTTATCTATGTTTATCATATGAATTATTTGTGTGAAAAATTTTGTTCCCTTGTGTGTAACGTTATCTTAAGGGTTCATCCTTTTTGTCTTAAATGTGCCTAAAAGGTCCTCTTGAATGATAGTTTATCAGGCTGTTTTAATTGCTTCCTGTTCACCCTAAGGATGGATCAAAACCATCCTCTGCTACAGCTTTCTTTCTTTCTTTTTTTCTAGAATGTAGTAATTTATCTATAGAATATCTTTGTAATCTCTACCCACTCTCTGAGTGCCCCAAATAGAACATCTCCTATCCTGACCTCTCACCCTATTTTCATTTGCTTATAAGTCAGCTTGATGTAGTGCTGAGAGGGATAAACTGGAACCCAAGAAATCTAATTCTTGTACTTGCGCATAATTGTGAGCCTTCGTCCCTTAGTCTCATTATCTTAAGATAAAAGGATTGCATTGCCTGAGCTTTATATTCCATCCTTCACTAAGCTTCTTTTTTACTGTTCCTTCAAACTTAGCCTGTCCAAAATAGAACTCATCCGTCTCCTCTCCCAAAAGATAGTTTTGGTCCCTATTCTACAAATGAGAAACTGAGGCCCAGGGAGATTGAATAAATTGTACAGATCATATTACCCTTGTGTTCAGAACCTGGGTATCTTCACTCAGGTCTACAGGTATTACTCTTCCCACACAAAAGGCATTAAAGTGTAACAAATCAAAAAGGTCTTGTGTTACTGGTGAGGTCTCTTGAGATTGAATATGGAATGTCATTTGTAAAACCTTCCGTCTTCCCACATAAAGTTATAGCCTGAATTTTCAGGGCTCTGAACTTTAAGTGGGCTTGGCTGTCAGGAGATTGGTTTCTTCAGTCCTGTGTTCACAGATGCGATCATTCCTGATCTGGGTTAGTTGACATTACAGTGTAGGGTCTAGTGACAGAAAAAAAGTACAATCAGGTTTTACTTTATGATGTGTTATTTGATAGGTCTGGTAATGCCTGAGCACTTGCTTCTATTCCTACCCTTAATAATGATTCTTATCAAGGAAGTTGATTTTTATCGTCGGATGAGGAGTTGAAATGATTTTCTCTGATTGAAGAGATGAACTGGGATTGGGAGTTGATTTTCTCATGTATTATGCAGATGTGTTTCATTCATCATTAAGATCAAAGTGCTTGGCTGTGTGATTCGAAGGTCCCTTTCAGTTCTGATTCTGTGACTGCAGCACTGTTGTAATGTTTCTAGTGGGCTTCCTTAGTTTATACCATCCAAGTGCAACAGAGTATAGTAAGTAATTATGGCAATGCTAGACATTGGTTGAAGTCAATAGTAATGAGTTTAAGTAGCCAGAGGAGATTCATTCAGTTAGTAAAAGCCTTATTATTTTGCAGTTGACCAATAGGAAGCCTCTGAAAATGGACATTTCTGTTACTCTCAGTCTAGTAGCAAGAGTTTTCTAGAAGGTTATTATTGCTCTTACTGCTGATTATGCCTTCTCTCACATACAAGGATTAATGTCACTAGTCTTGATTTACTTTTTGGCTTGCATTATACATGAACAGGGTAACAAAGCCTTTATTATAGTACATCGAATGTTTAAAACACTTCTTTTGAGGAGCAAAGCATCTTAAGTTTACGTGAGAGGTGGTGATTGTACTTTCAAGCCAGCAAAACAAACAGCTGTCACAGTTTGGTAGCTTGTAAAGGTACTAGTGCCTTCTTCCTAGTAATGTTTGACAGATATTTCAAGTTAAGCATCTACATTTTTGGAGAAAAGGGGTTTTAGTCTGTGTGGTATATTTCCTTTATACCAGTATGATCTTTCTCTTTTGACCCACCATTAATAAATCCATATGTAATATTAATATATTTATTCAGTCACCAAATACTGTGCTAGGAATTAGATATACAGTAGTAGTCAAAATAGATATGATCCGTGTCCTCATGGCCCTCTTTTAATCTTGAATAATATGAATGCTTTTGACATGTAGACATGAGATTAAGTTATCTCTAGCCTGTTGCAGAGAGAGCATCAAAGATCATCTGATACAGGTTTGCTCTAGCCTAAACTATACATAGAAGGTATGTCACAGAAGTAGATATAATTTACGAATTCTCTGTGTTCCAAAAAAACCTTTCAGGCATCAAAAAAAATTCATATATATGAATCAAAACCCTCACTTTTGGTGCTGTGCCATCTTTGATGGAAAGTAAAACTTCTCATTCAAGCCTTGAAAATAAAAGAAATTCTTAAAATTGTTACAGAGGCATTTTCTCATGCCAGTTTGAATATTCTGGTTGTGTAGAAATGTTTCCACTAGATCATAGTGTCTTCTTTGAAAGGGAAGAGTCACCATTTGTCTTTTGAATGCCCTTCCATTGTTGATTACTTGGCACGAGCTTAGGAGATTATAAAAATAAAACATCAGAGTACAAAAAAGAGAGAATTATCGAATGGTAAACATGTTAGCCATTTAAAAAAAGAAGGGTTGAAAGATAAAATTAAGGAAACCTCCCAGAAAGCAGAACATGAAGAAAGAGAAAGAAATTTTTAATGAGAAAATTAGAGCCCAGAGGTCTATCATTCAAATACAATAATAAGAGTTCCATTAAAAGAAAACAATAGGGAGGAAATTATGAGGAAATAATATAAGAGGATTTCTCAGAACTGAGACAAGAGTTTCTAGATTGTGAAAGAATTCACCAGGTGCCCAACCTTATGGATGAAAATAACCCCAAGGCACATCTTTTCACAGTGATGTGGCTTGGGACGAACAGCTTTCTGAGAAGGAAGAGGTTACAGAGAAGTGACTAGGGATCACCGTGGTTCAGATGCCTTATCAGGTAGTAGAAGGAATAGGACAGTGGTGTAGTGCTCTCAAAATTCTGAGGAGAAATCCGTCTACCCACCAAGCCATCAAGGCAGAATAGAAACATATTCAGACATGAAGTTCTCAGAAATGTACCTCTCATTCATATATTTTCCAGAGTTAGTGGACATTGTGATTCACCAAAGTGAGAGAGTAAACCCTCAGAGAGAAGAAAGAAACATGGGAGACCACTTTTGAGAGGGACAAAGAGAGTGAATCCCCAGGAGAGTGATGAATGAGAAGTCCTAGAAAGGTGGCTTTGAAGCAGGTTGACAGAATTGTAAGCTTCCAGATACAGTGGTACAAGGGGGAAAAATGAACTTAGATTGAGAGGAGTTTTAATTTTAAGGCTTAAGGGGAGCATTTTTAGATAACGTTAGTGATTCATAAAAAAAACAAAGCAAAATTTTAAATTTAAAGGTACTTACTATCTTTAAGGGGAAAATTACACAAAAAGGGCAATTTTAGCACAGTATAGTTCATGGCTTAGCTGTGAATTGAATATAGATTTTAAAATAATTGTAATAATAACTATATTGGGAAGATAACGCTTTATTTTCCATAGCCAGGGGGCTACCTGCTTTTGTAAATAGTTTCATTGGAACACAGTCAGACCCATTCATTTGCATATTGTCCATGGCTTTTTCATGCTGCAGTGGCAAAATTGAATAGTTGCAACAGAGACCATGTGGCCTGCAAAGCCTAAAATATTTATTATCTGGCCTTTTATAAAAATATTTGCCAACTCTTATAGGAAGAAGCTGATAGAATACTGTTTAAAATTGGGAGGGGAAATCTAATAGTATTAGCATTTTTTTAAGAAATCTTATTTACTTATTTATTTATTTAAGTATAGTTGACATACAATATTATGTTGGTTTCAGGTGTATGCTTTGAAATTAGTGAGCATAATACCTTCAGCTTTCTTCTTTCTCAAGATACCTTTGGATATTCAGGGTCTTCTGTGGTTTCCTACATATTTTAGGATTATTTATTCAAGTTCTGTGAAAAATACCATTGGTATTTTGATAGGGATTTCACTGAATCTATAAATTGCTTTGGATAGTCATTTCAACAATACTAATTCTTCCATCCCGTGAGCACAGTATATCTTTCCATTTATTTATGTCATTTTCAGTTTCTTTCATGAATGTCTTATAGTTTCAGAGTACAGGTGTTTCAGTTACTTCATTAAAGTTTTTCCTGGGTATTTTGCTCTTTTTGTTGGCAGTTCTAAATGTTTTCTTAATTTCTCTTACTGATAGATTATTAGTGTTTAGAAACACTACAAATTTCTGTATATTAATTTTATATCCTTCAATTTCACTGAAGTTACTTACTAGTTCTAATGGGTTTTTGTTAGCGGCTATAGGGTTTTCTATATATAGTATCATGTCATCTGCAAATAGTGACAGTTTTACTTCTTTCCAGTTTGGATGCTTTTTATTTCTTTTTCTTGTCTGATTGCTGTGGCTAGGACTTGAGTACTATATTGAATAAAAGTGGCGAGAGTGGACACCCTTGTCTTGTTCCTGATTTTAGAGGAAATGCTTTCAGGTTTTCACTATTGAGTGTGATGTTAGCTGTGGGTTTGTCATAGCTAGCCTTTATTATGTTGAGGTATGTTCCCTCTATGCCTACTTTAAGAGTTTTTATCATGAATGGATGTTGAATTTTGCCAAAAGCTTTCTTTCATGTGTTGAGATCACCATAAGATTTTTATCCTTCGTTTTGTTAATGTGGTGTATCACTGATGTTTAGAAATACTTTGGAAAGTAGCAGAAGGAATAGCTAGAGATCAAAGGATTACCTTTTGGAAGAGTGAATCAGGAATGGGGAGGATAGAGTGAGGGGAATATTTTTTGTTTTAAGCTTTATATCATTGAATTCTTAAGCCAAGTACATGTATTTGAAAAAGTGTGAATAAAGAATGCTGAGAAATTTGATTGGACAAATGAACAGAATTAACAGGAAAGGATAAAAAGGTAGAGGCCATCAATTATGATGAAGGAAGCGGGAGCTCAAAGGCTTTTCTGTAAACATAGCTTTCCCATTTATTCACTCACTCTGTACACAGATAATGGTTTATGAGTCCCAGTGTCGGGCACTGAGCCTGATACTGATAGGGTGACCTTGAGGAGGGACCTGAATGAAACAAGGAAAGACTAACTGCAAAGTGATCCGAAGGCTGATGTGGCAGAAGATGGACCCCAACTACTGATGGAGGGGTTCATTGTCCTTAGGAGAGGGGCCACCTTCCTTCTCTGCCGCTGGCGGGAGTCCCACAGGACAGGCACCACTAATGGCTGCTCATGGTCACTGTGTGACAGACCCTGGATTCTCAGCTCTTCATGTGGTAGGTTAAAAAAAAAAAAGGTAAAACTCTGTTTTATAGTTGAGGAAACAAAGTCTGGAAGAGGTTTTAGCTGGCTTATCATTTTGAGCCTGGATTTTCTCTCTGCGTTTTGGCCCTTCAGACCCTTGCAGTTGCCCTCCTATGGACTGCTTCCGGCCCAGCAGAAGACATGGATAAATCTGTCTAGTTTGTGGAGGGTGGGTGGGAAGGTAGGGAGATGAAAAGCTTGAGGGCTATCTTGCCCATCAGACCCTCTTTGTGGTCAAGAATGTCTGTAAAGAGTCTTGGTAAGAAGTGGTTGGATGAGGGTCTGAGGGAGGTGGCATTCCCTCAGACCTCCTCATTCCCTTCTTGATTCATTTTTCTCAGATGAACTGTTATTCCCCGTGTCCCCTTCCTATTCCCCGTCTCAAGTCCCACCTGCGACAGTGTGGGACTGCCTTATTTGTGCCTGCTGTTGTGAGAGTGGTTCTTAGGAACCAGCTTCAGAGTTGAGGGTGGGCACAAATAGATGATATAAATAACATATTCATTGTGGAAATTTTGAGGTATATTTGATTTTTAAAGTTGCTTCCCACTTACTCTCTGTCCCAGGGTGCCTGATAGAGTGGAAGGGACGGGAGTCTGTTAAGAGAGCAGAGGTCCCCATCCTTCCTGCTGTCAGTTGTGTCTCTGCTGTCCCTGTGAGTATAAAGGACCGTGGTAGCAGTCTGCTGTGTGTGCACTTGTCCGTGTTTTCATAAACACACACTCTTGTAATGAAATAGACCCCAGGTAGCAGAATTCTCCAGGTAGAGTAAATCTAAATAATTTCTGTAAATGAATGGTGAAATAGTGTATACCCAATGTTTTATTATTTTTAAGAATCCATAACGCAAGACTGAGGAGCTTGAATGAGGCACAGGCACCAGGGCCGACTTTATGAACTGGGGAGAAATAACACATTTCAAAATGCTCTTACAGAAACCTGGCACCCATTTTTCTTAATAGAAGCATCATTAGGTGGGTGAGTGTAAGAAGGAATGGAAATTTTTACATTGTTTGATTTTTATATTATTAGCAGCTAACCTTGTAAATTAAATGCTACTTTCAGACGTAAGCACTGAAATGCAGTGAGGCGAGCGGAGGCCTCCCAGTTTTCATGCAGTTCAGAAGCTGTACACTTTTCCTGTTTTTCATACACTTTTTTCCTCTGTTGACAAATCTCCTGGTTTGTCCACAGTTAGGAGTTTCAGAATACGTATTATGCTTCTGATTAAATTGTGGGGGTCTGTTTTAATTTGTACTTTATTGACCAAAAAGATCTATCTAATCACAACTCTTGAGTGACAGTAACACAACAGCAGAGGGTGAAAAGCCTTTTCCAGTCTTGGGCAGAAGAGCCTGCTTTAGGGTGTGTTTCTTCAACCATTCTTGCTACATAAAATTTAGCCTTACAAAAAGGGTAGGTAGTTTTGTATTTTTTAAACATGTACCATCAAACAGGTAAAAAAGTACAGGTAACTTAAGAGAGAGTGCTTTGTTAACTATTAGGTACTGTTTGGAGAATTAAAAGTCAACAAATGCTTATTGAACACCCAATGATGTTGTTTGTGACATCTTTCATCTTGTGGGGTGGCAGCGTGATGGTGTGTGGCACCACTGGGGTGCTGGAAATGATTTCACAATAACAACATGAGGTTGGCCAAAGACTGTTTCAGTGAACTGGAGCAGTGATTCCTACTGTAACATCCCGCAAACTCACTTGGATTTCACACACACATTGTCTCCTCTCAGAGGATGGGGTGGGGTTATCTGTGCAGCATGAATATTGCTGAAGGTGCCAGTGGCAATATCTTGCATGTGAACAAGTTGTGGGGGAGCGTGAGATTTGGTTTAGAATCCTTCACCCAGCTCTTTTCCTCCAAGCCTTCTCTTTACTGAGTAATCAAATTCAAGCCGCACTGGGTCAGCCCCATCTCTTTCCAGTCTTCCCAGCTTGTGCTCATCTGCCTTCTCTGGTCTTACCATGTCCTGTGAAGACACAGGCCCAAGGAACAGTGGACCTGTGTGATCTCCGTGGCCGGCTCCAGAGCTGACACGCTGCTGTGGCAGGCATTTTCACATGTAGCCCCCCTTATCCCTGTGCTTCCTCTCAGCTTTGTTTCCTACCGGCTTATTTCCTTGGGATGCACGACTTGCAGACTAAAGGACTGCAGCAGCTTATAGATCTAGTGGCCCGTTGCCTGGGTGCTTCTGGGAAGCTTGAAACAAAGAAAAGTGCCACCAGCAAGAATCAGTTTGACCTACCCCCGCATTCCTAAGCAGGGCAGGGCCCTGCTTATTTGCATGCTAGTTTGTGGTACTTAATTGGAAATTGTGGTGTTTGATGTCTTTACTGCACTGTACTTATTTTTTTCTATATTAAAATAATTTTATTGGCATTGGACTTTCTTGGTATTTTGTAAATGATTTATTTCACTTTTTTGGGTAGAATTTTGAGTACCCATGTCTGGTTATTGACAATATCCCTTTTTATTAGCTGGAATTTATTTTCCAAACTTCTTTCTTCAATTGAAAATTTGTGACAGTTTGTGATGGTTGAGAATGTTGGTTTTCTGGGGTTTAATAATTTGAAGCTGAGAGATAAAGGCGATAACCTTATGCTGATATAGTTCACTGGGAACTGACGTCACTATAATGAAGATTAGAGGGTATAATTCTTTGAACTGCCCTGATCCAAGCCCGTACCTTGTGTTTTCTCAGAAGTTTATGGTTTGCTTGAGGTGAATAATGGTTCCATCAAATGCTAATCCTCACAGTGATCCTCAGAGGCACCATTTACTGACTTGACTTTCTGTTTTCCTGATTTGGCCACTTCTCTGCCCTCCTCTCCTTCCCCCTTGGTCCAGGCCCTGCCTTAGCCCACTTTGCAGCTTCTTACTTCCTTGGATGCTATGCTCTTTGCAAGCAGAAATATCCTAGTAGCATTTTATGGTCCTTTTAATAGAAGATGCTTATGACTCTTGGAGGGGGAAAATAAAAAACCCTAAATTGACAAACTTTAAACTGACAAATGGACACTGTAATTGTGTCCCCAGGGATGATTGGAATCACAAGTCCTTCATTTTTCTCAGTTGCATCAGACACACCATGATCCCACTTAGATCCATCTCACTTTAATCTTGGAGTTCTGCTTAATGCCTACACATCACTTTCATTTGGATATGAGAAATAATTATGAGCCTAAGGATAATTGTGCCCTTCCAGGATGGTTTCCCGAGGGGTGGTGTTCTGTAGCTCTGTGGGATGTCCAGGAAATCAAAGTAAACAATAAAAATGAGGTGGTATCAACATTCAGGTTAGAGCTGGAAGCTGAGATTCTGTGATTCTTCCATTCTTTGTATATGAGGAAGGTGAGAGTAACGATTCAGGCAGCCCCAAATTTCGGGTTTCCTGGAACAGGGTTCTTATTGCTCCCTGGGATGCCCCAGTGCACTTCTAGACCTCTAAAGCCACTTGCTGGGCTCTTGTTGCTAAGGTGCTGAAAAGTCACTTACAAGAAAGAATTCAATGTCGTCACGGGCGTTTTGGTTGGGGTAGGGATGGTGCTTAAGTTGTGGTTACAATAAAATCATTTTAAAAATCATGAGAGATTGGATTGGGATTTATTTTGTATAGTTGGAATACACATGGTTTAAAACATTCAAGTAATGTAGGAGAGTATATGATGAAATGCAAGACTGCCCTGTCCTGTCTCATACCAACTCCTCTCTCCTTCAAGAGAAGTCTTTTAGCTCTCTCTTTTTTTATTGTGTGTATTTCTATTTCTTGATTTATCAATTGTAGGCATTATTTATTGATTTTCTTCCAAAAGAAATGAGGGCTTCACTGATTTCCATCCCTTCTCCACTCCTCTCAACAGAGTCATGTCATTATTTTTGCTTCTTCTTTTTGTTTCCCTTGTAATTTAATATGCCAGCATCTTTTATAACTTGTTTTATCTACAAAGACAGTATCTTTCTGACTTCACCCTCTCTGGGGCAATAAGTCAGGGTCTGGGATAGGACTAGGTAGGGCTAGAGCTTAGGGCTCTGGCAGTTGTTGGGCTTGAAGACTACTGATTATGAACGTGCTGTAGAGGAGTCCTCTAGTCCGTGTTTTCCTCACGTATCACGGCTAACCCTGAGATAAGCTAAAATGTTGTATTTTGGATTTTACCATAATCTTTGCCGTTTTTATATTTTACAGAAGTAAAATAATTGCCTTCAATAGATGATAATGAAAATACAGAAGAAAGAGAAGCAGGTAAGTGATCACATATCTTTTACGTGAATACATCCAGCATACACTGGTGCTTTTTTTTTTGGTCTTAAAAATTTTTTTAATTGAAATATAATTGACTTACAATGTTGTGTTAGTTTTAGGTGTACGGCAAAGTGATTGAGTTATAAATATATACATATATATATATTCTTTCTCAGATTCTTTTCCATTGTAGATTATTACAAGATATTGAATGTAGTTCCCTGTGCTATACAGTAGGTCTTTATTGTTTATTTTATATATAGTAGTGTACGCTGGTGCTTTTTTAACAAGAAGAGATGCTGGCAGTTTTGACTTAGCTCTTAGCCTCTGGTGATTTCCCATTCTCCACGTGATAACTGAGAGCTCTGTTCTGAATGACTTAATACATGGATTTTTACTATGCACAGGTCAGCTTCATATAGGAATAAATAATGAAGACTAAATCAGAATATTACTCAGAATTGGCTATATGGAAGAGAAATGTTTCCTCCCCAGAGCAGCCTTCCAACTTTTTATAGAGAAGTGATCACTTCTTTATAGTTTTCATAGTTATCATTTTGGATATTTGATTAAACTAGAAACATTCTCTTATAGAATTCTTATTTATCATGATCTGTAAAAGTTTTCATTTGCAGAAGATAGTGAACTAATTGGAAGGATGTGAACATCAACTAAATGGCATTTGGTTTCCTGAAGGGGAGGGGGAACTGATAAAAACATTTGGCCTGTGTGGCCCATCCTGCCAAAATCTGTAAGATTTATAAGTCAATATTAAAATAAATAATATTATAAGTAAATAGAACTTTTAACTAAAATATTACATAGTAGTTATATATTACATGGTAGTTCTTTCAGCTCATGTTATTGATACCATCCAATATATCACTAGCTGATTGAGACACAAAATGATATTTTAAAAAAATAAGTAAGCTGCTAAATTTTAAATTCTATGAATGAAGTGGCTTTGAGTCTGTTTATATGTAGAAAACATTGAAATAAAGATGAGGATTTTTTTTTTAATGGAGGTACTAGGAATTGAACCCAAAACCTTGTGCATGCCAAGCATACCGCTCTACCACTGTGCTATAGCCCTCCCTACCCTACTACTCTTTTTTAACCTTAAAAAAATTTTTTTATTGAGATACAGTTAATTTACAGTATTATATTAGTTTTGGGTGTATAACAGTGATTCAAAATTTTATAGATTATACTCCATTTATAATTATTATAAATTATTGGCAGTATACCCTGTGATGTTCAATATATCCTTGTAATAGATTAATTTTATACATAGTAGTTTGTATCTCGGAAGCCCCTACCCTATATTGCCCCTCCTTGCTTCCCTCTCCCCCCAGTAACCACTAATTTGTTCTCTATATCTGTGAGTCTGTTTCTGTTTTGTTATATTCACAAGATGAGTACTTTCGAACAGTAAATAGAATTGCCTCATCTGCTGTCCTGACCAAAGGATTTGGGGAAGCTCTGATGACAAGGCCTTTGGGGCAACATTAAAGTGGCAATGAAAGGTCTGGGATCTGTGGCATTTGACAAGTGTCCAAGTGACTATGGAAAATTGCCTTCCTCTGTCTAACTTTGATTCACTCTTGGGAAAACTAGCCCAAAGCTAGTGTTCTGAGTATTATGGAAAAAAGCAGAAGTAACATCAGTGAGCTTCTTTTCACTTTTGACATGGTTTATAGTTGTCTTATTAACTCACTGGTTCCTCAGCCCATCCCTTTACTACTGATCTGGTTTTGGATAAATTTTGCAAGTTTGGGGAAATTACATAATACTCAGTGACCAAGTATCAAAAGTTCTCACTTTGTGAGGAAAAAGGAAATATAGTGCCCACTGCTATTAAAATGTGTTCTTAGGTTGTTGGTTGTAGGTCTTCTGGTAGCTGCCACGTCTACATTTGATGTTCATTAATCCTCATCTTGGGATCCTTCTGGGTAAAACTGAAAAGTCATTGAGATCACTCATTTAATCTTATTTGTTCTTCTAGATTGTTTGATTCTCCGTGTATTCTCTTACTCTGATCTGGGGAACAAATGGATTTATAAAGAAACAGAAGAAAAATTAATGAGTTAAAGGTTTTCTTGGGAAAGATTAGGGAGATACAGTGGCATTGGGGAACAGATTATGGAAATAAAGTAGAGGTCGTTAGAGATTCTTGGTAATTTTTAGCTCTAAGTATGGTGTATCCAGAACATGAGGCAGTATCTTGAAGTGGTCTAGACCAGTGGCTCTCGAAACCAGGAGTCACACCTGGGTTCACATCTAAACTCTAATAACTCACTAGCTGTGAGACTTTGGGTGAATTATTTAACCTTTCTGAGCTTCTACTCTAAAATGGAGTCATAATTGGAACCATAATACACTTTGTCTTGTTTTTGTTTTATGTTTTAAGACATAATCCATTTAAGAAACTAGTACGTTGCCTAATACTTAGCCCTTAATAAAATCCAGTATTATCATTGCTGACATCTATTTTATTTATTTTTTTCTAGTGGGAAGATAACCTAGGCCCTTTCTTGTAGAGATTAAGAAGTCAGATGACAACTTTGTAAATAAGTAGATAACCAAAATAATGCTTTCTGGAATATTAAACATGCTAGAATGAAATAGTGATTAGATTAAAAAGTAATACATAATAATATTGGTAAAAGTTAATGTACATTAAATACTTACTGTGTGCCACCCCCTGTTTTAAACAGTGACCTGTATGATACATTTAATCCTTACCACTGTCCTAAAAGAGGTATACTTATTATAAAGGGAAGCTGAGGCAAAGAGCTAGGCAGTAATGGGTAGAGGTGGGATATTTTAGACCACATGGTCAGGAAAGACTTCATTGAGAGGTGACATTTAAGCAGGAGTGGAAGTGTACATTTCCTGTGTATCTTTAAAATCTCTGATTCCCTTTCTACTCACCCCCCGCAAATCCACCCTCCCCCCACCCCTGCCGTTTGGTGAAAGCCACCGTCATTCACTGTCCTTGTAGCTACCTTCTAACTAGACTGGCCTTCCTTGCAGTCAGAGTGCTGTGACACAAACTGAAGGGGACAGACAGATGGGCTAGAAATCTATTTTATGTTTTCAAATATCAAAACAATTCTAAGTCCTCAGAGCAGCAGTGACTGTAAGGTTGAGATATATGAAAAGCACCATTCCCTACCCACGAATACAGTGTTCCCGACTCCAGGCCACTGTCTTGCTGGGCCTTTGTGTGTGGCAGTGGTATTAGCCTGTGTTTGGTTAAGTTCTGAGCTCGGGGTTCTGGTAACCCAAGACTGCAGTGAAGTTACAGGTGGGCCAGGAAGGAGGAGGTAGGAAAATAATCTTACTCTCTCTGTTAGTATTTGTTGATCTACTTGGCCTAGAAGATATCACAAAAAAACTCTAGGTCTCCTAGCGTTGGTTGGATGGAACAGACATCATTCCACTTTAGCCGATTAGAAAAATGAATCTATTTGAGCTTTTGGTTTGCCCAAAGCCATAGTTATTTGGAAATAAAACTTGTAGTTTCTAGAAGCAGCACTTGTTAACAAATAAGCACTTAATAAGTATTACTGTCCTTCTCTCCTCTTAACTCTTTCCTGTCAGTATCTAAATTTAATAAACTACTTGCCCCAGTTTCGTTACTTTAGGTTTAGGTTGACTTTGCCTAAAGATTTAGAGAAGTCACATTCCTAAGACTTAAAAAATCACAAGAGAAAAACCCACCACCACCCCAACCCTCTGTTTTAAATGCTAAAATATGAAAATAGGGTGAGGACTAGGAATGGAAGATTCAAGGACTTTGGGAAGAGGCGTTTTGCAGAAGTTACATGTTACATTGCCAAGTCTGTTGATCACACTCTGTAGTCCTTAACTTCTCAGTAGCATTTGACACCCGTGATCATTCTGTCTTAGAATGCTCTCATCCTCAGGCTTTTGTGATGCCACACTTTCTTTTCCCACCTGCATCACTGACCTGATGGCTCCTTCTCACCCTCTCTGTAGGTTCTTCCCCCCTCTGGGGACCTTAAGTATTAGTGTTCCTCAGGTTAGGCCCTGTTTCCTCTTCTCTGTCTATTTTTTTCTGGGCAGTCTAATTTATTCTTGTAGATACTTCCCTTGGAAAGTATATCCAAGAGCCTCTTGGACACCTGTACTTGAATCTACCATAGATACTTAACGTACCTACCTGACGTTAGGTAACCTGAAACTGAACTCCTCTTCTCCTGCTGCTTACCAGCTGTGACCAGGTGGATCAAAGTACCTGCTTTATCACCAAAAGCACAAGACTCCTGGGTGAAGAGGGATTGAATATGCTGAATGCAGGAGAAACCCAAGGAACACAGAAAGGACACACACACACTGACATTGTTCCTGTGCCTCCTCAGATGGGTCTTGCTCACTCAGCACAAATCTGTTTGCCAAATGAAAGAGTCCCAGTGCAGCTGCAGTGTAATAAGGGCAAGGGTATGTGGGGTTTTCTGTCTTCAGTATATTCCGCAGTCAGCTAACTGTAAGAAATACTCTTTCAGAAGAAAGAGAAGGTGAAAAAATAAAGCAATCCTAATTTTAATTGGAAAATAACTTTGCCACCTGAAACGTCCACAGACCAACTCATAGTAGCAATTACTTCTTACTTTGTATTTTCAATATCATTATTTGAACTTTTAAAAAAAGATAGGTCTCAGACTTAGATGAGCTTTTTGACTCACTTTTATGTTTAGCTAATTTCTTGATACTAAGCAAGTCTAAACATAGACTCCCTTCCTCTCCCTGCTGAAGGAGGTGGAAGGCTCTGAGGCAGACCAGCCGCAGGGGCTCTCTGGGCTACTCACCGCTGGGCTGAAGTTGGAGGAAGCACTGGGTGAAGGGTGTGCAGGGGCCCTCCCAGCCCGAGTGCGAAGTGTACTCTCTGCCCTGCACTCAGTCAGGTGTGATCATGGCCTCTCATATGCTGCCTTTGATTCCCGAATCCCGATGATTTGAAGGAGCATGAATTGTCTAAAAAATAATTTTTCCTGTTCATTATTAAAGTCTTTAAAATTTTTTCTATTACATCTATGTGAAAATTTTTTTATTACAAGTATCATGAAAGTAATATTCCCATTATTGAAAATTTAGATGTCTATTTAATAAAAAAAAATTTGCGCAGCCTCAAATGATCATTAACCTTTTACTTTCTTCCATTCCTTTTTCCGCACACAGGTCTTTGTTCTCATTTTTATTCACATGTATAGTTCTGTAGACTTTTCAAATTGAAAATATTCATTTCATGCAATAACCATAAGAGTTATTGAGTTTTACTATAAACTACAGAGTTATTGGAGAATACCACAGAGTCACTGCCTCATGAAGCTTACCTTCTAATCATGGGAAACAGGTAAAAACAAATAATAACTTTGAGAAAGTTTTGAAAAAAAGAAGTGAAAGTTACCCACAGTTTTATCTCCTAGGCATAATTATAGTTAATATCTGGTATGTCTCCTAAATTTATTTTAAAAAGCTAATGTTAATGTAACACTTTTTAAAAAAAACAAAAATGAGATTAGATCATAGGTTTTCTTTTTTTACTTTCCAACACGTTGTGGACACTTTAAAATGACAACTAAAACTTTGTGTAATAATGACTGTGTAGTATTATTCTATATGATGGATATACTATTAATTTAAGCATTTCCTAAAGATTGACAAATCGGATATTTATAGTTTTTTTCTGTATTAAAAAACAATTCTGTTTCAGATATTCTTCTACATAAACCTTTGGAGTATCTAAATGTCTCTTTCATTTATGTTCTAAAAGAGAAATTGCTCACTTTAAAAGCATATCCACAATTAAAATTTTGGTATTATTGCTATACTGCCCTGCAAAAAGGCTCAATAGTTGACACTCCAGCCAGCAACATATGAGAGGGTCCTTTTCAGTATTTTCATATATTGAATTTTTTAAAGTTGAGCTATAATTCACATACCTTAATATCCATACTCTTAAAGTGTGCAATTCAGTGGTTTTAGTATATTCACAAGTTTTTGTAAAGATCACCACTGTCTGGTTCCAGACCATTCTCATCACCCCCAAAAGAACCTTATGCCCCTCAGCAGACACTCTGTTTTTTTCTTCCTCAGCCACTGGCAACCACTACCCTACTTTTTGTCTCTATGGATTTGCCTATTTTGGGCATTTTATATAAATGGAATTATTCAATATGTGGTCATTTGTGCCTGGCTTCTTTCACCTAGCATAATTTTTTCAAGGTCTGTGCATTTTGTAGCATGGATGATTTTCTTAGAGTCTATTTTGACTTTGAAGTACCTAAGTGACTCTTAGGGGGATAATTCAGGTTTGTCCTTGGAGCTCTGTTTGGGAACCATTGACCTAGGCTGTAATCTTCCCATTAGTTCTTTTAAATTTTTTTTTTAATGGAGGTACTGGGGATTGAACCCAGGACCTTGTGCATGCTAAGTGCACACACACTCTACCACTGACCTATACCTGGCCCGGTCTGTTGGTTCTTAAATCCTTTACAGCTGACCTGGAGCCTGTTTATCTAGATTCAAATCTTTGTGTCTTTTCCAGGAATATTGTAGATTGATAATTTTGAATCAAAGAATTGTGTTTTACTATTAACAGTATGGTTTATGAGTTAGCATTTTTGCCTGTTTCATCTGTCAGCCTCCCTCAATTTCATCCTTGTGTTCCTAGATGCTCGTCTCTATTTAAATGGTCAGTGTGATGTAAAATGTTTTCGTTAACCGTGGTCCATCATCTGCAGTCTGTTCCTTTTAGGGCCAGTTTCAAAGTGGTAATTTAATGTCCTCCTTGGTAGAAGCTGAAACAAAGACATTATTTAGGCTCTTTACCTTTTCCCCCACTGACCTTGAGACACATGGAAGAAATATTTTTTGTCTTACATTTTTAATCCTCAGCAGATGCCTCTTCCAAGCTCTCAACAAAGGTACCTTAAAAATAAAAACGTTCCTAGTGGATTATTGACTTTCGAGATTATAACTTTATAATTTTTGTTATTAATGTCTGCCTTTTGGGGTACTTCCCCCCTTTTCAACATTGGCCAGTTGTGCTGCATTTCTTGGGTTTCCCTTCTCCCTCTGGGATATCCCAGCTCTGCCACTCCCTAGGAATATTAATTTGACAAATTGCTTTATCTCTGCACCGATTATCTTGTCTGTAAAATGAGGGGTAGACTAGACAACTCTCTAGGGTTCCTGAGAGTAGAGTTGCTGGGACATCTGGTAGGTTTGTATTTACTTTTATAAAGAACTACCTGACTTTTTCCCAAAGTGGTTGTATACGCCATCACATTAATGTTTCTAACCAAGTATAATCATGCTGGTCTTGTGGCCCAGCATTCGTCATCGGCTCCCTGGGATGTCATAAAATGCTCAGCGAGATGAGGGTTAGCTTTTTGGCCACAGGTGTCAGATCCAGGCTCCTCTGCTCCCTGATTGCATGGCCTTGGACACATCACTTAACATCAATAATCTTCCATTATTCCGTGTACAAAATAGGTGTCATCTTACTAAGCTTGCAGGATTGTTGGAAAGATATGACACGTATTCATTGACTGTTAGCTGCTGCTGCTGTTACTGCCTAACGAATGAGTATCTAGTTACCAGCACCTGCCTGGGCTCCCTGTTCAGCTGGTGAAGAGCCTCAGAAGAGAGGCCTGGACATGAGATGTGAGTTGAGGAGAGGGTCCCTCATTGACCCACTGGGAGCTGCCTTGGTGGAATTAGCTCTTCAGTGTGTTATCTTTGAGCCTTTTTAATAAACAAACCTGTGTCTCTTGGCTTTTCAGTGTGTCCACCATTGCATGCTAAGCAAAAACTTGTCCCCTGAGGGCCAAGTGTTCCTGGCACAAAATTAAGTGACATCCCAGGGATGGTAATGTGCTCACAGGATTTAGGCTTTAACTGGGTACCTGTTACTGTATCGTTGGGTTTTTTATTGCCTTGTATTTTCTTTTCTTGTCTTTTTATTGTGGTAGAAAATGTATACTATAAAATTTACCATCTTAACCATTTTCTTATATTTGATTAATTTAAATTTCTTGTAAGTTTATTTAGTACCTCCTTTTCCTAAGCCATCTTAAGTACTGAATCAGCAATGAGGTATTCAAACTCAGTTGTCTTCCTTTTTTTTTTTAAGTAGTGAATCCTGCCAGAATGACCAGTTCCCTCTGGATTTAGGCTTGTTTATAAGACGACTTTATTTATGATAAATATCCAAAAGAATCCTCCTTTTCTTTCATCTTTTTCTCCTGGGATTTTCAGTGTTATGTTTGGGAGTATCAGAGTAGGAAAGGGAACTGGAAAAAACAGAAAGGAAATATGCAGCTGAATTTTGCACTCTCTGTTACTCCCAGGGTGGGCCAAGGGTTCTGAGCAGAGATTGGAAACCAGAACACCAGAGGGAAACCACGCCACCTGGCAAGTGTCTGTGCCCTTTAGCACATACCGGGCCTCTTGTTAAGAGAGCAGGCTCACAAATAGAGCTGATCCCAAGGCATCATCCAAAGATGATTGGAACCATCTTCCTGGAAAGCCTACTTGTCCCTCCCAGGCTCTCCTTAAGTTATTTCTTTGTTCCCTGTAACTAGCAACCACATTATTACCAGATTATTGGCAACCTTAGCTTGGTTATGAGATGACAAATGTACTTTGTAACACCAGACCTGAAAGGATGAGATATAACTTCTGCTTCCAAAGGGATGTTTCCTTAAAGGTGTTCATGTTAGGAGGCTGCACTTTTATTTGATGGTACTCAAAACCAGCTTTGAAACATCCTTTTTAGGGTTGCCTTGAACACCTGTGACACTTCCTCTCCAAAGACATCTATCACAGTAAAGTGTCCTCCCTTATGATGGTTGGTTTTTGCAAGTAGCCAGAGGTTACTTGGTGCTGAGTCGGTGATAGCATTAGATGATCATACAGAAGAGCACCATTTTTAGTTAAAAATAAAAGGCATCATTTTTTTAGTGTTATTTTATTTTTATTTATTCATTTATTTATTTTTAACATTTTTTAATTGAGTTATAGTCATTTTACTATGTTGTGTCAAATTCCAGTGTAGAGCACAATTTTTCAGTTATACATGAACATGCATATATTCATTGTCACAGTCTCTTTCGCTGTGAGCCACCACAAGATCCTGTATATATTTCCCTGTGCTACACAGTACAATCTTGTTTATCTGTTCTACATTTTGAAATCCCAGTCTGTCCCTTCCCACCCCCTGTCCCCCTGGCAACCACAAGTTTGTATTCTATGTCTATGAGTCTGTTTCTGTTTTTTGTTTGTTTGTTTGTTTGTTTGTTTGTTTTAGATTCCGCGTATGAGCGATCTCACATGGTATTTTTCTTTCTGTTTCTGGCTTACTTCATTTAAAATGACATTCTCCAGGAACATCCATGTTGCTGCAAATGGTGTTATGTTGTCAGTTTTTATGGCTGAGTAGTATTCCATTGTATAAATATACCACATCTTCTTTATCCAGTCATCTGTTGGTGGACATTTAGGCTGTTTCCATGTCTTGGCTATTGTAAATAGTGCTGCTGTGAACACTGGGGTGCAGGTGTCATTTTGAAGTAGGGTTCCTTCTGGATATATGCCCAGGAGCGGGATTCCTGGCTCATATGGTAAGTCTGTTCCTAGTCTTTTGAGGAATCTCCATACTGTTTTCCACAGTGACTGCACCAAACTGCATTTGCAGTGTAGGAGGGTTCCCTAAAAGGCATCGTTTTGAATGATCCAGATGTTCTTGTTGAAAATCAGAACAGCTGAACGTTGATGCAGCTTGGTGATATACAAGAGTGAAGACTTGGGGAAATAAAGATGTTTCAGATTTCTGCACGTTAACATGGAAACCCTTCAGGTTTTTATATATGAACTTCTTAGATAATATGCTGATAGCAGCTTGGTCCACAAAGGCCTGGCTCCACAAGGGCAAAGGCAAACACAAATAATGTGTGTCCTGTTTGGCACTCTGTGCCCATGGCCTGGCACAGGAGGAACTGCCACACTGTAGGCGCTCAGGAGATGTGGGACAGATCCGTGCGTTCAGAGTTAATATCACTATGTATGTGAATCATGTGGTGGAGGAGTAATATGCTTGTTTTTCTCTCTCTTTTACAGTTGTCACATTTAAAAGTTCTGAATCACTCCCCAATGTCTGATGCTTCTGTCAATTTTGACTACAAATCCCCCTCCCCATTTGACCACAGCACTGACCAGGAAGAGAAAATTGAAGATGCTGCCAGTCACTGTCTGCCCCAGAAGGACCTGTACGCTGCTGAAGAGGACGCCGAGACCCCTTTGCCCAGGAAAACAACATCCCATAATGGGACGGAGGACAGTGGAGGAGGAGGCACTGGCGTGAAGAAGAAACGGAAGAAAAAGGATCCAGGAGAGCAAGAGGGGGCAGCAAAGGGAAGCAAGGACAGGGAGCCCAAGCCAAAGAGGAAGCGAGAACCTAGAGAGCCAAAGGAGCCCAGGAAGGCCAAGGAGCCCAAGAGGGCCAAGGAGCCCAAGGAGCCCAAGGAGCCCAAGCCGAAGGACGGGGCCAGGAAGGCACGGAAGCCCCGGGAGGCCTCGGGCGCCAGGGAGGCCAAAGAGAAACGGAGCAGCACCGACCCTGCAGCCAGGGCCAAGTCCAGGAAGGCCAGGTGTGTCCCTTTCTTCCCGCCCGTGCCCTGGGCCCTGCCTCCATGGAGCACTTGGTCTTTGGCCTTACCCCAGCCCCTGCATATGACTGCCCCACTTTCAGCCAAAATAAACCATTTCTCGCCTCCTGATGAGAGAAAGATAGGCTTAGTTAATACTGTCCCTGTAGTTTCTTGACATTCCCTTTGGATTAAAAATAATTAAAATATGCTAGCACGCACAGGGTATAAGGGCAGGGCCGTCACAGGTGTGATATTGGGGGGCAGTGATTTGGGGAACAGCAGCAGTGTAGAGTGGCAGAGGAGCAGCTGTCAGGAGGGTGCACAGCCCTGGGGATCAGTGCTGGGGGTCTGGGCGAGCCATGACTGTGCAGAGTTCCAGACGTAAAAGAATTGCCTGGCTTCCCTAGGCTACGAGCTCTCTAGTGCAGGCCCTTTTCTGGTCTGTTTCTCTCATTTGATGTCCAACATAGTGCCTGATGCATCAGCAGGTGCTCAGGAATTGGTAAGTAAAGGAGACCAGAGGAGATAGACTGAAGTGACTTGACCAGAGAGCACAGGGCACAGGGATGGGTTTGCTGCAGGGGTGATGTGGGGCGTCCTGGCAATAGATCCCATCAAGATCAAAACACACTGCTTATTCAGGGAGTTCAGTGTTTGTCAACTGTACACAACTGTAATGCTTTTTGTTTTGTCTCTTTCTAAATTCTTGATGCAGAACATGATGTTTAAGCTATTTGAGGACATGCAAAACAAAAAATACATTTAAGGGGAATTTAAGTTTCTGAAATCTAAGTACAGAGGCAGAGTGTAGACCAGAAGCACCCATAAAGAGGTAGAGGTTGATGTGAATGCTAACAGAATAGAAAGTAACGGGGCCTTCAGACCTGTATGGGGTCAGGCAGAGAGGAAGTAAGTTTTAAAGAGAGAAAGTGTTTGAGGTGGCGTGTGCCGCTACTCAGAGTTTACTAGATGGGTCAGTTCATTTTCAGAAGGACAGTTTGCTGGGACCAGATGGATACGTTTCTAATCCAAGTTAAAACTGCTTTGTAATATTCACTCCCTTCTTTCTGGCAGGGGATTTTACCTTTGTTTATCATAGAGGCTTGGGTGGGATCCCAGAAGTATAGTTCACAGAGAATGGCCATAAAATACTTCACCAGGCCGAGAAGTGGGTAAACTCAGGAGTCTGACCAGTGAGCAACTTGTGGGCTCTGTTTCTCAGTGAACCCAGTGCATACGCTCTGATCTCTGATATGTGTGGAGTGACAGACTTGAGTTTCTGTCTTCTGCCAATAACTTTCATCTCCAGATTACTTTGGAGAAGCTGAAATGGTTCTTGAGGGAGAATCAGACGTGAGCTGGTGGAGTGACTTACTTTGGTTATTACAAGAAACAAAGATCCTCAAGAAAGGTGTTTTAGAATTAGGGCAATAAGTAGAGAGTCGGACAGCTCTGATAAGGAGTTTGGTCTGTGTGTAGAAGGCAGTAGAAAGTCATAGGTATCTGAGCTCACTTTAGCCATTGGTCTGTGGTGCTTACAATTTTATCAGCTTCTTAAAGGAATTTGTTTTTACCTTGTGTGGAATATGAAATAAGGTGATCGGTATACAGACATTGCCATTGATTCCATTTTAGGGCAGTGAGGAGGCATTTCACAAAACAAGGTTGTGTGTCAGATATATATGTAGCAATAATAAGGGAGCTGATTTTGACCTAATTAGGCTGTACAAAATATAAGTGAGTTGAAGAAGTGCTTCTAAGTCTGCTAACTTAGGGGAGGCTATAGCTCAGTGGTAGAGGGCATGCTTAGCATGCATGAGGTCATGGGTTCAATCCTCAGTACCTCCATTAAATAAAAAATAATGACAATAAATAAATAAACCCAGCAAAAAAAAGAAAACAAAAACTAAGTCTGCTAACTTAGAAGACAGCAGACCCTCTTGAGATTTAGAAATCAGGAGACACCCTCTGAGAGCATGCTGGCAGATGGGGCTGGTTATCTGTCTGAAAATGCTTTCAGCCTCCCTCAATTTGAGGGCTGTGTAGGATTGACCTGTTAACATAATGGAATTCTTCTGTGTAGCCCAGATAGGGTTCTGGACTGGTGAGCCTTTCGTTTCTAGTATTTTATATATTTATAATACTGCTTTGGCTCCTTTAATTTATGATCTCACTGGTCAGCAGAAGCAGTTCCAGTTCTGAAAGGACATTAATTGGTAAAAAATATGTTGGTAATTAAGTCTTGTTTTTGTGCTCTCTGATTTACTCTCTTGCAGATTAGCTCAAGTACATGTTTTGATTTGAGCCTTTATCGATTAGCCCCTGGATAACACTCGTGGTTACAGATGATTCACTGGATGCTTGGATTGTTGGAGGAGCCTCACAGCTGATTTAGGGGCTTCCCGTCTTTTCCTGCTTCAGTCCCTCTTGCCAGCTGCCACCTGGCTAATCTTTTTGAAGCCCTGCTGTTATCTTATTTATGTTTGTGATTGTTGTTGGTGGTCAGTCAAACCCCCTCTTCTACTCTCTCCATTCCAAACCAGCTGGGAAAAAATAGTCAACAGAGATGGAGATGCAATTATCAGCTTTATTATTGATAAACTAGATTGAAGAACTTCCACTGGCTTGCACCCCGAATCCAGCTTCAGTTAGTCCCTCAGTTGAGTTTATCCCCCAGAACTGCAAGCATGTCCCTGAAGCAAAGAGTGGACTCTGGGCCATGTATGCTCCATTCCTTTTCCCAGTCTCACCAGTCCCGCAGGTCCTCAGTCAGAGAAGTGAGAGGAATTAGAAGAAGGGCTGAAAATATGTTTCCAATATTGTTCCCTCCTTGGGAGTAAAACCTGGTTTTTCTCTTGAAAACATGGGGACAGGGAAATGGGGTTCTCTCTAACAATTTATACCTGCGTAGAAACGTCTGATTGTTGCTCCTGCCTCCAGGACAAAATCTAGGCTCCTTTTTTTTTTGCCTGTTGTTCAAACCGTTGGTGGTCTGACATCTCTCTGCCTCCTGGTCTTGCCAGCTAGGTTGATCTCATGAGGCCTTAAGTAAGGTACCTGCCGCGTTCGTTCCTCCTTTGGATTGCTCCTGCTGTTTCTCCAGCACTATGCCACTTGTCCTTCTCTCTGTAGCCCACGTCCTTCCCATTCTTCAGCTCTGAGTGCAAGTCTCAGTTCCTCCACAGAGCTTCCCCTTCAAGGTGCCAGTATGTTTCCTCTGAACTTCCCTAGCACCTGACGCCTCACTCGCATCATAAATCAAAAGACTTTTAGACCTTGAAGAGTAAGCAAGATCTAGTCCAACCCTGCCACATTGCAGCAAGGGAAACAGAGCCCCACAGGGGAATAACTTGTTTACAAGGGTGTGCCATAAACTCAGACCTCCTGACTCCCGGTCTTGTACGTTAACCTCTGCAGTAGGCTGCTTCTCAATCATAAACCAGTATTTTCATCTATGTATGACCTGTCTCCTCAGCACAAATAAGTGCCTGAGGTCAGGACCAGTGTGCTTTGTATCTTTTATGTCCTGGGGTCAGTTACCAGAGAGGTTTGTCAGGTTGTTGGACACATAGAAGGGGTATGTGTGTGTAATTTATATATTTTTAGATAGATAGATAGATTTCCTAGAACAAGTGAATAGAGCTCTTCTCTCTGAAAACAAGATCCATATAAGACATCACACAGTAACTCCTATTGTTAAATAACAGTAGATGGTTATAATTAAATACTTTATTCTTACAAATTTTATAACTTTAGAAATGAAAACATCAAGGTAACTTGTCTGAGGCACCAAGCTAATGAGCAACACTGTCAGAATTTGACTCCAGGCTCACCTGACTGTAAAACCCCCTTATTTCTTCCATGGCTTCGTACCTCTTTATGCCTTGCAGGGAAGGTCAGGAATGGAAAATGGTGGGGAGATTCCAGATTTGGAGAAATTGGTCTCTCACTGGTAGGAAACAGCCCGTCTTCTACAGAAGTTCAGTTTACACACTCCATTAGATCCTCTCAAGGACTAAGATGGCCCCAACTTTTTCCTATGCTGTTTCTCTTTGCATTTGAGTCAGCAGTAGATAACTGAGCACAGCTCTAAACAAGTGGTAGAGGCTAGCAAATCTTCCCTTTCCAGGATGATGTTTATAGTGATGAATAGTGACTTACTGCTTAGGGGATAAAAGTTCAAAACATTCAAGTAGGAGAAGCCTTTAAAAAAAAACAAAAACTATCCTCTCTTCCTTTCCCTCCAAACTATCTTGCAATGTGAGCTTAGTTCACTCCTTCATTGTTTCAAACTCAAGCAAGAAGGCTCCTCCAAGAAGCCAAGTTAGGCCTTCTGTCATTTCCCTGACTCTGAAATTTAAATCCGCTTAGTGCAGTTTATTTGCTTTTACTGTTTTCTAATTATACTGCCTCTTTCCTGAAGGGGATGGGGCCACTGGCATAGGAAGACATACAGAGGTACATGTACACATACAGACAGACGCGCAGACCTGCGTAGCTGCAGTGAGGGGCTCAGAGAGGTAGGCAGGTGTCAGGTTTGTGGGGTCATGTAATGTTGATGAAGACTTTGGGAAAATGCTTTGACACTAGAAGAGCACTGTGCCAGTTCCTCAGGGGTGCCAGATTTTTACCAGTTGAGAAAGAAATTTCTCACTGGGGAACATTACATGACATAATGGATACTGTCCTTGACAAATTCTTTTGCATCGAATGCTTCTAATGTGCCTGTGAATTTCATATTTCTTTCTTGACATAGCCTTCAGTAAAAGTCAGCTTCCCGGCATTAAAGCACGGTTTGGTGACAGGAAAGACAGGCCATGCCAGCGGGTATGAGCCCGTCAGGTGCTCTAACTCGGTATCCAAGGAGTACGTGAGGGGTAGGTTAATCGCCCTTTAAGGTTGCCCTCTCTCAAACCGGGAGCTACGCATTTTGACTGAGCTTTTGTGAGCCAGGATCTTGAGTGTTGATGTTCATGTTGTTGGTTGAGGGCAGAGCATGAGTTTTGGAATTTCTACACATGTCAGAATGGTTTACGTTCTCTCTCAGAAGTCAAGAAATTAATCAGTATGCTGGCCCAAGTGGAGGGCTGTCTGTCTGGATCTCTGGTTCTCAGACTTGGCTGTGCTAAGGAACTACCTGGACAGTGTGTTAGAGAAGCGGAGTCCCTGACCACCTGCCCAGAGAGAGAAGGATTTATTAGGTCTGGGGTGGAGCCCAGGAAACTGCAGTCCAGAAGTTGACCAGATAGTTAGAGTGAAGCTGGTTCCTAGACCATCCTTTGAGAAAGGTAAAAGATCACTGGGAAAATAGAGCATACTTTCATTTTTATATTTCACATCTGTTAGGAGTGAAAAAACCCAAAAGAAGAAAGAAATGAATGATGTGTTTAGCCCCAGTTTCTGTGCCTCAGCTTCTTGTCCCCACTTGCTTGAGTTTGTCAACCTGGACCAGACTTTTCTCCCAAATCCAATAAGTATTATAACATCCTGAGAGAAGGATTTTACCTTTTCTGATTTTTTTCTTTGATGGTTTCTTCTAGAAAGGTAAGCCCTAGACCTTCTGATTATGTAACTGTTTGAACTGTGAGTCAGCTGATAACTGTGATGCAGGAATGGTAATAAAATTCAACCAACTCAGCTCTGCTTCACTGTTTGAAGGTCAGTCACCTGTCTTTGTTTAGAGTGCAGATCTTTACTGAGGCTAGACTTAAGCTCAGGAGTGTCCATTGACAAGATTATTCTGTTGGAAACTTGTTTTTATGTTCTGATCATTTATTAGAAGAAAGAAGGCAAATAAATATAAGAACATGAATGAGTTCTGAGTAGAGACGCTCTGCCTGGCACCCACTGGACTTTATGTTAAGTAGGGAAGAGATCTAAATGAAATCTAAGTGAAAAGCAGCAAAGAAGCAGGAAAAAGAGGAATGAGCAAGACAACTGGCCTCAGAAGAAACCATTCAAGGAAAAAAGACTTGTAAAGATTTTAAGGTAGTTTCCTCGGATTCAAAATGATAGATACCGTGTCTGCAAAACAAGAATGGGTTATCACAAAAAAGAAGCAGTCAGAAAACAAGAAAGAACTAATGAAAATTTAAAACATAGTTGCCTAAACTAAAAGAATTCATTTTAAAAAACTGAGCAGAGGAAGGAGTAGGAGAGATATATAAGATCTAAATTCAACAACTTTCATATCAGGATCTGAATAGCTATTGCTTCATGTTGATAAGTAAAGAACTAGAGGCACGAACGTATTTGTTGTTAGGTGTCTCTAGAAAATGGGATTTGCAAGCAGGGATGGCTTGTTTGTTTCATTTGAAGCCATTCTACATTAAAAAAATCATTTTTCATTTGTTTCTATCACTTTTATCACTATCATCTGTTAAAACTGCTTTTTCGTCTTACAAGTATATAATGTTTTTGTTGCTTTTTTTTTTTTTACTAGGATAATATATGTCACAAATTTGTATAATCTTTGTTTTGTATGGTGCTCATGATATGATTAAAGGGACTGAGGACAGGGAGATATGGTTCACATTTTGTCTACAGCTGACTACATCTGCACTAAAACCATTAGTTTTGGGTGTGTTTCTTTTTTTGCTTTTAGCC
The DNA here is from genome assembly GCF_048564905.1 of Vicugna pacos. Lineage (NCBI taxonomy): Eukaryota > Metazoa > Chordata > Mammalia > Artiodactyla > Camelidae > Vicugna > Vicugna pacos. Next base: position 30,935,829 of record NC_133005.1, on the reverse strand, counting down.
AGTTTCTTTAAAAATCTGTCCCCAACTCAGTTCTCTGTGTATAGGCTGAACTAATAGGGGTATAAGGTAAGAGTTGGATTTAGTGTGCAGATGAGCTCTTTGGGGTAATGTCCATATTTTCAGTATGGTACCTCCAGGAAGAGTATCAAAGCCTGTAGATTGGAAGCTTCTCTGAAGAGCTGTTTCTAGGATAGGGTATTCTCAGGCTAGGCTCCCCAGATGCATACATGTCTGTGAAGGCAGTTACTGGCATCGTGAGCTGTTTTCAGCTATTCTCCATTTGGGGATTATGGCAACTCACTGTGGCAGTAACTCATTCTTTCCTGCTCAGACTCTGATGGACGTTTTATAAGGTTTAATTTTAAAATGGAAAGATGAGTCATTTTGAAATATTGCAGTTTGTTTGGTAGATAAAATTTTTCAATACCTGGAATCCATGGGGGAAAGTAATAGAAGACTCACAATAGTGCAGTGTTGAGGCACAAACCCAGACTTTTTCCCTCATACTTAGATCCAGCACTCAGTTTCTAACTCTCAGTTCTAGCAAAGAAAAACTGGAGGTTGGGAACTGGAGATAGAGCTGGGAGAAAAGTTTGAGGAAGTTAGTCTATTTAGTTCCTTAATAGTATAATTTCCTATGTGGAAGGCAAAAAGTTTACTTATTTTCCTCATACAAACTGCAGAAAATAAAGATGTATGAAATCTTCTTGGCTGATGAAGTTATGTAGAAGGCAGGGTGCGAGTGCTTGGGGCGGAGGCCTGCTGATACGCTGTTGGTAGTCGTGTCTTACAGTCCTGCATGGATGGTATGGTTTATATGTTGGAAGTTTCTTCCACGTCATAAATACAATGATAGATGGTTTATTTAAAATGGACATGTGGGTATGAGTTTTATTATAAAATCAAGTCTGGTTTTGTTACTAAAAATAAGTACTTTGAGCCTCTAAGATCTTCTCTGCCATATTTTTGTTTCTGTCTTATAAATTAGTTTGTTCTAACTTTGAAAGCTGTAAAAAGCAAGGATTATAAAAATAAGATTACTTTGATCCAGCCTCAAGTGCCATTAAATGGTGAGAGTATTAGGCCTTTGTATACTTAGAACTCTTGGTTACAAGTGACATAAACCCAACTTGAATTAAATTTAAAAAGAAAAAAGAAAAGTGGGTTCACTGGTTTAAGGAATCAGAACCAGGAGCTGTAGTTGAGGATTCCACAGCGTTCTTTGTCTCTCACCCTTCCACCACCTCTTCGGGTGTCAGCTCCATCCTTGGCAGCTTTCCTTCCCAAAGTTGAATTGTGCCTGCCTGCAACCGTGGGCTTATATAACAGATTTATTTTCCTACCCACTCTGGCCAAAAATTATTATTATTAATTCTTTTTTTTAAGGATGGAGTTCTAAGTTGCCTTGGTTGGGTCATGTGTCCACCCCTGGACCAGTCGCTGTGGTAAAAGGACTAGGATAGCATAGCCTAGCCTCACCTGCTCACTCTTGTGGTTTGGGGAATCAGTATTGGTTATCAGCAAAAAGATGCTGAACAGAAACACAGTGTTCACTTTAGCCGTGGAATAGGTGCATATCAGAATAATATTTATATATATTTATATGTTTTTTCCTCATCTATTTGAGAATTAGTTGCAAGTATCATACCTTTTTACCTCTAAATGCTCCAATGCATCTTTCCTAAGAGTATGGCCGTTTTCTTATATAACCATTGTCATATTTACATCTTCCCTCTTCCTTGGTGAGAACATAGCTCCTAAGAGCAACACACTGACTCGCTTGCTTAACGCTATACCACATCTAACATGTTTTCAGAACTGCTTCACCTGTACGCCTACCAAAAAGTTCAGAATTTGTTGGCTGTTCTCCCCGAAAGCTGGAAGTATATAGTCAGATACTATGTTTATAAATTAATGAGATTTTTCTGTCTGTTCTTTGTAGTTCTGTTATTTGTTTGTATGAATGTACACTTAGATTCATTTATTTCAGCTTGTTTTCATCTTTCATTTTTTAATTTTTTAATATGTAGAACTTTAATATGCTTCCAAAAGTCAGATCTATGTAAAAAGGTAGTCAAAGGAGTGTTACTGCCTTCTTGTTTCCCTTCCACCCCGTTCCCTCCACTTATCCCATGTGGATAATCATTGTTTTTTGGTTTATCCCTTTTTGTGTTTCTTTTTGTAATATAAATAGATACATGCAAGTTTTCTTATTTTCTCTTTATTTTTTCAGAAAAAAATAGCATATTATTGTACTCCTTTGCACTTTCACTTAACAGTATATCTTAGAAATCATTCCATATTAGTTTATAGAATTCTTTCTCAATCGGTTTTACATCTGCATAGTACTACTTTGTACATATCGTATTTATTCAGTCCCTTATGTTTGGACATTTAGGTCATTTTCATTATTTTGTAATTACCGAATAATGCTGCGGGGATTAACCACATGCGTGTGTGTTTTCATATTGTTGGAGGTGTATCCAGAGTATTTTCCTATATAGTGAATTGTTGGATCAGAGGATACATACATACATACATAGTTTAGTTGCATATTATTTGACCACTATTTTTGAAGAACCTGGAACTTCAAGGAGCAAACAAAGCATTCATGGACCAAATCCATCTATAAGGATAGCAATCTGGAGATTAAAATGTCTTACATTTGATAAAACTCTCAAGCGTAAGGTTTTCAAAATTTATTTCAAAAAGAGGAAAAACACATTTCATCTAGTCTTCCTGGAGGATAAATTCAGATGATATTTTCTTGATGTCCTATTTGAAAATCCCATTTATAAACTTACAAGGAATCTTTTCTTCCTGATATCTGTCTTTATCAGAAGAGCTCCAGGAAGAATTTTTGGAACTCAAAATTGATTCTATTGTCAAAGGTAACCTCCAGAAAAATCACTTTGAAGATTTCCCAGGTAGAGTATCTTCTTATCTATCCCCAAATAGGTAAGCAGGTGTCATTTTCCTGTTTGACTGACATGTGTTTGACAAAGTGTTCACTCTACCCCACTCCACCCTCAGCTTCTCTTTAGGAAATCTAATAGTGCCCCAGGCTTGACTTTGGAAGTGCCTCACTGCAGCTCCTTCGTACTTCCTTGTTTATTGTGTTTCTGAAAACATGGAAGGCAAATGTATTCTTATAGTAAAGTTTCAGATACAAGTCTTGTGTAGTTTCATATCTTGAGGAGGTTCTATTCCTTAATCATGACTTGAGCTTAGTTTAGTTTTGAGTATGATGTTTCACAACAAAGCATGTATTTCTAGTGCATCTATTTGTGAATTTTTAAATGAAGATTAAACATACATAGACAAAGTTTTCTAATATGAAGCTATATTTAGTGGATAGATTAAATTGATTTCAGATGTTGGGAGGAAGGCTTTAAGATTTTATAGAAGATTAAATGGGGTTCTGAGCATGTGATTTTTATGATGGCTTTTGGTGTACTAGTCAGCTATCTTTAAATTTGGGTCCAAAAAATTAAGCACAAACCTTCTTGTATTAAGAGAACTATGGATTTGTGAATTTTTTTTGTATGTTTGGGTCCCTGAAATGTTTCATCACCAATTCTTTTGGTCATTATTTTCAAATAATGTTAGATTTGAAAGAGATTTGAAGTTTCTGCTTTTATTAAAAGGGAGGCTGGGTTTGGAAATTAAAAACAAGGGACCAGGAAACATGGTTCAGATGAGCTGAGTGCGGGCCTCAGCTCTACTGCTTACTTTGTAGAGTATAAATTGCTATGTAACTTTCTTAGTGAGGAGCCATATAACATGAGATAAATATTCCTGTGAAAATTTGGCATCTTTTTAAGCTGTTTCACCTGAGTCTCCTATCCTGAAACTGATCAGAAGTGAAAGAATTTCTGCTCCTCCCCACCCCCAGCTTTAGAGTACGAACTCTTGTTAAAATGTATAATCCTCTAAAATGATCAGGATCCCTTGAGTTCCATTTCCTTAGCTTGGACCAAAATAATTTCCGTAAAGAACTTTGCTGGTAGGTAGGAAAGCCAGTCATCAGCCTGGGGAGTCGAGGGTGGGCTCGATTTGTGCTGACCTGATGGGGGATCCATGAGTGGTGAAGGGTGAAGACGGAGGCAGGCAGATTTGGCTGTCGGCGCTGGTCCGTATGCTGCCACGGGCTCTTGACGCTGGGTCTCCCTTCTCTAAGTCAGGCTGGTGGTGTCCCTGCCTTCCCCTACACCTTCCGGTAACTTGCCTGATGGGAAGTGCCAGTAACTTTGACTCTCCTCATCCTTCACATTCTGCCAAGACTTACTGTTTCTACTTCTGCTGAATCGTTCAAATCATTTTCACCTTTGAGTTTGCATTGGTTATATCTTGCCTCAGTCTTTTTTTTTTAAGGGGGAGGTAATTAGGTTTGTTTGTTTATCTACTTATTTATTTTTAATGGAGGTACTGGAGATTGAACCCAGGACCTTGTGCATGCTAAGCATGCACTCTACCATTGAGCTATACCCTCCCCTCCTCGCCTTGGTCTTCATTCCCTCTTGCCCAGGCTTGCCATCATGGCCCTTTTCATGAGAATGAAATCTAAGCTCTCTAGCCAGGTGTACCCCTGATTTCTTGCCAGCTCTGTCACTTATTGCTTTGTTCACTTGCCCTGTCATGCGGCCATGCAGACTGTCTTTAATGTTCTTCCATTCCCCAAGAATGCCATGGTGGTTACGAGCACACCTGAGTTTAAATACTTTCTCCATTGTTTACTAGCCATGTTACCCTGGAAATCTTAACTTCACTGTGCCTCTTGATAAAATTAGGATAATAATGCTATCTGCCTTATAAGGTTGTTGTGAAGAGTGAAGGAGATAATCCATGTAAAGGATTAGAGAACTGTGCCTGCATGTAGTAAGTGTTGTATGAGAATTAGCTCCTGTCCTCTGTGAAAATTCTGCGTATATCTCTGCTCAAATGCATTGTCCCCAATCTCCCCAATGACAAGTAATCTTACCCATCCAATGATGCATCCATCTATCTATTCAATAAATAGTTACTGAATACTTAATATGTTTTAGGCATAAGACTACCCACTGTGAGGAATACAAAACTTAATCAAGCCCACACTGTTCTCTGGGAATGTAGAATCTGATAGGAGAGATCAGAGAAGTATAAAATATTCATCTGTTTGTCACATGTTTATCGAGCAGCTGCAGAGGATCCAGGTACTGTATGGTCCTGAGCCTGGTGTTGCATCTGATGGCTAACTTTGAAAGATCAGAGTTTGAGTACCTTAAACAAAGTGCAGTTAAGGTGTTTGGGAGTATAGGAGAGAAATTTTATCAGCAGGGAGGGCCAGAAAAGGCTTATTAGAGGAGTTGCTGCCACCTTAGCAGGGCCTTGCAGGACAGATGGACTTTGCCCATTTTCCACCTCTCTCAGGAGGCATCCATCTACTGCTGTGGGCTATGGCTCTAGGTGGTCTGTAAGAATTTCATAATTGTAACTTTCTCAAGGGCTGGGGTGGTGGTGTCTTCATTTTTGAGTTCCTAGTACTCACTCCAAGTCTTATACATAGACCATTCTCAATAGAGGACAACGATGGATTAGGGAGATGTCTCTTCCCACATAACTTAAAGGGAGATTGAAATTGAATGATTCTCAGAATCTGCGAAGCAATTAAGCTTCCTAGAGAAGACATTTATATGAAACTGAAAGTGAGGTTCTTTGAAGATGTTCATACTATTTTATTTCTTATCACAATCATATCTATAGTAGTCATGATAGGGGTTTTAAAAAAAATGAATTCTGCTTCAGTCCTTGTAGATATTTCTTCCCATATTTCTGCATATTTTTGGGAAGAAGCTCTCGTAGATATTTCTTTAAAGCCTATCTTGGTCCAAGAATTCCAGGATGTGCTATATCATAACTTTAATCACGAGAAATCTTAGTTTTAAAAACTGCCCAACAGTTTTAATCCTGAATTTCTCCTTGTAGCAAGGAGCAAGGACCAACCCCAGTGGAGAAAAAGAAGAAAGGAAAAAGGAAAAGTGAAACCACAGTGGAGAGTTTAGAGCTGGATCAGGGCCTGCCGAACTCATCCCTGCGTAGTCCTGAGGAATCCACCGAGTCTGCAGACAGCCAGGTACAGCTGTGCCGGGATCCCTGGTGGGTGTTCCGGCTGCCGGGCGGGATCTTGCTGACACTGATCCTGTTGCTCCTCTCTCCCTATCTCTAGCCTGTATCCCTTGCACACAGACCTGGGCTGGGCTTGCACTGTTTCAGTGGGTGAGCACCAAAAGACCACAGGCATTTTCGCTAGCATCCTGATCCTTTCAGTCTCCGAGTTTTTTAGTGGTGTTTGCTTCCTTCTTGGAATGCAGCATGATACTAGGCCACAGAGGGAGCGAATGTGAAAAGTGGCATTATGAACCAAGCTAGTTAAGACTTGGAGGGCCTCTTTTGCCATCTAGGGAATGCATTTAGGGCTCAAAGTGCTGGGTCAGCCTTCACAAGAACATTTTCACAATTCCAGATGCTGGAAAAGTCAGGAATGTATTTATTTTGCCAAAATAGGAAGGAAAGTTTGGCTAAACCTAGAAATAATGTGGCCCACCTAAATGAGATTTCTAAAAACACGCCATAGTGTGCCTAGGACATTGGTAGGAATTTTCTCCCTGAGTTGAGGCAGACTCTCGGACTTGAGTTCTAATATTTGAGCTCTGACATCCACAGCAGTTTACTAGGCTGTGCTACTGCCAGGAGGGGACCGTTTAGAATGAGACCAACTAACTGCAGCTTAAGAATCATCTAGACCCTCAGATTTCTAGGTGATCTTCATTGTAGGAAGCTGTCAGCGCCTGACATCATAGTGGTAATAAGTAGTAGTGTCGGGGGTGTCAGAGCAGAGACCTTTTCGCTGCCTATAAACTTAGGATGGTGGCTTTTAAGCATTCGATTGGCAGAGGAGCAGGTGCATCAGGTTGGTGGGAGTCAGCAGGGGGTTAAGTGTTTCTAGAATGGTGATCTGTTCGTGGGATCGGGGGAGACCTCTTTATGTGGAATCCTGAGTGAAGAAGTGATGGGAACACAGAGAGGGTCGAGGAGGTATCTGTTAGACGATAAGGGGGGTGAGGTTTGGCTTTTGGTTTTGTTTTTTAAGGTTTAAGTATTTAAGAGTGAGCTAGCAGGGGAATGGTTCCCAGAAGTGTTTCTACTGCTTGGACATGATGTGTACATAGAGATGAACCGTGTGTTTTTCTGTTTGAGGAAAGCCACTGGGTTGCTTTGTTGTAGAATGTTGCCTCCCTAAAAGGTCACAAGCTACTTAATTATAGATGAGTCCTTAGATTGTGACTCATGAATCTTATTTTGTCACACTTAAGATGTCTACTTGCATTTCAAGGGGTGTTAGGAGATTCTCAAAGTAAGTCCTAATTCATATTATTTAGTTGTTTAGGAGTACATGGTAAGTATGGTGAATTTGTCAAAAAAAAAATCAAAACCAAAAGAACTATTATGTCATTATCATAAACTCAGCTTCCAGCTCTGCTGAAAGGGACCTCAAAGATGATGAAGTTACTCCCCATCCCTGTTTTACTGGAATAGAAACCGATTCCAGAAAGGAGGTGGGGGAAAAGCACTGCCATTGGAGAATAAAACACATCTCACTGGGTTCTAAGACTGCAGCCTCTTCTCAGTGGATCCTGGTGATTTGGAGCCCCTCCCTCAGCTGGATCCCATTATGAGTGAATTTAGTTCTTAAGAGAGTTGTGTTAAAGGAAGATTCTTCTTGTGAAGTTACAGGGGTCCCCTTTGAATGTGAGTACGTGCAGGTGAGGGTATCCCTGTACAAGCTCTTGCCTCTGACTCATAGAGCGTCTCTCTGGTGGGTGTGTTTGTCCTGCAGAAACGACGCTCAGGACGGCAAGTGAAGCGCAGAAAATACAACGAAGACCTGGACTTCAAAGTGGTGGATGATGACGGGGAGACGATCGCCGTTCTGGGAGCCGGCCGGACGTCTGCCCTCTCAGCTTCTACACTGGCTTGGCAGGCAGAGGTACGGCCTTCGTGGTGGGCTGCTGGCCTCGGCTGGACAGTCATCTTGACTACTTGATGGAGTTGTACTGTGGCTCTTGTTTAAAGCATAAGTTAGATCACTTTAACTGCTGGTTAAATCCTTTAAGTGGCTATTGCACTTGAAATAAAGCTTAAATTCCTCACTGTGCCCAGCAGGACCCTCTGTCGTCATACCCTCTCCCTAATTCTCCACATTAATTTTTCAGATAAACTACCTTTCACCATCTCTCTCATTACTCTCCGGCCACAAGACTTGCCTCTTTTAATGCCTTGAATTAGCGGTTCTTCCCCACCTGCTGGCCTTTGCCTGTATGGTCCCTTTTGCCTGAAATGCTCTTTATCCACGTGCTTTAAATGGACTCCTGCCCATCATCCTAATGATTCTGTATTTCACACTTTATTTCTTTCATCGCACTTATTACAGCTTATAATTGTGTTCTGGTTTCATTTTATTTCTTGGTCTCTCCCATTAGAATGTAAAAGTCTGATACGTAGTAAAGTATTTTTCAGTGAATGGAATCCCATGAACTAGTAATTACAGTTGGAACTTGGAGTTGACAAATGTGTACTGAGAGTCTACTGCAAGGCCAGGTCCTAGGATCCAAGGATGAGTATCAAGGCATGGTCCCTGCCTCCCAGGAGTTTTATCTGTGCTGATACTGTGATAAGTGCAGTCTACAGTGACTACACAGAAGGAGGAGTGGACAGGAAAGGGAGGTCAAGGTTTTAGGAGAGGCATTTCCGACATGAACTAAAGCCCCACAGCATGAATGGTACCAATGACAAATTGATGGGCTCAGTAGATGTTGGAGTCTGTTTGAGGAGTGGTAGGAGGTGAGTCAGGAGTGGTAGGAGGAGTCGCATTATGCAGGGCCTGGGATATCAGCTGAAGTATTTGGCTTTCATGCTGTAGACTGAGCAAGTGGCAGGAGCACTGATGGGTTCAAGCAGAGAAGCAGGATGCCCGCCTGTGCAATTTAGGAACTTCCATTGGCAGCAGTATCAGGGAGGGAAAGGATAACACTAGGACCTGATACCCCAGATGCTAGAAAGGGAGAGGAGTCAGTGTGAAAAGAAGGAGGTCTGTGCCAAGCCGCTTACGGAGGAGAAATTAGAAGCAAAAGAAGAAGCAGGCTGTACGTGTAGGAGAGGCCTCATTGCCAACAGCGCCTTCTGGGACACAGGCTGCCTGTTGTTACGGAATCACTGTCGCTGACTTGGCAGAATCCACGTTCTGCATGTGCAGCAAAAGCGCAAATACCTGTTCTTCCTCCTGGACACCGGCATGGCTCACCGGCGCTGATAATGCTTTATCTGTGTAAAGCACCTTGCCTCCAGCCTAAAGCATTTCCACGTAATTTCACATATCCTTTCACTCTGCGTGGGAAGTAGCTAGGAGCAGGGGCCATTTGTCCCTATTTTGACAATCAAGAAACAAGCACAGAATGATCCGGGTCGTAGAGGTATATAGCAGCAGCTGCTCAGTGACTAGCATGAAGTGTTGATGTCACATCTCTCTGCCAAGGGTTATTCAGCTAATGAATATAACACCTAATAGAAGCATACTTTTCAAGCAGACAGTTAAGAAATAGCCCTTCCAAGACTGCTGTGAGGCGAGAGGAAAATTACATTGCTTTACGGTGAATTTTCCTCCCTTGGAGATTTTATGGTTGGTTTGGTAGTTAAGACACTATAAGGGACTTTATTTTCTCCTAGTAGCCACTTAGCCCAAGTCATTAACCATATTTCCATTGTTGTTATGACTTCTCCCCTGGTACCTGAGGGGCAGCATTAGCTGATCAGACAAATAATTTGGGAAATTTTTATGTATCTTAACAGTGCTCTTTTTATACTCTTCAGGGTACAGCAAAGAGAGAGTTTATATATGGTGAAATATAAGGTAGAATCTGAATTTGCATTAATTATGCCTCAAAAATTTTTACTAAATTTAAGCAAGAAAGAGGCAAAAATTTAAGCAAAAAATGTTATGTGGTTTTTGGCATTGATGTTCAGAAAGGCAACTGTGTGGATCTGGCCTGCACACCACAGGGCAGACTGGACAGCCTGCGAGGGGCTGAGCAGATGTCATGATCAGGGCTCCCTGGAGCCCTCCACTTGCATCTGTTTTACTTAGTGGGCTTCCTGGGGGGTCTGAACAAAGATTTCCCACACTAATTCAAAGCCTGAAAGTCATGGGTCTCATCTAGGATTACAGGCAATCCTCACAGTGTCCAGTGACACAGAATCAGTGAAAGAAGATGAGGCTTTTTCTTACATCCTTCTCTCGCAAGGCCCTTTGGAGGGGTGTCTACCTGCTTACTGGCATTAGCTTGAGGCAGAGAAGGATGTGCAGTCAGCACCAAAACGGCCCCGCTGCTACCTCCCTACATTTCTGTGCAGTGTCTTATCAGCATGCTCAGCCCACTTGTGTGGCTGCTGGCCCCGTCCCAGCCCCAGATTGCAACATCAGCAGTGGTTAACTAGTGGTGAGTTGCTAAAAACATCTTTACGCATGATTCATTCTAGATCAGGACTGGCAGATTAGCACAGCCCTGCTTTGGGGTCTAGAGGACAGTCCCCTGCCTGGTATGTGGGAATGGGGTTGGAAATATGTTTCCATCCTGACTCTTTGCTTTCTTATTCTTTGTCAAACTGATGTTGGTACCTGGAACAGAGACAGACTTTCACAGTTATGGTACATTTATATGTACAGATTTTTACAAGGCTGTCTCGGTTTTTGCCTCATGTAATTTGTATGGTTTGTATAATTTTGCCTTTGAGGCAGAAGGACTTGAATTTGAATGAGGCATCATTCATGGTGCTCTCCTGTGCCTCCTCCTGTGTCTTTGCAGACTGTACCCTCTGCTTGGTCTGGTCTTTTCCTGTGCCTAGAGGACTGAGCTCAGTCGTAACCTCCAATACCCCAGCAAGTTCCCTGCTCCCCCTGAGCTGGGGACGAGTCCCCCTCCTCTGTCTCCCAAGCATTCTAATGTGTTTACCTCTCACTGTCCTTTAAACAGCTGCCAGTTTTTTGTTTCCCTCTTCCAGGCCATGAGCTGTGTTAGGGCAGGGCTTGTAATGGTTTGTGTGTGTGCGCATCTCTCAGGCGTGAAAGAGTTTCAATAAAGTAAACTTATATTAACCCCCGGAACTATTCAGATGAAAAGTCCTTTGTGGCACCTTCCCTCCTCTGTTTTGTGGTATATTTGTTACTCCTAAAGTCAGGAGTCACCCCGAACCACACACCTGTGACTGTTCTGACTTGTCAGTGCCTCCGTGAAACTGTTCTCAGTATCACTCCTGATTGTCCCTCCACAGACTGTAAACTTTCGTAAAACAAGTGTCACTTTTTAATTTATCGTAATTTCCACTTCATTATAGGTAATACTTTATGTCAGGTAGTAACTAACATAAAGACTTACATTTAGTTGTACTCATGTATTTATTTAATATGTAAATAATGAATAAATATGCTTAAAACTTACTATGTAAAAGGTAGGATTTTTAACTCCTGGATTCAAAAGACAACAATGAGGTATTTTTCTTTTTTTCTCGGGCTCTTATTCTCTCCGTTTCTTCACACTGGCATGTTCTCCCCCTGGCGTTCATCCGCCTCTCACCCCAGCGCTGCCGCCCGCAGCCAGGCCCTTTGGCAGAGCTGCTGCTGGCCGGCGTTGCTCTAGTTCCGTACCAGCCTGTGTGATTCAGTGCTTAGGCTCCTGTCCACTCGGCCTGGGAGGATGGTTTTCATTCTTTCTGTGTCTGTGTTGGCCTCACCATCCTTCGCCGCCCTGCGTCTTTCCTCACGTCTCCTGTGCCTGTTCCCCTTTGCTTTCTGCTGCCACCCTTTGTGCTAAGGCCAGCGTTCAGATTGCTGCCGTTTGCGCTTGCATGCTTCCCTGCCAAGGTCTCTGTCCTCCCAAATCCATTACTAGACTAACTTTCCCAGGATACCAGGGAAAATTCTGGTTCTTCTCAGTGTCCTGCTCAAGAATTTAAAGTGGTTACCTCTTAATGCCTGTTTTAGATCAAAACTCTTGCCTGATTTTTAAAGGAATGTGACTTCATAGTACCTACCTACCCTCATTTATCACCATTCCACATTTGGCATAATGCTTTTCTCTACTAAGACTGGCTCCTTAGTATCCCAAGTATGCACCCTACTTCCAATGTAGCCATCCTGTCACCCTCGGGGAGCACTTTTGGCTTTATTTCCTGCTTGCTGTCCTCTTCTGAGCCACCATTCTTTCGGGCCCAACTGAAACCTCACTGTTCCGTGAAATTCAAGCTATTCTTGGTTTCTGCACTTTTGTCGGACTTTGTCACACTGATTAGAATTTACACTGGGACATTTCTAAGAAAAAAATGTTTTATTTTGCTCTCAGAGTGCAGGCCCTTGAGATGCTTGTTTGATGCTACTTTTGTACCCTCTATGGCCCTTGGTAGATACATGGTGTTTTGGACAGTGAGTTGCTTCTTGCTAGAGCCTCTCCTTGTGGCTAGCTGAACAGCAGTGAATCAGGTGGGTGGTTGAGGTTGCGGGTGACATGAGTTGAAAATTTTTGAAATTTTCCCCAAGAAAAAAAAATTTTAATTTTATGAGTTTCTGACATGAAAGTGAATGAATTAAACTGGTCTTCTTTGAAGGATAATTTGAGAAAATTCCAAGCAGTTGAGAACAGATGGCTGTTATGGAAGTGTGTTTGGCAAGCAGATTTAGTTTATATCTGTGTGTATCTGTATACACTGAGTGTTTATACACACATGATCATGCTTATGCACAATCTCTATGTAAAAAAAATCCTGATTTTCCAGTTTTCTTCCTACGTTGATGTATATTTTGGAAACGCTACCTTTTTTTCCCCCTTTTATTAGGGTAGAGTAAAAACCTGTTGTCAATATTTTGATGATGATCATTGATTTTTTTTTAAATACTAGTGTTATCCTTTATTCCTTAATTAGTGGCAAAAACTAAATTGAAATTTCATTTTAAATTGCTTAATTTTTACTTGAAAAAATTTTATAATGAAGAACGCTTTAAGTCCTGTGTTTGAAGTCCTGTGCTTTCTTCATCCATGTGTTAACGTTTCCTTGGATTTGGGTCCTAGCTAAAAACTCTGCAGAGCAATCAAAATCCTGTCATTAGAAACCATCTCTTTTTGCTCTTTGTGGTAGGTAAGAATAGAGACTATTTGAAGCAAGCTGCTGGTGAGGAGAAACAGTTGTTCCTTCAGCATGGGTGTACATGTACGAATACTTGCTTGCCAGTCTGGCTTACACAGACTCGGGAGTGGGTAGGAAAGGCATTCAGCAATTATGAAAGTTTATTGCTACTAGATACCTAACTCAGGTGTCTCTACATTTCCAAAGCCTCTGCTAATTTGCCCAGGTACTCTGGCTTCTGTGTTCCCATAGCACTTGCTGTTCCCATGTTGCATTGCAAAATCTCTTCTAGTACCTGCCGGCAACTGTTCTGAGTGCTGGAGATAACATCAAGGAACAAAAGAGACGGAAGTCCCTGCCCTCATGGAGGGAACCTACAACAAATGGAGAGGAGACCTGCAGCTGACACACAACCATGCTCTCCCTCCAGATATTTGCCAGATTTTGAACCTACTTGGGATGCAAGGCCAAAGGGCCAATCCCAGAACTTCCAGAGGGTAGCAATAATTAGGGAGAGGCTGGTAATCAACCTAAAAATAATAAAATTGTGTAACATGTCAGTGGTGGTAACTGCTACGGAAAAAAAATCAGAATAGGAGAGATACAGAATTCAGGAATGAGGATTGCAGTTTTAAATAGGGTAGTCAGTATTGGCCTCACAAAGGCAATACTTGATGAAAGAATTAAAGGAAGTAAAGGAGTGAGGGGTCATGTAGGGAGAAGAGCATTTCAGTCAAAGTCATAGCAAAATCCACAAAGCAGAAACATGCCTGATAATATGTGAAGAACAAACAAGGAAACTTGAACGGTGACAGAGGAGATGAGAGGCGGGGAGCACATCCCCAAGCTCTTTAGACCTTCTTTAGTTTTACTCTGAGTTGAAAGAGAGAAGTTTTAAGTAGTTTAAACGAAAGACTGACTTAGTTAAAACAGCCACTCTGAATGTTGTGTTGAGAATAGACTAATAGGACAGGGGTGGAAACAGGGAGACTAGTTGGAGCCAATTGGGATTAATCTGGGTGATAAAGGAAGCTGGCTTAGACCAGGATAGGAGCAGTGGAGGTGGTGAGAAATGGCTGCGTTCTGGGCATACTTTGAAGGTAAAGCCAGCAAGATTTCTGACTGTCAGGTGTTTTTTTTTTTTTTTTTTTTTTTGCAATAGACCCATCCTTTTAGTGAACTTTTACCTCCTAAGCAATGTGAGACTGTGAGATTTCAATATGCCTTCTGATAGAGCCACTAACTTCTTGGCCATTCCAGAATTCAGCAAACTTCTCCTAGGGAAAGCGCCTTGCTTTGGGGATTCCTTTAGTTTCTAGTCACTTCACCAGCCCTGTATAATCAGTAACCAACAGGGTCAGATGGTTTCTCTTCAACCCAGAATAGTCTCCGTTTGGCCCAGCCTGATCCTCAGCCCTCAGCTAGAACTGCAGAAGGCCTCCAGAGAAGAAATGGTCAGCAACTGTCCTCTCATCTGGGAACAGCTCTTCACTGTCCAGAATTGTAGTTCATCTAATTCTTGTTGCTTCCACAGCTATCTCATGTCTTCAAATATATGTTCTTTGCAGTTTATCTTTTTTTTTTTCCACCTTGCAGTGAGTGTTGGCCTGCCAAGCCCATAGATTGGTGGAAAATGTTTGTGTGCATCATGGCAGAGGACTCTTACTCAGAAATACATAAGAATGTATGTTAAACTTGCAAATATAAAGAACTCTTGCAAGTCAGAAAAAAGAGGCAATTTTTAAAATAGGCAAATGACTTGAATAGGGGCTTCACTGTGAGGATATCCACATGGCCAGCAAGCATATGAAAAGGTGCTGAGCATCTTTAGTTATCAGGGGAATGTGAACTAGAGACATAACAGTACACGTCCACTGGAGTGGCTAAAATTTTCAAGTCAGTTGGAGCTCCCATACATTGCTGCTAGGTGTAAAAATTGTTACAACCACCTTGGAAAAAATTTTAACAATCTCCATTAAAACTAAACATATAACCAATCTCATAACCTAGTAATCTTCCTCCTATATATGTAACTCCAAGGTAAATGAGTGCATTCATCTAAAAGACATACGGTTTACATGAACATTGGAAGTAACCCAAATATTCCTCAGCAGTAGGATGGATCCATAAAGCATGGTGTATTTTTACCGTAAAATACTACACAGTAATACAGAGGAATGAACCACACATTATATGATTCCATTTACGTGAAGCTTAATAGTAGGCAAAATTAACCAGTGGTGGTAGGAGTCTGAAGTTCCAGTAGGGGCTTGAGGGTCTTCCAGAATGTTGGAAATGTTATGTAACTTGATCTCAGTGGTACTTAAACAACTGTGTGTGTATATGTGAAGCTTCATCAGGCATACACCTGAGATCCCTCCGTGCTGTGTGTATGCCATACCTCAGTCACTTCCAAAGTGTTACGTTAGCATGTCTGGCAGTTCCTTGATGATGAAGACTGTAGCTCATTTATTGCTGTAAGACCAGTGCATAAACACAAAAGCACTCAATAAATAAAGTGGAAGGAATTTAGGAATGAAATGAAGTAGGAAGTTAGTTCATTGGTTCACTAGTCTAGTTTCTTTTAACCCAGCCCCAGTTCCTTTGCTCACTGCTCGCTTGTCATAGTCTGAACTCTGTTGGCTGCAAAGTTGGAATAGTGATTTTACTGCTCAGGAAAGTACACCTAGCATAGGCCCTTTGCTGTTAGCCATCTGGACAGTAGGAAACAAGTCTGGGTGTACGGAGAAGGGGGAGACTTTTTAATTACATAGTGTAGATTAAGAATAACTCTCCAGTCTGTGACCCTGGTGAGTTCAGTGCTTTATACCCTCGTGTATTTCCACCTATCTCTCTTTTCTTCCCTGTTATTTAGCATTTGACAAATACTCACTGATCACCCACTGTTGCCTGGCCTTTTCAAGGTATCTGGCTCCATCAGTGAGTAAAACAGATAAGGATCCCTTCCCTCACAAGGCTGATATTGTGATGGGAGATGGCCAGGCCACAGTAAACTGCCTCCTTTTCTTACTTGTGGGTAGGATTCAAGCAGAACAAATACACACTTACAGGGAAACAAGAGCTTAGCCTGTATTCCCCCCTTCCTTTTTGGTAGGCTCAGTTCACTTGTCTTCTTGTTAAGCAGTGGGAAAAGACTTGTCACTTTGGATTAACTTCACAATGCCATGTGTCTAGGGGGATGTAATAAATATTTGTAGCCTTGGGGAGCATCTGTCAATGCCTGCTGATTTTCATACTTTTTTCTACCATCTGTCCTACTTACCTTTTTTTTTTTTTTTAACTGTCACTTTTCTGGGAAAAGCTTGCTTTAAGATCTTAGAAAATATGTTTTCTGTAATGGTATGGCTTTGGGACAGCTGAGCCCTAGAATGGGTAGACCGAAGGCTGTGATATGCAGCATCAATCATCCTTTTGGAAAGTTCTGATCAGGAACCCAAATAGTTATTTTAAGAGTTAGGGTTGTTGTGATGCGTGTTCTTTTCATATACTGTTCTAAGTCTCATACTGTGGTAAAGATTAGATCTGGAAAGGTCATGTAGTACATCTGAGACCACCGAAATAAAACTGTTCAAGTAAAGTCCTAGAAAGAATGTTAAAGCATGAGTGTTCTCATTCAAAGCTTCCTGTTTAAAATTTGTTGTTTTTTAATGTGCAGAATTTTGTTAAATCAAATACTCTGTAGAAAGAGATTTCATGGAGATAAGGAGCCTAGCAATTTTGATGTGTATCTAGCGTAGAAAGTAAGGAATTAATTTATTTCCAATTGAGATTTGTTGTCGAAAAATGATCAGTGAAACAGAAAACCATTTCCAGATGCAGAGGAGAAAGATGGTACAATTTAGTAGAGAATAATTACACCTTGTATTTGCATAGTGCTTACTGTCCAAAAAATGTTTTCCCGTGCCGTTTTATCCTCTCAGTAACCCAGTGAGATGTGTATTTTTAACTCCTATTTTAATAGATTTAGAACTAAGAGGTATTAATTGACTTGCCCAAAATCAGTTGCTGGTAGGTGTCAGAATTGGGACCCTCTGATTCTAAACCCCTCAAATTCTTTTATGTTATGCCTTTCTGAAAATTTTACGCAGCAACATATAGGCCGCTTTGGCAGAGAAAGGAAGTCCTGAAACCAATTTTAGTGATGCTAAAGGCACATCTGAAATCAGGAATCTGAAAAAGCAGAATAACTGCCCTGCTTCTGTGAGGGCGAAGGTGATATTGTGCCCAGAGGTGAGAACGTGGTGATCTTCTGATCACTCCGTGGGCTGATAGGAGGGAGTCCTCAGTACTCAAAGGTGAACTTTTGGATGAAGTAATACCTAGTGTAGTATTTCTTCTAGACTAAATTCATGGCTTCTGTGGTGCCAGTAATTCTGTTTCTCTGTAACCTCCATCTCTAGGAGCCTCCAGAAGATGATGCAAACATCATTGAGAAGATCCTGGCGTCTAAGACTGTCCAGGAGGTTGGTGGCTGATGTTCCTGGCTTTTATATCACTAGCACAGATTACACCCTCTGTGAAGAGATCCCTGGCGGGATAGCCTGGCATGGTCGTTATTGGCCGGAGTGAGAGCTGGGCAGGAACACCGCTGGGCTCGTCGACACTTCCTTTTACCCCCATGAAAGATTTTAGGACATAAAGTTCTTAAATATTTGCGTATGGCCCAAACCGATTTCTTTTCTTCATTACAATCCGAGCAAAAGGTACTTAACCCTTAGTTGCTGTAGCCCGTGCAAAGCCATCAGAGGGCCAAGAAAAAGAGATGGAAAAAGGCTCCCAGTCTTTTCCTTTAGACATCTCAGGAATCCTCTAGAGAAAATTCCTGGTGTGAAAGAGTATGTTGGTGCCAGTGGGAGCGTGGTTCCGTCTTTACTTCAAGTATTTATAAAAGTAAACTTCCTTACTTTGAGAGTGAACATCGCTGGTGTTTGGGTGACAGCTGGGGGAGGTGGGCACCAGGGGTGCATGTTCTCACTTATGCACGCAGCTCTCAGAGCAGCTTTAAGAGCCCGGGGCCGGTTTGGCTTTATCAGCTGAATGCTGTCCCAGCCTGACCTTGGAAGGACACCAGGAGGATCTTTTTTTTTTTTACCTTATAGCTATCTGTGTGTTCAACCTTTAGAAAACTTGCTCAAAAGCTGTCAGAAAAAGACATGAGGAAATGAAAATATCCTCAAGAAATCTGTACTAGAACCAGGAAGAAGTGTGATCTCCCTGTTTTCTTTTGGCACAGAAGGGTGATCTGTGGGGATCTGGGCTGATAACTGCTTGCTTTTGGTTACAGGTTCACCCAGGAGAACCCCCGTTCGACTTGGAGCTGTTCTATGTCAAGTACAGAAATTTGTATGTCTGTTTAATGTATTATTTGTACTTTATATGAATAAAACTTCTTTCTTTCATCACATCATTATCTTCTATATTTTCCAAGAATGGCCCCTAAGGCATGACCCACAGATCTTGATTGACTCAAGTTCACCTTAGGCGACCGTGCTCAACTTTGGCTGCACATAGAGTCACCTGGAGAGCTTTTTAAAACTGCTGAAGCCCTTGCTCCACTCAAGACCAGTTGGCTCATACTCTGGGAGTAGTTCCCAAGGATTGGTGTATTTTAAAAACTCCCTCTAAGTTCCCACTTGCCCGCAGAGTGGAGAATGACAGGCCTATACTTTTATGCCCTCTTGCATTTTTCTCTCTTTTTCTGCTATGTGCCTACTTTCACTAAGGTGTATTAACGATAGCCTGCTTACACCTGCCCTCCCTCTGCTCTGAGCCAGTTTCTGTAGAAGCCACAGAGTGACCAGTTGCTTGTAATTGCTGCATTGTTTTGTTTTCTGTTTTTGAAAGGGCAAGGCCCTTCTAAGCCCAGTCTCCAGCAATTTCCCAACAAGCCACTCCCTGCTGCTGTGTTGGATAGTCACCCCGGTTATTGAAACACTTTAAAGCTTGATGATTTGCACTTGTCTCACAATTTATGTGTCTTTGGATAGTTCCTACTTACACTGTAAATGGGCCACAATGGAAGAGCTTGAAAAGGATCCTCGCATCGCACAGAAGATCAAGCGATTTAGGAATAAACAAGCCCAGATGAAGCACATTTTTACTGAGGTGAAGAAATATTTACTAGCTAATTTGACCACTGCTTTTCTTGCAGTATTAAATTCCGAGTTTAAGTTTCTTGAAGTCTTGTACAGACCTATTGCTGAAGTCAAATTGCTAGGTGTGCACTGATTTATGACAAAAGTTGTCCAGATTTAAGCCAAAGAACACAAATTATCCACCAAGGAATAAGGATCAAGCCTTATAAACTGATAACTCATAAGCATGTGCATCTTGGTCAGAATACCTATAAATAGCTTAGGCAAAAGGAATGTGCACATAGTTCTTTCATTTCCTCATCCCCTGATCCCCAAAAGGGCAGTTCCAAAAAGAAAGTTTGAGTGTTAAAAATGAAAACAAAGTTAAAATATTATAACAGAAGTAAAACAATATATAAACTTGGGAATTTCTGAGTAAGGTACCTACAGCAAGAGGAAGGATTGATGGATTTGGATATCAAAACATCTGTAGTGTCTATAAATTAGAAAATGGCCCCAAATCTTTAATTAGAAAATATGTATATATTTATTATGTATGTGTACATATTTCCCAATTACATACATGCACACATACATGCAAAGCATACATTCTTATCCTATATGGAAACCATCTTATATTTATACACACACGTTACACACACATATATACATAGCACAAATAGCTTTAATGATAAGAAATGGTCTTATAATTCAAAAAGAAAAATACAAAATCCCAAATAGAAAAAGTGAACAAATTAATGGGGAATTCAGAAAAGGGGAAAATTGGTCATTAACCATACAAAAATGTAGTCAATTTCACTAGCAGAGAAATGCAAATTAAAATGGGAATCTTCTAGTTTTTACTTATCACATACTTGAAGGGTTTAAAAGTAAGTATCTGTTGCTGGTGAAGGTACAGGGAAGAGACACTCTTGTCTGTCACTGGTTGGGAGTATAAGTTAGGATGACCTGTCAGAAGAGCAGTATGACAGCAGACATCAGATGTCTCAGTGTTTACATATCTTTTGTCCCAGCAGTTCTAATTTCGTCATTTATTTTAAGGAAGTTATCCAGTCTTTGTGCAAAGACTTAGGAATGATGAACAGTTGTTTGTATTGATGAAAAACTGAAAACAAACAAAATGTTAGATAATAGATACCTGTTAAATGATGCTACATCCCACAGAATGCAATACTATGCATCTAGTAAAAATGACACTGGAGGACAACTACTAATGAGATAAAAAGAGCTTGATGTTATAAACTGTTGTTAGTTGAAAATGTCAGGCTCTTACAGTGTATGAGATGGTTCCATTTTAGGGGGTATAGGAGAAAAAGAATCACCATAATAATGCATAGAAAATGTTTGAATATACATGAAAATGTTGACATAATTTTCTCCACTAGATGGGATCGTGGTGATTTCTATTTTCTTTAACATGTAACTTTTCAATTTTATACAGATAACTTACGAGGAAAAAAGCAATAAAAATTATTTTTTATGTGTAGTCACAAATACAAGACCTTAAGGGTGCATTCAGATGCCATCAAGTTGATGCCCATGCTAACCAATTCATTGTTCATGTTGTACTCCTCTTCTGCAGATGACAAAGAGTAATGTGAATAAGTCTTCTTCCTGTCCCAGTGTGGGGTCCTGTCTCTTTAGCATTAACGTTTGGCCCTGGGCCTCTCCATGATTTCCAGGATTGTTGGAAAGCCTGTGAGAATTCGGTTTCCTGGCATTGTTTCTCTGATAGAGACTCAGGGAAAGGAAGGACTGGACTTGGGAAACCCATCTTGAAGCCCTGTTGGATACTCTTCCTCGGTTCTTGGAACCTTTTCTTCACACCTCTATTTTAGCAAGCATTTGCAGTGTAGTGACTTGTTTACATGTCTGTGTCTTCCATTTTGAGCCCTACGAGACAGACAGGGCCATGTCTTCCTCATGTTTCTATCCGCGGTACTAGGCACAGGGTCAGTGCTCAGTCATCACTTGGCTGTGCCCGGGCAAGAGAGGAGGGTTGCCTTGTGCCACCTCTGCTCCAGACCCATCAGCACTTCCTGCTTTTTTGGAATAAAGTCCAGACTCCTAGTTTCTGATTCATTTCCAAGATTGCGATTTTTCCTCGGGTTGAGAATAGAGAGAAAATTGTGTTAGGGTGTGTAGAAATAATGTAACGGAGTTCACACTCCTGTGGGAAGGAACGGCTTTAGAGAAGATAGAGGAAATCATGAAAGGAAGGAGGAGTAAGAGTGGGGAGTAGTTCCTATAATACCATCTTCAGTTTTGACCTATTCAACACTTTTATTGATAACTTGCAGAAATGATATTCTTAGGAAATTTTTTAAAACTTCGTTTTTTTGTGTGTTGGCGGGGCAGGGGATAATTAGGTTTATTTGTTTGTTTATTCTTAGAGGAAGTACTAGGGGTTCATCGCAGGACCTCATGCATGCTGAGCATGCGCTCTACTGCTTGAACTATAACCTCCCTCCCAAAAGTAACTTAGTTTTGAATAGAGCTTCATACCCATTATTTCCAGCTGCTTTATGACGAAGGCAGGGGCACATGGGAAGGTGAAGCAGACTCGGAAGGCCCTGACTTCCCAGGCGCCGCAGGTGGAGGCCATCTGTCAGACCCTGCCTCCTAAACGCCAGACCCAGCGCTGGGAGAATAAATGACAAAGTCAAAGTTCAGGCTTACCTGGACAAGATGACATGAATGAAAGAATGACGGTGGCAATAAATTAATGTCACACATTGGTATTTTTAAATTTTTACAACTTTGGTGTGGGGAAGATGACTGGCTAGCCGTTCTAAGGAAGAAAAGATATTGCCAGCTTAATTTCAAGTTTACTGTGAGCCAGGAGTCGGGTGGGGCTGCTTAAAAAGCAACACGAGTCCTCACAGCACCAGTGGACTAGCCCTGCCGTGCCTGCTCTTTTCATTCCTAAGTGTTGTGTTGATCTGGGGACCAGGATTCGGTGAGGGGCTTTATAAAACCCGAGAGCAGCTGCAGGAGGACTGTACCGCTGGTCCAGGGTCAGGAGCACGTCTGAGTGATTGAGAGCAAGGGCAGAAAGTGGATGCACAGTGCTAGGCGCCTGGGCTCTGGCACCAACCTCCCCCCAGCCCACCCCCACAACATGCACTCACACACACACACACAGCTGGGGTCCTTGGGCAGTAGCTCCTTCAGACTCAGTAGGCTCCATTTTTGCAAAGCAGAACCTCTAATAGTATCAGCCTCACAGAATACCCGGGTGGGTTAAATGACACAGTGTTGATGGAAGTGCTCAACACTGCCTGGCCCATGGTCACTGCTCTCTGGAGATCAGCTCTCCACATCACCAGGAGATCTGGAACGCGACGTCCGAGGGCCACTGAGCACCTGGGTTTAGGGAGGTGTTCAGATGCAGGGGAGAGAATCAACTTGGTTACTGCTGCTGTAGAGGAAGCAGTTCCCACCAATGAGTCATGGTTCCAGGGAGAAAATCAGGCCGTAATTTAATAGTAGTAATGATAAAGGTCATGGTGTTCCAACTGAACAGGCTGAAGCAGAGCTGTCTTGGCTCTGGGTCAGGTCTTAGAGGGCAGTAAACTCCTGAACATGGGAATAAAGGAATCTGAGGATGGACTTGCCAGGGATGCTATAAAAAAGTATTCGTGCATTGATTGGAAGATGAAACTAGACAGCTCCTGAAGAGCCCTCCAGCCCTAAGGGGTGAGAAGAACACTTCCTGCAGTTCAGGAAGAGGGCTTCTGGGCAAGAAAGACCTCGGTAAACATTCCAATTCACATAGCTTTGCAACCACGGTCACTACTTATTTTAACTCTCTGAGTAGTTTTCTCATCTGTAAAGTAATTACAGCGCCTGCTGCTCCACAAATTCATCTAGAAGCTTAAATGAAAGCACCTAGAATAACTCTGGACACACTTTAAATATTTCTGAATCTTTTTTCTTTTTGTAAGTACACTTTTTTTTGAAGCATAGTGTACTGAACAGTAAACAAATCCTAAAGGTATCATTCAATGAATTTTTACAAAATAAACACGCCTGTGTAACCACCACCTAGATCAGGAAATAGAGCATTATCAGTACCCCAAAAGCTCCCCTTGTGTCTCCTTCCAATGTTAACTGTTGTTGGTATTAAGAAGTAAAAGAACCTAATTCTGGGTTTTGAAGGTTATCTCTGGAAACCTTCCTTGTGCTGATTTTTGTGCACTGCTGTAATGACCAACAGGTATGAACAGTCATGGCTTACCCTGGCCATGGTGCAACCTGTAAGGTGTGGTTCTTTAAATTTAGTCCTGAAGAGCAGGATCTGGGGGCATTGAAGAAATGTCGATGAGGTGACGTTTATTATCAAGGGAACATTTTCATTCTGTGTTTTCTGATAGGGCCCAGAGTAGGAGGTCACTTGAAGATAAAACACTAGATGTTGGATTGGAGAGAAGAGGACACGTTTTAACTTTTCTTTTCTGTTTGCCTTAGCCTGACGAAGACTTGTTCAACCCAGACTACGTGGAGGTTGATCGCATCTTGGAGGTGGCCCACACCAAGGATGCAGAAACAGGAGAGGTGGGTATTTTGCCATTCTGACTCCCTTAATATGTCTTCCCTTCTTGCTTCATGTTTTGCTTGTTTTGTTAACATGTGGTCTTTGTTTTCATGGCTTTTGTGTGCTGTATTGTAAGGAGGTTTTCATAGGGCAGTCAGTGTAGGACGGACTCCTTGGATCCAGTAGAAAGAACATCAGTTTCTCTCCTGTTTCCCACCAGGAAGTGACACATTACCTGGTGAAGTGGTGCTCGCTGCCTTACGAGGAAAGCACGTGGGAGCTGGAGGAAGACGTGGACCCTGCAAAAGTTAAAGAATTTGAATCTCTGCAAGTTCTCCCTGAAATTAAGCACGTGGTAATGTATCCGTGTCACTCTTGGCACCTCTTATAACGTATAATTTTAGGGCCTTGGCAATCCTGGATGTCTGTCGGCTGAGCTCCCAGGTGGTTTCTCTGTCTCTTACTACCTGTGGTTCAGAGTGTGTTTCTCCCCAAATTACACTTTATTAGCACTCAGGTCAGCTTAGGTCTGGACTCTACTTTAACATATGTGACATTTAAGAAGCTTGAACATGAGCTTTGATTTCTTGGTATATGGCTGTTAGATGGAGTCAGTAAGATAGAAGGAGTAAGAAATGCCTGGCTTGGGAAAGAAGCTTAGTAAGTTGTTAAACATCTTTCTTGTTTCCTACTTCTTATCTCTTGCTCTATCGGTGATCTCTTTTCTTTGGTTTTATCCTTTGCTTTTACTCAATTGGAATGTTCTTAAAGGGAAGAGCTATCCTTTATCTATGGATCCCTGGGACTTCACAGAGAAGCCATAGGTTTTCAGTATATGTTTGTTGAGTTGGTTTGTTTTTCTGACTCTGGATTATTACTACCAAGCTGCAAAAGTATGGGCCTGTTTCTCTTCTTCATTAATTGCTTGAAATTTCTTAGAGGTGTTCTTAGTTTAATCTGGCAAAATCTAGAAAATACAGGGCCTACACATTAGTCAGAGATAGTGATGCAGTCCATAGCCAGCTTTAGGACAGTGTTTTTTTTTTTGAGATTTCCCGCTTTCCCCATCATCACCCTGAGTCCCTCTCCGTGCTGCGCTCCTGAAATGTCATGCTCTGTGTCTTGTGCTCTCTGCTTTCCCCCAAGGAGCGGCCTGCTTCAGACTCGTGGCAGAAGCTGGAGAAGTCTCGAGAGTATAAGAACAGCAACCAGCTCCGGGAGTACCAGCTGGAGGGGATGAACTGGCTTCTTTTTAACTGGTACAACAGGTGCGGAGCCAGAACCAGTCTTGTCTTCGCGGATGGTTCTTCTCCCACATGTGTATGCCTCCAGGGGGACTGTGGCTTAGCCCACTTAGGGTGGCGGCAGCAGAGTGGTGAGAGAGTGCCGCGTGGCTGTCGGGTCAGTGTGGGGATCTTTGTGCATCAGGCGTTACTAGGACTTTATGTCACGTGTTTCTTCAGCCAAAAGGAATGGTCTTTAGACATTACTGACTTTGCCCTTTTATTCCTTCGCCAGTCTAGCCAAAACGTTAGGCTCAACCTAGATGAAACAAAACCTGAAAGATCCTTTAAAGCTGGTTTTTTTGTTTGTTTGGTTTTTTTTTAATCTCCAAGTCTGTAGCAGAAATTGTCTCTGAAGGGGAATGGCTCTGGATTGTAGCCCCAGCTCTGCTGTTGGTGAGCCATGGTGGTCTAGACTTGTAATGTCATACTCTGTTTTCAGCTCTTTGTGCTTTAGTTCCTGTGAGAAGCTGGAATGAAACATGAAATTTAAGAAAGATAGGTTAAGATTTTCTTAACATTCTAGAGTGGTACCACCTAATACTGATTTTAAAGACAACACGTAGGCGAACACACTCCAAGCTGGGACTGTGGAGACCTGTGTTCTAGCATTGTCCCTGCCGCTTCGTCACAGTGTGACTCAGGACACAGCTCACTGAAGCGTTCCAGGTCTGAGGTTGCCCACCTGAACAGTGAGGAGTGAGACTGACAGGGGCCACACACTTCAAGGGTCACAGCGCTGTGCAGTCTGTGATTCTGGGTCACTGCAGAGACCAATTTTACTCTTATATGGAATTTAGTGTGAGGGTTAAAAGTCTGTCCTTTGATAACACAAGTGATAGACAATGAGAACCATGTAACTTTTGTTTTTATTTTTGCCTTGGCTTCCATGAAGTTTGTCAGGTACAGAAACTGGCTTAGGTTTGCGGCATTTTTCTTTCTCCTTGTCTCACTGTTGTTTTAATTTTTAGTACTTTCTGTTTATATTTAAGTGGGCCTGTTTGGTGTGTTTTCTCACAAGTTGCTGTAATTCCTTTTTGAAAGTAGACAGGGTGTGAATAATGATAATAAAAACTTGCCTCAGTTGCATCTCTGGAAAATGCTGATAAAGCCTTCACCAATGACCTTACAGGTCAAGGTGTGCTTCTGAAGTATGTTTTTTAGTTACAGCCAATCTCTACCTCTTTCCTGTATTGATGATGAATTATCTGTATTTCTTACTGTCTGCAGAAAAAACTGCATTTTGGCTGATGAGATGGGCCTAGGGAAAACCATCCAGTCCATCACATTCCTTTCAGAAATATTCCTCAGGGGAATCCACGGCCCCTTCCTCATCATCGCCCCGCTCTCCACCATCACTAACTGGGAGCGGGAGTTCCGGACGTGGACCGAGATGAATGCCATTGTGTACCACGGCAGCCAGATCAGCAGGCAGATGATCCAGCAGTATGAGATGGTGTACAGAGATGCACAGGTGAGCCTTCTGCATCTCATAGTGCCCCAGGGAGAGCCCGATGTCATAGTTCAGAACAGTCTTTCTGTCCCTCGTCTTCCAAAGTTTCACGTCCTGGGTTACTGTTGACTTACTCTATAGAGTCACATGTTTATCGAGGCAGACTTCTTACTCCTCCCTGGTAGTTTAACTTACAATAAAACAGAATTGGAGGGCATGCTTTCCATTCTTTGCCATTTACCAGAGACTCTTTTTAAGACGTTGAAATTTTGGCTTCTTGTATTGGCTTATGAAGTTGCTTTTACATGGAGGAGATTTTGGGGGAATTTTTGTGTGCTCAGTGAAGAAAGTGAGCAGAAGAATTCATGTATGAAGGAAGGGTTCTCAGACAGGGAGTCTGAAGAGAGAGGAGGTTAACAGATATGACAGGGAAAGATAAGGAGAAAACAGGATTCAGATTGTTAATTCTATTGTTCTAGCACAACAGAATTTTTTAAAAGTTTTTGTTAAGTATAATCACTTTGCTGAGTATGCTCGTATGCTTGTCCTGAGCAGTGGCTTTTATAATTAAGTAAGGTGAAAATTAAATGAATTCCAGCAGAGGAAAGGCTGTGCTCTCCCCAGAGGTTTCAGAGACAGAGAAGACACTTGGAAGGTGTGCTCCAGCGTGATACAGCTCTGCTCTTACAGTGTGACAGCAACACTAAGACAGGCTGAAAGACAGCAGTGTGTCCTGCCTCATGGCATTTGTCCCAGGTGAATCAGGATCATGACTTTGAATCTGTGCTAGAACCCAAGCTACAAGGTGAAACTAATC
Organism: Vicugna pacos; assembly: GCF_048564905.1. Lineage (NCBI taxonomy): Eukaryota > Metazoa > Chordata > Mammalia > Artiodactyla > Camelidae > Vicugna > Vicugna pacos. The sequence goes on along the minus strand of NC_133005.1, from coordinate 30,908,414 downwards.
ATACCTGAAAGTAGCAAAGAGGGTTTCCTTGGGCATTCAAGCTGTGTATGGTTTAGACCAACTCCTGGCTGGAAATGTGTGAATCAACACCCACCTGCTTCCCTCATCAGGACAAGTAATAAACAAAAAGCTTCCTTGCTTGGCCTTCCGTACTGCTCATCTGTCTCACTTTTGTGAGGGTACGTGCCCTCTTGCTTCTGTTCCACTGTTATAGTGGGGTCTCTCTCATCTGCATAGCTGGCTCATTCTTGTATTCTCTCTCTTCTCAAATGACAAAGACAGTGCTTATTAAAGTGCTGCCTCTTCTAATGCAGCTGGTAACCCATTAGCTGGATTCTCTAGCCATGTGTAAAGCTCTGCCTTTGGTTGTGTCATTCTCAGGGAAACCCCCTGTCAGGAGTCTTCAAGTTCCATGTCGTCATTACAACATTTGAGATGATCCTGGCAGACTGCCCCGAGCTGAAGAAGATTCACTGGAGCTGTGTGATCATTGATGAAGCCCACAGACTGAAGAATAGGAACTGCAAACTTCTGGAGGGTCTAAAGCTCATGGCCCTGGTGAGAACTGGCAAGCTGTCTGCGTAAACACAGGCTCCTTCTGTTCACGGCAGAGGAAGCATTCTTTAGCCATCTGCACGCGGCTTACTTGTGCACAGTCTGTTTCCCCGACATTTTCTTTTTGCCCTCTATTGCCATGATAGTGCAGGAATCAAACGTTTTTTTGTTAAGAACTGGGTCAACAATTGGACCTTTGCCACAGATTGATTCCCAGAGAGACCCAGGGGAATCTTAAATACCATGAGATTTGTGACCTACAAATGTAAGATGTTTTGGCTTGTTTCCAGGTCCCTGAATGATCTGGTACAAAGATGATGGCCTTTAACATTACTGCCTTGGCATAGTGCCTAGTATGTGGCAGGCAGGCGCTCAGTAATACTGAAAGAATGAATGGTTGCTTTAACTAACATGAAATTGCTGCAGAGCTCAGGGATATGAAGGGAAGGTTGAAGTGTTTATTAACTGAATACCCATGACGTGTTGTCACCCTATTTTGTCATAAAAGCAAAATAGAATTGCTCCAAACTGAGCTTCATTTTCCCACCCAAACCGCTGTTTTTGGCGGCTCAGACCCTGTTGATCACGTGCTGTGAATCTGTGCAGGAACACAAGGTGCTGCTCACGGGGACCCCCTTGCAGAACTCGGTGGAGGAGCTCTTCAGTCTGCTCAACTTCCTGGAGCCATCACAGTTTCCTTCAGAGACTGCTTTCTTGGAGGAGTTTGGAGATCTGAAAACAGAGGAGCAGGTAACTAGGGGCCTGAAGGATTTGAGGATTACCTTCATCATCAAGGGAATATAGTCACTGTGGGGACAGAAGTTAGCAAGTCCTCATGTCCCTGGGAAAATGTGCATTGCCCTTAATTTATTTGTCTATGTTGAAGAGGGTAAACTGATTATTAGCAGTTCTTATTACTCCAAAGGATAAATGAATCAACATCCAAAATACCTTATATCCGGACTCTTGCCTTCACTGATCTCATACATAAGTTCAGTATTTTGTTCATCGCTCTGGCCTTAGGCATGCTTCTGTCCTCCTCTGCTTCCCTCAGCCTTTGTCTCTCCTCATAAATCATCTGCAGCATGTTTCCAGGCTCGTTTTCTTGAGGACAGCAAAATACACAGGTAGTAAGGAAAAGAAGACAAACGTTTACTAGAGTAGTTGGTAAGACCAATTTTGTCCAAATTGACTGAATTTTCAAAGATCTAGTCCTGAGTCTAGCTTCTTGGACTCAAAGCTGATTCAAAACAAACCGACACTAATAAATATATATCTACCATGAGTAGAAATCTCAACTAGACATTACAGGAATAAGGCAGGCAAGTTTAAATGCCATAAGAGAAACAAATAATAGAATGGAGGACTTTAAAGAGAGGGCGGTCACATCTCTTTGGGAATTAGGAGAGGCTTCATAGAGAGAGTACAGCTTGGGATGGACTTCAGGGTGGGTAAGTTCTCATTAGGGGGAGAGGGAAGAGATGGTTATGACTTTGCATAAGAGAAAACAATCTCAGCATAATCAGCCACGGAATTTATTCAGTAGTAGGGAATCGTCGGGTTGAGCTGGAAACAGGACGGATGAATTGTGGAGTATGAAGCCAGAGGAGTTTAGCATTAAATTGTGGGAAGATCTTGAAAGGCAGGTTGGCAAATGTGGTAGGTATTCGAGAAGAATGCAAGGCTTTGCTTGCTGGAATGACATAATTAGTTCTGCTACATTAGTCTAGCAGTGGGGTGAGAGAGGGTTGGGGCAGAGAATGTGGGAACTGAGAAGGTTTGGGAATTTCTCTAACAGATGTCAAGAGTACACTCTGTGGTTCCAGTCTGTTTCTACTTCTGTGGCGAGTCAGACTTTGAGAGCAGTGAATAATCAAACTTAATTCTACTTCTTTATGCTTGCAGCGTCTGTTGATCTTTCAAAAGCTAGCTCCAACCCTCTCTCCATTTTTGGACCATTAGAAATGCATCCTCCTTTCCCGTTGCACTTATTTGGTGGCATGCATTTTTTCTTCTTCCTAGACAGTGACCTCCTTGAGGACAAGGCCCACATCTTCTCCAGAGCTGTGTTTGTTGTATTGACCAGCACAGTGTCTTGCATGTAGTATACTCTAAATGATTCAAGGTATGAGCCAAATGAAGGGCAAAAGCTGAACCCAGCACATGGCAGACTGGCATTTATCCCTATCTTTACCAGTTAGCTGGCTGTGTCTTTCCTCTTCGGATTCTTGTATAGTAATTCCTTATCCATCTGGGGGATTATATCCCAAATACCAAGGTTGGTAAAATAAAGCTCTTGTTAAATGGGTTAGATTTAAGATTGGGGTTAGTTAGGAGAAAACCATAAAAATGGCACTTAATGTCTGTACATTTTAATGGAGGTACAGGGGATTGAACCCAGGACCTCAGGCATGCTAGGCATGCACCCGACCACTGAGCTATTCCCTCGCCCCTAAATGTCTATACATTTTAAATCACAGTAAATAAAAGTTCTAGAAAGCATTTTGTTACAAAGTAAAGCATATTCATCATTGTTTAAAACCAGTTCCAGTAAGTAACTCTTCTAAATCATGCTCTATGAATGACTATGTATTTCATCTGGATGCATTGGTACAGCCCACAAGTTATTTATGCAAAATCTGCCCCTTTTAAAAATTTTGAACAGCTCTTTATGACTGGAAACTTGTCTCTTTTCTTTTTCCTTTTGCACTTGCATTTTCTCTTATTTTCCCACCAGGATTAATCTTACTGGTATTGTGTTTTAGCTAAGTTTAACTCAGGTGCCTTGACTTTGGATCCCTTCTCTGCCCTCTTGGGAGAGTGGGCAAGTCAACTTGCCGGTGCAGTCAAGCGCGTAGAGATCTGCTGTCCAGGCCTGAGTAGGAGAAGAACAGACAAGTCACAGCAAAGAATACGGTCAAGTGCCCCTGAAGTGACAGCTTGCATGACGGAGCAGGAGGGGTCACCTCACCACCTTAACTCTGTACATCGCTGCCCCCAAATGTGTTTTCTGCTGTCGTTATTTAGATGTGGGAGGAACCTGTTTCCAGTCTGCCTCTGCTTTTTTTTTTTTTTGATATAAATGACATATAACATTATATTAGTTTCATATATATATCATAATGATTCAATATACGTAGTGTTACAAAATGATCACCACAGTGTATCGTTAACATCCATCACCACACGTAGCTTTAATTTTTTCTTTCTAGCGATGGAGCTTTAAAGATTTACTCTCTTAGCAACTTTCAAATACACAATATAGTATTGTTAACTATAGTCATCTTGCTGTACATTACACCCCCAGGACTAATTTGTTTTATAGCCAGAAGTGTGTACCTTTGACCACTTTCATCCATTTTTCACACCCTCTGTTTCTTACTTTGTTCTTTCAGCATCTCCTTCCTCTGTAATAGATCACTTGTACCTCTTACCATGGCTTAAAACATTCCTCAGGTAATTGCTGCACATGCACATGCTACGTGCATGTTAGAGAGAGGTTTGTTTTCTCCATCCTGGAGAATAGGTACTGTCTTTCGTACCTTTCTCCCTTTGTATCTTGTAAGGTCACCACATAGGTTCTCAGTAAGTACTTGCAAATTGAAACCGGATCCCTTTTTTCCTTTCAGTCCTATTATAATCTCGTCATACTCAGGGATCAGTCATGATCTTTCATTTCATCTACTACCACAGCACTATGATGAGATGCTCAAGAGATTGTAGTGGATGTTGGAATACTTCAATAACCAGTATTGAATCAGAATCGGGACGGGTGAACAGATCTCGTTTTCCTGGACAGGTGAAGAAACTGCAGTCTATCCTAAAACCAATGATGCTTCGACGGCTGAAAGATGACGTGGAAAAGAACCTTGCTCCCAAGCAAGAGACGATCATTGAGGTAGAGCTGACCAATATCCAGAAAAAGTACTACCGTGCCATCCTGGAGAAGAATTTTTCCTTCCTGACCAAGGGGGCCAATCAGCACAACATGCCCAACCTCATCAACACCATGATGGAGCTGAGAAAATGCTGTAACCACCCCTACCTGATCAACGGTGAGTGGGGCCGTGGGAGCAGCTCAGACCTGGTGTGGGCCTCACAATAGCCGGCGGTGTTGCGTACTGAGTTCCCATGAAGTGCTAGGGTGTGTGTTCTCACCTGTTTGCAGAGAATTAAACTGAGTTTCCAAGAGGTTGATGGATCTGCCTCAGCACTGTAGCCAGTGAGTACACAGAACCCCATTTTGAACCTACCTCAGCCAGTTCTCTGCCTATCAGAAGGTAGATGCCACTCATCAACCCGCTGTGCTTTGTTTACTGTGGTCTCGCCCTCACTTTCCACTTCATTGAGTAAATGATCGTGGTGTAAAAAGATGAAAACTCTCTGCAGATAAATTCACAGTTAACTGTACTAAGTAAAGAACATGTCAGAGGCCTTTTTTTTGGCAATAAAACTTTTGATTAAATTTTAAATCCAAATGTGGCTTGGATTTGCTGGTAGCTAGTTTTCCTATCAAGAGGGATGTCTTTTTGTCAGCTTTCTGTGAAGGTTTCTTTCCTTGCGTAAGTCAGCTTGGTATTTCAGATCCTCTCTACTTGGTCAGACTTCCCCGGAAAGCCAAGCACCTGTGTTCACTGCAGGACAGCCCTGCTGCGGCTGTCGAGTCCTCCCCTGAGGGCACAGGCCGAGGTGCACACAGCATTGCCTCACTGGACTGTCGGTTCGGGACCTGAGAATTCACTTCCTTAGTCCTAGGCTCTGTCAGGCAGAGAGTAGCTCTTACCCTTACAGTTTGTTCATGAAATAGTTTTGTTTCATTCTTTTTCAGGGGCAGAGGAGAAAATTTTGGAAGACTTCCGGAAAGCTCACAGCCCTGATGCCCCTGACTTTCAGCTACAGGCCATGATTCAAGCAGCCGGGAAGCTGGTGCTGATTGATAAACTGCTCCCGAAGCTGATTGCTGGTGGCCACAAAGTACTCATCTTCTCCCAGATGGTGCGCTGTCTCGATATCCTGGAAGATTATCTCATCCAGAGAAGGTGAGACTTGTGTCAAAGCTATGTATCAAGAGCTGCGGGCAGTTCCTTTTCTTTGATGCCTTTTTGATTCATTCAGAAATTATGTTTTAACAACAAAGCATTAAAAAAAAATAGAGAAAAGGACTCTTCTCTTAAAGATTGCCTAAAATTCAGAGTTGAATCTCATGACCAGGTATACCCAAGTTTAACTGTCTAGAGTGGATTTCCTAGCCTTTGATATGGAACCCTGGCTTTGCTTTAAAAATAAACTTTACATGTTTATTTATATTCTCTTTAATTGGAAGAAACAAAATTCAAGTAACATTACAGAAGGCTAGGAAAATAACATACTTACTTTTTTTCCGGCCTTACTAATGATGAGGGAAATATGTCCTGGAAGGCATCACTATATCAAGTTGCTAAAAGAGCACAAGCTGACAACTCCCCCTGAAAGAATTTGGGGATGTTTTATGTCCTTTTTCAGCAAACCCTCTAAGGTTTTATGATACAGTAGCTATGGCATCCCAATTTATTTTCTTGCTCATACTTCTGTGATTCCTTGGACCTAAGTTCCATTTCTCATGCAGGCGGAGCCTGTGATGCTATGGGGGTTGTGTGGATTCTGTGTGGGTACTGCATTTGTTTACACCGTACCTTGCATTTTCAGTCATCGGGATACATTAATGATCTGAAGATGGCAAATAGATTTTTAAAATTTACTCTTAATGGAAAAGACTTTTCAAGATCATAGAAACTATTAGCTAAGGCATTGCTAAGTTTAAAGGAAATCTTTGTTTTTAGATAGTCATCATAGCAAATCTCAGTTGTGTTAGATATTCTGATCCTTGAAGATCCTGTTTGTCCTTAAAACATGTAGTTTATAGAAAAAGTGTGAAAGGAAATGACAAATTTAACTATGCATTATGCTGACATCTAACATTACATAAATAATTCTCCAAAATTGGATAAGGCAATAAAAGAATTTCTCAGAACCCTGTATTAGAGATCTTTAGGTAAAGAATTCTTGAGACTTATATTTTTATTTTGAGGGATATATCAAAGCTAGAAAGCAGTTTCATATTTTATAAATGCACTATAGATGAATTTCCAGAACACTTGCTTCTTTTATAAATATATCATCTCACTCTTTGAAATATATACAACTACCAGTTTCCAATTTTTTTAAAGATTCCCCCCAAATGACTAACAGTATAGTGAACAGACTTTTGCTAAGTACAGATGTCTTAAGTTAGCTCTCTTATATGCTATTTTTCCTTATCATTTACTGCTCATTTTGTTTTCAAATTATCTAAGTATTATTATAGTTTCTCTTGAAAAGAGGAACACATTATAATACCACCACTTGCTCAAAGCTTCCATTCGTACTTGGGCATCTATCTTTTTAGTCTTTTTTCTTTGTGCAACAGATATTTAGTTTTGTTGTTAGTTTGTTTGAACTGGGACCATATTCTACATTATACTTTGTAAATCACCTTTTGATTTAACATATTATGAATTTATTTTCTTTAATTTTTTTTCTACAACATAGTTTTGGGGATCTGCATGACACTCTGTCTTACAGGTTGTTTCCAACTTTTCAGCAATTTAAGGAACTCTGGGAATATTGCTTTGCATTCATTGTATATGTTTCCAGTTATTTCCTTAGTATAAATTCTGTTGTACATTTTTAAAAGCATTTGATACTTATTTCAACACACCCCCTAGAAAGACATTTTTACTATGCCTTTTAATGTTAATGAGAATGCTTTTTTTCTCCATACTCTAATCAATACTGTTTTTACCTTTCAGTCTTGACTAATTCAGTAAGCCAAAATTATGATCTCTTATTTTAATTTGTATTTCTTTTCTTTTTCTTTTCTTCTTCCTTTTTTTTTTTTTAATGGAGATACTGGGCATTGAACCCAGGACCTCCTTGTGCAGGCTAAGCATGAACTCTACCACTGAGCTATTCCCTCCCCCTCATATTTCATATTATTAATGAGAGTGAATATATTTCATATTTATTAACTGTTTATATTTCTTTTTTGTGCATTGCTTATTCATGTTCTTTCTCCATTTTCTGTTGCTCTTTGCATTTTTCTTTATTAATTTATAAGAATTGCTTATTTAGTTAAGAATACAGTGCAAATACTTTCCCAGTGTTGTTTTTGACTTTTTGATTGTGGCTATGGGTTTATGTTTATTTTATGTTTAGAAATTTTAAATTTTATAGTGGTCAAATCTCTCAGTCTTAAAATGGCTTTAAATAAATAAGTGCTTATTTATGCTTAAATTGGCATCCTTAAAAAGGCTCCTCCCACCTCTCAACTATGCAATCATATAAATATTCTGAAGTATTTTCTTTCAGTTTTTTTTTATGGTTTTTTTCACCCCAACTCTGCGTCCAGCAGGGTCTTCTGGCCTTAATATCATCATTACTTTTCTCTTTCTAATTTAGTTTTTTATTTTCATCAAAGTTATATATACATATAATTTAAAGAGCCAAATTATTCTATTAGACTTATGAAAAATAGCACTTCCTAATACCAACAGGTCCCTCCCAGCTTTCCCCTACCTGAAACATTTACTAAATCTAGCTTCCAGAATTGTTTAGAATTTCAAAGCCTTTCTGATTCCTGGTCTGTGTATATGACATGTTTTTTCTCTTTAGAACCCTTAATATATCCTCTTTGTCCCAGAACTGTGAAGTTTTACAGTGAGCTGGGTTTTGTGTGGCATCTGTTGAGTTGGATGCTGAGTAGGTCTTTACCATCTGAAATCTATATTTCTTCAGTTCTGGGGAATTTTCTTGTATTTTCTCTTTTATTATTTCTTTCTGTTTTGTTTTCTCTTTGTGGAACTCCTGTATTTATATGTCAGACCTTCTGGACTGTTCACCTGTTTTTCTCTTTGCTCTACTTTCCATCTCATTATATTTTGCTATACCTCTGGTAGAATTCCTTTACCCTGTCTTCCAACTTTAACACCTAAGTTTTCATTGTATATTATATTTTTAATTTCCTGGTTTTCTTTTGTGATTTTTCAATTTTTATAGCATTCAGCAGTGTCTTCTCTTGTCTTTCTGAGATGAATTGTGATAGATTTTTTTTTAAATTAATCTTTCTACGGTGTCAAGGCAAATTTGTCAAGGCAAATTTTTTCTTATTGTTTGTTTATGTCTTTTTCAAATTAGAATTCTGGGTTAGCTTTTTTTTCCCACTCCTTTCAGCACTTTAAAATGTTATTCTGCTGTGTTGTCACTCCCATGGTTTCTGGTGAGAAATTCCTCAGTTGTTTAAGTGGCTGTTCCCCTGTATATAATGTGTTGTTTTACTTAATTTTTGATTTGTAGCAGTTTGACTGTGATGTGTAGACTTCATCCTGTGCAGAGTTCATTGACCTTCTTAAATGTGTAAATGTAGTTCTTTCATCAATTTTGGGAAGCTTTTGGTCAATATTTCTTTGATTTCTTTTTTTCCTTTTGCCCTATTCTCTTGTTTCTCTCTGAGATTCCAATTACCTGTATGTTTGACCTTTTTGATAATGTCCCACAGGTCCATAGGTTCTGTTCTTTTTTCTTAATCCTTTTTCTTTCTTTTGTTTTGATTTGTCTGTCTTCAAGTTCACTGACTCTTTTGTCTGTCATTTCAATCATGCTAATTATTAAGCCCATCCATTGCTTTCTTTAATTTAGAGATTGTGTTTTAGTTCTAAGATTTCTGTTTGTTTCTTAGTGTGGTGTTTTGCTTCTTGGTTTGGGGTTCATTATCTGTCTCTACTTTCTGGAGATCCTCTCTTACCTCTGTCAGTCCTGATTGTACCAGACTTCTTCCCTTGATGCTTCTGGTCAGAAAGACAGTGGCTCCTTATCAAGAATTGTAGCTGCCCGGCGTCTTTGCCATAACTGTGTCTTCCCCTCTGGCCAAACCACAGTTTTCTGTTGCTCTCCAAAATCTGCCTGCTTTCCTTAACTCCTTGGTGCCCTCAGATAGGTTTTTCTTTTCGTTTCTTTTTTTTAATTTTAACCATTTTTTTCTATTGAATTATAGTCAGTTTACAATGTTGTATCAATTTCTGGTGCACAACATAATGTTTCAGTCATACATATACATACATATAAGGTTTTTCTGTTCATTTACTTTGGTTTTGTATTTTGCCCAGATTTTGTGGTTATTTACTGGAGGACTGGTGTGTTAGGGCCTTGTCCCTCCACACCAGAAGCAAATCCTCTGTGTTTCAGGTCAGAGACTTTCCTAAGATGTCTGGTTTTGGCTGCCAGATGGTGGGCACTATCTAGAGATCAGAAGCTCTGGGCATGTGGGCTATATGTGAACACTGACCATCTAGCTGGACCATTTCATTGGGGAACCTCCAGTGTCAGTGCTTTGGGATGTTTTTCTTCCTCCCTCTTGCCTAGAGGAAGGGTTGTACTGGGAGCTGACTGTAGGGAAGGGGTGGAGAGAGGTAGGGAGGTCTCAATATCTCTGCCTCTTTCCTCTTTCTTCAGTATAATATCTCTGCCTCTAACTGTGTGGTGTCTCCCAGGGTAGAGATGGGTACAGACCTTTTTTATCCTCTCAAGGCTGGGGTGTGTGGTCTACAGGCTAACTGATACTTCATCACATGTCCTACTAGTGCTCTTGTTTTTTTACTCGTTGTATCTCCACTTTCCAGTGTACCCGGTGCCACCGATGCCTGATCCCTTTGGCTGTTCTGTCATGTTGAATTAGGTTATTTCCTACCTGAGATTCTGCTTTCTTCAAGTCATATACCACTTGGTTTACTTTCCAACTCCCAGAATTTTATTATGGCTTCTCCTTTTTTGTTTGTAGGTTTATTTTGGAGAGGGCATTATTAGGCATTTTGTTTGTTTAATTGTACTGAGGATTGAACCCAGGACCTTCTTATTATGCATTAAAAAAAATCGTTTTACCTATCATTTTAACTAGACATTTGAGGAGATAAAAGAATTAAATGTTCATGTTACTTCATAATGTTTAACTGAATTTTTTAAATTTATTTTTTACATTTCAGTCTTCAATTGTATAATTTTGCTAAATGGCATATAATGGGGGGGTCTACTAGTTTAATTTATTTCCAAGTATTTCTGATTTTCTGTTTGTTAAATAGTCCATTTTTTCCCCTATTCATATAAAACTATTCATAAAATATTACTGAGATATATGCTGGGTGTGTATGTAACCTTTCTGTTCTTTTGATTTCTATTCCTTTGCTCATATATTGTTGCACATGAACTTCAGAATTCTTCAGAATTATTCTTTTTTAATCTCTTCCTGACTACTCCATACAGAAAAAATTTATATGTATATGTATGTGTGTACACACATTTACATAACTGTATCTATTCATGTATACATATATCCATGTGTTAGGATTTTGATTGGGTAGTAGGGTAAGAATGATATCTTTGCAAAATTAAAGAACACAATATTCACTGCAGTTACTCAGGTCTTTTATATATACTGTTGATTTGGTAAATATTTATAAAGTACAGCCTTGTGCTGGGACCTCTGTGGGTTGTAGGGACGTAGTGACCAAACCATGGCCCCTAGTGTCATGTTGCCAAGTCCTGCATATTTCTTATTGAGTTTACTTGTAAGTATTTTTTATCTTTATGGCAATTGTGAGTTGGGTTTTTTTCCCCCAGTCTTTATGTTTTCCAGCTGGTTATTGCTGGGAGACGAAAAGGTTGTTCATTTCCCTTTAGGCCTTCTGAGGTCAGCATTTCCTGTTGTGCCAAAAATGTGTCATTTCACCCCTCCCTCCCCATCAAAGCACATAGAAGTTTTCCAGAGTGCCACCTGCTTCTCGTTGATATTCGACAGTGACTCAGAATTACAGTTTGATGAACCACATCAACTACTCGGGATTTTGTTCAGAATACAGTTGACACAGAGGGTTAATTGCTGCACTGATGTTTGGTGTGGAAAATTTTATGATGTCTGATTTCCTCTTTCAGACTTACTAGCCCTCGAGGTTTTCTTTGTTGTTGAGCCTCGTTGCCACACCAGCTGTCAGTTTGGTTTTGTTCCCGTTTAATTTCATGCCATACTCATACAGGGGTGAAGGCATAGCCCAAGGATCTGGCTCAAAGAAAGAGGAGTGAGGAACAATTTAAATGAACTCTCAGATCAGTGGATTTTTATTTTGGTTTTGTGTTCTTTGAGAGCACTTCCCTTAAAACTGAGTAAGTGATAGAAATGAGAATTAATGTTCCAATCATCCTGCACAGTTCCTGAAACTATGCTCTATCATTGCTGGCCAAACACTATCTAATTTTATGGGAATTTTTCCCCTAAGTGATTGCCAAGCTATATCATCACTATTTATTGATTTCTTCTCCTTAACACTGTGCTCGTGCCCTGCCTCACTCAGATCCATGGGCATCTGGCTCCTCTCTGGGGTTTAGGGTTATCTTGTCAAGGAACACCGAGTCCTCTGTGCCTGCAGCATTAATTGTTCACATGTGTGATGGTGGGGTGGTGGCAGCTATGGTTTAATTGAATCTCAACCCTGTCTTCTGACTCCAACTCCTGTGCTTCTTCCACTGCATCACATCCGTGGCCAAACTTCTGTGAGTAACTCGGTACAGATCCTCGGTGCATTGATTCATTAAAATCATTTTGATATCTGTAGTTTCTGTTCTCACCTTCTAATTGAGTTACAGGTTTCTTAAGTTTACCACTGTCTTTTATTTATCTTTTCTCTCAAGTTTTTAGGAAAATCTTTCTGCTGCATTGAAATGTGGGGTACAATATGAAGACCATACGGCAAACTGGTTAATAAGAGTGTGGACTTTGAGTTAGATGGAGTTCACTTACCAGCTAGGTGCCTGAGCAGCTTATTTTGCTTGTGAAAGTTTTTTTGGTTTTGGTTTTTGATGTTTTCTCGAGTGTAAAATGGAGAACTACCTCATAGGATTATTGTGAAAAGAGAACGTGATGATGCGTATAAAGTACACATTATAGTGCCTGGCACAGGGCTTGATACTTCAGAGCTTGCTGCTAACAGTGTTGCTGTGGCTGTTGTTAATAATAATGATAGTTATATCTGATTGCTTCATAGCTTTATAGAATTCAACATATGACCCTTAGCTTTTAGCTTATAGCACAAGAGCTTTTTAGTCTGCCTTCATGGCAGTGCTGTAACCACCACTGGTTTTATTTGCTGCTATAGTCTTATATATTATTCTTAAGTTTATTGCATTAAAAAAAAAAGAAAGGAAAAGTCTGCATCTGTAATTTCAGGTATGAGTGCACTATAACTTTGTAAAAGGAAGGCAGTCTTTTCGGACTTGGTTCTTTGTATGTCTCTTATGAGCCTTAGATGATCTGGCTTCTCTATCTGTATTTCCTTGAGTGGTTTCTTCATGTATATTTTCCTTTTCCTCAAGGAAGTCAGGGTTTTGTTTTGTTTTGTTTTTCTTTTGTTTTATGAGGGGAAGGTAATTGGGTTTATTTATTTATTTATATTTGGAGGAGGTACTGGGGATTGAACCCAGGACCTCATGCATGCTAAGCACGTAGCACATTCCCTACACTCTCCCCAAGGAAGTCAGGATTATATTGCCAGATTTAGTTATTTGGAGCCACCCCCCCAGAGTCATCTAAACCTAGAGAATATGTCCTCATTCTCTTACAAGTTGTTTATCTGAATTTCTGGAGATCTGACTTTCCAGATTCTGGGCTACTGAGAAGATTCTTGTCGGAATTTGTGTTCTTGGCTATCGTGGGGTCTAGACTGACTTGGTCCTTCTCGCAAGGTTCCTATTACTTCTCCTTTACCAACCAGTTCTTGCTTGTTGATCAAAATTGGACCCAGGGTAACATCCCCTTATTAATTTGTTCATTGTCAGAGGGCAAATAAGAAAACAGTAAGACTCTCAGGAGCCATCTGGATTGGCACTGTGTTTTAGTTCTGTGCTGGTTACATGATCTCCATTCTGAGGTACCTTCTGTGTTGCTAATTGGATGGACAGACAGTAATAGGCTCCCTTAGCAGTTTCATTTCCTATTCTCTTTCCTTTTACCCTCTCCTCCACCACGCTTTCTATCCTTATTTCTTAACTTTCCACAGAGGTATATGCCTTCTTAACGATATTCAGCTTTGCTTCCTCACTTTGTTTTCATCTAAAGATTCTTCTGTCTTCTCTCTAACCCAACACAGCTCAGAAACCCTTCTTGTGATTTCTCCCTACTTACTTGGCAGCATATTACCCAGAAGACCTTGGTTTCAGCCATAAACTTGGAGGTTTTGCTGTCTACCTCTAAAGCTTTGAGGAACTGTTAGGCTAGAACTCACCAACCCAGACATAAAGACTGCCTGTCTGTACAGTCTTCTTCCTATTTTCAGTTCATTCAAAAGCAGCTAGAGCCTGATTCGAACTCTGACTTTGTGTTGTGAGCTCAACTTGAAAGTAGATGGATGAGGCTTTTATTTGCTCTTCCTGGTCTCATGGTTAGATTCAGTGCAAGAAAACTGGGAAACACTTGAGAGTAAGTTGCCTGGGCAGTGGGGATTGATATTTTATGTTTACAATTCCCCTAGTCTTCCTTCGTTTGAGGCTAGCTTTTTGTTTTGATTTGGTTTTTGTTTGTTTTGAGAGGGGGGACGTTTTGCAGTGCGGTTTTAGGGGTCTGCCCTGCTGCACGTGTAGAGGGGGCATTCCTCCTAGACTGCTGACACTTGGTCCACATTTAGAAGTGAGGGGTATAAGGCCATCGGTCAACAGCTTCCTGCGTTGTTTCCTGTTCTCCACTGAAGTCATGATTAACGCCTGGGCTTTCGTTCGTTTGGGTCCCCTCAGATACACCTATGAGCGAATTGATGGGCGAGTACGGGGAAACCTGCGCCAGGCAGCCATCGACCGGTTCTGTAAGCCAGACTCAGACCGCTTTGTCTTTCTTCTGTGCACCCGAGCGGGAGGCCTGGGGATCAATCTCACAGCTGCCGATACCTGCATCATATTTGATTCAGACTGGAACCCACAAAATGACTTGCAGGTAACCATTAGGATGATTGCTGTTTGCCTTAGCTGTCCCTGAATCCAAGAACATCATGACAGGGCCTGGCCTGGCTGTAGAGAGTGTCTGCCATGCTCCATGCTATGGTGTCGGCCAGATGGCAGGCTTAGGGCCTCAGTCAGGGGGTACAACTGAATAAAAAGTAAATGTCGAGCCTTCCCACTGATCAGAGTGGTTCTTTCTTTTACTGTAAATCAAATGGTATTTCACAGTGGTAGCCTCTGAATGTAGATTAGAAATACTATTTATTGTTATCAGATACAAAGAAAGATACTAAACTTGACTAATTCTCTAATTCTTGATTTATAGATTGCTTCTGGCTTTCTCACTTGCTTTATTTGTTAGACGTACAGTGCATGAGATGACCTAGAGGGCGGGGAGGTTCCCTGGTGTGGCCGGGTGACCGAGGCATCCTCATTAGTTCATCTGCTCTCCATTTAGTGCAGCATATTAGAGTTGATGTGTACCCAGTTAAGTGTACTTGCGGATTAAATTTGCTAGTTTTAACCAAATGAATAAACCAAACCAAACTGAATAATGGTGGCTTTGGAAGATAATTGCAAAGATTGGAGTTAATACATTTTAAAAACAAGCATAAACAAACAAGAAAATGACAGAGCCAACACTTCAGAATTCCTCTTCAACCCTGTTTGAAAGTAAAAACAATGACATTCCAGCCAGATTGCGCAAGTCAGCCCAAAAGAATCTAACTTATCAAAAAAACTATTTTAGCATATAGATGGACATCCATTAATATTAACATCCCAAGTGTATCTTGGGATATCTGCTAATAGCTTGGAAGATGAGTGTGTGGTGGGGAGAGCGGCGGGAGCCTCAAAACGTTTTTCATGATACAGGTGATTGATAAAAGAAGTTTGAAGGCTGCTGTTTCACAAAACTGAGAAGGTGCCCTAGAGGATACCACCAGGGAAGGGATGCAGGGAAAGGGAGCTAAGGTGGTGGGTGTTGGATGTCCGGACCTCTTCCTACCCACCACGTCACATAGAGTCATTCTGCTTTGTCTTTTTCATTTAATGAGTTTCCAAATAACATTTTATTTGAAGAAAGCAGTCTACTAGTTGAAAAACCAGTGCTCTGAATTATTAAATTGGCGAAAACTGGCTAAAACTCAGAAAAAAAATCATTGTGAAATAAATTGTGTGGCACCGTGTTCAGCATCCAACTTGAAAAATCAGTAGGTGTGGCTGGCTCACCATCAGGCCTTTCTGCCGGTGACGGGCTATTTGGGTCAAAGATGAATTGCTAGATATAATGAATAACCAATTTTAAAGGAATTAACATAATTAACACCAAAGTAATAATTAGTAGAAACTAACATTTGATCAGGTTACCAGGAAGAACCTAATTAGGATAGTAATATAGATCAGAGAGTAGGAAGCTACTGCCAGTGGTGTAGCCGCCTGGTTTTTAGATAGTTTCATTGGAATACATACACGTATTATGTCTGGTTGCTTTCATGTTACAGTGGCAGAGTTGAGTATTGCAACAAAGACTTTGTAGCCCACACCATCTAAAATATTTAGAAGTTGTCTGCCAACCCTGATACAGATGGTTTCATAAGTTGTAAGTCCTTGGCAGCTGTATAGCTGTCCAGGTGAGCCAGGACTCACCTGACTGTGAAGCTTGGTACCTGGGTGAATCATGATATGAGAAACCAAAATTGGGTGGCTGTTTGGAGGCCATGTTAGCTGGGCATGCCTGAAGGAATTTCTAGGAGGAAAATTGAAAGCATAGGGCTGGCATTTAGAGACACGTCACGGCCAGAGGCAAAGATTTTGGAGTCATTGTGCTTCACGTAATGAAATCTAGACATTGAATAGGTGCAGTGCCAAGAAATGGAAAGAGCAAGAATGAGAATGTTCAGGCCTGAAGGAGAAGATGAAGTCATCTGAGGTGACTGATTCGTATGGGGTGGGTGGGGCTGTCCAGAATTCCAGTCTGGGGAGAAGAGAAAAGCTTTGGAATGGCTGTTTTTAATGTCCACTGCTGGGGGACTGACAAGAGATGAATGAAGGAGTAGCAGTGAAGTCCAAACTGCAGTTGGATAGTGCGAGGTTTTTTACCCACTCCCTTGGTGGGAAAACAAAGACCATCAGCACTTGTGTGATTCAGGGCACTTGTACCAAGAACGCAGCAGAAAGTAGAGGAGCGATCGTGTCAATGGTAATGGCAGCCCCAGGTCCAAGTCAGAGTTAGAATTCCTCAATTAGTGGTCTTCCAGCCTGGCTACTGTTTTGGTTATTTTTATGTATAGCTTTGTAACTTAGAGGAAACTCTGTTTTTGAGATGTCTCATCATACTAGGTAGAAATAAAAGAATTGGAAAGAGTTGAGTAATTTTAGAGCAGGGAATTGGGTCAGTGGTTATTGGGGAGTGGGACTGATGGGCTGTTCTGAGTTGCCCAATTGATGGAGCAAGGTTCTCTGCTTGCCTGGCATGGGGAGGAGAGAACGAGGGCTGGAGCCCACCCTCCAGACGATGTGCACTCAGCACACACTCTCCCTGCTGTTTGCCCTTCACCCACGGGCTCTAGATATGATGGAGAAGATAGAATCTGGAGACTAATGCCCTGAGACCACCATGTGGTTCACAGGTCTGCAGCTAAATCCGCTGTGGAAGTCGGTGAAGTGCATTCCTACGGTACTATCCCTGGTAAAATTACCTGGTACTATCCTTGCTAGTTAGTTGGGTCGTGTTAACTTACACACAGTTGTTCACACGTATGCACACTTTCTAATACTTTTTGTCAGTGAATGAAAGCTTTCAGTTAGCTATAGTTCTTGATGGTTATTGAAAAACCACAACTCCTACTCTGATAAAAGACGATCGTATTTCCTTTGGAAGATGGGCTTGACATAGAATATTTATCTGTGAGTGGATTGAAGCACATGCTACCTGGTATAAATGTCAGGGCCAAGAAGAGAGTCCCATAATGAACATGGTCTTACCCTCTACCCTAGTGGAATTTAGCATAGCTCCAGAGGTCAAGTTCCGATGGTAGAAAATTGGAGTGTTCACTGTGGTCTCCACCAGCCTGGATGGTCCGGTGCAGCGTATGCTGATCCCGAGGCGGGCCGACATGGGGCGGGCAGCACTGACAGTACCAGGACGCTGTTTCTTGACTGACCCTGGGCAAACCCCCTTGGAGCCTTGACGGGGAAGCCAGCCTGGTTGGGAGACACTGGGCTCAGCTAAAGTAGGCCCGAGTGCCTGAGGCAGGCCTGCAGACCATATAGCTGCGGAACAGAGCTCCATTCTCTGAAAAGTCAGCTGGAAGTTAGACAGCAGTGTTACCTTTTCTGCTGCTTTTTTGTTATTATTTTTAAAGTTCATTATTTCAGCCTTCTGATCATTTTGCTGGGATTTTCTGTGCTTTGGGGAGAGAATTAGAGGTGTAGGATTTGCTAGAGAAATGTATATATATGTTTCTAAATGCATATTTTAAAAAATTTTTTAAATCTAGGTCTTCATAAAACAAATGACATTGAATGTCAAATGCTATTTCCATTGCTCTTGTTAGAGTCTGAGGAGTCTAAAAAATTATATTTCTCACCCATGCTTCAATCTGAACCAGTTAAGAAATAGACACAGGAGTGCAAAGGGTCAGAGCATCATCAGCTTTTATAAAGTATGATGGTGGGTTAGATGATACAGCTTGACCAATAGCCAGAATTAGGCTTCCAAGGACTCCTGCACGTGTGCCCCTCATCCCTAGGTTAGCCTTACCCACTGAGAACTGCTGGCAGAGCAGAGGCTGGCCTGGTTAGCGTGCCAGTGGCAGAAAGGGAACGTCCTGCCCTCGCAAGAGATGGGGCGGCAGGGCACGAGTCTATAGGAGCTCTGACCGGGTCTCCTGTCTCACTAGCCAGGTCAGCTGCTCCTTTGGAGTAGAGAGGAAAGGGGTGGGACAGGAGGGAGAGACTCTGTTGTGTTCCTACGTGGGAGCAGACATTCCCTTCTGGAAATATGCGGATGGAGAACTAGGACTCCTGCTGTGGTGTCTACCAGATCAGCCCTTCCCAAATCCTCCTCCCCTTTTTCCAGAAAATGGAGGCATAGGTTCATTTGGACCCAGGACAGGAACAGGGCACTACTTAGGGGCAACAAGAGAATAAATGCAGTACTGAGGGATCTCAGTGATGTGTCATTTTATCTGAGCTGTCACAGGTCAGCCAATTTTTAGGTCTCCTTACCAGGGAGTTCTCATCAAGAGGCATCAAGTAAATGCCACATTTTCTCTCACACCTTGAACATGTCTGTGTTGGCATCAATGTGTGTGAAAAAAATCAAGCTGTGTCTTCATCCAGGAGGCACAGCTGGGATTCAGTCCCGGTACGTGAGCTGCAGCTGGTTTTCTGCAGGTTTCCTATAATACCTGTGACCCCCGAGGTCAGGAAATGGTGCAGGGTGCTGACAGTAGCCTGGGAAGGGAAAAGAGCAGCAGAAAACTGGTTTCTTTCCTTATCATTTGGAGGAAGCCAGCTTGCTGCAGCTCTGGGGGCCAGGTGGCCCTGAGGGAACAGCAAGTACCAGCCTCCCCTTGCAGCGGCTGCAGCATCTTGCCCTCCCATTGCTCCGTGACTCTGATTCTCATCTCATGGGGAGCTTTTTGCTCTGGGAGGCAGGAGTTCTGAGACTGAACAGGAATCAAGGTAACAGTGGAAGGGGCATTCCCCATTCTTCCTGTGGATAAGCTCCCTGACGGGAGAATTCAGAAAGCCTGGACGCGGGTGACCTGGCAGAGAGCGCAACCAGAGGGTAATGCAGCTGACGCCTGTCCAGAGGGATTCTGGAAGCGAGGGGGGGAATCCAGCCTGAGGAGCCAGGGGCTGACGTGCTGCTCTGAGAAAGGAGAGGTGCTGGTTCCCTCTGGCACTTCCTCTACCACCACCAAGCTGCTATCAGCACCTTGCCTGATGGCATGTATGCCTGGAGCTGGGGGGACTAAACTCTGTCATGTTTGCTTTCCTTTACTAGAAGAAAGAATTTTTCCTGCTCCATTGTGTAGTCCAGGTATTCCATGAATGTTATTGAACCCCGGGATGTGCCGGGCACTGTTTAAAGTGCTGGAGACACAGCAGTGAGTGAGCCCCATAGTGTGTGCTCTGGTGGAGCATCCATCATAGTGGGGGAGGGCAGCAACAAACAAGGAAAAACAGTAAGATAGTGACAGTTAGCGACACTTACTACGAAGAAATAAAACAGGATAAGAGGATGGAAATTGGGCGCCCTGATGTAGAGTTGTCTAGGAAGCCTTCTTTAAGAAGGTGACTTCTGAGCCAAGACCTGAATGATGGGGAAGGGTCTTAAGTTGTAAGATCAGTAGGAAGAATGTTCCAGAGGGAGCAAAAAGTGTGACTGCTTAGAAGTGGGAGTGAGCATCAGTGGCCCACCTGAAGCCGGTGGGACAGGTGCTTCCTGTACAGCATCAGTCCCACAGGAAGTGACTCAGTTTTCTTTTCTGTGCTCTCCTGCCTCTTCTCAGTGTCCTCTCTTTCTCACTCCCTGCTCCTTTTATCTGCTGCCCCCAAAGCTCCCTTTCCCCATGCTGTTAACGCCCCTCTCCTTCCTGTTCTCAGCCAGCTCTTACTGACTTACTGACACATTTGTTGAGCCCTGGACACCAGGCCAGGCCCTGGGGAAACAAAAGTGCTCTGGACTTTTGAATCGCACAGTGGAAATCCAGCACAGTGGGCAGAGACCTGTGCTCTTTCCCAGAGATGTTTGCATTGTAAGAGGGAATGATACCTTTCTCCAAGGAATAAATCTGGAGCTGGAAATTTCAGATTCCAAAGTAGGCCTGCAAAGGAGATAGTTGAGGGAGGGCAGCTTCCCTGATTCATACCAGGGCATTGAGAGCCCCTGGTTCCTCTTCTGCATGAGTAGGTGGCCTGCGGACACAGACTTGTAGTGTACAAGGAGAATGTAAAATTGTTAGGCTTGAAATAAAATACTTGTGCGTGGAAAATGAACTGGGAAACTATCCCAGCATGCTAGGAGTGGTTGGGTTCAGGGGGAACTGGAGGGACTTCTTTTAACCTCTCTGGTGGGTGGATTTTCATTGAGGAATAAGAAGTATTTTAAAGTATTAAAGAAAATGTACCTCTAAAATGTAATAGAGCTAAGGAGTCAACATTATACCTGGTTCTTTTTACCAGCTGTTTAATTTTCGCGTGATTGTGAAGACACGGTGTAAGCTTTTGTCAAGTTCTGGACTTGAGCCTGACAAAAGTGAGCTGAGGGCTGGAATCAGTTGGAAATCTGTCACTGTTCGGACACTCCCCTTTCTTCCCATTGTAATCACTGGGATTCGTACCTGGTTTTTGTTTTTGTTTTAATTTTTGTTGTTTTTAATTTAATTTTTAATTTAATTTCTGAACATTATTATTTGTTTCTCATAGGCTTTTGTTTACCTCAAATGTATTAAAAAGTAAAGAACAGGTGGTTCAGGAGAACATTGAAGCTCTAGAACTTCCTGTCAGTGAGGTGGGGGGCGGGTGGTACCACTGCCTCCGACTTGCGGTCTAACTGCAAAGGCTCTGTGTTTATACCTTTGCGGATACATCTTGTTTGGACTTCATCTCAGTTGCTGCCTTTGTTCTGAATGTTTCCGTCTGTATTACATTTGTGTGTGCGTGTGTTCTGATTAGGATAATCAGGAATAAATGATTAACTACTTGAGATTTGGCTCTAAAACGACAAGTCTCTTAAATGTGACAGGACTCATCCTGTTATCCTTAAGTAAATCATCTTGGCAGCATGTGTGTCTCTTGCTACCACTTGGCTGCTTATGACAATATCCTGTACTCACCCCCCGCCCCAGCAGAGGTTTGTTTTTTCAGTTAAGGAGAAGTTAGCTATTCCAGGATTAGTGACGTGGCTGCTGGTGTCATCAGAGTCCCAGGTTCCTTCTGTCTTTCTGCTCCACCATCCTCAGTGAGTATGGTCTACATACTGTTGGTTCTAAATGGATACTCCAAACCCCAGGTAGGAAAAATAAGGAAGGAAGATGGGATACTTTTTCAGGAGAGCAGAACTTTTCCAGATACCACTGGTAGACTGCCATTACAGCTCACTGTCCAGCACTATGTTGCCTCGCCAGCCCTGGGAGGCTGGAAATGGGGTTTCAGTTGGATATGTTGCTGCCTTTGTATAAGAAGCAGGGTTCTGGCAGTGAGGACAAACGGGGATGTGGGTTCCAAGAAGGTAGTAAATTAGTGGAGTCTGCAGCTCTCCTCTATCAGACCTTTGCTCAGAACATTTCTTAAACTCCTTCTTGTAATTTGCCCTCAACACCAGTTAGTTGAGCCAGAAAAAGAAAGTCAGTGTCAGTGCCTAATGACCACATTATTATTCCTGCTTTACAGGTCCACAAACCATAGTACTTACTTTGATCCCTTGCTTTATTTACCAGAGCTCTCCATCAGATTTTCCCCCAGTAATAGAGATTTACTACCACTTTTACCATAGTAAAAGAAGATGTGGCAACTAATTGTAATAGCCAAGAGCCAAGCAACTTAGTTGTCCATCGGTAGGAGACTTACTGACTAAAACATAGTACATTCAGCTTTGATAAAAGAACGAGGAATATCTCTACATACTGCTATAGAGTCATCTCCTGAATATATTGTTGGGTGAAAAAAGGTGGAAAAAGTATATATAGGATGCTAGCATTTGTCTAAAAAGGCTGGATGTCTTGTGTGTCATGTCTCCCCCCATGGAAAGATAAACAGAACCTTCATTTTAAGTGATTACCTATGAGGGGCTGGAGGGTAGGGGAGCAGGGAAGTGACAAGGACAGAAGCTGGTTTTTCTGAATATGTCTTTTTGTGTATTTGATTTTGGAACTGTCTTAAGTATTTTATAGCATTATAAGGCCAAATCTTTGAAAATTTTTATCCTCAAATCATTTTAAACTTATAAAACATTGCAAAATAGTGCAGAGTTCTAGGATCCTTTGTCCAGCTTCCTTTAATCTTAACGTTTTATATGACCATAGTGTAATTATTTAAACCAGGAAATAACTGGTAGAGTACTCTGATCTACAGACCCTTCAGTTTTCTACAAAGGTTCTTTTTCTGGTCTGGGATTCAATGGAGGATCACACATTTCCTTTAGAAGTTACAACTCTTTAGCCTCCTCCAGTCTGTGACAGCTCCCAACTTTCCTTATCTTTCGTGACCTTGACACTTTTGAAGGGTACTCACCAGCATTTTGTAGAATGTTTCTCACTTTGTGGTTGCCTGATGTTTTTCTTGTAATCAGATTTGAGGTTATGCATTTTTGGCAAGAATGTCACAGGAGTGATGTTAACGTCCTTCTCATGGTACATCACGTCAATATGTCTTATTACTTGTGATGTTAACCTTGATTACTTGGTTGAGGTGGTGTCTGCCAGGTTTCTCCACAGTAAAATAACTATTTTTACTGTTAAATATAATCAATATCTTGGGAGGAGGTATTTTGAGATGCTATAAATACTCTGATTCTTATCGTACTTTTGCCTATGAATTTTAGCATCATCCTTCAATAGTTCTTGCCTTCAGTTATTATTATTGTGGTGTTTGGCTAATGGAGATTTTCTATTTCAGTCATTTTTACATCTGTTAGTTGGAATCCTACTATAAGGAACAGCTGTCCTTTGTCTTCCATTTGTCTGTTTATTTTTATCAGTATGAATGTTTATTTTATGTTATGGGTTATAATCAGTTACTCTCATTATTTATTTTGATGTTCAGCGTTGGTCATCGGGAGGCCCTTCAGGTTGGCTCCTGTTTCCTCCTGACACGCTTCCGTCAGTTTGTGAGCGTTTCCTCACTCTCTGACACCAGAAGACATTCAGGTTCATGTTACATTTTTCTTGCCATAGCCATGGAATTGACTTAGTTCTCCCAGGATCCCTGGGTCTTTTATTTGAGAATAAATAGCATTCAGAAACCAAGACATGGTTACTAGATGTCCCCATTGCTACTGGAGTGTTACTGCTTCTAGACTCTCTGAGCAGATGAAGCTAGGAAATAATGCATGTGTACTGACAGAAGCCCTCGTACCACACGTCTGTATTCGTTTCTTATCTGTCCATCCCTAGTGAGATTTCTGATTCCAGTCTAACACTACAGGATTCATTCTAGTCTTCTCCACCCTTCCTTTTTGTAACTCCTTTCTCTGGCTGTGAGAAGCCTGCATCTCATTATCATGGTACAGTATATTTACTCATTTGTTCAATCTTAGTATATGCATAGTTTCAGAATTGCTAACCCATAGTCTATGAAAAATAAATTTACCAGTGTTTATTATTGACTAACGCACTTTTTAGGCAGTCAGTCTTATCAAAATGCCATTTTCCAAAGTTACTTGGTTTAGTTTTTTTCTTTCCCACCCCCTTCATTGTGGTTAAGTTAATTTGGGGGAGGGGGTGTCAATCCCTTGATTGATTCCAAAGCAAAATGAAACAGTTAACTCTAGCTACATGTGAAGCAGACGGCGTAACCTGAAGAGAGAATTATTTCAAATGTCTGTATTTAATTTTTAAATATTTTCATTGTGGTAAAATTTCATTTTGCAACTCCAGTATATCCTTCATCCAGATTCACCAACTGTTTACATTTTGCCTCACTTTATCATTTCTGCCCTCTTTAACTTCTCCTGTCTCCCTGAGTACACACACACATACACACACACACACACTACTTCTTGTCTGAAGCATTTGAAAGTAAGTTGTCCCCTGAGTGCTTTAGTGTGTGTTTCCTAAGTGCAAGGATAATCTCTTCTATAACCACGGTTCAGTTCTCAGAATCAAGAGATAAGAATAGTGTCTCCAATCCACAGTCCATATTCAAATTTTATCATTTCTTTTAACATCCTTTATAGTTGTTCTTACCTCAGTGTAAGATTTAGACCAGGATCATCCATCACATTTAGTTCTCATAACTCTAATCTCCTGTAATGGATCAGTTCTTGATCTTTTTTTTCCCACAACCTTGATGTCTTTCAAGAGTGCAGGCTGGTTGTTTGATAGACTGTCCCTTATTTTGAGTTTGTATTTCCTCGGAATTGGATTCAGGTTCAGTTATGCCACAGACTGATGTGTCCTCAGTATGCCACATCAAGACATACAAGACGTCCATTTGTTGATAATGTGGACTTTGAAGTTCCTAGTTAGTGTGTCTGCCAGATTTCTCCACTGTGAAGTTGCTAGTTTCCTCTTTGAAATTAATAAGTAACTTTGGAGAGACACTTTGAGACTGTGTAAATACCCTTTTCCTCATCAAAGATTCACCTGCTGGTTTTAGTTTCCATTGATTATTTTTACCTGGATCAGTCATCACTGTGATGGTTCTAAAGTGTTCATTTTCTATCATTCTACATTTGTCTGTTACATTCTACTATAAGGAAAAGTTTCCCCTTTTCTCCCATTAGTTTATTTATGTCAGTAGACACTGACACAAATATGAGTATACACCATGAATATACATATGGTGTGTACTTATGGGTTCTTTTTTTATTCCATGGGTTATATTCCATTACTGTCTTTATTTATTTATTTTGACATTTTTTTATTGAGTAATAGTCATTTTGCAATATTGTGTCAATGTGAGCACAATTTTTCAGTTATACATGAGCATACATATATTCATTGTCGCATTTTTTTCACTGTGAGCTACCACAAGATCTTGTATATATTTCTCTGTGCTATACAGTATAATCCATTACTGTCTTTATTTATTTTGATGTTCAAATAGTCCTGGACTTAGCCAGTGGAAGCCTTTTCAAGTTTCAGGTGTTATTTTGATATGTCTGCATCGTTCTTTGAGTACTTCCTTACATTCTGGCACAGTGGTAGATTTCAGGCTCATCCTACGCTTTCTTGGTCTACCATAGCCCTGAAATTAATTGTTTCTCTAACATGCCTTGGTTCTGTCTTATGGGGAATGGAATTTAGAAACCAAGGCCTGAGAGCTAGTTATGTTCTTTGCTACTGGGATGCCATTGCTTCTAAGCTCTCTCAGTGGACATAGCTAGAATACATACACAGCAGGGAATACAGACACACATACGTACATACCATGCATTCGTATGTGTATGTGTGTATACACATGTGTGAACATAAACACACACTGATGTCTATTTCTATGTCTATGTAAATGTGTGGTTGTATACACTCATGTACACACCTAACCATGATTTAACATTGATATGTCTAAATCCATTCTAATGCCACAGGGTTATTCTAGTTTTTCTTCTTTCCATATTTGTGACTTCCTTCTTCAACGGTGAAAACCCTGATTCCTATTACCCTCCGTATATTTACTTATTTGCTCAATCCTAGATTACACAGAAAGTAGTTTTGGAATTGCTTATCCTGCCACCGTGAAAAAGAAACCTATCTGCAAGTGTGTACTTCAAACACTGTAATTTGGCCGTACATACTTAGTGGGATATAACCCTGGGGAGGGGTTCAAAAATGTCACATTGTTTTCAGTAATTATGTTTTGGGGAGATCACAGAGGTACTGTTTTTCTGAGACTATTATATATACTGTGAAATAAATCAAATGAGTAATGATATTGGCATGGTTGAGAGTTGAGCTTTTCAACATGGTTAAAAAGAGATACAGATGTGTGGTTGGTGAAGGTAAAATCCTGTAGCCCCAAATTTGACTTAAAAATATCAGTATGATCTCATGGTGTATTTTGTCTTAGACGTGCACATGGTCGCACACACCACACACGCGCGCGCGCCCACACACACACACACACACACTTCTACTTTTGCCACTGAAAAGGCCTAGGAACACTGACCAACCTCGTGACAGTGAGCATCCCTGCAGCATCCAGACTGTTGTCTCTAAGTGCCGTTTTCCACTTTAGAAGAGGCTCTAGGACTCCTTGAAAAAATGGCTGAATGTAGGCTGTGAGAAGCTATAGGACAGATACCTACTCTTCAACAAATAAAATGCATTTGAGAAAAGGAGAGATCAAAGGCAGAGGGTATCTTTGGTTAAAAGAGACTTGAGACTTACCAACCAATTATAATGCGTGGGCTTTATTTGGATCCTGATCCAAACAAGCAAGCTTAAAAATGTTGATATGAGATAAGCAGGGAAATGGGAACATTGACTAGATAGGTAGTACTTAGTGTTAACTTTTTGAAGTGCAGCTATGGTAATGTGTTTTACAAGAGTCCTTGTATTAGAAGTATATATTAGAATATGTGAGGATGAAACAGTGTGATGCCTAGGGTTTGCTTCATAATAATCTTGGCGGGTAGGGGCAGAGTAGGGATGAAACAAGAGTGACCATAAGAGGTCACTTTTCTCTCTTTGTCAATGTGTGAAAATTTCTATAGTAAAATGAAAAAACTTAAAAAGTAGTGCTGCTTGCTCTGAGTGAGACATTTCCCGAGAGAGCAGGACGGCACCCTGGGAATGGGTGCCCGCACTCAGACCACAAGTGGGGAGGGTAGGAAGCCAGGTCCTTCTCATCACTTTATCCCAGTACACAGCAGTCACTCGATATATAATGGGCAGTGAAATGAGTGCCCTTGAATGAGCAGCTGGCATTTGAGTGAACTCAGTTCCAAAATCATCCATGACTCATAACTGACAGCCAGCCACTCACACCATGTGGAATATAGGCATTTCCTTGTTGCTTGGGCTGCTGCCATTCTATCCAGTGACATGATGCACGTGACCCTCCTTCCTTTGCAGGCTCAGGCCCGATGTCACCGGATAGGCCAGAGTAAAGCCGTGAAGGTGTATCGCCTCATCACTCGGAACTCCTACGAGCGGGAAATGTTTGACAAGGCCAGCCTAAAGCTGGGTCTGGACAAGGCTGTTCTTCAGGACATCAACCGCAAGGGCAGCACCAACGGAGTGAGTGTGCTGGAACCTGCTCTAGGGCCTTAGGAAGGGTTCACCACACAACCCAGGGCCTGTCTGACCTCTTCACTCCTGCTGCTGTGTTAAGATTCCTTCTCACCAAATTGAGTCGGGCTGCCCATCTTTGCTGGATCATTCCTTGCAGTAGAGCATAATCCAGTGTCAGGTCTCTGCATCTTATAGATGGATAAAGGAAATGTGGAGGAGCAGTTAGGTGGGAGGATTGACCAACATGCCCAGTTTACTGAACAGTAACATTTCAGTAAACAGAGTTTCCAACATTGCCTGCTGGAATTCAGTAGATCTCACACTCTTAAATCTAAGTTATCTATTGTCACCATACTTTATCTCCTACTCCAGACTCTGAGGCCCTTGAAGGTGAGCTGTTTTATCTTGCCCAGTGCTCCTGATAGTACTTGGCATATTAAAGATGTTCAGTGCATGATAGTCAGTGAATGAATGAATGAATGAATGAATGATCAGCTTGAAATATGGCAGTTAATAAAATCTTCTTTCCCCCTCTAGAGGGAATAAAAATTGCTGCTAAGAGTCTTAAATTGTATTAAAGTAGAGGCACACAAAGCAAGCTATCTCTTTAATCTCTGGACCTTCTACGTGAGTTGTCTTTAGTCCAGATGTTCTGTATCCTCTCAGCTATGCGTGTTGCTGAGTATGCTTGAGGTTAGCAGTGCTGGGAGTCATGGAATTCCCTCCTGTGATTGATGTAAAGAGAACCAGATTCTTAATTAAAACCAGGAAAGGGTGTTTTGAACTCCCATTTCCTGTTTTCAGCAAGCAATTGAGAAGATCACACTTGGCACGGGATCCTTTCTTTGGTTAAGAAGTGACATCATTTCCAGTACTAGTGTATTTATTCAATAGTGAGTAAGTCATTATTCTTTATCTCATTTGGTACGTATGGAGGTTTTTAAAGATACAGACTCAACTAAAAACATAAAGTAAACATTGAATATATTCACTTCAGTGATACATAGTTTTAACGATTTGTGACATTTGATAATAACCAACATCCTGAGGAATGTTAGGGCCACTGGATCATGGGCTGGGTTTTATTCCAGAGCTCCTGGTAAAGGATTGTCTGCCTGCCCTCCTCATAGTTCTCTTGAGTGTCTTTATCTGGGTTTTCATTTTCTGAAGCTTGTTGTCTATGTCTTTGTTTTTCTGACATATGCTCTTAGTGGAGGAACTGTGTGCTGAATCATGAAGGTCAGATTTGAGGCTGTTTTTCTCCTGTGCATTTCCCACTTTGTGAGTAGCCTTTGGTGACCTGTCCAGGTACAGCAGCTTTCAAAGATGGAGGTAGAGGACTTGCTCCGGAAAGGTGCCTATGGTGCCTTAATGGATGAGGAAGATGAAGGCTCCAAGTTCTGTGAAGAAGACATAGACCAGATTCTGCAGAGGAGAACCCACACCATCACCATCCAGTCTGAAGGGAAAGGATCCACTTTTGCCAAGGTATTGGCCCTTCTCTGCAGAGTCCTTGTTGGGTGGCAGTGAAAAGGAAGTTCTTATAATCCCTGATGCTTGTTAGCCAGGCTCCTACTTCTCTAAGTGCAAACCGTTGAGATTGTCTAGCTGCATGTCTGTACTGTGTGCCACCCTGAAGATTCAGGTTCTTAGAGGGAGTCTGAATAATGGGTCAGAAGCTATAAAAGAAAACACTCTGAATCGTCAGAGCTGATCCTCAGGGGGCAGGATGGACGCTTGGATTTGCAGTTTACACTCTTCCCTATTCACAGAGACTCCTCCAGAACCCTTGAATGGCCATCTCGACTCCCTTGCGCACTCCTTGATGAGTGTCAGAGAGTTGAAATGCCAGTGAACACTCCATTCCTCAGACTCAAGCAAGTATTTTGTTCATTTCAAGAGAAAAGAGATTTTATTCAAGATTCCCAGCTTCTGACACAACGTTGTAAACTGACTGTAACTCAATTTAAAAAAAACTGTAAAAAAAAAAAAAAAGATTCCCAGCTTCTAGTTTAGATGCCTCTTTCCTCTGCCCATCGGATCACTGTGTTTAGAATTCAAGTCATCAGACCACTTCCCAGATCACTCTCAGGCTGCCCTTGCCATGGGCTCTGGGAGCTTCCTGGCCTGTCTGGTTCAGCCACCTGTGTGGTGCCTTGTGGAGGGAGGGCTTTTCCAGTAAGGCATTTTGTGCTCGGTCTCTGCATCTCCTACTGCCTAACCCGGTGCCTTTCCCAGAGCAGACACTTTGGGGTGAACTGAAAGAAAAATTCTATCCAGGGCAGTTTTAAGGATTAACCTCTCATGGGCAACTAGACGTACGTTGCCATTGTCTTCCAGGGGTTGTCCTCCTGCTCCCAAGTTTAAGTTAGAAAAAATGATCCTGTAGGTTGAAATTGTAATTTCCCCACTCAATCTTTAAAATACAGTTTTAAAGGAATAGCTTTGAGATTTTCCCTTTCATTTTGGACGCTCTGTTAAGGGTTTTGGTTTTGAAGGCAGATGGATAATATGCTTGAGTCTCTGGTGCATTTGAGATCACACAGGTGTTTTGTTGATTTCTACTGTGTTCATGCAGTTTATTGACTCTTCTTCACAGGCTAGCTTTGTGGCTTCAGGAAACAGAACGGATATTTCCTTAGATGACCCGAACTTTTGGCAGAAATGGGCTAAAATAGCTGAACTGGACACTGAAGCAAAGAATGAAAAGGTACGGCAGTGAGAGTACTTCATTTCATTGAGCATTTCTCTGGTGTCTTACAGAACCAGCTCAAATTATTCTTTACTCCTGAGCCTTAGTTCTTAAAGAAGGTGCTATATGTCACTCGCTTAAAACACGCCTGGCACGTAGACAGGGCTTGAGAAATGTTAACTGTTATAATTTAAAATGACCTAATGGGGCGTATAGTCTGCTGGGTACCTGAGAAATTCGACAAAGACAGTTAGAACTGGAACTGGCCAGACAGGTCAAGGTCAGCCCTCTGACCCAAGCCAACATCCCACCCTTGGCATGTGACTATTTTACCTCTGTTTCAACACTTCCTATGAAAGGAACTTTACCTCTGACAGATATTAGAGGGGGAAAAAAGCATGATGAAGAAAAGTTTGTTGGGATCACCTCCATTCTGTCTGTGTCTTGAATTTTTCTATTTCTGAACACGAGAAGAAGAATGGCCTTAGAATAACAGCAGAGCTTGAATACTGGCTGTGCCACTGACTAGCTCCCTGCCTTTGGGCAAGGAACCTGATCTCACTGAGAGTGAAGCAGATGAGAACAGAGAAAGTGGTGATGCCCACACTGCAGAGCTGGAGACAATGCTGTGGAGACAGCTGCCCAGTCCATTGTGAGGCGCCCCTAAGTGTTAGCTCCCTTCCCTCTGACCCTTCACCTCACTTCGGGTTGAGCACGCGTCACTTTCTACCCGCCTGGGCTGCATGGAGGAGTATTCAGGAGCTTAGCCGAGCTTGGGGAAGAGGTACGGGGGAGGAGGTGAGAAGCAGGAAACGGTGGAGACCAGAGGAGCCCCCAGAATGGGTGAGTTCCCTGAGACAGAGATTATCTTTTCCGTGAAAGACAAAAGGTTAGTGGTGCCAGTGGAAGATAGAAAATGAAGCAGCAGTAATACATGTTTGTCTTCAGAAAGTTGCTGAGCAGATGGAATTCTGCGACTTCTCCTGTCTCCAGAGCACAGGCTGCTTCCACATGCTGGGTGGAACAGCTGGGGTGCACCCCTCCAGTCTTTCTTGGCAAGAACAGGCTGCCACTCTGGGCACTGGGGGCCCTTATCTGCCCAGGCCCCTATTAGAAAGACTGCAAAACCAGCAGATGGTGGCGGCCAACACTAGGGGCTGGGGAACACGCCAACTTCAGCAAGTCCCAGAGAATCCCCTCTGCCAGTCGTGGACACAGCAGGTGTGCTGGGAAGAGCCTTTCCTGCTGCCGGATGAGGCGGGGGTGTGGTTCTTTGTGCATTGTGATGGGGTGATGGGGGAAGAGAGAGGAGGGGCTTGCTTTCTCCCCAACAGTCCTGTCTGTTTGTAGGAAAGCTTAGTGATCGACCGCCCGCGCGTGAGGAAGCAGACCAAACACTACAACTCTTTTGAGGAGGATGAGCTCATGGAGTTTTCGGAGTTGGACAGTGACTCTGATGAGAGGCCCACGAGGTCCAGGCGCCTCAATGACAAAACCAGGCGCTACCTCCGAGCCGAGTGCTTCCGGGTGGAGAAGAACCTGCTCATCTTTGGGTGGGTACTGGCTCTGCCTGTTGTTGTGGTGGTGGTGTTCGTTATCCCCTCTGGTTTCCAGCCCCTGAGATTTTTCCAGTGTGTCTCTCCGATCACCTCTGGAGTCTGGGCTGGTGGAGGCTCTGCTAGAGTAAGAGAGAAGCGTGCCTTCTGCCCATGACCTCCCTCAGTCACTGCGCTCTGCTGCCCATATTGTAGATGTGCCATGGTTTTCTCATATGCCTGTCACAGCAAATCTCTGTTACTAATTTGCTGCCTGGTACTGATTTCCTGCCTTTCCCCTCAAGGATATATAAGGAATCCGCGCAACAGATGTTACAGTTAAGGCATGATTCGTGCAGGGCTCTGGCTCTGGTAGAGTAGAAGGTTTAGCTTCTGGGAGCTCAGCATTGCTTTCCGATACTGCAGCTGGAGTCTGTTTTAATTCCAGATTTATTCTGTGCTCCAAATACTTTCGCCCCTCCCTTTTTAACATTCTGGTGGCCCTATGAAGCTTTTCGGTTGCCGATGTTCAGGGCGACTGATAAACCTGACTGAGCATGAAAAGCACTCTGGCTCCTGTTTGTCCGGTGATGTTGAGGGCATGCGTGGCCCTTCCTCCCTGTAACACCCTTCAATATTTCCACTGTCAGCTGGGGCCGGTGGAAGGACATCCTGACTCATGGGCGGTTCAAGTGGCATCTGAACGAGAAGGACATGGAGATGATTTGCCGCGCCCTGCTGGTGTACTGTGTCAAGCACTACAAGGGAGATGAGAAGATCAAGAGTTTCATTTGGGAATTGATCACACCTACCAAAGATGGGCAGGCCCAGACCCTCCAGAACCACTCAGGTGAGGGGTGGCAGGGCCATGCCTACAACGCGTGAACCCCCTGAACTTCCTTCCCTCTTCCTGGGTTGGTCCATTTGCTTGCTGTGGGGACTTCTCTTTCTCAGGTGTATTTCAGAATGTTATCTGTGGGAAAGGATGCTGATGCTTTCCATTCTCCCTCAGAATCATCCAGTGTTACCTGTGGTGTTTTGTTTAAGTGCTGTTGGGCCCTCTTGAAGTCCTCCGTGTGCCAGTCCTGCCCACTGATCTGGGTGTCACAGGGCTCCTCCTCTGACTGGGGGCTCACACTGTGTGCTCTGTGGTTGGTCTTTTGCATCTCACCCTTCTGTCCCAGTTGCACTTGTCTGTGCGTTTTGTGCCGCTTCTTCCCTGTGCTGGGCTGTAGCTCACCTTCAAGTCTCAGATCGAGTGTTCCTTTTTCCCCAGCTAGGTTGTGAGGTCCCCAAGGGTACAGGTGGTGGTACACCTTTCTTGATCCTGCAGGGCACTCGGTAAATTCTTACCGCCTGACTGAATGGTCCACTCAGTGTGGGGACCAGGCACGTGTCCTCGCCGTCAGTACTTGGGGAACTGAGGAGGGGCCTGTTGTCCAGGGCTACGGTTCGCAGCCTGGCTGCCTCTTTGCGACTCTAGCCCAGCTCTGCTTCTGACACCCAGGTTTAAGCCTCCTTGACCATCTACCTGCCTTTCTGTTTCAGGGTTGTCTGCTCCAGTCCCCAGAGGGAGGAAGGGGAAGAAAACGAAGAACCAGCTGCTGCTCCCAGAGTTAAAGAACGCAGACTGGCTGGCCACCTGCAACCCCGAGGTGGTTTTGCATGATGACGGCTACAAGAAGCACCTGAAACAGCACTGCAACAAGTGAGTGTGCCCCTCCCCACCTTGGTGGCAGCTCCACCTGACCCTGCAGCTCCCTGGGACCCCCGTGGGGCTGTGGGAGACCACTCGGTGTCCCTGTGCTGCCGTATGAGGTATGGAAAGGCAGGCTGTGAGGTCTAAGCTGGGTCAGGATTCATTCGCATTGAAGCCTCTGTAACTCCTTTAACTCCCTTCTCCCCGGGACCTGGCCTCTCTTCCCAGTGCAGCTTGTACAGGATTTTCTGACGTCACTCTCAGGACCCCCTGAGGACACTGGTGATTTCACTGCTGTTCGCCTTTTCCTTTCCCTCCCTTCACCCCCGAGGGCACATTAGCAAGAGCAGGAGCCTGACCTTGTGGCCGCACTGTCAGCCTCTCATGCCAGTCGCTTTCCCCTCCGATTTGCTTTGACATTCATGACCTCCAGGCATTTGATGGACATGCATTTGAGATGGTATTCTTTATGTCTTGTAGGCTAACAGCTGGGGTGGGGCACACAGTAACAAAGGAAGAGGTGATAGAAAACGAGACTGTTCTTGTGAAGTTTCATTTTAGGGAGTTAGGGCACCCAGCCACAAAACAATGACAAGTTTGCACATGGATATTTGCATCACTGTACAGTGTCTCTGTTAGAATAATCACAGTAACTTCTGCCAATGATAGCTAGTGTTTTGTTTTTCAGGTGCTTTCTCATGTATTACTTCAAAACCTTGATGACATGGGAATGCCCAGAATTCCCGTGGGTCAGCTTGGAGGTCGCAGTTCATGGGCCACTTGTGGGTTATAACGTGTTTCATTACCGTGTTCACCTTTCATAGGGTACTTTTGCGTGTCCGGATGCTTTACTACCTGAAAGCCGAAATACTGGGAGAAGCAGCTGATAAAGCGTTTGAAGGAACTCCTGCCAGGTAAAACAGGTCAACCTTAATTCCCAGTGTTAAAGAATTGCCATAAAGTGCCTGTGGATGGAAATGGACAAACCCGCCTGTGTTTCGAGAGGCCCATGTTCCTTCCGCCCAGGATCAGTTACTGGTCGAGCAGGCAGGTGGAGCAAGGATGATTCAGTCAGGTTAACTACAAGTGAAATAAAGAAGAAAACAGTTGCTTAAAAGCACAGCTCTTGATGAAGTTCTTAGTTGTTTTTCCCCCCAATAGTGTGGTAAAATTGCTTTTCAAGCAGTCATTTCTCTACTTCAGCCATTGTAGGCTAGATACTAATGACTCTGATGCTGGATCCAACAGGTGTGGACTGAAAGCTTCACTCAGAGTCCCACTCTTGGCCTTAGTCCTCTTCTCCCTTTATGTGGTTCTCCTTTGTTTGCTAATTATATTGCTGATACCTTGTCACCTGTTTGATGTGTTTCGCCTTAGTTTTTTAAATTAGTGTTTCCAAAGCTGTAGAATCCTGTAGGAATATCCCAAGATTTGGGGAAATGAGGCTGCCAAACCCCCAGCTGCCACTTGGTTGAGCTGTCAGATAGTTTTTAGGAGGGATCCCCGCACAGTCTGCTTCACCTTCCCCAGGTCTGCAGTCTGCTCCTGCCCGGTACGGTGCTGCTCGTTCCCAGAGGACCCCAGCGGTGTTAGTGTCTGAACTTTGCTTTGCGATTCCCTGGGGCTGTGGTTTCTTCTTTCTCTTGCTGTCCGTTAGGCAGTGCTAATGGCTTTAGTGAGCACTAAGGAGAGAGGTGAAGCGCACGGACAGTCCTGCCTGTGAGGCATTTTTTGTAATGAGGAGCAGTCATCGCAGTGACCGTTACTGCTTGATATGCTTTTGGTTGTTTTGGTGAGCATTTCTAGTAGGGATAGGGAGGTTGGGTATTTTGGTAAAAAGTTTCAATTAGTGAGACATGTAAGTGCAGCAGAATTCAACCTGATTGTTTATATCTGCCAGTGTTACCTGGCAGAAGTAATCTACCTGAATTTACTCATCGTCTTGTCACGTGCTTTCTTAGACATGTAGATGGATGGCAGTTAGGTAGAACATGGAGAGAGTGAGTCCATTGCCCGCCCTCTTCCCTCCTTTCCTCAATCTTAGCTCTTACTGGTCCTGTTCAAGTTAAATGCCTTATTGTGAAGAAATTGAGGAACCCCCTGGGGGTTCATCCCCCAAAAGTTGTTCAGCCCGTGGCACCTTATGGGCAGAGCAGTGAGCCCTGTAGACAGATAAGGAGCGCCACCTGGGAAGGTGGGGGCTAGGGAGCGCCATCCCTGCAGCAAGAGCCAGGCCTGGCCCGGTGCAGTCAGCCCAGTGTCACAGTAAGAAGAGCCTAATGGAAGAAGAAACTTCAGATGTTGCAGAGGGACCATCCCAGGCAGCCAGGAGGTGGGAGAGAGGAGCCATGCAGGTAGATGTAATACCCCAGACCCCAAAGCCTTCAAAGGGTAAGAACGATGCTCAGACAATGAGACAAAGCTCTCAGAACATGGACAGAAACTCAAGAGCAGCTGATGGCACCGGCCTGCTAATTAATCCCTGCACATCTGCTCTGTAGGCTGAGCTGTGTTGCTCCCTCTGGCCAGAAGTGCCACTTATGGTCAGTTTGACCCAGCAGACCATTAGCAGACCAGTGCCAGGAAGTCTCTCCTATTTGGCACCTGTCCTCTGAAAGGCTCTTTTCATGTCACCATGTGTAGCAGTGCAGACTGACTTGTTCTCAAGTAGTGCTTGATATCTCTACGTATTGAACCAAGATAATTTGGGCACTTTTCAGCATTTGATCACGTACGAATTCAAACACTTGAGCAGTGTTCTGCCTTCAGATAACCAATACATTGCTGGCTTTTGCTGTGGTTGTCAGTTGAAGGTGCACATTAGAACTGCCTTACAAGGGGGCGGAGGGTGGGAAGGGATAGTCGGGATTTCAAAACTGTAGAATAGATAAACAAGATTATATTGTATAGCACAGGGAAATATACACAAGATCTTATGATACATCACAGAGAAAAAAATGTGACAATGTATATATGTTCACGTATAACTGAAAAATTGTGCTTTACACTGGAATTTGATGCAACATTGTAAAATGATTATAAATCATAAAAAATGTTAAAAAAAAAAAAAACTGCCTTACATATGTAGATCCCACAGCCCGACCCCATAACAGACTCATGATGAGTTCTCCGGGAGGTGCTTTCAGATTCTGCATGAGTCAGTCTGAGTAGAGCCTGAAAATCAAGTCCATATGTTGAAATAGCTTCCTGTATAAACCTGGTTCGAAACCCTGGTTAAGAAACCTTGGCCCCCAGCTGCCTGAATCCTCCCATTTGTTGTTACTTCAGCTTTTCGTCATGGAACTAGGGATGTGGCTTAACACCAGGGTTCAGGCCAGTCTTGTGTTGCTTTCTGTTGGTGTTGACGGAACTCTGAGTCCACGCCCTTCCTTCCACAGGGAGCTGGAGGTGCCTCTGCCCGACATCGACTATGTGGAGATCCCAGCGGATTGGTGGGACGCTGAGGCCGATAAGTCCCTTCTGATTGGCGTGTTCAAACATGGTGTGTATTTCAGTGAATGTGTTCTCTTTCCTGAAAAACTCTGTAGTCCTATTGCACGTCTCTCTTAAAAAGTAGAGCCTCACCTCTGTCCTAGAAATTCGGCCAGACGAATGTGTGAGTCATGGCATACAATGAGTGTCAATATCAGTGAGGAACTTTGTGAAAGGGGGCCGCAGACAGTCTGCTCAGTGTGTATCTTCCTCATGAGCCACTCCTCACTGTCATGCCTGGGACAGCCCTGCTCCTGTTCACTCCGAGAGCCCCAGCATCTGGCCTAGTGACTGTCGCTTGGTAGGCCCCAGGGTTCCTTGAGTGAAGGAACAAATAAATGGGGAAAATGTGAGGTTTAGCATTTCATATGTATGCAGAATTCTAAGGTCATTCAAGCTAATCTGCATATTCCTAGTGTGTATCTTTTGCCCTATTAGTATGCAGATTTAAGAATAAAAGATGGCATAGACATCCTTTGTTTTAAATGTGGTACCTAGAAACTAAAGGGGAGCGAGAAGGTTTTTGAGTAGCTTGGAAAAACTGAAATAAATGCCCTGTTTCTTCATTTCTGGCACTTTTCTAAGCACCTGCCCTTGCTTTCAGTCAACTGTTAAAATGAAAAATGAAAGTGCCAGATTATAGTCTCTGTAATGCCCCTGATACGCACCTCCCTACTAGGTAAATT
This sequence comes from Vicugna pacos, assembly GCF_048564905.1. Lineage (NCBI taxonomy): Eukaryota > Metazoa > Chordata > Mammalia > Artiodactyla > Camelidae > Vicugna > Vicugna pacos. The sequence continues at coordinate 30,870,804 of NC_133005.1, read as the reverse complement.
AGCCATAATTTTGAACTAGAGAGCAGGGTTTAAAGTAGGAAGAGCTAGGTATGCCTGACACTCTCCTCCACAGAAGCCAATGGCCACGTGTGGCTGTGGAGCACTTGAAATGTTACTCATACAACAGAGCAACTGTATTTTTTATTTTATATCATTTTAATTAGTTCAAATTTAAATAGCCATGTGTGGCCCCTCCATTGGACAGCATGGGGTGAGAACTCAGCTCTGAAATGGGAAGAGGAACCATGGGGCCTCCCTGTTAATAAGCACAGTGAACCACAGTGCAGCCGAAACTTGGTTTAATCTAATTTTGGAAAGAACCCAGAAGAAGACAAGCTGCTGGAGACAGCCACGTTCCACAGCACCTGAGCTTGGTGTGTGTGGGAAAGCCTGCTGACCCCGTGTCTTACTTCGGTGGTGATTTTAGGGCACATTGCCAAATCCCTGCCTGGAGACAGTGTGATGTGAAAAGATGCAGCCTGAGGTCCCAGCAGGATGGCTGACAATTCACACACTTCCTCTCCCTCCCCTACCCGAACACACACCCCACAGACACAGAAAGCCTTGGTGAATTGTGACGGCAGTGTTAAACCACCTAGCTGAACTCGAAAGAAATTAAAGAAAACCCCAATGAGAGGTCACTTAAAGCCAGAGCTGAAAGCTCAGGGGCTGATGTGACAGCAGACCAGTGGGGCTGGGCTTCTAACACCCTCACAGAAGTGGGAAACCAGCCCCTCCAGGAAAGGAGGGCAAGATAAGGCTCTCTGACTGGCTCAGGGAAGCAGAGCTGGACGGACAGACCCCTGATTGAGGAAGAAATAGCGGCATGAAGGAGAGAGCGAGATGGAAGACAGGATGAAATCGACCCCTAAAGGGGAAGCCAAGTTGTTCCAGGCAAGTCCTCACAGCAGCCAGAATAAAACAAAAACAGAACACCAGCCTGGCAGATAGAGACAGTATTATACAAAGTCTTTACGACCAAAAGCTTAATTTGGGATAAAGAGGGCCGTTGCACAACGATGGTGGGTATCATTCACCAGGAGGAGATCGCTAACGATCCTAAGGCTAACGGTGTAGCCTCAGATTGTGCTCGAGGGGACAGGACTCTGCGGAGGCCCACGCCCCTCCTCCCTCGGGAAAGACAGGTTAATATTGGCACCACACCTACTGGTTTCATAATCCCTCATCAAGGTTTAGTGGGAATAATCAGTTGATCTCTTAGTCACATACTGGAAATGGGAGAGGGACAATCAGATGATGTCTAAGGTTATTTCCAAATCTAAAACTTCTGCTCAGTGAAGCAGTTTTAGGGGTACAAGTTAATAATTCCTAAGTAGTTCCTGAGCACACCTGTGAGACCTTAAGATGATGCATCACCCATTCCATCCACATTCTCCCAGATCTCCAGTTGAGAGTCAGAGCTGAGGGCAGGTGCCAGGAAGGTGGCGTGTGCAGTGCCTGAAGTGCTGGTGGTTGTGAATGAGGAGCCCAGCAGACACATTGTAAGGATGGGGAAAACCTAGCCTCTGTACCCAGTGCTGAGGCGCTGGCTTTCAGCCACACATGCAGACTGGCTCACTCTTGATTAGGATCAGACTCACGTAGTTGGACAGTGATAGTGGAGTCAAACCGAGGCTACGCTGGACAGGTGCCTGCTGTTGGCTTCGTGGGCCCATCCTCCTTGGTGTCTTGCAGAGACCAGATCGGATCCTGCTCCTGGCTGAGTGCTGCCCATCAGACATTCCATGAGCATAGGCTTAGACCTGTCCTCATCTGGATAACACCCGATCACCCCATATAACTTAGCCCTCTCCGCAAGATAACCAAACCCACACAGCATGTCTCACCAGGTGACAAACTCCTGATACCCAGCAGCCAGTGGAGATGTGACATTTTCAAAGAGCCAAGCCGCCTGGTGTCTATTTTTCAAGGCTATCACTCACTTTCCCTGCCTTGACTCTGTGCCCTGGAGACATAAGTATGAGCTGTCGTGCTGCAGCCATTGTCTTTGTTAAAAAACACCCAGCTGTTCCTTGTCTGGGGTTTTGTGGATCTTTTAGCCCCCTCCCCCGAGACATAGCCTGCTACCACCCTGCTTAGATCAGACGACTGCTGCCCCAGTTCCATCTCTGAGCTGACCACCCAGAATTAGCTGAGTCTTCAGTTGGGGCTTCCGCTTACAGCAGGAAGGGCCCTGCAGCAAATGTGTTCTGAACGATGCTCTTGACAGCTCTTGATCCCTTCTAGGGCAGCTTGGATTTATGAAATATTCATCAAGATACGGATTTTAGTATTTCTGTTCATATACTTACAGAGGAACTTTTAGACTAAGTGGAAAGAGGCAAGCAGCCTACGCCGCCTCAAAGGCCTGTCATTCTGCTATTTATGTCTTTATGTTGCTGTTGCTGCTCCTTCTCCTTTCTGTTCAGGACAAGTGTTAGGGTTTTCTGGGGAACTGAATCAATCACACTCCCCCGCCTCCAGCTTCATAGCTGGTTGAGAAATAGAGATGCAGAATCTGTCTAGACTTCACACCCACACGTGACGAGAAGTCTACAGAATAGAAACGCACGCAGGTAGTAGGTACCTGGAGGAGCCCGGCCCACTTCAAGCCCTGGCCAGCACAGCTCGTGCGAAGGCCGGACAGTCGTGGACAGTTAACCTCCCCCAGCGGTCAAGGGTCAGTGGAGGAAGCCTTCGCCCTCTCATCTCTCAGATAAAGCCTCCCTCTTCTCATGGGGAGGGGCCAGTGGAGACAGCAGCAGGCACTTCTTCAAGACAGGGGCATGGAGGACATTTCTGTTTTGGTGTTTGATGTCACTTGAGGCAGAACATGGGGAGAGGGTTCTTGAGAACATGAGAAGAGTTCTTCTGCAGTGATTATTGGAAGAGAATCTGGGCCAAACTGATATTCAGTCAGCTGTTCGTTGAGTGTGTGTGGCGTCAGGCCCTGTGCTAGGTGCTGAATACATAACGATGAGTAATAGCAGGTACAGATTCTGTTCCCAGGGAGCCCACAATCTCATGAGACTTAACAGTAATCAAATGATTGCCCCAACGAGTAAGAGAGTACGAAGAACGTAAGGCCCCACAGTTCCTCCTGCCGTACGCCTTGTGCGGGCAGCACCTGTCGTGAAGATGGCAGGAGAGTCACTTTGGGTTAAAAGATAAAGTACCTGCAGCTCCTCAGGAAAAAGTACCAGGTGCTGCCTGCACATGAAGGATCGAACAGCATTTTTGTAGTAAAACAAAAATCAATGTAGAAGTAAGACACCCAGCAAGTAAAATCAAGTCTGTTACTAGCAGCCAAGCCAGCTCTCACTTCAGGCACAGCATCTTCTGTCGTCTATGATGGGGTCTTTCTGCACATATTGCAGAGCCGGAAATTACTCTGTTTGCCCTGTAGGAGGAACATGGAAAGGGTTTTGATGATCATGAAGGAATTTCCCCCAAAATAGTTTGATACGACAGTAGGTTTGGCTCTTTTACGCGACCAAATCCTCCTGTCTCATAAGATTACATTAGATTCAGTAAAATAATAACAAATTCTCATGCACAGTGTTACCAAATTAAAAGTGTTAGTTTTTCATTGTTTTGCCCTTTTGAGGTCTCTCTTCTGGATCAAAAATCCTCCATCTGTTTTTGACTCTGGCTTTGAGTCGGGGGCCATCCCAAAACCCTGGCCAGTGGAGTAGGATTTCAAACTGAGTGTGAGAATATAGAGACAACAGATCTGTTTTAATCCAATTGACAATCACAGTGGCCCTCTTTATATTTTATCCTTTGATCCATCACCTGCCTTCCCTTTCTAGCACTGGGATAAAATTAGACTCTAAGAAAAGTAGGCCTATTCAGGAGTTGACAAGATAACAGGGCGTCCAGAGTTGAGGGGTGGTGCAAGCAAGAATTTGCAAAACCAACTTGCTTGATTTCCTTGCTGTTCAAAAGAATCAAACAAGTGGAAATTATATCTGTATCTTGTGTGTCTTCGTGGACGCAGGATATTTATATCAGCTTTCATTTCTGGTCAAGCTCTACTCAGGTGTCCACTTAAGCTCAAGAATCTTCCCCTGACAGGAAATCTCATTGGATCCAGTTATTCTTAAGTAAATATTTTTGTTTGTTTTGCTTTTTGCATAATAAAGGAAAGAAAATGACTGTCATGGGTGCACGGCAGATTTTGTGAGTTCTGACATGACCTCTGTTGCTTCTCATTACTCCTGGTCAGGTTACGAGAGGTACAACGCCATGCGAGCAGACCCAGCGCTTTGTTTCCTGGAGAAGGTTGGGATGCCGGACGAGAAGTCCCTTTCTGCAGAGCAGGGCGTTACAGATGGGGCCTCAGATGTCCCGGAAAGGTGAAGCTACGTGGACCAAGCACAATGTGACTGGTCACGCCATGAATCTCCCTCCCACCACATACACCCAACACTCTCATAGCCTCTCCCTTATAATCTGGCATCTCCCTCAGACCTGAACTGCCTTCCATAATTGCTTCTTTGGTTACATCCTATGATGCTTCAGGCCTTTCCTTTGACTTCTAAGCACTTTGAACCAAATACTAGTTCCTATCCTTCGTGGGTTCCCCAAGCCACCCACCGTCCTGCCCTACTCCTTAATTAGGCTCATCTGGTCAGAGGATTCTCAGGGAAAAATTCAGACCTGTTATAATCTCTCATACTTGGCAGAAAGTTAAGAAGAGGCACAGCAAATACATGCTTCCTGACCTTGAAATGCCCCAGATGAAATTCCAGCATTATCTAAGGATTCCATGGTCCATGAATAAGGTGCACTTAGGAGCCGCTGCTTGACAACCGTGGCATTCAGGTCTTGTCAGTGGGTTATGTGCAAAGAAGTATGGAAGCATCCCCTTTGTCTGAGTTTTGTTTCCTTTTGTTCCCCAAAATGTGTAAATTCATAGGAAAGCTAAATAAACAGCCAAGAACTGTGGTTCTCCAAAATATGTATGTATTTGGAAAACATAGCATCTATCTCTTAGCTTGTGTTCGGTAAGTTTTTGGCCTGATCTTCTCCCCAGAAGTAGCAGATACTAGTTCGCATTTCCTAGGGCCGTGGGCAAGCCCGGCATGAAGGCACACACTACCAGGAGCCCCTAAGCACCTGCAAAGGCTGAGAAAATGATGAAATGCATCTTCCATCTGTCCTTATCCCCTGATGAAGACTTCAGCTACCACAACATTTCCTGCCCCACAGATAATAAAGATGCATTCAAAGAGATGTTAACAAATGCCCAAAGGACTGGTCCCCAGTGCTGGATTCACTGGGTCGGAGAAAGCACTACTTGGGGGAGGTACCTGAACGTGCTTGTATTTTTGTGGAGTAGCTTTTCTTTCGGTGAGTAAGCAGTAAAGGTAGAAGGCTCCTCCTGCCTCCAGGGCCTGACCAGCAAAGAGAAGACTATTTGAGACAGGAATCCTTCGAATTTGATTTTAAAGGAATTGTGAAAAACAGATAGGCATCAGCAGTAGTTAAGCTCACAAGAGAGAAGACATTAGGCAGTGAACCTAAAGACGAGCAGCTGATGGTCAAGAGGCCAAAATGTCCTTCCTTAGCAGGCACAGCAATGCTCCCTTCCAAGGAAGTGACTGCTGCCAAATGTGATTCTGTGCGAAGACATCCTACTGTGTGATCTGGGGGTTGGCACAGCAGGACTCTTGGTTTGCATGGCCATCAGTCTCCAGAGTCTGTTCTTTTATCAAAGCCACATATTCAGATAATTCTCGATGGGCAGTAATTACCTTTTTAAAGATAATATTTTTGTTGAATAGCCTGCCTCTGAACTTGCCTGAGTAGATCATTAGTCTCATGCCAGAGTTTCAGTTGAGTGGAGGTCCTTGTACATAGAAGTTATGACACTGGAAAAACCAAGATTTTGAGGCCTATGGGGTAAGGAATCTGCTAATATTCTCTTTGGTCAGTGATTTAGGTGGTTTTCTTGCAAGCATCTTGGTCGCAAAATAGCTCCTACGTGGTGTACAGTGCTTTTTATTTTTTCATTTTATTTTATTTTATTTTAACTTCTATTTAGAGGCAACACAGATAAAGAAGACAATACTGAAGACAAAGTAGATGGCCTCCAGAAACAAATGGTGAGTGAAAAGTGCTGTGTTGGTGATCCACACGATTTTTAATATCAGGAGAGAAATCCCCATCTTGGTGTAGTGGTCTTGGGGAACTCGACTGCATTGCTGCAGTTGCATTGCATTTTCCCCAACATTTTATTATAAAGATTGTCAACACACAGACTGCTTTGCACTTTTATTCTAATGAAACTTTTGATTTGAGGTGGCTGTTTGCAACTGTGAGGTACGATACAGGGCGAGCCTGTGTACCTTAAAGTTTCCCACCATGGGAACATCTTGCAAAACTGTGGTACAGTATCACAGCCAGGATGCTGACAGTGATAGAATCAAGACACAGGACGTTTCCAAGACCACAGAGATCCATCTTGTTGCCCTTTTATAGCCACATCTGCTGCCCTCTTCCCTTCACCTCATTTTTCATTCCTAGCAACCACTAATCTATTCTCCATTTCTATAATTTTGTCATGTTAAGAATATTACATAAATGGAATCATACAGTATGTAACCTTTGGGGATTGGCTTTTGTCACTCAACATAATTCCCTGTGGATTGATCCAGATTGTCGTCTGTAACAATATATTCATTCCTCTTTATCACTGAGTAGTGTTCCGCTATCCATCCATTGAAAGGCATCTGGGTTGTTTCCAGTTTTTTACTGATGTGAACACCTCTGTAAACATTTACGTACAGATTTTGTGTGAACATACATTTCCATTTCTCTGGGATAAACTTCCAGGAGTACAATTTCTGAGTCATATGGTAGTTACATGTTTCGTACTTGTACCATTTTACATTCCCACCAGTGATGAGTGAGTGATTCACTTTCTCCTCATCTTCACTGGCTTTTGGAGTTGTCACTATGTTTTAATTGAGACATTCTGATTGGTATGTAGTGATAACTCATTGTGGTTTTAAATTCCATTTCCCTAATGGCTAATGATGTTTAACATCTTCTATGCTTAATTGCCACATGGGTACCTTGTCACTGAAATGTTTCTTCATGTCCTTTGCCCATTTTCTAATTGTGTTGTTTCTTTGTTTTATTGTTTGAGTTCTTTATACGTTCCAGATACTAGTCTTTTGTCAGATAAGTGGTTTGCAAATATTGTTTCCCACCCTGTAGTTTGTCTTTTTATCCTACTCACATTGTCTTTCACAGAACAAACATTTTAGATTTTGATGAAGTGCAATTTATCAGTTTTTCCTTTTATGGTTCACACTTTTGGTGTCAAGTCTAAGAACTCGCCCATCGTAGATCTTGAAGACTTACTTCTGTTTTTTTTTTCCTGAAAGTTTTATAGTTACACATTTAAGTCTGTGGTCCATTTTAAGTTAACTTTCATTAAATACAATTATGTTGAGGTTCTTTTTTTTTTTTAATCTGTTAATGTCCAGTTGTTCTAGAACCATTTCTTTTAAAAAGCTATCTTTACTCCATTGAATCGTTTTGCTCCTTTGTCAAAAAATCAGTTGAGCATGTTTGTGTGAATCTATTTCTGGATTCTCTGTTCTGTTCCATTGATCTATTTGTCTATTCCTCTGCCAATAGCATATACTAGTATCAGTTCCTATAGCTGTATCTTAAGATTGGGTAGACTGATTGCTTTTACTTTTTCAAAATTGTTTTAGCTTTTCTTGTTCCTTTGCCTTTCTGTAAACATTTTAGAGTAGTCTTATCTGTATCTACAGAAATTCTTGCTGGGATTTTTATAGGAATTGTATTAAATATATCACTTTGGGGAAAATTGACATCCTTACTATATTGATTTTTTTCACTATACTAAAGCTTACGATATATATATATCTGTTTCAGTCTTTGATTTCTTTTATGACTGTTTTATAGTTTTTCAGCAAATATATCTGCTACGTGTTTGTAGATTTACCTCTAAGTATCTCATTTTCTTTGGAGTGATTGTAAATGGTGTTATATTTATGTTTATCTTACATCCTGCAACCTTGCAGAACTCAGCTCTAGGAATTTTTTAGGTTTCTTGAGATTTTTTACATCAATAATGATGTCATGTGCAAATAGGGATAGTTTTATTTCTATCAGATCTATAGTCAAAAGGAAATGCAGTTTTTTATCGTTAAGTATAATGTTAACACTAGGTTTTTTGTAGATGGGCTTTATCGAAGATGAGAACATCTTCTGTATCCCTAGTTTTCTGACATGAATGTATGTGGAATTTTGTCATGCTTTTTTGTACCTTTTGATATGATCATATGATTTTTCTTATTTAGCCCATTAACAAGGTAGATTACATTGATTTTTAAATATTGAACCTGGCTTGCATCCCTGGATAAACTGAGATGAACTCTGGTTGGTCGTGGTGCATGAATCTTACTGTTGAATTCTATTTGCTAATATTTTATTAAGAATTTTTAAATCTATATTCATGAGAGATACTGGTTTGCAGTTGTCTTTTGTTACTGTGTTTGTCTGCTTCTGATATTGGGGAAGTGTTTGCTTTACAAAATGAATTGGATGTTCCCTACTCTCCTGTTTTCTGATAGAGATTATCTAAAATTAAGTTCTTTAAACGCTTCATAGAATTCTCCAGTGAAACCATCTGGTCCTGGAGATTCCTTTTGGGCAGAGTTTTTACATTATGAATCCAATTATCTATCTATTTTGGATAAGTTGTGGAGTTTTTTCAAGACACTGGTCTATTTCCTCTAAGTTGTCAAATTTATGTGTTAAATTGTTCATACTGTTTTCTTACTATCCTTTTGACGTCTGCAGAATTTGTAGTTCCTAGTCCCTGTCTGGTTCCTGATATTGGCAATTTACATCTTTCTTTTTTCTTACTATTCTTACTAGGGATTTGTCTACTTTATCTTTTTAAAGAATCGCTCTTTGTTTCCTTGATTTTCTCTATTACTTTCTATTTTAAATTTCATTGATTCAGCTCCTTATTATTCCCTTCCTTCTGTTTGTTTTATTTTCCTCTCCTTTTTCTAGATATTTGTGGTGGGAACTTAGATTCCTGATTTGAGACTTTTCTGCTTATTTAATGTGTGCGTACAGTGCTACAAATTTCTCTTTCAGCATTACTTTAGCTGTGTCCCATAATTTTTACTGTTTATTATAAATAGTAAAATTTGTTGTTATTGTGTTTTTATATTCATTCAGTTTAATGAATTTTTTAAAACTTTCCCTGAGACTTACTCTTTGGCCCATGAATTGTTAGACACATGTTACTTAGTTTCCAAGTATTTGGAGCAGTGGACTGTCAGACTCCAAAATATAGGCATACTCAAGATGGAGAAATTGCGGGTTAGAACCAATCCATTGCCTTTGCTTTGACAATCTTACTGTCAGCGTTCTCTGGGACCCTGCACCCTGAAATGTACCTCTTCTGAGATGACCATTTCTTTCTGGCTGATTGACATAGGCAGAAACTAGGACACTAAATGCTCAACTGCAGGCTTCAGAGGCAGGGCTTTCTGTGTACTTCCTGTGATCCCAGCCTGCCACTGCTATATAGCACGTCACACACACACGTTAAATTGGTTATGTGACTATAAGATTATGACTTCTTTTTCACTTGGGCTGCTGCTAAGCCAGGACTTCTCCTTCCTATCATTGCTAGAGAGGGGCGAGCCCCCAGGAGAGAGCAGGAGACAGAAAAGGCATTTAGCAATACCAGAATCTTTCCTCCTTGAGAGTTTGGCTAAGGCCAACAGAAACTGTTAGGGGGACTGGAAAGGAAGCCTGAAGGTCATGTGTGTGCCTTACACCAAGTCGGGAGCTGCCTCTGGGAATTCGGGGTATGGCAGCCCCACGTCTGCCACCTGTTCGTCATACTGAGGCGCGCGGTAGCTCTGGAGCCTGGCTCCCACGTTCTATAGGCTGTAGAACATTTATCAGCCTTGAAGTGTCAATAATTATGATTTTCAGCGTTCAAAAGATCTTCATGGATACTGTGAGGATACTCAAAAAATGTTCTGTATGGCAGGAAAGGATATAAGGCATAGTTGGTTGTTTTTTGCTTGCTTTTTTAACTACCTGAATAGTGGAGAAGGGTGCGATGGCATGTTTAAGTACCGCTTCAGAATGGTACAGTAGATCAGCCTGAGGTTTCCACGCTTCACTGATACTAGGTGGCAGGAAACAATTGTGGCCAAAGAAGAGAGGTTAAACTAGTATTCTCCGATTCTAAGTATGTTTCACTCCCTAAATCAGATTTTCAACCAGGACTCTGCTGTTTTTTGGGTAACTTAGTGGGTAACATGTAGGCACTCATCAGACACTGTGTTTGAAACCTAGCTTTGCCCCTTGATAGCTATGTGACCCTGGCAAGTTAGAGAAATTTCTAGGGCTTGTTCTCTGCATCTATAAAATGAAGGTAGTAATACTTTCTATCTGGTGAAGCAGCTCTGGTGACTAAAGGAGATAAGCCACGAAAGCGTTTTGCTCAGTAACACATAGTTCTCGGTACCATCAGCTATCATTACTGTTCTTGTAAGAAAGAAGTGCACACCTGCGCCTCTCTGCCTTTTCAGGGTTTTCTCTTTCAGGTCCTTCCACAGTATTAGGGGCCCAAGAGTGGTTTGCATTCCAACTATTGCCAGTCGTGGGTGTCTGTCCGTTCTTCCTGTGCTAGGTTACTGCTCTCCTGGGCTGTGTCCCAGTTTCCTGTGAAGGGCCAGATAGTAAATATCTCAGTCCTGGAGGCCACAGAGTCTCCGTCACCTCTTCTCCTTTGCCTCCTCCTCCTTCTCCCCCTTCTCCTGCTCCTTTTCCTCCTCCTCCTCCTCCTCCTCCTCCTCTTCCTCTGCCCTTTAAAAATGTAAAAACCGTTCTCAGCTTGAGGGCCACACAAAAAACAACCTACAGGCTACGGATTGCTGACACTTACTTTGATCTGACCCTGAGCTCCACTGTGGCCAAAGTCCTGAATCCTGGGGCTGTTCTCGCCCATCACTCAGGTCAAAAGGTGCTAGTCAGAAAAACGAAAAGTTAGGTGGGGGATGAGTGAAACATGTGAAGGGGGGATTAAGAGGTACAGACTTCCAGTTATAAAGTAAGTCATGGGGATGTGGTGTACAACATGGGGAACAGAGTCAGTGAGATTGGAGTAACTTCGTATGATGACAGGTAGTAACTACATTGATGGTGGCGATCATTTTATAATGTGTACAGATGTTGAATCATTATCTTACACACCTGAAACTAATGTAATATTGTAAGTCAACTATACTTCAACAAAAAATAAGTTTTTTGTGTTAAAAATGGAGTTCAGTTGAAGACTAGCAGTCTCTTCACCCACGCCCAAACTCCCACTTGCTTTATGTATAAGGAGCTTTTAAAGTTCCATTCCTGAGACCAAGAAAGGGTTCATAAAGGACTCCATTAGAACCAGCTTGACACATACTCCAACTTGGATAAGCTTTATGCCTGTGATATTACTCCAGATCCTGGAGCCTCAGATCGTGATTTTAATTTTAAATTCCTGGAGTTTTGCGCCATCAGGTCTCATGTCTGGAGCAGTCATGTTTTAGGAAAATAGCGTCTATTGCTGTGAAGTAAACTCAGCATAATGAACATGAGCATGACACTTTTACACAGCAGAAAACCAAAATGCAGGCACATGCTCCGTGAAATGACAGTATTAGATTGCAAGTGACGATGGTAAAGCAAATATTTAAATTCGCAACTAAAATAGTGCGCGTAAAATGTAATTGCCGGGGGAGCGTGCCAGTTCATCATTCTTCAAGCTAATTCTCTACAGGCAGACTCACTCCACACAATTTCAGGGGAAAAATGCTTATTTTAAATCGACTGCTTTCTGGCTCTTAGAAGATTGTGCCTAAGTAAGCTTTATTTATCAGGGACCATCTTGACATTTGAGGTGTTCCTGGGCAGGAGATGTCTCCTGCACATCTCTACCCCTGATGTATACAAGCTGGCTATCTGAGTTGATTTCTTCTGAGCTGCAATTTTGCTGATGGGATGACTTCATTTATCCCTAGGAGAATTCCAGTGATGGAGCTGATGGCATTTTTGGTGAAAAGAAGGATGACAGCCGGGCAGGTGAGACTGTGTCCTTCTGAAGGCAAAGAAAAGCAAGGTCCCCATTTGTAGTTATCCTGGAGTTCATGTGTAATTTTTTTTTAATGCTGTTTTTTAAGAAGGTTCTTTTTAAAAGCCAGTTAAGCTGATCTTCATCAAACTCTGCCAGAGTCACACATAGAGCTTTACATGACTGGCAGTCTTCCTCTCCCTGGCATTGAAATTTTGCAGTGAAATGAAGTCAGGATAGAGTCTGAGAGATAAAAAGAAATAGTGGTTTCATTGATTTTTTTTTCTTTTTTTTTTTTTTCCAAGAAAAGTTAGGGGTATTTGGTTTGTTCTTTTGTTTGTTTTTCTGAATTCAGGCTTAATGGAGGCTTTGGCGTTTGGAAGGCCCAGCTACACAAAAGCCCATAGTTTTGTATGGAGACAGCCATGGAGGGGCCGCTTTATTCCAATGCCCAGAGCAAGGCCCTTGAATCCGCTCTGCCCTCACAGACAGGCACATTTGTATTTGAGAGAGAATAGAGCCAACCACACCTAAAGCTGCTTCTAAAGCAGAGCTGCAGCCCTCCCGGCCACGCCTGGCTCCTGAGCTGCTTGTTAGACAGCGGCTACGTCCGTTAAGTTACTGAGTCAGCGTTAGTTTTACTTAAACAAAGGGAAACAACAACAACCAACAAAACCATTCACCTTTGTTTTAGTTCTGTTTGTGAATACTAATATCCTCACTGATGTTTGAAGCCCAGGATGGCTCCGACCCAGACAAATCACCCTGGCCAGTTTCGTCCGCCCTCACAGCCCGTCTCCGACGCCTGGTCACTGTTTACCAGCGCTGTAACCGCAAGGAGCTCTGCCGACCTGAAATCCTGGGACCAGGAAGCCAAGGCTACTGGGTCCAGGAGGAGATGTTCCGGAGAACCTCAGAGATGGATCTCATCAACAAGGAAGCCCAAAAGAGGTAAAAGCCAGCTGAAAGACTTGAAAGAGTTGGTGGGCCAATGGGCCATTTTTATTATAAGTCACCACCCAACTTAACTTAAATAAAAATAATAAAATAGATAAACCAGCTCTGCCTGCTTTCTTGACTTCGTGGTCTTCCAAGCAGATGCTCGATAAGTAGTTGTTGGCTTTTTTTTAAAAAGGAAAACAGCTCACGCTCTCTTTCTGATTCAATCTCAAGGTGGACCAGGAGAGAGCAAGCCGACTTCTACAGAACAGTATCTTCCTTTGGTGTCGTTTATGATCAAGAAAAGAAAACCTTTGACTGGACTCAGTTTCGCATCATTTCGCATTTGGACAAGAAGTCGGACGAGAGCCTGGAGCACTATTTTTATAGTTTTGTGGCCATGTGCCGAAACGTCTGTCGTCTGCCGGCGTGGAAGGATGGCGGTGAGAAAACTCTCTGTCAGTATATCCCACGTGGGACAAGGAGAGAACGTGCTTATTTTCAGGGTACAGAGTTACTTTAGGTATAATTAGAGAAGTGGAGCCTACCTGAAAAATCCAGGTAAAGACAAGTGGGTTTTCACAAGTCCATGAACTTCTAGTTGGGTCCACCCTCATAAAACAAAATCTCTCCCACAATGGTGTAATGCCAACAAAAACTGGAATTCAGATTAAAATGTCACAGAAATATTGAAAGCTACTGTTATTTACCTTTTCTAAAGTATGTTTTAAACAAAAATCTCATAGAGATTTATCCTACTGTGAACTTTGCACCTTCCTTGGATTAAATCTTAACTGTTTTCTCATGTGCTGACTTACAGCTATGGAAAATGAGTAGCTGTCATTAAACATCCCCTGCTCCAGTAGTGACCCCTTCTGAGAAATTGCATCCTGGCTGGAATTTGCAGCAACTTCCTCCTGGTCCCTCTTCAGTTTCATGCTAACGGATTAACTCACTGTGGACTATGTGACTGTATTCCAGGAAATCCCAAACACTGAGCCTGCTTTGTAGGTTCTGGGCTGGCAGCAGCATATACATACATCCCACCTTTTGCCCCTATGTGGCATGGTTAGGCTGTTTTCATTAAAACCAGAGAGCCGCATAGATTGGAAAGATCTGGACCTTGGAGTCACACTGACAAGACTTGGACGGACTGGTTCTGCCACCTTGAGCAAGTCAGCTTATCTGAGCCCCCTTCCTCATCCTTAAACAGGGATGGTGATGGTTTATCATAGAATTTTTGTGAGAATTAAATCACATACGTAAAGTACCTGGTTAGAGGAACGCCTAGTACATGCTTATTGACTGGTATTTCCGAAACTGGAGTTCTCACATTCTTCTTTCACCCTCACTGGGTCTGTCCTGGTTTCATAAAAACCTTCCATTGTCTTTCAGCTTTTTGCTTCAGCAGGTGCACACACACATCGAAGACTGCCTTGCTGAGGCCCCAGGGAGTTCAACTCTGTGCTCAGAGATGCAGGAGCTCAGGTGGGCAGGAAATGTCCAAGGGCCACCTTAAGTGACAGGCTGTGTGTTTACCTTTCCAGGCCCCACAGATCCCAGCATCTACGTTGAACCCATCACTGAAGAACGGGCCGCAAGAACCCTGTATCGCATTGAACTGTTACGGAAGGTTCGAGAGCAAGTGCTGAGATGTCCACAGCTGCACGAGCGCCTGCAGCTGTGCAGGCCCAGCCTCTACCTCCCCGTCTGGTGGGAGTGTGGGAAGCACGATCGAGACCTGCTGATCGGCACCGCCAAGCACGGGCTGAACCGCACCGACTATTACATCATGACCGACCCCCAGCTGTCCTTCCTGGACGCCTACAGAAACTATGCCCAGCACAAAAGAACTGACCCCCAGGCACCAGAGAGTCTCTGTTGCCTTTACCCGACCAACTCCAAACTCTATGACTCTCTTACCTACGCTCACATGAGCAGGACTTCCGAATCCCTTGAACATGAACCGGAGAATCTAGTGAAAATAGAAGGTAGAGATGACCATCTTGGTCCGCCCAGGGGAAGCTTATGTGACATAACGTGTGAAAACTTTATTTCTAAAGTTCAGGATGTCATTTCCATCACCCATGATGAAAGTCTGCTGCCTGACTCCTTGGAGAGCATGATGTATGGTAAGAAGGTGCTGAGCCAAGAGCCAGGCTCTTTTCAGGAGAGCCCAGGCACCAATACAGAATCTAGACCTGATGCTCTGGCCGTCTCCACAAGCAGAGATGGGAACTGCCAGTCTGGTGGCCATGAGGCAGAACTAGCCTCAGGCCCCTCTCTTATGGACACTTTAGAAGCAGGGGTAGCTCAAATGAACATTAAAAATGAAAAACATTTGTTGATGTCTGTTTCAAAGGAAGGGGAACTGTGCTGCAGCGAGACAGGACAGAGACCTGAAGGCATTGGGCAGCTGGACACCAAATGCTTAGCCTCCCCTTCCTTGGACCAAGGAAATGAAAGTGGGTTTGTAGACATGTGCAATCTGAGTGTCTGCGACTCCAAAAGAAACCTGTCGTCAGATCAGCAGTTAATTGATTTATTAGAAAACAAAAGTTTAGAAAGTAAATTGATTCTGGGTCAGAACTACAGTGATGAAGAGGAGGAGGAGGAAGAAAATGAGGATGAAAACCTAGACCTGGCCACAGGCATGAGGGAAAGGCCAGAGGTCTCGCCTCTCACCGAGCCCACTGCTGCCATGCCAAGGGAGAAGAGCTTTGGCTTCCTTGTAGACGAAGCCAAGAAAGGAAGCCTGGAGGCCAGAAGCCAGCATCCTGAACCTCAGGGGGCTTTTCTCCCCACAGCCTGTCAGTGTCACTGCAAACACATGGAGAGGTGGGCACGCGGCCTCGAGAATGACGAGTTCGACGTGGAGAAGCCCCAGCAGTATAACCCAGACCTGTACAAAAGCAAAGCCAATAATGTCGCAGTGGAGGGTGAGCCCGCGGCTGTTCCTTCAGCGCTGTTTCAGGTGAAGCGTGAACTTTTAAAAGAGCCCTGGAAAGACAGCGCAGAAGGGAAACAGGGTTTTCCTGCGTGTCCCGAAGGAAGTGAGCTCAAGTCGGAAGACATGGATTTTGAGAGTAGAGACGAATATGACAGAGATGGAAACTGCCAGGGTCAAGGTACAGTATGTGGGACCTTGAATTTGGATCAGCCAGTTCTCACAAGACAGTCCCTGCATAGAGGGCTAGTGCATAGCGGGTGTTCAGAGTTTTACAGCTTCTGAAATGGACCTACTTAGAGTCGCTGTGTGTTTAAAACCAAAGGTCACAGGCCTTGGTCTGAAAATGAGACAGAGTAGCTTAACTCTGATCATTCCAGAATACTGAGGGTGGTTGTAGACAATCATGGCACCTTTGCTGTTTCAGCTGTGTGGTTTGGGCAGGGGCTGTGTGCTGTTATTTGACAGATGCTAGAATGGCGTCAAGGGGAAGTAATTTGTTCTTCCACTAGTAAGGTTGCTTCAAACTGGGTAAAGTAGAACAGCCGGGGAGCGTCAAGAACCTGCAGTTTAAAGGATGTGCAGTTAATTTTTAGGACTCCACAGAAATGTGAATGAACATGATCCTTATTAAGGCGAGCAAAGGTATACCATTTATTCATGTCACTGTCAAAACCCTGTGATGTAATGTTGGTGCATTGGGTTGAGGGTCCTTTTAGTAACTCAACAGAAATAAGAATGACCAAATTACAGGCAACTCAACAAAAATACAAATAGATTTGACCTTTTAAAATAGGAAAATCTTAGATAAGACTTCAAGTTGGAAGGAATTTTAAAATGTTAAGACTTTAGACAGCCCTAAGATTTCGTATATGCTTTGCAGGGGTGTGACCTCAGTGAGTAGAGATCCTGAGCAACAGATGGTTTCTAATGTTTTCATCTTGTTTTTTACGTCTTCAGACCCAATAGGGCATATTAGGCTGAACAAAAAATAGTTGTTTATCCTTGTCAAAAAAAATCCAAAATACAGAAGAAAACCCTATTCAGGCCTGGCCTGGTGCCAGGGACCATGTGGTGCTCAGGGTCTCAGGCTCGGCCGGGCTCCCCCTCCTGGGACAGTGACTTCCACTCAGGAGGGAGAGAGGAGCTCGGCTAAGCTCCCTGGTTTGTCCTCCCTTTTTATTTCTGGACTCCCACCTTTGGTTTTAGTCTTGTGATTGCTGACTGTCTTGGGAAGGGTTCCACCCCAAATTAAAATTCACATGCTAGCTAGGTTGAGGACAAAGAAACTGAACGGAAAGGAGCCTCAGCGGCTTGTAGACCCAGCCAACCCAGAAGGAGTCTGCCTAGGACCTTGCTCATCCTCCTCACCCCAGGCCACAAAGGCTCCCCGCCACATCTGGAGTTACACGTATACATTGCTTTTTGAACTCTGTTGGAGGGTGGGGAGGATCACCGAATAATTAATCGTAGGAAATCTAGACAGTCAAATGTGGACAGGAGACAGGGAACAGCCTGGTTTAAAGGAGAACTGCTCCAGCACTGATGTCCTTTGGTGGCAGTGTCGGGCTGGCCACATCGGGGTGGAAGGCAGCAGGGAACTTGATAAGCTTTGGTGAGCACCGCAGAGACCCCAGAAAGGATCCTCCACGTATCTGAGAGGTGGGCTCGGTGGGGCAGAGGGGCCTGGCCCTGCCTCTGAGGCTAGACGTCCACAGCAGAAGGCACAGTCACAGGTGCTGCTGTCAGGGCCAGCCCCAGATCTCCCAGCTCCTCTTCCAGGGTTTTCTCTCATACATCATTCTGCTTTCCTCTTAAAATTTAAATTCACCTTCTCTGCTTAAAACCTTTCAGGTGCTCCCAGTGGGGAATCTAGAATAAAATTTGAATTTTCTGTCATGGCCTACAGAGCCCAGCATGATCTAGTCGATTCTACCCCTCCAGCCTCATCTGTGTACTATTTCCCAGGGTGTCTCAGTCCCTCAACATGTCCAGGGTGCCTTTATCTTCTTGGGTGTTCTTCAAGTGGCCCTCTCTGCCAGCCTTCCCTTCTGCTGTCGGTTTTTCCCCCTTATGCCCTATCATGGCACCTTGTTTCTTTCCCTTTGTAGCACTCACCCTGGTTAATAATTGTAGTTTTTCATCTGTTATTAGTGCATTTTCCTGACTCGTTTCCCTCATGAAGCTGTTAGAGCCTTGAGGGCTAGGGCCACATCTGGCTTGGTTTTTCCACTGGCTTCGGCCCTGCTCCTGGTAAGGGGTCTCTGCTGCCCCCTGGGAGACTTGCTACACAGTCAAAATTGTGAGCTCCACATTTCAGAGGATGGACATCCCTTGTCATTTCACCGTGAAAGAGGTTCCCAACTTTTCCTGGACATTACACTACATTCAGTGCATTCCTTGTCATCACTGTTAAGTGGCTCTTTGAAGATCTGTTTCACATTGATAATAAATGTTCACCATTAAAGATTGAAAGAAGAGTCACATATCTATTTCTTTCCATCAGTGAAATAATGTAAATGTTCTAGGTTTCTTTGCATCAGTTTTTACATAGATCAGGTCTGTTTTACTTTTGCTGTAAGTTTCAGGACTTTTCATCCTTCGTCATTAAGATCAGCCTTTTGCTGTGTCCCGTTTCATAGACTGTCCCTTCAGGTGTATCAGAGTATAATGTTCACTTTCCTCTCGTCCACTCCCCAGAACGGGGAAGCCTCTTTGTGGTCACTCATCTTTACTGTTGTTGTTTGGTTGTGGTTGCAAACTCCTATCAGGTGACTTGCATGAGTATCCCTAGAGCAGGATCTGCCTTTATGGCTTACCTGATAGAGTTCTTCTGGAAATAGGAGGCATGGTAATTAATATTCAATTTAAAATAGCACAGAATGGGCTAATTTTCTAAAAAAAAAGTCAGATGTCCTGATCTTTCAGATCATTGCTATCTTCCAAATGCCTAATTCATTTTTTTTTAACCTTTCTTCCCAGATTATCCCGGGAAATACTCTGAGGAGGAGAGCAAGAGCTCAACTTCGGGCATCGCAGGAGACTTTGGGGATGACCTCCAGGAGGTGCGGGCTCCCACCATTGCTCAGCTGCTCCAGGAGAAAACCCTCTATTCCTTCTCTGAGTGGCCAAAGGTACCTGCCAGAGCTTGCATTCCCCATCCAAAGAAGCCTCCTCAGCTTTGAATTCTTTACTTTAAACCTTTTAGAATACTTCTGAGTAACAGACTCAGAGAAATGTTTAGTATCTTTAAAAGGTATTAGTTACATAACATGAAAGATTATATGCACCTAATTAGACCATAAGACAAAAGTGTCAGCTTATCTTCACATCTGCAGTGCTGTGGGCTTTAATCTTCCTTGCCCAGACGATAACATGTATTTGAAGACTTGTAAAGTGAGTACATTTGTATGTGCCCTTTTCTAATCAGCTCTTTCTGGTTAGCAACTTGATTTTAAAGGACTTGGTGAATTTGTGTAACTTGGTACCTGTTCCGCAGGATCGTGTGATAATCAGCCGCCTAGATAACATCTGCCACGTGGTGTTGAAGGGGAAGTGGCCCTCCAGCCAGCAGTACGAGCCCGTAGGCACGCTGCACACCCCCCTGTTGACCCGCAGCGCTGGGTCTCGGAGCAGCCTCTCGGAGCCAGAGGCATCAGAACACACCTTCAGCAATGGCGCGGCATTGGTGGCCCAGATGCAGAAGGTGAGGCCGTGAGAATGCTATTGACCTTGCAACAAAGGAGAGGGACAGTTTGCACTCCTTTAGTCATTCATTCAGCAAATACTTACTGAAAGGATCAGATTTGGGAGTAGGGGAAGCCATTGGGGTTAATTGAGGAATTTGGATTTTGTCCTGTAGGAGTGGGGAAGCATGTGATGAAAGCACGGTTTTACAGCTCAGTTGGAGTGGTATGCATGTTCGTGGGAGATGAGGGTCAGGACGGGGTCGTGCCTCGGGGGGCTGGAAAGCAGGTGGGCATCTGAGGAAGAGAGAAAGTTCTAGACCAGCTTAGTGGCAGAGTAGATAGAAAGACAGGGGAGCTTCAGTGATTTGGTAAGCGTGGCATGATGACTGATGTGTGTATAAGGAAAGGGAGGCATGAATGGACCAGGATGTTCAGCACTTGGAGGGCCGAGAATGATGGCAGCTGATAGAAATTAGGGAAATCAAAGCAGGGCTGAGTTTTATAAACTCAAACTAAAACTCAAGTTTGAGATCTGTGGTTAGCACACTAGCTCTCACTCTCAACTGCACGTGAGACTCTGCTGGGGACCTTGAAAAGCTGTAGATTCTGATTTAATTAGGGTGGACACTCAGTATTGGCTTTTTTTTTTAATTCCAAATTGATTCTGTTGTACAGCTGAGGCTGAGATTCCCTAAATTATAATCATGCAATTCCAAGTATGGATCATGGGCTAGCAGCTTTGGCAGTGGCTGGGAAGCGCAGAATCTCAGGCCCACTGAAGTAGCATCTACATTTTAACAAGTGATCCAGGTGATTTAGCACTAAAGTTTGAGAAGGCTTGAGTTAGAAGAACTTCTAAGAAAACGATTACTTGGCCCAAGGAAATCGGGCCTGAGAAAGAGCTGGCATTCAGCCGCAGAGGTGTTCAGACGTTCTCTTACCACGTGTGTGTGTGTGTTCACAGGAGAGCTTCTTGGCTCCAGTATTCACAAAGGATGAACAGAAGCACAGGCGTCCTTACGAGTTCGAGGTGGAGAGAGATGTGAAGACTCGGAGCCTGGAGCAGTTCTCTGCCACCCATGGGCACCCCCCCATCGTCCTCAATGGCTGGCATGGAGAGTCAGCAATTGACCTCTCCTGCACGGTGGAGGGGTCCCCAGGAGCCACATCCCCTTTCCCAGTGAGCGCCAGCACCCCTAAGATGGGGGCTATCGGTTCACTTCAAGGAGCCCTTGGCATGGACTTGTCTGGGATTTTGCAAGCTGGCCTGATCCATCCAGTGACCGGACAGATCGTCAACGGAAGCCTCAGGAGAGATGACGCTGCCACGAGGAGGCGGAGAGGGAGACGGAAACATGTTGACGGAGGGGTGGACCTCATCTTTCTGAAGGAACAGACCCTTCAGGCAGGAATCTTGGTGGGTATCTGAGGCCAGTAAGTACAAACATTGACCTCTGTACACTGAGCAACAAACCCTTCTTCCTCAAAATGCACGTTTGATTTATGGATCTTTTATCCCTATTTCAGTTGTCCTACTTACTTTCTCTTGTCAGTTGCTCTCAATCTTTTCTAGAAATAGATAGTGATTAGTCCCTTAACCTGCACGCAGCCTGGAGACATGAGCCAGGAGGTCTCGCCATTTCAGACAGAACAGCCCCGCCTCCAGTGTCTCAGAAGAGCCACTGATGATGGAACAGGTAAAGTAGACAGCAGGGCTGAGTGTGCAGCAGCGTTGCTCCAGGTCAGCGGGGGCCTAAGAGTATTTTTTAAAATGTACTATGCAAACATTTATATAGCGCTGACATTGAACTTTGTCAGTATGCCGGATATAGGAACTGGGGACACAGATAAGTGAGCCAGGCATCCACAGTATAGAGAGAGATGGGGAAGTAAACTACAGTGCGGCGTTTTCTGCTGTGTGAAAACCTGTGCAGAGTGCTGTGGGGAGCAGGAGTGGGGTGGCCAGTGTTTCCAGGACTGTGATGGCGACATGGGCAGTAATGCAGAACCTGAGCAGACAGGGTGAAAGTCTGCCATGTAGACAGGAAGGGGAGAGGCACAGACAGGTGGAGGGAACATCCCACATGTGCAGGAGCCGATGTGTGTGCCAGTGGTGTGCGTGGACTCCTATTCAAGCACTGAGTAATATTCAGGTGGAAATTCAGAGCAACATTCAGGTGGAAAGAGTTAAAGAGCACCGTACATGTTTCCTTTGGGAAACTAGTTTTCATTCTGTCGTGATGAATTGCACATACTTATTTTCCCTTCATCCAGGAGGTCCACGAAGACCCAGGGCAGACCCCCCTGAGCACCTCACACCCTCCTGAAGGGCCAGTGCCTGCCACGTCGACCCCGGAGCCATCCCCCACGGCCAGCAGCCAGGCCGAGAAAGCCCTTCCCAGCAAGAGCCTGCTGGACTGGCTGAGGCAGCAAGCTGACTACTCCCTCGAAGCTCCTGGCTTTGGCACAGTAAGTGTGTGTCCGCTGCTGCCTGGGACTGCCATTTACTTCCTGCCGGTTGGTGCCGTCTCTGATGCGGAGCATTCTGAGGGAGACCAGGAAGACCAGAAAGTCTGAGAACACCCCTTTAAAGGGGAAAAACAAGTTTAAATTCTGGTTATGTTTTCCAGTAACAGGAACTCCAGCCCATGTCAGAACACTGGGCCAGATAGTAGACGTGTGACATCTTACCAGGACAGAGCTTGCCTAAACTCAGCCCTCCCTTCCCCCCAAAAGCACCACATTCATAAGCTCACAGAGAATTCTTTAGGTTGCATAAATGCTGCCACTTCATGAAAATGTTCCTGTGTATTCTTTTCAAGTCACTGCATCACCTCTTTGAGGTGATGTATTAGTTTTAGGTACTCTTTCGGACTTCTCCTCGAGTCCTCTTACTGCTATGGCCCTAAATTCTTCAGATTAGGAATCTATGGGGGAGGCTCCTGAGCACTGAAATCTTCTCTTGGGTTTTCTTTTCTTATTTGCTCCTCAGCCCTACCACCATCTCTGTCCTGGGTACCTCTCATTAGCAAGATATGGAGGAAAGGAGGAGAATGCATTCTCAGATGTGTACCCTCCAAAGACAGACGAAGCCTGCCCAGTAGGCAGCAGTGAAGAGAGAATCTGAGAAAATGAGCAAGGGAAAGGGTGAGGGACGAAGCGGTGCCCTGAGAAACGGGAGTCAGCCAGGCATTACAGTCTGGAGGCCAGGAGGCCCACACAGCCTGTTTGCAGCTTGCTGTGGGAATGCTGTAGCTTCAAGGAGAAAGCTCAGGTGAGGGCCAGGTGGCTGTTTCCTTCAGCCTAACCGGCCTGGTCCTGTGCAGAGAGCCACGAGTGAGAAAACACCAACACCACCCTCATCGGAAGAGTCAGAGGCAGAATGTTCTGTAATACTGGTTTCCATTTACCTCCTAGAATTTTTCAGACAAACCAAAGCAGAGGCGGCCACGCTGTAAGGAACCTGGAAAATTAGACGTCAACTCCCTGAGTGGGGAAGAGAGGGTTCCTGCTGTCCCCAAGGAGCCAGGACTGAGGGTAAGGAGCAGGGACATGCTGGTGGAGCCCAGCCGTGCATACTCGGAGAGAAGGATCCAGCTGGGAAGAGGGTAGCTGGGTGGCCTTACTGCGAGGACAGGGCGGCATGGAGGTCGCTAAGGAGCGATAAGTGGTGTTGGGGTGTCTGACCGGCAGTGTGACCTCTGTGGTCATTTGTTTTCAGCCTTTACTTCCAAAACTTATGGTTTAAGTTTGTGCTTAAACCATTCCCAAACCTTGATTTTCAGGGGGAAAAAACAAAACCATTTTAGAGAGTTCAGGGAAAATACCTTAACTCTTATCAGGAGTCTGTTTCCAGTGTTTAACAAACATCACTATTGGAAATTTTCATTTTCTAATCTAAGTTTTTCTGGCTACCATTTAAGACATTTCCTCCTAGTCTGTCCTCCTTGGCAATGAAAAACAGCTGACTCCAAGCACTTCCCTTTTCCTATTATAGAATCATGAGCCTGGAAGAGACTTCAAAGACATCTGCAGATACTTGTAGTAGAACGAATCTGAGTTAATTATAGTTTACAGATGAGTACAAATTTGGAGTAGAAAACTCGTAACCTCTAGGGGGCGGTAGTAACATTTCAACCCAAGAAACGTGTTGAGCTTGAGCAAATGATACACAAATATGCTTTTAACCTCCTCCAAGTGTGGGTTCTGCCCAAATAGGGCGCTTCTGAAGATCCTCATGGGGAATCTGCTCTTCCTGGGTTGTCCTCTAAACTCACAGGCTCTCCTGAATGCCTTCCTTCCGTGCTCTGCCAGCAACTGGCTTTCCTGGGTATGAACTCCCTTCTTAGCGGGATTTCCTGGATGCGATTTCTTTTTTTAGCTCCAAGAGACCACCCACCCTGGTCATTTCCTCCTGGTGCAGAAAGAAGTTGTTACTTAATGTTGTCAAGGAGCTTGTTACTGATGTGGTCGCCTGGAAGATGACTCCTCCAGCAGCCCCACAGACGCGACTGCCCTCGCCCACCTCCATGCCACTCCGGAGGGAGGCCTAGGGCAGCCTTGTGGGCTGGGCTGCTTTATGGAAAATTTGTCACACTGCCCTTCCCCCCCTTCTTGCTTTATTCTCAGAAAGCTCCCCACCCCCACCTCCATTTCTTGGACCTGTTTGTACTGTCCAGGCTGATTTCCACAGCGGTTCTCACCCTTTGTCTTTCTCGGCCCCACACGTGGCCTCCCCGCGCTCTCCTTTCGTCGCGCGCAGTGGCTCTCTGATTGTCCAGGAGAGACCTCCGGTTCTTACTTGGGTGAGTCTCTGAGCTCTTGGTTTAGGAACTTGTCAGGAAAACCACGTGGTTTCCCCCTTGACTTTCTCACTTTGTACACGCCTAACATTTCCCTCATGTTCTCTGGATATTAACATTCATCACTCCCCTGCAGACGCTGACCCTTTGCCAGAAAGCTCATTTCTGAGCTGTTCTTGCAAGCCAGCCTCTCAGAGAGATGCGCTTTCCCTCCTTTGTTAAATAAACACAGGCCCTGCCTCAGGAGTCTGGTCCTTGGGCCTCATCGGCCCTCCACTGTCCCCTCAGCCGTGTCTCCCAGGGCCCCTCCTGGGGCTGGACCCTTTGGGGTGTGCTGCACTCTTTGTCCATCCCTTAGAGACCCTACCATTTCTTCTAGAAGCAATTCATATCCCACAGGGGACTTCCTCCTGCCTTTAGCCCCTCGTGCTGTGTGTGCTGGGGCTCCGCTGGTGAGCGTCACAGACTTAGCATCACGCAGGCTGCAGTCAGGCCACGGGGGATTCGGCTTGGAGAATGCCCGGTATGTCACAATCACTCATTGTTAAACGTGTATGCACACGCACATGCCTCATATATTTTATATGTGAAACTGTATTTGTTTTACACATGTTTGTAGTTTTTATTTTTGCTTGTTTCTTTCTGAGCCATCTGACAGTAAGTTGCAGAGATGACCTATACAAGTAAATACTTAAATAAATACTTCAGCAGGTGTCTCCTGAGAGTGCTTTTCCGCATAACTACTACCATCGTCACATGTCAATATTAATAACATCTCATAACTAGCCCATACTCAGACTTCCCTGATTGTCCCAAAAATGTCTTTCAGAGCGAGTTTTTGTTTTGTTTTGCTGTTAGGATTTTTAAATTAGGATCCATACACTGCATTTGGCCGTTAGGTCTCTGTCCACTCAGGAAATGTTTGTGGGCTGAACCTACTCACCTTCCTGGGAGGAGGAAGGAGGTTTTGTCACCTCCCCCTCCTCCGCCTCCACACAGGAGTTAAGTTTTAGAGCTGAAGTACTCAGGCTTTGGAGTAAGTGCTCCCTTGTGTTGGTGAAGAAAGGTGTTCTCGGGTTGAGTGCCCGTGCAGTCATCTGGAGGAGCAGACGTGCCTCCAGTGTTGCTTAGCGTCTGCCTCTCCCTGGCCTCCATCTCCTTGCCCTCCCCCCAGCCTCCCCTGGAAGAGGAAGCAGGTTTGTTCCCAGGGTGTAATTACCAGGAGGGAGAGCTGCCAACGCCCGACTTGGCCGCCGTGTGTGGTCGCCGCGTTGCTGTGGGGGGCACCTGCCTGGGGTGGGCAGCAGCGGCCTGACTAGAGTGCCTCTCCCTCCCACGGGAGGCGGTGGAGCGGACTTCCTCTCCCCTTGCTCTGCTGTTCTCTTCCCCCGGGGCCTTTCTGCTGCTGCTCTCCCACTCTGAAGCGGGGAAAGCAGACAGCCTAGGCCTTCTGGGCAAGCTCCCAGTCCTGAAAGGGCCCAGCGTTGTCTACATCAGTGGTTCCTGACAAGGGTGGGGACATCCTAATGCCTGAGGAGTATGACTTGAACTTGGTGAGCAGAACCACAGGGACCAAAGGTCCTGCAGGATGCAGGCTGCCTTGAGTGAGCTCTCCAGCTCCAGGTGCCCTGACGAGCTCAAAATATAAGTGTGTTAAAGAATGTCTGCTTTATACCAGATTGTGTGACAAGAAGATGGAGGCATTCTTCATCAAGCTCTGGGTTTCTTTTCTGCCCAACGGAAAGACTTCTAAGATTGAACATGCCCTCCCACCGTAATAGGGAGAGCTAGGACACAACATTTGAGGATGTAAAGGAAAAAGACAGACCGAGGACCTTCCCCTGACTCTTGGCTGTGGCTGGGCTACAGGGAAGAGGGCTTGGAGAGCCTTGCGGTCGAGTTGTGGTTGCCCTGGGCCCTGGGCAGAGTGGTGCCCAGCAGAGGCCTGAGGCTGGGATCTCTGCAGAATGAGGCCATCTGCACTAATGGGCTCAAGATAGACTGGTGAGAAATGATGCTTTTAGCTTGGCACCAATCCATCACATCCGACTGTCTCTCTAGAAATAAGAACCAGGTGGGAATTGCTACCCCGGTGATCATCCTCAGACCAGAGCGGCGCTGCCTGGCACACTCAGGACAGAGCAGCCCAGCAGAGTGCAGGGGGCTGGTCACACGTGGGAGGAAGGCAGGTGGGCTGGGGGCCACGGGGCCTGGGCTCTCATCGCCTCTGTCCCTGACCAGCTGTGAGAAAGAAGGAGTACTGAACATGACAGTGCCAGAGGTTTCTTCTGCTTTTCTGAAACAAGGCTTTTTGCCCATGATGACCTGGTTTTTAATATTCTTTGAGAAATTGAAGGACAGGTATAGGACCTCAGAAATAGCGGTATTTCTGGGGACTTGAGAACATTCAAGTGTAAATTTTTCACATCTGTGAATCTGTGAACCCCGCACAACGGCCGTGCTGACAGTACTGACTCCGCAGGGTTGCTGTGATGACAAGTTGAGGTGATGCACATAGAACCCACTGCCCAGTGCCCGGGGCAGGGTCAGTGTTTATTTAATGGTACCGTCCACTGTCCTCAGCCCTGCTGCTCCTCTGTGATTAGCACTCTCTTTGTCAGCACCTCTGACAGCCAGGTCCCCTCGCTGCAGAGAGCCTCACTACCAGGGTGGCACTTCCTGCTGGTCCTCACTTCCGAGCCCAGTGTATATGTGTGTACTTGGCTCTCGGAGAGCTCGAGCCGGCATCTCCCAGGCTCTGTGACTGCCCCTAAAGCAGAGACCTGGGGGATCCTCTCAGGATTTGACGGAGGTATCATTGTTCCTTCTCACCAGAACTTCAAGAGGTGAACTGAGTTGTCCCGAGTCCCGCAGCTGGGGGCTCCAGAGTCAGGACTGAGATTCCGGCCTTCCTGCTCTGCTTGTGGCTTCTGTTAAAAACTGTCCTGTGTCAGGGAGGGGGCAAATGTGGGGATCTGGCTGAGGGGTCCCCACCATGAGTCTTGACCCCTGGCTATGGCAGCACATGCGCTAAAATTGAAATGAAGCAGAGATGAGCACAGCCTGTGTGAGGGTGAGAGGCCATCTCTGGTGCGTCTGTGAAGCGGTCCTTTTGGGGTTGGTTGGTGTGTTTTTAGTTTTATATGTGACAGCAGTAATCCCTCAGTAACAAAGTCTCAACTAAGACCTGAGTGGCTGGTTCCCGCTCCCAGCGCCCCGACGGCCTCCCTGCAGGGCGGACGCTGCTTTGCACCATAGAAGCTGCCTGGAGGTTTCAGGCTCTCAGCCCTAAGGGAGGAGAGGCCCTGGGGGCACAGCGCTGTGCAGCTCCTGGCAGCTGGGCAGGGACAGGAGAGGCCAGTGCAGAGCCCCTGGCTGCTCACCCGCTATCCAGTAACCTCCAGCATCTTGTGTCTCTTTGTCCTTTTATAGGGGTTTCTCCCAGAAAACAAGTTCAATCACAGCCTACCCGAGCCCGTTCTTCGAGATGCGGGCCCCCGCCGCAGGGGCAGGAGGCCCCGGAGCGAGCTCCTGAAGGCTCCCACCCTCGTGGCGGACTCCCACTCCGGGATGGGGCCTCTGTTCATGAATGGACTGATCGCCGGGATGGACCTGGTTGGGCTTCAGAACATGAGAAACGTGCCAGGCATCCCCCTCACGGGGCTGGTGGGGTTCCCGGCCGGCTTTGCTGCGATGCCCACAGGCGAAGAGGTCAAGAGCACGTTGAGCATGCTGCCCATGGTGCTGCCGGGCATGGCCGCCGTGCCCCAGATGTTTGGGGTCGGGGGGCTCCTCAATGCCCCCATGGCCGCCAGCTGCACTTCTGCACCAGCGTCGCTGTCAGGCACAACGAAGAGCGGCACGTCAGTGGCCGAAAAGACTGCAGAAGATAAGCCCGGCGGCCATGATGTGAAAACGGACAGCTTAGCCGAAGACAAGCCTGGCCCGAGTCCGTTTTCCGATCAGTCTGAACCTGCAATAACTACGAGTAGTCCTGTGGCTTTTAACCCATTTCTCATCCCAGGAATGTCCCCCGGACTCATTTACCCATCCATGTTTCTCTCCCCTGGCATGGGCATGACCCTGCCAGCCATGCAGCAGGCCAGACACTCTGAAATAGTAGGTCTGGAGAGCCAGAAGAGGAAGAGGAAGAAAGCAAAAGGGGACAACCCGAACCCCAACCCAGAGTCTGCACCCGGGCCGGAGAGGGAGCCGGGCGGTGACCAGAACTGCCCCGAATCCAGGGCCCCCGTGCCCCTAGATAGAGAACACGCGGCACAGGCCAGGGAAGGGGGCACCCAAGACTCTCACGGTGACACCAATTAGAACTGTTTCGTTGGAGAAATTATTGTGACTTGTAAGTTTCTTATCCCATAAAGGTTTGTTACTTCCCTCACTTCACCGTCATAAGAACCTGTGTTTCCATGAGTAATATTACCTACCTGATTTCCTGTCTGAGAACTATGGTACCAGATGTTAATAGTCGCAGGGTCTTGCCACGTCATCAGCTAAGTGTCGTTGACCTAGTCTAGGAGGCCAGAGTCCTCACTCTGTTCTCCAGCCGTTCATTCCAGCCGTCGTAGTTAGTACAGACGTGGGGACACGCCCACCCCTTCTCTTCCAAGTTTCCCACTTATTTGAGGAGGAAAAATGGCAAAAGAAAGCCATCTAGGGATTTACCAGGAAAGGGCCGAAGCAGACACGGAGCAGCTCTTTTTTTCCGTGAACAGTGTTAATGGGAAGACTGTATCGGGGGAACCAAAAAGCACAGGAAAAGGAAGTGCTGGTGCATACTTTTTAGTTAAAACTACTTCCCTGTTTTATCATGATTACTAAATGAGTAGGATAGGCAGACGTATATAACTAATGGTTGAAACTGCGTATATTCATTTCTTTCTAAAGCAGAAACCTTACTGGTAGTAACACGACTTCCCCCTTTGTGGGTT
Organism: Vicugna pacos; assembly: GCF_048564905.1. Lineage (NCBI taxonomy): Eukaryota > Metazoa > Chordata > Mammalia > Artiodactyla > Camelidae > Vicugna > Vicugna pacos. Next base: position 30,841,351 of record NC_133005.1, on the reverse strand, counting down.
TTCAGACACCTGCAGCAAGAAGAAATACCGACCAGGCGTTATTTCATACGCACGCCTCCTCCCTCTCCCAGGTTGAAAGGGGATTCTCAGTCTGGGAAAGCTGTACACACCTTGAGTTGCTGCTGCGCCGGGGCTGGGCGAGGGGCTCGCCCTCCAAGGAGCTGCACACGGCGTACAAGCACACGACTAGCACTCTGCCCCCACCGCGTTCTCTTAAGAACTGCTCTAGCCACTACCCGGGCCCGGTGGGTTTTTACTCTGCGTTTTCCTTCACCAGGAATCAGGCTCTTTCTGGAGCCTGTGAGAAAATAGCCACTCAACACTCTTAGACGCTCGCCAGGGGCCTTTTGTCCAAGTTGAGGTTGTCAAACCATGTGTGTACCACCTTTTAGAATGCGACTGTGAAGAGTTTTTTTCCTTGTCTCCAGATTTTTTTCTGTCCTCAGTTTATATTTTACAGTTGGACCCAGATTCCAAATCATCAAGCTAGTGGAGACTATGTTGCAAATTAACATTGTCTGTCCTCCTTTCCCAGCTGCCCAGGCTGGGAGGAACCCGCCCACTCACCCCGCTTTCCTCCGCCTTCCCACTCGGGTTCCACCCCTGCTGATGGCCCTACCCTCCGTCGGCAGTTCCCACGCTGAGACTTGAACTAAGCTCGCGGTTCAGTGCTCCGGGGGCACAGGGCTGTGCAGGACCGTCGGGAATGTTGCAAGTGTTACTAGCACCAGTTCCACGTTTTGTTGTCACAATTTACTGTATTTTTTACTTTTTCTGTTACAGTTTTGCTATAATTTATCAGAAGGTCCAAAAGTTTGACATAACTATTTCAGTTTGCATTATTTATTTATGATGCTTTTGTCATTGTCTTTTATACATTTGGGATTATAAATTATGTAAATGTTAAAATGAGCATCTCAAAGAAGTCTGTTAAATCATGGCCAGAAAAAAAATCAATCAGCTGTATTTTCAAAAAGTGGAGTCCCAGTTTTATGAATCAGAGATATAAATCAGAAATTCTATAAACAGATCATAGAAGAAAGAACCCAGTAATTGAATCAGTCCTATTTAATGACATCTCTGTAGCATAGGTGGTCTCTAATGCTGACAACAGATTTCTTAGAAATGCTGCTCTCTATTTAACTAACATTTTGTTCAGTTTTGCCTCCAGTGGAAGCAGAAAGGGTTTTTTCAGCTGTTAAATCCTAAAAATCAATATAATTTATTTATGTAAAAAAAATCACTCAATTGATATATTTTTGAACCTTTTAAGTACTAATTTTCTTTTTATCTAGTAGAAGAAAAAAATGTATTTGCCCTAAATCCTTAAAATACAAATGCTATAAAAATTGATGTATCTTGAAAGCCTTACTGCAAATGAGTATTATAGACATCCAGCAGAGCCCGGGTCTTCTTTGTGGTCGTCGTTTTGTATAGAAAAGCTGCTTTCCCCAGGTTCCACTTAGAACCTCCAGTAGGTCACAGGGTTCAATATGGCTTTGATTTAAAAACCCACCAGCATGCTAAATCCCTTGTTATATCTTACCGAACCTGTATGTTAACTCTCTGGGTGTTTAGGCTTCTATTTGACTGCTGTTGTGTCCCTGTTTGCAAAATGAAAATGACACTCTGTGGATTATTTGCTCTGTAAGGCATAAGTGCTTCTTCTTATTTTGACGTTTCCAAGAGCAAAAGCCAAATTTAAACTCTCTTCAGCAAACTTGAGCCTTTCCATCTAATTCCATGTCACTCACAGCCATAACTTTCCTTGATCATTCTTCACCCCATGTCTTACATAATAAATTGTCTGTGGTCTTGATCCTGGATTTAAAAAAAAAAAAAAACAGTTTAAAAGTCAAATTTGTATTTGAGGAATTCAGTGCCACTCGGATGTCTCTTGCTGCCTGGGCAGTTTATGAATACATTGTATGCACACAGGAATCCACTGTCTTTCCCAGGTACCCAGCTTATGCTAGGCACCCTATTAGGGGCTTGCTAAATGTTTGTTCATGACGTATCTCCTGATCTACCAGAACACTTGGTTAAAACAGATGCTGTAGAAAGGGGCGCAGCAAGTACCTGCTTCGCAGACTTGGGGCCTGAATGCTCACAGCTGGCGCTTCAGCTTTCTTGAGCCCCATTTCAGAAGTCCCACCTCAGATCACACACCTGGGACTTCAGGGGGAAACTCTGCAGGTTGAAACAGCCCCAAAACACAGGAATGCCTCAGTAGCTGACGTTCTTAAGGCTTGTTGAGAACTCTGTGGTCCTTAGCTTTGGGAGGCATCACTTCTAAGGCCCCAAAAGGGCTATGTCAGAAGTTACCAATGAGGCTGGCAGGGAAGTGCTGAAATATCCTTGCGACTGAGAGCAGGAGACCCACCAGCCTCACCCTTCCTGGATCCCTGCTGGGTACCAATAGATGGTGCAGGAACAGCCTGGAGGAGGGTTGGGGCATGGTGCTATGAGGCCTTAAAACCTCTGCTACAGCTTTTCAAGTCAGGATGGATTACCGGCCTTGTAGATCTCTAGTCTCGGGGAGCCCTCTGGGAAGAATAATTTATGCAGAATAAGTAATAAACATCCTTGGTCTCACGCTTGACCTCAAAGTCTCTCCCAGTAGATTCTACCTCCTCGTATGAGGGCGGGAGAGTACAGTTAGTCACATACATTGGGCTAGTGTTTTAGTGTTTTGTGTGTGTTTGCCATAAGTGACCTCACTTGTCCTCAGAGCATCTTGGTTGCTGGTAGAGGGATGCTGGCGTCCAGTCTGCCTAATGAAAGCCAACAGAGAGGCTGCAAAGCTCTCATCAGTCAAAGAGAACAGAGCTGGGACAGAACTCCCCTCCCCACCTCCGGCCCACCCGCCTGAGGTCAGGACACTCCAGCCTTAGTGATGCTAGTTTTGGACCCCTCAACCTCAGAAACCAGATCTAACCAAATAACACTTAGAAAAATTGGCAGTGGGGAAAAACAGAACAGCTGTGTCACACGCTCTGGAAAATTTTATGCTCGATTCATTTATACCTTAAAATGGTTTCTTGCAAGAATTACTGTTCACTTGCCTGGTCTGGAAACCACAGAAGGATCTCTTAGGTTAGCAATGGGGTTCACCCAGCCCAGTGAGTAGCACCTTGGTTCTAGACTCTGGCTTCTCAAAACCCAGTCCCTGAGGGACAGGAGCAGGAGGGCAGGTCTTCAGGACACATGGCTTTGCTGCTGAGTGGCTGGCATTGTGACCACCCTTGTAATCCACACTCAGCTGGGGCGTCTGTGGGGTAAGGTAAGAAGTAAGGGAAAGGGGTGAGTTAAGTCCTGGCTCCTGCAGGGAAGGTGGTCCATGAGATGGGTTTGAAAATGCCTGAAGTTGGTGCTGTGGGGCCCATTCTGCTGTCTGAGCTGTGGCTCAGCCGTCACCCAAGGCCAAGAGGACAAAGTGAGGAACTCAAATGAGGGGCAGGAAGGAGAGTGGAGGCCCTGGAAGAACTTTGGCTTCCCTAGGGGCAGGGGAGGCAGGAGGAGCAGCCCCACCTTCTCTCAGCCTCAGTTGCCTCATCTGTAGAATGGGGGTAATTATAACTTGAACCTGTAGGGTTGTTGACGGAGTTGATTGAAATGATCAGTGTCAGGTGCTTAAAACTGCTTGTTATATTTGAGTCGTGTATCTTTTTTATTTCTTTTAAATAGCTGGTGAGGTGAGGATGGCCAGTGCTGGAAAGATATGGTAATCAAATCAGGGATGAAGCAAGGAAATCAAGGGTGAGGAAGAGCTTGCTCCAACCCCCAAGGCAAGTCCAGAGTGGATCTGGGATTGGACTCATACCATTGCAGGAAACAGGTTATCTGGCTTATTCCGTCCCCATGACCCTGCAAGCAGAAAATACCTTCCCACGTGAGCCCTGTGGTCAGAATGAACTAAAGGGATGAAAGCTATTGTGGGGCTGGGGGACAGGGCAGCTCCCAGATCTGTGAAGCCTCCCTCAGGGCAAGGTTACCAGATTTCGGGGAAAAAAGACACCCAGTTAAGTGTTAATTTCAGATAAACTAATATTCTTGTGTAAGTTTATACTTGGTACATAATTATACTAAAAATTTTTTGGTTTATCTAGATTTCAAATTTAGGCATCCTGTTTTCTCTGGTTCCTTAATGTAATAATGTACATTTACTAGGAAATTCCTTGAGTGGGACTTGTTCTAAGTGCTTTATGGCCATATTCCCAATCCCTACAGTAACTCTGAGGTTATCCCCATTTTACAGATGAGAAAACTGAGGCCCAGGGAGGCTAAATAACACCCAATCACCCAGCTGATAAATGGCAGAGATGGGATTTGGGGACCCAGAAAGACTGATCCCAGAGCCATAAACTGGCCCATAGTGGAGTCAGGGTTGGCATCTGGTCTGAGGCCTGGACAGGCCACCCCTCTCAGGCGCAGCTTCATAAAATAGCAGTAAACGGGTGATGAGCCAGGGGAAGGGGCTCTTCTGGCCAGTGCTGTCCGTGGGCTAAGCGACCAGCTCTGAGGCCAGAGGAGCCAGGTAACCCAAGGAAGAAGGTATTTCCTTCCCATCCTGCTGTGAGCCCAACGGCGGTCTTGGCATCTGAGTGCTCTGGCTCCCCAGCCTGGGTCCCAGGGGAAGCATCCAGTCTTAGAAGATGGAAAACAAGGACAACAGGGGCTTGTGTAATAGCTCAGCTGGAAGGCCTGGAAGTGGGGTGTCCTCCAAGGCTGATGGGAGGGAGACAACTTGCAACCAGCGATCAACTCCAAACGCCAGAGCTTAATTTCAACCCCAGGTCTGCATAGGGACCTGGAAGCAGGACAGAAACCCAAATGTGAAAGCTTTGGTCCAGCTTTGTAGTGTGAACACTGCTCACCTCTCGCCCTAGGGTGTCCGTGGATTGCCCACCACTGCCGTGCTGGGTGATGCAGCAGCTGCCAGGAAGGGGAGGCGACCCATCTCACCCACCGGGCCCTGGTGACCTTCCTCCACCAGCGCGGCCCAGCCCTGTGTTCACTAACGGTCCCCATCAGTGCCTCCTGGTGCCTGCTCTGCAGCCGGGCCTCAACACCAGTGATCTCACCCCAAATGTGTTCTCCAGACGAGGACAAGGCTCAGGTGGTTGTCACCTCCTTTGGTGGCACTGTGAGTGAGTGGAAGGACAGGAATTTAGGGGGGGGGTGTTTGATTCCAAAACCACAGACCCCACACACTGTCTTCCATCGCCTGGTTTTGTACAGCCCACAAGCTAGGAATGGGCTGTTACGTTTTTTAATAATGGAAAAGTCAAAAGAATAATATTTCACAACCCATGAAAATCATACCAAATTCAAATTTCAGGGACCATGAACAAAGTTTTATTAGAGCACAGCCACGTTCTTTACATATCGTCTGGGGCTGCCTCCCCACAACAGCAGGGCTGAATGGTTGTTCCAGAACCACATGGCCAGCAACGCTGAAAATATTTGCTATCTGGTCCTTTACTGAAAAAGTTTGCAGACCCCTGTCCTAGAGTATCCATTGTATTCACAGATTCAGGCAAACCTAAGTCATTGAAAATATTTTTTATTAATTCAAACTTAGTTTTGTATAAACATGAACGATACACTAGCATAAAGACTGACATCTACTTTTAAGATAAAACAGATTTCAAAGAAGCACTTTGGGCATCTGGAGTTTCCGCCTCCAAACCCCCAGGGCATCCCTTCACTTCAGAGGAAAAGTTGGAGCCACTCTGTCCCACCCCCTCCTCTTCACCCACGTCCTATTTGGGACAAAGAGGGGGAGGGTCAGAGGACGGATTTGAAGCTGCCAGCGATTGAGAAGAGGTAATTTTTAGGAAAAGGACCCTCAAGAGGGCAGGAAAAGGAGAGTCAGGAGGACACAGGCAGAGGGAAACACACAGCGTGGGTTTAAGGACCACCCGTGCCTTGGGTGGGGGCCCATGAGACAGCCCTCATCTGGGGCCGTGGGCTGGCTACATGCAAGGTGGGCGGGGCAGGCCTGGTGTATGAGCCGGCATGGGTCTCGGTCCCACCTGGAGCTCAGGAACAGAAAGGCCAGATGTGGGGAGCTGAGTACAAGGGAGCAGTGGCTGGGAGCCCCCAGCGGGCGCCTGCGCCAAGGCTGACTGGCAGCCACATCCTGGAAGCAGAGTTCAGAGGAAACAGGAAAGAGCAGCTGGGACCAGTGAATGCAGGGACGAGTGAATTCCCACCACAGGCCCTCCCACACCGTGACCAAGGGCAGCGGTCACACCTCATCAGGCCCCCACCCCTGGCCAACTTGACCTGCTGTGCCCCAGACTGGGCTGGGCTTCTGCACACAGGTCGGATCAGACACCATCCTGCTATTGGGGGACAGAAGGGCCCACAGACCTACTGAATCTGCCGGACGCTGCCCTCTCCTGACGCAGCAGCAGGCAGAGGAACGGGAGACACTGAATGGAGCATTCTTGCACGTTCAGGTCTCCGGCCGGCGTGGATTGTGCACGGGGAGCCGGGAGCAGCTGCGGTGAAGCTGCCGATGGTCTCCGAGCAGCCATGGGTGACGGCAAGGGTGTAGGACCCGAGAGAGAGGAAGTTCCGCTGTTTTCAGAGAAGAAAGATGGGCGATTCGGCCGACAGCCTAGTAAGTTTGACTTCAACCCTAGTGGGCATACTTGTAGAAAAGCTGTGCCAAGAGTTTACCAAGAGCAAGTCAGGTCGCTCTCTCTCTCGCCTTCTGAGATGGCCCGCACTCTGTCCACGGAGTGTACACCTCTCTGAGTAAATCTACTTTTACTGGGGAAAAAAAAGGGAAAAATAGAACACAAGCCACACTCACTTCCATCCTCTTTTGGGGTGACTGTTGGGTGAAGAGAGCAACTCTGGGTATTTTTCACAGCGAGGGGCAAAACAGAGAGCAGTGGGCATTTGTCCCGACCTGAATGGTCATAACCAAAGGGGAACTGAGGAACAGGTATGCGTCCCTCTGGGGAGACCTCAGTGGCTCATGGGCCCTTTATTCAATATGTAGCAGTGTTTTTAAACTCCCATATCTACCGGCTGGGACAGGTGACATACATGTGTGAGAAGGGCCAGATTTAAGGCAATAAATTTAAGATTAAAGACTTAAGACAGATGGCAAGACGAGACCTCTTGCCCAGACTAAAAGGGACAGCTGCTCCCAGCCACAGCCAGGGGATGCCATGGAGGGATGTGGGCTCCGTGTTGCTCAGCACCCTGATTTTTTTCCCAACAGAGGATGAGAATTCAGAGTGTTATGTAAAATCTCCTGATTTTTATATGTATGCAACAAATTCAAGCTTTAGAAAACTCCAGGGGGAGGACAAATACCTGTCTGCAGGCTGGATCCAGTGCACAGGGAGCAAGCCGGCTACTTGAGTGATGGCAGAGCCATGGACATTGGCACATTTCCAATACAACCAGCAGGTGACATGCGAGAAAACAGAATCAGGATGCATTTTAAGGGGGTAACTATCCTGTCCCCCACGGGGGTGTTCAGCTGGCTCTCAGAACCAGGACATCGGGAAAAGCTTGGCAGTGGAGGTCGGTACAATGCTGGTTGGGGGCAGCTCCTAGAGGGTTGAGCTCTCCCCCTGGGATGTCCCAGAAGGTGCTGCAGTCCCACATGGGGGCGACGCTGGGCACTTGCCAGTATCAGGTGGGGGAGTCCTGGTAGCTTTGCAAAATCTGTCTAATCCCTAGGCCCCTTGAGCGAAGGTCCTGGCTGGGGTGTGTGCCTGCTGTGTTGATACTTGGCCCTCACCCTCCTCTGTCCCTGGCACAGGTGGGTTCCCTGGGAATCCTCGGGGACTTAGAGAGTGAGTGATCTCACCTATGACCACCCTGCAGGTGTGAGTCGGGGAGGAGAGCAGGATGGGGGAGGGGTCCAGGCGGCGGAGGCGGCAGTGACTCGAAACTGCGAGGTGTTAAGCCTCTTTCCTGGCTCTGACCAAGAGGAGGCCGGACCAGGAGAGCTAGACACCGCTCCCACCCAGCCCCTCACCCCCATCCCCACTCCAGCTCTGATCCAGGCTTTTCCATTCACAGATCCCAAACATTCCAGGCTGGCAAAGAGCCAGAGAGGCTGCCAAAGCCCCAGTGAATGCCTGGGGGTGGGGGTAGGGGGATGTGCAGGCCTGTCAGGTGGATTATAGGGGCCTGAGGAAGGCTCCCAACCCCAGCCCCTGGGGCCCACAGTTGGAAGACCCTCCTGCTCTTACCACAGTCCCTTGTCAAATCTCCCCACCAGGAAGCAAGATGTGTGTACATAAGGCAGGAGCCCTGAACTCCTCAGCTTGGCGTGCATCTGAGAGGGAGGCAGAGAGAGTTGGAGGATGGAGCAGGGGCTTGGAGGAGCAGGTACCCTTGCTGGCTAAGCCCCTGGGGCCACTTCCTTCCTTTCCATAGACAAGTTGGAGATAATCAGCATCGCATTCGGGGAGAGGAAGAAGAGGCAGCCCCCTCCCCTGGCCTGGGGGTCTGGGAGGGTTTGGAGCTCCTCCAGCTACTTTCAACGCACAACCCAGCATCCAGAACAGGCCCCAGGAGCAGCGGCCACGTCCCACCACCCGACCCCTCAGCCCAGTCACCCAGCGGGAGCTGAGAGATTAAACATCCATCCCAAGTGGTACTATCTCTGCCGAGTCGACTGTCGGGGCTCAATGTTCTTCATCTCTGACCTTGTGTTTTTGGTTCTCGGTGTCTCCTTGTGCCCTTGGTTCCTCTCTCTTTCATGCTGAGCCAGTCAGCTGGTCTGTGCTCATGTCTCAGGGACCAGACAGGACAACAGGGAAGAGAAAGAAAAGATTCTCTGCCTGGCTTTTCAGTTTCAAAAGCAGCCCCTGGCCTGGACACAATGTGACAGGTAAGAGCAAAGCTTTGGGGTACCGTTCCTGCTCCCCTTTAGAAAAAGATTCCTGAAGGGATGAGGAGGGGATGGCTGGTGGGGACTGGGCTGAAGAAGCTGACCCGGCTGATCCCAGCCCAGGAGCTGCTGGAGCCCAGTCCACCCTCAGACAGACATCTGGACTCCTCCCTGGGTGCCCGTGGGCCTGCCCTTCCCGTGCGGCTGTGGCACGTCCGTGGGCAGGCAGCGAAAGCGGCCACCACATGCGCCCTGAGCTTCACTCAGGGTCAGATCTTCTTGCCCCATTGGACAACCCTCCTTCCGACACCCAGGATGCCCCCAAAATCCCTGTGCCATTATAGGGTGGTGCCCTGATGTCAGTGGAGGGAGAGCAGTGCAGAAAGCCCTCACCCCTATACTCTGGTGGGGATGGGAGAAACTAGCCCAAGGGCCCCACAGCCCCAGTCAGGTGGGTGCTAAGCCCTGCCCTGTGACATCAGTGCTGCTCAAACACCCACTTTCTGACTTGGCAGCCGGCAGCTCTGGGCTCTGTGCAGGCCTGGAGCCAAGGGCACAGGCCTCGGAGCCTCCCTGCAAGGCTGAGAGAAGGAGTAGCACCCACCTCCTGAAGGGGACTTGGGGTTTCCCCGGAAGGGCCCCCAGGGCCGGGGGCAGCAGAGTGTCCAGAAGGCACCCAGTTCCCAAATGGCCTGGGGCACCCCTCTGTGTCTCTCCTTCCCTGTGCTCAGTGTGGTTCAGCTGCCTGGTTCCTGGGGTCCCTGCCAGCCCTGCTGCCCTGGGCACGAGACCCTGCGATGCTGTGTCTCCCTCCCTGGGGGTGGAGGGTCCTCAGACTCAGCCTCACAACTCGGGCACCCCCTCTGGCTGAAACTCAGCTAGAGCATGTTTCCACTCCCTCTTGGAGCTGGGTGCCGGGGTCCTCAGCCCCCTCAGCAGGGTCCCCACCTTCCTGTTAGGCTATTCCCCATGAGCCTTTGTATAAAGAGTCCGGCTGGGATCCAGGGAACTTTGGGAAAGTATGTGTGGACTAAGCCAAGCTGTCCTAACCTGTCTTCCTCCCGGCGCTGAGAGGGGCCAGGTTGTTCCCAGACAAATACAGAAGCAGGGCCAGGAGTGGGGGAGACGCGGGCACGGGGAGGAAGGAGGCTTGCACACCCACAGCAGAGTAGAGGCCAGGGTCGGGTAGGGGTGGGGAGGCACAGCCAGAAGCAGCAGAGGTAGGGGCCTGCTACCAGGTGTCTTGTGTAGACACACACAGGAAACACACACATATACCCTATAGTGCTTGGGTATAGGCTGGGTTACCCAGATATGGATATACGTAAACATGGACGGGTGTGTGCTGTGTATACAGAAATATGCACAGAAACATACACCACGGCTGCAGAGACGTGCTCAAGAGTGTTCACACGTACAGACCCGCAGACACGTATGCACATGCATACACACACAAAGGATGCAGATGGAGAAGTACCAGGCCACACCCAGGAGGCAGGGAGAGGGTCTGAGCCCCCTGACTACCCAGCTCCCTCGCACCCAGTATGTGCACGCGCACACACACACACATCCACCCACCCATACACACACCCTGGGAGGGAACCGCTTCCTTCATAGGAGCTTTCGGATTCAGAGCAACGTGCAATCAAGACCTTGTGCTGGGAAAGAAAGCGCCTTTGTGTGCTGGAATCAGGGCTGTGGGAGCAGCTGCAGCTTCTCTAGGATAAGGGCCAGGCCAGTTCCTTGCCCAGGGGAGGAAGGTCAGGCGGGGCTGGGGGTGAGGGGGCGGAAGTCAGGGCTCCAGCAAGCCCTGCACCAACCCTGGGACGCTGTCTCTGGCTAGCTGCACAGAGCCCAGAAAGCCACTCTGACCCAGCCTCCTGCCCTGGTCTGGCCCCGCCCCCAGGACACCCCGTGGTTCTGCCCCCAGGCTGGGGCTACCCTGACCCAGACAAGCCTGGCTCTGGCCTCGAGCTCCAAGCCTGCCCTGTGCCAGCAGCCTGGCTTTTCTTTAAGCGAAGAGATCAGGCTCTTGAATTAGAAAGATGTGAGGTTGAGTCCTGGCTCTGTCACTCACCTGCAGGGTGATTCTGAGACGCACCTCATTTTTTTGAGCCCTAAATTTGAGCTCTGGTTACAGTACTCAAAGCCCGGGGGCAAATCCTCTCTGCTGATCCCTCAGAGCCCAGCGCCTTCTGTGTGTGTGTGAGAGCTCCAGACTGGATGGGCTGGGCCAGCACCCTGCCGACCCCTGCTACTCTGGCCCAGGGAGGATGGCGGGACCCAGGCCCAGCCCTTGGACCTGCTATCCTGAAGCTCCCTCCTCTCTTTGCCCTCCCACCCTGGTGGTCCTTGCCTGGTGCCCCTCTGAGCCTCCTCATCACACTCTGAAAGTGCCTCTCCCTCCTCCCTGTTCCCCTGCCCTAGGCCCAGCCTGCCCTCTGCTCCCTCCAAGCTGGGTCCTCTGCAGGCTGAGCCTCCAGGGAAAACAGCCCCAGGTTCTGGGAGATGCCCTAGGTTCTGGGAGACCTCCCAGCGGTGGCTTCAGCCTCATCACCAGGCACTGTTCCAGGACTCTCTCTAGTCATCTGGTCAACAGATACTTATTAAAGGTCTCCTATGTGCCAGAGGCTGTTGCAGATGCTGGACCTTCAGGGATGAACAAATGGACAAAAACCTCTGCCCTCATGGGCACACGTGCAGTAGCACTGTTACCGTAGCACTGTTGGGGGCCTAGAGCATCCCACGGTCCCCCATTCTGCCCTGAGAGCAGCAGTCATCCTGAGGCATCAATTCCTTCCTGTGTCACCACAAAGCTTGGGAATGTCACTATCACAGCTCTTTCTCCCTACCTGGAGACCATGGGAGCTCAAGGGCAGGGGCAATAGAGCTGGTATGAGGCCATGATTGACTCAGCAATGGTTTTCAGTAGTTCAGTGCATTCAGCTACCACAGCCCCTTCGTGGGTTTCTTTTTTGCTCTAAATGTAACTTGGCACCTCTTTTTCAATGTATTTTTAGTGTATTATGTAATTATGTACAATTACGTAATAGTCAAAGCACATGTGTCCCGATTGTTAATAAAAGTGTTCTGTTTTAGGAAATAACCCAAATGTCCATCGACAGACGACTGGATAAAGAAGTTGTGGTATATTTACACAATGGAATACTACCCAGCCATAAAAAAGAATAAAATAATGCCATTTGCTGCAACATGGACGGACCTGGAGATAGTCACACTAATTGAAATAAGCCAGAAAAAGAAAGAAAAATACCATATGATCTCACTTATATGTGGAATCTAAAAAAAAAAAGACACAAATAAATTTATTTACAAAGTAGGAACACACTCACAGACATAGAAAACAAACCTATGGTTACCAGGGGGAGAAGGAGATGGGAAGAGATAAATTGGGAGTTCAAGATTTTCAGATACTAACTACTATATATAAAATAGACAAACAACAGGTTTCTTCTGTGCAGCACAGGGAACTATATTCAATATCTTGTAGTAACCTATAATGAAAAAGAATATGAAAAGGAATATATATATGTATATGATAGACATTATACTGTACACCAGAAATTGATACACCATTATAAACTGACTATATTTCAATTTTTTATTTTTATTTTTTATACTTCAATTTTTTTAATAATAAAAATTTTAAAAGAATTTTTTTTAATGTTCTGTTTTAGGAAATAACTGGACTGACCCTGAAGCTCAACTAGCCTAGTGTGGGACGTGTCCAGTCAAGTTTTCTGCTCTGTACAGTTCATCTGTTCCTGCAACATTAGTTTGAACCCCTGCCCCAGGCAGCCCCAGGGTAGGGGAGCAGAAGCCCATGGAGACCCCTGTCTAGAGAGGCTCGTTGTCCAGAACAGGGACCAGGACAGGTAAGCAGAAAAGTGCAATTCAGTGGATAGAATGATGTGCAGGCACTGCAGGAGCCTGAAGGGAGATCCTTGAGAGGCTGGGGTGGATCAAAGATAATTTTGCAGAGCCAGAGACACTGAGCTGAGCCTTTAAGGAGCAGTTGGATGTTTTTCCGGTACAGATGAGAGAGAGGTGAGCCAGACAGAGGGACCAGTATTTGCAAAAGTCATGGAAACGTGTGTGTGTGTGAAGGAGGGGGGAAATGTTATATGTCCCGGGCAGGGCGGGTGTGTGTCAGCCTGGGCTAGAGAAGAAGCTGGCACCAGATCGGACTGTGGATGCCAGGAGAATGGGGAACCCCTGCCACATGGAGGGCACCCAACCTGGCCCTGGAGCTGCCCCACTGAGCTCTCCCCACTACCACTTGGAACCCTCTGGCTCAGCCTCACTGTCCCCACCTTCAGCCTACGAAACTCGGGTTTCTCTGCGGTCAGATTCCCTCTATTTTTGGTGTAGGTTAAAAAAAAAATGTGGCCAGGAATTTTTGTAAGAGCTCTTTATATATTGAAATTCTTGATTCTTTATTACATAGCTATCTGGTCTTTTTTTGTGTGTAGTTTGACCTTTATTTTATTCTATTTTGATGGAAAGAAACTTTACGTTGTCAAATCCATCAATCGGTTCATTTGCTGTTTTCTTAGAAAATTACTGCCTATCCTAAAATTGTATACAGATTAGGATTGTTTTATGGTTTAACTTCTAACCTTTCCATCTTTAAGCCATTGGAGGTTTATTTCTATGTAAGGTAGGAATCTAACTTGATTTTTTTTTCCAAATTGTTAGCCAGTTGTTTAATCCCACTTAGTGAGTAATCCATCATTTCTGCACTGGTTTGTTTATTTTGTTCAAAATTCATTTCCCCTATTCTGGATTTTTAAAGTCATACTTGCAATCTAGAATTTGTGTTAAATTTTTTTAAGTTAAAAAAAAAGAGGAGGAGGAGGCAGAGTAATCTAAATGTCATGGAGGGCAATGTATGACATAGAAGGTGAGGCCCCAGCGTGGGCTCAACAATTTGTTATATATCATTTTATTGTTAGTTCTGTGTGTGTGTGGCTGTCCTTAATATTTTTTAATTTTAAAAAACTTTGTTCTTTATTAAAGTGTAGTTGATTTACAATGTTAATTTCGGGTGCATAGCAAAGCGATTCAGTTATGCACATATATATAATTAGTTTCATAACATTTATTACATATCTCTTTAATACAGAGATGCACAAACGAGAAAACCCAAAAAGGATCAAAATCTCTACATAACATATATTGACATAATATTACGTTGACATTAAAGAAGACGAGTCATATGTATACAAGGTTGAGAAAGTCAAACAATCCTGAAAGATACAAAATGAAAACTCAACACATCATGCTCATTCATCTCTTCAGTCCATAAGAGCTATTCTGCACTTATTTTCCATGTTAATTTTATATTGTAACCACCCCCCAACTTGATTGAAAATTCATTGGAATGGTATTATTTTTATGGGTTAATTTGGGGCTGGTTATCTTCTTTGCAGTACTGAACGTTCCCGTGTGGGGAAGGGTGTGACCCTCCTGAGACTACACCGGGATTCCCTGATCTTTCTTGTCCAAGATCTAGAACATCCTTCCTCAGGGCACCTTAATCTTAGTCCATGGAGTGTTCTAGCTGCTGCCCCCTGAGAGTAAGAGGACTGGGGGACTTGGTCCCTGTTCTCCCGCACCTGAGGGCCACCAGGTAGAAGAGGGAGTGGACGTGTTCGGCAGAGCCCCAGAGAGCAGACCTCAGACCTCTGGGGGTCACTCAGAGGCCGCCTTTGGCTCCGCACAGAGAAGAATGTTCTGTCTGTTGGGGCAGCGGGGCCACGGAACAAGAAACAAGCTGCCGGGCGTGGTGGGCAGCTCCACCGATGGCGCTTTTCCAGTGTTCCGGGGAAGACATCGCCTGCACTGCCCAAGGGCTTCCCAGCTTGGTGGGGGCAGCAGGGTGCACTGGGTCACCCGAGCCCAGCCCTTCCACTCTGACCAAGCGGAAAAGTCCAAGGCTCCCCAGGACCCCCTCTGTGCCCCTCACCTCACTTCACCCTTCACGGTGACCCTTCGCGATGGGATGGTGCTCACCCATTTCACCTCCAAGGACAGTGAGGCTCAGCAAGGCCGAGAGATCCAACCAAGGTCACCCAGCCGCAATGGTGCAACTTGGATTCCCAAGCACACACCCCTCGGGCTGTCTTTCTGGGACTGCCCCTCCTCCAAGTTAGGGCTGACCAGTAGGAAGTAGGAGCACCCCCCCGCCCCCCAGGTAGGGGACAGCTTCTGGGCAGGTGAGTGGCCCACTGGGCAGCAGGAAGGCATCGCCAGCTCCTCTCCCACTCCTGGTCCCGCACATAAGTCTGCCTCTCTCCCCCAGGCAGCTCTCGGCTTGGCTCACACTGTCCTCAGGAGGCCAGTGGGCTTCTTGATTCCAGGCTGCACATCTGGAAGTTGATGCTATTAAAACAAACCCCATTATATAACAAACGGACATCTGGAACCCGTTAGCGCTAAGTTTTTAGAAAAAAAAGAAATTGTTTTGGATGTGCTCTCTCCTAAGAATGTGGCAAGGAGCCCTCACCCTGGCTGTCCAGGAACCTAGAGACCAGGCAGCCTCCCCTGGGCCTGTTTCTCAAGGTATCTTAGGCCAGGCCAGAGGTGGGCTTGGGCAAACGCGGGGACAGACCCCCTCCACCGGACAGGCAACTTCACCATCTCCAGAAGCCTCAGCCATGGGTGGCCCCTTTCCAATTTCATTCTAGTATTTTTTCAGCACTTGTGTGCCTACTATGTACTGCTGACTCCATACCATTCACATGCCCCCCGCCAACACCCCTACTGGGCCTAATTACTCCGTCGTAACTCAAGAAAACAGATCACAGACTGCCCTGGGTTCTAAACAGCCATGCTTAAATCACTCTGCACCTCCGTTTCCTAGAACCCTCAGGCTCTCCCTGGATGGTCCTTCTCCCTGGACACGAGCAGACCGGGGCTGGAACACTGAGGGGCACTGACCCACAACTGATGGGCATGGGGTCGTGGGGTTCCCTCTATGAGCGGACCTTGATCTGGCAACGAGGAAGCTTTATAAGAAACGTCTGGCTAACATTTTCAAGTGGAAATTTTTCTTTTTAAATCTTTTTTCCCCCAACATTTTGTGATGAAAAGTGTCGAACAGACAGAAAAGTTGAGAGAATGGTACAACGAACACCCACGTAAACCCACCACCTAGATTATGCAGTTGTTCACATGCTGGCCATCTATTCACTCATCAGTCAGTTCAAAAGCAGTCTGCAGACAACACCACTTTTCCCCCAAGCACTTTGCTTGCATGTCATGAACAAGAGGGCAGTATTTGTTTCTGGTTTTTTTTGAGGTGTAACTGAGATACAATGAAATGAGTTAAGTCTTAAGTGTAAGATTTTAGTAAGTTTGACAAATGCCAAATACCTGTATAACTCAAACCCCTGTTACCAGATACAATTCACCATCAGCCCCAGAGCATTCACCATGGCCCTTCCTATTTAGCCTGCACCCACCACTCCTCCCAGAGACAACCACTATTCAGGTTATTTTCACCATAGATTAGGTGTTAGGGGCTGAACTGTGCTCTCCCAAAATTCATATGTTGAAGTCCTAACCCCAGAACCTCAGAATGGGACTGTATTTGGAGAAAGGAACTTTAAAGGGGTGATGAAGGTAAAGTGAGCCCATATGCGTGGGCCCTAATCCAGTATAACTGGTGTCCTTTCAGGAAGAGATCAGGACACAGGTGTGCACAGGCATGGGGGCCAGACTCGTGAGGACACAGAGAGAAGACGGCCATCTCCAAACCATGGAGAGAGGCCTCAGCAGAAACCAACCCTGCCTCCACCTTGAGCTCGGACTTCCAGCCTCCAGAACCGTGAGAAAATAAATTTCTGTTGTTTAAGCCCCCAGCCCATGGCAGCCCTAGCAAACTAATATACCAAGTTCGCCTTTTCTAGAATCTCATACACGTTGTATTCTTTTGTGTCTGCCTTATTTTACCCAGCGTAAGGCTTTTGGGCTTCACCTGTGTTGCTGCATGAGTCAGTACTGTTTTCCTTTTCGTTGCTGAGTAGCGTTCCGTTGTATACACATTCCACAGTTTGTTCGGCCAGGGTAATTTATTTCTTAATGACAGAGGGTTTTTTTTTTTACAGCATTTCACTCTGATGTATGCTCTTTATGTCATCCCAGCAACAGAGAAGATGTCCCGCACAGCTAGCCCTACTCAGCTGGGAGCTTTAGAACTATGTGCAAGTGTTGAATCCTCCTGAAGTATCCATAAAACACATTACAGTTCCTGAAATGAAAGGTTCGTAGGGATGAGATTAAAGAAGTAGCACATCATTTTTATCTCAGTGAATGCAGACGAATCCACTCAGAATGCAGTTCACCACTTTGGTTAATGACACTGAGTTTGGTGTTGAGGGCTCTGGGTTTGGGTCTTACTTGCTGTGTGACCTTAGGCAAATCACTGAACCTCTCTGAGCCTCACTTTACTCACCCAAGAAATGAGGCTAATGATCCCATCCCTAACAGTTGCTTGAAGACTGCATGAACTAGTGAGTTCAGGATGTTCCCAGTGGCTGGAAAGAGTAAGGATTCAGGAAGTGACTCGTCCCAATCAGCAACCCATCAGAGCCAGAACCCCTCTCATGATAGGGCAGCAAAAGTAGATTTCTAGGCGACAAAGAGTGGGAAATGAGCTTCCTGCATTGCCGTATATAATAGCTGAGACCAAGGAGTGGGGTGGTGAAGACCATGTCAAATTAACAAGCCACTGAAATCGATTAGGCTGATGCAATCCCCGCAGAAATGGTGCTTTTGAAATTTCATAAAACACGCCCTGAATTAGGAGATCCAGAGCGCTTCCGGTCTGCACAAGCTTTACACATGTTTGGCCATTTGTATTTCTTATTTTGTTCTATCTGAATGGGGCAGTTCAGAAATTTATTTCACTTGGTCATGATTCTTTCTAGGAAAATGTGAGTTTAAATCTGATAATCTAGAAACCCATCCTGTATAACAGATTTTTGTTGAATATTTTTCTTCTGACACAGCAGGAGAAGTGCATAATCCAAATCGATATCACTTTATTTTATTTCAGAAGGTTTTTTTCCTCCTGAAAAAAGTATTTTTCAACTTTAAAGTCCTTAGGAGTTGTTTTTTTTGGGCATAATTTTATCTGCTCTGTCCCCAGTGGCTTTGAGATGTTCATAATTCCTCTCAGATGATGATCTTTTTTGGCTTTTAAAGATAACGAAAACATCTATAGTTTCACTTTGAAGCTCTTGAGAAAAAATTCCTGGGACCCTTATCATGTGGTAAATAAATTGAAAACAAAAAAGATAAATTCAGATTTGGATACAGGCTATCCATTAGACCCACTGATCATTTACTGCAGGATAAGGATCATTTACTGCAACTTCTGGTGGCCTAAACTCCGTCCATCACTGCTGCTGGTGTTTTAAAGAGACCCCTCTCCTCCTATGTGTTTCATCTGCACCCTGCTAATAGGTACATCGTATTGTGCCAGATGTGAGAGCATCTGAGATCCTTTACTTCCCTCACAAAACTTCATTCTTAGCAGACTCCAAAGATGTACAGACCTCCTTCCATACCACTGAGGGCTCTATACATTTTAGAAGCGCTGTTATAGACCGAGTAGTGTATTTCATTCAAGTCAGTTCCACTTGGGGTTGCTTTTTTTTTTTTCTGATTTATTTTTTTAACCTTGTACAAGATGATTGAGCCCGGTCATCTCTTCCACATCCATGAAACCTGAGAACCTCTCTTTAATTAAACCTCCTGAATGAGGACCACCCTCCTTCTCAACTCCAAATGTGCTACCACAGCAGATCTCCAAGGTCAGCCAGCAGCCAGGCCTGATTGGTTGGGCAGGGCTTCTGCACAGAGAGGACTGTCCTTCCAGGCTGGACAGTAAGGACCTGCGGCAGAGAGAGCCTTGGGTGAGAATCAGGTGTGCTGGGTTCCAGGAGAGGGCTTGGTGCAGGGATCCACCAGAAAGCGGGGCCAGCAGCCTTGGGTGGTCCTGGGAGGACCTGTAAAATCCCTCCCTGTCACTGGGAGATGGAGACACAGAGCACTCCTTCCAAGGGCACCACAAGGCACGGCCACCCTGTCTGCTGGACCTGAGCCTCAGGGGTGATTAGAGCTACAACAAGGCAAGGGGATAAACCATCTTGGGACTGCTTTTACTGCATCCTGTAAGTTTCGGTATGTTGTGTTTTCCTTTCTGTCTCAAGATATTTTTTTTAAATTCCCTGTTTGACCCAATGGTTGTTCAGGAGTGTGTTTCCACGTATTAGAGAATTTTTGTTTTCTTCCTGTTACTGATTTCTAGTTTCATTCCCTTGTGGTCAGAAAAGATGCTTGGAATCATTTCAGATGAATGGATAAAGACAATGTGGTCTATTCATACCCTGGAATATTATTCAGCCTTTAAAAAGAAGGAAATCCTGCCATTTGAGAACTGGTTGAACCTGGTGGGTATTATGCTAAGTGAAATAAGCCAGACAGAGAAAGACAAATACTGTATGATCTCACTAATATGTGGAATCTAAAAAAGTTAAACTCAGGAAAGCAGAGAATGGAACAGTGGTTGTCAGGGGCTGGGGGGCAGGGGATAATATTGGTGGAGGGGTACAAAGTGTCAGTTTTGCAGGATGACTAAGGTCGATTGTACAACAATATGACTATAATGAATAAGCCTGTATTACATACCTGAGATTCACTAAGACAGTTGCTCTTAAGTGTTCTCACCACCTCCACCAGCAAAAAACTATGTGAGATTGAGACAGGCTGGGACCTGGGGCACTTTGCTGAGGGCTTGGACCTGGACCAATGTCTCCTTGAGCAACAAAATACAAAGAAGAGACTGAAAACAACTGCATACATGTGCAGTTGGGGCAAATTATGAACAAGATACAAAAAGACCAAAAACCTAACCGCCATTTCTGGAGCGCCATTTTGGAGCAGAAACAGAGAACTTCACAGGATCCCTGCACACAGCACCCCCCGAGGGACAGGCTGACCACCTAAGCCACCTCTCCCACCTGACCCTGGGACCCGCCCCTACCTTCACCCCATTTAAGGAACCAGCCTGCCACCCCTCTTCAAGAAGCAAGCATGGGAACGTGTTACTTGTTTTCACTCCCTCGTGTTGTAGCACAAGTCCTGATAAAGACTTGCCTGAATTTCTCGTCTGCCCTATTATCAATTTCTATTGATTAAGGGGTCCAGGAACCCTGGTCGGTAACAAGGTGATGGATGTGTTAATTAGCTTGATTGTGGTCATCAGTTCACAATTATATATCAACATGTCACATTGTACACCTTAAGTATATACAACTTCTATCTGTCAATAATATCTCAGTAAGGCTAGGGAAAATGTGGAGCTTAATAAAATTTATATTGAATTTGGTGGCAGGGGTGTGGCAAGACAAAGGGAAAACAATGGGCACCTGGAGGAAAACAGCAGCCAGGAGTTAGAGCCCGCGATGCTTTCAGAACCACAAAGGGAGTCAAACCACAACCTACACAACAGGGAAAAGAGGAAAAAATATGAGCATTTAAAAAAAAATCAGATGCGAAAGAAAATACTTTCTGAACTAGGAAATATGGTTTTAAATTTAAAATGATTTGGAGGAGAGGATGGAGACCTGGAAAACCAAATGGAAGAGAATGCAAAGCCCAAAGCGAAAACAGGAAACAGAAATTGTGCAGGGAAAACCCAGAGCTCAGGAGGAGAGAGACCCGGGAGATGTCATATGGGAATAATACAAAACCTAGAAGGAAAAAAGCAACACATGGAGAAGAAGCCATAATTTTAAAACAAGAAAGAAATTTTTCCGTGGTTTGAAGAAAGACTTGGGTTTGAAAGGGCTCATGGAGTTCCAGGCAGGGATGATGGAAAAAAACAGACATCTAGGCATAGCCTGAGAAGATTCCTGAATTTCATGATTAAAGGGAAAACTCTTATGAGCTTCCCAAATGAGAGAACAAGTTAAGAGACTCAGACCTAAACCACACAACATCTCATTTGCAAAGTTAGAAAAGGAGAAAGCATCCTGTGCCAGCCAAGGTGCCCTTCACGCCCCCGGGATGGACAAAGCGCAGCAAAGGGCAAAACTCCCAAGAATTTCCCCATACGAGGAAGACGCCCAAGAGAGGAATCTAAGCAGGTAATAAATGAGTCCGTTTGGAGACAAGAGAGGTGAAAGAAAAGAGGAAGCCATCCAAAGTAGCTGAGAACCTACCAATTTATGTGTTGTTAGCGCCAAATGGATAATGATAGATGAGATGGAATTTGTAGTATAAGCAGTAAATTTGTTTTAAAAACACATACAGAGGAGAGATGCGATAAGACCTATTGCTAGCCTATAACAGAAAGTTCTCAATTATCTTGGCAAAAGGCAGGAATTGAGGAGGGGGAAAGGGTAAGCAAAACATTTAACATTTTTCTTGTTGGGTGGGGGAAAAGGAAGGAGGAAAAAGAGACCCTGAATGGGAGGAATTGATGGGTACCTTCCTGACATGTAATAGAAAGGGTTTTTTAAATTATTATGAAAAGCAGAAAAGGGGAGGTCAGCACTAGTGGAGACAACATATAGTAAAGCTTCCAAAATGAGAGGGAAAAAGAGGAAAGACCAGCATCATTGTCAATTGTTCCATCCTTTCTTTTTTTTTATTAAAAAAAAACTTTTATTATGGAAACTTCTAAACACACACTACAAGCAAGGGACTAACACAAGAAATCTCTGTGGACCCAGCTCCGGGGTTCATTACTCATTTTTTTTAAATCTGGGGAAATATTGTCACAAATCCTGCACCATTTCAGTTTTTATTTTTCCCAGCGATTGACTTAGAATGTGCACATGTTGGTAGAAATTGGTACTCCTCTCCACTGATGAAAAGATGTTTTTTCCTCCTTTCGTTCTTATTCTGATCTCCAGCAACTCCAAAAATACACCATCAGAAAAAGATTCACAAGGCACGGTCTTTTCCTGGTAAACATTTTAGATTCTTCAAGATTGACTTTTTTATGGTAGACAACTGGCAAAAATCACAAAATGCTAAATCTCTCTGATTACCAAAACTCTTAAAAATCCCATAATTGGCACAAAACTTGGGTTTTTTTCGTTTGCTGGCTTTTTGTTTTTGCATGGGCTACATTAACCAGCATTTACCTTCATTCAGTAAGTGACACCTGGCTTGGAATGCTATCATGAGATTTTGGTGCCAGGTGTTAATGATTCCAAAAAACTGTACCATCACTGAACTCCCTGAATAGCCTCCAAATCCTTGGTGGAAAAATGACAACAGACTGTATTTAAATAATCACAATTACTAAAAAAGAAACCACAGCCAACCTTGGTCAAGATGTCAAAAACTGAAGAAGAGTTAGAAAGGTTTGGAAGCAATGAGCCAGACAAGCCAGGCGGGTGGGCAGACTGGCTGGCTCTCCCCAGGTCAGAGTGCAGACATCTCCCACCTCCTCCTAGGAATGCCACCTGCCTGGTCCTTGGATGTCTAAATTCAGAGCCCTCAAGGTTGGGGAAAACCACTTTTTCTGTTGCTGACACTTAGTGTTCTGGATATAATGGGCAATCATGGCTCTTCCTTAGGGAAGGAGAGGGAGGAGGTTTGGGGAGGGAGAGGGCAGTCTGGTGCACAGGCAGCCTGGAGAGACTGCGGGGAGAGGAAAAGTATGTGGAGACAAGAACCCGGAGCAGAAAGGGTGAGCTGTGGTGGAGCAGTTGCCTGGGAACTGGGAGGACTCTGGGCCTCAGCCTGCTGCCTCAGATAGAACCTCATGACTGCTTTCTGGGAGGAGTGAGGTCACCAGGGCCAGTGATTGGCCACTTCCCTGTGGTCCCCACAGGAATCCTGGCATCCCTGGAATGGTGTGTGGGGGTTGGGCCTCCTCACCTTGCACTAGAGGACCACACCAAGCTCACCCAGCCCCCTACCCCAGCTGGGAAGGGGCAGTGGAGAAACGGGATACCCAACTTCATGCATATCCTGGACATCCATCTCCTCCAGGGTAATTCCAGGCACCTCCAAGTCAACGTGACTTCCCTCCACACTTGTGTCTCCCCTCGTCCCTTGTTGCAGCAAAAAGGACCCCCAAGCTGGAAACCAGGTGTCATCCTGGAGCCCCTCCAAAGTCACCAAGCCTCACCAGTTCTCCTAATCTTCCTTACCGCTTTCTACTCCCTTCCATGCCCACCTTCGCCGCAGCAGTTCGGGGCTGCACCCTGGGCGCCAGCACCGCCTCCTGACCAGCACTGCTGCCCCTTTCCCTGTCCCGCTCCCATCACCCGCCCAGGGACTCCATGGCAGGTAGCTGAGGGGACAGAAGGAGGCAAGGGAGGAGGAGGTGTGAGGGGAGGGGGGCTGCGATTGCAGATGCGTTCAGTAATTGCTGAACAACGTGGGCAGGGATGAGGCACAACGGGGGAGGAGGGTCCCCTAATCCCAGCACAGCCCCTGGGGTGGGGGAGGGAAGGGAGGGATCAAGTCCCACCGTGGGAGCCTCCTGCCTGCCCTTTCCCAAAGGAACTGGGGCTGCCCGCCAACACCAGCATAGCCAGGAATGTGGGAGCCCCTGGCTGCAGAGGCTCAACCTAGGGAAGATCCCATTGGTCACATGGTGGGTGGCAACAGCAGGTGGGTGGGCTGCTCTGTCTGGGGGTCAGAGCGGTCAGGCCCTGGCTGGAAGCTGTTTGAATAGATGCCAAATATACTGTCTAGAGCTAAGTGTGAATCAGGCAGGGACACAGAGCCTGGGACCCCGCCAGGGTGCAGGCCCATGATTTTGACCTTGGCCCTGACCCATCTCTGCAGCCAGCTCATGTAAGTCTGGCAGCTCTCCTTCCAAATGCCTGTCCTTTCTCATCCTCAGTATCTCTTGCCTGGAACACCAACTTCCCCAGTGCACCCTCCTCATGGCTATAAGAGGGACCCACGGTTCATCCATTCAGCAAACCAAGGGAGGAGGTGGCCCCTGCATCAAGGACTGTCAGTCAGGAGGGGAGGTCAACGCAGAAAGACAACAGTGGCACGCAGGAAGTGGCAGGTGAGTGGATTCACTGGGCGAAAACCAAGTGTCTTCCTGCACGTGCCCCCCAGGTCCTCAGCTTCCCCATTTCAGAAACACCCCCTCATAAGAGAGTTCCACTGGCACTGGGCACTGGGGTAGGGCCCCCACCAGGGGTTCTCTTGCCCCTCTCCCCTCCCCAGACCCTTTATCGACCTCTCCTGGGGTTTCTCCCAACTCTCAGCCACCTCTGTCCCCAGCCCCCGGTGCCTTGAGCACAGAGCCTGGGGCCTAGCTGTCCATGCTTCCAGCAGGCGGCGGGTACCCAGCCAGCCATCCGGGGAATTAGGGAATTAAGGCAGAGCAGGTCTAGGTAAGGGCAGTGTCTGGGTGGAGGTCAGGCTCTGCCTATCCAAGCGTGAGTTTTCCATGGCAACGAGCACCCCTCTCCCCAGCTTCCCACCCAGTGAGGGCCCCCCCGACTCGGCCTGGCTTAGCCGCGCTTTACGCACCCACCCATCCCACGCCTGCCTCCTCTGACACCAGCGGTAATCCTGTGTGGTTTTTACTCTGGTGCCCATGAATAGAAGAGAGAGGAAGGCAGGCTAGTCCTTCTCCGGGCCTTGCATCCACCCCTCTGGCGGGAGCAGCTCCCCGGGCCGCCTGCTGGAACCAGGCCAGCCTGTGCCACCCACTCTGTCAGCGCCTGCTTTCCCTGAGCCTCCTGCTCAGGGCGGCCTGGCTGTGGCTGCTCTGTAGCCGGCAGGGGAGTGCAGACCTCGGCCCTGTGCAGTTCATGACACCCACCTCTCTCCCCACATCTGACTACACGTGGTCGCCCAGCCCCATCCTAATGTTTTGTCTGACGTTTTGTCTGACGTTTTTTCTGCCTGGCATCTTCCAGAATCCTTCCCACACCCACTGCCTGCACAGCAACCACAAGGCCTGTCAGCTCTCTGTCCTGAGAGTCCCTGGGTTTCACCCCCTCCATCCCCCCACCTCCCTCCCCATCCCTGTCAGCCTGTGGCATGGTGGCCCCCTCCCTGGCTCCCAGCAGTGGCAGCCAAGGGACATTTTTGGAGATAGTTCTGCATGTGTCGTTCTCCTGCTGTAAAGTCCAGACTCCTCAGTAGGGTATTAAGGCCCCTCTTTTCTGGCCCCTTCCAATCTCTCTTGGGGCCGGGCCCCTGCCGGAGCTCTGCAGGGTTCCCCAGACCCACAGGCTGCCCCCAGGCCTGGCACAGGCTATGCCGGCCACATGGATGTTTTTTCCCCGGACGGCTAGACTCTGGGGGTGCCTGTCTGGGGAGGCGGTTCTGATCCTTTCTCCCAGTCCCGGTTACTTCGTCTGCCTCCCTGTGGTCTTTGACCATAATGAGTATCACGTTCATTATCCCTCTCTGTTTTTTTTTGTTTTTGTGTGTGTGTGTTTTTTTAATGGAGGTACTGGGGATTGAACCCAGGATCTCGCACATGCTTAGCATGTGCTCTACCCCTGAGCTCTACCCTGCCCCCCATTATCCCTCTCTGACTGCAGGGGTGGGTCAGGTTTCCCAGAAGCAGAGCAGGAAATAAGGATTCAGGAACATGTGATTTAATTTACTTATGTATTTATTTCTTAATTGAAGTATACTCGGGTTACAATGTTGTGTTAATTTCTGATGTACAGTATAGTGATTCAGTTCTACATATATATTCGTTTATATGTTCCTTTTCATTTTTTTCATTATAGGCTACTACAAGGTATTGAATATAAGGAGCATGTGATTTATTAAGGAAGGGCTCTCAGGAGGGAGGGAAGCAGGAGAGGGAAGGGCCAGAGCAAGAACAGGATCTCAGGTGGAGTCTAGATGTGGCCTGATGAGGGGCGGGGCACTGGGATTTACCTGCTCTGCTGAGCTGTCCCCTTGAGGTGAGGAGGCCAGCCAATTGCATCCCTGTGTCAGCCAGCCATTGGCTGTGGGATGGGAGCGTTTGGAACTTCCCAAGGGAGGGGGCTCTCATCAGCCAAGGACTGTTTGCAGGAGGGCAGCTGTGGGCATTAGTGGGGGGAGGGGGGTGAGTACATTGCCCAGGTGAAGGGCGTCTGGCAGGGTACCGCCAGTATCCACCACACCCCCTGTCAAGTGGGACCTTTGACAGATTCTGAATGAGTGAGGAGTATGTAGACTCTTGGCTTGTGCAGCCCTGACCTTCCCTAAGCCCGTAGCTAAGCTGTTGCCTTTGAAAGTCCTATATTTCAGTGAGTGAAAGAAGCCCAGGCATCTATGGCCCAAGGAAGGGCTGAGACCGGCCGCAGGTGTAGCTTACATGCCCGGCCGTGCCAATGGGACCTAATGTTCTCAATTAGTCCTTGTGGTTGACCATTTTACACGAGAAGACAGAGGCCCAGAGGGGTGAAGTGACTCCACGAAGGTCATGCAACATGTGAGTGGAGGTCTAATCAACTCCCCATCTGGTTCCTTCCCCCCGTGTGTAAATGGCCTTGGAGCAGAGCCCCTCCCAAACCCATAAAAGACTAGCAAGTCCTGGATCATCTCTCTGTCCCACAGCCAGGCTCAGCTAAACTCAGGGTCCCTCAGGGCCACATCTGGCATTTGCAATGACAGGAGGCCCTTGTATGTATTTTGCATATGATTTGCATAATAATCGCATCTGGTTTGCATGTGTCCATGCTGAGGGCTTGTCAACGCTGCACAATTTATAAGTTATGTCTAAGTAACTCTCATTCAATGGAAGTCCATCATCCGGGCTTTACAGAGTCCAATTTCCTTGATTTCTGGACTCCCTCCCAGGCCCTCACCTTGGGGCTGCACATCTACCCACCCTAGTGTCCTGGAGAAGCCACACTACTGCCCAGGGGGAAGGGGTCACTCCAGATCTCTGCCCCAGGAACTTGTGTGGATCTGACAGTAACTTCTTTTGATGGTGTGGGTGAAATCAAAGTGCCAGTTGGGCTTTGAGCACGCTGGTGCTTCTGTTGAGGAGCGAGTGGGCCCGGGCAGAGCCTTGCTACACAGCACTTCCAGAGGGGCCCTGTGTGCAGGGAGGCTGAGCTGTGCCAGGTACCTCCAAGGGGTACACGTCTCCCAGTGGCAGGGGCTCATCTGCAACAGGAAGGGCTTGTGCCAGAGAGCTAGCAGCTTCTATTTCTATGTCTATTTCTGTCTCTTTGGGGGAAATACAGTCCATAAAACTTTGAGAGGCTCTCAACAGTCTCAAGGGGTAGGGCCTGGATCAAAAAGGAGAGCATATGTTAGGCGTGGTGGATGGAGCCTGGAGCAGATAGAGGAACAGCCTCTGATTCTGAGAAGTGCATGGAGGCAGGGAAGGGCTATTGCAGGTAAGCAGGATGCCAGACACCAGAGCCACGTGTGAACTCACCACCAGGCAAGCCTGCCTCTCTGCAGCTTCCTGGGACCCGTTCTCTCATCTTTGCTCGCAGGAGCCAGTTCTTTCCTTCTGCCCCAGGGAGCCCACGGAGGAGGGAGGGAACTCCAGGGTGCAGCGAAGGTGCCCACTCATGTCCCCCCACCGGACCCTACATGCAAGACTTTATATCCATCCTGTCTAGGGTTGTTGTCCTGATGGCATCCTCCATTCTTCATGGAGAGAGGTGGCACATCTGTCACCACGGGCTAATGAAAGTTAGGAAAATACACTTCTGTGTGTGTATGGAAGTGGAGGGGGGTGGGTCTGGATGTGGCCGTGCATGTCCTGTGAACGGAAAGCATGATCCTGTGTGTGGCCCCTCAGTCCGCCTCCATCCAGGTGTGGAAACCCCAGCCTGAGTAGGGGGAGGACTTGACTGTCTGCCTTCCTGCCTTGCCTCTAGCCTCCCTAGGTTTCCTGTCTGGCAGATGCGAACTGGCCTCATCATCTGTGGGGGAGACCCCAGCCTCTGGCTGGATACAGCCAAGACCCTGAGCATCTCCCCCACCCACGTCCTCCTACCAGGATGGGGCCCCAGTGCTGGCTCCCAACACTGTTCCAATCAGAAGAGGGAGCATGATGGCAGCCACCTGGGGAAGGGGAAGGGGGAAGCTGGGTCCCTCTCTCCTTTCAGCTCTTTGTTATGTAGGCTCTTCCAAGTTCAGACAGAGTCCAGCCTCCTCTCTCATCTTGTGGGTCCCACATCTGGGCTGGGGAAGGGAGTGAGAAGAAAGGACGGGACCCCTTGGAAAAGGATCACAGCTTCTGGGGCGGGGAGGGGAGAGCCGACTGGGCAGTGCTGCCAGGCAGTCAGAACCCAGCCTAGGATGAAAAGCCAGGCTCTGTTCATTTTCACTCAGATGTCTCTCACTTTCTGAGAAGTGGAAATTTAGTGGCTACAAGATGGTGTTATGGATGCTGTGTATGTTACCCAGCGAGATAGACATCTTTGTTGGATGGAGCACATTTGGTGGATTTGTGGCAGAGGATGAAAGTCTGTCTTAGCATCATTTGCTGGGATCAGAAACCCATTCAAGCTAGCTCAAGTGAAGTGGGTCACTGGAAGCAGACAGGGGAAGCCAGTCACCAAATGGCAACTCAACACACTTTTCCCTGAGTACACAGCCCTCCACTCTGCCCCCCTCTCCTCCTGCAAGCTTTCTTCCTTAGCTTCCCCACAATTCCTGCAGAGCTGTGGCTACAGTGTACCCCAGTCTGTCCTCTCACTATCCCTCAGGGACCCCATAGTGGGTTGAGTGATGCCACACCCCCCAATTTATGTGCACCTAGAACCTTAGAATGCGACTTTATTTGGAAATAGAGTCTTTGCAGATGTAATTACTTAAGATGAGGTCATACTGGATTAGACCAGGCCTTAAATTCAGTAACAGGTATCTTCGTAAGACGAGAAGACCCAGGGACACACAGAGAGACAAAGGCCATGTAAAGAAAGCCATGTAGAGACACAAGAGAGAAGGTCACATGAAGCCAGAAGTGGACACTGGGAGATGCAGCTCCAAGGCAAAGAGTGACAAGGATTCCAGGAGCCACCAGAAGCTGGAAGAGGCAAGGAAGGATTCTTCCCTAGAGGTGAGCATGGCCCTGCTGACACCTAGATTTCAGATGTCGTAGGATTGTGGGAGAATAAATTTTTTTTTAAGAGTAACTCATTTATTTAGGTTTTTTTGGTGGGGGTGGTAACTAGGTTTATTTATTTCTTTATTTTTAGGGGTGGTGCTGGGGATTGAACCCAGGACCTTGTGCATGCTAAGCATGTGCCCTACTGCTTGAGCCATACCCTCCCCTCTTAATGTCTGTTGTTTTAAGCCACCAAATTTGTGATAATTCATTACAGCAGCCCTGGGAAACACATACAGCCTCCACCTGGATCCCGATCACCCTCAGCCTCTGCATTCCAATCCGAAAGCCCAGGAGAGAGAACTGTTGGCCTGCCCCATCAGGGCCTACCAGCCAGCATGGCTGGGAGAGGGCAGGGGCACATATTGGGGTTTCAGAGCTGCCCCATCCAGCGCTCTTGAGAGCATCTCTTTTCCCAAAAGGTGTGAGTTCACATCTCAGAGAGCGTTTGGAAGGAGGCCTCTCCAGGTGTGCCTCAGACTTCTCTGCCTCCCACACACCTATCAGCTACTTGGGGAAAGACACAGAAGGCTGTGGTCATCCCTGTGACTGAGACAAAGCCAGGAAGAAGCGGCACTCTGCTGACACAGTCAGGATTCCAAAGGCTTTCTGCAACTTAGAAAGCCAACAAGATGATGGTGAATGAGGATGACTGTCAATCCTTATTCTTGGGTTCCGGGAATCAATTTCACAAAGGAAATATGAAGGCAGCCTGACTTAACAGCAGCACCTTGTGAGAAAGACCTAAAGGTTTTCTTTGACTGGACACTGACAATGAGCCAGTGCTGTGGTCCAGCGGGCTAAGAGCTTTAGTTGCACAAAGATGCAGCTGGAGAAGTGACTGGAGTTTGGAACTCGGTGCTGCTGAGACCTGAGAGAGAGAGAGAGATAAGATGGACTCCACCAGGAAACCAGAAGGACAGCCTGGCCACTGGATTGGGTTGCAGAGGGTTAGCGAGCAGGGAGGCCTTAAGATGCCCAGGGGAGGGGTCAGCAGAGTTATCAGATGTCCTGGGCGACTCTGGAGTGACGCTGCCAGGAGGCAGGGCTAGCCAACAGGGACGGTCTGGGGCATATTCCAAGGAGGTGACTGCGGAGGTGTTCCCCAAACACAGTCATCTCAGCTCCAGAGCCCTGGACCTCGGTTCCTGGGCGCACACGGGCTTTTAAGACCAGTGTGTCCCGCGAGTGGGCGGTTCTTAGCCCCGCGCCCCGGACCGCCCCGGGGGTCTGGCTCTGCTTCCCGCCGGGTGCACGCGGGCGACCGCAGTGGATGGGTGCGTTTGGGGGCCATCGCGGGACGCCTGCGCTCCTGCCACCCCGGGGCTGCGCCCTTCTTAACCTCTCGCTACCGGGCGGCCCCTCGGGCGTCAGCTTGGAACTGGGGCGGGGGGCTGGCGGCGGAGTGGGGGCCGGCGGAGGAGAGCGACGCGGCCCCAAGTTTATGCTAATCCGTGAAGAGCCCGCCTCCCGCCTCCCCTCGGCGGCCCCAGCCGCGAGCAGCGCCGGCCACTCGGCGGGACGCAGCCACCGAGAAGCGCCAGGCGGCCGGGCCAGCGAGCTCCGGGGGCTGCGACCGGCGGCGGGACCCCGGCGGGCGAGCGGCGGGTGGACACCCGGCGGGGGCCCCGCGCGGGGCCAGGTGGAGACCCGGGGGCCGCGATGGGCCGCCGCCGCCTGCCGGTCTGGCTGTGCGCCGTCGCGGCGCTGCTCTCGGGGGCGCAGGCCAAGGGCACCCCGCTCCTCGCTCGGCCCGCGCCGCCCGGTGCCTCCCGCTACAGCCTCTACACGACGGGATGGCGCCCGCGGCTGCGCCCGGGGCCGCACAAGTAAGCGCGGGCCGCGCCGCGGGCGGGAAGCGGGAGGGATGGGCCCGGGCGGCGCTCCCACCTGCCTCGGCCGCGCGCGGGGGCGCCGGGCATCCGAGGCCGAGCCCCGACGCGGGCGGGCGCCTCACTCTGCTAGGGGCTGCGGGGCTGGCAAAGGAAAATAAGCCGAGGGGCCCTGGCGCGGTGGCTGGGATCCTGGCAGTGCCCGCGGAAACCTTTCCAGAGAAGTAACATTTTCCAGCTGCGCTGTGTGCAGATTCCGGGTGCAGCGGACCAGGTGGAGGGCGGAGGGTGGGGGGAGCGGTCCACGCACGGAGCACGCCGGGCTACCTCCTATCCCGCTCCAGGGCCTCCCATCTCTCCCGCCAGGTAGGAGATGGAGCCGAGCTCCCCGCGGCTCGCCTCATCCCGCAGTCAGCCTGGGCCCCGTAACCCCTTGGGAGCCCCAGCGTGGCCCCACCTGGTGTGGGCTCCTGGGTCCCGGGCCCGTGTTGTGGCTCCAGAGTCCCAACAGCATTCCACAGGTTGTCGCCTTATGCCAGGCAGCTGCCTCCCCAGCCCTTGTGAAAGGGGCTGCTGCCCCTCCCCTGCCTCAGCTTCTGGTCTTTAGTAGCTTCAGGTGAGTTAGGGGCTTTGCTTGGGGTACTAGCTGAATTTGAGGTAGTATAGAAGGAGTGTACGCAGCCCTGGCTGACAGTAGGCCTGGGCACATCAGAACCAGCTTCCTGGAGGAGGTGGTACAAAAAGTGATCTGAGAATGAGGAACCAGTAGCAAAGGCGGGGGTCTGAAAACTACAAGGTGAGATGTATTTCCCCAGGAGTCAGTCAGGGGAGGGTAGATGAGAAGTGTGGTCTCAAAGGCACTAAGTTGGGATCTTAGGAGCTTCAATGCCAAGATAAGGAGTTGGGAGGCACTGTAGGAGTTGGAGGAAGGTGGGGCATCTAGGGTGGGTTTTTCCAGGCAAGGAGGGCAGCTGCACTGGGCTTCTGGTTCAGTCCAGCACTTACTTAGCCAAGTGACCACCCTACTGGGGAGGCTGGGATTGGAGACACCAGCAGTGGGGCTGGACCCCAGTCCAAGGGCCCTGGCTCCCAGGAACAAGGAGAAGGGGCAGAGGAGAGATGGGAGTCTCGTCTCCTGCCAAGGCCCACAGCTGGAGAAGGGAAAGAGTAGAAGCCTCAGTGGGCCTGGCACAGGCCAGATATTCCAAGGATGCCATTTCTCCCTGCAGGGCCCTCTGTGCCTACGTTGTGCACAGGAACGTGTCCTGTGTCCTACAGGAGGGAGCAGAGAGCTATGTAAAGGCTGAATACCGGCAGTGCGGATGGGGGCCCAAGTGCCCCGGGACGGTCATGTGAGTGCATTCCCATTCCACCCACTTGGGAGTCCTGGGAGCAGCAGCCAGTTCCACAAGGGCTACAACTCCTTGGACTCCAAAGAACCTACCCCTAAACCCACACAGGCCAGATGGAGGGCGCCAGGGAGGAGCTGGGGCAGGCTCAGGTTGGAGCCCCCAGGGGGACTCAGGGGAGGGTTCCCAGGGGAGAAGCAGCACAAGACAAAGCAGCAGCAGAAGCAAAGGTGGGGGTGGGGACAGGGGAGAGCAGAGGGTCACACTGGCAATGGTTGAGCCCAAAGGGGGCCCTGGCTAGACCCAGAGAGGGTTGTGGTGACTGTGGAGAAGGCAGGTCAAGGGTGAGAGGACAGAAGGGAGAGAAGCCAGGTTGCAGGGGCTTTGGCCAGACAGGTCGGGCCGTGTGAGGACTTGTAGTATTGCGCGCAGGTGTGATGCATAGGTCTGTACTTGGAAACATTCAAACACATGTCTGAAAACAGACTTGTTTGCTCCCATGTGTTAGTGGGTAAACAGACACACGGCTGAACAGATGGGAGAGTGCCCATGGTGAGCGCTGCCCCAGCCTTCCCGGCTGAGCTCAAAATTAGAGGTGCTATGCGAGGAGGGTAGAGTGCATGCTTAGCATGCACGAGGTCCTGGGTTCAATCCCTAATGCCTCCATTAAACAAACAAACAAACAAACAAACAAACCTAACTAGGCCCCCTACCCCTCTAAAAAATCAGAGGTGCCATGCGTCCAGCCTCTGGGACCAGAGCTGAATTCCCAGAGTAGGCCGGGAAGGAGAGGAAAGAAGTAAGTGGCCCCTAGGTGGGGAGTGGTCCCCAGGCAGCGCGAAAGGCCGCCCGCCCCGGTGCAGTACCCCTCACCCAGAGGGCAGGGGCTGGGGTTCTATCTGAATTTTTCAAGGTACCACCCAAAAGCCAGAGTGGAATTTCTGATGGCAATAGGAGCTAAAGGGGGTCCAAGTGGTCTTGGGAGCCTTGGGGATAAATTCCTGCTAGCTTTTTCTCCAAGCAAACAGGATGGGGCAGGGCTTCTACCTGTCTGCTCCTCTAACCCAGCTCTGAGCCTCTGCAAGGCTTGCTTTCACCCTACCACCCTCACCTTAAGCGTAGAAAAAGCAAAAATGCTGGCAGTGTAGCAAAGGTGGGAGACTTCTAGACCTTCTGCCTGCCAGTGTCTGTGAGTGGCCCCAAACACCAACAAGGGGGCAGGGTCACCTGCCAGGAGGCAGGAGCCTCAGCCCACAGGTACAGAGCCTCTCCCCATCCTTGCCCCAGGTACCGCACGGTGTTCAGACCCAAATACAAGGTGGGCTACAAGACAGTGACAGACCTCGCCTGGCGTTGCTGCCCCGGCCTCACTGGAGAAGGCTGCCCCGAGCACCTCACAGACCACGGGGCCACCCCACCTCGGCCAGAGCCTGAGCCCCAGATTCCCTCAGGGCAGGTGGGCTCAGGCCCCAGGCCCCTTCCTTCTAGCAGAGCAGCCCCCATCCCCCACGGTGAGTCTGCCCACGGAGACCCTACCAACATGATGGAGTTTCTGGGAACCGATGCAGGCTGGCTGAGCTCCGGCAGGGCTGGGGAGGGTGCATCTCATGCTGGATGTGAGGGTGAGCCCTCAGAGCCCCCTCTCACAGCTGGGGGAGCTATGCCCAGCAAGGTGGGCTTAGAACAGAAGATCTCTCGGGTGGTCCAGCAACAGGACAAGCTGAGAGACAGGCCAGTGATGCCCCTGGGGTTCTCTCTTCTTTTCCAGGAAGGAAAGGCCCAGGGCTGTTTGGTGAACGGCTAGAACGTCTCGAAGGTGATGTCCAGCGTCTAGCACAAGCATATGGTACCCTCAGTGGCCTGGTGGCCAGCCACAAAGACCCCAACAGGATGACCAGTGGCCCCAGGGCTCCTGCCACCCCTGTGGGCTTCGGGGTCATCCCCGAGGGGTTTGTCAATCCTGGAGACCGAGCTGGAGGACCGCTCACACCACCCTTAGACGAGATCTTGAGCAAGGTTACAGAGGTGAGCAACACACTCCGGACCAAGGTACAGCTGTTGGACGAGGTACATGGGCTGGCCCTCGGCCACGAGGCCCACCTACAGCGGCTGCGGGAGGCCCCCCCATCTCCACTCACCTCCCTGGCGCTGCTGGATGAATATGTGGACCGACGTCTGCACCGACTCTGGGGGAGCCTGCTGGATGGTTTCGAGCAGAAGCTGCAGAGCGTCCAGAGTGTGTGCGACCTGCGGGTGCAGGAGGTGCGGCAGCAGTGTGAGGAGGGCCAGGCGGCCAGCCGGAGGCTGCACCAGAGCCTGGATGGCCGGGAGCTGGCCCTTCGCCGGGAGCTCTCACAGCTGGGTACCCGGCTGCAGGGCCTGAGTGTGGCTGGCGGGGGCAGCTGCTGTGGCCAGCTGGCCTTGATCAGTGCCCGCCTAGACAGCCTCGAGAAGAACCTGCAGGCAGTGTCCAAGGCCCAAAGGGGCCACAGCCCCCCTGATGGGGATGACCTCACACGGCTCTCAGCTGCCATGCTTGAGGGGGGTGTGGATGGGCTGCTGGACGGCTTGGAGATGGTCAATGGGACAGAGGGCGGAGCCCAGGGCTGCTGTCTGGGGATGGGGGAGGAGGGCTGGGGGGTGCGCGGCTTCCACACCATGCTAGAAGAGCGTGTGCAGAGACTGGAGGAACGCTTGGTGACACTAGCTGGGGAGCTGAACCATGACAGCGCCCCTTCAGGTAGGCCGGCTCGACCCCTCGTACAGACGGAGCTGGCTGTGCTAGAACAACGGCTGGTTTCGCTGGAGACCTCGTGCACCCCCAGCACCACCTCGGCCATCCTGGACAATCTTGTGGCCGAGGTGAAGGTCTGGCAGAGCCGGAGCGAGGCCCTCCTACGCCAGGTGGCCAGCCACGCAGCCCTCCTCCGGCAGCTCAACGGCACCGTGGCTGACGTCCAGGGACAGCTGGCAGAAGCGACGGGTAGCTCCCTCCAAGGCGAGATCACCCTGCTTAAGGTCAATCTGAACTCTGTGAGCAAGTCACTCACAGGCCTCAGCGACTCTGTCAGCCAGTATTCTGATGCCTTCTTGGCCGCCAACATATCCCTGGATGAGCGGGAACGTAAGGTGGAGGCCGAGGTCCATGCCATCCAGGACCAGGTCAGCAGCCAAGGCTCGCAGCTTCGGGCCGGTCACCGGCAGGTCCTGAGTCTGCGAGGGGAGCTGGAGCGACTCAAGGCCAGTGTGGCCGACGTGGCTGGTGGGCTGAGCCGCTGCCAGGACACGGCCCAGGAACTCCAGCACGCAGTGGGCCACTTCAACCAGAGGGTGGCCCAGGTGGAAGGCACCTGCGGGAAGCTGGGCCTGCACGCTGCAGGCCTGGGCCGCCTGCCTGCCGAGTCACTGGGACCCAGGGAGGGCCTGTGGAGCCACATGGACCAGCTGAATCGCACACTGGCCCAGCACACAAAGGACATCGCCCGCCTCCGGGATGACCTGTTGGACTGCCGGGCCCAGCTGGCTGAACAGGTGCGGCCAGGGCAGGCCAACTAGGTGGGCTGGACAGGACCCAACCCCCAGATCCCGTTAACCCTGGGGACCCTCCCCCAGAGCCCAGCCTTGCCCAGCAGTGCCTCCCCACCTCCCCTGGCCAGCGTGGATGCCATTCCAGAGGGCCCTGAAGGAACAGTCTTGTTCCAGCACCACCTGACCAGGCGCCAACATCCACGCTCATTGCTGTGCCAACTCGACAGTTCAGGAGAGTGATCAAGGTCAGCACGTCACCCTGAAGGCCGGGGTGGCCCCAAGACACCTCACAACCTATTCTGCAAATCGTTCTTCTGCAGACATACCAGTTGGCACCCAGGTAGAGACCCTCAGGTCCCTTCTCAGCGGCCTGTCCACATCTCCCTTTGCCCACGGACAACAGTCCCAAGCCTGTGGAGGCTTCTGGTCCCCCTGTCTCCTTGGCTTTTCTTCTCAGCCATCTGGGCTTGGTTTCTGCAGGAAGGTGGTGCCCACTGGCACTGTCCTCCCCGACAGCTTCGAGGATGCTGTTACTGAACCAAGGACCAGAGGTTTCCACCGTCTCACGAGGCCTTCAGGACAGAATGGAAGCACAAGGACCCAGTGAAGGGGTCTCTTTATTCCTTTTGATCTTCCCCCAGGGGGAGGGGCTTAGGCGGTTGTGGATCCCCAGAGAAAAGGGTGGGGTCCAAGTGATCTGTTTGGAGACCCCTCACCCCAGTTTATCCTTCTCCTTCCCTTTCCCAG
This sequence comes from Vicugna pacos, assembly GCF_048564905.1. Lineage (NCBI taxonomy): Eukaryota > Metazoa > Chordata > Mammalia > Artiodactyla > Camelidae > Vicugna > Vicugna pacos. The sequence continues at coordinate 30,804,916 of NC_133005.1, read as the reverse complement.
AGATGTTTCTAGGGCACTTTGCCCCCCTCCCCAGTCCTCTCCTTTCCATTTGGGGGAAAATCTTTCCCCTCCAGGTTAGGGCCTCTCTCCAGAGGGTGGCCCTCAAGTACGTCATGGCCTGAATGAGGCCAGACCCTGGGCAGGAGGCCACAGCTGGAGGGAAAGGGCTCCAGGCCTAGTTTCCAACATCCTTGGAAAACCCCAGCCCTGCCTGGATGTTCAAAGTGGTGAGAAATCCAGGTATGACCACATGAAAACATGAGTGTTCTTCTGGCCTACAGGCTTCCCACAGACCCATCCCTGCTGAGGCTCCTGGCCTTGGCTTCCCCACAGCAGCACAGGTCCCTCTGTGCTATTTTCCAGGTCCTTGCAACCCCGCCTTCTGGGTCCTTGACATTGGTGTTCTGCCCTGCACTTTGGTGCTGTTAAGGGAGAGCAGGCCTGGATTAAAGCTTTTAGTCCGTCTAAAGGTACTTTCTTTCCCAAAGACAGTGGGAAGGGAGGCCTCAGTGGGGTGCCAGCCCTGCTTCCCAAGCAGGGGAAGAGCTTACTCAGCAGCTGGGTGGGCAGTGAAATGACCAGCAAGGGCTGGGGGAGGCCAGGCAGGTCAGCCTCCACCTGCCCTGGCAGGGTTTGGGGCTGTGTCCTCAGCAGAGGTGCAGAGAGGAGAGGAGCAGCAGATGGGCGAGTGGGAGCCACCCCCCCTCAGCCCTTGCACTGCCCCGGAGTCCCCCTTCCCAGAGGTTGGTGGGGACCTAGAGCATCTGGCGTTGGGATGTGCTGAGATACCAGGGCACCAGTGTGGGAGAGCAGTGATGTCTGGCTCCAGAGCTGTGGGGAGGGGCCGGGGCCAGGGGGTTGGAGGAAAATTACTTCCTGGATACATTCCCCACAGCTGCCACCAACACCTTCCTGGGCATACAGACCTCAAGCCTCACAGGGGCCTCCCTCTTTTCTGTGTCCTGTCAGGAATTGAGGCAGGGTCCCAGAGTGACAGGGACAGAGACATCAAGGGTGTGGTGAACTCTGCAAGGACCCAATCATTGAATGGCTATAGGCCAGGGACACACTGAGGCCTGGAGCAGCTGCCCAACCCCGTGCAGCTCAGCCAGCAAAGGCAGGGGACAGGGGGTATCACCGACCAGCCCGCAGCCCCTCCTCCCCTGCAGTCTGTTGACCTTGTAGCACCCAGCTTCCAACCCCAATGCCCTGGGACACGCAGTCAGGTCTGGGCCAGGCCAGGGTGGGGGACAGCCAGGGCAGGTTCAGGCCAAGGCACTGAGGTCCACAGGGGCCAGTGGCTCCCGCCAGTAGCAGAAGTTGCTGTATTCAGGATTGGCCAGGTCTGCGCTGGGGCCACGGGCCACAGGAGGGAAGAGGAGTTCAACCACCTCATTGAGTCGCTCATACCTACGGCCAGAAGGAGTCGGACTGAGAGCCTGAGCCGCGGCCTCCTTCACAGCAGGCAGAGACTGCATTCTGCTTGGGAGCCCTGAACCAGGGAAGGGGTCCCCGGTGGGAGGTGGCTTTGGGGCCCAAGCAGAGGCTGGGACATGAGGCCTCAGTAGAGTGTGGGACATGTGGTGGGGTTTGGCCTCACGTGGACTTGTGGTTCTTCATGAGCTCCTGGATGAGTTCTCCTCGGGGGTTGACTGTGAAGATGCGAGATACAGGTAGGCCGACCTGCCGGTAGGCAGTGACATCCTGGCAGGGGACAAACAGGGGTCAGTGGGCTAGGAGATCGGGAGGTGGTAGCTCAGCCCCCAGAGAGGGGACACTCACGTTAGGCCTGTTCCCAAAGGCAGCATAGAAGGGCTGTCCCTGGGGCAGGAAGAGCTGCTGGATGTCACTGAGGCAGGCGATCTTGAACACCTCTGGCTTCTTCTCAATCACCTCCCTAGGGCACCCGGGGCCATGGGCAGAGGGGGTTAGCAGTCAGGATGGCAAGGTCAAGTGACAGTAGCACACGATCTGACCCAGCTGACACCCAAGCAAGGCCTGATGCTGGCCTGGCCTGGCCTGGGCTAGGCTGGCAGTGCGCCCGCGCTGCCCCCACCCTCACTGGGCTGCAGGCTCACATCACGTGGGGTGGTTACCTGTGCAGGGCAGAGAAGAGGCTGCTGGGAGACAGTAGGATGGGACCCTCGGGGAGGCTGCAGCCCCGCTCGCTCACCCACTGCAGGTAGCTCTTGGTGAGGTCCGCCATGCCGATGGTCCGGGCCGAGCAGTACAGGAACTTGTATCCATTTCTAGGGGGCAGGACACATGGGTAGCACAAAGCCATCAGGGATCAGCCATCCCCCATCTCACCTTCTTGGCTTCGGCCAGCTCAGCCCAACCCTGGGACCCTTGCAGGGGGAGTACTTAGGAGAACAGCTGAGCCGGGCCTGAGAGGTAGAAGGCATGTGAACAGAGTCCCGAGGCCCAGGCGGACCAGGATAGATGAGGACTTGGCCAAGTATGTAGGCTCTGCCTACAGCAGGAAGGTCAGCAGTTTGACTCAGATCCTGACCACAGCCCTAAGAGATGAATCTTTCAGAGGAGAACTGAGGACCTCTCTCAGTAGGTCTCAGCACTCCCGGGACCTGCCCCAGTCTCCTTCCCCTCTGGTCCCCAAGCCTGGCTTCCTAGGACAGAGGCCGGGAGGCCTAAGATGTCCTGTACTCCCTCCCTGGGGTCCTGCCCCAGCCCACCCCAGCCCAGCCCAGGCACTCACAGGTGGATTTTATGGTAGAGACTAGTGATGCCCTGGTGTGTCCAGTCTTTCCCCAGCTGGGGCAGAATGTGGCCCAGAGCATCTGACCTAGAACCACAGAGTAAAGTCACTCCAAGGCAGTCTCACATGGTCCTCCTATGCTGTGGGTGTGGCCTGATGAGCCCAGCCCCCTGCCCCAGGATGGCCCACTGGGAGGGGAGGGCCTCTCTTCCTGCCCCTCCTCCCCCAGCACAAAGGGAGGTGAACCCCCATGCCCTCCCTCTCCCCCAACGGCTGACTGGGCCTCACTTGGTGATGGTACCATCGATGTCGGAGATGACCACCTTGTCGTCCCATTTCCACAGGTAGATGGTGGCCCTGCAGCGGCAGGTGCCCTGGTACTGTGTGGTCACGCTGAAGACCACACTGTTGGCACCTTCCTGCAGGTTCAGGCGCCGCTGGGGCCAAACCAGGGGGTGGGGGGGTGCTGTGATCTGCTACAGCCAGGTGCTGTCCACCCACTGCCACCCTCCACTGCAAACTGTTGCCTTACATCTCCATTGGCCTCTTTTTCCTGTTTCTCCAACTCAAGAACCTTCCTGAATTCATCAGAGAGCTATGCGCAGACACGTCCACATGGGCAGAGAGTGGCCGTGAGGAGGAAGTGAAGGGTGCACAGTGCCGGGCACAGGAGCTTTGGGATGAAGCTCACAGACCAAGCCTGGCCTGCGACCCCCACTGCTCTTGGCAGGGTGACACCCAACTCCACAGGCAGGCAGTCCCCTGCCTGGGGCTAAGGTACCTGTGACATCTCCCCAAAGAGAGACCCAGCCCTGTCCTTGGTCCACAGAGAAGGATCAGGGCAGCTCGCAGCCACAACCTGTGACCTGGCTGAACTTGAGTTGGATGTAAGCCCCAGGGTATCACACAGGTGACAGCCACTCTGTACCAGACTGGCAAGACCCTCCGGGGCACCTCCCTGACCACAGAGTCACACTCAGAAGAAAAACACTCTTGTTACAGAAGTTAGTTACTGAGCTCAAAGATGCAACTTGGGGATCCAGAGTTGCCCAAATCTGAGTGGCTGTCACTAGCTTATTGATTCCTTTAGGGTAGCTTCCAAAGGCAGACCCCAAGCCAGCCAACCCACTGCAGGTAGATATTTTAAGACAACAGAAGAGGGCTTTTCTAGTGAGAATGTCCAACAGAGAAATGGGCTGGCACGTGAAGCCATCCCTAGAGGATTCAAGCAGAGGCTGGAAGGGCGGCTGCCAGGGGGATGGATTTGGGGCTTTGGTGAACACAAGCCATTCCTCAGCCAGGCCCTGAGAGCCTCTAGGGCAGAAATACCTGAGCCTCCCCACCCCCACGTGAACACACCATGCACACACTTACAATCTGGTTGGAGGAGAGGTGGAGGGATTTCTTGTAGGTAGGAGTGTGGGCTGGAGGCGAGAGGGGCAGGGAGGGGGCCTCCAGGATGACAGGGCTGTCCGGGTCGTCGTCCTCACTGCTCAGGGCTTTGGTCCTTTCCCTGTGGGCAGCTCAGCTCTCAGGCCACCTCCCCCAGCCAAGGCCTTCACTCTTACAGATGCGCACCCTTACCCAGGCTACAAGGAACCTGCTCTTCTCCCTGCCCCTCCAGAGACTACCCAGGGGATCAGAAACCCCTCCCTCTAGGTGGCACCCATTTTGGGGGTAGCAGCAGACATAAGGAGACAGGCCAGTAGTCTACACCCAGAAAGGTGGTAGCGGAGCTGGAGTAGAGACCCAGGGCGCCCAGCCCCCAGGGCGCTCTCCAGAGCCAGGTACTACTACCAGCTTCGGAGATTTTTACCAGAAAAACCTAGAAGTGCATCTTGGCCAATCCCACCTGCTGTGGCTTCAGTCAGCCCATCCTTGAAACCCGCTACCCGACCCTGGACATTCTGGGTCACTTCAGACGTGAAGAAAGGAAGGTCAGCTGGCCCCTGGACAGGGGAAGCCCTACTCTTCCTGTATTTAATATGGTAGCTCCTTGTCTGGGCTAGGAGTGTGGGTGCCCGTTCCAGCTCTGCCATTTCCCAGCTGTGGGACATTTGGTGTATCCAGGTTTTCCCATCTGTGAAGTGGGGACATTTCCCAAGAAGCAGGGGTGTAGAAGTGATTGCGGGGTGACAAAGAACCCTGGCGGGGGAGGGGTGCTGGCTCCAACCCTGCCCCTACAGCCGTCCCTGGGCTGCAGCTCCAGGTGCAGAGCCCCAGCCAGGAGATCCAACTCACCCCCGCTGCTCCCTTGCTGTGGGTTTCTCCCTCTGGGCACTGTACTGTGGGAAGAGTATCCATCTGGTGAACCCCGCCCCCTGCCTGTGCTGGCCCCGCCTCCTGAGCATGACCACCCACCTCCTTGGCCGGGAAGTCCCTTCGTCGCCAGGAAAACCACCACCGCCCTCCCTTCCGAGGCATCTTCTCCTTCTCCAGCTTGTCCACGGTGCTCTGAGGGCAGATGGAGGCCATGGTACTTTTCCCCTGCACCACACAAACCCACCTGACACTGCCATTGGGGCCCCCATGAGCCCAGAGTCTGGGGCTGACCCTCAGGCAAGGTGCTGTTGACACTTGGAGGCCAAAGAAGCATACTCACCTCCATCTTGGGATTCTGAGCAATGACTCAGGGAGACCCAGGGCCACTCCCAGCCCTGACGCTCAGCTCCAGCCCAGCCCTGACCCCCAGCTCCAGCCCAGCCGTGGCCTGGCCTCCAGATCCTGTGGCTCAGTCTCCCTACTCCAATAGCTGAAGGCAGTGCTTTGGGAGTGTCTTAAGATCCTGTACTCCCTGCATGATGCCACCAAGTGGCAGCAGGAAGGACAGTCTCTAGGCAGTACCACCCTCAACCTCCAAGACCAAATAGGCAATTTCTCAGGTCAGTGATCTAACCCAGGAACAGCCTCCCTCTCTGCATGTCACCGTCAGAATCTGGTGGGGACAACATGACCTTGTGAAAAATTCTGGTTAGGTTTGCGCTAGATAACCTAGGAAAGCCCAGGGCCAGGCCCACCTAGGAGACATATCAGCTTCCTGCAAACCCAGAATGGAGAATCCAAGTCAGGACGTCAGCCAGGGTGCCCACCTGGGCTGGGAAGAGGCTTGAGGAGTTTCCAGGGGCCTCAAGTGGTAGATCTGTCTGGATAGGGTGAGAAGAGCCAAGCAGGGGAGGGACCCTCTCCTTTCCCACAGCTCTGGGTCCTATCTCAGACCCAGAGCCAGCCAGAGGACAGAGCTGAGCATCACCAAAGGGAGGCACCAGCTGTCAACACCAGGTGAATGACGTTCTTTGGGCAAGCCTAACCAAGCCCATAACAATGGGCCAGACCCGGGTGGGGCCCTGGACGCCTCCCAGCAGGGCAGAAGGGGCAGGTGCAGGTCAGTCCTGCACAGGGTAGAGGTTCTGGGAGGGACTCCAGAGGCTGGTCCCGCCCACCTCTGAGCATCTGTACATGCTGTTCCCCACCCCTTATCCACTTATCCTTCAGACCTCTGCCCATTGGGCCCTTGGTCAGCAAACCCCCTACTGGAGGCACTCAAAGCAACCCAGACCTCTCCTTTCTAATACTCACAGTTGAATTTTATATTCATTTGGCTGAGTCTGATTAATTGTCTTCCTTTGAGGAAATGACTGTCCCCAGTCCAGGCCTGGCACATAGTCAGTACTCAAACAACTGTGTGCTGATAAAGCAAGCACCCGCAGCCCAGCCTCAAGAGGGCCTCAGGGTAAGGTGAGGGGTGGGATCTCCATCCCCCAAGACTGTCTCTCAAATCCGAAAACCTCCTGCTGAAGGCATGTCCCTATTTCATGTCTGTCCCCTTCTGGTTTGTCCTGAACTCTTCTGAAGTAAACTCCAAATCCAATAAGATTCGGTCATGCCAGGAAACCAGGAAGAGTGGGGCTCTGTCCACACTGCCTGGGGCAAGGTTTCAGGGGACCCTGGTCTCTTCTCTCAGAGTGGGTCCTGCAGCCAGTTGGCCTGAGGCCCATCTCTGCCCACTCTCCACTTCCTTGCCAAGGGCCCCCTATCCCCAAGGAGGCTCCTGGGTGCTCTAACCATTACCTTGGGCAAGTTCTTCTGGAAGGCTTGAAGACAGAGGACCATGGGGGCAGCTACAGCCCAGTTATAATGCCTGGAGAGACAGATTGGGGTGTTAGGGCCATGGAGGGCAGGGCAGCCCCGTGACTGCCAGCAGCCCAGCCCCAGTACCCACTTCTCATTGATTTTCACCACCAGGTTCGGGTTGTCCAGGAGACCCGGGTTCTGGGCAAGGTCCTGGTAGGAGACGATGTGCTGGCTGAATTTCTCTGGGCACAGAGGCAGAGAGCGAGGTTACTAAGGCCAACACATCCCACGTGAACTGCTGTCCGAACCCCTCCTGTCTCCTCCACCTCCTGCCACTCAGGCCCCCTGCAGCTTGGTTCTTGGCCTTAGCAGGACTCCTTGCTTCCTGGGGTTTTGGCACCTGCTAGTCCCACTCCAGGCACCTGGTATCCTGAATCCACAAGATAAGTCACATCTTAGGGTCAACCATTTGTTTCACGGGGTCTTGGGGGCTGCTCAGTGCTGGAAGGCCAAGGGTGGGTTCTGCAAAGCCCAACCTCACGCATACCTCCCTGCCTCACCCTCTGGGGTCTTCCCTCCCCTCTCCCATCCCTGGGGCTCAGTGCTAGTCCTCGGAAGGGTGGGGGCCACCATTGAGCGTACCCAAAGAGATATCCCAGCTGTCAGCCAGGCCCCCGCAGAGGGAAAGCACGATGGTGTCTGCTGTGTCCGGAGCGGGTTCTGGTTCCTGCTCAGGATTGCAGTCCCCCAGCACCTTCTGGCTTTCGGGTTCACTCCACCTCCTGGCCCCCAGACCACAGTCTCTGGGGACAAAGGGGCCAACAGTGACATGAATACAAGGAAGCCGGGAGGAGTGGCCCCAGGGGACCTCTGAGGCCCCTGATAGCCAGTCCCTGAGCCCTACAGTTCCCAATCCCAAGACACCCAGGCATCCAGAACCAGGCACCTCTGGGGGAAGTAAAGGGCTGCATTCTCAGAATCCAGGGAGGGCAAGTCATCCAGGTAGATGTCACTAGGGCCCAGGTGCTGGCTTCTCTTCAGGGAGCCTGGGGGCAGAGGAGGGGACATCTGTAGACCTAACGTGATCAGTATTGTGAGCAGTGTGCCTCCCCCTGCCTGTGAACATCCCAAGACGGCACTGTCCAGAACTTTCTGATGGAAAGGTCCTACGTCTGCACTGTCCAGTACAGCAGCTGCTGGCCACACGTGGCTCCTGGGCACACTTAAAGTATGGTGTGATGGAGAAATGGAATTTTAAATGTTATTTAATTTTAATTAATTTAAACTTAATTTAAAATAGCCACACATAGCCAGTGACTACCCATCTGGACAGTACAGGCTACTGCCTTCCCACTATCTTAGGATAAACCCCAGCTCATAAGCCGGGAATGATCTGGCCTCTGCTCATCTTGTGGGCTTCCTCTCCCAGCCCTCTCCCCAGCCTCCCTCAAGCCACACCAGCTGCCTCAGCTCCTGGATGTGAAACCTCTCTCCATCCTCATGGTCTTGACACACACTGTTCTCTTTGCCTAGAATTATCTTCCCCTGGTCCTCACTTCACTGGATTTTTATGGTCCACACCACAGCTTAGGCATTACCCGCTCAGAGAGAGCTTCCCTGACAACATGATTTAAATAGCCCCATCTCAGCCAATGACTCTGTCCCATGTTCCCCACATAATGCACTTTCTTGTTTATGCCCGTGTGTCATCCGTTTGCCCCAATGGACAGTAAGCCCCCGAGGGCTGGGGCCAAACACAGTGCCTGACACACAGTAGGTGCTCAAAACGTGCCTGAAAACCCAGAGTCCACCCGGGGATAATGTGAGGCCAAGGAAGCAGTGGGAAGGGTCCAGCCATCACTCACCTTTCCTCCTGGAGACCCCCTCCAGCTGCCTGGTGGGAGCAGGGGCCTCCAGAGCAACCCAGCTCCATGATTTAGAGGCAGGAGGAAGGCCCGCATCTCTGGACCTCTGAGTCTTGGTTTCCTCTCTCTCATGGGTGGGGAGTGGGGGCCCCACCAGAGCGGGCACCTCTGTGACAGGCTGAAGGTCAGCGCCAGCCCCTGTTTGCAGGACTGGGGGTCCTGCAGGATCCACACCAGCCACAGGGGTGGAGGGGGTGCTGGGCACTCCCTGAGGAGAAGAGGCTGTCCTGGAGCTGCCATCAGGGACCATCGAGGACTCGGGCCACTCAGCTTTGCCCACCTTCAGTTGAACAAATGGAGGAAGATATGGCCATTTCAGGGCCTGCCTCCCATACCCCACAAAGCCTTAAGGAGGTGGCCCAAGTCTCTGTCACTCCAGTCCTGACCTGCAAGGACCACAGAACCCCAGAAAGGTAAGGAGGATGGGGGGTTGATAAAGGAGCCTACCTTAGGCAGCCTTCCCCAGGCCCACTGCAGGTGGGACTCAGCTCTCAGGGGGCTGGGTTCGGGGGTCCGTAGCTCCAGCTCTGAGTCACTCTTAGCGGGGGTTAGCCCATCCAGCGAGAGGCTGCTGGAAAGAAGAACTCAGAGACCCCCGCCCCAGCCTGCCGCCCACCCTAGCCTGGCTTAATTTTTTTTTGGCAACACGTATTTCTGCCTGTATTGGGTCCTGCATATATGAAGAATATATAAATATATAAAGAACTCCTACAAATCAATGATAAGAAGGCAATTCAGTTTTCTAAAAAAGGGCAAGGTTGTGATTTCTTCACGGGTTTCCATTTAGGGTGATGAAAAAGTTTTGGAACTAGATAAGGGGTGATGGGTGCACATCATGAATACACTAAATGCTATTAAGTTGTGCCCTTTAAAATGGCAAATTTTATGTTATGTGCATTTTACAAGAAAAAAATACGGGCAAAAGACTTGAACAAACACTTTGTACAACAGATATGCGAATGGCTGATAAACACAATAAATATGTTCTGCCATTATTCATTAGAAAAATGGAAATGGAAACCACTCTGAGACCCTGGCCTTGAGTCCCTACCTGCAGCCCAGCTGGACTCTCACCTGGCCTGGGGGGAGCACTCGCCATCCGAGTAGGGGTAGATGTCCTTGGGCTGTGGTGAGGACTCTCCTTCTGGCTGGATGTTGCTGAGGGGGCCACAAGGAAATAAATGGTCACTGACAGAACAGGCACCCCAGGCAGGGCATGGAAGCCTGGACATCAGGGACTTGAGGAAGTAAAGCAACTAAAGCCCAGAAAGATCAAGAACCTTGCCCAGGGTCATACAGCATCAGCAGAGGAAACCATGCTTGAACTCCAGTTGGCATTCCCACACCCTCAGCCCCAGCCTGGTCCCTACATACCCTGGGGGCTCTGGCCTTGGCTTTTCCAGCAGGGACAGCTCACTCTCAGCACCTGCCTCCAGCTCTTCTGAACTAGAATGATCGGCCGCTGCCGCATCCTCCTTCCGCCTGGGCTTCCTCCTGCGACGCCTCTTCTTCCGCCCTGTGGAGGCCATACCCGTGATGCTGGCCTCAGGCTCGCTGGCTGTGCCTGGCTGGGAGTCCGAAGCGAACCCGGAAAGGCCCCCGCAAGGGATGGGTGATGTGCAAAGGCGGGGAGGCACGTGTTCCTGTGGAGCAGACCAGGGGCAGGGCTGAGAGGGCTACAGCTTGAGGGCAGGGAGCAGGAAAATAGGCCTGGAGGTTGGACAGAGATGGCAGCAGCATGGCCTTATAACTGTTGCTGGCCTCAAAGTTCCCTAACAGAGATAAAGCAGCTCCAATCCCAGGGGTGCGTGCACTCCTGGCAGCCCACGGCAAGCCAGGGTGCTGCATGAAACACACTGTCTAGACAGACACCTGGGCATCGGCCTCTCGTCTCTTCCTGCAACTACCACAACAGACACCTACTTCCCCTTTAAGACTCAGCCAGGTGTCACCTCCTCCAGGAAGCTTGTTCTGACTTTCCTCAGCCTCAGTTCCAACCCCCTTCACTGCAGTGACCAAACAGTTCCATCATCTGTTGTTCACATGTCTGTCTCCCAGGCTAGTCTGGGAACCTTCTTTCAAGGCAGGGGTCACCCTTGATCCAGATCCACTGCACAGTGTCTGGCATAAAGTAAAGGCTCAAAGCTTGTTAACCTCAAACAGTTTAAACATGTTTGCCAGCTTATGCTGGGCCATGCCTCCCTTCTGCAAATGCCCCTCTGTTGCTCCCCTGCCCACACACTTCCATGTTCCAGCTGCACTAGGCCAGTACCAGGTCCAGAACAAGCCGTCTTATGCCTTCCAGTCCCCAGCCATTGCTTACCACCCTCCTCCCCTCCAAGCTGCTCAGGGAAGGCCTCCTTTTCATCCTTCAGCTCAAGTGCCCCCTTCTGGGAAAACTTCCCCGAATGTCGTTAGCCCTTCCTCCCTCACCAAACCCCAACCCCTCGCCCTGGGTCCCCCAGCACATCTCCGCCAGCATGTCATGGGTGCTGGAGGCCAGCCCTAACTGATGTCCCTTCCTCAGACCCTCACTGATGGGTACTCCCTGGGGTGGGGACAGTGACAAATCCCCAGGCCCTGCCCAGAGTGGGCACTAGTGAAGGGGCAGGGACAGGCAAGGACAGAGGCATTTACCTCATCGCTCTCCAGCTCTTGGACGAAGAAGGCCTCCCCACTGTCCCCCAGCTTCATGTGCAAGTCCACCGGCTCCCCATTGATCTCGATGTCTACCTGTGACAGGGTGTGGTGGGGCAGGGGTCCGCACTGCTAGCCCTCACTCCCACACTCCCGTCCACTGGCCTCCAGCTGGTCCTGGAGACACAGGCTCCCTGCTGCCCCAGAGCTCCACACATTCTGGAACTCTCTACCCCCAGACCTCAGGGTAACCCCCCTGCTCCCCACTCTAACAATCTCCTGTGTTCCTCTCTCTCCCACAACCCATAAGGACAAGAACACGATCCATCTGGTCACTGCTGTGTCCCCAACCCCCGGGGGGTGCCCGAACATTTGAGGACTGACCACATGAACAGCAGTGAGAACCAACCTCTCCCAGGCATGTCGTATAGGGTTTTCTCGAGATTGTCTCGTTAAATCTTCACAACAGCCCCTGCCACTGCCTCCTAGCATTACCCCCCTTTGTAGATGAGGAAATTGAGGCTCAAAGGGGTTAAGTAACTTGCTGGGAAGTAGCCAGGTGAGGCTATGAACCCAGAAGGTTTCAGTCCACAATCTAAGCCCTTAACCACTTAGCTAGACTGTCTCCCCCAAGGTTACACTCTCTTATTAGGATTCTGGAAAGTTTACAGTCACCACCAGTTTCAAGGGGATTTGGGCCCACCAAACTTCTGTTCACACACCAGAACTCAAAAATTTGCCATGTTCGTCTGAGCCCAGAGAAGACAGAGCTGGTTTCCTAAGGGTGAGGAACTGCATTTTTGAGTGTCACCCACATGCCTGGCCCTGAGACAATGTTATCAGCTCCTATTTAATCACCAGGGAGATGAGAGCGCACCACTTGTGTAGGTGGAGTGACTTACCAGTAACACCCAGGTAAGGTCTCTGTAAGTTGGTGCCAGGTCTGAGGGCCCCAGTACTGAGGACTGCCCGCTGTACTGTTTCTAGGGGAAAACTGGAACCTTCTTGGACCAAAACCCCAAACCCACCCAAAACCTTCTAAGAAAATAGAAAAGAAGGGCACACCCCTACCGCAAGGAGGCCTGGGTCCTCTCCTGGGGTTGCGGTGGCTGCCCCGGCCTCACGAGCCCCCTCCTCTCCGGTGAACACTCACCACCTTCTCCCGCGACCGCAGAACGCCCAGCTTGCCGAAGCGCACGTGGAAGGGGGAGCATCGGAAGGAGCCGTCCTCCTGCTTCACCACCAGCACGTCGATGCCGCCGCTCAGCGTGGCCGGGTTCAGGCCCCGGTACAGCTCCTTCACGGTTCCAAACACCGTCTCTGCCAGCTGCCCCACGTAGTTCATGGCTGTGCCAGCAAAGGAAGGCAGTGCTGGGACCAAGGCCTGGTCCACGGCCCTCCGTGAGCAAGCTCCGCAGCCTGACCCCCCAGGGCACACGCCAAGTGGCCCCTGGAGCGCCTTTGCAGCCAGGCAACAGTGACAGGGTGGGAGGTGTGCCTGGAGACGTGGGTTCTAGTCTCAATGGGCTGTGGGACTCTTGGACAACCGCCTCCCTTCTGCCCACATCTGTCAAACCAGGGCAGCAGGTAAGGCGATCCAGGGTGCCCTGAGCCTTTAAATGCTATGAGTAATGATAATGACCACAGCGCTCAGCGGCCCAGCTCATCTCATCTTCACAACAACCTGCAGGGCTGGCTGAGTGAGTATCATTATCCTTGTTTACAGGCAAGCCAGCTGAAGCTCAGATAGGTGGACTGACCTGCCCAAGATCGCACAGCTAGTCAGGAGAGGAGCCAGGATTCGAACCCAGGCCTGTGAGACTGCAGACCCCTAAGTGTGAACCACTGGGATGGCCCAACTGTGGGAAAAGGAGGAGGTCGGCACCCATCCCTGGGGTGCAGTGGGGAGCAGCCTCATGATGTGTCAGGCCCAAGGCCCTGACGGGTCACAGGTGACAGTCCTGAAGGCTGATTTCTTCTTGGGAAGGAGGAAGTCTGTTTTTCCATCTGAGGAATGGGTTCAGCTGTCTTGCTGCCTCTTGGTCCCAGGAGTTGGAAGGGACCTTCTGGGCAATTGTGGCTGAATTTGTGGGGAGCCAGGGGTCGGGCCATGCCAGGTATCTCAGGCTCTTCCCAGTTCTATTCCTGAGGTCAGATGTTTGGGGTAGAGCTTCCCCTATAGCTGGGTCAAAACTCCCAAGTTCTTGCCAGTTTCCTGGGATGTGTGGGAAGCCTATCCATGGCCACAGCCTGACCCCCATGTCTCCAGGCCCTAGTTCTCACCCCTAACCCCAACTCCTCAGACCCATATTCAGGCCTTGGGCTGGCCCCTGGCCCATCAAAGCTGTTCCTTCTTCTCCCAACCAGACCGGTCTCTCCAGCTCTCCCACAGCAGGCAGAGCTGGGTGAGCCAAAGGCAGGAGGCTGTAGCAGCTGCGGAGAAGAGCCAGAGTCATAATGAAAGCCACCTCCACGCTGGCACAGTGCCTGCCCTGCCAGCTTCAGCTCATCGCCTCTTCCCTGAGGGCCAGGCCAGTGGCCTACTGCCCTGCCAGCTGCCAGGACCCAGACCAGTCTGGGCACCTCCACAGGGCACTTCCCTCTGATCCTGCATCAGAATCCCTGGAGGTCTGCCAACCATGCAAGACCACTGCTAAAGAAGTCCGGTAACTTATCCAAACCCTATGAAGCTGATAGGCCAGAGATGTGGGGAGGGAGTGATGACTCAGTCCTGGTTTCCTGAGATGCCTCCCAATCCACAGACCCCAAACCACACCACAGTTGTCTGCTGGGAAGGCCACCCAGCCCACAGTCCACCTTTGAACAGCTCTGTAATGCCTCACCACTCAAAATGTGGTCCAGGGCCCAGAGTCACCTGGGAGCTGGTTAGAAACTGAGAGTTTCACAAACATAAGGTCCCATGAGAATCGCTAAAATGAAAACCTGGAATAAAATGAAACTCTTTGGACCCCTAAAATGTCACTCAAATTGAACAAATCTTTTAGCTTCAAGGCACCTGCTATGTGCTAGGTGAAAATTCCCACTTTGGTTTCTCCCTCCCTAACACCGAAGTCTGAACACCGGGTCTGAGGAGACAGACCGACTGACAAGGAGAGACATGTGGTGGGCAGGGCTCTAGAACACTGTGCCCAGAAAAGGCAGAGAAGACTCTAGAAGCTGCATGAGAGGCATGAGAGGGGCAGACCAGGGTGGGGGCAAAGTTCTGCCTAGCTGGAGGCCTAGCCTGATCTATCCGGCCCACAGAGGGCAAGAGCAGGTGCTGGGGCCGGGGCTAGGCGGCCAGGGAGACAGGCGCAGCTCCACCTCGTCCAGAGCTCCTCCACATGGGCATCACTGCTGTTTGGGGCTGGCGAATTCTTGGTTGTGGGGGTGGGTTGGGGGTGTCAGATGTTTAGCTGCATCCCTGGTCTATCCACTAGATGCCCAGAGCACCTTTCCTCCAGCTGTGACAACCAAATGGTCTCCAAACTTTGTCAAATGTCCCCTGGGGGACAAAACTGCCCCTAGTCGCTGAAACAGTAGAAAAGAATTGAATGGCAGAGGTGATATGCAGGGTCCAACACTGATCCACCCAGGAGCGTTCTTAGGCCAGTAACTTGCTGGCCTCAGCTTCCCCTTCTATGAAACAAGGCCTGGGTTTTTCAGATCTTTCTCAGCTCTGATGTCATGACAGGCTAGAATTCATCCCTCTCCTTGTCCCCACCCCATGAGTGGATGCCCCTATCTCTGCTTGCTCAGCATTTGGAGGGGTGGGGGTGCTCCTCTCCTCTACATGCACCCATCCCTGAAGGCATCTCCAGTCCCCAGGACCTAGCTCTGCCTGCCCGGTCTTCTCCAGATGGAGGAGAGCTCTGCTTGGCTCCCCTATACCACCCTTCACCCCTAGACTAACATGTCTGAAATCAAACACTTCCTCTCCCCCTGAAGGCCCAGGTCAGCTGAATTCCTCTCAGGACCCATGGGTACCCCTCACTCCCAAGCCCTCTGAATCCTGGTCCCCAGTTTCCTGCTTGTCCGGCCCCTCCTTTTTCCTCCTGCTGTCCTAGGTCAAGGTTTTGCTAACGACACCCAGATCCTGGGTGGCAGCAGGCACCGTGGTTAAGGCACCAGACTGTCTGGGTTCTAATTTCCTCCCTGGCATGTACTAGCTGTGACCTTGGACGAGTCACATCACCTCTCTGAGCCTCAGTTTCAACCTCTGTCATAGGGATAACCTAAGGGACGTGTGAGTAATTAACAACCTAATTCATGTCAAGCAGCAAAATGCAGTGCTGTCCACTCCCCCCACCACAGCTCCACTCACCCAGGCTGGTTCCAAGGGCACTACAGGTCAGACTCCTATGCACTGCCCCTGGCCTGAGTTCAGACTTCTGAACTTCGCATTCAAGGCCCTGCGCAAAAGTGGCCCCACTGTTGGCTCCAGGCAGGCCTCAGAGTCCACTCTGGGAACATCCACAAGCCTTCCAAGCCAGCACACAACTCCACCACGGGGAAGCCAGAACAAGCAGCTCTGGGTGTAAGCCCTCAGCCTTTTTGGGCTCCCAGATTCAGGGAGGGGTTGGGGTGTGACTCTCCATCTAGGACCAGAGGGAGCAGAAAGATAAGCATTGCTTTTGCCCTGGAAGGGAGAAAGCTCCACCCAGGACCCCCAGCAGCCGTCACAGCTACTGCATCTGACCTACCCAGTCTCAGGGCGGGCCAGGCACGGGGCAGACCCCGTTCTGCACCTGAGGACCCTCTGTACCAGAGAGAGTGGGTGTCCTCCCCAAGGAAACACACTCAGCCTGCGGTGAAGCTGGGGTGAAACTTTCCCCTTAAGAGGTTTTTTATAGCTCGTTCTCTTCTGATCCGGCATTCCGGATGTCCGGAGGGCCCCGCAGCACTGGGTGGGGAGAGGAGTGAAGTGAGGAGTTCCCTTCTGATGGCTAAAGATGGACTCAGGCCTGGGAACGGAAAGGAATGAGGGACAGATGGCAGGACAGATGAACGGGGCGGGGGAGGGGTATCTCATCTCCGGCCCGGGTTGGGCCCTCCCTGGGGGGTTGCCCTCTGGACTTCCGGGACCCAGAGCCGCCGCCTCTACCTGAGTACGCAGGGTCAGCAGGTAAGTGTCCTTCGCCCCGCACTCACTAGGCACTTCCGGCTCCTCTAGGACGGGGTGAGATCCCGGTCCCGCCCCGTTCCACGAGCCAAGGGCGGCCTCTGCAGGTCCCAATCCGTCTAGACTCCACCTTCCGGAAAGACCCAGTCCCCGCCCCAGGGCGCCCTTCCACCTATGGAGGCCGGGGCCCGCCTCAGGCCCCGCCCACGCAGGCCCTAGCCCGTCCCGCCCCGCGCCCTAGAGTTCCTTGACGGAACGTCCGCGTGGCCGGCCACGAGCCCCACCTCCAGGATCCGCGGAAAAGCTGGGACTTTCGAATCGAGTCGGCCTAAGCCTTCCTGGCTTGGCTGCTAGCTTCCTGTGTGACCTTGGTAAATTCTTTCCCCAATGAGCCCGTTTTCTGCTTTGTCAAAGGGAATAGCCACCTTGCAGGATTTTCGAGATTACGTAAAATGACTTTGTGAGGCACTTAGCACTCAAAAGTCCCTTCCTCGGGGGCAGCTTTCCCTGACCTCCACTCCCTACCCCAACACCACCTCCGAGGCTGGACGGGGCCCTCATATCAATAGTGCCCACATTTGTAGTTTTTCATTTGCTTGAACGACTATTTGATTATTGTCCGGCTCTTTGAATATGAACTCCGTGAGAGCAGGTTGCGTTCCTCCTCATACCCCAGCGTCCAATTCAGTGCCTGATACAGCGGGAGCTCAAAAAATGCCTGCTCTCCCTTCCGCCCAGCCTATTCCCCGGGCGGAGCGGTAGCGGCCTCAATACTTCCACTGGCCAGCAGAGGGCAGGCGATGACCAGCTTTCCCGCCCAGCGGAACCTCTTTTCCGCCCGCAGGCGCCGCGATAGGAACAGGTGAGCCCAGGTGGGCGCAGGTCTGAAGGATCCGTGGGCCCGCAAGCTGCCGGCGAGGCTCCGGCAGAAAAGCGTTTTTTTCCCCCGCTGGATCTGTGGTTCTCGGCCTGCCCTGGATCAAAGAGTTCTCCGACAACCTGTGAGGATGTATTGGCGCCCGCAAAGATGACCTGAGAAGGGTCAGGAGGTGAGAGAGTTTACTGTAAAGAGGGAGGGAACCCAGAAAAAGCTTGGCGGGAGGGGGGTTCAATGGCAAAGAGCCAGGCTTAGAAAGTACTGGGTGGTGAGGAGTGTGAGAGATGGCCACTTGCAGTCTGACTGGGTGACAGGACCTGGTTGGAAGTGGCTGGTCTCAATTGTCCTTGCCCTAGCAAAAGTCATTTGGTGTCAGTCCTGAACCCAGACAGTGTCTGGCTGGTATCTCAGAAGAACCCTGTTGGGAGCAGAGCTCCTATTGGAAGCAGAGCTATCTCAAGGTGGCCAGAGGGCAGCCCCATGCCACAAACATGTCTGTGAAAGCATTAGATATAACACTGTATTCAACAGTCAAACACTGGGAACATCAGGAATCCTTCCAGGGAGTCTGAGAAGGAAGGAAGGAAGGGAGGGAGGGGGGAGGGAGGGGCAGTCAGGGGTTGTGCCCACAAATGCCACAGTAACTCCACCTCTTTGAGCCTCAGTTACCTCATCTGCAAGACGGAGATAAAATCCACCCAGCAGGATTGTATTGTGAAGATTAAACAGGATGAACTAAATCAGTGGTTCTCAACTTTGGCTGCAAATAGAAATCCCTGTGCTCGTGGCCAATACTGAGGCCTCGGCTATTGGAATTGGAAAACAAAACAAACAAAAACCTCTCCAGGTGATTGTAATATGCACCCAAGGCTGAGAACTATGGAGCCAAATAAAATGCTGGACACGGCACAGGGCACATGCCAGGCGTTCAACCATGATTATCACTTTTTTTTTTTAAGATAGAGCACAAATAGTTTTCATTATTCTCTATTAGAGAAAAAAAAACCTCGATATAAAGACTGTTGCAGAAATTGGATTTCCAACAGGTTTGTTTCCGGAACAATGAATCGCCTGGGATTTGATGACGGTGGGGGTGGGGAAGGCTAACTCTGGTGCTGTGACTTGTCCTAACACCCAACTGAGATGAACGAGGCCAGGACCACCCTGTTCTCACTTGAGGTTTACATCACCATCTCCGAGGCGTCTTTCTTGTGTGTGGGCAGCATGGGCGCTTGCGTTTGCTCACTTCTGGGGATGAAGGCAATGTTCTCCTCTTCCTGGGTTCCCTGACTAGGTGGGCCTATACCACTGGCAGCTGTTTGTTTCTTGAGTGACCCATCAGTGCAGGTGGCGCTTCCTGCTTTCCGGAACCTGGTAGCCACGTGTGCTTTGTTAAGTTGCAAGACCCAATGATTATTTACTGTGCCCTACTGCTTTCTGGCTGGGTGAACCCGGCGTGAAGTGAGAGGACCACTCACCCAGGCCTGAAGTCGTGACCACTTGTCATGGGCAGGAGTGACTCCTTGACCACTCCTAGTGGCCCTGTTGAAGGTGGGAAGGGAGGCAGAGTTACCTGCCCTGGCTCCCTCCAGAATGCAGGCTTGAGTGGCAGGCAATTAATGTCTGGTCAGATTTAGCGAATAGAAATAAAGGATGACCATCAGATCTACCCATCCAGGAGGGATGACTCCAGTGTCTTTTTTAAAAAGTTGAAGTATAGTTGATTTACAGTATTGTGTTCATTCCTGGTGTACAGCAAAGTGATAATTTAAGAAATTATTTGCTATGTTTGAATGCATTGAATGAGGATGCTGGGAAAAAGTTTGGAGTAGAGCTGTGATAGGTACTCAGAAAATTAAACAAAAAGGAAAAGAGCTAGACAATGATGACTCCAGGAAAAAAGGAAAGGAAATGAAATTAGAATATATTACATAGTTGTCTGCAAATAAAGTCTATATAGTTATAAAAAATAAAGGATGCCCAATTAAATTTGAATTTCAGATGAATAACAAAAGGTTTTTTTTAATGTAAGTATGTCCCCTGCCATACTGGGGACATACTTACACTAAAAAAATCATTTATTGGTATCTGAAATTCAAATTTAACTAGATAGAATTTATTTTTATATGTTAAAATCTTGGCAACCTTATGACTGGCCCAACAGCCAAGGAGTATCCAGCACATGAGGTTTGCTGCTGGCAACAGCCTTGTGCTTAATGTTGCCACATTCAGCTTCCACCTGTCCCTGCCATGCTCCAGAACTGTGTGTGGCTCCCAGCTGCTTCCAGAGCACAACTTGGACTCCCTGGCTGCTGTGCTGGGCCTTGCCCTTCTGCCAGCCCAGCTGCCCTGCTTGGTCCCTTTCCCACCTCTGTTCCTGTTCCTGTTTTCCCTGCCTGGCATGTCTCCTGCCTACTCTGAGTAGCAACAGGAAACACTTAGTGAGCACCTACTGGGTGCAGGCAACATGCTGAGTTTCTCATTTGCATTGTCTCATTTGATTGGCACAAAAACCTAGTACAGTGGGGACAGCAGTTGTCCTATTTTACCAATGAAGAAACAGGTGCTCTAAGGTGTGATACATAAAGTGTGGTCCCTGGGCCGGCAGCTGCAACATCACCTGGAAACTTGTTAGAAATGCATGCTCTCAGGCCCTACTCCAGACCTGCTGAATCAGAAACTCTGGGGGTGGGGCCCAGCAATCTGTATTTTAATAAGCTCCCCCCCTCCCCGCACCCAAGTCTTCCTGATGCCCACCCTAGCTTGAGACTTGCTGCTGTGTGAGATGAAGTGACCCAGGAGCCTCCCATCCAGGCAGGGGTATAGAGGATGGCAGAGGAGCACCAGGCCAGGTGTTACGATCATTCTGAGCCCTGTGCCAGGCACTGGAGATGCTGCAGCACGCTCGCACTGGCCAGGTAGGGGGAGCGGGAGGGTAGGAAGAAGGAAAAAAAGGAGAACAGACAGGCAGGCAGACAGTTGTGATGTACGGTGACCAGGGCACAGGTGGGCCAAGCCCAGGAGCCCATAGCAGGATGGGAGGCTCGGGGAAGGCTTTCCCGAGTAGATATCTGTCTAAGACTGAAAAAGAAGTTGCAATTAATTAGATGAAGAAGGGTGGGAACAGTGTCCCAGGTGTACTGACTAGTTTGTACAAAGCCCTTGCGGAGCTACCTGGGGATAGTTCAGTCTGGAAGAGGGAAGGCGAGGCAAGGAGAGTACAGGGCGAGGGAGGAATTGTGTCGGGTCCTCTGCCCTCAAAGCAAAGGAGGAAGCTTTGATGGCTATTGAGAAAAAGCTCTCTGGCTTCCAGGTGGAGCGGGCACTAGGGAACATTCTGTCGGGGACGGAGAGGCGGTATCGGGGAGAGGGGAGGGGTGAGGAGAAACCCAGGTAGATGGCAGGCCTCTCCCCGCCCCTGGGTTCAGGCTGCTTCTGCCCTCCAAGGTATCTGCAGAGACTCGCCCCTCAGTCACAGCACTGGGCAGGTGGCGATTGGTTCCAAGGCTGGAGTTGCAGCATCCAAGGCCGGCTTCTTCCTGAGGTGGGGCTGGGAAGCGACCCGACCCCACCCACGATTCCCACCCTAACTCCTCCCCCCGTGGCCCCGCCCTCTGCCGCCAGCCCAGCCCCTGGTCCCCGCCCCCCATCCCTCAACGCGCCCCACCCCCCACCCCGTTGCCGGCTGATGGAAGGCAGGCTCTGGGCTGCCGACCTGGGTTGCTTTTCCCTTCCGTGTGCCCCTTCCCTGCTGATGTGGCTAAGGCTGCCGTGCTACCGGGGCTTCTTCCAGCCTTTCAGGGACAGGCCCTGGATGTGGTCAGGGATCCCCGTTGCTGTCCCAGACTCCTGTCAGTCCAGCCATTGGTGCCAGCTGAGGACTGACCTGGCCTGGCCAGGTTGCCTGGCAGTGCGGGCTGTGGCTGGGCAGTTCCTGCCTCCAACTGCCCCTCCTGGAAAAACATCAGTTTGACCGAACCTTTTAGAACCCGTTTGCAGTTTCTAGTCTAGGGAAGAATACTGAAAGATCATTAACCACTGTATGAAGCGGAGCTTTCTGGGTGTTCTAAAATCCCCACAGGACTTACCAACTGTCCCGTGGCTGAACCTTCAGCAAGGGGACCTCCTAGTCTTCTTCTTTTTATTTAGATACACTTTCTGCCCCCACCTCCTCCATCTGGCATCCAGGGTCATGTCTCATTATGCTTTGCAATTCAAGGAAGGTCTAGCATGAATGTTCAAAATATTTAAATTTTGTTCATAAATAGAATGATAATAGATGTTCAGAAATACTGTTTAGAGATCAGTTGATGCTGGGCCTTGAATTACATATAGATGGCGATATATAGGAGGGGCAGGGGCAGTCTAAGTGGGTAGAAGTGTTGAGTGAAGCCATGGATGCTGGAGAAAGCGAGGGCAAGGAGGTGGCCTATCTGGCCTTGAAGATGGGGAAAACCAAGGGCATTGAGGAGCCACTTATGGCTGCTGACCAGGAGAGTGACACAGCATTACCAGTCACCGAGCCGAGCCTTTGTAAATGCTATAGTGCTGTTCTGCACACCTTGTCCTCTCTACCTGGGCAGTGCTTCCCTCCCCCATCCATGTAGTTAATGCCAACTCATGTTTTAGATTCTGGCTCCATTTTCCTTTCTCAGGGAGGTCTTCAGTGGCAGATATATGCTAAAGTAACTCCCTGTGTCCCCACCTCCTGATACTCATGCCTTTGTGTAATCCCTTCCTCTCCAGTATGAGTAGGGCCTGTGATGTGCTTTTAACCAACAGAATATGGCAAAGATGATGGGCTGTCACTTCCAAGATTATATTATATCATATAACTAGCAGACTAGCTCTGGAGACTCCCCTTGCTGACTCAATGAAATAAACAGCCATGTTAGGGACGCACACAAAGCAAGGAGCTATGAGTGGTCTCTAGGAGCTGTGGCAGCCTCCAGTTGACAGCCAGCAAGAAGCCATGGTCCTCAGTCCTATAGCCACAAGGAAATGACTCTTGCCAAAAACCTGTGGGGGCTTGGAAGTGATTCCTCCCTAGCTGAGCCTCCAGATGAGAATGCAGCGCAGCTGTCACCTTGATTGCAACCTTGTGAGTCCCTAAGCAGAAGACCCAGCTAAGCCGTGCCTAGACTCGGGACTCACAGAAACGGAGATAATAAATATATGTTGTTCAAGGCTCTAAGGTGGTAGTGACTTGTTACACAGCAATCACTAATTAATACACCTTACATAGGCTCTCATAACATCATGTGCCTTTTCACCTTACTCTTCTATGTGACACTTTATTTATAGATACCATTTGATGAATGCTGTGTCTTCATGAGCATACTTTTTGCACATCCCTGTATCCCCAGAGCCTCACTGTGTGCCTGGCACTTGGAGGAAGACCCATAATAAGTACTAGTTGCATGTGTGAGTAAGTGAACGCTCTTATTTAATCTTTACTCAACCTGGTGAAGTGGGAACCATTGTTACACATGAAGAAAAGGAAACCAATTATTAATGTGTACTCAAAAGTAAATGGAACAACATGTTATAGTCTTATACTTAATAAAGTTTTGGTCATGCATGCCAAAAATATCCTAATTTTTCATATGACTAAAGAATAAATGATTTGGGAGCCAAGTGTAGATTGCATGGTATGACATCCTTCATGGAACAGTGCATTTTGTAAAAAAAAAAACAAAAAAACACAACCATCCAAAATAGTTTCTGGGCTTCTTTGGTTTTTCCAAAGCCTTCTCACAACTCTTTCTTGAATCATTCTTCCAAAATTCCTGCCCTGCCACGGTCCCTTTCTAACACTTTCTAACCTCATCTTTTAATACCATGGGTGCCTCCACCTGTCCTCCAATGTCACCCTCATCGACTTCACACATCCTATGTCTTTGGTAAATTTGCTGTTTCACTTTGCACTTAACTTGCTCTGGACCCTCAGAGGTCAAAGCCATCTGACAGTGGGAGGCCATTAAAACCAGAGTTAATTCTCATTAGATTTCTGCTCAGGACCCACCAGTGGCTCCCACACTCCCCACCACACCCCAACCCCCACTCAGTCTGCAGCCCCCATGGTCACCTCCTTGTGGATTTCAGGCACACCAGTCACACTCACCTCGCCCTGGAGGTTTCTGCTCAGAAGGCTCTTTCCCCAGACCCCCACGTGACCCAACCTCTCACCCACCTCAGGCCCACTCAGATGACACCTTTCTACTTTGACCACCCCACCCACTTTTTCCTCTTCTGCTCTTTTCCAGTACCACTCACCACCCATTCACATGCCATATCATGTACTTATTTCTAATATTTGATATTTATCTGTCTCCTCCCATGAGAATGTAGGCCCCATGAAGTCAAGACATTTGTTCTGTCTTACTGATACATCCCAAGAATGGGGCTGGCACAGAGTAGTCTCCAATAAAGAAGAGTGTCCACAAAAAAAAATAAATAAATAAAGAGCATCCACATCTTTGATGACCTTGCCTCTGCCTTGAAGTCTCCGTCCCTTGCTTCTGGCCTATCTCCCCCTGGCATCTCTCCCCAGTACTCTGGACCCTGCGCAGGTGATATGACGTGTTGCTGGTATCTGCCGGACTCAGTAGGGCCTTCCTAGAGCGCTGGTATTTGGACTTTGCTGTGTCTCTGCCAAGTCTCCTGCTGGTGTGAAACGCTAAATTCCAGATTTTTAAATTTCTTTAAGGGTGAGAGAGTTAAAGAGGAAGGAACAAAGATGATACAGCAAGCCATGGGAGAGGGTGGAAGGGAGAAGACGGTCACAGATTTTCCTGGGGTCCCCACCCAGTCAGCTTTCCAAGAGCCTTGAGGAGCAGCCAGCTGTGAGCGAGGGCTACGTGCCACGTATTCCGAGCCGGGGGCCACATATCTGACCTGGGGGCCACGTGGCAGAAGCAGTGTCCCGTTGGGTCATGGGACACACGGCCACAGTGCTTTGTAAAGTTTGGTACATGGAGTATTTTTGTTTTTTACAGCCCAGCTGTCTGTGTAATGACTTCCTTCCCTCGGCCTTGTTCACCGAGGTGTCCCTGGGCGACCAGCTGAGTCACCACATTCCTTGCAGCTTAAAACACTGGCCCAAGCACAGGGGCCTGGTTCCTTCATGGAGGTGGGACCTTTGAAGGCAGCCAGGGAGTGCCGTGGAAAGGCAGACTACAGAGCTCCCACCTCTGACCTGAACCTCTCCCCAAAAACATGATTTCAAAAACAAGTGAAAATAGAAATTCCATCTGTTAAACACTAGGGAATGGCCCCAGCCATGTGCCTCAGCCTGAAGTACTATTTGTCAGCAACCATAAAGTCAATACCAAATTGAGTGGGGGCGGGGTGGGGGTGGCACCAGGAACTGACGTCCGTGTCCTCGGTCTTTTGCAGTGGGAAGGGTGAGAAATCCAAGCTAAGAGGCTGGGAGGAATGGAAACTCGCTCAGCCTTTCTGTAAAATAAGCAGGCAGTTTTCAGTAAAATGAAATAGGCATTGGGTACATGGTTCAGCAGTCTTACTCCGTGAAATATATTTTAAAGCAAGTTTGCTCAGATCCATAAGAAGACAGGGGAGAGGTTATTTATGACAGCCTTGTTCATGGCCTAGATGGGCAGGAGGCAGGGGGAGTGACGACGGCATGAGTTAGTGAACCACGATGACTGCGTTCCCTGGAATTCCGCACAGCCTTGAGAAACGACCCGTTAGATGCACACACAGCAACGTGGATGGAACTTAGAGTGTCAAGTGGGGGAAACAGTAAAAGATTTAAAGCACAAGACTGTTCCATTTTTACTGAGGTATGAGTGAGGTACAATAAACCACATATATTTCAAGTGTACAATTTGAGTTTTAACATGTGTCGATATCCCTAAAACCATCACCACAATCAAGCTGATGAGCATATCCAGCTCCCTGCAAAGTATGAAGTAGACCTATACGGATTAAAGTGGATGGATGTTTAACATCCCTTAAGTTTAAGAAAAGTTCAACTGCGTGTAATATAATCTCTTAGCTATAATAACAACAAAAAAAGTTTAGATACCTTGAAAAAATCTGGAAGAACGTATACCAGTCTAAATTACGTTTGTTATTGGAAATCTTGCAAAAACTGCATGGCCCCATTGCACCTTGCACCCCAGAAATTGCCCATACCTGTTATTCCATGTCATGGTCTCCAGGTCTCCAACGGAGGTTTCACTCACTAGAAATTTGTCATTATGGCCTCCTAACTTCGAGTGACTTCATTAAAATGTCACCGAGGCCATCACAATGGACTCGGAAAGAAGGGGTGCCTTCTGTATGTTGTCTTCTAAAGCTGTGTATTGTTTTCCCTTACATGTTTAAATCCGTAATCCAACAGAAATTGGTTTTGTTGTTTCTTGAATAAATGTAGTTAAATTGGAATAACAGATCCCATGTATATACCCATTCATTCAAGAAATGTTTATTGAGTTTCTTCTGTGTGTCACGCCTTGTTTATTGTTTTACTTTTTATATTTAGGTCCATAATCCATCAGGAGCTGGCTTTTTTTTTTTTTTAGGAGTTGGCTTTTGAGTATGGTGTGAGATAGGATTCCAATGTCATTTTTCCCATATGAATATTAACGCAATACTCCTTATACAAAAGTACACTGTTCTGCAATGCTTTCTTTATCATTAATCTATTTTTGAAGTATCTCTCTTCTGTCCATTGGTTTTTGTCTACTCTTGTGCAATACTACACTGTCTTAATTATTAGAGCTTTATTATGTCTTATTAACTGATAGATTAAATCTTCCCACCTTGTACTCCTTCAAGAGTACCTTAGCTGTCATTGGCTTTCTCCAGTTTCACATAAATTTTATATTATAATCATCTTGTCAGCTTCCATATGAAAGTCAACAGGATTGCTTTGAATCCATAGACCAACTGGAGAGAATGATAGCTTTACGTATTGAGTCTCCCAATCTGTTAGCTTGGTGTTTCTCTGCATTATTCATTTGTTCTTTAATATCTACTAAAGTGTTTGTGGTTTCCTTCATGGAGGTTTTCCATGTCTTTTGTAAGATCCACCTGTGGGTACGTGGTTTTGGGGTTTTTTGGGTTTTTTGGGGGTTTTTTTGCTATTTTTTCTGACAATTAAAATTTTTTTTCTGACATTTGATGGAATATAGAAATAAGGTTGATTTTTCTATATTGATTTTGCAACGCAGAAGAGGGCCTGCATCAGAACCCAACCATGTTGGCACCCTGATCTCAGACTTCCAGCCTCCAGAACTGTGAGAAATAAATTTCTATTGTTTATAAGCTACCTAGTTTGTGGTATTTTGTTATAGCAGCTGGATTAAGAGAGTCACTTATTAGTTCTAAAAATTTATTTGAGGTTCCTTAGGATTTTTTAGCGATACAATCATGTCATTTTTGAATAAAGATAGTTTTGATTTTTCTTTCCTGTCTTTATAACTTTTTTTTTCTTTCGTTATTGGTCTGGCTAAGACATCTAGTAAAATGCTAATTAGGGGTGGTGTTAGCTGATATCCTTGCTCTATTCCTGACTGGAGGAAGGAAAATGTTCAACATTTTACCATTAAGGATGATGTTAGCTCTAGGGTTTTTTTCCTACATATCCTATATCGGATTGAGGATGTTCCTTCCTGTTCTTATGTTGCTGGGAGTTTTCATTGTGAGTCAATGTTGAATTTTATCAAATGTTTTTTCAGCATCTATTCAGATGATCAAATTATTTTTCCCTTTTATTCTGTTAATGTGGTTGGTCAGTTTTAAACTGTTAAATCAATTTGCTTTCCTGGGATAAACTCCACTTGGGTGTGATTTAGTAGCCTTTTTATTTATTGCTGGATTTGATTTGGCTAACATTTTGTCAAGGGTTGTTGCATTTATGGTCATGAGAGAGATTGGTCTGTGATATTTTCTGTCATTTTTTTTTTTAAACCAGGTTTTGGTAGTAGGATTATGCTGACCTTATAAAATAAGTTGGGAACTGTTCCCTCTATTTTAATAGAGAATTTGTATAAAATACGTATTATTTCTTATTTAAACCTTAGCTAGACTATTTCCATTATCTTTTAAGTTTAGTCTTTATATTAAAGTATGTCTCTTGTAAGCATCATATAGTTGAGTTTTGTTTTTTGTTTAAGTTCAACTTGTCAATCTTTTTATTAGAATATTTAGTCCACTCACATTTAACAAAATTACAGATGTGGTTTCAAACCATTTACCTCTGTAATCTTGTTATTTCTCTTCTATTTGTCCTACCTGGGTTTTGTTCCTGTTTGCTTCCCCCCACCCCCTTCTTTGGATCAATCAAGTGTTTTTTTATTATTCTATTTTATCTTCTCTACTCGATTTTTTTAAATTGTGGTAAAATACGCATAAAATTTACCATTTTAAAATGTGCAGTTCACTAGTTTTAAGTACTTTCACATTTTTGTGCAACCAATCTTCAGAACGCTTTTCATCTTGCAAAACTGAAATACTTTATCTGTTACTCAGCAGCTTCCCATTCATCCCTCCCCCTGAGTCCTTGGCAGGTATCATTCTACTTTCGATCACTATGAATTTGACCATTCTAGGTATTTCATGTAAACGGTGTCATACAGTATTTATCTTTTTGTGACTGGCTTGTTTTCACTTAGCATTATGTCCTCAAAGTTCATCTATGTTGTAGCATTTATCAGAATTTTCTTTCTTTTCAAGACTGAATAATATCCAATATATATATACACACACACTACGTTTTGTTTTTCCGTTCATCTCTTGATGAACATTTGGGTTGCTTCCACCTTTTGGCAATTGTGACTAATGCTGCTATGAACATGAGTGTATAAGGATCTCTTTGAGACCCTGCTTTTAATTTCTTTCCCATTGGATTTTTAGGCAAACCATTATGTGTATATATATTATATACACACACATATATTTTATATATATATTATATATATTATATATGTATATTTATGTATATAATATATATACATATATATATTATATATGTATATTTAAGTGCTTACTTTCAAGATTATAATATGCATTCTTATTGCAGCATGACTTGAATTAATACTTCATAATTTTCTACACAATGTAAGAACCTTTTAACAGTGCAATTCCTTTTACTGCTCCCACCTTCTGTGCTATTTTTGGTTACACATTTTACTTCTGCATGTCACAAATCCACAATACACTGTTGCTGTTGCTTTAAATAGTAATTTATTTTATTTTTAGTTTTTGAGGTTAATTTGTGCTTTTATTTGCCAGTATCACTTAACTACAGTGGCTTGCAAAATTTTGACCTAAAAAAATACATTTTACATCATAATCCAACAAACACACACATATATAATATGTATACATATATATATATGAGTACAACTGAAACCAAAGTTTTGCCCAAAATGTCTACCCTAACACTGAGTGTTCTTGTTTTTAATTTTAATATGTTTTTTGGGGACCAGTTTTAGGTTTACAACAAAATTGACAGGAAGGTACAGAAGTTTCCCATATGTCCCCTCTCTACACACATGCATAGTCATTATTTTTATTTACCAGAGTGGTACTTCTTTTTTTAACTAAGGATGAATGTACATTGATACATCATAATCACCAAAGTCCTCAGTTCACCTTAGTTTGGACAAAAGTATAATGACATACATATCCATCGTTATAATGTCATACAAAGTATTTTCACTGCCCTAAAAAACTTCTGTCCTCCAAAATGGCATATGAAATCTCTCTTTTTTCCCTTGCAAAGAGGTTCAAAGCCTTCATGTCTGTAAGACCACTCATGGCCCGCCCATGCATGGACCGGACAGGCTCTAGGCGGCAAATTCCCCCACTAAATACTGCGGCATTTCTTCCAATATTGAGCCTTGCCCCACTGGTCCTGCCCAGGAGTCACGTGGAGGCACAGGGGGACACGTGAAGGGTATTTGTTCATAGGATAAAGGCCTCAAGTTTTGTGCCCCTTCTCACAGTGAACCCAGATTCCTGTTGGGTGTGTTGTAAACAGGGGAGACATTTCTTCAGGCCCCCTGCTCTGAGCACACCCCAACTAGTGTATTTTAAATGTCAAGTTTCTCTATTTACCCACATATATGCCCTTTCCTGTGATCTTCATTTTGTCTTACAGATCTGTGCTCCTACCTGGAATTGTGTTTCCTTGACTTGGCTGCTGTCTTCTGCTGCCTCAGAACTTCTTCACCCTGCCAGTCTGTACCTTCTTCCCGTGCACTGGTGTTTTCCCGCCAGGTGTCAAGTCACCTAATGTGGGAGACTGATGGATAAAAGGCACATCTTCAGTAGCTGCTAATCTATTAGAGAAACCTGTGCTACCAGCTGGGATGCCAAAATGTAATCCTTCTCTCAATGATTTTCTGAGTTTTCCTTTTAGTTGATGTCATGTCCTTAAAACAGGTTCCAGTTGTTCAAAAGCATTTTGTGTGTGTGTGTGTGTGTGCCATCGCCACATTCCCATTCCCTCCTCCAATCTTTACATGTGTGGGTGCATCTTCTCCCAAGAAGTCCACATCTGTTCGTTGAGGAACTGATGAATAATCAACCGAAATTTGAGAAGTTATTTGGCCTCCATTTAATTTCCATCCTCTGGCAGGTCTGCATATTAATCTCTTTAGGAATGAGAATCCTGTTGCTGGGCAGGTACAAACTTTAACCAAAACTGTGTGATGGCCGAAGTAGGAATCAAAACCTACCCCTCCTTCTCCTTGCCCTCCCGGCAGAGGTTCTGGTCAGATTACTTTTTATCTTAGACTAATTTGATATGCCTTTGGTTTTCTGTGGTTTCATTATAGATTTATTTTTATTTATCCTGATTTGAATTTATTTGGCTTCTTCAACCTATGACTTGATGTCTTTCATAAGTTCTAGAAAATTCTCAGATGTTATCATCCTTCCATATATTGCTTCTGTCTCATGCTCTCTCTTTTCTCTTTCTGGGACTCTAATGAAAATGTATGTTAAACCTCACTGTATCCTCTATGTCTCTTACCTTCTATATTGTTTATCTCTTTGTCTCTCCGTATTTCATTCTGGATGATTTCTTCTTACGTATAATGCTGATGAACATTTGCATTGCTTCTACCTTTGGGCTATTGTGAATCATGCTGCTGTAAAGACAGTTGTACAAATGTCTGAGGTCCTGCTTTCAGTTCTTTGGGGTATATACTCAGGTGGAATTTCTGGATCATGGGGTAAGTCTATGTTTAATTTTTGAAGGAACCATCACCCTGTTTTCCACAGCAGCTGCGCTGTTCGACATTCTTACCACTAGTGCATGAGGGTTTCTAGTTTCTACTCCAACATTTACTTCCTTTTTTTCTTTTCTTGTTTGTATAATAACCATTCTAATGGCTGTGAATTGATATCTCATGATTTTGATTTTCTAAGTTTGGCTTTTATTTCCTTGACTGTAGTAACCTTGGTTGGTTTTGGTTTGTGCTGGATAATGTCCTGTATTTGGTGTCCGCATGAGCCTGTTTCTTTGTTGCCTTACTTGTGTTCTCTCATGATGTCTTATCTCTGTATAGGTCTGGCTATATTTGATTGTGCATTAGGCATGGTAGTGCAATTGAAAAAAATTGCTTGTAGAAGCAACTTTAAGGTTAGAATGATGTACACAATACATATTTGTTGGGAAAGAGAGTGGTGGGTGGGTACAGACAGTGCCTTGAGCTGGGACGGATTTATGGACACTCAAGCTCATCTCTGGTCTAGCAGCATATTCGGAAACAAGATGTGACTCCAGGCCTCACCCCGTGATAGGGCTAAGGGTCCTGCCCTCCATACGTGGGCTGGACTGACAGCAGAAGCCCAATTGTGAAGGCTGGTGGAAGACAGGCACTGACATCAGGCCTCACCATTGTCGTTTTCTTATAGTGTTCTCTTGAGGATGAAGTCATGACTGTTATAAACTACTGTTACAAACACAGTTGGACTCACCCTGCTCCCACCTACATACACACGAGTTCCTCTTTAATCCCAGGAACATGTCTAATTGGAAGTAGAGGCCACTCAGGAGGCAGAAACCACATCAGTAATTGGAACAAGGAAAATTTAATAGTAAGAATTATTAACAGGTGAAAAGTAGTTCGTGACTAAAAAGGCCAAAGAGAACTCTGAAGAACCCAGAAACAGTAGACACAGGGAAGACATAGGGAGCAGCTACTCTTTCTAGGGCTGAGACCCAGTACCCCAGGAGAGAACACACTTGCAAGAGTCTCTCCCCGAGTCCAAGGCTGAGATGTAGACCTTGGAGAGGGCAGGAAGTCAGCTCACGGGACGGCTGAGAGGTTTGCTGAGTTGCCACAGGCAACTGGTCAGGAACTGGCCATGTGGGTGGCAGAAAAACTCACCGGCGGGTGAGCACTGCTAGGTTTCCCATCGACCATCTTACGTGCTGTAGGAGCAAGAAGAACAGACTGGGAATCAGAAAGCCCCTTGTGCGTCTGCGCCTTGCAGGAACCCTCCAGCACTGTCCACTGGCGAAGCCTAACACTGTGCTCCTGGCAGCAGAGAAATGTCCAAAGGTCTTCAAAGCAAGGCAAGGAATTTAGAGCACAGAGGCAATAAGTTGGCACAACTGGATTCAGAACTTTTCTTAAAAACCCTGATAGAACTTCCTCTTTAACTTCTGAGTGCTTTTCATGCATGTGACACCATATTAATAGCGGCATGTAGATTAACTCATTCAATTTTCATAACATTAGGAGGTTAAGTTACTCAGCCTCATACAGCAAGTAAGTGGGGGAGACCGGCTTCAAACCCAGGAGTTCTGGATTTAAATCCTACTTACTTACACACTACATTAAACTAACTGCCTCCTGGGTTCCTTCATTGCAGACTTTATAAAGGCAACATAAAGATTAGTGGGGAGTGAGAGAACCCTCTTTATGAAATGAACTATTGATTAGGCCAAGGGGTCTGTCACTCTCCTGGTCCTCGAGGATTCTTCCCCTTCGAATCCTTGGCTCACAGCCGGTCCCAGCTGTTCCCTCTGTGCATTGTGATCACCTCATTCTAGACAAGGGGCTGGCACATAAATCACGTAGAATTTTTCACCTTCCCTTCCTGCAGTTGTTCAATGCTCAGACTCTTTCCCACCTGGGATTCTATGGTGCTGGCTACTGCTCAGAGCTGTGCGGTGAATGTGGCAGAACAGCCACAGTTGGGATCCTTTTGGTTTCAAGTAATTGAAAATCCAACTCAAGTTAGAATCAGCAATAAAGGGAATGTATTGATTTATGTGACTTGATTGGTAGATGGGATTCAGGTAAGCCCTGATTGGCACTCCAACTCGGTTTCTCTTCAGTTCTTTCCACTTTTCCCTATTCCATGTGTTGGCTTCATCTTTAGGTTGGCTCTTCTCTTTGTCCCAGAATAGCTGCCAGCTGCAAATGGTGCCTCACTGTCATCCAGGGAGGCAGTGAAGGTTGTATCTAATTATTGTGAAGAGCTAAATATTGGGTACTGATATATGTAGGCCTCGGTAATAGGTCCATCTCTGAAGCAATCAATCCAAGGCCTATGAGATTACTTCAGTTGACTTATGGAAGTCAGTTGAATTGAGGATCCACATTCACATGTGGGAGATGGGGTCCATCCCACCCAAACTACCTCAATGCTGTACAGTGGGGAGTGGGCTAGACCAGATGTTAGAAAGATACATCTGTCAGGATAGGCTAAGTTTTGCTCTGGTAATAAACAAGCCCCAATCTTGTTTTTATATCAGCAAAGATTGATTTCTTGCTCATACTATATGTCCATGGTGGGTCACAGTCTATGTTTTCTCAGCCCTGGACCCACACTGTGGGAGGTATCACCACCTCAAGCATTGTCTATTGCTGTTGCTGAAGGAAAGAGAGAAGATTGCCTACTAGCCCTTGAAATTCGGGGCTGGAAATGATCTGCTTCTACTCTCTTTATTGACCAAAGCAAGCCATGTGGCCTCTCCTGACTCCAAGCTGTGAGGAAGTACAATCCTGTGTCTGGGAAGCAAACCAGAAATATCTGTTGGCTTAGTATTAATGTCAACTACCACAGAGGAGACCACCCCATTTTTTATCCACTTTTTCTTGGGGAAAAAAAACAACTTCTTGTTTTGATTGCTACATTAAAAAAAAAGAGGTCTCCCTCCTGCGCAGAAATCAGGAATTCAATCATCATTCCCTGCGTCACTATCAAATATCTCCCATGTGTTTCACCGTTAAGTGGAATCAATGGTTCTATGAGGGACTTCTATTAAGATATCTCCTCAACTCAAAACAATTCCCTTTTTGGTGGTCTTGATCCACAGAGGTGGGTTCCTGGTGAACTACATGACCTGTAAGCCGGCGTTGATTGTTCTAGTGGAGGGGGACATCTGACTCAAGTTGGGTCAGTTAGGGCTTCTTCTCTGGGGTTTTGGAATTGGAATGATGAGGGAGTTTTTGTCTCTTCCTGGGGTAACTGGAATTATATCATGTACTTGGGAGTGGTTGGGAGATATATTTCCCATTAGAAGCAGAGAAAACAAGTTTGTAGAGAGAGTCTTACTGACCATCCATAAGTCCATCCACCCTCACCCCCCTGCAAAAAAAAAAAGCCTTAAGATAAATTTCCCTCTTATTTTTCTTAAACTGGGCTGATGGGTTACTGGTACTTGCAGCCAGAAAACTCCTGATACATGTCCTTTGCTGCTGGAACCTGACACAAAAAGCTACAGGTGTAGCCCATTGCAGTTAAATAGAGGTCAGGTTGTAATTGTTGCATCAACTATACTTTCGGCAGTTTCTTTTCTGCTTGAGAAAGCTCATCAGATGTGAGTGTAGGTGACATTATTACATGGCTCACCTGGAATTGGCTTGAAATCTTTTTTAAAGGAAAATGATTTGCCTCCCTGGATAAGCATTATTTGCCCTGTACCTCCCAACACTGGTAATAAGTGCATGTTGTTTTCTCTGCTTGGAGTCCTTTCCTCATCAACTTGTTAGACCCAGCCCCAATGTCACCTCCTCTGGGAAGCCTTTCCACACCCTCCTATACAGTATTAATGATGTCCTTCTCTCTGCTTCTCAAAGACATTGGCAGACACATCACGTGTTACATATTTTCTTCCAGAAGTGTTTCTTTACCTGTCTGGCTCCTCTGAAATCCTGAGTTCCTCAGTGGTTGGGAGAGTACCTTGTTTATCTCTGTGTCCCACAGTGCTG
The DNA here is from genome assembly GCF_048564905.1 of Vicugna pacos. Taxonomy (NCBI): domain Eukaryota; kingdom Metazoa; phylum Chordata; class Mammalia; order Artiodactyla; family Camelidae; genus Vicugna; species Vicugna pacos. Next base: position 30,770,361 of record NC_133005.1, on the reverse strand, counting down.
GACTAGAATAGATGCTTGAAAGTTTGTTGAGTAAATGAAGTTAAGTTGGAGCAATATATCCCATATACAGCCATCCCTCAGTATGTACAGAGGTGGTTGGTTCCAGGATCCACTGTAAGTACCAAAATCCATGGATGCTCAAGTCCCATTGTTGGCCTTCTGTACCCCTAGTTCTGCAGCCTCGGATTCAGCCAACCACAGATTGTGTACTACTGTAGTGTCTTCATGGAAAAATAAATCTGTGACCTGCACAGTTCAAACCCATTTTTGTTCAAGGGTCAACTGTATGTATGTATATATGTATATACACATATATACATATACATACACACTCTTATTTATTCAAGAAATATTGATTGAATACCTAAGCATGTCAGGCCATGTTCCAGATGCTGCAGATAAGTAACACAAAGTCCCTGCTCTCAGAACATTACAGGTGCTATTCAGGTCATAAGGCTGTGAGGAAAAGTAAAGCAAGATGCTGGGAGAGAGAGTGAAGGGTCTTGGGACTCGATGTTTTACTAAAGTGTTCTGGGAAAGTCTTTCTGGGGAGATGACATTTGAGTAGAAATTTGGATTAAGGGCACATGCCTGTCTGACATCTTGGGGGAAGAAACATCAAGTGCAGAGGTCCTGAGGTAGGATTGAGCCTGCATGTTCCAAGGGCAGGAAGGAGGCTACTGTGGCTGGAAAGGAGAGAGGGGTTGGAGTGGATGAAGAAGCAGTTAGAGAGATGAGAGTGTGTAAAGGGGCCGGGGGAGATTACATGGGATCTTGGAGAAATATTGAAAAAGCATTGAACCCTTGAAGAAACATTTTGGTTTTTGCTCTGAGTGAGATAGTGAGATGGGAAGCCACTGGAGGCTTTAGAGAAGGAGAGAAATAGGTTTTGACTTAGATTTTAACAGAATCTCTTTGGCTGCTTGAGAACAAGCTCTGTAAAAGCAGGGTGGAATCAGGGAGAGAAATGTGGAAGTTAATGAAATATTCCAGGACAGAGAAGATGAGGTCTGAAATGAGGGTATTTTAAAGGTAGAGCTGCCAGATTTTGCTACTGGATAACATGTGGGATATGATAGGAAGAGAAGACTCAAGGATGGTTTCAAAGTTTGGGCCAAGCCACCAGAAGGATGGAATTGACCTTGTCTAAGGTGGAGAAGACTGTGAAAGGAGCAGGTAGAGGGGCAAGTCCCACAGTTTGATGTATTGCTCAGCACTTATGTATATGTTCGCTGCTTTTCAGGATCTGAAGGTTATAATGCAACCTGAACAGGTCAGGTTTATCTATTGAACACCAGGCGCTGTGCAGAAAGCAGCATGTGTGCTGTCATTTAATCCTTTCACTCATTCCTATTGGCTTAATTACTGGTATTTTCATTGATTTTTATGGATGAGAGATTGAATAGCATGTCCGAAGTCACTCAGCCAATCATTAATCTGCCAGTTTAAGGCAGATGTGATATTCCAACCCAGGTATGTCAGACTGGAGAGCTCTTGCTGTTTATTAATCACTAGATTCTAAAGATGGGGACCACTTTCTGAGCATATTTGCTACAACCTGGGCTCCATAACAGAAAAGGTGCCTAGAACGTGTGACGAAAACTCAGAAAAGGCCCCACCCTTATCCTAGGCGTTACAGGTTGCATAATAGAAGCTGTAATAAAAGAGCAGCATTATTGTACCTGACGGGGGCAACTAATGCTTGAAAGTTCTCAAATACCTTAAGACTTCATCTTATGAAAGCAGTTATCAGAAGTTGTTAAGAAACAGAAGTGAAAAAACTGCGGTGAAGTATTGGTAGGATAAAAGAAAACCAACTCCCAGGCGGTGCTTGTTGGGAAACAGTGTTGGGAAACATTGGACTGGGAGGAGAGGGGCCAGGCGGGAGCCAGGGGCCCTGTCCTGCTTACATCCTTTTGAAAGTGCACGCTGGTGTGGCCTTCCTTAGGTGGTCCTCTAGAAAGACCAGGATACGGAGTACAAAAGCCGGGAACCTACGGGGCCGCAGCATCCGCCCCCAGTCTCCTTCCCCGCCCCCTTGAGCCTCCACGCAGGGAAAAGCGGGACCAGCGCCGCGCATGCGCCCGAGGTAAGGTCCGCTCCCCGCGACGTCAGGGGGCTTGCGCCCGCACGAAAGCCCCGCCCCCTGGGCGCCAGAGGCGACCTGGGCGGGGGGCCTCGGGCCACGCCCCCAGCCGAGCCGAGAGGGGCCGAGCGGAACCGAGCGCCTCCGAGCGCAGCCGAGCCCAGCCGAGCGGCCGGGAGTCGGTTGGTGCAGCTGCGTCCCCGCCGCCGAGCAGTCTGCGGCTCCGGCGTCGCCGCCGCCGCCGTCTCCGCGGGGCCTGTGCCGGCCGCCTGGCCGCCGGGAGGGAGCCCTGGAACACGGGGAGAGCGGCCCGGTCGCGGGCGCCGCCGCTGCCGCCGCTGCCAGGTGAGCGCCCGCTGCGGCCCGCCGGCCCCGTGTTCCCCCGAGACTGTCAGCCCCCGTGTGTGTGTGTGTGTGTGTGTCTCCGCCTGTCAGCCCACTGTGCCTGCGTGAGCTTCTCCTGCCACGCCTGGTCCCCGGCCTTGCCCGCAGTGTCCCCCACCCCCTCCCGCCCGCTGCCCCGGGTCTTTCTGTCAGCCGCCAGCACCCCCTTGCTGGGAGGCTCCGCCCCTTCCCCCCGAAGCGCCGCCCTCCGCCCCATCTGTCATCACCCCCCCCACCCCGCGGGCTCCGGCGCCCTGGAGGCGTGAGGGTGCTGCACTCCCGGGGGTCTGTGTAGCCCCCGCCGGCCACACAAGGGGCTTGTGACTGGGCAGTGAGGGTGTCCGCAGATGCCCGCCGGACCGTGTGAGGGTGCGTGTCCGAGTGTGCGCCGGGTGTAAGCACCGCTTGTGCCCCCAAGAGCCCGGAGAGGAGCGTGGGGGGCGACCTGACCGACGTGGGGCGGAGATGCCGGGAGGCTGAGAGCCACTTGCTCCAACTCCCGCGGGCCGGCGGCATCCTGCAGGGATGGGGCTGAAACCGGACTCGAGCCACTCGTGGTACCGCAGACTCCTCCATCCTGGGACCCGTGTTTGCCCATGTGAAGGCAGTTAACCCGGGGCTCCCGCTTCCTGGATGCTGCGAGTGGCATGTGAGCGGAGTTTGGGGCTTGTTCAACCTTCCCAGTTTGGTATTTCCATTCGGAGAAGCCTATCGGAAGTGATTGAGGAGTGGGTGGGATGTGGAGCTTAGGTGGAAAGTGTTTTGAGAGCTTGAGTCATTTTGAGTTGCATGGTTTGCATTTCTGAGCAGTGATTGCCCTGGGCTTGTGCCCTGTGAGAAACTGTTATGTGATGGGGGAGGGGGTGTAGAGGAGGAGAGAGGGCATACAGCTTTCTGTTTTTATCCGTGTCATGTGAACACATAGTATATTTATTCATGGGACCTCCACACATCCGCAGTTTTAAAAAGGATTACAGTAGTTTCCATTTATACATGTTCTTATATGTTGTTATCTTGATGTTCTTTATTTGCAGTAACTTCGTATTGCAATATTTCAAAACTAAGAGAAAATGCGTCCTAAAACAATTGGTGTTTTGCTGGATAATTCTCAGCCACGGGGAAAGAGCCAAAAGCGCACTTCATTAGCTGGAACAACTTATTCGGGCTTACTTTGTTTCTAAGAGACACACAGTGGAAAAATCCAGAAGCGGCATAGTAGTAGCGAAGAGTGTTAGGAAATTAATGAAAAGGGCCCTTCTATTGCTGCCTTGGAAAGATGGTATCAAAGTAGCTGCAGAGGACAGATCTACTATGTAATCACAAACATATTAACCAAGTTGGTTTTGTGACCTTGATACAATGAGTCTGCGCTTGATTTGGGCTTTGCTTGGTAACAGGAAAACGTTTCATGGGAAGCAGGGTAATTTGGGGAGAAAATGATCCCCATTCTTTTTTGGTCTTATTTAAGGAAGATTTCAGACTAGGGCAGTCTCACGGCAGTCTCAGACTAGGAAAGAGTGGTTTTTCTTTCCTACGATAATATCAAAAATTACAAGAGTAATTTCATGTTTTAAGGCAAAAAAGTAGGGGAAAAAAAAAACTAAGAAAGGCATAAGAAAATACCCACAATTCCACAAACCATAGTAAATCATAGTTTGGTATTTAGTTTGCATATGTATTTTTTCTTCCAGAAGTGCTACCTACCATTCTGTAAGACTGTTTTGTTGTCTGCTTTTTTCACACTTATAAACAGATTATGCCTCATTTTTTTGAGAATTTGTTCCTTTTATTATCGTTTTAAAGAGGAGGTTATGTATGTCCTTTGCTTAGAGTACTCAAGTAGCTTCTCCTCCTGGAGTAAAATCTGAGGTCCTTACTGTGGCCACTAGGCTGCCTCCCTGTCCTCACTAGCAGCATTGCCTGACGAATTTCTGTTAGTCCTTAAAATCTTCAGGCATATGCCAGCCTCAGTGCCTTTGCATTCGCTGTTGCATCTGCCTGAAACTCTGTTCCCTGGATACCATGGTTCTTGCCTCAGGTCTCCACTCAGAAGTACCCCCTTATAAGGCTTTTCCGTGTCCACCCTGTGTAAGATATATTCCATCCCCCTGTCCTTCTTAACCAATCTTACTTTTCTTCATAGCACTTACTACCACTTGGTAAATACATATTTATTTGCTGGTTTATTGTGGTTTCTCCCCTCCCCCATTAATCTGGAAGTGTGAAGCTTTTTTCACTGATGTTATCTTCAGAACAGCACATAACACATTATGAGTGCTTAGTCGATATTTGTTGAATGAACAAGTTTTCATTATCCATCCATTCATGTGACCTTCCTGGTAGCCTCCTAGGCTTTTAGATAACTATATCATGAAGTGAGATAACAGTCTTTTAAAAGTCAGGATAGTCCTCTCCTTTACCTGTCTGAGGAGCAGAATTGTAGAGGGAGGCTTATGATCTTAAAAAGAATTACAGTCTTGATTTAACTTGAACAATTGAGGGAAGGAACAGTTTTAGCAAATGTTACTGACTTTGCTTCTTACACATTATCCCTTGTGTTTCATTGGAAATCTTTGAAATGTATGAAGTATCCCAGTTGTATTTACAGCTGTGATTTCAGTTTGGTAGTTCTTAGTGATAGTATTGTCCTCAAGAGCTTAGTGAGTGTTTGTGTGTGTGTGTCAGCAGATACCAAGAGATGTAATTACAACATGAAAGCATTTTCATTTGAGGAATAGCTGTTATTGTTCCTTATTTTCCTGGCAACTCTATCCATTTGAACTCCCTGCTTATCAGTTTTTGGATGGCCTAGCAGGTGACTTAACTTTTGTGTGTGTGTTTTAACGTTTAAAAATAAATCTTTGATTTCTTGAGCATTTTACAACTCTCATGTGACTCTTGAACTGTTTAAAAGTACCAGTTTCATCTTTCTGGGTGAAATGACATCTGTAGTAAAACATTATTACATTTTCATTATAAGGAAAAAAATGTATATTGGGGTAGAATTTTTACAGAGAGAATATAGAGAATTTTTAAAGGCTTGAAGTTCAAATAGGCAACTTTTAATTTTAGTGAGTTTTTGAAAAAAAAATCCTTGCTTTTTGCTCTAAAGGAAAAGAATTCCTTTGAACACAATCCAAACCTTCAAAAACTTTGTTCTTATGCTCCAAATATATGAGAACTTGGGAGAAAAAATCCTAAATGAAAAATTTTATTCTCTTAGAGGCCTAAAGGGAAAGCGTTAAGAATTTATTTGTATTTGTTCCACAGGCACTTACCAAGCACATAGTTGGGGCAGTTCTTTGTGTTTTTGTACAGGCTGTGTTATCACGTTCAGTTTTAGATTACTGATCTGATTTGTTGTTATTTCTTCTTTCCTCGCTTGGCTACCTCCCTTCTCTCATCATATTCTCTTCCTAAGTGACCTCATCCATTTGCAGGACTTTATTACCCTCTGGATGCAGGTGACTGCCTCAGTTACACCTCCTGTCTGGACCTTTCTTTGGATCAAGACTTGCATTTTTAGCTGCAGCCCTCCTGCTGTCCCTACTTGCAGCCTCACCATGACCTCAAACTTCACATGTCCAGAACTGATTACTCAGTCTCCTCAAACTTCCAAATTTGTATTCCTCATTACTTACCCCCTTCCCTCTCTCCTCCAGCCTTCCCCTGCCTTCAGCCTTCCCTGTCTCACTGTCATTACAGTCCATTCATTGTTTAGCCAGAGACCTGAAAGTTGACCTGGATTTCTCCGAGGCCTCACTCCACATCCAGTCCATCGGCCTAGGCTCCGGGATACCTCAGGTCCTCCCTTCCCTCTGTCCTCCTGATCCAGCTCCGTTCCCTCTCACTGGATGAATGCCCTGCCTGTTACTTGGTCTCGCAGCTTCCGTTCTTGTTCTTGCCTTCTCCAACCCATTCTCCCTGCAGCAGCCATGGAGCCCCTGGTCGTTAGAGCCACATCCACGCTTACTCCAGGGCTGGCCTCTGCCTCCCCCTCTACCCTCCACGCTCCCTGCAGGTGGGAGCACTGTTGGTTCCTCGCAATGCCAAATTCTTCTCCTCTTCCGTGCAGCCCTTCCCTCTGCCTGGCACTCTTCCCCAGATTTTTCTAGTAGATCTTTCTCCAGCATCTGGTCTCAGCTAAATGGCCTTCCTCAGAGGGGCCCCTTCCCTGATCACCCCTTTAGAGTAACTTCTTCCCCATTGTCCCCCTTCTCAGTACATGTGCGTTTCCTGCTTAACACTTCACCAAAGTTCCAAGTATTTCATTTATGTTTGTTTCCTTCGTTATGGTCTGCTCCCTCAATAGACTGCAAGACCAGGAGGGCGGGGGCAGCCTGGTCTTGTTTATGGCCTGGTCCTGGCGCAGTGCTCGGCCTAGACTCCACTAGGTACAGGTCCCCAATACCTTTTGGGTAAAATAATGATTTTTATAACAGCTGACCTTTTCTTGTTCCTTCACATTTCTTACCTTCCTCAGTAATGAGTTTTATTGAAACTTGGATCAGTATGTTATCCCAGCTAACCTTTTCTGAGACTGTGTGCTAAGTCCATGGCTAAGTGTGTTCACACGTTCTCTTGGTCTCTGTGAGAACCTACTAAGGTGGTGATGGTTATTACACTGTCATTTTGTTGTTGTTTTTATTGTTTTGAGAAAATTGATTTTGGAGAAATAATTTTTAAAGTTATGCAGCTAAGAAAGTGGTGGAGCTAGAACTTGGATCTCTATGATCTGACTATAGGATCTTCCCTCTTCATTGCTGCCTTCTGATATGGATGTAGGGATGAATGAATGAATATGGGTTATATTATAATATTAATATTTGATGGTTCCCCATGTTTGTGTTTCTGAACGTATACTGGAGTATAAAAAACAATGCTTGGGTTAGGGTGTTGCATTTCCTGGAAAGTTTCTGTTAATAACCACTGTGCCAAAGCACACAGATTAATTTGTGTTCGGGCTCTGTGTTTTAATTTTGCCTTTGCCACTTTCTAGCTGCAAGCTCTTGGGCAAATTCCTTAACATGTCTAAGTCTGTTTTTTCAGCTGTAAATGGAGAAAAAATAATAGTTCTTATCTCACAGGGTCATTGTGAGTAGCACAATTACACACAGAAAACAGTCAGTGTTACCTATTAACATTATAAGGAGAAAAAAAAAACCTTAGAAAAAGACTTTTTGTCCTGTCAACAAATTAGAGTTAATAGTGAAAGACAGACCATAACTAACAGTATTGTTTCACCAACTCTAGTTTTGAATTTATAAAAATTATAACGAAATAAGCTATTTGGTTTGGGATGGGTAATCATTCCATTGATGTATGGCAACTTTATGTTTGTATTTAAATTTACTAAATGCTTTTAGGTAAGAAAGCTTTTTTTCCCTTAGTCTTCTTTTTAAATTCTTCCCAATCTTAAGAAAGATTCTCAGGATAGAGGGATCCTTTGAGAGACTGGCTGTTTTTTTCCCCCTCCACCACAGAGATACCACCGTGACTACTTACTTCAGTAATGATCATCACCAGGGAGCTAGCTTAAATAACCAAGCAAACAGTAGGCCCAGAACAGGCATGGCTGAGCTTGGCAGCCCTCACAATGGAATAGCTGGGCACAGTTGCATTTTCTGGTAGGATGGCTTATGAGCAAGTGCTAGTCTGGTGACTTCCATCCTCTCTGTGAAATAGAGGGTAAGGTTGTCTGCTAAGAGTTAAGTGGGAAGAGGTCAGTGGAAGAACAAGGAGATTTGACATCCAGTTGAAGCTTGGGAGAGGAAGAGTGAACATGAGGAAATATCCATGATCTCTGGGGAGTAGGCAGGGCTCCACTGAGGTAGGAGACCGTGGATTGATGGGGGTGACAGTAGCATTCAGCTGCCTGGTTTTTGGAGCAAAGAAGGCATATAGCTGGACTGAGCTGGGATTGAGGTTTGCTGGGTTTGAGCAACAGACAGAGGAACTGAGGATATTGGCCAGGGAGTGGGTAACATGATAGGTAAGGGTGTCTTGGCTGGACGTGGAGGAGAAAAGGACCAGAGGTGAAATCAAGCAATGCATATATTGGAATGGTGGAGCAATAGGATGTTGTGGTTAGAGAGGGACATGTGAGTGGAAGATTTCAGAGTTGAAGCAATTAATTACTGAACATGACAGGCTTCTGGGTTTTGCCACAGACATAAGTGGCTGAAGTGAAGTGAGCTTTGTGAAGATGAGCAGTTGAGGAGGTCAAGTAACTGAGGCTGGAGAGTTGTTTGGGTCATCCATGTGGTTTTCCAAGCCATCAAGAGGATGGCAGGCCACTTGGGGTGGAGAGAAGGAAGGTGGGCCAAGTCTTTGGTGAATGAAGTACTGGCAATGAGAAGAGATGTTATGGACAGCCTATAGGAGCCTCAGAAGATCAGGGGCTTTGGCCTGAGGGCAATAGAAGGGCAGTGACCTAGAAATTTTATTCATTATAAGGTCTCTTTGGAAAAAGTTGGTGTTGGCCCAGGTTCATTATGCTCCTGAAGGAGTCCCAGTGCTGAGTGGTCAGCATGGATGGCATGAGGTATTGTCTCTAAACTTGGTCATGGAAATCATCTGAGGACTTGTGTTAAAAATACAGATTCCAAGGCTCCTCCCCAGGCCCACTGAATTAGAATTTCTAGGAGAAGGGACTGAGAATGTGTATTTTAACATTCCCCACTCCACATACACACTTCATGATTCTTTATAATTAGGCAAGTTTGGGAAATGTGGCTGTAGTGGATGAGAACGTGGGGTCTGGAGGCCGACTTCCTGGATCTGAAAGTGAGGCTGATGAGAGCGAGCCTTAGCCCATAACTTTTTTTTTTTAAATTGGAATATAGTCAGTTTACAATTTTGTGTCAATTTCTGGTGTACAGCATAATGTTTCAGTCATCCATATACATACATATATTCCCTTTTATATTCTCTTTCGTGATAGGTTACTACAAGATATTCAATATAGTTCCCTGTGCCATACAGTAGAAACTTGTTGTTTATCTATTTTATATATAGTAGTTAGTATCTGCAAATCTGGAACTCCGAATTTATCCCTTTGCACTTTCTTTCCCCCTGGTAACCATAAGTTTGTTTTCTATGCTATGACTCTTAATAGCTTGCCTTTCCAGGCCTATCTGATGTCAGAAGCTATGAATTAAGAGACCCTCCACTAGAAGCAAACACACTGACAAAAGCAAGAGACAGCTGGCGATGACAGAGACAAAAACACTCAACAAAATAATTCAGAGTGTTGCAGTTTGGGGACATACATAGAGGAAACTGTCCTGTTTGCCTCAGTGGTCTCTGAATACATTAATTAATCATAATTACTATCCTGTTCAGCAGGAATATGTCAAATTATGGTTCAGTTAGTTCAGAAAGGTTGGGAAAGAAGTAAGGCAGATTAATTTAGAAATCTTTCTATCATAAGCTTGCATGTTTTAGTGCTTTAGTTATCAGTAAAATTAACTTATGTGACGCAATTCTGTCTGAAGATACTGGATTTAAAAATTCTTCAGTCAATGACAAGGCAAGAACAAGAGCAGTTATTATCCCCGGGGTGCTGCACACATTAGTGAATACTTAATACCACGATACCAGCAACCCTACCACCCCATTCTCACTGCTTCCACGAAGAAAATTCTATTCCTTCCCATGACAAGGAAGAGGAATCCTGCAAGAGAATAGCTGCTGGGGAGAGGACTTGGGGAGGGAGGAGGGAACTTGGAGTTGGTGATTCTTGGCTGACCACTTAGAATCCTCTATTGCTGGTAAGGAGGGTTTGAGTTTGAGGTGAGTGTCTAGAATACTTAAACCATGCTTCCCACCTGATTTGTCATACCCAAACACTAAAGCTTTGGGAAAAGAGAGTTGTCAGCCTTGCTCGAAGTGGTTGCTATGGACCTTTAGCTGAAAACTCGAATTGCTCTGTCATGTGTTCTGTTTCTTATTTCCTTGTAGCGCTGTTGGTACGAAGGAGCCTGGCTTTCATACTGGTGAACTGGGTGCCAAACATAGCATAGCATCTCCGCTAGAAAGACCACTGTCACTTACCATGTCCCTCCGCGTACTGTCTCCTCCCTGCTGAACTGCAGGCTGCCATTTGAATACACATCTTGAGACCCAGAAAATGGGGCAGTGGACGTTTAGCAATGCCAGCTCCACCAGAACTTTCTGTTTGCAAGTCGAGATTTTTTTTTAAAATTCCCTTTTAGGGGAAAAAAAATAAAAAACCTCTAACAGGAATTTAGAGTATTCTTCCCTTGTAGGAAAACATTTTTTCCTAAAACCGAGAAATACTAAACAGAAGCCAAAGGATGTTTTAATGACACTGACATGTTCTCTCATATGACACTTTCCTGTCCTCCAGAGCTCACAATCCTTGAAGGTTCTGCTGTGTTAGGGTGCTCTTTACAATGTCTGAATCACCAAGAGTCTTCAGTTGTTTTTTTTTTTTAAGTTAGACAAGGTGCATTTATACCTCTAACCTCAGGCCGACCGTGCAGTGTGCTGTGAAGAAGGTATAATCAAAATGTAGGATCACAGACAAAAGAGGTTATTTCTGGTGGTGGGTGGATGCGGTGAGAGGGGATTGGAGGATGCTTTCAGCGAATGTTTGTAATCAGACTGGATCTTGAAGGTTGGGTAGAATTTTGAGCTATTTTTTATATTCTCTGTTTACTAAGGCATCATTCATTTTAGCAAGACTACAGAAATAATTTGGCGCTTAATGAATTAGTTTTCAGTTATCTAAATGACTCACTCATTCAAAATGCCTCATGCCTTAATTATTTTGGATAACTTGTCGCTGTAAGTAACATATGAAGTATTACGGAATGTATGGTGGAGAATGGCTTTTATGGAAGCCCTTAAAAATAATCTTAGGATCATAGTGGATATCTCAGGTCCCCAAAGAAATGGAGATATAGTGCTGAGGTGGTGGACAGAAAACCAGACGGATAATGGAAGGTTGGGTGTTTGGTTTAGGGGCTGGGGGAAGGTGGACCTCTAAGGGATATTGAGCTATGAGGACTTCATAGGAAGGGGATAGTCTGCTGGGTTAGAAGGCCTCTTGAACAATCATCATCTCGTTTCTGAGTCTCTTTCTTAGGAATGCTTGGCAGTGAGGGTAAGAGAGCCCTATGGGCTGGGAACATAATAAATGGAAGACAGCCAGCTCCTCCCTGTTCTCCCTTGCTCTAGCATGGCTAAGCACACACAGTTTTACAGGAAGGCTGGAAAACCATGCCCAGAATTTTTCTTCCTGCCCCAAGCCTCAGTGTTCCTTGCTGCTGGACTTACCTTGCCGCAAACCTGCATCTTTTTGTCCCAAAGTGGATTCTGTCTTGTTGACATGCATCCCTCTGGGTGAATCATCACTCCTTTAGCAAGGCCATTTCTTGCTGTGGTCAGTCGTGCCCACCTTGCAGATGGTTCTGTTGTTCCTGAGACCTTGCAGTTTTTCCTTTCCCATGTGAAGTCTCTATTTTCAGTTGTTCACTTGCCCCATTAAACCAACTCTTTAATTTTCTAAGAAGCTGAAAAACATACCACTTGCTACCTTTTGTGCTGAAATGGGATCCTGGCTCAGAATTCTGATCTCCTTAAAAATCAACACATATCATTTTGAAAAGATAGTATTTTCTTTTTTGCTTATTCCTGATAATACCAGTAGCATTTAAAAAGCCAAGATATTTGACAGTTCTATATGCCCATTCTGCCATGCAGATGACTGAAGCGACTCTAAGAAAATAAATTCAGCTGCTCACCAGTAATGTACTTACTGTGTGTCTACTGTGTGTTGGGTACTGTGGTAGGCACCAGTGGGGAGCAAGTCAGACATGGTGTCTCTCTGCCCTCATACCCCTGACAATCTAGGGGCCCACGGCCAGGAAGGTATGATGATTTGTAGAGTAACAGTAGGCTGGAGCAGAGAGGCCTGGTGTCTGGTCCTGCTTTTGCCTTTTATTAATTACATGACCTTAGGCATTTGCCTCTCTTTTCTGTCAACTGTAATAAAACACCTTTTAAAAAGGTTTGTTAAGAGTTTTATAATATTTAAATGACAGTACATTTAAAAAAGCTTTGAAAAGGTCAAGTTATTATATATGCTAATGTAGGTGGGAATAACCAGTCCTTGCCTTCTTCAGTAGGGATTGCTAATGGAGGGTTACCACTATGCCACGGCTTCAGAGAACCACCAAATGCAATGTTTGGACTATATATTATTAATATTTCACTAATCCTAATGTTTATTAATAAGAAAACCAGCTGTTTTTTGGTGCCTGGGCTTAATAGGCTATTTAGCCATCCCTAAAGAACAGTAGATTAAATACATACTGAAGTTACTTCAGAAAACACTGCTTCTAGATATTTACTATATAACCAGAAATTTATTACTACAACAATGGATATTTGATAGTGCTAATAATCTAATATATACCAAGGAATTACTAAGACAAAATACTAAGACAAAAATTTGTCTGAACAATAATTATAATAAAATAAAAGAGATCCTTTGTATATAGTAGAAGATATTTTTATTTTTTGTAGATTTTGGTAGGTAAGGATCTTTGAACTGCGTGGGTCATTTTTGGTTCTGACCTTCTGTTTTTATGGTCCCTCTTACCTGCCTATCATTGAAGAATTGAGACATTTCATTGTAGGTATTTTCTGTAGCAACCTAGACAAGACCTTTAGTCTTTCTGAGTCTGAATTTATTCATAAAAATGTGGCCTTTTCTTTGCCATGCCAACTTCGCAGGGTGGTTGAGACATTTAAGTTGGAACGGATGTGCTCCTGTCAGTATGAAGGCCTCATTCAGTTGGAGGTGGGGTGGTCAGGTAACTCTGACGATGAAGGCCCCGGAAGATTTGTGGCTTGGTTTACCGCACAGCCCTTGTTCAAGATTCCTGAGTCTTCTCTTCACATGTCAGTGCTTTCCACATCCTTCTGTCCGATTCTCATTGAATAGCATTTCACTTTATACCCGGTTGGCCATTAGTCAGCATTTATTGGGCTTCTGCTGTGTGTCAGGCATTGTGTAAGGTGCCCTGACTTCAGAGTGCCTGTTGGAGTGGGGCTGAGTCCAAGACTGCACATCAGCTCTGGCTGGCACTTCCAGCCTGCTGACTGTCCTCACAGATTTCAGATTTACCAGTCCCTGCAATTATGTGAGCCTATTCCTTAAAGTAAACCTCTTCATTTGCATTTGTGTATATAAAAATACATACATACACACACATCCTTTTGGTTCTGTTTCTCTGGAGAACCCAGACTGATACGGAGCTCAAAAAATGCTGTCATTATCAATGCAGAAAGAGGATGAACAAGTGTAAGGAAGAGGCTTTGTGTGCTTTTAGCTATGTTGAGTTTGAGGTGCCCAGGAAATCCACGTGGAGATACTGGTGGGCCAATGTAGCCAAGGTGTGGAGAGCTTACACGCAGGGTCTGGACTGCTGGTGTGCAAGTTTGGAAGTCACCAGTAGGTAGCTGTCCATTGAAGCTATGTTTGGGGATGATTTCAAACATAGAGAGTAGAGTTTGTAAGGTAAGAGGAGGTATCAAGATGGGACCCTAGGAAACACTGACATTTAGGGGAGAGGCAAAGGAAGAGGAGCCAATAAAGGAAACCAAGAGGAAGTAGACAGAAGGGAAAGACTGGGACAGAGTGGGTCATGGAAGTCATGGCAGGGGAGGATTTTGAGAAAGCAGGAGGGCAGCACTGTCAGGTGCCATAAAAAGGTCAAGAGGAATGTTGGTATCTGTCCATAAAACCTAGCTCTTAGAAGGTATCATGAGAGGTGGCTGTTTCAGTGCTGACTCGCATTACAGTGGGTGGACGAGCGGGCCCGGGGTGATAAAGTGGGGATGCACGTTTGTTGTGGCTGCTTCTTAAAGGAGCCTGGTTATGAAGTATGAGGAGAGGAAGGGGCTGTGGGCTTCATGAGGAAGGGATGATGTTAGAATGAGAGGGGCTCTGCCATGGTCAGAGTCTGAAGAGATGGAGCTAGAAGAGAGGAAGAAGCCGGAGATTCACGGGAGAGAAAGGACACATGATTGTTGAAGGTCTCCTCCACGGAAAGAGGGATGTGCTTAGGCCTTGGTTGGTAGCGTTAGCAGAGGAGTGATGCCGCTTTCACTTGGTGTGGACAGGGGAAAGGCTATTTGGGGATACAGATGTATCTAGAAGCTAGGGGCCTGGAAGTTTTGCCCTCATAAAAGCTTCTGTTTTCTTTGTGAAGTGGACCTTTGGCATCAACTGATAGCGAAGGGGAGAGGGTGCAGTAAGGTCTTTGGAGACAAGGGCGAAGGTATAAAATTACTGCTGTGGGGCTTGAGAGTGGAGGCAGGTGGTTGTTCCCCATTGTCCCATGAGTGAAAGTTACACTCCACAGTCTGATGTTTATAAAGTCCTCCACAGTTTGCCTTCAACCAACTCTGCCAGACTACCTACATTTTTTACATTTATTCCAGCACCCTTGTGTACTTCAGCCAAGGGTATCTCTTTTCCAACATTAGAATGTGGCTTTGGGAGACTGGGTGCTGCAGGGTAATGCTGCAGGGGACTGTGAGTCAGGAGTCCTGTGGTCCAGTCTTGGCTCCTCCATTGACAAGCAATGGGACCTTGGACATACCTTAACTTCTGTAAGTCTCTTCATCTGTAAACTGCTCATTATGACAGCAGCAGTAACATGTGATGATGATGAAGGCTGTGTCAGATGAGAGAACTCTGAAGAGGATAAGAAGTATATAAATGGAGCTGGTGTCATCAGGCCAGGAGTAATCCTAGATCTAGGCTTTTGTATAAACTTACTTTTTTACCACTGAAATCCTCCCCCTTCTCTCCAACTATCTAAGTTCAGCCTGTATTATATAGAGAAATGCTAGCTCCCATAACAGATAAACCTGCTGACATCTCAGTGGCTTAAAACATTTTCATACTTACTTCAAATCCAATCAGCTATGGGGGTGGAGGGGGCCCAGACTAGTGGATACTCTGCCATCTTCAAGCCATGGTTTCCAATGTTGCCTTGAGTGTAAGCGTCCAGGCAGCAGGGTGGGGAAAAGAGAGTACATGATTGGGAGGCTTTTAGGCAGCAGGCCTAGGGTGGGAGTTGGCGACTAAGGCCAAAGGAGAGATGGTTGAGGGGAGGTGGTACTGGTTGGGAGATGAATCTGGGGTGTGTGGGATCTAGTGTGCGCAGGATGGTGGAGGGGCTGAGAAGCATGAGGCAGGACCTGTGGAGCCTAGGACAGGACAGAGAGGCCACTCCTCCTGCCTCAGTGGACAGAGCTTGGGAAGGGCTGAGGGGCTCAGGACTGGTTCCTGGTGAAGACAAGTCCCACCAAGATAGGAGAGAGGCCCTGGGTCAGGGGAGATAGGTGGGTGAGAACTGAGGCGTCTACACACTTTCTGAGATGAGCATCCTAACAACTGGGGAGGCAGACCCTATTTATCTTTTTCTGGTGAGGTGGTGCCTTGACAAGAGCCACATAATTAATAGGCAGCAGAGAAATGAGCTAGGACTTGAGTTTTTTTGATGTCAAAGCTCTTGGTGGTGAGATCCAGGAAATATCCCAGATGAAGGGTTGGAGAACCTAGACTCTGAAGTTGGCTTAAGATGAACCCCTGGGTGTCGGGGAGAGAGACCTCTGTGGTGGCTGATCCTTTCAAAGTGATTCCCCCTTTGGCTTTGGTTGGAGGAGGGAGGGCAAGAGAGAAACTTTCCAGGCAGAGGGAGCAGCCTGAGCAAAGATCCTAAGGCAGAAAAGTGCTTAGAGGGTTTGGGGACTGAAAGATGTGTGAGAAGAGTCTGGAGAGGGAAGCAGGACCCAGCTCACCCGAGGACGTACAGGCCGTGGCAAGGAGGGAAGATTCTATTCTAGAGGCAGCAGGAACCCACTGCACACTTTGAGTCGGGGCCGAAATGGTCCACTTTATAGTTTAAGAAGACCACTCTGGCTGTTGTACGGAGAATGGGTGGAAGGGAGGCCACAGGGTATATCAGATGCAGTGGGTGAGGGAAGAGGAGGAATTCAAGACAGAAATGGATCTGGAGCTCAGAGCAGATGTTCAGGATGGCAAAGAAAACGTGATCTTTTATTTCCTGTTAGCTCCCTCCCTGTTGTCGGCCAGGCTTCTGGCCAGTAGCCTGATCCACAGTCTCTACTTCCTTACCTCCTCAGCTCAACCCTCTGTGCTCAGGCCTCTGTCACTGCCACTTTCCTGCAGTGTCTCGGGCAAAGAGCACTCGAGGCCCTTTATGATTAGCCAAGTCCGGGCCTTTGACCCTTGCCTGGCTTGACGTGCATTCAGTCACACTGTGAGCCATCCCTGCCTTGAAAGTCTCCTTAGCCCTCTGTCTCTCCAGCACCTTTGTAGTTCCCAGGTCCTTAGGCAGTTCTGAAATGGTAGCATTACCCAGGGTCCTGACCTTGCTCCTGGATTCCTCTGTGCCTCTCGGAATAGAAAGAGCCCTCCCCATATCATCAGGACAATGCCTACTTGCCTTTCCAGCATCATTTCAGGTGCCCTCTCCTCTAGGAAGCCTGCCCTGACCCCTTAGGTTGAATTAGGTGCTGATCCTTCTCTTTTTCCATTTCTCCTGGAGCATAAAGTGGATATGGGAGCACTTAGCACCCTGCTTCCTTATTTGCCTCCCCAGTCTAATAGTGCTGAAAGATAGGATTACAATGAAATACCCTGTAATGTAGGACAAAGATTGCTTTCTTCTGTTCAGGTGGAAGCATGCTTGATAATGAAGGTACCTGCACCTGATTGAATGTCCTTTAGCAGAATATTCATTTCTCACTGGGTCTGAAGGCTATGAATTCTGGTATAATGTCTTCTGTGAACAGAAAGGAATTCATTCAACTCAAAAGAATTTGTAATTGTCTCCATCTTCTGAAAGGAAAAAACCCTGAGAATTAAAGAATATGAATCACTTCAGGAGAGCTTCCAAAGACCTGCTACCATTGCCTGGTAACTTGGATCTCCACTTCCCCGCTCCCACCCCTAAGCTCGTTACACATTCCTCATATTTTGTGATTCCACAATTGTGGATTTGACATTACCACTGCCTCCACAGTGGTGAGCACTAGCATTCTCCTCGACTCAGTCCTGACTGCCTTCGAAGGCAGCAAATGGGCCGAATGAAAGATGAGCTTCTGCCTTTATATCCTTTCCTCCGGCTAAGCAGGAGTGAAGAAGAAGAGATGGGTAGAAACAGCAAAGTGTGCACGTAGGTATTCAGGTCACACATCTGGAATTTCAGTAAGGGTCTGGGTGGTTAATGTCACTAAACTCTCATGCTTCTCTTTCAAATGTCTTTTTCTACCCTTTTGAATTCTTTCTTTTTGTCTCACTCTCAGCTCCAAACCCACTTTATCTTTTTTGGCAGGTAGAACAAAGAAAATAAAATGTTGAGCCACTTTCTTCCCAGTGGCTTGATTTTTAGAATCTTTCTTCATTTTTTTTTCAGCGTTTTGTTTTCTGAGCCCAACAGCAAAAAGCAGAGATGCCTTTAACTAAGTGAAACACTTAGCTTCATTATTTAAAATCATGCTGCAGGTTGTATTTGTGCCTTTTGGATGTAGTGTTGGGCTGATAATTTTCTAAGAAAAAGAACACTCTGAGGTTGCTCTTTATTTTAAACTATAGATGTCTCTCAAATGGAATAAGACTGCCTAAATATGTGTGCTAGTGGACTAAGTTTGAGCCCCCATGTTACTCTCTCTAGGGTTTGTTATCAAGGTGAGAAATGCCTGGAAACATGAGCCCCACTCTGTTGATTCCCACTTGTTTATTTCTGGTGTCCAAACGAGACATGAGGATTACAGACTTTCACATAGGAAGGGACATGGGGTTTTCCAGTGTGCCCACTGGTGAGATGCCAACTCCCCTTCTTACATGGGGTGCCTCTCTGTCAGCCTGAGCACAGTCTTCCTCACAGGAAGCTACAGTCTTTGACCCTTTGGATTTACTTAGTGAGTCTTTTCTACCACATACAGCATAGTCACCCCCTGAAGTGCTTGCAGACAGCCACCACCTTCCCTTTCATCGCCTTCTCTAGAGACTATGGATTCCTGGTTCTTCAAATGTAGCCTCCTTCCTTCTTCTACATATTGTGATCCCAGTAGAGCGTCCCAGGGTTTTGTTAGCTCTTCTGTGGCTCAGCCTCTTGTTGAACTTACTCTCAGCTGCAACCCACCTCCATGGAACCTTCGTCTGCGTGGAGGTTCTAAAATGTCTATTTAACAGAATATTTTTTATCTCAGTGGTCTTACTTAACAGTAAAGCATTTTGTTACATTTGATAACACTGTAATATACTTTCCCTTGAAAGAAAACAAAGGCTTTTAAGTTGTAGGGTGCAGGTAGAATGCCGTGAGACTGCAGAATTTGATTTCTAGCCAGAGGAGACTTAAGCAAATTCAGCTGGGTCTGATAAAAAAGGCTGGCGTTGACTGTGCCCTCACAGCATGCCGGGTACCGTGCCAAGGATTGTTAACATGTCGTTTAGTTTAATACTCACAGCAACTCTAGTTAATAGTGATATCATTAATAGTAGATACAGTTATTGACCTCATTTTAATGGTGAAGAGATGGAGCCTCAGAAAGGTTGGACTTGCTCCATGTTTCACATGTGGTAGTGTGACCTAGACCTTGAGCTCTTACTCGGCCAGACACCTTCTCTGCTTCTCTGACACCTTTCTGCTGGGTAAGGGTCTGTGTACAGCTCCCTTCCCTTGTGCCTCCTGTTTAGCTCTCTGGTCTTCCTAATTAAAGGGAAAATTTTGAAAAGAAAGAATTGGATGATTCTTTGCAACTCACCAGGGCACCTAGAAGAGTGCTCTGCACATGGTGGGTGCTGACAGGAAAATTGAGGTCCTTAGTTCCATGTCTCCAGGCCCAAGAAAAAAGAAATTAAACCTCTGTGAGTTGTTTAGTCTTGGGATGACCAGGACCACTTCTGATCCTGTGAGTTCATCTTATCAGTAAAAGTCTAATGCCATTATGGTGGGCTAGGACTAAACCTTTGATTTGCATTCGGGCAACTGGCTAGCACTGACCAAACTGGGGAGTATGGCTGTTGTAGTTAAAGTTGGACTGGCAACCAGGACTGAATACAGGTATTTGATACCTGGGTCAGTTCTGGCTCTGCCTTACACACTTACCCTCTGTGATCCTCAGTGTCCTCTTTTCCTGGGAGTTGGGAGGGAGAGAAATGTATGAGGGTAGCAGGGAGTTTGTTACTCCATGTTCTTCTCCTACTCTTTCAGAGGTTAAAATAGCCCTTTTGGCGTTGGAGAGTCAGTTCTTGTGCCCTGTTTCCCAGCTCCACACTTGAGACAGGGGTACAGTTGGAAGGATGGGACTTTGAGAGCCTGGTGTTTCTCCCTACTCTCCTTCCCTAAGAAATTGGCGAATTGGACACCATTTTTAACTTGGTGTAAAACTGGGATTTTTTTTAACTGAGCCTGCACTGAGGAATTAAAATATAGGTCTGCCCAGAACCTCTCCCCTAGTTCACAGGGCCCCACGGGTTTAGGAACAGATGTTAATTCCCCTGTGGTCTGAGGAGAGTGGCTCAGTTCTAGGACCACTTCAGGCCTGTTGGGGGAGCACAGGCTAGTCTTGCCGGTCTGGTATCTTAGAATCATCAGGTTCTGCCTCTATGTGCATCTCAGCCTGACATGAACTCTAGAACTGCCCATTCTCCCCGTGATTCAAGGTAAAAATGCTGTAGATGGAATGCTGTGGGTAGGACTTGGTCAGAGTCCCAACAGGAAATTTGGTGTTCTCAATTTAACATAATTATGGGAGAGTTAATTTAAAGAGGTGTGGGTGGGACGTAGAGAAAATCTCAAGGGACAGAGCAGGAAGCCAGAGTTATGGTAATTGTGGAACTAACACCGCCCCTAGCTGCAGTGGGACAGGTGGATGGAGTGGTTATCAGAAACCAGAAGAGATTGTCATTTAGAAGAGGCCACCTTGAGAGGAGCAGTGACTTTTGATTGAGGGATACAGCCAGCTGAAGTGGAATACTTGAATTCCCTAACCTCACCCTTTCCTCGTCCCCCTCCCCACCCCGTTCCCTTCCCCTGACCTCTTTCTGGGACTCAGCATTGGACAGTCTCCAATAGAAGTTATAGGGCACAGGGGCCTGTTGATGTGATCCCTGAAGAGCAGCCTGCTGGGGCAGGAGCAAGGTAGAGAAGGGCGGGGAGTGCATCTGGGGAGCAATAGGGAGATATTTCATAGTGGATAGAGCATGTGTGCATGTGCGTGTGTCTGTGTGTGTGTGTAGGTGGAATGGAAGGTGGGGAAAAAAGAGTAAGATAAGCATTTCTTGAGCATCACCATGTGCTAGGGCTTTCTCATAACCCAGTCACCTTATGGGATAAGTAGAAGGATTTCCATGTTCTAGATGTGGAAAACTTAAACCCAGATCTCCTGGCCTTAGTCAGCTCAGTCCTGGTGACCCCTGTGGTGACAGAAGGTAGCCAGATAGTCCTCACATCTGACTCTCTGAGCCCATTCCAGAAAGCCACAGTTCACGGCATTGCTGGGGAACCGGGCGGACTATAAAAGAGCTGCTGTGTATTTTTTTTCCCTTCACATCTATGAACTTGAAGAGAAGGGGAAAGAGGAGGAAAAAAACTCAACTTGGCATGAATGATGTTAACTGAGATCAAATAAGGTGAAAAGCAAAATAAAATCCAGAAATTTAGTTTTGCTTTTACCCAAAGTTCATGGGCGGCTGCTGTACAAAGTCCTTTTTACTTTCCACAAATGTTAAGCACTTTTCATAACATGAATCTCATTATCTTTATTTTTGGTGTTTATGAAAAATAACTTTATAAAAGACAAAGAGCCAGTTGAACATTAAGATCAAGCTATGTGTCACCTTCGTGATTTCATTTCTTGTTAATGTACAAATTATTATACTTAAGAGTTAAAATTACTTTGGTTCCTGATACATCATTGTAAAATTATTTATTGAATAATCAACAGTGAAATAGAAATTCTAAATAAAAAAGAATCCTAACAGCCTAGAAAATAAACTTCAGTTTTTTTCTAGTTTTTATTATATGCATGCATAAATTTTACATGGCTAGAATTGTGAAAGTTTACATTGTTTTCTCATCATTATGAGCATTTTTCCATATTGCTATATAACCTTCATGATTATTTATAATGGTTTATCAGTTTACCTTAAATAATATCCAACAAGTAGGAGGTTTATTTACCCTGCTTTGTGCCATAAAAAAGATTGGTGGTTTTGTCGAACATTTAAGTGGTTTATTTATTATTTTTCTCTATAAACTTCGTTCATTTGAATCTTTGTGCGTCTAGTTTCCACACCCCCTCCCTCTTTTGTTCTTTCTGGCAGAGGGAAAGGAGTTTTTATTTTTTTAGGGTAACTTCTCAGAAGTGGGATGTATACTCTGAAGGTATATCAAGGAACATTAAATATAGTAGTTTTAGAGATTGCTGAGAGAAGCAAGATAGCAATTAAAATGAGTCATTAAGCAGAGTTGTTGCTTAAAATGTTAATGTGGGTTTTTATTAAATCCTAGGTTTAAAAAATTACTGCTAAAAGAGAAATTAGACACCATTTATATTTACATTCAAAATTTAGCTGAAACCCTAAGTTATGATTAAGTTTTAAAAAATTTGTTCTTGGCTAAATTGAATATAGCGTAATTCTGAACAAATCTTGTCTTTGATTAATGGTATTGGCCCCGGTTATCCTGCAACCTTGGAATATTAGCATTGGCCTGGGAGTCCCCTGGGCTGCTCTTTGGGAGGCATATATCCCCTCTCCAACCCGTTCTGCTCAGCCCTGGGCAGGCTGGCCGCTTCCATCTGTGCACTCCTTTACAAAGCTGGAGCCCTCTGACCAGAGGGGCTTCCTTGTCTGGTACTCTTGTTCGTCCACTTGCCTTCCATTTGCCACTACTCTGTTTTCTGGAACAACAGACACATTTCTTCCACTGGTCAGGAAACTTCAGAAAGTCAGAGAGCAGTTCTGGTTTTTGCTGTCTGTCCTTAGCTCCTGGCGTAGTGCCTGGCACACAGCAGATGCTCAAAAACACATTTGAAGGATGAAATGTCTTGAGACAGTCCTTCAAATGTGTGAATAGAACCACCGTGTCCCCACTTAGTCGCCTCTTCTTTGGATTTAATGTCCTCCAGCTCAGCCATTCCTCATGAGAGACTCGCCAGATCCCTTTCCCTCCAGTCAGGTTCTCACCATTGTCTGTGGCCACAGTTTGCTGTCAGTCACTCTGTTAGCATATGTGACTAGATCTACAGCCCGTTCTCCACAAGTGGTCTGATTTGCAGTAATACAGTCAATTATTCGTGTTTTTTTTTTTCTTTAGCAGATCCTGGTTGCTTATTTCTTTTCACGTGATCTGCTGTCAAGCCTGGCCTCTTCCAAGAGGTGCTTGTGCAGTTGAGTGTTTCCTTCTGGATTAGTGTCACTTGGGATTTGATGAGGGCTCTTCAGCATTCAAAGTACGAAACAGAGGAGGCCCACTGAGGAGCTCTGTGGAAACTTCCCTCCAAATTGACAGTAATCCCCTAATCCCATGCTTTTTCAAACTGTGATGTGCATACAGATTACCTAGGGATTTGGTTAAAATGTGTTCTGATTCAGTAGGCCTGGGTGCATCCTGAGGTTCTGTCTTTGTAACAAGTTGCCAGGGGATGCAGATGCTGCAGGCCTCTCAGGTCATACTTTGAGTAGCAAGGCCCAGTTTTGGGGAAGAGTTGTTCATGAGAAAAAAATCCTTCAATATTTGGATAGCTGTGCTGTGCCCATCAGAGCCCTCAGCAGCTACTATCTGGTGCAGGTGCTTGACCCCGTACTCAGGTTCATCTTCCTACCTCACTAAATAAATGAAGAAAACGAGACTGGTGCTGTTTTGCCCACTTCCAACTCGTGTGTACCTCTCTGTGCATGTTTGGTGGGACCCTTTATTCCAGCCTGACAAGCTGTTATCCAACACATTTGGTATTTTTTTAAGTTGCTTGCCATCTGGACATTTGATAAAGTGCTCATGTAAACTGAGCATTTAAAAAATTATTATTAATATGGTATACTTTCATATACCAGAAAGTTACCCAAAGAGAAACTAAATGGGTACTTAGTTTGTTAAAAATTGGTTATAAAATACAGGGTTCCTGATAAAATTCTTTTATATGAAATATTATGGAGCATCCAGATTTTTTTTACCCTATTGGAATTTGGAGAAAATGGGTGCATTGTTGAAGTTACATTCCTAAGCTGAAAGATACTCATGTAGCTGGCAGCCTTTCAGTGGTAGATTAGCAAGTGAGCTCTGTAGAACCCCAGGTGGGGAGGTCATGAGTACCTGATCCCCCTTTTCTGCAAGCTTTTAATCTCTTAGTTTAGGGGACAGGTACTTTTCTTCTGCCCTTTACAAGGCAGGTGACACTGTGATCAAGACTTTTTTGGTCACTTTAAGGGATAATTATTATGTCAAAATTTAGAGAACAAAGCGTTTATATTTGCTTATTGTGTAGAATTTATTGTGACCTGGTCAGTAGGGTGTGTCTCTGCATTAGGGATTCCTAACCTCTGTGAGATGAGCTAGTTCCTCAAAGCCATGATTTGATTAAAGTTCTTGAAAGCGAAGTTTTGCTTTGAATCATTCTGCAGCTCTAGGGGCAGGGGCCTTCTGAGCTCAGAGTTCGGGCTTAGAAACTGACTGTCATTCTCCTTCCCTGAGCAGGCCTCTGGGGTGCAGTGTTCTCAAGGTGAGAGGATATCAGAGTCACTTTCAAAGTGCACCCCTCTCACTCTACCCAGTGCCTTAGTCATGGCAGTGTATAGCCTGGTTGGTGCAGTTATCACAACGCACACACGTTCTCACAGAGCCATACAGCTCCTAAATTTTACCTGAGTAGGCCACCTTTGCCTATTTTGAATATAGTAGATATGGCTACCATCCTGGAAGCTATGCTGCCCACGGAATATCAAAAAAACCCTCTCTCCCTGTGCTCTCAAAGCCCTTAAGCCCCGAGTTCTTCATTTGAACATATGGGGAGACATAAGGAGAGACACGTTGCTGCTGTAGTTCACTCATTAATTTCCTCCCTTTCCTTGGTGGTTTTCCAAGGTCAATCAGATGTCTCTCTGTTCTTTCAGCTGCTCAAGTGCAAGCACAGTGGTAGCAGCAATTATGTTTTCCCTTTAAAAGTGTTTTATTATAGTAATTTTCAAATATGTATTATGGACCTCCATGAACTCATCACATAACCTCAACAATATCAACATCTTTCTAATCTTGTTTCATTTATTTCCCATCCCTCTTCATTCTCTTTCCTACCCACTACCATACAGGGTTTTCCCCTTGCCCCCCCCCCCATCTTCTGATCTTTTAAAGCAAATTCCAAATGTTCTGTCATTTCATCTGTAATACTCAGTATATAACTTAACAGAAATTTGGTAAAACTTTTTATTGAAGTATAATATACATAAAGAAAAATGAACATAAGTGTAGAAGCTGGTGAATTTTTACAACTGAATGGACCTATATAATCAGCACCCAGATCAAGACACACAGCGTTACCAGCACCAAGCTGTAGACTTTTCTGGATAAATTCAGTGTTAACCTCCAACTTGCCCTTTATTAAATATTCTAAACCTATTCTGGTGCATAATTAAAACTTTTATGGTATGTCTGCAGTTTTATTAAGTTAATATAGGTAAGTTTTCATCCTAGATACATAAAATAGAATTTGACTAACTCTATTAAAAAAAGTGTTATTAGTCTCCATGAGTTGATTACTTCACCACTATTGATTAATATGTTTAGATAATTTTGACTCCCAAATACTATACTAAAGACAGTGTCTTCCAAACATGTCCCAAAAGTTGAATCCTGTAACTAGACATTAAATTAGGGAACTCCAATCATAGGAGAAAGACAACAACAATAATAAAGCCTTGAAATTGATAATAATTAGGCTGCTTTATT
This sequence comes from Vicugna pacos, assembly GCF_048564905.1. NCBI lineage: Eukaryota > Metazoa > Chordata > Mammalia > Artiodactyla > Camelidae > Vicugna > Vicugna pacos. Next base: position 30,744,873 of record NC_133005.1, on the reverse strand, counting down.
TTCAGTGAAAAATAAGCGGTAATGCCCATATTCAATCCAGGCTAAAAACTAATGACTTGAATGTATTAACAATGTTTGAGTAATAGTGCTTCAAAAGACCTATAACTATAGTGCCATTAACATACCTAAAAATAGCAATAAGTTCTTTAGTATCATCTAATTCGCAGTTTACTAAAATTTTCCTTATTGCACAAAAATGTTTTTTTTTACTTCATGCTTTAGTTGATGGCCCATATAAAACTTATTGTAGGTTTGAAAGATGTATTTTCTAATCTATCTTTTATTGTTTTCATATTACCCCTGATTTCATTTAGTGCTTATGCTCTGTGCTTGCTAACTTATTAACAAAGAAAAATGTAGTCATTCTGTCATAATTATTGCATCTTTGGTTAGAAGAGATCTTAAAAATTGACCCAGCCAACCTTTCTAAACCTGTACTAACTGGGTTTAGTATAACACCGACTTACAGACACTGCTGTAACCCTCCTTCAGTAAAGTCATTTGTATTATTCTGGATTTGCCTTTCTCTGGCAGCATTTCTCATCTACCTCCACGTATTCTTAAAGTTTTGTGTGAATTCTATTCTCTTATCTTCCCCTTTTCATGTGGGTAAGTCAGCTTGAGGTTATGTGACTCCCCTTTCAGGGGTGGAAGGAGGGGGAAAAAGAAGCCTGGGTTCAAATCTCAGTTATCCCACTTACTGTGTGACCTGAGGCAGTGTATTTAACCTCCCCAAATATTTGTAACATGTCTTTACTTTTTCAGTGGACTGCATTAAATAATACCACAAATTATTTAAAATATCCAAAAGCTCCCCAAATTTGTAGGCAGGGAGGAAGAAAATTATCAGGTCTCTGCCTATCTTACCAAATTACAACTTAGGGAGCATTGCCCAAGGAGCCAGGATGGGAGGTTCCTAGATGCAGAAAGTGGGAGAGAAGACACAGGAAAGGAAATGGTAGCTAATATTTACTGAGTGCCTGTAATCACTTTTCCATGTTCTCATTGGACCTCATAGCAGCCCTGGTGATTTTATGATCAGAGAAACATTGACTCTGCCAGGGTAGCCAGGTGGTTAAGAGGAATAGTCTGGATTGAAAACCTTGCCTTGCCACTGTGTGACCTAAGGCAGGTCCCTTGGCCTCTCTGTTTCTTATTCCTCGTTGGTAACACGGAGGCAAGGAGCATCCGTTCCACAGAGTGTTGATGAGGATTAGATGAAATGTATAAGGTGCCACACACAGTACCCTATATGTGATCAGCATTCAGCAAGGCAAACTGCTGTTTATCCTTTACTTCTTTTTAGACTTAACAGTCTTTTTAAAGGAAGGCTATGGAGTTTTAGTAGCTTATTAACATTCAATATTGTGAACACAGATTTAGTAGATTTTCCAACAACCATAACAGAACTTTATCAAACATATGAGTGCTTTCCTTTCAAACCGGTCATACTGAAGCCCTCTTACTTATTCCAGTGTTTCCTTTGCCTCAAAATGTATTTGGACTTCTTTTTACTAATTTTTAATCTATAGGTGTTTTTTTTTTGCTAAAATTACTACTAGGATGAAGATGAATACTTACATAATTACATTTATTTATTCAACAAACTTTCATTGACTGCCTGCTATTTGTCACCTACTGCTGGACACTAGGGTTATTTATAGCAGTGAACAAGTAAGAACATTTCCCTGTGGCATTTGTAACCTAGGGGGCAAAAAGCTTTCACCATCTTGGATTGTGTAAAAGATGTGACAGTGCTAAATGACATTGTTAAAACTGCTGAAAGGAAAAACGTGCAGATTTTGGAATTTTTTGTAGATATATCCATATATCCAATACTTTAATTGGTACAAGATCACATCCATGATACATTGCCCAAAGGAAGACAGATGCCTTCTTTATGAGCAGAATGAGATGTAGTGAGGGAGACACCAATCTGTATCTGTGCAATGATGTAACCAGCCCTTTAAATACAAATTTGGAGTAAAACAAGGAGCTCCTTTATTTCTTCTCTGCTTGACTGTGACTTTGCAGCCACTCATTTATGAACTTGAAATAGGAAGCACAGTTACATTAAATAACACTATTGAAACTAAGTTATCATTCACCAGTGGCCTGGTGATAATTAAAAATGGTTATGTACCCAAGAATATTTGTTAGGTTCCATTAGTTAGCATGTCTAAAAAGTGTGTTGATTTCTTATTTGTGTTTATTCAGTTTTAACACCTTAATGTTAAATAATTGCAAAATACATACATAAGTAACATATGTAAATTAACATAATTGTAGAGTCCTGAAATTCACAGGGGCTTTAAAGATAATTTCGGGTGGTGACACAGTGCAAAAATGCCCTCAGCCTATACCCAACACCTCTGGTGATGGAGAATGTTTAACTATAGACCAAAGGTCATGGGCTTATACTAGAAAGATGGGAATTTGTCTAAGACAGGAGTGGTAGTTACCTATGGGAAGCTTTTGGGCCCTATCTGTAAATACAGTGTTTGGCTAAGACTTATCTTCCACAGTCCAGTTTCTGCCTCTGGACCTCCAGTTTTAGCCCTTCCAGTAAACTTTGGCATTGGCTAGAGAAATATTCCAAGATCTTGTTGGCTTTCTAAATTTGTAATTACCATTATAGCATACAGTTTTAACCGTATATTCAATTAGCTAATATTTATTAAGTGTCCATGGTGCATGAATTATGTAAAATATGGTAGCATGGAGCAAAACTACCATCAATGGAGATTTCAAGTTTATGAATTAGTGGCTCTAAAGTTGGAGTCAAACATGAAATAGAGGAAATGGATCAGGTCTGGGGAAGACAGTGACTCTGGCTTGAGACACATTGAACCTGGAAGGCAATGGGCCATCCGAGAGCAGATAACTGCTGGGCAGCTGGCTCCATAGTTGGGAGAATGGTGGCTTTGGGGACTGTTGCCATGGAAGGTGGGACCTGAAGCAGTTGGAGGAGAGAAGGTCAGCCATAGAAAGTGAGTGGTCTGAGAGAATCTAGGATGGCAAGATGCTTGGTGCCTGCTAAGTACCAAGTAAATGTTTATGAATTCATTTATCAACAGCTGTGTTCCTTTTGAAGTAGTTCTGTAATCAACTTTCCTTATTCGGTAACTGTAACATTGTGAAGCAAGTACAATTTTCTTATTTCTTTGGGGAAACTCTTTTCTATTTCAAAGGTTTGAGAAATGGAGGTTTTCGTGTAAAAACCTTTCCTTTTTTTTTCTTTTTAGATTTCTATAAGTAATTCACAAACTCATAACAGTCAGAAAATACACAAGTATAGAGAATAAAGTTTGTCCATTTTACCTCTCTCCTCACTCTTTCCCATCTTTTTCTATGACTTTCCATGAAGTGTCCCTAAGAGAAGCTGTGTTCTGAACAGCATCTGGGTTGGAGATCAGAGAACACGATTCCTCTCGTGTGTCTTTGACTCCCAGTGACCATGGATGACTTTATACTAATGTTCAATGACTGCCTCCCCAGGAGATGTACTTGTTTGCCCTTAGTGGTAGGTGACCTTGACTTTATAGGAAGTCATTCAACTGCATAGTTTGTACATAGCTGGAGCTCCATATTATGGACTTTAGGAAGCTCTGTTGCAGCTGGACAGATGTAGATTGGGGGAAAATCTCATTTTTAGGGTATAGAAAATCACTGGTGTGTGAGTACATGTGTATGTGTGTGCTCAGGCACACACACACGTACCCAGATGGGATGCCTAAAGAGTTGTGAAGTATCTTTAGTGCTGCACTGAATTTTGGATATTATTACTTGTACCAGTCTCTAGTTGATCAAAATAATTATCTTTTTAAAAAAATTTTTATTGATTTATAATCATTTTACAATGTTGTGTCAAATTCCAGTGTAGAGCACAATTTTTCAGTCATACATGAACATATATATGTTCATTGTCACATTTTTTTCTCTGTGAGCTACCATAAGATCTTGTGTATATTTCCCTGTGCTCTACAGTATAATCTTGTTTATCTATTCTACAATTTTGAAATCCCATCTATTCCTTCCAAAATAATTATCTTTAGGGAATGTTAGTGAGAAGTAGTCATGAGACAGTGTACATTTTAGTAGGTTCCGCATTCGCCCAGTTTTATTGCATGTAATGGACCTAAGTTTCTAGAGTTGATGTTTGGCCATCATTTGGAGGTAACCTTGTTAGAGGCAGTAAGAGCCTAAATGTGTCTAACGTCTCCCAGGATTGTCTCCTCAGTGTTAAATATCCAAAAGAATAGTGCTCGAGGAAGATTGTTATTTGATAGGGAGGGTGAGAAGAGAAATTATGTGATTGCCCTTAGTGTTTGCAGCATATCACGGGATCGAAATGAAAATGAAACATTGGTCCAGAGCAGAAGCACTGAAAGGGTATATACTGTTTGACAACTTACTGATCTCTGGTCTTCCCCATCTTGGTAAAATAGTAACATCCTGGACTTGGGTGTTCAAGTCAGAAACCTGGGAGTCATCTTCAACAACTCTGTCCCTCACGCCCACTCCACCCAGAAGGCTGCTGATCCCACCTCCAGCACACGGCAAAGCCACCCTCACGCCAGCGCCCCCGTGCGGGTTGCTGCGCTCACTGCGCGACGTCCGCGGCAGCCTTGCACCTCCTCCCCGCTTGCTCTCGTGCACCTCTCCCCGGCATTCTGCACTTCGGCCAGAGTGATCTTTTTGGAAACATAAATCAAGGGTGGATTTACACCCCTGTTTAAAACTCTTAAACAGTTTCCCACTGCATTTACGATAAAAGTTTTAAATCCCCAACTTGGTCTGCAAGGCTATGTGTGACGTGACCTCGGACTAACTAACATTACCTTGAGTCCTCTCACCTCCATTTAGCACCATTCATCCAGTTCCTGGAGCCACGGCATCCTTATATTTGAACCTTACTTTTTCTGTAGGCATCACAATTCAGTAGCATTTATGTTTCCCAACACGAGTAAGAAGAGACTTTAAACCTATGTCTACTTCTCTTTTCCTCCTCCTTTAGTTCCCAGATTTTGTCAGTTTCTGATTATTTTCTATATTATGCCTGTTTTCTTTCAAGAATTCTTATTAATAGTTGCATTGTATTTCACATTATATTTGGGCAATAGTTGTTGAGATTTAACTATAGGTTTTACTTATTTCTTTGATCAACACTGCTTCTTATATCTCAATTTGACTTTTATTTCTTAAGTTTTTTTCTGTCTTTAAATTTTTAAAAATTTAAAAATTGAAGTATAGTTAGTTTACAATATTGTGTCAATTATTTATTTATTTTTAATGGAGGTACCTGGGATTGAACCCATGACCTTGTGCATGCTAAGCACTCTCTCTCCCACTGAGCTATACCCTCCCTCCTATTTCTTAAATTTAATTAATTAAGCTTTGCTAAGGTACAACTTTGAGTCTCTTCTCCTACCTCTTCCCCCCCAACCCCCTGAAATGTATGGGTGGTGAACTGCATGGAGCTCTTACATACCTCAAAATATCTTCATTTTGCCTTCTTACTTAAATGGTAGTTTTAGGGGGTTATAGGATTCCAAGTTTAAAATGATTTTTTTAAACTTTGTAGAAATTGCTTCATTTGTGTTTTAGCATCTGATGTTATAGATAAGTCTGGTGCAAACCCACTTTTCCTTTTGTCATGGTTAGCACTCCCACCATCCTCCCCCACCTTATGTTGCCAGGGTCTCTTTATTTTTGCAATTTAAACGTTTCACCAAGTTGTATTTAGGTGTTTCTTTTTTCAATGTTGTTATAAACCATTGATAGACCCTTTCAACTTAGCACCCAGGTCCCACTTCAACTCGGAGAAGTTTGGTCCTCTTCTTTCTTTGGTAATTTTTTCCCCCTCCATCCTCTTCCTTTTAAAAAGCTAGACATTTATTAGATTATGTTGGATCATCTAGACTTATTCTTCCCCCAACCCCCTGCTGGCTTGGTATGGAGGAATTTATCAGTTCAATCTTCCAGATCATTACTTCTAGTGGAAAAGGTCTGTATCACCTTTTGCTATACAGACCTCTGTTGAGGGATTTAAAAAATTATTTTGTTTGTAGTTTTGTTTCTTTATTCTTCACTAGTAACTTTTAGTATTGCTTTCCCCTACCTTAGTATCTTTAAAGATATTTGGAATGGCATCTTCACAGATCTTTCAGAGAATACTAAAATTATTTTGTTTCCTTTGTTAACCCGGCTTCCTCTTGGCTTGGTTCCTCTATTCAATTTGGTGCCCCTTTTCAGTCCATTGTTTTTCTTAGTATTTTATTCTTAGTTGGTTTTCTGTTCACATTTCTGAATAAGGATCCAGGTCAGCAGTTTTCAATCCTAAGGGTACATTACATTATCTGGAGAGCATTTAAATACAAATGCCTACCTCCTCATTCCCTCTATAGATTCTAATTTTGTTAGATTAATGTGGGGCCTAGGCAATTGGCATTTTCTTTTTTTTTTTTTGAGGTATGATTGATATATAACATTATGTTCGTTTCAGGTGTACGACATGATGATTTGATATTTGTATATGTTGTGAAATGATCACCATAGTAAGTGATGGGTTAATATCCATCACCATACATAGTTTCAGAAGTTGTTTTTTTCTTGTGATTAGGACTTTTATGATCTACCCTCTTAGCAATTTTCAAATGTGCAATATGGTATTATTAACAATAGCCACATGCTGTACTTATTTATTTTATAAGTAAAAAAGTATACCCATGACTTATTTATTTTATAACTGGAAATTTGTACCTTTTGACCCCCTTCACCAGTTTCACCAACATCCCCCACCCTGCCTCTGGCAACCACCAATCTGTTCTTTGTATCTATGAGACTTTTTTTTAAGATTCCGCTTGTAAGTGAGATTATGTGGTGTTTGTCTTTCTCTGACTTGCTTCACTTAGCATAATGCCTTTAAGTTTCATCCATGTTGTCACAAATGGCAAGATTTCATTCATTTTTATGGCTGAAAAATATTCCATTGTATAAATGTACCACATTTTATTTATCCATTCATCCATCGATGGACACTCAAGTGGTTTCCTAGGTGTCCTGTATATGGGGGTGCATATGTCTTTTTGAGCTATGTTTTCATTTTCTTTGGGTAAGTATGCAGAAGTGGAATTGCTAGCTCATATGGTAGTTCTGTTTTTAATTTTTTGAGAATTTCCTTACTAATTTCCATAGTGGCTGCACCAAACATTCCCACCAACAGTGCACAGAGTTTCTTTTTATCCACATTCTCACTGACACTTATTATTTCTTGTCTTTTTGATAACAGACATTCTAACAGGTGTGGGGTGATATCTCATTGTGATTTTGATTTGCATTTCCCTGATGATTAGTGATGTTGAGCATCTTTTCATGTACCTGTTGGCCATTTGTATGTCAACTAGTATTTTTTAAAACCTCTCCAGATGATTCAGATGTGCAGCCTGAGTTGAGAACCCTGATTGTATGATCAGAGTAGTAACTGTAGCAGGTTCCCTCAGCACAAGTGGTAATTGTTCTTCCAGGAGTAAATTAAGAGTATAGGAACCCTGGTCCTGCTGAGTGGCCAGGATATCCCTCCTCTGGGTGAATGTGTGCCTTGTCATTTGTGGTGCTTTTTCTTCGTTCTCTAGTCCTGGCACTTATGTGGGTGGTCCCCTAGAGCTGATCCCCCACTTTATCATAGAGAGCCATTATCACAGCTTAGCCTTTCTGAGAATACTAGAGGATACAGCTGTTCCATAGACCTTTAGTTATTCTCTTGACCCTCCCTGGCCCACTTCCACTTCCACATCCAGCTTCCACAATCTCTGAATTTGGGTTTGTTTTCCCCCAGGCTTCTCTTGGCCACATTTACATTGTAAGAAGTCTCTTCTTTTGCTTGGAACCTTCCTGTTGAAGGTTCCGCTACATGGTTAGCTCTGTCATCATTCAATTCTGGTGGCTTTTTTTTTTTTTGCCCAGAATTTCTCACTGTTCTCCTGATGGCATCTTTCCTGTTTCTCCTGTGCTGCTGTGGACTTATTCTTACTTTTGTATTTTTATTATACATATTCTTATTGTTATAATAAGTGATTAAATAGTCTTTTACATTTAGCATTTTAAGGAAGGGAAGAAGTACTTCTAATACTCTATTTGTCATGAACCAGAAGTCCCCAAATACTTTCTGGTTGCCTCTGAAAAGTGTCAGATATCCAAGGAATTTAGCAGACTATTCATGGAAGAGGAACTTTAACCAAATGAAATTCCATTAGTGAAAAATATATTTAAAGTTATAAGATACCATTTGCACGTATCAAACTAACAAAGTGTCTTTGGGGCCGGGGTTATGATGGGAGGCGTGGTAGGGAGCTAATGAGGAATGGAGAGTGTGTGTATGTCAGGGAGAGAGAGAAAGAGAGAACTTAATGCCAGCAAGGGTGCAGAAGTTCAGCTGTTCTTATATACTGCTTGTGGAATGCAAATTGATATAACTCTAAAAGCAGTTTGACAATATGGGTCTTTAAAAAAGTTCATACTCTTTGACCCAGAGATTAAAATACTGGCTGTCTATCCCAAGGAAATAATCATAGTAATAATAATTTATAAAAAAAAAACACAAAAGCAAAATGTACCTGTTCAAGTGCCTGGCACTGAGTAATGGTTAAATTATGATACATCTATGCAGCTAATAAAATTCTACGAACAAAATGAAGCTAACAAAAATAAATGCTTAGACTCTAAACTGTTCTTAGAAACAGTGATCAGTACATATATGTAAACTAAAAAAATCTGTGCAGTATATTGTATATGTGTTTACATGCAATATATTGTATATGTGCAGTCAAATTGTAACAATTCTACATAATAAAATTGAAAAAAAAACAAAAAATTAATAAATGCTTAGGAAGACTTTAATGACATAGGGAAAATGCTTATGTAGTTTTTAATGATGTGAAGTGAAAAAAGACATACTCCAAAACAGACTTATCCAGAATATCAATTCTGTAAGAAAAACACATATGCAATGAAAAGTAAAAATTAACAGTAGTGATTGTTTTTATGATTTGGACTATGTGAGTTTTACCTCTTATAGTCTTATACTCTTGTGTATTTTCCATATTTCAGCAGTAAGTATATTATAATCAAGAAAAAAATCAGTATTATTTTTAAATTGCCAAGCCATCTCACCGAAAAATAACAGTGGCCAATAATCACATGAAACTGTTTAACTTCAGTAGTAATAAAAATGCAAAGGATGCTCAATGGTTCTTAATGACATGGAAAATGTTTGTTCCATATACTTAAGTAAAACTATACTAACAATAGGTATATTATGATTCCAGGCTGGTTAAAATTGTGTGTATAAAAATGTTGACATTGCTTATCTTTGGGTAGTGAGTGTTTTTCAGATGATGTTTAATTTCCTTCTTTAGGCTTATGATTTACATTATGTGAGTTTTCTTCCTCTATGTTCTTACCTACTGTTCTATATTTTCCAGTTTTTCTATATTGAGTATGTATTACTCTTATAATTAGGGGAAATTTTTTCCGTGCATTAAAAAATATCAAATTAGTCTTTCCATCCTCTACACTATACTTTATTCTCTGAAAACATTCTTAAGATATTTAACTTGGATGTTAGAGGAAGAGAAATTTGAGGGACTTCTTTACATAATTCAGTCTTAACATTGATATAAATTTCATGCTACTTTAAAAAGATTTATCTTTAGTCTAAAGGAGTATATTTGAGTATTTTGAATATCTTGCCTCTTTCTTAAAATGGTGGCCACATAGATGCAACATGATGGAAAACTTTCTTTTTGGCATTTTTATTAAAGACTTCTGAACTTTTAATTTCTAAATATTGAGATATACTTTATATACAGCAAAATGTGCATATTTTAACTATATAGTTTTTTTTACTGAAGTACAGTCAATTATAATGTGTCCATCTCTGGTGTACAGCACGATGTCGCAGTCGTGCATATACATACATATATTTGTTTTCAAATTTCTTCCGTTAAAGGTTATTACAAGATATTGGACATAGTTCCCTGTGCTATACAGAAGAAACTTTTTAAAAATCTACTTTTATACATAGTGGCTAATTTAACTATATAGTCTTATAAAAGTTTTGGCAAATGTTTATACCCATGTAAATACCACCCCAACAATACATAGAACAGTTTTGTCACTCCAGAAAAGTTCCCTCATGCTCCCTCATGTCAGTCTTCCCATCCAAAGGTGATCTCTGTTACGACTTTTACCACCATATGTTAATTTTGTTTCTTCCAGAACTCCATGTAAAGAGTCATATATTCCCTTTTATGTCTGGCTTTTGCGCAACATGATTTTGATATTCTTCCATATTGTGTATGCCAGAAGCTTTTTTAACTTGCTGAATAGTATTCCATTGTATGAATTCCACAATCTGTTTAGTCATTCTTATGTTGACAGTTGTGTAGGATGTGTCTGGGTTTGGATTATTTTAAAATTAGGGATAGTGAGTTTGTAGCTGTGCCATAACCCCCTGCTTCTGTTTTCCTGATTAGCAGTGCTTGCAAATTGGGGCTTGTTTCCAGGAGCTTGTAACTAAGACCACCACAAAGAGATCAGAGAACAAAACTACAGCGGGCCTGCCAAGTCCAGGGCAGATGCCTCAGGAGTTCAGCTCCTGGGCACAGAATGGCAGGGCTGCAAATTAACAGAAAGAAAAAGAAAGAAAGAGAAAGGAAGGAAGGAAGGAAGGAAGGAAGGAAGGAAGGAAGGAAGGAAGGAAGGAAGGAAGGAAGGAAGAGGGAGGGAGGAAGGAAGAAGGAAAGAAGGAAGGAAAGAAAGAAAGGAAGGAAGGAAAGAGAAAGAAAGAAAGAAAAAGAAAGAAAGAAAGAGGGAGGGAGGGAGGAAGGAGGAAGGAAGGAAGGAAAGAAGGAAGGGAGGAAGGGAGGACGGGCTAAGTAGTGAAAGAGCTCAGGGTTACCATTACCACATTAGATCCAAATCACAGCAGTTGTTTGAGGTTCCTCAGAATGCTGAGTGTTAACGCACCACGAGTGTAGTGGGGATGCTTCCTCATCCCAGCCAGCCCTGCAGCAAGTGTTATCCGGGTGCCCAATCTGGGCTTCCTTCTGCTGGGATTTCTGGGGTAAGGGGGAGCCAGGATGACTTGAAGCACTTGCTATGCAGCCCCTGACTGCTCTTCCAATGGAGTAACATCAAAAAAAACCCCCCACAACCTCTTGGGGTGCGTGATTTGACAACTGGGAAAAAAACTTCCCGCAGACCGAAGTGGCTTTCACACATTCAGGTGTTCAGTGTTATTATCCAGGAGCAGAAATGAAGAGTTCTGGGTTTGAGAGGCCCATGATGTCTCTCTCTATGATACAAAAGGGCACAGCACCCGCTTCCCCCATTTCGTTCTTGTAGAATTCATTTCCATCTGTTCTAACACCAACCAAGGACACTGTGGCCTTTATCTCATTTCCTTGTGCACTGCCCCTTGATCCCACCTTTCCCCTGGGTTTTGACACAGAGTTTGGATGAACTGAGTGCAGATAGAGCTGAGGAAGTGTGGAGGAGAAGTACAGTTATTCACTTATCTTGTTGAAAATGCTCTGAGAGGATGCGGAATGGTGTGGGCCCTGAAGACAGGCCCCTCATTAGGCAGTGGCAGGATTAAAGGAGAGGGTGCCCTTTCCACCTGCCATGTGATAAGGTTATTTGTGGCAAATAATTTTATGGATAAGAATTTGTGGCAAAACTTGTGCCATGAGAGTGAGTACCACGGATGTGATACTGACCAGCTTTGCTGATAACTGTGCTTAAAGGATCCTCTGATATTGTCTGTTACCTCACTGCTTCATGTTTTTACCTGCTTCTCTTTCCACTGTTTCTTGCCCACGTCTATTTTTACCCTTGTGTTCTTATTTTTTTGCCCTCTTTAACTTAAACTTTCTGGTTAAAAAACAACAAACCAAACAAATACCAGACCTTCTAACTTCACATTAGCCATCACGCCCTGCCAAGTCACTGACCCTGAGTACCTGCCAGGAGATATTTTTATTGCCTTTGGTTTCATTATAGATGACAAAATACGTGGAATTGGATTTCTTTTTCCCAGGATTTGGTTGCTAGTTGTTTATTCCAACACCAGATGGTATTTTCTGATTGAAGTTATTTATAAGCAGTTTGAGTCTTAAAATCCTTTTGATATTGTTGGATCACCTTGGACTGGAGTCCTGTGTGACCCCATATGTTGAGAGGAGATTAAAAACAAACAAACTTTTGAAAAGTTGACACCAAACTTGGGAATTGAAGCAATCACTGTCCCTCAGACTAATAATCTACTGGTCTTAAGATGACTTGTACTTTTGGGGAATCTATAATTTCCTTGAAATTGCTAGTCTTAGAAAAAGCCACAGTTATTTTTCCTGGGTTACTGTGATGTCTTCAGTTCTAATTTTGATGTAAGTGCAAAGAACAGATTGTGTCCAGCCCAAGTTACATTTATAACTTCAAACAATTGTTCTGTCATAGTCCTTAGCAAAAAAATTTTAAAGAAAAGACTTATAAAGACTTCCTCCCCTCCGTCCCAATTATAGTTGATACTTTAACTAACCAAGTGTGTTTGAGCACAATCTTTGGCAAAGTAGCTAATGTTTCATAATCACTGTTTTTGGATTTGAACTAAATGAAAGAGAGTTCATGATACTATTTGGTGAAGTCTATTAAACAACTTACTCTTATCAGTAAACATATAAGATTCATGTATATCAATTCCTCCACTAGGAACTGAAGATGATGAAAATTAACTATGAATCAGGGAAATGAAAATCCTTGAGTTCTGAACTTTTGCATAGGCAAAAGCGTACAGCAAGACCTTGAATAATTGACATTTCTTCTCTGGGCTATGAAATTGGACTCTCTGTGGCAAGTATAAGCTTCATATTTGTGACTTACTCCAGTATGTACTTAGTAGATTACCTAGAAATACAACTAAAGGAAGTTAGGCATTACCTTATCAAGGACATTTTAAGGTAAAATTATATCATAGAATGGAAAGATATCCCGACATCCATGGTTTTGGAAGACTTGATACTGTAAAGATGCAGTACTACCCAAAGTGATCTACAGATTCAATGCAATCTCTATTCAAATCATGGCCGGCTTTTATACATAAATGGAAAAGTTGATACTAAAACCTAAAATTCATATGGAATTGCCAGGGAATCCGAATAGTCGATCTTGAAAAAGAAAGATATAGTTGGAGAACTCATGCTTCCCAATTTTAAAAAAGCAATAATAATTAAATCAGTGCGGTTCTGACATAATGGACAGATTGATCAATAGAATAGAATTGAAACTCCAGAAATAAACCCATAGATCTAAATGGTCAATTGGTTTTTGATAAGGGTGCCAAGTTCATTCAGTGGGGGAAAGGACAATCTCTTCAACAAATGGTGCTGGACAGTTGGACATCCACATGCAAAAGAGTGAAGTTGGATTCCAGCCTTACACCATGTACTAAAATTAACTCAAAATGAATCAAAGACCTAACTGTAAATGCCAAAACTTTTAAAACATAAAGGTAAATCTTCACAACCTTGGATTTGGTAATGGATTCTCAGAAATGACACCAATAGCATAAGCAACAAAAAGAAAAAAATAGATATTTTGGACTCCATCAAAATATACAATCTTGTGCATCAAAGAACATTATTGAGAAAGTCGAAAGACAATCTACAGAATGGGAGAAAATATGCAAATCTGATAAGGGCCTAGTATCCGAAATATATTAAAAAAAAAAAACAACTCTTACAACTCAACAACAAAAAGACTTGCAACCCAATTAAAATATGGGCAAAGACTTGGACATTTATCCAGAGAAGATATACAAATGGCCAAACATGAAAAGATGTTCAACATCATTGGTCATTAAGGAAACATAAGTCAAAATCACAATGAGGTACAACTTCATACCCACAAAGATGACTATAATTTTAAAAATGTACCAAAACAGAAAATAATGAAGTGTTGATGAGGATGTTAGAACCCTTGTGCTTTGCTGGTAAGAATGTAAAATTGTGTAGCCACTGTGGAAGACAGTTTGGCTGATCCTCATAAAGTTAAATACAGAATTACTGTATGAGCCAGCAATTCTGCTTCTGCATATATACCCCAAATAGCTGAAGACAGATATTCAAACAAATACTTGCACACAGATGTCCATGGCAGCACTATTTGCAGTAGTCAAAAGGTAGAAACAACCCACATGTCCCTCAGTGGATGAATGGATGAACAAAATGTGATATATCCATACAATGGAGTATTTTTCAGCCGTAAGAAGGAATAAGGTACTGATGCATGCTGCGATGTGGAGGAACCTCAAAACATGCTAAGTGAAAGGAGGCAGACATGAAAAATCACATCTTGTGTGATTGCATTTATATGAAATATCCGGAATAGATAAATTCATGGAGACATAAAGCATATTAGTGGTTGCCAGGGGTTGAAGCAAGGGGAACAGGAGTGACTGCTTAATGAGTACAAGGTTTCATTTTGGGATGACTGAAATGTTTTGGAACTAGATAGATGTGATGGTTGTACTACATTGTGAATATACTAAATGCCACTAAATTGTACACTTTAAAATGGCTAACTTTATGTTATGTGAATTTTACTTCAAATTTAAAAAATTACATCATATAGTTTTTGTGATCTCATAAATAACTATGGCTTTGCTGTCATAGTTACCTTGTGACTATTGGAACCCATGTGCTTTGTAGCATTAGTACATTGGGAAAGTTCTTTCCAGCTGTGGGCAAGAAAATGCGAAGATGAATGATCCCAAGTGGGTTTCTTCCTAAAATAACAATTAAGGAATATAGTTTTGCTTTTTCATTTTTACTTGTAGAAACTGGTAAAACTTCTACCTTTGAGTGGGCCCTTGCTTGTTTTAAAAATGTGATCTGGGTTGGGAAGGGTTGGTTTTTTCATTTAATTTGAAAAGCATGTTTAAAATAACTTTATATTATTTGGAGATGGAGCAGCTTTTGATTTTATGAAAACTAAAGAATGTAAGATAGACATACAGAATTGCAGTAAGATTTTTCTGATGGTTTGCTATGTTGCACTGCTAGAGATTTTTGTGACACTTTTGAAAACCATCACAAGTGCTTTTTATTGTCAGTGGAATTGGTGTCAGGAATAAGCAGTTTCTGTTTTCAGATCAAGCACAGCTGGTGCAAAAACTAAAAACCTTAATATCTTATGCCTGTTTTATTTTTTGAAGGAGGGACTTTAGGTTAGATTCTGGCAAAAGGTCTGAGCTTGAGAAGAGCGTCTTACTCAGAAAGGGAGAAGTGCTTTGCCCGCGGTCACGAAACTTCTTACGAAGGAACTTGATGCTTCTGCTCCGTAGTTGTGCGTCTGCCCCTGTGCTGTATGAGGACTTGTTTCTCTAGCAGTTGTTTTTTATGCTACTTGTCTTGCACCCTCCCACCTGGTTCCTCTTAGGACCCAAAACATGCCATCCAGGCTAAGAGTTTGTAGACATGAAACAAACAAAGCACAGTGGTTTGTGGTGGATTGAACCCACAGCTTTGGACGTCATCAGCACCGGGTCCCAATCAACTGAACTAGAGAGTTAGAGAATAAATGCCTTGTTTCAGTGAGAGATTTGTAGTTTTAAAATTAGAAAGGATCTGGTAAGCATGGCAGAATATCCGGAATAAATGTAATAAGCTGAAGTAG
Organism: Vicugna pacos; assembly: GCF_048564905.1. Taxonomy (NCBI): domain Eukaryota; kingdom Metazoa; phylum Chordata; class Mammalia; order Artiodactyla; family Camelidae; genus Vicugna; species Vicugna pacos. The sequence goes on along the minus strand of NC_133005.1, from coordinate 30,729,141 downwards.
TGGGTGAATGTAAGTATTCAGCTGAAAATAATTATTGCTTCTGCTGTCCATAAATTATGAAGAGTTCCTTTTTGTGATGTTTGCTGGATAATTTTTTTAAATTAAGAAAAGGTTGGGTTTTTTAAAGTGGCAGAGAATTAAGCATTTAAAATAAATTAATTAGGAAAATTTTCCAACAAGAGCTAACTTAGACATTGAGCTATTGTACCATGACAGCAGTAGAAGAATGTGAAATAGGTGTATGGGACTACAGCTCCCTGCAAGGTTATATCCGCCCGGGAACCCTGCCTGTGAACAGCAGCTTATAGTGCATTTCCTTGCACAATTTTCTATACAAAACTTCCTGTACCTTAGTTTCCTCATCTGGGCAATTAGAATAATAGAATCTACCTCATAGGGTTGTTATAAAGATTGTTAGTTAATGTAGTTAAAGCTCTTAGAACAGTTCCTGATGCAGATTAATATGTGTATATTAAAGACCTAAGATGATAGTGAAAGATCACTGGGAGCTACTCTGGTGAGGGGTGCTTTTTTGAGGGGCAGACTTGTTCACATTCAGATACCCACTGTCCACACTCTCTCTCATGTACTGTTCAAAGTTCTGAGACCCTCTGATATACCCACTGTTGGGCCATATTACTGCTAATGGGCACCTTAACCGAAGAGAATGCTTTGGGAAAGAAAGAAAGAACCCCAAAGCAATGGTTTTTCAACTCTTTCCCAAGTGATTTTAAGACTGCATGAAATATCTGTGGTGGTTTGTTGGAAACATATTACTATCTATTCATTTACCAAGAGTTACTGTGTGCCATCCTTGACATAGGGTAGAATGGGACAACATAGGGATAAGGGTCGGAGACAAAGATGAAGATAATATATAGCTCCCTCTGTAGCCTGAAACTCACAGTCTAGACTTTTTTTTTTTTTTTTTTTTTTTACCTTCTAGAATCCATGTCAGGAGAATGCCAGGGCTTTGAATGGAAGAGCATCAGAAGATAGCACATCCTTAATGGTATGCATCCTTGAAGTTGTAATTATATCATTTCTGCTAAGCCATCTCAAACTTAGGAGTGATGGAAACTCATTGGTGGAAAGAGATTTTAATGAATCATCTTGTTCTGATCTATTGTCACAATCAAGTTTACCTTTTATTTTTCTGTTTCTGCTAGTATTTTAATCGTTTTAAATTGCTAGTTCATTTTTTAACGACCTCTTTTGCTTTCCCCACCGTCTTTGTTTTTCTGTTTGTGTATAGTTTTGGTGAAAATGAATTAGAAAAGGAGATTGATGAGATTGGATAACTCAGCTTCCTAGAATACACTTTATCTCTTTTCTTGTGAAGTGATGATATGACACTTCTTTTGTAGGACTGGATTGCAATTGCAGAAGCAACACCAAGTGAACCTTGAAAGATGCATATGGGGCTGCACAAAGAGAAGAGAGAAACTGGAGAAACCAATGAAGTAAGGAAAAAGTATGTTTTTTGGGTAAATAGTATGCTTCTGAACTTTAAGTTTCTTGCCATATGAATTACCATCACTTCGTAATGCCTAACTCTCTATAGCCATATTTAGTCTCTGTACTGCTGTTAAACATTATTTTCTCCTTCCTCGGGTTTTATTGCTGAGCTCTTTGAGCAAATAATTTTTTTGGATTAATCTAAAAATGTGTATTGAATATATAATTTAGGTGATTTCTGAGGTTACTTGATAGGAGCCTGTTATATCTTAGGTTGACCATTGGGTATTATAAAAGTAGAGTTGTGTGTTGCGTCTCTGTGGTGTGCAGGTTTAGTTTAAGGCCCACTTTCAGTCTGAGTGCAAAACTTATACTTCTGCTTTATTAAATGAATGACTTGAAAAACTAGAACACTAGTCTGAATACCAGTTATCCAAGCCAGATTCTCAGGGCTCAAGATGTGTGGTACTGTCCTCTGGAATAGGAAGCGTTTTTCAATTTAAAACTTATTACTAAAGACAAAGCAGACTGGCAAATAATGTAAATAGACACAGCCTTCTCTTGATACAACAGATGTGCCCTAGTAGAGTTATATACTCATGTGTGTATTAGTTGGGAACTCAATTTGTTCTGTTATTGAGCTGAGCTTAGACACTGAGAGTTTTTGTTGTTGTTGTTATTGTTGAAGTTTTAAAATAAAGGAAATCTACTACATTATTTATCATTATAAAGTTAAGAACCTTTCTTCAGTATGCTGAGAACTTTTTGGAAAGAATGGGGAGGAAACGGAGTCAGAGTTATCGATGGCATATAATGGGAGTTCCGTGCACAGCAGCCTGACTTAGACAGCTGCATGGCGATGTCCCTCCCTCTGCCCGAGCCGGGGCCACCCGGCCCATGGGAATTTCCCCACAGTTGTTGCTCATGGAACTTCCTGCTTTATGGTGGATTGCAGCAGTATTACAGTTTTCTCATTCTTTAACTTTGAGTTGGAATGCCGAGTAAAAACTATTTAGTGGCCTTGCATATCAATCCTCTAAACTAAAAATGGCGTAAGACGAGTTTATTCACAAGCAAACTTGTACACACGTTTTCTAGCGCTCACCTTCACACCGACTGCTTCAGTCACACGGGTCTCCTTAATGTTCTTCAGTCAACGCAGAATCTCCTCCGAGATAGTCACATGGCTCCTGCCCTCCTCCTTTTTCAGGTTTCTGCTCTGGGGGCACTGTTAATGCAAAGAGTAAAGCGAAACTGGAATCCCTAGGAGTTTTCTGTGATGTCAGTGCTGGTACCTACCCCCTGCCCTGCCCTGACAGCACTGAGCCATCTTGCCTTGCTCCAGCTTACCTCCCTTCTCCCACTCTGTTGCTCCTACCTATCAAGTGTGATGCTTGGTTTATTCTATACATCATGCTTTTTCCTTTTAAAATTAATCTTTTCCTTTTAAAGGCACATAGCATTTAACTCAGCAATTGCATTTATAGGAATTCATCTTACATATAGCCTCATACAGCTAGGCAGGTAATCTTGTACCTCCTCAGCCTCTGTTAGATGCTCATGTATGCCTCCGATCTCAGTAGCACTTGGACAAAGACTAATTGTCTCTCGCTGCCACCGTTCCGTTGTTGCCATGGGTCACGTTCCCCTCCAATAACTTGGGCAATGTCCTGCGTCTTTGCCTAAACTGCAGTGGACTGCGGACATTGGCACAGCCACTCACTATGTCCCCTTCTGGGCTTCGTCTTTTGAACTCCTGTTGCCTTTCTCTTACCATTTGTGAATATCATGAATGGCTAACTTTTTGCATTGCACTTTGTAGGTATTTAGATAATTAAGTATATAGGAATGATCTCTCGACTTAGCTGCACATTAGAATCACTTTAGATGCTTTGTAAATCACTAATGTCTGGTCCCACCCCCAAAGATTCTGAGGCAATTTGTCTGGGGTGAGGTGTAAGCATTGGCATTTTAAAAAGCTGCCTGAGTGATTTTCATGTGTGGTCAAATGTGAGGACTAGAAATACTATTGACTTTTCTATATTGGTGATGACTTTTGTTGCTTTAAACTAATCATAACCATTTAAGTGATTCTTTTGGGTTTATAAATATATAATGGTATGTATGTAGAAAAATTTTGCCTCTGCCTTTTACTATATTTGTATTTCTCATTTGTTTTCATGTAGCTTTGTATTAGAAGCACTTCTGACACTGTGTTAATTAACAGTGATGATAAAATCCTGCTTCATTTTGTGCCTTTTTTCGTTTTTTAATTGAAGTATAGTTGATTTACAATGTTGTGTTAGTTTCTGGTGTACAGCAGTGATTCAGTTATACATATATATTCTTTTTTTTATTTCTTTTCCATTATGGTTTATTACAGGATATTGAATATGGTTTTCTATGTTATACAGTAGGGCCTTTTTGTTTATCTGTTTTATGTATAGTAGTTTGTATCTGCTAATCTCAAACTCCTAATATATCCTCCCCTTCCCCCTTTCCCCTCTGGTAACTATAAGTTTGTTTTCTATGTCTGCAAGTTCTGTTTTGTAAATAAATTCACTTGTATCATATTTTAGATTCCACATATAAGTGATACCATATGGTATTTGTCTTTGTCTTTCTGACTTCACTCAGTCTGATAATCTGTAAGTCCACCCATGTTGCTGCAAATGGCATTATTTTATTCTTTCTTATGACTAAGTATTCCATTGTATATATATATACCACATCTTCTTTATCCATTCGTCAGTCGATGGACATTTGGATTGTTCCATGTCTGGGCTATTATACATAGTGCTGCCGTGAACACGGGGGTGCATGTATGTTTTCAAATTAGAGTCTTCTCTGGATATATGCCCAGGAGTGGGATTGCTGGATCATATGTGTACCTATTTTTATTGGCTGCCTGTCTCATTTCTTCCTCGAAGTGTATTGTTGATATTTGGTTTTAAATAGATACTCTAAAAAGGGTAAGAAAGTATATCTTTATTACTAGTTTTAGAATTTTGAAATTAAGAATAGCTGTTGGAGTTTAACAAATGACACTTTGGTATTTGCTGACATGACACAATTTAAAAATTTAACCTATTCCTAGGTTCTATTTACTATTATTTTCTTTTAAATTTTTGAGCCTAAATTTTAAGTAAGTTTCATCTGTAGTTTTTCTCTTCATTTTCTTTAGTCAGTTTTAGGATCAGGTTAGTACAGTAAACTAGATAACCTATATCTTGACCTATTTTAGGCATGATTTCTATGAGTTGTTTGTTTCTGGAGAGTTTGAAATGATCAACTAACAAACCATCAGAGACTAGTTGCTTCTAGGGGTGGAGGTATAGTTATTTATTTTTTCAAGGTGTTGGTCTAGTTAAGTATTTTATTTTTGTCAATGTTAGAATTCTGTTTTTAATGGAAAATCCATCTTTTTAGCTTTATCCAAATTTATTAACACATACATAGTATTTCCCTATTTATTGCTTTTTTATGTCCTGTATGTCTGTTTTTTTATGTCCAGTTTCATGCATTTATTCTTTTTTGTAACTAAATTTAGTACTAATATCATTTTTAGTCTCTTCTCAGAACTTTTAGTTGAAATATAAAACTTTAGAAGCACAGGAGGAGGCAGTGAAACTCAGTGTCCTCCTCCCTCGCAGTCCTCTTTCGTGGGCAGCACCTCCTGCGAGCTTCTTGTGGGTCCTTCCAAAGTACTTTGGTTTTGCTTTCAAAATACCTACTTCTTTTCTTTTTAAGAAAAGTTCGTCCCATTTTGTTTTATTTTTACCTTTTGGTTGTTTGTTTCTCAAGATTATGGGTTGCATTTTTAGTTTTTATTTTTGCTTTTTGACAATACTTAAAGCAATGCCTGTCCTCTATTCTTTTTTTCATAGTCTATAGATTTCTTGTGTAGTGATTTTGTTATATTTTCTAATTTCATCATTGTTATTTCAGAGCTTATCTCTGTAAGCAGAATATTGTTGGATTTTTTCTGTTCAGCCAAGCTTGAAGATTCTATAACTTATGTGTGAACTTAGCTTCTTTAATTTATGGGTGCTATTGCATTTGTTATGTTTTCTACAGATTAATTTGTCTCTTAATTTATATATTGGTTAGTTGTCTCTTTTCTGTTATACCTTCTGTTTTATGAAATGTTCTTTCCTTCTTTTTAACTTTAAAACAAAATTAAAAGTGAACAGTTTTCCTAGTACTAAAAATAACATTTGTTCCTCTATTTACTATCATCAAGGCAAAAGCAGGAACTATCCTTTCCTTCCTTATTATAAGGAAATACAGTTTCTCTCCATTTTGTCATCCCCTCTTTCTATTCCTTGTCTAAATCCATTATTTTTACCCTTCATGTTTTATATTTGTTCCATGGGATACATTCATTCTTCTGGACTTCAGCCTGGTACTCACAAGTATTTTGCTCTCCTTGATCAAGTTAGTTAACAATCACCGAGACCTTACTGAGCTGGACAGACACTGAGCTAGATGTGGGACATACAGAGGTAAAGGCAGGTCTGTCCTTGCATCTATGGTCCCCTTCAGGCTGAGGAGGTGGCATGCATGCAGGCCAACAATGGCAAAAGATGTGATGTGTCAGATGTGCTGGAGACGCAGAGAGGGAGGGAATGGTGTTTAGTACGTCAGTGCAGGTGGCTTGGAAGCTGAGTGTTACTGTGCCAGTAGGGCTTTGTGGGGTAGAGGATAAATGAATTGGCAAAAGCCTGAAGGTACCCAAGTTATTGCCCAAGTTCATCAAAATCTGAAAGTACCCAAGTGGCTGGAAATGAGACTGGACAAAGGGATGTAGGGTCCAGATTGTGAAGCACCTGGCATGCTTGGCCAACAAGTTTTAGTTTGTATCCGTGGGCTGTACCACAGAGGTTTTAAAGCAGGAGATCACTATGTTAAAGTTTGTCTTCAGGAAGACAACTCTGGCTGTTGTGTGAAGCACGGACTCTGGGTGAAATCAGTTAAGCAGCTGTGGCAGTCATCCAGGTGAAAGATGATGAGAACTTGAACAAGGCGGCAGCAGTGGTGATGGAGAAGATGAGATGTTTAGAGACAGAATCTAAAAATACTAGTGCCTGACTCTGGTGAGATTGGGAATTAGAGGGTGACTTAGAGGGTTTTCTTGTTTGTCTGTTTTAGGAAAGGTAATAATAGGCAGTGGAAATATTGACTACCTTGTGTAGTGGGGTGAAGGTTGTGGATGGGGTTGCAAAGACTACTTTAAAGAGAGACAGAGAATTTTAGGACTTTCTGAATTTAAAAAACCGTTAAGAGATCTAGGAAAACATAGCTAGGAGTAATGGGAAATGTGGGTCAGAAACTCAGCTGAGATGTAGGGGCCAGAGGTAAAGAATGTGAGATGTACTTGCTCAAAGGAGGAGGTCAAAACCATAGAATAGATATAGAGTTCACCTCGGTAGAGCATGTAGACAGGAAAAAAGGGCTTAGGTTGGCCTCTTAGTAAAGACCAGTCTTTATGTTCAGGAACTCAAAATTGTCCTGAGCAGTGTAATACATGTCCAGCATGGGGAGGTGAGAGCTTTTTCAGATGGCTTTATCTTCTTAATAGCCCTGTGTATGGAAATTATTACTATCCTGCTTTGTGGGCCAGGAAACTAAGGCTCCAAGGCATTGTTACTCAGCTAGTAAGTGGGATTGCAAACCAGGCCTGAATGCCAAGCAGATGCTAGAGGAAGCGGTAGGGGAGGAGCAGAGCAGAATGGTGTGAAAGAGATGATGTCCTGCAAGAGGTAGTGGCCAGCTGTGGCCATTCACCCAGAGATCCAGTGGGATAAGGAGAAGCTAAGTCCCTGGTTTTCTCAATTAGCAAACTGATAGTGATCCCAGCACGCACGCTCGGTCCACAGAGTATGGCAGTCAGCTCACCCTGGAGTCAGAAGGAGCTGAGGAAGTGCAGACAGCGCTGCTGACTGCGGCTCTGGGAGAGACTTGTTGGTGGAGGATTGACAAGCGTCTGGTCTGGGGGTGGCATCATTTTGTTTGTTTACAGATGACAACTTGAGGTATTCTGATTCACTTATCTTTTTTACATTGAAGTCTTAGATTGCTTTGTCTCTAGGCTTCTGTTACTTTAAAAAAAAGAAAAAAGTCAGAGTAACTCTGTCAAGGGAGAGGGCATAGCTCAGTGGTAAAGTGTGTGCTTAGCATACACAAGGTCCTGGGTTCAATCCCCAGTACCTCCATTAAAAACCAATCAATCAATCAATCAATAAACCTAATTACCTTCCCCTAAAAAATTTTTTTATAACTTTTAATTAAAAAATAAATAAACAAAATTTAAAACCTACCAAACAAATGTAACTGCTGGATTCCCTTTCACATAACCTGCTTGTTTACCTTGTTTACTTGGAGTTCTTTTCACCTTGTTGTCATATGTTTCCAGGCTGTTGTCTTAGTGACCCTCTTTGATTGCTAATTATGTGTGGCATCCTGAGAGCCCCTTGTCATTTCTACTCTCAGGTCTTTCCTTTCTGGAAGTGGTTTTCTTCTGTTATTTTAGTCTTTTTTTCCATTCAGCTACCTCCAGAACTCAAATTCACAGACTGTGTCTCTCATCTGGATGATAATTTGTTCTTGCATTCCCTAACAACAGGAGAGCTTGAGCACATGTTCCAGAACAAAGCTTGCCTGGGTTCAAATCTTGTAGCTGAGGGACCTTGAGCAAGTTACTTTTTGTAACTTCTTTGTGCCTCTTTGTCCTCATCTGTAAACTGGAGGCAGTAATAATACCTGCTAGCAAGGGCTGTGATGAGAGTTAAATGAACTAGTGCCTTCAAGGAACTTGGAGTGAACAGTGTCCAGTGCACGTCGTGTGTTCCACCACTGTTAGCTCTTCTTGTTGTTGTCATTGTTCTCAGGGAACGTAGCAATAAACCAGAAATAGGCAAATCCTGGGAACCACGTAGCATTCCTTCAAGTTGTTAAGGAGTTTGGTGGTGAACACTTTTAACCTGGGTCCAGATTTGGCATCTGGAGTTTCAGATGTCCACTGTGTGACCTCACCTTCCCCATGGCAGTGTTCGGTTAATTTCCCTTAAATGCAGGCCATAAAATTACTTCTAGCTTACTGTATAGTTCTTCCAAAAAAAAATCTTACTTAATTTTGCCCATCCCATCAGTAAATAACAGATGCTGGCCGAACTATCTATAGTGCTATCTTAGCTTAGGCTGCTGTAACAAAATACCATAGACTAGGTGGCTTATAAACAACATATATTTATTTCTCACTGTTCTAGTGGCTGGACGCTGAGATCAGGGTACCAGCATGGTCAGGTTCTGGTGAGGGCCCTCTCCTAGGCTGCAGATGGCATTTTTCCTGCTGTATCCTCATTTGGTGGAGAGGGGTGAGAGAGCTCTCTAGGGTTCTTTTTATAAGGGCACCGATCCCATTCATGAGATGAGAGTTCCACTGTGAGGACCTCATTGTCTCCCAAAGACCCAACGTTCTAATACTATCACACAGGGGGTTAGAAATTCAGTGAGTTTCAGGGTGGAGTGGCCACAAACATTCAGCCCATAACAAGTACCAAACTCTGATGATGTGGTTATGAACACTCCATATTTTTTTTTGACAATGAAGATGTGCTATTTTTATAAGTAGAAGAAAAATAAACTTCACTGAACAATCAAAAATCAAAAAAGTAATAACAAAGTGCTTGTGTGACAGAAACATATCAACTGACCTCTTGGAGTTTTTAAGGAAAACGAGCAGGCTTATAAATGAGGGAGCCAGTAATCCCTTAAGAAACGTTCGTCAGAATTTGCATAGTCTCAAATAAACTTCTTCGACATACTTATTAACTATAAAGGAAAGAAAAGCTACTGTCTTTTCTTTCCTTTATAGTTAGACAGTGGAGAAACCACCTTAGCCAAGTGGTCAGTCATGGTCAGCATCACTAGTGGAAAGAGGCAGCAACATCATGAACCCCACGACATAATGCCCCGAGAAGAACACAGCATCATTTCTGTGGTTAAGATGTACAGCCTCAGTGTAATCATGAGAAAACATCAGGCAAACCCAAATAAAGGGGCATTCAGCAAAGTAATGGATTAATATTTTTGAAAAGTGTGAAGGGCATGAATAACAAGGAAAAGACTGAGGAACTGTCAGGGGACTAAGACACAGTGACTACACACAATGGGGATCCTGGGTAGGATCCTAGGACAGAAAAAGGACATTAGTAGGAAAAAAAAAACTGGTGTAATTTGAATAAGATCTTTGATTTAGTAATAGTATTGTGCCAGTGTTAATGTCCTGGTTCTGTTCGGTTACTATGGTTATTTAAGTTTAGGGGAAGCTGGGTCAAGGATATAGGGAAACTCTCTGTACTATTTTTGCAACTTTTCTCAAATTAGCAGAAAATTTAAAATGTCAAATTTGTCTGTTTTCCCTCTATCTCATTTTTCTTTAAAGTAAAAAGCCATCATGGAGTAGAGACACTATTTGGTCCTGGGTAGAAACTGGCTTAAGAAGAAGATAGCAAGCTTAGAGTTAAGTTCCCTCCTCTGAGTGGGTAAATGTTAATGATGGCCTTCCACAGTGTTGCCTCTAGGTTCATCCCAGATATGTCGAATTTCCTAGACCTTTCTAAAGGGTACATTAGTAAAAAACTATGCTGATGGGAGATTTTTCTGAAAATTTTATGAGGCCAAGTGGATAGAAAATTAGAGAATGCAAGACATTGCATTTAAGGGGAAAAAAAAATCCAAACCAATCTTAAACAGAGCCATGGGTCGTATTACTTAGACCCTGGGGGTCTCTGAAGATACTGTGCAGTGTTTGTTGCTGAGGCCAAAATGACTTGAAAATTGGTGCACATCCATTCAGAGCTGCCCAGACCCAACTGATTCTCTGGAGGTATATGTAGATGAAAGACCCTCTTTGGTCATTAGGGAGAAGCCAAATTAAAGCCCTATAAACAAAAAATCTTAAAAGCTGGGGTTTATGACATGTTCAAATGAAGAATGTCTCAAAGGGACATGGAGTCTGGGAAGGATTTGGAGGGTTGGAGTCTGTCAGAGTACATTTCACTCTGTCCACAGGAGGTGAGATGCCACAGTGGCCTGGGGCTGACAGTCTGGTTGCTGCAGAGCTGGGTTGGCTTCATGTGTGGGTCAAAAACATTCTTAGAAGCTCTAAATTTGTTCCTCAGGCAGCGACCAGATTCGGGATTCTGTTTCCCAGATGCCCTGATGTTAGGAAAGGACAGTTCTGGGTAAATTTCAGGAACACTGGGGCTCCTGAAGAAGTATAGCCGCTCCAAAATGCGGGCTGAGGTGTTGGGACCTGGTGTGTCTCCGCTGAGTTTGGTTGGTATCAAACCAATTTGACCCCATCCAATTAAGAATCATAGTAATCTCAGTGAGCCAAAAATACATCATATTTTTGAACTTACAAAGCTGGGGATTAGATCGAATACTTATTCAGTCAGCAGATATTTTGTGAGCACCGATTACAGGCCAGGCACTGACTTAGGCCCCGAGAGCACAGCAGTGAGTAGGCAGTCGTGTTCCTTGCCCTCATGGAGCCCGCAGAGTCAGGCCGGTTCCTCTGGGCCTGAACCAGCCAGCCCACCAGCTCACTCAAAGATGCCTCCACTAAAAGGGCTTGGCTTACACCAAGATAAACGTTTGCCTGTGTTTAATCCTAGAATTTTTAAAACCTCATTATGTGTATTTTATGTTCCTTTAATTTCTTTCCAATAGCGCTGAAAAGAAAAGGTGTTTTCATGTGCCCTTCATGTATTTAATTTACATAATTTGGAAGCAGCATTTGGTGCCTTTAATCCTTAAACCTTCCCCCTCTCCTGGCTGCTCCCTCAGGCTCTGTTGTTGAAGACTGTCTGTCAGGTGTAGTGGGTTTGCTCAGTGCCCATGGCCATCAGAAATGTGTTTACCAAGGCGGAGAGAGCTCTGGGAGGCGCAGCGCGGCCAGCTGGCAGCGTCCAGAGGGAACTGGCCCTTCGCTGCTGCTGCATGGACTTTTCTCCCTTCTTGAATTTAATCTCTTGGGTTAGGTTCCAAATTGAACCTCAAAGCAATGAACCAACTAGAATGGTGCTAACTAACTCGATTCCACAATACTGTTTGTTAGTAAGCTCTTCCCTGGCACTTCCTCCAGAGGCTCTGGGCCTTCATATTGAGTAGAGATGCCTTGAATTGGTAAAATAGTTATTGTAACAAATTTTGAGTTATTCTATATAAAGAGTGCAGTGGATAAATGATGAGCAGTATTTATCAGGTAGAAAAATCACGATTTTTTTTTTGTGGTCAACAATTATTTTTGAAAACTCACCCCTCCTAACCCATGGAGTATGTAAATGGATCATCACTTTTTCAAAGTACTTTTGCAGAACAAAGTCTACATTCATCAGTAGAGCTTTCTGCCATCTGATCCCAATCTCTTTCCAGCCTTAACTCTTTTAACCCGTCCCTACCTACCTTTTATTAAGCACTAGTAGGCTCTCTATACACGTACTTTCATATTACCAACCGTTTCTTCCCCTTCTCTGCCTTGAGTCCCAGATCATCAAATGTCAACCCCTTGAGGCCTTCTTTGGTTTTCCGCAGTCATTATTATCAGTCTGTTTTTCTGTTGGCCCAAGCCCATGGTATCACTTCTCCTCTGGCACACACATCACCCACCACTTTGTGATACTTCTATTGACATGGCTTTCTCCTCTCCTAGACTATCAGCTCCTTGAGGTGTCAGGGACTCACGCATTCATCTTCATATTCTCTAAATATCCAGCATAGTGAGTGTGCTAACACTGATTGTGCTTGCACTGTTCCAGCCACTGTCTAAGCACTTTATGTATACTATCATGTTGAATTGTCATAATAATCCTAAGAAAGAGAAACACTTATCTCTTTTTCACAGATGAGGAAACTGAGGCATAGAAAGATTAAGAATTTTGCCCAAAGTGACAATGTGAAGAGTTAGGATTTGAACCCAGGCAATCAGTTGGGAGTCAGGGCTTCCAGCCACTACCTGATACTAGAATAAAACATGAGCATGTCCATGCTCTGTACTGCCCATTTTACTGGTGTAATGATAGCCAGCTTTTATTAAGCACCAGCTACCTGGCAGGAACTGAGCTAAGAGTTATATGTTTATTGTCCTGACCCTGATGAAATCCCCATGAGGCACATGCCATTATTATTCCATAGGTGAGCAAACAGATTCCGAGAGCCTGGGGTTAGGCAGCTGTGCTAGGTGATTCTACAGGGTGTGTCTTGAAAGTGTTTCCAGGTAAATGAACAAATGGGTGAATAAAGACTGGAAGAGGGTTTGGGAAGAGAACTAATGTGTATTGAGTGCCTTCCAATCTTTTCCATAGGATATGCCTTCCCAACATTTTATTATGAAAAATTTCAAACATACTGCAAAGTTGAAAGAATTTTCCAGTGAGCAGCTGTACACCCACCACCAGGTTTGACCGTTAACATTTCACTCTGTGCTTCCTACCCTTCTCTCCAGCCGTCTGCCTGTTGTATTTTTTATGCATCCCCCTCAGTGCTCAGCACACATGTCACTAAGTACAGGTCATTATTTGTTTGTAGTTTTTTTTCTTTTGAGGTAAGATTTGTGCATTTCATTATAGTTAAATTTTAACTGTACATTTGCTGAATTTTGATAAGTGCACACACCTGTGTAACCCAAACTCCTACCAAGATAGCATTACTCAGAAAGTTGCCTCATGTCCCTTCCCAGTCAATGCCCACCCCTATCGCCTAGAGGAGTGTCTACTATTTTTGTGTTGTATTTTTATGTTTTCTTGTTCCAAAAGAATTTAAGGTGACTCATTTAGGTCCACAGAGATATGAAACATAAATCACAAATGAGAAGTAGTTAAAAAAAAGAAACTAAGGTAGGAATGTTAAATGGCTCCAGGAGAGCACCTATGACATGCCAGGCACTTTTATAAGTAATATATTACTTAATCCTCACAAGAGGTATGCATACTTATTTCTATTTTGTAGATGAAGAGGCTGCAAAGTTATGTGGCTAATAAGTAATAGGGACACCCTTTGACTCCAGAGTCCATGCTTTTTCCAGTCTAGCCCAAAAAAGCAAGACAAAAAAAAAGCTTATTTTAAAAGTTAGCATGGTCTCCAATAATATGTGCTCAGGTATTTGTAAAATACTTCATCATTGTAAAATACCTCATCATGTTTGTAGTTTACATCGTGGGAGATGGTAAGGGTGGAGGCACTGAAATAGTCCTACAGTGTTTGCAAAGTGCTGTAAAGTCAAGGTTGTTTGGCTTTGAGTTATTCTTTATGGCCCTGGAGATGAAATTCCATGTCCTCGGTAAGATAAAAAGGCAGCGTTTCCAGAATTGGTGATAACCTTGGGAAGTCTAGAAATGAGCCAGTTGACGGTGAAATCAGGCCACAGCAACAACAAGGGGGCATCTTCTACATGAAAGAGTCTTGGTCAGAGCTCTCAACTTTGACTCTAAGAGGGTTCGTTTGTTAGTTGCGTTAAGAAGGAGTAGAAGTAATCCTTGGTAAAAGAATTATAAATCTCTAATACAGAATCTTAGAAATCATTATATCTGCTATCTTCTGTATTCTATTTTGAATCTCCTTTATAATAATAGCTTAGATATACAAATAAAGAGTAAGGAAGAACTGAAGATTGCTTTGAGTTTTCTTGAAATGCCAGAAGAAGGATTGGGTCTGCTGTAGTAGGAAGCTTATCACACGGCTCCTGGATAAAGTTAGGGAGAGACTTTGGAAAAGAAAGGAAGATATGGGTGTGAAATTGATACCGACTTGGCAATATCAAATAGAAGAATTAAGTCTTCTGTACTGTGGCTCCCTGCATGGTGGGATGATCCTCTTGTGGCCTTGGGTGATAGAGTGAGGAAACACGGGAACCAGCTCAGTGGTCAGGCCTGTGGAGACCTTGGGCAGTGACTCTGGAGACCACTGAAAGTGAGGCAAGTTTTCAGCAGTTCTGCTCCACTATCCACGCTGGCCCCTCCCCCATCTGTCATCTACTTTCCCACTCCCTACTCCCATTCCCTGGATCTTATGCCCAAAACTCACAGAGAGAACCCTTTCTGAGTCTTCTAGGACTCCTGCCTTGTACCTCTGGTCCTCTGGAGAGCAGGAAAGGGAGGGACAACCAACTTGCCAGTAAGAAGATTCACGTTAATGGTGGCTACTGATGGTAAATATTACTTCCTCCTCCCCAGGCAATAGCAGTTATCTTTAATAGACTGATTTAATTGAAGAGCATTTTTAAAAAATAATTTTTGTTTTCTGATTGTAAAAGCAAAAGCATTCTTATGGTAGAAATCTGAAAAATATAAGAAAGCATAATGAAGAAAATTGAGATTCCTGTTAGTGATACCCTGAAAGGCATTCTTTTTAGGCATTTATTTATAAGTTGTTTACATACAGTGTGAAGTCATGCTATATATGCATTTTATCTCTCGCTTTGAAAATATTTGTGTATTTACTTATTTAATTATCATGTCTTATAAAATGTGCTATTCTAAGCATTTTCCTGTGTCATCGAAATTATTCATAGGCATAATTTAAAATAGTCGTTGATATTCCATCTGTTGTATGGACAGCACTTTTATTTCATTGAATTTGAAGTGAGTTTTGTGTGAGCAGCGTATAGTTAGGTTGTGGTTTTATCCATTCTGCCGCTTTCTACTTTTTAACTGGTATATTTAGACTGTTTACACTTAAGGTAATTATTGATGTATTAAGGGTTTTAATTTGCCATTTTATTATGTTTTGCTTCGTGTTTCTCTTCTCTTGCCTTTCTCTGAGTTACTTGAACATTTTTTAGGGTTTTGTCTTATATGTAGTGTTTCTGAGTGTATCTCTTTGTATCATTTTCTTAGTAGTTGCCCTGAGTATTACAATATACATATTTGACGTATAATAGTCTACTGGTATCAACATTTCACCACTTTGAGTGAAACAAGGAAACCTTAACTTCCATCTAGGTCCCTTTAACCACACCCCCCTTTTAAATATAATTATCTTGAGCATCAGATGGTATTATGATTTTTGTTTCAGTTAAATATGATATAAAACTCACGAGGAGGATAGTCTACTGTGTGTACACATATTCTATTTCTGTTCTTTATTACTGATGCTTCAGGATTTCTCCTTTTATCATTTCCTTGCTTTTTGAATAACTTCTTTTAGCCATTCTTTAAGGGTAGGTCTTCTAGTGACACCTTCTTTCAGTTTTTCTTAGTTTGAGAATGTCTCTTTTCCCCTCCAATCTTGAGGTATAGTTTCCCCAGGTAGAGTTCACGGTTGACAGTTCTTTTCTTTTAGCATTGAGAATGTTGTGCTACTTCCTTCTGGCCTCTATCGTTTCAAATGAGAAATCTTTCATCATTTGAATTGGTATTCCCTTATAGACAATGTGTTGTTTTTCTCTGCTTTCAAAGGTTTTTCTTCTTTTATCAGAAGTTTAATCGTCATGTGTCTTGTCATGGATTTCTTTGGGTTTATCTATTTGAGGTTTGCTCAGCTTCTTGAATCTTTAGGTTTATGCCTTTCACCAGGTTTGGGAAATTCTCAGCTATTATCTTTTTGAATACTCTTTCAGCCCCTCTCTTTTTATTCTCCTTTTGGAACTCTGATGATATGAACATTGGATATTCTGTTATTGTCTCACAAGTTTCTGAAGCTCTGTTCTTTTGCTTTCAATCTGTCTTCTTTCTTTTGTTCATATTGGATAAGTTCTTTTGACCTACTTCAAGCTCATTGATTCTATCCTCTGTCATCTCTACTCTTATTAAGCCCATCTAGCATGTTTTTATTTCTGTTTTTGTGTCTTTCAGTTCTGTAATTTTTATTTGGTTCTTTTTTATAACTTCTTTTTCTTTGATAAGATTTTCTATTCTTTTCATTTGTTTCAAGAGAATTTGTAATTGCTTGTTGTAGCATTTTTGTGATGGCTGCTTTAAAATCCTTTGTAAGCTTATTCCAACATCAGATTGATCTTGGCGTTGTTATCAGTTGATCGTCTTTTCTCATTCAAGTTGTGATTTTCCTGGTTCTTGGTATGAAGGGGATTTTCCACTCTGTTCTGGACATTTTATCTATTATGTTAGGAGACTCCAGGTCCTATTTAAATCTTTTATTTTATCAGGAAGTCACTCTCTGTAGGTTTAGCACACTGGTTGGGATCTACTGTTGTGGGCTATGGTTCCAGTGACTATTTTTCAGAGCCTTTGATATGACTGTTTTGGTCTGCTTGGTTTATCTGGTGCAGCTGGGGCTCCCACTGGACCCTGCAGGTGCTATCTGATGGAGGGAAGAAATCTTCTCAGGCCATGCTCTTTAGTGCCTCCAGCATAGAGAGAGGAGTCTCCATGCTGCTGGGATAAAGAGTACTTCCTGGGGGCCCTGCGGGGAGGGAGAGTTTTCCCAGATTGCTTTATTATCAGTGGGTTCCTGATCTGGCCTCCTTGTTGGTACTGCCAGCTGGCCTGGTGGTGTCAGCAGAACTCCTGTTCTATCATAGGGAAGGATGAGCCTACCCAGGTTGCCTTCTGTTGCTAGGCTGGGGCTTGGGAAACATTGGGCCTGGGCCACTTTCTTCAGTTGGATGGGGGAGGCATAAGATGCTCTGCTGCTGTGTTCCTCCAGTCCAGGGGTCCCTAACATGTTCACCTTCCTTTTTCCACCTTTCAGACTTCTCTTTTGGTTGCCTCTTGTGTTATTTCCAGGGTTTATAGTTGTACTTAGCAAGGAGGCTGGGAAGAAATGGTTTATGTCATCCTGTCCAGGACCATGACAGGGTTCTATTTAGCCATTTGTCTTTTGGCTGATTAGGTTGTTTTAAATGGTGAGTACTAGAGACATCATGATGCTAAGTGGGGGTGCGGGGGCTTCCGACAGCCCTGAAATCTGAAAGGCTTCCTTACTGCACAGACCCATGGGCCTGGGCCTGGGCCTGGTTGGCCGCCCGGTACAGGCTGTTACTCATCTGTCTTCCACTTGCTTGGCTGTGATGTCAGTTCTTCGTGTCTGCTTTAAAGGCAGGCATTTCTTGTTCTTATGCTCGTTGAATAATGCAGTACTTTGTCACACTTCTCCATGATTAAAACAGATAAACTGTGGCCTTTGTAGAGCCTTTTTCTCAGCCTTTCCTTTTGGTTAATTGTGTTTCTCTTTTGGCAAAGGTTTAGTATTAAATTCAGTCGTGCAAATTGTGTTTAATTGTGATTTAACTAAGAGATATTTATTTTTGCGTGTGAATATTTCTATTTCAGGGCTGCCAAACAATGACCAGGTTTTATCATAAATTAGTGTAAAAAGTTTTTGACATTTTTCCACTTGCAAATGAGGAATTTGAGGTCATCTCAGTTCATCCACAGTAAATGTGTCTTAAAAAAAAAAACAGAGAGGGAAATCCTTTGTATTGGAAGCCATGGGTCCCTTTGTATAGTTTACAATAATAGTTTTGCACAAATAATTTCAGGTTAAAATTGCATACTATTTATTCCCACCCATTTCCTTTATTGGCTGTGACACACAGGAATTACGCCCATTGCTTGACTAACCTTTCTGACCTTTTGTTACTTGGCTATAAATTGACTTGGGTCTTTTGCAAAAACACTGTCAGGGGGGAAAAATCTTTTTGTTAGAATCCAGCCAATTCCTGCTTCAGTGCAGAACAGTTTGTTCTCCTGAAGAAATGAGCCAGTTCAGTGAACAGAAAAACATAGCCGTGAACTGGCATCGCCAAAAACTGCAAAGGCGATTGCCTGCGATCACTGCACAGAGCAGGGAACTTTATAAAAGATGAGGTTGTGGGGAGAAAAATACAGTTTGGAGTTCCACGGGCTTTAGGTAATGTAATTGACTTGTTAGAGTTGTAACCACATAAAAAAGGTTTCTTTTTCTGAGTCCTGGCCATCACCGCCATTTTACCATTTTAGAGGAGAGTTTTGTCCAGCTCGCCCTCTGCCTGCTCCCCCAGGGGCAGGCTGCTCGTGTAGCTCACAGCCCCTGCATTTCTGTGGTCTTCCCACCAGGTTGGAAGCTTCTCATAACACTGTAAACATTTCCCGAGTGACTGCTCTGTGCAAGACTGAGTCCTGGGTTCACCCCCAAAGAATATATTTGTAGTGGTTGAGTGAATTACAAAAAAAATGGACAATAACTACATTCAGCATGGCAGGTGCAGGAACAGACAAAGGTACAAGACACAGTCAGTACTTGCCAGACTGTCACAGAAGTCAGGGCATTGGAATGAAATCTGAAGACAGTTTAGGAGTTTGCCAAATAGATGAAGGGAGGAGGGTGTTCTGGGCAAAGAGAGGGGTGTGTGTAAAGTTGAAGGATGAGACATCATGGGGGTTCGGGGTGCTCTAGAATTGCTTGGGTGTGTGGTACTCTAGAATTGCTTGGGTATACAGTATGAGGAGGGAAGGGAGTGGTGGCCAGTGAAACTGGAGACTGACAGGGACCAGATAACATGTCTCAGTTGCCACGTGAGGCAGTTTGACATTTATGCTGTGGGGGCTGTGTAAGGGCTTTGAAACATGGGAATGGCCTGGGCAGAGTTGGAGTGGGAAGACCTGGATTTGCAAGGAACCATGAGTCCAAAAAGGGTGGGTTGACCAAACTGGGAAAGGACCATGACACCAGGCTCCAGTGGGCGGACTTGATCCTGCAAGGAATCACTAAAGGCTCACAGGGGAAGGGGTATGTGTGCTTGCTGGCAGTGCGGGTCACTGAAGTCACTGCAGCAGTCTGCATGCGAGGGGAGAAGGTCAGTGTTCAGAAAGCGTGCAGAGGGGCCACCTTGGTGATGGGGGCGTGCGGGGAGTGAGGAAGGAAGCAGGAAGCCTGAGACTTCTGCTCAGCTGTCAGCATGTCTGGCAAGGATGCTTTCTCATGGACTCTCTCACTTAATTTTCATAGTGAAGCTTACCCTGTATGCACCTATTCCATTCCCATTTTACAAAAGAAAACGGAGATTTGGAAGGTTAAATATGGCACCCAAGACCCAAGTGACCTGCACTAGGAAGTTGCTAGGGAAGGGCTGGAACAAAGGTTTATCTGATTCCAACCACAGTATCAGGCCACTTTTGAATAGTACTTGCTATAACTGAGCCGCCCGGTGTTAGCAAGTCTCAAAATGTCTACATAGTCTCTATAAGAGCCATGCCGAGAAATAATAGCTCGGATAGTACTTAGATTTTAGTGTGAATGTTAATACAATTAATATTTTGAAAGCCTATTTTTCCTTTTCTTCTTAACCTGTGATCTCATGAAAACATCAGATACAAATTTTTTTTTCTTAAAATCTCATCATTTTGGAAGAATTGGTATGGAGGAATGCCCAACCAAATTGGCAAAAAGTATAAAGGATTGAATATACTTAAAGAAATATCATTTAAAAATATATTTGTTCTTTTTTTCTTTTAATGGAGGTACTAGGGATTGAACCCAGGACTTCGTGCATGCTAAGCATGCGCTTTACCACTGAGCTATATCCCTCTCCCTGAAATGTCATTTTTTAATGTTTAAGTGAGTCTATGTTGTAACAATTCATATCTGAATAACAAACTATAGCTTTTAATAATTAGAGAACTGTTTAGGGCTAACATAAAGCTAATACGATGATTTTTAGTAAATATATGTTTTGAATTAAGTCTCAGAAAATATTTTTCAAATAATTATACTGTAACTGAAGAAGGGGTTTACTAAACAAAGCCCATTTTCAGTCAAGTCCCAGGATAAATAAATGATTCTATGAAATATTCATTCTATAATCATGAGGTCATGGATTCCCAGGTTAGGGCTTAGGAGGCAGATGAGAAAGAATCAAAAACAAACCTGGCCTACTCTGTATCAAAAACATATTCTTGGTTACTAGATCAGCCTCTGTTTAGTTACCAAAGGATAACACTGTCCCATTTGGGGTTGGAGCCTTGAAAAAGGAAATACTGTCCCATCTGGGATCAGAACCTTGAGGTCCCAGCATCAAAGTCTGTAATTATGGGATATTGCAAGCTTTCTCTTCACCATCTCATTCTCACCCCTCCTTTGCTTCTCAAAGCGGAACCAGAAATAAAGACTGTTTTTGAGAGAGAAAAAAGCTGGAAATGTGGAAAGTATCTAAATCTTAAGCTGAGTCTGTATTATTAATTTTGTGGCATCACTAGTAAAAGAAAATTTGCTGGATTTTTAAGAAAAAAATGAGTATCTGATGTCACTGGGCAGTGGAGCTGTAGCATGCTCCTCTGCCAAACCAGAGATTATATATAGCACAGAGCATAGGAAAGGCAGGAGCCCTGCTTTTCTGCCGTGGCCGCGAGCAGAGCAGGAGAAGCGCTTATGTAACCGGCGGCGGCGTGCTCTGTGCTCGGGCTCCTGCCATCAGCTCGCGCAGCTGGGCCTCGGCGGGCTCTTTGTTTGCCTCCGCATTAACTCTTGCTTGCTTCCTGCGCACATAGGGGCCTGTGCCTGGCACCTGCGGAAGTGGAGGTGCCGGAGACACAGAAGCCAAAACACAGCCCCTGACAGTCTTAGTCTAGCGGAGCCGGCAGGCAAGCAGGTGGAGCCTGCGGCTGTGGGCCCTGGAGCCGAGGGGAGGCACGGCCTGGTAGAGCCTGCCAACCATGCCTGGAGCCTTGGGTCACCCTGGGAGGCTACTTTGCTGGGAACAAAGAGAAATTCCTCGCCTCCCTGCACCTTACTTTCCTCTGCTGTAAAAGGTTGTAGTGCCCACACTGTTGTTCATAGGTTTTCTGTGATGCCGTGAGCGCCGAACATGGGGACTCGTGCCATGTGCCTCACCCCGAATTAGCACTCGGTGGGCATTCTGTAAATATTCATTTCTCTGCCTCCTCTTTTCTTTCCTCCAAGCCCCAGACCCAGTTCTGCTTTTTCACTTTGCTGAGAAACATGGTCCCCTTTGTGACCTCTGTTGGTTTATCTCTCCTGAACCTCACAATTCTCTTATCTTCACCCCCGGCCTCAGTCCTTTTTCCTTCCTGTCTCCCAGGATAAGTATCACAATTACTTTCCACTTTTCTAGGCAACTGCGGTCCAAGGGTGAGAGGTGCAGGAGTGGGAGACGGCCTGAGATGGGAAGGGTGACATCACAGTCACGGACACATCACAGCTCACTCTTCCTCCTAATCCAGGTCCCTTCAAAGCCTCCCAAATAGGCTTAGGAATACCAGGCTCCGGTAGCCTCCCCTGTGTCTTCCTCTCCCACTTCAGTTTACTGAAAGGAGAAAAGGGAGGAAGGGAGTCAGGGTGCCCTTTGCAAGTTGCCTGGGTCTAGAATCCTTCCTCCTCCTGCAGACGTTCTCCTCCCAGCTGTGCTCCTGTTGGACATCATCTGGGGATCATGTTTGGCTCCATTTGTCCCAGTGTTGTCAAAAGTCTGTACCTGAAAGGGTTGGTGAGAGGTCACAGGGCACACATCTGTTCCCTTTCCTGTCTGGTTCATGGCCTCCCTTTCTTATTCTGTTCTTCCCCAGACCCCACATCCAGTCAGGCCTCTCCAGTTGCTGGCACATCACCATCTAAGGCAGTGGTTCTTGCCAGGGGACTTTTGAAAATGTCTGCAGACTTTTTTGATTGTCACAACAAGGGGACATGGTGAGAGGTGCTACTGGCACCTAGTGGGTGAAGGTCAGGGATGTGGCTAAATATCTGCAGCCCCCAGAACAAAGAATTATCTGGTCTGAAATGTTAATACCACAGTTAAGAAGCCCTGATCTAAGCGGTTTCCCACAGGAGTCCCTTTCTTGGTGCTTGCCTGCCTCCATGTCTGCACTTTTAGGGGCTTTTGTTAACCCCAAAGCTCCTCCTCCCCAGCAGGTGGCCTCACCTCACTGAAGTATCTCCTCACCCTTATTTCAGTCAGAGCCGATCCTCACCCCAGGGTTTCCAAACTACTGTGTCCATTCACTGCAACACTTATTGCCCTTGGCCTTCTGGTAGCCACCTTCAACATGATTTATTCTTTCTCTTTTGAAAGCAAAGTAGAAGCTTGGCTATAATGAAGATAACCATCCAGACCCCAGTTTATATAATAATATTCCAAGGCCCCAACCCTTGCACTCGGAGAGTCAGCAGCACAACATGGAATGAACACTGGACTCAACATTAGGAGATTTGGTCTGGTACCCAACTGGAACATTCCAGCTCTGTGACAGGAGGCGTAACTTCCCAGAGCTTTGGCTTCCACATGGTAAGGCAGAGATAATGTTCATTTCCTAGGGTTGTTTGAGGCTGTGAGGAGATGTTAGCTCAGAACCTGGTACACAGTGATCGGTGAAATGTAGGTTGAAACTGAAAACAATTCCAGGGTCACAGATGTGACCCTGAAAACAGAATTGTTTCCCATTGCCTTGATAGCAGCAATCTTAATTCCAGATTGCACCTCATCATTACACATTACACGAGAGTGGGTAGGAACCCTACTAGCACGCCCTGTTCCCTGCAGAAGTACTGGAGTGTTGCTACTTGCCCCTGATCCCACGGAAGCAGAGGGAATGCCGTATACTTCTGACTCCCTGCTGTTTTAGAAGGAGATATTTCTCCCTTTCTAGGAACACTGGGGCCCTAGAACCATACCCTTCAGGGAGAAGTCGGCTGCCTGGTAGAGGGGCTGCTGAGGCATGGGAGGGATACCGCATGCACTCACTCCCACGGTTTCCAGTGCATGGAGACCAGCACAGAGGAAGTCGTATTACATTTTGTTCAGACTTTATGTTACATTTACTTTTTACCACAGTTCTGCGAGATTAGTGACAATTGATCCCATGGGTTTTAAAGGCAGTTTTCATATACTCCTTAGGGCTAGGGTTATAAAAATCATGTAAGTATTCAACAGTAGGAATAACATCTGGTATTTACCCAGAGCCTCAAACTTAATTCTTCAATATGTGGTCTTATCTCTAGAACAGAAAGGGAATCTTTGCACATCAAGGAAAGAACTGATTCCATCCTTGGAGAGAGCTATGAAACGTCTTAGGGCCTGCGCAAATGTCACTGGCCTTCCACTTAAATCAGTGGCTAAAGAGTGAAGAAATATTTCAGGAGGTGGTCCGAGGCAGGGGACAGATGGTATGTGATCAGTTGGGTGTCAGCGTCGACAAGGCTTCCACAGCTAACAGCACATGGCGGCTCATCCTCACACCGGGTCCCTTCCTTGGCTTCCTCAGGCCTTAGCTCTGCACCCCAGGACGTAGCTCTTCACTCTGTATACAACCTTGTTCATTCACTCTTATGGGATGTTTGTGCTGTAGGTTAAGAGTGTAGCTTTGGAATCAGGAAGACCTGCGTT
Source organism: Vicugna pacos (assembly GCF_048564905.1). NCBI lineage: Eukaryota > Metazoa > Chordata > Mammalia > Artiodactyla > Camelidae > Vicugna > Vicugna pacos. Next base: position 30,705,344 of record NC_133005.1, on the reverse strand, counting down.
TGAGTCCCAGCTGTTGCCTGCTGCTTCTGTGACCGGAGTTAAGTTACTTAGCCATTTAACTTTGGTTTCCCAATTTGGAAGATCAGTTGATGATACTTAGCTCATAGGATTATCGTGAGGATAAAATTAAATGAGGAAATAAATGTAAAGCAGTTGGCACAGTGCCTGGCATGGAGTGATTTTACTCAGCAGTGATGGTTGTGCTCCTTGGGGGCAGAGATGTGGCTTTGTTTCCACCATGTCTCTCAGCACAGACTGAGCATCTAATAACACACATAGATTTTTTAATTTGAAATAAGCGATAGGTACATGCATGTATGTACAAACACGCTCTCAGAGGATAATCCAATAATGATAAAAACTGGGAAAACTCTATAGGTCTTGTTTTTAAAGCATTTTAGCTAATTTCTGATATATAGGAAGGCCTCTAAGACAAGTCAGTCCCTACTCTTTGCAGTAAGTTGGATCATTTGAATCATTTGAAGGGAAGCAGCCCAACCATTTCATCTCAGCTCTTTGCTGAAATAACTTTACTTGGTTATGACCTACTGTCATGTCCTCTGCCTTCCAGAGGACTGATGTAAGAATGGCGTGTTTGATGTGTTTCACTGTATCTTTCCAACTTGGCCTGCTCTCCTCACTTTTACCTATCTTCCCTTACATAGACTTCTGAGACATGTTTCTCTTTGAGTTTACCTCCAAGACACTTTGTCTCTGTATAGGAATAAGTGCTCATCTTTGATGATGAAGTATCACTCCAAATGCACTTCCATGTTTGCCCTCAGTACTGGGGATCTGAATTACATTCAGTGCCAGGTGAAGTGTGGAGGACGTGATGATCATCCCCACCCCCCTACCCTACCCAGTCTCTTCTACCTCCCTGCTTCCTTCCATAGCAAACGGTGTTTGTTTTTGTCTTCGGGTAGAGAAGAATCGCTCCCCTCTCCGCGCCAGGGGTGGGCCTTGATTGTTTAAGCCCAATCAGGTAACCCCTCATAGGTCACCACAGTGATGAAGTCAGTGCCAGTGGGGTTGTCTCCTTGCCGGGCATGTGACCTAGGTCAGGCCCTCAGAATGTTTGCTGAGGACTCTGGGAAGAAGGCTCTGTTCTAGCTTCCCAAAGCCAGCCCTCTGTCCATCCTTCTGCAAAGTGTGGGGACATGAGGCCCGGGGCTGCTGTAGCCGTCTTGCCATGATTAGGGAAACTAGCCCCAGGATGCAGCTAACAAGTAGAGAGAGAATAGACCCTTGCTTTCACCATAGGGCAACTGAATCACACCCAGTTTCCACTTACGTGTGCCAGTAAACCCCCTTTATTAGGAAAGCTGTTGTGAATTGGGTTTCATTACTTGTACCTTAGAATCCAGATAGTACTTAAATTTCCTTCTATTTTGCATATGTTAGTGATTCTAACCTGTGAACCAAGACTGCCTTGGAGGAGGGGGGCAGGGATTGGAGGGCTCCATTTTGGCAAAGCATGAATTAATTACATATTTCTTGCAAACTAAAGAAATTTCTTACCTATATATTAGTATTTTTTTTCAAATTCATCTGAAAGTTTTGATTAGTGAAATACAAATTTAGGTAGAACTACTGAATTTATAGGGTTTTTATCATGTATTTTCACAATGAACAGATGTTAAAAGCATCATGTAAATTTCTGTGGAAATGTTTTTTGGTAGAGAAGCTGTTGCTTAGATAAGTGTTTCCTCCTTCCCTCCTTCCCCCCTCCCTTTCCTCTCTTCTTTTCCTTCTCTTTCCCTCCGTCCTTCTATTCCTTTTTCTAGTTCTTTCTCTAAATCCCTTATCACTCAGTTTTCCTTTTGTTAAGTTTTATTAGTTATCTCAATGTCTCATAGAAATAGTTGAGATACAAGTTTGAATGAATTTTACTTAGATGTCAGCATTAAGATTCAGTTTAACTTCTCAGGCCCTGCACCTGTGAGTTCTGCATAGCTGCAAACAATGCCTGGGATTGAGCCTTCGTATCAAGGGTCCTAACCTGAGGTTCGATCCCATGTAATAAGTCTGGTGTCCGATGGGAACACTTGTCATTATAGCCCCCCCCTTTTGCTAGTAAAGCAGGACACCGCAGGTGGACTCCTGTAATTGGTGTGTTTGATAGATGCCCACTGTGTGCACATCACCACTGCTGAAGCTGAGTGGTCTAGCACTGAGCCCTTACCTCAGAGATCCTGCCGTTCTCTGGAGAGAAAAGCCATGTATACTGGATACTATATGAGGCAGGGCTATTTTTGTAGATGAATACATCAGTAGGCCATTCTGGAACCTCTTTCTTAGAATTACTCTATCTAAAGAGTCCTCTGGAACGTGTGTTTAATAAGTGATCACTGCTATTACGAAATACAGTTTGCTGATAAAACGTATTACTTAAATGTCCTTTTCTTTATCTTCTCTATTCTACCATCGACTCTCCATCAGGAATACTCAGCCTTTTTTTTTTTAAAGCAGTCCACCACAGGGTGTTTTGTTTTGTTTTGTTTTGCCATAAAACCAAAAATTTGACACCCCTTCCAGCCATGCACACACACAATTTGCTGCAAGTAAGGCATTACATTATTCATAATTCTCTCTCTCATGGAGAAGAGGCTGCTGTTGGCCCTGCATGGGTATAAACAAGCTGACTGAACGCCCTTTCTTTTTTTCCTATTGAATAAAGTAAAGCTGAACGCAGATACTTAACCATAAGGACAACCCTGAATTGCCTCCTTGTTTGTTCAAAACCAAACTTACTCTGATATTCCACGTCAGCAGTGCAGAGGCTTGCTGAGCTCCCATTAGTTCCAGAATGCCAGTGGGAAGGCCAGGCCCAGGCGGCCAGCTGGCCGTGGAGCCCTTATTCTAAGACGGTGCTGTCACTTTCTTGTGACAGGGGAGTCAGAAGCAATAGGGGCTTCCTGCCAATAACCCAAAGGGCTGTATTCAGGCAGTGACCTAGTTTTACACTGTAATCAGGTTGGGTTTCTCTTTTTCCCCCTCAAGGCAGTAATCTCACATTCTTCTGCACATGCAGGAGGCCAGTTCCCTGTCACCTCTTTGGCTCGGTGGTTTTTCTACATGACATAGGTCACTCTGAACTGGGGACACAGATATGTGCTCCCTTTCCTCAGTTGGAGGGTTGGGGTTGATTTATAAGGATAAAATGAAAGAATAGGACATCTTGAAACAGGCAAGGATGGATAGCTTTTGCAGAAGAACAAGACAAGGTGAACTACATAGGGAAGGTGTTTGGGGTCCAGGGCTCTGCCCTTTTAAATCCAACCATGCATATGACCTAATTACTTAGTTTATTCATCCAATTTTGTTTGAGCTCCGTATGTGCTGAGTGATAGAGGCATAGTGATAAAAAGATAACAGCTCTTGCCTCAGCCCACAGTCTTGTGGAGGAGGGAGCTTATCCCCACGGTTACAGCGTGTTGTTGCCAGTGCTGTAAGGGAGATGGCACAGGGTAGGGCTACTGACTGCTGGGAAGGAGGGGACTGAGAAGGGTGTCAGATGAATTCCTGTTTGAGCTTTCCCGCCAGACTCCTCGCCTCCCAATGCTCTCCACTCCAGCCCATTCACACCTCCATCAGACCAGTGCCTGGTCTGTGCCATTTTTGTTTGTTTGTTGCCACTTAGGTATGTGCTTTGTATGATGCACAGGGGTCAGGTCCTTCGGGTGTGTTTCTCCTGTCTCTTCAAGAAGACTTTGGGTCAGGAGGAGAAGAGTTATATGGCTCCATTCTCCCGATGTGCTGACATGCCTGGGGACCACATTGGTTTTTTTTTTTTTTTAAGGCCTTGAGATCTTTACACCTAGAATGATACATGCTCCAGTCTCCTCTGCCTAGACAATGCCTCTCAGCCTTTAAGACCTGCTCGCACAGGGTGCAAGTTCTTCTCTAATGTCCTAAGGAACAACCAGATGGCTCCTCTCTGGTGTTTCCATTGCCTTTTTTTCCCTGCTCTGTAGCACTTACAGCTTTGAGCTCCAACTATTTACACCTGTATTTATCCTTTTCCTCGACTCAGCATCTCAGATACAGAGCCTGTGTTTTATTCATCTAGGACACAGCGGCTGCTTAGCAGTAGTGAGGCACCTGATGGAAGTATATGTGTCAATAATGAGGTTCCCATTAACTCCCAGCACCAAGTTAACTAGACATGGAGAGGACCTCAAAACATCCTCCTTGACGGATTCTCAGACTTTCTGAGCTTGTAGAATGTCTTCTGTACTTCATGATAAAAGGAAAGAATATGAAGAAAGCTTTGGAGCATATAGCCCAGGAGGATGTAGAAAGTGGCCTATTGGCATTCGGGAGACAAAGAAGGACTGGAAAGGAAGCGCTGCGTACACTGTGGCAGAGCAATGGGACACCCATTCAGCTGTTCGCTAACTTTTGTATGTAGTGTACTCCTGAGTGCAGGGCAAAATTCAAATGATCTTGTAGACAGAATTGTCATGCCTCAGCATGAAATGTTCACGTGCCAGCTGATATATCAGAGTCTGAATTTGGCATTCAAATGTGATTGGGATGTAGCCCTGTTTAATGTTTATAGAAGTTGAGGTTGCCTGTGTAAGAGCCCTCCTGGTACCAAAGGGGGAGGTTTATCAAGTAGGTGTTTGATAAAAATGGATACAGCAATTAAATGAACATTAGGACCAGTCCAGTCTAGTCCGGTATCAAGTTTTTCTGGACTTTATCATGGTTTGGACCTTATATTATGAGAAATACATAGATATGTCAAGAATCTTCCATGATTGAAAGACAGTTATGTACACCAGAGGGTGCTGTGTTTCAATTTTCGTGTCTGTTTCTTTTCTGTTCTTATGGTTGTATGTTACGTGATTCATTTGATGATTGAAGATTTGCCTTCAACAAGGGACTGTTGAAGGCCTGAACGAATCCCCACTCTCTGCTTTCTTAGCGTCATAAAGACCATAGCACTGCCTGGGTCTGCTTTGATGAAGACTAGTTCTTAGCCATTAAGTTCTTTAAAACTAGACAACTTTTCTTATGCTGCAGCTTAAGTCTATTTTCAGTATTCTTTCTTTGGTGGAAATGGAGACCATCTGGTCACCATTATCAGTGTAGTAACAATGATTGAGGATGGTTATTAAGTCACCCTTCAGCCTTTTCTCTTGTCTAGGCAAAATTGTCTCTGTTCCTGTGGCCATTCCCCACAAATCTCGTTTTCCAACCCTTTAATCATCTTGGTGGCTTTCTTTGGAAACTACATCAAAGGCTCAATTTCAGGGCCTCTATTCTGGTGGGGTCTGGGCTGTCAGCTAATGGATACAGAATGTGGTTGTTTTAACCATTCAATTTACATAGCTAGTCCCCACATTTCCAAGCCAATCACAATCCACTGTTAGAGCCTGGTTTACCATCTCTTAATAGTAACATGTTTTGTAAATATTATATAAGGTGTTGATTTGACTTAAAAAACAAGTTTTAGCTTGTGAATAATTCTAATTGATGTATGTTGCATTTAAGATACTTTTCTGAGCTGTCTGATTATTAAGTGGCTATGTTGTCTCTTACTGGAGGATAATCTGAATTTTGTTGTTTCCTTCATTCATTTATTCACTCAACATCTATGAGTGCCTACTAAGTGTTGGACTCTGTGCTAGGGATTGAGGACCCAAAGGTGAACAAAACATGCTCTCTGACTTCAAGGAGCTCACAATCTAGAGGGAAAGTATGACACATAGTCAAAAAAATTTACCACTAAAGGACACAGTGCTGTAAAAGGTAACCTAGATACAGTGGAAGTTTAGAAAGTCTTCAGTGAACATGTCATACTTGAACTAGGTCTGAACATGAATTAGTCTACAGGGATAAGAGTTAAAGAGGGCTCTACTGAGGAGACTCTTGTACACGTGAAGGCAAGGAGGCTGGCATGTCAGGGTGCTGTGAACTAGGTGTGGCCAGGCATGAACCTGAGTGGCTGGAGAGGCAGGGAGACACCGGAGTCTGAAAAACTTCCCGTGCCAAGCCAGCAAGTATCCAACAGAAATGTAATGTGAGCTACGTATGTCGTTGTAAAATTCTAGAGGCAACATTTAAAAAAATAAACAAGAAATGAGCTCTCAAGCCTCAAAAAGACATGGAGGCACCTTAAATGCATATTATGATGAATGAAGCCAATCCAGAAAGGCTTCATGCTATATGATTAGAGCTCTGTGACTGTCTGGAAAAGGCAAAACTATGGAGACAGTAAAAAGATCACGATTGCCTGGGGCTGGAGGAAGGAAGGATAAATAGGTAGAACACTGAGGATTTTGAGGGCAGTAAAATGATTCTATAGGGCAGTATAATGGTAGATACATGTTATAAATTTGTTCAAACCCACAGAATGTGCAATGGCAAGGGTGAACTGTAATGTAAACCATGGACTTCGGGGGATAATGATGTGTCCTTGTAGGTTCATCGATTGTAACAAAGGTACTGTCTGATGGGGGATGTTGATAATGGGAGAGGCTGTGCCTGTATGGGACGGGGTGATATGGGAAGTCTCTACACCATCCACTCAGTTTTTCTGTGAACCTAAAACTTCTCTTTAAAAACTATTAAAATTTTATAAGCAAACAACTTGAATTTATTTTAATAATATATTTTACTTAACCCAATCTATCAAAATATAACATGTAATTAATTGAAAAGTTATTAATGAGATTTTTATGTCACCTTTTTTTGGTGTGTGTCAAGTCTTTGAAATCTAGTCTGAATTTTACACTTATGGTACATCTCTGCATGAGCCACATTTCAAGTACCAGTAGGCATATGCAGCTCATGGTGTTGTATTGGACAAAGCAAATCTTGAAGACTGAAACCTGGGCATCCTTGATTCAGAAACCTCAGTTCTCAACCACACTGCTCTCCTGCACTCTAAGCACTGTAATAATAAGCCCAGAAGGGGGGAGCTTGCAGACTATGACTTAATCCCACGGCGTCAGCTGTTGCCCTCTATGCTGCCCGGTGGCCCAAGTTCAGAGCATCTAGAGCAGTATCGTCTAATAGGAATATAATGCGAGCCACATGTGTGATTTAAAATGTTTTAGGAACCATATTGAAAAAGTTGAAAGAAACAGATCAAATTAATTTTAAGACTATTTTTAACCCAGTCTATCAAAATGTTGTTTCAACATGTATTTAATATTGAAAATTATTAATGAAGACCTACAGACCAATGGAAGAGAATAGAAAGCCCAGAAATAAGCCCTCACACATGTGGTCAAATGATTTTGACAAGAGTGCCAAGACCATTCAGTGGGAAAAGGACAATGTTTTCAACAAACGATGCTGGGAAAACTGGATATCCACATGTAAAAAGATGATGTTGGACCTTTACCTTTATACCATATACAAAAATTAATTTAAAAGGGATCAAAGAGAATAGATAAACAAGATTGTACTGTGTAGCACAGGGAAACATATACAGGATCTTGTGGTGGCTCACAGTGCAAGAGAATGTGACAATGAATATATGTATGTTCGTGTATAACTGAAAAATTGTGCTCTACACTGGAATTTGACACAACATTGTAAAGTGACTATAACTCAATAAAAAAAAAAGTTAAAAAAAAAAGGGATCAAAGACCTAAATTTAAGAGCTAAACTATAAAACTCTTAGAAGAAAACAGAGAAAAATCAATGGATTTGACAGTGATTTCTTGAATATAATACCAAAAGTATAGGCAACAAAAGAAAACATTGGTCAATTGTACCACATCGAAATTTAAAACTTCCATGCTTAAAAGGACTTCAACAAAGTAGGAGGCCAACTTATGGAATGGAAGAAAATATTAGCAAATCGTATATCTGATAAGGGGTTAATATCCAGAATCTGTAGAGAACTCCTGTAACTCAACAACAATAAAAACACAACCTGATTTAAAAATGGATAAAGAACTTGAATAGGCATTTCTCCAAAGAAGTTATGCAAATGGCCAATAAGCACCTGAAAAGATGTTCAACATCGCTAATCATTAGGGTAATGCAAATCAAAACTGCAAGATACCATGTCACACCTAATAGGATGGCCACTGTTAAAAAAACAAACAAACAAGAAAATAACATGTTGGCATGGACGTGGAGTAACTGGAACTCTTGTCACTGTTAGTAGGAATATAAAATGCTGTAGATACTATGGAAAACAGTATGACTGAAGGGGAGAGGAACTTAGGGCTGGGAGCCTGAAGGGTTGTTTCAGCTACAAGCCAGAACACACAAGGGACTGAATTGTGCTAAAAGACACAAGGATGTTGCCAGTAGCCATTGTTCATGGTACACTTGATAAGTGTCGTGTGTGGCATTGCGTTCCTTACATCTGTATCTTAATTTTTGTAACAACGCTGAAAAATTGAGGCTATCATCTCCACTTGCAGAGGAGAGGTGGAGACGTAGAAGGCACAGGCACCTTGGCCAGGGTACCAAGGCCCATAGGTAGCAGAATCAGAACATAAACCAGGTCTGCCTGACTCCAGAGTTTAGGCACTTAACCACTCGTCAGTGTCTTGCAAGGATGGAGACAGAGATCAGACTTGAAACATTCTTCCATTTATAAGATTTGTTGGAGGCCGGATAAGAGGAAAAGATGGGAGAGGGATGCACGAAGGATACAGGAGTGATTTGGAGATCAGATCTCTTGCTTGGAAATCTGGATGGAGGATGAGAAGTGAGATGAAGATCTAGGCAGTAGAACATAGTGGCTGAATTTTTTGTTTTGCTTGTTTTGTTTTGAGGGGTGCACGCCAAGGTAAGGGGAGATGGAAACTGTGTGTAGTTTTTAAAAACCTACAAGAACTAACAGCAGTTAAAAGTGATAGGTTTAGAGCTTGGCAGATGGTTTATGGCTGACAGGGGTGCTGTGGAAGTCACTTGGGTACTGGAGATTGCCAAATCCTAGGCAGGGGCAAACTTGCCCCACTGTGGAGAGCTCATAGAGGCATGTGTTTTAATCTCCTTTGGGTCCTGGATGACTTTGAGACTCAGCAGGGAGTCAGAAAGAGCCGCTTGACTGGTGATCTTGGTGCAAGTAGTTGGGACAGAATAGGAGGCGGGAATGGAGTCTGCAGTGTGCCAAAGACTGAGCAAGGAAGCTGAGTAAGTGGGATGGTGGGAGCTGGCTGTGTGGGGAAGCAGGGGTGGGAGAGGGCCAGCTGGGGGATGATCTCTCTCCTTGTGAGAGTTAAGTGCCATCTTAAGTTAAGTCAGATGAACTTTTATAGTCCAAGATTATCATAGAAATACCACCACCATGTAATATTAAAGCAGCCTTTTGTTTAAAAACAGAAAAACAAATATAACCTTTCCCAGATTTTGATGGCAGGCACATCACATCAGTTCTCGGCATATGCCCTCAAGAGGAGTTCTTAGAAATTTTTGATTTAGTTTCCTGAAATCTCATGGAAAGAACATAACTGTGTTTACTAGTTTGCAACAGAAGTTACATGTCCCCAAACACTGTCCCAAGTGCACCAGTGGTGAGCGTGTGTGTGTCGGTGTGCATGCACGTGTGCCTGTATATGTGCAGTCACGTCTCATAGGAGGAGGGGTGAGGTGGCAGTAGGGAGATATGTGTACTTTAGTCCTTTCTTGATGATGGTTGTGAGTAAATAGGTGGAGGGGTTTTATATTTTGTACAGTCACAGCCACTCTGGCTTTCATGTGTGTTGACTTTACTGCTTTATAGACTAGAGAAAGCTCAGCTGCTGAGGCCTGTTGCTCCTCCTTACCCCTCGGTGACCTTGGCACTCTAAGGTTCCTCAGGATAGAGCCAGGTGCCCCCAGAAGGCCCCAAATGTGTCTTCTGTCTGGCTCTCAACACCTCTGTTCTGCTGCCCCCCCAGGGCAATAATGTGGAAGTGACCGTGATCCTGAAGAGCTGTGAGAAAATGTGGAATTTTGTTCATCAATTCCAGTTGGTCCCTTTGGTTGGACATAAGATTGGAAGTGACTGTGCATAAAAATACCCTGGCTCTACGTCGCAAGACTCTTAAAGCCAATGAATGTTATTTAATCTTGCCTGTCAAGGGAAATTAATAACTTCCTGATGAGATACTAACAGCATTCAAAACATTACTCACAAAGTGAACATTATTAAAACTGTCCTGGGCCAACTGAGGCTATGCCACGTCCCCGCACTGTGCCAGGGGCCTGGGCCCTGGGCTCCTGCTGCTCTGTCCTGCTCGGGCCTGGGGCAGGGCCCTACTCTGGATGAGGGCCCTGGAGATTTTCCTACAGAGTGGAAAAAGGAAGGTTGAGTAGCTCCCTTCTCTTCTTGACAAAGATATAAATTCAGACTTTGACCTGTTGAATTCACTTAAAAGGAGGATCATCTGGAGGACATTAGAAAGGACTAGGAGCAAGCCTGAGACAAAGATGACTTGGAGACGGGAGCAGAAAGGTGAAGGCAAACACACCTGCTCTGACGGGTGCTGCTCCGCTGGCACGATTGGATTGTGGAGGTTTTGTTTTTTTTTTTAATGATCTTTATCCAAAAGAATTGAAAGCAGAGTCTCAAAGAGATATTTGCACACCCATGCTCATATGAAGCAGCATTTTCACAATAGCCAAAAGGTGGAAGCAACCCAAATGTCTGTCAACAGATGCATGGATAAAAAAGGTGGTCTATACCCACACTGGAATATTATTCAGCCTTAAAAAGGGAAGGGAATCCTGTCACATGGTACAGCCTGGGTGAACCTTGAGGACATTATGCTAAGAGAAATAAGCCAGGCACAGAAACACAAACACTGCATGGTTCCACGTACATGGAGTATGTGAAGTAGTCATGCTCTTAGAAAGTAGAATGGTGGTTGTCAGGGGCTGGGGGAAGGGAAAAGGGGAAAGGGGACCCGCTGCTGTTCAGTGGATGTAGAGTTTCAGTTTTGCAAGATGAAAAGAGTGCTGGAGATCTGTTGTACAGCAGTGTGCATATAGTCAACACTACACTTAAAAGTGGGTAAGATGGTATCTTTTACGTTACTTGTTTTTTACCACAATTTTTAAAAAAGCAAGCAGGATAATGCAGCTGATGCGCCTTTTGCTATTACAGCTAGCTGTCTCCCTCCAGTGGCCAGCCTCCGAGTGGGAGGTGGCAGAGTTAGGGCGTCAGCAGTGGCTGCAGGAGCTCTGATTTACTGCGTGCCTACTGTGTAGCAGGCAGGGGACTAAACCCTTTCGTGCACTCCTTACCAATTCACTGAATGTTGCGTCAGCGCTGCGTTGTCTCCATCTTACCAGTGAGGAAGCAGATCATGAGAAATTAAGCCATTTGCCCAGGAGGACACAGTTCACAATGGCAGGGCTCTGGGACACAGACCCAGCTCTGTCTGAGATTTGAGTTGTTGACCCCGTTCTCAGCTCCCGTTTATTGATCCATCTGTTCACTGGAAGTCACTACCATGGGCCAGGCACTGTGCTGGATGCTGAGGACACTGTGGGTTTAGGCCCTGACATTATTGAGCTGACGGCCTAGCCAGGATGAGAGGCAGTAAGCAGGAAAAGAAGCGAATGAAGATCCAATGACAAATTTTGATAAACGTTATAAAAGAAACAGTTAGGGTGCTATGATGGAGGAGGGTTCAGTGCAGAGGCTGGGGACCGAGTTAGATATTTTAAAAGGGTGTTCAGAGAAGATCTCACAAGGGCTGTGATACCTGTGGAGAGAGAGAGGCATTATCAGCGGGGACAGGCCCCAGGTGCCATCACCACCCAGCCCTCTAGAGTCTACAAGAACCTCTCCGGACACAGAGCTGTGACGCCATGTGGCACGGCTATAGTGAAGACAAGAAATGAAAACATTTCCCTTCTTAAGATGACAAGGCCCAGGTGAGGGACAGGGAAACTGGATGAAGGGAGTCAGAAGGTACAAATTTCCAGTTATGAGATAAGTAAGTACCAGGGATATAATGCACAATGTACTAAATATAATTAACACTGCTGTGTGTTAGATATGAAACTTGTTAAGAGAGTAAATCCTGGGAGTTCTCATCACAAGATGAAAGTATTTTTTTTTCTATTTCCTTAATGTTGTATCTGTATGAGATGATGGATGTTCACTGGACTTACTGTGGTCATCATTTCACGATGTAGGAAAGTCAAATCATTACTCTGGACACCTTAAATTTATACGGTGCCACGTGCCAATATCTCAATAAAACTGGAAGAAAAAAAACCCAAGAAGGTAGAATTCCAAGAGGAAGAAGGCCCAGAACTGCATGGCCTCATGCACAAATGGCCTCATGATGAAAGGACTCCAATCCTGCCAACTTCCGGCAGTGTTCCCGTGTCCCACTGGATTGCTTCAGCTCTCTGGGCCACAAATTCCTCATCTGAGTTGGGAGGAAAAACAGAACTTCTCTCTAGATAGATTTCTGGTAGTAGGAGTAGTGGTAGCAGTATGATTAAATCACCGCCTTGTTTAACTCTCTTCTGGTTGGGCTACGTCTTGAATACTTGTTCAATTCTGATTGCCACATTGTTGAGAGAGACATGGACAAATAAGAATATATTCAGAAAGCAGGTGGCTTGGAGTGGATTGAATTCAGGATGCTTCCACTGCAGAGGTGAAGACTAAAGGATGAAATGACGATCTTCAACTGTGCGAAAGGCAGATGTATAGAGAGAGTTGACTGTGAAGAGTGTTGGCTTGATCTGTGTCCTTTCCAGACAGATCTAAACCTGGGAGTCAGGTCCAACTAAGAAGAATTTTTAATAAATTGTTATAAGTGACAGTGAACTCCCAGACCATGGAGATACTCAAATGGAGACTAGGTAACAGCTTGCTATGGGATTGTTTAATTGGGAAAGAGGTTGCTCTGTATATATTGTCCTATTCCTCCATATCGGATTTTTGAATTATTTTAGAACCATGGCTTTAGGCGGGAGACAGACAGAATATATTTACTTGTCTGTGTGCACCACTGCAGAAGTTAGACCAAAAGCCCATCAGAATTTACTAGAACGTGAAGGAGTTCTACATGGTATTTGAGCCTAGTCCCATATTCTTTAAGGACCTCTGCCCCAACCCCATCAGCTACTCACTTTTTCACTTGTTGCTTTTTGTAACAACTCATATACTTTAGGAGATGTGCTAACATTTTTTCCATTTATATATTTATCCAAATTTTAATCTTTTGTTTTGAGTACCTAGCACCGTCACATTGTTCAGAATTTAGAATGGTTCACAGGCAAAATCTTCCCTGTCTCCCCACCCCCCACCACCGCCCAGAGGCAACCACTATTACTAATTTCTCATGTAATAGTCAGGAGAGATTTTAAGTGTGTATATACATAAGCACATTAATTTTTTGCTGCTGTACTTTGCTTTTCAAAAGACAAAGTATGTCAAGACATCTTCAACATTAATCCATATTGTAAAAAGTGCACCCTCATTCTTTCTCACAGGTGCATGTTATTCCCTTCCCCTGCTGGTGGACAACTAGGTTATTTCCAACCCTTTATTATTACAGTGTTGACAGTGGATTACCTTATACGTACATCACTGCACTCAGGTATACCTGTAGGCTACATTCCTAGAGGCAGACCTACTGAATCAAAGAGAATGAGCCTTTGTACCTTTTGGGAGTGATGGAAATGTTAGCTATCTTGATTATGGTGGTGGTGGTTTCGCTGGTGTATACATCTATCAAAACTCATCAAATTGTACATCTGAAATATGTGTAGTTTACTGTGCAGGAATCATACTTAAAGGTATTTTTAAAAAAACAAAGAGAATGAGCATTTGTAATTTTGTTAGCTATTGTTAAGTACTCTCAATGGAGGTTTTACCAGTTCTCACTCCTGCAAACAGTGTGTGAGTGTCTTATTTCCTCAAACCCTTGCCAAAGCAGTATATTGTCAAATGGTTTGAGCTTTTCCAAAGTAAGTGAAAATAAGAGAATCGGAGTGGTTTTAATTAGTGTTACTCTTACTCTGAGTGAAGTCGAGCATCCTATCTGGTGTGTAAGATCTTGCTGGGCTTTGTAGTGGGGTCACTGAAGAAAGTCATCTGTGCAGACTGAGGCTGGAAGGGAGGGTGGGGCGGGACGGGGAAGTGGTGTGCCCACAGGGGAGAGCCAGAGAGTTAAGCTTAAGCTTAAATGAGTGTTCTTGAGAGGTTCAGACATGCCCACCAGCCTGCAAGCTGTTCAGCCTGCAAAGTCTCTGACCTACACTGGAGAAATTCAGTTAAAACAAAACCAATGTAATTCAGAAGTAAAACCACACCCATAACAAACCATTTACGATTTTCCTCTTTTAATTTTTAATTTTAAATTTAATAAAGTAATTTACTTTTGTACTTGAATGACATTTGGGATGCAAGTATGTTTCAGTGTAACGTGTTAACTTTGGACGGTGCAGGTTCTGACTAGTTGACTTATGACCAAACCGGCACTGTCCAGTTTTTCACCTAGAAATGGACCCTCCAGTCTCAGCAACACACATTTGCGTTGGCTTTTGATAGTAAGCTTCCCAGGTTCAAACCTATCTTGGTTGATGGCAACACCACGCTTCCAGTTGCTTAGGTCAAAGACCTCAGAGTCATCCTTGATTCCTCTGGACGAAGTTCACGTGCTCCATCCAGTCCCTTAGGAGGTCTTGTCTACTTTACTTTCAAAATGTATCCAGAATCCAGCCACTTCTCTCTACTTCCCTCTCCCATCCTGGTCCAAGCCATTGTCATCTCCTCCCTGGTGGCTGCCGCACCCTCCTGACAGGTTTCCTGCTTCTCCTCTTGTCTTTTCTGCAGTCTGTTCTCAACACAGCCAGCAGAGGCGTCCTGTGGGACACAAGCCACATCTCAGCAGCCCTCTGTGCTAAGCCCTCCCACACGCTGCCCATCTCAGAGAAACCCAAGTCGTCCTGGTGGCTCTGCAGTCTGCCTCCTTGCCTCCTCGATCCTATCTTCTCCTGCTCTCTCTTGACTCCTCCCACTTGGCTGTACTGGCCTCCTTGCTGTTGTTTGAACAAACCAGGCACGCTCCCACCTCAAGGTCCTCGTGCCAGCTTGTGCCTCTGCCTGAAATGCTCTTCTCCAGATGGCTCTCTTCCTCGCCTCCAAGTCTCTGGTCCAGTGTCACGTTCTTAGTAAAGCCATTCCAACCACCGTATTTAAAATTGCAGCATTGTCTCCTCCCTACCCACTACACTCCTCATCTGCTTTCCTGCTTTATTTTTCTCCGTTGCACTTATTACTCCTTAACACACAATTTCATTTACTTACTTATTTGGTGCATTATCTCTCCCCTAAACTAAAATGTAAACTCCAGGAAGGCAGAGAATTTTATAACTCTTTTTTATCTTACCCATATTCTAACATCTAGGACCGTGCCTGGTGCAGGGTAGGCGCTTAGTAATGTGTTATATGAATTATCTTTCTTTTCTCTATCAAACTTGTTCCTCAAAGTCTGCCAGACCTAAAGGGAGACAGACAAGTGTTGTATTTTGGTACTGGTACTAGGTGTGAATTAAATCCAAGAGCACTGCTCCATATTTTTCTGGGGATTCTCACAGCATAAATAATCTGACCTCATTTAAGTAACAGCCTCTATAGAAGAATTAAGTATGATACACAAAACTCTGATGTGATAAATACATTCAGATGCCATCTGGAGAATTAGATTTAGATTCAAGTGCTCCTCTTTAGAGGGCTCTAGACAAACAGGAGCACATTCAGGGCAGAGCAATAGAGATGATGCCAGACATTCCCACCCATGACGCCCCGTGCAGCAGTGAGGATGATTGGCTTGGGGGAAGAAAGATTCGTAGGGACGTGATTCTTTCTTTCAAATGTTGAAAAAGGTGTCATGGGGAAGATCGACAGGTCTGTGGAGAAGATCGCTTTACTCCCCTCCACCCCTCAAAAGCAAACCCAGCTTTGGTGGAACCTGAACATTAGGAGGGAGGTTTTCCTGAGGGGGGAAAAGTTATCAAGAATGTAATTATGAATTTATAAAAATACAGGTACCGGCATTGGAGGAAGGTGCCCATCAAGTAAGGGTCCCAGAAGCTCCAGCTCCTTCAGCTTCATGGGAGATCCACCACATCCATGTGCTGGCAAAACCTGGATCTCTCCACACCGTATCCCCTCTTCCCTCTGTGGCTTTGCATAAAGTGTTCCTCTGTCCAGAACACCCTTTCCCTCAACATGTCTACTTGGCAGGGTCTACTCATCCTCCATCCTGTTTCAAAGGCCACCCTGTCTGTGAGGCCTTACCTAAGGCCTCTGTAAAACTGAGGTGATGCTTAGTCTCTGCACCCTCCCTGAATCTTGTGCACGCCTCCCCTGAAGCACTCGGCTTATGGTTTAATTTTGGTTGATTTGTTTGTCTGGCTTCCTTTATACTGTGTATCAGTCAGGATGGGCTGGATTATGCTGTAGTAACAAGCAACTCCAAAAACCACCCTGCCTTAAAACCACAAAGGCTACTTCTTGCTGACATTATGTGTACATTTTGGGTCAGCTTTTCTCTCTTTAGGACCCAGGCTGTCAGCGTAGCCACAGCCTGAAACATTGCCAGTTGCCAAGCTAGAGAGTAAACAGTGAGGCAAAGCATGTACTTTCTCTTAAATCTTTCCCCTAGAAATGACACATTTGCTTACATTTCATTGTTTACACCCAACCACAGCTGGGCAGGGAAATTCAATGTAACCAGAAAGAAAGCAAGCCCCAGACCACTGGTGAACAGCCTAATAACCCCAACAAACGATTAGCTTCTTGACTATGGGGATGGCCTCTTTTCAGATACCCTTGTATACCTAGAGCCTGGCTTGAAATACTGAACATATAGTAAGTCTTCGACTATTTTTGAGTGAAAAAGTAAACTTAGTGAGTAGAACCTACAGGAAGGTAATTTTCAGGGGTGCTAGCCATTTCCAACATCTTTTCAACCCCAATGGATGTTGGTCTCACCATCTCTGGAGGTATTCAGGCATAGGCTAGCCTAACCACCTTGTAGTACTGGGTGGTTAGCCATCCTAACCACAGTAGTGATGCTTTCAAGATGATTCATGCAAAGACAAGTGATTGAAATATGTGGTCTCTAAAGTCCCTTTAATTCTGAGGCCACTGTATTTTCATCATCATCACCTTTCTGAGCTTGAGAAAGAATAAATTACTGTTCACCGTAGAGGTGATAACATCTGACAGGAGCAGGCTATTTCTGTTGGTGACTTGACAGAAACAAGAATTGTTTGTGAGGAAAAAACAGGTAGAGAGCACTGGCCCTGAGCCCTCCACTGGATGGTGATTCCTAAATGCAGAATGTATTGTGACCCTTAAGTATCCAGAGGGCAAAATGAGGCCAGCTCTGGGCTTGACATGGCTTCGACACTTGAGGACTTGGGCTTAGAAACAGACTTTAGTTCTTTTTAAGTCTTTCCTTTGTTGCAGCGGAAATCTGACAGTTCTAGCCAGCGTATCTGCTGGGCAGCCAAGGTCCTGCCCACACACATTCCTGAGGATGGATGGTCTCCCGTGTGTTCTTCTTGCTGTAGATTCCTGCTGACTAACGTCCGTCCAATCTCTTAGCCCTGCTGTGCTGAGTTCTCTTGTCATACACAAGAGCGAAGAAGACATCCCCTCTTGCGACCATCTAAAAATGTTATCCATATTAAGGATCATGAAAGCTCTGTCAAGTCATATTAATTTTTAAAAATAACAACAGTGGACCAGTTCAGCTTATAAAATCCTTGAGCCCTCTGTGAGAAGGTGCAAAATTGTGTCATTAATAATGTAAATACTTTAAAAATAATTAAAGGCAGTGGGTTTATTATTCAGTTGGAATTCAGAGTGAATGTGGCCTGGAAAAGAACGTAAGAGTTAGAGTCAGCGTATCAGGCAGGCTCACAGACGAATGCGTGAGACTTTGGTCCCAACCCCTCTCCTTTCTTGCTGCACAGCTCCTTACTGCCATGGGGGGGGGGGCATAATACCCGATTCAGGAGGCTGTCGGGATGAATCAAAAGAGACGAAAGTGCTTGCAGGCTACGAAGCACCTTAAGAGACAGAACTGAAGTAAATCCAGTTTCATGGTAGGTCGTGGAAATTTCTCAGACTTACTTTGTAGCATAGCAGTGGCGCCATCGGTGCAAGTGGAGCCGCTTGTGTGTGGTTTTATCTTACACTTCAGAAATCTCGAGGTGGAACCCATTGATTTCACTTGGAGTTTATGGCAGGCGTTCACAGTACTAGCCACTGCCTCTCTTGTTGGGATCACTTGATTTGTGCCAAACAGGGCACAAAGTCTAAAAGGTATTTATACATTCTGTCACTTACAGCCTGGACCGATTTCACGCAAGAACCTGCTGGGGTTTTTGTTTGGTTTTGCTTGCACATCTGGCCCCCTTTTTGACACTTCCAGTGCATGGTGTTCGCTAGTTTTTTTCTACCATTGTATGCAACTTCACACAAATATATAATTTTTAGGATATTTGTAGCTAGGGCTATTTTCAAGTGTCAAAACTCTGCATTTCCAAGGATTCTGCCTCAAATTGTGCCATTATGGATTTTGGGGTGTCAGAAGTCCGATGAAATGGTCAAATCCATTGATGACTTGAAATTGATGTCTGAAAACAATGAGTGGGCAGATTCCCCCCACCTCCCTGGCACAGGCAAATCCACGGCAGTTATCATTAATGTTCCAACTGAATGACTTCAGCAGGGCCAGTTTGCCAAGTAAATGATGAGCTAGTGACGCCAATTAGGGGCTCCATTTGGACAAAGCCTTGGCACCTGTGGGGGGTATCAGGGCCCCCCGTTCACCATGCCTCCTCTTGTTCCTCTTGTGTACAGAATGGTTCATGTCACACTGAAACCTCCCAGTTGTAAATGAGGAATTTACTCTGTGGCCACATTCCATATGCTGGCCACCCTGTTTGCAAGGTATACCTCTCACTGGCATTATTAATTTTATTTATTTTAATCCTTAACTGCTATTTTTTAAATTAAAAGCAACACATGATTGTAACAAATTCAGACAATATAGATGGGCATGAATAAAAAAAGTAAATGTTCCTTTCCTTATCAATAATCGTTACTGTTTAATGGATCAGTATTTATCCTTTGTTCTTTCAAATTCTGTTCATACTCAAATAAACACAAGTCTAGATAGATTGTTCATTATACAATGAATCATGTATTTTATTATGCAGTATACTGCATAGTTTATTATTTAAATATGTCTTGGAGATGTATTCACAATCAGTACACATAGGTCTTTATCCTTTTCAATGGCTGCATTTCATCTCCTGGTACATATGTTCTCTTGTTTTATCACTCATTTACTAATGGACATTGTTAATGCTAAGAGATGATGCAATGAATGACCTTATTGATATCTTTGTGATCATGTGCATGTATTTTACTACTTCATCAGACTGTGTGGGTTCTTAGAAGTGAAATGACCAGGTAAAAGGACATGCTTTTAAAAATTTTGAAGACTGTTGCTAAATTGACCTTCATAAAAATTTCACCAACTTCTGCTCTCACCAAGAGTGCGTGAGTACTATATAGTCTGTCTTTCCGATTCTTGCCAATCTGTGAGGAAAGGGAAAAATCTCATTTTTGATTTACTTTCAATTTCCCTAATTACTAGTGATGTTCAGCATCTTTCCTACTTTATAGCTGATGTATTTTGCGTGTTCATTTCTTTGCCCTTTTTCCTAGCATTTTTGTCTTATACATTGTAAATATTAATTATTTATAATATGTTGTATAAATTTCCCCACACTGTGTCACTTGTGTTTAAATCTTATTAATGGTTTCCTTTTGAATTCAAAAGTTTGTAATACTTACGTAGACAAATCAATCAACCTTTTCTTTGTTGTTTCTAGGCTTTGAGTGTTGCAAAGAAATTCCTCAGCATGACCTAAAAAAATTCTCTTAATTTTATTCTGAGATGTTTATAATTTTGCTTGTTATATTTCTCTGTTAAATTCACTTGAAAAATATTGTTCTTTGTAATGTGAGTTAGAGATTGAACTCAGTTGTCCTAATACTTACTCATTTGTCTCTCTTTCCCAACTGATTTAAAAAGAGCACTGCTTTCATATTCTGAAAATCCCATATATACAAAGTCTGTCTAGAAGATTCATTCATTCATCAATTCTTATGCTGATAGTATATTATTTTAATTATTCTAGCTTTAAAGTATGTTTTACTATAAAGCAAATTCCTCTAAATAGTTCTGTCTTAAAACTTTTAAAGCTATTTTGTACTTTTTTCCTTCCGGAGGAATTTCAGACTGCTTGCCAAATTCCATCAAAAATTGTGATGCATTTCCCCCAACATTGTTTTAAATAAAAAATTTCAAACATACAGAAAAATTGAAAAAAATTGAACATCCATATACTTATACTTAGATTTTACCATTAACATTTTACAATACTTGCTTTACCTGATGGTATTTTAATTGTAATTATAATTCTTATGAACTTAGAGATTAATCTAGAGAGAGCTGACATCTATATAATTCTAAATCTTTACCCCCAGGAATATGACTCTACATTTATTTAGGTCTTCTTTTTTGTTCTTATTAAAGCTTTGCAGTTATTGTCATACAGATTTTATACATGTCTTACAAAGTTTATTTAAATTTTTTTAAATTGAGGCATAGTTGACTTAAAATATTATATGTTTCACATATACAACATAGTGATTCAATACTTTTATAGATTATACTCCATTTAAAGTTTTTATAGCATAATGGCTATATTCCCCTGTGCTGTACAATATATCCTTGTTGTTTATTTTATTCATAATGGTTTGTATCTCTTAATCCCGTACCTCTATCTTACCTCTCCCCCCGTTCCCTCACACCACTGGTAACCACTAGTTTGTTCTCTATATCTGTGATTCGATTTTTGTTTGTTTTATTTTTTAGATTCCACATATAAGTGATAACATTGAGTATTTATCTTTCTTTGTCTGACTTACTTCACTAAGCATAATATCCTCTAGGTCTGTTCAATTTGTCACACATGGCAGAATTTCATTCTTTTTTATAGCTGAGTAATATTCCATTGAATATATATATATATATACCACATCTTCTTTATCTATTCATCTGTTGATGGACACTTAAGTTGCTTCCATATCTTGGTTGTTGTAAACAATGCTGCTATTAACATTGGGGTGCATGTATCTTTTTGTAGTGTTTTTATTTTCTTTGAATATATACCCAGCAGTGGAACTGCTAAATCACATAGTAGTTCTACTTTTAGTTTTTTGAGGAACCTCCGTACTGTTTCTGTGGTGGCTGCACCAGTATACATTCTCACCAGCAGTGTACAAGGATTCCTTTTCTCCACATCCTCACCAACATTTGTTATTTGTAGATGTTTGGATGATAGCCATTTTGACAGGTATGAGGTGATATAAGTTTTGTTCTGAGATCTTTTCCACATTTGCTTGTTAATGTAATGGGCTCTTTCCCTCCCCAACCCTTCCATTTTCTTCTCTAATTGATTATTTTTGGCATATGGGAAAGTTAATGATTTGTATGTGTTGCAAATGTATCTCATCATCCTGTTAGGTCTCTTATTAGTTATAATAATTTTTCAGGGGATTTCCTCACTAGACAGTCCCCTTACATGCAAATAATACCAGTTTGTCTCATCAGTTCTTACTATCTAGGATCCTATTACAGTGTTAAATGCTGATAATGGGAATCCTTACCTTGTTTCTGACTTGAATGGTTCACTATTAGGTATATTTGCTGTGGTTTCTGGTAGGAATCCTTCATCTCAGGACATTCCCTCCTTTTTTCCTTTATTTGTTCCTTTGGTAAGTCTTTTCAAGAATGATAGTTTAGACCTGAACAACCCTAAATACAAATTGGACCTAACAGGCATATATAGAACATTCCACCCAGCAACAGCAGAATATACATGTTCTCAAGCACATGTGGAACATTCTCTAGGATAGATCACATGTTAGGACACACAAAAAAAGTCTTAACAAATTTAAGAAGATTGAAATTGTGCCAAGTATCTTTTCCAACCATAATGAAGTAAAACTAGATATCAGTAGCAAAAGGAAAATTGAACAATTCACAAGTATGTGGAAATTAAACAACATGTTCTTGAGCAACCAGTGGGTCAAGGAAGAAATCACAAGGAAAACTAGGAAATATCCTGAAACAAATGAAAACAAAAATACAACATATCAAAACTTATGGATGCAGCAAAAGCAATACTAAGAGGGACAGTTATGGTGGTAAATGATTTCATTAAAAAAGAAGGATCTGAAATCAACAACCTAACTTTACAACTCAAAGAAGTAGGAAAAGAACAAACTAAATGTAAAGCTATCAAAAAGAAGGAAATAATAAAGATTAGAGGGGAAATAAACAAAGAATAAAAGACAATAGGAAAAAGTCAAGGAAATAAAACGTTGTGTTTTTTTTAAAAAGATCAACAGAATTGACAAACCTTTAGCCAGATTAAGAAAAAAGAAGACTCCAATAACAAAATTCAGAAATGAAAGAAGAGACAGTATAACTGATGCTACAAAAATGAAAAGGATAAGAGACTATTATACACTAACAAATTGGATAACCTAGAAGAAATGGATAAATTCATCAATACATACAACCTACCAACACTGAATCATGAAGAAATAAAAAATCTGGCCAGACTATGACTAGTAAGGAGATTAAATCAGTAATCAAAAACCTCCCAACAAAGAAAAGCCCAGGACTAGATGGCTTCACTGGAGATTGCTACCAAGCATTTGAAGAATTTTAAATTAACTATACCTCAATAATGAATGAATGAATGAATGAATTTTGACACCACACCTTCTCAAAATCTTCCAAAAATTGAAGAGGAGGAATACTTTCAAGCTCATTTTATGAGGTCAGCATTACCCTGATATTAAAACCAGACAAAGATACTCTAAGAAAACTGTAGACCAATTATCACTGATGAATACTGATACAAAATGCTTAACAAAATATTAGCAAATCGAATTCAACAGCACATTAAAAGGATTATACACTATGTATGACCAAGTGGGATTGTTCCTGGAATGCAAGGATAGTTCAATATGAAAATCAATCAATGTAATAAGACAAATTAACAAAACGAAGGCCAAAAATCATATGATAATCTCAACTGATGAAGAAAAGCTCTTGATAAATCTAAACATCCTTTCATGATAAAAATGTCAACAAACTAGGAATAGGAAATAATTATCCCAAAATAATAAAGACCATATATGAAAAGCCTACAGTTAATACTATGCTTAATTGTGAAAAATGGAAAGCTTTTTGTCTAAGATTAGGAACAAGGCAAGGATGCCCACTGTCACTGCTTCTTTTCAACATACTACTGGAAGTCTTAGGAGAGGCATCCAACTTGGAAAGGAAGAAGTATAAATTATCTCTGTATACGGATGACATGATCATATATATAGGTAGAAAACCCTAAAGATTCCACCAGAATAACCATTAGAACAAAGGACTTCAGCAAAGTTACAGAATACAAAATCAATACACAACAAAATCAGTTTCTATCTATTAACAGTGAAAAATCCAAAAAGGAAATTGGAAAACAATTTCATCTACAATAGAATCAAAAAGAATAAAATACTTGAGTAAACTTAATCAAGAAGTCAAAGGACTTGTCACTAAAAACTACAAAAAAATGCCAAAAGAAATTAAAGAAAATGCAAATAAATAGACATCTCTTGTTCATGGATTGGAAGACTCAATATTGTTAACATGTTCATGTTACCTAAAGTAATCTACAGGTTCAGTGCATCCCTATCAAAATCCCAATGACATTTTCTTGCAGAAATAGAAAAAATATTCTAAAATTTATATGAATCTCAAAGGATCCTGAATAGCCAAAACAGTCCTGGAAAAAAAACAAAGCTAGAGTCCTCACAGTTCCTGGTTTCAAAATATATTATGATACTACAGTGACCAAAACAGTATGGTACTGGCATAAAGACAGACATAGACTAGTGGAACAGAATAGAGGGCCCAGAAATAAAATTCTCCAATATATGGTCAAATGATCTTTATCAAGGATACCAAGGCTACACAGTGGAGAAAGGAGAGTCTCTTCAACAAATGCTGCTATGGGAAAACTAGAGATCCATATGCAAAAGAATAGAGTTAGACCATTACCTTACACCATATAAAAAATTAACTCAAAAATAAAGACCTAAACATAAAGCCTGAAACTTATAAAAACTCCTAGAAGAGAACATAAGAAAAAAACTTCATGATCGTGGTTTGGCAGTGATTTCTTGGCTATGACACAAAAACACATGCAACAAGAGCAAAAATAGACAATGACAGTACATCAACCTCAAAAATTTCTATGCATCAAAGGAAACAACAGAATGCAAGAGCAACCTGTGGAATGGGAGAAAACATTTACAAATCTATCTGACAATGGGTGAATATCTGGAATATATAAAGAACTCCTGTAACACAACAGTAAAAAAAAAAAAAAAGAAACCAAATAGCCTGATTAAAAAATGGGCAAAGGACTTGAATAGACATTTCTCCAAAAGAAGCTATACAAATGGCCAACGAGCTTATAGAGAGATGCTCAGCGTGACCAGTCATCAGGGAAATGCAACTCAAACCGAATGAGATATCACCTCATACTTGTTAGTGTGGCCACTATAAAAAAAAAAAAAAGCAAAAACAAAAAAGCAAACCACAAAGTAAGTGTTGGTGAGGGTGTGGAAAAATTGGAACTCTTGTTGCTGTTGGTTAGAATATAAAATGGTGTCACTGCTATGAAAAACATTATGAAGTTTCCTCAGTAAATAAAAAATAGAATCACCACGTGTCCAGCAAACCTACTTGAGGGTACATATCCAGAAGAATTGAAAGCAGGGATTCAAAGAGGTATTTGTACACCCATGTTCACAGCAGGATTATTAAAGGCGGAAGCAACCTAAATGTCCATCAGCAGATGAGTAGATAAAGAAAATGTGGTCTGTAGATACAATGGAATATTATTTAACCTTTAAAACGAAGGAAATCCTGTCACATGGTACAAATGGGTGAGCCTTGAGGACATTAAGCTAAGTGATATAAGCCAGTCACAGAAGCACAAATAATACATGGTTCTACGTACATGGGGGTGTCTAAAGTTGTCAGACTCATAGAGGCAGAAAGTAGAATGGTGGTTTTCAAGGGTTGGGAGCGGGAAAGGGGACCTATTTTTCAGTGAGTATAGATAGAGCTTCAGTTTTGCAAGATGAAAAGAGTGCTGGAGATCTGTTTTATAACAGTGCAAGTGTAGTTAACACTATTGTACTGCACACTGCAGAGTGTTTAAGCTGGAAATTTTTATGTTATATGTTTTTTACCACAATAGAAAGCAAGAGTATAATTCTTTAAATGCTGCTTCAGTTTCTCTCTTTCAATTTACTAATGAAATTAGTAACTTGTAGACATTTCCTAGTATTATTAAAACATCCTTGCAATCTCAGTATAAACCACAGCTTCATTTGTGATAGCTGACGGAGTCAATTTCCTAAATACATAGAGAACACTTAAATTCAGAGAAAAAGGGACATGATTTATTATAAAATGTCAATGACATGTGAAAAGATTCTTAGCCATGCTTATAAAGAAATGCAAGTTAAAACAATAGTGTCCAGTTTTTTTATGTATCAAATTAGCAAAGACTAGAAGTAGTAATGACGTGCAGTGACACTGAGAGCACTTCATTCTCTAGTCAGGAGACTGAGAATCATTACCATCTATCTGAAGGGCAATTTTGTATTTTACTGACAATATCTTAAATGCCACAGCAGTTCTACCTATACAATACTCAGAATTTCAGGTATTTTCAAATGCACAAAAGTATTTGCAGGGATAGCCATTGAGCTATTATTTGTAATAGTTTAAAGAAAACCTGGAGAAATGCAAATGTCTATTAACAGCTAGATTGTTTAAGTAAGTTATGATACATCCATAAATTAGAACCTTGTTTAAAAGAGTGAGATAAACTGTAGGTCCTGACATGGAAAGATATTGAAAGTACATTCTTGTGGAAGGAAAAGAGAGAAGCAGAGCCAAAGGTGAAAACACAACTCCGTTTTGGGTTTTTAAAAAATTAGTTACAGTAACCTGTGCCTAGAAAACATATCTGAAATAACAGAAACTGGATTGGTGGCAGTGGCTATCTTTGGGAAGAATAGGGAGGATTTTCACCTTTATTCATTATTTCTGATAGAGATAAATTTATATATGAAGCATAATTTGAAATAAAAAGGAAAAAGGATGGGAGGGAGGGTATAGCTCAGTGGTAAAGCGTTTGTTTAGCGTGCACGGGGTCCTGGGTTCAGTCCCCAGTACCTCCACTGGAATAAACAAACCTAATTACTACTCCCCCCAAAAAAAGAGAAAGGAGGAAGGATACATTTCGACAAAAAACTGTTGTTGGTAACAATTAAAAAGGGAATGCTACCTGCAGATTTTTATTTTGGAATGAGTTAAGGTTTACATGTGATTTACTGTACTGCATGACCAACTTTTAAATATGTTTCATGAATGTTTAAAAAATATGAAATTGATTACAGCAGAATATTTGACTACCCATATCTGTCAAATCAACCTCATTGTAGAAGTCTCATTCTTTATACCCTTTTTATTGTCTACTTGAGCTTTCAGAACCACGAGTAGTGTATTAAAATCTCTCACTATGATTGTGTTTCTGTAACTCTGTCAGCTTCTTTCATTATTCCTGTTTTTGTTGGTAAGTTGTGGGTTGTGTGTCCAGGAGGGCCGCAGCCCAGCCACCAGAACACTTGGAAAGAGTCTGCTGGCAGCCGCCTTTCTAAACATTTGAATTCTTCTGTTGAACTCTTATTGTCCTCCCAGTTCCTGCCTCAGAATTCAAACCACAACAGAAAGTGCCTAACTTAGCTATAGTTTAAAGCTAAACACTTTAAGAATTTGATCTAAAAACTCATATATATATATTTTTTCAAGCCCCATTTGTGTATTTTGCAGTTGAAGTACAGTGACTGTTAGCTACAGCTTAGCTGACTTAATGAATCAAGCAATTCCCAATTTTCAAAGACAGATTTTTTTAAAATTACATACTTTCATTCTAATCTCCTCAGTAAAAAATAGTCCATTTACAAGACAGAAATTCTCGAGACAGGGCATAGAAAGGATTGTACGAAGAGCGATGAACCTACAGTTGTCATCTGGTCCTTTTTTGAGAATCTCTGGCAGCACAAAACCTCACATTTATATCAGCTCACCTCACTCAGGGCGTGGCTTAGCAAACAGTGTGTTTCCACACGGTAATTAGTGCCTCGGTTGTCAGACATGGTCCATGAATGTTTTCTGGAGGAATGATTTTCTAGATAATTAGAGCTTTACTCTTTAAGCACCACTTTTATTAGATACCCTTTTAAAAATATTGGATTAAAAACTGGTTTTAAAACCAGTCTAGCTGTTAATAGACATTCGCATTTCTTTAATTTTTTTTTCTTTAACTATTACAAATGACAAATAGACAAACTTCAACTTACCTAAGTGGGTAATGTTGCTGAAAATAGCCACCTGGTCAGCATCCAGGTGGTGAGTGTGTGGATGTTCACTGTAAAATTCTTTCAAGTTTGTTTGAAATTTTTCCTAATAAACGTTGTGGGGAAACAGAGCTTCGGAAAGTCATGCAGCCCTATTCCAGCCATGTTGTGGTTGCTCAGAGAGCTCAGTGTGTGGACTGGTGAAGGTGGCAGGCTCCTGGGCCAGAGTGCCAGCCTCTGCTGCCTCCTAGCTGTGTGCCCTTCCAGCATCACTGTGCTTCTCTGAGCCTGGTCTTTCTCATCTGTAAAATGGGAATTGTGAGAGGTGGTTGTGAGAGGAAGGGGAGAGGGTGTGTATGGAAGCACTTCCTACAGCACTAAGCACTCAGTAATCTCTGGCAGCTGCTGCCACTGCCCCCACTACTGCTATTTTGTGATCGCCTTCCTCCTTAACCACCGGCCCACTGGGAGACTGGCTAGCAGTGGTGCTTCCCTTGATCACTGATTTGGAAGACAATTTGGGGCCACCTTGAGACTTAATTTTGAATGACATTGGGACTATTTCCCCAAATCAAATCCATCTTCATGTTGTCCCCTTCTCAGCCTTGTATAAAATACCAGGAACATAGCGTTACTCTTCCTGAGGGGAGCCCAGCCCTCATCGCAACTGTCAGTTACAGCCTGAGTCTCAGGTGCTGTGCCAGTCGGTCAGGTCCGGCACTCCCCTGCTCCTCAGTGGGGTGAGCACCTGCTCACTGCATTAGCTGGCAGGTCTGTGGTTCCCTTCCTTCTTCTCTCCTCTCAAACCTGTGTTCACAGCCACTGGTGTTCACCTTTCCCCAGGGCAGAAGTCAGAAAGAAGGCGGCAAATCAGAAAGTGTCATAAATCAATGACGTCACCTGTACTGGACGTCAGAAGTGAGAAGGATGACCCTCTTCCACAGCACTGAGTGCTGTAACTTTCTGTCCTCCGCCTTTCTTCGGTTTGGAGTCTCATTTTCAGCATTACAATTGCTAAGAGAAAGGCAGTGATGATCGTGGTGGTATTATGTTAATAATAGAGATCATAGAAACACCTTTCTCCTGGCATCTCATGAAAGAATTATTGTTAAAAAGTATTTTACATGTAAATAAGTCAGTCATCCCAGCTTTTGAAATGAATTTCACATGGATCAAAGATACAAGTTTTTTTTTTAAAGGAATAATCAAGGTACAGAAAGAAAAAAATAAGGCCAGTACAAAGTCACATGTGGCCTGCACACCCGAGGTGAGGCCACATGTGGAGGTGCCACCCCCAGCGGGAGATGCACCATCGCTGGGCCGCAGACTGTGTCTGTGATCCCCTGACACTCCGACCTTGGTCTTTACCTGAGCAACAGCGGTCCAGGGTACAGCCAGTAACTGCAGGTGACCCCTCTTCCACGTCCTGGAATGTGGTGACAGGGCAGCCAGCAGGGATGGTCCACCGAGAGCACCTGGCTCCTATAGCGGCAGCGTCCCCCACCCCAGCCACCCCCAGTTCACACGCCACAGCGGACTTGGCCTCTGGGCCTGGCTCGAGAGAGGCAGAGGCGGCGTCCTGTTCTTATCCGTGGGCAGGCTGTGAAAAGAAAGCCCTTCTTGGCCCAAACATTTAAACAAGAATTACACTAGGATCTTTTGTTCTCACTCTGACATGGTCAGAATTAATTTGGAGGTCCAAAAGAGGATTATTTTGTTGTCGTTTAATCTGAGTTACTCTATACAAGGATACAGAGAGAAGCACAAAACAAAAACACACAGCTGAGGTCTGTCAGATGGTATTGGGACGCGCCCACGTCACTCTGCAGGGCACTACTCTGTGAGTGTTGGGGGAGCTCCTGACTCAGACATCACGTCCAAGCAGCTGCTGGACTTCCAGTGAAAAGGCCCGGACAATCGGAGGCCAGCAGAGAGTGTGTCTGGGAATCTGAGAAACGCACTGACAGCTCGGGAGACCTCACCATGTTTTCTTTCTTCCTCTTCAGGTTTAACAGGGAAAACTTGCTTTCCACGAACAACTGAACAAGCTGCCCTCGGAAGCTTTTCTTTGGCCCTCATGGTGCTGCTGGGCCCTGTGCTGTGAGGCCCCCGACGGGACCTGCTCTTGCCCGTGGATCACCCGGCGTGGTCATCGCCATGGCCAGCAAGAGGAAGTCCACCACCCCATGCATGATCCCCGTGAAGACCGTGGTGCTGCCGGACGCCAGTGCTGAGGCCCAGCCTGCGGAGGCCACACGGGAGGTGCCCCAGCAGGAGCTGCCCCCAGAAGTACCTGCCACCAGCAGTGAGGCCACCCAGAGCGCCAGCAGTACCGACGGCACCACGCTGGCCAATGGGCACCGGAGCACCTTGGATGGCTACTCATATACCTGTAAATATTGTGACTTCAGATCCCAGGACATAACCCAGTTTGTGGGACATCTGAACTCAGAGCACACAGACTTTAATAAAGACCCAACTTTTGTATGCACTGAATGCAGTTTTCTGGCAAAAACTCCTGAGGGGCTCTCTCTGCACAATGCCAAGTGTCACTCGGGGGAAGCCAGCTTTGTGTGGCATGTGGCCAAGCCAGACAATCATGTAGTCGTGGAGCAGAGCGTCCCTGAGAGCACCAGCCCTCCCGATCCATTGGGTGAGCCAAACGTGGAAGGGACTGATGGACAGGCTGAAATCATCATCACCAAAACTCCAATCATGAAGATAAT
This sequence comes from Vicugna pacos, assembly GCF_048564905.1. Taxonomy (NCBI): domain Eukaryota; kingdom Metazoa; phylum Chordata; class Mammalia; order Artiodactyla; family Camelidae; genus Vicugna; species Vicugna pacos. The sequence goes on along the minus strand of NC_133005.1, from coordinate 30,675,086 downwards.
GAAAGGTAAAGCTGAGGCCAAAAAAATTCACACGCTCAAGGAGAACGTCCCCAATCAGCCCACTGGTGAGGCCTTACCAAACCCTTCAGCGGGGGACACGGAGGTGAAAGAGGGGGACCATGCCTTTGTCAATGGGGCGGTCCCAGTCAGCCAGGCCTCTACCAGCTCTGCCAAACCCCCCCACGCGGCCAACGGGCCCCTGATAGGAACGGTGCCAGTGTTGCCGGCAGGGATTGCCCAGTTCCTCTCCCTCCAGCAGCCGCCCCCGGCCCATGCCCAGCACCATGCTCACCAGCCCCTGCCCACGGCCAAGTCCCTTCCCAAAGTGATGATCCCGCTGAGCAGCATTCCCACATACAATGCAGCCATGGACTCCAACAGCTTCCTGAAGAACTCTTTCCACAAGTTCCCCTATCCAACCAAAGCCGAGCTCTGCTATTTGACTGTGGTCACCAAGTACCCAGAAGAACAGCTCAAGATCTGGTTCACTGCCCAGAGACTGAAACAAGGTATCAGCTGGTCCCCAGAGGAGATCGAGGATGCCCGGAAAAAGATGTTCAACACGGTCATTCAGTCCGTCCCTCAGCCCACAATCACTGTTCTCAACACCCCTCTGGTTGCCAGTGCTGGCAACGTCCAACATCTCATCCAGGCTGCTCTGCCGGGTCACGTCGTGGGACAGCCGGAGGGCACAGCCGGGGGACTTCTGGTCACTCAGCCACTGATGGCCAACGGATTGCAGGCACCCAGCTCGTCTCTTCCCTTGGCAGTCACATCTGTCCCCAAGCCGCCCACTGTGGCACCCATTAACACTGTGTGTTCAAATACCACATCGGCCGTGAAGGTGGTGAACGCGGCCCAGTCGCTCCTCACAGCATGCCCCAGCATTACCTCCCAAGCCTTCCTTGACGCCAGCATCTACAAAAACAAGAAATCTCACGAACAGCTGTCAGCTCTGAAAGGTAGCTTCTGTCGGAACCAGTTCCCAGGACAGAGTGAAGTTGAGCATCTGACCAAAGTGACCGGCCTCAGCACGAGGGAGGTGCGGAAGTGGTTCAGTGACCGCAGGTACCACTGCCGGAACCTGAAGGGCTCCCGGGCCGGGCTGCCTGGAGAGCACAGCTCCATCCTTGGGGACTCTGTGCCAGAGGTGCCCTTCCCCCCATCATCCAAGGCCCCGGAGGTGCCCTGCATCCCCACAGCGGCTACCCTGGCCACCCCTCCTTCGGCCAAACGACAGTCCTGGCACCAGACCCCTGACTTCACACCAACCAAATACAAAGAGCGAGCCCCTGAGCAGCTCAGAGCCCTGGAGAGCAGCTTTGCACAAAACCCCCTTCCTCTCGACGAGGAGCTGGACCGTCTGAGGACTGAGACCAAAATGACCCGCAGGGAGATTGATGGCTGGTTTTCAGAGAGGCGGAAAAAAGTGAGCGCCGAGGAGGCCAAGAAGGTCGAGGAGGGTGCCTCCCATGGGGAGGAGGAGGCTGCCGAGGACGAGGGGGAGGAGGGCTCGGCCGGTGACCTGAGGGTCCTGGGTGAGAACGGCTCCCCAGAAGTGCCCAGCAGCCACACACTGGCAGAACGCAAAGTCAGCCCCATTAAAATCAACCTCAAGAACCTGCGGGTCACAGAGGCCAACGGCAGGAGCGAGCTTCCGGGGCTGGGCATCTGCGAGCCCGAGGACGATGTGCCGAACAAGCTGGCAGAGCAGCCCCCGGGCAAGGTGAGCTACAAAAAGACGGCCCAGCAGCGGCACCTGCTGCGGCAGCTCTTCGTGCAGACGCAGTGGCCCAGCAACCAGGACTACGAGGCCATCATGGCCCAGACGGGCCTGCCGCGGCCCGAGGTGGTGCGCTGGTTCGGGGACAGCAGGTACGCCCTGAAGAACGGCCAGCTCAAGTGGTACGAAGACTATAAGCGGGGCAACTTCCCCCCCGGGCTGCTGGTCATCGCCCCAGGCAACCGGGAGCTACTGCAAGACTATTACGTGACGCACAAGATGCTGTTCGAGGAGGACCTGCAGAGCCTCTGCGACAAGACCCAGATGAGTGCCCAGCAGGTCAAACAGTGGTTTGCGGAGAAAATGGGTGAGGAGACCCGGGCTGTGGCCGACACGGGCAGCGAGGGCCAGGGCCCCGGTGAGCCTGCGGCAGTTCACAAAGGGACAGGCGACACCTATTCGGAGGTGTCTGAGAACAGTGAGTCGTGGGAGCCCAGTGCCCCTGAGGCCAGCTCAGAGCCCTTTGACATGCCGAGTCCTCAGGCTGGACCTCAGCTGGGTAAGGAGCCCGTGGAGGCCGCGCTATCCCCTGTGGGTGTGGGAGCACTTGCAGCGGGCACTAAATTTAGTGCCCAGAGCATCCGCTGTTTCTAAGGCTGTCGGCATCAGGACCACATTGGTCCTGGCTGCTTTAGGGGGGCAACTGGCATCAGAAGCCACTGGCACATCATATGATAAAGAGTTGAGAGCTGTTTGTTCCATTTCATGTTTTTAAAACCTGTGCGGGGGAAGGAGCAGAGTGAACTACAAGGATTTATACTTTTCTAGTCATTTCTTAGCAAAAGGAGAATATGTCAAAATGTCATCTGAGCCAGACAGAGCCACAACCACTGGGCAGGAGAGAGCAGTAGGGCTTATGAGGAAATTCAACTCAAATTGGTGAACAAAAGCAGACAGAGCCTTTAATCTGGCCTTAGATACATGAAATGCTTTTTTGTTTTAAATGAGGAAACATCCTGTAATTTGCATTTCTATTGCTCTTCCTGATGTAGAGGTAATGGAAAATTGTCTTCACTCTAAGACACATGTGGAATCAGAAGCTTGAATTTTGATCCTCAGTTTCTCTGGATCATGGCATCCGTACTTGAAAGAGAGCTTTAGAGGGTTATTTTATTGGAAGACAGTATGAAGCCTCAGATAAGTCACGTTATTGGGTGCTGGTTCTCTAGGGTCCTAATCCCTGAGTTCCCAGCCTTTCCCTTCCCTCCCCACCATCCTCACTAGAGGCCTCATCACAGGATGGCCAGGAGCCATGAAACTTAGCTCTTCACAGGAGGCTGTGGAAACCAAGGATGTATCTGGATTCCCAGATTCCTGATTTGTGGACCTTTAGTAGTTGGTTCCAGGGCTGGTATTTTGGAACTTGACCTGTTTCCTCCAGACCCCCTGAGTCAGTCAGGTCCCTGCAGAGGTCAGGTTTGGCTTCACAGGGCTGGTTGCCATGGGCACCTTCTCCAGCACCAGGCCTGCCCCTCCCCTGGCTTTGGCTCTGCCAGCAGAGCGGCAGATTGCAGGAGCTGGAACAAACTCATTTCTTCAGTTTTTGTTTTAATTAAAATTCTACTGAACTATATTCTTGAGTAGCTGGAAATAGGGTGGTGGTTACACAACACTGTGAATGGACTTAATGCCACTTAACGGTATACTTAAAAATGGTTATAATGGTAGGTTTTATGTTATGTATATTTGACTGCAATTAAAAATGCTAACATGGAGTTGGGATGAATGGGTCAAATCTCCAGCACTGGTTCCTCTCCGCTGGTAAATCCGACACTAAGTGAAGAGCTGGTGTCCTCAGTGGGACAGAGCAGGAGTGGCGGCGGGTGGCCATGCCTTCATGGCGGCGTCCTCCTGTAGCCGAGACAGGTATCTGTGGGTCTGTCTGTCTGTAGTTGGTTTCTCACGGCTTTCTCGGCCAGCCTCAACACAAGGAATCGTGGCAGGCGAGGGCCCTGTAACGTAGACTTCAGGGTTAGGAGTTACAGATGAAGTAAAGAGATCAGGGGGACACACATCAGAAAGCAGCCCCAGCTGCTGCTGTACCAGAGCCGTGTGTTCTGGAGAGCCCGGGGGGAGGGCCAGATGAGGCAGCCCAGGACAGGACTTCAGGGGCGGCGGCCCAGGAAATGGAGCCGCGCAGCAAGCAAGGGTCAGCGGGCCTAGAGAAGACAGGCTCCCGGCCCGGCTCTGCGCCTGGGCTTGCCGTGGTGCCTGCAAGGGTCGGGGCCTCACCAGCTTTGGCAGGCATCCCGTCCTTAGCCCGTGTGCCCTTCTCCACCTTCCCCCAGGCTGGGGAGTCAGGGAGGGCTGGCAGGAAGGCACTGCTTATGGAATTGAAAAGCCCCCAAGCCCGTGCCGCCATCCTGGACACCCAGGACGGGCTGTCCTGGGGCCATGCAAGCAGAGGTGACCGGCCTGTGTTTTCTTCTCAGAAACAGACTGAATGGGAAACAATGGCTGTGAAGGACTGGCCCGTCTGGGATGCCGCCTGCTGCGTGGAAGGGCCCGATCCAACTCTGCTGCCAAAGGCCGCCCCCAAGCCCAGTTGCTGGGCTCACACAGGGCTTCCCGAGGCCTCCACGCAGCCCAAGCCCACCGCCGCCCTGGCCTGCCACCGCCCAGCCAGCGGGGAGAAGCGCCTGTCAGTTCTTCCGCCCACAACATAGGACCTTTCCTTTGCCTTCCAGTGGATAAATAGTTCAGAGTTCATATTCATAGACAGAATCAAGTTTTTATCATATAAATCTGCCTACACACATGTAATAAAGCATCAGATGATAAATACTTTCATTACATAGAAACTCTGGTTAGCAAAGCAGTACCTTGTCTTTTACATCATCTCCGGAAACACCCTGTCTGTTCTCTGGAGCTCGCTGGCCGCGTGTTCCTGCACCTTCCTTGGTCGACTAGGGTTATCACACACTCAGAACTACACCTGCAACCCCTGGGGCCCCCTTTGCCCTCCTCAAGGAAGGCAGCACCTTTGAAGAGATGTCTGCTACCTTGAGCGGTGACCAGCAGCGTGTCACAGCAGGCTTGCCTTGCCTTTTGGGATAATCAGGGCAGAACCTGCTGTTACCCACAGTTTAAGAAAATGGACCGATCATGTGATTAGTATTTGATGCTTTCCACTCTCTTTAAGTTGTTATAGTATTTCTGCTTTATCGTGGGAGTTTGAATCATGGACCATAATTCTCCAGTGAGCAGATCAACTAAAGAAACATTTGTTGTTAAGCCTAATGTACTGACATGCCACCTTTTTTTCCTTCAGTCTAGACGTGTTGAGGGTGAGAGGAAGAGACGAGAGAAACGGGTGGGAGATGAACATGGAAGCACAGCCTTGGGCTGTAGCTCTGTCCATGGGTTTCAGAGCCCTCTGTCCACACTCACTGCAAAGCCACCTCTCGTTTGGGAAGGAGGACCCTGGCTCGCCCAGAGTGAGAGTGAGAGCTGGTGGGATCCGGGGACTTCTCGGAGTTACCAGAGCCGGGGTGGCCCTCAGCACAAAGGCCTGTGTGTGGGGGTTCCTGGCAGAGCACCAGAGTACTCCTGACCCCTGTGCCCGGGGCCTGGCAGGCGAGCTGGACATCGCTGGACAGGTCCTTGTGAGGATGTGTTTGAAGTTCTATGTTTATATCCCCAAACTGGAAACAAAATCTCTGTCTACTTTGGCCTAACCCTCCTATTCATTTTTTTTTAATTGAGAAAAATCACAAGAAAAGGTGCCTTTGAAACATTGGGAAACTTGCTTACAAAGCTGTGCTAAATGGTAAATACCTTTCTCTCCCAAGACCAGCTGCTCCGAGAGCAGCAGGTGAAGAGTGGGGCTGGCAAAGGGCGCATCACTTCCCAGAAACCACCTGCTGCCCAAAGCACCGAGGCCTCAGAGGCCTGCTGCTCCTGGGCCCTGGCTGGTTGGGCAGCACAAGGAGACCCCAGAGACAGGGCAGGAGCTCTGGGCAAGAAATGCTGGCGGTGGGTTAGGCATGGTCTTCCTCCCCCAGCCCACCCAGGTTCTGGACCAGGCCCCCCACAGGCTTGGCTCTGAGCACCTCCCACCACCAAGAGAGGCTTTCTTTGGAAACCAGAAGCCCTTGCACCCTCGTTCTTCTCAAGTGTCTTCACCTGCTCGCCCTGTCTCATCAGGGACCACCTCTTCTATGTTTCCAACAGGTGACTTGTGAGTCCTTGGCAAGTTGTGCAGCTTGTTTTTGTATCCTTTCCGTTTTGGGTGTGAAGCTGTTGCCCCAAGGCCTCTGCAGAACTGCGAAGAATGGCAAGTGATTGCCTTTCTTCAGAGAACAGACACCTGCACTTTTCCTGTGGTGCTGGTGTACATGCAGATAATTTATATATACACACATGTACAGTACAGATCCTCATTTGATCCTTGTGAACTGTACACCTGACGTGCACACTGGAGGAACTTGGTGGCACGTGGGTGTTGGGGAAAGTAGCCTGTGAGGGGTGGCCGGGATGCAGGGGGCAGCCAGGGCGGCCCTGCACGAAGCCATCTCCAATGTCTGAGATGCTACTCTGAGTGCACTGGCTGAAGAGCTGTTTTTAGAGAGGATTTTCTTCGTTATTTTATTTGTATCCACATGTCATTTACAACCCAAACAGCAAGACAGAAAAAATAAATTACTTGGTGGACAAGTTAATGCAGGACAGAGAGAGTGACCAGACCTCAACACCAGCTCATCCTTGAAAGATGGAGAAGTTACTGTGATGCCCACCAGGCAGGTTTTCCTCCAAGATGCTGGCCCTGCTCAACACCCAGGGCCACATTTCTAAGTGGCAGGATGCCCAGGTAAGGAGCCTAGCAGGCCAGATAGACCCTCCTCCTTCCTATGCTCTCGGACGTGAGTAAGTGGGGTTCAAGCCTTATGCTTGAATGAGTGAAGTGATCACAAGTGATGGAGACAGACGGGTTGTCGAGTAGGTGCCTAAGGGACATTGCGGCAGGTACCCAGGGCTCTGGGAGCAAAGCCATGAACACAGCCACCTGGGCAGAGAAGCGCCTACTGCAGCCTGGAATCGGGGCGCCCCAGAGTGGTGGGGATGTGGGCCTGTGGCCAGGCAGGTCACCGCGGGTTTGCACCCCACCCGAGGGTTGGATTCTGTGATGTCGCCTTTGCTAGAAGGCAGTTGGTGGGCTGCAGAGTTGAGGGAGGAAGGGTGGGGTCAGTCTCTCCCAAAGAACAAGCTTGTTTTACAAGGTGACTCATCTTGCCCACCTCCGTATGCGCTTGGGCTCATCAGAGATGGTGGAGTGTGTCAGTGTTTCCTTGTTGCCTTGTATGTTTAGTTGATTATATTTTTTACATAGGGTTGTAGATCCAGTTTTAATAGGGGAGTTCTGATAAAGGAAACCTGGATTTATGACACATATACTTTGCATACTTTGAGTACTTATTTTAATTCTTGACGTTTAAGGAGCTTTTTGATCTGGGAGGCAGGCTCTCATTCTCCGGAGTCTCGGGTTCCTTAAGGGGAAAGCCCTGGATGGAGGATGTGCTGGCCCCTTGGGCAGACTGTCCTGTGGGACTAGAGCTGCTTTGGCAGCTGAGTGCCCGGCAGTTGTCCGAGTGGACCAAAGCCCCTTGATTAAAGGCCCCACACCTGCTGACCAGAAGCGAATGCGGGAGGTGGGCGAGGGGTACCTTGCAGGCTCTCGCGGGTACTTGTGGCCCTGGAGGCTATCCCACTAGGGAGTGTCAGCGTGTTCTCCAGGCCGAGGTGTGGCTGTTTTGGGCTTTATCCTGCTCAGTCAGTGGTCCTGTGACAGGCCCTGCAGCCCCTCCTCCCGTGGGCAAGGTTGCCTTCCACGGTCTTTCTGTGCCCATCCTTGCCCACGGCGCCCTGCTTGTGCCGCCCTGCTGCCTCTGGTCTTCCTCTTCTTGGACCAAAATCCTTGCGTTGAAGCAGCTTTATCTATTCAGACATCACAGCCCAGGTGGATAAAGGTACTTGGCAGGAGATGAGAACTAGCCAAGAAAGAATCTTAAACAAACCAAACCTGGAATTTGGGCTTTTCCTAAAGCTTCTCCCCACCACCCCACCTTTTTCCTTGCTGAGACTTTACCTGGGGCAGGTTATCAGTTTGACTCATGTTTTGTATTACGTGTAAGTTTTCCTGTATCCCATTGATTTGCAAGGCTCAGTTGTATGCTAAAGAAAGGTCCTCAAGACATGGAAAGAAAGGTGCGCACGGCCAGTCCTTCTGGGCCAAAGCCAGCAGCTTACCTTAGTCAAGAGAGTAACAGAGCTCCATCCTCCCTAACCCCTCTGGAGCACACCCCCACCAAGCCCTCCTGAATCAGCTTTCTGCCCAGGCCTTCGGAGCCCATCTCCGGTGGCTGGGGGAGCACCTGCCTTAGGAGAAGCTGCAACGCCTGGGAAACCAGGGAGTGTGGTGCCCACGCCCTTCCTGGTCGGTCCCCTCCCTGAGCAAGGCTTCAGTCTGGGGCATCCACTGCACTGTCTCCTGTGGCCCATTGATCACAGCCGAGCCCAGGATGGATTTTGATTTTGGCCGAGTAAGTGAATAGTGGACGTGGTGACTGTGATACCGCCGGGCTTGCCACCCAACCCAGCTCTAAGTCTAGACAGACAGAACCCACAGGCCTTGGTTCTGATTCGTTTTCCGCAGGAATATCTCTGTGTGTTCCCAGTGCCAAGTCACACTGGGGAGGGAGGGCGAGGGCTGACCCACGTCCACAGGAGCGTGAGGTCGGAGGAGTACAGATGGGGCATTTGCCTGAGAGATGGTGGGCAGCCTGATCTTTGGTTCTTCAGCCCTGAGCTGTTCTGTAACCTGCCTTCAAATCTGGCCTCTCCTTTGAATGGAGGCCAGTCCTGCACCAGACTGGAGATCTGACGGCCTGGATCCAGCGGGAACCAGCCATCCTACCTGCCCCGTGGTCCAGAACAGGGCGGGGACCCATGAAAAAGGCACTGCTCACCCTGCAGGTGAGGACGGGGCAAGGACCTGCTGCCTGGAGTTTTTAAAACCCTGTATTTTGGTTTGCAGGAGGTGAGGCTTCGCAGGAAACGTGTGGCTCCTGCTTTGCTTCCACGGCCCTCAGATGCGGCCCAGGCCAGAGCCTGGCTTCTCACTGGGGACTGTGGTTGTCTTCCCTCTGGCTGCCGGTGTCTCTCCTGCCGTCCACCCAGGGCAGGTGGCAAGCCGGGGACCTGACGAGTCTGAGTGTTCACCTGCCATCAGTGCCTGTTGTTCAGGAGCCTGGCTCTGGCGCAGGAGCCCCCGGTGTGGGAATGACTTTGGCTAATGCTTTCTAGTGTGTTTCTTCCCTTGATAAGTGGATGATCTGAAGGCATTCCACGTGCCATGCGGGGAGTTGGAGGTGGAGGGTCTGGGGTGAGGGCTGTTCTGAGTCCCCGATGGAGAGCTGCAGGGTGCGGGTTCCAGGGCAGGACCAAGGCAGGCGCACCCTGAGGGCACAGGCACCGCCCCACGGGTGCTGGCTCGCCCTTCATTTGTGTTCCGACGTTCGGCACCCCCACCCCTCAGTTTGCTGCAGGTGTGGCTGGGAGAGCCAGCGCCGCTGGCCCTGGGCAGATGCAGCCTGCGGGGCAGGCCGCTGGGTGGTGCTGGGTGGGTGTAGGGAGAGTGGGTTCCTGCTGGGCTTCCGGGCGCCGCTTTGTTCAGTGTATGGGGAGGGCCGAATGTGCCATCGCTGTTGTTCAGAAGAGTAACTAGCCCTGCCGGCGTTGCGGATTGAAAGCCTATCGAGCGCAGTCTTCCCGGGGGTTGCTGGAGGCCTGCGGGTGCCGTCCTGGTGCCTTGTCCCTGCTCCCCTGCCACCCGGTCACTGGCAGCCTGGTCTTCAGCACAGACCCTGCATTCCGAGGGCAGCTGTGGGAAGGGAGGCGGGGGTGGCAGGACCAGTGTGCTGGTGGTGCACTTCCTGTCCCCCTAGACACCCAGGAAGTCGTCGTCTTGGTGCTAAGAGGCCACTGCCCTGTTTCTGTTGGTCCAGCGGGCCCCTCCTCCTGTGGTGGCCGAGTGTGAGAGGCCAATCCAGAGAGAGGCACAGGTGCACCTTGACCGTCACTAGGCCTGGTGGAAGGGGGCTCTTCACCCTGGGGAAGTGTTTTTAACAGAAAGATGGAACTTGCCTTTGGACTGTGGCTGTGCTGGGCTGGGAGGAAAGGGCTGCCCTCTCTGGGCTGGGTCTCCAGGCCTCACGAGGTCCCCTGTGGGGATGCTGCTATTTCTAAGATGCAAATTGCACATTTCCTAGATTTTGTATCTGTGGATTTGGATAAGGGAGGGGGACAGGGACAAACTGCTTGTACAATTTGAAATGGGCCGAAATGGTACTTCAAATCTTTTGATTGTTCCTAAATAAAAACGTAAATACTTTTCCCATCTGCTGACTTGATTTGTGGGGGAATCAGGAAAAAAAAGCAGATACTCACATCGCCTGATCTGTTCTGTGGGTGAGACCAACAGCTTGGGTGTGTGAGTGGGGCAGGTTCCCTCGTGCACTTCAGGACAGTGCCAGCTCACTGTCTCCCACACGGCTCGGTCCACTCTGGTGCCTCCTCTGGAAAGAACAGCGGTGTTGCCAAAATTATGCTAGAGACAAGGGAAACTGAGTCAGGCCTGGAGCCGTCAGGCGTCTGGTGAGAGGACACTTTTTCTGGGAGGGAAGTCCTGATAAGCAAGGCTGTCATTTGCTGAGGAGAGGTTGGTGAATATGCCTAAGGACCCAGGGGCCTTGAAGGAATGAGATTCAAGCCCAACTTCTAATATTCAAAGTGACTGAATCATGTTGGGGTGATCCTCAGGGCCTGCGCCGAAAGGAAGAAAGGACCCCTGAAATAAAAGCCCCTGGGTCGGACATACCAAGGCAGGACACCCAGGGGGACATCACGCCCTGTTCCTGACCTGACCCTCTGGGGCCAACTGAAGTCTTGGGGAAGCAGCTTTGTGCTGAATCAAAAAAGCAAGTCCTCAGAAGCTAGTCCCCTGAAGCCAGTTAGCTGACCCCACGGTGGGTGCAGACACAGGCAGTGGCCCACTTATGACCCAGCTGTGGACAGAGTGGGCAGTGGTGGTAGCAAGGGGTCCCTGTGGGCATCTCCAGGGGCCTCCAGCAGGGAACTGAACCTGGCCGAGCCAGGACTTGATTGGTTTAACTGAAACGGGAAGAAACGAGGAGGTTGACCTTATTTTGTTCCATGAACAAGTTTGGTGGGGTAACCTGATACCACTTAGAGTTGTCTCTTCCCCCAACAGAACTGACGTGCGAGAGATGATGAGCTCACGTGGAAAGACCAGTGTGTTTCTCTAGCCCCAGGCCCAGCCTTGGGTGATGTTCATGATGTGCCTGGTCACGAGGGATGCTCTGCCCTCGCTCAAGACCACAGATCCTCGTTAAGGGCAGTGTGCTCAGCTGAGGTCAGAAACTGCTTGCCTTCTCCCCACAGGGCAGCCTGTAGAGCGGGAGCTCTTTACCTGAGTCCTATCTGTGATCAGGCTGCAGAAAATCCTGAAACTTGCAGGTGATGCTGTGTGCGCACACGTGTCCACTGGGTGAAGATGAAGGCTTGCCCTTTTGAACCTAGTCTACTCGTCCTGATCGGCTGGCCAGCCAGGAGCAGTTCCTGTTGGTGGTGACAGGACAGGCCCTGCAAGGAGCCAGTTGCCCTCTTCTTGCCTTTACCCCTGGTACCACTGACCGTCTTCCCTGCTCTGCTCTTGGTTTCTTCTGCCCAAATTGGCAGTTGTCAACTCTGACCACTCATTCAGATCACCTGGAGAGCTTCTGAAGAACTCTCCTGCTCAGGCCCCAGGAACCATAATTTTTCAGAAGCTTCCCAAGTGGTGCATAACCCGTGGTGGAAGTAGATGCCAGCCCAAGCGACACACTACAGAGTCGTGACCTGCATGCATGGTGTGAGGCAGGCCACTACCCACCATGGGCCAGGACATCCCTGCCCCAGGGAGGGTACCCCCCAACCCCTACTCCCATGCTGGGCCTGCCAGCTCATTCAATGATTGTCAGGTCTGGAGGAATTTGAGGTGAAACTGATCTGTGAATTTGCTTGAATCTGTTGTCATCTCTCTTCTAGGAAGAAGGATCAAGACCTTTTCAGTGAAAGGCGAAGGCAGTTATAGGAGAGACTGGAGCGGGTGTCTCAGGTCTGTGAGGCTGCCTGGGAGAGCAGACCAGTACGGAGGGATGTCCAAATTAAAACGAAAGTGGTCAACGCCCATGGCCAAGGACGTCTCATGATGCAGACGGCCCCTAACCCAGTGGTCAGCACAGAATCTCTTCCTTCACTGGTCAGAAGTTTTCTCCTGCCCACGAGAAATCTGGGAAGACCTTTCTTGTCCAAGAGAAAAGACCACCCTCTTCTGAGTCAGACCAAGAAGCTCTAATCAGAGAGCCAAGGGGCCAGCAAGAGCCTGAGCAGCGAGGCTCCATTTGAGTTAGTTCAGTGGACAAGAGGGTTCTCCAAGTGGGTGGTGCTCAGAGGGGCCTTCAGTGGCCCAGGATGGCCCCAAACCTGAGAACTTGGCATGTGCATGTCTTGGGTCTGATTTGTTATACAGAAAAAGGATGCTCTGAACCGACTGCTCTAAATCTTTGGGCTTGTTTAAAAAAATCTTGTTCTCTCCAAAGCCGGCGACCATGCTTCAGTACGCGCATTGTCACACTAGGGCCGGGTACCAGTGACCACTTTAAGAACCAACCGGTTACACGTCCTGTGTTCCTTCAACCGCAGGTCTTCTCAGGCCCCTGGGCTGGCTTTTTATGCCTGCACAGCATCGTTTTTGATCCACACCAACACAGACTGCTATGAGAATAGCCTCAGGCAGGGCAGGGCCCTTCAACCTTGTTCTAGGCACAGAGAACTGGGTTGCAAGCGAGAGAGGCAGGTAGAAACCGACTTCTGAATGCTGCGTTTCCTTTTTTAAAGGAGAGGTTTCTTTGGGATGGGGAAGGGACTCTGGTTCATTGTCCAAGCTGGCTGCCCACAGGCAGGCTGCACTCTACCCAGCCATACCCTCCGCGGAAGAGCTGGAGAAGGTGGCCTCACACCTCCTCAGCCCAGAGGGAAGATCTGCTTGGCCTGGAAAGTTACCAAGAACCAGACTAACCATTCCTAGTAAAGAGAGCAGGCTTTCTAGAGCCTTCAAAAGAGCACACAAGTTAAATAAAGGACGTGAGGATGATTTATCATCTGGCAGCAGATCTTAGGATGGCAGGACTAGCAAACAGTCGACCCTGAGCGCGGACACGGGCAGCAGGTTTGCATGAGCTGGACGCTGGCCCAGCTGAGGTGCCCTCACGCCCACGAGCCAGGACTGCAGCTTCGGTCCTGAGGTGGGGCTGCCTTCCCCACCTTCCCATCACGTTCCTTGGGTCTTTTTACCAGTTGGACGTAAGCTGCTGTGAACACAGCAGCATCCTTCAGCACCTGGCTGCCCGTTCCCCGCAGGACAGGCAACTCCTTAATCCTTCTTCTTCCTAAGGGAAAGCAGACTGAGTTCTCTTTGCCTTTTAAAAAAGAGGCTTTGCTGTTTCTTCTCTTCGCACCCCCTCCCTCGCCCATTCCTGACAGGGCTCAACATCCCCAGTCAAACCCTGCCGACAGGGTGGCTGGCTCTCCTCGCAGGGGTGCGCCCTCCAGGGGCGAGGAGCACGGAGGAGAGCATCACAGCACCACTGAGAAGAGAAATACTGTTTCTAAAAGTCCTTTCAGAAGGAACACTTTTCCAATAAAATTTAAAATTTTTATTAACATTTAAATTATAAAGCAAACGTTGGCAACCATATATAGACAAGTTTGCTATGGACAGTTGACAGCAAGGTCATACTTTCAAATACGACTTCAGAATTGGTTTAAATAGATCCATACGTTTTCTCAGAAACTGTAATTTTCTTCGGTTTACAATCCATGATATGGAAAGTTTAATATAATGTTAAAATAATTTACCAGCTACCCTAAAGGTAAGCTATAGAAAACTGAATCACTGTTTTAGGACTGAATAAGAACAAGGCTTGAACGGCTCAGTGGTTCTTCCGATGATTACGTGTAAATCTGGAAAAGGTAACACTGTTAGTTGAGCTGTGAAGTCCATAAAAAGAATAGTTCTGCCCCAGTGCACAGATGACTTCGTTCATTTTGCTTCCCCGATCCCCCTACCAAGCAGCTTTCAGGTCAGAAGTGGAAGACATAGAAAATCATACAGCCTACATGAAATAATGAAGATAGTGAGAAAGAGTGTGCAAAAAATAAACTTTAAAACTCCATACTCCAACATCATGTCTGTTAACAGGATTTTCGACTGACTTCACGGAACTTGAGATCATCTCAGCATCCTCTTGCAGCGTCGGCTGGCAGACTCAGATCCGAGGGGAGTGGTCTTCAGTCCTAAACGGGGGTTCGTAGCCAGTCTGCTGGGGCTGCAGAGGGCGCCTTGTTGAAGGAGGGATGTTAATTGTGTGCAGGAGTTTCCTGAACGTACGAGGGACAGTCCTCAGCTTGACCTCTGCCTTGATGACTAGCTCCTCCATTCTGGCCAGGCTGGCACTGATCATTCTGACCAAGGTCTCAAGCTGTCATCTTGCTGTGGGTCTCAGGGGCCATGGTGTCAATGCAGGCATGCCCTTGCTGACAACATGGGAGGGATCGTGGCACAGCATGTCCAATGCCCACAAACCCATCTACCCTGGTGATGGTCCTTCAGGCTTGCATCCAGGCCGCAGGCAGGTGGTGTAGTGGCCCGGCGTGTCCAGCTCCAGGGCCCTCGTCCTCCTACGGCCCTGAAGCACTGCTGTGGCTCTGGGACATGCTGTCGCTGTCCCTGCTCCAGGTAGCACCCTGGAGCTCGGCCTCCTTCGCTGACCCTTCTTGGGGCGTCCCTCCACAGCCCGGGCTGCCCAATGCTACTATTTTTAACATGAGCCCCTTTATCTGTCAGGCTGGGCAGTGCTTCTGGCAATGGGCAATGTGCCCTTGTGCTGCATCCTCCTCTCCAGGCAGGCCCTGTGCGCCTCTGCTCTGGCCCCACGGCCAAACTGTGGGGACATGTGCCCTCCCTGCCTGGCTGTGGTTTTAAAGCTACAGGACAATGTAAACTCTTTCTCGGTAGCCCAGCAAGGCTGCTGCTCCTCCTCTCCTCTCAGGAATGTCAGCGGTTCCTCAGGGCCTCCTGTGCCACTGGCTGAAGCAGCCTGTCTCTCCAAGGGGCTGCGGCCACGGTCTTGACCCCGTAAGATGGAAGCTGCACACCCAGAAGTCAGGGCCAGAGGCATGTGCTTACATGGGAGACAGTACAGGTTTTGCCTTCACCCGGAGCTGGGGCGTGGAGGCCCAAAACAGTAATACATCTCATTAATGGCTTGGTTTCCGTCTAGTGTTCACTGCTGGAACCCAGGCTCCAGGCGGCAAGGCCAGTACCATGGTAGGCTGCTTCCCAAGAACCCAGTTCACGGCACTCCGTGAGGTGCACGGCACCCGCTGCTCTCCACGAGGCTGGGGCACAGCTAGAGGCGGTTGTCTCCATTGACCCGAGTCCTTCGTGGGGCCCTGGACAGAAGGGAAGAGCGTCCTTACCAGCAGCAGGTGCAGCCCGGTGGGACAGCCCACAGACAAAAGAGCGGTCCTGCATGAGGCTCCAGGCGCTCCTTCCCATCTCTCAGGCCCCCTTCTCCAAGCTGCAGACTGGCCACCTTCCCTCCAGCCCCTCACCTTCGTTCCCGACTGTCAAAATGGTCTGAGAGATGCTCCTGGGAGATACGGAAGTCCTCAAATGGCTGCTGATAGCGGGCTTCAAAGGAGCCTTCCCGGGCCCGCCCGTGAAATAGTTGGCCCGAGGCGTCGCAGCCTCGCTCCCGCAGGGACGCCCCGCCGAAGGGACTCAGGTCGCCGTTCTCCTGCTTCCATGGGGCAAATGCACAAGTCAGCGGCGGCCCAGCACCCGGCAAAGCCGGGCCCAGCGCTCGCCCCGCCGCCGTTACCTTGGCAGGGAAAACATCTATCTTGACGAGCAGGGAGGCCAGCTCCAGGTCCTCACTGTAGTTGTTCTTCAAAGGCACCGCTCTGTATCCTAGGAGAAAGCCTGGCCCTCAGCCCAAGAGGAGGGCAAGCAAGGCCCCCTACCCCCAAGCCAGATCACAGGAGTCAGTCTCAAGAAAGGGTCCTCACCCGTCTTCAGGCCCTTCACCAAGAAGGTGGCCTGAGCCAGGAAGTTCTGGTCACTAAACATGTCTTCCTCATACACCACAAAACGCAGGAAGGCGAATTCGGGGTTACTGATCTGGAAGTGGAAGGGCTTGGCTGGCCACACAGGGTTCAGTCCGTTGTCCACTGCAAAAGCGAAAGCAAGAGGCCTCAGGCCACCATCGGCAGAGGACGGGGTCACAGGTGTGGAGGGGCCTTCGGTGCCCTGGGAGTATGAGGTGAGTGGGTTGGGGAGACTAACCCACAAACTCTGTCTTCTGCTTGGTGCTGTCATACTCTGCTCCAGCCACCTCAATCTCCACAAAAGGACACACGATGCCCCGGCCGTTCTTCGGCAGATGTCGGGCCCCCAGCACCTGTAAGGCAGGCAAAGATGGACCCAGGACCATACTCAGGCTCCCTTCAAGTCCCCGCTATGCAGTGGAGGTAGCACGCCCTCTGCTGGGCCCCACGGGCACTGCCCATCAAGTCCCTCAAATCATCGGGGTCCTGAGAGCAGCTCCTGCAGCAAAAATTCTTTTGAAGAAGTCTTAGTTTTAGCTATAATTTTCATGTAAGTTTTTGCAATCTACTCCACATTAAATCCATCTCTGATTTAATATGGAAATTTTTAAATACTTCCCCCTAGAACAAAAAAATAGAATCTCTTTGGGGAAGAACACATTCACCCCATGCTGTCCTCACTCCTTCAACACTCTGCTCAGGCCCCTCGCATCCTGAACCCCACAGCACCAAGCTTCTGACCTGGGGCGAAGGGGTGCTCAAGGCTTCTACACCAGAGTGAGCCCTGCGGCCTCGAGGGGGTGAGGTGTGGGGTCAAGTCTCGCTCAAGCGCCATTCTAGGAAGTGTGGTCCAGCCTGTTCCTGCTGGGGGGCCTCTAGCTTCCTGCCTGTCTTCTGCCCACTCCTGCCAGGCAGTGGCCATTCACAGCCTGGCCTTACTGGACAGCCTGACTCCTCAGAGCCAAGAAATGGCCACATTCAGCCCAGTGGCCTCTGGCCTGTGCTGCTCAGAGCCCAGCCTCACAGTGGAGGCCTGCAGCCACCTTCGCGGACAGCCGTGTCTTCCTCGAGCTCGAGGACAGTCCAGTGCCCCTCCCCCATCATACTAACCAGCACCTCCGCCCCGACATCTGAAACAACCCCTGGCAGAGGGTCCCCTTCCCACCTCGATGGAGATAGCGCACGGCTCCAGCCCCCGGAGGCTGCTCTTGTCGAAGGGGTCGAAGGCCTCGTCCCGCATGGTGCTGGGCTGCAGCACGTAGCCACAGTGCCCGCCGGCCATGAAGAGGGCCTGGTTCATCTGCATGGGCTTGTCTGGAAGAGCCGGGAAACTGGACTCCAGCCCAACTGCCTTGGCAGGGCCCCTCCACACCCAGAGGCCGCCTCCTTACCTGGGGTCTGGAAGTTGAGGGCCACCAGCTGACTGCCACAGATCCACATGGGCAAAGGGTCATAGTTGGAGGAGTCCAGCCGCTGGCCCTTGGGGTAGATGCGGGACAGCTGCAGCCGGTTGTACTGGAGGAACTTCTTGCCTTTGGCCTTGTTCACGTATTTCTCAGCCTTGGTTTCCGGGAAGGATGACATGTCCCGGTAGCAAGCGCGTTCTGTGCCGATCTCTGGGCCAAACAGGGAGAGCACTTACAGAGCCCGCCCACCCAGGCGCCGCTGGGGGCCGGCTCCCCAAAGCCCCGGTCTGGGCGGGACCCTTACTGTCTTCGTCGAAGGGAACAGGCCGGCAGTAGACAACGAGCTCCGAGAGCTCCAGGGCGATCTTCTTCCTCCGCTCCATCATCTTCCCCTCTGTGAGCTGAGGGCACACGGGCCCTGAGCCTAGGCCGGAGCCCTGCCCCGGACACCAAAGCCCGGGCAGCCTGGGGCACACGCCCCCGCACCTTCCAGACCCCACTGTCTGTCCTCAGCTCACCTCAGAACCACCCCGCCTCCTCCCTGCCCCCGAGGACACGTGTGCTCCAAGACTCAGGGTGGGATCCTCACCAGCCACAGACGTGTCTTGCAGCCCCTCCACCTCACCCTACATGACCTGGGGTGGCATCAAGTAGGAATTCCCCCTCCCTGGTGAGCACCTCCTTCTCCGTCCCAGGCTCACAGAAGAGCCTCCCTCCTCCAGAAGCTGGTCGTTCCCGCCCAGCCTGGGCTCTGCGTCCTTCCACCTCCTCGCCCGCCTGAATCCTGGCCTGGCCCTGCAGAGGCTGTGCCTTGGCCTTCCACACTCCGTGATGCCCACTGCCATCCCATAGCTCCTGACATGGTAGTGTCACCCGGGCCACCTGCTGTTGCCAAATCCAACAGGAACTTTCAGGTTCTGATCCTGCCTGTCTGCTCCACAGCCCCTGCCTCACTGGCCTCCCCTTCCAGCCCCTCCTTTCTCAACACCCACATCCTAGAATGCTACACCCCATTCCTACTCTACACCCCACCCCATCGTCCCTGAGCTCCTGGGCATCCACTCCTGCTTCCAACCCAGGACTCGTCTTCTCACCTTTGCCCTTGCTATCCAGCTGCCCACTAGGCAGAGCCACCGGGGATGTCTCTTAGGAATCTCAAACTCAACACTCCTCAACAAGCCACACCGCTCTTCACATGTCTGTTCCTCCAATCCCCACCTAGTGGCAAGGGCTGTATCCCTGAGGCTGCCCACTGCTCTGAGGGCCACCGGCAGGCTCTCACCCTGGCATCCGCAGTCTGGGCTACTTCTCGGATCTTTTTCACCCAGTCCTGCAGCTCCTCCTGTGAGTCAGCAGCCACATCCAGGGACCAGTGTGCCACTGACGCCATGCTGATGGAGAAGACGAAGAGCCGGTTGTTCTTGCCCTCGGGACGGATGGCTAGAGGGAGAGGAGAGCAGAGCTGGGGGACAAATGTGTCCCCGTCCCCCTACCCTGTGCCCCGAGATGAGGTGCCACTGCTCTGCCAGGCCTGTTTTACAGCTGAGGATGCTGCAGCCCAGTGACAAGTCACTGCTACTTGGGGCCATGTGCCCCTCCCCTCCTGTCTCCACGTCACTGTCACATGCAGGGACCAACCCATCAGGACTGTGGATGTCAGCTGGCCAGCAGCAGCATCCACGGTGCCTGTAAAGGGCGAGTGTGCAGGTGTTCAAGCTGGGGGTGAAGAAGGGAGCCTGGGTATCAACGAGGTGTCCGGGAATGGGGAGAGCGCGGAGGGAGGGCAGCCTCTGGAGGTACAGCCATCGGCTTCCTGCTGTGGGGCATGGAGAGAGCCACCAGGGACAACCTAACCTTAAGGAGGACTGGGCAAGAAAAGGGCAGGGGCTTACCTATCTGACAAGCTGGCACATCCAAGACCCCCCGCAGCAAGTCCCCCAGGGGGCTGTTCTCGTCCAAGTGCTGTGGGAGGCAAAGCCCACGGGTGGTGAGCATGTCTGCTTACACACACGTGTGGGGGATGTCTGTGTGCACAAGACAAATACATCTGACAGCGTTCATATGACCACAATGATGTGCCCCGTGTTCACGGGAGCCTGTGGACTCCATGGAAGTGGGACGGGACCATACACAGGTGGGGGGCGGTCTGCACAAGCAGAGAATCTGTGGGTGGGAATCCTGTCCCACCAGTGTGGCTCTGCTCTCACCTCCCTCTCAGGCTCCAGGGCTGCTGGGCTGACCATCTCTTCCACGTAGTTTGAAGGGAACCACAGCTGCTTCTTCCCACCATAGTCCCCCCGCCACCTGTGGAAGCCACAGGATGCTGATCACCAGCAACCACCCCAAACTCCCAAGAGGAGGGCATCACGTCAGGGTCCCACAGCTAAGCCAGGCCAAGGCAGGCCTGCAGGCGCACATTGGGGCACACGGCCCACGCCTCCCGAGCGCTCTGTGTCAGCACCCACCCGAGCCCAGCACTCCTGGCCTCACACCACAGGCTCCCGTCCAGGGGCCAGGCTCACCAGCCTCCCTCTTGCTTCTCCACGTTCTGGATGATGGCACTCTTGGTGAAAGTCAGCTCATCTTCTCTCTGGGCCTTATAGTCAAAGAGAGCTTTGACGGCACACTGCGGGGGAGAGAAGCACTGGTCAAAGCAGACAGTCCCTCCCTGCTGCTCTCCTGACCTGCAGCCTCACGTGTGCACACACGCTCTTAGGTTTCCCAACTGGGGCTCAGGAGGCCAGAGGTGCCATTGCCAGCAACCTGCCTTCCTTACAGTCCTCACCCTGGCCCTGCAGGAGGCTCCAAGACAGGTCTGATGGGAGAGCCAGGGTTTCTGCCAGGGAAGTTTCTGCCAGGTGGAACGTTGTAAGTCCCTGCCCTGGGCCCCAGGGAAAATCCAGAGTCTGCACAGGAGTCCATCTGGGAAGCTGGGAAGGGAGTGTCTGCAGGTGCCCAGTGCCTCCCCTGGGACCAGGAATCTCTGGCTGTAGCTGGGACCCCCTTATTCCTCATCTGCAAAGTAGGAGATGGAACCTTCTCCCTGGGTCCCTGGCTGCTGAGAAAAGGGTGTGAGGAATAGGACACAGCTTCTTACTCCTTAGAAAAAAGGCAAAGAAGAAGCTCCTGTCTGACGGACCTCCACAATGGGAGGGAGCAGCAAAGAACAAAGTCTTCTGGCCAACGTGCCCCAACCTGCACCCTGCTGCCACCCAAGGCGGAAATGGAGGTTACACTGGGGAGCAGTCTGGAAGGGTCAGTCCTGACTCCCAGGGACGGGGCTGGGGAGGGGTCAGACCTGGGAGAGCTGTGGTCGTAAACCAACCACATATCTCTCACAACCTTTCAGGCCTCGGAAAACCACGAACACCACTTCTCCACAAAGACCGCAGGTGGCCCCAAGCAGAGAGATACAAGCCCCAAGGAGCTGGGAACCTTCCCCAGCTTACTGTGCCCAGAACCTGAGGCTGTACCTTGAAAGTTGGCATGGGGTTTGCCTCCACGTAGAAGCCAGGGTTGCGCCCCTCGTACAGCGCTCCGTAGTCGGGCTCCTGGAAACAGGGCAGAACAGGATGCGTCAAGGCCCAGAGACAGAAGCCGCAGCTGGCTTCCTGTATTCCCCGCCCCTTCCCCATCAGGCCACCAAGTCTGGCACCTGGTCCCCCAACCTCAGGGGCCTGGTCTCACCCACTCCTACCCACGTTGTTACCCTCGAGGCCCAGCCCATGACTAGAATCTCTCAGCTCCTGAAGGCCTGCATGGCTTCTGAGAGACGAGCAGCAAAGCCTCACAGGCACCAGCAGTCAGGACTCTTGTCCACCCCCGAGTGCCTCGCACACTTCTCACCACCCCAGCCCCAGGGGCAGCAGACTTCTCCCTGGTCACTTGGGCCCACCGAGGACAGGCGTCTCAAGGGGACCTCCTGTGCTGGACCCCTTCTTTCTCCTCTGCAAGGCCACTGCCCTGCCTTCTTTCCTCACTGTTTCACCCTGTGGCTCTGCCCTTCAGAGCACACCTCTGCAGCCCTCTCCCTACTACGGAGAGTCTGGTCCACGCCTGGCCTCAGACCGACCAACTCTCCCCCTGTGTGAGCACCAGGACCTCCCAGCCCACATGGTGGCCCACAGGGATCTCTGCTTGAACACCTGTCCCCTACTTTCTCACCCGTCCAACTCGGGCCCATCCTTGCAGACCCACTCACATGCCACTCCCTGGACACCTTCCTGGCTAGGCAGCCCTCCCAGGAGCAACTCCCGGGGCCTCTCAGTCTGACACCACCAGAATGCCCCAGGACTATCAGGGGCAATCGAGGCCTGCCCCAGGGCGAGCCTGGGAGTTTCTGGAGCGCCGCGCGGGTCTCCCCACTGCCTGCCATGCCCCCCTCAACCACCAGGCCCTCACAGCCGTGCCGATCTTCTCCAGCGCCTCCTCGTTGATGGGATAGCGCAGCTTCATCTTGCGGTACAGGGGGTGCCTCTCGTAGTAGCTGACGAGGTCAACGAGGCTGTCAAACTCTGAGTTGCCCAGCATCACAGTCTGGCCCTCCTGCTGGACTCGGCAGTGCTTGATCTTCCCCTCAGCCCTTAACAAAGAGAACAGTCATGAAGGGTCAGGGCAGCCCAGACCAGGCACACCCCACCCCGCCTCCAGTCCCCCAGGGCCACCCCCTCACCGGAAGGAGATGGCGTAGGAGTTGGGCTCATTCCGTTTCCGCACCAGGAAGGCCCCATCCCGGGGTACACGCATCAGCATGTGCTCGGCCTGTGCTCTGGTCAGGCTGGCGTGGTACCACCTGCGGACGGACTGAGTCAGCCCTGGCCACCCCCAGCCATTCCCACCCGTTCCCCTGCCCCTCCCTCACTCTTTGCTCTCGTGGGCGTTGGTCTGTGGGACGGGCTCTGAGAGGCGCATCTCAAATTCGTTGCAGCGCAGGGGCACCTGCTGGTAGTGCGTGATGAGGTCATAGAGTGAGTCGAAGACGAGGTTGTCTGTCAGGAAGAACTTGGGGGTCCCAGCGTCCTGCCGAGAGTGGATCCGGCAGTGCTGGACTTTCCCGTTCCGCCTGAAGGGAGACGGGGAAGCCGTGAGCAGCAGTCTGGACCCTGGCTGCCACCTCCACCCCAGCAAGGTGCCATGTCTCAGGGAGGGAGGTGAACCCCTAAGGACAGCTCAAGTGGGGGTGGCCCTGCGGGGGCATGCGTGCGTATGCCTGTGGTACGGGCCAGCCCTGGTGGTGCCGCCCCCAGGTGCACACTCGCTGGGAGAGGTTACCAGAAGGAGAGGGTGTAGTCACCCACGAAGGTCTCGCTCTCGCGCACGAGGAAGGAGCCGTCGGGGGCCCCGGTCTCAATGCAGTACTCTGTGAGCAGGCGCTCGGCGATGTGCCGCCCGTCCCGCCCCGCCCCGAGCTTCCCATGGAACCACTTCTCATTGGAGTGCAGCTCTGTGCCGCCGCTGGCCTGCGAGGGCAAAGCACAGACACTCAGTGACTCTGACCACAGCCCGGCCCCCAGCCCTGGGCCAGCCCCTCACCTCCTTGGGCTCCTCTTCGTCCTCATTGCCCTGGTCACTGCTGGTCTCCTCAGAGTAGTAGATTTTGCTGCTGGTCAGAACAAAGTAGTGGGGATACCACTCCTGGAAGAGATGAGAACGGGGCCGGTGAACAACCCGCTCACCACCCTGCCCTCCCGACCCAGCCGGCCCCGCCCTCACGTGGTTCACAGGGTCCTCCAGGTAGAGAATGCCGTTCTTGATGGAGTTGCTGATGTCGTTCTCAGAGTACATCACGGACGTAGGCACCTCCTCGTAGGCACTGCCCTCAGCCAGCTTCTTGTGCTGCGGGGACAGGCCAGAACGTGGCATGCCAGCCCTGGGCCTGGACCCAGAGCTGGAGCAGGGGTGGGGCCCCCGCAGCCATACCTTGATGAGGATCTTCCTCTTGAGTTGGTTGGGTGAGGGGAGCCCGTCGGCAGCGATGTCCACGGGCTTGGTGAGGAGTGTGTCCCCGAGTACCTTCCTGAAGTGCTGGGCCATGTTCCTCTGCTGGGCGATGCTGCAGTGGTCCTCGATGGACAGGATGACTGGGTACCTGCAGGGTAGGGGACAGCGTGTCATGCAGATCCTGCAATTCCACGGGGCTGAGTCTCAGACCGTCACAGAGTCTTCACCCCAGAAGAGGCGGGCCCTGGCCACTGGGGGAAGGGAGGGTTCTACAGAGGCACCTACTGGTGCAGCAGAAACCAAGGGCTGAGACTGCTGCCGAGGGGTGTCCCCAGAGTCGGTCAGATCACGGAGGCTGACCCAGCAGCCAGGAGACACCCCACACCCAAGGTCAGGAGAAGTGGCAAGCAGCCTTCAAATTTTGCTACGAGGGGCCCCCGGAGACCCCCCAGTGAGGTGGGAGACGTGAGTGACCACAGGTTGTGGGGAGCAATGCAGACTGGGACACAGGGAGTACAGACAGTCCTCTGGGCTGTGACGGGAAAGGAGCTGGCAGGACAACAGCCTAACAAGTCCAGGGTTATTAGGAAGTAATTTTTGAGAATGGGAAGAGCTTGACAGTGTTCCACAGTCTGAGGAGAAGGACCCAGCGAGCGGGCGGGCCAAGCGCACAGGAAGTGAGTAGCTGGGGAAGCAATGGCTCCAACAAGCAGCAGGAGGTGGAAGGCGGGGAGGAGGGCTGCGGCATTTAAGGGGACCCTCCGCCCTCATCCCAGGAGAGCGCTGGAGCCGCGCCTCGCCAACTCACTCTGAGGCCACAAAGGCATGCTCCTTGATGGTGTGCAGGACGTCTGAGAACTTGATCTTGGTGGTCAAGGTGTGTCCATGGTAAATGACTGGCATCCCGTCTGGGCCATCCCAGCAGTCCACTGGGGAGCAAGGCCACCATGGTCAAGTGGGCAGGCCTCCCTTCTACCCTGTGCCCCCCGACCTGACTCCCACGCACACTCAATGCAGCGACAGCCCATCCGCAGGCAGCGAGCGTAGGCTTCCAGGGAGGACTCGCTGGAGAACTGGTCGCCAGTCAGGTACCTGGACAGGAAAGGAGGGGAGGGGCAGTGAAGCGAGCCCCACTCCCAGGGTCGGGCTGGGGGGCCGAGGGAGCCACTCACGTGTTGTGTGAGGAGGAGATCCAGTAGTGGGAGAGAGGATTGTTCATGGTGTCTGGGCACACGGCGTCCAGCTGAGAGTTCCACACACTGTTCTCCTTGGAGAACAGGAAGGTGACAAACTGCCCAGGAACAAATGTAGAGAGAAGAGAAGATGAGCCGCGCCCTGGGCCAGGGCACAGGAGAGGGCACTCAGCCCAGGTGGAGGCACAGTGGATGGTGGAAGGGACCCAGTGTGGCTCTACTTGGCCCACCTACTCCCTGATTCTCCGA
The DNA here is from genome assembly GCF_048564905.1 of Vicugna pacos. Lineage (NCBI taxonomy): Eukaryota > Metazoa > Chordata > Mammalia > Artiodactyla > Camelidae > Vicugna > Vicugna pacos. The sequence goes on along the minus strand of NC_133005.1, from coordinate 30,650,286 downwards.
CAGAAGCTGAGGGGCAGGGCTCACCTCTTCCAAGAAGAAGTAAGGCTCCTCAATCTCTCGCAAGGGGTCTCGGAGGAAGCTGAGCATGAACTCCTGCACTTGGAGCCGGTCTACAGCCCATAGCTCCTGACATGACAGAAAGTCAGGGCACGTGAGGGGCCTCCAGCCAATGGTGAGCCCAGCCCCCCTCAGCCTGGCAACCTGGCCCAGCCCAGCCGTACCCCCTGGTACTCAAGGAGGAATTGCTGGAACTCAGGAAGGGACACACGGCAGAGCTCCGGCCGCTCCCCCGCCCTGCAGGAGAGAAGAGATGTGCCTGGTGGTCAGCTGGCTAGCATGGACCACGGACAGTGAGGGGCCCCTTGAAAGGCAGAGCCCAGCTCCCAGCCACCACAGCTGCCCAAGATGGTCCATCAGGACTCACCCCACTCCCACTGCCTCCCACCTGCAATCAGGACTCAACCAGGGGAGGGTCGAAGCCCGGAGGGAACCCCACCTCCCCAGTTCAAACCAAACCTCAGGGCACTGGCTTCCAGGAAGGGGAGGTCCATCTGCAGGAGACAGAACCTGGTCAGCGTGAGAGCCCCTGGGAGGCCACGTGGGGAAGGGGCTCTCAGAAAGAAAGGCTGGGGCAACAGAGAGGGGCAGGTCTCATGAGGAGAAGAGCTGGAGGAATGGCACCCAAATGCCCTCAAGCAGGGCAGCAGGGCTAAGGCAAGCAGGGCTGGGGCAGGAGAGCAGGGCAGGGGTGGGCAGGGCAGGGGCGGGCAGGGCAGGGGCGGGCAGGGCAGGTGGCTCATGCACCGTCTTCTGGGCGCTGTACATGAGGCTGCGGTACAGCTGAGCAAACTGCCCGTAGGTGATGTCGCTGGTGCGCTGCTCCAGGTCCTGCGCGGCAGAGCGGGACTTCCGGTCAGGCCCTCATGGGGGGGCTGCCGGCCTCCCCACCCACCTGCAGACGGCCCACAGGTCCTCACCGTCAGTCGCTCTCGGAGGAAGCGCATGTTGGGGACCCGGTAGTTGACCTGGGACAGCATGTTCTTCAGGTCCTTGGCTGATATACTGAGGAAACAGGGATGTCCCCAGTGGCCTCACCCCACCTCTCATGACCTCTGGCCTGTGGGCTGAGTCCACCTGGGGCCAAACAGGTAAACAATACTCTGGGACCTGAAGTCGCGATGGTGAGGCTGGCTCAGAAGTATGGGGTGACTGGGGGAAGTCCCCTTCCTTTCCCTGGGCCTCAGTCTCCTTATCTGAGCAAAGGAAAGCCTATTAATTTTGGCAAAGAGGGAGCGAGTGGGCTCGGTAAAGCAGGTCAGGCCTGGGAAGAGTGGAGCCCTTCTTCAGGCCGCCCCTCCCACCAACCCTGCTCTGGCCCCCCAGTTCCCCCAGCCTCACTCCCAAACCCTCTGTGGGGGGTAAGCAGAGGGCTCAGTGGGGTTCCAGCCCGCTGACCCTGGGAGGCTGGGAGCTGGGGCCTCCGCAGGGAGGAGGGGAAGACCATTCTCAGCCAAATACCACTGCTGGCACAGGGATGCTCCCAGGGTCTGACAGGGATCCACCCCTGCCCTCAGGGGACACTGCTGGGCCCCGGTAACAGGATGAGGAAGATGAGGGAAAGCCAGGCCTTCTTTCCAGGAGGTGGCGATAGGGTGGGGAAAGTGGGCACCCCCCTCCTCCTGCCCAAGAGCCAAGCAGGCTGCACTGAAACTCCCTGTGGGGTCCAGCCCTGCCTGGGCCATCAGCTATCAGCCAGTGCTGTTCAGCACGTGCTCGCCTGCCCTCAGTCACCGGGAGATGGATGGGCCGGCAGGGTCCTCACTAGGCAGGTCACGGAAGCTGGTGTGTCAGCAAGCTCTCCCTCTGTGGACTCCCTGCCACCAGCACTACCAGCAGCTGGTATTGCTTCCCTCACACCCCTGTCTGCCCTGCTTCCTCCCCACCTACGGCCCCTTCTCCGCTCCTCTTCACTGCAGTGCCCTGAAGGAGCCACCCAGGCTCCTGTCGTTCCCTGAGCCCTCTTCCCACTACTCCACTGCCTGCCTCAAGGTCACCAATGACCTCTGAGCTGTCAAGTCCAAGGGGCAGCTCTGTCTTCCCCACACTTGACAAGGCCGGGCACAGCTGACCGCTCCCTTCTCCCCAGGCTTCCAGAGCGCTACACCCTCTGGTTTTCCTCATACCTCACAAGCAGCTGCTCCCCTGGCTGGCTCCTCGCCTCCCCAGTCCCCAGGGTTGGAGAAGCCTGGGCCTGGGACCAGTCACCAGTGCTCTTTCCTCTTCCTGCTATGCTTACCCCCAGGTATCACCAGCCTCGAGGCTTTCTGTATCACCCATGTGCTCTCCAGGTAATATCTGCAGCCCAGCTTCTCCCCTATCTCATTCCTGCCTGCTCAACATCTCCACCTTGGCATCTTGGGGTATCACAGGACTTCAAACACCCCAACGCGCTCCTCCTATGGCCTTCCCCTCTCAGTCAATGCCAACTCCACCTTTCCAGATGCTCAAGCCAAAAAGCTTACTGTCATCCTCAACTCTTTCTCTCACACCCCAAAATCATGTTAGAAAATCCTACTGGGCTCTATCTTTAAAACACAGCCTAGCCCAAATCCGACCACCTCCTAGCAGCCCCACCCTGACCCAGCCCTCTCATCTTCACTTGCAGAGTGGAGTCACTTCCTAACTGACTCTCCACCCTGCCCTGCCCTGGACTGTCCAGGAGCAGCCAGTGGTCCTGTGGAACTGAAGTCCTTCACATCACACCTCTCTTCAAACCCTCCATTGTGACTGACTCTCTCATGGCAACAGTCAGCAGTCCTTACCATCACCTGGTTTTGTCCACCACCTCTCCTTAGCACTTCTGGTGGTCACAACACGACCTCAAAGCTGTAAGCTTCAAGGCACCCTCCACAAAATACAGGACGCCCAGAGCCAGTTCTGCACTATCTGCCACGGTGGCCAGGCACACAGATTACTGCCCCTGGCCTCTCTCGCCAGCTTGCACCGCGGCCATCAGAAGGCTTTCTGCAGGAAGCTAACTGTGCCAGAACCACCTGCCCACCCCAGGCCCTGCTTGAGGCAGGTCCTCTGCTTCTCCAGGCAGCTGCTCAGAGGCAACGCTACTGGGCTGGCTGCCCAAACCCACCCTGCTGGGCCAGAGCTGCAGCTCAGTACCTACCGATCCTCATGATTCCGGTCCACTGAGTAGAACTGCTTCCGCAGCCACCTGAAGGGAGAGAAGCCCGAAGGGTGGCCCAGGCTCAGGGAGGAGACAGCAGGCAGGCCCTGGACACACAGGCCTGAGTCCCTGCCCTGCTCGCCAGTGCCCGCTGCCCCAACCCCAACCCCATCCAGGGTGGCTCCTACCTCTCAATCTGCAGGGGTGTGGCCGCCTGCAATGTATCCTCCATCAGCCAAGTCAAGCCCTTGATCCACATGTTCACTTCGTCCTCAGACGTGGCTATCAGCAGGGGGTGAAGAGCTGAGCCAAGGGCCTGGGGCCATTCCCCTTGTCTCCCCCACCTCCTCCAGCCCCTTGGCTCCCACCTTGCAAGCTCAAAGTCTTCAGGCGGAATTCCATTCCATACAGGATGACAAAGCAGTGTGACTGGTCTGGTCGAAAAGCAGGATCCTCTTGGTAGCGGTCAAAGTCCCGTGAGGTCTTCCCTGGGCGGATCTCCTTGATTTCACGAATATCAACTAGGAAGGCAGGCAAGGGACCAAGATGAGGCTGGGGTGTTCAAGGGTCAGCACTGAAACGAGTACAGCCCAGTCTCCCCACTCATTCTCACACGCTCCTCAGGGGGGACCACAAAGAGAGACACCCTCAGGGGCAGAGCCAAGACCATTCAGTCCCACTGGGGATGAAAGAGCCGGGCTGAGTGTTAGGACAGAGCTCTGCTAAAAGCTGAGAGGTCTGAGCGAACTGTCTGAGGGGCAGGAAGCTCCATCCTGTGTACCTTTCTGTGCTGACAATACAGGAGGGTCACTCTGATATGAAAAAGAGCTGGACTCTAGAAAGAGAAGCAGCGACCCAAGGCTGTTCTTTGAGGACCATTTCATGACACAAAAGTACACAAGCTGAACAGTAAAGTCCAACGGGTAGGGCTGGGGCTGGGCAGGCCCAAATGGGTCTCAGGGTCCACTGGAGGAGGCAGGGATTAGGCCAAGAGAACTGGGACAGCCTGAAAGGCCCATTCCCTAAAGACATCCCTGAGCAAGTCTCAGAAAGGATGGCAGTGCCCACAGATGGCTCTATTCTGGCCATAGAGGGGCCCTGCCTGTGTACGGCACAGAATGGGGAAGCACACAAACCTGCCTCAGCCACTAACCCGGAGACACTGAGTGACTCATTTAACTTCTCTCTGCCCCCATTTTACCACCCCTAAAGCAAAGGGCTTCAGTGAATTTCTCTAAAGGGCTGGGAGGCAGAAAAGGTCTGCATGGGCTCTGGGGTGGAACTGCTGAGACTAGAACCCCAGCCCCACATTACCTCAGCTGTGTGACCTCAGCAGAGCGACAACCACTCTGACCTTGTCACTTCCATCTGTGAAAGCAGGTAACAGTGAGGCAATGCTAAGCTCTAAAGTCCTAACAGCCCAGAGCGCCCAGCCCCCCAGCCCTGTAGGTGGCACATGGTGTGCCCTCATTCAAGGCTCCCTCCTCCTCTGTCTGCTCCCTCACAGGTCTGTGCAGACCATATAAGGAGGCACATAGGTCACGACCCCAGGCCCGGAGGGCCCCAACTGCACACCCACACTGTGCCCTGGTGCTGGCTGGCACCCTGCACAGAGGGCAGACTTTCCAGGCCAGATAGAGAGACACATTTAGGAAGTTCAAAAGGGAGAAGCTGGGCTCAGCGGCCTGAAATGACTCTGAGCACTCCCCTGGCTCTACAGCCTCTTCAGATGCTCTCAACTCAGACTGGCCTAGAAGAGCTGAAGCTGGGAGGGGTGCCAGCACAGTGCTGGGCCCGCCTCCACCCCAAAGTGCACACCAGCCTGGCTGGGATGTCTGAAGGGGCCCAATCCCCAGGCCCTCTTCCTGTCCCTCTAGCCACAGCTGCGCCCCATCTATCTCACCCTGAACAGCAGCATCGCTTCCGTCCCGAGCCCAACCCCGTCCCGCCCAACCCCAACACCACTGGTTCTACCCAGGCCCCTGCTCCCATGCCCCCAGCAACCCCCTCAAGCCTGGTCCTCCAGCTGAAAGCCCCAGCTTTCCTGCCATTTGTCCTGCCCCCCCCACCAGTTCTCACGGATCAGTCATCCTTCCTGAGCCTCCAAATCTGAAAAAACGTTGTTCTGATCCTCCCAAGGTTGCTTGCTAAGGAGACCACCTCCTTCTCCTGCCTTCAGGGCCCTGTGATGGGGCTCAGTGACTTACCACCACACCTACCTTCTTATCTTCTCTGCTCCACCCAAACTAAGCTGGACCAAGGGCAGGAACAGTCAGTTGTGCTCCCTACCCTGCACTTCACCTTGGTCCCTAGTCAGGGACTGTCTACCTGCCAGGCTCCATTCTCTCCCTCCAAAGACACAACTGGGAAGCGCCCTCCTGCAGTAAGCACGCCCTCGACACCCAGTGGCACTGTGTGTGTGTACGCTCTTCATCTCTCCCAGGCCAAGCAGGCCATCCAGTGCTTCTGAATGAATGAAGAACGGAAGGACACCAGGCACATTGGTAGGGGGAAGGGGCAGCAAGATGGGAACAGTTTTTAAAATGAAGCTTACGCTCAGGTAGAAACAGAGGGGAGATGGGGGATACTGGGACACAGAGACCCAGTCTCAGAAGACAAAGTCCCCAGAGTTGGAAAGAGATGAAATGATCAGGGGAAATGCCCAGATCAGAAACTGCAGAATAACTGCAAACCCTGCCCTTTGAAACAGAAACCAGCATGCTTTTCCGGTGCAGAGTTGCTGTCATCCCCCTCCCACCCTCTCACATAGGCACACAACCTCACACACATGATACATACAGGCCACAAGGCCTGCGTGACCCACAGCCCGGACCTGTCCACACAGCTGCCGCAAGTCATTAGAGGGAGTTAGTCCACGAACGGGCTTCGCTCAGCAGGCAGCCTCAGGGCCAGTCTGAAGCCTGCTGGTAGGCCACCTGCAGGCACTCCACATGCGTGTGCACACACAATACACACTGCCAGTGGGTCCCAGGTGAACCTCTGGCCTGCCCTATCCTCCTGAGCACACCTCCACTAAGACCAGGATGGAGGCAGAAGAGGCTCCCACCCAAGACAGGGACCAGGTAGACACAGAGCAGCTCCAGGCCACGGGCCCGTCTCTCAAGTTCTTGCTGGTCACTCCTGGTCCCTCATACTTCTCCCCATTGGAGGTACCAGCCTAGCCCTGATGCCCTCCAAGTCCATCAAGCCAACAGCAGGCTGGAGGGATGTGACACTAGGGTGAGAGGCTCTACCAAGGTTCCAAGTGGCATCCTGTATGATCTCCCACCTCACCACCCATCCGCCTCCTCCTAGAAGAAATACAGCAGAGTCCCCTTCCTGAGAACCAGGGCTGGTGCCCCAGGGGCTGCCATCAAGAGGAGGGGACTCCCTGGGACAGGCATGGCCTCTGCCTTAAGTTGGGGGGAGGGGGAGGGGAGCGCCCTCAGCAAGGTCTGGGTCAGACCTGCAGTGGAACAGGAAAGGCAGGGAGAGAGACAATCCTAGGACCTGGGAGCTTGAGGAGGGGAGGAGAATGCTTAGAGGAGCAGGAGACCCATGACCCAGCACTCATTCCCACAGAGAACAATGTTCAAGGGATATGGGGGAAAGAAAAGTCAGAGGTACTTGGTGGTCCTGGAGGTGGGGGAGTGAGAGGGGGAGATCTCTGAGGACAAGGGCAGGAGCCCACAGCGAGGGGCCTGCAGCCAGGCCCCACCCCCCCGCCCGATGTACAGCAGAGGAGTAGGGCTTTCATTTATGACAACCCCCTCCCAAGCTCATCCAAACCCGAGAGGGCCTGGAGTTCCGTCAGCACAACCTAGCTGGCTCTGCCCATCGGGAGCCATGGAGAGCTCATTCCTCTAAGGACCAAGTCCCCAGGGCCCACACAGATGCTCCCAGGCTTCAGGGACGGTATGGTAGACAGTGACAAGATTAGCTCCCTGGGTGGTGAGGGGAATTCAGTCCCTGACATTTCATCACCTACAAACTCATGAAGAAATAGATTAGCCCTCCTCAAGAGGCTCCAGGTAATGGGGGACCGTCTGCATCCGGGCCAGGGACTGGCCTCACAGGCCAACTCAGAAGGCTGAGGACCTTCTTCTCACAGGCCCGGCTGTCTCCTCCCACTCCTTCAGGAAGCCTGCCCTGACCATTCCCTTCCTGAAGGCTGCCCAGGCCTAGCACAGGAGAACCACACAGGTCTTAAATTCTAGCTGTGTGGTGCTGGACAGTCCCACACCATTTTGTCCTCAGTTTCCCTGACTGGGGATTCCTCCTTCCTCACAGGGTGGCAGTAAGGGCCCAGCCAGGAACCACCAGCCCCAGTGAAGTCTGAAGCCCCTGCATACATGCCTTCTGCCGCTGACATGGGGCCTACGTGAGCCAGCAGTGGGGAGACAGCTGTGGCCACTGCCAGGGCTGTGCTGGGGGCAAACCCAAGCCTAGGCGAGGTGAAGCTGGCCCACAGCTGCCTCGGCCCAAGCAGCCATTTCCCCAGCTCCAAAAGAGGTCTGGCAAGGATGGGGCACCACGGGGGAGCAGCAGGACTCCTGAGCCTGAGTTCAGTCAGCGCATGTGGACATGCTCTCAGCCAGAGGCTGCTTCCTGAGCCTCAGCCCCAGCACCCCACCTACACACTCCCCAACAGCGTGAGGCACTGTGCCCCCAACCTTGCAAATGGAGGGGTACCAGAACAGGAGACTAACAGAACTGAAATCACAAAGACCAAGTTTCAAATCTTGTTTCCAAGCATACAGCTCAGGCTTCATGCAAGTCTCTCTCCTATCAGGCAGCTTGTAGATAAAGTGAAGCCTTAGTGACGGCGGGCCTCCATAAACCCTTCACCTGCAGAGAACTACACATATAAGGTACCCACAAGGGAGAGCAGCTTTGCCCTGCCCTGATCGCCCTCAACCTTGGATTGGCTTAGTTTCGGTTTTTATGTGAAGAAACTTGCTTGCTGCCTGGGGCAGGGCCCAGCTCTCAGCACTGAAGGAGAGTGCCTCAGACTGACTTTGCAAAAGCACAGACCCTTCCCTTCTCTCTGGGCCCAAGTATAGACTCCCAGTCTGAGGACTCAGAGACTAGAGGCCAGCAGTTACTCAAAGCGGAGAACCTGGGTCCTGCAGCCCTGGAGAGCAACTGCCTTCAGGACAATCCAGTAACGCAGTCACTTCCCGTTTCAGAGCCTCAGTTTCCTCCTCTGAGTACAGAATCGCTGCTAAGCTCTCAGGGAGCTGTGCAGCTGCTGTTGCCCTCCCAGGGCCGGCTCAGACACATCCTTCAGAGAGCAGGCCCCACCCAGGGACAGCACCCATTCCACTGCATGGGGAGAGGGGAGGCCGCCATGAAGGGGACACACTGAACAGCAGGCAGCCAGTCTGGAGCCTGGGAAGCGACAGAGGACAATGACCACAGAGGACCTGTCTGTGCTAGGCTTCTCTGAAGGCAGGCCTGCTTCCTGTCTCAGAAACCTGCTCCCCACCCATCTCAGACATCAGGCCAAGCCACGAGTCCCCCACCAGCCTGCCTCCTGGCCAGTGCATGGGGACATCCACTGTGGGAATGTGCACAGGTGCAGTGTTCCTGTCAACCAGGCAGAGCCCCAGAACAGGAAATCCAGGGAAGAAAAAGGGGGTGGTGGCAAGAGCAGGTCACCAAGCCTTCTTCAGGGCTCCTTAGTGAGCCCGGCCTGTGAGAGCCAGTCAGTCCTGCCCTGACCATGGCAGGCCCTGGAAGGTGGAGACGAAGCCAAAGCACCAGATCCAAGACCCTAAGTTACACGGAAGCTTCGTGGTCAGGAACCTGTGTCCTAGCAGCCCCTGCACTCAACAAAGCCACTTTCCAAATGGCTCTACACCAGAGAGATCCCCCAAACCCACTGGCTCTTAGCCACACATCAGGCAAGGAGGACGTACAGAGAAGAATCCCGAGCAAAAGCACTGGCAAGGCGGGGAGGAGACATGGCCCCACCGGGAGCCTCACTCTCCTCATCTACAAAATGGGACCACCACTCCTGGAGTCCCTGAGAGATGTCAATGAGATATGAGTTAGGAAAGTGATTTTACTAGAAAGGGGCAGGAGGACATACTGAAAACTAAACCCCCAAATGATGAAGATACACTACCAGATACACTACCACCGCCACCACCACACCAAAAAAGGAAACAGCACATATCACAAATTTTTGGACATGAAACATGCATTCATTGAAATACTTCTCTTAAGACAGTTTTTCCTTTAAAAAGTGTATAGGTTAACTGCTGTAAACTGCAATAGAAACCAACCATATAAAAATGAACGTAAATGCATTTTGCAACTTAAAAAAATTCTAATTCATGATAAGTATGAAAGCTTTTAAAAAAATCCAGAGAACCTGAAAGAGGTAAATGAATTATTACCTGGACAGGTCCCTTCCACTCAAGGTTCCACTGCCTCACCTATGGGATGTGGATACCCAGCCCTGCAGAGTGTGCCGGAGGAAGGTGGAAGAAACCCAGCCCTCCTTAAAAGGGTCCAGGGCCAGGCAAGGCCATGAGACCCACAGACGCCAGCCCCACATCAGCTCCCAACGCTCCTCCTAACTCTGAGCCTCTGCCTGTGCCAGGCCCACCTTCCCACTTAGTTTCCTTCAGGCCAAGTTCAGTGGCATACTTGGTGCTCCCCAACTCTGTCTAGTGCCTCCCGGTGTTGAGGCCACTGGCCTGTGAGCTCCACAAGGAAGAAACCACATCTGCCTCTTCTCTCCATTCTCCAAACCCAGGTAGGTCCCTGGCGAGGCTTCAACATGTTTACAGAGTACCTGAAAGCAGGAATGAACTGGAAGTTAGACTTCAGAGCACAGATGCTCAAAGATGGTATCAGGGATGACTTCCTGGAAGAGGTGGTATGGTGGGGCAGTAAAGGTTGAGGAGCTACAACAGATTTGCAAATGCAATGGTTAGTGAGGTGACCATGGGACAGAAATGAGAGACTAGGCACAGTTGGGAGGGACGTGGCCCCTGGGGGTCAGAGCAGTCCGAAAACACTGGGAGGTTCTTGTACAAAAGTTCTTGGAGCTGGTAGGAGACAGGGGAAGCTAATGGCACTTTGGGGAAAACAGAACAGAAGAGGCAGGGCTCCCTGAGCACCATGCTCTGCTTGGCTCTAAGCCAAAGTCCCTAGGAGATTCAAAAGAGGTCCCGGGGTCAGGAGAGTTGTGCACATCTTCCCAGAAGTCCCTCATCAGTCACATCTCCGGAGACACACAGCCTGGGCCAAACAGATGGGCCATGCCCAGCCCCCACCCCTCAAGTCAGCCACCTCCTGCATCACCCTCCAAAGGAACTACACACCCAGGGCCTGAGGGAGCACAAATGGAACTGAGCTTTCTCCCCCAAAGGATGCCAAGATGGAGAAAAGGAAGTACCGCCAACTGGCTGATTCCCGGCCCTGCGCCTCTGCCGCCCCACACAGTGAGCCAGAGGCAGAGGGGCTCTGCACCCAGGGCTCCTGGACCATCTGGGAACAGACAGCTATGACAGAGCCTCACAGTTCAGAAGGGGAAGGAAGGACGTGGCTGAGGAGGAGATAGGACAGAACCTGAGCACATGAGCCAGGGCCTGGGACGCCAGGGGCTTCCGTGCTGACCGCCTCCTGCCCAAGGACTGGAAGGAGTGAGAGTTCCCTTCCCCTTTGTTCCGAGGCTGTAACCTTCCCCCTGCCACTTCTCAACAGAAACAGTCAGGAGCAGCTCCTAGTTCTTACGAGAGCAGAGGGCTGAGTAGCTCTCACCCTCCATTTTACAGGGGACAAGGATCCCGGCTTGAAGACCCAGAGTCGCAGGGTCATGCAGCCAAGGGAAGCTGAGGCTGGGGCTTATCTGTCCCATTCCCATGCAGCAGTGCCTTCAGATCAGACCAGCAGGGGAGAGGCGACCCGACCGCCTTCCCAGGATATAAGCCCTAGCCAAACCCTGGAGTACAGGGAACACCCAGGGCAGAGCTCAGCACCTGCTCCCCGCTGGGACTTCATCCATCACTGTTCCCCAAACACCTGACGAGAAGAGCAGCCAGCCCCTCTCCCACCTTGATAAACAGGAAAAGGCCATTCTGACAGCTGGATGGGGCTCCATGGGTTCCTCCCACATGGGACCCTGCACCTCTGTGTACTAACTGCTTCAGGCCACAGCTGTAAAGGATCCTCGCCAGTTCATGAATCATCTGGAGTCTAGAGTCTAGGTGAATCTTCTATTAGGAGTAGTGAGGAAATGAAAGCCCCAGAGGGTCCTGTCATGGTCACATGGTTCGTGGTAGAACTGAGACCCTCTGGAGTGACCCCACAGCAGCGGCCACCCCTGACACTGGGTTTGCAGAGAAAAAGCAGGGCAGCCACAGCGAGCCTTCACACCGTCCAGGCGTGCGGCCTTGTTCCCTAGGATGCAAGACTAATCCCACCCATTCCAGAGGTGGGAACAGCATGCCTCAGCCCCAAAGGAAGGAAGGGCAAAGAGGCCCCACCCAGGGAACTCCAAGCTGGGAGAGAGATGAGCAGCAGTCTCCTGGGTTTATCCATTCATTTCATCTCCCCACTCCACCTCCGATCAAATGTGTATTAGGCCTGTATCTACTCCCTGTCAGGCCCTGGGGTGGGTCCTGGGTAAACAGAGATCAATAAGGCACTGCAGTTCCTGCCCTTGAGAAAGCCCCTGCCTGGTGGAGGAAACAGATGGGGAAGCAGATAACTACAAGGTCCTGCAAAGAGTGGAACAACAGGGAAACGCCTGCAGCGCCAAGAGCAGAGAAAGTCAGCAGGTGGACTTGGGGAGTTTCGGTTGCTGCTGGTTGGGAAGGAGGGGAAGGTAGGGGGTGTTAGATCACAAAAGCCAAAGGCATCAGCGATACAACAGTTTGGTTGTTTGGGGAAAGGGGTGTTTAGAGTTAGAGTGGGTGAGAGGGGAGGGAAGGTTGGGGCAAGCACAGCAAGGACCAGGCGCTTGCTCCAACTTTCCTGCCCGAGCCCAGGTGACTCCCCCAGCAGCCCTGTGCACGCTGACCTCTGCCTTCCCTGCAGGCTGGTGCTGCCCGCGTTCTTTCTTGGTGGCCCACAGGAGAGAGGCTGAGGGTCCAGCAGGGTCAGGAACCAGAGCATCCAGGATCTTGAAAGGCCCAATGAAATGCCCCTCATGGTGTATTCAGACACATCGAGAACCAGAATACTAAGCCTAAGTCACTTTTCTGGCCTCCTCTTTCCTGACCCTGAGGGCAACCAGCAAGGTTGATCACACCCACCCTCCCAATGGAAGCTCTGCCCTTGACCTCTCCTGGGTCTCCTGCTTCTTCCCGGACTCCAGGCCTATCCCTACTACACGCCGGCCTCCAACCAGGCCCAGGCCAAGGGCCTCTCCTCTCTGATGCTCTCCCTGTCCCCAGTCAGTGTCATCCACACCAGAGCTTAGATTACCAACATCAGATAGTTCACAAGCACAGCTCTAGCCTAGTCCTTGACTCCTAAGCCTAAGAACCTTCAATCCAACTACCTACCTGAGGTCTCCACCTGTTCACCTCGAAGTCAACCCCTCAAAACCAAACACATGGCCTTCTCTCACCAGGCCTCTTGCCACACCCCTTGGGTCCGCTAGCAGCATCACCTCCAAACAGGTGCATAAACTAGACACTTCAGAATCACCCTTAACATCTTTTCTCTCACCGTCCTCCAATCTAACCCCTGAACAAGTCCTACCGGCTTTATTTATACCATTCACAATCATATTTACCAAGTGCCTACATGAATGGGCACCATTTGTGTATTTTAAGGCTCTGACAGACTGTCTTCTCCATTGGAGTGTAAGCTCCTTGAGCGCATGGACCATGTCTGGCGGCATCAATGGCCCAGTGCCTAGCAGGAAATGGATGGAAAAAAGTCTGGGACCTCCCTTCCGAAAGGAACCAATAGGGGCCTCTGGTTGGGGGTCGAGTGATCAGGGCTGAAATGGGAGGAGAGGTGGAAGGAGGACAGCAGAGGCCTTCTCCTATGGTGCTTGCTGACTCCCATGCCATCTCCCAACCCGGGCCCTGGCTGCCTGCCTCTCTGGTTTCTGTATCACTGCCACCATGGCCCTCCTTTTTCTTAGGGAGAGATGTGGGATCAGCCCTTTAACCTCCAACAGAGTCAACCCTGACTAGGAGGTTGGAGACGTTCTAAACAATGAAAAGGGTCATTAAGTCACAGGCCTGTTCACTCAACAGCCTCTCCTGCACACCAATCCGGCTCTCCCGTTTTCGAGCTGCTAGCCCAGGCTCTCCTCAGCATCTGGACACTCCCTTTGGGCCATGCCAGCCCAAGCCATGCCACTCTCCTGTCCTCCTCTTGCTTCCTGGCAGGGCCAAGTCCCCAGTGTGTGATCTAGTCTCTGATCTCCCTCCAAGGTGGCAGGGAACACCCACTCACTGCCTCTCCAGGAAGCCCAGCTCAGATTCTTCGAAATCACCTTCCCTACTGAGAGGGGTGGCTACCCTGAGACTTCCCCTTCCTGATTTTAATTCCCTAGTCCCATGCCTTAAGACAGCTCCAGGTCTCTCCTCATCCAGCACAGATAGCTGCCTCCTTGCCTCCCACCCCAGCCTTCAGAGCCTCCCATTCCAGTAGGGGCCAGTTCTCAGGCCAGGGATCAGGACAGCCTCACGGGAACAGGCTGGGCATCAGGTGTTCTCACTGGAGGGGATTCTCTCTACATTGGGTACTGCTGGCCTCAAGAGGCCTTGAGTAACTCCTGACAAAGTGACACATCCTATGTTTCCTAACCTCCTTGGTGGATATGCTAAGAGCTCCCAAAAAAGGCCACAGTCCCAGGTAGAAACTGACAAGGGAACATAGGCATATTACACTCAATTATTATTGTGGGTCAAGGAAGTGACGAAGGGAGGAAGAGGAGAGCCACCTCCAAATAAATGAAGTTGTTTAGGGGGAGTGGTCTGCAGCGCCTAAGACGGATCCATCCCCCCTGCCCATGCTGCTGCCCAACCTCCCAGCTGACCTCCTGCCCCTTGAGTAGGCGGAGAAGCCTCTGGGATGTGTGGCCAACTTCTCTCCTCCTTCCTAGGGTTAGTCACTCCGTGAACTCTGGGTCCACACTCTCTGGACCTGAGGTTGAAGTCACTCAATCCCATGGGGTTAGAATTCACCCACCACACACCCACAGCTTGGCAACCAGAGTCCCAGCATGGTCAACGCCCTACTCCCCACCACAGGCAAGGCCGAGCCAAGGACACTGGGGCCTGGGGGGCAACCGCTTCCCTCAGGACATTTCAGCTCAGCCAGATCCCCAGGTGTTCAAGAAAACAGGAAGACAACCCCACTGTGAAAGGCCCACCCCTGCTGAGTTAGAATTAGATCTCACACAAACAAGTGGTCAAACTCTCCGTGGCCCAACCCCTCATCAGCCTGGCCAGCTGTCCATCGCCAAGGCCTAGAGCTTTGGTCAGACCACTCGCTCCTCAACGTGCCCACGCCTCGCTCCCAGGCACCTCAGAGCCTAGCACAGGTCCTCTAACCGAGGCCGCACACCAGCCAGCGGGGGAGGGGCCCACGGGGGCAGGCCACTCAGCCTACAGCACTTTAGGCACAACTGTCCCTGCCAGCTCTGAGCTGTCATGATTTTCTGCAGTCCAGATCTCGAGCTTCCCAGGATCAAGGACTGGGTCACCCCCTTTTCTTGCTTCCCAACCCCGGGGCTGCTCTGTGCCAGGCCTGGCTCAGCAAGGGAGGTGCCAGTCTCCTGCAGGAGAAAGCCCCGCCCCATTTATTCTACATCCTGAGTCTTGCTGAAGCCAGGGCTACCCGCCAACACCGGGAAGGGCCCGGAAGGAAGCAGCAGGGCCTATACAAAAAGCCTACATGTGGGCTATAAAAAGGAGCCCTCCCTGCCTCCCCCAGGATGGGCCCAGCTCCTAGGAGGTGACGAGGGGCAGAGAGCTAGTACTTGGGCTTGGGCACTCAGCCACTGCAGCCTCTCGAAGGCTAGCCAAGCACCTCCTCAAAAGGAACTAGCCTTTCAAAGAGGAGAGGGAGAACGTCAAGAGCTGAGGCAGGAAGCAAGCCAAGACTCTTCCTTCAGGCTGCATCTCCTGGGACCTCAGCCTCCCCCAAAGCAACCACCCCCACCGCGTCCCCACCGCCTCTTCCCCAGCCCTGGGGAACCCAAGAACCACCCCACACACACTTCTTCCCTCTCCTCTGGCCCTGAGGGGTTCTCTAGAGGCAGCCAGTCCCCACTCCCTCTGGAGGCCCCAGCACACCAGCTCTAATGAGAGGCTCTAACTCTGGGGTGACAGAGGAAGCTGTGGCCACAGCAGACTAGGCCTGGGGGCAGCTCCAGCAGGGGCACAAGCATCGGGGTGAAGGTGGACAGAAAACTGGGCAAGGGCACATACACCTCCAAGTCTGAACACACAGTCCTGTTTCCAAGACCCCAACCAAGGCAGCCTCCTGACCCGCCCAGGCAGCAATCTACTCTGCCACGCCAGCAGGGCCACCTCTCTGTGCCCTGTGCCCAAGTCACAGAAATTAATTCTGCCCCAGCCTCCTTTCTCCAAATCCCTCGTGGACCTCATCTGCCCAGAGTTTCTCTCTGGAGACAGTGGAGTGGCTTGTCAGAACTCGCACACGCAGCCTGAGGGCGAGAGGGGCCTGCTGTCAGCCACTGAGATAACACAGCAGTCCTCCACCCTCGACTGACAGGAGCCTCAGGCTTGCTTCCTTAACTCACCGGACCCCAGAACTATTTTTTCTGTCTGGCTGTATGTGCCTTAGCCTTTGTGTTCACCGCTAGACCCACAGTGCTCGGAACATCGGCAAATGCCAGTCCTGAGCCAGGGTGGCACAAGTGGTGTCTCACTTGTTCAGTGTGCCACAGGGCCCCGAGAAAGCTGTTCCAGGCCTTCTTTTTTCTTTTCTTTTCTTTTCCTCTTTAGGAAAGACTAGCTATGGTGATATGGAAAGCACACTAGGCCAGAGATCTACTGTCACAGTGAACAAGTCAGAGGCTGGAATGGTCACGACTGTCCGGTTCAGTGTGCCCACCACAAACATGGGATGGATAAGGGAACATACAGACGAACGCACATGCCTCAGCCTGTCATCAGGGCCCTCAAAAGGCCCTTCTCAGGCACCTAGAGCACGGGGTCCCCAGGCTCCCTTCTCCCCGGCAGAAGTTCGGTTCGGTTGCCACCATAACAATGAGAGCAACTCAGGTCAGGCTCTTCTGCTGCCTGCACCCCTGCCAGTGAGGGAAGTATCTCGGTGGGGGCTGAGGCATGATGAGAGCGGCACAGGGTCTCAATGAAGGCACCGAGTACAGCGTGTCCACAGATGGACGTCTGGGTGGGTCAAATGGCACATCTGGCCAGGGGCGGAATAGGGATCAGACAGCTCTGTCCACATAAAAAAAGGAAAAACATCCCTGCTCCTAGAGAGCATCCACCTTATTGTCGTTTTCTCCAGCATGGAGGAACAAACTGAGCAGTGTAGTGGAAATCAGAAATCCCAGGCTGCCATGAACTTGCTGGGTGACCTCAGCCTTGGGGTCTCAGTTTCCTCATGTAGAAGACAGAGCCTGGCACTCCCACCGCCTCCAGCCTCGGAGCTGCAGTGTTGCTCAGACAAGGCGACGGATGAGAAAATGCTCGGGTAACTCCAACACACCGTTCAAATACCCAATTTTTCTCCTGCCCCTACCTCTGTGTACAGACCCAGGGAGGAACAAACAAGAGGAGGAAACAGCCCTCTAGCCCAGGCTGTCAGGGCAGCCACGGTGGCTGGCTTGGTGGCAGAAAGAACTGGAGCTCTGGAGTTAGTTACGGTGAAAGCAAAGAAAACAAATAGTTATGAAGCACCACAGGTGCCACGTGCTGTGCCGAGCACTCTCACGTTAAGATCTCTCAACTCATACGCGATCTAGTTTGACCAGCGTTAACATACAGCTCTGTAAGGGAGGAGTTATCTTTATGGCTAAAGATCAGTTTCAGATAGGTTTAAGTAACTTGTGCCAAGGTCACAGGAAGAGCTGAGACTCAAACCCAAAGCCCACTGATCCTGGCCACAGTTGCTGGAGGCCACTCCTCACCCTCAGCTCTGCCTAGAGTCTTATCACCTGTCAGAGCTGCTCTGGAAGATCTCCACCCCCTACTCCACTCCGGGAAGCCCGGCGCTATGTTTCTCTGAACAAAGCACTCTGCCCCAAGTTCCAGAACATTCCCCTCCTCCCATCCCACTTTCACATCTCCTAGGACTCTCCTCAAAGTACCCTCTGACTTCTCCAGGTCTAAGAGAGGGAGGGGAGAGGGGGGGAAAGAGTCTCCAATTCCCCCAATATCAGGCCTTTGCTACAACAGGCCTCACTTCCTCCCTCCAAATTAGCCATCTCTGGCCTCCCTGAAGCCACATGCCAGAGGAAAGGGCAGAGTGGAAAGAGATGCTATGAGATAATGGAGATCGACATGGACGGCGCCTGGAGAGGCAGAGGCAGTCCCTAGCACACCGAGGTGGTGGCATTAAGGCACTTTCTGGAAGACAGGGGTCTCCCACCAATGTGCTCAGATAGCGTTTCTCTGGGTGAGGTTCTTAGAAATAGGACAATCTGATACCTCCATGTGATACCAAAGCAGCTATTCCCAGCCAACTGCTTTGACACCCTGTAAAAGTCAGCAGCAGAAAAGAGCCCTGACGACAGAGAGGCTGCTGAGAGATTCGAGAAAGAGGCTAGGTGGGGCTCCTCCTCTCGGAATCAAAGGGCTTGGTGGCCAAGCACCAGCCTCCTTAATTCAACAGGTCCTCCCAGAGAACTTAATCTTCACCTTCCTCCTTGTCAGAGCGCCCATGCATGAGGCACTTACACGGCACCACACTGGATGTGAAACATTTTACAGATTCTCACCTAATCCTCACAAAACCCTTACGAGAAAAATGTAGTTTGTTACTATCCCTCTCTTGTAGGTGAGGAGCCCAGAGAGATCAAGTCACACACTCAAGATCACAGAGCAAGTAAGCTGCACAACAGGATTTTAACCCAGGCAGTCTGAGTTCACAGCCCAAAAGCTAAGCTATCATGGCTCCACTGCCTCCTCCCTCCAGACCCACCCCTTCCCCTCCATCACCGCTGCGTCTGTCAGCCTCAGTGAGGAGGCCATGCCGTGCTCACCAGCTCTCTCCTGCAAACTGCAGCGGCTCACTGGCCTCCCTCCTCAGACTCTCCCAGACAAACACAAGACAGTCCCACTTCAGCCTCTGGCGATGGCTGCTGCCCACAGGACAGAGCACAACGCACCATGGCCCTTTCTACGCTGTCCCGACGCTTTGCAGCACAGAAAGCATCCCCAAGCCTGCCCCAGTGATCCCCAGAGCCTCACTTGGGGCAGAGACAAGTTCTTCAATAATTTAAGGCCGAGTTCACAAGTCACTTCCACAGTGAAGCTTTCCTGGCTCTCTCCTCTCACCCCTGCCTTCCACTTGCTGAGCAGAACTCTGTTCTCACAAGGCTCTCAGCACAGACCTGTATCATGGTACAGCATACCCAGGGTTATAATTACACATTCCCAACCCTGTCTCTTCCAAGAGTCTGGGAGTTCCTCAACGGCAAAAATCATGTCTTATCTTTTGAATCCTCAGTACCAGTCAAATAGGAGGCATTCAGCAATATTTACTGACCAAACAAATGCCCCTCATTCCAACAGGCTACCCAAAACAAAGCTAGTGGCCAAGATCTCTAACCAGCAACTCAAGCCTGTGCATCTGGGTTCATATGCCTGAGCACGCACGCACACGCACGCAAGCTGGAGGTGCTGGGGGCCCCAGCGCTGGTGTAGTCAGCTCTTCCAGACATCTGTGAAGTAGGCTCCTTTCCTCAGTTCACAGGAAAGAAAAGGCCCCAGCTGGACAGGGCGGCCTGGCCGGGCTGGTCTGGAAACCCACACATCAGGGCAAGCCTGGGGTGCTGAGGAAACACTAAGAGGTCTGACTTCCCCTGGAAAAACTACAGTCAGACAGGAAACACACGGGCGAGGACGGCTAGCTCTGGAGATCCGGACACGTGCTCTCGCCCCTCTCCCATGGGGAGCAAGCAGCCAGCACAAAGAAAATCCCCGATGACACAGGCCTGCCCTCCTCAGGCACTTAGGGCCCAGCCTTCAGAGCTGGCCTCTTGGTCTACCTCCTCAGCAGTCTGACAGCCACAGGTGTCAGACTTCAGACAGCTGGTGTCAGCGTCACCTCATCTGAGTCTGACCACCTTGTCCAGGCGGTTTGCTTTCTTCTGCCCCTTCCCACCTCCCATCATCAAAGGTATTATCACTCGGTATTGTCGCTGCGGCTTCAGCTTCCCTGAGGGCAAGGGCCTGTTTTCATTCACCACCTGAGGAAGCCTGGGGTCTAGAAGGGTATCAATGGAAGGAGCAAAGACGAGAGCCTGGAGCTCTGACAGTCCCCACGGGCATGCCTGGCCCACACTCAGAGCCCTTCACGGAGCCACCACCAGGCCACCGGGCCTATGGTGAGCCTTGACTGAACACCTCACCCTAGAAGGAAAAGTGTGAAGCCAGGGCATAGAGAAGTTGAGGATGTCTGTAAGGTACAGCCTCCTCAGAGCAGCAACACAAGACCACAAGGATGGGGGCCCGAGGCCAACTCACAGCACAACCCAAGAGCTCAGACTGCCGGCCCAACACTGGCTGGAGAGCTGGGGCCAGCTGAGGCCATCACACAGCGGCACTCTCAGCCGTGGCATCATTCCTTCCCACATCTCCACTGCCTCATCTGTAAAGTGGGATGGGACTCTGGACCACCCCCCAGGGCCCCTGTGAGGCTCAGCCAAGAAAACATGATGAGAAGTCTCTGTAGCACTCAGCAGGAAGTCTGTACTGCTTTGTACTCAGTGTCTGTAACATAAAAAGCCAAACATCTACCTGGTTCCTGTCACACCACCGTGACAACCGGCACCAAGGCACCTTCCTACCCCTCTTTTGAGCCAAACTCCCACCCCAGAAATGAGCACATGCAGCCCCATTTCACAAGTGAGAGGTAAAGTGGGAGGGCACAGAGGCTGGAACGAGGTCCGGTACGTGAGAACTGTGCCATTCACTGAACCCGCCTCTCCTCAGGGCCACGCACACCCTGAGGATCCCGGAAGTGTCTCTTTCTTTGGCCAGGCTACAGGCACCGCTTGGCAGCCTGGCATGGTCAGCAGAAAAAGGCCAGATGCTTGAGGCATCTGGCTAAGGGGCCAGGAGGCAAGAGACCTCGACGGCAGTCCAACCTTCCTCAGAGCGTGCAGAGGGGGCTGCAGGGCTCAGAACCCACCAACGAGCTGCACCCAGGAATGGGCAGCAGTGGGGCAGCTTCAGTGGGAGGCTCAGACATTTAATATGTCTGAACACACAAGCATCTACTAGCCTTCTCACTCAGACTCCTCAATTCGGGCCTCCAAAATCAAAGGGCCAGGGCCCCTTCTGCATCCTTTGCCCATGCTCCAAGCCTCTCAAATCCCAGCTAACTGATGAGATCACTGATCTGTACCTCTCTGGCCGACCCACCAGAGGGGGCTGGGGTCATCACACCCTCTGCATTCCCACCTCCACCCTCTTGCCTCCATACCCCTACCTTCTGTACAGGCTCCAACTTACAAGAGTCACACCCAGGAGTCAGGTGTGCAAATCTCCTTATACTTAAAACTCTACACACTGTTCTACATGGTAGGTAAGTGAGGAGCAGATGGGTCGGGGCAAAACAAAACCATTTCCTCCCTTTTCCGGGCAGTGATCTAAGAGAAATGTGAACTGGGTCCTGTCTTCCCTTCCTGCACGCTCACCCTCTTCTACGGCCATGTATTTCCAGTCCAGGGCCTAGGAGAGCAGTCATGGTTTATTACTGTTATTATTAACTGCTCCACCTATTAAACATTTACAATGTGTCAGGGACTGTACTAGATGTTTTACCTCAATTTTCTCATTTAACCCCCAGAGTAACCACATATAGTGGATATATTATTACTCCCATATTACAGGTGCAGAAAGTAAGTCTCAGAAAACATAAGTAGCTGACCAGAGGGATACACAACTATATATGCGCTTCAAATCCAGCCCTGTCTTCAACCACTATGTTGCACTTACTGCCTGCTGGTCACATGCATGGTCTGAAATGCAGCCTGTTACCCAGGAGATCTTTATCTGGGAACCTCCAGCCAATGCCACCAATTCAGGAGAGCATAGGGAGCACCACAGAAAGAAGGAAGGGGCCATGCCTGGAGTCTGATGCCTGGATGATGTTCCCAGGACCATCTCAGCTCTCTGCAGTGTCTGTCCTTCCTCCACTTTGGAATCCAGTCTCTCAAATACTAAAATTTGCTCCCAATGACTGACAGGGCTGATGGGGGCATCTAGGAAGGCAGCTGCAATTTCAAAGTTCAACAGCTGTGTCAGATCTGGAGTTTGTAGTTGAGGACGGCTGCCTCACCACAAGACCTTCCTTCCACCTAATCTCCTCAACCATCTACATGCAAGTACACCATACCCAAAGAGGTCTGTAGGACCTTCCCTTGGGGGTGTCACTTCCTGATCCCCCTCCTACTCCAATGGACCTAGTTCTGAGCCTGGCTGTGTCTAACACCAGTCTCTGGGGATCCTTGCAGGAAGCAACCCACAGACTGGGGTTGCAGACACATCATCTCTCACACTTGGAGGTGGGAGGATGGAGGGCAGAGCTGGGTGCCCATCCGGCCGCAGGAGAGGCACGCGTTTGGCACACATTCAGTGGAATAACACTCTGAAAGATCTGGGGTTTTGCAAAATCCCCCAACTCTCTCCTTTGCAAAAGCACCCAAGCCCAGGCCTGCGAAGGCAAAAAGGCAGGATATTAAAAGTAGCCACTCCTGGCTCCTTGCAGCCATGGGACATAGGACTTAGGGCACAAAGGGCTAGACTCCCAGAATGGCTGTGTGCTCTGGAAGAGAACCCGACACAAGGCACTGAGGTCGGCTTTTCTGAGGCCAAGCTCTTGAGGAGATACTTCCAAGGGCAAGGGGAGTCCGTCCCCTTTACCGAAAGTCCCTGTCCTGGCTTTGAGTGTCTGCCCACTCACACAGATCTCCAAAATTCAGCTTCAGGACAAAAGAACAGCAGGAAAAAGCAGCCTCTGCCTCCTCTCAGACTTTTCCAAACCAAATAGGACCCCCTTCCTCCCTCTCTCCCCAAGAGAGAGATGAGTAGGCCTGGCTCTGCTCCAAAACCAGCCCTACCCCAACATCTGCCTAAGTTCTACTTAGGGAACCCAAAGGTTCCTTTGTAAG
This sequence comes from Vicugna pacos, assembly GCF_048564905.1. Lineage (NCBI taxonomy): Eukaryota > Metazoa > Chordata > Mammalia > Artiodactyla > Camelidae > Vicugna > Vicugna pacos. The sequence goes on along the minus strand of NC_133005.1, from coordinate 30,627,793 downwards.
TAAGAGCCCAGCCTGGAGGCCCGAAGTTTTACCAAGACTGCTCTTTTTGGAGAAAGGCTGCATTTGGTCCGACCCTCGATTCTGGGGCTGGGTGGGGGACGCTGCCTTGGCTTCCCTCGTCTCATCGCACACCACTCCTGGGGTGTGGGGGACCTGATGCCTGCCCCGCTTGTCTCCAGTCCGCTAGAATTTTTAGGCCTCTGGGCAATGCGCCTGGAGCACTCCCCCCGGCTGGGGGAGGGGGTGTCCTGTCAGGTGACTGAGGACCCGGATGCCCCCCGCCCCCGGTGACCACCCGGGCCGAGGGGGGGCGGGGCCCGGAGGGCGTGGGGGAGGGCCTGAAAGTTTGCCCAAGTCTCTTCAGCGGCGGGCTGGGGCGCGCGGGAGCCGGGAGCAGCCCCCCGCAGCCCCCGAACGCGTAGCGGGCCCTGGGGAGGGGAGCGCACTTACTGGCCCCCTCGAACTTGTCGGCGCCACGGCTCCAAATGATCTGCCGCGTCTCCAGCTTGACCTGGAAGGTCTTCCGCTCGGGCCGCTGCGACTTCTTGGAGTAGAACAAAGTCATGACGGTGCCCACCTCGAGGTTGCGGCAGAGGTTCAGCACCTCAGCGTCCGAGGGCGCGCCGGGCCCGCAGCCATTGGCACAGGGGGACGCGGCGCCCGCCATGGCTCTGGCGCAGGGGGCGGCACAAGCGGCGGCGACGCAGGCCCGGCGGGCGCGAACAGGCGGCGGCGGAGGCGGCCGGCGAGCGGACCCCGGCGGCGGCTCCTGCGGGCGGAGACGGGGCGGGGCCTGAGCGGGGGCGGGGCGGCCCTGCAGGCCCCGCCCCGGCCCGCGCGCCGGGAACAAAGGCGCCCGCGCGCCCGTGGGGAGGACCCCCGCCCGCCGCCCGCCGCGCCTGCGCCCAGCGACCCCCGGACAGGCCCCGGGCCGGGGCGCACGCGCCGCCCGCGGTCAACCGGCCAGTCCCTCCGTCCCGCAGAGCTTTCTCACGCGGCCGCGGACACAGTCCGGCGTCCACGGCCGCCCCCGTCACGCACGGCAGCCTCGCGCCTGCCCGGCCGTCAGTTGCACACGCACAGGCGGCTGCTCAGCCCACTGTCCCGCACAGGCCTGGCCGCAGCAGTTTCCTCAAGCCCGCTCCTCGAGCGCCTCCCGCACAGCGACCGCGAGGAGAGGTGAGGGTGCAGAGCGCCCCGCCGGGCCCGCGGGCCAAACCCAGTACCTGGGCGGGCTGCCCGGCGGAGGGAACCAGGCCAGGCCGGGCCGCCTCACACCCGCGGCGGCGGCGGCGGCGGCGGCGGCGGCGGCGGCGGAGGCGGGTTCTCTGCGCGCCCTCTCCGGGGAGGGGGCGGGGGCGGGGGCGCCCGCGGATTGGTCGGCAGGCTCTGATGGACAGCAGGCCTGTCCCGCCCCTCTCTGGTCGTGCAGGGCCGGCCCGCGGGCGGTTTCTGTGACTGTCAGACCCAGGTTTGTTGTACCCCTGCAGCCAGTGTGGCCTTGGAGGGTTCCGTCACTCGGAGTAGCCCCCTCAGGCCTGAGCACCCCCTGCAAGGCCTCCAGTAGTCTTCGCCTCTGCCCCTCGGCTGGACCAGTGTCCTCTCCACCCCTCGCTCCGACTCCATGTGGTAGGCGCGGGCTCAAGCCCTTCCTTACCGCTCCTCCTGCAGATGCTCTCCGGAGCTTTGGTTTTCACGTCACGACTCTCCTTGTTTTCCTCCACCCTCTCTGGCCGCTGCCTTTCGGCCTCAGAAGCTTCTCTTCCTTTGGGCTGGATCCTGAGTCAGTTCCCAAGGCGACCTGACCCTTCCCACATGGCTCCACACCGCCCCCCTCCCCCAACCTAAGCAGCAAAGCTGTTATCTCTCCTGCATCCCACCACCTGCTCCGTGTCCTCACGTAACACAGACATCTCACCTCCTCCTCAAATGGCTTCGCCCACAGTTACTTTCTCAGAACATGACACTGAACTCCTCTAAAGTGCTTGGGCCAAAACCGTTGGAGATATCCTTGATTCCTCTGTCTCAACCCCACATCAGCCCATCAAATCCGGTTCACTCTGCCTTCAGACATCTGCACTCTGCCAAGAGCTCAAGGCCCATCTTCTCTCACCCAGACTATTTACCCTCCTTGGTCTTGCTTGCATCTGTTCTCCATGCTCTACTCTTTAAAATGAAATTGAATCATGATTCCCTACCTCCAGCCTCAAACCCTCCATGACTCCTCACTGCACACAAAATGCACTCTCCTGACCTGGCCCAGCAGGTCCTGCATAGTCTGTCCCCTTTCTCTCTCCCACTTCATCTCTCACCACCTCGCCTTCACTCCATTCTCCAGCCACAATGCCCTTTGGTGGTTATTTGAATAATTCTTGCTCTTTATCTTCCTGCAGTCATTCCTTAGACGCACCTCTGCAATCTAGCTGCCCCTGCTGCAGAATTAACTATACCTTCCGTCACAGTGCAACCTGTCTGACAGATGTTGAGCCAGGCAGAGCAGGACAGTGTTCTGCAGTTCAGAGCTGAGAGGCCCAGCAGAGCACCCAGCTGATGCTAGAGAGATCCAGGCTTCCAGGAATGTGTGAGTACATATATTAACAGTGTGTGCTCAGGTAGTCCCCCCAGCTGGGTGATGACTGGTGTCTGGGGCTGCCTTTGACTTTGTCTTGCTATAATGGTAGAGAGAGAGAGAGAGAGAGAGAGAGAGAGAGAGAGTGAGTGTGTGTGTGTGTGTGTGTGTGTGTGTGTGTGTGTGTGTGTGTGTCTGGTGTGTTTGATCACCTCAAGTGTAGCCCCCAAGCAGCTGAGAATTCCGCCTGAAGTTGAGACATTTGCGCTAGTAGGCTGCGGCCACCCAAGGGGAGGTAGAGTGGCTGAGATGGACTGCCACCTAGTGACAGGCCTTTAAAGTGGGTGGGAGGGAAAGAACGTTGACCCAATGCCCAGCCCAGCGCTGCAAGCTTTACAACATGTGGTCACACCTGATCCTCACAATTAACCTCTCATCAGGGATTATCGTCCCCAATTTACTGACAGGAAACAGATTGGGAGAAGTTCTACAGCTAGCCCCAAGGTCACATAAATAACAAGTGAGGATATGAACTCAAGTCTTTCTGACGCCATGCATTTTCTGCCTCACAGGCGAGCCCCTGGCTTCAGTGGATCCTGATGGACAATTGTCAGTGGGCCTGGAGTCTAGCTGGCTAATGAGCATATGTTTAGAGAGGCCCTAGGCATGGCTGGCCCTGGACACAGGAAACTTGGCAGAACCTGAGTGCTCACAGGGTGTGGCTTGGGCTGGCCGGGGCTTGAAGTAGTGCTTGCCCCTGTCTGCAGGCTTGAGCTTCCCTGTGCTAGGCATCAGTGAGTCAGGAGAACAAGAGAAACTGCACCAGCCCTATAGGAAGGAATTCACAGGCATTAGTGAGATAAACACCCTGTTACGTTGGGAAAATTGTGATGGGAGCTATGGAGGAAAAGAACAGAGGCTATAAGAGAAAACATTAGGGAGACCTACTTCAGTTCTAGTAGACAAGGAAGACCTCTCCAGGATGCAGCAGAGGCCTAAAAGATCTAAGTAGATGGCTGGGTGAATTATTAAGGGGTAGGTTGGAGGAAAGTTTACTTTCTAGGCAGAAGTAACAGCATGTACAAAGGTCCTGAGGCCAGAAAGAGCCTAGTGAGTTTAGGAAGGCTACAGTGTACTAAGTGAGGGGGAAACATGGGAGGTGATGAGGTCAAGAAGACAGGTGGGGACAGGTTGGGCCCCTCCCTGCTTCTCTGATCTGTCCCTTTTTCCAGGAGGCCTCCTCCTGAGTGCTGCAGCCCTCATTTACTCCTTGGGCCAACTTGGGCAGTCTGTGGGGTGGTGATGCACTCTTAATCTCCATTTCTCCATTTTCTGAGAGCTTCCCGACATGTAAGCCCATGCTTCCTTGCTTTTGCTTTTGCCTCTGAGGCCGGGCCTCCAGGGGCTACAGAAATCCCTGCCAACAGGAGCTCATGTTTCCAGTCTGCTGCCAGGCCTTTAATCAGAAAATAGGGCCCCATTTTCTCCTGGGACTTCTGAGCCAGCACCCCAGGCCTCAGGTGCCTCCCGCCACCCAAGGACGTTCAGGAAAAGCAGGGCGTGCAGAGGGTGTGACTGGAATGGGCTTCCCCCAGCTCAGCATATATCTGGGTACGTGGGTGTTACTGGCAGTGCCTGCAGCTGCACTGGCTGGGAGGGAGCAGCTTAGCACCCACACAAGGCACACGCCCGTGACATCATCCAGGCTAGCCCTGCTTGGGCCTATTTCTGTCAACACTCATGTTTCAACATGCTCTGTCTTATACAAGTACCTGGGCTTGGAGTCTGAGGCAGAGTCCCAGGACAGATACCCCTCTGGCCCTGTGGGCCTGACCTCACAGGTGTCTGTTTTATTTACCAAACACTCAGAATCACACTTGGCGTATAGTAAGCCCTGTATAACCGTTTTACCCCCGTTTACTCTTCATTACAGCACTGTGAGGTGAGTACTATTACTGTCCTCATGTTACAGATGGAAAAATGGAGGCATGGGGAGATTAAGAGACATACTCATGGACGCACAGCTAAGAGGTGGCGGAGATGGGATTCAAACCAAGGCGGCCTGGCACCAGAGTCCATGCTATGTTGCCTTCTGCGTAGGTATGACCATTTTATTGTGTTTTCTTCCCCTCTATAGTACCCATACCTGATGTGTTTTCTATTTTTAGTTATTTGGTTAAATGTTGTCACTGCGTGGGTTCTTTGGGAAGCAGGCTCTGTGACAGAGGTTAGTGTGCGGAATGTTTTTTAGGGAGTGCCCTTGGAATCAACCCTGTCGAAGGGAGAGGAAAGAAACAGGAGAGGGCACAGGGAGAAGTTAAGCTGCGGGCCTGATGGCAGCCTTAGCCAGCCCACAGGGAGCTCTTTTGTTCAGTGCCAGCTTCATATGGCTGGGCCTTCATAGCACCACTTCAGTCAGCCATTGGATGTTGGCTGTCCTGGGCAAAGCACAGTCTTGGCCAGACAGCTGTCTGCAGCTGAGGTGTCTTAGGGGGCTAACAGGTGCTTTCTTGAAGGGGAATCTGAGTGGCACACTGCTGTGCCCACCACAAATGTCTTCTTTCTCAGTCTTTTAAGAAATGTTCAGAATACTTAAAAGACAAAAATGTTGTCCTGTAGAAATGGGATGTGCTGTTATAAGAAGGAATATGAGTTAGCATGGCTGCTGTGATTGACAGTTAATATGGCTGAGCTTCCTGGTAGCCAAAGCAAAAACTCTTTGAACTGATTCCTTGGGGGAGATAGATTTTTCTAGGGTTAAATTATAAAAGAAGTTTCTCAAATAGACACTTACTTGATTGAAATACTGGAGAATGTTCTCAGCAGATTAACAGCAAATGCTGGCACAGTTTTCATTGTTCTTGTAATGACCTTGAGTGAATATAGATGGTATAAAAATATAGCTTAGGAGTGAAGCCCCTTCTGCAGTTGAAGGTAGGCAGATTTATAGACTCGGCACTGTCTAATTTGATCTATGCATAGAACTTTATCTCTTTTCTTTACACTATTCTTTAATTTTTTGCTCAGTAGTTTCTTATGTTGGATGTCTGACCAGCCCTTCTCAAGGGTTTGAGTCAGCCAGCCCACGCCTAAGCATACAGCTGGTACCTAATAAGCACTCACCTCAGTGCACCTTGAACTCCACCCCATACCTGCGGTTTTAGCTCTTGAGCTCTGGCCCCCAGTATCCATCCATGGCTCTGCCTTCGTCTTTGGGCATCACACTTTTAAGGTCGTATCCTCCTGCTCACCTCTCCTGCTCAGCCCCTTGTGTTTCCTGTTACTCAAGAGACACTGGGCCGGGACTCTGCTTCCCCTTTGCTACTGGGCCCCTCTGTTAGGACCCAGATGTTGAGGCAGGAAAGCTGGACTGCAGACGTCCCTTCTTCAGGAAGGTGGTAGGGCTACTGTAATTGCTTCACTGAAAGGCAGAGAAGGGGAGAGCCCTTGCTTAGCCACTGGCACAGGACAGAATTTTCCACTTTCTCTTCCTTTCTTCCAATAAACACTCCTGATGCCTGCTCTATAGCAGTGAGACAGCAGAATGAATCAAACCAAGTTCCCGGTCCAGTAGTGGAGAGAGAAATGCCAACAGACATTTGTCAACAGTTGACAGTTCAGTGTGATAAGGGCCCCTAGAGCACTGGGAAAGGACAGCTGATTTCACCTGGACCTGTTGGTGGCCGTAGGGACAGAGCAAAGTGGGGGCTATACCTGAAGATACAGCAGCTCCAAATATAAGGCAATCACTTGTTTTCACAGTAAGGTCACTCTAGGTGTTTTGTGGCTTTCTTTGCAACTAAAATGTAAATATTTTTAGAGATGCATAATTCAGATGCCCACATTTAACAGTTTATTTACTTATTTTAAACATATTCTAAGCCCCATACTATTTAAAACACTATATTAATTTATGAGTATTGATTTCTCTGACTCTCACCTTTTCAGTAATAAATTATGTTCAAATTCTTTACGTGAATCTTGATTTCTATGTAGCTGTCACCATTAGAGCCACTTTTTGAGTCATCAAATATAATTTCTGAAAGCACATCATCTTCACTGCCTTCTAAGCTGTTTGAGAAAGAGCACTTTGGAGAAATCAACTTTATTGAGGAGTAACTTCCATATAATAAAATGCACCCATTTTAAGTGTAAAGTTTGGTAAGCTTTGACAGATGTATATCCTCATGTGACCTCCACCCACTTAAGAAATAGAGCATTTCCGTCACCTCAGAAAGTTTTTTGCTGCCTGTTTACAGTCTCCCGTCCCCACCCGGCAATCACTAGTCCACTTTCTGTCACTACAAATTAGGTTTGCCTATTCTAGAATTTCATGTAAATGGAATCATGGAGTATGTACTCTTGTGTCTCTGTTCAGCATAATGTTTTTGAGGATCATCCATATCGCTGCAGAGAAAAATACTTTTTGAATCAATATTTGATGCTATCACTGGATATTCTAAGCTAAGCATAATTACCTTTCTGTATAACGTTAAAACAGGTTTCTTTTCATTTCTCCCATAGATAGTACGTTAACGGTATGCATAACCACCACTTGACTGTATTGCTTTAAAAATGTTATGGAAGACTTCTAAGTTACGTAACTAGAGACAGGATAGCACAGTGAATATGTACCCATCAGCCAGCTTAACCATGAACTGATGGCCACTCTACCCACTAATCCCTTCCATATTATTTTGACACAAATTTTAACTCTATAATGTTATCTATAAATACTTTAGTGCTTTTCTAAAAGAATCTTTAAAAAATAAATACATGTAACTGCAGTACCATTTTCAAACCTAAAAAAATCAACACTATATTGCAATTTAAAGTGATCTTGAAGAGGCCTCCTGTTTATATGTAGTACTTGGGAGTGTGAGAAATAATTACTCAGTCTGTGGTAAATTTCTTTGCCTCGTTTACTGATTTTGTCAGGGGACTACTTATAATTGTCCAAAACCAGCTTGACTGAGGTCATTTCAGGATAATGTGTTTTTTCTCCAAAAAGTGCTTTTTGGTTCAAAACAAGTTGAGAGAAGAACCCAATTTGTAAGGACTGAAATGTAAGTAAACTCTTCTCAGAAAAAAAAACTTTTTAAAGTTTTCTTTGGAGGAAATATGTATATTCGGTGCATATGGTATCTAGGAGGTATTTCAGAGTTGGTTATTTACTGGATATGTAAGTGAGAGAAAGGGTGTGAAGGACAGTGGCTGCCCTAGGCTCCAGGTGGGGGAAAGAGTGGGTGGTGGTGCCTTTCCCTGAGATGTGAAACCCAGCCCAGTGGGCTTGGAGTAGTAGGTACTGATCTCAGTTCTAGGAACTTGAGATTGAATGGCCCATGGACACCCCCCCAGAGATGCAGTTGGAAATATGCATCTGGAGCTCAGGAAGGGGGTCTAGGTTGGAGGTAGAGACGTGGGAATCATCATGTTCAAGCACGAATGAAATCAGCTAACCTGATAGAGATGATGGAGAAGTGAGAGAGAGAGAGAGGGAGAGGAGTAAAACCAGGAGAGGGTGGCATCGTGGGAACCAGAGAAGTGCTTTAAGGGAGTGGTCACGTGTTGTATGACTCCACTTATGTGAGATATCCAGGAAAGACAAATCTATAGGGAAAGTAGATTAGTGGAGGCTGGAAGTGGGAACGGGGGTTAACTTTATGTGGGCATGCAGGATCTTACAGCGTCGGGGTGAAGTTCTAAAACTGATTTATGGTGATGGCTGCACCATTCAGTAAAGTTGCCAAAAATCATTGTCCACTTGAAATGGGTGGGTCTTATGATATGTAAAATATACTAGTAGAGTCGTTTTAAAAAAGGAGCAGTCAAGTGTCTGGTGCCATAGAGAGCTTAAGTAAGGTGCAGAAGCAGAGCCCACTTAGTGGTTTGGCCACTCATTCACTGGTGGTTGTGGTCAGAGTGGGGAGGGGAACTGGAGGAAGATGGGGCAGAAGCTAGTTGCAGTAGGTGGGGGAATGACTGGGTGGTGGAGATGACTCATTCCAGGTGCTTGTTTGTGAAATAGGGAGGGGCTAGAGAAGGCTGGGAGTTTGGAGGTTTCTTTTTTTTTCTTAAATGTGGCAGAGGCCTGAGTTAGCCTTGACAGGGAGGACAGGACCTGCTGACCAGACGTGGGAGGTGGGGGAGCGAGTGGCCAAGCAAACACCCAGATGTCTGGCTGGGGTAGCACGTGGAAGCTATCCCCCACCTTTGCCCACAGCTGGACTCCAGCATCCCAGGAAGGGCTTGACCGGAGGGAGTCTGTCAGATCCTGCGCATATGGCCTCTGCTCCTGGACATGGCTGCAAGTGGCTGCAAGTGGGAGGAGGAAAGCCTGATGAACAAGCAAGGGGTGGGCCTCCTGACTCCATGCTCAAGCATCCTCCCTCCAGGGCCCTTCACACCTGGTCCTCACCTACCTGTCTGGCCTCTTCCTCATCCCAGCTTCCCATTCTCTCGCTTGCTTTCCAGGCTTGCTGCTACCACCCAGGATGTCCTTCACAACTAGTCTTGACCAGCGTCTAGTTGCTCTGCACCTGCCCTCAGAAGAAAAAAGTTTCTTGCTGGAAAAGGTAGGCACAATTTCCTGCTCATCAGTAAAATCTGCCTGCAAGGTCTCCTGTCCCTGAGTTTTAGTTGTGGTCCAAGGTGGGTCCCCTGGTTGAGGCAGGTCCTGCTGAAGTGTATTGATTGGGCACTGGACTAGCATGTCTGCTGCTATCCCTACCTTCAGCCGTCTACCACCTCAGCACCACAGAACTCAACAATACCGGGCTGTGGTCTCTTGCTCCAAAGCAGTAATGGCTGCATAACCTTTCATTCCCTGGGTGAATGCTGCCTCCCTCCCCGACTACTGAATGCAGGCTGCCAGGAAGGCCCCTCTAGGACTCTCTGCAGTGGGCCCAGCCCAGCCCCCAGAGCTCAGAGCCCATCAGGGCAGATGGAGCCCCCCCCCGAAAACACCTGTGTGTGCTCGCAAGGGCTAGCCAAGTGACCAGTTCTGACCCCTTTGGCCTTCCTACTCCCTGCTCCATTTGCCCAGGAGACCTCATCCTTCAACCTGAATTCCAGACTTAGCTGTAATCTAAGATGAAAGGACTAACAATTTTTGTAGGGACCCTAGCCAGCTTGGATGCTAGAGCCCTGGAAAGTGGTCACAAACTACTCCTCGTCTCAGTCAACACAAGAAGACTGCATTCCATCTGCGAGAGAGCTTCTGGGATCCAGTGTTCTAGTTGGCTTAGCACCCTTAATTCCTGCCATCCTGACTGAAAGCTGAGCCACATAAGCAAACCCAAAAGAAGTTCCCCACTGCTTCTGGCCAGCACACATGAAGTGTGTTCCAGGATCTGTCACTCAAATACACTTGCTCCATCTTGCTCAATAAACCCACCCTATGCTCCAAATATACTTCTTGCACCCCACCTGTTCTTGTAGGTATTCTGTACCCGCCCTCACTTCCTGGGCCTGCCTTTATCTAAGGATGTGGACTTTGGCTTACTCCCTCTTTGACCCAAACCCACGTCGGCACAACAGATGCAGCCCCTTCAAGGCCTGGTCCCTAGCTCCTGGGGAGGGAGGCACCCTTGCTGACAGGAGCAGGCAGACCACATCCCTCACCAAGTCCCAGCCCCAAAGCCTCACTCTGGCCTGGGGCCCTGGGTTACGAAGAGGCAGACGCGAAGTTTCCGTTAAGTTGTAGGAATTTATTTTAAATAACCTACAGTTGATTAAAAGGGAATTCATGATAAAAATAGAAGATACTTGAGGAAAGATGTGGGAAATGGACTCTGCACACACGCTAAACTAACAATGCCTCTAAAACTAATGATTATAGCAAAAAATGTCTTCACATTAAAATTCTGCTTTTTATGTGTTTTTTTCCATTTTTTACACAATTACAAAAGAAAAAAATAAAAGCCCTAAAATCTTCATTATTTCTCCTTTTTTTGGACCAAATACTCATTTTCCTTTAAATTTATTGACCTGTGGAACTTTTTATACAATAAAGTCTTTCAAGTGAAAGACTGGGGTTTTAAATGAAAAAGATGGGTATCTGAAAGGGCACAGAGAATGCTCAGAACAAAGGATGATGGGAAAATGGTTTCAGTCACTGATTATTTCATTATCCTTAGACTCGCTCACCCCTCATCCCTCCCCAGCCCCAATCTACATGATCTTTAAGATCAAGAAAAAGGTTTAAATATTTTAAAATAATTAAAAAGAAATAAAAATTCACATTTAAAAAGGAACACTCAAGTCAGGAAATATTTTCCCATCATGCTTTTCTGTGAACAGGTGTCTGAACCAAAACACTGCCGATATCACGACTGCTTCAAGTTTAATGAAAATTGATTCCCATGACAATAGATAGTGACAACTCTAACAGGTGCGCTGGGTTTTTGTTCTACTTAATTTTAAAGTCCTGAAATGGGGGAGAGGGGAGTTTAGGAATTCATTTCTATTAAAATATAGAAGTTATTGCAAAACCCTAACTGTAAAAACGCACCAATATAATCGGACTTCGTATACAGTAGCTAAGAGAATCCAAATGCTTCAGTGAAACAGTGAATTTGCCTGGCAGAACTCTTGACAAATTCCCATCCACTTGACCCCTTGAAAATAAAAACAAAAATTCAAAACAAATCATACAGCTAGAATTTTGATATCTGAAATATTTTTAAATAAGTTGTCCATAGGACAACTGGCTCAGCTCTCCCTTATAATATCTCCAGGTTTATCTTTTCTCAAAGATGTTGGTTTGTTAAGACTTGCTGCCTCTTTCCCTCAGGTGAGAGGGCAAGCGAGGCTCACAGTTTATCCCATCTTCCCCAAACCACACTGTTCCTTTTCACAGAATCCTGCCCTTCGAGACTGGCTAGAACTCGTAGTCCTCGTCAGCCATGTCGATGGCCCAGGCAAACTTCTCCCGCTGGGTTTTGTTGTAAATTTTCTCAATTGGGACCCCCCATTTCTTGCACCTGCAAACAAGGGAGAAAGATGAGGGGTTAGTGTGTTTCAGGGACAAAGAGACAGACCCTGCGGCTGGGGTTTGGATGTACTCCCTTCTCCTTCACATCCATCTGATGAGAATTGAGAATTAATAATGTACCAGACACTTCTAAGAGCTTCATGTGCTACACTCATTTAATCTTGACAAAGACCTCTAAAGTAGGTACTATTACAGATGTACAAATGAAAAAGGTACAGAAGAAAAACAAAGGCAGAGGGGTTAGGTAATTTGCTCACATTCCCATGCAGCTAATGAGGACGGAGCTGACCACTGAACCCGAGCAGTCTGACTCCAGAGTCCATGCTCTTAACCACTGCACTATATTGCTTCTCAAGCTAACCACACCTGCAGCACCAAACAGGGCAAAAAGAATAGAAAGGATACAAGAGCTGGGTGGAATCCCTGGCCCAGAGGAGGAGCAGGGCCATAGGGAATGACTGCTCTTCCTAGGTCCAGAACTTAACAATTCAAGGTAACTAATAAGCATCTTCAAAAAAAGCCATTTATTTTGGATTTATTTTATGCGGTGTGTGGGGAAGGGGCAGTGCAGGGAAGCAAGCCAACAGCAGAACAAACTCTGTAGGTTGCTCAGATCTGTATTCTCATTTTTGTTTTTCTTCTCTCCTTATTCCTACTTTTTTTCCTTGTAAAAAAAATTTTATTGAAAAATTGAAAAGTGTAGATAGATGAGCTCTTTTATATTTTTCCTTCAACAAGGAAGGACTAAGAGTCTCCACTCTGACCTGAAGTTCCAAAAGGGGCAGGGACTGTGTCTGCCTTAACAGACATAAACACACTCAAAGGTGGTCTAACAGTATTGACCATTTAGGACCATCCAGGATGTTCCAATGCATTTGTAGTGCATGCAGCAGAAGGTGGAGGTTTCCCAGAGGACTGAAAGTGTGCAGCGCAGGAATGGCACATGAGTGCTAACAATGCTTTTGGAATCCCCACCACCTTTCTCAAGCCAGCAGCTGGAATTCAAAGGCATGGTGCCTACCAAGCCACGGTGATCCTCGGGTCCAGATAATTGAGTTTGGAGGTTCCCAAAGCGATTTGTTTGTTTTCCTCTCGGTCTGTGGCCTGAACTTCAAGCTTCATCAACTGCTCCTCCAGTCTCTGCACAGCCTTCTTCTTTGACTCTACCACCCTGGAAGAAAGGGAGTCATCAAGAACCAGGCCTGGCCTCTGGACAAGAGCACTGCAACCCCATGCTGCCACGTAGGCGCAGTAAAAGCAGAAAAGTCCCAGGTACAAAGATTTCTAAAAGAGATCACTCAGAAACCCTAGAAAAGCCAGGGCCCCTGGCTGATACTGCACCCATCTCTCTTCTCAACCAACCCTGAGCTTCACACCACACGAGACACATACTTCTTGGTCTTTGCATCCTTCAGGACCTTAGCATCAGCCTTAGCACTTTTCAGGTCTCTCCGGGCATCTGCTAGCTGTTCCTTCTTGGCATCAATCTGGGTAGGGAAGAACAACAGTAAAATTTAGGAATAAAATAAGCCCAGGGAAGGAAAAGAAGGGCTCCCCAAGAGAAGATGAAACCTAGATGCTGCCTCCACCAGCAGGCTGTCAATCATGGTGGTTTGCCAGGTTAAAACACCTGGGGGTGGCTTCATGAAGGCACAGAGTAGATGCGCCGTGGGTGCTGAGTTCAAATGCTACTTGGTCATTTATCTTCTTCAGTCACCCTTCAAGAAATGAGGATTTTATCAGCAGGGACACAGGGTTCCATTAACCCAGAAGCTCAGGGAAGAGAACCCACTGGGGCTGGGAATGTGAGTGCTAATCTTTCAATCAGAGAACACTTTGGTTTTTGATACTGGGAGGAGGGCTACAGATGAGAGCTATTGATCAAATGGATCTTGTACCAGGTTGTAGCCTCCATTCCAAGAATCCTGCAGGAGATACTCTTTAGAAGCTGAGACAAGGTCCCTTGCATATACTGAGCCCAGCTGATTCCTTAGACTCTACTAGCACTCTGGGCAGGAGCTGCCAACATCTCAAAAAAGGATGCAGTGAAGGGAATATCCAAGAGACTAGAAAATGGCACTTAGAAGGTGTCCAGGAGGCCAAACAGCTCAGCTTAGTCTGTTCCAAGCCAATACATGGCATGGCTTGGCTTTGGCATTCTGCTTTTTTAAAGAAGAGAAAGCTGAGACAGGAAGGAAATTAAAATAGCTATCACTCAAAAACAGATTCGAAAACTTTTTTTTTTAAGCTGTGGAGCTCTTTCTCCAAACAAAATCTCATGGAGACCCAGTCTATAAAGGAAGAGACGACAGTTTCTTCCTTGATAGAACCAGTTCTACATTGTTTTAGTTCCCGCTTAAGGACAGCAGCAGGCAACACTATGGAGCTAGAGCCCAAAGCAGTAAGCTCATGCTGCTGGGGGCAGAACCCCTGACCTGCTGTCACCTTGCTAACCTGTGAGGTCAAGGGAACCTCTGCAGAGTAAATACATGCCTGACTCACACACACTGGGCTGTTGCTCTCAGCCTAGAATTGTCTGTCAGATTTACACCCACAGCCTAAGATTGGAAACAGAGGCCACCATTGTGAGAGAATCATTAAATGCATTTTACTATGAATGGCTTACTTCCAACATCTATGTTGTCCAAAGTTAAGCTGAAGGAACTGATTCTATACACAAAAGCATCACAGACACCACTAGCCAGATTCTTCTTAGGCTAAAAATGCAACAAACCACAACCTTTTAACCATTTCTGTGAATGCTAAATTGGCAGGCTATGTCAAATTCTCGCAAAGCATCAAAGACTCCATTGATTCACTTGGCAAACAGGGGCGTGTGTTTGCTCTGTGGGCACACAGGAGAGGGTTCCTGGGCTTAGAGGGCTAGTCTGGCAGGCAGCCTGGGCGGCCCAAACAGTGGTTCCAGAGTGAGACCAACAAAAGACCTCCTCATGCTCCAGGGAGGGGTCTCCTGAATTAGGTAAACACCACCTGAATATCCATGCTTTTATTTCTGGCTTGGAACGATAGCATGAGGATAGTAAACGGTACCAGATGATTGCGATTTAACAGAGTGGCAGCAAATGGAAGTTGCTAGGATGGGCAGTCTGTACAGTTCCTTGCCTGCCAATCACATGGTCCAAGGATTTGAGACGTCTGTGGACACATACTTACTTATTGTGGATGTGTACATCTCTTCAGGAAGGCCAGATGGCATCTGTAGCATGGGCTGTAGTTGTGTGTGTGTCTTTTGACCCAGATGTACTACACCTGGGTACTTATCTGGAAGAAGTTTCAATTTCTTGGAAAACACCCAGGGTCTGAAAATGTGACGCAGTCTCACTCTACAGCAGTACTTTTAAAACTCCAGTTATCCAACTATAGAATTTTATGAACGTGGGGGGGGGGGATCAATCTGTAATTTAATTAACCTTTAGTTGAAACTCATTTCTTTTTCAGTTATGAATGTGGGCAACAACCATAGTAATATCAGTAGTACCAATGACTGTCACTAATGGACAGTATGTGTATTTTCATATATTACAACTGTTGCAGAAGTTGAAGTTATCATTTATAGTCATTACTATCCTGACACTCAGCAGTAACTATTAAACCCACCTAGGATCTTACTTAGTAAATCAATAAGAAAGCATATCTGTATCAGATTTTTAGGCAAGTATATTTCAAGAAAATTGTAACTCATGTATCTGCTTTACAGTAAAGTATCTGCTAATTCTCATGGTGGGTTAGTACATTAAAATGGGTTAGTTACGGTGTCATTGCTAACACAGAAATGCTATCATCAAATGTTAAGTGCCTTGCAGCTTAAAAGCTCAGCCCTGGGCAGAATCGGAGGAAGGAGGCACATGGAAGAGGAACGACATCTAGTTGTTTGCATGTCAGTCTCTCCCTCTAGGGCAGCAGCCCTTGCACACAGCCAGTATTCAACAGATGTTTGATGATGAGCTATATAAAAATATGATTCATGTGGAATGTGTAAAAATAAAAATAGTTGTGCTAGGATTGGGGGAAAGTTAAATACTGTTTCATCATCTTCTCAATTTGAAATAATCTGATTTGGAAATAGCTACATTTCTGGGCTGTGAAAAGGAATTGTGAAGACTGTCTTTATTTCCATTATTTCCATTAGCCTCATGTATGAGGACAATAATTAGTGTTTCAAAGAGCACATCAAACTTAGCTTTCCAAAATAGGAATTGGCCAATGTAGAACTTCTGTCCACAGAATACAGACTTCCTGAGTAATGGGTACCTGATATGCAGTGTCTTGATCAGTGACCTACCATCGTATTTCCATGTATTTATTTTTAGCATAAACCTTTTTTCCAGAACAGATCCAGAACTGGCTATCTGATGTCCCAGCCCAGAAGAGTGAAGTATAAAAGGCCATAGCAGATATAATTCTCTTCATTTTGCTACCCCACTATTCGGATCCAAGATACCTTAGATTGCAAGTTCATCATGGACTTCTCAAAAGTTTTTGGTGGTGCCCTCTGATGGTTACAAAGAATTGCAACAGCTCGGTTGGCACGGTTATAAGATAGGATCTTTGCTGGGATGTTCTCATCAGCTGTAAAGAAAGAAACATGGTAAGAACAGAGTCCATTTGTATAACAAGAGAGAACACCTGTGCCTTCCCCAGTGCTTCATCTTCATGATTTTCCTGGGTTTCCTCTCACTCAGATGATCAACTCAAGTCACCCCAAGGTACAAGGTCAAAATCTGAGAGTCAACAGAATTATCTGCTTGCCTCAGTGTTGCTTGTGTCATACAGCATTCTTTATCCTATCCTAAAATACTGACTCTCCACACACCCATGTTTGGCTTCTTGGGCTCATTTTCTAGTACCATTTGACATACTCTGGAAGACAGCAGAAACTCAGCAGTAACTAGGCTCTAGAGGAAAAAGCTGGGGATCTTGGTAATACCTTCTGCAACTGATTTTTAGGAGAATACTATGTACTCTTCTTGGTGGGAAGGGGGATGGGACAGAAACCTTAAGGAAAGGACTTGGTCCTATGCATTTTTTAAGTAACTATGACAACCTTACTCTCTCCAATTTAACAGAACATCACAGTACTGTCTTCATTCTGTTAAATAACGTAGATATAAAATAAAACACAAAATGCAGGCATTTTCAGAGCAGATAAAAGTCTCTGTCAGCATTCCATAAAACTAACTCAGAAGCTGCATAAGAATGAGGGAAACAGCACTGATCTTATGTTTATACAACTGAGTCTTAGCCCTGTATTAGAGGAAAACGTTTCCAGTCACACTGTTGAGAAGAAGTGGAGCATGTCATCAGTAAGGCCGTGGGCCCTGTCTGGCCAAGCAGTACTTACGAGCTGTGAGTTCTTTTAGCTGTTGCTGTAGCGTGATGGAAGCGTTGTATGTACGGAACACCTTGGCTGTCAAGCCCTCCATGAGATCCTGGAGATGCTTATTTAGAATACCAGTCTGGAGAAGACAAAGTAACAAAAGATGCTGGGAGTTAGCTGAAAGCCATACTACTCTGGCCTCTCTGTCAAACTCTCAGATATTTATGCCAGTGCAATCACAATCTTGCCAAGTTTACTGCTCCGCCAGTGGGAAGTTAGGAAAAGAGGAAAAAATTCCAGAATGCAGGTCACATGATGCCTCCCTAAGCACTTCAATCTTCAGCAGGCCAATAGAGCAAATGTATCCTTCCCTGTGAAGATCCCCCCTAGTAAGATATCAGGGACAGGTCCTGGGTCTCTAACAGAGGTGGCTGGACATCCAGCCAAGGAAAGGCTCTGCAGGAGCCAGAAGAGAGTAACAGGGTTTGCCCACCCATCCCAGGGCGTTGGCCGTGGGTTTGCTGCATGCTTGAGGGAGGAAGGGTGCACAGGGTGCCACAGGACAGGCTGAGGGAAGAGCCCCAGGCACCCCCAGGCAAACCTCTCCTTTAGGAGCTTGTGAGGCTCTGGCTAGGCCCCTCTTCAACCCAGTCCACTCACATTGAGTCTATCAAAGAGATCATCCTCAGGCTGTTTGTTCTCCATAAATAGTTGTAAGTTCTTAAAAACCTAAAAGAAATAAACAGAGCCTAATTATTTTTGAAACCACTGGAAATAACTGCAACTTTAAAGAAACTTGCAAAAAGAAAAAAAAGAAACAAATCCCATAGAGCACAAAAAAACACCCACATCCTTTACCCAGATTCACCTACCATTAACATTTTATCTTGTTTTCTACTTGGGCAGTGCACATGTATGCTCCCTTCCTTTCTACATCTACATGTGTACATAAACAATTATTCTGAACCATTTCTGGGAACTTGCATATATTATGGCCCTTTACCCTTGGATATTTCAGTGTATTTTTTTAAGAGGAGAGATAGTCCCTTAAATACACAGAATAGCTTCATAAATTTACATCAACATACTTTTATCCAATCTGTTGTCCATATTCCAATTTTGTCAATTGACTCAATGATGTCCTTTATCCTTCCCAATGTGGAATCCAATCTAAGCTCAGATATTACACTTAACCGTCAGATCTCTTTAACTTTGTTTAATCTGGAGCATTTTCCATACCCAGCAAAACTAAGTACTGATGAAACATCAGACTGCGGAGGGGCTAGCACTCTGCAGGTCTCTGGGGGAACTTGGAGCTGCAGTACCTTCTTGAGCTATGGGCTCAGAGATCCAGGGACTCAAGGGCTACCTTTCTGCTGAATCAGGAGTTGGAAAAGATTGAACAAAGCGACCAAGAGACAAATGTGCAACAGGACCACAGGATACTAAGTGGTTAAATCATTAAAACAACTTGATGGGATAAATCTTACATTGAGTTTGTTATGAGAGATAACTCTACAGCATGCTCTGTTGCATACTGCTACAGGAGATGGCCCCTCATTCCCAGTAAGGTAGCACGGGGTAGGGAGGTGTGGGGCAGGGACTAAAAAGAGGTGCACAGGACACCAAACAATACCTCTCCTTTCTCTTTCAAGTCATTTTTTTCTCATGTTCAGCAAAGCGCAGAGCACACAAAAAGCACTCAAATGCTTGCTGAATGAATAAATGAAAAACAGGCGAGGTTTAAGCCACATTAACTTACTCGTTTCTCAACAGGGACTTTGTTATAGTATCTGATTGAGTCCTTCCCAAGGAAGTCAAACTCTACCACGTATTCCTGACCATCCAACTCTGGGTGCAGATTGATGTGTTCCACACGAAGCGAGCAGCAACCCACAGTGTCCGCTGTTTCGCCTTCCTCCTTCTCATTACCTGCTCTCAGAGCAAGCTGCCCAGCAAGGAGAGAAAGTGGGGGAGAAGATGAGCATGAATGAAGAAACTTTCATCTCACAGGATCTCTAGGAAACCAAAAATCAGAAGCCTCCCAATTCTCTTGGGGGAAAGAGCATCAGTCTGCAAAGGTCTGACAATTCTGGATCTGCACTGTTGCTTCTTCCCCTATAAAATGAAGTATGGTGAATCAAGGGAGATTAAACTTTCCCAGAAATCTAAGCTTCTCTTTACTCTGTCCTCTCTCATGGGGATGGAGGAAAGAATATTTTTTAAAATTCTGGGCAATCGGACTCAAAAAGCTAGTCTTAATTTTGCTTAATTTTTGAAACAATTCAGAACTTCTGTTAAAATAAATATAAGTGCAATTAGTTGTGATACACTGACAGACTGTTTAGCCAATTTTAAGGGTTTATAACCATCCTTTTAAAAACAAGAAACAGTAAAAAAAAAAATCAGAATTCACTACTCATAGAAAAGGCTGAGCATTGTTTTCTGCAACTTTTGTTTCAGTTCACAGAAGTACAAATATATGTGTGGTGGGTTGTGATGCAAAATAAAATTTTGGGGGTGGCTCATAATCAGAAAGTTTGAAACTGTCACAGCATTTCTGGCACATCGAGATTCTTGAAAACCCTCCCATTAGGCAGACTACTGAGACAGCAGCAGACACTGAACATCTCTCCAATTCTACCTCCCTTACGGGACTAGAGGTTGGGTGGGCAGGACCATGGGTGACTGGGCTATCACTGCCTCTCCAGCAATACAGACAGCACAGGCCTTGGAGGAGTAGATGCTCCCTACATCTTCATTAAGCTGAACACAGCAGGCGATGTGATGGGAAGATGCTCTCACCTTGTCGATGAAGTATAGGGCTACGGCTCTTTGCCGGACTTTCATCTCTTTGGACTTCCAGTCTTCTCGATACTGGTTCCGGATCTTGTCCACACACTTCTTCAGCCTCCGAGCGGTCTCATATTTCTGCCAGTCTTTCTCACCCTGCAAAGACCCAGCCCCAGAGGTGAACTGCTTAGGGATGGTGGAGTAAAAACAGACTGAATATCCAAATTCAGAGCTCTGAACCAAAGAGAACAAACTTGAGCTTAAAGTAAGCAAGGCATTTACCTGATAGAAACTCATGCTGTCCCATTTTCCTGGCAAGCATAACTGGCTGCTGTCTGATTCTAAGAAAGCCTCTGGCTTTCTCTCTGTAAAAGGTTTATATTCTTAAGAAAAGCCCACCTGGCAAGTCCCTAAACTAACTTGTCAACACAAAAGGTACAAACATCGCTATTCCCACATCAGCGTCACAGCTTTGCTGCTGAATCTGTGACACAACAGCAGTTTTCTGCAAGGACTGAATTTCATTAAATTCAAGACACTCATTCACAGTTCGATGGAACTGTCAAGGAAGCAGAACCAAAGAGTACAACATGTAATTACTAAGGAACGCAGTACCTTCCAGGAACTGCCATAATTATTCACCATTTTCTAACTTTTCTGCATTTAAAAGTATTCCTGATGAGATTGAGGGAAACAATGTTACTGGTAAGTCTTTCTTTTCTTTCTTTTCTTTGTTGTTGTTGTTTTTTAAACGTTAGAGTTTTTGGTGGCAGGTTTAAAAATTGATTTTAAAGCCACTGCAAGATTTTTAAAGGGGTATAAAAAGACAACCTTATCAACAGTGATGGAAGATGATTTCTGTTTCCTTGGGAAGAGATTCAGAGATCCACAATCAAGGACTGATAATGTCAAGTGAGAAAGGTGAGGAAGGAAAAAAACAAAAAAAAAAAATCCAAGAAATCCACAAGGGCCAGGGAGTATTACAAGGCCTGACACAGACTATATGACATGGACACAGGGACACAATTTAAGAACTCAAGAATTCCCCCACCCAACAACCAAAGAGAGTTGCAGTGATTTCTACCCTCATATGCTTATGACACAGACATGTAGTCCTTGAGGTATATAAGAACTCTAACTGGCCTTCTGAGCACACAGGAGTGTAGGGTACATAGAGCAAGAAATGTCTTCTACTTCTAGCTCCTAACGTTCAGAGATGAAACCTTATCCAGGTATGCTAATGAGTCATCAGCACTTTCCCACAACTGTGTGTGAGGACTAGCTGTATGTACTTGTTTGGCTACAAAATACAAGAGGTTCAGTAACTACCAAGTTCTATTTCCTGACAATGGGAAGCTGAAAATTTCTCACTAAGTACATTCTGACCTTTAAGAGGGTGAATAAGAAAAGTGTGATGCAAGCTGTCCTCATGTACAAGTCTGTAAGAAGTATCCCTAATAATCATTCTTACACATACACAAAAGGTTCATCTTCAACCACATGGTCTCCAGCTCAGGAGTGGGCTCCTTCCTATCAGGCTGATGCACAAAGACCAACAACGTGTGAGTCTGAGTCTTCAAAAATCCAGTAGGGACCATTGGTTTATCCATTACATACCACTGAAATAAAGTTCAGAAAACCTAACAAATAAGCCAGTCGCAGAGGATAACCACAAGACCAACTTTTCTTCACAGGCTGGCTAGGCTTCTGGCACAAGGAACCAGGATTCTCTCAAATAAGGACACAGAGGTAGGGGTGGTGGGGGAAGCCACCTGGTCTAGTAAAAGGGGAGGGCTGCCTCTAGGAAGTATGCTTATCCCTAAGACCTTCAGTTTCCCTAAACAGAATCCAGAGCGAATGGCAATCTGAAACCCAAACATACATAATTTAAAGAAAAGACAATAAACTGGCCCTATGTGTTTATTTATTTATTTTTTGGGGTGGAGGTAATTAGGTTTTTTTTAGGGAGGGGTGGGATGGAGGTACTAGCATTTGAACCCAGAACCTTGTGCATGCTAGACATGCATTCTGCCACTTGAGCTATACCCCTCCCCATGCCCGGCCCTATGTGTTTATATCATGTTTGAAAATAAAATCCAACCAGCTTTCTATACATGCCCATCCTTAAATATGTTTGTCTTTTTATTATTGATTTGTAGAGTTCTTTATATATTCAAATGCTTTTCAGATATAAGTAGGGTATTTTCTTCCAATACTTCTTATTTAAACTTTCATTCTGAATAGATCTTCTACGAAGACTTTGTTATACAGATTTAAGTATACAGTTAGATCAGTTTGACAATCTATATAACCCATGTAACCTATACCCCATCAAGATAGAGAATATTTCTATCATCCCAGAAAGTTCCCTTATGACCCTTCCTAGTTAGTTAATCACTAACAAAGCAATCATTGGTTAATCTGGTTTCTATTATCATATATTAGCTTTGCCTAATCTAGAATATTATATAAATGGAATCATAAAATTTATAGATTCTTGTGTCTGGCTTCTCAACATGTTTTAAAGACTCATCCATTTTGCTGTATTTTTCAGTAGTTCACTCCTTTTACTTGCTGGTATATGTATGTATGTATGTATATTATATTCTGTAACTATCCCTAATGGTTTGGCTATACCATAATTACCATAAGGTGTTTATTCACATGATGGATCCTTGGGGTGTTTCCAGTTTTGGACTCACGTAAATACAGCATTATGCACGTTGTTGTACAAGTCTTTTTGTGGGCCTATGTTTTCATTTTATTTGAAGCAAAAATACCTAGAATTGGACTTAGTATCTCATCATGGTTTAAATCTGCATTCCACTGATTATTAGTGATGTTGAGCACTCTTTCAATGTGCTAATTTATTGGCCATTCCTCTACCTTCTAAAGCATCTGTTCAAGTCTTTAGCTCTTTTTTATGGGGATGTTTGTCTTTTTATTACTGAGTTATAAAGATTCAAGGTATATTATGGATACAAGTCTATGTCAGGTATACACGTTGCAAATGTTTTCTCTCAGTCTGTAACTTGTATATTTATTTTCTTAGCAGTGTCCTTTGTTGAACCTAAGTTTTTAATTTTAATAAAGTCCACTTTACCAGTAGTTTGTTGTTAGTGTTTATTTCATGTCCTGAGAAATATACTCCAAGGTCATGAAGATGTTCTACCATGATACCATCCAGAAGCTTTAATGTTCTAGCTCTTACACTTCAAAATTTAGAACTGTATACTAGGAAGTTGGGTTCAGAATATAATTTTTAGAAATAAGCACATTTTATTTTCTCCTTCTAATAAAGCTCACCAAAATCAGAGCTTTCCAAGACTATAAAGTTTTATAAAGACATTTTTCTTCAGTCCAGCCCTTTAATCCCCATATGGTTACATTTAAAAGATTGTAGTCACATACATCTGAAATCACAGAATTACTGGTTCTAAAGAGAGAAAAGGCAAAAGTGTATATTTGGCACTGAGAATATTTTAGTTTGAGTGCAATGTGATAGCAACATTGATCCCAAAGTTTGCTGTACTGCATTTAAAAGAAAAATCATGATGATAAATCTTGTTTATAAAATTAAGACTGGTTCAAAGAACCTTACTTCTATTAAGGGTTACTTTCCCAGTTTATAAGACTAGGTAATGCTTGGTAGGGGTTGGGACTTAGCAGGTGAGTACCTACTAAAAGTAGTCCTTTTGTAACCTCCAGATCTGGCATCAGAGAGTTTTGATGAAACTACAGGGTCCAGAAGGCTGACTGTCATTTCCCTTCTATTTCAGATTCTATGGGCACCATATAAAGAGTGGAAGAGGAAGGGAATAGAAACCCTTGCAAGATGATGTCTGTATAATGGAAATCCTGGAAGGAAAAGCAGAACAAACCAAGATGAGCAAATAAAGATGTGAATGAGCACAGAACAATCTTTTCAGGAGCTGGAGCTCCTGGGTTACTGAGGCTCTCCAAAGTCCTCATCCTTTCCATGACCTGTAAGACTGAAAGTAGTGTGACCCTGTCTATGACTGCAAGGTAGGCCCGTCCAAATTTCCAGGAAGGGGCAAGGGTGCAGCAAAGGGACACACCTGAGTTGTGCTCGTTCTTTACCTTTCACTAACCAAATTTTTTAAACTGTCAAAAATCTGTAAGCTACATCATGCTTGAACTAAATTTCCTGATGGAGCAGAGATAGAGTAGAATGGTATAACAATATCACATGGGGGAAGTGAATGAACAAAATATAGATACAAGAGCAAGCAGAGTCTTAGGAGAAATCTCTGGAGGCGAAGCGAAAAGGTATAAAACAAAGCCCCACAACAGTAGCCTCCCATAAACTGGACCTGAAGTCCTCCATGAAGTAAAACCAATTATCCACTCTTCACACTGTAATACAAAAACCTACTCTTCACAGGCTTTTGGGTCATATCTAGTCAGTGAATTCCTGCTTTAATCATCGCTTTGCTTCAAACATGTAACAATGAAAGTGCTCCATGCAGGAAGGGGTGACCTGAAGCCCGGGGCTGTGTTCGCTTGGGCTGAGCTGGGTTAGAAGACTTCCTCGAAGACAGGAGGAATGAGCAGAGAAGCAGGGAGCAAAGAGGAGGAAAAGGGCATGATACACAGACAAAAACTACCTCCCAGTCAAAAGGGCTTTACAAATTCCAAAACATGAGGAAAATGGATAGTGAGTTCAGAAACAGTCTGACATATATGTAGAAATTCGGTATATGACAATAATTAGTACATGAATTCACTTCAGGTAACCTTTTAAAGAACAATCAGACAAAAATGTTCAAGAGAAAAAAATATCATATCCACTAAAAAGAACAAAAAATTACAAAATAACAGAAATGAAATCAGGTAGATATGGAATAAAATAATTAGAAATCCTGAAAGCAAAAATAATATTTGAAATAAACTATAGAGGGGATAAACTTTAGATTGGATATAATCAAAGAGAATTAATGAATAGAGGTTAACTCCTAGAGAACTCCTCCCAAACGAAGAAAAGACCTAAGAGATAGAGAAGTAAATGAAAAGAATGTCCTAGAAGCTGTGGAATAATGGCTGAGAGTTTTCTAGAATAAAAATGCATCAGTCTTCAGATTAAAAGTCTGAGTAATAAAAGAGAATATGAAAAAGAATCACTTTGCTGTACACCAGAAACTAACACAGCATTGTAAATGAACTATTCTTCAACAAAAAATTAAAAAAATACATATATATATATATATATATCTATACTTGGATAGAGCATAGTGAAGCCACAGATCACCAATAATAGATACATTTTAAATAGGTGAAAAGATAAATAAATCATGAAGATTAAAATAAAGAAGTGTTCAAACAAAGGGAGAATTTGCCACCTATGGATCCTCATTAAATAAACAGTAAAGGGTGATTTTCAACAAGTAAATCCAGAGAGAAGGCACTGAGTACACAAATTAGTACAAAATTAGTGACAACTGTTGCTTAGAGAAAGTTTAAGTTTTTATGGATGTTTCTATGTACAGGTTATTTCTGTCTCTATTTATAGGTTATTTGTCTATATAGAAACTCCAAAAGACATAGACACTTTCAGACTAGAGTTCAGCAATGTTGTCATATACAGGATCAATGTTAAAAAAAAAAAAAACAGCAAGAATATGAAAGAGATAGAAACCTGTACGCAATATTGGGAGGATGGTAGTGATGTGCACCAGTTCAAGCCCTTTAGAGAAGAATTTGGAAATAAATCTTTAAGGGAAATTTTCACTTATATACACAAGGAAAATATCTTTATTCCAGCACTATTCGTAACAGCAAAAGAAACTGCAAACCCTAAATGTTTCATTAAGAGAATAGATCATTTTTTACATAATAGAATACAATGTAGCAAATGAAATGGATAAATTAGAAATGTGGGTCAAGATAATAAAATCTCAAAACCAAAGCTATGTGAAATAAACAGGTGCAGAAATGATCTCAATAACATATCTAATTTAAAATTAAACTTTGTAAAATAATACTTCATATTGTTTATGCAGACATAATATAATGTAAAAATACAAAAATACACACAAGAGTGAAAACATTAAATTCCTTACAGTAATCTCCAAGGAGAAAGATGAATGGTACACAGGGGGCTTTAACTGTGTTTATCAATAAACTTTTTAAGAAATGAAGCAACTAAACAAATAGGACATGATATTAAGGTCTGACAGAGCCAGATGGTGGGTATGTGAGTGTTCACTATATTATATCTATTCTTATATATCTGAAATATTTCATTAAAAATAAAACCTCTATTGCTTCTATCTTTCTATTTTTTATCAAAAAGAGAATGTTTCTCCTGCTGGCAATGCAGTGAAAAAACTATTAAACATACTGTCAAACCTCAACCTCACTGTTCTATTGAGTGGGAAATAGCCAAGGTGGACCAGCAGAAAGCTGAAGAAGTCATACTTCTTTTCCCTTAACAGTACCACCTGCTAAGCTTTTAACCATTTTTCATGACTCAGGATCCCAGCCCAGTTGACTGGAATGAGCCACTCTGTCCTGGGGTAAGGTTCTAGGCAAGGCCTATGTCTGGGGGGTTTTCTTGGTTTACTACCGTAACCATCACTCAGAAACCCACACAAATCCTTACAGTGCATAGGCGTTATCTGGATATTGTCTGGAATAAATTGGCTGCCTCTCTGCCCTTAAGGTACTCCACTTGGCATATTTAGTGAGACTCTCAATCCTCAAGGGACTCGCCTACAATCAACTCTAATCCTGCCTGGAAGAGCATACTGTCTATATATATTTTGGCATCTGTTCATTTCTCTAACCCCCACTGCCACCCCCTTGTGGAGGTCATCGCCATTTCTTGCCGTAAGTACTGCAACAGCCTCCTAATGGTCTCCCTACTTCCTGTTTGTGTCCAATACAGTCTCCACAGAGCAGCAGTCAGAAAGATCAATTACGCCACATTTCTACAACAGAAACGTGGTGTCACCCCCTCTTTAAAACCCAGTGGCTTCCTACTGATTTCAGCTAATATTAAAAAACTTCAAGGAAGAGTCTGAAGATCTGGCCTGCATCCCTCTCTAGTCTCCTCCTCCTGTCTCTCTCTTGCTCCTATAACCCCAAGTACAGTGACCTTCTTTCAGTCAAGACCACCAAGCTCTCTCACCTCAGGGATTTCAAAAGGCTATTTCCATTTTCTGGAACTCATTCTCCTACCTTTCCATGGATAAATCCTATTCATCCTATAAGTCTCATCTTAAATGTCACTTCCTCAGAAAGGCCTTCCCTGAACCCCAGAGACCAAATCAGGCGCCCCTGTATACTCTTAAATGGTACCCTGTACTTTCCCATTGCAGCATTTACAACAGTTCATATTTATTGATGTGATCACACATAATGCCTATAAATCTTGCTCAAGTGGGGTTATGTTCAAGACACTCCTCTGTTCCAAGTCAATGGTTCTCTATCAGATGCAGAATGGTCCAGCCACTTTAGCATGACATTTAAGGCTGGCCATGATTTGGCAGTGGGGTATCACAGGAAGGCAACAGGGGGCTGAAGATCTAAGGTAATAGTTACTAGCTACTGGATCTTAGGCAAGCTTTCTGGCCTCTTAGAGACTAAATTTATTTATCTGTAAAATGGCATTAGTACATGTCTGGTGTGGTTGTTAAGAGAATCACATATCAACTTATGTGAAAATACTTTAAAGTTAATCTAATATCCATTATTTTGATAACTTTTTTTAAAATTGTGGTAGAACACACATAATATAAAATTTACCATTAGTAACATTTAGCACATTCACAATGTTGTATAACCATCACCACTTGATAATTCTTTTTGGTACTCCTTTTCACACTCCTCCCTCTCTGCCTGTAATGACACATTTCTCTGTTTGAAATACCTCTAAGATCCAACTTTCTTCACAAAATTTTTCCTAATCTGTAACTGCTGGAAATAACTGCTCTATTTATCTAAAGCATTTAATGTTTACCTTTCTAATACAATTGAATTCTTACCTGATTGCCCACAGTCTACCAGTGTTTTGAGAAATAAAATCACTGTTTGTCTACCTCGGTAGCCCTAGAGTTCTGTGATATTTCAGGAGAGGAATACACAACGTGTTTCTTTAAATGACTTGACTTTTACTTGCCACAGGGGTTCTCATTCAGATTCTATACTTACTCTAAACTTTGAAAAAAAAAAAGTGACATTTTCTACTTGAATTGAAGAAAATATATATAGATGGATATTTTTCATTAGGACAGAAGACTGTAAGACTGTAGGTTTAGTCTCAAAAAGACACACAGCCTTTTGAGCTATGGCTTTAAAATCTTACTAAATGTTTAACAACGTATAAACCGAGATTAAGATCTTCAGTCCTAGTTGCTTGCTTGTAAACAGTCATTCCATACAGAACTAATTCCCCGACTTTTTTGTGGAGCCCATCTTTCTTTGACATTGCTGTTCACATTTCCATAGTATGCCTGAGACTCTCCCAAGCAGGATATGCCTAGCAGGCTGACAAGAACTGACTGCCCTTCCAAGTAAGGTTTCCCCTTTCAGTAATAGTATCAATAAACAGCAACACATGGACACCCAGTAGTTTATGATACGCTTTCACATACATCATCCCACTTGGTCCTGGTGAAATCTACCCAGATGAAATCTTAGGAAGACAGAGTATGTAAGACTCCAAATTTTACAACCTCTTTCTGGATTCAGAGTAATTACATTCCCTTCTTCAGAGCCAAGAAAAGTGAAGGGCAAAAGAGCTACAGAGGTCAACATACATTTACCACATTCTGACCACTGGATGGTAAGCAATGTGAAGGCAGGGACTGTGTCCATCTTGTTTACCAACACAATTCCTAGCACCATGCACACACAATGTCAGGCTCATATTGGGATTTCAGTAAACATTTGTGAATTAATAAATGAATAAGATTACAATGTGATGAAGAAAATAGATGTATCTTTGGGAGATCACCAGATAATGCTAACCATGAAAGTACTTGCCTTCTTTTTCTGGGGAGGGTTTTTCCTTTGTCCAAGTGATTCTCAAGGCTGAGAACATTACAACAAAAAGAAAAATTATTAGCCCCACTAACTGATGCAACTTCCACTTACCTTGATTCGTGAGCTAGGGTTCAGCATGATATACTTAATGGAACCTTGGATGTTCTCTGTCCAGGAGACTAGCCAAGTAACCTTGTTGTCATGTCGGACCTCTTTCCATTTATGTCCTGGAGGAGGAGAAGGAACCTTGGCATCTCTGTGGAAATAAAGCAGGAAAGCAGTGAAATGAGACGTGAGGAACAATTTCACCTTTTATGACCTGAAGTGGATAAATCTGCTGAGCATGTATTTCCAAGTTTCCTCCTGACCAGCCAATATATGATAAACACTTGGAGGTCTAAACATAGAAACACGGGGCAGCTCCCAAACAGTCCTCTGTAACATGGGGGAGATTCTCAACTACCAAGAACAAAGAAGACTGCCACTCCATTTCTTGCCGAAGGATGAACTGTGCTCACTTGCTACAGTTGATGATTATATCTTCAGGCATTATCCGTCTCTTGAGCATGCCCATTTTGGGATGGTTGCCACGGCCACGGAAAAGCCCAGGAGGTTCTATCTTGAAGTTGGCAATCCTCTCTCTGTGGTTATCCATAATACAGAAGCCATATTCTTTCAGTAATTTTTCATTCTCCTCTTTGATTTTCTGAAAGATAGCAAGGAAATACACAAAAGAGATTCAAACCACCATTCTCAACTCATAAATTCTTAGCTCTTATGTGAGAACATGTCAAGGTATAGACAAGTCTAAAAATTACAAAGAAACTAATTCAAATAAAGGAAAACCTAGGAGATTTTTTAACTTAAATACAATAAAATTCCCCCATGTGAAAAGCATTTCATATAGGTTTTCAAGTGCAAACAAACCTATTATGGATTCTCCCCCAGCACATGGGTATATGTATTTTATACTTTGTGATCCTTGCTCCAAAAAGGGAGGATATGGAGCCTCCATACCCTTTGCTGACTCTTTATTCATATTACACTTAGCAATTCAACTGAACTAAGTCCTGCTGCCTTGTGAGTAGAAACGGATCCTAAACTTGCTGGCAACAGGTATCCCTGGCAGAGACTCTTGACAAGGTGACACTTACAAAAACTTCCCTAAAGTGGTTTTTAATTTGAAAAACCCTGAAGTGAAAAATAAACCTAATTTCACTAATTTTGAATACTGGGGAGAAGACTAAGCTGAGACTGAAAAGTCTGATGCAGGTAAGATTCTGATGATTCTATGGTAAAAGAGTTATATAAAGACAATGGCTTAAATTATACAAACACACAAGTTTACTACGTTGAAAATACGAGGCTTTGAATTGCAAAGAATTCCTTAAAATCCTTAACTTCTGGACCTCTGATTTAAAATACTACTACTAATAACCTAACTCCAGCCTGGACTCCTCTAGATCAAGGGATGGCAAACTTTTTCTAGATAGAAAATCTTTTAGGCTTGAGGGCCACACAGCCTCTGCTGCAATTACTCAACTTTGCCACTGTCGCATGAAAGCAGCCACAGGTAATACGTAAACAAGTAGATGTAGCTGAGTTCCAATTACACATTCTTATAAAAATAAACAGCCTATAGCCTGCCTACCACTACTCTAGAAAAAAGTGACATCCCAGCTGGATACTAGAAAGATCCTTCAGGAATGAGGCTGGCCAAAACCAGAAGATGAAGACTGATAAGTGTGGCTAGATTCCAGAGTAAGAGAGATCAAAGATCGGGGGGTGTGGTAGGGAGCAGGTGGTGAGTGTGTGTGTTGAGTGTACATGGCCAATATTATTTTATCTGTCTTAAATCACTAATATCCAGGAGCTACTGTGGGTCAGATCTGCCCATCCTTAAATATTGTATTATTGGAGCTACTGGCTGGCTTTTAGTCAGGAGAACACTAGAGTTCTTATACTGAGCCATTAAACATTGTCCTTTATTCATAACTTTCAGTCTACATAAAACCCTTAAGAAAATTTAAACTTTACTAGGCTGAGAATCCTAAAGGTGTTATAGAGCCATGTGAAATTACTGAAGTCAAACTGTTCTGTAAGAACCAAGAAGAAAATTAGATAAAATAATCACAATCCCCAAATTCTTCCAAGGTTTAAGAAATTCTGCAGTACCTGTTTCTCTTCCTTGCTCATCTGTTTCCGAGCTTCTGACTGGGCTTTGAAATACTGGCTCATCTGGGTAAAATCACATTTGCTTAGGTTGGTAATAATATTCTTCTCTTCATTGGTCATTTCCTAGTTAAAAGAAAAGGGAAGAAAGAAGAACTGATAAGACCTCAGGTTTCTTTGCAATTATAGCAAAGGATCACACTTTCAGTCAAAAGGTATCTGGAGAGGCAGTCAATCTAAATTGAGTGAGTTTTGGGTGGAGGAAAAAAAAGAGAGAGACAATTTTACTACTTCGTTCTATCATAAAAATATGTATTTGATAGAAAAACACGTCAAACGACATCATTGAAAAAGGAAACTCTTACGTAGTTTCTTAAGACTCCTTGGCATATTGCCACAGTCCCTTAAGCATATGAATGTCCCAGCTGGAGACACATGAATATGTATCATTCATTTTAATAATGAGAGAAATAGTCCCCTATTCATTCTCTCTTAGAAACACTATCCCTGCTCTATTCATTTATTAAATCTGACTTCCAGGGCTATTCAGAAGGTAAATTTCAGCTCAGGCTTCTGTTCACATTATTCAAATTGAGAATAATGAAATTGTTTAAAATTACCTAGGTAGACATAGGATATGTGGTTTTAAGAGCAGAAAGTACCCAAAGCTAATGAGCAAGAATTAAGAGGGAATGGGACAACACTAACCTATCTATCTTTCTTTTGCAATGACAGAGAGCAAGCAGTCCTGCAGAGAAAAACTTTCTTTTGTGCAACTGGAGCTGAGTTTTTCTGTTTGGCCTGATCTGATAAACAGCCCCTTACAGCCCTATGAGAGCTAGGAGGAAAGAAATGTAGGTATTCTTGTTGGATAGAAACCCTGTATAATATAGTAAATGAACAGAAAAAAAAAAAAACACTTTAATACAACAAAATTCATAAAACTCAAGTTTTACATCAGGGATTTTTGGGGGATAAAATTATAGCTTATTACTTAGTAGTTTGATCAATATTTTTGCAAGATGCTAGGATATTAATACACAGGCTACAATACCTTTCTCCAGTCTTTAAAGAAATTTTTCCTAAATATTTCCTTAGTAGTATATTCATGGTCGAGCATTTTTGCAAAGAATGTAGCTACTTCTTCTGCTTTGGGGCTCAGCTTCATGACTTTACCTAGAGAAAAAAGTAGTTCCAAAAAATAAGGTGTGGAGTATTCATGTTCTGAGTGTAAACACTGTGGCTCTGGAGACGGCTGCTGTAATAATGGTTTACCTTCCCAAGGAATGTATATATAAAGGTCTGGTGACACACAGTAACAACAACAACAAAGACAGTATACTGATTTTTATCTACTTGTATGAATTCTCCTTCTCTTTATCAGATATTTACCTGGGTCATTCTCTGGAGACTATGCCAGTAAATTGTTCCCAGGAGCCTGCTCAGAACAGGGATGACCTGGGGGAGGCCCAGTCACTCTTCCTTTTCCTTTCAGCAAGCAGGGTCCTTTACACCTCTTCAATGGTTTTTAAAAATCAAATCCTCAGAGGGACTCCTGCCACTGCTAAGCTAAACAGCTTCTGTTCAAGAAGGGGAGGAAAGGATAGGGCAGGGATTGGAAGAAAGGAATTGTGGGGAAAAGAAATAGGCATCTTTCTTCTTAAAGTTAGGTGGGTGGAATATGAATAGAAAATATATATTCATAGCAGGCAAGCCCAGATATCCCGTATGAAAAGGTAAACAAGACCTTCCTCTAGAACCCTGCTACTCAAAGTTTGCTTCACAGACCAGCAGTATTGGCATCACATGGGAGTTTGGTAGAAATGTAGAATCTCAGACTCCACCCTAGACCTAATGAATCAGAAAGTGCATTTTAACAAGACCCCCAAAGATGGCTTGTGTACACACTGGAGTCTGAGATGCTCTGGAACACAGGCATTACGAGGTTGCCTCTCTCAGGGAAAAAGGACTCATCCAGAGCACAGGGATGACAGGAGTTCTTGGCATTGTACACGTTTCTCCACTGCCTTACGATTACATAGGTACCAAGGATTTTCACATTCATTGTAGAAAACTAAAACTTAAGAAATACATTCATTCCAAAACTCAGAGAACATCTCATCTCATGATGGTTGGGAAATTATCATCCTCGATTGTAGGGATGTAGGGAATTGCAGCCCAAAATTGAAACTTTCAGTGTAGACAGAACCTGCTTGAAGTCCATAACTTAAAAGGCCAATAGGTGGCGCCACTTTCCCTCTCAACCTCCCATCTGCCTTTGAAAGAAGACACTTGGGGAGGACAGGCTTTCAAGGATTTCCTACACTTTTTCAGAACTCTCCCACCTCAGGTCTGAACCAGCACTGCCAGTTAAGTTATAACATGCTTCCAATATAAGGGAAAACATTAAGACACTAACAATAAAATAAATAAAATGGCAAGAAAGAATGTAAACTGTTCCTGGGTCTATTTGGTATAAACTAAATATTAACAGTACTTAAAAACAAAACAAAAACAGAAAAAGAGACTTTATGGGAAATTTTACTGAATTTTGTTCCAGTAGAGGAAGCAAGTTTGACACCTCCTGTTTTAGATAAGCTGTCAAAAAGATGAAATGACAGCTCCTAGCAGCAGAGGGGTAGGGAGGATGACTTCAAGGTTCCTGGCAATGATAGTGCTTTGCGGAAATGGCCGAGCTCCAGGAAGAAGAAATGCTGAGTCAGAGCTGAAAACTGGAGGTTCTCAGAGGCCATTCACTGCCTCAGCCAGCTCATGCCCGACCTCCTGGCAGGTGCTGTATAAGAGTCTGAGAATTCTCTTCCCTAGAGAGTAGGCAGGACTGACAGTAACAATTTGGACCAGTAAGTCAGACTTCTTAACTTACTGCAGGGTGGGAGTTTACCTAACCAAAGAAACCCCAGAAAGAAGACTAACTGAGAAAACGTGAGAGCCCTGGAGCTGGAGCTCCTGTAACGGAGGACTGAGAAGGAATATGGGAAGGGGCCAGGGCAACCAATGATAACTGGCTTCCTATCTTGAAAAGTAAGAGAAACCCAAAGGCTAAGGAAAATAATCTAACTTCCCTTCCAATCACTTTGAACCTCAAAGTGAGGCTTTACCAGTTGAGCTTTCTAAAACTCTTGGTAAACCCAGACTAGAGTTACAGAATAACTGCATGTTTGATTGTCTAGGCTCCTTCTCTTCATTGGAGTTTTGGCTTTGGGTCACATTTAAGAGTTTCCAGGAATGACCCACTGTGAGGGCTGACTGCAGAACTCTGTCCTGTGCTCTTCAGTTAATACAGGTTAGAATGTTTATCTGATGCAAGAAACTGTCATTAAGGCTGTAAGGGACAGACTATAAACACCATGAGATCAGGGATTTGTCAATATTGTCCACTGCTGGGTCTTGGGTGTCTGTATACAGACAGGCACACTGAATAAATACAATTTTTAAAAAATGAATTCCAGCTTGCCAAGTCTGACGTATCTGTCACTAGCAAGACCCAGCCTTTTCGTATAAACTACCACCCTTGACCTATAAGCATCCATGACCTGAGGCCACTGCTGGTGGACAGCATTTTCAGCATTTCTCCTGCCATGTGCTTCTCAAAGTTTGTTCAATAAACCACTTGGTTCAGAAGCACTCAATACCATTCTACACCTACTAAAAGGGCCCAGATCCACCTGGTGGATCTAAAGCAAATAAGGGTTTGAGGAACAACACTCTAGCCATTTCTGGAGAGAACTCTTGGAATGAGGGAAATCAGTAGCACATTACTTTCTGCACACTGCTACACTGCCAACAAGGGAGCATCAAAGACTACTCTCAAATTTTTCAACCCAAGGACAGAAATACCAATGACAGTTAATAGAAAATTCTGGGGGTTCTAAGAGAACTAGACAGGACATTTTTTCAAAGCAGTTATTCAGACTTGACTGCACAAAGGGCAAAGGCATAGTGGTGTGCTATGTAGAGTGAGTGATAGACACCTACCAGCTCCAACTAGAGGTTGAGGGTAGACTAATTAACCCTCAACTGAGTACTAAATACTATTTCTAGTGATGAGCAGCTTGTCAGCTAGCATTGTATCACTAAAATAAAATACTACCATTCAGGTAAGGCTGTTTTAATAGTAGCTTTAGAAATAAAAGTTCAGATAAAAACATTTAGCTTGTGGTCCAAGTGCTGTGAGCTATGCAGGTGGACCTTTTGGAGACCACGTAGATAAGAAATTAATAGCCTCTTTTTCACAGCACTTTTTCTGCACCAAACAGGCCTTTAAGTAAACACCTGATTATCCTTCCCTCAAACTACATGGTAACAAAAAACCAAAATGAAGTACACAAAAAAGAATATTTTGCATAAGATCCTTCCTCACTTTCTATTCCTAAATAGAATCAAACTCTTTCCTTGGCCAGGAATTGGACAACCTCGGAACTCACCATCATAGTAAA
The DNA here is from genome assembly GCF_048564905.1 of Vicugna pacos. Lineage (NCBI taxonomy): Eukaryota > Metazoa > Chordata > Mammalia > Artiodactyla > Camelidae > Vicugna > Vicugna pacos. Next base: position 30,592,463 of record NC_133005.1, on the reverse strand, counting down.
ACTTGACACTCTCTGGAAGAGGTTCATATGGTGGAGCAAATACAGGACCTTTATGTTCTAGGAATTTCCACTTGATGCCTTCAGGATAGCGCTCTTCTTCCCACCTTTCAAAGACAAAGTACAATCTCACTGAGTGATCACTTCACCTAATATAAAGATTATCATCTATTAAATGCCAAAATAATTATCAGCTCAATTGACTGGTGATCTGGATTGACTCTGGGCCCCACATTCAAGGCCTGGGTCAAAATAATCAGTATCTTTCACTTTGAAAAAGCCAATACTCACAATAAATAAGATGGAATACTCAGGTGAGTGGAGGAAAATACATTTCAGCAGTTTAGTTCAAAGATAATGGGTACATGAGATCATTACTCAGCAACGAATCAGGATGAAAATAAAAACAGCTTTTTGTTATCACACAGTGTAATAGTAAACCACAATGGTGTACATGACAGAGATATTATTTATGCTGATGATACACAGGAAAAGGCCTCTTGGGAATGGAGATGCCAGGTGAAGGTACAGGGGAAAACAATCTTCTGAGAAAGTACATAATGGAACAGAACACTGGAAAATAATAGTTGAGTTGGGGTATATTGAGTTTAAGGTAGTTACAGGTAATTTAGAGCAATCTAGGAGACACTGACAAGTGAATGTAAAGCGCAGCGGAAACAACTTTTTAAAAAACTTTTTATTTAAAAAATGATCAAACATACAGAAAATCAGAGAGTAAGATGTAGAATACCATATACTCATCACCTATGTACAATTGTTAGTGTTATGCTAAGTTTCCTTTTTTTTTTTCTGAACCATTTCAAGCAAATTACAGATATAATATCGACCTTTAAATATTTTAGCAAACATCTCTATAAAAATAAGGATATTTTCTCATATAGCTATAATAATATTATCACATGTAACAAAAGTAATAGTTCCCTAGTATCATTCTAATATCCAGACCATATTTAATAATTCCAATTACATCCCAAGTGTGTTTTATAGTCTAGGATACAATTAAGGACCACACATTGCAATGGGTTATGTCTAAATCTTTCTTTCTCTAAAATTAGACAGATCTTCTCACCATCACCAACACCATTCTGTTTTTTAAAGAGTCAGTCAGTTGTCTTATAGATAGAACACTTAAAAGCATCACAGATTTTAATATTCACTATTTCTGTCTTAAAATGAAAAGCCCTACAGACCTACAGAATTATTCTGAAGGCCAATTATGCATAGTCTATTACTTCCCACCATTTCCCGACTCCAATATTCTGAAATTCAGAAACATCAAATAAAAATTACATGTATCAAAACTATGCTGTAACAATAGCATTACTATAAAACCAAGATCAACATATACGGTCAAATCATTTTTGACAAGGGTGCCAAGACCGTTCAGTGGAGAAAGGAATCTTTTTAACAAATGGTGTTGGGGAAACTGGGTATTCACATGCAAGAGGATGAAATTGGGTTTTTACCTTACACTCTATACAAAAATTAACTCAAAATGTATCAAAGACCCAAATGTAAGAGCTAAAACTATAAAACTCTTAGAAGAAAACATAAGGCAAAAGTTTCATGACACCGGATTCAGAAATAATTTCTTAGATATGACACTAAAAGCAGAGGCAACAAGAGAAAAATTAGATAAACTAGACTATTAGATTAAAAACTATGCATCAAAGGACATAATCAACAGAGTGAAAAGGCAACCTAAGGAATGAGAGAAAATATTCACTAAGCATATATTTGATAAGGAGTTAATTATCTACACTATATAAAGAACTACAACTCAACAAAAAACAAACCCACCCAATTAAAAAATAGGCAAAGAACTTGAATAGACATTTCTCCAAAGATAAATATAGACGGCCAGTAAACATCTGAAAAAATGCTCAACATCACCAATCACTAGGAAAATATAAATCAAAACCATGAGATACTACTCATACCCATTAGGACAACTACTATTAAAAACAAAAACAAACCATAAATAACAAGTGTTGATGAGGATATGAAGAAATTATAACTTTTGTGCACTGCTGATGGGAACGTAAGCAGGTGCAGCTGTGGAAAACAATATGGCAGTTCTTCCAAAAGTTAAACATAGAATTACCATTTGATCTAGTTTATTTCACTTCTGGGAATATACTCGAGGACTGAAAGCAGGTATTCAAACAAGTATTTGTACACAAATGTGCATAGCAGCTCTATTCACAACTGCCAAAAGGTAGAAACAATCAAGTATTCACCAACAGATGAATGAATAAACAAAATGTGGTCCATACATACAACGGATTATTATTCATCCTTAAAAAGTAAGGAAATTCTGGCTATAACATGGATGAATCTTGAAGACACTTTGTTAAGTGAAATAATCCAGTTACAAAAGGTCCGATATTGCACAAAGCCACTTATACGAAGGGCCTACAGTAATCAAATTCACAGAGACAGAAAGCAGAATGGTGGTTGGCAAGGGGAAAAGGAGGATGAAGGAAACATATTTAACAGAATTTTCAGTTTGGTAAGATGAAGAGAGTTCTGGAGATGGATGGTGGTGGGGAATCACTGCACAAAAATGTGAATGTTCTTAATGCCACTTAACTGCACACTTGAAAAATGGTTAAGATGGTAAATTGTATGTTTTTGTATTTTACCACTGTTAAAAATAATTTTTCAAAAAACTCTCAAAGTCAAGATTTAATAAAATCTTAGACCTGGAAAAAACATTAAGAATCCTCTATAATCAACCTACCACTACCACTTTGCAGATAGGAAACTGGGAGGATCATTCAACTAGATGTTAACACAGAAAGGCCTGGATGCAGAAACCACTCCACCCACAGAATCTGTTACTCTCCAAATCGGAGAAAATGCGTATGTATGAGCATATGTTATGCATGTGTGCATGTATGTAGGAGCAATTACAAAAAGCCTATCAACAGCAGTCACAGAATAACTATGTGGGAATCCAGAATGTCGTGTTTTCCTTTGCCCTAGGACTTGGTTCCATTCTTCTTATCAACTCCACTGCTTCTTTAACTAAAATTCCAAGCTTTTTCTAATTCCTTCTATTCCATCATGTTCATGCTGAGGACTCCCAGTAACTTCTTTACCATTTAAGCAAATTGAGAGATTCACTCAATACTAAATCCTTAGTTTAAACAGAAAGAATATATCCTCCAACAGGCTGGTATCACTGGATCAACAACTACTACTACACAAATAAAAACAACAGTGTTGGCCCTTTAGGCCCCCATTAACGTTTGACCAGGAAAATTAAGAAAAACATGTACTTAACCTCACCCAACACCAGCAACAAACTCCCCAATTTCTAAGTCTTTTCACGAAAAATCATCTATTTAGTGTAAACATGGGACTTAGCTCCAACAGGTCAGCCCCAACACAAAGTGTACTTAAAGCACAGCTGAATCCCTATACAGCTACAATGGGTCACATTAAAAATAAGGGCAATTTGGGCTAAATAGGTTTTTATGGATGAGCCTGAGCACACTGCCACCACCTGTAACACCACTTGTTTCTATGAATTAAGCTATATATATATGAAACGTTCTTCATATATGAAGAAAATATGACATGGTAAGGAAATCCACAGGGATCCCAACCATTCTCCCATCCCCACAATTACCAAAGAGGGAGAGAAAAGGCTCAAAGTTACTTTCTTTTTGGCAAGATGAACAAATCTACAGACTTTGGGGGAAGCAAAAGATGTGCACATTTGCCAACCTGGCAAACTGTGTAATTCTCCTTTAGTGAGAAACATTAAAAATTAGAATATCTGCCATTCAAACTCCCTGAGTAGCCTGTCAGGGACAATCACTAAGGACTGCACCACTGACTTCAGCATCTAACAGGCAGCTTATAGTGATAGAAGGAAAGGACAAGTAATTGGTTAAGAGGCTAATCATTTCTGTTCTGTACATTTTAAGACTAACTTAAACCAAAACAAGAATAAAAACCATTAAATCATGGTCTCTCATAATTAATGTGTGGCAACACTGGTAAGAATTTCAAACAAAAAAGCCAAATTAGGCTGTTAGACCCTTCAAGCGTACCTAATTCCACACCCAGACACACAAGGCTGGATCAGAAGAAGAGTACATCCGCTCCCAAGCCCAACAAGAGCCAAGATGCCAAAGGAAGGGGGAAGAGAGCAGGGAGCTTGTCATGACAAAGACACGAACTGGTTCATTCAACAATCAACACACACTTACTGCGTACCCACCGCAGAACCCTCAGGGAGGTAACAAGACTAATGAATTACTAACTCACCACTTCCAATAATGCCCCCTGATTTATACAATCACTTCATTCTGTCTTAAAATTTTTTTTTATTTAAAGTGATAAAAACCTTTCAATATTCTATCACTGAAAACTCGGATTAGTTTCAAAGAAAAAAATAAATATGAATAAAAATAAATGCTCTTTTGTTTTCTTACTCTGACCCCTGGAAGGGCCTAGGATTCCTTTGCTCTGTATTTCTCTTTCTCAACACTTTTCTTCTAACTCCAGGCATGTCTACACCAACAATGCCAATCACATAGCTACGCTGAATGTTTCTGCTGCTGTAGCTCAGCTCCATGCAGCCACCTCCCTGATCACTGATGTCTTCCTCAGAGGTGCTGGCGAGATTATTGTTCTAAATTATAAAAGCTATAGGGTAAATGTATACCAATGGGTCTGGAATTCTACACACTCAAACTACAAACAGTGGTACCTCACAACTGGAAAAGAAAAATGGGAATGGGAGAAAGAAGGAAAGGAAACTGTCATTTTTTTCTAACTCACATACCTCTAAATCATTTGAATTTTTTCAACATAAATACAAATCATGTATTACTGATGCAGTAGCTAAATAATACAAAATTTTAAGAAAAATCATTATTAAAAATACATGTTAAGATGCTCAACATCAATTGTTAGAGAAATGCAAATCAAAACTACAATGAGATACCACTTCATACCAGTCAGAATGGCCATCATTTAAAAGTCTACACATGGTAAGTGCTAGAGAGGGTGTAGAGAAAAAAGGAACCTTGCTACACTGTTTGGTGGGAATGTAAATTGGCAGCTACTATGGAGGACAGCATGGAGATTCCTTAAAAAACTAAAAATAGACTTACCATATGATTCAGCAATTCCACTCCTGGGCATATATCCAGGGAAAAATATAATTCAAAAACACACATGCACCCCAGTGTTCACAGCAGCACTATTTACAATAGCCAAGACATGGAAACAACCTAAATGTCCATTGACAGATGACTGGATAAAGAAGATGTGGTATACATATACAATGGAATACTACTCAGCCATAAAAAGAATAAAATAACGCCATTTGCAGCAACATGGATGGACCTAGAGAGTGTCATTCTAAGTGAAGTAAGCCAGAAAGAGAAAGAAAAATGCCGTATGATATCGCTTATATGTGGAATCTAAAAAAGGACACAAATGAACTTATATACAAAACAAAAACAGACTGACAGACATAGAGAACAAACTTATGGTTACCAGGGGGTAGAAGGGATGGGAAGGGATAAATTGGGAATTCGAAAATTGCATCTCTTGGGGACTGATAGACATGTTAGCTATTTTGATTGTGGTAGTGGTTTCACTGGTATATACATCTATCAAAATTCATCAAATTGTACATTTGAAATATGTAGTGTTTACTGTATAGGAACCATACCACAATAAAGGTGTTAAAAAATACATTTATTTAAAAACTCTAAATATCAAAAAGTAACCTGCAATTGCCAAATTATCCTCCATTAAAGACTGAATCCTCAGTCCGCACAGTGAAGAATGCCTGTTTTCTCACATTTACAACCCTAGATAAGCTTTCCTAATTTGAGAGATATTAAAACAAAAAGAAGTCTCATTTATTATTTTTCTTTGCATCTTTCTTTGTTGCTTGTGAGGCTGACCATCTTTTAAGATATTTACTAATTGTTTATTTTCATTAATTGCCTTTTTTCACTTTTCTATCAGACTGTTCCTTTCATTATGTTTTAAAAGACCTTTTTTCATCTTAGAAATTTTAGCCCTCTGCACTGCAGTTTCCCTTAGAATTTCTTTTTAATGGCATGAGTTTCTTTATTTGCCATATAGAAGATTTTAATTTTGATGTATCGAATTTATAAATCTTTTCCTTATGGCTCCAGTTACATGCCTTGCTTCAAAAGCTCTTCATTATTCTACAATTATAAAAATATTCACCCGTTTCTTGTGGAGGTTATTTTTTAAATAGGCAATTTTCCCAACATGATTTATAAAATAATCCACATTTTCCCTATCATTTTAAATGCAACTTTCTTCATATGCTAAATTTTCATACATATAGAGGACTTCTGTAGTTTATTCTGTTCAGTAGGGTGGAATCTAGTTTTGAGATCCAATAGGATGAGAGCTAGTTAATGCTCTCACCAGGAACTCGAAAACTTACTTTAGAATGCTATTCTAGAGAGATTCTTTTAAGTACCTCCCTCTTCCCTCAAACATCAGGCTATTAATTTTAATAACTAAACATTCTTATTTAATTAGGCTGTAGAATCAAAGAGCTGAAATTTTAACCCAGCGCTGAGATGTTACCATTTCCACTTCTGTTCCTCTTCTTTCTTCGGCTTCTTTTTCTTGCTATCTGGCTCTGGAACTTTTTTATCTTTATCTTTATCCTTATTCTTGGGTTTTTTCAATTTACCGTCCTACAAAGAGACATGGGGAGAAAACACTTAAATAAGGACCAATCACATTTCTAGGAATAGTTCTGTGGGGGCATTAAGAAGAAAAATTGGTATTAAATAATATTAGAACTGGAGAGGTTCTCAAGTCCAAAACTCTCAATTTGATGGATGAATAAAAATTTACTGGCACTTTTCTCTAGGGCAGTATTTCCTAAAATGTCCTGATACATGATTACCGGAGAAGTTAAAACACTCACTCTGCAGAGGAAGAGTCTGGGAAACTGTACGTTTTTAGCCTCAGGGGAGTTGGGAAAGCACTGCTATAGAGAGTAATCCCAGTACATCATCCTCACTTACTTTAAAATCTACTCATCTTCAAATCTCTTCTAATACTATCAAATAATGGGTATAGGAGACTTTTTATATTAGATACTTAATACACAATTTGAGAGGAAAATTCCTGATTGAGTCTAGTGGGAAATACTTTATCACTGCTGTTTGCATACACAAAATTATGAAGCAAGAAGCAAGTATTTGGAAAGTCCTACAACAATTACCAATTTCTAGGATGGTATTTCTTTATGGTTCTTTGAACTGTGACCCTAGATGAGCTGTCACAGTGGCACCGAGAAAGAAGATCGAACATAAACAAGTACAATTCACCAACACAGGAGATAAAACTTCAAAACACACACATATCCAGATAAAAATGTGCTATTCCATAGGTGGGGTGCTCAACAGAATCTAAACTCTTCTGAACATTTTCCTTTGTCCTAACTATTCGAGATAACTTAAGTCTCTGTTCAGCAAGTTTTATATAGCTAGGAAAGGTAGTTTTGAGTTATTTTAAAATCAGTTACAGAGTGGCAGAACTTGAAAGAATTTTATAGACAGTTTGGTTTGGTCTCTTCCAGTTATAATCAAGGAAACTCTGAAACAGGTTTTGTCACTTGCTCAAAGTCAAAAAGCTGCTATTGACCATAATGAGAGCCCAAGTTTACCCGAAAAATAATTGAATGTGACTCATAGGGATGACTGAAATACATAAACACTAGGACATGATAGGATGGCAGTCAAGATAAATTCAGGGTCTTAAAGGAAATGGCCTTTGGTGTAGAAGGAAAGGGAAAGACTACAATGTCACACGTATTTTTAAATAGTAATGGAAAATATAAATGTGTAAGAGTGTCTGGGAGAAGAAAGAACTAGAGGATCACATTCATTCAGATAATGTTTACTGTTTAGGCTGAAACACATCACATAAAAAGGAAATGTTTTTCAGTTAAGACACTCTCTGAACAGCTTCTGAACAGGCATGCAGATGGTCCCATCAGGAAACTACTGGCTACGTTGTATGTTTTCAAGCCCCAAAATGGGATTATCAGTTACTGAGAGACTTTAGAACAATTCCCAGAAATGGGAAAAAACATAGCCAGCAAGTGAGGTTTAATGACTGATCTTGCCATCTGGGGTCCCTATCACCATAAGACTGGGTATTAACTCAGTCTTTCAGCCTGCATTTTTTCCCCTCCCCCTGTAGGGAGAGGGCTGTTAAATAGAACAATTAAATAAATGAAGTCAACCATTCTTTTTCCCAAATGGTTTTTAACAGTTATTACTAACCTCCTCCAAACTCAAGAGAAAGGTTTTATTTTTACATAACTGCAACATAAGCATAAAGGCGACAGAAGGCACAAAGAGCTCAAGTTTTGTATTTCTTTATAAACTAGTCTGTACTGATAATGTATGTTAAAGTGGAGTGACTATCATACTCAGTATTCAACATTTTACTCTCAGCCCCTTGAATTGACTCTCATAAACTTGAACTTCTGCCAAGAACAGGCTAGTTGTCAGAAAAACTACAGTTCCCTAAATCAAGGGCCTGATCATCTGCGGCTCACCTACTCATTCATATTCTTTGCATGATTTCATTAAAGACTTTTCTTCTTCCTTCGTGGAGTTAAAGGATCAGCAGAGTCCCACAGGAGGCAGGGTAATATGGCAGCTAGTGTGCTGGCTCCAGAATCAAACCACATGGGATCAAACCCCAGCTTTATCTCTTACTACCTACGTGACCTCGGGCAAATGAGTCAACCTCTCCACTCCTCAGTTTCTGCATGTGTATAATGGAGATATTAGTAGCAGTATTTATCTCTAAGGGTTGTTGTAAGGATTAAATGAAATGTTATCTATAAAGTGTAAAGAAGAGTGCCTGGCACACAGTAAGCAACTACTACATTTAAATTGAATTATTAATAGTATTTTTACTAATACTATGATAGATTATACTCTTAAAACTCACTATTCCTTACTATCACTATCTTTACTGATTTGACTTCACGCTTTTGAATCCACTTTGTCCAAGTCAGTGGCTAACCTCAAATGCAGCATAAGAACTAAGAACTCACTCAACCTCCTTCTCTTAGGAGAATGAAGGATTAAGACCCCTGTGAATTTCTGACATCTTTTTTTTTAATTACTCGCCCACAATTCTCTAGTACGAGAAATCGAAACTATCAAAAGAAGGAACCATATTCTTATATTTTAAATCTCCCACAAGCATCAAACAGAACCCTTATTAAAGTCCCTGAGTTGAAACTGAGATTCTAAGGAGGGTTACAAGCTAGGAGAAAAAAGAAAAATAGGAAGAGCATGTGTGTTCCAGACAGAGGGAACAGCATGTATTACACAAAGCTTTGAAGCACAAAAGAATCTGGTGTGGAAAAGAAACAAAGGAGGTCTGTGTGGCTGGAACAAAGTAAATTAGAGAAGAGGCATAAGATGAGTCCAGATGAGACTGTAAGCAAAAATATGATTTCTTGTTAACACTTCCCCTGTACATTGTACGAAGATGGCATAGTTTCTCCAAGAACATGTTAGCTGACAGCATAGCTATGGGTAGACACCCAGAAAGAATAAGAGAGATCTTAAAACTAATAGTGCCACACCTGCCATAATACACGTAAGAGTCTTTTCCACTGTTTCCTCTACAACAGAGCAATAAATTCCTAAAACCCATTAGCCTTCAAAAGTTGTTTTACGGGAAACTCACTATTCCAAACTCAGGCCCCAAAGGGCCTAAGTCTCTTTACTAACCTCTTCTTCCTCTAGTTTTCGTTTCTTCTCTTTCTTGGTATCTTCTGTTTTAATTTTCTTAGGTTTATAATCAGCACTAGAAAGGGGAACATGAATATGCAGTTAACACAATTGTGACTCAGTAGTTCTCACCAATAGAATTAGGACCTCCAAACTCTTCTTGGCGGCCTCCAAGGCAGGCGTGGTTGCTATTATTCATGGCTGGGCATTCTACAGTCAAGAACAGGAATGGAGAAAGTAAAGAAGGCCAGAACAAGAACCAACAGTTACAGCTCTATATAGAACAAAACAAACAACTTCATACTACACACAGGCCTGGAAGAAAAGCGGAATAGAGGGATATATACAGAAATAGACAAGACTATAAGTAGAAATCTGGGAAGCAAATGCACAGTGCAGCAATGGCTACCACAAAGGAATAACTGGCCGGAAAGGGGAGGAAAGAAATTCTCTGTGAATTCTGAATAAACACAAATGAGCTCACTAAGTATTTCCCTCCTCCCTTCCCACTCACTTTCTACCATAAATCCTTTGTACATTTCTAGAACATAACAAACTATAAAAGATCAAAAAATAATAAATAGGATTTAACCTCGTAAGAAAGAGGTACACATAAGCCTCAAATAACTGTTCTAAATTAACAGGAATTCTATTACTCCTATACGCTGAAACTTCCCTTAGAAGGTAGCTATAGGCACAGATCCTAGGGAAAACTGCTTTAACAGTGAAAACTTATCTGGGGTAAGTGATGATAAAGTAACTTAAATATCTCCATGAATTTTGAATTACCTGAAATACCAACAATAAAGTATGTATTTTTTAATAAGAAAAACAGTAAGAAAAATGTAAATACATATTCCTTCATTTAAGCCTCACATACACCTATTTATGTGCTTAGCGAACTCTACTTCTCGTAACTCAAAGAGAAATCAGTCACCCAGTCCATTAATCACAAATTCCTAATGAGTAAAATGTCAACTAATGCAGTTGTTCTGTGTACCGTGGAGACATACTTCACATTTATTCTCTAAACTCCTTTCTGTTTTCAAAAATCCAAGTAACAAATACTCACTCATCCTCGTCTCGAGGTCTCTTTAGTGGCTTCATGTCCTCTTTAGGAGGAGCAAAATAGCCATCATCTTCAGGTTCATCTTTAATTCGTGGAGGACTAAAGGGAAAAAACTGCTATTTTAATGAGTGTTGGAACATCAACATTATATAAAGTAATGCAAAGTAGAGATAAATTACCTCACTGAGAAGCAGCTAACAGAAGGATAACAACATACAATTGTACATATCATAAAGGTTTTCCATGAGCATTTTTTCTCAATTCTCACTACAACCTTGTGCATCAGAACCCTCATTTTACAGATGAACTGGTGACAGATATCAAGGTTTGGGGTTAGGACTCCTTACTCTCAGTATTCTTCCCACTACATCTTCGCTCTCTCTGCCAGCACCACCCACACCATAACAGGAACAAACCTAAATTGTGTCCTCGCCTTATTAGAGGGATCTACTGTGTATGTGACCCCACTAACAATCTGAATTGATTATTCTAGTGCTCCAAAAGCTAAAATATAGCTTTTATCAAAAAAAGAATAAAAATGTATTCCCCAAACTTGATACTTTAAAAGTTCTAAGGGAAAATAATCTTATTTATATGGGAAAATAAGCAAGCTGACATTATGCTAAATGAGAGGCCCAGAACAAAGCGAAGTAATTCTAAGCCAATTATTCGCTGTTCAACTTCCTCCTTTGGTTTACTTACTTTATACACAGAAGAGTGCCTTATCCTATTTTTAAGATTTTTCCTTCTGAATATAAAAAGATGATTCTGTTAGATAATTATCTTGAACCAAAAAGAAGGAAGAAGTTAAAAAACCAACAGGACCAGTAGTCACCACAACCTGGAGTGCCCCTTGGCCTGGCACATCTTATTAGAAACTCGTTGCTCCCAGCCAGAAACACCTACAGAGATACCTCAGTACAAGGAATGGCCTCCTGACACGAAGTCACCCATCTCTATCTAAGAGTGCCAAGGGATTAGCATCCAGATTCAGCTGCCAAAGAAGTCAGGATATTCATGGGGTTTCAATGATGCTACTCACTCACTCCCCAAGCATACTGGATCCCCTTGCTTGCAACTGAATCTGAATGTTTAAGAGATTAATCTTTTCCTTCCTTATTTATGCACATTCCTCGAAATGCTGACCTCTATAGTTTCTTTCTCCCCACCACTGAAATCACTGCACAACCCACAGGTCCAAAATACCCAAAAGCTTTGCACTAGAAAGAAAGAAACAGTTTAAGTTAAGTTAATGCTAGATTCTAGTATTATCGTTGAGTGAAGTTACAAACATGTGAGGTTACTAGGCCTGAGGAAAGAATTTCTAAAACAATTACCAGAAAACTGTGACCTAGCCAGCGAAGTGTGTGGATTCTCTACAAAGATATGCATGCAAGCTAGTGAGCAGCCCACGACCTTGAAGGGTGTGCTCCAACTATCTAACCCAGAAAGTCTGAAACCAACCCAGGACTACACACCAAGTCCATTCATATCTTAGTCTCAGTTTAATAAAAGTCCAAGGCAGTCTCTCGGCAAAAAATAGCTGCCCTGTGCCCAGTCACTGATGTCTAAGAAGTCAGAATGCCTAGCTTCCTGTATTTTATTATTCTGCATTCCTAGAACAGTTACAGAACATGCCTGAAGAGGGCACCGGCTTCTCTTGGTCTAATGGACCCAAAGTACATGGCATAATTTTCAAAAATGGTCTCAAACAAAACTAAAAGTTCAAAGTTTCAAGAAAGCAAAACTCTCAAAACACTTTGCCTGAGACAATAATGCGAACACTTCCAACAACTCCTAGTAAATCCATCCTGCCTTTCAGTGGAGCAGCTGAAAATACAGGTTCATGAAGTCCTGGTTTCTTGAAACTAAAGAAGACACTCAGTTTATTTCAGGGAGTTGAGGCTGATAAGGAAAACAGAATCAAAATGGCAAAAAAAAAAAAAAAGTACAGGAAAAGTGACTTCTAGATTATACTCATTTTCCTCTCCTTCTGGAAGAGAGAGAACATATTTGCACTCAGGTCTACACCCAACCCTAAAACATAGATCAAGTAAGCTTCTATATATGAGCCACAGAATAGCACTAAGGAGGAATTCAGAGTAGGGTTTTTTCAGGAAACTCCAAAATCACTACTGGCTATGGAGTTTTTTTTGAGGGTGATGAAAGTGTTCTGAAATTAGACAGAAGGTAGTGGGGAGGTAATATAACCTTGTAAAATACTAAAAACCAGTAAACTGTACACTTTAAAGGGGTGTTTTTACAGACTATAAATTATATCTCAATTTAAAAAATTTCTTCCTGTCAACCTTTTATATTCAGAATGGCCTTCTAGAAAATGTGCTTGTCAGTTTCACTAAATGGCACTCTAGAAATTCTCATGTTGGCTTAGATCAATCCTCTCACAGCCAACTTCCTTGAAAACCCGGAGATGGCCAGGTCAGTGCATTTTAGGCAAGCTCAGACAATACAACAACACCGGCAGCTGGTCTACTGGGTACACATGGAGAAACAGAAGCCAAGGCAGCAGAGGAGTCTTACCTAGAGAAGCCATTTTCCTTTTCCTTTTTTATTTTTGCATCCCCAGAGGCTCTAATCTGAAAGGTAAAACAACAATAACTGATTAGTACCTTAAAAGGACTAAACTTGAAGAAGCCTCTCCCTTATTTTAGAATATGTGGCCTCAATTCTTAGGGCATCTTGATCTCAGACTGACTTTCCCTGTTAGCAAAACTAAGCAGGTGAACCAAGGTCTTGACGTTTTTCCAAGACTCATTTTTTACAATTCTTTAAGGTGAATTTCCCAATATACTGAGAAATGTTTCCCCTCAAAATGGTGACTTTTTATACAAACACACACACAAAGTGTCAATGGAAGAATACAAAAAATATTATAATGGCTATGTCCAGAAAGGAAAAGATGGAGGACAGTGAATTGGTGGTGAAAGGGAGATGCATTTGTCACTGTTATTCCCTATTTTATATTGTCTGAATTTACCAAGTTCAATCAGCATTACTTTTTTAGAAACTGAAATAAAAAAATTTTTTAAACATCTATGCACATTATTACTACTACTCATTCACAGCCAGATAAGCCTAACTATTTGAGAGGGCTTGTACTGGTTATATAGCAACCAAAAGCCACAAAGGGCACCAGCATCACTAAATTATCTTTCACTCAGGAGGAATTTTTCATTTAGCAGAGGAACAAAGTGGCATTAGGCCTTCTCCTTAAAACAATTTATTTTCCCCCGAAAGAAAAACAGTATTTCCAGAAGCCCCACATTGCTCAACTTATCCATTTGGCATATAAAATGAGGTAATGATACAGACAGATTTGGTGCCGTGAAATGCTGTGGTAAAGGGCTCCGGTTTTCATAGTTTAAGACCTACGACTGGCTCTGAAGTCTCCTGACACAGACTTTTCCACCCAAAGGCCTAGGAGTCTTACTGTGCAATGAAGGTACCTCCACCACCTGCTCTCAAAGGTAAATACAGTGAAAAGTACATCCCACTTCTCTTCCTTCCCCACTGGAAAGTCCTGTACCTTTTCCTCCTTTCGTTTTTCCTTGTCTCTGTCTTTGTGTTTGTCTTTATGCTTTTCTGAGCTTCCATCTTTATGTTTGGTTTTCTCCTTCTCTTTGTGTTTCTTTTCAGAATCTTTATGTTCACTGTGAAAAATAAGACACAAAGAGTTAGCCCAGAGTAGGGACCAGAGTTCATTTCACAGGATCAACTCACGAGACACCCTAAAATAACATGGACCATGGAAACTTACAAAGCTTTAAACACCAGTCCTGACAGAAGGCTCAAGTAGAGGCTCTTGGCTACACACCTTCTTTATCTTGTTAATGTTTTTTTTTTTTCAAAGGAGCAAAGGAACCACATAGAGAAGCATAGTCATTCTAAACAAACCAGGACATTTTTTAAAAAGTAGTTCAGACTATACAGCAAAGCTACTGTATTTCCACATTCTACCAGCAAAAAAAACAATGAAAGCTCCAGCTTGAGCATTTATACCTGATGTGAGGAGGTAAAAAACATGTCATTAAAAATCATTTGGTGGCTCAGTGCCAGACTTGAGACGTATCACAAATGTAGCCACACCAAGGCCTTGTACAGTAAGCAGCCCAACACAGTCGATGTTTCCTGCCCCTTTTAACTAGGAAAAACTAGTCACTTCTAAATGGGGCTTATAAATCCTGTTTGGTCCTTTCCTCACAATAAGACAAGGCCCATCTAAAAGCAAAGGCATGTCCCGTGCTAAACATTTAAAAGCCTTGCTTTCAGAGTGGCTTGTGAACACACGGGTAGCACTTTAAAAAGGTATTGCTCCTCTGGAAAGTAAAATATGACATTACAAAGAAAGAGCCATTAAAGTAGTCATGCCCTGGGATCTAGCTCCTGGAGATTTCACTTTGGGAAAACATTATAGAAAGATGTTCACTTGGATGATTCCCGACAAAAAGGAAACAAAAACCAACAAGAAAAAGAAAAGCCTGATAACAACCTTAGTGAGTAACAAGAGGGGGAAACTGATATATCAAAGCTATGTATCACAGTTATCATCATTATGTAGCTATGCTATAATTTGTGAGTCCTACAAACATACACGGAGAATGTTTATGACACATAATGCAAAAAAGG
The DNA here is from genome assembly GCF_048564905.1 of Vicugna pacos. Lineage (NCBI taxonomy): Eukaryota > Metazoa > Chordata > Mammalia > Artiodactyla > Camelidae > Vicugna > Vicugna pacos. The sequence goes on along the minus strand of NC_133005.1, from coordinate 30,576,941 downwards.
AACATACACAATGACTGCATTTATATAAAAACATGCATGTGGACAAAGACTAAAGAGCAAAAATCACAAGCTGTAGTTTAAGTTGGCAGAACACTGGCTGACTTTACTTCAGTGCACCTGGCAGGCAATTTAGGCACCTTGCTCACAACAGCAACCAATACATTGCACAAGTTAACAAAAGGGAGCATGAACTCAAGTGCTTTGAAATAGGGGTCCACCCCAGACACAGGACAGTTGGCAGCAACCCCAGGTGACAGCGACAGTCAGGCCTATAGGTTATATCAGCTCTTGCCTTTTCCACCACAGACTATATTTCCCATCTGTCACATTTACTACCTCCAGCCCAGAAAAAAATTAGATTTTTACCAGCAATGAGCTCATTGGGCTATGACTATCTCACAAAGTTTATTCTAAAGAGGTCTGGCTAGCATACTCAGCTACATCAAAGGCTAAAAGGGGAAAAACAAATGATGGCGACTAGTCAGGTGAGAGCCACAGAACCTGGATCAGTAATGCATCTGCTGTCACTCACATCTGTGGGTACAAAAGGAGCCCCAACCAAAGCTAGGAGTTTGGATAACAAACAAGCAGAAAATCTCTGAAATCCAGCCAGGAGGGCAGGGGGCCTAGTATAAACAGGATTACAGGTTTAGGGAAGACTCAGGAACCGTCACAGATGGAAAAGAATCAACGTCCTCTTTTCTTGCTTTATATACTCTCCTTCTATGTTGCTCTCATTAGGTTGTTATTTAGATGTGTCACACGTTGACACACGACAAGTTTCTACACGAGCAAACTTTTTAACTCATGAGAGTTGAGCCTAGTTCTAGCGTGCTTGGAAGCACATGGTAATCAACATTTCCCATTAGACTTTTCTTTCTCAGCATTATTATGATGTCACTCTCTACTCAAGGTGCTCTCATAATCTGTTTTTTACCAAAATGCAATGTTTTGAAAACAGATTTATCTTTTAGTTTGTACAAAAATGGCTCTCAGTTGTATTAACACTCTTACTTCCAATTCTCATTCATTTCTCCAGCTTTAGAATGACTGGTGAAAAAGCAAAGGCACCAAGATTACAACTGATTATTCAGAAGTTTACAGATTTGAAATTACAGGCCCAAGGTTCTGACATTACCAGCAAAATGTCTGAGCTTACTATTCCATTATACAAGCACTGTAGTTTTAGTTTTGAACAGTAACTTTGTAAGAGGAATTAATAGTCATCTACAGAAGTTTACACCTGAAAGTAAAAAATGTGTAATAGTTGTATTCATAACATTAAAAGATGAATATACTTTTCTCCCCTAAAGTAAGAAAAAAGGAAAAAAAAAAAACACCCCACTTTCTAGGCAAGCATTGTTTTCAATGCTTTCACACACACTAATTAAGTACTCACAACACTCCTGTGAAGTAGACTTTATTACCCCCTTAGAATGAAACAGAGAAGTCAGTGGTTCAAAGTCTTATTCAAAGTTATAAAGCTAGAAAGAAAGGAAGTTGGAATTTGAACTCAATTATTTCCATCCCCAAGTTCAGAGTACTTTCCACTAAATCAATACTGTTATATTTCCATAAAGTTGATAACTATCACTTACGGTAGCTTGGTGTTAGAGACAAACGCGTGTGGCCAGCCTGAGATTTGATGTATATGGTCAAAATTTTATTTTACCATCAAGTAGAAACTTTCCAGAATAGAGATCTAGGATATCTGAAATGATAAAACCTTTGGGATAGCTGCTTCTCATTCTATCTTTGCATGAAACTCTGAACGGCTGATTCAGGAACCTAAGTTTAGGAATACTCAATATTCTTTATTCCTTTATGTTCCACATCCCTCCTTTCCCCCTTGGTCTCTTTCTCAAAGCAATTCTTAGAACATTAGTCTGTTTCACTATAAAACTGGCCTTCTGGCAATCACAGCATGGGCACCTATAAATACACACACAGACCTCCAGTTTTCAGCTTTGGTATTTAATATCACACCAACAGAGATCAGGGGGAAAAAAATCAACAAATGACATGGCAATGAGAGAGTACCCAGGCTATCCCAGGAAAGTGAAAAAAGTGAACACAGGATCCTCTGCCTGCTAACCAGGGGGAAATTTATCCAGGAAATTCAAAGTTCCTGCTAGAGTAGTAACCCCTTTGTAGGTCATAATTAATCACAAAGACTAGAATGAGATGAAACTATCAAACCCGACTTTTTAAAGGAAACTCAATCCTCTATTTCCAACCGTTTGAATTTAAGAGAGCAAGTTTGGATTCTTATACTACATGAGCTCAGATGATTCAGGGTTAAGGAACATCTGGTGGTACAAGGTACATTGGGGACTGTTAGAAATTTGGGTTTATGGAGCCCTATTAGGTCTCTGAACACAATGCTAACATCATACCTACTTGTCAGAGGCTGTTCCTGTCCCTGCCTCCAGAAATAGAGAGCAGAGTACTGGGAGTCCTACCCCTCACCCATAACCTCACACTGGCAGGAGTGCCAGTGTCCGTCTTTCTTAGGAATGAACGTACCTGAAGTAAGTAGCAGATGCACTTGGGGATCAAATCCTCTGATACAAAATCACGTCTAAGGCTGTGCCATGGAAGTTAGAAGCAGGCTTTTGGCCACTGGTAGAAAATGCAGCCAATGTGGGATCAGTTAAGCTGACTCATCATCATTCAGGATTTCCTAGCATGTACCTCTTTTTCCAAGACTTAAAACCGGTTTGACATTCACGGTGGCTTAAAGGGCAGCACCTTTTCCACTGACAGTGAGATGATGGAAATTCTGACCAGTGTAAAAGCTCGTATGTTGACTACCTGTTTTAAGAGATGTTACCTGAGTTTTTCCATTGATCCTGCTACTTTTCCGAACACAACAGTTATAATGTCAAAGATACAAAATGGGCTTTAACTATAACTACTGGCCAGTTCAGGAGCAGCAGTACAGATGACTGAAATATTGAAGGAGCTTCAGTGGAGCTAAGTAAGAAAAATAAACTAGAAGGAAGTCTTAATAACGACCAAAGTAAGGAACTAAAAGATCTGAAGAACAAGTACATTTTAAGAATAATTTTAGTCTGGGATACACTGAAAGCCAAAATACAGACAAGCTAGCATTCCTAAAACCTCTGTAGTGGTTACACTTTTGGATGAAATACGAATTTCATCATCAGGAACTCAGAGAGAAAACACCAAATTATTGGCTATGCACAGAAGCCAACTCCTTGGCTCAGGGCTCATGTCTGTCTGGGTATAAGATCTACCGTACAGCAGGGCCTGGACAAGCAGAAGTCAATGCCAAAGAGAACAAATGGGAAGATTCGAAGCCAGAGTGTTCATGCCTATTTTATGCATCAATTAGCTAAATTCCACTAAGAAAAAAGTAAACTACACTATTTTTAAAGCAATGATAATGAAGCCTTTGGTCTGTGACCCTTGTTGGAGCTGAGCAGGCAACAGAGAGGGCTGACCGGGGTTCCCTTATGGTACTTACTAGGAAGAAAGGTGGGAGAGAGGGAAGAAATAGGGGGATGGCAGTAGGAAATCAGGAGAAAAAAGTATTTTCCTTCTGCCCCAAGAGGGCATTTGCTGCCTCTTTAGGAAAAAATGCTGTGTCTAATATTCTGGGAATTGAGGATGTTGGCTATGGGAAACCATCTGTTAAAGAAAACAAAAACAAGTCTGTCCTCTATCACCAATAAAAATATTTAACAGATACTTGAACAGTACTAAGTGCCAGGCACTCTTCTAAGCAATTTAATCCCCATAACAAAACTGAGATAAGTATGAGTATCTTTATTTTATAGATGTGGAAACAGAGACATGGAAAGGTTAAGTAACTCTCCCAAGGAAATACATCTAATGAGGGCTAACTAGGATTTAAACTCAGGCAGTCTGGCTCCAAGTCATGTACTTGCCGGCTCTGGTACCTAACTCCCCAAGCAAAGCAAAAACGAAAACACTGCTAAGGGTAGAAGGAGCCTCTTTATCTTTTGCGAACAAGACCTAGCCACTAATGGCTAAGAGGACGAACTCATGCCAGATACCTGCCCACTTTATGAAGGCAGCAGACCCCTGCAGGCTGCAGCCAATGGAGTCACAGGGGATTCCTATGGGACAGCCTAGAAAGCTTCCAAGCTGTGGAAACGGAAATCTATGGCCCTTCAAAGGAAAGCAGGCAATTAAAGCTTAAATAATGTTTGTTAAATAAAGATTCTAGGGTAAATTCAAAAGTTGCCTCTGGGGAAAGAACACAGCAGCTAGTTTCTTAAAGGCTCTATGAAATGAAGATTTATTTTTTTCTTATGAAAGAAAATTCAATTTTAATTATGAAATCATAGTTTCTATAATACATTTTGAAGAAGACAACAGAAGAAACAATCTTTAAAAAACCCTTTTAGGAAAGATCATATACACTTTAACAACTCTGAGTAAGTACGTAATCATTATTTTCCGGCTGTGCCTTCCTCCTTATTTCCAGTGTCTCCTTCCCCTAGATGGAGAGTACTAGAGTCATCCCTGACTTCCACGTCTTAATTCATCCAACAATTTCATGAATTTCTAATCCTCTAATTTAAGAAATGAAGATTTCTTAATGCTCATCACCATTATAGGTTACTAAACAAAATAACTAGAATTATTAAAACTTGAGTTGAGTTGAGTGGAATCTTAGAAATTATTCAATCCTTCGTTTGCAGGCCAGAGGAGATAAAGGGATGTGCCCAAAGATGCCAAAGCCAATACATATGCTGAACTCCCATTCCTCTCTTAAGGTCCTTATCTCTATTAATAGAGTAAACAGCCACCCTTTATCCAAGCTAGGAATCCTTTTTCTTAGAACCCTCATGCCACTTGTGGCTAAGTCCTATACTTTCTTTCTCAACTATTTTTAATGTCTTCTTGTTCACTTCAGAATCAAGTCTCATCTTCTTGAAATAGCAGTTAATGGTTTTGCCTCAAGCCACTTTTTGGGGGCCTCATTTTCTAACTCATCTTGTTAACCCAGACATCCATCTAACTGGATTTTTCCCAGAACAAAGAACATTAGAATACTTCTTTCTCATTGTCTGGAGTGCCCCTCTTTCTAGCCATCACCTTCCCATGCCAAGGTCTTAACCGTCTTTCCATGGCTAGCTCAAATACTCTTTCCGCCACGAAATCTTAAAAAAAAAAAAAAAGGATTATAGGTAATATAATAGGGCTACATATCACTGAAAACTAGGTCACCACATTAAATGTTGCATAAGTAACTACTAAATTAAATTCCACTACCAAAATCAACAGCTCCAATTTAACAGCTCCAATTTATCTGAATGATATTCTACTAGGCTTTGAGGTAATCATCATCAATTTAGTATGTTACAGTTTTCCAAAGAGCTTTTATCTGCATAATTACATTGAATTCTCCCCCAACAGACCTGAACGCTTGACCAGGCTAGAATTGCTAACAACACTTAACCAAAATGGAAAAAGTCCCAAAAGTTAAGCAGCTTAGGCAAGGACACACAGCTAGTAAATGACAGAACCTGAACTCTTGACTTCTACTTTAGTGTGCTTTTCACTGTATCATATTGATTCTTATGTGAATAGTGATGGTACTCAGTTTCCTTATTTCTAAGCTACTCAACTTCTCTACTTACCTATGTTAGTTGTCCATCTGCCCCAGACAGGATGATATAGGGATGTGTAGTTGAATGGAGAACTTCAGCAAACAGCTCACCAAAAAAGCAGTAAACACATCTTTTAAATGTGATTGCTTTTAATAATGTTGTACATATAAGAGGTCTACCATTAAAGATGATTTATGCCAAGAATGCAACATTTCAAGAGAAATATCTAGTGAGATCCTACAAGCCCAGTGATTCCTTATCATCTGGGTAAGAGTATTCTATGTTCCTTTTAAGAGGATTTATTTCTTTCTTAGAAGAACCTGAAGTGATAAATATCGATGCTAACAGAAAGAAGCAGTATCAGAGATAAGTAATAGAAGAAATTAGTTTTATTTCACTTCAGTGTAAACTCTTCTTGTGATGTTATAGGCCAGATAATCAGAGACAGGGTTTTCACTGGGTCAGAATTTAATGAGATTAATATTTCTAGTGACAAAAACTTTAGGGATCTGGGGTCCCGAGAGAGGCAGCACTTGAAATGATCAGGCATCTTAAAACTTACCTATGTGCATCTGAGAAAGAAGTGCTTGCATTTATACTCAGACAGTTTAGCTACACAAATAACCTTCCTCAGGGAGGGAAATTTGTTTGCTTGTTTGTTTACTGGAAGAAACAAAGTAGTAGGAGAAAATCATACTAGGACTCAGAAGCTCTAGTCTCTCATCTCATCTCTGCCACCACACTGCCATGTGACTTTGGGCATGTCACCTCAGACTCCTGTCCATACAAAAAAGAGATGAGATGTAATGATCTTAATACTCACCCCTTATTTTGCACCCTGAATGAGAACAGTAAAAAAGAAAGCATATGAATAAGATTGGATCTCCTGAGACGAGTTCTACATCCCATTCTGTCTCAGAAAGGCTGGTTTCCCATGCTCTGACACTCCAAGTATGCAGTGCATGTTACTAGCCAGGAGAAAGAGGCCTCCTGGATTTGGGTCCTAAGTGTAGCATAATGAAAAATGATGCTAATATCTAGCAGAGAAGGAAGGAACATAGAAACACTCTAGTGGAAAACTTGTTTCCTCATAATAAACAGCCACCAAAATAGGCAGGGTTAAAGAGCAAAGTGTTAAAATAAAATGAAACATTTTGGAACAGAACATGCTAAATCTTGATTATTCTGCACTTCAGAGGTGATCAAGCAATCCTCAAGGTTTCCTTAATGTGCTGCAGAAGGAAAATGAAGAAACCCAAAACTATAGAAAGATCAGAAATCACTTAAAAGGAACATGGTGTACAGGATTTTACTGGACTATAACCAAACACTTGCTTTGTTGCAAAGAGGTGGTGTGTGTCGGTAGAAGTCAAAACAGGAAGTACTTAAAAGTCTGCTTACAACACATCATCTGGGTAAACTGTCTTAAACTTACTCATATTTGAATTAGAGGTCCAGGGCTAGATTTAGTCATATGTAAACAGAAACTCAGGCCAGGTTCTTCCATGCCTCTTGGCAAACAGGCTATTATTTTCTCGTATTTTGATTAGAATTGAAGAAAATATTACAAGGCACAAAACTGTATAGAACAAATTTCTGAATTTGCCTATGCTATAATCTTGGAAAAATATGTACTTATTAAATAGATGTACAAAATATTATCTCCTCACACTTGTAGAGCAGTTCACAGTTAAAAGAGTTTTTATATGTACTGACTCCCAGTATCTCTTCTGAAGCATGTACTAACATGAGAAAACTAAGAAGATGAGGAAGCGCACTGGAGGTTAGGGAATCTAGTCAAATCACTTAAGACCTAAGTAGACAGACCAGAACCAGAAGGCCTTCCCCTAGACAGAGGCAAGTAAGCTACTATGAACTTTTCAAGAAAAATGATGTCAAAACCAAATCTTTTATTTTTAAAAAGGAGATTCTGGTAAAACAGGGCAGGACCAAACTTTATGTTTCAAAGCCTTTAATGCCACTTTTACCCAATCTTTTCTCCCATCACAGGTGCGAATTATGGTTGGTGAAGTACAATTGTGTCAGAGAATAAAAGATCCATTTTCAAAAGCTTATGTGTTAAATATTAACTTCTATCTTTTTAAAGTCTTTTTGGACAGATTTCAGTTAACATAAAAATTAGTATTTCTTCATCTCATCTATAAGGATTTTCCTCAGATGATGAAGTTCTTCATGGTCAAGACTATCTTGTATTTTGGCACTTCACATCAACTAGCACATCATAAACATGACTAGGAAGACAAAAATACTCATTTGACATGATCAGTAATTCCACTAAGTATATACCCAAAAGAATTGAGAATAGGGACTCAAACAGATACTTGTACACTCATGCTCAGAGCAGCATCATTCACAATAGCCAAAAGATGGAAACAACCCAAGTATCCATCAACAGATGAATGAAGTTTTAAAAATGTGGTACACATCTACAAGCTTCTGCAGAGCAAAGGAAACCAGAAATAAAACAAGAAGAAAACCTACGGAATGGGAGAAAATTTTTGCAAGTGAAACCGACAAAGGCTTGATCTCCAAAATATATAAGCAGCTCATACGACTCAATAAGAAAAAAATAAACAACCCAATCCAAAAATGGGCAGAAGACCTAAACAAGCAATTCTCCAAGGAAGACATACAAATGATCAAAAAACACATGAAAAAATGCTCAATATCACTAATTATCAGAGAAATGCAAATCAAAACTACAATGAGGTATCACCTCACACCAGTCAGAATGGCCGTCATTCAAAAATCCAAAAATGACAAATGCTGGAGAGGCTGTGGAGAAAGGGGAACCCTCCTACACTGCTGGTGGGAATGCAGTTTGGTGCAGCCACTATGGAAAACAGTGTGGAGATTCCTCAAAAGACTAGGAATAGACTTACCATATGACCCAGGAATCCCACTCCTGGGCTTGTACCCAGAAGGAAATCTACTTCAGGATGACACCTGCACCCCAATGTTCATAGCAGCACTATTTACAATAGCCAAAACATGGAAACAACCTAAATGTCCATCAACAGGTGACTGGATAAAGAAGATGTGGTATATTTATACAATGGAATACTACTCAGCCATAAAAACCGACAACATAATGCCATTTGCAGCAACACGGATGCTCCTAGAGAATGTCATTCTAAGTGAAGTAAGCCAGAAAGAGAAAGAAAAATACCATATGAGATCGCTCATATGTGGAATCTAAAAAACAAAAACAAACAAACAAACAAAAACAAAGCATAAATACAGGACAGAAACAGACTTATGGACAGAGAATACAGACTTGTGGTTACGGGGGGGGCGCAGGGTAGAGGGTGGGAAGGGATAGACTGGAATTTCAAAATTGTAGAATAGATAAACAAGATTACACTGTATAGCACAGGGAAATATACACAAAATGTTATGATAAATCACAGAGAAAAAAATGTGACAATGAGTGTGTATATGTCCATGAATGACTGAAAAATTGTGCTGAACACTGGAATTTGACACAGCATTGTAAAATGATTATGAATCAATAAAAAATGTAAAAAAAAAAGTATGTAGGTCTAACAGGCCCAGAGTCCTGAAAGAAAATTATAATTTAATTATTAAATGCCTATCTACCAGAAAAAAAAAAAATGTGGTACACATGAAATGGAGTACTATTCAACCATAAAAAGGAATGAAATCCTGATACTCAACAAAATGGATAAACTTTGAAAACATTATGCTGAGGGAAAAAGGACAAGTATTTTATGATTCTACTTACATGAGGTATCTAGAATGGAAACATGCAGAGACTGAAAGCAGAACAGATGCTGACAAGGGATGAGGGGAAGGGGAATGAGGAGGTATTATTTAGGAAGTTCAGAGATTATTATTATTATTATGAATAAGTTCTAGATATGGATACTGGTGACAGTTGTACAATATGGTGAATATACATAACACCACTTCAAAATGGCAAACTTATGTCATGCATATTTCACCACAAACACACAAAAGTGTTTGAAACATGGGATGGCCAAAGGGAACTACCCTATAGAACGTTGAAAATATGTTAAAAGAGGAAAGGCAATGGTAATTGATGGAGCCACAGATCATCCACCCATTGATTCAATAAATATATACTACTAAGTTAAGCCTTGAGGATGTAAAATGAATACAACAGACACCAGCCCTGCTCCCAAGGACCTTAAGAGTTTAACAGGACACACAGAAAAGTAAATAGACATTTTACAACACCAACACAATTTGGTAATTACTGTGATAGGAATATATTCAAGGTGCCAGAGAACACACAGAAGTGGCATTTACATGAGGAGGGGTGGGCAGAAAGGATGCCTGAAAAAAATAAAGTCTAAGCTGCAACTAAAATAATATTAAGAGGGAAACAGTGTATTCTAGAACCAGTAACAGCATGTTTAAAATCTAAAGGTATTCAAGAGGGGAGGGTATAACTCAGTGGTAGACTGCATGCCTAGCATGCACAAACTCCTGGGTTCAAAACCCGGTGTCTCTCCAATAAAAATCAATAAATAATCCTAATTACCACACCCTTCCCCACCTCCCCACCACAAACAACAACAAAAACAACAAAATTTACCAAAAAACCTATGGGTATTCAGAAGACACACTGTGTCTGAGAAACTTAAAAGAAGTTCAAGGAGATGAGAAATGGAACATAACGGTAATTGGCAAGAGAGATGGCAGAGGAAGAGAGCCAAAGACTGTTAAGAGAATCACTCTGGAAATTGGAAGGAGATTAAAAAGGTAGCCAGAAAGATGGGGAAAAAAATGGAGGCATGAAAGACAAGGGAAGGTGGTTTTAAGGAGGAGGCCTGGGCCCAGAATATGCTATATCCTGGCAAATGGTCCATGTGTATTCTGCTGATGACTGTAATATTCTATAAACGTCAATTAAATCAGATTGGTTGATGATGTTCAAAGTCTTCTACAACCTTAATGATTTTTTCTCTGCTTATCCTAACAACTGAGAAATAGGTAGTAAAATCTGACTATAAATATGGACTGTTTATTTCTCTTTGCAGTTCTATCAGTTTTTACTTCATGTAGTTTGAGGCTCTGACATCAGTGTATAAATATTTGTAACTGTTATTTTATGTTCTCCTGATTAATTGGTCCCCTTTTATCACCATGAAATGAACTTCTTTATTCTTGGCAATATTCTTTGCTTTCAAATCTACTTTGGTAGATACTAATATAGGCTGGGCAACTATAAACTGGAGAAGAAAAGATACATGTGAGTTGATTGGATTCAACTACAAAGATTAAATTCACTAGACTAGTGAAAATGGAAACTAGATACTGAAGTGATAAGAAATGAGTGGTGGATAAGAAAAGACCACAGGAGTGGTAGATGGTTTGTGAAGAAACACCCCCACTAGAGAATATTAATCTGGTTATTTTAATGGTTCATAAAGACTTATTCATTAACAATTTCATTAAAAATATTTTTGAAGTGTTAATGATTCACTTTAATGATTCTTTTTAGAACAGACTTAGAAAGCAATTCTCACTTTAACTTGTTTACAGACAGTAAGCCAAACTAATGAAGTAGTTCTAAGAGACTCTAGGCCAGAGGCACTTGTTCCAATAAATGACTGAACTTTATGCTCCCTTCTAACAAAGACCACTATGGGAATATTAGGCCTTCCACCACTATTTGACGTTCTCACCAACAACTGCCTTTAACTCAAATTGAAGTGGAAGTCCTCATTTTCAACAAATGGTCCTATATCCAGAGATATCCTAAGTCTCTGGGCTTGACCACTTGCCTCCTACACCAAAAAATGGCAGCAAAACAAACAAGAAAACATCTTTCTGATCCCTTTTGAATTCCAGAGAGAGCACTACTGAATTCCAGAGAGAGCACTACTGAGTTTCATATATACTGGTGGTCACTGGCTTTTCTGAGAGCTAAGCCCCTTTGATAACATGATGAAAACTAGGAATGTTCTCTCTAGGAAAATCTCATATACCCAACCATCTGCATATGATTTCAGGGGCTCACAGACCATGGAAGCCCAAGTTAAGACTTTTTACATTTATATCCTTTGAAGTACAGAAAGAAAAAAAAAAATAGCAAGTCTCTAATCTAGTCATCTTTTATCAAGCTCCCTGGATACTTGATTAAATGCCATTATGCGTTAACAATTCACCATACTTGCTTTGTACATCCTGATCTGAACAATGGTATGCCCAGTTAGACCTGAATTACCAAGGTCTCCTCTTCACAACTCTGGAATCAAGTCTCTGCTTACTTTGCTATCCATGCTATTTACCCTATGGCTCAAGTTCAAGACTATTCCAGGTGAGCCAAATCACAGCCAAACCACTGGTGAATGATAAGGGACTTGCTGGTTCAACCCTTACCTGTTGCTATGCTTGGACTTCTCTCGGTCCTTTTCCTTGTCCTTTTTGTGCTCTTTGTGCCGGTGTTCTCGATCTTTATGTTTATCTTTGTGTTTATGAGAATCTGCAACCATAAGACGTGAGTCAGTTAAGAGGAGTCATGAGCTATCTCTTGCCCACCTACCTTGACAAGCTGGTCAAGAAGCACAATGACAGGATTTAAATGGCATGGCAGCCATAACGGCACATTCCACTGAAAGGAAAGATTTCACAAAGCAGTCCAGACAAGGCATCCATTTACCCTGCTTCTAAAACCAAGATGTGTTGTAAGTATACAGGAAGAGTGGAGCCAATTCTACTGTAGAAGTACTTGGCATTCTTCTCCCTAGATCTGATACTATAAAGACTAAGCAATAAATGATTCAAAGGGATAAATCTTGAACACTGATTCTCAAGATCAGACGGTTATCTATGTAACTTCTGGAAAATCCAAACCTTGAGAGATAACTGTTTTTAAATCAAATTTAATGAAGTACAAAATTTCTACACAGTAAAATATACACATCTCAAAGATACAGTGTGATAAGTCTAGTAAACATATGCACAGATATAATCTCTACCACAATCAAGATTTACAACAATTCCATTACCCCGGGAAGTCTCCCTTGTGCCCATTCCCAGTCAATCCCCATTTTCCACCCCATAACCGGAAGCAATCACTGATCTGCCAGCACAGCGGATTAGATTTGTTTAGATTTCTAGTCTCAAATGAATAAAATTATATAGGATTTATTACTCTTTTGTGTCTGGACTTCTTTCACTCAGCATATTTCTGACATTTAACCATGTTGCTGGATGAATCAGTAGTTGGTTAGATTTTAATACTGAGTGGTATTCCATTGTGTGGATATGCTATAATTTAATCTATCCATCCACCTGCTGATGGATATTAGCATTATTTCCAGGCATTGGATTTTATGAATAAATCCGCCAAGAACATTCAAGTCTTTGTGTAGACATGTTTTCATTCCTATTGGGTACATACTTAGTAGTGAAGTTATTGAGTCATACAGTAAATAGCTTAACTTTTTAGGAAACTGACAAACTTTGTTTTGAAGTGATTGTACCATTATACATACCCATCAACAATGCATTAGAGTTTGAACTGCTACAAATTCTCACCAACACCTAGTATTATCAGTCTTTAATCTTAGCCATTCTAGAAAGTGTATAGTGGTAACTCACTGAGGTTTTAATCCAGTTTGCTGATTAAATGATGAGTATCTTTTTGTGTGCTTACTGCTCATTCATATGTTTTCCTTAGTGAAGTATCTTTTCAAATCTTACCCCATTCCAGAGTTATAGATTTGCAGATACTAATATACATAAGATAGATAAACAAGTTTACACTGTATAGCACAGGGAACTGTATTCAATATCCTATGGTGAAAAAGAATATGAAAACGAACATGTGTATGTTCCCATGTGACTGAAGTATTGTGCTATACACCAGAAATTGACACATTGGAAACTGACTATACTTCAATAAAAATACATTTAAAAAAATCTTTCCCGTATTTCAAAAATATTTGTCTTCTTATTAATGAGTTCTAAGAGTCCTTTTTACATTATGCATTACAATTTTTTGGTCAGGTATGTGTACTGTGAATATTCTTTTTCCTAAGGGTTTTATATAGGTAAGGGACAGGGTACTTCTTTTTTTATCTATGAAGATGTCCAGTTGTTCTAGCACCATTTTTTGAAAAGACTGCCCTTTCCCCAATGAATTGCCTTGGACCTCCTTCCTGAAAATGAAGTTACCACATAATTGCAGATCTGTTTCTGGAGCCTATTTTATCCTTATACAAACACTCACCATCTTGACTACAAACACTTGACATCTTGACATCTTGACAGTAGGGCCTTTATTTTTTTTCCATAGTAAGTCTTAATATCAAGTAATGTAAGCACTTCAGTTTTATTCTTTTTAAAAAACTTTGGCTATTCCATGTCTTCTGTATTTCCATATATACTTTAGATTCAGTTTGTCAATTTCTTTAAAAAAAAAAGTCAGCTGGAAACTTGTGTTCATAGGACAATCTGAAGAGACAAGACATCAAAATATCACTGTGTCTTTTGATCCATGAACATGGTTATCTCTCTCCACTTTTTTAGGTTAGTGATGTATCAGAATTAACATAAGGGCCTATTAAAAATGAGGCTCACTGTGGTCAGGTCACTACAATGTTGACTATGAATCAACTGAAATAATCAATTGAAGTTTATGTATCTAACACACGTGACAGCTTTAAAATATGTCCAACAGACTCTTTGATACTCCTTTTTTCAATGTGCAGTCTAATTTCCGTCTGCTTAAGCATAGGCTGGACTTAGTAACTCAGTCCTAAAAACAGGATAAGGTAGAAATGTCAGTATGCAACTTCTGACATCAAGTCATAAAAGGCACTGGATCTTTCCCCTTGCTCTCGGGGAAGCCAGCTGCCAAACTGCTAGGACACTCAAGCACCTCTATGGAGAGTACCCTGTGGTGAGGAATTGAAACTTCCTGACAAAAGCCATGTGAATGAACCACCTTGAAAGTGGGTCCTCCAGTCTCAGTGAAGCCTTCAGATGATTGCAATCTCAGACCCTGAGCCAAAACCACCCAGTTAAGCTGTTCCTGGATTCCTGGCTCACAGAAACTGTGTGAGAAAACAAATGTTTGTTATTTTAAGCTGCTAAATTTTGAGGTAACATGTTTCACAGCAATAGATAACTAACAATAATGAATAGGCAATGTGCGTGCTTCCCCTACTCCTGGCTCACAGCAAAAGAAGCCACATTTGGCATAATCCACTAAGTATCTCTTCTGTACCAGGCCCTGAGGAAGCAGAAATTTGCAATGACCTTACCCCTAGTTATAAGGTATTCTCATACCACAGGGGTGTGAAAAATAAAATATGGTGTTAGAATTAGGACTTGAACCCAATCTTCCATATAGCAGAAAGAATCCTCCAACTTCTGAAAATCTCAAGTCTAAAATTTCAAAATGCTGAGTCAACCCAATACACAAAGTTGGTGGCCCCTATGTACTTGACAGTAATTAATACCCTCATTATGTCTGCCCTAAACTAGCACTTATGGTTAAAACTGTAACAATGACAAAACAAGTCACCAGCACCATAATCTAGAACAAAGCCTGTGTTGTTAGATTTTGTTTATAGGCCAGTATTAAACAAGGAACAGAATGTCAGGATCTGATATTATAGCCAAAGGGTATGGCAGGGACATAATACAAAAACAAACAAACAAAAAACACCCCCACTCTGTGTATAATTCAACAAACACATAAACATGTATAAAAAAGACTAGAAGACAGATATCAAAATGTTAAAAGTAGTTATCTTCAGGTGGTAATTTAATGAACAATTTGAGTTTTTGTGTGTTTACTTCACCTGGCTGTCCAATTGTTCTCCCAAGATGAGTCACCTTCATGTTAAAAAAGTTATTTTTAAAAATTACCAGGCTTTAAAAATTTATTGTGACAAGTACTAGTGTACACAAGGAAAAGGTAGTATTATTAAGTCACTAAAAAGCACTGAATTTAAAGAAAAAGAAAACTAAATAAAAGATAAATTGAACGTAACTCCAGGCAGGTTTCAGATAACCAGTCTGCCAAAACATTATCTTGTTAAGTGCACAGAACCTCAAAATTGATTTTAAAGCCAGGTCTCCCATCCTTTTAAAACAGTTGCTAACCCAAAAACATAAAATCAAAAT
The DNA here is from genome assembly GCF_048564905.1 of Vicugna pacos. NCBI lineage: Eukaryota > Metazoa > Chordata > Mammalia > Artiodactyla > Camelidae > Vicugna > Vicugna pacos. Next base: position 30,561,183 of record NC_133005.1, on the reverse strand, counting down.
GTCTGGTAAGAAATTTGAGGTTGTAGCTGAAAATTTCACTGATACAAATAAGGTCTAGGTCAAAGATCTGAACCCCAAGTTTCCCTACTTTAAAAAGAAGTTACATGTCTACTATATGCTCATTGTGCTATGTGCGCTGTGACAGGTACCAAAAAGAGTAATATATGACACCTTCTTCAAATATCTTAACTCAGACTGGGCCTTCTGAGGAAACAAGACAGGGACGCAAAGTGGGATGAGATGTCTCCTTAACACCGAAAGTGTGTAAACAAACTAAATTGCCAATAGACAAGGAAACAACTGTAGAAATGATCTACACTAGGTAAACTGATAGATAAATATCAGTTTAAAGATGCATACGAAGTACTTCTAGATTAATCATGTCTGGAATTAGCTTTAAAACACCCTCAGACCAAAAAAATGGGGGGATATGAAGACAGATAAAACAGGATTGGAAAAAGACCGATAGTTATCGAAGTGGGCAGACAAGATACATGGGAGTTTACCATACTACTCTCTACCCAAATATGCTTAAAACTTTTCACAGTAAAAAATTAAACACTATCTTTAAATTTCATACTTCCCAATCCCTCATTTTTATTATATGAGTACAGCAGGAAGACTAGCGTAGTCCAAGAGAAGATTTGTGTTAAGAAGCAGTAAGTGATAAAGTCTGATAGATAAAATTAACCAAAGAGTCAGGGTGTCCTACTCTCAGGATGACAAGGAGCCGTTTCAAGCAGAAAAGGAACAAAATAAAAGACATACTTAAGATTAACTGAAGGGCAGTGTGGGTAGAAAGTAAAAGCAAGGTAACTAGCAAAGTAACTAGTTTTTGAAGCAGTCTAGAAAAAAGTTACAGCAAAGGGGCTGAGAAGGAAGGAAAAAAACGTAAAAGCATGTTGGAAAAATGGTAGGAGAATCAGTTCCAGGAACTCACTGGCTATGTGTAATCCAATAAAGGCCAGGGAAGTGTCAAAGAAGATGCAAAGACTTTAAGTCAAGGTGACTAGGAGAACGAAGTGCCTTCGAAAAAGGCATTGATGCTGTGCAGAACAAAGACAAGAAGGAAAAAGACTGGAGAAATGATGAAACTAACTGAAGTCATACTGTATTTAAGGTAACACTGGGACATCTAAAAATGTTGGTCAGAAGAGAAGCCAATAAGTGAAAAAGTAAAGCCAATAAGAGCAGGATGATGTATATTCCCCACAGTGAAAATGTTTCTAGACAGCGTACTAATGGCCTTGAAGATTACTTTTAGTACATACTTTTCCCCCTTAACTGGAATTCATCTAAGAATAGATACTGTTCGTTTTAGAGAAAAGATCTTGTCACTTCAAGCATATGTTAAATGCAAAAAGAACTGTTTTGAAGTTGACTGACAGATTAGAAATGAAAGGTGCAAACCACTGTATATCACCAGAATACCTCATTAATTGAGAAATTCAGGTCACCTAATAATCTCCTGATAACAAGTGTTTCAAACCCCAGCATTCAAAATTTCAAAATGAAGACATGGGAGGAAGACCACTGAAATAAGGCAGCCTTGAGAAGACAGAAGACATGTAACAAGTAATTCCTTTCACTCTGACTTAACTAGAGTTACTCCCTAAAGATAGGTAAGTAAATGCATACATATACAGAGAATAGGAATCCACATCTTTTGTTATTGTTACCTAAGATGTTTCTTGAGGTTAACAAAGATTTTAAGTAAGGAGATTTCCAAATGACAAAAGAGGTAAGTATCTGTGTCTTCGATTGCAGGAGTAGTTGCTGGCTAGCATTAAACAAGGACTTGATGGATAATGTGAAAATAAAACTTTTACTTCTAGGTTCAGAATTATACTCTGAGGGCCAACTCAGCTTACATTTAAAATGTATTCTTAAATCCAAAGCACTCTGCTCAAGACTCATCAGGACAGACTCTGCCCTCAAGGAGTTTACAACCACCCAGACAGCCAGTGGCAAGTAAGAGAAAAGGGGCATCAATATAGGTGCCAGAACCAATCTAGAGTACTTAAAAACATTGTCACACTCAGTTTCCTTGCCATTCTTATGATAAGGAAATATTATTCCCATGTCACACAAGAGTGATAGTTACATCCCTTAGTAAGGGTACACTTGATGCAAGGCTTTATGTATGCTTTATGTATCACCTCTAGTTTTGGCAACTCTGGGTGGTATTAATTTAATTAAATCTCACATTTTTGCCTCTTAAAATCTCTAAAAAGGTGCATATGGTTCATATAACCCCTATGGAAGGGGAATTTGGTAATGCCTAACAAAACTAACTTAAATACTCTTTTGACCCATCAATCCACATCTACGAATTTAGCCTGTAGGTACACTTTTAAGGCTAAAAATTTATGCTGGTCTACGTATACGTGAAGGCAGAGAAAATTAGGTCAGCAGAAGAAACCTTTCATTTTAGACTTGCTGAAATGAATTAAAATTCCTTCCCTACCCCCAAAATCTCAAATATGAAATGACTGACCTTAAAGTGTTTTTACTGCATCACGACGCTCCTACATTTAGAAAGATAAGACATTTTCCTAAATGTCTACACATGAAACATGTGGGTGTCATTACCTCCATCTCTTACATGGTGACAGAATTTTCTACTTTTCTCTCCTGCTATTATTTTTCAGTCAGGGTAGTATGGCAGTAGGATTATGGACATCTGAAAAAAGTCTTAAGAGTAAAAATAATGAATCTGGATTAACTGCCTCCTTTGTTTCCCAGTGAAAAGTAATATAATGAGGAGAAACAGCCTGATTTCACCAGAGAACAGAAGAAATAAAGAGCCTGGATCCAAGAGGGCAGTGAGGAGTCAACAAAGGCTTCCAGGAGGAGGCAGTGTTTTAGCTAAGTCTTACCAAAGGCTAAGAGGGGGTTAGCAAAGCAGAGGAAGGAGAAAGGGCACTCTTTGCAGATGAGCCATGATTTATTATTACTGTTGTTGTTGCCAAAAAATTTATCTTCTCATGACTGAGCAAAATTAAGTGAGATATACTCCCTGCCAGTTAGGAAATGGTAGAGTTGATTCTTGTCAGAAGTATATCAGAAAATAAAATCCCAGAGGGTGAAGGTATAGCTCAAGTGGTAGAGCACATACTTAGCATGCACGAGGTCCTAGGTTCAATCCCCAGTACCTCCTCTAAAAATAAACAAACCTAATTACCTCCCCCTGCTGCCAAAATAAAATAATAAATAATACAATAATAAATTATTTAAAAAGTAAAAAAAAAAGAAAATCCCAGAGTTATATTTAATTTGCCTCTCTCTAAAGCCATGTGTCCCCAAAACAGTTTCTTAAAAAAGATATAGATACACTCTTACTGCTTTTAGCTTTAGAGTCCTAATCCTCTGCTTAGAAAGGAAACAACCAAAACACCTAGGCATAAGAAACATCAGTTATCAAGTAAGTCCAGCAAAATTTGATCCAACTGTTATAAAGTCCCTGAAAGCTGGTCTAATCCCATCATGACAGTTTGGAAACCAGGTACAGAGCCAGCCCCAAGTAGCCAAATCAGAGTCAAACCAGGCATCAGGTGAACAGTTCACTCTCACAGGCACATGTACAAATTACATGAAAAAGGAAGCCAAGTCCGAAAAACAGTCTGTTAAGTATGTTTAGCACAAAAGATCATGGTTAAAACCTAAGGACAAGTAAAGACATTACAGACAAACACAGAATGCTGGAAACAACCTCTGAAGGAAGCTAGAGGAAGCAGGCTGGTTCAACAGTGAAAAAGATCCAATTCAAATTCTTATTGTACCACTTACTGTACAAACTTGGGTAAATGTCACTTAACTACTAGGTCTGTAAGGCAGCATAGGTCAGTGATTAATAAAAGTTTCAATTCTCTTCATCATTAACTTGATACCTGTGATCTTGATGAATTCACCTGTTACAGATGAAACTGGAGTTCATCAAATTTAAGTGACTTTAAAGAATTTTATTTCAAGAATCAATCAAATTCTGTGTATGGTTTTAATGGAATTCCTGGCTAATCTGCACAAAATCGCAAACATATTGACAACTGTCAATAAAGTACAACTGTTACTGAACCCTCTTCACGGTTAATTTACATAGAACCGAAATGAGCCTACCCAATCTTTCCAAATAACTTAGGGTTCAGGTTTTATACATGCATTTAAGGCAGCAGCCACACCCATTCACCTTACCTGAACAGCCAATGACAAAAGTCCAGGAAAGAAAAGTACTTATGAAGAAACAAGTAAAACTGCTGGCCTGCTCTTAACAATCCTAGAGAAGCCTAAAAAACCTACAGGTTTTAAGGGATGCTCAGATAACACCAGTTAACACCCTCAGGTAGTAACATCTGCATGAGTTTAGCAGCAATCAGCGTGTGGCTAACAGTGTTGCCAAGCTTATTCCACCCAGGGTCACTAATGCAACTACAATTCAACCCAAGCACAAACATTTACGCTTAAGAAAGAGAGAAAAGACTAAGAAACTGGCAAAGATTACTGATCATTTGATCAACTACTCCCAACACCTTTAACGATTTTACCACTCCACTATTTTTCTAAACTATTAGGGTAATCAGATCGAGGCAGGAGAGAAGAGTCCTTTGCTTCCTTAGAAACGCAGAGAATTTTCTGGTATAAAGAAGGGTATTTTGCCATGTTTTGAGGCAGACCTCTTCACACTGACTTTGACAACAGGTTTTGAGACTTAAAGCAGCAGCAGTATAATATGATGGGCTCCTTCAAAGATAGTCAAGTGTGTAGAGGATGGGGGTAGGTAATAGTTAATTCAACCAAAAGCTGCCTTGCCCAAAGAGGCCCTCACAATACCACACTGTCAAAGATAACCTCTGCTCAACTCTGACACACAAATATATAGCCAGCGCATTAGGAACGAGGACACTAGAACAATTTAGGCAAAAACACTGGGTAAAGAAATTAATTTTCTAAAGAAGATATTTATCACATGCTCATTTATTAAATCACTTCTACTGGGATAAATCTTCTTCCTCCCTGACCTTCAAACCCATGGATGCTACATCCCCAGAAGCTGTAGTTTAAACAAATTTCACATTTCTACTTAACACTCTACATCCAGTATGTTCTAACACTTTTAAAGACTGTTTTTGTCTAGGACAGATAACAAGCTGGCCTGAATGATAAAGACTGGCATCCGGAGTGTGGTCAGTATCAAGGGTGAGCAAATCTCCCCAGGAACTTAATGCCAAACTAAAAGCAGTCAGGAAGGCTGAAACCCTGTCACTGGAAGGGGGATGGGTTAAGGGATGAAAGATCTCTACCCTTCCCTCTCCCCCTACACAGCTGTCTAAATTGAGACTTTACCAATATGTTGATTTAGTTTCAATCCAGGAAACTCAGCCTGTGATCCATCTTAATGGTGGCTGATTTCAATTTGTAGCCCACAGAAGAGTCCTTATCATTATTTTACAGCGATTCTCATTGAGAACATTTCCAAAATTCCAGGGCACAGTTAATAGCCTTTCAAAGCATGCAGGACAGAGGGTGTTCTGGCTGAAAGTTCAAAGAGATCTGGAATTTAAAAGGAAAATATTGGAAGGATCCAGCTCTAAAGAAAATCCCTCAAAACTCAAAAATGAGAGAAGACACTAGTAACATTTCCAATTTTTAAAGTCTAAATCATCACTTGTTCTCCCTAGATGTGTGCTATATACAAGAAAGATCTTTTGTCATGAACATACTTGTTCATTACTGAAATGAATGGGGTGTCCCCATTAGGGACCTAGTACTCTCAAGCTAGTAACACAAAAAAACAACTCCCAGCTGAGAAGGTGGCAGAAGAAAGTGTGTATTTCTTCATCTCTCCTTAAGGAAGTTAGGGTTTACAATAGTCATTCATTCAATTATTTCTTGAGTACCAACTTTATGCCAGGCATTGTTCCAGGCATGGAAATACAGTAGGAAATAATACCAATTCTCTGCCCTTAAGAAGTCCCATAATAAGTATAACAGCCACCCCAACCCTTCACAACAGCAGCAGCTGTTAAATGAGTAACTCTGAATACAGAGAGGGAGGAAAGGGTCTACCTAAACACCCAAGTTTCCCTGAACTTAGCACCATGAAGTTCCAGAATCAGACTGTAGTGCTGGCAGGTGGAAAAGACCTTCACAAGAAGTTACGGAGGCCAAGTCAAAGACAGGGTCAAACAATAAGATGAATGTTGTCAAGTATTTTGCAAAGCGATTAAGTTTTTTTCTCAATATTCAATACTTGGTAAAATTTTATCATCAGAAACTTAGCAAGAGTTGCTCAAAGATAGAAGTCCAGCATTTTCCATTTTATTTTTTTCGGTTCTGCAACAATTTCAAATTTCTAAAACCTATCCCAACACTTTCCCAAGTGTCTACATGTTCAGAAGAAATTCCACAAACTGGCTTAAAATCACTTATGTTAACCTACCTTGGTTCTTAAACATCAGCAACCAACTCAATCCCGTACAAAAAAAGAGTTAAATGGTCATAGGATGTTTTCTCTTCCAGTCCACTTCCGCATTTAAATTTGACTCCTTTTATGCTTTTACAACACTACAATTACCTTGCTCTGTCTTTTCAGCCCCTTCCTGTCTATGCAACCTATTTTAACTTGTTTTACAACCTTCTCTCCTATCCTACTCCTTCCATTACACTCCTTAAATTCAAGTTCATCTTTCTCTCTTCCTCTGGTTCTCATTCCCAGGGACTAATTGAATTCATTAAAAATAAAAAAACATGCAATGTCATGACAGGGTCCTGGGTAATATATTTCTCTGCTCTGGTCTCAGTTTATTCATCTGTAAATTAACCTCTATTGATCCCTTACAATTCCAGTCACAAGAATTCTATGACATTTAAAATGTTCCAGTTCAAACAGATTAGGGTAAAAAGAAAAAAACTGAAATGCTTGACAGCAATGGTTCTTGGGTGTAAGACCTGGGAATAAGATAGTCCCCAGATATGTGTTACTTTAATACAAGCTCTCCAGGTAACTAAAATTCAGAATCACATTTTGAAAAACACTGCTCTGTTGTTTCTTGGTCCTCTGGGCAGGAATTAATACCAAACACCAGCCACCTGCAATTAGGGACATGCTACTGATTTTATTTTCAGTTTCTATTTCAACTGGGTCTCTGTTCCTTTAAAAGGCAGGCACAAGGTGCTGAGTCCCTGGGATCACTTGCTACTATCCCAGCCCCTATTTGAGAGAAAGAAAGAAGAGCTACATAAGGGGTAACACAGTTTTAGAATAGAAAGGTCCTTTAGAAAAGAAATTTTCTTTGTTGTTTGGAGTCATGCCTAGGGATAGGTAACTTGAGTCCCGCCAATGGGACTCAGTTGGGAAGAAGAATATAAAAAAGATGGAATAAGACAATGAAGCTACAAGGTCACAGTAAACTTCTGACACTTGGCTTATACAGATGGAGTCCTTTGGGATCTAAAGGCTACCAAGTTATATGAAAAGAGTCCAATGAGCTTCCTGTGATACACACAAGTGCCAACTGGTCAGATAAGCAAATGGCACTACTCACCAATCCAGGGGTCAGCAAAATTTTTCTATAAAGGGATAGTTAGTAAATAGTTTAGGTTTTGTGGCCCATTGAATCTCTGTTGCAAGTACTCAACTCTGCCACTGTAGTACAAAAGCAGTCAAAGATTATATGTAACTGAATGAGCATGGCTGCATTCCAATAGAATTTTATTTGTGGACACTGGAATCTGCCTTTCTTATAATTTTCCTGTGTAATGAAATAATATTCCCTTTTTAAAAATTGAAGTATAATTGACATATAACATTATATTAGTTCCAGGTGTATTTAATAATATATATTTTTAATTTTTTCCCCAACCAATAAAAAAACATAGAAACCATTCACAGTTCATGGGCCATACGAAAGGCACAGTTTGCAGAACCCTGCAACTACTTAACAGTGACTAGAAAGTATCTTCAATGCCCCTGTAGAGAGGTGCCTTTCTGAAGCTCAGGGTGTAAGTGAAGAATATCCTCCTTGCTTCATTCCTAAGGCTTTCTCCCAAACAATATTCATGCTCAGCCTGGCTCCCACTTCTCTCCTCCCTTCAAACAGCCCATGAATGACCATTAATCAACTTGATTTAAAAGTGGTTAAAATCTACTTGCTCTGCAAAAACTAGACAGAGTCAGTCACAAGAACGAGATCTCTGAAGCGGAGGCCAAGACTGAGCCCACTGCTAATTCTGCTTCTTAAGCAGCAAGCTAGTTAAATTTGTTACTTATCCTCCTCGAAGTGGGAACAACATCATGCTTGTTCACATACTCCTAACCACTTCCAATGAAATTCCTTAGTAAATACGCAGACTTCAGAGATCCTTCTGAAATGGGGGGGGGGGCGCCTGGTCCCAGTTAATCTCTGGTTAACAAAAACATTCTTTTTCTTGAGTACTCAGATAGAGAAGTTTTACTGATTTCTGGAGTAACTGGCTCCAAGTACAAGCTGAATTGCTAAAACTTTTATCCAGGAGTCTTTGCTGCACAAGCAGGCAAGCTTTCCTTAACAGGGAAAGGATTACATACTAGTTTAAAGTGCAACAGAGCCTACTAGTCAATGATAATCGGTCTGGTAAGGAGCCACTGTAAATGAAGGCAAGTGCTCTAAGAAACGAAAGCCCTTGGTCTGATACTACATGGGTCACTCCACTACAACCCAAAATTCCCAGGAGGCAATTGAGTCACCCAGGCTCCTCTTTACCTTGTTTTGCATCACATTTACAAATTCAGGCTATGGCATCAGACAGGCCTAGATCAGCCTCCCAGCGCTATGGCTTACTTACAAACTACATAGCCTTGAGCCCCAGTTTCTTCAAAAGTAAAGTGAAAACAGTAAATATTCAAAAATCAGCTATTTATTTTATCCCAATCCCATTTCGTCTTCCCACCCCAAAAATAACTGATCATAATTTGAAGCTAAAGCTGAAGGAAATTGGACCTGCTCCTGGTCTTTAAGCAGTCTATTCAAGTTGTTTTCTAAGACCTCATATGTTCACTACATGCTACAAGGCTACAAGATCCCACTTGGTTCCATCAGACTAAAATTGTCTAGCTAACTGTCTAGTTAACTGTGGGCCAGATTACTTATATAAGTCTACACTAACTATGTTCTCTGTGAGCTTACAAATGACAGGAAGGTCCCAGGTAGGGAACAGAAGCTGATCTGCTTTTACTATAAGTAACGCCTTGGATGAGTTAACACCTTGAGTGCTACATGCTTGCCTAGACAATCTTAGATTCTCTACCACTTATAATATACTACATTCTATGGTTACTTATTACTGACTACAATTTAACAAGTATGAATTAACCTCTTGCTATAGCAACATGCTAAATACTTGCAATTTCAAATGAAGTTGTGAGCTAAAACCTACCATTTTAAAGCATACTGTTCCATAAAGGTATATATAAATGTAAGTTAATCTCTTTTGTCAGCTACAAAATAGACATGACATCTCACAGGGCTGCTGAGATAAAAATGAAAATTAATTCAATTCAAAGGACTTTAAATGTTCATCTCTGTGTAGCACTAAAGAGGTCAAGGAAAATGGAAAACTGAACTTTCCAAAGGCTTTGGTAAATGATTTTGGTAAATCATAAGTCCTCTTAGCATGTTACCCAGGATAAGGTAATGCAGACATACAGAAGGAGTTCCTTTATTCAAACTCGTAACACAAATTCATACCTGTTTTGCATTTGAAAGTTTCAGGAACTCCCAACTATCCATATTCCAAGCAAAAGCTATACCTGAATCTCTTTGCTCTAATCTAAAATTTCATCTAGAGCTATATTGTTCAATACATAGTCACAACCCACATGTAGCTATTTTAAATTTAAATTATAATATTTGAAAACAAAGTTCTTTGGCCACACTAGCCACCATTTCAAGGGCTCAGCAGTCTCACATGGCCAGCAGCTACCATATGGAACAGCACAGATACAGAACAATTTCCATCATGACAGAAAATTCTACTGGACAGTGCTGACTGAAAAGTTTGGATCCAGGTCAACAACTTCCTTTTACTAGTAGGAAGCATGAGGTACTGCGTTGTATGATCTGCTCTTGTCACAGCTGACAAAGCCAGGCTTGAGACTGCCTTGCCTTGCACTCTCCACTTCACCAGGAACTCCTCTGCTGGAGCCCAGTCAGGGAGCTTTTCCCTACATGGCAAGACACTGTCCTATGTAGTTCCTTAAGGTCAGCCAAAGTTTGCCTGGCTAAACTGCCATCTCAAAAGCAGGCCATTTCTGCAGAGCTCCTGGAGAATCAGAGCCTCAATGAGTGCTGCCCATAGAACATTTCAACTAAGGTATTATATTAGTCCACTGAGATATAAGTGAATTAGATAGAGCAATTATTTTAAGCCTCAGGAGTATGGCAAGCAAATCCCATTTTACTAACTCATCTTTGTTCTCTAAATACAAGACAAAGTTGGAATTTTTAAAAATTTTTGCCTCTGAAAGTAATTAACCAGTACAAGATCCTTAAGATGGTCCTTTGCATTTCACATACTCTTCTGTAGTGGGTTAACATTTTCAGAAGGACATCTCTGCACTGAAAATGCTCTTTTCCCAGGAGGCAAAACTTAATAGAGAAAAAGGACTTGTCTAACCTGAAAATGTACCTTCTCAGGCCAGCTCAATTAGGACAGGCCCATTCCTGCAGGCTTGTCCTCCTTTGCTTCTATTAAGTGAGCCCTTAATGCCTGGGAAGTAGTGAAAGTGACTGTAAATCTCCTGCCTATGCTACATAGGAACCCACCAGTTCAGCCTAAGCTGCAGTTGTTTCCAGTGGGCATGGGCCTCAAACTGCCCCAAGACCATACCCTGTCTGGCCATAAAGGTAAAAGTGTGTTGATGCATTGCTTCATGCTTCATGCATTGCTTCATGCATCCTAGTACTAATTCAACCAGCGGGCCCTTTTGTCTAGAATATCACTATTGATTGTGCTTGAAATGCTCGGGTCATTCTCTGGGTAACTAACTTAGAAAAGTCTAAGCTTGAATACATATATGTTGTTTAGAAGCCTTTCTGGTTCTAATCATGTAATTGGCTCCTTTTTATGCTTTCATTTTGAATTACTCCAAATTCATAACTATAAGGAAGTGCAAGTACTGAACAAGTATTGAGGCCCAGCCATGGGCCTGGTGAAAAAACAAGGAACATTGTTTAAGAAGTTGAATTACTACAGAACTAGTTATAGGTTTCAAATGAATCAGAGTCGTGATCTGCTCAAGGCCACCCAACCATCAAGAGTTGAACCCAAGTTTATCTAACTCCAAAGTCTGTTTTTCACTGGTGAGCATATGGACTTTGTCAACTGTCTTTCATTCCTCCTAAAAATGGGAGGCTCAACAGGAAGAGTTAAACTTCAAATCTTACTCTATTCTATTGGGTCTGAAACTTTAGTGTGTATCCATCACCTGGTTGACTTGGTAAAACCTATATGGCTGAGCCCCTACTCCCAGAGTTTGAACCAGCAGGTCTGGATGAGGCCCTAGAATTTCCATTTCCAACAAGTTCTCAGACAATACTGATGCTGCTAATCAGGAAATCACACTTTAAGAACCAGTACTCTATTCAAATCCTCCCATTTCAATTAGTGCTGTCAGTAGCTAAAGAACCCTAATTTAATCTAAAAGTAGTAACCTCCACAGATTAGATCCTCAGCATTCCACTAAACTGTTCTCCACTTAACCTTCTATAGCCCTGCTTTAACCATCCTAGGAATATTAGAATAAAACTTTTCACACTTTGTGCTCCACTTAGTCACCCAATCCTAAAAGATGACATCAGTATCAAATAATGGCTAAACATGGAAGTAGGAGAAAGGATTAGGATTCTGATGAGACACATAGTTCAAACAGTTGCAAAGGCAGTTAACCATCTCTGCTATTTAGCTAAATGCTAGTTGAAAAGTAGAAAATACTTATTTAATTAGAGTGGGACAAGTGTCAAGCTTCTACAAACATATTAGAAAACGTTGTTCTGGTCATGTTTTAAAAATTCTGTAAATTTAATAGCTGGACCAATGGAGTACCTTAATGAAATGGAGCAAAATATGTCTTAGCCAAATAAAATAGTTCAGATAGATCAGTTTCTCCGAAGGTGATTAATGGGTCACCTGTATTAGAATCATTTTGGATTGTTAAAGATATATTAAAAATACAGATACCCCAGCAGCTCCAATACAGAATCAACTTCAAGGCATAGGACTAGGAATATGTATTTTTACCAAGCACTCCCAGGTGATTCCTGGGCAAATTAACTTGAAAACAATGACAACTTAATGTAAAGCTCTCAATGTTTGGGATCTCATTTCACAACATAAACATCTGTTGAAAGCATTTGTATTGACCATATAGGATGAGATAGTGCTCTTGCCTATTTCCTAGTAAGTAATAAGCAAACCCCGTGAACTTCTCCAGCCTAAAATGAACAGCTGGAATAGGACAATAAAAGTTCAGTGAAAGCAGGAGAAAAGTGGTTACTTCTGGCTTGGGGTTAAGTATTGATTCACACAGACTTCATTGGAAAGGAAAACTGAGTATCTGTGACTATGCCCTTCAATACTGAAACAGGCTCTGAGATGTTTTTAGCCCTCAAGACTTGACAATACTTAGTGACTTCCTAAAAAAGAGTAGTAAAATGGAGAGGGTAGGCTTATGTAAACTGCATCAAATTCTAAAGATTGAGGAGGCATTCCAGAGTAGAATATATTAACAGAACAAAATATGATCATAGTTGTGGGAGAAGAACACGCACTGAACTTTATTTCTGCAAAGTAGGGCTGCTGCAGAAGGCCTTAAAAAAATCAAATTTTCAATAAATGTACTTGGCAAAATTATCTTCACTTTTGTACAACAGCACCTACTGGCATGCATATTTATATATGTGCAATCAGTATGAATTCTGTTTGATATTCCACTAATCCTTTTTATGCAAACATTTCCGCTGTTTTCAGTCACTTATGGACATATTTCACTATACTGTAGTAAAATTTTAAAACTATTCCCCTAAAAATTTGAGCTCAACACAAACATTACCTTACATCTAAATTCTAGACATTAGCTCCAGTCCTAAATAAGTTCTGTAACATTTTCAGGACTATAGAGGGAAGATTTTCAGCTTCCTGTTTGTCCAACTAGAATCCATTCTCCCACAGGGAAAACAAGCACACTACTAACAGACAACTGTCCTGACATTCTGAGATCGGGGAGGGTGCTAACATCTGTAAAAGATTATAAAGTTCTGTGGAAGCACTAATTTTTATATCACACTGCATTCAAGGGAAGAAGAAGGTGATTTGATTTTTAAGGGGAAAAAAGTAATCAATTATGGTTGTCATCACCAGCTGAATCTCCACTGAGCCAACCCCATCTGCCCTCGACGTCTGTACACTGAGGGAGCTAAGTGGGAGACTTTTCAGAACTAGGGTGTCTGGCCTCAGAGAGCTTTCAGTTTGGAAGTCAAGTATAACAAGCCAACCAGCAGCTGCAGAGACTAGTCAATTTGTATTCCTCCTCCCCATTTTTGTTTTCTTTCCTGGTTAACTAGAACACGAAAAATTAAATACATCCTGATGTGATCAATTTACCAGGAGGCTCATTTCTTTATTTCTTATGTTAAATAACAAGAATTACTGACATTGCATCTATTTCTGCAAAAACACATCGACTGTAAGAATAAGACAAAGTCTAACATTGCCTCAGTCACTTTTCTAGTGTTCAAATCACTATACGTAACACCACTATGTACTCTGAACTTTCCTGAGGAGTTTAACAACTTTTGTGTATTGCCTGTATCAAGACACTTCGTGGATTAGGAAGGAGTAACAACAGTAATACAATTCAACTGTTTAATAAAATTAGTTTTCCTGGACTTTAAGTACTGAGTCTCATCTCTAAGACTCCAGTTCTTCAAATTTATGAAGATAGTGATTTCACAGCCCTTATTGCAGGCAATTCAGTTCAAGGATTTAAACTATTTCAAGCAAATACTTGAATTAGCAATTGTCACATTGATCTCTCACACAAAATATGAACATTTCCAGTCACTCTGACAAATCTATCTGTTCAGGGAAACCTGAAAACTACTTTTCTAAAAATTCATGCAACACAGGTATCTGAAACAAAAGATAATGGAAAACACACAGAACTTTTATTTTTCTATTTCAGGTGAAAAAGTTTAGTGAGCTTATAAGTATGTGAAAATTTCTTTTTCTAGAACAGTTATGAGTTTGGACATCTAGGTTTCCAATTTTTTTAAGGAGACAGGGGGAAAAAATCTCCTAGGACTGGAAATCAGTGGAGACCACTCTTTTTCACTGACAGTGAAGCATTAACTGCCAGAAAGTACCTTCCATCCCCACTTACCCTGGTTATGACAGGAGCCTTTTGTACTGAGGCCCAATAAAAAAACAGGGAATCTCAACAGAGGAAGTAAGCATACAGACCTAAAATTCACTAACTTTAAAGTGTTTGTTCTGAGAGCCGTGAGTTTGTCTTGCTCATCTGTTATCTAGTCATAACTGGTATTTACTTTCTGAATGTTTGAATGAATGAATATGGCAGCTCAAAATTTTCATTTGCAATTAAACATGAAACTTGTACCTTCCTAAGTATATCTCTAAATACTGCACCATCCCAAGGGCAAAAAGGGGAAAGTTATCCACTGCCAAAGATGCTTAAACTATAATTTAACTTATGAGAAACAAAGTGGTTTGCATACAGTTACAAAGTCAAGGCAAGTCAGTACCCTCCTGAGCCCACCTATCTCAGATTCACAGCAACAGCTATCATATTCAAGGCTCCCTAGTGACCCTTCCTCTTGAGTAGAATCTCACAATATCCAAATTTAAACAAATTCAAGATGTTTTCTTTGTACAAAAGATTAATGAAGTAATCTCTTGAAAGGGTGTTTGGGTGGTTTTGGTTTTTTAAGGACTGGCAAGGAATTCAAAATTTTGTTCTCAGTTTGTAACTTTCCTAAAGTGATGCTATTTAATCTCAATCTGGGGAGGGAAGTATTAGAATCTAGTTTATAAGCAAAAGACTAAGGCTTAGAGATTAACTTGTTCAAAAACCTTAAATATTGAGAAGCTCAAAAGCTCAAATTGCAATGTCCTTTCCTCCATATTAACGTTGCCTGATTTTGAGGGGAGACCCCCCCCAAGACTATTAACATTCTGAATCAGAGGAAAATGGTATAAGAGAAAGAGGCCTTGCTCTGAAGACTTTTCAATCCAATCCTATTTTTGACTCTCACATACTGAGGACAGTACAGCCACGCAGTACTAATACTCCCTTTCCCACAGGCTCTTTCCCACATAGTTTAAGAACCATATGTTCCTCAGAAGCTTATTTTTTCAAGATTTTATCTTTGAAAGACTTTAAAATTAGACCCTATTCTGTAATTCTGATCCTAAAAATCTATTTTCTCTGGCCTACCTTTAACTATTGATTTTAAAGTCTGCTCTTGTTGTGATGCTTCTCTGATAATCCTTTTGATCAACGGTACAAGATCTCTACTAAAATCTGTCTGGCTTAATCTAACGTACGTTAGTGAACACATCCCTAACTTTGGTTTATTTTAAGTAGTACTTCCAAATTAAAAATTCAAGGCAATTCAGTAACAGCATTACCTAGACTTATGAGCCATTACTAAAATTTCTGCTGACTTGATAAAAAATTTCTCCAAATGCCTACTCATGCACAGCTGTTAACATGGAATTTGCTACTCAAATTCTCATACGTAAACTTTATTAATTTAAGGCACTTATTCCCAAGAATTACTATTTCACAGAAGTTGAGTTGGTTACTTTAAGTAACTGCATGAATAAATGAAAAATTACGGTAACTCTCAGGTGCTTTAAGTTTTCTCAGCTTAAAAACGTTTAGAGGGAGAAGTGTAATAGTAGTACCCTTTGAAGAAATATGCTGACAGAAGACAATACTCAGTTTCGTGGTTTAAAAAAAAAAATCACAAAAAATGAACTTGGCATTTCTCTGATTAAATGCATCTAAAAGGTAAATCTCTGGAAAACTTTTTTTTTATTGAGGTATAAAAAACATATAAAAGCTCTGGGTGACTTTGATAGAAAACCTGTAATTCAATTAAAGGGTTCAGAAATTAGCACATCAATATGCCTCCCTCATTTCTAAACCCACCTTCTCTGTTGCTGGAATGTCTTTCAGCAGTGACCACCTTGCCTTAGACTTATTTTTAGAAAAGTAGGAACCAGATATACACATTTGGCTCCTACTTAGCCCAAATCCAGATACAGATACAACACGTTCTATTTTACAGTGATTGCTTAATAGTCAGAAGAGACCCATGGAGGCTATGCAGTTCAGTTAGCTAAGACTCAACCAACTCTAGTTATATGCTACTATTCACTGTGTAAATGTCAGAAGATTTAAAATGTTAACAGAGAATATCAGTGAAGGAAGAAAACAATCATCAACTCACTACTTCAAAACTAACATTCAAAATAAAGAAGTTTCAGAATAGAAGCTATCTGATCAAAGTTTCAATTTTAAAATGTGGGCAGAGAGGCATCTTTACATATTCATTTAATTCTCAATAGCTTGTGAAGCATAGAAATATCATCCTTGTTTACAGATGAGAAAACAAGGTAAGTTTCATAGCAAGAACAGGACAAGTTTCACAGTAAGAACAGGGACTTATCTAGATTTTTCTGATTTCTACTCCAGCTTTCTTTTTTAACATAGCTGCTCAAGAGTATAGAATCTCCCCAAAGCCTCCCTCTTCACTTAATACCCTTCTATACCAATCTGGTTCCAACCATAACACTGTAGCGTCTCTTGAAGACCTAACACTCCAGACGTATGGAGTCTAAGCTGTCTCTAGAAGGGCAAGCTGTGACATCCATACTAGCATATCAATTACCACCTGAATGGGGTTCCTGGAATCTGGACCAAGGCAGTATGGGAGATAAGATATAAAAAGAAAAAAATTTCCTTTCTTGGTCTCTGGTTCTCTCACAAATCTGTTCTATTCCTATTAAATTCAGATTTAATCAATACAAAAAAAAAAACCTCAAAATTAGTTCCCTTCCTCCTACCTCCCCTTCTGCTGCTAAGAAATAAATGGGATACCTTATAGGAGCCAGGTAAAGCAAGGGGTCTTAGCCAGTGAGACCCCCTAATCCACTGACCCTGAAACCTGCTAGATCAGTCTTCTCCCCAACCAATATTTTGCCTATGGAGTTTTATAAATCTCGACATTCACATATGGTAGGCAAGGTTTAAATCTGGAATTTTATTAAATGGCAAAAACGTACATTTCTACTGTATTCTAGTGTAGGACTAACCTTCAACTTAAAACTTTTTTTGGTAAACTTCAAACAGCCCAGGATGTGTCCTCCAAGAAAGGTTCCTCTGTCTTTCCGAGATTGTGCTAAGTAAAATACAAAGATTATTGGACCAAGGGCTGGCTAATGTGTTTTTGTTCTTAAAATACAGGAAAATGTCAGAACACCCAGTGATCTATTAAACTTGTTCTCAACATCAACAAAGACAAGAGAATTAAAGTTCTCAATTATGCTGATTGTTTTAACACCTTTTGCTGGTGCTTATCTACGTGTATCTCAGGAATGCTAATGAACTGAATTCTTTGGTTCCTTAAATCCACAGAAACAAAGTTAACTGCAAAGGCTCAGAGAGGAATTAACAGAGTGCTAGAGACGCACCTCTACCCCAAATCTAACGGGGAGGGCAGAAGAGAGATGTAAATAAAAATATTTACTATATATTTCAGAAAAATTCTCAGTAATAGTGCATAAAGGTAAAGCTGGCAGGGAGATAACTGAGTGGATCTAAAAATTTAAGACAACAAATTTAAAACGAATACCTACCAAAATGAAATTTAAAACTTAAGGTGCCAATATCCCTTGGAGCTTCTTTCTTTATTAAAACTTCAGAGATATGACAGATAAAGACACTTAATAGAAACTTTCATAGTGAGTGGTCTAACCTAATGATACAATCTATACACCCTAGAGCTATACTTGAGTCACTTCTCTCCCAGGTTGAAAAATATTTAGAATCTTTTTTGAACATACAGAATATATTAAATATGTGCACTAAATCAAACTATTAGTCACTTCTTATAACACTACCAAAAATGTCATTACTATCTAACGATATTCCACTGTAAGTTTCTTCCCATCTAATAAAGCCAAGGCTAGTCACCGTCACCAGCCCCGCATCTTTATCCCTCTCTACAGTACCCAGGCCCTATGCTATCAATACAGAGTACCTAGATATCTAGATAGGCAGGTTGTGGGGGAAGGGCAAAGGCTGGCAAAATGCTAATTCTTCCATGCTGATGGCCCCTACTTTAGATTTCCTATTTCAGCAACTGGCCTGGAGCCACAGGGATAGAAAGCCACTTCTCAAACTTCAGATTTACAAGGCATGGAAATAGAGAGAAAAGACTAGTTCCAAGTCTATTACTACTCAAAGTTTAAACACAATCTAAAAGCTTCCTTTAAACACAATATCTCACTTACTTCCTCAGAGCCAATTAGGAACTTCTCTCATCGCAAACTTTTTACCGAAAGAAGCCAAATTGTCAACTGCTTGCTCAAATGCCCTCATTTTGCGAAGTTAATGATTTCAAAAATAATAAGGGGCAGTCAGATAATCTTAACCACAGGATACAGAAAAGTTAGCGAACTGACTCTCTTCCATCTTCAAATGCAATGAATTAATTATATTTTAATTTCTTTCAAGACAGCTTTTTACTTTAGGATATCACATCAAATACTCATTTCAAGCATTTCCATTTCTTCATGCAAAAGTAAATAATTACATTTGAACCCATTTTCCACGTGAACTAGAACTTTCTTGGAATTCAACATAGTTTCATTTGGAAAAGATGCAATCCTTCACAAAACACTTCTGGAGAAACAACTTTGGGTTTGAAGAAAATCAGTATTTTGCACTGAAAGTATGGCATAAGTTGTTAAAGATCCGTAACATATTTATGCGCTCACACTCAACTACTATGAGGTAAAACACCAAGTTCAGTATTTCTGAAGGCTCCTAAAATGAAACACATCCAGAAAGTACAACAGATTCATTCCTTATGCCATTAGCAGCAATGGCTAACTTATAATTAACATACAACACAAAGATTTCTCTAACATATTTACAGAATCAAAAGGCAGACTTTTTTTTGCACCTGCCACAAAAGCCCAAAAGCAAACAAACAAGCAAAAAGCCTCAATAGCCTAGTTTTGGAATATAAGCTTTAAGACATGTTAAGAATCAAAAGAAAAAAAAAAGACATGTTAAGAATCCCTAAGAATACTTGCATAATGTATAAATGGATACTAATTTACTGAGGCCCAGAACAAATTAATGAATCTCTCTTCAAATTCTCACAATTCCCCATTTTTATGCCGATGTTAAAGAAAAAAGTTACTCAATTTTTTTTTTTTTACTATTGGTTAAAATGAGATTTGAGGACTGACCCTGGATTCCTATTTTCCAATTTACTTTATCTACTTCCCAAAGACAAGTATGAGTTGGTGACAGCCAATATTATCTAGTTTTCACTTAACAAACCATAAGGTATTTCTTATTTAGCAACTCTTAGATTTTCCTTTTTTACCAGGAACATCAGAATCTAAAATTTGTTTATGAGTTCTGAGTGCTGGTAACCTAAAAGGCACATGCTGACAAGCAAACTTGTTTTATCTCTAGATTCCACACCAGCTCACTAATTCTGAAAAGGTACCCCCAAGGAGCCTGGCTGCAGCAGAAGGAAAGACAACACTGGAGCCTAACGCTTAAAGTGTTTTCAGATCGAGCAGGAAGACGTGCCAGATAGCTTTTGAAGGTGCCGTCACTTTGCAGCTCTAAAAATGTGACAGGAATTTTCAGACAGCAGCATCATTAGCCTTCCCACCTCCCACCTCAACCAGTGCCCAAACAGCACAGAAGTACAACTACCTGTCAGCATCAGAAACAATTTATATTTAATTCCTCCATCCAGTTTGACTCTACTAAGCTAACTAGAATCAACACAAGATAATGTCAAACAATGATCCCATATAACATTTATTAGAATCACCACTGGTGAAATCAAGCATTATACTTATACCAGGGAGGAAAGAGTAGACACGTAAAAACATCTAGCCCTTAAAATGGCAAAAGGACCACTAATGCCCAACCTGTTACCATCATCAACTCTATAGATAGTTCAGCTGTCTGCACAGTACTGTGATAATGAGTCAGCCCCACTACAATTAATACAAATGTGCTACGAACACATAGAAAGGAAGTCTTTTCTCTTAGGTAGAAGAGATTATGATTTCTGCTTCTGAAACTCCCAGTATTTAAATATAAATACATTTCCAAAAATAACAGGTTTTTCCCAGCAGTTGAGTATAGCCTGGAATACTCTAAATTTTATACGAATAGCAACAGTTTCAATTATTGTAAAGAATGAGCTCCAAAGGCAAAATATCTTTTAGATCTTAGGGGATGAGGGCAGGCAAATGGGGAATTTTTGTTTTAATATATGAACTGGCACAGTTAATCTGTAAAGTGGTTATGTCTGCTTAAAATCATGCTTAAGCAAACTCTTAATATAAAGATCAATAATAACATGTCTGAGCATAATTAAACACTGATTTTCATTTTTTAAAAACTATCTTTCCTAGTTACATGAATCAATCACCAGTTACCAGTATACTGCTTAATAAAACAAGCACACAGCTACTAACATTACATCTTTCTTCCAGACAATATTTACAAAGATAATACTCCAGCGTTAGACCCTTAGGGCTAGGGCTGGGGCAGGGGAGGGAGGGAGGAAAACCAGTTAAAGTGCTTTTTCTCTTGAAGGAGCAAGTTTAGATAAAAAGAGCAGGTTAGACAAAAAGCAAGTAACAGACTATCAAATCCTTCCCTCTCCTTTTTCAGCTCTGTTAGGAAAGTAGGGATGTGCAGCTTTCAGTTTCTTAATTCTAGAATCCTACTCAGCATAGTGGCTAAGCTTGTGAGCTCTGTAGTGCCCCACTCACTGGTCTTGGGAAAGCTAGTAAATATATCTAAGCCTCAGTTTCCTCACCTATAAAATGGATATAATAGCACCTAAATCATAAAAGTTCTCCCAAAGGTTAAATTAAACTAGGTGATCCATGGAGAGCTGAGATGTATGCCTGACAGACGGTAAACATTCAGTAAGCATTAGCAATTATTGCCATTACAAGTGAAGAAACAAATTCTGAAAGTCAATATAGCCAGTTTACTTCAGTCTCTACAAAACTGTTACTAAAGATCAAGAATTTACCAGCCTACAATCATTCACATATTCAACAGTTCCTTTGTATAATTTAGGTAAGAACCATGGAGGTTAATTTTCTGAGAAAGGACTAAACTCTGTTTCATTACTAGACACATTACTACTCAGCCCAGTTTTAAAGTCAAAAGAACACTTATTCTGTATTTAAGAACTTACCTTCCTACAAGAGGTCAAAAGGACATCCTCACCTGCCACATCCTTTCTTTGCTCCCACATCCCAAAGAAACATATCTATACTTTTTCTGGTTTTCTGAATTGCAAGGGCCTCATCTCCCTCTTTTAAAACCCTGATAGGTTGGCTACACATAATTAAGAAATAGTCCAGCCCCTGACACTCAGTACCTAGTCTTGCACAACATCCAGCTCAGAAGCTACCTTCTCTGAGAAATTTCCCCACCCCCAGACGAAGTTAAATCTCCTAGTCACCCAAAGCATTTCGGGTATACACATGCCCCAGCACCTACCTTATAATTAACTAATTATGACTCCCCAAACAGACTGAATTGAAGAGCAGCGAGTTGTAGCCAAAGGTTCAGCTCCAGTACTAAACACATATTAGGTGCTCAAGAAATGCTACACTTTTAACAGATAACTCACAAGTACCATCTCTTCGTGGATGCCCTGCTTCAAAATCTGAACATGAGGCTGTTCTCAGTAGAGCAGGCTAACACGATGGACTGATGATTACAACATCAGAAAACCTACTCATCAGCTTCTCCCATTGGAGAGGTTCCCGGAACCCAAAGTCAACTGAGTAGGATTATGTACCATCAGAATCAGTGGGAACTCCTAGCACACTACAGGGGGTACCTTCTCCTTCAACAGGATTGTTGAAAAGCTTGCAGGGTGAGCTTTTTACTGGGGGGATCTTCACTGGGTAACTGAAGTGGAACTACTAAAAAGAATGAATGCTTTGATTTGGTTGAAAAGTGTTCAAAAACATAAATATCTGGTCAAAGCAAGCTAGCTCCTGATCCTGAAAAACAGCAGCTTCTGAAAAAGAATGAACAGGAAGCAGGGGTGGGTGCTGGCCACTCTTTGTTTCAATAAATAAAATCTTTTTTTTTTTTGCCCGCAAGAAAAGGTCAATACACCGGGCCAGATGAGATGTTCAACAACCCTTCCTCCTGACAGCTACACTAAACTGCGTTTCTAAAAGAACACTACCTTAGGAACCTCAGCCCCAATGAAAGAAAAGGACTAGTCAGTAATACTTTAATTAAAACAAAAAACAAACAAAAAAACCCAATACGCCCGAGTTCGACATTTACACTGGATGGCCCATAGAGAACTTGCAAACTTTCTGAAGGGAGGTACCACTACCTTTGCAAAGAACACAACTTGGGGAAAGCAATCTCAAAATATGAAGAACTCCACAAAGAATAGGTTAAGTTTTAAAGCCCTAATTCCTACCATAAACATCTTACCGGGAGAAAAAAAATCAACAGTTGCCGAAGGGTATCTTTCATTCTGGAAGCAGAAAATGAAACAAACAAGAAGCAGTAAGGGAACAACCTCCCAAATAAAGTTCTCTTAGGGAACAATTTGTAACAATTCCGTCTCCCACCCTTCCCTCCAGTGAGGTCTGTGATTTTCACGGCTTTGCTCTGCAGAAAGCTCTTTCTGGGCAGCTCAAGGAAGGAGCCGAGGGAGGGAGAGAAAGAGACACAGGCACAGAAACGAGAGGAGAGAGAAAAAGAAAATGGCGCAGAGACTAAGTCCCGACTGTCGACAAGGCGACTTTCCCGGGAGGAATCCGAGCCCGGAAAGGCAGCCCGAGGGCCGGCGATGGGCGACGCTGGGTCTCCGTTGCCCCCTCTTGGCAAGGCCGGGACCTGGGGGCGCTGGGGTCCCGGGAAAGGGGGTCCAGAGGCGGCCCGATGGGAACAATGGGGCCGGTGAGCGAGGAGCCGGGACTTAGTCTCTGGGACGCCATGTCTGTCCTCTGCCCGGCTCGGGCAGGGCGCGGGGCCGGCGGCCGGGGGGCCTGGGGTCGGAGAGGGGGCACACTCACCGTTCAGTCGGAAATCCGCTTCAATCTGGGGAGAGAAAAGGAGGGACCATGAAACAACAGGCACATTCACCCCGCGGGCGGCGGGCGAGCGCGCGCGGCCGGGGGGCCTTGCCCACCCTGAGCCCTCCGGGATGAGTGGGCCCCGGGAACGGCCTGAAGGGCCAGCCAGCCACCCTGAGACTGTAACTTGGCGGTTTTCGCCTGGGGCCCAGGGAACCGATAGCCTCCGGCCGGCAGTCCCTGGCCGGGGACTCGGCCTGTCAAAGCGGCAGGGCCGAGGCCGGGGCCTGCGCCGGGGGTCGTGGAGGACCAGGGCAGGGCTAGGGGCACGGGTGGGCCGGGCAGGGCCGTACCTGGGAATCGTTGTGAAGATGGTCCCCACTCATGTCGGCCGGAGCGGCGAGCGCGGCGAGGGGCGCCGAGCAGACGCAGACGGTCGGGACCGGCCTGTATGGGCGGACGGGAACTCCCGGAGGCTCCCAGAAGCGCGGGGAAACGACGGCAGGGAGGGTTTGAGACTCCCGGAACGGCTGAGGCGGCGACGGCGGCGGCGACGCTGACTGACTGCCGGGCAGACGGCAAGAGCAGACCCCAGCAGTTGTGTAACAGCCTAAGTTCGCATTTCGGCTCACGGCGCCTGCGCGGCCGCTTTTAAATGCGACGTCGCTGACGTCAGAGACTCGCGGAAAGAGGCCGAGGGTTGCGGGGCCCGCCCCCTCGCGCTTCCAAAGGCGGACCTGGCTTCGCATCCCAAGTCCCGCCCCTAGCCCTGCGCGCCGCGGCGATTTGCATAAGGAGTTGACTCCTCCCACGGCCGCCCACCCTGAGCAACCTTCTCTTCCTCTCCCAGCGCCTTTTCTCGGAACCCAGATCCCTCCCCTAGGCAGTGCGCAGGCGCAACCTGGACACCGCCTCCCGACCGGGGCCGGCAGCTCGGCCACGTGGTGAGCCTTTAAAGGCCGCGGCGGGATAGCGCCTGGCCCAGTCCGAGCAGGTATTCCGCTTTTGCTTCTCCCCGGAGCTGCATATAAATACCTGGGCAGCCGGGTCCCCGAGCTCTCAGCAGCTATTCTTCGCTCGCCAACTGGACCTTGAGGCTGCTTGCTGGGAAGAGCCCCCGCCCCAGCCTTTGTCCAGGCCTTCCAACTTCTGGATTATTTCACACCCACTTCTTAAAAATTTATTTTAATTTCTCAGCCCACCAAAGGTCTAGTTTAGCTCCAGGTTTCAGACAGGTACATGTAGCCCTGGGTCACAAGAGGCCTAATTTCATTTGTTCATTCTTCAAACATTCCTGAACCAGGAATTGTGCTAAGAAAAGGGGTTGGGTAGGAGCCAAAGGGAACCAGACCGCGAGGTTCTGCCCCGCTGTTTCCCAACACGCAATGGGGCATAGGGGAAAGGAATTGGAGGGGGAAAAAAAATGCCGTTTATGGAAGGAGTACTGTGTACACCGCCCTGAATTCACACAATAGCTCTGTGAGGTCGCCTATTTACTAAAGTTAAACTGTCAGAGATAAGTGACCTACTAACCTCCTCCCTGACATCTACATTCGGATACTTCACAAGCTTCTCCAGGGCTGAACTCATCATCTTCCTCCACCATCCTGCTAGAAAATCTCCACCGTGGGCATCTTCCTCTCCGTTTCTCATTCGACCGGTTAGTTGAATCTCTTCAATACTCTCTCCCCTTCCTACACACCTGTCAAAATCTGCATTATCCCTTGCTTGAATTATTACAATACATTTCTAGCAAGGATCCCTGCTTCCCTTCTGGCCCTCGCACAAGCTGCTCTGCAACAGTATCCAAAGTGATCTTTCAACTTGCAGCTCTAACCATCAGCCCCTTCCCACAATACTTCCCCTTCATCTTAGTATAAAGTTCAAAGTTCTTAAAGTAGCTGCCAAGACCCTACGTAAGATGCTTAATTAACGTGTGACTTTTGTGAATTTTTCCATATCTATGACCACTTCCACTATTGTTACTTAATATTTTCATGGATCCCCTTCTTTCTGTAGCTTCATCCTGAGTAATAATATCTATGACATAATAATGTCTATGAAACCGTTTTCAAATAAAATATGAAAAGTGCCCACCCAAGGACTATTGAAATCATCTCTATCACATCTGGTGGTAAACACTTTGGGGTTAATCCTTGTGAATGCTTCAAGCTCCATCTTAATATCCTTCCCACACTCCCTAACTCCTCTTTTTCCACCCCATCAAGTGCCCCTCTTAGAGTGTCCTTTTCCTTTGTCACACTTACCACAATTGTTATTAAGTTACTAATGGGGGAAGCTAGTGATTTTATGTCTTTGTCTTCTATCGAATGCCAGGTCTGTGAGGGCTGGGACCTTGTCTGCATTGCTTAGCACTCGATCCCCAGTACCCAGCCACAGATCCTACAGAAGGGTTACGCAATCAATGTGGGAAGGAAAGTAGGGTAATACAGTGGTTAGGGTTGTGCATGTGGAAGTCAAACCAATCTAGTTTTGAAGTCTGCTTCACTATTTATTAGCTATGTGACCTCAAGCAAGTTTCTTAACTTCTCTGAGCCCCAGTTTCCTCACCTGCACAATAGTGATAATGGTGGAATTTTAACAGAATTTTTTTTAAGTTGCTTGAGAACACACAGCTAGGAAGTGCTGAGCTCTAGATTCAAATTCAGGTCTGTTTGACTCCAAAGCTATGCTCTTTTTCTCAAGCAAGCTGCCAGAACCAGTTTCACCTTACTTTTGATGACTTTCCTCACAGTCTTCCCATCTTGGAATCAATCCCAGGCTAGCAGGTGAAGCATGTAACTCCTACCCGTTTGCGACAATAAAGCCAGAGTAATTTGAGGACTACGTTAAGGAGTAACAGTGCCTCCTAGCACTACTCCACTGCCACCCCTCAAAGCCCAGGGAGAATCTGCATTTGCTTTCCAGGTCACTCCAAGGAGGATCTGAGTAGGCATGAAAACAAAACACACATGCCAAAGTGCACACCAAGCATGGTCCCCATGCACAAGCATGCAGGTATCTGGGCATCTTATTACAAGCTGAACTTCTCTGCCAGCATATGTGGCTGGCAGTGCTCAGAAGTTGGCTGACTTATCCAAGCCCACATGGCTACACTGTGATTCCTGATACTTCAATCTGGTGTCCCCACGATATGGTCCACCTACCCTTAGGACTTGAGAAAATTATAGGTGATGTGTGTACAGACATTTTAATTTTAATTATTATGTACTTATTTCCATGTGTATGAGAAACAAATTCAAACCATCACATTAAATCCATGATTTTAAGGATATCACTGTTTATGATGAAGCTTTTTAAAAAGTTGGTTGATTGATTTAAATTAAAATATCAAAGAATGGCACAGAGGGAACATATAAGACAAACTCTGGGAAGGTCAGAGGGAAATAAGTGAGGCTTGGGAAATGCTGTTTTAAATCAAGACTGCTCATTCATGGAGCATCCTAGCCCCTGTTAAAAATAACTAGCAGATGACAGCTGATGTTGTAGGCCTGTTTCCAACACATGCGCTATGAAAGGTGGATGATTTATCAATATTCCACTGAAAGAAGGGCTCCATACACAAATACATACATTGTTATGATTTAAACTTAAACAGATCTTTTCCCACAAGACTTCTCAAAGTCGTCAATATGCTGACACACGTGTGAATCTTTTAAGGGGGACATGCCCTGCGGCATCTCCAAAATGTATGTAAGCCCAGAAACCCTTTATTTTTTTCCCCCCTCAGACCACTTCTTGAGACTGGGCTCTTTGAAATGACTGGCCTTCTGGCCACCTGATCTAGATGGCCAGCCAAGATCCAACCCACACTCCATTTGCTTCTGACTCTCTTGGGATTGTTCTTATTACCTTGGCCCAACTCTTGGCTGCCAGAACAGAACATGTATAGGGTTGTCTTAACAACTTCCACTTCTCGGGGAATTTGTCCTTCTGCACAATGTACACAAATATACAAATATGCCCCTGTCCTTCTGGCTACAGTTGTGGAACCCAAGCTGACCCAAGCTGACCCCAGCTGACCCAAGCTGAGCCACACAGATCTACTTCCTTGAGACTTTGGACCTGGGAAGGAGAAAGTGGTTTGGTGTCTTTTCTTGCTGATGGATCTGTAGTATGTAAATTAGGGAGCTGCCCTACTGGTATTTTCTGCCCAAAGGGCCAGAGAAATCTGGGAAGAAGGAGGAGAGAAGGAAGAGAAGAGAAGGCCTTGATGGAGTTCAGGACCCTGGCTCCTACTGTCTCCTGATGCCTTAGTTCACCCCGTTCCTATACCTTGAAATAAATTCCCCTTTCTGCTTAATGGTGCTCTGATGGGTCACTTAAGACTAAGAGCTCTGAGTAATACTCAGTCCTAATCTACACTTAATACCTTGGCCCTCTCAAGGCCTCTATTTTTTCTTTGGCCTTGGACCTGGGCCCTTAGGTTTTGGCACTTGGATGCCCCCTTGGCATTTTGACCTTGGATCCTGGCACAGCCTCCATAGATTTTGCCAGTTCTTGGGCAATGGTGTCTTCTGCTGGTTCTCCCTTCCTATAGGTGTCTTGCTTAAGGATCTGCTGCCTTTTCAAGACTTGGGCAACCCTCAGAAGAGAACCTGCTTGACACCCCAGAAAGGAGAATCAAGCTGGGCAATCCCAGTAACAACCAGAAACACCCTTGGCCTACTGGTAATTAAACAGCCCAGCCAAGGTTAAAATTTGTAGAATAAAAAGAGAATCAACAGGCAACCCTGGCATCAGGGAATGAGAGGTCAGGCAACGAGGATGTAGGAGCCTGGTCATGTGGCTCGGGGTGAACTGGGGAGTCCACTTTCACAGTCTTTCTTTGTCTCCTGGCCAGAAGACATCCTTCCTATGATGAGCACACTTATTCATTCAACCACTATTCCCTGAGAAATGAGGGAGTAGGGGGCTATGTGGTAGATAAGTAAGATGCTAAGCCCTGGGGATACAGATATTCATAAGACCTAATCCTCATTTTGGAGCAGTTCCTATTCTGATAACAAGACAAACATATTACCCAACCGTTACCATAGGGTACAAAGAATAACATGGAAGAGGTAGCCAGCTACCAGTTACTATGGGAACGCTGGGGTGGGGGAGGCACATCCAAATCACCAGTGCTGGTGGTGGGGGCAATATTAGGAAAGGCTTCCAGTTGGATGCCATTCTCAAAAGCTGCGGAGGGACTGGCCTGTGGAAGAGATGGGAAGGTACTGCAGGGAGAAAGGCAACCTGGGCAAAGGCAGAGAGACATGGGCATGAAAAGTTTTGGTCAGGATGGAGTAGAGAGTACATGCGAAGGTCAACCAGAGAAGGAGGTACGGGAGGTGGAGAGCCGTCCCCCAGCGACAGTGGAGCTACTGCAGAGTGAGCAATTTGGGGTTTTGAGGAGGTGTGAGGACAATTATGGGCAGCAGGGTGGGGACAGTTTGGCAGAGCTGACACTGAAGACAGGCAGATTAGCCAGGAGACTGTGGAGCCCACTATGAGTTTTTCAGAAACATCATTAACCATGGTGGGGGAGGGGGCAAGGGATGGGATCATTTGGAATGACTGTGAAGATGCAGACCATGAAAGGGACAGCAGGATACTGACCTGTGTCCAGGGTACAGCCTGAGGAGAACTTAGGACGGCAGCTGCCTTTGAGTCTCCCTCTCATAGGATATGCTGCTGGGAGGTCCTGCTGCTACTCAGGTCCAGCTGCCTCCAAACGGAGAACCAGTGGGCTGCGGGAGGCCAAGAGGCAGAAACCAGGGCTCCAGGAAATCCTGGACAATTCTGGGAGCGAGGGAAACCACAAACTGACTCAGCATGACCCTCCAAGAAAATGGAACAGAGATGGTAGCCTCACTCAATCACCAGCAGATGACAGTTCAGCCAAGTTCAGGTTTTGAAGAGATCTACCTCCCCATGGCCCGAGTAAGCCCTTTGAGTCATCAATCCCATCCTTTCCACCTCCCCAGAGCATGGCTCCCTCCAGCATCTTCTCTCCCTCCTGCATGGCAATTTCTTCACTTGCTCCCTGCTCCCAATTTTCCCTCTTGACCTGTCTCATTAATTGATTACTTACAATGTGCTCTGCCCTGAGCTAAGTGCTTCACATATGTTATCTCACTGAATCCTCACGATAACCTTTATAAAGCAGCTACAACTAGTTTCATCATTTTACAGACCAGGAAACTGAGGCTTAGGAAGATTAAGTTATCTTGAGTTACGGGGCTATGATTTGAATCCAAGTGGTCTGACCACAGAGCCCAGTCTCTGAATCCCTGTACTACCTCCCAACATCCTTAGGTCACTGTTTCCTTTGCCATGTTTAAAATATTTGGAAAGGATAGTCCATGCTTGCTGCCTCTTCTGCTTTATAATCCCACCTTTTAAATGCTATTGATCTGACTTCCATTCTAATCAGAGACTTCCTAGTTTGCAAATAGATTAGCCTAAATCTCCTCCACCTTCCCACAGCACTCAGCGATGCTGAGCACATGCTTTGGGTTCCTTCCATCTGGCTCCAATGACCATGAATTCTCTTGGTTTTCCTCCTACCTCTGCAAATGCCATGCTTCTGCCTCCTCCTCCTCTTCTCCCAGCGCAATGTAAGCTCTCCCAAAGCTTCTGTCATCAACCTTCTCTTCTCTCTACCCACCCTCCTCTTGGAAGCTTTACAGATTCCATACTGACTCCTATAGACAGCCTCTCAAATGGGTGTCTCTAACTTTGTCTTCTTTTTGGAGCTACAGAAATATTCACCCATGTGCCTATTGCATGTGTTCCATTTTTGGTCCCCACAGTCCTCTGCTCCTGAGTTCAACCTTTCCCCTGAACCTACCTTTCCCCTCTGTGGTCCCTGCTTGGTGAATAGCCCTTACTCTCCCCACTCCCTGTCATGCAGGCTCAAATCCTTGGAGCCTCTTGAATTGATCTCGTCCTCACCATCCCATTAGTGGCTACTAGCCCTGCGGGGTCTGCCAAGACCTACTTTCTGTAGTTATCTGTCCCTTTCCCTCACATTCCTATTGCATTTGCTCCTTTCCTGGCTTCCCTGCATCTCACACACACACACACACACACACCCCAACAACTATGAGGCAGGTACCATACCTGTTGCTAGAGATTCAGCCACAAATCAGACAGACAAGATCCCTGCCCTCAAGGAGCTCGGGCCTGGTAGGTGAGACAGACAAGAGACCAAGTCATTGTCACTTACTCTGATAAATGCTTTAGGGATGAAGTACAGTATGTTTGCCATAGGAGCCCTTTAGGGTTGCTGCCATGCCAGAATGGAGGAGTCAGGCAAAGGTTTCCTAGTGGAAATAACATTCAAACCAATGCCCGCAAGTGGAAACAGAAGCTAGCCAGTGGAGGTTACGGACGATAGAGCAGGCAAGTGAGGGAGATGATCACAGAGGCCCAGGGAACAGGTGGAATAAAGACTTGGAAATTGGGCCAAGCAGGATTCACCTGAAGAAGTACTGGTACTCCAGTGTGGCTGAGGGGTAGACTGTGAGGAGGGGTAGTGAGAGATGAGGCTGAAGGGGTTGGCAAGGCCCAACTCATGCAGGGGGTTTTGTGTTGGTTGAGGAATTTTAAATTTATCTTGAGAGCAATGGGGTGCCACTGATGAGTTTTAAGCGATGGAGGAACATAATCAATATGCACTTTAGTAAATATTATCTACAGTATAGAAAATGGATTTGAAATACTCAAGACTGAAGGCTTGTGAGGCCACGGTTAAGAAGGCTGATGTCATCATCCAGGCAGAAATGCTGGTGATGATGGCCCTGATCAGCAGAAGAGCCACAAGGAGGGAGAGGATCATACGCATTGCAGGGATACTCCTGACAAAGAGTTGATGTATCAGTGATTGATCATATACATCAGAGAAAGGGAGACAGGAGGAATCGAAGATATGGATGGTCGTGCCATTCTCAAAGACATGGGGATGTCCTGGTTTGAGGGAAAGGTGATTAATTCAGTTTTGTACATTCGAGTTTAAAGTGCCTGTGGGGCAGCCTAGTCAAGACGTCTAGTATGCAGTTGGATTCGTGGGTTTGGAGCTCAGGAGAGGGACTGGAAGTTGTCAGTCTTGAGGAGGTACCTGAAGTCATTAGACTAGGTGAAATCATTTGGGAGGGCCTGGAAGGAAAGCCTTACTGTAGGGATGGGCCTGAGAGAGGAAGTGGAAGATAGCAAGTTTAGACAAATTGTTCAAGAGGTTTAGCTATACACAGGAGGAGAAACACAACGCAGTAACCAGAGTAACCTGGGGGTAAGAGGGGTTTTGTTTGTTTGTTTGTTTTAGGATGAGCAACACACACTTGTATCTAGTCCAGAAGAGGGCCTTTGGGATCATTCCATTCCTTGGACAGAGTGATAGCACAATTGAGCCAGCAGTTCTGGGTCAGATAAAGAGGCAGGTCCCTTTCGAGGAGACATTCCTCTTTGCTTCTCAGAGGCCACAGGCTGCTTGAACCTTACCTCCAGGGTTCTGGACCTTTTCCTACTGGAACTCACTCAGAGATTGACTCAGAGAACTTGTTTTGCAGGATGGCTTATCCAGGTACCCCAGGAATATTCTCCTCCCAAAGGGTACAGTCCAGCCCTACAGGATCTATCTCTGCCTTTGCAGGATTCAGCTGACAGAACTGACACCAGTTCTGGTGGTGGAGCTGGAGAAAGACACCTGGAGCCCTGGGAAGGGATGGTCCTCCTCGGATTCTGCAATGTAGTCAAGTTGCACTAACATTTCCCTGATGCCTGCTGGGTGCCAGGTCCTGGTAGTCGTACCGTGATGAATGAGACAGGGCCTCCACCTGGAGGAACCCACAGTCCAGAAAAGGAGATAGATACGTAAACCATCAATTATAAGATGGCATTCTAAGAACATTATGAGACAGCCCTGGGGACTAGGAAGCCAGGCAGACTCTCCCATGGGAGCCCAGCCTGAAAAGTTTGATGGCAGAAAGCAAAAGACTCCAAATCTTCCTTCTGACCCAGAGCTTGAGTCTCCTGTTATTTGGGGGGAAAATGGCTACACAATCTATTTTATTAGTTTTTTCCTAATGCCTTTTTTCTTTGTGTTTTTGTGGTGGGGGGGCAGGGAGTCAGGGGAGACAGGTAATTAGGTTTATTTATTTATTTATTTTAATGGCGGTACTGGGGATTGAACCCAGGACCTCATGCATGCTAAGTACGCCTTATACCACTGAGCTATACCCCTCCGCCACAATCTATTTTAAATTGACTTTTTTCCCCCTTCTGTGGACTTTCCCCTTCCTGTTGTGCATGTGTATTCAGAACGGGAAGACAGGACATTTGGGGAAATATTTGCACAAAACCTTACAGAATGTCCAAGTCAAGCTTTGGAAACCCCAAACTGGAAGCCAGTGAAACAGTCATTGCTTGGAGAATCACTGGGCTCAGCCCTCAGACTTCCTCTCTTCATTCTCCGCATTCACTATCTCATCCACTCTTGTGGTTTTAAATACCAGTTGCATACTGAGAAGTCCTAAGTTCATATCTGTAATCAGGACCTTGCCCACCCTCACCTCCAGCCTCAGACTTGCATATCCGGCAGCCAACCAAACAGCCCTATCTGGATTTCCAATGGGCTTCTTAAACCTAACACCTTAAACCAAACTTCTATTTTTCCTCCCAAACCTGTCTCTCCCATAGTCTTCCCCATCACAGTCAATGCTAGGGCCAAACCTCAGGGTCATCCTTGGCTCTTTCTCTTGCTCACCTACCTCCCGTATACAATCTGTCATCAAATCCCACGGACACCACCTTTATATATCCGGAGACTAAACATTTCTCCCCCTTCCCTCTGCTTCCACTTTGGCCCAAGCCTCCATCATTTCCACTTGGGTTAATGCAAGAGCCTCCTCCCTGGTGTCCCCTGAATCCATGCTTGTCTTCCCCTAGGACATCCTCAGAACAAGTGATATTTTAAAACAGTGATCCTTTGAAAATGTGAGATGCTGTCACACCTCTGCTCAAACCTCTCCAATGGCTCCTGTCTCACACAGGAAAAAAAAGTCGAAGTTCTTACAATGGCCCCCAAGGCCTTAGCCTACCTTCTCCCATCCCTGGCCCCCCGACCTCATCTGCTAGGACTCCCCACCTCCATCCCCTCTTTTAGCCTCATTGGCCTGCATACCCTACCTATGACATACCACTCACCTTCCATCCTCACCCTTCCATTTGTGGATCTTTCTGCCTGGAACATCCTTCCCCCATATACCTCCGTGGCTGACTTTCTCTCTTCTTTCAGATCCTTACTAAGAGATCTCCTTTTCAGTGAGACTTTTTCTGACTATTCTATTTAAAATCACAACTCCCTCCCCTCAGTACTTCTCCCACCTTTCATCCCTGCTTTATTAGTCTTCATTTAGCCTATGAAAGATTTTACTTTTTTGTTTATTGTTGGCTTTCCCTCTTCTAGAATATAAGCTGGATGAAGGCAGGGATTTTTATCTGTTGAACTTAATGCCAAATTTCTTGCATCCACACCAGTGCCTGGCACACATCGGGTGCTCAATTAATATTTGTTGAATAAATGAATTAATCATGGGCTGCAGTGAGCTCCTACATGTGTCAAGCAGGGGCCTGGAATGTGCCAGGAAATTCCCTGGAGTGAGCGACATGATTCCCATTTTGCAGCTAAGGAGACTGAAGCTTGGAGAAGTATGAGTGCCCTTGCTGTCTGTTCCCATAGCAACCTGGGCATGTCCCCAGCACCTACCATTCACCACTGTCTCCGTCCATTTCCCCAAGCAGACATAAAACTTTGAGCCCAAGGGCCATCTCTTATTTACTGTTACAAAGCAAGCGCTTGGTATAAAGTTGGGGACATAGTAGATGCTTAAGAAATATTTGTTATGTGAATGAACGAATGAATGAATGAAACGGCCAAATCAGGATACAAACCTACAACTGTCAGATAGCAAAGTCTTTGCTCACCCGACTCCACCCTGGGGAGGCAGGCCCTAAAACAGTCATGGAGCCAATAGTTAAGAGTCCCACCCCTGGCAGAGTGCTGTTCTTGAGAGCCAGAAGTATTTGGGATGGAGAACACTGCACACCGGCTGACAGTTTTTTCCCAACACATCAAGCAAATGAAAAGAATTTCTCCACTCAATCCCTCCATGGTTCCCTGGACACACAGTCAAGGTCAGTCTTCAGACCTCTCCTCTTTGTTCTCCCCATCCACTGTCTCATCTACTCTTGTGGCTTTAAATACCAGTTACATCCTGAGTAGTCCTAAATTCACATCTGTAATCAGGACTTGCCCCCCACCCCCATCTGTATTCTGCCCCACTAATTTCCCCAATCTTAGCTGCTGGGTTGGGCTGCCTGCCCAACCATCCACTTACCCAGCCTTCAGCCAAACACCCTCTGCCAGACTTCCCTGGGCCACAGTGAAAACCGAGCTCCCCCAACCCCCAGCCCCGCCCCATCCCTGCTGTGAGCTGGCTTGGTTCTCTGAGCCTTTATTCCCACAACCTCTCTCTCCTTTACCTCTTCTTTTTAGACTCCCCTCCATTCCCTAAACCCATGTCCTAGGTCGTGGGAGATGGCTCACTCCATCTATGGAGGATGGTGGACCATTTGTCTCATTGGCTTCCCTCTCTTGAGCCTTTAATTCTCTAAATCAGTAGTAATTCTTAAACTACAGTAGGGGTCCTAGATGTCTTTGAGAAGCTGATGTGGGCTATGGGCCCTGTCCCTCCAAAAAACACATACACTCTTAAAAACAGCATTTGGCATAGAAGTTCAAATGCACTCCAATTAGGAACTCCTCCTCTAAAGGGTCTCTCCTCTCCTTCTCCCCTCCCCTCTAGATTTCTGACTGTTGTTGGCTCCCAAGTCAATCTACCTGGTCTCTTTTCACAATCAGAAGTGTCCCCCTACCATATTATTACCAATACCCTTATTGTTATTAACAGCAGCTACAAGATTTTCACACTTTTCATGCATCAACTGATTTCATGCTCTCAACAACCCCAAGAGGAAGGAACTATTATTGTCCCATTTTCACAGATGATAGAACTGCATGGTTATGTTTTGCCAACACCACGCAGTTCTAAGTCCAGGGTTTCTTTCCTCTGCACCATGGTGTGTTGCCTATTGTAAATGGCTGTTTTCTTTGATCTTCCTCATTTCCATTGCCTGAAATCCACCCATAGCCCGTGGCGTGTTCCCCATTAGTCTTAACTGCTGGCTTTTTTTTTCACCTCCCTCCTCTCTATCACCTGAAATGCACTATCTTCATCACCTCCCCCACTTCTCTGAAGCTCCCTCTTTATCCCCCATCCATGCCTTCAACTGACCACAAGTGGCTTCTTTGCAGTTGCTTGAGCACGTGTGAACTATGTAAGGGTTTCGTTTCCCCTTCCACACTCAGCCCAGCTGTGCCAGCCTCTGTGATCCTTACTGGCATTAGGCCCCTTCTTACAGAGTCCTTGGCACTTCTGGGACTGCCATACTTATAATCCAGGTAAGAGGAAGGAAGGGGACACCCAGTAGAGCACCTGCTTTGGGCAAGGCCTCATGCATGATGTGGGAGCGCAGAATCCAACCTTTAAAGGCTCCAACTTCCAGGTTCGTTCAGGTATCCTACTGATGGGCACTGGGAGGCTCTAAGACACTTGGTCTGAATCCATCAACTGCCTGTCTGAGGACTGACTGAGGGCTCCTCGGCATCTTGGCTAACCTTCAGCTGCCCTCGGAGCCAGCAAGACTACTGCTCAGACCCTACACGAGAAACACCTGGCTACTGGTTAACCTCTTCCTCCTCAGCTCAAATCTCAGACCAGCCCGATAATTTTAGTTAGGTTAATCACAATCACCCTTTTGTTTTTGGTGTGACAAAGTAGTAGATTATCCCAAAAGCAGTAACTAAAACTGTTTATCAAAGTGTAACATACATACAGAAAAGTGCATGTATCAAAAGTATGCAGTTTGATAAATTTTCACCAACTGAATATATCTGTAGAACCTGCACCCAATTAAGAAACAGAATTTGCCAGCACCCTGAAAGCTCCCATCCCCCACCCTGTGTGCTTTCTTCCTGTCATTACCGCCAACATAACCCCTATCATGATGACTTCTAACAGCACAGATTGGGTTTGCCTGGTTTTGTCCCAGAAAAACAACTTTAAGAGAAACAGACCATCCTTTTGTCTACCCTCTAGGCAACACATTTTGACTGATTGATTCAATTAGTCATTGACTAGATGTTGACTGTGTATAAAATGGATCAAAAATATGAATTAGCAGGGCTAGGCCAAGACAGAGGGAAAGGGGGTGGGAGGGGATAAGTTGGGAGTTTGAGATGTGCAGATACTAACTACTATATATAAAATAGATGTACAACAAGTTTCTTCTGTATAGCACAGGGAACTATATTCAATAGCCTGTAGTGACCTACAATGAAAAAGAATATGAAAACGAATATATGTAGGTATATGTATGACTGAAACATTATGCTGTACATCAGAAATTGACACAGCATTGTAAACTGACTATACTTCAACAAAGGAAAAAAAATACGAATGAAACCAAGGAACTGTGGCCTCAAAGGGGCTTTGGCTATAAACTGACCCTCCATTGGGCCTACAGAATTCTAAAGTGTGTTCTTAATAAAAAGCCAGAATGTGCATGTACACCTGATTACTTCCTCTAAAGTTCGAGTTCTCATGTTACTGCTGCTTTTTGCTTTCTCTCTTCTTTATTTGATTTTATTTGTTTAGTTCTGAAGGAGAGAAATTAGCGACTTTGGGGAGGACCCTCTCCGTTCCCCTAGAACTCCAGCCTCGAACACTCTTAGAAGGAGAAATCATCATCTCATAAGGCTGCTTGTTGCATTTTCCAGGGAGATCTGGCAAGTTAGCTTTAAGCTGTTAAAAACATAGACACACACACACACACACACGCGAAACCCCCAAAGCTTTCTTGTTTGAGCTCAAATATGCTACCATTTTTGCTTACTGATTCTAGCCCTGCCCTCTGCAGCCTCTCAGAATTAATTAGTCAGTTCAATAACCAGATTTTGGGTGTTTCCTGAGCGCAGGCTCAGAGGCACACGAGGTGGGTTTCCTGAACCCTAAATTCTTCCCGTGGGGATCTGGGGATTGACTGACTCAAGGATATGGCTAAATCAGTATTTGCTAAAGAACATTCCATTGGACACTAATCCCTAGAAATGCTTTACAAAAAGAGAGCTCTGAGCTCAAAGGAACTGGGCAAAGGCTCCTGGCTCTCTGGTCTGTTTCTAGTATCACATCTTACATTAGCACAGATAAGACTCTGGGAGATCTGGAAGCGTAAAAACTGTTACACTTTGTCAGTGTTTTGAAGACTTATGTGACTTAGAATCCCTTTTTCTATAGGATGCCTATGAGTATTTCTCAGAATTAGTGTCCCCAGAACAGGACACAGGCCATGTCGCTTTAAGCATCCTCCAAAACGGCACTAGCGCACGGTGATACCAAATACTTGAAATGCAGCTGGTCCAAATCAAGATGTGCTGTGAGCGTAAAACACGCGCCAGATTTCAAAGTCCTAGTACAAGAAGAAGATCAAATATTAATAGCTTTTACATGGATTATATGTAGAAATAATACTATTTTTGAAATAATGAGTTAAAAGGTCTTGTTAAAATTAACTTCATCTATTTCTTTTTACATTTTAAAAATGTGACTTTTAGAAAATGGAGAGTTATGCATGTGGCAGGCATCATATGTCCATTTGAGGGTGCTGCTCCAACAGTTCGTGATGCTATGAAAGCTTTGCTGGCTGATACAGGGAGAATGTGAGAGGGAGGGGGTGGTAGCCTCATGGAGAAAGAACAGAGGAACTGTGGGAATTCACTGAAGGGACAGCTCACAAAGCTTCTAGAGAGGCCGGCCAGGAAGTGGTGACTAAACTGAGACATGAAAGACGAGAAGAAGTGAGGCAGGGGAAGGCAGAGACATTATCATGGGCCATGGCCTGGAAGTGAAAGAGGAACTGTGAGTATTCCAGGATGTCCGAGGCGTGGGGGGCAGAGGAGAGGTAGTGACCCAGCATGAGACCAGAGAGAACAGCAAAGGCCGAGGTTTGGGGGTCCTGGTCAGCCTTAGAAAGGGGCATCCTTTGAGGGCATTGAGACACCACTGAAATGTTTTCAGTTAGGTGAGACCAGGCAGGTTTGAATTTTTAGAAAGATTACCCTGAGATTTGGATGGGGGAGTAGATGGGTGTAGGGATAAAACAGAGGGAGAATGGGTATTCAGAAGCCGCCCGAATAAGTCATCCAGGAGTGAGAAGTCCGGATTATGCTACAAACTCCGGAATTAAGGAAATCCAGTGTCTGGCAAAAGACTCAGCGATGGGATCACTGGTCTGGAATACCACTTGGAGATGGAGCAGGGGAGTCAAGGTCGATATCCTGGGTTTTGAGTAGTGAGGCTGTGATGGGAAAATGGAGGTCCGTGGGAGGGCAAGATGATGAGTTTAGGATCGTTCAAGTTGAGGTTGAAAAGAATGTGGGGTATACAAGTGGGGACACCTGAGATGAAGTGAGTAGCCAGGTCTGGTTCTCAGAAGACAGTTACGGGGCAGAGGGAGAGTTGGTAGGGAACATATCCCCTACGAGCCTCAGGTTCCTCATCTGCACAATGGGGACGTGATCTACTTCCCAGAGTTAGCATGATGATTAGATGATGTAAGATGTTGAATGTGCCGGGCACTGCACAGGCACTGCACAGGCACACAGTAGATGATTAGGGAGTTTTGGTTCTTTGTTTCAGAAGGTCTGCTGGCCCCATTTCTTACATAGTCATACCCACCAAGATCTTTGCAGATACCACTTCCTCCTTCAGGACCCACAGGACCCACATCTTCATTTTCAAAGTCCCCAGTGCAGTGATGGGCAGATGTTGCTGGAAATCGTTGTGGGAGGGGGGAATGAAGGCAGCTGCCTGGGTTATCCTACAGTGGGAAGGGAGAGAAGAGTTGGTGCTGTGGGCTGGAGAGGACTCTAGACTGGGATACTGGAGCTAGGCTACCTGCCCCAACTCTGCCAACAGCAAACAAAGAAACCTTGCCTTGTTCTAAGCTTCAGTTTCTCCACTAGCTCAAGGAGGGGCCTGCCCTACTGGGCCCTTTGCTGGTTCTGTCCCTGCCTTCTCCTCACTCCCAGAAAGCCTCTTCCCTTCTCTTGACCCACAGAAGATATCACTTCCTTGAAGGCTTGGCTCACTGTGGGCCTCCTGGCAGCTCCTTCCCGGGGCGGAGGGCCAAAATCTTGACAAGATTAAGAAGAGGTTTTGGAACTGGGCCAGGCTGGGAAAACAGGAAAGATGACGAACCCAACTCCCCTCCTTCGGGGGAGTTGTTTATTTCAGTTTTTCCCTCAGCTGAGTTTTCTGGATACACAGTAACCCTTGACATTCCATCCTGTGCCCAGCCTGTGACCGCACAGCACCTAATGCACCTGTCAGTCACAGAGCTCCCATGTCCGCTTGGCCAACAGCACCGAACTCCTGGAAAGCAGAAAGGACACAGATACATCTTCGCTGAGTTACCTACCACGATTCGGGGGAGAAACAGTCCTCTCACACAAGCCTCGCCAGCTCCGCAGGGTAAGCCATGTTGTTGCCATTTTCAGCCACAGAAACTGAGGCTCAGGGAAGCAATCCACGTCACCCAGTGTGTTGCCATTGCAGCCAGAAGTGGGGAGGGCTGAAAGGGAGAAGGA
The DNA here is from genome assembly GCF_048564905.1 of Vicugna pacos. NCBI lineage: Eukaryota > Metazoa > Chordata > Mammalia > Artiodactyla > Camelidae > Vicugna > Vicugna pacos. Next base: position 30,521,021 of record NC_133005.1, on the reverse strand, counting down.
CGCCTTGTCAGTTAAAAGCATGTTCTTTGGAGGCTGACGAACTGTGCTTGGTTTAAATTCTGACTCTGCAACTTCTTGCCTGTGGAATTCAGGCAGGTTCCTACTGGGAGGCAGTGTGGGGTAGCAGTTAAGAGCACAGGCCCTGGAATCAAATGTCAGTTCCGCCATCTGCTAGTTTCATGACCTTGGGCAAGTTCCTTTGCTTCTCTGCACCACCGTTTCCACAGCTGTAAAACAGGATAATAATAGCTCCGACCGCATAGACTTGTCATGCAGATTAAATGTGATAATCCCCGTGGAACACTTAGCACAGTGTCTGGCCCGTGGGCCGGCTGTGTATGAACGCGGACCTCGTTGACTCCAGCTCCACCTGTTCCCCAGCCCATCACCCTTCAACCTGGTGGCTCAGTCAGCCCTTGGCGTATGGTAAGTACTCGCTGGCTTGCTGACTGAAGGAGTAATTGGGAATTGAGTCAGTGTTTCTGAAAACAGGCTTCTGACAATGTGTGGGAGTAGGATTCTGAAGGAAGATTTTCAGGAGTTTCCCAACCACCCCGCAAAGGATTGCTTTTTGCACGCTAGTATGAACTTTAAAATATTTCCAGATGGCTTTTTCTTCCCTGATGGCAGAAGCAACGTATGTTCATTGTGAACTGTTCAAAATTTATGTATAGATAGAAAGCAGAGTGTCAAAGTCCTGAGTAATCCTGCTTCGAGAGAGGTGCCCACTGCTTCTCTGAGGCAGATTTTTCCTATGCCTAGTGTTTGAGCTCCGCTGTGTGTCCCACTCCGTGTTAGATACTGCGGGGCCCCCGCAGATGACTGTCTGTACGTTAGGGGCGGGCACAGTCGGGATGGGACACAGAATTTCACGGAACACTTAATCAGCAATTAAAGCCACCCATCATACCGATGACTCATTTCCCAGAATACACTTAACCTTTGTGGCTCTGAGACCCGGAAATGATGAAGCAAGGTCCCACCTGGCTTTGGAGTGAGAACTGGGATTGAATTTCAGCAAGGAGATCTGAGGTACTTGCCCCCTGATTGTGTGCTTGTGAACCAAGCCCCAGTAAGAGGGCAGAATGGGTGCCGGGGCCCTGCTTGCCGGAGAATAGTACTTTCTCACCTCCCTCACTGTATGTAAGGAGCTGAGCTGATGGAGCCAGCTGGGCAGGGCTGGGCTGGCCACAGGCGGTTTCTGTGACCTTGAGAAAACTGCTTCCCTTCTATGAGCCTCAAGTTCCTCATCTGAAGAGCGAGGAGAATCTTCTCACCTTGAAAGGTACATTCCACCATTCATTCATTCATTCATTCAAAGAAGATGGTCTTTCCTAAGAGTGTAGGAGGATTACTGAATAAACATGGCCATCTAGGAAAAAAAGAGCTGGGTCTGGTGGTAGATTGTATTGTTGTTCAGCAAATATTTATCTCCCTCAGCCCTTCTCACTGTGGGAGGAATACACTTCCTCACTCTGTTGATGTTGGACTTAGCCATGTGACTTGCTTTGGCCAAAAGAATATGTGTGGAAGTGACAAGGGGCAGCTCCAAGACACCCAGTATCTCCATTCCCACTTCTTGAGCAGCTGTCATCGGCCATGTGAACCTGAGTCCCAGACAGTGGGGGCTCCATCAGCCTGCACTCAGAATCAGAAGACACATGAGGCAGCCCTGCACTCACCCTGCAGCCCGGAGCCCAGCCCAGCCCAGCCCAGCCCAGCCCAGCCCAGGAGAGCCCTGATGAACCCCCGCTGACCTCAGAACCCCTGGGTGAGAAATTAATACTTAACTGTTGTAAGCTCCAAGTTTCTGGAAGTCTTTTTTCCCTTTGTCCAGCTTTATTGAGATATAATTGACATACAGCACTGTATAAGTTTCAGGTGTACAATGTAATGATTTGACTTACATGCATCATGAAATGATGACCCTAATAAGTTTAGTGGACATCTGTCATCTCATATAGACACCAAATCAAAGAAGTAGAAAAAACATTTTTTCCTTGTGATGAGAACACTTTGGATTTACTCCCTTAAAATCTTTCATATTTAACTTACAGCAGGGTTAATTGTATTTGTCATGTTGTATAACACATCCCTAGTACTTATTTATCTTATAACTGGAAATTTGTATCTTTTGATTACCTTAATCCAATTCCCCCATCCCCTGCCTCTGGTAACCATAAATCTGATCTCTTTTTCTATGAGTTTGTTTGTTTGTTTTTGAAATGTAATTGACCTACAACACTGTGTTAGTTCCTATTACAACATAGTGATTCGCTATTTCTGTACATTTCAAAATGATCACCAAGATAAGGAAATGGTTTTGTATGCATCACTGTTGCAGCAAAATCTGACCCATGTGGATCTGTCACTCACTCCTTATGCTGAGATCTGAATGTTAGGAAGGAGCTTGCTATGTGGCCATCTTGGGGGGTGGGGGGAAGTGTTCCAGGCAAAGGGAACAGCAATGCCACAGTCTTGAGGCTGGAGAAGACTTGGCCTGTTCAGGAATGGAATTAAGGCCAGTGAGATGGGTTGTTTGGTAAGGGAAAAAGAGAGGTCTGAGCTCCAGCCTCATGCCTTCAACAGGGCCCTTCACGTTTCCACTTGGACATCTCTCAGACACTTAAAAACTCAAAACATCAGATCCAAAGCTGAACTTGTGGTCTTCTCCCATATCCATCCTTCTTTTTTTTTTTTTTTATTAATTCCCTCATCTCAGTCAATGACACCACCACCTACCTACCCAGTCTCCCAAACTACAAGACTGGACCTCATCCTTAACTCTTCCATCTCCCCAACCCCCCACATCCAATCTATCTTCAAGTCCTGACAATTGCACCCCGCTCACTCTCTCATATTTGTCCACTTCTCTCCACCTCTTCTGAGGTCACAACCATCTCTTGACTGAACAACAGCATCAGGCACCTCTGAGGCTTCCCCACCTGCCTTCTTAGCCTTCCTCCAATCAGCCCTCAACACAGTAGCCAGTGGTCTTATTTAAAAACAAATCATCTCTCTATAAGTGGATGAATAAACAAATTGTGGTACACCCACACAATGGAATATTACTCAGCAATAAAAAGGAATGAGCTAAGTTTTGGAGATGGATGGTAATGGTGGTCACACAACAATGTGAACTTAATTCCACTGAACTGTACACTTAGAAATGGTTAAAATGGTAAATCTTAATTATATATATTTTTATCCCCCCCACTACATGCACAATAGAATGAGCTATCAAGCCATGAAAAAACATGGAAGGACCTTAAATGCATATTGCTAAGTGAAAGAAGCCAATCTGAAGAGGCTACATATGATTTGATTCCAACAATATAACAGTTCTGAAAAGGCAAAACTATAGAGACAGTAAAAAGACCAGTTGGGTGGGGAGGGGAGGGAAACAGGAGAGGAATAAATAGGTCAAGTATAGGGTATTTTTAGGGCAGTGAAACTATTCTTTATGATACTGTAATTGTGAACTAATGTTGTTAGACATTTGTCAAAACCCAATGAACTGTACAACACAAAGAGTAAACTCTGATGTAAACTATGGACTTTAGTTAATAAAAAACCTCACAAAACCCAAAATAACACATCAAGTTTCATGACTCCTCTGTTTAAACCTCCAATGCCTGCTCCTCCAACCTGGCCAGGGAGTTTTTGTCCCTCCTTCCTGCCCTGGCTTACCCCTACTCATTCATAAGGGCTCAGTTTAAATGCCACCTCTTCAGAGACACCTTCCCTCACTCCCCAAGTTAGATCCAGCCCCACCTTGTTTTACCTTCCCCGTAGATTCTGTTCTTCAACTCTGCAGGATTCGCACGTGTGTCATCAGATAGTTAATTGTTTGTAGCTGTTTGCATAATGACTGTCTCTTATGCCCAATGAAGGCGGGGATCACGTTTCCTTCACCGTCTTATCTCTAGCACTGAGTGAGTGCCTGGTATATAACCAAACTCTGTAAAAGTGTGGTTGATTATAGTTTGAAATAAAAGGTGACACAGTGTATAATTCCACTTATATGAAATACCGAGAATAGGTAAATCCACAGAGACAAAAAGCGGATGGGTGGTTGCCGGGGGCTGGGGAGAGGGGAGATGAGGAGTGATTGCTTAATGAGTGTGGGGTTTCCTTTTGGGGAGATGAAATTGCTTCCGAACTTGACAGAGGTGGTGGTTGGACAGCATGGTGAATGTACTAAATGCTGCTGAACTGTATACTTTAAAATGGCTCATGTAATGGTACGTGAACTTCACTTCAATCAAAAAAATTAGTTTGAACTATTAACCAATGTATTTATTTTTTTTTGTACAGCCTTGTGTCCCATCATCTTTCTCAGATTCAGACTCGTACCCTTGGCCTCAGAGATGGTTTTTATAGCAGAAATGCAGAAATAATAGAAAGAAATTAACATAAGTTTTTCCCTTAAAACTTTTTATTGTACAAAATTTTAAGTGTATACAAAACTGGAATAATATAATGAACCTTCCCTGGCTTCCACAGTTGTCAACTCATGGATGAACTTATTATATACCCATCTACACCCCCGTCCCATGAGTTTGATGCAAATATCACACATCATATCATTTCACCTGTAAACATTTCCTTATGTCTCTCTGAAAGATAAGAACTTTAAACATGTAATCAGGATACCATTATTACACCTAAAAAAATCAACAACGAATTCTTAATATTGGCAAACATCCAGGGTTGAAAAACACCCAATTGTTGGATAATTTAAAACATATGTGTTTGTTTGAATCAAGATCCAAACAAGGTTTATATATTGCATCGATTGAGATGTCTCTTAAGTCTCCTTTAATGTGTAGGTTCTTTCACTGTCTCTCTCTTTTTGTAAGTGTGGGAGGTGGAAGAGATAAGACTAGGAGAGACTTCCCCTTTCTCTGCCTTCAATTTATTTATTGAAGAAATGAGGCATTTGTGTTGCAGAGTTTCCTACAGTCTGGATTTTGCTGATGGCATCCCTGTGGTGTCATTTAACAAGCCCCCTGAACCCTTTATTTCATGTGACTAGTATCTTCATAGAGTCAGGGTTAAGTGTTTTTTTTTTTTAAGCAAGAATGTTTCACAGGTGACATTGTACACCTCTACCAGGAGGCACATCACGTATGTGAATATGTCTCTCAGTGAAATTCCTAGCCATGAATGATCATGCCCTAAACCCATTGTTTTGTTACAGGTTGCAAAAGACAAAATGCGAAATTCTAATTCTTAAAAAAAATTTTCCACTTATTAGCGGAAACATATGTATCAAGAGACACTCCCTTAACCAGTTAGTTGGTTACAATGAGATTCAGTTCATATTGAAAAAGTCGAAAAAATGCTTGATTCTTTCCCTTTATTTACCAATATCCAAAATGTTGACTTGCTTCCCTAACATGCTCAAAGGTAATCCAGTGAGGTTTTCTTTTCTCCTCCTCCTCCTTCCTTTTCTGAGTATCATTTTGAACTTCTGGATTTTAAACCTGTTTGATTTTAAACCTTATCTATGCTTAAATTGTCTCATCTTTGGTCAGCTAGAGCCTCTTCCAGTTGACTTCTGAGTCCTTTTGACACGACCTTGTAGCTTCCTTACTTTCTGGAATGACAAGATGTTTCAAGTTCATATTGTGCATTTTTTCCCCCTAGACCTTGAATAAGCCATTTCTCCAAGGAGCCCTGGTCCTTTCGTATGGGAAATGATATTTAGATCTTTCACAATCTTTTCTCTAAGGGTGCTCATGGCTACTGCATTGGTAATTGTTTCTAGGTCTTTTCAGCGGATAGAGGTAAAAAATTTTTAAGAGGTCTTGAGTTCATGCTGATAATTTCGATTTCAATTTAGATTATAGAGTTTTTGCTTAACTTGTTTGAGTTTATCTTTGTATTTTTTTCTTATGCTGCTGTCTTAATTTCTAATGGCAACAACACTAGATTTATTTGCTTTATACTATAATGTATAAAATCATAATTTTTACTGATCATATAATTATTAAAAACCTTTTGAGATTAAAACCTTTTTTGTTGCTGCAGTTTTTGTCCTTCATCTCCATGGGAATGTACAGTCAAATTACTGTCTCTAAAGTCATTTGAAATAATTCTTCTCTGAGTGGTTATACTTTCAGCTTAATTCATAGTTTGATACATCTGTTTCATTTTGTTTCCAACTTTTACTTGAAATTCAATTTTGCTTTAATAATTCTGTGGAATAGTTATACTGGTCCATAGCCAAATCTTCAAAATAAAGTATATTCAGGTAAGTGTAGATTCTATACCTGTTCCCTTTACTCTAGTCTCCTTCTCCCACAGGTAATCATTTTTAAAGTGTTTTCTTCTTTAATAAATAAAAAGGCATATATGTGTACATATATGTAGCATACCATATATGCTTCACTCAGTAAATACAGTATGAAGTTCTCTCTCTGTCTTTAACAATATGTCAATATGTCTTTGATAATATATTCTGAAATTCATCCTATTACAATATATACAATTAGTGCTTGTTCCCTTTGCACAGCTGCATAGTACTCCATTGAGTAAATGTACCATGATTTTTTCACGTAATCCATTATTGATGGATGTTTGGGTAGTTTCTAGCCACTTGCTACTACAAAGAGTGCAATAACAAAAGGTCTCATGCCTAATTACTCTCAGGATTTTGTAGCATATTTTTGGGATGGATTCCTAGAAGCAGTATTGCTGGGTGATGCACACGTAATATTGGTTTTCGAAGTCCTAGCCCAAGAATAATTGTCGTGTGAGCTTTTTCACACTACCTTTCTGTGCCTCAGTTTCTCATCTGCAAAATGAGAATATTAACAGTTTTTAGCTCAGAGAGTTATTGGGAAGACTAAATGGGCTGATGGTTTTAAAGCGTTTAGAACGTGCCTGGTACAGAGGAGGGGTTGAATAAATGATAACAATGGATGGAAGTACAGGAGTATGTGGGCAGGGGAGGTGGCATCAGAGGCTGGGCTGAGTCTTTGAGAAGGGATTCTGTGCCTGCCTTACCTGCCCCTGCAGGTATAGAGAACCTATATTGAGTGGCAGGAATAGCAGAACGCAGAGATGAAGTTTGGAGATTAAAGAGAGGTTGAATGAATGGGACCTGGATAATAGCTGGATGCCAGCATGGACTGTGGCCCCTCAGGCCCCAACTGTCACCTCCTCCCCCAATGCTTAGGTGCCAACTACATACTCTGACCAGTCCTGAGACTTAGATGTACCCAGAGGGGAAAGAAGGAGGAAACCCTCACTTAACTGCATTTAATCTGAATTTATTTAGAGTAAATCGCTGCCACAGGATGGACACTTGAGACAGACATTACACTCCAAGATACAAAAATAAAGTATTTTATAGATTTGTTTTACACACGTTTATGGCCTGTGAAGTTCATACCCATTTCAACATCATTATTGACTGGTAGCTTGAGGCATAAGACTAGTAGGATGTGAGGGGATGGAAGGAGAAGGAGGGGAAAAAAGAAATAGTGAGAAGTGGCTTCGTTCACCTTATACACAAGCCTAGAGCTGTGCTGTCCAGTAGGGTAGCTACTGGCCCATGTAGCTAGTGCCTACCATATTGGAAAACCTAGCTAGAGATCATTTCCTTCATTGCAGAAAGGTCCACTGGACAGTGCTGACCTATCCTAGACTCTAATGGAGCAGCCTACATGGAAATGTATTTGGATATGCATGGGGCAATAGACCCTGGTGCTGAAGGTCCCATCCTAGTAACCCCATCTCTGGTTCCCAAGGAAGTGGGCTTGACTTGGTTCTCTGAAGGTCGAGGGTAGCTGCCCACATCCACATCTGTGTCTCAGGCTCCACTCCCTCCTCCCTCCTCCCTCCTCCAGGGAGCATCTGACTGCAGCTCCTGCTCTTTGTCCCTTTCCCTCCAGCCTGTTTCCCCAAGGTTATGCCCTGCCTCATTCCCCAAGTCTCTTCCCCAGCATCCTAGCAGGCCCCAATCCAGCTTGTCTATTTGCCCTTCATCCACTGCCAAGGCTGGATGGAGGTGGCTGGGAGACTGTCTGGAGGTGGAGGCAGGCAGGGCATTCGCAGCTGGTTCCTACTTAATCTCTGCTGGCTCATGTTTCCTGTTCCTGTAGCCAGGTCTTTGGGCCTATCAGAGTGTGGTGGAAGCTGGTCCCTTCCTCCCCCCACCATGTTTGCTTTTGAAAAAGGGGAAGTGGAACTTCCTCAGGGTCTGTGGGCTGGGCTGACAGCACGCTCTTGTTCTCTGTTCTCCCAGCCCTGAAACCTCAGCTTTCAGCCCTACTTATGTGCCCATGCCCACCCCACACACAGCCCTGTCTAAGGCTTCTTCCAGAATTGTAAGGCCTGGGGAGCCTGGACCCCCAGACCCAGAGGAAGCCCCCTGCTCTGCTTGGTTCTGCAGGGATAATGTGGCCACCTCATTGCTGTCCCAATTCCATTCAACAAATACTTCATCTACTCTGGGCCAGGCCCTGAGAACACTAGGGTCTAGAAGACAGCTATCCTGGTGGGAAAAACAGGCGGCAAACAAGAAAAGGGGGTCCTGGCTGAGGAGCTGGTTGGGAGGTAGATTCTAACATTGAACGGTTCTTCTGGGTTTAGAGGGAGCGGTGGGTGCCGGGAAGGAGAGAGGAGGTGTGAGGATGACATGGGCTCCGTGAAGACAGGGACTGTGGTCCTCCTGGAATCCTCAGGGCCTGGTCCAGAGCAGGAGCTCATTAAACACTGAATGAATGAATTTATGAATGAATGAAGTAATGCTGACTGAGATAGGAGACAAAGCTGGGGACTTCTGAGCTGGCCTTGCCTTTCTTGTCCCTTCTGCTGCACACTGTTCCACGGGGCCTGGCCACGAAGCCAGCTCTGTCCCACTTGGATTCATCCTCAAACATTTCCTAATCACCCTCAACCTAACTCCGGCCCAGGGTGGTGATGGGTCCAGATGGCTCTATCCAGCCGGCTCCTCACTTAGCAATTTGTCGAGTGGAGACATCAAGTGGTCAGACCCTGGAATGGCAGCAGTCGAGCTGAAAACTTCGAGCCCTCAGCCAGGATGAGTCCTGATCCCGCCTCAGCTGGGTCCTCTTGACCCTGTGTCCACACTGAGCCTTATCCTGGCTGAGCCCACTTTCCAGCTCTGGGGCGAGCTCTAACTCTGGTCACAACCTGCGCCCCCAAACAGTACCCCTAATTTAAAATTTGTACTATAATGACCCGCTACAACTTCAAGAAACTTTTTATGGAAGTGTAACATACATTGAGAAAGTGCCCATATCACAAGAATTTTCAGACGAAACACATCCATGTCATCAACTCTTACTGCCAGCATCCCAGAAGCCCTTTCCCACGCCCTTCCAGTCACAACCTCCCAAGGTTAACTACTCCCCTGACTTCTAGCAGCATATATTAATTTTATCTGTTTATATTCTTCTATATTCGTTGACCCTTGAACAACACGGGTTTAAACTGCTTGGGTCCACTTACACGAGGACTGTTTTCAATAAACAGAGTACCTGTATTTTCATTTTGCAGATCTTTAAATTAACTAAGTGTGGGGAAAAGTTTGTGTTCGATTAGAGATCACAACATGTGGAATCAAGAGAACTAGGATCTGAGTCCTTCTACTCAAACTGTTTCAGTTTCCTGCCTTTGGGTGAGTCATTTATCAACTCCTTTGTTTTTGAGGCTGAAATAGAAGTACAGGGATTTTTGTCAGCATGGGGGGTCAGTGCCCCAAACCCCTGCATTGTTCAAGGGTCAAGTGTATTTGAAATCATACAGTATATATACATTTTGGCTCTGGTTTCTTTTGCTCAACATTACATTGGTGACACTCACCCATATTTCTGTGTGTACTTGTTGACAGTTCATACCCATTGGTGTTCAGGGTTTCATGAACCCACCAAGAATCTAGCCAAAGGGACTGAACTCAAGTATGATCAAGCCTTTGGATCCAGCTGCCAACTTGCAGGAAGCACAGAGGCAAAAATTTATACATCTCCCAGACACATCCACTCATAAAGGACTACTTCCGTCACTTAACTGCTTATTCTTACTAACCCTTATCTGAACAGATACTACATAGCACTTAACCTTGGAGGATTCCCTTGTTCTTACTAAACTGGCCTTCAGCCTTATACTGCAGGCCTTCATCAAGAAGAGTTATAGGACAATGGAATACTACCCAGCCACAAAAAAGAATGAAATAATGCCATTTGCAGCAACATGGATAGACCTAGAGATTATCATAGGAAGTGAAGTAAGTCAGACAGGGGAAGACATATATCATATGCTATCAACTACATGTGGAATCTAAAGAAAAAGATACAAATTTTATTTACAAACCAGAAATAGACTCATGGACATAGAATACAAACTATGATTACCAAAGGGGAAAGAGGGGGGAAAGGATAAATTAGGAGTTTGGGATTGACAGATACACACATTATATACAAAATAGATAAACAACAAGGACCTACTGTGTATAGCACAGGGAATTATATTCAATTTCTTATAATAATTTATAATGGAAAAGAATCTGAAAAAAGTATGTATAATTGAATCGCTTTGCTGTGCACGTGAAACTACCATTGTGAATCAACTACACTTCAATAAAAAAATTTAAAAAAAAAGAAGAGTTATAAGAAACAGCCTTAGGAAACTGGTGTCTGGATTTACTGTCAGGATCTTGCTGAGAACAGTGTTCATTCATTTCGTCACAGTGGCCTCTTAGAGAACCCCAGGTAAATTTCTTCCACATCTTAGGACTAGGAGTAGTCATTTTCCCTGGGGGGAAACAGTCTTGCTTTCAGCTGACTCATGAATTACATGATGGATCTTGTTTCCCTCTTTACCGTGGTTGCTGAGAAGCTCAGAGTCAGATCTGTGGCCTGTGTTTTCCAGTGCCTGGACTCTGAGCTGTGCTGTCTGCACTAACCTTACTCCAGTGGCTCTTAGCCTTCCTCTTCCCATTTCCCCTCTGTCCCTATTTCTTTACCTTCCTTTTTTTTTTTTTAACTTTTTAACTTTTGAATTGTCAGTTCTTGAGGAATGCAGGGAGGTAGCCACTTCAGGAACATGGACATGAGAGTAACAAGCTTACCTTGGAGGGTTAACACTGGGACCACACACATCTGTTTGGAGCAGAGCAGTGGAAAGGCTCCAGGTGGAGAAAGGACAGCTCCCATGCATGGAACTTGGTTGCACCCTGGGTCTGTGTTGTCCCCAGCGGGGTCTCCATTCCCCAGCACGGCCTCCTCTTCACACACTTGCCTGATGATTAACAGACCAGGTTCTGATCTTGGCATTTGACCAACTTCCCTCTTCCGACTGTGAAGGTTTACCACTTCCTACGTGTGTGTCTCCTGCAAGGAAAGGCAACAATCAAGCTGTCACTAAAACAAGAAGAGATTTATGACTTCCAGCTTAAAGAAGCATTTTTACAGGTGGGATACTTGATGGATCCCAGCTGTGGCAGCTTGCACAGACTGGGGGCTGGAAGGTCTCCTGAACACTTCTGCCTGGTCCTTCCTGCACTGCCTTTGTGACCCGGAGTCCAGACCCAGAGCCAGCCAGTCAGATAAAGCAGGAGATGGCACACGAATCTGGAGACCTGGGCACTTTGGGACTTTTGTCTGTTTGTTTGTTTGGGTCAGGTTTATACTTTCTGCAGAGCTGGAAGGCAGCTTTTAAAATAGTCCCTGGGCCATTGCTACTTTGGGCCATTTCAGTTGGTAAAGAAATGATCTTTCTAATCATCAGTGAGCGCGGAAGAGTAGTGAAGTCTTTCCTGGGGTGGGTTTCCCCAGCAGGTGAGGCTTCATCCTGGCCACTGCCTGTTACCCTTGGCTGTCCCCTTGGCTAGTATCACAAATGTACGTTGGGACCCCAGGAAGGTGAGCATAATTTCTTGTTCAAACTCAAGAAGGATCCAAAGGGATGTTTCACTTCTTTCCTTTATCTTCTGATGGGACATTTTACCAAAATTTCTTTGGACTGAAAAGCGGGGCTGTTTTCTTGGTTCCAAAGTCCCTCCGCAAAGGGTAGAACAGAAAGCAATGGGTGGGCCACAGCATCTTAGGAGTTTATAACACTAGGGCAGAATAGTGCCCCTTCACCTCTAACAAAATCTCCCTGTCCGAATCCCCCGAACCTGTGACGTTGTTATCTCACATGCACAAGAGATTTTGCAGATGTGATTAAATTAATCTTCAGATTGGGAGATTACCCAGGATTATTCAGGTAAGCCCAGTAGATTTATGAGGTCCTGACAAGAGGAAGGCATGGTCAAGTCAGAGGAGATGTGAGGACAGGGCGCAATTTCTGGCTTAAAGGTGGACAAGGGCCACGGACCATGCAATGGAGGCAGCTCTCCTAAGCTGGAAGAGACTGGGAATGGATTCTACTCCAGGGCCTCCAGAAGGACAGAGCTCTGCTGACTCTTTGCAGAACGATGATGCTACGTATTGTCCAAGTGGTCATGTTGTTACAGTACCAACAGGAAACTAATGCAACCCTCAAATATACACCGCACACACATACACATACAGAACATTTGAAATATGTGAAATGTGCCATATGGACTTTTCCTCATCTGAACAAATATATTCAACAATGCAAAGAATAGAGGTGTCCTGGGAGCTGAGGTTTGCTCTGGCAGAGCCCAGAGTTGGCAGAAGCTATCCAGGCACATTCAAAGGAGAAGGGGCGGTCAGGGCCAATGCACCTCAGGTATCCCTGGAGCCACTGGTCAGGGCAGCCCTGATGGAGCAGATTTGGCCTTCCCAGTCTGATGACATTGAACATCCACGTCTCCTGGCTCTGATTTGTTGACGGGGCTGTGCAGGGGTGGCTCTGCTCACAGGGAGAGGTTGTACTGGTGTGGCCAGTGAGAGGATGCCGACCCCCACCTGCTCCCTGCACATTCAAAGCAGGCCCTCTGATCCACCGCAGCCCTGCGCTCTGATGATAACAGCAAATGTTTATTGACAACTTACTAAGTGCTGGCACCTTGCAGGGGTTAACTCATAGACTTCTCACCAGGGCTCCGTGGGGCTGGTTCTTCTTGACCCTGGGCTGTCGATGTGGACTTGGAGTGGCCCACAAGCCCTGGGATTTGGTCATCCAGTCGTGGCTGTTTCCTGAGGGGGCCCTGGGATGACAGCATGAATGCTCCAGGCCAGGATCATATCCGCTTCCATCTCTCTTGATTTCTGCAGTTGGGTTTCCTGAAAGCTGCCTTGGGTCCTTATGGAACAACATGGGGATAAATAAATAGATGGTTAATTAAAAAATCTGACTGCTGGCTGGCCACAACCTGGTCCTCTAATCCTAACCCATGCTAAACCAGCTGTCTCCGCCCACTAACCTCTGATCCTGACCTCATACTGACCCTTAACCCTACATCGACTAACTTTAGACAAATTTGTCTCAGTTACAGGAATAACTCATTGAGGGCTCAGTATGTTTCAGACCCTATTCTAAGGGTTTTATATTTATTAACTGATTCAATCTTCTCAGTGACCCTAGGGATAGGCATTATTATAACTCCCACTTTAGAGTGAAAGAAGATACATTTTTAAAGTATCCATTGAGCCTTGGACTCTGTGTGAAATGGATCAAAAGTGATACATTAAAATCATTCATTTAGTCATTCAACAAACACGGATTGTGCCCACTTTCCCCCTGTTCCCCTGCTTTCTACAAGACTGCGTGTTAAACGTTGGGGTGACAGATACCAAGGTGGAGAAGGAAGGGGCTCTAGTCTGCAGAGCTGATGGCACTGTTTCATCTTTTCCTCCTTTGCCCCAACTCATTGGTGCCCCCACCCTCTGTGAGGTAGAAGGGACAGGGCATGCTGAACTCTTAGTTTCAGGCCAGGATCCTCCCCTAGACCCTCCCTCCTCTCTAGGGGACAGAACACTCTGGGGGGTGTTGAGAAACAGAAGTGAAAGTTCATCAGATGGTCAGGCGAGGTCAAATGCATTTCCACGTGCAGAGTCCGGCGGGGGGAGAGAAGCTGCATCCGCACAGCTTCTGAGAGCACCACGTGGGCCTGGGGTGTGCTGTGACTACAGCTGACTGAGCACCAAGACCTGAAGAAGTCCTTTACACACACACGCCCTCTCCCACCACATCAGTCCTGTGAAGGCAGGGTAGGTGGATATGAAGCCTGGCTGTGAAGGAACCAAGTCAGCAGGTGTCAAAAACTGTTTGTCGAAAGAACCGATGAATCTCACCTGGGTTTCCAGCCCAGCTGGGCGGTAGTAGCTGTGTGGCTTTGGGCCAACTGCTTTCTTCTCTGAGTTGTCCCTTTATCATCCATCAAAAGAGAACAGCGAGACCTGCTAGGGTAGTTCATTCATTCAGTCATTTCAATCTTTGTTTTTTAAACCATTATTGTAAAGTAAACATGCATGCTGAAATAAATGTGTGGCTTAATGAGTCATCTTATGCAAATATCTTTGTGACTACTTCCCAGGTTAATAAATAGAACTTTGCAAGCACTCCTCTCCCCCAGCCCTCTCCAGGTGCCCGGTCCCAGTCTGAGCCCTCTCTGGGCCCCCTGCAATAAACAAGTAGCCTGATTTTTACAGTCATCACTTTCTTGTTTATTTCCTAAGTGTGTATCCCTAGTTACTATTGTTTCAACTTGCCTGTTGAAAAAAAAAAGATACATCTTTAAAGTCTTTTAACCTAAAGGTGTCCCCTAACCCTTTCTTTTCCTTACAAGCTATTTGTTGAAGGAACGCCATTTGGTTGGTAGTTTCTGTCTGGATTTTGCTGACTTCATCTGCAGGTACCGTTCTGTGTGCGCCTTTGTCCTCTGTGGAGGTGGGCGGCTGGATCCAGAGGCTTCATCAGACCTGGGTTCAATCCCTTTGGCCAGCTCCCCAGTGGGCTTGTGTGCTTTCATCCGTCGGCACAGAATGTTGGATGGTCTCTCTGTCTCAGCAGCTGTTGGTGGTCTTGTCAGCTCGTCCTTGAATTCACTGGGGTTGCACGAGGCGTCATTCCAATGCTATTCGTTCTTTTTATTTATCAACTGGCAAGAGACTTTAGACAGAGATGCTTCCTCTCCTTTACTCTGTTGCTCAGTGATCCAGGTCATACAGGAAGGGCAGGACCCATGCTTAATTCTTTCCCTTTAGTTGCCAGTTTTCAAGAGAATGAATTGGTTCTTTGTCATCCTCAGAAGGAGACCAATGAATTCTTTTTCCATATTATTATGAAGTCTTGGATTGGACGTGTTTGATGGGTTACAGTCATTTACAAGTATTATCTTTTTGAAGCTCACCTTGTCCCATTCCATTGTCCCACGCCAGTGAGAGCTTCTTCAGGTCGGTTCTTGAGTCCTTCTGACACAACCCCAGTTGTCCCTGAGACGTCCCTTGCTTTCTGTACGACAAGATGTACCAGATTCATCTTGTACATTTTCTGCTCCAGACCTGGAATCAGCCTTTCTCCAAGAAGGCCTTTTATTTAAAATTAAAAAAAAAAGAGAAATGGTATTTCATGACCACTATCCGGGTGCTAGGGTTGCATGCATGTTGCTACTGGTTTGATTACAAAGAAATATGTTTTATGGCATACAACTCTCAGCCGGAAACCAAGAGGGCAGAACCCTCTGCTCCTACTGATAATTCCAATTTACATCAGGATTTTTACTTAATCTCTTTTGTATCACATCCCTCCTTTCTTCCATCCTGGGAATTTTTTCTCGGTCATGCTCTTTCCCATTATCCATATTTTAACAGTAGTCTGACAGATACATTGTCAGAGGGTGTAGATATCACATACAATACTCTCTTTTCGAGCTCCATCGAGTCTTAGTTGTTCTGGTAACTTTATATTTAATGTTCACTCCACTAAATCCTTTTTTCTCCCTCGTCTTTGTAGCCCTTTTCCCCCCTCGTCTTTCTAGTCATTTTGATTGTCTGAAATTTGTTCTCTAATAGATTCTTCAGGAAAGGCTCATGTGAAAAACATTCCTTGAGTTCTTTTATGTTAATCATAGTTAGTTTGAGTCCATTTTACTTACAAATCAGTTTTTCTGGACATAAAATGATTAACTTACATTCTCCTTTCTTGAATGTCCTAAGTATGTGACTTCATTTTCTTCTGGCATAAAGTATTCTTGAAAAGCCTGTTAATAATCAAATTTATTTTTTTTATGTCAGTTATTATTATGACTGAGATGCCTAAAGGATTTTTCTCTTTCCTTGAAGTCCAGTAATTTTATTAGAATGTCTTGAATATGTCTGATTATTCTGGGTTTATATTTTCAGATATGCAGTACGTTCCTTCAATATATTGTAATTTCAATTTTTAAAAATTTCAGTAAGTTTTCTTGATTAATAATTTTTCATATTTGTTTTTTTGTTTTGGTTTTCTCCTTCAGGGGACTTTTATTATTTGTTGGAACATCTTTGCCTAATTTCAATATTTGCCACTGTCTCTAGAATATTTTTTGAAAAGCCCTCTTTCTTCATTTCTTGTTGATTTAAAATATTTTCCCCTTTTCACCTATTTTAAGGCACTATCTTAAGGTTGGGTTAATTTGTTCTCTTGTTTCTTCTGTTACTTTATTTTATTTTTGTGTGTTTCTTCTATTGTAGCCTTCATTTCTAAAATGATTTTTCCCCTTGTATTTCTAATTCTTTCTTGAGTTCTGTTCTATAATTAAGACTTTCTAATTCTAACTTATGTTGTTCTTTCAACCTGGCACACTTTAAAGGTGTCTTTTAGGTCATTTTGAACTAGAAGGTTACAGTTTTGATCCATGCTGAAGAACTGTCTTGCTGGCATGTTTTATACTATTTCTAGGGATGCTATTTTGCGCCTGATTCTCCTTTTGCTTAAATTAACCTTGTATGGGATTTGACCTTCCGACTTCTCTGAAGCTCGTTTTTATGTGAAATTAGTTTCCCCAAACTTAAAGGTGATGACCAGGGTGGCATTTCTAACCTTGAGAACTCCCCGCCTCTTGTTTGCCTGTGGCGTACACCAACGTGGCAGCCTGCTTTCTGAGGTCTCCTGGTCAGTCTCCTTCTGCCGCTTCGATCTGGACCACCTTCCTTCCTCTTGATTGTCTTGATCGATCCTCTCCGTTTTGATCTTGCTCCAAGCACTTCCTCCTCAGGGTTGGACCTTGTCCTGGAAGGGAACCGAGCAGCTTTGAGAGTGTGGAGGACTGGAGTCCTTCCTGAGGACTCCCGTCCTCTCTCACTATGGGGCTAGGCAAGACCCCACCCAGATTCAGTTGCTCTTCTCAAATTGTCCCTTCATACTTTCCAGGGACTACCTGCTGGCTATTTGGGGCTGTCCTGTCACCCGGTCCCTTTGACATCCCCTTACTTCCCTCTGCTGGCAGCAGATGGGATGCCAAAGGCCAGAGGCCAAGCTAGGAACAGCCTGGGGAGGAGGGGACCCCAGGGCATCTGCAAACACACAGGTGAACACTGGGGTTATGCCCCACCACTCATTATTTCGATGTTCACGCGGATATGTCTGCCACCTAATTTTGAAGCAAATGTTGTCTGTGGGTTTTGCTTTTGCTAATCTGCCCTGCTTATTTTTGTGGGAATTTGGAGAGATTCAAAAAAGATGCTGACAATGCTACTGTCTCCCCTAGCCAGTTCACTATTTTTAATGCCAGGTCCCATATGGGGCCACAGGGAGCAGGAAATGAAATAATAAATGTGTATGAAAGTATGTAAGGTTCCTGGTCATCTTAAGCGTCCTGTAAACTAGCTGCTTCTCCCTTCTGCTGCCCTGCAGCCAACTTGACCCTCTCATTCAATTCATGCAGGCTTGACCTCTGGTCCCTGCGCCCAGCTTGGAGGATGGAGCAGAAGGTAACACAAACTGGCCACCCTGAAGCTGAGTGAATCCCCGGACGTTATGCCCTTGCCTTGCTCTGCTGGTACCCCTCTGGACATTTTCTCCCGGAACGGGTTTTGGAGAAGTTAAGTCTACCAGGCCAGCCCAGCACCCGCATAAGATGGTCCAGAGGGTGAGAAGCCGGCTGTGAATCCGGCACGCCATCTGCTGGCCGTTTGTTTAACTGCAGAGAGGAGCGGCGTTAAGTCCGGAGACGGCAGCGTCAGGCCCACTTCCCTACTTCAGCCAATAAGGTGAGTTAATTTTTTCTCCCTCTGGTTGAAAAGGCGTACAGGTGACACTTGAACGACATAAGTTTGACCTGCGCGGGTCCCCTTACACGCAGGCACAAGTACTACGCGATCCACAGGTGGTTGAATGCGCGGATGCGGAACTGCGGCTACTGAGGGTCGATTATAAACTTCTGTGAGGATTTTCAACTTGCTGGACCCACCTGGTTCAAGGATTAACTCTATTTATGTGAAAACAATGACAATAAAGGGAAACAAAGAGAACGCTTTCTGACATGCTCCCACTGTCTAGACAAGCACAACTTTTTTATTTTCTAATTTAACGTAAATTAAAGTGTGCATTTACTCTTAACGGGGCGAGGGCGGTGTGTCCTGCCTTTCTGGCTTCCACAAAGTGGTCTGGAAACCCCGGGTATTTACACTGGCAACCAGGGGTAAAAGCTCAGATTCTGCTGCCCCCAAAACTTGGATTTAAACCCCTTTCATTAGTCACAAACAAAAAAGGGTGGACAAGTTAATTCACCTCTGATTTTGAATCTGTACCTGCTAGGCTGGATCATGCCCCCCAACCCCACCCCAAAAGAAAGGATGTTCATGCTCTAATCCCTGGATCTGAATATATTACCTTACATGAAAAAAAGGACTTTGTAGATGTGGTTAAAGTTACAGACCTTGAGATGGGGAGATTATTCTTAATTACCTAGGTGGACCCAGTCTAATCACAGGAATCCTTCAAGGCAGAGAGCCTTTCCTGGCTTCAGTCACAGTGATGGGACATTGCTAGCTTTGAAGGTGTAGGAAGTGGGCCATGAGCCAAGGAAAGCCAGCAGCTAGAAGCTGGAAAAGGCAAGGGAATGAATTCTCCCAAGTCTCCAGAAGAAGGCAGCCCTTCAGACATCTTGATTTTAGCTCATGGGACCTACGTGGGACCTCCGACCTCCAGAACTGTAAGACCATAAAGCTGTGTTGTTTTAGCCCCCAAGTTCATGGTAATTCGTCACTGCAGGGATCGGAAAGGCATGTACTGTAATGTGGGGTAATGGTGGTACCCACTCTGCAGGTGGGGAGAATGAGATGAGGTCATGGTGGGAAGTGCTTTGAGAATTGGAAAACAATTTACTAGTGTTTAGAGTTATCTTCCAGGAAGGTAACCATTTATTCTTTTCCTTATTCCACGGTTCTTTTCTGAACACGTACTACGTGCCAGGCACTGTGGTCAGTGTAGCAGTTACAGGGGTGAACCTGGCCCATTCTTGTATAGGGCTTACAGGTTTGGAGGGTAGCGGAATATCAAAAGGGCTCACAATCACACATGTCACAGAATTACAATAGCCTTGCATGCGATGAACAGATTGTCCCGGGGGATCTCAGTTGGGTACCTGCCAGATCTCAGGCTTCGGGCCTCAGGCTTTGGGCAGGGCCTCCAGGGTCATGGCTTGCCCTTGCTTACCTGCCCATATAGGCTGGCCTTCCCTGACCAGGGAGCGGGGGCACCAACGGCTGGAATCCAGGCCCGAGACAGCATCGAGGGGCCATCAGATGGTTCTGTGCTGGTCCAAAAATCTAAGCCCTCACAGGGGCCCACCTGTGCTGAGGCATAGTGGGTGGCGAGGGGGCTGAGGCCAATGAGGTCAGGGCTGCCTGGAATGCTGGGCAGAGAGGATAGGGTTTGGCATGTGGCCACAGACCACTGACCTTAGGTCCAGGGCCTTATGGCTATAGGTGGAGGAGAGGACAGAAGCTGGGACAGGGAGCAGGACAGCTTTATTGGGCTCTGGAAGTCCTCTCTGTGGCACACTGGCCCGAGCCTCCTCACGTCCCCTCCTAGGTTTTCTGGGGCTGTCTGGTAGCCCCACACTCTCTGGTGTGATGGAATGGAACACAGACTCTTGGGCCACAGGAGATTCCTTGTGCCTCATCTGATGAACTATCTCACCCAGCAGGAGGGGTTTCCTGATGGGGGCAGGGGGGCCCAGAATGAGTCACAGCTGAGACAGGCAGTGGACCCACAAGGCAAAGTCTGGCTGAATGAAGATCTGAGAGTCCCTGTGGTTGCCCAAGCTGAGAGACCTGGGGCCAGAGCAGGAGCTATGCTGCCACCGGGTGGCAGAGTTTGGAACTGCTGCTGGATCAGATGCCTTGTCTCCTGGGAAGCAATTTCCTGTATTTCCTGGCTGAGTGGACCATAGGGAGTGCCTGGTGAATGAATCTGGAAGAGAAGGTAGGGAGACTTGTCCTTGGAGCCCTTTCACGTTTCATTAGCCATAGTTCTGAGAATCAGAGGCAATTCCACATAAAGGGCTTATGGGAACTGGGCAGCCAGTCCTTGCCCACATCTTGGGCACATACATGAACACGCACACACACACACAGACCATCATGGGCCTCAAGGTCTGCTGTGTAAGACCTGATGCTCTAGAAGCCTCTCATGCGGAGTTTACACGCATACCTGGAGCCAGGTGTAGGGGCCATGACACTGATGGCGATCAGCGGGAAATATGGTGCTGGTTAACTCAGTTAACTCAGATTTTCCAGTAAAGCTCCTCACAGACTGACCCAACATGCAAATGCTTGAATAGAAATGTAAGCCCTTCCTCCAGGGTGCCACCTGCCTGAGACCCACCAGCCTGAAGGCCACAGAGCACTCAGCTGAAATCTTGAAATCAGGCTTGCATAAGGTCATCTTGCTTATGAAATGAGTGATTAAAAAAGACCACATCATTTAAAACCCTTTAAGTACGTCTTCTAAGAAGTTGTCCATCTTGGAAAAATTATACAATAAAAGAGAAGAAAGAACAAAATCAGCAGGAATGTGGGAAATATTTTGGCAAATGTGTTTCAGAAGCTCATGTGGCTTCAGCCAGGGTAAATGAACCAGCCAATGCATTTGTTTTTATATGCAGTTTTTAATTAATAGAAACCTATTTTCTCCCCACCCCCATGAAAATGATGTTGAGAAGTATTTAAGAGAACACAGGGGAGCCTACCTTAAGGGGACTCTCATGAATGTGCATTTTGAGATGCATGCGCTTGGATGTTGGCTGTAGCACTGTTTGTAGGCATGAAAATTTGGAGACAACCCAAATGCCATCAGCAGGGCCATGGATAAGTAAATTACAGCGCATGTGACAGATGTCAATGGTATGACGGTCTCCTTAGTTAAAACGAATGGTTCTGTGTGTTGACATGCAAAGATCTGAAGAACACTGTGGAGTTAGAAAGCAAGTTGAAAAGCAAATATTCCATGTCTTATTTATGGGCTTATATATGTGTAACAAAAAATGCTAACATGGATGGCCGCTGTTTCATTGGCTAATGAGAAAATGAATGCCTCTTTGCCTGGGTAAGGCCTGGTTATTTTCCAGATCTTGGCTCATTGAATCACTTTTTCAAGGGAGACTCTTCTGACCCCCAGATCATGTAGGCACCCTGGTATCCGGTCTCAGAACCCATACCTTTCCTTCAGGTCTTCTGTCACTGTTGCATATTTATTTGTGTGATTATTTGATAAATGTCTGTCTTCCCTACAAGCTTGATTTGGAAAGGGACCCTGGCCACCTTCTTCATCCCCAGCACCTGAAGCACAGTGGGCACCTAATACATGAATTTGTAATTGCTGTGCCCCTAACTAGGCTGTAAGCTCTGTGAAGTCAACGGAAGTGTCTATTTTATTTCTCACCGAATCCCCTGAGGCTTATTGAAAAGGAGGGAAAGCCTTGGTGTCTGAATGTCTGAGCTCAAATCCTGACTCTGTTGCTTGCCGGCTATGTGACCTTGGGCAAATAACTTTGTATCTCTGAGCCTCAGTGTCATTTGCAAGGAGGGTAATGATATCTTCCTTAGAGTGTTGTTAAAATTCAATGATGAATGAAAACTGCTCATCAAAGTGCTTGATATTAGGACCTTAATTAATGTTGGTTAAGTGTCTAAATGCCCCTGTTGTGAGAAGCACCCGGGGGGAGGGCCAGTGGGTGGGGTGCGCGGGACGCCTATAGGATGCTCTGTTCTGCCCTCTGGGACCAACTGGACCATCTCCCACGTTACCACCAGGTGGCGCTGTGATCATTCTTACGGGGGATGCTCACCCGTTGTCTCAAGCTTCGAAGTGGTTTCCAGCTTCCAGCAGTTATTCTGTCTGTAGGGCTGTAAGTGGCCACGGCCTCTCAGTGATGGGAGCTTACTGTTACCAGGCTAGAGACCCTTGCAGGGCTGGTCTGAGAGCCCCTATCCTCTGGGTGGAGGCAGCTGGGGGATCCCAGGCAGAAACTAGTGGGCAGAGAAGGCTTGGGACTAGGATGAGGTCAGCAGGGTGCCAAGGGTGCAGAATTTAAGAAGGTGCTCACTCTCGGGCTTGTGCACGTGTGGAGCCTGAGCACCTTGGGTCCGGGATGTGGACCAGTCCAAAGCTTTCGCGCTGCCTGCCCTCCACGTATCCACAGTAGTATAGAGCTCTCGGCCGGTGCCAAGCTGGATAGTAACTCACTTGTTTCTCTGAAGAACCCTAGCTGGTAAGAACTATTATTATTATTTTTTTAAATTTCTACTTTCTTTGTGGGGAGGGAGGTAATTAGGTTTATTTATTTCTTTTTCAGTGGTGGCGCTGGGGATTGAACCCAGGGCCGACCTCCCGCATGCTAAGCATGCGCTCTACCACTGTGCTATACCCTCCCCACGAGAACTATTATTATAGTCATTTTTTTCAGATAAGAAAATGGACACAGAGACAAATTAAGAAGCTTTCACTTAAAAAGTGGCAGAGCTGGGACCCAAACCCTGGGCAGTTTGGCTCTGGACACGACCCTCCACGCTGTGCTGTCATCCTTTCCTCCTGCTCCCAATCCCCTCTTCTGTCTGGTATTTATTTATGGATTGGTCGCTCTGTTTCAAGCACTGTGCCAGCCGGGCCCAGAGAGGGCAAGGCCGGGCTCTGTCCTGTCCCTGTCCTGTGACCTTGGACAAGACATTTAACTTCGCAGTGCTCAGTGTCTTCACTCTGAAATGGGTAAGAGAGGCCTGGCCTCCTTGATTTGTGGGGAGGAGGGAGTGACTCAAAGCTGCAGAGAGCGGCGGCCTGGCACATGGAGGGGCTGGGGGAGTGTCACCTATAATCACCCCTGGTGTCATCGTGGCTCTCTGGCCGCCAAGTAGAAGAGGAAGCAAGTCAGAACCCAAACCCCAAGGCTCCTGGCTTTGCCTCTGGGCCTTGGCACCGTGACCGTCCCAGACGCGGCATTTTGGACAGGCTGCGTTATCTTTCTGAGTTTGTACTCTGTAAAACCGAATGAGTAATACCAAGCTTGTGGCAGCCTTGTGGTTGGGAGATGAAGCAACAAGGTTGAGTGCTTGGCCCGTAATAGGGGCCTTTGTAAAAGTTCATTTCCTGTGCTGGAAGGGACTCAGACGGCCATATCAGCCTGGGGGTCAGCGCTTCTGGAGTTTCAGAGCTCCCCTCTCCCAAGGAAGGCCAGACCTCATAGCCTGTAGGATTCTGTTTTCTCCTTTGCTTCCTTCCTTTGTTCCTGTTTGAATTTTGTCCCTTGAGAGGGGGCCATGTTTTGCAGATGCACGTGGGGAGACTCCACGTTGGATGTCCTGGTGCCCAGCAGAGGGCCATGTCTTAGAGTCTTGTCACCCACACAGCTGGAGGGTCAGTGGGGTGTGGGGTCCCCGAGGCCTGCACCCGGGGCCTCCTGAGAAGCCACAGGACAGGTGGGGAGCTGAGGGCCGGGAAGCCCCATGTGGTCCAGTCTCCTCGAAGGTTGAGGGGTGTCCTGGCTCCCCCTCTGTCCCTCCCATGCTGCTCCTGATGGCTCCGCTGCTCCTGCATGGAGACCAGGAGAGGGCTGTGGCCCTGCCCTGGGAGTGCTGGGATGGGGCGAGGTGGGCCGTGCGTGGTCCCCAGGGACCAGAGTGAACACGGCTGGGTGGTGAGAAGTGGCACTGCTCAGGGATCTGCTCTGGCAGGGGCACCCCTCTCCTTCCACTAACTCCCCCAGGGTCATGGTGCTGGGAGCCTTGTCTTAGAGTCACCCAAGGCTTATTCCCCCCAGCTGGGTGCTTCTACAGGTGTTATCACGGACCCCGTAGTCGCAACGGCCCCTCCACTTCAGAGATGGCCAGCCTTAGGGCGAGGCGTGACCGAGCCAAGGTCCTGCGGCAAGGAGGCGTCAGGGTCCAGGGGTTACTGAAGTCCAGCTCTGCCTGCCCATCCCCCGCCATCCTCTACCCTCCCCTCCCCCTTGCTGTTTCTCCCTGCCCCCACGCATCTCCAGCATTTAATTTTAATGGCCCTTTGATTGCGAGCTTCTTCTTGAGGAGAGACTAATCATTGATAATGAATTTGGGCTACTCCAGCAGAAATGAGCCCAGGGGGCTGCCTGGTAGGTAGCTGGACCAGCAAGGAGCCGGCTGTGAGCATCTCCCTTTGGGGGACCCGGGTAAACCGGACACTCAGTGGGAAAGGGTGCCGGAGTCTTAGTGTCTCCTCAGCCACCAGTGGCCCTTATCCTGGAGAGGGGGCAGCTCACTGAATCTGAGAGCAGAGCCCCTGGGCTCCCCCTCCACCCAGCAGCCTGGGCGCATGGGGCCCCGGGCAGCTGCGGGTGGGAAGGGGGTCCCACCTCTCACCCCCAACACTGGGCTGTTGTCTTGGCCGCAGCAGATCTTGGGAAGGCTCCCAGCACCGGTTTTAGGTTTGTTTTCCAAAACTGAAAAGAGGACGAATCCTAGTGGGGAAACAGAACAACAAACCACACACACAAAAACCAAACAAAACCTCTCTTAGGTCTTTCAGTCTTGAACCTTGTGCTGGTCACCTTGGGGTCAGACAGAGCTGGGCTTGCTCCCCATCCTGCTCCTGGGCCCCTGAACCAGCCCCAAACCTCTGTGAGCCTCGGGGTCCTCAGTCTCGGTACAGGGGTTCCCTTGTACACACGGGGCTTGGGAGGGGATGGAGTGAGCCAGGGGAGATGGATACATTTTGCAAATGAGGCCTTATAATGAGAATTTCCTCCCAGGCAGGAGACAGGCACACTCACACGCCCCCAAATCACTCACGGGGCCTCCTCTGAAGGTGCTCCTTGTTTCCGGAGACGGTGTGATTACTCGGTGGGTTCTGTGTAATTATTTAATCAAGCCTCGACCAAGTCCTCAGTGTGGAGTTGGGGGAGCTGGGCGGCTGACCAGACCCTGTGCTCCCCTCCTCCCCCGGAGGGCTAATCAGAGCTGCTGGGAGGGAGGGTGAGGCTGCAAACTCTGGCCTCTCTGTGTGATAGCTGGCCGGATGGAGGGGCCGGGTCACCTTGGGGCTTGCCTGGGCTGAGGACAAGGCAGGAGGGACCTGTGTGTGCAGCCCCCTTATTTTGCTTTGAGGACACTAAGGACCAGAGGGAAAAAGGCAACAGGGAGGTCCGGCAGCACCTCTGCCCAGACCCGTCTCCCTCCCTCCTTCCCTTCCTCCTGTCTTTTCTTCTTTCCTTCTCCTTCTCTCCCCTCCCCTCCCCTTCCTGCTTTTCCTTACCTCTCCCCTCTCCTTCCTCTCTCCGTGTTACACAGGTAAGGGAGAAACAGATACAACCTCGATGACAAACAGGCAGATGGCACACTAAGGTGACAATCTCCCATGATCCTCCTCTTTCCTCATTCACACCCACCCCCTCCCCACAGGTGACCCCAGCTCCCTGCCCAGAGTCTTGCCCTCCAGGCTTTCTCTGTACACCCACAAACTTACCCAAGTCCCCACAGAAATGCTAGTTTGGGTGCTGGCTTTTTTTCACGTAAACATCCCTGATGACGTCTAGACCAGTGGCTCTCCCTTGGGGGCGACCTTACCCCCAGGGGCGTTTGGCAGTGTCTGGGAACACGTTTGATCACCACGGCTGGTGGGGCGGGTGCTACTGGCATCCAGTGGGCAGAGGTCAGGATGCTGCTAAACACCCTTCAGTGCACAGGGCAGCCCCTACAACGGAGAATTACCGGGTCCAAATCGTCCACAGTGCTGAGGTCAATAAACCTTCATCTAGATTGTTCCAATGTTCCGCAACTTGCTTTTTTCTAAAAGCAGTACATCTTGGAAATCTTGACAGGTTCGTAAATATCTTTTCCTCCTTCCTTACTTTAGTGTAGTTTGCCTGCATCGCAAACCACTTCTGCTAGATTTCAGGCTGTTTCTGGTTTTGGGAGGGGGGAGATGAAGGGACATAGGGCTTCGGTGTTGCCCTTGTTCCTACAGCACGTGCAGGGGTCCAGCGTTCCCTTTCTTTGGATGCCTGGGAGTGGGATCACTGCACAGCCCAAAAAGGAGATTCACATTCTCCAAATTTTGTCTTAAGGCTCTTTCCCTCCAGGGAACTGGGAGAAACTTGGGGAGGCGGGTCTGGGGAGGAGGGCAGAGCTGCTGGCTCCAGGGACAAGGAGAGGAAAGAGTGAATAAGGAGTGAATGGCTGGGACAGGACGGCCCCTCTATTTCTCATCCCTGTTCTTCTCGGAGCCTTGACACCCAGCTTGGAGAGTTCAGTCTTGCTTGTGTGTGAGTGGCAAGGCTGAAAGAGGTGGGCGGTGGGGCGGGCGTGTCCAGGGCCTCACTGACGGCCATACCGACCCCACCTCCCAGCGTTGTCCATACTTAGAGTCAGCGGCCTCCGCAAGTGTAATTAGTTCATAAATCACTCTGCGTGATAAATAGAATGATAGATGCAGGTTTCACTTGATCACTTTTTTATTAAGGAGAAATAAATCAGCACCACATTGTTGCTATAAACCTTTCAAACTGGTCAGATCCTGGCTAGTGGAAGCTGATTAACATGGCCACGTGGAGGGACCATTTGTAGCCCATCACTGAGATCAATCAGTCCCTGTCATTCTCCCTCCTTGGAGGAGGTGGCGGAACAGGTGTGGTTCCATCATCCCCCGTGCCTCCCTGGCATCTTGCCCCCCGGGCAGTGAGGCTGTGGGGGGAGAGCGTGTGTGCCCTGGGACCAGTCAGCCCAGATTCGAGTCCCAGCTGTGCCGTCAAGCAGCTGTGTGAGCCTGGGGAGTTGTCAGCCCGCCCGTCTCTGAGCCTCAGGGTCTGCCTCCCTGACAGGGGTTTGGCACCGTTAGCTACAGTCAGTGTGGTTACCCATAGAGTGTTCTTCTGAGCATCCGGCCCACGTAGACTTCTTCATCTTAGGACCCCTGTACGTGCCTAAAAGTGATTGCAGACCTCAAAGAGCTTTTGCCTATTTGGGCTAAACCTGTCACTAGTTATTGTATTAGAAATTAAAACAGCAAGTTAAAACGTATTTATTATAATTTGTAATAACAGTAATCAACCTATTCTGTGTAGTGTAGATTACATTTTTAACAGAAAATATTGATATTTTCCAAAACCAAAAAAAAAAATGAGAAGAGTGGCATTGTTTTACATTAAATTTCTTGAAAAGATTAAGGTTAATAAGAGATTGCTGGAGTCTCATACCTGCTTCTGTGTCTGACCTGTTGTGGTAAGTTGTTTTGGTTCAGATGTATGAAGAATATCTGTCGTCCCTGAAATATGCGATTGGAAAGGGGAGGGATATTTAACAGCCTTTTCAGGGAATTGTGTTGGCCTCAAATAGCCTCGGGAAAATCCCACCGTGCACTTGTGAGAGAAGGAGAGGAAAAAGGAAGATAACAGCATTTTTATGAAAATGTTTTGACCTTGTGGATCCCTTGAAAGGATCCCAGGGACCCCTAGGGGTCCCCAGGCCACACTTTGAGAACCACTGGGTTGCAGGCTGCTTGGAGAAGGGGTTGGATGCAGGGTGGCCGTCCTGTCTCTGGCCTGTATCATGGCAGGTCTTGGAGGGTCTGCCTTCTCCTCCTGAAACCTGCACATCCTCTAAGGAGGTGGTGCTGGTTGTCTTCCATGTGCTCCCTGGTCCACCGTCCACTTTCCCCACCCTGCTCTGGCCCTGGGCAGCTGACCGGTAAGGTCTGCATCATGGCCTTCCTTGCTTTCCACCTTCTGGGTAGACTCAACCAAGGGGAGCTCTGACCCGAGACTGCTGGTGAGAGGAGGTGAGGTTTGGAGCATTGATTTCTGCACCTCCCTCCCCACCAGGGTGGTGACAGGAGTCACAGCTGCTGCCAGTAGCCCCTCTTCCTCTCCCTCCCAGGACTTGTTCCCCTTCTCGCCTCGTCCCTTCTGCCATCCCCACGGATGCTGTCCCTGGGGGAACACCACTATTCTGGTCAGTTTTCCTACATCCTGCTCAACTGAAAAAAAAAAAAAAAAAAGAAAGTCTCCTTAATTGCCATCGGCTTCTATGGGATTCCAACTGATGAGCAGTATGTCATGCATGCTAAGCATGTGCTCTTCCACTGAGCTATTACCCTCCCCCCAACACATGGGTGATTTTTATAGTCCAAACTCTTGACAGTGACCTACAGGGTTTTCTATGGAATGGTCCTGCCAACTTCTTCATCATTTGCCTGCACCATGCTTCAACCACATTGGCCTTTTGTCCAATGCCTTGCCCTTAAAATGCTTCTTCCAGCCACGGGCCTTTGCACATGCTGCTTTCTGAGCTATGACCACTCTACTTTAGTGTTTCCCTTAATTAATGTCTCCCCTTCCTTCGCATTTCAGCTCAAGCCTTTCCTGACTTTCCTGACTGGGTTGAATCCTCCTATTACAGCCTGTCAGAATACTATGTACTCTGCTTCTTACAGCTGCAATTTTTATATTTGTATTTATTTAACAAGCACCCCTACATGGAGCTTATCATGTACCAGGCACTGTCCCAAGTGTGGTGTAAGTATTAAATTGTCTCATCCTCAACTCCATGATAAGGCAAGTCCCACTATTAGCCCCATTTTACAGGTAAGGAGGCCGAGGCACCCAGAGGTTGAGGGACTTGGCCACAATCACACAGCTGCTGGGTGATGGAGCCGGAAGTCAAACTGGGGAGGCATGGCTCCACCACCCCTTCTGTCTCTTTCACTCTAGTGGGATTATTCAGTTCGAACCTGCTTCTCCAGCCAGAATGTGAACCCGATGAAGGCAGGCACCGCATTCGTTCACTCACTGTTTTGCAGCCTTGGAGCCTAGCATGGTGTAAGGTGCATGCTCAGTGCTCAAGTCGTATTTGTGGAATGAATGATCCAGAGACATCAGTTGCTTAAAGCCCAGGGATGAAGGGAATGTCTGTAGCACCTTCGAGTGGCTGAATTGTGATGCTCTCAGCAGCTGGATTCCTCCCTTGAGGGGTCCTTCCCATGCTCTGGGGACCCTCCCAGAGCCCACAACCTCTGCTTTGCTGAAGCCCCGAACCCCAGGAACCGCCTTTTCCATTCATGTCTCTGGTAGCCGCTTTTCTCTGCAATGGTCCTGAGGACATTTCGAAGATGCCAACTCCCGCCTGCTTCCCAGCCACCCCTGAATGAGTGACCCTGCTAAGAGTGCAGTTTTCTCTCACTCTCGCCCTCACTTTGATTGGATCAGGCCAAATCTGAAATGATGTGTGAAAGTAATGATATTTTGTAATTAAATCTCTGGTGACGGCCACCGCAATTTGTGCTACATGCATTGTTCATAAGGAAAAAAAAAAGCATCAATTCATTTTCTGACCGGCTACTCCAGGGACTGGCAATTAGGAGAAGCTCATCTCTCGTTGCCTCGCATATTAAAGAGCTACTGAAACGCAAAGAGAATTTGGGAGGTTTTTTTCCCCCCCTTTAACCTTCTAATAATGTTAGCTTAATTAGGGAGGCTCAGTGATAAAGGGAAAGTTTTGGATGACTTGAGCATATTGTGGTGGAGGGAAAAGAAAGAGCAAATAAAGGGAAATGAAGGTGTCAGGCAGAGACTGGGAGGACTAGAAGATCAGGAACATTCCATCCTGAAAAGGTTTGACTTTGCTGGATCAGGGCTGGAGTCGGCTAAGGGTGGGAGAGCCCAGGGCAGGCTGGGCCCGCGGATCTACTGCCGTGGCGTTTTGGTTGGACCTTTGCTTTTTGCGCCCTTGTTTTTGCCATTAGGCCTTAGTCTGTGTCTTTTTCATCCCGCCTCCCTTCACACTTGTCCCCTCCCCGCCAGCTCTTCCTCTAATCTGGTTACTGCTGTTGGCATCTGTTCTGGGCCAAGGTACTGAAAGACTGTTCCATTCTTTTTTTTTTTTTTAATATAGACTTTATTTTTTTTAGAGCAATTTTAGATTTACAGAAAAAATTGAATGGAAAGTACACAGTTTCCACCCCATCCCTCCCCCATCAAAAGGAGCCTCTCTCGCTATCAGCATCCCCCACAGAGTGGTCCATGTGCTATAACTGGGGAACCTACGAGGACACATCACAATATCATCACCCAAAGATTGCACTATGGTGTTGTGCCTTCTATAGGTTTGGACAAATGTATAATGATGTGTGCCCACCACTACGATAGCCTTCAGAATGGTTTCACTGCCCTAAAACCCCCTTGTCTTCCAGGTATTCCTCCTTCCTTCCCCCTACCCTCAACCCCTGGCAACCACTGATCTTTGTACTGTCTCCATAGTTTTGCCTTTTCTCGAATGTCATGTGGTTGGAATCAGACAGGATGTAGTCTTTTCAGACTGGCTTCTTTCACTTAGTCATATGCACGCAAGGGCATATTAGTTTAATGCCTTTACATTAAGGCATTAAAGGCAACTTGCAAGGACATCTTTTTCTCAGGATGCCCCCTCTAAGCCCAGGAAAGCCATTCTCCCTAATATTGCCCACCCCATCATGTGTCCAAGCCTTCGGTTTTGTCTGTGCAGGCCTCAGGGATTGCTCGAAGGTGTGGGCAGACAGGAGGGTGTGAGACAGAGATCACGGAGGGTGGACTGGGGAGGGGGTGCAACTGGGGCCCCGAGATCTAAGAGGGGGAAAGGCAAAAATAAATGCTGAAGTAGATTCAGTCAACATTATTTGTGCCAGTGGGAGCTCAGGTATCTCTGCTCCAGAAGTCCAGACTCTTCTCTGTGTCGTGTGCTCAGGGGCCAGTTTGGGGAGGATCTCCATGACAGTCACTGACCTGATGACTCCAAAGTTGTTGTTCTTACTCGCTGTGTTAGGAGACATGGATTCAACGTTTATTTGGGAGTTGGAGGCAATACAGGGAGTGAGAAAGGCAGCCAGGGAGGGGAAGGCAGCCAGTAAAAGGTGCATAATCATGCTAGTTCCCACAGCGCAACTGAGGCTTCATTCTGCTGGGGAACTGTGGGAGCCTGCATAGAACACATAGGGTCATTCCGCTCCAGGGGCAAGGGAGCTAGGGTATGTATCCCCCAACTCTCACGACTCCTTGGTTGAGAGCTGCTCTGGGGGTATGAGTGGCACTTCTAGCCTGCCATATAGGTGGGCAAAATAGACTCAAGGGCCAGAGAAAGTCGTCAGGCAAAGAAGTGGCAGTCGACAATAAAAACAGAATGTTGTGGACATCCTTCACGTTGCCAAGATCCTGGCGTTGCCATAAGCCCCGTTTCATCAGAAGGTAAAGTAGTGCTTTACTTCTGGTTCCAAAGTTTTCCGTCATCCTTAGAGATCCTGGGGTTGCCTTTTGAGGGGTTTAGCCAGTAACAAAGCAGATGGGTGCTTTGCTGATGATCTTTGAAAATTGGAATCTATTTGCAATTCAGAGAGGAGGGCTGGGGATCTTTGCATATGCATAAAGAAGGTGTTTTCTAAGAATCCTAATGGTGTAAATAAGGTTTAGGCACATGTTTAAACCTACTTCGCAAGCTTTCCCAAGGTCTTTAGAAATGCTTGTCAGCATATAAACAAATCATGGACTACAAATTATTCTTCTGTTGCATTAAAGCATGCCCCCTAATCACTGATCACAGGCAACCCTTAGCTTAGTTTGAATTAACTACAAGCACTTGAAAAAAAATTGTGTATATTCAGTAGTACAGGTTTGCTTCTAAAGTCAGCACGACCTCCCCATCCTGAATTCAAGTTGGAACATAAGCCCTTTTGGCCAGATCATCTTCACTGTTAAATTTTGTTCAGATTTAGTTTTTTCCCCCAAGTTTTAATGGAGTCAGAAGCTAGAGATAAGCCTCACTAGACATTTCAGCTTCTTACTTCTTGCTGACCTCCATTTGGAAACTAACGCTTAGCATCTATTAACTGCCTGGCTCTGGATTCACTGATTTCATTCTGGTGGCAACCCTGCAAGGGAATATTGTGTTGAGGCCAAGCTTCTTCCTGGGGAAATGCATGGAAAGATTTCAGAGCCTGCCCACTGGGTGAAGTGTGCCAGATAATTGGGGGTTAGACCAGTGGTTCTCAACCCTGAATGCACTGTAGAGTCACCTGGGCAGCTTTTAAAAAATACTTATGTCCAGTCTACCACCCACCCCAGACCTAGGAAGTCAGCACGTCTGGGAGTGGAGCCTGGGGCAAGATTTTCAAAACTCCTCAGGGCAAGACACAGCTGAGAGCCACAACATTAGTGAGCACAGGGCCTCTTTTCCAGTGCTGCATCCTAACATCCAGTGTAGTGGAAGCCATGCGGATACCAGCACATGTGGACCTGGGCTTGAATCTCGGCTCTGCTGCCTCTCAGTTGTGATAAGTTGGATCTGCTGTAAATTACATGTGATTTTGGACAAGGTGTCTTGTCACTGGGAATCCTGTTTTTTTTTGAACTGATGAGGATGATATTGGTCATCATAATAAGGAAAAGCTTGACTTGCAGGGTTACGCTGAGTTTTTAGTGGGATGCCCAGGCACTCGAGATGCCCAAGTTCTCCTCTTCCCATGAAGGGTACCAACCTCTTCCAGCCTTGTCCAAGGCGGCCTGGTCCTCACCCGCCCTGGCTGCCTGTGGCTGACCCCACGTCCCCGAGCCGGCCACCTCTGGAAGCCGCCCCCTTTGCCGCTGCCCACAGCATGCTCAGCCGTGCCCATCTTCTCCGGAGGAGGATGGTCTCGACATTTCAAAACAGTTTAATTATTCTGCGGCTGCCTGGCTATTAGCTGCGACAAGAGAGCTCAGGGCTATTTTTCAGCATTAATTTTCCATTTGAAATGAATTCCTTTTGGTTACACTTTTTAAATGTTTCTTTTAATTAGACGCAATTACTTCAGAAGAATTGCTTTTATTCCTCAGCCTGAGATCGCAGTGATAAAGTCGCTATCTGGCCCCACCGAACGGCCGGGACGGCTCATTTGGTTGCTGCACTAAAGTATATTGAACTAGGAAATTATACAGCGAATCAACTATTAATTCCTTTTATGATCGCTCACTCTAACATCTTGAATGAGATCTTCAGGGGGAAATTTAGTCACAATAGGGATCATTGTTCTCCACCTCCAGCCGCAGGCCCAGGGTTGGGGTGGGGAGGGCTGGCAGCTGGGGGGCTGCCCTGGTGCTGAGTCTGACATGGGGCAGGATGGCGCGAGGGCTTCTGGCTGTCCTGGGGTTTGGGGGCTGGGGACAGAGCAGCCACAGCCCCCTGGCCAGGCTGGAGGGTGTGCCCTGAGCTCTAAGTAAGGGGAGGGGGCTGTGGGAGAATACCGGCAATTGACTCAAGTTGACAGTTGCAGATCTGGATGATTTCTTTGGCGGGTCGGTGTACTTGGAGTCAGTAGGTGGCGCTCTTCCCTCTGTGTTGGTAACTCAGCCTGGGCTGATAGGAGGCCCTGGGTGAGATTTTACAGCCAGACTCTGAAGAACCCTTTCTTTAGAGGCTTTAGCCAGATCCACTCTTAACAGATGAGGAAACTGAGGCACAGAGGGATGGACAGTCACAGGCAGACAAAGGCTGAGCCAGATGTCTTGGGCCCCGGCCAGGTCTCTGGACATGGCCCCTGGGATTTTCTTGGCGTGGGAAGCCACCCCTCCAATCCTGGCTGGGTGATGGCTTCTTCTGGAGGAGGTATTGGTGAAGGTCACAAGTCTACTCACTCAGGGCAACTTTGCCACCCTGCACCCCGAGATGCTGCACTCCCAGCGTGCTGGACGAGGAAGGGGTGGGCAGGACCATAGGGCGTTCCTCAGCACTTGGAAACCACAGGACTGCAGGGGCTTGGGAGTGGGGTGGGGCAGAGGAGGGCCCAGGTGCTGACAGTGACCTCAGGGGAGTCATCCCACCCTCTACAAACTCCATTGGCGAGCCAGTTATGCTAGGCACTGGGGTGGTGGTTCGAGGAATGAGACAAAGGAAACAGCCCCTGACCTCTAGGAGACAGCCCCTCAAAATCACAACATGATGAGTTTTGGAATCACAACACGGTGGAATTTCTTTTAGAGGAGCTGGGCTTTAAAGGATGGCTAGGAGTATGCAGGGGAAAGGGATTCTGGGTAGAGGACACTGCAAGTACAAAGGGGTGGAGGTGTGAAAGCAAGAAGTTTGGGTGTGTGGAGGGGAGTGGCAGGAGGCTGACCGGTGACTGACTACCTAGACCTTGTGTGCCATGCTCAGGAATTTGGACTTTGTCCCGAGAGCAATGGGGAGCCACTGAAGATTTTCAGCAGAGAGGAGACACAGTCAGATTTGTGATTTTGACAGATTGTGCTGGCTGCTCTGTGGAGGAAGATTAGAGACAATAGGCTGGGACACCCCCTCTCCTCACTGTCCAGGAAAGAGGCAGAGACAGGGGGCGGGGCAGGAGAGATCAAAAAGGCAGGCACAGGTGAGATTTTGAGCAGGGCTGCCTTATGACTTATGTGGATCCTGGACATTACTTACGGGCCCCTCCAAAAAGAATAGATTGTTGTGAGTCCTAAAAATTTAATTTGTTTCTGATGAGAGAAAAAAGTGAAACATTTTTTGTCTACTCCAAAAGTTAATTTTCCCCCCTGATTTTAAAAGAAATTTAAAATATGGTAGCTATACACACAAAGGGTATGATTCAGCCTTAGGAAAGGAGGAAATTCTGCAATATGTTACAATGTGGATGAACCTCAGGGTTATCTTACTAAGTGAAATAAGCCAGTTGCAGGAAGACGGATGCTGCAGGATTCCACTTATAGCAGGCATCTAAAATAGTCAAGTTTGTAGGAGCAAAGGGTGGAATGGTGGTCACCGGGGGGCTGGGGGTGGGGAGGAAATGAGGAGTTACTAATCAAGGGGCATAAAGTTTCTGGTGATTTCACCTTAAATTTAGCCAGTGTTATATGTCAAACGTAACTCTAAGAAAAGTTTCAGTTAAGGAAGATGAATAAGGTCTGGAGCTCAGCTGAGAGTCAGCAGTAATGGACTGTACACTTCAAAACGTGTAGAGGGTAGACCAGCGCGTTGTGGTAAGCGTTCTTATCACCATAAAGGAAGATGAGAAGAAATTAAAATATCTTTGGTGCTTCTGAGCCTGATTGGAGAGGTCGATGCTGGTTTTGAAGGAGAAGAGATAGGATTTGGAACTTGGGTCTCCTGCTCCGTGGTGGAGGGGTGTGGGACCCTTCCCCTCCTTTTCCTCCTTCAGCTCCCCCCACCCCAATGCCCTGGAGGATGAATGATATTGATGACAGTGATTGACACTTACTGAGCGTTACTATGTCCAGAGCATGCCATGTGCTGTATTTCATTTACTGCAGTTCTTCGAGGTTGGGATGATTGTTCTTATTCTTTCTATTTGGTAGATGAGAAAACCAGAGCTCAGAAAAGGTACCTTGACTTTGCACAGAGTTCCTGCCCCAGTATCATCCGAGCAGAATCTCTCTCAAGTTTATTGAGGGGAGGGGAGAGTGTTCAGCAGGAGATATGGTCACTACTCAGGCCAGTGTCCTCTCTGCCCCCAAGTACCCTGTTATGGACTGAATGCTTGTGTCCCCCAGGTTCATATGTTGATGCCTGAATCCCCAGTGTGATGTTATTTAGAGGTGGGGCTTCTGGGAGGGGGGAATTAGGTCATGAGGGTGGAGCCCACATGAATGTGGTCAGTGCCCTTATAAGGGGATGAGGAGACCAGAGCTGTCTTTTATCTCCACCACCTGAGGCTACAGCAAGAAGATGACCACCTGTAAACCAGGAGAAAGGCCCTCTCCAAGATCCTGCCCTTGCTGGCACCCTGATCTTGGACTTTCAGCCTCCATCACCGAGAGAAAAAAAAGTTCATTGTTTCAGCCACCCAGTCTATGGCATTGTTATAGCAGCCTGAGCTTTTGCTAGCCCTGGCCAGGACATCCTGCCCCGCGGGGAGCCGTGGGCCAGAGCCCAGGGACCAGGCCCATGGCTGGCCAAAGGGAAATGACAGCTCCTTCCCATGAGCCAAGTGTGGTGACATGAGGCCGACCAACCGTTTCCTGGGACATAGGACTTCCTTTGCTAAAATCAGGACAGTCCTGGGTAAACTGGGGTGGTTGGTCACCCTAGGCTGTCTGTGTGTGACTGTGACACAGACCAGTTGAACATGTCTTCTGTTAAAGGCACCAGCCAATTATCACCTTGTCTTTGCAAGGTCTCCGTTCTGTAGCATGTTTCCAGGGAAGCCAAACAGACTGATTCAGCCACTTAGGGTGGCTGACTTGACTCGCTGATGAAGACACCTTTGGGTATGAGCAACAGGCTTCTGGATGTCTTGGAGAATTACTGTTGAATTTGAAGTCACACACTTTCAGTTCAAGTTCAAAACACTTTTTCAGGCCACATGGACCTTAGGGTTGTTGTACCTTTGAACTGCACTTTCCATCGAAATTTCATTCCTATGAGGAAGCTTGTGTGTTTGCTCTTTGTATGTCTTCAGTTCAACTGAGTTCCATAGTTTCTAAAAAAATAAAAATGCATGTCTTGTGTTCAGGTGGTTATGAGATGGTTTTAAGTAGTTCAGAAGGGATCAGGTTTTAAAAACTTAAAAATATTTTTTATAAAATGAATGTTAGCTTTAAAAAGCAAGTATCTGGGTAGGAAAAAGAGATGAAGTGTTAAGAAAATCTTACAATTGAAGGAGGACATGACAATGGAGGTATTAACCATGGCTATGTGAGCATGATGGATACCTGTGGTATTAACTGTTTGGAAGAGGTAGAGTCGGGTAGGGCAGAGAGAATTTTTCTGGGTTTGCCGTTTAACAGGTGGGCAAAACTCTCAACCTCTCCAAGCCTTAGTTTCTTCATCTATAAAAGAGATGGCTATTGGGTCGTCCTGAGGATTAAACAAGATCATTAATGTAAAGTGCAGTTCTTGGCACATAGTAAGACCTGATGAGTAGAAACTAATTATTTTTATTTTTATGAAAAAAAAAAAAAGACAAACGGTCAGAGTGAGTAGGAACCTGAGAAGCTCTGCTCTCTGTGATGTGTCACTTCTTTATACACGGGGAATGGAGTAATCAATAT
Source organism: Vicugna pacos (assembly GCF_048564905.1). Lineage (NCBI taxonomy): Eukaryota > Metazoa > Chordata > Mammalia > Artiodactyla > Camelidae > Vicugna > Vicugna pacos. The sequence continues at coordinate 30,483,622 of NC_133005.1, read as the reverse complement.
AAATTCATCTCACTTAAACAAAGATTATAAAAAGCACAGTTGGCTGATCAGACTCTCAAAAATCTCCTGGGAGAGCAACCCTGGGTGGCAGCATTTCAGATATAGTTTCAGTCCTGCCTGCACATTAATATCACCTGGGGATTAAAAAAATACTGATGCTTCGGTCCCACCCTCAGAGAGTCTGCTTTTGTATGTCTGGAGGGGGGGGCCTGGGCATCGTACTTAAAATCTCCCCTGGTGATGCGAGTGGGCTGAGAACCACTGCCCTTTGTAATCAGAGATTTGTTTAATGTCTGTCTGTCCCAGAGGGCTGGAAGCTTCCTGACGACAGGAGCTGTGAATGTTTGTTGAATCAGAAATGAATGAATGAAGGAGGCTGTGGTAGGCAAGCCTTCTACAGGGCACTGGGAAGGAGGGCTGTCTGGCCTGCCCTAGACCCCTGACTGATGGCAGCTGGCCTTCCCGGTGGAGGAAATAGCACTTCTGTGGATGGGGAGGCTGAAGCCTGCAAGGGTAGGTCGTAGAAAATCAGTCAGCCCAAGCTTATTAAGCATGGGCCAAGGGAACCATGAACAGATCTGGAGAGGGGCCTTGAATGCCGGGGAAGGAGTTTGGACTTCTTCCGTTGGTTACCCCTTCTGGACCAGCACTTCTGTTCTTGCCACTCCACACTTGGAACTCAGCTTCAGATGGAAGGCTTGGGGGCAGTCTCTCCTACTGATGCCAGCCCTATAGTCCGCTGAAGCCAGGGCCCGAGAGGAAACTCATGCTCCAGCCAGACTCCCAAGAACATATGGGCCTAGGAAATCATAAGAGGAAGGCATCTTCTTCATTAATTGATTAATGTAATTAAGGAAAGATAAGTACGTCGATACGGACCGCATTAGAGTTAATTTGTACAGGCAATTAGCTGCGCTCTCTCTCCTTCATGCTAACTTCCTAGGACATGCTTGTGCCCTGGGGGGGGCATAGGTGGGTGCTAGGTTTAAACCTGGCCCCCATGAACCTTATTCTGGGCACTTTGGTGCCCCAAAAGTGTACTTGAGCTCCCACATGCGGGTTACATACAAGCTCTGTGATCTTGGGAGATGTCTCAACTTCTGTGACCCTCAGTTTTCTTCTCTGTCTAGTGGGGATAATTACACTGATCTCAACATGGAGATGGATATGTCAGGTCAGGGGAGGAGCAGGACGTCCTCTTCTTCCTGTGTTCTTCCAAAGACATCCCCCTTTTCAGGCCTGGTGGCCAGGCTCAGGCAGACCTCTGCTCTGGACCCTTGGTCCAAGATGCTCTTGTGGGTCTGGTTCTCACCCCACCTTCGCCTTCCCTGACCCTGTTTCCATCCTCACTTGCTCCCCAGGGGTTATTACCTCTCAGGCTTTCTGTTTCTCTCTTTCTCTCTCTCTCTTCTGGGTGAGGCATCCATCCCCAGGGAAACTAAACCTCTCTCCAGCCTCCTGCAACTTTCTCCTCTCTTAAATATTCCCACATTGGGAAATGGCACCTCTGGCCCTCAGGGGCTCAAGCCAGGAACTTGCGGGTCACACCTGGCTTTTCTCTCCCCGTCACCTGCCCCACTCACTCCATCAACAAATGCTGCTAATTTTTTTTTTTTAGCTTTATTGGGGTATAATTGGTAAACAATAAATGGCACATAGTTAAAGTGTCTAATCTGAAAAGATTTCACATATGTGTACACCTGGAGAACCACCATCACTCTCAAGGTAGTGAATGTATCCATTACTCCTGAAAGTTTTACGTCCCTTTGGAAACAAACAAAAATCAGCTTTATTGAGATGCAATTGACAGACATAAAATTTACCTATTTAAAGTATATAATTCAGTGGATTTTAAGAGTTATGAAATGATTACCATAATCTGATTTTTAGAACGTTTCATCAGCCCAGAAAACCCAGCCCTGCATCTACTGAGACAGTCATGTCGTTTTTGTCCCTTACTCTACTAGTACATCTATCATTACAGTGATAGATATGTAGACCTTAAGCAATGTTCCTAGCAGGGATTCTTAACCTTTGTGTGTGCCATGGACCACTCAGGTTAGTGACGCTTATGGTCCCTTACTCAGCAACGTGATACTTGATTACGTTGTGATCGAAGTAAAATCCATAGGGTTACAAAGGAAACCAATTACACTGAAGTAAAGTTCTTTCCAAGGACTCCTTGGGATTGATGGACCCCAGGTTAAGATCTGGTAGAGAAGGTTTCAATATTGAAGCATCAATCTTGATGTTTTGGGCTGGATACATTTTTGTTGTGGGAAGTCATCCTGTGCATTGTAGAATATTTAGCAGCGTACCTGGCTTCTGCCTGGTGAATGCCAGAAGCACCCTCTTCCCCCATCATGATAATCAAAAGCCTCTCCAGGCATTGAAAATATCTGAGGTGAGGTGGTGGGGGAGATAAAACCACTTCAGATTGAAAACCGCTGTCCTAGAGGATGGTGGAGCCATGAAATGGAAGGAACTTGGGTCTGAGATTCACCATGAAGAGGGAAGCTGCCTGTTGACCACTGAAATAATAATATGATGATATAATAGTAATATAATGAGGAAGAACAAATCTGGCTCCATATTGGATCTTTTTCTTTTAACCTTAACCTTTGTATTCTATTGCTTTTGCTACAAGTTAATCACTAAAGGGATTGCCTAGAGCTTAAAGCACACCTAATGGCCCATCTCTGGGAAACTGCCTCCCATGCCTGAGGAATAGTAATAGCAGGAACCACAGAGATGGTGGTGAAGGCACTGCTAAAAATAAGAGCAATGAGCAATGAATTGCAGCTGAGCCTGAGAATGTTGGCGTTAAAAGCCCTCATCCATGGTAGATACTGTTCCCGGCAACAAGTGGGATGGGACTCCTGTTAAGGGGCACACGTTCCATCACGGCGCCCGAGATGGCAAACTAGAGCTGGCCAAGTCCTGAGCCAGGGTGGAGAGTCTCCTCCTTGGTGGGAAATTGCCCGTTCTTTAGCAAGGAGGACCTGGGCACCAATGAAGCCTGAAACACTCCGAGTATTTATTAAAGTTGTCGGATTTATAATTTAAGTTAACTGGTTTGGCAGACTTCATGGAGATCTTATTCAGGATGACTCCCCAAATTCTAGATCCCTTTGTTGTCCATTAAGGTTCTGAATTAAAGAAGCCCTCTGGGCATTGCTGTAGACATTTCACAGTTTTCCTTGCACACAGAACACTAGATCTGTAGGAGATTAATCAGTGTTCCAAGGGAAACCAAGTTCTGTGGTTAAAAAGTGAGGGGCATGCTGGCTAAGTAGATTTAACAGCATTTTTATTTGCAGGATTGCTCAGAGTCATCAGTTAATGTGCATTGAGATATCCATATATGGGGTCCATGGACCATTCTGTTGGACTCTATTCTGTTGCCCACTCTTTGGGGAAGGGAGCATCCATATGGGTTGGACCCCTATTGGTGCCCAGTGGGGACAGACCAGGTCAGCAGCTCACTTTTGAGAATGAGCCAGAAGCAGGCTCATTCCTGTCGAGGTGCAATTCCAGTTATGCCAGGATGCAGGCCTGTCCAGGTACCATGAGGGCACAGAGGAAGAGGACTAACTCTCCTGGGGGTGGTCAGGGAGGGCCACATTCTGGGAGTCATGTTTGTTTTGGGTCTTGAAAAATGGGTAAGCTTGTATAAGGCAAATGAGGATGCATATTTGTGTGTGTGTGGGTATGGGAGAAGGGGCATTCCAGACAGAAAACAGCAAGTGCAAACGTCCTGAGGTATGAAAAAGCATGGTGTGTTTGGGAGAAGTGAAACATTCAGTGTGTTTCGAGAGGCATGTGCTTGGGGTGACTTGTCAAGAGATGCAGGGGAATAGGCTTGAGTCAAACTATGAAGGGCCCTGGGTGTCAGGCCAGGAGCTTTGATTCTCAGACAAGAAGAAACAACAGAGGCTTTAAAAAAAATGATCGCTAATCAACTAGAATGGGTTATACATACACACACCACCAATCAAACTGTAAACAAGGTCAACAGTGAACCAGACACCTCCCTTCTAATTTGTTCCCAGCCCCCAGAGCCCTTTCTTCCTCTACAAAAACCAAATATTGCAAAAATTGTCATCCTTCTGGAGGGATCCTCTGCAGAGATCAGTGAAGATGTATATGTGTGTATATCCTTAAAAACCCCTCACGAACAGCAGCAGTCTAATCACACTGTTCAGCACTTTGCTTTTTTCACTTAACAATATATCTTGGAGATGGTTTCATATCCGTACATAAAGAGCTGCCTCATTCTTCTTTAACAGCCGTAAAGATTTCCATTGTATGGATGTATGGCAATTTATTTAAGCAGTCCCCTGTTGATGGACATTCAGGCTGTCTCCAATCTTCTGTTATTATAAACCGTGCTGCAGTGAATAGCCTTGTACATCCAACTTTGCATACATATATGCAAGTATGTCTGTGGAATACATTCTAGAGCAGCAGGATTTATGGGTTGGGGGGTACGTGTGTCAAACATTTTGATAGAGAATGCAGAATTGCCATCCACAGAGACTGCACCCATTTACATGCTCCCCAGCCTTTGAGAGTGATGGTTTCTCTGCTCTCTGGCCAGTTCAGCATGTGACCAAACATGTTGATCTTTGTCCATCTGATAGGTTAAAAAAAAATGGTACCTCGTTGTGGTGTTCATTTGCATTTCCTTTTTTATTAAGACTAAGGTTGAGCATCCTTTGTATGTTTCAAGGCTAAACTTCCTAATCTGAGAACTGCTTGTTCATATCCTTTGCCCATTTTTTATTGGATTGTTGGCCTTTTTTCTTGTTGAATTGTTAGGACGTGAGTGTAGTGGTGTAATTCTTGCTTCTTGGTAAATTTCCTCCAGCTCCTGACCCATGCCAGCATGCAGATACAAATATTCCTTCTCTGAGCTGATGTGGTGGTGACAGAGGTCAGGAATGGGGGAGGTTTTGGAGAATGGGGATTCTAGTTAGTTCTTTCATGGAGATATGACTAATGTGATGGGGCAATTCTACTCTTTGGCAGAGGAACCAGCCCTCCCAGAAGCCTCTGACTAGGGCAGACCCCTTCCCTCTGCTCCCCACCAGCTCTCTTCCTTTCTCCCTGGTTCAATACTGCCATCCCTCCCTGTGCCCCACGGGTCCTCTCTGTGCAGCTCCCTCTTTCCTAATATTAGCACAGGCACAGCCCTGCCCCCCGTCACAGGCAGTGATTATATAGCAAATTAACCACAAGCTGTTCAGTCCTCGTCCAGTGGCAGTTGGGGAGATGCTCCTCTGAGTAATGACTTGTGTAGTAGATGCTCTCATCTGTAATTTGCGTGTGCAATAAATGCAGAAATAAAAACCCGATCCATATGAAAAAGGGACCAAGTAAAAGGAACGGGGGGTAGGGGAAGAAATCATGAATTTTGTGGACTGCATCTTACAGTCTGGCTTCAATTTCCTCTTGAGTAATGCAGTCACTGCCTACATGTGACTGATGGCTGTGTTTGCCTAAAAGATGGAGGCCGGTACAGGGAGAGTCAGAGAGCAGGGTTTGACTCCTGACTCCTCAAAGTGTGCCTCTGAGAATGGGACAGTTATTCTCTAAGCCTCAGTTTCCTCATCTATAAAATGGGGATAATAGTTATCTCCGATCAGGTGTTTAAGAACCTGGATTCTGGAACATGGTAAATCCACACATAGTAAAGGTTAATTTTCTTCCCTCCCTCCCTCCCTTCCTTCTATCGTATTAGGTAAGAGGTTTTAAAATTAAACTTTTAATTTGGGGTAATTGTTGATTCATATGCAGTTGTAAGAAGTAATAAAGAAAGATTCTGTGTACCTTACTCATATTCCTAGAGTGATAACACCTTGTAAAACTATTGTACAATGTCACAACCAGGATATTGACATTGATACAATCCACAGATCTTATTAGTATTTCCCCACTTTTACCTGTATTTGTGTGTGTGTGTTTAGTTCTGTGCAATTTATTACGTGTGTAAGTTTGTGAATTCACCACCACAGTCAAGATAGATAACACTTCTGTTACCACCAGGATCCTTCCTGTTGCCTTTAAATAACCACACCCACTTCCTCCCATCCCCCAGCCCCAGTCTCCCACTCCTGGCAACCCATAATCTACTCATTTCTAAGCTTTGTCTTTTCAAAAATCTTACATAAATGGAGTCATATGCTATCTCTCCTTCTGGGATTGGCATTTAAAAAAATACTCAACATAATTCCCTGGAGATTCACAGAGCTCTTGTGTGTGTATAATTCATTCCTTTTTATTGTTAAGTAGTATTTGACAGTATGGATGGATCAGAGTTTGCTTAACCATTTATCCACTGAAGGATGTCTCCATTGTTCCCAGTTTTTGGCTATGACTCATGAAGCCACTGTGAACATTCATAAACAGGTTTTCACACAATGTCACTATGTATGAATATAAATTTTCATTTCTCTGGGATGAGTATTGAAGGGTACAATTGCTGGGTCAGACAGTAATTGTAAGCTTGTTTTTTAATGACAAATTGCCAAACTGTTTTCCAGGGTGGCTGAACCATTTTACATTCATTCCCACCAGCAATGTAGGAGTCATCTAGTTTCTCTGCATAGTTGCCAGCATTTGGTGTTGCTGCTAATTTTTATTTTATTTCTTCTTATAGGTGATATCCCATCATGGATTCAATTTGCATTTTCCAAAAGGCTAATGATATTGAACATCTTTTCATGTGCTTGTCACCTGTATATCTTCTTCTGTGAAATGTTTCTTTGAATCTTTTGCCCATTTTCTGATTGGAATGTTTATTTTTTTACTGTTGAGATTTTTTATTAAGCTCTCCCTCTCTTGTTTTTAAACAACAGCTTTATTGAGATATAATTCACATATGTGAATTTTAAAGTTTAAAATTCAGTGGTTTTTAGTATACAGTCTTCCCTCAGTATCTGTGGAGGATTGGTTCCAGGACCTGGGGTGGGTACCAAGATCTGCAGATACTCAAGTCCCACAGATAACTCTCCATATCTGTGGGTTCTTCGTCCTCGAATTCAACCAACCTCTGATCGTGTATTAAGTTTGAGATCCGTGGTTGGTTGAATCCGTGGATGTGGAACCTGCAGCTACAAAAGGCCAATTCTATAGTTATAGAAAAAGATCCGTGGGTAAGTGGACCCATGCAGTTCAAACTTTTGTTCTAGGGTCAATGGTATTCACAGAGTTGTACACTGATCATCACTTACTAATTTCAGAACATATCATCACCCCAGAATGAAACCCCATGCCTATTAGCCATCACTCCCATTCTCCTCCTTCTGCAGCCCTGGGCAAAAGCTAATCTATTTCCTTTCACTATGGACTTGCCTATTCTTGACACTTCATATAAATGGAATCATACAATATGGGATATTGTGTCTGACTTCTTTCATTTAGCATGTTTTCAAGTTTCATCCATGTTATAGCATGTTTCAGAACATCCTCCCTTTTTATGGGTGAATAGTATTCCTTTTTGTGGATTTACAACATTTTGTTTATCTGTTCAACAGGGGATGGACATTTGTGCTACTTCATTTTTGGGGGGCTATGATGAGTAATGCTATGGATATTTGTGTACAAATGTTTGTATGAACATGCTTTTAATGCTTGTGTATTTATGTAGTAATGGCATCCCTGGGTCTTACGGTAACTCTATGTTTTGAGGAAATGCCAAACTGTTTTCCAGAGTGACTTCAAAATTTTATATTCCCACTAGTAAAGCATGAGGGCTCCAATTTCCCCACATCCTCATTAACATTTGTTATTCCAGCCATCCTAGTGGGCAAGAAGTGGTATCTCTTTGTGGTTTTGATTTCCATGTTTTACTAAAGATGTTGAGCATCTTTCATGTGCTTATTGGCCATTTCTATATATTACTTGGAAAAAATATTCAAATTCTTTTCCCATTTAAAAATTGGGTTATTTGTCTTTTTTGTTATTATTGAGATGTTAGGGTTCTTTATATTTTCTAGATACAAGCCCCTTAACAGATATAAAATTTGCAAAAATTTTCTCCCATTCTGTGGATTGTCTTTTTACTTTCTTGATAATGCCCTTTGATGTACAAAAGTTTTACATTTTAATGAAGTTCAACTTATTTATTTTTTCTTTTGTTATTGTGCTTCCAGTGTTACATCTAAGAAACAACTACCTAATCCAAATATATGATTTACTCATATGTTTTCTTCTAAGACTTTTGTGGATTTAGCTCTTGCATTTAAGGCCTTTGATAAGTTTTAAGTTACTTTTCATACAGTGTGAAGTAGGAGCCCAACTTCATTCTTTTGCATGTGGATATCCAGTATTCTTTCTCTATTGAATTATCTTGGCACTCTTCTTGAAAATGAATTGACCATAAGTGGAAAGGTTTATTTTTGGATTTTGAATTCTATTCCATTGATCTGTATTTCTATTTTTATGTCAGTAACACAATGTCTTGATTACTGTAGCTGTATAGTAAGTTTTGAAATTAGGAAGTGTGATTGTTCTTCTTTTTCAAGATGATTTAGTCTACTCTGTCTATTGTTTTTGTCTCTTTTGGCATTTCCGTATATATTTTAAGGCTCCCCTTGTCAATTTCTGCAAAAAAGTCACCTAAGATTTTTGGTAGGGAAACTACAGATCCTGCTATATTAACAATAGTAAGTCCTATAATCCATGAACATCAGACATCTTTCCATTTATTCAGGCTTTCTCTAACTTTTTTCCGTGATATTTTTGTAGTTTCAAGCATATGAGTCTTGCATTTCTTTCATTAAATTTATTCCCAGCTATTTTATACTTTTTGATATGAAATTGTTTTCTTAATTTTCTTTTTGGATTGTTCATTGCAAGTGTGTAGAAATACAATGGATTTTTTGCATATTGAGCTTGCATCCTGCAAAATTGCTGAACTCATTATTTTTTTAAATAATTTTTTGTAGACTCTTTAGGATTTTCTATATATAAGATCGTGTCATCTGTGAATACAGAAAATTTTACTTCTTGCTTTCCAATCTGGAAAATCTTCTTTTTATTTCTGTCTGCATTTACTTTCTTTTTGTTGTTTAATTGCCCTGAGTAGAGCCTCTACTACAATGTTGAATAGGCATTTGATAGTGGTTGAGATGATTGCCTTTGAAATCACTGAACTAAGTTTGAGTCCTGGTGCCGCCATTACTGTCTGTAAGAGTCTGAGTGAGTAACTGGGTCCCTCTGGGCATCAGTTTGCTCAGCTGTACAACTTATTGAGGCTTTGTCATAGGATTGTTGTGAAGGTTGAACTGACTAATGAATATAAAGGGTTTAGTATAGTGTGTGGTACAAAATGAAATGTGAAATAAATGGTAGCTGTTATTAATAAATTAAAAAATTTTATAGTACAGTAAATAATGAGGGACTGGAGGACTGGTGCCACACTGTCCTAAGAAAGCAGAGGAGGTGTTATCAGGGAGGCCTGCCTGGATGTGGTGGGCTTTGAAGGTTTGTTGGACTTGGAGGAGCTGTTCTAGCTTTCTGCTGGGAATAAAGTTAGTCGTTTTAGGCAAAACATGTGGGAAGAGTTCCAGATAATATCATGGGGCCAGCACCTCTGTCCCCCATCCTCTTGTGAATCCCATGGTACTGAGACATGGCCCTCTCTGGGATGACTGAGTCTTTAACCAAGGTGAGGCTGGCCCCCAAACAATCCCCCACTAGAACCCAGCCTTTTTGTTTAATAAAGGCAGTCCCTAAGCTCCATGGAGAGTCTAGGGAACTTGGGATTCATCTTAGTGGAAATTTATTTTTCATTTAACATTAGTAGGCCAGTGGAATTTTCTCTTTTTTTCTTATAAAATTTAATGCTCTTTATTATAAAATTAGCATCTCTTCATAGGAGATGTGGAATTTATAGAAAGTATAAAAAAGGGACTACAAATTACCTGCAAACCCACCACCCAGAGACATGGCTGCTAACATTTGGGAAATAGCCTTCCTATCTCACATGCGTTTCTTTCTGTGTATGTTTTAAAAAAATCAGGATCACACTATTTTGTACCTAATTTTATACCTAATTTTTTTTCACCTAATGATATATCAGGATCATTTCCTTATGTCCTAAGTCATACTTTATGAATATGAATTTTAATGGCTATAAAATAGCCTACTATATGGATATACCATAATTTGTTTAAACCCATCTTCTTTCATTGGACATTGAAATTGTTTCTAATTTTTCATTATTATACAAAATATTATAATAAATATTTTGGAGCATAAATTTTAGCACCTGTCTCTGGTTGATTCCATAAGATAAATTTCCTTAAGTGCAATTGGGTGTTTTTTATTAAAAATTCTTAAGTGCTTCATTTTGAAAAGTGAATACATACACATGATATAAAGAAATCCAAAAAGTTCAGAAGAGTGTTCATTAAGAAGTAAGTATTGTTTTCGTCTTTCATTCCAAGTCCCTATATTTACTCTGCAGAGAAAATCAATATAACTAGTTTCTTGTGCATAGCTCCACAGGAATACAGAAAGGGATATGAAAGGTTTATTTGTGCATACATCGCCTTTTTCTTATCATCCTCTACACATCTTTGGCACCTTCTTTTCTCACTTAACAATATAGCTTAGAGGTTATTCCTTGTCACTACATGTTCTACAGCCATCTCATATTTTAAAATTGCATTTCTTTTCATGGATGTACCGTAATTTATTTAAAAAGTTTGTAGTGGTGGGCATTTAGTTTATTCACAAACTTCTGCTATGAAAAGAATACTTTAATGAATCCTCTTGTGTACATAACATCTTTGCACCCATATGCTCTCATTTACTGTGGAGTAAATATCAAAAGTGGAGTATCAATATCACATTTAAAATTTGAACACATACTGCCAAAATGCCTTCCAAGGGTGAGAACCAGTGCATATATTCCAAAGAACACTGTCTTTGCTTCCTCCTATTCTTACCGACAGCATGCTATTAAACACTTTGATCTTTGCCCATCTGATAGATAAAAAGAGGTTTAAAATTATGGTTTTAATTTGTATCTGAGAGAGGTTGATCACTCTTTCATGTGTTTAAAAGCCATTTATATTTTTCTGGGAACTCTCCGTTCATTTTTTTTCAAGCCTAGTTATCTATTTTTTTTCCCTTTATTGATTTGTGAGGGCCTCTTTATGTAATGGAAAAATTAGTTCTCTATTTTATGTTGCTTATATTATTCCCAGAGTTTGCTGCCTTCCTTTTTTTCTGTTGGCCATGCAGAGAGTTAAACATTTTTAATGTAGTTAAATCTCTCAATATTTCCTTTTTTTTTAATGGCTCCTGGATCTTGTGTCCAGAAGGTGACACAAAAAGACTTTTCCCATTCTGAAATTCCAAAAATTATCCTGTATTTTTTTCCCCTAGTACCACTATGATTTCACTTCTATGCTTAAGATTTTTGATACATCTGGAATTTATTTTGGAATGAACAGAGAGGAAGATATCCAACTTGCTATCTTTCTAAATGCCTAACCAGTTTTTTCAATTGAGTAATCCAAGAATGGATTATTTCTAAAGATGGTAATCCCAGTGGCCACAGGAAGCCAGCATGGGGTCATTCCGAGCCAGCAGGTGAAACTCACCTATTACCTTTTTGCCAAGGGATTCTGGACAGATAGGTCAGGGGCAGGTTGTAGTGAAGTATCTCTAGGTTTTAACCTTGCATCAAGCAGAAAACGATGTATAAGGATATCATTTAGAATTATGAAGAATTGTTTTAAAAAATTATATTGTAGAGTTATCTTCTTGACTCCTATAGATGCTACAAGAAAGAGCCTTCTGGAACCCCCTGGCTCCATTACCTGCTGTCTTGAGGGCATTAACCCAGTGGTTATCAATCAAAGGTTTGTTTTGGTTTGCTTTTTGATAAAAACATTCCTCCAACTTATTTGCAAGATATTTCACAGTGGGGTTTCACAGTTAAAAAAGATATGAAACAGAAGACAAACTGTTGGTTACATATAAATAAGTAGAAGCACTGAGGGGGAAAAACACATTTTCACTATTGTAACACTTAAAAAAATCTGGTGTAGGGAGTGGGCTCCTTGCAGTGTATCCTGGGGATCTTGTTCCCACCAGAAGATGTTGTTCATCAGGAGGGGTTATTTAATAAAATACAGGATTCTCAATTAGATTTGAATTTCAGATAAAAAATGGAATAATTCTTTAGTATAAGCATGTCCCAAATATTGCATGGGACATACTTATACTTAAATATTATTCGTTCTTTATCTGAAGCTCAAATTTTACTGGGCATCCTGAATTTCTCTTTGCTAAATCTAGTAACTCTACCCTAGGGGACATTTAACAGTGTCTGGGGACATTTGACAGTGTCTGGATACATTTTGGTTTTCTCAGCTGAGGAGGGGGTGCAAGGGGCATCCAGTGGGTAGAGGCCAGCACTCCTTAATGTACAGGATGGACCCCCTACAGCAAAACTTATCCATCCCAAAATGTCAGTAGAGTCAGGCTGAGAAACATTTTAACTGGTTAACACATTTCTCACAGTCTCTAATTAAGAACTCTCTAATATGAAATTTCCTTTAGAATCACAATTGAAGAAACCTTGAGTCCCTTGAGGAACTGGCTTTTCTTCATTCTTTTATTAATGACAGTAAGACCTAAGTAACTAATTTTGTTTCCTTTTTCTCTTTGATTATCAGGAAACTCAGACCAAATTAAAGGCCCAAGCATAGACTGTGTGGGATCTTACTTTATATATATATATGTTATAGTAATAATATTTAATAATGATATGTTAAGATAAAATACTATATAAAATTAAAATAAAATAATATATTTTAGATATAAATATATATTTATTTATATATTATATAAATATAAACGTGTATTATTTTAATTTAATTTTTTTCCTTCCAGCTTTACTGAGATAATTGACAAACAGCATGGTATAAGTTTAAAGTGTATGGCATAATGATTTGATTTATATACATCATGAAGTGATTATCACAGTAAGTTTACTGTACATCCATCATATCATATAAGTACAAAATAAAATAAATATATATTGCTGTGTATATATTTTATTTTTTACTTTTGGTCTTAACATTTTTGGCTGATTTGCATTTCCCTGGTCCTAATTCTTATTCTTTATTCGTTTTTCACCATTTCCTGTAAATCACTCAGATCCCCTGTGGGATGAGCTGTCACACACACACACACACACACACACACAACATAAATATTTAAATACGGAGTTTACCGGACATTTGACAAGGCCCTGTACTGTGCCCATGGGAACCAGGTAGACAAATGGGGGCTGCCTGGTTCCTTCCCCGATATCCAGCCGGGCTCAGGAAACATCTCTGCTCTCCGGTTTTCTCTTTACCTTCAGGCCCAGGCCTTAGAACACCTGTGGGGTTTGCGCTCAAAAATCAGAGCTGCCTGAGAATGGACTTTGGGCACGAGGTGAGTGGACACTGGCTTCCTCCAACTTGATCTTGAGACGCAACAGAGATCTTTCTTGCTGCCCAGCAAGTGAGGGGCCCTCGACAGAGGCCAAGCAGGCAGGGCCATGCGAGGCATGGAGACGGCCCATGAAGACACACACTGGGAACAAGATTGCATCTTCCCCCAGACCAGCGAGATGCTATAAACATAATCAAAATGTAATAGAAACTTTTTGGAAATGCTGTTATGAGGAGAAAGCATCAATCTTGATGGAACTCCGCTCAACAGGCTTTGCGGAGCTAATCAATCATGGTCAGGACTCGGCCTCCCCATCTGTCTGCGCCGGGGACCGCGCTGAGCTTGCTGACTCCCCGGCTGGGGCTGCGTCCCCTCACCAGGCAATCCATCATGCTGCAGGGGGATGGCAGGAGGGGAATAATAGCACGCTAATAAACTAGGGGCTTTTTTCATTCCCAACTAATTTTTAGTAAATGAGCCCAATCCAGACAGAGCAGGAAAAAGAGCCCGAGGAGATGGTGCTTCCAAGACGCGCCTCAGTGGCCGGGGACAATGGCTCATGGGCCCGAGGGGAAGCAGAGAGCCAGCCCAGCCCACGGATAACTCTCAGTGTCCATAGAAGGCAGGCACCGGCCGTGGAGGCGCAGGGAAGAGTGAGGCCGGAACTACTTCCGAACTGGTGGGGTGGGCTTCCGGACTGGTGGGGTGGACTTCCGGGGCTCGCTCCTGGTGCTGATGCTGAGGTCAAGGCTACAATACCTGGATCTGGTTTGGGGCTTGAATTTACGAGGGAAATCGGAAGTCAGAGAGTCAGAATTCCAAGCAACGGGCCGGATAACAAGAAGTACACCCAGGGGCCAGAAGCCAGGAAGCAGAATGAAGAGTGGAGTGCAAGATGGGCTTAGAGGCTGTGAGTAATCAAAGCTTTCCGGAGCCCACTTTCGCCTGGCAGGCGCTGCTTTGTGGGGTGAACCCTCCAGGTTACAGAGCACGATGGGCCTGGAATGGGGTATTCTTGGAGAGGCCTGTAATTTGGGAGACTATGTTTGTTTTACTCATCCGCCTGTCTCTAGCACTTTGCTCAGTGCCTGGCACCTGGTGGACACTCATAAATATGTGTTAAATGAATACATGAATGAGAATTGTTCCTGAGAGAGCAGATTTTGAACATCTGGTCTGATAACTTCCTAAATTCTTCAAGTTCCTATCCTGAAATACATCACAGTTTCAGTCCCCATTTCCTACCACCCAGGACCCAGTCTTGGAGGGCAGGACAGTTTGAAGAAGGTGTATCTATTCATGGATTGAGTTGAGCAGGTACATGGGAAGGAGCTCATTCTTGATGGGGCTGGTGCTGAGAGGGCACAGTGTGGGGAGATGTGAATGGCAGGGCAGGAAGTGAGAGGAGAGGCAATTGTCATTGTAGCACAGTAGGTCTTAATGCCACTCAGGAATTTAGACTTTACAGCCAGTCTGAGTAGGAAGAGATTTCCCTTTTCTGAAGCCACCCTCTGATTGCTTTGTAGGCAGTCGTTGTGGCAGCAGGGAGACCAGTTAAGAGGCCGATGGGTGAAAGATGGTGGTGGCTTGGACCAAGGTGGGGGTGGTAGAGTTGTAGGAAAGTGCGTGGTTTGAAAAATGTAATGCATATGTACTGTATTACTTGAGAATATGTAATTCTTCTAAAAGGACAAGAAAAACAAAAAGATGGATGAACCTCTTAAGAAGTGTTTGGCGTAGACAGTACATAAGGCAGTAGCTTATGCAACAGAGGCAAACCTTAGAGGATGTTTTAAGTATACACCATGAATGAGCTCGTGAGACTCAGGCAGAATTCGTAAGATGTGTTAAAAATATAGATAGTAAGAATATTAGTAACCTGCTACTCATAAATGAAATGGCATATATGGTAAAATAAACAAGAGTATCATAAATAGAAATGGGTGGAAAGACCATGTCATGATTGTGCCACTTCTGGTCTGACAGCTAGGTCATCCCTAAATTGACCACCCACTGGTGTTACCAATCTTGGTCTCATTCAGTCCCAACATATGGTCTGTCCAAGAAATGCAGATAAAACCCATGGCTGTTCAGGGGTGAGTGGTCAAGCTGCAGCAGGGTCTAGGTATATGTACTTGACTTTATCTCTTCAATAGACTCATGTGTGTGATTGACCCCAGCACGTTCTGTCTGTTAGACCCCCTTGCTCAAATCTCAACTCTGATCCTCTGAACCATGCATCAGCAGGGCAGGCTGATGTGACAGAGAGACAGGACATATGAAGATTGCATACCTCAGGGTTGTGGGGTCATTTGGTCCTTCCACCCACCCATTTAAGATGTAACCCATCTTAAATGTGCCAACCAACTTCACATCTTATTTTCTTGATTTTTTTTTTTTTGCTTTGAGTCTTAATTGGTTTAATGAACAGCATGATTTAAGCATCCCAATTTAGTCTATGAACCTTCGTGTTCTGTGGTGTATGAGTGAGGTGCCTGGTGGTATTCTTTTGATGGGAGAAGGCATGCGTATTGCAGGGACAAGATGGTTATCAAGAGCTCTCTTAAGCTGAGAGCCTCCATCTCTATTCAGGAAGTACACATTTAATGCACCCAGGGAGGGAGGGCTCTGGGCAGGGGTGGCATTGCAGGGGAGTAGTTTTTGCTGCATAACAAACAATCCCAGAGATTTATTTTAATGTTCACGGGTCATTTGACTTTTAGTTAACCTTGGCTGGGTTTGACTGGGCCAGGCTGGACTCCAGGCTTCCAGCTGGGCTCAGGTCTGCTGTGTCTTCATTTTGGGATCCAGGATGAAGGGTCAGCAGCTATGTGGGGCCTAATCTTCACATGGCATTTCATCGGAGTACATGAAACCAAGCTAAGCTATGCAAGCATGTTTAAAGCTCCTGCATGCATCATATCCTTCTGCTAACATTTCACTGGACAAAGAAGGTCACATGGCTAAGCCCAACATCAGTAGGAGTATTAGTCAACCATAAAAAGGAAGCAGATTCTGACACAGGCTACAACATGGATGAACCATGAGGACATTATGCTGAGTGAAATAAGAAAGGACAAATACTGTATGATTCTACTTATGTTAGGTACCTAGAGTAGTCAAATTCATAGAGACAGAAAGTAGGATGGTGGTTGCTAGGGGTGACGGGAGGGAGAAATGGGGAATTGTTGGTCAACTGATAGTGTTTCAGTTTTACAAGATGAAAAGAATTCTGGAGTTTTGTTGCATAATGATGTGAAGTACTTAACACTACTAAAGTGTATGGTTAAAAATGGTTAAGTTGGTAAATTTTTTTTTAAGAACTTTAATTCAGATAAAAAAGAAAATTCAATTTAAATACCAAATCGTATAAAATAAGTGGAAAGACAAAAGGAATGTATTGTCTATAATCCCGCCACACAACAATAGACACTGTTAACCACTGAAGTCCCTGCCAGACATTTCTCTGTACCTGAATATCTCACAGAAGCACATATTAACTTTAACAGAAAGAATGCTGCTATACATACTCTATTGGGACCAACTTTTGTTTCTAGCAAAATTGCCTTGTTGACTTGTTTTGGAGTCAATATGTAAAGCATTGTTTTTAATGGCTGGATTGTATTCCGTGTATTATGTGCTCTAATTGTATCAGTTCATAATGCCATGTAACAAAACACCTCAATACTCAGTGGCTTAAGACAGCAACTATCTATTACTGCTCATAGGGGTTATTGTGAAAATGTTTTAGCAGGGGACAGTTCTCAGGAGAAGGAAAGTTAAGGAAACACGATAAAGCAGGTGAAGAAAGTTAAGTCAGGATGTGATGTTAGTTGGAGGTCGACTTCAACCTGGTCCAATGGAGAGGCAAAAAGGGCACCTTGGCCTTGGTCCTGTCTTAAGGCTCTTTGAAAGGCCCCTCCCTTGTCAATCAATCACTGGCTACAAGCTGGCAGATCTTGTTTGGGCAATGGCAATTCTCCGGAGAAAGGAGGGGAGTGAAAGCTATTAGCAGCCAATATTGATAGTAGCTTGCTGAAGGAGAAAGTGGCAAATTTTATGTGTATTTTACCACAATTAAAATTTAAAAATACTTGACACAATCAATGGGGCAGTACACTCTGTCTGCAGCGGGAGGCTCTGCAGAGCTACAAGGCAAAGGGTATGGATGCATAGTCCTGATATAGTGGAATAAGAATTGGGACCAGTAATCTAACCCACCACATGCTCAGATTTGCATGGTGGGAAAACTTCTTTAGCACTCACAGTGGGGATGGACTGACCCTCATTGAAGAGGTGACAATCCAGGGGACAGAGGAGGAGCTTGAGCCATATCAGGAGCAGTATAGATGGAGATGGGGTAAAAGATGTACTGATAGCCCTGTTTGTTGAGGACTTACTATGTCTGAAACAGCATGCCCGTGGCTTTGTGTTTGTCATCTTCTTTAAGCTTCCAGTAAGCTGCTGATGTAGGTCTACTACGGATCCCATTTTAGAGATGAGGTGGTTGGCGGGGGAGCCGGGGGAGTGTTTTGCTTTAGGGCTCACAGCTGGTAGGAACTCAGACTGGCACTGATACCCACATCTGTCTACCTCCAGGATTTAACCACTGCCCCCTACCATCTCGGGTAAGGGAGAGAGGCATCTGATTTGACCTCCAAGTTTGGGTGACAGATGTTGGGTGAGCCCATCAACTAAGACTAACCACCACAATTTTGAGATCGACTGGAGGCAACGATGTGGGAGAGCAAAGTGGTGAGAGACTGATTTTGAAAGGAAAAGGAGAACTCTTGGTCCCAAAATAGCAGCGTTTTCCTCTGGCCTTGCTTTCCTCCACTTGTTTTCCTGTAACTTCTTCCAACTCCGACTCCCGGAGACCGGGAGGAGGGGAGGCGGGAATCCTCCAGGGGCCCAGGCTGCTGTTCTGCTCGCCGTGTAGCCTGACAAATCAAGTGGGGAAAACCCATTAATTAGCAGTTTGGAAAACAGTTGCAAAGTTAATTATTCCATTTTCTGATGAAAGAAAGCTAATTTTTGGCATTTCCACCGACAGTGACATGAGCTAACATTTTTCGAGTTGACATCCCTCAAGATAAATGATGCTGTGAGGCATTTGTGCAAACATCCTGACCCACGGCTCACTGACGAAGGCTGTCTGCGGTGGGCGCCTGCGCCACAGTTTTTGCCTGGCAAGTTTGGGAGGTGGGAACCCAGAAAGGGGGTTTAGGTGCGGCGGGGAGGGGAGCGAAGAGGCAGAGCTGGTGACTTGCAGAGACCACAGGGTGCCGAGAGACAACACTTGCATATTTAGAAGGTTTTGCTGTAACTGGGAGAGCAGGGGTGTGCACTGACATTTCTGTCCATCTGTCTGTCTGACTGTCTGTGGTGAGATTCAGACCCAGAGGAGGGACCTAGTTTTTTTCCAATGGTTGCTTCCAAATTGAGATCTTCTCCCCAGACTTTGCTCCTGAGGACCAGGCCTGGGCGTCCAACTGTCTGCTTGACATTGCTATTTGACATCTTACAGGCACCTCGAACTCACCTTGTCCCAAGGGAACATGCAGCTCCCCGCCCCCGCCCTCCTCCCAAGATTTCCCCTCCCCTAAGTCTTCCCCATTCAAGGCAGTGATACCGCTGTCTATCCAAGCGCTCAAGCCAGAACCAACGCTACTGTTTCTGATATTCCCCTTCCTCTCCCTCACCCCCGACATCCAGTTTAACAGCAAGAGCTGCCAGTGCTCCCTCCAAAAATACATCTCAGCTATGTCTTCTCCACTGTGCCTCTCCCACCACTGCCCGAGTCCAACCACCACCATCCCTTCTCCCTCTGTGCTAGCCTGGGGAGACACGGTGAGAGCCACACGTGAAAGTTCACCTTTACCTTTACTTGTGGCCATATTAAAAAAAGTGAACAGAAACAGGTGAATTTAAAATTTTAACTTGATGAGCTCTGTGTTTTCGAGGAGTTTTAGGTTCCCAGCAAAATTGACTGCAATGTACAGCGATTTCCTGTGTACCCCCTCTCCTCCTACCGGCACCACCTCCCCCTCTATCAGCAACCCCGACTTGTGAACCCTGGTTACAGTCGATGAACCTACATGGACACATCATCACCCGAAGTCCATAGTTTACAGGAGGGTTCCCTCGTGGTGCTGTACCCATTCCTATGGGTTTTGACAAGTGTGTGATGACTTGTAGCTGCCATTACATAGTGTCATACAGACTAGTTTCACTGCTCTAAAAATCCTCTGTGCTCCGCTTCTTCATCCCTTCCACCTCTCCAACCCCTGGCAACCACTAACCTTTTTACTGTTTCCATAGTTCTGCCTTCTCCAGTCCAATTTGACACGATGTCCCCTTCCCCCTCTTGCCTCTGTCCAACCCATCCCCAGTGAGCTGCCAGAGGCATCTCTCAGATATGCAAATTGGGCCCTGTTGTTTCCCACCAGACCTAGAATAAAAATGGAACTCCTCCCCTTGGCCTACAAGTCCTTGAATGATCTGGCCCCTCCCTACTTGTCTGTCCACTTCATGCCGCTCTCCTCCACTCAGTATGTCAGTGATCTTGGCTTTCTTTTAGTTCTTCAGACACATCATGCTTGATATTGCTGAAGTGTAAATTGCAAAGGGGGGAGTGGAGTGGGTCTCCAGCACCTTGCAGGCCAGCTGCTCCTAAGGGTCCATGGGAGCCTCACTGCAATAGAGTGGAGGGGAGTGGGTGGACCAGGGTCTGCACTAACCCGTTCTGGCTGCCTCCCTCTGACTCTCCAGAACTGAGCTTGAATTGTGCGTTCTGGGCAGCATCCCTCTTAACACAGGCAGATTAATTGGAAACAGATGTCAAGTGGTGGGAGTTAAATACAGACATCTCACCAAATGTCAGCCCTTCCCCTGGGCCACGACGGAGTCTTCACTTCTCATCCTCACCAGGGAATTGGGAAAAAGCCTCTTAGATGCGCTGGTGGCCTGCTTGATCCCAAGTCTTTTAGCCCTCCTCAAAAACTAAGGCCAATGACAACTCTGAAAATCAGAATCTGCTCAATGAATTTATTTGTATCAGACGCATATCAACAAAAAGTCCTCTCAGAACAGCTGACTCTGAGAATAACCACAGGACTCTCAGATTATGAGAACTGGAGGGGATGGTCTCTTCTCCCCAGTTCAAAGTGGGTAAAACTGAGGCCCAGAGAGTGGAAGGGACTTGTCCAAGGTCACTCAGGAGGTTGGTGTCGAAACTGGGGGTGACCCACAGCTGGAGACTGTTTTCTAAAGTGCATGTCTGATGCTGTCTCCCTCTGTGCCTCCCTGTTGCCTGGAGAATAAACCCAAACTCCTTGGCAGGGCCTAAGAGGCCACTTACTCCTTCCCTTTCCCCTCAGCGTCATCTTCCCAGCTCTCCCATGTCAGGGACCTCCTGCATTCCTTAGTGTCACTATGATGCCTTTTCCCCTGATGTTTCCTGTCTCCGCACCTATCTAGTAAACTCCTATTCACCCTTCACAACCCAGCTTAAATGTGCCTTCCTTTCAGAAGTCCCCTCACCTCTCCAGGTTGAGTTACTCTGCCCCTCTTCTGGGATCCTGTAGCACTGAAGGCATGTGATAGAAAATATTTGTATATTTCTTTGTCCTCCTCCACCCCTGTGTTTTATTTTATCTTTGCCTCCTTGAAGCTTAGCACAAAGCCTGGTACATATAGGCACACAGTAAGTATTTGTGACATTGACATTGCCAAAGCCAAGAGACCCCTTTCTTTGCTTTCTTACTCAGCTTTTCTATAGTATCTGATGCCACGGATTCTTTCTTCTTGAGATGCTCCCTTCCTGAGCGCCTATGGTTCCCCTCTGCCAGGTTTTCCCTCCCACCTCTCTGACTGTTCTGCACTGGTTTCCTTTTGGTGTGTCGCTTCCTCTGTCCATCTCCTCCAGGCTGTGGTTTGAGGATTTGTCCTGGCCTTCTCTTGTGCTCCTCCGGAAAGCCTTCTCTGCCTGGAATGCGTCACAGGATTCAGGGTCTTTGCTTATGCTGTTCCCTCTCCACGAGACATTTTTCCTCTTGTTTCTGGAATGACCAGCTTCTTCTCAACCTTCAGGTTTCAGCCCAGATGTCACCCTCTCAGAGAGGCCTTCCCCAACCACCTGAGCTCAGCCTGAGCTTGGGTGCTGAACAGCTGGTAGGACTTTTGGATGGGGGGATAAGTGAAGGAATGGGCAGGTCCTGGGCAGAGCAGAGCACGGAGAAGTGGAGGGGCACGCATCTCTGGCATGAGTGCTAACAGCTGCTCCCAAGTCACCACTGGGTACTCCACCTCTCCTCCGTCCAGGGATAGGCAGGCCCCAGCATTTTTGGGTTATTAACTCTCCTCAGTAAACTTCCAGTGAGTGTGATAAAACACTCAGCAGAATGCAGCCAGAGCTCATAAAAGCAGGATTTAGTGCCATTTTATAGATGTCAGGGCTGACTTCCACACTCAAGCTAGTGTGTATTTAAAATTCATGCCCAACTTACTGCCTTCAGGGAGAAGGGCTGGGGCCTGGGGGAGATGACACAGTTCCACACTCCTCTTGCAGGTCTGTCACACTTGGAATGGGCACTGGCCGGAGAGGCCTCCCAGCAGGGATCAGGCTGAGCCGGGTGGGGCCTCCCACAATCTCCTTCCTGATGAGAATAGGCTTTGGAGCCAGGCTGACCTGTGCTAGGTGACCAGCTAGCCCTGTTCATCCAGGACAGCAGTGTTTCCTGGGATGTGGGATTTTCAGTGCTAAAACCAGGAAAGTTCTAGCAAACTGGGATGAGTTGGTCCCCCAGACCTGGCTCAAATATTTCTTTACTTCGTAAGCTTGGGAGGATAACTTCCCTCTCTGAATGTCATTTTTCTAGCTGTCAAAAGGAAAATTCTCCAAGGCCAGTGGTGTGGAGAATATTGTGTGTATGCACTGGCTCTTGTCCGGTTCAGGGCTAACACTTAGTTGCATCCATACTTGGTGAGCTGTCATTGAATCACAGCCTCCTCCAGAAGTAGACAGAGCCAGTGACCTGGGTAGATAGAGGTGGACAATTCACTATATGTATAAAGAACAATTAAACCTACTTTGTTAGTCAGGTAAATTAATGCAAGAGGCTATAACAAACAACCCCCAAATCTCCGTGGTTCAACACAGTAGACATTATTTCTTGCTTCCATCACAGTACCAGTGGTGACTCAGGGAGCCAGGCTGTTTCATGTTGTAGCTCTGCCATCTCCTAAAGCTGCCTTCTCTGCCTTAAAAAACCCTTTAATGGGATCTTTTAGGGCAAAGGTCAGCAAACCTACACCTGGGAGGCAGTTGTGGTCTCTGGCCAGTTTTTGTCAATAAAGTTTTATTGGAACAGGCACACCCTTTTGTTTGTTCATTGTCAATGGCTGCTTTTGCTCTACAGTGGTAGAGTTGAGTAGTTGTGACAGACACTACATGGTCTGCAAAACCTAATATATTTACTACCTGGCCCTGTACAGAAAGCGTTTGCTGACCTTGGCTTTAGGAGGTAGGCTTGGAAGTGGCATTCGTTATGTCCACCTATAGTCCATTGGCTAAAATTCAGTCTAATTACCCCAAACTAGATGCAAGGGAGGCTGGGAAGTGTCGAGGAGCACATGGATATTAGCAAGCATTAATGGTCACTGCTATGGACCATTTGGACCATAATGGACCCAGTCTCTCAGGGTCATTATGAAGACATAATAATCATGCCTGTGAAATATTTCTTGGAGGCTCCAGCACACAGTAACCCTTTCATACTGACCCCCTTGGCTCCCCAGTTCTCAGTGATGTACCAAGTGGCAGGGATGCAGGATCGTAGGGGAGGATCCCCTCCGCACTCTAGAGAAAAAAGAACAACTGGTCATTCAGGTCTTGGTAGCTAGGATGTGAGTTGAATACCTAATTCCATGTGATCTGGATTTGGGGTTCTAGCTGTTTCCATGTGGCCAGCTCAGGCAGAGATCAGGAAGAACTCAGGGATGCTTATTGGAGCCCTAAAACGAACACCTCCCAAACAGATTTTTTTTTTCCCTTCTGGATAAGCAGGGTAGCTGCTGTGATGTGAGTTCACCAACCCTTAGGATGTTGCCAGTCTCAGTGTGACCTGGCTGGACATTCATGATCTGACTTCTACTCACCCTCACCATCCCCAGCTTTAATATCATTTTAAAGAACAGCAAGTTTGGAAAATTACAAAATACTTTCAATTAATCAGAGTATAGGAAAGATATATAATATTGAACATATGTCATTAATATATTTTTACTTTGGAAAGTATGGTAAAATTTATTTAAAGCATTGATTGAAGGTTAATTAGTAGTTGAGCTTGATATTTTAAAGTTAATTACTCATGTGAATTCAGGGTGATTCTTCACTAATAATGAAGCAATTCTCAGTTTAGTTTTCCCCCTTTTTCTATTATATTTTCATAAGAGTTGAGGTCCATAATGCATAGAAATGTGACACTGAATAGCAGGATTGTCAAGCCTTTTAATTTTTTTGAATAAAGGAAGATTTCTTTTGTCGTAGATATCTAGAACTACTCATCAAGAGAGATGCCTGAATGTTTCATCTTAAGGCCACAGTCTAGACATAGAAGTCAATTCTTCTTGTAAAATAAAATCGAAGTCATTAATACCAGCCCGCCAGTCATGACTGCAGTCTCAGGGAGCCTGCCTAAAAGCACCCACAGTTATCATTCTGCTTTGGCTCATCCTTCAGCACCCACTCACTGAGTGAGGAGCCCCAAGTGCCGTCCTGACCCAGAGTTGTCACTTACTCAGAAAGAGGAGATGTTCTTGTCTGTCGCAGCCAGGACCTCTCTGCCTGAAATCTGTCTGTCTCCACCTCATTGTTCCCAGCACAGCACAAGGATGATGTGGTCATGACGACTGATGGACTTCAACAGAACAGGGTCTATCCTCAGCCCCACCTGCAGGAGCTTTGAGATCTGTCCCAATCCCTCTGGGACCCTTCTTATTTCCTTGCTCATCCCGACCTTCTGCCCCCGAGACCATTGGGTGTGTTTTCAAAGGCCAGCACTTGTATCTCTTCTCTCTGCTTTGGAGAATTGTCTTTAGGTTACTGGAGTCACGTTGCTCAAGTGCACAGAGAGTCCGAAGATTCTTGGGAATCTACAGTTTACATCCTCACCGTTCTCCTGGTGGAGCTCTCCTGCCTTGGGGTCAGGGCCACCCTGAGATGCAACTTCTGCCCCTGTAGAATCAGGGTGACACTACCCTTGGTGGGGCTTTTGTCTGTGATCACAACCTTGTGTGGCTTTCTGCCATTCTCTGACCTGCTTCTCTCTATCCATTACTGATTTCTTCTGAGCGCATTTCTCTAATAAGTCACATGCACCTAAATCTTTGTCTTGAGGTCTGCCTGATTGGAACCTGACCTAAGACAGAGGCATTGATGGGGGATTAGGGCTGCCTCTGTGAAGAGTTTGTGTTATCTGAGACGCAGGTGTCCAGCCATGGGGCAGGGAGAGGGGAAGTAAAAGCCTCAGCTTCTAATCATGGAAAAGGTCAGATAATAGAATCTGATGGTTGTGGTTACGGGCTTTGGTGTCAGGCAGACCCATGTTGCTGTCCCAGCTCTGTCACTTACCTTCTTTCTGTGGCTTTGGGCAATTTGCTTAACCTCTTTAGATCTGAGTTTTCCCCTCTGAAAAATAGAGATAATGGTCACACCTGCTCTGTGGGATGTTTATGAGAGTGAAGGAAGGACGTATGTGTAAAGTGCTGGGCACGTGCTGGCACATGGCGAGTACCCAATGAATGCTGGCTAAGCTTATGATTTGGTTCAAGCTATTATTTTTGGCTTGCACTCTGTCTCAGATTTGTAATTGCTAGCATCATCGTCTCCCCTGGTGGCCAGTTTTCATTTGTTGGTGGGGAATGTAGAGTCAGGAGGGAGAATTCCTTTTCTTTCTCAGGAAGAGGAAAAATACTTAAGCAATCTTTACTGTAATTTGGCTTTCAATCGATTATACGTAGTGTGATTGATGATGCCTGTGTGGTATTGGTTGTTAACTATTTTTAACGTTGCCCCTGTCTGGAGAACTCCTGATGAGTCCAATTGAGAAGATTGTTTGCTTTTGATTTGGCACAGTCTTTGAGAAAGTAAGAAGAAAAGACTGTAGGGATTGAAGATAGGAACTGATAGGCATCTGGAACCTTCTGTGGACCAGTCGTTATCTCAGTGAATCCTCCAAGTCATACAAGGTTGGGAATATTACCCTTATTTCCCAGCTGAGGAAACCAAGAGCTGTTAAAATAATTTGTGTAGAATCAAATCACCAAGTAACTGGAAGTGAGAGAAGTTATCCAGGTTATTAAGTAGTGGAGCAGAATTTCAGCATAGGTCTTGTTTTTCTAAATTTCCTGCCTTTTTTTTTTCTTCCAGCACAAGGAGTTAAATGTCACTGAAATTATGCAGTAAAATTCAGTGAGAGCAGGGTGAAACTTGGGCATTAAGAATATAATAAAAATCACAGAAGCTCTTTGTAATAGTTGGAATGGAAGATCTCACAGTCCCTAAAAGCTTAAAGAATTTGCGCCTATGGAAAACACCTTGTAGGCTCAAGTGCAGAACTCTCAGAAGGTTCTTAGGACTTTTCCTCCAGCTGTCACAGCCTTTGGTGCCACCAGAATTAGATTCTCCATATAAATCCAGGAAAAGTCACCAGCTCTGGGGCACCGAAGGGGTGTCTGTTCTCAGAAGCAGCAGATGTCCGTTTTGTTGCTGGTAGTTTGGTGATGAGGCAGCATGCTGTGGGGATACTTACTGGGGCTTTGCCGTAAAGCAGACCCAGGCTCAAATTCTGGCCCAGCCAGTTAGCAGTGATGTCCCCTTGGGTAAGGTACATAATCTGTCTCAGTCTGTTTTCTCATCAGAGGGATGTATCTGAAGGTATTACATCTAGTAAATGCTTCACAGTGCTTTGCTCCTGTCGAGGTTCATGCTTCTCCACCTTGCTGTCTGGGGAACAAACCTCCTTTGGGGATTCTGTTCAAGGATCACCTTTCTTGGTCCTCCCACAGGCCAGGCTAGCTGATTCTTTCTTTCTCTCTCTCTCTCTCTCTTTTGCTGTCTCAGCAGAAAACTGTGAATATGTTGATTAAGACACTTGTCACATTGTGTCATAATAATCTGTTTAAAAATCTGTGTCTCTAAGAAGCCCTTTGGCTGCAAGTAACAAATAATCAAATTCCAACTGGCTTTTTGGATGAGGAAATTGCTTATGTCAAGAGATGAAAAGCTAGAAGAAACTAGACTCCATCTTGGAGTCTAAGAGGTGCAGTCAAGGGAGAAAGGGGGATGGAGTGGTTTTAAAATATGAATGGAAACTCCTTGGGACTCCTCTCTTCAAAAGGTAGAGTCTAAATCCCTATGCTTGAGTGCAAGTTCTTCTAGATCCTCATGGTCTTCATCCATCTAACGGGATAATAATCATACTCCCCTCCTAGAGTTATTAGCAGTACAGTGAGGTCAGGTAGGTAACATGCCTCAGGGAAGACGGTGTTTCCAGGAATGCTGATGGTCATTCTGCACAAACAAGGACTCAGCTGTTGGTTAAGTAAGTTTGGGAAGCTCTGAGTTAAGCTGGTTGGCTGTAGGATTTCTCAGAGCCTTGAATATGCTAATCTTCATTGCAACCATCTAAGAAAGGCATATTATCAAGCTGTGTTTCCTGAGTATATTTGACCCTAGGGTCCTATTTTGGAGGGCATTTTATGGACCTGTGTCCACTGCCTTAGCTGTGTATTAGGGAAGCTACCTGTGGCTACCCATGTCCTGTGGTAGGTCCATAGCTGGTACTTCTCCTATTTGAGATGGAGGGCAGACCCTATGCAGAGTGAGTGGAGCCCCTCCTTTCCTCCTGCCCTATGTGAATTCTGGGCTAAGCAGACTTAGCAATGGCTTCACCTATACCTCACTTGTCTCCCATAATGCACAGGGGTTCATAGTCTCAAGACTGCCCTGGGTATCTGGTGCCGGGATGGCTGTGGAAAGGCACCCAGCAGGTGGTCCTGAGGGGCGGGGGCATGCACCATGCTCTTCTTACCACCTGTGCTTTGCAGCTCCATTTGTTACCAAAACAGAAGTCCCTGGAAAGTCATCTCAAGGACAACACGAGCACCTTGAAGTAAAAGGCACCTTTAAAATCCACATACCAAATGAGGTGCCTCCTGAATGGACACAGTCATGGAGAATCCATCCTTAGCTTCCTTAGCTTCCAGGGTAGCTGATGGGTATCAGGGCGGAAGAGGGCACTGACAAAGATAAGATAGCACACAGCCACTCGCTGCCATTCCTCCCAAATTTCTGTTTTCCTCCCCCAAAGAAAACAGCCATTTCTCCTGGCTTTGAGACTGATTCAATGCCCTTTCTGTGGTGGGTTCTGGCCTCCTTTGTCCCTGGCTGTCCCAGTGAGGCTCCTTCTTTTTTATAAAATTTAATTTAATTTTGAAATATAGTCAGGTTTTTAATGTTGTGTTAATTTCTGGTTTACAGCCTAGTGATTCAGTTATGCAGATGTATATATATATATATATATTCTTTTTCATATTGTTTTTCATTATGGGTTACTACAAGATATTGAATATAATTTCCTGGGCTAATAGCAAGTTTAGCTATTTTATTTCATTTGTGTGTGTGTGTGTTCTTTTTTTTTTTTTTTTGGCTGGGGGAAGCAATCACGTTTACTTACATATATATAAATATAAATTATATATATATTTAATTGTAGTACTGGAGATTGAATCCAGGACCTCGTGCATGCTAGGCATGTACTCTACCACTGAGCTATATCCTCCCCCATATTTTACTTTTTTTAAATTGAAGTATAGTCAGTTTACAATGTTGTATCAGTTTATGGTGTAATGTTTCAGTCATACATATACATACATATATTCTTTTTCATATTCTTTTTCATTATAGGTTGCTACAAAATATTGAATATAGTTCCCTGTGCTATACAGTAGAAACTTGTTTATCTATTTGATGTTTAGTAGTTAATATCTGCAAATCTCAAACTCCCAATTTATCCCTTCCTGCCCCCTTTCCCCCTCTGGTAACCATAAGTTTATTTTCTATGTCTGCGTCTGTTTCTGTTTTGTGAGGCTCCTTCTTAAGGCAGAAGAAGCTGTGGGTGAGGGAAGGGAGGCCAGCTGGGCCGAGGCTTCAGACTCAGGGTTTATCTGTCCCAGCCGCACAGCTTTGATACCCGCAGTGTGAAGTTAGTTTGGGGTTTCTGGGGCTGTTGGGCCATCTTGGGATGAGCAGAGCCTCTGAGTGGCAGTTCTTGGTCTATTCTGGGACCAGATGGAATCTTTGATTCCTCTCTCCAGAGAAACACAACCCAGACTGACACAAATATAGTAGCCCTGGCATTTGGGGTAAAACCCCTTGGATAAGGGCACTATGAGTCTGCTCTTTTCTCATTTCCTTTTTGGGGTCCCTGTTTGGTGTTGCCTCCCTTCCCTTTAGGGCTGCATTCGCAGTGCCTGTGCCCACAACAGAGAGTGAGGGTGAGACACAGGGATGACCATTTCCTCCATCTGTGATCCCCTATCCTGGTGGCGACAACATGGGTGACAGGACCAGAGCGTGAGCTTCCTTCTTCCAGAACCTGGGATGGGACAAGTCAGGGCTAGGGGCTGAGGGATGGGGAGGAGAGGAAAGAGATGGGGAGGGAAGAGGAGAGAATTTGGGGAGGAGGAAGAGAGAAGAAGGAGAGAATGGAGGGGGGTGAGGAAAGAGACCCAAGAGGAAGGGGGAGGGGAGGGGCAGGTGGGAGGTGAGGGACAGAGGGAGCAAGGGTCCCTGACTGGGGGGCATTCAGGAGAGGGTGACATGTGAGTGATGCCCGGTGACTTAAGAGAGAAGAAGTTGGCGGCCTGAAAGGGAGGGAGACAGAAAGAAGGGCTTTTCAATATGAGCATTCATGTCGCTGTGACAGCGGTCATTTATCACGCCCTGAATGGGAGCTTAGGGCCCAGTGCTGCCGCCAAAGGCCTCTGGTTAAAGTTTTACCTGAGTGTGAAAGGGGCTGGGGCCTAGCCGAAAAGCAGCTCTTGGCTTCCGGGACTGCGGGGGTGGCCCCCTGGGGCCTGTATGTTTGGAGCAGAAAGACTTTGGCACCAGAAGAGGGGACATGGAACAGGATGTTTCCAGGTGGGGGACCCCTCCAGGCATCCCTGGCCATTGGGGGAAGGGGTTGCTTCTTATAGGGGCCTGGAAAGACCTTTTCCAGGCACTGAATTAGGACCCTTTCCCCACTCAATCTTGTGAGC
This sequence comes from Vicugna pacos, assembly GCF_048564905.1. NCBI lineage: Eukaryota > Metazoa > Chordata > Mammalia > Artiodactyla > Camelidae > Vicugna > Vicugna pacos. The sequence goes on along the minus strand of NC_133005.1, from coordinate 30,453,835 downwards.
CTGCCGGGGGGTGTGAGAGAGGGCAAGTGGGGGGGGCATATCTGGATAAGTGATGTCACTGGTACCAATTCAAGTTTTTAGAAAAAGATATTATTTCATACTTACCACGTGTAGGTCAGATATAGATTTTTAATTAGGGTGAGCATCCCTGTTTGCTGTCTGGGAACTTAGGGGTTTCCTGGGATGCTGGACTTTCCATGTTAAGTCTGGGACAGTCCTGGGCAAAGCAGGACAGTTGATTGCCCTAATATTAATTTGTTTGATTTTATAGTAGCCCTTGGAAAGAGGCACTGCATTTACCTCCACTTACAAATAGAGAAATGGGCAGGGAGAACAAAGTTCTGGAGGCCACAAAGACAGGGAGTGGGAGAGCCTGTGTCTGGAGTTAACTAGTCTTGTGTCTAAGTGTGAGCTCCCAACCCCTCCCCTTTGCCACCTGGAACCTGGAGGCGACACCAGTGTGATGAACATGTTTTCTGAACAGTGAACCAGGATGATGGGGGCCAAGGGGGTCATTGGTCTTTAGGTCCCAGTGCTTGAGACAGGCCTGCCCCTCCCTGGTCTGCAGAGGGGCCAGCAGTGGCAGAGCCCATCTGACCTCAATGTGTGCAGTACCTTGAGTGTGTGTTCCTGTGTGTTGGTCCAGGAACACAGCTAATGCCCTCTAAGGTCTTTGTCAAAACCTCCAGGCCAATGAGGACCAGAGGAGAAGGTCAGGGAGGGTGCACATGTTCGAACTTGCAGCCCAGGATACTTTGCTAAGAGGTCCTACACCCCAGCCACGAGCAGCACCTGGGTGATGGCAGACGAGTGAGGATGGGGGATGAAGCAGGGTTCCTGGACAGGAACCACTTTGGCTTGTTTTCCATACTGTGCTGTGGGATAGCTCAGTCGTCCCTGTGTCAGGCCCCTTCCAGAGAAGGATGATAATCCAGATCCTGTGAGTCACGGCTGTTCAGAAGCCACTTGGGAGAAAAGTGAAATCTCCCCCAATTCTCCCATTAACAACAACTGGATTTCTGTCTCCTGTGGACTGTGCTGATGGAGACTTTCAGTGCAAGTGTTTCCTGGATACCACGTTCACTCCTAGCACTGTGGGCCAAGCCCTCAGTCCTGGGAAAACAAGAGGAATGTGTGTGCAGGGGTGGGGAAGGAGCTAGGGGTGCTGGAGCACCTCTTATTTCTGCTGATGAAGCAGCCCAGCTAGGAGCAGGGAACCGCTAGCTGGTTCTTTGCTGCTTTACCCCCAAAGCCCAGCCACCGAGGCCTGGCTGGCGTGGGCTTCCACCCCAAGCTACGTCTCCTGTGATCCTCTCCCAGCTCCTGCCGGAAGCCTTGGCTCGTTGGTCCATTCCAGCCCCAGCCGAGACCCCTCACCTCTTGGCTTGATGGTAGGACCTTACTGGGTTTGGTCATCACATTTGGAGAAGACACAGTGTAATATCCAAGAGCTGACTGATGGGGTATGAGTGATGGGAACACAGAGGTCTTGGGTGGCAGAGAGAAAGGCCACCGGAAAGCAGTGCAAACCTCCTCAAAGGACCAGGTGTTGGGGGATTCAGAGAAACATGTTGGAGGAGGCTGGAGGGGGAGGCATCAATCAGGGATCCGGGCCCGTGAGGCTTCCCAGTTCTCTCTCTCCTGTAGCATCATCCACTCAACACATGCATAGCTTGTTCACTGACACCTACTGTGTGCTTGTTGTGTGTTAGGCTCAGGGTATACAGGAGAAAATATGACATGGCCCCTGCCCTGTGGAGCTTATATTCCCAGGCGGAAGACAGGCATGGATCAAGTAAATGACACGTTATGATTAGTATTGTGAAGTTGATAAAAGGGGTGCTGAGATAGTGAATGACACGGGGGTCTGGGAAGGCCTTTCTGAGGAGGTGACATGTGAGTGGAGCCTGAAGGATGGACCAGAGCCAGCCAGGGAGGAGTAGGGACAGGGTCCAGGCCTAGGGAACAGCATGTGCAAAAGCCCTGAGCTGGCAGTGTATGAAGAACTGAAAGATGGCTTGTAAGGTTAGAGCCCAGTGAGTGGCGTGGGGCAGAGGCTCAGTTCTCCCGGAGCTGCCCCTGCCACCCCCCACCCCTGAACCTCCTACTCCAGCCTTAATTGTCTCAGAGGAGCTGAGCAGAGAGTCTGTGAGAGGCTTGCGTTTGTGCCTTGCACGAGGGACATTAAGTGAACAGAGTCCCTCTCAGTTTTTCATGTCATTAATTGGTGATCTTCAGACTCTGAAATAACATTTTCCCTCTCCCATCCCTTATTTCATTATCCTCAGTTCAATACACTTCAGTGCCGCACAAGGCAGCCTGCTTGGATATATTAGGAATTATTTAAATGAGATGGGGATGTATGGGTAGTTAAAAACGCAGTCTTCTATTCTGCCCTAATTATGTATCAAATTACGTTACAATTATTCCCAAATATAAACTTGCTGAGAATCTCAAAAGGGGAGGTTCTGGGAGCATCAGGAGAAAAGTGAAATAGGGCACAGTTCGGGGTGATGGCCCTACGGCCTGCATGGGTTCTGAAACCCAGGCAGTGTATGTATGCGTGTGTGTGTGTCTGTGTGTGTCCATGTCTGTGTTATCAACTCCTCTGCCTTGCTTTGTCTGTTAGGTGTCATTGGCTCGGGCCTTGGCAGCTATGAGAGGGCAGAAAGAGGTCTTGTCCAGCCTCTGTGCCAAGGGATCTGCTAAGACTCCACCATTGCCCAGCCATGTCATTGAGGAGAAAGTCTTGTAACCTCTTGGAGCCTCAGTTTGCTCCTCTGTAAAGTGGAAGTGATGCTGGCGTCTCTAGCCTCTAGTACCTGGCACCTAGGGAGCTCTTGGGAAATGGGATGAGTTACCATTTTTACTGCTGTTAGCTCACCAGTTGGGTCCGTCATGGTCATCGGCTTCTCTCAGGAGTGGGAACCCCTGAGACTGCCCTTCCCTCTGGCTCTGACTTCCTCTGCCAACCTGATCAGGCTCGGGGCTCAGGCCTCTCCAAGGCTCCAGCCTTCCCTGTAAGCCTCGATGATACTGCAGAGCACCTCCTCTGCATGGCCTTTTGCAAATGCTCACTCAGTCTTGGGAGGAAGGCATGGACTCATTCAAGGTGTCTCTGCTAAAAAGTGGTAGAGTGGGATTCAGACCCAGGTGTACCTCTGAGGCTGCGGGCCCCAGGAGGTGATAGGGAGCCACTTGGTTCCCAGGTTAGTGGGGAAGTTTCCTCTGAATGGTTTTCAGCCATTTGTTTTATTCAAGGAGCCAGCCTCTCCTGCGGCTCTTAGGAAGGGTCTGGATTAATCTTTATTAATAACTTATTAATAATTATTAATCATCACGAGGCTATTGATGTTGCAGGGCTCCAAGCTAGGCTGCCTCCATTCCTCTTCTCCCACGACTGCCACCCATAGCCGCTCCTGTTCCAGGCCTGGGGTGGGGGATGGTAGGTGTTCCCATCAGTGGACACTTCCTCTCTCTCTGATTATTAGGTGGGGAAGTTTGCCCAGGGCTGTCAAGGCGTTTTCAGCCAAGACCTCAAAGCCTGCTGAGACCTTGTTGTGGGGTGAATTGTATCCCCCTACAAAAGATGCTGGAATCCTAATCCCCAGGACCTATTTCCAAATAGCATCTTTGTAGATAATTAAGTTAAAATGAGGTCATTGGGTTGGGTGCTAATCCGGTATGATTGTGTCCTTATAAAAGGGGGAATGTGGTTTGCAGAGTCCCAGCTCCAGCATCAAAATCAGAGTATAGAAGAAGATGTTTGAAACTGATAGATTATAGCTTAATCACTGACACAATATAAGTCAACAAAAATTTAATGTAGATATAGGCTGCATTATTAGAAGTATAGAGACTATTTTGAGGGAGGTGATAATCACCTTTTACCTTGAACTGGTCAGATCCATTGTGTTCAGGTGTGTGTACAACAATTTTAACAGGACCCCCCCCTGGAGTCCACATTGATAAGGGTCTTAACCTGGGGAGAAGATTCAGAACCAAAGCAATACGAGAAACACATGACCGGAGGAACACATGATCGGAGGAACTAAGGCCCACAGAGGAATAAGCTCTGTCCTCACATCCCTCAGGCTGCAGGTGACAGACAGAGCCAGCTCAGTCTGGATGGTTCTGAGTGGGCAACAATAGGCCCCCAAAAGGCAGGTTCCAGCTTTGGGATAAAGGAGATTGTTTTCCTTAAAAAAGAAGAAACATTTCTTCCCTTTGATGGTAGAAACAATGACTGCCTGCTGCAGAGCACTTGGAACATACGGGTTACTGAGCTGTCAGTTGCGATGCGGGATAGAAACATTATCTTTTAGAGTTCTGGGTGGAAAGGGCTAGACCCCTCCATTCCGTGAGTGGAGGGACTCAAAGCACTTGCCGGAGATCTGTGCGTTCCCCGCCGGTTTCTATTCTCCAAGCCTCCCCCGATTAGACCCCTGCCCATGTGGCCCTGAGATTCAGCTTGCCTGGTGTCAGTTTCCCCCTGGGCCTAGGCCCTCAAGGATTCAGCTTCTAGTCCAGGTGCTTATCAAGGCATTTCTCTGAAGCCAGATTCTTTCCTCAGAGGAATTCTGGCTCCAGCTCTCAAGATAATTACATTTTTTCCACCTTGTTGCCTACAGGAAAGTTTAAAGAAGCAAATAAAAATCATTTGTAATTATACCTCCCAAAGATGACCACTGTTAACATTTTGGCCTTTTTCCCCCCTGCACAAATATATTCATTTTTAAGATCATTGGGATCATGGTGAATATATAATTTTATATCTTGCTTTTCCTTATCCCCCTCACTTAACATATGAGTATTTTCCAAAGACCAATATGTGTTTTTAAAAAAGTATCTTTTAACAGTAGTGGCCTAATATTCAGTTCTTTGGCTGTATCAACTTGATACGAGATATTTTGCTTATAGCTGATTTTTTTTACTTTCATGATCAGTTTTCTTGTTGCTGTCTCTGTACATCAATCTTTGTGCATATCTTTGATAATTTCCTCAGGATAGAATCTCAGAGAAGGATTGGTTCAAGTGATATATTTTATTGTGGAAAAAATTTCAAATATACACAAGAGAATAGTATACTGGACATGCCTCTGTGATCACATAGTTTCAACAATTATCAGCATTCTGCAATCTTGTTTTATCTACCCGTCCCCATTTTTTTTTTTTTGGAATATTTTAAAGGAAGTTCTAGATGTTGTATCATTTCCCCTGTAAAAGTTAAATTTTACTTCTCAAATAGGTAAAGTAACTTCTTAAAGCATGACCAGAATGCCATTCACACACTTAAAATAATTAACAGTAATTGCTAAGTATTATCTCATATCTGGCTAGGTCCAACTTGCCAATGATTTCAAAAATGACTTCTCATAGCCAATAGGTTTGAATCAGGATCCAAGCAAAAGTTCACATTTTACGTTTGGTTGAAACATTCCATAAGTCTCTCTTAACCTATACCTCTTCCTCCTTTTGAAACCATGTACTGATGAATCTGCTATAAAGTATTTTACAATTCTTGATACGCGATAGAAACTGATTTCCAGGAGGGTGGTAACAGTTTGCATCTCTGCCAGCCAGTAGCCCAGTGAGAGGGCACACATCCCATTCTCAGCCTTGAATATCATTAAAATTAAAAAAAAATCAATTTGATAGGTGAAAGATGGGACCTGATGGCAGCTTTAACTTGCATTTCTATGGTTATGAGCATAATCGAACATTTTCCCCATATGCATATTAGCTGTTTGTATTTCTTCTTTTGTGAGTTATCTCCTGTGACCTTTGCCCCTTTTAAAAAGGGCTATTGATTAGCATATAACATAGTCTATAACATAGAGAAATTAAAAAATTTTATGTAGTCACATTCATTATCTTTTCCTTTGTGAATTCTTCTATTGTATTTTATGCTCAGAAAATCCTTTCCCTACCCCCAAATTCCATTCGCCTACATTTCTCTCTCTAATTTACTTATTTATTTATTTATTTTTGCTGAGTTTTAAAATCCATCTGAGATCTCATATAGTTAGACCATTGATCTAGTACTGTAATCCTTCATTTCTTCACTAGTTTGCAATATGCTTTTTACCATGCTCTAATTTATTCACACACATACACATTGGTCTGTTTAAGAACTTGTGCAGTCTTCTCTTTTTCTGGGCTCCTGAGTGGTAGTGAATGTCCCATTGTGGGAGGTATGCAAGCAGGAAACTTAAGTGCAAGATCAGGCTGGGATCTTCTGCTCCTGTTTCTGGGGGTTTCTGGTTTCCCTACCCTGGGAGGACCTGTGTGCCTCTGGACCTGTGTGCATCAGCTCCGGGAAGCAATAATGATTTCTCTCCCTCCCCTCCCCATCTCCTGTTCTTCCTGCCTTCAGGATGGACCTTCAGACTCTGTTTCCGTCTGTGCTTGTGTTCAGGGTGTAGAGCCTGGACCTCACCAGAGAGGCCTGGCCTGATGCACCTGAAGGCCTCTTGGCTGGACTGTCCTCTTTTCACTCTGTGGACCCACATGGGGACAGGGATCTGGGCTCAGCTCTGGGGAGAAGCAGATTTGTCCACTTTCCCAGATATCCTCTGTCCTCATGGCATTTCCCCCAACTAATTACAGTGAATCGTGTGGCTTGCCTCTCCGCTAGACTGCCAGCCCCCAAGGACAGCGGCTTTGTATTTCCATTTCTGGCACATGGCAGGCACCTTGGGGTGGAAGGAAAGAATGAATGGCTTGTCCTTTGGAACTTGGAGGGGGCTACAGTGGCTTCATAAGCTAACCCAAACCGGAGCCTGTCATCTGACCAGAACAAATACTCTTTGGGGAACAAAGGGACAGAACATCTGAAATTGAGCTCTATCCCAGAAAATCCAGTACAACTGGTTGTCACCAGGAGGGCTGTCTCCTGAATCTCAGGTCCACATGGAGCCATGAAAGTCACCCATGTTGACCCTGAGCTGACATCTGACCTCGAGAGCAGATTATTTCTCCTCTCCATGAGCACATTCCCGACAAAATGGGGTTGGGAGACATTTGCATCCAAACCACCAAGCTCTTTAAATGCTGGGGCCCGGAGGCCCGATGGGTTTATTAGATTATCATTGCGGAAGTTAATAAAGAATTAATTTCTCTTCATGTGACATCCAAAGGCAGTTATTTCAGGAGCCTGTCCATTTACACAAAGCCAAGTATTTGTCAAGTGTCAGAGGCAATTCCCAGGTCCCAGCCCCCCCTCAATAATTCTGGATTAGGGACAGCCTGAAATGACATTACACAAATTTTCTTTCAAGATGCATGGAGCTCTGGGGACCACTCAGGAATTTCAGGTTCCTGAAGGTTATACTGTCAGCAAAAGGGCTGGGGTGGGGGGAGCTGGAGCTCCTGCAGCTTTCCAGCTGGGCCAGCGCCGGAGGGGGAGGGGGGAAGCTTGCAGAGGGGCGGGGCATGGATGGCCATTAGTCTGCCGGGGCCCATTTGCCTCCTGAAAACAACTTACTTACTGCCATTTGTATCGCAAACCTTGCGCCCAGCTTGATGGTTTTTCCTTGTTCTTTGACTCAGGCCTGGGGAGGGGCCATGGCCTGGCGGGGACAGCAGGACTGGCCCAAGTCCCCTTGTGGCAATATATTAGGGAAGGTCAAGGCGCCATCAATCCCTGTCTGGGAGTTAAGTGCTGGGAAATGGGAGGCACTGCAGGGACCGACTCACTACTAACTCACTCCCAGACCCTGAAAGCAAGTCCTGGAACAGACACTTCAGAGCCCAGAGCCCTGGGCCAGAGGTCTCAGGGGCTGAGCGGGTGGGAGGGGTTCCTGAGCCTGGCTAGGCTGGGCCCCTGGAGCAGCAGCAGGAGGCTGGTGTGGAACAGCCCAGCCCTCCCACCAGATCTCCGGACATGAGTATATGGCCACGTCCTAGACGCCTTCCCACGAACGTCCCAAACTGAACCCCACCTCGCCGGGGCGTCTCCTCTCACACACTTGATGCTCCAGCCACGTGGTGCCTCTTTGTCCCCCGAGCGCCCAGGCCCTTTCAGACTTCTGTGCCGTTCTCTTTCCCTGGAATGGCTCCCCCTTCCTTCCACATTTGTGGTTTAGGACCTAGCCCGGATGTCGCCTCCTTGGTGAAGCCTTCCTGACTACCTCAGGAAGAGTCACAGTCTCCTGCCAGGGCTGCAGTTACATATGCAGCCCCTTTGTACAAATTAAAGACCCTCCCCTCACTGTGGCCCTACCCGTGCTCACATCTTTTGTTAAATAGAAAGTGCCTGTATATGAATTAGAAAAAGATGCCCTTCCCTTGTCCTCACCCCCCAAAAGCCATAGTCCTCATAAGGCTTATGTTTTGGTAAGAAGAGTGTGGGCTAAATTTCAGCCCCAGTGGCCGTTTCTGCTGACTGTTTTGGGGTAGTGCGCAACCTGGACAACCACACATGGCAGCCCTACTCCTTCTTCTGAGATCCTACATCCCTTACATCCCTCTGTGCGTAACTGTGTGACTGGGTGTATGTGTTTCCTATTGCAGCTGTGCCAAATTACCGCAAACTAAGTGGCTTAAAATAACACAAGTTCATCATCATCTTACACTTCTGGAGGTCTGAATTGTGAAATAGGTCTTAGTGGGCTAAAATAAAGGTGTTGGGAGGGAAGTTTTCCTTCTGGAGGACGCAAGGTAAAATCTGTTTCCTTGCCTTTCCAGCTTCTAGAAGCCACCTGCATTCTTTGGCTCATGGTCCTCTCCTCCATCTTTAAAGACAGCAGTGTCACATCTTCATCTCTCTCTCTCTCTGAGTCTGGCCCCCGCTTCCATCATTACATCTCTTTTTAAAATTCTGACTCTCCCGTCTTCCTCTTTCACTCATAAGAAGCCCTGTGATGACTTTGGCCCACTTGGATGATCCCGGATAATCTCCGCATCTCAATATCCTTAATTTAATTGAATTTGCAAAGCACCCTTTGAGGTAACGTAGCCACAGGTCCCCTGCATTAGGACATGGACATTTTTGGGGCCGTTATCTTATCTATGACATCCTGTGATCTCCTTACAGCAAAATTATTTCTTCCACTAAATATAGAGTCTCTGAGAGCAGAATCACTGTTTTGTTCAGTGCTCTCTTTAGGGCCCAGCACAAGTTTGGCACAGAAAAAGTATTCAGAGAATGTTTGTTGATCAAATGCATGAGAGCGTGGGCACACAGGACCTCTTTTGGGAGATGGAGGTGGTAGGAGATACCTGCATGCAGCTTTTCTCAAAAAGTTGCTGATAGCCCTGGATGGTTTACTAAGCTGGGGCAGTTTTGCCCCCAAGAACACTTCACGGTGTCTGAAGTCACTTTTGATTCCCAGAGATGCCACTAAACATTCTCCAGTGCATGAAGGCATTAATGATTTATCCAGCCCCAATGTTGAAACTGCTGAGGTTGGGACATATTGGTTTATACCAGGATTGGGTGGATGGAAACCCCAGGAGGCGGCCGTGTGCTGGGACCTGCGCTAAACATCTCTACAGTCATGTACCTTATTCCCTAGGAGGTTGGGTCCCACCCTTTGCCCTATCTTGTGGACCTAGCATCTCTTCCTGGCAACACAGCCCTGCTCTGATCCTGGCAGCACTCAGAAACCGTCAGGGGTACCTACGAGCATCACCTAAGCCCAGCATTCAGGTCCTGCTCTGGCCAAACTGAAAAGCTTGCTGTTCTCCAAACCCACCTTGGACTCCCTCCCTCTCTTGATTTTGCCCAAGCTTGACCCAACACCCTGAACACCCTTCTTGTTGCTCATCTTTATTCTCTTGGTGCCCTCAGGAGTGGTATAGATTTGCATGAAACCGGCAGGTCAGCTTGTGGTTTTGGGAGAAGTAAGAGGTTGATTTAATAACCAGTTATTTTGTTTGTTTACTCAGCCAATGTTTATAGACCATTACTATGTCACAGGCACAGGGTTGCATTTGGGGCATGTAGAAGTGGATGAGAAAATTGTCTTTGTTGTCATAAAGCTTGTAGCCTTCAGGGGAGACAGACACGGAATAGCTAATCCTATCATCCATTATATAGTTTCAGTTGTAGTTGGGGTGCCAAGGAGACTTTCAGGGGAGGGGAGGGCACTAGGTCAGTAAAGATACCCCGAGGAGGTGACCTTTGATCCCAGGACCTGCTGGTCATTGTCTGGACCGAGTGGCAGCTTGAGTTGCAAGAACTCAGACCTCTAAAGGAGGGGGCTCTCTGCTGAGGAGGGCAGCGTAGCCAGGGTTGGTATAAATCAAGGAGACCTCTGCCAGGTCCCCTGGGCTCTGCGGAAAGGTTACCTCGAAGTGTGGTTCCTGGCCAGCCTTGCTCAGATGCCATTAATCCGGCTTCCAGGAAAGGCATCAGCCTGGGCGGGGGTAGGGGGATGTGAAGGTGGGAGTCGACTGGACAGATGAAGAGCCTAGCAAAGCCAGGGATGGTCACACCATTGTCATGCCTGCCCCAGCTGGACTTCTCACCTGCAGTGTCACCTGGTTCCACACATGTCTGCCTGCTCACACCTGTGCTTCAGAGCATCCTCCATAGTGTGTAATCGAACATTTGCTTGTGTGATGGCTTCATGCCCACCTTCCCTGCCACCTGTGAACTCGCAGGGCTGACTTCGGGTCTGCCCTGGGCACCCACACCTTGTGCCGAGCCTGGTGGGTGTACGTGTACAACGTCTGCCAAATGAATCTGAGTCACTGGGCTTGCCTCTCCTGTCGCCCAAAGGGGGATGTTACAGGCTGAATTATGTCCCCCCCAACTTTATATACTAAAGCCCTAACCTCTGGTACCTCAGAAACGATTAAGTTAAAATAAGGTCACGAGGGTGAGCCCTCATCCAACATGACTGTTGTCCATATAAAAGGGGAGTTTGGACAGAAGACACACACACACCCTGAATGCCACTTGAAGATTGAAGTCAAGATGCCCTAAGCCAAGGAACTGCTAGAAGCTAGGCGACAGGCCTGGAGCAGATCCTCCTCTGGTGCCTTCAGAGGGATCTTGGCCTGTCGTGCCTTGATCATGGATCCTAGTGTCCAGCTCTGTGGGATCATAAATATCTGTTGTTCAAGCCACTCAGTTTGTGGGGCTTCATTAGGGCAGCCCTGGCCAATCATCCCGTGCCCCTCTGGGATCCCTGCGTCCAGGACTGGGCCCCCCTCCCCCCATCCCTGGCTCAGGGTGACAGGGGCTGTCTGTGTGATGGAGGAAAGTAGGGAGGACTCATTCCTTCTGCCAAGCTTCCCCATGGAGGCCTGGCTGGTGGCCCAGGCCAAGCAGAGAGAGGTAGGGCCGTAATTCTCACCCACTTCTGGAGTCTTGATTTGCAAATCAAAGGGCCTGTTCCTGGCAGGCCCTTGGGCCACAGGGGGCCCCAGTGAAACTGCATTCTCCAGAATCCCCTAAGCCTTGCTTGGGTAGATTTTGGGGGTCGGGGAGGTGGCCGGAAGGGAGCTAGGTGCATCTGAAAGGGGCCCCTTGGTTCCCCTGCATGGTGGCTGCAGCCCCTACAGACAGACATCCTGGAACAGATTAACCTTTAACCAGGCAGCTCCGGGCCTCAGCTGCTGGGCCTGGGGCTCCTGCTGGCTGGTGAGCAGGCCAGCTTTTCTGCTCTTGTCTCCGGCCAACTGGAGTCCCTGATGAATGGTCTGTACACCCCCCGCCCTGAGCCCGGCCACCATGTTGAGTGCTGGTGTCCCCAGCCAAGATGAATGGGCCCCACTAATAAGCTGGAGGCGGCGGCACGGTGACCCCTGACCCCACGCACTCGGAGCCAGCGGCCTGGGGAATGGCTGCCCCCAGCCTGCTTAATGTGTCGGGCTGGCCTCTGAAAGGAAAACACATTTATTGCTACTTAGAGAAAATTGATCTAATTGGGCTGGAAGCATTCTGCTGATGGAACATGGAATTTTTATTAGGAGGGTGACTCAAGTTCAGCCAAGGTATCCCAGCTGGGAGGTGGCAAGAGAGTGTTTCTAGGGGTTTCACCCAAAAACCTCTTGCCAGCTGATATCAAATAGCTAGGGAGGTCTGGGTTTGAATTTACACTGTCCTACCCACACTACCCACAGCCTACATCCTGGAAACCTTTGGGAGCTTCTCCCAGACCTGATGCCTTAAGGGTAAAATGAAAAAAAAAAGAAATGAAAGGAAGGAAGGAAGAAAAAGAAAGGAAGAAAGGAAGAAAGAAAGAAAGAAAGAAAGAAAGAAAGAAAGAAAGAAAGAAAGAAAGGAAGGAAGGAAGGAAGGAAGGAAGGAAGAAAGGAAATTATAGCATTCTTGCAGACTTACGAAGTGGAAATGAGATTAAGTGTGCATCAGGGCCATGGTACTGCCCTTAGCAGGAGACTGGATCCAGTGGGGCCTGTGTGAGCCAAGACTACATGTGGTTTCAGTCCCTTTGGCCAAATCTACTGCAATTTAGTAATAAACCAGCCAAATCTTTGTTGGCTGCGATTGAGGTGACTCATTTGAGAGCTATTTTTAGACTGAGCTCTGGTCCTTGAAATGTGGGGGTCACACCCCCTGATAGCCTCAGAATCACCCTCTAGCATCTCCTCCATCTCTTACTGCAGCCATGTCTGTTTAATATCGCCTGAATTTTCCTAAACTTCCCTTGACCCTGTTCCTGCTACTCTGGCCTCAATGCAGGCCATCATGGTCACTGATCACTTCGACCGAGGAACTGTCCCCATGTCCTCCCTGGCCTCTTATCTTGTACCACCCATCTTGTACCACATTCACTCTCCAAACCGGTCACCATACCAGCTCATCCTGAACCCCGGTGACTTCTCTGCAAATGGATCTTTTTAAAACACAATTTAGATCCAGTCACTTCTCAGCTTAAAACCCTTCCATGGCTCCTGATTGCCTCCAGGGTAAAGCCCTAACGTCTTAGCCTGCACACTGGGCTCATCCACAGGGTAACTGTATTTGACTTACCATCATCTCAATCGAGACCATTTTATCCAGGACAAATAGTTAGTTGCATGGGATGCTCTGCTAACAGGCATAAATCAAGACTGTCCCGGGCAAACTAGGGTGTATGGTCACTCTGTCCATCATGCCCTGGCCCCTGCCCCATCTCTAATTATTCGCTGTGGTGCCTCCTGTGCTTCCAGCAAAGCCCCCAATACCAGCTCTCTTCACTCATCTACACCTTAGCACATGCTGTTCCCTCTGCCTGGAATGAATGCCCTGTCTTTGTTTTGGCCTGTGTGCTTCAAGCCCTGGCTTTGATGTCATTTCTGCAGCTCTTCCTGACTCCGTCGACCCTGAAAGCTGTTTCCCTGTGTATTAGTCATTTATTGCTGCATAATGAATATCCCGAAAGGTAGGAGTTTAAAATAACCAAACACATTCTCTAACAGTTTTTGTAGATCAGGAATTTGGGATCGGCTAACTGGGTGATTGTGACTCAGGATCCCTTATAAGCTTGTGTCAAGATGTTGGTAAAGTCTGGGGGGTCCAACTTTAAGACAATTTACTCACATGATGGTGCTGACTCTGGGGCTCTGGATCTCACCCTCACTCAGGACTTTCCCAGCAATCGGATTCCTTCTCTGTTGGCCCCTTAGAGATGCTGATCTGATCCAGTTAGAGCTGGGGTTTAGGGAGGAAGAAGAAATTCATAATTTTAATAAACCAACCTGCTTTCATTTCCTATCTCAGTGATTTCTAATGAATTTTATGGGTATCTTTCAGGGACTCTGTATCAGAAGGCACCTTATTAGCAATTTCTCTGGGACAGACCCACTTTTGGCTACCAGGAGCCTGGACTAGCTCATTCTCATAGTTTGCAGCTCTAAGGGAGGACCTGAAGCTTGATAGGAGATTCTGGCCAGCTGGATATGTGAAGGCTCTGGCCATAGGCCCTGGAAGAGCCCTCACTTGGGACCCTGGGTCCCCAAGAAGCTTGAGTTTACTTTTGTAGGCATCCTCATCCTGTTCCATGATGCTGTGTTATGGATGTAAAGGGTGTGGAAAGCTGACTTCATTTGGTATGCTGTTGGCCACTTTTCTTGGGGATAAGGCTCCCTTTATTCTCTGTTATTGACCTAACATAGGGTCCTTGATTCCTAGGTGTGAGCCATTCCACCATTCTTCCCTCCTTCTCCCCTTCCCTCTGTTCATCCATATCCATCCATCTATCCATCCTTATCCATTCAACAAATATTTGATTTTCCCTCCTGCTACTCTTCTCTTTCCTCATTCCATCCCACCTGCACTAGCCTTTTTCCTGTCCCTTGCACTGCCAAGTGTATTCCTGCCTTAGGGCCCGTGCATTGGCTGTGCCTTCTGCCTGGAATGTTCTCCCCCCAGAATCTCACATGATCAATTCCCTCACCTCCAAACTTGGCTTAAATGTCACCTGTCAATGAGTTCTTCTTCACCACCTAATTTAATTTTGCGGATTGTCCTCTTCCACCCCACTGCCCCATCTCCCTGACCTGGCCCTGCTCCGCCCTGTGCTACTTCATCCTCCTCTGGTGTCCTGCTTACTTATTTATTATGCTCCTTCTTGAGTGTAGACTACAAACTCCATAAAGAGAGGACTCTTTATTTTGTTCACTTAGAGCAGAACCTATACGTCATAGATACTCGTTAAACTTTATCAACAAGTCAATATTTATTTAGCACTTACTGTACATCAGACATCATAGGCATTGGACTAGACAGCAGAAATACAGCAGAGAACAAGGCAGGTGAGGGCTCTGGCTTCATAGGGCTCCCTAGGAGTCTAATGAGTGAGATGGCCAATGAACATAACACAGAAATAAAGATAATTACATAATTACTGATCACAATTACCGGTATAAAGGAGGGAGGAGGGAGGACTGTAATGGAGAATACAGGGGAAACCTACCAAGTTAGGGGGTGCCTCAATTTCCTGGAGCTGTTATAACAAAGTACCACAAACTATATGACTTAAAACAACAGAAATATATTCTATTGAAGTTCTAGAAGATGAAAGTCTGAAGTCAAGGAGTCACATGCTCTCTCTGAAGGCTGGAGAGGAGAGTCTGCCTGCTCTTCCAGCTTTTGGTGGCCCCAGGCCTTCTTTGGCTTGTGGCCACATAATTCCTTCATCTTCACATGGCATTCGCCTTTCTGGGGACAGTTTACCCTCTTCTAATTATAAGAAGTCATTGGCTGAGGGCCCACCCTAATCCAGTATGACCCATCCTAATGTGATTACATCTTCAAAGACCTTATTTCCAAATAAGGTCACATTCCCAGGTCCTGGGGCTTAAAACTTGAACCTGTCTTTTTTGGGGACACAATTCAACCCACAACAGGGAGTCAGGGAAGCAGTCTGACATTTCAGCTGATACCAAAACTAGAGAGAGGCTGGCCAAGGAAAAGGGGATTATGAGTAGAGGAAGAGATCAGATTTATGGTCACCAGAGGTGGGAGGTGAGGGGGGGGATCAGATGAAGGTAGTTAAAAGGCACAAACTTCCAGTTATAAGATAAATAAATACTAGGAATGTAATATACAACGTGATAAATGTAATTAACACTGCCGTATGTTATATGTGGAAGTTGTTAAAAGAGTGAATCCTAAGAGTTCTCACCGGAAGGAAAAAGAAGTTTTTTCTATTTCTTTAATGTTGTATCTATAGGAGATGATGGATGTTCAGTAGACTTACTGTGGTCATCATTTCATGATGTATGTAAGTCAGATCATTAGGCTGGGCACCTTAAACTTACCCTGTGTTGTATGTCAATTATAGCTCAGTTAAAACTGGAAGGGAAAAAAAAAGAGCAGCGGAAGAGGGCTCAGGCAGGAGTCCCTGCACCAGCCGAGCCCTACAGCGAAGAGGGTGCAGCTGTGCTGCGTTTCCTAGTGGCAACTGCTGGGGGCCTCAGCCTCTCACCCAGAAGCTGCCCGGCCTGACCAGGGCACGGGTAAGGGACGGATGGGTCTAAATAGACCCCTAGCATAGCAGCAGCACTGGCGGGTAGCAGTGCTGCTCTGAATCAATCACGTTGGATCCAAGTGCATCTTTGCTCTTGCCCTGCTCCTGCTTTCTACTCTTTCATGGCTCCCCAGTGGCCTCAGGATGAAATCCAAGACTGACCCCTTCTCCCTTTCCCCAGCCTGTGCAGGTGGGAAGAAGGTAGAGGGGCTCCCAAATCATGAATAGTTTGGGCAAATCACCTAATCCCTTTGAGTCTCAGTTTCCTTATCTGTAAAATGGAAGGAAACAGCTTTCTGCATGAGGTTGTCTTGAGGATTAAAGGAGATCCTGGAGGCAAAATGCTGAGCCTGGCCTTTGGTGGGTTCTCAGTCAGTTCGCTTCCTACCCCGCTGCTCGTCACCAGGTCTTCCCCTTCCCCACCAGGCCCTGGGACCTCCTCAACCACCCGCCCTGAGTGGACATTGCAGTCCAAAGCAGAAGGCTTGACACCTGTAGCACATCTTTGACTAATGTTTTGGGGATGGAAAATCCAGGTGCTTGTTCTCACTGTCATGCTTTGATGCTTGGAAAATGTCTTCACTTCTCCCGGGGTCCCTCCTCTCACCAGAGATCACACTCAGGTGCAACACGGATGGCTAGAGATCACCAGGAGAAGAAAGAGAGGAAGAAGGATGCTGGGAAATCAACTCAAACATGATTGAAGAGCTCTCGTCCAGATGCTGGGCCGCAGCGGTCAGGATGTGCTTTGGTTGGGAGCTTGATGTTTCCACGAAGGGGAGAGCTGACACAGGGGGAACTTAGTGTCTTGTGACTGCACCCTCAACTAACCTGGAGCTCCTGAGGGTGCAGGAGCCAGATCCTGGGGATCCTCACTGTGTCCCCAGCCCCCAGCACGGGGCCTGGCCCTGAGCAGGTGGGTGCTCACTGAACGAGTAAACGCACACCTGAGACTTCCATCCTGTGCTCTCTGCTAAGGCCCCTCATGGCCAAGGCATTGCTTTAGTTTAGGTCCCTACAGGAGCAGCCCGAGGTGAGCATTTGAGGACAGGCAGTTTGTCTGGGAGGTGATCCCTGATATACTCTTAGGGGAGAGGGGACGTGAGAACAGAGAGGAAAAGGAAGCACATAAAGGCTGTGTTACTGGGCAGGTTACCTCTGTAGGCAGCAGGAGCCCATTCCTACTGGAGACTTCTGGGAGACCAAGTTGAACATGCACCTCTGAGTTAGCCCACCCGGTGAGCAAGGCGGCTGGGGCATTTATGCACCAGCTCACAGCCCATCATTGTTCGAGGTTTGCTTTGGGGGCATTTACTCCCTGGCACTTTCAGCGCACAGTGTGCCCGCTGAGGGGGCTCCTTCAGCCAGGAGAAGCCCTCCCTCCAGCAGAGGGGCAGGTGGTGCAGGAGCAGCTGCAGCGGGCAGAGGAATGAGAAGTGCACGTGGAGGAGAGATGGGACCCCTGACTCACCAGCCTCAGCTCCAGAGTCCTGGCCTGGGTCCTCATTGCATTCTCATCCTGGCCTGAGTCAGGCCCTGAGACCTGGCGAGAGCGGCTGGGGCAGGGAGGACGGAAGGCATCTGGGTACCAGGCTGGTGCACTTTAGCTCTCCCCCAGACCAGAGCTGACTTGAGTGCTGAAGTGGGGATGAAAAACGAGCAGCCTTGTGTGCATTAAATATTTAATATTCTCTCCCTGGGAGGTGTCAGAAAAAGGACCCTATAATAAATACCGCGTGGGACAATTCCATCACGGAGCTCTCAGTTAATGGCCTCGTTTGCTCTGACAGAGCATTACGGATGCCAGGTGTATGGTGCGTTTCGGGCATGTGTCCCTCTACAGCTTTGGACCTGAAAGGGTAGGGGACTGGCTGGAGAAGAGGGGCCTCCAGGTTGCCCATTTTTATGCTAATATTTGCAGAATTAGTGGACTTATGATTGTGCAAGAGAAAGGTTCATCCAGCAAACACACAGTGCTTGGTATCCACCAGACCCTACTCTAAGTGTTCCATGGATATCGATCATTTAGACCTCACTGCTACAATGTTGTGATGATAATTTCCATTTTAAAGGTGGGGAAACTGAGGCCCAGAGAGTCTGCTGGACAATTCATCCAAAGTCACATTGCTAGTAAAGGGAAAAGGCAGGATTTGAAGCCAGGTAGGCTGGGTCCTGCCCGAGTCTGTCCCCCATTGCCGGGGTGCTGGAGCCATACAGCAGTGGACTGGGATCACGGCTCCATCATTTACCAGCTGTGTGACCATGGGGAGTATGGCTCAGCCCCTCTGAGGTTCAGTTGATACGTGTACAAAACTGGAGCGATACTAGTCCTGTCTTACTGAAGTTGGGAAAATTGTATGAGGAATTGTATGTAAAGCTTTCAGTATCACATTGGTAAAAGTTAATTCTTATCACTACTTGAGACCCAACTTTGTCATTTCCTGGCTGTGTGACCTCCTGCCAGGTGATTTGACCTCTGAGTGTCAGTTTCCTTATCTGTAAATGGAGTTAAAAGTCCTATCTCCCAGGGTTACTGGAGGTACCCTTTGACCTCTAAGTCTTGGACTAAGCAGCCCATGTTTGGCTTGGTCCTGGGAATGTCTCTGCGTGCCCTGTGGGTCAAGCCAGAACCAGGTGGCCCCAGGGTGCCTTGGTGATCAGGCCTGCTTCAGGAGACTCAAGTTACCTGCTGATTCTCAGCCCTGTGCTCCTGGCTGGTGCCAAGTCACCCTGTGCTACCTGATGGATGGTTTGCATCCCTGAATGATAACCGAACTGCAGAGGATGAGAAGGGGATGGCCTGATCTTGCTCTTTGCAGCGGGAGAATTCACAGCCCTGTGTGTTCAAACAAATGTGCCAGAGCCCTAGGCACCCCACGGACCCAAGCAACACTCTGAGGGCCCTGGGTGGCTCAGGGCTGCTGTGCTCTGGCACCAGGTATCATTCTGTTTGTGACCTTGGCTTTGGGCACAGACATGCAAATCTGCTGCCTCTGTGGCTCAGGGAGAGAATGTGGGATGGGATAGGAGGGCATCCGGCCTGTGGCTGAGCTTAGGACGCCCCCTGCTCCTAATGGCAGAGCGATTCTCTGGACAGCAATGTTCCAAAGGTCGTTTCAAAGGTCGCAGGCTCTGGGGGGCCCACCCCTCATCCCAGGGGTGCCATCACCAGCGTGTTTTATACCTCTGGAGCCAGGAGCTGCTTGTGGGGGCTGGGAGGGAGGGTGAGAGCAGGGGGAGGGAAGAGTGCATGGTCAGCAGCGGCTTTATGGATGGTCGACTGAATGTGAGAGGAAAGGGACCCCCGTGCTGGTCCCCAGCAGCCTGGGGCTCTGTCTGACTGAGAGCAGCCGAGATGTGCTTGACTAATTTATATTAATTCGAGACCATTAATGATGAGCTATCACCTCCCTTTTCTTCCCCCTCTCCTAGCAGGGAGACAATGCTCAGATTCAAGCGCCGAGCTTCGAAGGCCCCCAATTCCTTGTGTAATAAGCTCAGAACGGGAGTCCACATGGCAGCTCCAGCTCCTGGCTCCCACCCATCCCTCACCTCCACTCCAAGAAACAAGCTCCCATGGTTCTTTTCTTCCCTAAGTTTGACCAGCTATTCTAATGAAGAAGAGAGCCCCAAAGCTGTTGTGAAAAGTCTAGTGCTGATGTGGGAGGGCAGGGCCTCCAAGGGACTCAGGTGCATTTGCAACAACCACACAGTACAGCCTCCAAAACAACCTCCTCCCTTTTTCCTACTTGTGCCTGAAATTGCTGGAGGGATGAGAGGGCTTCCTGGTGCCCTATTCTGTGGACTCTCTGCTCACAGCTTTTATTCCCAATCTAACTGGTCCTGATTTTGCAGTGGGCCTATGAAGTAGAGACAGGGCTGGCAGAATTATCCTTAATGGGAAGGGAGGCCCCCCAAAACACCAAGCTGAGCCCAGGACTCCCGAATCCAGGCACACTGCCGCTTGAAGCCACAGGGGAAGATTTCTGACTAATTGTCTGGACATAATTGTTCAGTTCCCATGGGACTGGGAATAAGACCGAGATGCCTGACCCCAGGGCTGGGTGTGACAGGAATCCCATTTTAGGGTGTCTCCAGAAGCTCTGGGTAGAGGTATTAAACAGTTGCCCAGGTGCAGTCCTCAGGCAGCAGACCAGGTGCTAGGGTGTGGGGGTGCTACGGGGAGAAGGCCTGTGGGCAGGGCCCAGCCAGGGTCCAGAGGGGGCCCTCCGACAGTGCCCTTCCCTTTTCAAGCCTCAGTCTTCCCATCTGTACACTCAGTACTGTCTGGGAACTTCTATGAGCAGCAGCCTGCAGATTGCTGGGTGGAGCCTCAAGGAAAGGAAGGCCCTTTAGGTACTGTGCCTGTGACATCCCAGTGGGGTGGGGGCTGGCAGCAGCTATCCAGCTGTCTGAGTCTGGGGCCCTAGACCCAGCTGGTGCAGAGTCCCAGGCGAAGGCCAGGGAGGCTGCCTAGCCTCCGTTCCCCAGCTCCCCAGCTCTCTCTGTCCTCCCCCATCAGCAGTGACTTAATCCCCCTGCTTTTGCTCCTGGTTGACAATGTTAAACTTGGGGGCGGCTGAAACACTCACACATAAACCCACACAAATGATTTCTCCCAACATTAACATATTTCCTTTTGAAACCCTGCGAGGCTTTTCTCCAAAGTAATGGATTTTTCCCCCACCCCCTTGTCTGGGCCAAATGTATTCACATCTGGTCAAAAGATTCCTATCAGCTCAGCAGGGCTTCCCTCCTGTTTCCTGGCAAATCAGCATCCTTTTTATTCTCTCCTCAGATCTCTGCGCAAAAGGGAGGCTTTCTATGCGAAAGTTTTACTGGGACAGACAGACGGACGTGATGTTGCTGGGGGCCTTTGATGGCGCCCAGAACACAAGATCTGACTTCAGGGGGCTCAGAAACTTCATCAGCTAGGGAGGGGGATGAGGAAAACAGGATCCTGCTGAAACCGCCCTTTGAAATCCCCCAAATGATGTTTGATGTGCTGGTGCCTTTCAGCCTAAGCCATACCTTTGGCATCAAAAGCACCTTTTGAAAAAAAAAATTAGCTATTTTTTAAGGCACAGAAGGAGTAAATTTAATATTAAGTCCTAATGGCAGAAGTCTTTGAAAAGGCGTTTCTGGATTTCGGATCATTTAATACTTCCCCTGATCTAGCAACACATGCTTTTTTTTTTTTTCTTTTTCCCTCTGCACCCGCCTCCGTCCTTTAATTCTTAATCCTCCTCTTTCCAAATCCTGGGCCTCTGTGATGGCAGGTCAGGGCCTGGCATCCCCTAGGGGTGCAATACTTCCAGCAAAGGGACCAAGAGTTTGATTCCTCTGGCCACCCAGATCCCCCAGCTTTTAAAGCACTAGCTGATCCCTGAAATTTTTTTTTTCTGATTTTGGCCTGGGGAGGAGATGCTGAAGGAAGTGCTAGTGCTAGGTGCTGGAGCCACAGCCTGGCTCCCCATGGTGAGAGCATCACCCACCCAATGTGGCCTCCAACCTGCAGGGATTGGAGTGGGAGATGGAGAACCAGCCCTGATGGATTCTGGACCACTCCAGGGCCCAGGGGCTCACCCAGCTCAGCTCGTCCTGACTCTCCCAGCTCAGACTGGCCCAGCTTCCCAGTAAGTGACTTGCCAAGCCCTGATTCTGCAAGGGAGCTCACTTGGCCCCATGTAAGGGTTTCTGATCTGCCTTGGGGAGCATCGTTCCCTTTTTCTTTCCTGGACCAAGGCAGCCAGGACCACGGACAGCTCTGGGTGTGTCCAGGTTTGGTTGCCAGGTTACTTGACATCCTGGCCTCTCTCAAAGAGTGGTAAGGATGCCTTGTTGCACTAAAGTAAGCTTTCCTTTTGGGAATGGGTCATCCTGTTCTCCCACATGGGAGCCAGCACTCAGGTAGAAGGTTTCTGCGGGATCCTTGGGATAGTGAGGGATGAAAAAGGAAGGTGTACAGAAGGAATTCTGGATTTCCTGCCTGGAGGAATGGGGGCACTACTGTAGGGAGCAGGGAGCTTGGGGTGGGTGTGTTCATTGTGGGGAGAGCAGAGCTGGGGGGACTCTTGGAGGAGAGGGGCTATATGCTGAGCACATGTATCTCATCTTTCTTTCTGACTGTTCCATCCCCAGTAACTCATCTCTCATGGCTTGCTTGAAGGAACTTTCCCAAGTGCAGTTGTCCTCCTATCCATCCCTTGCTTAAGATGCTTCCAAGGCTTTCCATTTCCCATACAATAGAGGACATCCATGGCTTTCCATTTCCCATACAATAGAGGACAATCTCCTCAGCCAGGCCAGTGAGACCTTTGAGGATCTGGCTTAGCCAGCCTGTCCTGTTCCATTTTCTGGTTCTGTTTCAGACATGCTGTACAGGTCACATGAGCCCTCCACACCTCTGCACTTGCAAGCTCTCTCAGCCCAGACTCCCTTCTCTTCTGTTCTCCGCTTGGCAAATACCTGCTCTTTAGTCAAGACCCAGCTCAAGGGCCACTGCCTTGGTGAAGCCCCCTCTGATCTCAGGCACTGTGTTTCTAGCGCTGGCTCCAGACGTCTCTGACAACACTGACTTCTTGCATTGTGCTTGTTTGCACCTGTCTCTCCCCAGTGCCTCTGAACTCTTTAAAGATAGAGGCTGGGTCTTATTACTCTTTGCATCCTTATCGCCTGCTAATCCAACCCAACCTCCTTCTCCTGAGCATCAATAAATGCTATCATCCCATTTAACAGATGAGGAAGCTAAAGCTCAGAGACCTTAAGTAACTTGCTTGAGGTCATAGAGTTAGTGAGTCAAATACTTCCCCCGAAAAAGAGGAAACCTGTCATAGGAAAAGGGTCTTTTGCAGCTCAAAGACCGTTTTTGAAGCTAGAGCTTTTAAAGGTGGTCAACTAGAAGCACTTACAAGCAAAGCCTCCTTCCCTTGGACATCTTTTTCCAATAGGTGGGCGACCCTACATGTCCTGAGTGTGATGGTCTGGATTTAGGCTGTCCCAGGTCCCTGGCTAGTGGAGTTGGGCTCCTGAGACCACCGAAGGGAGAACAATGTGCAGATGGAGCAGAAGTAGGGAAGTGTGTTCGGTATTTTTTGGGCCCTGGAAACACTGCCCAGGCCTCCTTCTGAGAAGACATGGCAGCTCCCGGCCGCGGCTCCCAGTGATTCATGTTTCCCCCTCCCCCCAAGGCATTAGCCCTTTATGACTTCATATTAATCTGCAGGCACTTATTGCTCTGCAAGGCTGTTTTGACAAAAGTTCATTATCAAGACTGCTAAATGCTTTTAAAGCATTGATTGGGCAAATTATTACATCACTAGGGTAGACACTGTGTTTGAAGATGGATGGCGTTGCTCAGACCATCTGAAATTTTCCTTCTTTTAATTGGATCGATCCCCAGAATAAACGAAGTTTAATTGAATTTTGAGGAAAATTGAGCAGTTGTTTGCGAGTCTCTGTCGATAGGCATTATTTCAATTACATGGTGATAAGTGAGTGGGGGTGGGGCGTGGGGGAGGGGTGGGGTGGACAGGACTGAGCCCTGCTGTGCACAGGACGGGATTCAAATTTCCCTGAAGCGCATCCCATCCCTGGTCCCTCTCGTTCAGTAAATGTTTGTTGAACATCAACTTTGTGCCCAGCCCGCGTCAGGCCAGTTCCCTTCTGGGTGGCCGGGAGCACTGGCCACTCACTAGTGATGTAGCTCTGGGCAAGTTATGTACCTTTGCTACTTCAGCTTCCCCAGCTGTGAAATAAGAATATGAGGACCCCAATCACTTGGGGCTGATATAAGCATGAAATGAGATTAGGTAGATGCTATCCTTCAGTTACAGCTGGAAGGTGGTGCAAGTCCAGCCCAGTGCCAGAGGGGAAGCAATGGTGAACACAGATGTCACGGGAGGAGGAAAAGCTTACGGTCACCATTGACTCGCCTCTTTTTACTGTGGAGTTCTTCCTCTCCCTCTCTCCCCATCCCTTTGTCTCTCTGTGTCTCCTTCTGTCTTGGGCATGTTCTCTCAGGCTTACTTCTTTTTCTCTTTCTCCACCTTTCTCTCAGCCCTTAACAGCCACAATACTTTCTTCATTGTGAAGAGCACAGGTGCTGTACAGTGTGCACCATGTGAATCTAAAGGTGAAGGGTGTCAGGGGAACTACCTGTGCAGAGGCAACACTTAGAGACCTGGAGAGTGAGAGGGGATTCTGTGTGTGTGTGTGTGTGTGCGTGTTTTTACGGGTGTGTGTATGTGTGTGATTATGGGTATGTGTGTATGTATGTGTGTTTGTGTGTATGTGTGTGTGTGTGTGTGTGTGTGTGTTTGTGTGTAGAGATTGTTCTAGCAGAGGCAGCAGCCAGTGCAAAGGTCCTGAGGTTGAGCGTGAGATGCGTGCCAGCAGATCAGAGCAGCTGGAGCACAGTAGGGAAGGGAGAGTCCAGGTCAGTGAAGCACAGACCTCACATGACGAAGTAAGGAGCCTGGGTTCAAACCCAGCTCCATAGAACTCTAAATCCACACTCACCCCATTCCTCCATGTCATCTGATCAGTCCTTCAGTCTATTTTGAAGTCTGAGATCAATCAAAGCTGAGGGACTCTGGGCCGCCTCCCTCTCCCACCCTCTAGGTCCATTATGGGAGGGCAGTGGTGGGCTTTGTTGAGGTAAGCTGAGGATCTTTAGAGTCTTCAGAATGGAGCATTTTCAGCCATCAACCTTTTCTCTCATATGTGCTGGACTCCTCCTCCAGTTTAACCAAGACTCAGAACTGGTAATCAATGTCTAGCCTGGGGGGAAAGCGAGTCTCAACTGGGAGCAATTTTGTCCCCATGGAAACATTTGGCAATGTCTGGAGATATTTTGGATTGTTATCACTGGAGGGGATGCTATTGGCATCTAGTGGGTAGAGGCCAAGGATGCTGATAAACATCCTCTAGTGCTGTACTGTGCATTATCCAACCCAGAGTTATCCAACTCAAAACGTCAATGGCATTGAGGTTGAAAAATTGCCCTGGGCAATTCTGGACAATGGCCACTGGGCCTTTTACTTTTCATCACTCACAGCTGGTGAGAGGACAAATCAGAGGCCTCCCTTCTGTAGCCACAGGGCATTTTTTCCCAAAGTTGTTCCTGCTCAGCAGCTGGCCTGGGCCCCCTAGACCTCCAGCTGTCCTGTCCTTGGAGAGAATTTCCTTCCCTGGTTTCCTGTATGTCCCAGAAGTCAGCTGTACTTCTTGACTTTAAATAACACCTCTGCTTTTGTTAAGAGCTTGACGACGCCATGTCTTTCCGTCTCTCTTCTGGGGGTTCAAGTTCTTCTTGGCTGCATCCCTCAACCCCCATCCCCTCATCAGAGCTAAGTACTTGGATAACATACACCCTGTGTGATGCGGCATGATTTGGATATTTCCCTCACTTGTCGCTAATTGCAAACAATAAAATAAAACATCAGATTGCCACCAAGACTGCATTGCCATTGAAACCAAGTCCATTTCCATTTAAACAAGTTTGTGAAACACGCTCATTGGAAACAAATGTGTTCCCTGTACGTGAATTCAGATGACAAGTGGCTTTATTTTCTGGAGTGCAGCTTTCTCTCCACTGGGAACTGTGAACTTCTTGCAAGTGCCTCTGTAACCTCTGGAGTCAGCACGAGGCCTGATTCCATTTCCCCTGGTCATTCTTTTGGGGATGGAGTCCAGGAGAGGGCAGATTGCTTTAGGGGATGCAGCCTTCCTGGCAAGAGGGTTGCTTGGATGTGACCCCACAGATGTGTCACTCCCATGCTCAAAATCACAGCTGTCTGTTGACTGCAGGATCAAGGCTGAACTTCTAATGACATTCAAGGTCATTCATTTTTACCACAGGGCTTCTGTCTACCCAATGAATTTTTGGCTGCTCCTTCATCCCACTAGACTTTTCACATTTCCCTAAACACCCTTTGTGGACATTACTTCCTCTACTGGAAATGCCCTTGCAATTCATGTCCATAAAGTGAACGTATTCTTCTGGATTCAACTCAGACGTTACCTCCTTTGGGAAGCCTGGCTTCCTCTCCTGGGATGCCCCCTTCTCTGTATTATCAAAGTGCTGTATCCACACCTCTATTGGGGCATGTCCCACCGGGCATAGGAAATGTATATTTACTCATATAACCCAAATGAAACCAGGGCCCCACATGGCCCAGTCTCAGCGTGGAGTTACATTTAAAGAATCACACATAGCAACCAAAGGCATTTAAAATAATTTAAATCTTTTATTGGCGCCTCTCCAAGAATATCAAATCCTAATTCACAGCAACACTTAAAAATTTTTCTTTCCTCACCCCTCTGGCTTTTAACTTCTCCTTCCCTTTACTGCTGCCCTCATAATGAACTCCCCACTAAAATTCTCTCTAAGCCAAACCACTCGTGGCTCTTGATTTCTTTGTTACTTCTCTATCTCTTGCAAGTCCTTTTTTCCTCCTAAGTGGGTTTTGCTTACATTTTCCCAAATGGGAATGAAAAAAATCCCAGGGAAATTACTGGCAGACTCAGAATCTCCCTGAAATGGCTGGAGAGAAAGAGATTCAGGATAGCCAAAGAGAGTTTTCTCTTCAGCATCTGGGAGGTTGCAAACACTTATTGTTTAATAAATCTTTTCTCCCGGTGCCTGTCTGTCTCTACTGCTGGACTCCAAGGTTGGATCTGCATCCTGTTTCTCTGGGTCTTGAGCCCCATGCATAGAGCTTTTCACCAAATACTCACTTGACACTCGTTTTTACAGTTCCTGTCATACTGAAAAACTGAAGCATCAAATTGAGTGGATTGAAAAGTCTGCAGGCTCAGCCCAGCCCCTTGGGATTCCACATTTGGGGATGTGGGGCATGCATGTGCTCTGACACTGGTTCTAGTGGTCTAGCTCCCCAACCGTTGGGGCCTGCATCCTGACGGAGCTTGCTCTCTTTTATTTTTTTCCCCCCATGGCTCACACTTACTTGTTTTTGTTTTTCATCTGCGAATGGATAAATTATTTTTACATGTTCTCCACATTGTGAAACAGATTTTTAATTATACATTTTCAACTGTTTTAATGTGAACATATGAGCAGCTACCAAAAGTGCAGATAAAAGCACCACATTTCCAATTGTTTGTCACAATATTTGCTTTTTGCGAAACATTCCGGGGAATGCGGTCTCCCACATCCACATTTGTAGGCTGTTTTGGAATTTCTGCCAACAGCATGGCCAGTGTTGTGAAAGCTGAGAAAGAGAGGGTCTGGAGCTTGTACAGTCATTGTTTGGGTGGGTGGGTCCTGGAGGATGTGATGATAATATCTGGCCAAACTGTATACGGCAGGAATGAGATGGGGTTGGGCTTAGGTAGAGGGCATCCAACAGGCCAAAGAATTGTGTTCAAAGGATGGGCTTGGATTTGGTTGATTGGTTCGTTCATTCAATAAATGATTCTTGCGTATCTACTATGTGTGTGGAATCCCTGATCAGGCCTAGGATTTTAGGTGGTGACTATCTAAGCCTGGAAACAAGTACTGGCCAGAGGCTTTGGGGCATGGCCAACCTGAGTCATCATGGGAACTGGGTGGTGTGCAAAAAGGCTAGAATATACACAGAATGAAGCCTGAGGCCTAGACTCTTGTGCAGGGAGTGAGGGGAGGTCCATGGGAGAGGAGCATTCTACTATCCTCAGACAGACTTTTAGGGTAGGTGATGGATTTCATGGTGGTCAGACAAGTATCCTCTCCTTCCCTCCTTCCCTGCCATGTCCATGAGAGGAGTATACTTATCTGCCCCACTGAATTAGACTTTGCTGTATGCCTGCTTCAGATTCATGAAGGGTGGAATACACTTCTTTATTCCTTGACTTTGGACTTGGCTTTGTGGCTTGCTTTGGTCAATAGGATGTTAGCAGAACCTAATCTCTGGCCTGGAAGCCAGACTAGCCAACGGCAGCCTAAAGCAGCCAGATCCCAGATGATCTGTAGACCAATAAGTTAAGCAATTGAAACATAAATGATTATTATTGTATGCCTCTGAGATTTTTGAGGTTGTTTGTTACACAGAAGTAGCCGGCTGATACAAGGATCTGGCAGATACAGAAGGCTCCTTGAAAGACTATTCTGAAAGGTTGCACATGATTTTAAACCCATATCTCCTCTGATAAAAACACAAATCTCCTATTCCCCTCACCCTAGCTCAGAAATGATGACACATACTTGAGGGGCTATGCCCTCTTTTTCTATTGAGCCTTGCTGTCTTCCAGACATCTTCACTAGCCAGGGTATTTTGGTCAGCTTTACTTCTTATAGTTTATGCTATGAAAGGAGTAGGTGGGATTTTAAATTTCCAAGAGATGAAATTATATTAGGAGATTGAGGATACTTTCCAAAGTGAGGCAAGTCCCTTGACAGGACCACTTTAAAGGTAGGCTGAGCCCAGGGATGGGCTGGAGTGTGGGTCTACCCCAAAATGACCACAGCAGACCTGGGTGTTTGTGGTCCAGGCTAGAGCCTCTGCCTCTTCCAGCTGGGGACTGTGCATTCAGGGTTTGGGCCTAAGAACAAAGTCTGATCTGATATATGGAGTCAAATAGGGGTCCAGCATCCTCGAGATAGAGCCACCCTCAAAGAGCTCACTGCCACACTTGATCAGGCCACCTCATATTCGGGCTACTGTGGCCAGGGTCTTGGTACCTTCCCAGGATCCACCATGGGGAACATATATAGGACCTCTACTTGGACTGAACTCCTCCCAGATAGCCAAAAGGCCTTAGAATGACCCCAGAGATACAGGCAGAGTTTTTCCTTCCACAGCTCAGAGAGGTCTATGCTCTTGTGGTCCCAAAGAACCAAATATGCTCAAACCCTGAGGTCAGCTTCCTCCAGGAAGCCTTCCTTGACTTCCCTGATGGGACACATCTCTCTGTGCTTCTTCAATACTTCTAAATCTTGGCACTTGTTTGGGAGTTTATTCAATATAAATGTAACATATAATATTGTGATATATAATATAATTGAATTATGTAATCTTGTCCATCTGCCCTGTTACATTATTAACTCCATGAGGGTAGGGACCTGGGCTCTTTTTGCTTGCTGTTCTATTCCCAGTACTTGGCACAGTAGTTTGCATAAAGAAGGTGATCAATAAATCAGTCTTTAGTTTGGTGATATGTATTTTCTTATCAACTTTATTCTCACGGACAAAGTCTGGGGGAGAGCAGTGAGGGATAGTAATGGCAACCACAGCTACGACAGTCAGTGCTGTTTATTGAGTTCATATTATACACTGGGCACTGAGCTAAGCCTTTTTCATAAATTTACTTATTTAATACTCACAACAGTCCCAGGAAGTAGGTTCTACTGTCCCTGTTTTAGAGATGAAGAAATTGAGGCTGAGAGAAGTCCAGTCACTTACCCAAAGTCACATAGCAGGAGGCTGCGAGGCCAGGCTAACACTTGGGACTCTATTGGTTTCCTGTGGCTGCTGTAACAGAACTATACAGTGGCTTAAAACAACACAGATTTATTATCTGCTGTTCTAGGGGTCAGAAGTCTGCAGTGGGTCTCACTGGGCTGATCTCAAGGTGCTGGCAGGTAGAGCCTCCTTCCAGCTTTCAGAGGCTGCCGCGGCATTCCTTGGTTTATGGCCCCTCCTCCATCTTCAATGCCAACAGGTTAACATCTTCAAATCTCTCTGGCACTCCTGCCTCTCTGTTATAAGGACCCTTATGATTACATTGGATAATTCAGAATCATCTCCCTATCTTAAGGTCCTAAATCATATCTGCAAAGTCCCTTTTGTCATGTAGGGTTCTGGGGATTAGGACATCTTTGGGGGCCCCCATTATTCTGCTGACTCGGCTGTGTTGCCCCCCTCCCCACCTTTGGATTCTTCTTAGAGGGCCACAAGCAAATCCTAAAGGGCCCTCTCATTTTGTAAATACCAGAAAAGAAGTCCTCAAACCCACTGATAGGATGGGTTGGCGGTCACAGGGCAGCCCTCAACCCTTCCTGGGGAGTAGGGAGGTGGGTGGCAGAAACCAAAAGGCAGTGAGCCTCTCCCTTCTACATCAGCGCAGCACTGAGGCCCCAGCCCTGGGACCACGGGATCCTCTCTAGGCCAAGCTCATCTTCAAGGTAGTGTTTGATATCTGCTGGCTGGCCCCGCCAGGCTCTAAGTCTTCAAGTGTAATTTAGGACAGTTAAAATGAAATGTTAGCAAGTAGTGTGTTTCCCCATGATGATGAGACGCTAGTGTTGTATATAGCTGAGCAGCTGGGTCCCTTGATCCATGAGAGGGGGCCGATGCCAGCCTCCAAGCTCACGGCCCATCTCCCACGTGGAATGAATTAACATGGCAGACATAATTTCCCTGGGTCAACGTGCTTCTCCCCGCAGATCTGTCTCCATTCGAGCTCGGGGGAGGCTGACTGCAGCCACCTGCTTGCCTGGCCTTGGAGACCTTGTCTGGGCCTGTCTGACCACCCCCTGCAGCTCCAGCTTTTGCTTCTAGCTGAGAACCAACACCCCCCACACCAGCCCGCCTGCTCTAGTCTAATCACCAGGGGGAGGGGAACACAATCAACTTGGGCGTAAAATTCTAAAGTCCTTTGGAAAATGCAATTGGAACATAATCCCGCCTGTTAACATTTCCCAGTTAATTATCATCGGCTGTATTTTTGGCATCAGGGCTGAGCTGGTGGGAGGGGGTGAGGGGGACGGGCGGGGTGGGGGTGGCATCTTTGTCACAATACCAGTTTTAGGAGTCGTTTATCTTGTCTTTTAGACTAATTATCCCAAACTCACCACTAGGCTGTCACACTTACATGCTCCAATAAATGTAGTTTTAAATCAGCCACTGACTTTGCGGCAGGGGTAGCAGCGTCCCTGGCTCGTGTCTAACTAGGGCCATCCATCTGCAATCATGGCACTGAGGGGAGGCGGCACCGTTCGAGCCTCCATGAATGATCATGCTTATTTATATGCAAATATGTTTGACAAATCAATAATGTATGATTTAGCTGTACACGGGCTGGCAGTCCCAGGTGGGGGCTCCACTGAGGGTCTGTTTTGGCCCCTTCCCCATCCCGCCAGGCCTTTGCTTGCAGCCGCCCTTCCCCACTGCCACCAACTTCTAAAGATCCAAGTTCAAGGTTTCTTTGTTTAGATCAAGGATCTTGCCCTCATGAGGGTCTTCATTCTATCTCGAGACCTGTCCCAATTAGGACTTTGCCCCTTTCATAAACTTAGCACATTGTTAATTCATCAAATACTTACTGAGCATCTACTATTATGTCTACATCTCTGTCTACATCTCTCTCTATCCATATATAAAACAAATCCTTATAGAGCACTTAGTATGTTCCAGCACTGGTCTCGAGCACTTTACATACACTATCAATTAATTCTCCTAATGAGATAGGTAGTATTATTGGTCCCACTTTACAGAGAGAAAAACCAAGTTGCTGTATTATCCAAAGCTATTCAGCCCAGAGAGTATCAGTTCTGGTTTTTGTTTGTCTGTCTTTTTGTTTTGTTTTGTTTTCTTTTTGGTTGGTGGAGGTACTTGGGATTGAACCCAGGACCTCTTCGTGTGAAGCATGTGCTCTACTACTGAGCTATACCCAGCCCCCACAGACAGTACCAGGTCTGGAGTTCAAACTCGGGCAAGTCTGACCCAGACTCTCCACTTCCATCTGCCAGGCTTTTTTGTCAAGTACTGTGCTGGCCCTGGGGCTACAGCAATAAATAAGGCAGACAGGTCCCTGACCTCATGGAGCTTTCATTCTGGTGGGTAGACCAAGAGCAAGAACAGAATACAAAACAATGCAAAACAACAACCAAGGCCATGCAAGTACTCAACTAACTAGTAATTCACAAGTCATGATAATTGCTCTGAAGGAAACTGACAGGATGAAGGGCAAACGAAGTCAGAAAACTCACCTAGCTGTTCACAGTGCTGTTGGGGTGTGGTCAGTCCAAAAGCAGGGTGTTAGTCCGTCTTTGCCCACTCCTGGGGACTTCTAATCTGATGGGAGATCCTGGCTGCAAGACCCTCAGGTACAGAATATTTGGTGCTATTCATTTAAAAGCTGGAGAGGAAGTTGGTGATGGGGAGAAGAATGGGGTTATCTAGTCCCAGGGGGAAGAGCTTTGGCACAGGTGAGGCCTAATTCACTCCATGAGAGTTTACTGAGTGGACAGTATGTGCCAGATGCCTTATCTTAACCAACATCTACAACAACCTGATGAAACAGGTACTATGATTATCCCCACTTTATAGATGAGAAAACCGAGGCCCACTGAGGGTAAGTGACTTGCCTAGGATTGTATAGCCAGCAAGTGAATGGGGGAGGGGGCTGGCATTCGAGACAGAACCTCTGTCCATTTCTCCAGCTCTAACTCTAACTGTAACTTAAATCTAGCACTACCTGGATTCTCTAGAGTGTGCTGCATCCTGGGGCTGACTCAGAGCTTTGTTCTTATGCCTCCAGAGCATCTTCTCAAAACCATTCAGACTCACTGCCACTGCTTGGATACAGCAGACTTGAGGCCGACCATGCCCAGAGGGGAGTCTTAAACCTGTCAAAGTCTCCCCAGGTCCCTCAAGATAAAGCCTGGCATTCACCGCCTTGTCTGAGCTCCAACCAAACCGAACTCTGTGGGTTTGCTCTCTGGGTTCCCCACGCCCCTGGCTTTGGGTCATTGCACAGGCTGTTCCCTCAGCTGAATGCATTTCCCTCTTCCTCTTTGCTGAGAGAACTTAGTCTTGTAAGTCTCTAACCACATGCCATTTCCTCCAGGAAGCCTTACAGGATTTCCTTACCCAGACTAGCTGCCCTTCTTTATTGCTTTCACCTGCCCTAAGTGGTAACCATCCTCCAAGATGGACCCCGACAGTACCTGCCTCCTGGTATCCATTCCTTTGTGTAGTGCCCTCCCATCCTATATCAGGATTTATGTGTGTGATGAATAGAATACGATGGAATGCTGGTTTGCAGCCCCTGAGGGTGGGTGATATAAGACATGGCCATTTCCATCTTGCTGTCTTGGGTCGCTCACTCTGGGAAAAGCCAGCTGCCATGTTGTGAGGGCCCTTGAGCAGCTGTGTGGAGAGATAAATTTGGTGAGGAGCTGAGTCCTCCTGCCAACAGGCAACACCATCGTTCCACAGCCACAAGAGAGTCGCCTTAGAATTGGACCCTTTAACCCTAATCATATCTCCACTCTAACCTCATGAGAAATCCTGAGTGAAAAACCACACCGCTAAACCACTCCCCTATTCCTGCAGAAACTGTAATGGATAATCAGTGCTTATTGTTTTAGGCCACTGAGTTTTGGGGGTCATTTATTAAGCAGAAATAGTTACCTAATATATCCCATCAGTACAACTTCCCATTCTTTTCTTCTGCCTTTTGCACTTGACTATGAGCTGCATGAGGACAGGGACTGCATCTTTTTCACAGCTGTATCCTCAGCAGTTTGCAAGGAGCCTGGCAGTTGGGGGAGGATCATAGGACAATTGGTGAGTGAATGGCTGCTGGAGTGGGAGCTCCCAGAGGCATTTCAGAGGGGGAAGGGGCTGGGCTGGGTCTCCAGGTTACCTCTTCCTGTATATCCCCGGAAAGGGCGAGGGCCTCCCTGGGTGGAAACCATGCCATTTCCCACCCTCTGCTTACTTCTGTTCCTCCACGTGGCTTGGGAAGTCGGTGTGTGTTGGTTTGAACAAACTCTCTTTTCAGTAGAAGTTTCCGGGAACCAGAAGGTAGAGGCAGGAAGCTGATATTCTGCTGACTTGAAAAAGCAGCGGCGGGCTGTGTCCAGATGATAGGGGATCATCAATTCCAGTTAGCGGCTCCCCTCCTGGCTCCGGAGATTGTTCCTGCCTTGTCTCCTGGACTATTAATGCCAACTCTCCCTAGCACACACGGCCAGCCCTAGCTCTGGGCTGGGGACATTCGCTTCCTGCGGGGCTCACAGCCATGAAATATTCAGTGCCAGCGACTTTTCCCTCTCATATTTCTTCATATTCAGAGTGGCCACTCAATTGATATGTAAATAAAGTGCACCAGCACCCAGCCTGTCCCGCGCTGCATTATTTAAGCCGCAAAACGATGCATCATCCGTCACGGGGCCCATTGGCGGGACCCTGCTGGGCGCCGGGCAATAAAGCCCGCAAGAGCCTCATCAGAAGCAGCGGGTGGCCTAGTGGAAGTTCATTTATGCATGAAATATTCAGCCAGCAACAGTGCCAGCCTTAAACATCAGTAATTGGGGGGTTTCTATTGCTCCTAACTAGTGCCTCTAAATTATTGCAAAAGACTGGCCAATTTTCAAATTACATATATTTGTCATGCTCTTGTACCTTTCCTGAACTAACTGCAATGGCTCCTGTGTTGTGGCTGCTCGTACACTCACCATGGTGAGCTGTGCCCAGTGAAGCCGGGCGCCTCTGCAGAGAACAGAGTAGGGGCTGCGTCAGCCCAGCCGGCCCTGTGCTGCCCGTCCATCTCACTCTCCTGAGTTTTGGCAGTGCCCCTCAATCTAGTCCCCTTAGTGGAGCCATCTTCACGCCCAGGCCAGGTGTCTGAGGCCCTTGGGGGCCAAACATCCCCCAGGGCTCTCCTGAGAAGGGTTGGGTCCAATGTCTACCCTTGTGGGGACTTGCCTAATTCTGTGAGGTCAATCTCTCATTCATTTATTGCACATCTTCTCTGTCCCTGTGGGAGATGCTGGGGATAGAGCAATGAGCTAGAAGACAGGTTTCCCCAGCTTTTAAGGAGCTCACAATCCCATTTAGATTACTAAATAATCTTTAGGTACTAGGTTATGTTGGCTTCCCCCCATCCCAGGTGGACCCTCAGACAAGAATGTGAATGCAGATTGTTTGTTTGGGAGGTGATCCCTGCAAATTGTGGTGGGAGTGGGGAGGTGAGACAGGGAAGGGAAGGAGGTTAATGCACGAACTGTTCATGAGCTGGGTAACTGGTGTGCAATCCCACGACGTTGGGAGATATTGTGGAACACTCCGCGAAGTCACTCCCCACAAGAGGCGAGGGAGCCGGGATATTTATCCAATAACTCCTGTTGGCCCCTTGGAGGGACATTTCAGAGAAGTGCCCCTGCCTGTGGTGTGGGAGGGGCAAGGATAAAGGCAGTTTGCTCGACATCCTCCCCAGTGTCACCTCTGGGAAGTGGCAGCATCATACAAGCTGTAAGGGAGTTTCTCATCTTTCTCTCTGAGTTCTGGCACAGGTCCTGTGTGTGTAGGGAGCAAAGGGGAGGAGGTCCCAGCAGAGGGCTCGGCCCAGTCTGCCCAGGGGGCTGCTGACCTTTTGCACAAAGTGGTCTTGTCCCTCGGTTGAATAGCTGCCTTCGTTGAGTGAAGATGGAAGGAAGGAGGAAGGAGGAAGGATGAAGGAAGAAGGAAGCAATGCTGATCATCTCATGATCATTTCTGGATCATTTCTAGTTATCTCAAGAAGGCCTTTTCACCTGGCTGGTACCTCTCAGCCTTCAAGTCTCTGTAAAGGGTCACCTCCTCAGGAAAGCCTTCCTTGACCACCTAGCTAAGTGGATGGCCATCCCCTTATTTTTTCTCATAGTCTGTTTCATCCACAGCACTTATTACAGTATAAGGATATCACTTACCTATCTGCTTGCTTGCTTGCTTGCTGTCAAGCTCCTCCCACTGGGTGGTAAGTTCCAGGACAGTGGCCATGTCTATGCAATTGACTTTTACTCCCAGTGTCTCACCTAGCATCTGACTCCCAGAAGGTCCTCAGTAAATGCTGTTGAGCATGTGAATGAGTAGATGATGGTTGTGAGAGAGGTATTGTAATTCCTCTTGTCACAGATGGGGAAAATGAGGCTGAGAGAATCTGAGGGAATTGTCCAAGGGGTGGAGTTCGGTCTGGAACCCAGCTGTTGACTCCCAAGGCCCTCTGGCAATGACTCCCTTCTGCCCCTTTTCTAAACAGTTGGCCTTCTGCTACTTTTCAGTATTATCATGGCCTTGAAACAAACCTGGGAAACCTTGGGGCTGAATTCAGCCTTGAGGTAGACAAGGTTCCAAGAGCTGAAGTGCCTAGGCAGGAGAGGGTGGGTTGAAATCCCATCCTCCTGGTGGCCATCTGCCAGCTCTGTTTCCTGCCCTAGCAGGGACATAATGTCAGCATCGATTCCCAAGGCTCAGCTACCGAAGGAATTTAAGATACTGAGGAGAAGAAAATATCCAAATATCCAAGAAACCTTTCAGGGCCAAGATCCTTTCTGATAAGCTCCTCAGAGGCATTTCCTGGGAGGTAATAACCTTTTCTTTGTTGCTCATTGCAATGCACTGGAATTTCTTTTAATCCCTCTTTTAAAATATAAGACAGATGAATCTCTGTGGGATTAGGTGATTTTTAAAAAAACTTAAAATTTTAAAATGATGTCATATTTATAGGAAAGTTACAAAAATAATTCAAATAATTGCTGTACATTCTTTACCCAGATTCCCTCAAAGTTAACATTTAACCACATTTTTGATCATTTTGTGTGTGTGTGTATATATACATGTGTACACCATTTTTTTCCTGAACTGTTTGACAGTAAGCTGTGGACATAACTTTTGTTTGCTTTCAATATATTGGTGTTTATTTCCAAAAATCCAGGAAATTCTCGTATAACCGTAATTGCAGTAGAACTTTCAAAACCAGGAAATTAACATTCATACATTATCATCTAATCTACAACTCTCATCCAGATCTCATCAATTGCAGGAATGTGGATAAATGCCCTTGAAGGAGCAGCATGGGGCTGGGGCAGAGGTTAAGGAGACCTGGTTCTAATCTTGGCTCCTTCCATTTTGAGTCTGGGGACCTTGGGTAAATAACATATTCCACCCTGAACATTGGTTTCTTTCTCTGTAGCATGGGGATTATAATAGGGCCTTCCTCTTAAGGTTGTTTTAGAATTAAGTGAGATAACGGGTGGAAAGCACTTACCCCTGTCCCTGGCAGCCAATACACACACAGTGCATTGGAGCTCTTGCTCTTGATGGCATCGGGATGCTCTGCTGTAGAGTGCCATGCATTGCAGTGAGGCATTCATCACCGCCTCTGCCTTCTCCAGGTTTGGGGTGGTGGAAAAGGCTCTTGGCTCTGCCTCTGGGTCCACTCCTGGCTTTTTTGCTTCTTCTGCCTCTGGACAGCTATGGCAGATGCCCTTGGTGCACCATGACGCGTCTCTTGGTCCCATCTCTGACTTCAGCTGCATTTTTGGTAGGGGGTTCCCTTGCACGTGGAGAAAGTCGATGGAGCAGCTGTGTGGAGAGCTTATCCAGACTAGCTGAGGTGACCATGAGCTCAAAGTTCTGGACTCCTTTTAATCAAATCCGCATACCTGAGTTTTATGCTCATTGGTCTGCTAAGAGATCTCGGTGTTTGGAGGGGCCCTTTAGGGAGAAGGGGAAACTCAGTCACATTGGTCTGATTTGGGCAGAACTACTGGCTGTCGTTTTTCCTCCTCCCGTATTTCCCCAATCTCCACATTTGCTTCCTTTTCAGCCGTCCTGGCCCCAGCCATGGGTGCTTGCTTCTCCTTGATTCCTGAGCTTTCCAAACAAACTTCCCATTAGTGCTCGCCTGATACGAATGTCGAATGGCCCTATGTGGATGCTATTAAAATAATGTATGCAGAAGGGGATAGATGAATAAGGCTGGGAATTGATCTTGGACCCCTGATGAGATCATTAAGAACTGGGGAAAGGGGTGGGAGCATCACTCTCCCAGGTTGAGATTTTCCCTAGCACCTCTCCCCTCCTCCATCAACTCCATTCTCTCTGCCCCTCTTCCCTTTGATTTATGAGCTAGAAGCCTCCCCCTCCCCCATTTATTACCCTCATTGCAGCGCTAACTCACCATGGAAAATCTATGTGAGTCAAAAAGGAATTTTTATCTCTGCCTGGGAATTAGTGCCTCTTATAGTTTAAACATGCTTTCCTTATGGCAAGAATTATTGCATAAAAAAATACTTGCCCCAAAGACTCAGGCAGGTGCCCTGTAGAAGATGTCCCTTGGCTCCTTTATGGGAGATGCTTGGCAGGGAGTCTAGACTGGTCACACCTGAGGATGAGATATTGTAGGGAGAAGGGGAAGATGCACAGACGGGGTTTTGGCTGGGTGATGGAGAGGGGCATGGAGTGCTCCTTCAACTCTTAAGAGCAATCATCTATTTTATTCTTGTCAATATATTCTTGGAATCAAGTTCTCATATTCTGGTAAAAAATAAAGATTTTAATTCTGATGATTTGACTGAATTATCAGAGGTTGGGGAGGGAGCATGCTCCAGGGGTAAGAACCACAGCCGCATAAGTCCAGATCCCAGCTGTACCACTTTATGGGTGTGTGTGGATGACTCCCTGAGCTGCAGGAAAATGGGACTTACCTTGGTTTCTACCTCCCTGCAGCCTATGAGCACCAAGTGAAAAAATGCGCATGACATCGCACAGCTCATGTCTGACCCATAGTAAGTCCTCATAAATGCCAGGTTTCCTTCACTTTCTTCCTTCCTTCCTCATTTGGAGCCAGAAGACATTAAGTCAAGTTTTAACCTTGCCACGTTATAGCAGCCAGGCACATGGTAGGTGCTCTGTAAATACACACTTCGTGAAAGAGTAACTTACTTCTGGGATCACTGACAAACTCAGCTCTCTCTTTGGCTTATGGAGATAAAAGTTCTGCCAAACAGACCTTTCCAGGTGGGCTATGGATTTGCTATTGTCTCCGCAGCCTACCTGGATTTTATTTTTCTATTCAGTCACTATGATATCTCTTTCTTTCTTTCTTTCTTTCTTTCTTTCTTTCTTTCTTTCTTTCTTTCTTTCTTTCTTTCTTTCTTTCTTTCTTTCTTTCTTTCTTTCTTTCTTTCTTTCTTGTGTTAACTTATTTCAATTTAATTATTTTGTTATCTGATAGTTCCTTTTTTAAATTTTCTGTTTGCTCATTGCCTGACTCTTCCACTGAAATAAAATCTTCCCATGTCTTCTCACATACCAATATATCCCTAGAATGTGGTGCAGAGTAGGTCTTTAATAAATTGTTTCTTGAGTATATTCATAAATGAGAGAATAAGAAGAATAAATGAAATTGCCTTTTTTTCTATGTTGATCCCTGCTTGATTGTATAGGTGCCAGGAAAGGGATACGGGGCCGGTCCATTTCCAGAATAGCTTGTACAAAGGACTTAAAACTGTAGTTATAGGAGTAGGGGTGGCTATAGGCGACAGTAGTGAAAAGAGGTTCCTTATCGTCCAATGTAAAATCTCTGAACATTGCAAAAAAGATCTGGGAGGGGAAGAAGGTGGTTTAGGTTGCAAAGAGCAGCTTCTCAGTGGGTGTGGCAGGAGGCCAGGGGATGCTCTGCTAACAAGGTAGGAGAGGGTATTGCTGAAGCCTTCCTGTGAGGGGTACCCTACACAACCCTACCTTTTAAAGGATGGGAAAGGAGTGCTTCTCTCTCATATGCTTCTGGTTTGATGGTTG
Source organism: Vicugna pacos (assembly GCF_048564905.1). Classification (NCBI taxonomy): domain Eukaryota; kingdom Metazoa; phylum Chordata; class Mammalia; order Artiodactyla; family Camelidae; genus Vicugna; species Vicugna pacos. The sequence continues at coordinate 30,414,396 of NC_133005.1, read as the reverse complement.
AAGGGGAGGAGGTATGTGCTGTATGAGATCCCCTCCCTCCACTCCCCAGGGCTGGTGGCATGGGATGGCTGCCAAGGGCATAACTTTCAGAATCACAAAACCTTGTGTCAGAGGCTCTGATTGGCTCACAGGGATTCATGTTCTCATGGTTGATGGGCTCAGGGGCGAAGTGTCAACTGCTCTGACCTAATCTCTCTGCTGTGAGTTGCTTTGGAAAACAGCCTTGGCCTGGCTTTTAGGGGAGTGGGAGGAAAAGGGCCACAGGAAGAGTGAATGGGGTGCATTTGTTTATTCACCCATTCAGCTGTTCAATTAATTCATCCACTCAGTGGATTTTTTTTTTTGAGCATCCCCTGTGTCCCAGGTACTATGTCAAGCCAAGGAATTCAGTAATGTAAAGATAGATATGGTATCTGTCAACATGAAGCTTATTGCCCAATAGAGAAAAAACACTTATAAGATAAATGCACAAATAAATATATAATCACAATTGTGACCTGCTAGGAAGGGGCATTTCAGATATCAGTTTCCTGATATTAGTTTTCTGTATCAGTTTTTCTTTTTTATTGAAGTATAGTCAGTTTACAATGTTGTGTCAATTTCTGGTGCACAGCATAATGGCTCAGTCATACATACACATACACATATTCCTTTTCACATTCTTTTTCATTATAGGTTACTGCAAGATATCAAATACAGTTCCCTGTGCTACACAGAAGAAACTTGTTGTTTATCTATTTTATATTTAGTAGTTAGTATCTGCACATCTCAATTTATCCCAATTTATCCCTTCCCACCCCCTTAACCCCCTGGTAACCATCAGTTTTTAATTATCACAAGGTGCTGTGTAACAAACCATCCCCAATTTGGGTGTCTTAAAACACCATTTATTTATCTCATGGGTCTGCAGGTGAACCCTTTAGGCAAAGCTCAGTTTGGTTGTTCTTCTGGTCTTGGCTTTGTCACTCCTATATCTGGTGGTTGGCTGTGGGTTGGCTGGTGATGGCTTCAGCTGAGGTGACTGGGGTGGCTCACTGGTGTTCACATATCTCGTCTCCAGCTAGGACACGTTCTCATGATGACGATAGATGAGCAAGAGGATGAGTGAAAATACGCAATGCTTCTTGATGCCTACACATCAATTCTGCTTTATTCTATTGGCCAAAGTAAGTCCCAAGGCCTAGATTTCAGTGGTCGGGGGAGAGACGCCATCTCTTTATTGAGGGCAGCTGCGACGTCATGGGCCAAAGCTATGGATGGAGGGAGAAAGGAGGCGGTGAAGCTTTGGGGCATTGATGCAATCAATCTATGCAGCATAGCCTGTTCATGTAGGATAGGGCACTTGATTTAAATCCAGTGGCCACAGGAGGCCCCTCTGAGGATGTGACATTTCAGCTGAGCTGGGCAGGGTAAGGAGGAATTAGTTAGCCATGTGAAGAGACAGGCAGAACATTCCAGGTTGAGAGCAGGTACTCTGTGAGCTCTGAGGTGGGAGCGAACTGGATAGAATCCAGAAACTGGAAGCAGGACAGTATGGCTGGAACATTTGCAAGAAAGGCTTTGGGGTGAGACAAGGTTTGGGGGGAGTGGCAGAGGCCGGCCAGTCTTGCTCTGGAGCTGTCCTGCAAGGAGCAGAGGCTTTATTTGAAACAACAATCATAGTAAATCACGAGTGCTCTAACTGAGCATCTGATTGATCCTGGGTGGGTGAATGGAGAACGTCACTGTCCTTGTCTTTGGAGGATGCACAGAAAAGTGGGGAGGTGGCGAGTCCCATGAGGGAGTGACCGTGCACATTGAGGGGTATGATGAAAGAATGTAGGAACACAATATGGGGTCCTGCAGAGGGAGCAGTGCCTTGGTGGGTGGGGGCCGGGGGAGGGGAACTGGGCCAGGAAGATGAACAGATATGGCAGGTGCTGAAGGAGAAGGGCCTTCTGAGTGGAGGGAAGGGTGGTCCGAGGCTCAATGTGGCTGGGGTGTGGTGAGGTGTCAAGGCAGGAGCTGGGCTGAAAGAGGGCAGGCCAGGTTTGTGAAGGATGTTGGGTTAACTGAGGGGTTTGAACTTTCTTTTGGGGCTGGGGGAGCCCCTGCCATGTCTGAAAGGCAGGTAGGATGGCGTTTGGGCTTTACAGAAGGATTGCTCTGGCCGTGCATGTGTGGAGGTGGTCGGGGCAGGCAGGCCAGAGCTGCCGCTGGAGTCCAGACAAGTGTGGAGAGAACCGAGTGGCAGCAGTGGTGAGGGATGCCAACCGGGGAGGGGAGTTGCAAGTTCCCTTGGACACCAAGGGAGCTACTGATGAGGTTGTGTCTGGGGCAAAGGGAGAGGGTCATGGAAGCTGGAGGAGTTTCGGGGGTCTCTGGAGAAACAGGAGTGGACAGAGCCTTCCTCACCCTGGATTTCTCTTCAGTGAGCTGAGGCCTCAAGAGTTTCTTATCCAGTCTGTGATGGTGTGGGAGAGAGAAGGAGGTAATTGGAGGACCAGCCTAGGGAGGAGGATGGGGGAACCACACAAGCAACCCCAAGGAGGGTCCTTTGTGCATAGTGTCAGGGACAAGGAGAGACTCAAGGAGTTGTGTGAATCTGGGTTCAAATCCCACTCTATGATCTTGGGCCAGTCAAGTCACCTCTCTGAGTCTGAGTTTTCTCATCTACAAAATGGGTACCCAAAGTAGTATTTAGCTTATTCAGAGGTTGAGGAGAGAGATCAGTGGGATAGATGCTTAGCACAGAGTTAAGATGCCATCTAGAAATGCCAGCAGAGCTGCTACCTTGCGTAACTCCAGGGGATATCTTTTACATGGAGAACAAGGTGAATTATTTGATACAGACATTAAGGATGGGAGACCCTGACCGTTGATGGTTTTTAGGGCCAGGTGACCTGGTAGTGCTCAGCCTTATGGGAGTGGGCCTGGAAGGAGGCTTGATATTTAGAGGGATACTGGCTTTTCCCCACACTGCTCTCCCGTTCTTGTAGGAGCTGCCCATCTGTCAGGGGCTCAGGCTGTCAGACAGGCTGCGGAGGGGCCCTGCAGGCGAGGGACGCTTCCCCTGACAGGGGAGTCCTTCACTGTCAGCAGCCTCGCCTCGGTGGGTTAATAAAGCCATCCATCACTCTTCTCCACACCAGGTATCTAAATGCCTGCTTAATACCACCTTGGGGGGTGGGAGCCTGCAACAGGGCCGCTCACCTGGGGCCAGGGTGCCAGGACAGGAGGAACCTGCCTGGTGGTGTGCAACCTTGCTGCAGCCAAGATGGAAACCTAGCCCAGGGCTTCCCTCTACCTGGTTGACTTGGGCCGCTACGAGATCACTTAGCTTGTGGGCCCTGAGGCTGCGGTGTGACAAACAGCATACAGGCACGCCTTGAGAAGACGCACCAAAGTTCCTGTTTGCTCTTTTAGTGCTTTCAAAGGACAGATGTTGGCATGGGAACAGGTGCCTGCAGCCCAGAGCTGCCCACGCTGCTCTGTCCCACATATCTGCCTTGACACAGGGTCAGGGTTGTGTGGGACTCCTGGGAGCATCATTGAGTCCTCACATCTGGCTGTTCAGAGAAAGGCATCTCCACACTAGTGGCTGCTCTGATGCCTGTTTGGGCTCCTGGAGGGAAGATGAGGGAACCTGAGCATCAATCAAACAATTGTTTGTCTGTTTGTCTAAAGGCTGCTGTTTACTGAGCACTTAATATGTGCACTGTGCCTGTGTTAGAGCAGGAACTGGGTGCAGTTATTCTCCCCATTGTGCAGATGGCAAACTGAGGTCCAAAGAAGCGAATTGTGCTGCTCAGGAGTCAGCCCAGGTTGAATTCCCAAGCCTCACTCTTAACTGCAACACTTTGTGGGTATCAGGGCTGGGTGCTTTCGTATTTCTCTTAAAATCCTCCCCCAAACTCTGTGCATCAGTGTTACCCTCCAATTTTATCTATGAAGACGAGGAAGTTCAAAGAGGTGACATGAGGAGTACAAGGTCACCCAGCCTGAAGGCTCAGAGCTGGGCTTCAACGCAGGTCTGTGACTCCAAACTACTGTGTGTGTGTGTGTGTGTGTGTGTGTGTGTGTGTGTGTGTGTGTATTTCCCTCAGACCATCATATCTTTGCAGCTACCAAGTATCTTTTTTCTAAAGACAGAAATCTGATTTAGGATCCTGAAATAAAGAGCAGGTGAAGGAGAGTGCTACTCTGGTTAAGTGAGGGCCTGTTCTAGTTATCTGCTGCTGTGTAACAAATCAACCCAAAATTTAGTGGCTTAAAACACAGTCATCATTTATTATGTCTCATGGATTTTGTGAGTCAGGAATTCAGACAGGGCACAGTGGGCATAGATTACTTCTACTCTACAATGTCTGTAGGAAGACTTGAAGGCTGGGGGTGGAGTCTGAAGGGTTGTTCACTTTCATGTTGGGCAGTTGATACTGGCTTTATTTATTTATTCAGTTCCAAAGTCAGTCAGTTTCTGGTGTACAGCATAATGTTTCAGTCATACATATACATACCTACATTTGTTTTCATATTCTTTTTCACTATATGTTACTAAAAGATGTTAAACATAGTTCCCTGTGCTTTCAGAAGAAACTTGCTGTGTATCTATTTTATATATAGAAGTTAGTAACTGCAGAAGGGATAAATTGGGCATTCGAGATACTGGCTTTTGGTTGGCAGCCTCAGTTCCTCCCCATGTGGTCTCTCCCTGTGAGCTAGTTTGGGCTTCCTCACAGCGTGGAGGTTGGGTTCAAATGTGGGACTGGAAAGACTGCTGGGGCCACTTTTGGAAAATGCCATCAGGCACAGGGCTAGCACCTGGAGCTGGGGGACAGACCCCCTTCCTCCCTCCCTAGCCCCTGAGCAACCTGGGGATTCCAAAGAGTAATAAGAGAACTGTCCCATAACACGTGGCCTGACACACAGGTGACATTTTGAAGGCCAAACAATTCATTAATCAACAGTCACATCACTAGCTAAGTTGCCAAGCGTCTGTGAGGTGGAATTCAGCCTCATCGCTCAGCTCACTAGGCAAGGTCATTCTTTCCCCCTTCAGGTATCAAGGTAGGCACTGCATTACAGCCTTTAGGGGACTCGTGGTTGGTGGAAGAGACACAGTTGTAAATGACTCATTCTAGGCAATATGCTGAATAACTTTCGGGTGTTCACTCAGTACAGCCGAGCAGGAATGAACGTACCTGGAGGCCCCAGGAATGCTGAGGACCTTCTCCTTGAGGTAGCCCCTGCATTCTGGCCCTCCTGACTTCCCTCTCTGGGACCTCTAGGACCTTTCTACTGTCCCCTGCATTGTATGTGTGTGGGGTGGCTTCTACTTTAGGTCCCCCCACCTCTGGCAGTGTCCCCTCCTGGCCAGCTCAAAAATAGCCCGTCTCTATCAGGGACCCCTCTGGCTCAATCCATCCACCTCCGGCTCACTGACTTTTTGACCAGCAGTTGTATTAGTTGAGGTAATTCTGTCAACACATGCCTTTTGTACCCAGACCGTGCCTGGTAAATTTGTTAAAGAATACCCCAGGCTAACACATCGTTATACTCGCAAACTCATCTATCTTTTACTTCGGATTAATTCTTTTTTTCCCTCTCTCTTCACCTCCTCCATAAATCCTGGTGCACTTAATTAATTTCAGTTCCACTGTAAGGTCCATAATACAGAATTGTTCAAGCAAACACAAAATTAATTATTCTATTTACAGCCTTCTCATTGAGAGGAGCATTTCATCTTTCATAATTACATTTTGGAACGTCCAATTATGAATTCAGGGGCCTGCTGTTTTGCATACGGGGACAGTCCCTGACTTGTCCTCGAGGTAGGGGAGTCGGGCTGGTGGCCTCTTGTGCCTTCTGCCACTGATCCAGGCACTAGTTCAGCCCCCAGAGGACTTTTTAAAGAGATATTGAGGCAGGTGCAGGATGGTAGGGTCTGGAAAGGAGTGGAGCCCTGAGGGAGAAGAAAGAGGGCAGAGGGGAAGAGGGAGGTAGGGGGGTGTGCCAATTTAATTGGGGTCTCATCACATGAGCAAGAGCTTTCAAATGAGAGAAAACAGAGCTCTTCATCTTGCTAGGTTGGCAGGAAGATTCTTGGCTTTTATGCAAGTCTGTGGGCCAGGCCCACAAGAGCCATCTCATGCCTGGCCTTTGCCCTGCACTCAGTCATGACCCCTTGAGGCCTAACTTTTCCGCCTTCTCTCTCTTCTTGGCCACAGAGGGATGCTTTGGTGGCATGAGTCTCACTGAGCCATCAGGCACTTGGTTAGGACACTTCCAGCAGAGTGGGAGAGCCACTCTCTGCTCCCCAAGGGCTGCTCTCTGCCTCACCAAGGTCATGGGTCAGTATTGCCTCTCAGATGGGAGTGGGTGGGAAAGACACTTGCTCTCTGGCCCCAGAGGGCAATTACTTGGCTGCACCATGGTGCTTGGCCCCCTAGAGTTTTGAGATACTGCAAGAGACCCTGTTTAAAGATTAAAAAAATATATACCAGTTTCCAATGGACTCATATTTTGATGAAATTAAGCACATGTGTTTAAAAACAAGTCTTTAAAATATTTATTAAAAGTAAGGTCCATTTTTTGGAATGGGTATGTTCTGCTGGTCCACACCAGGGAGTAGGTCCCCTTCCTTCCATCCCATTCTCCAAGCCTCACTTCAGAGAAAATGGGGCTTCACTTTAACATAAGTAGAAGGGTTTTCCTTTTCTTAAAAAAAAAAAATCTATGGAGTTGCTGCTAAATGCTAGGCATCGTGCTGGGCCCTGTGCTGGGCTCTTTGTACATGTTTCTTATTTAAGCCCACAGCCACCCTAGGACATTCAGAGGTGAGTTCCTGATGCATGGGAGGCTTGTCTCAGACAGGGGTGTGCAGGAGACCATGAAGAGACTTGAGCTCCAGGCCTAAGTGGGCTGTGGAATCTCAGGAAAATGATTTACTCCATGAAGGCTGTAAGGTGTAGTGTCAGAACTAGACCCTGGACTCAGACTGCCTGTGTTTGAATCCCAGCTCCAGTAACGTCTAATTCCCTAGGCAAGTTACTCAGCCTCTCTGTGCTTCAGTGTCCTCATGTGTTAAGCTGAGACACTACTACCCACCTCATTGGACTGTTGGGAGGTTTTGCTGAGACCACGCACGTAAAGCCCTGGCTCGTATTGGGAAGATACTTACATAAAGGCTGTGTCTCAGCTCCTCCATCTGTAGAATAAATGAATTTTGAGTAGAAGGTCACAGTGATGCCTATTGGAAATGAATACTCTGTCGTAGTTCCTGAAGGCCAATTCCTGAGGCATGCTAGGACTGCAGGGGTGGGGCAGGAGTTCATGTAGAAGGATGTGAGAGGTCTTGAGTGTTTGCTGCATCCTCCACTTATATTTCTGCCTGTCCTGTCACTCCCTTTTTAAACCCCTCTAAGTTTCCCAGTTCATTTAGAATAAAAATACATGCTTGATAGTGGCCTCTGTGGCCCAGTCAGTCACCTACTTCCTGCTTTTCTCTTCACTCTTTATGCTCTGGCCATACAGGTCTTCTCTTGGTTTCCCCGCCTGATATCTTGCCCACCTCAGGACCTTTGCACTAGCCATAATTCCTGCCACACATATTTTTTTCCCTCTGCTCCTCAAGTATTGTCTCTTTGGAGAAACTTCTCTGACCATCCTGCCTGTGAAGTAGCCCTTAGCTCAGTCTTCCTCATCACATCACCTATTAATTGTCTTCGTAGTCCTTATCACTCTTGGAAAGGTCTTGCTTTTTTTTCTTGTTTATTGTCTGTCTCCAAACCATGAGACTATAAAGATCTATGAGAGCAGGGGTCATGTCTGTCTTGCTTCATCCTCTAGCCCCCGATTCATTGTAGAAGCACAATAAATATTGTTCAAGTGAACCCTTTACCTTCGTCCCTGAAGTGACTGCAGCAAGCCTGGAAAAATGAACTGTAAACTCTTGGTTTGTAATTAGCTGTAGAGGAATTGGGCGAGGCTTACTTTTTCCTTTAAATCAGTTTCCTGATCGTGAGGAGACTTCCTCTACCCTAACGGACTCTCAAGAGTCGGGAGAGCCACTGATTTACCTCATAAGTGATTTTTTCTAGACCTGCCCACACCAAATAATTACTTGCTTTCGTGGGCTGAGAATGTCTTTCTGCTGTTCCACCTGGTAGGTTTGTTTTGTTTGTTAATTAGCTATTAATTGCAAGGGCTCCTGGGGGCTGGAGGTTGGAGGGGAGGCCCCAGAGGAGGGCCAGAGGGCCTGGGGTAAGTGAGGACCCCAGATCGGAATGAGGATGACCTCACTGGGCACTAGGCTAATTTATTTCAAATGCTGTCATGTCCAGAGAGTCAGTGAGTTCCTGGGATGATGAGTGATTTTGTTAATTAAGTCCTGTAAACACTACAGCTTAATTTCCAGCAGTGGGGCTGCAGCTGGTGGGTGGGAGCTGCCAGCAGCTGCGACAGAGGTTGTCCTTGAAGGAACAGGCCATGGACGGTTGGAAGTGGGAGAGGACAGGGAGGGGGTTCAAAGGCAGGAACCTCACCCTGGTGCATTCTTTTCTCCCTCCCCATTTTGTCCCTTCCCTGTCTCTCTAGGCCAGGCCTTGCCTGTGTAATACCCCAGTTTAGTGAAAAGATAATGCGCATAAGTTCTTTGAAGGGAATTTCAGGAAGAGCTCCCCATCTCCGTTAAAGCCCAAGCTGCAAACTTCCATGACTGTTTTTCACTTCCTCCACTTCACCACCCCCCAGACCTCACATCCATCATCTCTTCCATCTTTAAGGCTTACAGTTTTTCTCGGAAGCATTCTCTGCCTTGCCTTTGCCACATCTGTCTCCTCCAGCAGCCCTGCTCCAGCCCACTACTGTCTCTCTTCTGGAAGACCTCCAGAACCATCTTGTGGGTCTCCTTGCTGGCACTCTGGGTCCCATAATTCTTTCTCCACACAGCATCCTGGATGCTTTTTCTGAAATGTACCTCTGACAGTGTCACTCCTCTGCTTACCATTCTTCAGTGGCTTTCAGCTTCCTTTAAAGGTGAAAGTCATTTCCAAGGTCATTAAGACCCCACTAAGCCCCGTAGCCCCCTTTGTTACCACTCTCAATTGCATACTTTAGGACCAGTTTCTTTATCCTTCACTTTTTTTGGTGGGGTGGGGATGAATCAGATTAAAAAACCCCCCACAGCCCCCACAGATACAACCACACCTCACCTTTGCATCCCACTACTCTCCATCCATCATTGAAATTCAATGTGTTGAATTAATGCAATTCGACAAATATGTATTGAGCATCAGCTAGGTGGTGGCACCATGATGGGCACTGGGAGTGGAGCAGTGAACCAGTCATGGTCCCTGCCCCATAAGGACGGACTCTGACAATAATCATATTATTATGTACAGTGCGAGCACTGTACTGCCATCAAGTCCTCCGTGCTGTTTGCCACCCGAGGAGGACTTACATGGCTACAGCGGCCAGGGAGAGTCCCATGACCTGGTGAAGGGCTTCTGAGACCTGCACAGTGGAGTGAGACAAGCAAGGCATCAGAGAATAGATGATGGGGAGCCTGGGAAGGGTTCCAAATAGAAGGAGCATCTTGTTCAAATACCTGAAGTTTGTTTTTTTAAAAAATCTGATTGGTTCCCCCCATAGTATATATGTATTTATGTATTTAATATATTTATTATAGTTTTTCTGTATATAATAAATACATAAATATACATATTCTTGTGTTTGGGCAGTTCTGTTTTCTTAAAATATATATTTATAATATATATAGAAAATATGTTTACATACTTCTCTCTATGTATAAAGAAAAAAAATATATTAAGAAAATAGGACTGAGCTGCCCAAACCCAAGAATACACACATACACAGCTGTGAATTCCAGCCTGTCTTACGCTAGAGCCTGGTTGATGGAGGGGGACCTGAAGAGCTACTGAGGGGCAGGTGTAGGGAGAGGAGGTGCCCATGAACAAGTTTTATTTTTGGGTCTCAATTTGTTGGGTATGGTTTGTTGTTATCTTTCTGAGAGCAGTCTTGGTTTTCTCTTACAGTTTTAGGGTTTTTTTCTTTTTTTTTTTTAAATTGAGTTATAGACAGTTTACAATGTTGTATCAATTTCTGGTGTACATAGTTTTAGTTTTATTTGGTGTAGGTTTGGATATTTATCTCAGTGTCTTTACAAAACATGTTTGTATTAGTACTTCTTGCTTTTTCAGATATAAGCATTATGCCTTAAAGATTTTTTTTTTTCTAGGATTTTGCATTTTTTTGACCTTTTTTGGAGGGGAGGTAATTAGGTTTATTTTTATTTATGTTTATTTTTAGAGGAGGTACTGGGGATTGAACCCGGGACCTTGTGTATGCTAAGCATGTGCTCTACCACTTGAGCTCTACCCTCCCCCCTAGGATTTTGCAACTTTTTCATTTGTGCTTGCTTTTATTTTTATTGAAGTATAGGTATAGTTGGTTTACAATTTTGTGTTGGTTTCTGACATATAGCATAGTGATTCAGTTATATATGTATATCCTATGTATATAAGCTTGTAATAACCTATAATGAAAAAGAATATTATATATATTCTTTATACATATTTATTCTATTATATATATTCTTTTTCATTATTACAAGCTATTGAATATGGTTTCTGTGCTATTTTATATATTTATTATATTTTATCTCTCTCTATAATAAATATATAAACATATATCTTATGTTTGGGTAGTTCTATTTTCTTAATATATGTATATATTTTACATATGCAAAAATAATATATGTTTACTATACATGAAGACCTTGTTTATTTTATATGCAGTAGGTTGTAGCTGATAATCCCAAACTCCTAATTTATCCCTCCCCCTCCTTTCCCCTTTGGCAACCATAAATTCATTTTCTATGTCTGTGAATCTGTTTCTGTTTTGTAAGTAAGTCCATTGTGTCATTTTTTTAGATTCCACATCTAAGTGATATCATTATGATATTTGTCTTTCTCTGATTTACTTTATTTTCTGTGAAAATCTCTAGGTCCATTCACATTGCTGCCATTGTAGGCATTATGTCTTGATTTCCCACCATGGAAGGTGAGGATTTAACTATCTTTCCTCTACCTGTTCCTTCCACACTCATACATACTTCTTACCTGCCTTCACCCTCCCAGCATGGATCTATCATAATTTCATTAAGATCGATGTTTAATGTTTATATTATTATGGCTGTGTAAACACTCTTCATGACTGAGCCAGGTGTTAAACCATTATTACATTTCTTGCCCCCACCAAAACTTCTAATTTCCCTGGAGTTAATATTTGTCTTGGTTTTTTTCTGAGGCTTCGTTTGCTGTTCATCACTGGTTCAACCCCGGCTCCTTGCTATTTGCCTAAATCACCTATCAAGACACTTAATCACATCAGACCTTCTATCAGTCTCCTTCTGGGAGAGGTCGCTCCCCATGGCTCTGACATGCTCCCATCTGACCTGGTTGCCTTAACACAGATGTCAATCAGAGCTCTCCCTGCCCCACCCTACTTCTCGCTCACTGCTGGGTTGGATTTCCTGTTTTCTGTATCTTGTCTTCCTCTTTCTTAGTTTATATACACATTTTGGTGGAGCACCTTCTCTAGTTGTGTCTTAAAAAAATGCATGAGAGGTCAAAAACTAAAGACTTCTCATGGCTGAAAATATCCTTATTTTATTCTCAGACTTGATAACTATTTGGCTGGGAGTAAATTTTTTTGCTTAGAATTCATTTTCCTTCATAATTTTGGAAGAAAGTCTTTGGTAACCACCTTCCAACACAGCCTCAGATAAGTCTCATCTCTTGGTATTTATGCCCCATGTGGTCCCTTTCCCACATTTAATAGGGATGACCTTCGTAACCAGTGGCATATTATAGAAGTGACTGTCATAAAAGACATGTTATATGACACTAAGAGCCCTGTTTCTGAGGGAGGCCAGCTGCTGTGTCATGAGGACACTCAAGCAGACTTTTGGAGGATGTTCACGTGGTGAGACACTGAGATGTCCTGCCAAAAATCAGTATCAGTTTGCCTGTCATGTGAGAGAGGCATCTTGGAAGCAGATCGACCAGCCCCAATCAAGCTTTCAGAAGACTATGACTCTGGCCAATATATTGACTATAACCTTATGAAAGACCCTGAGCCAGAACCACCCAGGTAATCCACTCTTGAATTCCTGACCAACAGAAACTGTGTGCAATACAATCATTTGTTGTTGTTTTAAGCTGCTAAGTTTTGGGTGGTTGATTTGTTATGTGCAATAGATAAGTAAAACATACTGTTTCATCATCTTCTCCTTGTTGAGACATCTGAAGCATTTCTGATTTCTGATCCTTTCTAGCGTCTGTTTTATTTTTTTCACTCTGGAAGCTTGTAGGATCTTTTTGTATCTAGGGTCCTGACATTTTTCTAACATTTCATTATAATATGCCTGGTGTGAGACTATTTTCATCCTTTCTATAAACTCTTTCAATGGAAACTCCTATTTTTCAGTGCTCAGGAAGTCTCTTGAGTAATTTTAGTAGCTTTCTTCCTCTGTTGTCTCTGTTCTCCTTTTCCAGAATGCTCATCATTTGGAGTCTGGACATCTCTGGCTGATTCTCTAATTTTCTCATCTTTTCTCTATTTTCTACTTTGTCTTTTTGTTCTGCCTTCTGGAAAGTGTCCCCCTTTATGTTCAAACTCTTAAGTTAAACTGCTGCACTTTAAATTTCTAAGGCTGTTTCTTTAAAATGTATTCTGAATGTTCATCTTTATATTATTCTACATTTGTCTGATGCAATTGCTTTTCTTATCTCTCTGAATATTATATATATGTCAGTGTATAAGATATTATATATATGTAATTTTTTGGCAGCAGCTTTATTGAGATATAATTCAGACAACATACAAATTACCCATGTAAGTGTACAATTCAAGGGCTTCTAGTATATCCACAGAGTTGTGCAATCATCACCACAATCAATTTCAGAACCTTTTCATCACCTCCAAAAGGCACTCTGAACCCTTTAGTTATCACCTCTCAAACCCTCATCCCTTCCCAGGCCTGGGCAATCACTAATCTACTTTCTGTTTCTCCACATTTGTCTGTTTTGGACACTTCGTATCAATGGGATAACATACATACATTTTTTGAATTGCATAGTTTTTTTTTTCTCCTGGTTGCTGCATTTATCTGCTTTTATCTCCATCTTCCATGTCAGGGGCCTTTCTTCGATGTCTGTTGGTCTTTAGTTGTCTGTTCTCATTGAAGAAGGGGACACTAACCAGCTGACTGGACACTTTGTGTGGGAATGGGACTTGTTGGCTCTGAGCTTCTCCGTTGAGTGACCTGTGGCTTATTCGGTAGAGAAACCTCAGAAGTCATCGGTCTTAGGTCTTTCTTTTGGGGATAGGTAGACTCCTAGGGGAGATTCTTTCAGTCTCCCTCCTGGAGGAAAAAATTTGGCTGTCAGTGTTCCAAGGAGAACAGCATGGGGAGGTCTAAACATCTAACGTGTATAAATTCACTTGTTCCTCTATTTTCGGTAAGGAACCCTGCTCTCAGCAATACCTGGTGTCCTTATTCGAGAGACCCTTTGTTTTATACTCTCTGGAGAAAAATTCTCCACTCATCTGCTGAGATAGAGCAGAAGTAGTTGCTTCTCTGAGTAGAAGCTCTAGGAATCTGACTGCTTTTAAAAAATATTTTAAACCAATTTTATTTGTATTTATTCAGCAAATCACTACTATGTTCCAGGTACTTAAAATTTTTTTAATTTAAAGAATTTTATTGTGATGAGAACACTTAACATGAGATCTAACCTCTTAATAAATTTTGAACTGTACAGTACAGTATTGTTATCTATAGGCACAATGTTGAACAGAAGATCTCTAGAACTTACTCATCTTGCACAATTGAAATTTTATACCTATTGGTTAGCGACTCCCCATTTCCGTCCCTCCCCCTCTAGCTCCCGGCAACCACAGTTCTATTCCTTGCATCAGTGAATTGGACTATTTTAGATACCTCATATAAAAGAACCATGCAGTATTTGTCCTTCTGCAACCAGCTTATTTCACTTAACGTAATATTCTCAAGGTTCATTCATGTTGCTGCATATTGCAGTATTTTTCTTCCCTTTTTAAGGCTGAATAATATTCCAGTGTATGTGTATATTACATTTTAAGAAATCCATTCATCCATTAATGGACATTTAGGTGGTTTCCAGATTTTGGCTGTGGTGAACATGGGACTGCTAATGTCTCTTCGAGATCCTGATTTCAGTTCACTTGGAAATACATTCAGAAGTGGGATTGTTGGATCATATTGTAGTTCTGGTTTTAATATTTTGAGACCCCTCCATAATTTTTTCCATGGAGGCTGTACCATTTTACATTCCTGGCCGGGTACTTTGCTAAGCTTTTTACAGATTCTCCTCCTCTTAGATAATTTTTTCACTCCCCACTTACTGTGGTACTTGATCCTTTCAAGTCTTAAATCTTTTGGAAATTCCAGGGTGAATCAGGTCGGTTCTCAGCTTTCCCCACTGTGGGCTTAGGATCCAGTTTTCTCAGGTGTGTTTGTTTGGTTCCTTCAAGAAGTAGACATAAAGATTGCATTAAAGGGACAAGAGATTTATTGGGGAAACACCTATGAGGGAAAAATACAGAGGAAGCTGAAGGAGGCTGGGGGACCTGTCAGCCCATAATGCTGGTCTGACCATTTTGGAGGAGAGAGGGAAGGAAGGATGGTTGGGTAGACAAAAGCAATCAAATGCTGTGCAGTTCTGAGGAAGTTTCAGCAAAGCCAGTGGGGAGTTCTTGAGCTGAAATCAATTTTCAAAGGAGTCTCACATATCCTAGAAACAGATCTGCCTTGGTATCCCTGCTCTGTTCATTGGGAGGCTGGCAGTGAATGTGGTGGAGGAATCAGGGCATAGCAGCTGGGACAGTTGATCAATTACCTTATCCATCCGTTTCTGGTAGTTTGGGCAGTTTCCTGAGGCCGTCATTACCCCTCTCCCCAGCATGCTAGGTCTTTCTGGAGACCTCGCAGATGCCCGAGTATAGGGCTTGGCTGACTGTGGACATCCTCCCATGAGGGTGCTGTCCTAACATTTCATCCTGTTAGATGAAGCCTGTGCCGCCTTGCCCCGCCTTCCCTCCCTAACTAGATAGCCCAGAAATATTATCCTCATGCTGGCATCCCTTCTCTTGGAGGCCCCCACATCTGAGCCTGCTAAGTTACACTCCACACTGTCTACCTGGCAGGAAGCAGGAGGCTGGGACCCCCCGCAGACCCAACCCTGCTCTCTGGCTTTGAGGAGAGAATGCCAGCTCAGATTTTCCCAAGAACCCCAGGAGTCACCTGTTCACAACAGGGGTGTTGAGAAGGGAGGTGTGATGGGAGTCAGACAGATCTAGTGCTAATCCTGGCTGAGGCGTTTACCTGCTGGGTGACCTTGGGCAAATTCTTTCTTTCACGAGGAAGCATTGGCTGATACCCTCTCTCCGCACAGCTCTATGCTGGGTTGTGGGGAAACAAGACACTCTACGGGAGATGGATAGACAGGGAAGGGGAGGACTGAGACACCCTGTGAGCCCAGGAAGACTCAAGCACTCACCTGACACGAGAACATGAGAGGAAATTGGGGCTTGAAGAAGTCACGTGACCACCCAAAGTCCCCGTAGCTCTCTTCTGTACGACAACCACTGTTCCCAAGGTTTGCCCAATTCATAGCAACAGCAGCCCACAGACTCACTCTCCACGGCCAATGCCTGCACCCCCCTGCCTGTGGAAGGACCAGAAGTATCAGAGGGGCTGGAGGGATGGAGGATGCCCCAGACCTCTAGGTGGACCCACTTGGAATGGTCAG
Organism: Vicugna pacos; assembly: GCF_048564905.1. NCBI lineage: Eukaryota > Metazoa > Chordata > Mammalia > Artiodactyla > Camelidae > Vicugna > Vicugna pacos. The sequence goes on along the minus strand of NC_133005.1, from coordinate 30,398,542 downwards.
GGAGGCTGTGTTGGTGGCCTGAGGTCATTCCAGCCCCTTTTCTTCCTTTACCTGCAGGACTGGGGTCCCATGTCCCTGGGCCCTGGGTGGGTGGCACCCACAGTTAAGGTCTTTGCGGGGAACCATGAGGGCTTCTCTCCTTGGCGTATCTGAGCAGCGGGGCTGGGTGTGTTCGCTGGGCTGACAGGAAGAGTTATCTCCAGACAGCTCCTCGGCCTGCCTGCTTTCTCCTCCGCAGTCCCCTCCTAATTCATTTTCCGCCTTTAATGTACTGTTGTGGAGCTTCCTCTCCCATTAGGGCCTGTAATGTGCACCGATTCCCTTCAGCTTGACTGCCCTTAATAGGCAGCGTAAATAGAATTTAGTGTGGCGTGCACTAACATCTCTATCCATTGTCCAGAGATTAAATACTTGCCACCAATGGTTCATGCATCATCAGCCTCGAGCCCAGTTTCATAGCTCCCAACGAAAGGAGGATATTAAATTAATTTGCAGGTTGCTTTAGCAAAACCTAACAAAAAAAACCTCTGTGGGAGAACGGGAAGGGGGGCAGGATATGTCTGCCCACCATCAATCACGGGGCGGGGTGGGAGTTGTTAGGAACTGGGAATGGAGCTCTTGTCCATCGGGGCTGGGTCCATCTGAGGGCCACACCGATTGGCTGCCTACTTCCATCATTGTCTCCAAGCCGTGGTCCATGGCCAACCCTTCTTTCAGTTTGGAATCTGGTCTGAAGAGTGGAGTGAGGGATAGAGAAAGAGATGCAGTAATTGTGGAGCCTAAGTCCAGAATGCTGGGGCTACCTCCTCCTTCTTAGGGGTGTAGCCAAAGCACAGCACATGAAATGCCCCTGTGGGCCTGGCTAGGGAGATCCTGGAAACGTCCCTTTGGACCTTTAGGGATCCTTTGACATCTCTTCTCGTTGGGGGCCCTGCTGGCTGGCTCTGGAAGTCTGGGGTGTGGAAGACAGACTGGGGGATAACAGGGGTGAGGGTCAGCGTGGGGCATTTACTGGTCTTTTTGCCTCGTATGGTGGTTGGTGTCATGGGCCGTCATGTGGGTGAGACAGGCCTGCAAACAGACCATGATGATCCAAGATCCCTGTCCCATGGGTTCCGTGTACCCAGAAACAGGGCTCAAGGTGAGAGGGGGCAGGTTGGAGGGGTTTCGCTCCCTTTGAGCATCCTTGGAATGGAAGCTTCCTCCAATTGGTGAATGGACCAAAGGGGATAGTCACTCTCCCAACAGGAACAGTGGATACGTGACAAGCACACCTCCACCCTCCACATCATTGCCCTGGCAGACATCACTAACCAATTAAGCCATTTTCCCCTGTGAGAGATAAAAGCCTTAGGATCCTTTCAGCACAGTACACGAAGGTAGCCACCACTAATGGACCAGAGTTGGCACAGGAGAGTTCTGAATTGATTGTTGAGTTGCAAACAATCGTGTGTAATCTGGGCCGTCCCTGGCAGACTGGGCAGGACCACCCAGGATGACCCAAGCTTGGCCCATATGGCCATCTTTCCCCTGTAGGAACCAACAGACTGGCCAATTACTTGTTTAACTCCAAACCAGACTCTTGCTTCTTTCCAGGTTTTGAGCAGCTTGGTGGATGTGGGGAGACTTTCCTTTTCTCAGATCTTAGCAGATGCTTCCAACCCATCATCTTACCCTTCCCTGCATCACAGGAACGTGGTGGGTCCCTGTGGCTTTGGAGGCAAGGGAGCGGTCCTCAGCAGAGCCACGAGACTCCACTGTGGGCTGCCGATTGCTCCCTCATAGACTCCTCCTCCAGTGGCCTCCACTTGTGGTGGTTTATTAATAGCTTTTAACACAATCATTTGAACTAATTGAAAATGGAAGCGATGCTAATATGCCCTTATATTTCAGTCCTTTTTTTTTATTTAAAAAAAGATGCTAAAAGCATTTATCGAGTAGTTTCTGGGGAAAAGAAATAAAAAGGTCTCCCCTCTGGCCATGGCAATGGCGTGGTCTCCTGCCAGCATCCCACATGGGGGGTTCTCGTGGTTTATTAGTGTGATTTAAGGTGCCCAGGTGACCCCGTTATAAAGCCATCAGCGGGAGCTGCCTGGAGACTTCCTTGGCTCCCTGGTAAGTTCCGCCTGGTCTTGAAGGGTGGAGACAGGATGAGGGCTCTTTGGCTGATGCTCCTTCACTGTGGCACCTCTGTGTGGTTTGGGTGTGATTGTGGCACCGTTATGGGAATGAATGGAGTTTTTTTTTGGTGTTCTTTTGTATTTCCAGTTGGAATTTAAAGTCTTGGGAGAGCAAGGTCTGATTAGCCTAGTTTAGGGTTAGTGACCATCTCTTGTTCAAAGAGGACAGGTCCATTTGCCCTCCCCCTCTCCCTGGTTCCTTTATCTGCCCTTCTCTGGACCCCAAAAGGCTGAGCCCTGGATTTGCTTGTCGGCTTCCCATTGGGTTTGCCTGTGGGAGGCACTGGAGGAGATCAGAAGGCGGAAGAAGAAGGAGGTTGGGGTCTTTCTTTCACTCTCCCTTCCTCCTCCGGTGTTGCACTGGTTTTGGTGGCCACTGTCCCCGTCGGACTCTGTATCCTGCTGGGCAGTCTCTCTCCATAGTCCTAGCTCTCCCTTCAGCCCTCAGGAGGGGAACAGCATCCCACGGCTCTCTCATCGCCTGTGTTTGTTTCCTTACACTACCTGTGCCTCTGCAACAGGCTCTTCATTATAAACTCCTCATTTGTGCTACAGCTTTGATTCTGGTTATCACCATGGAAGATGGTCACAATTCTCTGAAAGGTGATCCCAATGCAGTTATCCTAATAAAGGAGAAGGGATTCCGGATGGCCCCCAAAGCTTTGGTCGTCCTCCATATTCTGGCCCCACCCCTGGCCATAGGCTGAGCCATGGGTCTGGCTTCTCCTTTCCTGCGGGTGTGTGGTTTGGGGCTGGCCCTTGGCTCTGCCTCTGGCTATCTGGGTACTGACCCTCCTTCACCGAGTCCTCATTCTACTCCTGGTTCTCCCTCCCTATTCCCAGCATGGGATTGCATGCCTGTGGTCCCGTTGGGGACCGCCCTGCCTCCCCAACAGTCATCTCCAGAACTACTCCACAAAACCTTCACCTCCATATAGAGCTCTCTCTTAAAACCCTCCTAAGATGGCCCTTTCCAGTCTGAGCACACCAGAATAAGACGGACCAGGAGCTATTTCCAAAATCACTTGTACCCTCAAAGGGTCAATGTTTGCCCTTGACAAGGCTTTCTGGCAGCAGAAAAAGAGCTGGGCTTCCCAAGGAGAGCCCTTTGAGGCCAACACAGAGATGTGGGTGAGCTGGTGACTGTTCACAGAGTAGCTCAGGCTGTGGGTTGTGTGCACTTGTGCCTGGAAGTGTGTGTGTGTGCATGAGTGTATGTTCTTGACAAGAGCCCTTGTGGGGAGGGGAGAATTCACCAAAGGAAAGCTCTCTGGACTCCTCTTCCAGGGGAAGGAGTCCCTAGGACCTGCCATCCCAGATCTCACCTCATCCTGGCCCGGGGAAGCAGCTGAAGACATGCTGGGAGCCCTCCTGGGAGCAGAGAGGCTGGGTCCAGGTGCCAAGCTCTGTGCTAGACTCCAGAGGTGAAATGTTGGACTTGGATACTGGCTACTTCTAACTTGGCAGTGACTTTCAAGTCTTCCTGGGTTCTCAGTATCTTTATCTGTAACAGGATCGATGTCCTCTGAGAGTTCTGCGATTCTGTGGTTGTTTGAGTGGGGAAACCTGGCTTTCTCAACCTCAGGAGTACTAGCAGTTCAGGTTGGACACTTTGTTGTGGAGGACTGTCCTGTGCATTACAGGATGTGTAACAGCAGTGCTGACCTCTACCCATTGGGTGCTAGAGCACCCCAGGCTCCAATTTTGATGATCAAAAATATCTCTAGACCTTGCTGAGTGTCTCCTAGGGGGCGGAATTGCTCTGGCTGAGGACCGCTGTCTGGAGTGATGATTGACGCTCACCATGTGCCTTGGTTAGAGTTTTGCCCAGGACAATCTAAGTGAACAGACATGAACTTGGTCATAGGTCTTATAATCCTCATTCTGAGGCATGGGACCTGGGCCTGCATGACCCTAGCTTCATGCAGCAGTGGAATCCCACCCTCAAGGCTTTCCAGCTCCAGCAACTGAGGCCTCATTTATTCAATGATCTGTTAAGGTCGGGACCTGACAGCTGGAGGCCCAGCCCTGCAGTGAGGAATGGTGAGGCCACGTGGGCAAGCGAGAGCAGAAAACAATGGCCCCTCCTCCCTCATCAGGTTGCAGGGGTGAGGGAGGGAAAGGTGCTTCCAGAGGCCTGTGAGGGTCCGAGTCTTGGAACTCCCCCCACCAGCCCCCCAGCTCCGTAGCTGTAGTGGGATGCAGTCGTGGCCAGACTCCCTACAGGCCCCTTATCACGTGCAGGTGCTTCCCATAACCAGCCCACACCTGGGGGGCAAGGGGGTTGAGGTGAGGTCAGCTTCCTGGGTACCGAACAGGCGAGAAAAGTCAGTGATTAGATGGGGGCAGTGAGTGGGGGTGGCCAGCACAGCTGTTAGGAAAATGAATATGCTGCCCACCCCCCTTCACCGCATCCTCCCCTTTCTCTGTGGTTTCCTTACGAGTGCAGTCTAGGGTCTGGGCTTGCGGAGCTCTGAAATGGGGCTGTTTCAGACCCATGAAGCTCCCAGGGGCTGCTAGGCTGAGCCCTGGCTCCTGCTGGCCTTTGTCAGGTGACGGGTGGTTGAGACATGTGGAATGGGACTGGACACCCCACGTGCCCTGGGGCTGCGACAGCATGACTGACCCCTGCACTGTGGCCAGCACAGGAGGTCCGAGCTCGTGCAGACTTCGTGTTCAACACTCGACTTGCTTTCTTTCATTTGCCCTCCCACAGTTCGGTGAGGCTGGTGCCAATTGTGTAAATTAGGAAATCAAGTCACAGAGAGGTTAAGGGCCAGGCGCAAGTTCACACAGCCAACACGTGCTAGAGCTGAGGTCTGAATTCAGGTCTGACTTAGGGCTGGGCTGTCAGCTGCTGGACCACACTGCCTCCCCTCCCAGGTCCTGGTCTTCTTGCTTCTGAGGGTGTCATCAGGCCTGGGGGTGCTGCATGGTGGGGGCTGCTGCTCAGGAAAGAGGTTGGCTCCGGAACATTTTCTGCAACCTCCCCCCCCGCACCCCGCCCTGTGCAGCTGTGTAATGAGCCCACATCTGTTACCACCACATGTTGCTCAGTGCTACGCAGATGTAAAGTCTCAATTTTTCTAATTAGCAGTAACACGAAGTCTATCTTAATTTTCTCCTCCCCTCCCTCTAATAAACGTGGTATTAACAAGGTTACACGTCTGCGTTTTTGCTGGGTGTAATTGAATCAGGTCGCAGATTTGATTAGTGGGTGTAGGGCACTGGGATCTGGTCAGGCTGAGGGGCTGGGGAAGGAAGGGGCTCGGTCCCCACTATGGATGGGCCTCGAGATGGAGAGAAAGAAGGAGATAGAAGAAGGTGAGGGTGAGACGAGGAAGGGAGAGAGGGAAAAAGAGAAGTAGAAGAAAGAGATGAGTAAGAATAGAGACAGACAAAGAAAGGCAAAGATAGGTAGATGGAGAAAGGGACAGAGAGTAACAGAGAGGAAGGAAGGAGAAGACAGGATGAGATGGGGGAAGACAGACAGAGGGAGAAAGATACACACACACCCAGCACATGAGCAAGCAATAGATAGAGAGAGAGGAACACAGAGATACTGAGGTCCGAGAAGGACAGAGTGAAGATGCAGTTACGGTCTGTCCCTTGCTCAGACCTTTCTGCAAAGGCATCCAGGCAGTCGCCATCCCCGAGGCTCGGTAAGGGCCATGGAATAGAGAGCCAGAGACTTGTCCTCACCCCGCCTCCCACCCGCTAGATGGCATTGCTACTGCTCAGCCTGAGAGCCGCAGGCCCAAGTCGTGGGGTGACCGAAGGCCAGTCAGCTCCCCGATCTGGGCCTTAATTTCTCCATCTGTTAAAAGTGTTCTGTGAGTCCCACTCCCTGCACTGAAACTCTAAGGTTCTCTGGAGCCGCCTCCCCACCCCTACCCCTGCCCCTTCGACTGGGAACCCTCACTTACAAAAGCCTCATGGTTCACGACTCCAGCCAAGATGATCTCTAGAAGCATCTCTTGCCCAGGGGCACCCTGGACAGAACGGGGGTGGGGAGTCGGTAATCAAGTGTCTGGAATGGGACCCCGTGGCCTCCCCTGGGCCTCCGAGCACTCTAACTGTGTCCCTCCAGGAACCCCCACACCTTCGGTGGCTTCCCGTTGAGTAACCCAAGGCGCGGGCTCCCACCGTCTCTGCCAGCCCCTCCACCGTCCTTGTGGTTCTACACCCTGGGTCACCGCCTCTTCCAGGGCCTTGCATGTTCTTCACATTCCTCCACTTCTGCTCCTGCTGTTCCCTGCGCCTGGAATGCCCTTCCCTAGTCCTCTGTCAACCCAACTCAAATGTCCTTTCCTACCTGGGGCCTGCCCCGATGGACCAGGGAACTGGCTTCTTCCTCTGTGTGATCACACGCCTGTTTCCTTTTTTCATAGAGTCAGATACGTATCTATGCATTTATGTGACTGTCTTCACTCACCGTGTCTCCCGTTGTACCCGGCTGGTGCTTCGTGTGTGTGTGTCTGTGTGTGATCGGGCGTGTGCATGCACAAGTGACGGTGTGTGCAGGAGGAGGGCTGTGGCGGTGGCAGCCGTGACAGGGCTGCATTCCTGCTGTGACAATTTCTCCTGCTGATGACTCAGTCCCCAGGGCCTTGGGAGTCTCTGAGAAGCTTCTGTCAAGGGGCAGTGGCTTTTCCCCCTTCGCTTAAATGAGATATGAATAATTGATTCAGCTCCTGAATAATTAATCAGATATTCAATAAGGAAAGTAATTGTTTGCCACATCCCCCCTGGATGGTCTGGCTCAGCCGCCGCCCCAGTCAGGCTGGGAGGCTGGCGGGGGTTATGGGCCCTAAGGAGCCCAGTGCCAGCTGGGGGAGGTCACCTTGTCTAACACTGCTGGCCCGCCTGTCCGGTTCACCATCCCGTGAGAGGCCACGGCCTGTCTCCCTGCGCCAACCAAGACCTGGGTCTTGAGTCCTCTCACCTGAGTTGTCCATTTGTCCCTGTGCTTCCTGGCTCCGAGATGGGCCCCCTCATCTGATGCCACACCCTCTGGGCACCACTCCCTCCAAAGGTTGCCGTGGCCCGGGGCCTGCTGGCGGGGCTGTGGGCAGGTCTCACTTTCCCAATGCCCCCTCTTCGCCTTTACACCAGTGCAAGCCTGGCTGGCATTGCCCACCTTCTGTGCGGCGGGGCCAAGCTCCTGAGGGTCATTATGAAGGGGAGGGGACACACTGATGGTGAACAAAGCATGGCTCTGGGGAAACCAGAAGTGCCTCTGAGTGGGGGCCTGCTGGGTCTCCTTGGCCTTGCCCTTCTTCCAGAGAGCTAGCTTCTTTTAAGTCCCCTGGCCCCCCTCCCCTTGCCTTTTAGGGACTCCTACCTGCCCACCCCTCTCCCAAGAGTGTCCCAGAGTAAAAGGAAAATCATCCTTCAGGGTAACCCCCATTTAAGGATGGCAGGTGTCCCCTAGCCTCAAAGAAATGTCCCCAAACCTGCCACTATGTGACAGTCCTGCACGAAGGATCTTCCTCGGCAGAAGCTTGGTAGAAACTCCCAAGGGATACTCAGCTCTGATTCCAGAGACACGTGGGTCTTTCTGTGAGTGAAGGTCTCCCTGAACAGAGCAGTGGATTTTTGAGGTACTTGGTCTTTCTACAGGTGGACCTGGTGGATGCTGAGGTCCGATCCTGTAGAGGACGCTACTGATGCCCTGCTTTGCATCCACTGGACCGACCAGAGTCCACCTGTGGCTGCAGACAATTCCTTTGGTCTCTTAAGCCCCATGCCTCTCTTTTTCTAGGCTTGAGGGCTCTCCCTGGTAACACAGGAACATGCTCAGCCTCCAGCAGGCACCACTCCAGTAATCTGCTCAATGATGCACCTGCCGGGGACTGGTTTTCCTCCCTCACGTTTGCTTCCTTGGTTCACCTCCCTGATAAATGACCTCTTGACTTCTTGTCTTAGGGACTCCATTTAGGAGAACCCAAGCTAAGGTAGTCCTTAGGTGCTCCAGGGCCAAGGGGCGGAGAGAGGGGGTTCTGAGCTTGCACCACCTTGACACTTCGTGTTAATCTTGAGAATCCAGATGCTAAGTGTTCTGCTTTTGACCCCAGTTATAATCTCAATACCCGAGAGAGTAGAACATTTCTGCCTCTGAGCTTCTGTCCCCATAAGTGGAACAAAAACCCCTTGCTAGGCTTTGAGTCTATATGGTTGGTTTAAAAAAATATGGTCAGCACAGCTAAAAGAAAGTCTGCACTCACTCAGGTGACTGTTCTCCCGGGCTCGTTCTCAACCAAATGCCAGCAGAAACACTTCTCAATGGTCCAAGTTCCTAGGAGGCTTTAAAAACCCTCTCAACTGTTTAGACAACCCATGGCTGGCTATCCCCATGACTCTAGCTGGAACCTACTGGAAAGGCTCAGTGTTCACTTGTGTGGGTGGCTGCTACCCTCCATTGCCCCCTTTGGTGTTGCCTTTCTGTTAGGACTGCTGCACAGCTCCAGAGAGTGCCATTTACATGGACTGTGACATGAATGACAGCCTCTAGACTTGTGCAGTGTACAGCCTGAACAACTGTACACAGTGGCCCTGCTCTGAAAAACAGCAGCCTGCTTGACCTTGCTCTCTGGCTACTGTCTCTACTCTACTTATGCCTGGATTCCTGTTCTGCCACGGCTCCTGGCAATAGGATAGGTCAGCAACTTGCACTCTGATGAATGGACTTGGTCAAAGTCTTCCCCAAGCCTTGGGGTCTAAAGCATTTGCTGTTAGAAGTACAGGAGGTAGGAGGATCAGAGGAAGCAGGGACTGAAGAGTGATCAGAAGGGACATCAGGAAGGCATCTCTGAGCTCAAGAACCTTTCAGAGGCCTCTCACCTGCTAAAGGGCAGCCTCAGACCCTTGGTCCCATTTTTGAAGTCTGGAGTTGTTCCTGGCTCGCTGACTCTCCTTGGATCTCCGAGGCTCCTGGGGCAGACCTATTGCCTGTCCTTTTGCAGTTTTCCCAAGGGCCAGACTTGGAGGCCCTTGGAAAGACTGAAGGGAAACCTGGCTTCTGGAACATTCCAAAAACGAAGGATGCAGGGAAAGGCGGGTGGCAACATTTAAATCAGATGGAGGAGCTGCCACCCAGGACCTAAGCTCTGGGTTATTTATGCACGGTCAGAAATGGCTTCATGCATTCCAGGCTCAATCCAATGATTTGTCAATGAGGGCCTCCCCGCGCCCCCTGCCCCTGCCCTGCCTCTGATAACATTTACAGTAAATCTATTGCACTGACCATTAAATCCGAGGCTGCCCCGAGCGATCGCTTCAATGGGGCGCTGACAGGCCGAGAGTTAATAATAACGCAGACGCTAACCTGTTTATTGATTTGCCTTTTGTTCCCTTCATCCTCACTCACTCCTTCTCCCTCTCGGAGGAGAAATCTTGGAATCAGTAATCAGGTGACAGCCTTGCCCCCTCCTTTTCCCAGCCATGTCATCCTGCTTAAACTCTCCGAGATAAATTAGCCCTACCTCCCCGGCCCCTGCCAGCCGTTCACTCTCTAGTTACTCAGCACAAGATGCCGCATCTGTCACTGGAGCCAGCAGACAGAAAAAAACATTAACACAGACATGAAAAGCTTTTAACTTTGATAAGAGGAGTGCAGCAAAGTTTTATATTTAGCCCCTCCAGCAAAGGCCACAGTCAATGCATTAGGGTGGCTTGTCAGACTCTGGGCAAGGTGGGAGAGAGCTGGGACCACGGGGCTGGGCGGCAGGGCCGTTGCTGGCTCTGGCCTGGGGACCATGGATGTGGGCCCAGGATGGCCACCACCCTGTCCTTAGGGGCTGAGGAAAGGACCCAATTGGGGGCCTTGGTTTCAGGGTTAAAATAGAGATTTTAACCTCCATTTTAAGGTTTTAAGATGTGGTGTCGCATCGAGCTGGCTTGTTTTGAGGCCATGGTGTTGCCAATAGCCACAAAAAACACATATCATTTTATGGAAGACTGAAAAAAATAACAAAGAAAGGGTTGCTTCCCAGGAGGCAAAACATAAAACTTAAAAAAAAAAGGAATTATTATTTATTTTCTCCTCAGTAGCCAAACAGTTCAGGCTGAGAGTGGTCCCTGACTTCTCCTCCTCCTCCTCTCTCTCTCTCCCTCCCTCCCTCTCTCTCTCTCCTCTCTCACCTCACAAAACACCTCCCAATTCTTTCAAACTGAGTCTTTGCTGGCTCTCACCACTTCTCCCCTTCTGCTGAATCTATCCTTTTTTTCTTCCTCAAGAAAGGATTTCAGAAATAAAGGAATAATGTGTTTCTCAGGATTTTTGGATCCCCCACCCACTCTGCCTTTCCTCCATTTACCCAGCGAGAGTTCAGGACCCTGTTGGCATGGGCAGAGCTCCCCTGAGCAGGCAGGGAAGGAGGGGCGATCAGTGTGCACATATGAACGTATGTGAGTATGAACACACACACACACGTGCGCACATGCACGCACACACACACACACACACACACACACTGCATCGCTCCTCCAGGACAGGGATGGCTGGGGTGACTTTGTGGGAGAGTTAACTCGAATGTCCCTCAGAGGAAATAAATCTTTTGAGCAGCGTTTGGGAGCAGCACAGGGAAGGTGAGGTCCCAGGCTGGACCCCAGTCAGGGCAGTGATCTTGGTGTATCTGAGGAGGAGGAGGAGGAAGACATAGCTGGCTGGGGCACAGGACGCCTGGGGGCCAAGCAGGCGCTTGCCCATGGAGGACCAGGATGTGGGGAAGACTTTGGATGCTGCTTTAGGCTGGGATCCTCCCAAAGCAGCCCTTGAAAGAAGAAGTCAGGCGCAAGTGGTTACCTTGGGAGGTGAGCCTGGGGGGCCCTGGCCAGGATTGTGAGTGGGCTAGGGAAGGGAAGGAGGTCTACACAGGGTGCGTTCGTGAGCAGGGTGTTGTTTTGTACCACTGAGGCACGATCCTGCTGGGGACCTCTGGGAGAACATGTGGGACACGTGTTACCCCCACCACCTCCAGGAGAAAAGAAGCTGGAGCATTTAGCCACCAGCTCTCCTCCGTCACTGTTGGGGGGCACTCTGGGGTGGGAGGTGGGTGGGAAGGGCGCCAGCTTCCTGGTGTGTCTGGCCTGCCCTACCTGGGGCCGGGGTCCTCAGTGGGCTCTGGGGCCAGAGAAGAAGTTCCAGAAGAGGGTCTTGAGTTCTTGCAGTAGGAAACCTCTGACGTTCACGGGGGCGGGTAATGTACCAGTGGCACCTGCTACGAACTCCCAACCACCAGTAAATGTGTCCTCCACTCATCTGCCAGGCGAACCCCGGGAAGGATTTGGGGCGGGGGATCTTTGCTCTCAGTAGTTGGGATGAACTGGTAGCAGAGTGAGAAGTTGTGAGTTGATATTTCTTTTTCTCTCCGAGCGATGGGATCACAGCCATCTTTGTATCAGAGTGCACGTTTTCCAGGGTCTAGCTCATAGTCGGTACTCAAAAAATGTTGAACACTACCTTGTCATTGTCATTATTTTTGCACGTATCTCCTTTCTCTAGGAGTTTAAGAGCTGGTGGAGGGCAGAGAGGGAGTGCTGGTCAGCTTTTGCCTCCAGAGCTGAGCAAATGAGGTGTTCAGGGAGAGGTTATCAAAGGAAGGAGGGAAGGAAACACATCTAGGACTGTCTGGGGACTTGGTAAGTGGGCTGAGCAGACAGACCCCGTGGGTCCTTGCCTGAGGGTATAAAAAGGAGGATGTCTCAGACCTAGGTGAGCTGAGGGTCCTTTCTCAGGTTGTTCAGAAAGGACGCTGGGAGGGGGCCGATTTAGGGCATGCTGAGGGGCTGGGGCAAAGGACAATATAAGCACTGTTCATGGAGCCCAGCAGAAGGAACCAGAAGCCCAGATCCAAGTGGAGAGGGAGTCCTGGGGGCAGGAGGCTGGCTGTGGTCAGCAGCACCTCCTTCCTGCCCATCTCCCTGGTTTCCCATCTGCTTTCATCCAGCCTCAGAATCCCAACCAGGGCTGGTAAGATCTGGGTGGTTCTGGGTCCGCACTGACCGAATTCCAGTGTTTTTGACACTGGCGCCAGGATTCCAAGTTTGGAGACGTGATTTCTGTCCCCATTACAGCTTTTCCCATGGGGTCCAAACTTGGCTCAGTTTCTGGAAGGGACCTGGTTCTCTGGGAGTCCAAGATTGCTGGGTGGGTTCCATCCTGGCTGGGAACCGCTCACAAGGGGCAGGGCGGAGCCGACCCCAGCAGTGTGAGTGCCGGTGGGGGGGAAGGAGGCGTCTCCCACCCTGGAGGCCGGGTATCATTTCACCCACGCCAGACGAGGTGAGTCCTTGGCCGCCGGACAGGACCTAATAGCTCTTGCTCTTTGTATGGCGATAAAGGCCCAGAGAAAGCAAGCCGGCACAGACCTGCGTCTCCTGTAGCAGCCACAGTTGCTGAATCTGCTGTTTCTGAGAAAGTGAAATTTCAGTCCCTCCGCTCCCCGTCGCCGCCGGGCTGTCAGAGCATGTGGAGAGGGCGTCAGCCAACCCTCTGGGCCTCTTAGGAGAAAATGAGCATCCTTGTGGAGGCAAAGACCTTATCTCTACTGACATGGCCAATCTGGTGACCGGGTCCAGGCACATCTGGACCTTGGTGTGAGGGAAGCTGCAGGCAGCTTCTCTATGTGCCCAGCCCCTGGCTGGATGGTGTTGAGGCGGCATGCAGAGGGGCCGGAGGGCATGGTCCACGCCCAGCCCTCCAAGGACGGTGATGCCTGTCCCCTCCCTGTCCTCCCACCTTATTTTAAAGAGAAGACCAGTGTTGCATGGGGGAAGGGTCAAGATGCAGTGGAAATGGACTAGAGGCCCGAAGAGAAGGGGTCAGAAGAGGAAAGAAAAGTCCCCTTGGGTGACCCGTTGAAGAGGCTTTTGGTGAACTTCAGAGCGTTAAGTGTGGATGGGAAAGCTGGGGGCCTGGCCAGAGTTACCAAACTCTCTGCTCTACAGTTTTCGAATCTGTCCTCATCTTGGGGATAGAGATACTCATGCTCCGGACTTCTGGAACCTCTTGCCTTCTTCTACATTCGTCGGAGATTGGGAATGGGGAGTTTTCAAGGAGTGCCACCAACCCCCCACCCCATTTCCTTTCTCTCCTAGGCTCACAGCTTTGCTTGCTGTCAGGTGGGCTGTTGTCTGATTCTGGCTGATGAATGTGAGGGGCAGTGATGTACTCTGCTCAGGCCTTGAACCTCCCACATGGTTCTCCTCTCCCTCTCTCTCTCTCTCTGTCTGTCTGTCCGTATCTATGTATCAATTATACATACTGCAGAACAAGTTACCACAAACTTAGTGGTTTAAAGCAATACCCAGCTATTAGATCACTGAGCTCTAGGCTGAAGTCCAGGCAGACTTGGCTGGGTTCTGTGCTCAGGGTGTCACAAAGCTGAAATCAAGGAGACAGCTGGGCTGGGCTCCTATCTGAACTCTCTGGGAAAGACTTTGTTTCCATGTGAATGCAGGTTGTTGGCAGAATCCAGGTTTCTCACACTGTCCTGGCTGCCAGCTGGGGCTGCTGTCTGCTCCAAAGACCCTCCACCTTCCTTCTCATGTGGCCTCCTCCATCTTCAAGCCAGCAACAGAGCTTGAAATCTGACTTCCTCCTGTGTCACCAGCGGGAGAAAGTTCCCTGCTTTGAAGCAATCATGCCATTCGTTTAGGTTTCACCTGGAAAATTTCCCTTTTCAAGTCAAATGTGCCGTTAAGTACAACATAATGAATGCTTTCTCATCACACTCACAGGTTCCAGGGATTAGGGGGCACAGAATGTTGGGGGCCATTTCTAGAAATGCTGTCTAACCCCATCCTCTAGATGCCCGTATGTCAGAGCCCTCCTGGACCTGAGGCCTTAAATCTCTCTTTGGCCAAGAAATCTTTGGCTGGCAGAGACTGCTAGTTGAGCCCAACTCAGTCCCTCTTCTTCCATAGTTAATGGAACTGTTGGCTGGGCACATGGCTGCCTGGAAGAAAGACTACATTTCCTTGACGCTAGTTGTAGCCATGTGACTCGGTCATGTGACTTGGTCTGGTCAATGGGATGCAGGTGGAAAAGTAAGTGGTATTCTTAGCTCTTCTGCCCACTTCCTTTATCCCCCAGCCTGCATCATGCACATGATGTCTGGAGCTCCAACTCTGGCCACAGAGATGAGGCCACAATGGCAGAGCAACAGAGAGAAGCCCAGGCCCCTGTCTTGGTGGAGGGTTAAACCAGTCCTGGATTGCCCACCTGGACTTCTATGAGAGAGACAGAAATTTCTCTCCTTGCCATTGTTTTGGATTTGCTGTTACACACAAGTAAACCTAAGCTTAGCTAACACCCTGGCCCTGGGCTTCCTTGTTGAGGTCTTGTGAGCTAGGCTGTTCCGTGGTCTGCGGTGCCTGTCCTCAGCTGGGGCCACTGTCCTTGGCCTCCTCTGGGCTGGGGCCCTCAGCTCTGCTGCCTTTGTCCTTCCATTGTCTGAGCACCTAGCTGAGACCTAGATACGTTATTTAGTTAGACAGTGACTGAGGATAGTTGATGAATATTGACATTTAGTGAGAAAATATACTTCCAGGTTATATCTGAGTGTTGTATTTAAAGAAAACAATATATTTTTTTTCTACTGTGTATCTTATCATTTTCATTCCTTATAGCAGGTAAAGCAATTTGTTGGCTAGATTGTGCTTTTCAACACATTTCTGCTGAAACCTGCCCCAACCCCTTCCCCCATGGCTGATCTTTCCCTCCTCTGTGCCCTTGTGACACTTCGGAGCATATAGATGCCCCTCTGTCAAACACTGATCTCTTCTGTCAATCCTGAGGGGTCAGGATCTCTGTCCTACTTGTCTTTGAATCTGCAGAGTCTAGCACAGTGTCTGGTACACGATAGGACATTCATCAATGTGCCAGGCAATTTACATATGTTCTTTTATTCAACCCTTAGAGCAATGCTATGAGGTGCCACTGTCCTCATCCCCATTTCACAGGAGAGAAAACTGAGGCTCAGAGAGGTCCTGGAGATACCCAGGGTTATAAACTAGTGTAAGTGGTAGAGTCAGTATTAAAGCTGAGGCTTTCTGACTCCAGTTCCTTTTTTTTCTCAGATTTATTGGGATGTTACTAACATATGATGTTGTGTAAGTTTATGGTATACAATGTGTTGATTTGATACACATATATATAGTGAAATAGTTACCACAATAAGGTTAGTGAATGCATCCTTCACCTCACTTAATTATCTTTTGGTTATTGTGGTCGTGAGAACATTTAAGATCTACTCTCTTAGCAACTTTCAAGTATACAACACAGTATTATTAACTATTGTCCCTGTGTTGTGCATTAGATCCCCAGAACTTATTCATTGCATAACTGGAAGTTTGTATCCATCTCCTCTTTTCACCCACCAGCCCTTGGCAACCACCTCTTTACTCTGTTTCCATATATGAATTTGGCTTTTTTGAGATTCCATATACAAGTGACATCATCCAGTATTTGTCTTTCTCCGTCTGACTTATTTCACTTGGCATAATGCCCTCAAGGTTCGTCCATGTTGTTGCAAATAGCAGAATTTCTTTCCTTTTCGTAGCTGAATAATATTCCATTATGTAGGTGTAGCACATCTTCTTTAGCCATTCATCTATCAATGGACACTTAGATGGTTTCCACGTCATGCCCATTGTAAATAATTCTGCAATGAACATGGAGGTGCAGATATCTCTTTGAGATAGTGATTTCATTTCCTTCAGATACACACTCAGCAGTGGGATTGCTGTATCGCATGGTAGTTCAGTTTTTCATTTTTGAGGAACCTCCGTATGTTTTCCACAGTAGCCACACAATATGAAGTGAAATCGCATGCTTGAACTTGCTAGACACAAAGCAGGACCCAATACATTGTTTTCTGTAGCTGCAGACTCTTCTTTTCTCCAGGGAGGGGGAGGATGAGGAGAAGCTCTGAGCACAGGAAGCCACGGCTAGACAGAGGGAGGAAGACATTAGAATGCTGGGGGCTCCCCCAGGTTGGCTGGGGAGGTCAAAAAGCAGCCTGCCGACCTGGAGTCCCTAGATAGTCCTGTTTGATGACCTCGAAGACTTAAGAGAAAACCTCCCTGCCCCTGAGCTGGCTGGGTAGAGCACTTGTCTGGGGAAGAGAGGATAGAAGTGGTATACTGTTAGATTCTGTTGTTTGTATTCATCTCTTAATTCCCTCTATCTTGTTTCAACAGATGGAAATGGAATTTAAAAAAACGATCTTTGTGAGATAAGCTTTCCTCTCTCTTTGTAGCGAGTTCCGAGCCAGCCACTGTCACATGGAAGGTTGTTTGTGTGTTCCTTCTGTGTGAGGCCGGGGACAGCGGGGGTGATGCGGCCCCTGGGAGGAAAGCAAGGATCCTTGCATGTCTCTGCTGTTCCCATGCACCTTCCAAGGGTGTTGACAGTGAAGGGCTGAATTGCCTCTGCTCTCGCCTTTTTGAGTTTTCAGCATGGGGCTTCTAAAGTTGTTCCCAGCACTTTGGATTCCAGGAAATGTGAAAAGAATCGTTTGGAGAACCCGCACAAGGCTGACAATGTTTTATTTTGCCAAGTAAGGACATAGAGAAAAAAGAAGGCAAACAGCCATCTTCCTGCAGGTGCATTTGAACACCCCTGCCCATAGGAAGCAAGGACAGTCCATCCTAAGAAAGGCAGTTGACAGTTATGCCCGGATGTAAAATAAGAGGCTCATTTTTATTGTGGAAAAGTGAAACGCCATCCCACGTCAGTAGCAGTTTGTAAAGGCATTCAGGTGCCACGATGTCTCGGCTAAGGTTTTGGCACTAGGAAGATATCCAAACATACTTGAGCAACTTATTTGCTCTGTGGCCTTAAGGAAGCCAAGGGACCTTGTTGAGGCTTGGACTTCTCATGGGCAAAAATGGAGGAAATAAGACCACGTAAGGCCTGAATGAGTTAACTCATGTGACGTGCTCAGGATAGTCCCCTGTGTATGGTCACTGCTGAGTGAATTCTCCTTGATTCATTTTTTTTCAGATAAGAAACTACTAGAAATGTGTATGAGGATGCGAAGAAATGAAGGTACTACAGGTGTCACAGGTGTGGCCTCTGGGAAGCTGGGTTTCTTCTGACTTCTTAATGAGACTTTAGGGCTTCAGCGAGTGCACACCTTTCTCTGTGAGGGTCTGGAAGGAGGAGAGAATACAGCAGTGGAGCAGGTTCCTGGGGCTGTTATTTCACAGAGGGGCATCCGTAGTGGATACAGGAGGGCACCATTCAGTGTTCCCGAGCATCCTGGCCTAGGTGGGTGATTTCAGTTCCACTCTCTTTCCTGAGTTTTCACTCTCCATCCAGCTGCCTATTGGATGTGTCCCCATGGGTGTCTCACAGAGATCTCAAACCAGCGTCACCTTTCCCTCTAAGCCTGCTTCTCTTCCTCTGTCCAGCTCATAGCAAATGATCCCACCACCCACTTGCTCTCTTAAGTCAGGAACTCTCTCACCCTCCATATCCTGCCTCTCCATCATCCCTGTCTCTCATTCTCCAAGTCCGATCAGACCTAAGGCTTGACCACTGACTTCCTCAATCTCTGGGGGAAAAGCCCTGATTTGTGGCAGTTTCCATGGCATGACGACTACTACCTCGGTCGATCTCCAGCCTGATGTGACGTTGGGAAGAGATACCCGTAACTGGCTCACGGATACTCGTGGCCCCCGTTCGCCACTGTTCTGTCCACTTGAAATGCTTTTGTTCCTTCTGGAGGGGCAGTGTCTTTGTCATTTGCTCTGGGAAACCTTTCTGAGTCCTTCCTGGCTGGCTTTAATCAGCAGTCACCACTGTGTCCTCCAGTGCTGGGTTTCTGCTCTGCCAATGCCCAGCCCGGAAATTCTTGAAGGGCAGCTCTGAGCAAAGCACCTAGAACCAAGTATGTCTGCCAGTGTCTACTGAGTGAATGCATGAACCTGGGATTTGAATTCAAGTCTTTGCTTTGACCTTCCTCCTAGGCAGCTCCTTAACTCAAAGCAGCTAACAATTCTGCTCCAGATTTGTACCATATTTGCTCACTGAATATTGAGCAGATGGAATTAGTTTTACTTTTTCCCTTTAAGAGCTATCGTCTCTCTTCCTGCTCCCTGCCCCCACCACCCGAACCCCAGGATTCACTCTTGAGTTAGGTTTTGAGGGATGAAGAGGAGTTGCCGTTTGGGCAGGCTGAGAGAAGTTGTTCCATGTAGATTGGTGTGAAAAAGAAAAGTGTGGTGGTGTGAGAAAACATGGGGTGTCTTGGGGAAAGAAAAGTAGTTGAGTACCGCAGAGTGTGGCATGGGAGGGGAGTGACGGGATGTGCAGCTGGAGAGAGAGGCAGGAGCAGCCCATGAAGGCTTTGCACTTTGTCCTCCTGGTAAATTGAAGGGTATTGAATGGGAGGATTAATGTGATTGTATCTCTGTGTTAGACAGATCACTTTGGCAGCTTTATTGAAAAGGTATTTTGAAGGGGGCAAGGAGAACAGGGAGACTGGAGGTTAGGAGACCATTGAAGGGGCTTTCATAAGCATCTCTGCTAAGTTGCTTTCCTGCCTAAAGCAACTGGTAGAATACACTTGACCCTTAAACAACAGGAAGGGTGAGTCCACATATAACTTAGAGATGTGGTTCCTCCACGTCTAAGTATTCAACCAACCACGGACTATGTGGTAAGTCCGTTGTATTTACTATTGGACAATATCCACAGTATAAGTGGACCCTTCAGTTCAAACCCGAGTTGTTCAAGTGTCAGCTGTACTACACTCTTTCCCATGGAGCCTAGATCCTACATCAGAGTCCTTCTCAACACAGCCCTTCAGGCAGTCACAACCAATCAGTAGGACTTGGTTCACTAGATGGCCTTACATGCTCTTCTTGGGCTAGATAATTCTGGAGAGCCTCTCCCACTCTGATGTTATGGATTACAAATATGTTAACTTAATCAGGAGTCTTCATTTTGACATGGGATAATGCCTTAATTCAAGAATGTGGTGCTCTAATGCTAAAATTTCTAGCACTTAAATCAGTGAAAGGAGGTATTTTGAAGGATCCTGCCAAGTCCTGGTCAAAATGCACACTCTCTGTGGTGTGTTGACTTTCTTTGGGCAGAACATTGTTCCTTTGTCCCAGATACACACAGGAGGTCCAACTTCCTTAAGGAGACTGGTTTCAGGGAGACTGATAAGGGGGCAATTTCTGTTGGGGAGAAAGTATGGGTCTTAGCAAGCTTTGGCTTCACATCTCTGCTCAGCACCTCCCTGACTTCAGGAGGGAAGCAGTCATTTCCTGAGACCAACACAGGCCAGTGCTGGGCTAATGACTTTCAGATTCTTTTAATGGATGGGGAAACTGAGGCTCAGAGAAATTAATCAGTAACTTCCAAGCTGTGAGGCTTTAAATAAGTTACTTGACCTCTCTCATTTCCCATCTGCTTGTGTGTAACACGTGGCTGATAAAGCTCCCTCTCGGGGTTGTTCCCAGAATTAAAGGGAACAATAACTGGGAAGGCACCTAGTAGCTAGTAGGTGCTCCCCTAGACCAGCTCTTCCCTCCCTTCCTTTGGCAGAAAGCCTGGCTGCACTTTCAGCAAAGAAAGCCTCAGTTTAATGTCCGCAGGGAGAAATGCGTCTTTGCTCCGGGCTTTGAAATCCCTGGTGCCCACAACTTAATAGACTTACAATTGGTTAATTTTCTCTTGACATTGATCAGCAACTGGTCACGTCTGGCACCCGCTGGCCTGGCCCTGGGGGGTGGGGGTGGGGGAGCCTCGAGATGCCTGGCCTGGCCTCCCTAACCAGAAATTCAATAACTTTTTCATATAAATTGTCCGTAAGAGAAAACTTCTTGTTTTCGGCAGTTGTCGCTGTTTCAGCATTTTTTCTGTACAAGATGAAAAACTTTTGCATTGAGCAAAATACAGATTTATGGTCAATAAAGTGAAGTTTAACAGTTTATAGGGGCCATACTTTCTTTCTTAAGAACTGATATTAAAAGCCATTTTTCCCAGTCTTTGTGAAGATGACTCTTCTATCCATCAGGATCCCAGTTTGTTTAAAGGAGGGGAGAATTAGGAAAAACTCTCTCATCAGAGGGCCTCCAAACGTACGCCCCTCTGCCCTCCTGCCCGAGAGCTCTGGCAGCAATAGGGGTTATTCTCGAAACTGAAGATGATCGAGCTGGGGACTGGAAGTTGCTTGAAGCCAGAAGAGTGCTGAACCTCAAATGGGGCTTGAAGACTGGGCAAGTGTAGGGTGCTTCTCTTGTACCCAAGATCTGTCTAGTATTACTCATTTACTCAGCAAATGTTCACCAAGCACCTAGAGCTGGTGTGTTAGAGCCGGAGCTAGGCACTCGGATGACCAAGGTGAATCTCATCAAATTCCTGCCCAGAGGGTCTCCACTGTTGAGGAATGAGTCAAGCAGACAGACAATGGAGTCAGAAATGGGTACTATGGGAACACTGAGAAGCATTACGTTGCCCAGACTGAGGACATCTGGGAAGACTTCCTGGAAGAGGTGATCCCTGAACTCGGTCCTGAAGACGAGAGAGGCAGTGGCCAGGGTGGGAAACATAGCCCAGGAAGAAGGGGCAGCAGAGTGGGATGAGAGCATCTTCCTCCAGGGTGGATGGAGGAAACGTGTTAGTCTCCCGGCTGCTCCTGAGCCTCTCATCAATTGGCAGAATCCTGCCCAGTGCTCCTCTAGCTGTTCCTAGTGCCCCCATGGAACACCCCGCTCATCCCCAGAGTCCTGGGAGGTCTGGCCCCATTGAAGTGAGGCTGCTTCTTGGAAGCATCATGGCAGGTAGACGTGCTTCCCTTCCCTGTCTCCACCTCCTCACCCCCACCACACAAGGCCATTAGAACGTGGTACACGTTACTGCAGTGCAGATGGCACCTGACAGAAGTGACAATGTAGGGGAAAATATTCAAAACTCTGTCCTGGACGGACCTAGAGATGATCATAGTAAGTGAAAGAAGTTAGACAGAGAAAGACAAATATCATATGGTATCACTTATATGGGGAATCTAAAAAAGTAACACAAATAAATTTATTTACGAAACAGAAACAGACTCACAGACATAGAAAACAAACTTATGGTTACCAAAGGGAAAGCGGGGGTGGAATAAATTAGGAGTTTGGAATTAGCAGATACAAACTACTATATATAAAATAGACAACAAGGACCTACTGTATAGCACAGGGAACTATATTCAAGAACTTGTAATAACCTATAATGAAAAAGAGTACGAAAAAGAATATATATATGTGTATAACTGAATCACTACGCTGTACACCAGAAACTCATACAACATTGTAAGTCAACTATACTTCAATTAAAGAAAGAAAGAAAAAAACCCCCTCCAAGTTATGACTATTCAGGGAATCCCAGAAAGAGTACCAATGAAAAAAGTCACCCCGCAGGGATTTTTGAGCCTTGCCTCCTTTTCCCTCCTGTCTCAAGGTCTGTTCTTCCTTTTCTCTCTCGGAGAAAGAGCCATCCTCTTTAATCCTCTCTGGAGCCCAGTATCAGCTGCTCCCGATGCTCAGGCAACTGCAGCCTCTCCCCGACCCAGCCCGTGCAATCCCGAACCACGCTCACGTAACACTCACTCACCCAAATACGTAATTCTTAGAGGCAGAACTGGCTGGTTTTCCTCACTGTAGCACACTCCGCCCAGCTTCTCTGGCCCACAAGGGGGACAGTCTTTGACATTGTAATGTCTTTGACATTTCAGCCTGCACAGGGCTTGCCAGCACCCCCAAAATGGAGGCCCTATTGGTGACTGCCTCTTAACTGCACAAAAGCGGAAGCCCAAGCTCTGAAATGATCAGTTTTTTTTAGGTCAGTTAAAGTCTTCAAGACCTGCCCCTGCCCCCTGCCCCCTGAGCTGAAAAAACGCCCAGGTGTTGGGGGGATGGGAGGGAGCACTTCCTCCCACAAGGGCCCAGGGCAGCTCCGGATGATGGGCACAGGACCACAGTCACTTGTGTAATAACACTTTTTCTAGCAGCCACATTCAAACAGTAAAAAGAAACAGGTGAAACTAATTAATGGACCCCCCAGTTAATATTAACTAATCAAAATACGATCGTTTGAACATGGACTCAGTACCAACTTATTAGCGAGACAGTTTACATTCTTTCTTTTTTATACTAGGTGCATATTGTACAGAAGATCTCAAGTTGGATTAGGCACATTCGTAAGTGCCCAACTGCCGTGTGTGACTCACGGGTGCTGCACTGGGTGGCACAAAGGTGAGTGTAAATGTCTGTGTAGGTGTGCTTGTGCAGGCAAGAGAAAGAGAGAGAGAGGGAACATCTAGAGATGAGGGCTCAGAGAGATACAGGAACCACAGGCGGAGCAGGAAGAACTTTTGCTGTGTGAAGGCGGGCAGACGTCATCCTGAAGGCAATGGGGCGGACGTAGAAGGGTTTTAAGTAGAGGAGAGTCGTGATCAGGTTCACGTTTTAGGAAGATCCTCTGGATGGACAAAGAGAAGGTATTCGAGCCGGCAAGTACGTTTGGGGACGGGAAGATTTGACTTGGAGAATTGCTTCCTGGATTTCAGGGGATTTTAAAGCAAGGTGGAGTGATGCACATGGAGAGAGGTGGGTGGATCCTGGACCTGTGAAGCGGGTAGAACCCATAGGACTTGTAGGATGTGGAGGGATGAGGGAAGGCCGGGAGTCAAAGATGCTGTGTCCTGCCCTGTCCAAATGGATGGATGCTGTGCATTTACTGAAATGCAGAACAGAAGAGGATGCCCAGGTGTGAAGGTGGAAGATGAGGGCAGTTTAGGATGTGTGAGTTTGAGGGTCCTGTGGATGCCTAAGCAGAGGTGTCCGTCATGGGAATGGATGCGTAGATCAGGCTCTCAGAAGAGTGGTGTGGGCTGAGGTGGAGGTGGAGGTGGAGGATATGCTGGTAATGGGGGAGCCCGACCACGCTTCTGACCGCAGTGGGCCTTTCTGAGGTTTCTAACTCCTAAGCCTGTTTTAAGATTGGTAGGAAGGGCACACATACGGTGTACAGCACGGAGCTTTGCACACGAGAGCTGTCAGATGACTGTGCTGGCTGGATGGGGTCCCGCCTGTTCAGGCACCTGCCTTCTACACTTTTGCTTTCACCCAGCTTGGCCATTTTGCAAAGGTTTAAGACAGGTGGTAGTTTGGGGAAAACCGGGACTTGAAATCGAGAGAGCCAGTCTGACCTTGCCCCTGTCTTGGAAACCAGCAGCTCATCGGTTCATCCGTCATTCACACCTGCCTCCTGGCCCATACCTGGTTCTTTCTCACCTCAGGACCATCTCTGCCTTCCACTCAATTTTAGTTCTTACTGTTCTTAAATGCTCGGCATCGGTGACATTGTGCCGCACTGCCCAGTCCCCCTACTCAGGATTGCAGGACCAATTCCCCTCACTACCGGGGAGCTCGTCAGCTGATAGCTCTCCGCTGTCAGCCTCTTCAGGAGTTACCCTGGCTGGGGAGAGTTGCCTCATTCAAGGTCATGGTCCCTCCCCAGGGCCGCCCACGTCCACTGATGGGTCAGTGCAGGGGATAAAGGTATGGCTGCTTTGCTCCAACTTGAAACGTGTCTGAAGGGTCATCCCAGCTTCAGAGCTCTCCGTGGGATGGGCTGAGGGCGTCTTGTTTTTCCCACTGCCCACGCCAGCTCCCTTCCCTTCCCTGCGGGCATTGGCTCCAAGAGGCCTTGCTAATAAACCTCCTGCATGCTAATGTCCCTCTGGTGTCTGCCTCCGGGGGAACTCAGCCTGTGACACGTGGCTTTGTCATCCACTCCAGCCATGAAATCACAGCCCCCATCAGATATAACAGTCTGATTTCCCCTTCTCTCAATCTAACACACGCACGCAAAATCTTGAGCATCCACTCAGTTGGCCAGTAGGTTTTATATCCTGACATCCTGTCATTGTGCTTTGTTCTTAAATCTATCTTTTTGTGCCCTGTCTCCCACCCTGTCTCCTCTCTGTCCCTCCCTCTTTTCACATGAGTAAGCTCTGACCCCAACCACAACTGCTGGCCTCCAGGTCCCTGAATGCCGGGACAGAAGACAGAGGAGATACCTGGAGATCACCGACATTGGTGTCCCTACCCGTCACAGCTCCTTCCAGGTACCCAGAGCCAGTGAGGGGGAGAGGGCATCTGAGGGCTGTGTCCCTGTAGTCCCTCGAGCTGGGCCTCGGGGGCTGGGCTAGGATTTCTGCAAGGATCTCGAATCGGAAGAGCCGAAGTCGTAGCTCACGTCCCCACCGAACAATGAGGCTTGATGAACGGGGTGGGCCGTGCAATTGCTGATGAATATCAAACTGATTCCCTAGGACTCTCAAAGTGGCGCATGTGTGCGAGCCAAGCTGTGTTGTCCCGGGAGGGCTCCAGAGGGGCTCCAAGTTTCCCAACTTCCTGCCCTCAAAATTGATGTGTACGAAGGAAAAAGGAGGAGAAGCAAAACCCACAAAGCACCAGTTAGTTCCCAAGGAGAAGCCTGACAGTGTGACTGTCTCTTTAAGCACTTGTGTTTCACACACACACGTATTTTTCAACTGCATCTTCTGACTGACAAAGCTCTTTCTTGCCACAAGGAACCGTTATAAAATTATGACTTGCGCATATATAATGTTTGCGTTCAACAAGAAAACAGACATGCCACCTTATTTTGTGGTTACAGCTGCACAATTCACATCCGGCAAGATTGATCATATTAAGGTTATGCAATCATCTAATTGCAGAGACAAGCCTTGGGTAATAACTCCAAATGCTTGCACTTCAGTCGGCACAGCAGAGTCATTGCTGAGTCCTGATTAGCGCCAGGCAGCGTTCGGGCACCATTATCGCTCTGGCATTGTCTGCATCTCCATTTCCAGCCGAAGCAATCTACCCACTAACTGATCTATGACAAACAGGCCCATAACAGCAAAGCTGTTGGGGTTGCAGATACGTACGTAACACAACGTGGCTCTTTGAGCTGTTTCTAGCTCTTTGCAGCAAAGTTGCTCCTTTTTCCCAGGAGGAAGCAGCCCCCAACTCACTTCCCTTCCCTCTTCCTGTTGTCAGGAGGCTGTAGATGACTGGACAAGGAACTTGTAAAATCGTCACCAGATCAGCTTCTACTCAGACCTCAGATTTTGGCTCCAAGGTGACTTTGGTAGAAAGGCTGCCTCTGCAGATTCACCAGTGACACACACCGTCCTTGTGCTTTTTTGTTTTTTTTGTAATGTTTAGAATAGTTTCCAACTGTACCTGCAAATCCTGTGGGCTCCAGCTTCAAGCTGTATCCAGAACACAATCACTTTTACCCCCTCCATCCCTTGGGGCTCCAGTCGCCAGTGTCTCTGCCCTGGATCCCTGCGTTACTCTCCTCAATGGTCTCCCAGATTCTGCTCTCTTATCCCCCTATCTCCCCTGCCCACAATCTAACCTCAATTTATCAAGCAAAATGTCAGTCAGATACTATCTTCCTCCTGTGAAAAACCCTGCAGTGGTTCCCCACCTCAGCGTAAAAGCTGAAGTCTCCTCGCTTTTCCTTGAACACTCATACCACATGGCCTTTGCACTGACTGTTCCCTTTTCCCGGAAGGCATCTTCCCTCAGATGGTATCCACATGGTTTGCTTCTTCTCTTCTTGGGTTGCAGTTAAAATGTCACTTTACCAGCGACACCTCCCCGACTATCTTCTCCAAATAGCCAACTTTCCCCACCCCAGAGTTCCCTAGCCCTCCCTGCTCTGCTTTATCTTTCTCTATGGCTTGTATTACCCTCTAACCTACCATACAATTGACTTGTTTATATGGTGGGTTGTCTTCTTGTCCTCTCTATTGTGTAGAGCAGTGCTGTCCAGTGGAACTTTCTGCAATGGTAGAAACGTTCTATAGATGGTAACCACTAGCACATGTGGTTATTGAGCACCTGAAAGGTGGCTAGTGAGACTGGGGAACTGAATTTTTAACTGGGTCTAATTTTAATTAAGTTAAATGTCACATATGGCCAGTGGCCGCCATATTGAACAACGCAGGTTTAGATTATCTGCTTCATGAGAGCAGGAGTCTTCTGGAGGGCAACTTCAAAGCATGTCATAAGCCCTAGAAATAGTCATACATTATAACCCAGTAATTTTGCTTTCTGAAATTTATCCTAAGAAATAGTTGTTTGTAAAAGAATGTTCTCTGCATTGTCAGAGATAGTAATGAAAACTGGAAATAATCTAAATGTCCAGCCACAGGGGATTGAACAATTCAAATACAGTGCCCATGTGATGGAAACTGTGCAACTATTAAGTTGCTATAGATTGATAATGACATGGGTAAAATGTTTGTGATATATTGTTAAATGGCAGAAGAAGACAATTAAACTGTGTCCAGGTTATAACCCCAATTTTAGGGAAAATCTATGTGTTATATATAGGGATTAAAAAAAGAACAGAAGAAAATCTACTGGTGGAATGACATGTGATTTCTATTTATTTTGGTGTATTTTGGGTATACTCCAAATCTTCTACAATGAATATGTGTCACCTAATTGTCAGTAAGATGAAGTGAATGTATTCATTTAAAAAAAATTAGTTTCTTCCTGTCTTTCTGATTTGATTTTGCCACTTACAGATCCAGAATCTGGGAACAAAGCTGATTTGGGCCCTTTGCCCTCATGTTCTGTGAGTTACAGTCCTCCCCTGGTTGCTGCTGAGGCCTGACTTCCTCCTTTAAGAGATTCTATTTCACTGATCCTTATGTTTCATTAGTCCTTGGTTCCTTTTTTGAGCACTGGGTGGCCATGAAATGGTTCGAATTTCCCCCCTCCCCTTCTAGAATGAGTCACTCTGGGAGGTTTGTCCACCCTAGTGCCCCTGCAGTGGTCAGTGATCACAGAAGTGTCCAGCTTTGGTCTTGTCATTTACCCAGGATTCCAGCACTGTGTCTTTTCTTCTGAACTTTGGTGACTGTGTTCTGACCAGAAGCATCCTCTCCCACTAAGTCCTAAAGACTCATCTGGGTCTGCTGAAGCCCTTGGAAAAGTCCTTCTCTGTGTGGGTTGTGGCACTGCCGTTCCTCAGCCTGGAAGCCTGCCTGGTCTGGCCCCTGCTCACCTCCAGCTTCACTCCTCATGTCTCCCCATTTGCACAGACACAATCACTTGGGCCTTTGCACAGCCAGTTACCTCTCCCTGGAATGCTCTTTCTGCATTGATTTACTGCCTCTTTCTTCCTCATACACTAAGATCTAGATGAATTCTTTTTACCCTTGGTATGAATGCTGAGGGCAATTTTATTGCTAGAGTTACCCTTTGTTGTTCAGTGCCATTCAATAAAGCGTTTGCCTGTCTCATGCACAGTGCTGGTTTTTGGTGAAACAAGGTTGGATGGAGGACAGGGGACAGGCATTTGCTAAATGCCTGCAGCATGCTGGCCGCTCTCCACGTGGCCCTCAGTGTAGCAGAGGAGACAGACGAGTAAGGGATAGTATGACACAGTGGACAAACGTCCTAACTGAAGTGGACATGGAATATGATGGGAGTGGTCATTTCTGCTGGGATAAGGCCCGCTGTGAAAAGTTTCAGGGAAAAGGCCAGTTCAAGTTGGGTCTTAGAAGGTAAATAACTTTCATTTAAAGCATCTGCCTGGCTCTACCAAGTGGACCCAGCTCTTTGCCTCACGGACCCTTAAGAATCTTACTTCTTTTTTTGTGTGTGTTTATATTCTTTTTTTAAATTGAAGTATAGTCAGTTTACAATGTTGTGTCAGTTTCTGGAGCACAGCATAATGTTTCAGTCATACATATGCATACATAGATTCCTGTTCATATTCTTTTTCATTATAGGTTACTATAAGATATTGAATGTAGTTGCCTGTGCTGTACAGTAGAAACTTGTTTATCTGTTTTGTATATAGTAGTTAGTATCTGCAAATGTTAAACTCCCAGTTTACCCCTTCCCAACCCCTGTCCCCTCTGGTAACCATAAGTTTATTTTCTATGCCTGTGAGTCTGTTTCCGTTTTGTTCACAAATGAACAAAATATGTTCATTTGCGTCTTTTTCTTTCTTTTTTAGATTCCACATGTAAGTGATATAACGTGATATTTTTCTTTCTCTTTCTGGCTTACTTCACCTAGAATGACAATCTCCAGGTCTACCCACATTGCTGCAAATGGCATTATTTTATTCTTTTTTATGGCTGAGTAGTATTCATTGTATAAATATACCACAAATTCTTTATCTAGTCATCTGTTGATGGACATTTAGGCTGTTTCCGTGCCTTGGCCATTGTAAATAGTGCTGCTATGAACTTTGGGGTGCATGTATCCTTTTTAATTGGAGTTTTCTCCCGATATATGCCCAGGAGTGGGATTGTTGGCTTATATGGGAAATCTATTTTTAGTTTTTTGAGGAATCTCTGTACTGTTTTCCATAATGGCTGCACCAAACTACATTCCCACCAACAGTGTAGGAGGTTTCCCTGTTCTCTACACCCTCTCCAGCATTTATCATTTGTGGACTTTTTAATGATGGCCAAAGAATCTTACTTCTAAGACAAATGTGATAACTGGTGTACCGGCCACCCCTCCAGGCTGTTTTACAGATTGCCTGAGGTCGGGTCTGAGGTGCTGTGGAGTTGATGTCCCAGGAAAGACCCTCCACCAAAGGTAGATTGTTCCTGAGGTGGGATGACTTACAGACGCGTGTTCTGCACTGGCTCCCCGAGTTCTCGCTGCTGTAACTTTCTTCACCTTGCACCCTTCACTGCCTTCCTTCCCTTCCCCGACTCACCTCACCCTCCCCTGAACACACTAGTTGCCCTTGAACCCTTGTCTCCAGGTCTGCTTACAGGGAGCCAAACCAGGACACCTGGTTTCCTTTGGAGATGCCAGGCACCGGTCCCCAGTGTCTCCCTCTGACATCTCCTGCCCCTCTCACACTTTCCTCCCTCTTCCTCCAACCACAAAGTGTTTTCATGCAGGCTTTGGTTCATGATTATGACAAAAAAGCTTCTGGAGCATAACACTCAGAGACAATAGGAACCCAGAAAACACTTAGGCTCAGCAAAATGCAGAGAAAGGCTAGGTTTGATTTTACAGTGTGTGTGGGAGCCCGTCTCCAGGGGCTGCCACCTAACGCCAATCCATCACCTTGAGAGAGGTCTGCAGCCCAGAGGCGTTTGAAGTTGGCTACCGTGAGGGTGGGGTGGGAGGGTAGGGGATACGAGGGGAGCCACGTAGTCGATGGACGGGTCCTTTGTCATTTCCCCCTTCGCTTTGGGTGAGGATAAAAGGAAGGTCAGTGCTTCTGGCCCTGCGTCTCCCAGGATCCTCCTCCCTCCCAGGCCAGCAGCCCTCTCCGGGGTGGGGCCTTTGGGAGAAGGGGTCCAATCTGTGAGTCTTGCTCTCAGGCATGGGAAAATTGCCTGCTCAGCCACCCATTTCAGCTCCTCCCATGCAGCCGGCTCTCCCAGCCAACCTTTCCCGGCCCATCCCTGGGCCTGGATCATTGGAATCAATTGGCATCAGCAGACAGTCACTGAACATCTCCTAGGCTCCCAGCCCCCAGCTGGGGGGGCGTTAGTGTACATCATCTTCAGATGAGGAAACTGAGGTTGGAAAAGAGGCTTGTGAGGTCCTGGCCGCAAAGCCTGTACCTAGAAACAGCATCCCTGAGCCAGGGAGGGAGCTGGCAGACCAAACCCAGCCTGCTTGGTGAGATGGCAGTGGAATATGCAGTGTTCTCATCAGGACCAACATCTGGGGCGGGGTGGAGTCTTCATTAAAATGCAGTGACTCCATTGGCACCAAAATAAACGTGACATTTATCAGAACCTGCTAAATCTATTCAGTGCTGTCTTCCTTCGGAAGTGCAGGCTCCATGCCGTGGGCCTGGAGAGAAAAGGTCTTTGCCTGTGAGAAGAATGAGGCGGCAAAAAGGGAAGGAGGAAAGAAAGAGAAAAGGCTGGAAAAAAGGGAAGGCAAAGAGGAGGCAAGCCACAGCCCAGCCCGCTCCGTGGACTGCCTGTGAATTGCCTGCCAAGGGAAGGTGTCTATTTGAAGGCAAAAATCAGTCATGTTGAGGTGGTTATCCAGCAAGGAGTGGGCTTCTGTCACCTGATAAGAAAATAAAACAAAACTACCCCCCTGCAAACCTAACTCAGATTTAACTCAGCTTTAAGGAGCTCCTAGAATGTTGCTGGCACTTTTACATATATTATGGTATTTCTCACTATAACCTGGTGCGTTTACTGTTCATCCCCACTCTACAGATGGGAAAATCGAGGTACAGAGAGGATTGGTAAGACACTCAAGATCACTCCTCTAGTGTGTGGGAGCTCGAGACCCAAGGTCTATCAAATCTCTGTGGAGTGACAGTGATCTCACTGGCATGGTTTAGAGGCAAGAACTCGGAAGAAAGGAAAGCAAGGTCTGAGTTGAGATTTACCATTTGGCTTTGGAAAACCTCTGCTCCTCCTTGGACTTCCTTTCTCCATTTGTAAAACATGATCCCTAAGACCCCCCTGGTTCTGATCCCCTCATGCCCGTGTTTGTGTGCTCTAGGTCATCCACTGTGAAAAAACCCCAAGCCACCTTTCCCAGACCTCTTGCCTAGGCTCAGGTCTCTGGAGTGTAATAAAAGCTGATCAGTGCACACTTATCAAGTGGGAGCAGCATACAGTGGTGGCGCTCTGGCTGCCTGAGTTTGAATCCTATCTTTGCTGTTTACCAGCTGTGTGTTCTTGGGCAAGTTATTTAACCTCTCTGAGCCCTTCCATATAATTTTTGCTGTTGTGAGAATTACAGATAATAATGACAGCAAACATAGATTGAGTGATTATTAGGTGTCAGGTGCTGTGTTAGGGGCGTGGTCTCATTTAGTCTTTATAACTTCCCTATGAGAAAGTTAGCTTCATTCTCCCCACTTTAGAAATGTGGAAACTGAGGCATAGAAGCTATGATCTAAGATGTGATTATCATGATTCCTGAAAAACAGTAGAAACTCAAAAAAGTTTTATTCCTTGCTCCTTCCTGGTCTATGAGTTGATAATTCCTAAGGACCTCTCCCCCTCCCCCCCAAAACAGACAGAACCAGAAGAGTAGCCAGGAAATAAGAATAAAGAAAATTAATTAACTTTATCTAAGGAGAAAGTTATTTATTTTTCTTTTTTAAAGAAGGAGACACTGCCAGACCCAGAGTCAGCTAAAGCTATCCTTTTGGAAGGGACTCTTTCTGAAATTCCTCTTTTTGGGGAACCTTTTTCCCTTGGACCATTGGGGGCCTTGGGTAGACAGATGAGCCTATAGTTTGTCCAAAGAATATTTACTTGGTCCTGTGAGTCTTGATGTAAAAGCATCTGAGAGGCCAACAGCTCATGGAGAGGAGTTTGTGATTCTGGTTAGAACCTGGATCGCTAGGGTTTGCGGGCTGCTCCGTGCCTGGCGCTGCTTAGAAGCGATCTCTCTGTCTTCTGAGCAGTGGGCCTTCCTGTCCCCATTTTTCAGAGGAGAAGACTGAGGCTCAATCATGCCATCAGCAATTCTGAGAAGCAAGAATTTAGTTGACGACCTTGTCCTCCGCCTCCTGCTCATTTTCCTCCCTGACCAGTTTCCTTTGTGCCTCTAAATGGTTAACAGTGAGGAGATTAAACACAAGCGCTCAGTGCAATGATCACTGAGCAGTTAGTACATAATTGCATATTTTTGTAAACAAGTTTAGACGCTTTTTCAGTGACCTCTCTGTGGCTTTGTGGTTTTGCAGATAAATTCCCTTCCCTTCCACACTCTGATTTTAATTGGGAGCCATGACTCTGCCGCTATTGCTCCCATAGCCCTCGGCGCTGTTCCTGGTATGTATGTGTGTGTGTGTGCGCATGCGTGTGTGTGTGTGTGTGTCCCACACAAGTGCACCCAGCCATATCATGTGTGTGTACTGTGTGCCTCTCTGTGGCGGTGGCAGAGTTCATGATGCTGCAACTCATGGCAGATTTTACTGAGAACTCCTGGGCAAGAAGTAAGGATGCCTTTCAGTGTGTAAGGAAGAGTTCATCTTGGCAAGACTAAAGAATCTGGAGTCTCCAGACCCTGAGACAACTGTGAAGATCTTCATGGGGCTTATTCATTCATTCATTCACTCCACAAATATTTATAGAGGCCCTGCATGGGCCAGGTTCCCTGGAGAAATAGCCCTGAACAAGGCAGATCCAGTCACAGACCGGCCAGGAAGTGTTCTCAAACTATATTTAATATTTCAACAAGCTGCCGTCAGGCCACCCAAGTTACCTAAAACACTGAGCTTTGCCTTGGACGGAAATTATACCAATTTGGTGAGGTCATCCTGCTGGCCAGAGAATTCTGGATGGTTATGACTAGTCAAACCTGGAAATGAATGATTACCTAAAATATTTAGGATGTTGTTAGCCAAACTCTTTTGAACTATGGACACCTTGGTGGAAGGCTGCAGTGGGTCCAGCTGTCACCAGAGAGGACACCACCTCCCCTCCTCCCCCATTTCCCTAGTATATGTTTCCCTGCGGGCCTTCAGGGGGCTGGGTCTCCCCAGATGTCTCTGCTGCTGCTGTCAGTGGCGGGCACTGAGGGGCAGGGGGAACTTGGCTCCAAACCACCCGACATTCAGGAGTCTGCACCACTGTCAAATTCCCCCGCAGGCTCTGGGACCCTCAGCTGCATCCTGCCCTCCTGCTGCCTGCCCTGCTGCTTCCCTGGCTCCTGTCCTCCCAGGTTGGGGACCCTGGGTCCAGGCCACACTGAAGTCACTGCCATCCCTCCTGCACTTATATTTGGAGACTTTGCTATGTTGCAAAAGAGGTCCTTCTTGGGAAGGTCAGTAGAGTTGCACCCGTCTGTACTTGCTCCCCCCTCCAGCTATGCCCATCCTCCTCCTAATAGCCCTGCAAACTCCTCACGTACTTTGGTGGGGACAGGCCACCAGGAGAGCAGTGTCCTCACAGCTCTGCTCCCAACCTGCTGAATGCCGAATCAAGCAGAACCTGCTCCAGGAGACCAAGGATGCAGCTTGCTGGGTGCCAGCTGGGGCTCAAATTGGTGAAAAATCAAAGTCCTGGGTGGTGGGTGCTTGGGCAGGCTTGGTATTAAAAGGTTAGGATGGGCTGGGCTCTCTGTGGCTGCCATCTGCATCTTTGAAGACTGGAGACCTTTCTAGACTTGACACAAGATCCATCCCAGGATATGGGACAGGAAAACCCCCCAGGCATGAGCTCTGGCTCTGGGAACTACTGGCTGATGTTAAGAGTCCCAGTTCTGACAGTCTTAGATCCTTGCATCTCAAATTGCCCTTCTGTAGAGAGAGAGTTACCCCACATCTACCTCATGGGGTCACGATGTTGACTTTGAGGAGTAAACTGTAAAGGGCTGTGTGCACGTAAAGGAGTGTAATTATGGTAATGTGGTCAAATAGGAGAGCTCTGGGAACAGAATGCCTGTGTTCAAATCCTGGTTCTACTACGAGACTGCTGTGTGACTATGGGCAAGTGACTTAACCTCTCTGTGCCTCTGTTTCTCATCTGTCCAATAGGGATAATAATAGTTCCTAATTCATAGGGTAGTTGTGTGGATGAGAAGACTTGAGCTAATGAATATAAATGGCATAACATAGTTCCTGGCACATAGCAAGTGATAAATGATGATGATGGGGGTGGTGATGGTGGTGATGGGTGTGGGGATGGGGGTGATACGGGGAGGATGTGTAGACACCAACATTGTCCTTATCCTTGGTGAAGGGCACTTAACCATTTCAAATCTCCTTGACTCTGTGACCTTGACCCGGCTCTGACTAGGTGGGCAGCTCATTGTGAAATGAATGCCAAGTCTCACGCCATTGTGGGTGGGGCTTGGGGGGTGGGCAGCAGGCAGGCCCCAGCTGAAGGAGGTGTGAGAGGAGCATGCCCCTGGGGGCCTGTTTTCCCTGGATTCTCTTGCAGGGTCATTGGTGGGTGCCCAGCCCGTGACCTGTGTCCAGACCCTCATGTGGGTTTCCAAAAAGGCACGAAGCCCCCGGCACGCAGCCCCCGGCACGCTCACCAAGATGGGATGATTGGGATGTCGCAGAGAAAAAGAGAAGAAATGGGCTCAATAGAGAAATTTTTCTGCCTACTTGACAAGAAAGAGCTGATCTGAGCTGACATCTGGGGAATCATTCAGCGTGCCCTTGATTATGAAGTGTTTTAAGTGGCAGAGGAGAAAAAGCCTCTGCGGCCCGTGAAGCCAACAGTCCACGCTGTGCTTCATTTTCCGTGGGGACTCATTTTCTGAGGAAGTGCCCCCAGACTCCACCTCCGGCCAGATTCCCAGGCCCAGGCGGTGCAGACCAGGCAGAGGAAGGGGATGGGTGGGGCTCCTGGAGGGAGGAGGGAAGAGGGAGGACATCCTTGGAGTTCCAGGGACCACTGGACCCCCTCCCTTCAGAGCTGACCACCTCTGCTCCCACCGGCTCTTGTCCTGGGCTGGCTTCTCGGGGTACCTCATCTTGCCCTGAGGTGCAGCCACCTACCACTTCCTAAAAATGAGGGCAATAATGAGAGCCATGGCTTACCTGCACTAAGGCTTAGAAGGTACTCAGTAGGTATTAGTAGGAACTTAATATGTACTGTGTCCCAGGTTCTACAAGTATTTTTTTTAATTTTATTTTAATTGAAGTATAGTTGATATACAATGTTAGTTTCGGGTGTATAACAAGCGATTCAGTTATACATACACATACATGTATATATATATTTTCAGATTCTTTTCCATTATAGCTTATTACAAGAAATTGAATATAGTTCCCTGTGCTATACAGTAGGCCCTTGTTTTTATTTATTTTATCTATAGTAATGTGTATCTGTTAATCCTAAACTCTTAATTTATCCCTCCCCCTCCCTTTCCCATTTGGTAACCATAGTTTGTTTTCTATGTCCATGGGTCTATTTCTGGTTTGTAAATAAAATTTGTATTCTTGGGGGAAAATTCCACATATAAGTGATATCCTATGATATTTGTCTTTCTCTGTCTGACTTACTTCGCTTAGAATGATCATGTCTAGGTCTATCCGTGTTGCTGCAGATGGCATTATTTCATTCTTTTTTGTGGCTGAGTAATATTCTAGTGTAGTATATATCACATCTTCTTTATCCATTCATCTGTTGATGGACAAGTTTCTATAAATATTATCACTTAATTGACATGTGACTAATCTGTCAGCCTTTGGCTGGTTTGGCTTGAATCCTCAGAAGGTATTGATTACCCTGGGGTGGGAAGGCCAGGACTTCTGCACCTGCCGAGCTGGGGGCTTTGCCAGAACTGGTTCTCCCACCTGATGAGCCCCCCACCCTCCTGTGCCTGTAACTCCCCATCCTGACCTCTCTTCTCCATGAAGTCTCGCTCAGCATCTGTGTCCCTTCTCTTCTGGTGTCTCTCCCTGTCTGGGGCTCTCTGTCTTCTGCTGTCTCTGACTTCAGCCATCAGCCCTGTCTCTCACGTTGATTCCTGCTGGCTCCTTTCCCCTGGCTCCTCTGGAGGAACAGGAGGTACTTGGTCTGCTTGGGTCAGCAAGAGCCTCCTATTCTGTCCACAAAACACCGGCTGTGGTTCCTGTCTTCCCCCTGTCGATGCCACTTGATTGTCTCTCAGGCCAGTTCCTGAGTCCTCAGTCCATCCAGGTTTCCTGAGAAAGTTGGCACGGGGGTGGTCCTGGCTGGTAGGTTGGGCGGGGGCTGGGCCGGGTTCCCATGGGAAAGCGTGTGCCTGTGTGTTTGTGTGTTCTCAGCCTGTGGTGACACAGCCCCCCGCCTCTTGTGGCCCCCTCTGCTGGCTCAGCCTCCTCAGCCGTAGACCACCTGGGTTGCCCCACGTGGAGAGAAGTCGGGACCTCGGAGCCCAGGGAAAGGAGGACTGTGGTCCCTGGCAGGACACGGGGGCGAAAACCACGCACTTCCTGGCGCGCCCCTTCCCGGGCTCCCAGCTTGGCCCCGGACTCAGGGAGGGATGAGAATCTGCAAACCCCGGCTCCTCCACGGGGCAGCAGGGCAGGAGGGCAGGACGTGGGTTGGATGGGTGCCCTGGCTGAGTGTCCTGTGGCCAGTCACCTCATCACTTTGAGACTCCTGCCTGGGGCTCTAACAGTGAGAACACTGGACATGCGAGTCTTATTGGTGGTAGTGAAGTTACTAGAAATGTGAAGATGCAGGTGTGGCACCAGGTAGGCAGCCTCCACTTCTCACCTCGCTCTTTGTCCTTCATTTTCTCTTCCCTCCTTCCTCCCATCAAGTCATTAAGAACCCTCCAGGCTCCCTGCTGACATATGAGGCCCCGGGGGACTGTGCGTCCTTGTCTTGAGGGATCTCAGGTGATATAATACAACAGCAGCAACAGAACTAACAATAACAATAACAGTAATAAAATGCAGACTCTCAGATCTCACCCCAGATCTCCTGAATTAGAGCCTAGATTTAAACAAGACCCCTGGGTGATTCAAATGTACATTAAAGGACTGGTCTCAGGAACTCCAGTCCTAGGTTCACCCTGACCCGACTACTTACCAGCTGGGTGATTTGGGGCAAATTGATTAACTTCTCTAGGTCTTAATTTCCTAATCTGTAAAATGAAGAGAATAATAAAAAGTTACCCCCTAGGGTTGTTGTGAGAATTAAATAAGACAATGTGACCTGAGGGCATGTGTTGGGCCACTAGGAAGGACCCCCGTCAGCGTGAGTGTGATCAGGTTTAACTGCCTGTGTCGCTCTGCTCCTCTGGCCTGTGGATTAATTCTGATATTAAATAAGAAAGGCTTAGCATCTCACACACAGCGGAAATCCCAGAGGAGTGAAGTGAAGCCTGGGAGCCAGACATCCCGGGTTCAAATTCAGCCTCTGCCTTTTGCCAACTGGGTGACCTCAGACAGGCAACGTCTCCAAGCCTTTGTTTGCCCACCTGTGAAATGGGGCTGTGGTAAGGTTTAGCTGAGCCCGTCTAGGCACCGAGAGTGCTGACACCTAGTAAGTGCTTGGTATCAGTTTTCTAGCCTAGAACTGGCACATTGTCACTTCCGTCGCATTCTGTTGATGGGGACAAGTCCCAGAACCAGTCCAGGTTCAAGGGGAGGCAAGTGGTTGTCCTTCTCGTTGGGAGGAGCTGCAGGTGTGTATAGGGATGGGAGGCATTGCTGGCAGCCCTGTTTGTCCCATGGGTAGAGAAACTATCCATAGGAATTCCACTGTCAGCTCTTGAACTAAAAGTCTCTCCTTCTTTACTAGAATAACTATTGCTATTGGTTATAGCATCTGGGCTATCATAGACGGGCTGTAACAGAAGGCAGGGCTTGCTAACTCTGTGTGAGGAAGGTAAGGACGTTTCCACTCCATAGATAAGGCCTGAGGTTTCAAGGATGACCAGGGTGGAAACGGATCTGCAGGAGCGTGTCAGCACACCTCCCCCACCGCCCACTGCTGTCCCTGCAGCCCAGGCCAGGCACGGGGAGAGAGGCCCCCACCAGGGGAGTCCAATGGTTGGGGGTGGGTGTCTTAGGCATAGGGGTAGGGCAGACCAGCTGGCTCTGGGTAGCGTGTCTGAGCCTTCACTCCTGAACTATTCAAGGCCCAGCCAGCTTCATTTCCAATGGCGTTCTCCCCTCTTTCATTTGAGAGACCAATTACCGAGCGTTTTGTACCACAATTACTGGCATTAAAACCTCTCAGTTCCATTTGATGAATTTTAGTAGTAATTGAAGAGAGGAAGCCATCACACAGGAGATTGTCCAACAGAATCTGCCCACTCTCTGAACTGTGAATTCCAGCCCTCCCGAAGTGGCCTCGGGGGCCCAGGTGGGGACTGCTGCTCACTTGCCTCCCACAGGGATGTTGCCCAGGCCCATGTGAATGACCGGCTCTGCCTGGACAGGTGATGGGAGATGCCTCCAGCCAAGGACCGCCAATTCTTAGGGTCTGACATGGGGAAGGGCTGGGGAGGGGTCTTCAAGTTCTGGTAACTTGTAATCTCCACTGTTTCAGGGCTGGGAGCCGGACTGGATTCATGCCTTCCTTAATTTATTGAACAAACACATCTGTAGCATTTACTGGGTGCTGGCCACTATTCTAAGTACATGACAAATATGAACTTCCTTAATCCTCATAGCAACTCCAGAGTTGGGCACATTATTATTATTTCCATTTGATGGATGGAGGAAACTGAGGTTCAGAGAAGTTCATTAAATGACTCAAGGTCACACAGCTGGTAGGTAGTTGAGCAGTGCTCCAGGCTTCCTTTTCTTGTTTTCTCATTCTCTTGTGGTGTCTCCCCTTGGTATTTAGGAAAGCCTTAGAATTCCTAAGTATGCTGGGGGAGTGGGGGGAAGGGGTCTGGCCACTCCTAGCCTGGAGTGACAGAGGAGTCTGGGAACCTGCTTGGTGGCGGGGTCAGGAATCGTAGTGAAATCTCTAAGGAGGGCGAGAGACTCAGGGCCCAGAGTCAGGGCCACGTGGTCTAGGAGTCTCTCCTCACCTGAGGCTCTCAGTCCACACCCAGGCCACAGAGTTCCAGTTTGTTTTGAGCAGAAGAGGTCAACTCCCTGGGCCGTATTTGGTTGCCTCCATCCATCTGGCAGTTGTTCCGGGCCCTGCAGTGAGGAGGAAGGATGGTAAACCTTCTGCCTTCATAGATTCCATTCCTTTGTAAATTCAGTCAGATTAATCTGGCACAGCTCTGTGGCGAGGACATTTGCAGATGGGGAAACAGGCTTAACAAGGAAACGCCACTTACCCAAGATCTCGTGGCCCAAGTGTGGCTGAGTAAGGCTTGAAACTCAGCTCCGTTTAACTCTCAGATCCCTGCTCTATCCACTGCATCCACTACCTGTCCATCAGGACAAGGGCAAACCATTCACATGAGTGGATGGGCCCCTAGACACCATCTGCGGGCACCTCACTAGCCTGCAGTGGGCATTGTCTGTGTGCCTGACTGTTGCCCCTATCTGACTGGGAGATCTGGTCTGAATTCTCTTCAAATCCACCCCAGGGCTTGGCCCACTGGCAGCTTTTGGTAAATGGCTATTGGTGGGGCAGTTGAATGGGGAGTTAAAATGGAAATGTTCTGGCATCTGAAAACCTCGCTGGAGATAACTCCCTTTCCTTGACTTCTGAGGTCAGTGGCTGAGTTGGTTTCGCTGAGAAGAAACATGGCGGCTCTTTCCAGGAAGGTCACTGGGTTTGGTCTTTCTTAGAACTTGGAGATGTTAATTCCACAGTCCCACTCTTTCCTGTAACTAACAGCCCAGCCTTAGGCCAGTAGTCCTCCGAGGGTTTACTCCCCCAAGGCTCAGGCAGAGTCTAGGCTGGGGTCAATGGCACAGGGCAGGTGAGGTGCCGAAGCTCTGGGGTCTAGCTGGGGAGGGATAAGTGTACATGTCAGGGGACAGAAAGGCTCCCTGATGGCTTCAGATCAGTGGATCTCAACCTTAATGGCGTCAGAGTCACCTAGAGAGCTTATTTAAACAGAGATTATAGGGCTCTACCCTCAGAAATTCTAATGTAGGTCTTGGTGGGGCGAGAAGAGGGTAGGGGAGAAGAGAGCTGAGAATTTGCATTTCTAACAGGTCCCAGGTGACACTGACACCGCAAGTCTGGGGACCAGACTTTCCACTTTGACCAGAATGATGACTTTGGCCGTTTCTCCCTTGGCCCTTCCCTTGGAAGGTGTACCCGCTGGCCCTGGGCTGTGCTCCTACCCCAGCCCGCCCCAGCGTGGTGTGAAGGGGTGCTGGTGACAGCCAGGGCCAGGGCAGTTCAGGCAGGACCACCAAGCTGATGGGGACTTTGCAGAAAGGACCCTGGGGCAGAGCACGTGTGGCCACGGGAGGCAGCTGTGATGCTCACCACCAGGAAGGGACTGAATCAGAGACGGGGGCGCCCCACAGAGAGCTCTAGAAAACCCTTCTGAAGCAAAGCTGGGTGGCTGGGTGGAATAGTAGGAAGATCACGCAGGGAAGGCTCTGCTAGAAGTCTCTGGCTCTGTGTGTGTGTGTGTGAGAGAGATTTTGAGCAAATTACTTCCCTTATTGCCTCAGTTTATTCATCAGTAAAGTGGGGCTAATTATACTTTCCATGGTTGGTGTCAGGATATAATTGAGATTATAAACGAGACAGCTCCCAGCACGATACTGCCATTCAGTGTCAGTCCCTCTCCATTTTTCCATTTTCTTTCTCCATCCCAGAGATTTCATACCCTCAGTTAGCTGGGGCACCCCTCTGTCTTCCAGCTTCTTCCTGTCCTCTCCAGCCACTGGACCATCAGTCTACGTTATTATAAAAAAGAGGCTGAATTTTAATTTGTGGAATGTTGCTTTCTTCTTTTTCCTTTTTTTTTTTTAAGAAAAGCCTAATTAGGAAGCCCGTTAAATGCCTGCAATTCCAATATAATTCTATTAAATTCTCCCTGTAAAGTTAATGTTACAGACTTTTTAACAGATGTTTTAATTAGGCATTGTTATTAAAGAGAATACTGTAGAAATTAAAACCAGACCCTAAATGGGGGAAGAAAGGCAGTTTTCTTGTGCTGGGTAAATGGTGGCAGCCGCCCAGCGAAAAGCTGTTGGCAGCAGGTCATGAAAAACACACACAAAAGGAGAGGGAATGCTTGGCACGATCCACAGTGCTCAGCAAGAAGGAAAAATGCCCGTGCCTGGTCCACTCAGCCAGCACAGCCTCTGGCCCAGCACAACCTCTAGCCCCGGCACTGCGGAAAGTGGGGAGAGGGGTTGGGGAAAGGGGCAGAGGTTTGCTGGCCAGGACTGACAGATTTGGGGAGGGTGTCTCTGACTATTGGGGTTGATCCATTTAGGTTCCCCTTATCTGCTCCTCTTGGCAGCCATGAGTCTTACCCATTTTATAGCAAGGCGACTGAGGCTCAGAGACCTCTAGGCATTTGCCTGAGTAGACACAGGAGGGACGTGGATTTCCTGCTGGGTTCAGTTTCTCGAAGTGGAACTTGGATTTTCTGCTGTCTGGTGCTGGTTCATTACTGCAATCCAGTGGGTATATACGGCATGAGCTTGGAAGACAGAAGGACCTGGGTTGAAGTCCACGCTTTGCTGCTTGCTGGGTGTGTGTCCTTAGACTAGTTGCTGCATCTCTTTGAGCCTCAGTGTCCTCATCTGTAAAATGAGGAAATAATAGGACCTATTGATTCATGGGGTAAATTGAGATACTGCAAATAATGGACTAAACACAGGGCCTGGCAGATGGCGGGTGCTCAGGGAGTGACAATAGACATAATAAGGGCTTTTGGCTGGTGAGTGGCAGGGCTGGGGCTCCAATCTAGATGGTCTGCAGCACTAGGCTGTCCCCTACCATTGGCTGCCACTGCTGGGCCCTGTTATCTGGAGAGTAACCTCACCTTTGATGCCAGCCAAGTAAGGGATCGGCCGGAGAGTGTGGCTGGGCTCAGGTAAACCGTCCTGCCCCTGGAGATAGAGTCACTGGTTGCCATGGAGACCCCAAGTGAGCTATCTGGCTCTCTCAGAGATGAGCCACACAACCATGGCTGCTCTAACGATGGGGGAGAGGAGTGAAGCTGGAGAGACCTGGATTCAAGTCCTGCTTCTTCTGGTGGCAGTCGTGAAGCCACTAGCATATTGGCCTGTGGTTCTGCTCCTCTGAGTCTGCGTCTTGCTATCTCCTTCTCCTGGGCATTGAGCCAAGGGTCTGGGCAGGAGGGAATGCTTCCAGAAGGCATCGAAGTGACTGACACACCCTCTGGGTGCATCCAGTGACATCCTCAGGTTTACCTTTCCCAGGGGGTAATTTTCCTGTCCATCCTCCAAGTCTGTCAGCCTGAGATTATTCAAATAATGTTTATTTCGGTCCCGTGACCCAGATAGATCTGCCATGAGCACTTTCTTGGGAGTTTGAAAGGGAGAAATAATTGAAAGGGGAGCCACCACGTGGGTCTTGTCTCTCTTGCCCCTCTTGGGGGAAGCTCCGCTCCTTCTAACCTGTGCCCATTGGAGCTGACACACGTTTCCCTCCCCTCCCACCGCCTCCATCACCACCACGCAAGTCACCCTTCTGGGTTGAAGGGGAGGTCCCTGAGGTGACTCCTGGTCAGGATGACCTTTGTTGGGGCTGTCGCCATGGGAGCCCTGAGGTGCTGGGGACACATAGCCTGGCATGCAGCAGGTGCTTAATCTCTGCTGGATGCTGGAAGATGACTTCATCTTCCCAGCCGCGGGCCTCCTGGGCCTTTTGTTTCAAGAACATAGAACGATTCTTCTTGGTCACCTTTCTTTGTAGGTGGAAGAGTGCAGGAAAAAGACTGGCTCTGAAGTGAGCTTGCCTAGGTTTGAATCCCAGTCCTGCCCCTTACTGCTGTGTGCATCTGAGCAAGTGGGTTAGCCTCTCTGAGCCTCAATTTCCTCATCTGTAAAGAGGGGATGGTAATAATATGTCCAGGCCCCAGGATGCTTATAAGGATGACATGGAAGAATGTTCCTAAAAGCATCTAATGTATAGAAGAGAGTTATAAAAGGGGTGGGCAGAGCAATTACAATGTGTGTACACACACACGCATGCACCCCACACACTACATAGAGAACGTACAGAATAACCCCCAGACTGGTCACATAAGTTCTCTCTAGAGATCTGAAGGTTTCTACTTTTCTCTCCAGTTGGAATCATTTTAAAACCATGAGTCAGCACTATTTTTTCATTAATAAATCAATCAGCAAGAAACCCAACGAAGAAACCCCAGGGTGGTTTGGAGAACACAGATTGGTGGGAATCAGCTGATTCACAAGCCACCTGGCCCACTGGGGGCTGCTGGGCCACCACTCTGGCTGGGGCAGTTGACCTAGCCTTGGGCCCTGAGCAACTGGGTTTGAACCCTGGCTCTGTGACTGCTCAGCCATGTCCCTGAGCCTCAGTTTCATGGCCTATATAATGGGAATAACATAAGCTCCCTGCAGGGCCGTTTTAGGGGAGATGAGATTGGGCATGAAGCATCAGGATACGTGCAC
Organism: Vicugna pacos; assembly: GCF_048564905.1. Lineage (NCBI taxonomy): Eukaryota > Metazoa > Chordata > Mammalia > Artiodactyla > Camelidae > Vicugna > Vicugna pacos. The sequence goes on along the minus strand of NC_133005.1, from coordinate 30,355,354 downwards.
ACGCCATATAAATAGCACTTTCAGTGGCTCTGGGCTTTCCTGTTGCTGCCTCTGCCCAGGAGGCTGGACTCACCCCCTGAGGTCAGGTGAAAGGCCTAGAAGTATCCCTGGGTCACTAAATCCGACGGGCGTCGGATGTCTTCATCTCACTTTGCATCTCAGTGGCATCCGCACTGCCGCCCTCTCTCTACTCCTGGACACCTCTGCTTTCCTTAGCTTCTGTGCCCCATCCTCTCCATGTGGGAAGAGAAGGCGGTGGGCCTGGCTGGCTTATGTGGACCCCACAGCGCTGTATTGTGGGTGTGGGAACTTCCCTCTCCTGGAGAACCTGCAGGTGTAAATAACTCTCTGGCTCTGATGATGGGGAACCCAGGAATGTAGGTGGCCTCTAAATGCTAGAAGAGGCCGGGAAATGATTCTCCTCTGGAGCCTCCAGAAAGGATTGGAGCCTTGCTGGCACCTTAATTTTCACCCAGTGAGACCCATTTTGGACTTCCCATCTCCAGAACTGTTAGATAATAAATGTGTGTTGCTTTCAATCACGAAGTTAAGTGGTAATTTGTTACGACAGCCATAGAACCCTAATACAGGAGGGGCTCTGTTGAAAGGGTCAAGGTTTTACGGATTAGGAGTGAATTTCTTCCAGCCCCGTCGTGACATTGTGTGGCACGGAGCCTCAGTTCCACCCAAACCCAGGAGTGGATGTGGGTCTGCATGGCCCTCAAACATGCCCCCAAACAAGCCTGAAGACTAGAGATTAAGCAGCCAGCTGCCTACTGCATGAGGGTGCAGCTTTCTGGTCTGTGGAAGGGGCATGTTGGCAGGTAACAGAACAGCATCTCTCTTCCTCTCCAGATCCATGACTTGCAGCTGCCTGTATAGGGAAGGTACCACTTAAGACCTGGATTTCCTCCCCAGCCCCACTACCTCTGCTGTGTGATTCTGAACACGTGATCCCATCTCTTTGAGTCCAACATCTCAGCCTGTCAAATGGGTGTCACGCTGTCCTCCAGAAGTTGATATGGGTCAGTCGAGGTCCCGTCTGTGAAGCACCCAGGACAGCTTCCAGTTCGAAGGGGAAGCTGAGATCTGGGTGGAGATCCAGTGCGGGGAAGGTGGGCAGCCTTCACCTGGCCTGCCCTGCCAGGAGTCCCTGCAAAGCTCCCCGGATATTCAGCAGGTACCATCCGAGCATTAGCTTGTCTATTTGATGAATGTGAGTTCCACACCCTGCTGTTACCCTATTGACAGATGTGTCAAAGGGATCCCTTTCGTGTTCCTGAGCACCTTGACAAAATGTTTTCCCTGGCATGCAGGTCCCTTATTTCACAGGGAGACACAGTTAGACATTTCTCACCGCTTTTGCCAGGCCCCAGGAAGCTCCAGAGAGTGCTGCCCACAACTTGCATTTGAAGTAACCAGGAGGCAAAAGCACCGACTCATGACCTCTGTCGGGTCCTGGAGACACAGGCTGGCCCCATGAAGTTCAGGTCACCAGCGGGGTGGGTGAAAGATGCAGATCTCTGGGCCTCACCCCCAAGACATTCTGGGTATGGATGTCTGGGATGGTGCCTGAGATTCTGCGGCTTAAACCAGCTCCCCAGGTGACTCGGATGCAGGTGTCTACATACCCTTCTTTGAGGGACAAATGTAGTGCACGTGGCTAGAGCTTAGCACCAGGCAGACCTGGGCCCAAACTCCATCCTATCAGCAGTGTGACCTCGATGGTGTTCTTTCACCTTGCTGGGCTCCATTTTTCCCATCTGTAAAATGTCCTTGTTTTAAACCAACACAGCAGAGGGTTTTCCAAGTGCCGGGCTTTTAACGCTAGCGCTTTGCATCACCTCATTTGATCTTTACAACAGTCCTCAAGGTAAGAACTATTATTTTCAAGTTCTGGAGGCCTCTCTCAAGATGACCTCCCCCCTTTGTATTTAATTGTGGTGCTTGGTCATGGTGAAGTTAAGTATCTGTAGAGTACCTAGCATAGTGCTGGGCTCATAGTAGGTGGTTGATAAACACTTCATGGTCCCTGTCCTGACCCACTGCCCCAGCACTGGATGGGTTAGGAGTTGTTGAAGATCTGAGAATGGGGTTTGCAGGGCCCGGAGGGGCTCAGAGCCCAAGGATGAACCTCAATCCATTGGTGAGAATTCCCCGAGGCTTGCTAACACAGGTGGAAGTGAACTCAGAGAAGAAAGGCATGCATCCTGCACTGGCTTTGTTGGGATAATTATCTGAGTGAATAAAGAGAAGAGGAGCCTTCCAGATGACGGGATGGGAAGCCCTGCAAAGGAAGGGTCAGCGGGGAGCTGGGATGGCTCTACTATAGGGGGAACCCTCAGCGTGGGTGATTCTCGTGGGCTCTCTGGAAGTCATCCCCTCCTTGTGGGAGCCCTGCTTAGTCCAGGCGAGCCTCTTCCAGGGAAGGCCTGCATCAGCACTGTGGATAAATGGAGCTACGTAATTTTTTCCCCCAACTTTATTGGGAAGTAATTGATAAGTGTAATTATGGAGCTACATTATTGACACAACTATAAAGCTAGTTCACTTTTTCAACAGTAAAGCAAATCATACCAAAAAGAGCGAAGAGGGAAAATGAATGAATAAATGAGGTTTATTGTTTCCCTTTATTGTTTTATAACAGGTTAGGTTTCACTTTCTCACCCGCAGCCTTTCCCAGCTGAGTTTAACCATCTAAGTCCCATGGATCAGCTAATGCTAAACTCCCTCTGCAGTTCTGCTGAGAACTTCAAGGTCAGAAGTCCAGTGTTGGTTTTTCCTTGAGTTGCTAGAATAGTTCTTTCATTCACCCAACAAATATTTATTGAACATCTACCGTGAGTGAGGTGATATTTTGGGCACTGGAGATTCATCAGTGAATAAGGTAGGCAGAAGCCTCTGCCCTCGTGGGGCTTACCTTCACATGGGGGAGAGAGAAAAACCCCAAATAAAGACAAAAAAACAACTGGGACAAACAGGAGAAAGCGGGTTGAGTGTCTATGAGAACTCTCTATACTAATTTTGCTGTTTTTCTGTAAATTTAAAATTAAAACTCAAAAACAAACAAACAAAAGATTATATATATTTGATTACGAGTGTTCTGAAGAAAAGTCCATCAGGAAAGGAAACAGGAAGCGAGGGAAGACTCTGAGGCAGGAGGAAGAGCTGTAGTTTTTGAAAGTCTGGTCTCTTTGAGAAAAGTGATATTAGAGCAAAGATTTGAAGGAAGAAAAAAGAGCAAGCCTTGGGCCAGGCGGATATTTGGGGAAAGAAGGCACCAGTTAGAGAAAATAACTGGCACCCAGTGGTATCCAAGGGGGACCTCAGTGACCCCAGGACCTTGTACACCCTGTGTCGCCTGCTCCTGCGCTGAATAGGGCTGACCTGTGTAAACGATAAGAGATTAGAGAAATGTGACTTCTATGGCTGAGTCATTAAAGAGATTACAGTTTCAGCCTTGCTTTCCCTTGGGTCACTCACCCCACTGGAAGCCAGCCACCATGTTGTGAGGACACTCAAGCAGCCCTATAGATGGTCCACAGGAGGAGGAGCTGAGGCCTCCTGCCAACAGTCAGCCCTCACTTGCAGGGCCACGAGTAAGCCAGCTTGGAAGCAGATCCTTCAGCCTTTAGATGCCTGTGGCCCTGTTGACACCTTGACTACAATCTCATGAGTGACTTTGAGGCAGAACCACTTAGCTGAGCCACTCCCAGATTCCTGACCCACAGGAACTCTGTGAGATTAAATATATCTATGTTTATGTGTGTGTATGTATATATATATATATATAGCTTTAAGTAGCTACAGATTGGGCTAAAGTGTTATACAGCAATAAATAACCACTATACGTCTTGAGGTGGGAGCTTGTCTGGTGGCTTGAGATGCTGCGAAGAGGCAGTGCAGTTGGAGTGGTGGGTGTCTAAGGTGGAGAACAGGAAGAGACGAGGGTAGAGGGCCTGAGTCAATCTTCCTCTTGAAGAGAAGCTTTCCTCTCTGTGGGTATTATTATTATTATTATTTTTTCCAGCAACTGGCCTCTCCTGAGTGTTTCTCAGGCCCAGACCTTGGGAACAAGTTCGTGACGCCCGTTTTCTTCACTCCTCTGGTCTTTTGAGATGGACTGAAATCTCCTCTTCCCAGGAAGTCTGTGGGGGTGTCGTCCTTCCTGAAGTGGTTTCCATGAGCCCTCATGTTGAAACTGGGCCAATACCTCTTTGGGTATTTTTTTTTAAAGGCCAGGTTTATTTTGGTAGTGAACTAGCACAGATTTGGACAACAACAAAAAGAGAGAAAATGGATTTGACTAATTAAAAACAAGTTGTTCAAGAGAAAAGTTCACAGGGGAAGTGAAGTTATAGGGAGGCTGAAAAGATGGTTAAAGTTAGGTGGGCAAAGATGGTGGGTGAGGGTGGTGGGAACAGAAGTAGTGAAGATGAGTGGGTCTGAGGAGGCTCGCCACTCTCTGGGAATTTGGCATCGTTGGTGTGGAGAGTGGGAAGAGGGTGTGGAGGACAGGGGAGTGCAGTGACAATGGGAGAGCTCTGGAAAGGGAGCTGGGTGTGCAGGACTCTGTGCCTAATTTGCATCCTGCCGGTCAGAAGTTCTCACTGCAGGTAGCTTCCAGTCCTTCAGAGTTGGGCTCCAAATGGTGGGCCATCTGAGACCTAGTTAGGATGATTTTGGTTGTAAGGGTCATAAAATCCATTTTGAATTGGAATTAGGGGGAGGGAAGGATATTTACTGATTTACATATATAAAATGACCACGGTCTGATGTAATCAAGACCCAATAACTCTCTTTCATCCTGCCTTGGCCATCCGTGTTGGCAACATCCTCCTCTAGGCTTTCTTCTTGTGCTTGCAAGATGGTTGCCAGCCTATTTCTAGGGTTGAATCTAGCAGAAGAGAGCACTTGTGTTTGTCCCAGCATACCCAGTGTCTTGAAATTTACCTTGATTGATGATTTGATTCATGTAGATCACGTGCCTACTCCTTAACCAATGACTACCACCAGTGGATGGAGAACTTTGACGCGCAGGCTTAGGTGCCACCCCTGTAGAACTCATAGACTGAGAATAGAGTTGGGTGGCTGCTCAGATGGGAATCAGAGGCTGATGCTACCTGTAGGTGGATGAGTCATGTGACAAGATGCAAAAGGGCATATTTAGCAGAATAGTCAAGAATGCTCTTTTGTAAGTATGTAAGAGAGCTTGGTCCGGACACCAAATCTATTTAAACTGATACATAGTGTGGAAAGGTCTCCCATTAAATAGTCAGATAGTGGTGTCGGCCTTCATAGATTCTGTGGGTTGTTGTTACACTGTAGCCTTGATCACATCATCATTATTATTGATATGTTTCATGTTATTCTGAGTCTTTTAACCCCCTGGTATTAGAGTGTTGTTTGTTGCTATAACAGAAAAACTCTACAGTATTATTGGCTTAAAATTATTTTCCCTCAAGTGAAGTCCAAAATGTGAATTTTTGACTGGGGTGCTGGGGCTCTGTTCCGCAGGATCACTCAGGGATTGAAGCACCTTCCATTCGTTGTGTGGCTCCACCATGGCCTTGTGGCTTAGTCTTTTCTTCCAGCTGGCAGATAGGAGAAGAGAAGGGGAGTAGGGGCGCTGCTTCTCAAACACCTCTGCCTGGAGGAAAGCAGCACATCACTTCCATTCACGCTCCAGCGGTGAGAAGTGGTCATCTGGTTCCATCAGGTGTAGGAAGAACTGGGAATTGCCATCCTGGCTGGGCAACTACAGTCTAGCAACTCCTTACGGTGGGATGGAAGCAGGCATCTTTGGTGGGCAGTGAGCCAACTTTGTCACACCACCCACCAAGTATCCTGCCCCAAATTGCAGACTTTAAAGTTATAGACTAAAAAAGGTGGAGAATTATTGCCAAAGGTGCCTACAGGACCACTGAAAGGTTTTAGGCAGCAGAGTGACACACCAGGGGCATGAAGGAGGCGGTTGATGGTAGTGGAATGGAAAGGAAGGATGAGGTTTTGCGAAAACCTCAGTCAAGCCAGGTCCCTGCTGTCCTCACTTGTGCCCAGTTTTGAATGGGAGAATACCCTGAGGTGTCTCACATTTACAATCCTACAACGTGCTGGGGACTCCCATGAGTATCTACCAGCATCTTAGCAACGCTGTGAGCCAGGTATTCTTACCTGCAATTTAAAAATAAGAATAAGGAAACAAGTTCACGGAAGGGAATTGTCTTGTCCAAGGTGCGTTAGTCTTCAGTGAGTTGCCATGGAGCCTGCTGATCTGTATTTGGATACCTTGGAGGGATTCTATGGTGCCAAGCATGTGTTTACCCTGTGGCATGGTGTCTTCTTGGTGGCATGGTGTCTAGGTATCCAGTGATGATGAGACCAGGCTGGCAGGTGGATTAGATGGCTCTCTGCACCTGCGCCTCCCCCAGGGACAGAGCTTCAAGCATCGGTCTCCCTGTCCCTTGCCCATTCCACCCAGTCACCTCCCAGTCCCTAATGATGCTCTGTGAGTCCCCTCATCAGCTCCTAGGGGTCTGCTCCCTGCCTCCTGGCCCTGATGGGGAGGGTGACCACAGACGTGCTCCCGGGCTGGAGGAGCCCGTTCTGCTGACTGGGCAGATGGAGCCCACGCACCGGGACCTGGGGAGACTGAGAGGAGAAAGTGGCTGAGCGCAGCTCTGTGAGGCCTGGTGATTTATGAGGAGCAGCTTCCGCAGGCCATCTGGACCAGGAACTTCAGGAAGCACATCCTGTGTGGAGGCGCAGGCAGCGTGGGAGCCCTGCCAGGGAGGAGGAGGGCTTCCAGGGAGCGGGAGGAGGGAGGGGATGGGAGGCAATTCTGGGGCAGAGGCGGCGCGGAAAGAGCGCCAGCCGTGGAATCAGACATGTCCAGGTTCTAACGCTTGCAGATGGTTTGGGCAGGACCCTAACCATGCTGGGCCTCAGTTTCATGGACTTTAACATGGGATGGCATTTACACCTGCTGCGCTGTTGAGAAGTTTAAATGGACTGTTTCTTCTGAAAGTACCCAACCTAATGCCTTAAAGGAAGAAAGCTCATCTCTTTGAGCATCTTCCCTGTGCCAAGCATTCAGTTCAGTGCTGGAACAACAAAGATTCTCAGCTTCCAGTCTACTGGGGGAGGCGGACTACTTTGAATCATAGGAGGTATTTGCAGCCGACTCTGGAGCACATAGGTGAGAACGACTAGCTCTGCCTGGAGGTGAAATTTGGGCAGAGCCTTAAAGGAGAAATAGGATCTCAGTGTCCAGTGAAGAGGTAGGAAAGGGAACAGCCTGAACCAAGACATGTCACACTGAGGTCATGTGTTGATGTGTTTATTTACAGCTCCAGCCCTGATCAATCCACTGACCTCCAGATCCATAAATCCAATTGCCCACTTACATCTCCATTTGGGTATCTAGTGGACATCTCAAATGTAGCATGGCCAAATCAGAACTGCTGGTCCCCTGCGCCCCCCGCCCCCACCCTCCCTCATCCCCTGACATCGACCTTCTTTCTCTTAGGTCTTCCCTATCTTGGTAAACGACACCACTGTCCACTTGTCACATAAGCCAAAAAATCTAGAAAACATTCATCTCCTATTTCTCTGTTTCCCTTACTCTATCTAGTGGTGCCATGTTGCACCACTTTACCTCTGTGGTTCCTCCTGGAATTGTTCACTAATGTCTTGACCTCACACCCCTAAATCTAGTCCAGTAGGAAGTCCTGTCGGTTCTGATCTCCCCAGTACATCCAGAACCCCCTTAATTCTCTCTGTCTCCACCACTACCATCAGAGCCTCAGCCACTGAAGAGTCTTCCCCAGGAAACTGCAACAGGCCTCTAATGTTTTTTCCCATTTCCACATCTGTCTTTCACAATCTAATCTCCCCCAAAGCGACCAGAATGATTGTTATAAAATGGAAACCCAAACACTCCCCTGCTTAAAGTCTTTATCAGACGGTTATTTTCATAGTAATTCTGCATAACAATTCACCATAAAACTCTGTGCTGCGCAGCAATAAGCATTTATTTCTTGCTCGTGTGTCTGAGGGTTGGCTGAGACCTGGCTGATCTAAGCTGAGTCTGCCTGCATACTGTAGGTTGGGTCCAGGTCTCCTTTCAGTGTCGCTCATCCTCTCCGGACCAGTGGCTACTCAAGGCACTTTCTTCTCATGGGGAAAAACGGGGGCACTGCAGGTCTGAGAACATTTTAAGTCTCGCTTCCAACACATGCAACACCATCCCGCTGCTCAAAGCGTCATGTGGCCAAGTCCAAGGTCAAGGAGAAAGGAAGTACACTTCATCACCAAGAGGCCAGAGGGAAGGTGGAGATACATAATTTATTATAATGGAATAGAGAACTAGGACCAGTAACTCAATCTTCCAACAAAGCCTCTTCATGGGTTTCCGGTAAACTTAGAATCTGGTCTAAACTCCAGCTCCCCTGGATCTGGCCCCTGACAGATCCCCAGCCTCAACCTCAACCACTTTTCCCCACCCTTTTCTCTCTAGCCACACAGCCTTCTTGGCTCTTTCTCCAAGAAGGTGGAAAAAAGAGTTATCCAAACTCTTTCTCCACCTCAAGACCTTGGCCTGTGTCCTCCACTCTGGAACACACCGCTTACACATCTTCACATGACAGGCTCCCTGCCAGCAGGTCTCAGATGAAATGATACCCACACCCATGGATCTTGTTAAAGAGGCAGAAGCCTGGGCTCCACCCCCAGAGATTCTGAAATGGCCGGTCTAGGGGTGGGCCTCAGGGGTCTCACAGATGCTCGCAGTTGACACCAGTGCTCATGTTCCATGGACACATTCTGGGAAGCACCACTGTGAGAGGGAGGCATTTCCCAGGGAGTACAGGGGAAGACGTGGAGGGCTTAAGTCTACTGGGGTTCAAGAAGGCTTCCAGAAGAGGCCATGGTGGAGCTAAGTCTTGAAGGACGTGGAGGAGACTTGTCAGGCAGACAGGACTATATGTTTGGGGGCTAGCTCATGACTCCCTGAGCTTCCCGGGCCTGAAGCTCCAGGTTACTCTCTCCGGGGCCCTCAGCCCACTGAGTGCAGGCCCTGTTGGCACTGCCTCCCGCCGAGAGCGACAACTGATGACATTATATATGACCACCCCCCGGGCTTCTTGAGACAACCAGTTCCACAGGAAGCCTTAGAAAGCCTTTCTCTCTAAATGATCTTTTTTACTGTCTGTCACCCAGAGTTGTGGCGATTTTATATCACCTATGAAATCCTATTAAGATTTTATTTCCTTATTTTCCTTTTATGATGACTGGGATTTCCTTCCTGGGAAGAGGCCTCAGGAAGTGGGTGTGCCTTGGTGGAGTCAGGCCCTGGGGAGGCCTGCATGGCTCGTCTCGGCCTCTCTCGTGTGTTTTCACTCCTTTCCCTCCAAACCCGAAAGACTTAACTGGTTTCAGCCCAAACTGACTTGTACAAATCACCTTCTAGTCGGTCTATCCTCGAATTTGCCTTAGAAACCCAGTCTGTTCAGCTGTCTGTCTTGGAAACCCAAGCCCAGTTCAGCCCCAGGTGTGGACTCAACTTAGGTCAAAGCTGGGACTGCAGATGCCAAGTGGGTTACATTGCCTCAGTCTCTCAATTTAGCCCCACCATCTGGGGGAATAGAATATTGATGGTCTGCTGTTCATTAAGTTCTTCTTTTAGGCTAACATGGTACTAAGTGTCCTACATGCTCTATCTCATTTAATTCATGCAAAAGTGTTGTTGAGTGGGTGTTATTATGACCCATTTTATAGAAGAGAAAACAAATCAAAAAGGTCAGAAAGATTAATAAATTTCCCGTTGTCACCTAGCATGGAGATGGAAGAGCTGGGATCTGAATCGAGATCTGGGTCACTCAGATGCCCCAACTCCTGGTCTGCCTGGGCCGTTGCTACGGACCTCCTCTGGATTCCTGGTGCTCCTTTCCCAAGGGCTCCTGGATTATCCTGAAAATGAGCAGGAGTCCAGGGTCAATGATTATGGTTCCATGTTTTCTGCTGTAAAATTGGACAGCATCTGCCCATCTCTTGTCCTTCAGATCCTAAATTCTCTGCACTCCCTCAAGAGTCCAGTTAGACCAAGGACACGGTATTGAGGGTCAGAATATCAGAGTCAGCAGTGCCCTTAGAGACAGACCACAAAGTTCACTTCCTCCACCACTCAGAGAGGGATATATCTAAGATCACACGAGTCCACAGCAAGCTGGGTTCAGGACCCAGGGTTCTTCTCCCCAAACCTTAGACTCACTGTATGAGCCTGCATCAGCCACCCCTCTCGGAAGCATGAAACAGACACATATCCACAGAAGCAGTCCCAGTGTTAAGCTAAGCTTTTAGTGGAACCCTTTGACACAAGGGAAACTGAAGTGGAAATCTATTGTCATTGCTCAAAGCCAAGATGATCTATTAAATCAGGGCTGTGGACCTGAAAGACCCATTTTTCCCCTTGTCTTCCTTCTTGGCCCATCCTTGGGCACTTCTGAGAATGCCAGGTATGTGCTGATGCTAGAAAAGCAGGGGCTTAAACAATCTGGGGGGTATTGAAAGAGAACTTGATTGAGCTGAGTCTAGTCATCACACTGAGTGATCTCAGAGGGAAAGTCCTCCAACCCGTGGTATTAATAAAGAGTTAACAACCTGCTTTCTAGAAACAAACAAACAACAAACACATTTTGCCCATTTCCATGGTTTAAATGATGGCCACTTTCAAATTACCCACATGATATTAACCACTCGCAACCTGAAAGTTTAACATTTGACTCTTGTGAGCTGGTAGAAGTTGACTCCAGCACACCCGTTGCTTCTGAACCTCGAGGTACTTTGCTAGATTTGGGTCATTAAATGTTGTAGCAGACTTCTATTGTCCTGGGTCTGGGATGAAACAAACAGTGGGTGGGGTTGTGTGGATAACTTGGATGTCTCACTGATAGGTCCGTTCCTGTGATGTTACTGCCTTTGTTTCATGCCTTGATGAAAATGTTGCCATTTCTACCCTGTTACAGAACAAGGAGAAGTGTGACTGGTGGTTTACAATCTATGAAGCTGATTTCAGACAATTTTGACAATTCCATCACATTTCTCACAGCTACATTTTTTTTTTTCCCCTCCTGGGATGGTGGAGTGTCATGTTGGGATACTGTGTTGGGAACTATTTTCCTCTGATCCTTTCTGTTGGGCTGTCTTTCCCTTTCTGGTTTTACACATGCCCAAGTTCAAGGCTTTGCCACATGTACCTTATACATTTTCCCTGCCCCCAGCCTGGTGCATCTGGAGAAGGGGAGATGGGACTTTGTGGTTCTAAGTCTCTCCTTGGCACACGTTCTCAGTGATGCTGTTTGATAAGAGAAACTGCAGACAGATGTGCTGTTTTCACATCTGGCTACTGGGAGGTACAGCTACACTTGGCCACCCACTCTTTTTGCACTCGTAGTGGGGAAGGGATCCGTTCCTTTATTTGTGCTGGTGTTTTTATCTGTACGGGGGAGGATGCGTAGGTGATGTTCTCGGAGATGCCAGGCAGACTCCGGGAGTGGGGAAGATATTTTTTTAAATCTGGGTGGGCTGGCAGAGGGGTGGAAGGATTGAGGGTAGCAGACATCCCTGCATCCCTATTCTGCTCTTCACACCACTGAGGGTTTGCAAGAGAAAGCACAAACCCGTCTTTATCCAAACAACTCGAATGACACCTCTGTCGGGGTTAGGTAAACCCATTCCCCAGATGGCACTGAGCCAGAAAATTAGCAATGATCAATGAAAGGGGAAGGATGATGAAATAAAAGTGGAGTCTCAATTATGCTCTAAATGAGCAAGGCAATGTTAAGTCTTTAACAGAGGAGGGGCTGGGGACTGGAGGAAGGAAAAAACGATTACTTGAAGGAATTCAGCGCCCTAGTCTGGACTTGGTCATTGATTTCCTATTCCAGCTCCATAGATGGACCATAAAGGCCTTGTAGAGTGCACATCTCTCCCTGCTCTATTTCTCCACCATCTGCATAAAGGAAATGTAAGTTCCTCTGCCCTGCTTTTCTGTCCACCAGCATCAGATCCTGGGTGTGTCCAAGGGAAGAAATGTGGGCATTACGTTAGGGATTCAAATTTACCAGCTGCTGGGAAGTCATATTTGTGGTTTCAGGGCACAGGATGTTTCTGTGTGAACCACGGTTAAAGCTGTTCTTGTAAAATTATAAAAGTAATTTGTTGTGTTTGTATGAAATGGAAGGCTGACGTGTTTCCATGAAATCTTGGTGACCTTAAAAAAAGAGACACAACTTTTTTTTTCTTAAATTCTGCTAAAAAACAAAGTAATTGATGTTGAATTTGATTTGCCCTGAAAAATGCAATCACTGGGACAGCCTGTATCAGTTATTTAGAATGGAAACCAAATGTTTCCTTCCATATCTATCCATAACGTAAGACTTATCCCCCATCTGGCAAAACCTCTTTCTGTTGGTATGTTCAGAGTGGAGTCGCATTAATAAGTAGACATCAAGTGAAATTTACTATTTATGCACTTTCAGTGGTCTCTGTAAACCGAGTTGCACGTAGGGCTTGTATCAATAAACATCTCTACCTGCAGGTTTTCAAGACAGATTAACTGGGAAGGGCCATTATGGGATAAAAGAAGGGGGCATGCTGGGAGAAAAATGAAATCAAACCTTCACCCGTGCAAACACTTCCTTCCTGGATACTATTCAGATTTTAATTTCTTTCTTTTTTAAGAAAATATAAAATAAAATACAAGATGTTGGTGCTGTTTGGAGATAGCCCACATCTGTACCATAATGAGACAATTCTCCAAAGTGGAACTCTCAGTGGGGTATTTATTTAATTCATATTGGTTTTGGACCACCGTCTGTAATGAGGAAAGATACAGAAGATACAGGGAGAGGCAGGAGATGGCAGTTGGAAGTCTGGACCCCTTTTGAACATGAAAGTCCAAAAGGATCGTGCATGGATTCAGGTTTTAGTGAAAATTCAATAATTTTAGCTGCAGACACTTTGCTCCGGAACACTAATAAAGATGGGAGAGCTAATAAAGGGTCTGAATTCATGCTTCTTGGAGATGAAGGCTGGAACAGTGCCAGGTTCGGCTGCCCTGATGTTGAAGAACGTCCTGATAAGTTTTTGCATGCGGGCCAAATGAGGACGAGGTGGATTTTTAAGGCATCTTATAACAGCATGTGAGCCCCAGGGTCCCATGAACATCAAACAGGCGCTGCGGAAAAGGGAGTCACTGAAGGGGGCTTCACAAATGCTCGGTTTCCTGCTGGCAAATGTCCTGACGAAGAGACACAGGCCAGAGTTAAAACCCAGAGGATTCTTCCCCAAATCCAGACCATCCTCTGCCCCTGGATCTTCCTCTCACTCTGCACGGCAGTGGTCTGAGAATTTCATCGATGAGCTTGAGTTTGAGTCAAAAGGACCAAAGGCCACAAAGAAAGAGCCACCAACTAGCAAGAAGCTGTGGGATGGGAGGTTGTAGGATCGGCTTCTGGAACATTAAAGACTTCCCCCAGATTATCTAGCGTCATCCTTATCACCACCAGCCACAGTCACTCCTTCTCATTTTCAAACGCTCACTTGTCCAGAACCATGCCCTTGCAAGAGGCAGAATCGGGACCTGAACCCAGGCCAAAGGCATGGATAGCGTGGCAGGCATGGCCTTAGCCCAGCCAAGCCGACTGGGGCTCGGGTCCTCCAGCTTCAGGAGGAAACCGGGATCTGGAAAGAGAAAGCAGGGATGAGGTCCGACTTAGTGACCTGCTTTGTTCTTGGGCTTGACCACTTGAGCAGAACTATTTGGGAATCGTCTTGAAATCACTGCCCAGCCTTTTCTGCTGCAGGCTGGATGCCCTCAGCTTACACCGGGCTTGGTGCTTTGCTGATGGGATTGCCCATATTTGCAGAAGTCTTCCTGAGAACCATCTGTTTGAGAAACTCAGCTTTCTCTCTGTCAGGCTGGAGATTCTCAACCCACACTAGCTTTGCCTGAGGTCTGGATGCTCATTTGTGGGGCTGTAATTAATACTGATTATTGCTACAACGCTGGGCATGGTACATGGTGCGTAACATCCCAGGTGACTGGTTGTGACAACTCCAGGAGGTTAGTGCCTCATTGTTTTTCTCTCAGAGATGCAGAGAATGATTTGATCTCAGAGCTGTCTGAATTCCAAGCTCACGTGGTTAAGGCTGACCAGAGAGACTGTGAGTTGGGTCCTTTCTGGACGAATGTAGAGGATGCTCTTGGGATTTTTGCCAGACTCGTTGCTGCGAGCTGAGATACACGTGGGCAGGGTCGGACAGCTTGCTCCCAGGAGGTACCCCCTGCACCCAGCCTTCCTCCCAGCTCCCTCTTGCATCCCAAGACTCTGCTCTGGGGCCTTTTGGTCCACCTGAGTTGCTTTCCCCTTCCCTGTGGAGTCCTGGAGCCTCTCACCCAGCGAGGCTGACCTGCCAATGATAAATACCATTTAATTACAGAACAAGCTTCTCTGCTGTTGCTCTCAGCACGGCTTCTATTGCCGAAGATTAAACTTCATTCCAATACCACTGAATTACCTTTTTAAACCTATTATTTCAATGTGATTAACTTCACTTCTTCCCATTTAGCTGTAAGCAAAATCTTGTTTACAAGGCAAAAAAAGTCTTCCCCTTAATATCAGCAATAATAATACAAACGAACATTGCAAGGAAATAATTTATGTGAAAAACAGGAAAAAATGGCATTGATACATGAGGCTCCTCTTCAATTAATAAAAAGGAGGAAATATTTAAAAACAATTTATCAAAGAAATATATACAGTTCATACATCATGCATTTGCAAGGAATGTACTAATATTCATTCCACAAATAGCCCCATGACCCCAGGATTCGAATTCTTTTGTGTGCGATGGAAGCTGGGCTGTGGTTAAAATCCAGAGCTGGCTTTGGATAATGAAGTGCCGGAACACACAAGGCTCCTGACGGAGAAATAGGCTTGTGTCTGCGAGACACCTGCCAAGCATTATCATATTATGTCCTCTCTTTTGAATGTGGCCAAAGTGCATTTGAGATTTTTAAAGAAGGTGGCTGTTACTGCAAACCTGAGCGGGCAACCCAAAACCGAGGGTAGTTTTTCGGGCACACCTCAAACCATTTCTTCTCAGTCGTTGCCTCTTCTTTTCGGGACTGAAATCCAAAGCACTAAAAAACACGATTGTATGAAGAATTGCAAAAGGGAGAAATGCTTGGTGATTTTTTTTTAAAGTGTTGCTGTTTGAAACAAATCCTGGCAGACTGTTTTCCAAAAGCTGTCAAGGCCGTGTGGCCGCTGGGAAGTGATGGCATCTGTCACCACAGTTATGCAAATCCTCTCTTGTTGGGGCCAGAGCATGGAGAGGGGACTCACAGCTTTGTGTTGGCAAAACAGACACCGTATGCTCCCACCCGCCTCTCTCCCTAATTTATTTTGACCATTTTCTTTTATGGCTTTCCACGAGATGCACTTCCCAGGGAGTTCCTTTACAGGGCAATGCAGAGAAATTAGCATTTACATCATATTTAACAATTTACAGTGAAGCGTTCTGCCCACACATAAAACAACGTGCTTTTATAAGGAAAACACTGGTATCGGAATGGGTTCCACAGATGGTGTCCGCGTTTAGCTGATGTTTAGACTCCTTGACGGCTCAAGAGGTAAAACAAAGAGCCAGCAAGTCTCTCCAGCTCAAGCCAGGATGCCCGGCCCTCTGTGCCATGCCACCCAGTTGTCACCAGGACAAGGAGGCCAAGAGAGAGGAGGCTGGGCAGCAGGTGGGCGACTACTCTGGTCCTCCTCCTCCCCTCTCAGAACTCTGTCTCCTTGTCACTCACCCTCGCCCTGACCAAATATTCTTGACTTCTCCCTCCCGCTCTCTCTCTCCCCTCTTTCCTTCACCTGTTTGATTAAGCATATTGACTAAGCATATATAGGAATCCAGCTCTGACCTGGGGTTGGCATGGCCGAGGAGAATCAGACATGTGATGATGGTCTAATCCATGCAGTTTTTTCAGGCATAGAAAATACACCCAGATACGCACAACCAGTCTGAACATCTCCCCCATCACCCCACGCCATAAAGTATATAATGTTGAAGTCATTTGGGAACTTCCAATGCTGGGGACTTCTAATGACCAGGAGAAGGGGCGATGAACCTGACCTGGAGCCTTGTGAGCTCTCTGTCTTGTTTTATCCAGCCGCTGATGAATACTGATGATCAGGAAATGAATTTACACATTCTCATCTCATTCTGAAAACAACTTGTATTTCAGAAGAGAAGGTGGAGGCAGAAGCAGGTGTGGTGGCTGGCCACGTGGGCATGGGTCCTGCTCTATGTTGGGACTGGCCGGACTGCAGCCTGTGCAACCCCTCTGAGGGCTCTTCACTGTGTCTGTGGGGACCTCTGGGATCTGCATCCCACTTGCCCGTTCAGAGGGGCTTGTCAGGGTGATGGGCGGGCGTTGACAAAGCAGGAGAGCAGAAGTCTCTAGGAGTGCCCCCATGATGCCCTCCAGTGGGAGTGCCAGGAACCATTAAATCCTGAGAGCGCAGCTTCTTTCTGGGTGGGGGACAGAGCGCCAAAAGGCTGGGGGAAGTGCCAGAAACCATCAGGGCGGGTTGACAGATGTGTTTCCAGCATCTGCCTCGCTCCTGGTGCTTGGCAGATGGGGTGCAGGCACCAGGCAGCCGAAAACCTGGATCTGTTTCAAACAGCTCCATTTCCCAGGCTGAAAGCGGAGCGTTTCCAGAGGGCAGCCACAGGGCCAGTGGCTCCAGGGTGCTCCCAGCTAGGGAAAGTTCCACCGGAGCCTGGCACAAAGCACATCGTGGGTTTGAGTGAACGTCCTCTGGCTTATGAAACCCCTTATTCCTGTACCTGCTCTTGTCCCCCTGCATTTCACCTTTGATGCCTCAGACACCTGATAACCTTGGGATATGTCCACTGTCAGGCTGAAGGCTGACTTCAGCTTCTAGGGCAGGGGCTGTCCAAGATGCAGTAACCACTAGCCGGATGTGGCTACTGGACACTTTAAATGTGGCTAGTCTGAACTGAATAGACTGGAAATGTAAAATCATCAGTGCATTGCAAAAAGAATTGTAGACTGACTCAATAATATTTTTATATTGGTTACATGTTGAAATAATAGCATTTTGGATATATTGAGTTAAATAGGACATATTAAAATTAATTTAACCTGTTTCTTTAAAAAACATGTGGCTACTAGAAAATTTTAAATGACATATGTGGCTTGCATTCTGTTTTTCTGGGGGGAGGCAGTGCTGTCCTAGCGGGCAGACATTGTGACATCATTCCCAAGGACGCTGTGCCTGTGTCCCAGCAAAATTTACCCGGTAGCCCTTATTGCTGAGGACCGCCAGGTCCTGGAAGCATCAGCCCATCCCTTCTTCTCTTGACCAGAATGCAAGTCAAATTGGGTCCTCGGGGACCCAGGCCAGCTGTTTCTGAAGAGCAGTGGCTGCAGATGCTGCTTCAGTTACTCTTAGCAGTTTCTGCTGATCTGCTGTTCCAGCATCTAGACACGGCCCCTGTGCTGAGCCCCCAGGCTCATGTGTCTCCCCCTGGATCCAAAGAGGGTCTCCAAAGGGGCTTCTCGAAACACCCAGTGGCCTCTCTTCCTGTTCCCCTGGCTCATCCCCGGCTGACCCACGGGACCCTCTCTCCTGCCTTGTACCTTCTCTACCTTAACAGGCTGCCAGGTTCCAAGCTGGAACCCCTTTAAGTGGGAGCAACCTTGAGAAGCAGGTAGGAGGGAGCACTTTCTGTGGCCACTTCCATCCTGAGTCATCCTCATCCTCACCACAATGGGGCACCCTGCTGCCTGGGGGCAATAGGAGACACTCATCTCTAGGGATGAGGGGCACTGGGGATGGGGAGCTATCTCTTTGCTCTGTCTCAGCCACACCCACCCTGAAGCCCACTCAGCCAAGCCACCTTTTCCCTTTGCTCAGAGGTACACCCTCTTTGGACTCCCCAAGGGAAGCCAGAATCCTCCATCTTCTGTGGCAGCCCCTCCCTTTAGAGGAGGGGCGAAAAAGTGCTTCATCTGCATTCCTCCCTCATCGGGTAGATATTTCTTGAACACCTGCCTCATGACAGGCTGAGCGCTTACGGTGGAGCAGCAAACAGAAGCACCCACCCCCCGGCCTCTCAGAGCACACTTTCGCGGGGAAAACACATGCCAGTCAGGAAATGACGTCCGCGCCTCCTTACAACTGTAAGAGCTCCTTGGCAAAGGATGCCAGAGACTGATCTGGTCTCTGGTGGAGGTGGCTGGGGTCAGGGAAGGCTTCTCTGTGGATGTGATGCTTGAGCTGCAATTGTTATATTTCGAAAGCTTTGCTTCTGTTTCCATCCAGCTGCCATTTCAGGGCTGGGGTCAAACTCCCTCGGAGAAGGTTCTGAGGATCAGGTGAGCCCAGGAAACATTTACTAGTGCGGCTCGAGGCAGGATCGCCTGGGAGGAAAATTGTAACCAGAATAGACAAGCTATCCAGAGAATCAGCGTGTCCTGGCATTGAGACATAAGAATAGGACCAGGCTGCATGTAGGAGAGTGAACTGGGCTGGAACTCCTGGAAGGGTGAGGCAGGAGGTTTGAGGCTAAGGTGGTGGAGGGTGACCGAGTGTGTATCCCACCTGCGGCAGACTCCCTCTGCTGCACACAATGACTTGGCAGGTCTGTGAGGGCCACACACTTCATACTTGGTGCTTTGATGGGCCTTGAGTTTTATTGGATCTCAGAAAAGCATCAAACAGGACAGTGTGCCTGGAGAGAGCCCTGAACGAGGGGGCTTGGTTCCAGCCCTGATTTTGCACCCCCCTACCCCCATCTGCTGTGTGACCTTGGGCGAGCCCCTTGCCTTCTCTGGAATGTCACTTCCTCATCTGTAAAATGAGGGGGCTGGACTGGTTGACCTCCAAGCCCACGTGCACATCTCGGGTTCCAGGACCCTGGGAGTCAATGACATGCTTGACTGAGCCGTTCCCAGCTGCAGCTGAGAGGTCGGGGTTCAAGCCTGTTATGAAGCTGCCACTCAGAGGCTGCCACTTCTGATATTAATTTCTTTTCTCCCTGTGAGGCATGGGGTCTTTACGAATGACTCCAAGAATTGCTTCCAGCCTTGGGGACCAAAGCTGGTCCTGAAAGCGAATGGAGCTAAAACCCAAGAGTACCCATATATATATGTGTGTGTATATATATACATACATATATATGTATATATATACACACGCGCGCGTGTGTGTATATATATATATAGGCGGGGGGAGGTAATTCGGGTTATTTATTTATTTTTAGGGGAGGTACCGGGGATTGAACCCAGGACCTTGTGCGTGCTAAGCATGCGCTCTACCGCTTGAGCTATAACCTCCCCCTGAAAGCCCTGATTTTATCAGAAGTGCAAAGTCACGGACATGGGGTTACTGAGTTATGAGTTAGAATCCTGTAATGAGTGGAGTAACTCTGGGTAACCTCCACAAGCCCCAGGTTTTTCCTCCCTAAAATGGGGAAAATAAAGTCACTCACCTTCACCATATTACTAGGAAGTTTAAAATGGGCTCAGGTTATATTATATCATATGTAGGTTCCTGGTAACATTTAAAGCTGTAGATAATTATAAAATGTAATGACTATGTATGTATATCCCTCCCAGGTTAAAAAAAACCGCGTTTAGAGATGTTGTTGCTAATAAGCGTACCCTTCATTTGCAAAGTGCTTCAACTTCTAAAACACGTCTCTGTTCGTTTTCTCATTTGTTCTCACCAGGACTCACGAGGCAGGTATTACTTCTGTGTTTCAGATGGGGCAGTGGCTCTTAAAGGAGAAGTGGGATGCCCAAGGTCACAGCTGCCCGTGGGACAGAAACCCCCGTCTGATTGCCTCTAAATGCGGCGTTTTCCCACTGTCTTGTGCTGTTGGGGCTGGACACACGACTCTCAGACCCTCCTCCCTTGCAGTAAAGAGTCTTTTTACTGTTAGGTGCTGGTCACTCAGAGCTGTGACTGTTTAGCTAGAAGGGCTTTTGAGAGCGGACAGGTACCCCTCTTTTATGTGGCGGGGGGAGATGAGCTTAGAATAGCTTGAAAGGAGACCCCTTGGCCAGATGACCAGAGACCCCAGCTTCAACCTCAAGTGAACGGTGACTTGACATGGTGGGCTTGCCCGTGTACTGGGCTGATAGGTGAACCCAGAGAGGGGCGGGCAGCCGCAAAGGTGAAAAGCTCCAGGACCAGAGATTAGTCACTGGCCTCACTGACTCCTCAGACGGGCCCAATTCCTTTTTTGGGATCCTGGCTTAGCTTCTTCCTGGCCCACCCCAGGCCAGGGCCAAACACTAATTCGTTTCCAAACTTCTTTCCTGCCCTTGAGACACTCGCCGTCACAGCCTGGACAAGGTGTTTGGGTGGCCACCAGGTAATCAGCCAGCGTGAAAGTTTCCGATCCTTTTCCAGCTACAATGAAAATGTATTTTCAGGGGGAAAAAAAAGCCCCTGGAAACAGAACCTTATCAGAATAATACAATTAAATTATAACAGGGCTGTCAGTGACACAATATTGGAGGGTGACAAGATGTAATCTCAGTAAAAACATCGGATCTGTCTGTTTATAGATCTAATAAATTATGTTAGAATTGTGCTCTTATAAATCCAGGCTGTCGAGGAAACCTAACAACTAATTCATCAGTTGCTCGTCCAGAGGTCTGCTTCTCCGTTCCAATTGTTCACCACGTAGATAACAAGGAGCCTTACAGACCGGCTGGTTAAATGTCATTTGTTTCAGAGCTGTAACACAGCACGGATCATTGCTCACACATAGTCACCCAATTATATTAACCTGTGCAGCAATACGGTGTAATGACATGACATTAACGCAGCCACTTCAGAGGGGCGCCAGCTTCCCTCCTCGGAGAGGACCAGGAGCTCAGCCACCAGGCTTTCCCCAGCAGCTCCCTTGTCACTGAAATGCAAAAACTCGAGCTCTTGAGTGGAAGGAGCAGAGAGTCACTTCTCTCAGGCAGCCTCTGAAATCTCAGGTAGACTAGGCTTTATCGCCTATCAGCTTCGAGGGGCTTGCTGGCTGAGCTTTTTAATTCAGTGGCTCAGTTTTTTCCTAAGGACAGGATTCTTCTCTTCCACAGCCCCCACCCTTGAAATTCAGAATTCCTTGTCTTTGCGTGCAGTTATGGGGTTGTCCCAAAGATGCAGAGCAACGAGATGGACTGAACTCTTGAGAGGCACAGAGAGAGCCCTATTGACAGAGGTGAATTACATGGCGCAGAGGCCTTCTGGGGGGTGATGGCACTTGGGGGTATCTAGTTTCCTTTGTCTTGTCAGAGACAGATGCGGAAGTTGAACAAATCTAGTCGATTCCAAAGCTTTGTGTTTCTCAGTCTCAGCTCTAGTGACATGTGGGGCTGGGTGATTCTTTGCTGGGAAGGGGCTGTCCTGCGCTGAGGGGCTTTTAGCAGCATCCCTGTCCTCTACCCACTAGATGCCAGTAGGTGCTACTGGTGCCCCACTAGTTGTGACAACCAAAAATGTCTCCAGACGTTGCCAAATGTCTACTGGGGCAAAATCACCCCCTAGTTGATAATCATTGATCATAGGCAAGATTTCCACTCTTCAGATATTCAGAAAGTATTTGTAGAGCACCAGGTCTGTCCTGGGTTTTGAACACTTTCTTTCTTCTTCTTTTTTTTTAATTGAAGTATAGTCAGTTTGCCATGTGTCAAGTTTTTAAAAAAAATTTATTTTTTTCTGGACTCTTTAAGTTGCTCTGGAACTTTCTTAAAGGAGTGGGCTGTCTTTGAACTCCCAAAGTATCTTTTCTCTTCAAAGAGAGGTGGCTCTGCCTTTCAGGCGTTTCAGATTTGAAGTCCAGCTCCTCTGCTTAATAGCAGTGAAACCGCCAGGCTTCATTTGTACAGTGTGGGTGTAAGAGCACTGAGCTCCCTGGGCTGTTGTGAGGATTAGATGATTTGTGCCGGTGAAGTACTGAAGGTCCGGTGCACAGGAAGTTCTCAGGACTCGGTGTTGTCATTTTCAGTATAGCCCGCTCATGAAGGATCCTGGAGCTAAGAAGTTGGCTCAAACCTCATGGGTTGCCAATGCTGGCCATTTTAAATCAATCAATCAATTACATACATAACATTTTGTTATGTGCCAGGTGCTAGTGTAAGTTCTTTTCAAATATTACATCACTTTCTCTTCACAATAACCCTATGAAAATGAGATGTTTTATCATTATCTCCAACTCTACAGGTGAGAAAACAGAGGCACAGATTTTTTTTTTTAAGTAAACAGTCCAGTGTCATCCATTTAGTAAGTGGTGGAGCTGGGATTTGAACCCAGGCAGACTGGTTCCAGAGACCATACTTTCAGCCATCGTGTTCTGCTAATAACTCCAGTTCCCTTCAGTGATAGGATCAGAGACTCCCTTGTCCTACCTGGGGTTGAGGTGGATGTAAGGCAAGGCCTGAGGTCTGGAGGAGGCCAGAGCAGAGAGCTGCCCACCCCCCATGCTGTGCTTGCTTCCCTGTTTGTGTTTTAAGTTGGTCACGCCTGTTTTGTCTTCCCCACTTTTCCGTGACAATGCTTATTAAAACACACAAATAGTGCCATGGTTAACAGCATCAGAACCCAGGAATATTCATCAGTAATATGTATATAATTCCCACTGATCAAAAGTCAGATAAAGTCTTGAGGCCAAAAGTGGGGCCACTTGGGGAAAAGGCAGGAGGCAGCCTCCATCTTCCCCATCCTCATCCTGTGGGAATCTTGTTCTCAGGAGCTCAGAGTGCTCAATTCCTTCACCCCACCCCCGCAATACTCTCCCACCAGTACAGCTCCCAGCACTGGCATGCCACTGGGGTAGAAATGCATAAGGGTGGATGATGAACAGCCTGGGAGGTGATGTTGGCTTTGGGAAGGGGTGGACCCTGGGAGAGACATGGGAGTTCAGGGGTTGGAGTTCCAATTTACACCTTGCATGGATTCTTCAGGAATATCTGACCTCATGCTAATGCGGTAAATGAAGTATAACTCTTAGCAGAACAACTTAGATGAGGCATGCCTTTAATAAATATTAGCTCTTAATTTTTATAGTTAAAAACCTACTATAAAAAACTAATATGATCACAAAAGAGTCTATTTTAAGTTTGTTTTAATTGTGCATTTGAACTAATAATAGGTGAGGCAGACATTGGACTTGGAATCAGAAATCTTGGATAAACTTGAAAAACTCTAGCAAAATAAAAGAGAAAAAAAGGAAAGAGATTAAATATATAGAAGACAGAAAATGATGCTCCAACATAGAGATCATTGCTTTTCCTAAAGAAAAAATCATTGGGTATATTCTTTTGTATATAGGAAATACTTTAAAATATTTCAAAAAAATTCAAAATGAAAACCAAATTTTAAGAGACCAGAACAACAAATAAAATAACAGTTGAAGATGAACTAAAAGAAAACTCTCAACCTTAAGAAAAACCTAAGTATTTTATTTTATTTCTTTATCTTAATTGAACTATAGCTGATTTACAATATTGTGTTATTTTCAGGTGTACAGCAAAGTGATTTAGTTATATATATTAATATATATATTCTTTTTCAGATTGTTTTCCATTATAGGTTATTACAAAATATTGAATATAGTTCCCTGGGCTATACAGTAGGACCTTGTTGTTTATCCATTTTGTATGTAGAGTTTGTATCTACTAATCCCAAACTCTTAATTTATCCCTCCCCCACCCTTTTCCCTTTTGGTGACCATAAGTTTGTTCTCTATGATTGTGAGTCTGTTTCTGTTTTGTAAATAAGTTCATTTTTATCATTTTTTAAGATTCCACATATGAGTGATATCATATGATACTTGTCTTTCTAACTTGCTTCACTTAGTGTGATAATCTCTAGGTCCATCCATGTTGCTGCAAATGGCAATATTTCATTCTTTTTTATGGCTGAGTAATATTCCATTATATATCTTTCTAATATCTGTATCTATAGCTATATATCTTTCTTTATCCATTCATCTGTTGATGGACACTTAAGTTACTTCTATGTCTTGGCTATTATAAATAGAGCTGCTATGAACATTGGTGTGCATATAGCTTTTCAAAATAGAGTAAGAAAAACCTAAGTATTTCAAAGGGACTCCATAGACAAGTTAATTTGGGAAACTTTACTTACCATATCTCCCTCTTAGAATGTAACAATGCCCAATGAATATTTTCCTCAGAACCCCAGCTTGGTAAAGGCTGATCTGTATCCAACCAAGTTAACTAGACCCTATAGGATCTGGCCTCTGAAACAACTCTAATCTCATCATCTTCTACTCTTCCTCTTACTCACTCTGCTCCAGCCACAGTGGCCTTCTTCCTGTGATTTCTTGGCTATACCAGGCATGGTCTCAGTTCAGGGTCTCTCCATATGCTGTTCCTTCTGTTTGGAATGCACTTCACCAGCAATCCATATGACTAGCTCCCTTACTTCCTTCAGGGTTTTACTTGAATGAGGATGTCACCCTACTAAAGGGTTCCCTATGGCCCTTTTAAAATTATGTCATGTGTCCAACTCCCTATACTCTTCCTTAATTTTATTCTCCCTCTAGTGTGTGTCACCATCAGAAATGCTATATATTTATATATTCATTAAAAAAATCATCTGTCTTCCTTCACTAAAATGTCAGCTCCATGAAGGTAGAGATTTCTGTCTGTTCCATTCATTGCTGTGTCTAGATCAGTGTTTCACACATAGTAGGTGCTCAAGAAATATTTATTGAATACATGAATTAATAAACAAATAAACCCTCCAGGCATACAGGAAGAGAACAGATTTCCTATAAAGGACAAAGATCAGATTGCTTTCAGACTTTGCTATAACTCTGAAAACTACAAGACAGTAAGACAGTATCTATGGAATTTTGAGAGGAAAATGTTATGACTCAAAACCACACTATTCTCAGCCAAGTTCATTTGTGAAGACAATGGAAAGATATACATCCAAAGTGTATCATTTATGAGCTCATCCTAAAATACAAAAACAAAGCAAATAAAATCTTTGAAGATATACTCCACTTTGGTAGGGACACAGGAATGGGTAAATCCAGATGTAAAGTCAGAGTAGTAAGTATTAAAACCAGTTAAACATAGAACTCAACCTAGTATGTTATTTTAAGGACCATAAATATGGTTACTTAGCAATGTGATTATCTAAAAACAATTCTTGGAAAAGATGAATATAATATAAACAAAGATAAAATTAAATATTAATAACCTGAGCCTAAAAATTCTAGATTATATCAATGAAAACATGAAAGTGGGTTGGGAAGGAATTGGGGGTAAGTTTAAAAATGCTTACTCACCCCCCTTATAGAGAAAGAGTCAACAAAGTGACTTAATTCATCACATTGGTGAACAGACAAGTACAGGATCAAGCATAGGTTTTACAAGGAAAAGACAAGCACTTAGAGAGATATAAGAATGTGCTATACCCTTCAATTAACCAGAGGAGAAGAGAAGAGCAAAGAGAACAGAGCTTATGGGAATACTTTGGTATATTATTACTGGTGCTTTTTCATATTTTAAAAGTTTTTCAAAATATAGAAATTAGGCCGATGGAAAATTTAACTGACAGCAAGAAAAGCACAAAGAACAGAAAGTATAAAACAGCAACACAGTAAGACCTAGAATTCTGGGTCTTCAAATAGCATAAAATGTAATACAAAATACAGGCTTTTAGATTTGATTAAAGCAAGTACATAAACAACAGAAATCACCTACAAAGTTTGTACAAAACTTATACCTAAGTCAAAATGATGCAGAAAGACAAGATAGAATTCAACATGAAAAGCATTAAACTAAACCAATTTTATTTAATACAGAAGCAATCCATAATAAGAAAAAAACAGTCATGAATCTTGATGGGCCAAATAACAACACTAAAATTTACAGGTTAAAAACTGTTAAGAATACAAAAGAAAGTAATGAAACACAGTAGTGGCAGAGGCATTTCATATACTTCTCTTTGATAGATCATGTAGATAAAAATGTAAGTAAGGATATTGATGAGCAGAGAAATATATGTATCTTTCACCTAAATCTGTCACAATAAAGGCTTCCTTGCCCCTTGGAGATGTAGGTAAGGTTTTTCCAGCTCTCACTTCCATGTCTTAGGGCCATCAGGTGCTCCTTAAAAGTTACCAACCTCACTTTCTCTTGCTCCTCTTGGTTTCCTTTCCTGAGTCTGTACGGTCTTTCCACATGTTTCCACAAGAATCCACTTACGCCAACCATTCTTGGATTTTGTAACTCCATGGATGATTTTGGGTGTGCACCACATGGAAGGATCACAGAACTCATTGCTCAGTGCTCTGCCCATCCCGCCACCCGCTATTTTCCTTTTCCTTTGCGTAAGTCCATACTCCCCGTAGATGACATGACCCTGGAAGATAGATCTGTTTTTGTCGCTTCGTTCCAGACTAGCAACCCGTATGAATCCAAATTGCTTCTGCTACCTTCTTTAGAATTCTAATAAACTAAACCTTTTCATCTCTTTAGAAAGTGATTATCACTGATAATGCAATTTTTTCCCAAAGTTTTTGAATGCGAATTCCTTTATGTGGAACATTTTTGAGCATACAGTTTCAATATAAATATGTTTTAAAATTATGTAGACGTAGCACTGTACTAAAATATTGAACTCCATGCTCTGTAGACTAGTAGTCTCTCTCTTTTTCACTCTACACCTCAATATTTAAAATCTTTTGAAGCATATACTTCCAATATGTGACTGTTAATAATAATCCTCTACAATGCTAATATGACATATGAAACATATACAAAAATAGATATTAAGAGAGATAAGATAAAAGTAAGTATTAAATGTTGGTTATAATAGTTTCTTCTGGTACTCTATTAGATAATTCTGTGTTCTCCTCTGTGATTCACTTCCCAAAGGGGAGACTGTGTTCTAGAGAAAAAACTTCTTTTTCAAGAACTCTTGGTAGAGTAAGACAAATTAACCATGTATTAACCAGAAAGAAAAACATTGATAATGCCCCTAAAATAAAAGTTATATAAGTCAAATTCTCTGAGCACAATATAATAAAAATAAGAAGCAAGAAAATAAAAAGTTAGAGGGAAAATAATTAATGGAAAGGGAAACAAATCCTGTGGGTTAGAGAGAACCTAACCTAGCAGTCATGGGGTATGCAGATGAAAGGAATGAGAACCTTATTTAGCAAACCTAATGGATATGGCCAGAACTGTACTCAAAGGTAAATACATTTAATCAAATGAATTCACCATTAAAATAAGAAAGAATACACAAATCAGAGAATAATTTTTTTCAAGTAATTAGGGAAAAATGTGTATTTTGGGAAAATGAGTGAAAAATATTCAAGGACAAAAGCAGAAACTAATGATTTAGAAAATTGAAACAGTAAAACCGACAACTAAACTCAAGGGAAATTCCATAGATGTCAGTAAAATCTCCTTCATAATGAACAAAAAGGGCAAAATGTGGCAACAAAACATTAGAAGTAAAAAACAATATTTAACATCACAAAGACAGTTTTTAAGAATGATAAACCAATAAGTAAACCCAGGTGGTTTTATAAATATGTCATTTCTAATTTATAATCTAATTTTTAAATCTCATGATAAATTGTTTCAGAGCATAAAAAAAATCCCCAAATAATCAAAATTTCTTACCAAAATCATATAAAGCAGAAGCTCAAAGCCAATCTTACTTTTGAATGTAGTTACCAAAAAATATAAAACACCAATTCTAGTATTAAGAGAATAATACACCATGTGCACATTAGGATTATTTTAGGACTGCAAAGATAACTTAATATTAAAAATTCTATATTAAAAAATTAAGTTGCTATCTGTCCGTTACTACATCCTGTGAAAATGCCTGGGTGAACTTCTCCCACATGTGGAGAGTATGTTTGAGACTGTGTGCTCCGAAATTGGCTGTCTCTGTAGTACGGTCATACTTTGGAGATACTGTGGATTCAGATCCAGACCACCACAATAAAGCGGATATTGCATTAAGGCGAGTCACACAGATTTCCTGGTTTCTCAGTTCATATAAAAGTTATTTTTACACTATACTGTAGTCTATTAATTCTGCAATAGCTTTATGTCTAAAAAACCAACGTACAGACGTTAATTAAAACATAATGCTATTGAAAAGATGGTGCCAATCGATTTGCTGGAGGTATGGTTGCCACAAACCTTCAATTTATAAAAAAAACACAAGATCTGTGAAGTACAGTAAGACGAAGTACATTAAGACGAGGTAGGCTTGTATATGAAAAATTCACTTTGTGGTACTGAGACTCCAGAGACGACTTCAAAGAGGTTAGCAGTCATCCTTCAGAGGAGCTGAGGGCAATGTGAGGCTCAGGGTATCCATATTTAGTCATTATAAGCCAGAGGAAGCAAACAAGGCTTCACATGAGTCCCCATTGAAAGCCAGAAGGGCAGACACTCCAAATTACTTACATTGATTTGTAACCAAGCTACTTCTCACATGGTCAATGCCTTACAGTGTTCTACAGGGGGAGAAGTGGCAGGGATTTGCTTATATAGCAACAGTCAATGATTTTCTAAAGTAATGTCAGTGGAGCCAAGAAGTCTATTATTATAGTTGTAAAAACTGGTCAAATGTTAAAAAAAAAAGTGTTATCATCTTCAAGATGATAACTATTTCTGGTAATACCTATTTCTGATTTGGAAAGCTTTAGTTAACACAGTTTTACAGATTTGTTGCTCAACAAAATTTTGGTCTTAAACTAATAGTCAATCCATACATAATGGTGAAAGACAGTGAAATTTCATTTTCATTGAAATCAAGACTAAGATAAGAATGCCTCTCTATTCCAGTAGAGGCCAAAAACATCTCTCTAATTGTGATAACAAAAATGTCTCCAGACACATTGCCAAACGTCCCCTAGGGGGAAAAATCATCCCCAGCTGAGAATCACTGTTCTAGAAATTTTAGTAAATGCAATAAGATAAGGGGAAAAGTCCACTATTCACAGAATTGTTATAGCAAACATTGTCTTAGAAGTTCTAATAAATGCAAAGAGACAATTTAATCTAGTAAATGCAATGAGGCAATCTGATTTCTAAAATTATAAATTATAAATACAAAAAGAGAGAATTGCCATCACTTGCAGAAGATGTGTTTACCATCCTAGAAAATTTAAAAGAATTAACTAGAATATCTACTGGAAGTAATAAAAAGGGTTCATTATGGTGGCTGAATATGGGATTAATGTACAAAAAAATTCCAAAATTCCAACAAACAATAATAGAAACAGAAAAAATAATGGACAAAAAAGATTTTATTTCCGTAGCAACAATGATGCAAAATCTTGAGTAATAAGCTTACTAAGACATGTACTGGAATAATTATGAAGAAAACATACAATTTTATTGAATAAGGTGTTCTTGGATCCACCTCTAGAGTGATCTTTTAAAACGAAAAACATATTATGATTTCTTTAACGCTGTGAATGGCTTCCCACTGCCTCCAAGATAAAGACCTAAGTCTATAACATGCCCACTCTGTCCTTTGCTGATCTATTAAGAGACTTGCTCCTGCTCCACTCCCTGTGCTCCAAGAGGACCCAGGATATTTGAATGCAGGGTCACGTGCCATCCACTCTGCTCTTCTCCATCCCCAACACCCCCAGAACTTTCATCTTATATAAGGTCGTTTTTGGTCTCTCAACCACTCACATCACTTTTCTCTGCGTATGTTCCATTAGTCAGACAAAGTCTCTCTTTGAAGTATGGGGTCTAGAATTGAACACAATACTTTGAGTGTGGTCTGATCAGGGTAAAATATTGTCTCCTCCCTTGTCTTAATATTGCACTCATCTATTCATGAACATTTCTAGGATGTGTATGGAAATGCATTTAATTCCTGGCTCTACCATTTATTAGCAAGATACATAACTTCTTTGAGCCTTATTGTCCCCTTCAACAAGCTGTCTCCTTACAATGCTGTGATGGCAGTACACAACACTTGTTTTTTCCTCTTTCTATGTTCCAGTTAGTCATGTCCTAAGTCTCCCCCATCCTTTCCCCTTCATCATCACCATGCTGTCTATACGAACATGATGACTTTGCTGGGTTGAAGCTGACTGGTTGGACCCCTTGCCCCTATTTGCACCCCTGCAAGTCCTCTTTGCAGAGCAATTTTTGAAAAACACGTGTTATATATATGACTTCTCTTCTGGTATCTCTGATGCCACTCCACTGCCTTCTTAAAGTTAAAACTTTTTATCTGTAATTGGGCTGTGTCTACCTTTCCAGCATCATCTTCCACTCCCTCCCTCTGGGCATCCCGTACCCCATCTGACTTAGAAGGGCCTGGGCTTGCCAAGGGGGGCATCCACATAGGCCTTCCCACTCCAACTTCCTCCCCTAGAACGCCTCTCAACCAGGAGAGAAAAGATCACAACAGAATGTCTCCCTTTGGAGCAACAACAAACTGCTTCTAACCAGAGCAAGAACCAAGGTAAGGCTGGGGGACTGGCTGGGAGCCACAAGGATTGCAGAAGGATTCCTTTCCCTGAACCAGAGAACCAGCCCTGGGGCTCCAGAGGCCCCATTTCTGAGCAGGACAGCACCTGCCCCCCTCCCAAAGCCCAGCACCTCATTGGTCACAGGCACTTCCATTTCACGGTCAATTGGCCATCATTTCAATTATGTAGGAAGCTTTTATTTTACATGCAGATTCCAAAACAACTCAGAAATCTGTGGAGAGGCCTAGGTACAAAGAACTAGGAGTTTAAACCTGAGAGGTGGTTGTATCCCCACATTCTACGTAACTGCCCCTACTGGCCCCAGCACACTCAGGGTGTTGTGAGCAATGAGTATTGAGAGGGAGTGGGAGGACGGGAGGTGCAGTGTCTGGAACATAGCAGATACTAAATGTGATTTCGCCTAATGGTCTTTTTTTCTTTTCTTTAGCAAAGTCTGTTTCCTAAATGTCTAAGATGTCATGTTTGCATCTTAAAACACCTTGCTTATCCATACAGTCACACACAAGAATTTCTTTTGTCAGCTTGAGAGACTTGAGTTTTAATTTGGAAATCCAGATCCCAGTTCAAGGGAGCTGGTTTTAGCCTCGGATGGGATGAACTTCCCTCCTCCTCCTCTCCGCCTTGGATTAATCTGACAAAGTAGACACCAGACAAGTGGCGGCAAAGCCCATGAGGGGTTCAGTGACTGGCAGGGAGACCCCATGGACCAGAGATTCTCAACCTTGGCTGTCCATTGGGATCATCTGGGCAGCTTTTAAAAGCTCTGATTCCCAGGACACCCCCCAGGTCAAGTGAATCAGAGCCTCTGGAGGGAGGAGCCCAGGTTTCAGGGGCTCTGACATTCTACTGGGGTTGCGAATCACCATCCTTCTCTCCCCTGAGGATTCTATGAACATGGCTTTGATGCTATGTGCAAGGAGAAAGAGGGAGACTTACATATGCTGAGTGCCTGCTATGCATCAGACCCTGTGCTGGAAATGCTCCTTATATTCCATCTTCATAACAATGCTGTGAGGTGCATATGATCATTGTCATTTCTGGGTGAGGGATCGGCAGCGCAGTGGAGCAAAGTAACTTGCCCAGGGTCACTTAAACCCAAGTAAGTAGTGGAGGTGGGAGATGAAGCAGATTTTTCTGGCTCCAAGTCCTGTGGCCTTTCAGTTTTCATCAAAGTGTATGCACTAGGAGAATGGACCCAACCGTGCCGAGCCCAGGGTGGGTTTTAGCAATCATCTCCTTGTCTTAAACTGATCTGAACAGCGTTTATGCTCTTCCCTGTCCCCAGGGGGAAAAGCACGAGATGAAACAAGAGCTGAGATGCAGGAATTCACATGCATTCTCATTCCTGATTTTACTGAATCTCCTGTGATAATTTCAGGACCTCTGCCTTTTATGCAATTCTGGACGCCTGTATTATATACCATCCAGCTTACACTCTCGCCTGTACGACCTCTTTCATTCACACACAGACACAGACACACATTTGCACCCAGGCATTAAGCAAATACTGATGGGGAACCTGCTCTATGCCAGGCACCGGACGTGGTGTATATTATGCGTGATTATGTAGGGAGGTGGTTTATTGAAGAGAAGGTGAGATGCATAAGCACTGCAGATAGATGACTTGAATTTTGAGCCGTTTCCCAGCTGTAGAAACTTGGCCAAGTTCGTTAATTGAATTTTTTCCCTGCCATTATTGTTCTATACCAGAATGTATACACGCATCTCCTGGAAGAGGGAGCTGGGGGGACAGTTGTCAGGCCAGTGCCCTCAGAGTCTCTCCCTGCAGTCGGCTGAGGCTCCAGTGGCGGCAGCTGTGTCTGTCCTGATCCCTCTCATGCTGAGGTGTCAGCTTCCAGGGGGATCAGATATCAAGCCAGGACCAGCCAAGGCCAGCCAGAGGAGACCTGGAGGCTGGGGGTGTCCATGCCGCAGCGTAGCACGGTGCGACCGTGAGATTGACCTGTCCCCACCTTGACTCTTCCTGATGCCTGGAGCAGTGAGGGTAGGGGTGGGCAGTCTTTCTCCCTCCTGGCATTTGCCTGGTTGCTCTAAGGGCTCAGAGAGACAGATAGATGGACATCCCCAGGGAGGCAGCCCTGTGCTGTGGTTGAGACCATGGGCTCTGGCCTTGGACTCATCTGGGTGACTCTCAGCCTCCCTCTATGCTTAGCTCGCTGCCTGGTGCACAATTATAGATCTCTGATGTTGAGTGATAAGCTTGAAGCTACTCCCCTTGTGTAAATACTCAGGCTTATTCAACTTTCCTGGCTTTAGTCCTTAAAAAACAAACAAACAAACAAACATCAAACAAACAAAAACACCTGATTTAGAGAATGTTTGGGCCCAACAGAAATTTAGTTCCTCCTTGCTTTGACTTAGAGGGGTCCTGCAGTGTCACAGTGGAAACCAAGCGTGCCGAGTTGAACAGATGGGCACAGGCCCTTTGCCCAGAATCCCTGGAGACCCTGCGGGACTCATGGGTCCCCTGCACCAATACGGGCCAGGAAGTCAGTGGGCCTGGATTTGAATCTGCATTCTGTTACTGTGCAGCCCTGGGTAAGTTACTCAACCAATCTGAGTCTCAGCATTGTCTTCTCTGCTTTGCATAATGGCCTCAGATAAAGTGTATTGTAAACCATTGATTTTAACTTGACTGCTTCTCTCTGACGCCCAAACCAAGGTCAAAGTCCTTTGTTAGTCATGTTCGCAACATAATGATCCGTCCCTCTAGAGGCCTCATGTCTGCATCATCGGATATTTATCTGGAGGATGATTTGATTGATATCTATGCCAGTCAAATCCGAGTTCCGTGAAATAGGAACCTCGTCTAACTTGCTTACTGCTGGAACTCCTGGCCAGCCCAGAGCCTGGCACATAGTAGACGCTCAGCAAATATTTGTTGAATGATGAACTCAGGAGTGGCCAAGCTCATCCAGTCAGACTCACTGATTTACAAAGCGGCCCATGCAAGGAGTTCCTGGGGGCTTGATATCAGTGATGTCCCAGTAAATTGACCCATTTCACAGATTAGGTAACAGGCCTCCTGCCTCCAGACTGAGCTGCCTCAGACAAAGGAAGAGC
Source organism: Vicugna pacos (assembly GCF_048564905.1). Classification (NCBI taxonomy): domain Eukaryota; kingdom Metazoa; phylum Chordata; class Mammalia; order Artiodactyla; family Camelidae; genus Vicugna; species Vicugna pacos. The sequence continues at coordinate 30,321,643 of NC_133005.1, read as the reverse complement.
GTTCTGGGAGATCAGGCTTCCTTCCACCCTGTATGCCAATTCTCACGAGGCTTGGTAGGGAGGTTGGAGAATCAGGGCTTGGTGAAACTGTGTGTGGTCTCCCCAGCAAGGACACTGACCAGACCGAGTGCTGCCCGGACAGCAGCGTTTCCAGGCACACAGCCCGGAGCCGGGAGTCAGGAAGCAGGGTCCTGCAGGTGTAGCTGTGGGACCCAAGGGGAAAATATGAACATCTCTGATAATGTCACCCAATCATCACGAGGATTAAGCGAGATCATGCAATTCAAGCACCAAACAATAGTAGCAATGGATTATAACACACTGAATAAAAGAAGAATTTCTGAGTCCATAAAGTCAGAGATAAATAAATAAATTTATAAACAGATGAGGGGAGGGAGATCTTCTTATTGTATCCTTATAGCAGAATGCCAACTGGGAAATGTAGGAGCGGTGTTGGATTTAGAAAAATCCATCATTGTGCCCCCATCACAGTAATAACCGATTCAGGCGAGAACCATCAATAGAGACTAAAACGAATGAGTACCAAGATATCTACGTACTTCCAAGTATCGCTCCACAAATCACTTATGGATAACGGAAGGAGAATAGTATCTCCACAGTGGAGAAGCCTGGGGTCACCACATTAACCAAACGCCTGAGGACAACATCACCAGTAGTGGGAGAGATACGACGCCCTGAAAAAGGCAAACCACTTCTGTGGTATTTCAGCCCCAAAATCCATAACCTGAATCTAATCATGAGGCAACAGACTGAGGGACCTTCTAAAAAACAACTAGTCGGAACTCTTCAAAAAGCGTCAGGGTGGGTAGTGAAGGACAAAAAGAGGGGATCTCTCCGAAACTGAAGGTGTCTGGAGGCACAACCAGTCAACAACCAGTCAATGTAATATGTGATCCTGAGATAAGAAAATAAATGACTGTAAACAGCATTCATGGGAGAGCTGGCAAAATTTGAATACAGATCAAGAACTAAAATAATGATATTGCATCTATGTAAATTTCCTGATTGTGACTGTTACAATGTGATTATGTAAGAGAATGTCCTTGCTCTTAGGAAATACACCCTGAAGTCTTTTAGGTTTAAGGGGGAAGTGAGACAATGGGTTGGAGGCCTTGGCTGGGTACAGAGACTGGATACAAGGCTACTTTCTTGGGTGTTCCCAGGAAATGTGCTCCCGGCTGGAGGAACTCAGCCATTTGATTGGTGCTGCTATGCCCTGCAGGCAGATAGGGGCTACCTAAAATTAACCCTCAGAGCTACGTCACCAACCTGTCCTGGCTGGGGAGTGGGGGTTCTGGTGCATTACAACCTCCACATCATCCCTCCCCCACGCCATCAGCTCGCCATCACTCAGAAAACGAGCCAAAGACATAATGTTCTTCTGTTTATGTACTATCTGTGCTCCCAGTCAAAACCCACTAGAAAATACATCGAAACAAAATTAACTTGACAGGGAAATGGATATTTGAATGAAGCTTCTGCTTAAAACAATAATTTATCATGTTCCTTCATACGTCTCCACAAAACCAGGATCACGGGTGGTTTAGCTGAAATGAGGGAATTCATTACTCCCTGGAACATCTCTGGGAATCATTTCACAGGGGGTGGGGACTGTGGGGAAAGAGCGAGGGAATAGACATCCACCAAGCTCCCCAAACCTGCCAGGTACTGTTAAGCCCTTTTTATGCACAGCCTCACTAAACCCTCACAGTGACCCTGGAGAAAATGGCCAGTGCTCGACTTCACAAACGAGGACGCTGGGACTCTTTAGAGTCTGAGCGCTGAGCTAGAGGTCACCTGGGTAGGAAGTGACCAGCCAGTTTTCCAAGGTGGGGAGAATCACCGTTACTGTCATCAGGCTGGAACAGGCTGCCTTACCCCCTGTCTAGCTTCCTGACCCCCTAGGAGAGCCAAGTCTATTTCTGGGGGTGTGGAAAGCCACAAACCCTGTCTTGCAGTTAAGAGCCCTCAGCCTGGTCCCAGGACACACACCCTCCTGGGCACTCTTACAGATGTCTGGCAGATGTTGGGTAACCCAGACAAAGTGGAGGGGAGTGAGGAGCCCCAGTTAGAGGGTTCAAGAAGGCAGTTCATATCATTTCCTCCCTCATTCATTCATCCTGCAAACACAAGTTACATACCTACTATGTGCTGGACGCTGGGGAAGTAACGTGGAGCTTAGGGTCTAGAGTCTCAAAATCTGGTCCCTGAATCAGCAGTATTACTTGTGAAGTTGTTAGAAATGCAATTTCTCTGGCCCCATCCCAGACCTACTGAGTCAGAAGCTCAGGGAGAGGGCCCAGCAGTCAGTGCTTTAAGGAGATTGTCAGGAGATACTGGTACATCCTGAGGTCTGAGAGCTACACGCCTGGGCACGTAGAATAGTGACAGGCTCTGGTAACGACAGCGAGGGAGAGAGGTGCTTGATAACTTTGAGGCTCTGACCATCATAAACCGAGCCAGGGCTGCAGGGAGATGCCCTTCCCCCTTCCACCCTGTCTGGAACCTGGTCTCTCTTTGCCTGGGGCTGAGCAGCTTTATGGAATATCCAGCAAGTACCCCACGGCCCAGCTCAGCCTGGGCACACTGGTCCTGCTGGGAGCCCAGGGGTGCCCTGAGGGACCCAGGATGGGGTCAATTGACAGGAAGGGAGTCAGCGGGGCCTGAAGATAGAAAACACCTTCTTAGGCTGTGTTGTCCTACAGAAAGTTGGGGGAGGGGTTTACTGAGTCAACCAAAATTTGCAGGAATCATCGATTCAGTCTGATGGCATCAAAAACTGAGCAGGATGTTTGGGTAGTATTTGGGCAATAGCTCACAAATTTTATCTTGCCGAAGAAATCAGACAGGGAGTTTATCAAATGTTCAGACTGCCAGGCCACACCCCCAAGCTGATTCTGCGGCAGGTCTGGGGGAGGCCCCAAATTTGCATATCTTACACCCCCAGGGGAATCTCAGTGCAACTGGTTTGAGGAACACCCTTTGAAAAACACTGTCTTGTGAGATGTGGCCACTGGGGCCTGCTCCCAGCTCCAGTCACATGCCCGGGCTTATCACCCTACGGCTCTCGGCTTCAGGGCTTCAGGGCACCTGGAGACAGGTCTGTGGTTTGGGACAGGCTTCTCGGAAGGGAGTGAGTAACTGCTTTCATCTGATGGGTGATGGCAGGGATGAGAAGGGCCTTTAGCCTGGCTGGGGAGTGGTTAATGGCACTCTGAACAACAGAGAAATAATGAAGCCTTTCTCATTTCATAAAAGTTGCTTTGAAATCTAATTAGAATATGAAAGTTGAGATCTCAGGCTATTTTTAAACAAAGCATGAGTTCAGCAGGAATAATCAATGCTGGAGCTGTGAGCTGCCCGTCAGCCTTCACTAGGGCAAGTAGCGCCCTTCCTTCGGGAAGAGTCCTGGATGATGGGGCAAGTGGACGGAGAAGAAAAGGACCCGAGTTAGACTGAGACAGAGCTCCGTGATGTGGGGCACAGTTAGGGGGAGAGACATGGAAGGTCATGAAATCTCCAGAACCTCTCAGATGTCCCACCTGGCACCTCAAGGAAAGAGGCTGGAGTGTGGATGATGTGTGACCTCCTCTGCTTGATTAGACGAAGCAACTACACTGAACTTCCACTGTCCAGGAGAGAGAGGTGTGGGGGTGGCTTTAACGAAAAAGAGAACGAACTTTTGGGGCCAGATCCTAAATCACAGCTCCACCCTGCTCGCTTACTCACTGTGCGATTTGACACATCTTGCAACCTTTCTAAGCCTCAGTTTTCCCATCTGTAAAAAGGTGATATTAACACTGGCCTTGAGGATGATGAAACGAAATGTTAACAGCAGTCACAGCTAACACGTGTGTGCTTTATGTGCACCTGTTATTTCAGTTGGTCGTTAGGACCGCCCATGAGGTTCAGGGAATGGAGGGCTTTGCCTTATTGACTGCAAACGGAGCCTTCAGGATAGCGTCTGCTACAGAGCAGGTGCTCTGTGAATATCTGCTTCCTTCCTGGGGTAGGAGGTGGGGACGGGAAGGAGGCTCCTTTCCCGAGAACTGAGCACTCCCGTCAGTACCACTTCCCCAGCAGACAGTGGTAGCTGATTTCTTAAGTCTCCTGAGCCAGAGTGAGTCTTCTAGAACCCCCGGCGGGATATTTCTGATCCTGCGGCTGCACCTGGCAGGGCAGGCAGATTTGGTAGCACCTGCATGAGCCCCAGGGGCACAGGACCTGAAGACGCTCACGTGACCACTGTGGGGCCGCTTCCTGGGAACATCCCACCCAGATTTGCCTTCCTTGAAGAACAGTAATGCAAAAGGCCATTTTTCACTTTTAAATAGCTTTCATTCTATGTCTTAATAAATGCCCGTTTGTTGATTTGTGTAAGCATGATGTGGGAAGTCTGCAAATGGATGTAATCTGCACCGAGGGCACGTGTAAGCACCAGTGAGCACTTTTGAATAATGAATCCCTCCCGTAAAAGACGGACGCTATTCATAATAATTCCTTGCTTTTCTCATTTTGCCGTGTACAGTAGCGATTAATCAATTTGCAATGTTATGTCACCCGCAACAAATTGCTGGCACCAAGACAAATTTATTGCTTTATGATAAAAGAACTTGTTTAGGTAGAAATAAATTAAATTTGGGGGGCTGTTCTTTGGGCTTGGTGTTCACATAGGTGACCCATACAGAGTGGGCTGGGGGCGGTGAGAGGTCTTGGTGATTCCTGCAAGAACTTGGCACCTGGAGAGGAGTAAAAGCAAGAGGGTGTATGCTCAGTGGCTGACACCGAGACGGTAGCTCCGATGGAAGACAGTAACATCGAGAGCTCCCAGGAATGTAGGAGCGTGTACTGGGCTCTCTGTGTCAAGAAGTGTAATTTAGAGCTTTGCACAGAGAGCTTTGGACAATCAGCAAGGCTCCAGGGAAACACACCCTCTTCTCCTTCTGTATTTCACTCAGATAAGATCCTGATTTACTTCAAGTTGGCAGAAGGGAGCCTATATTCTAGGAACTTAAGAGCAAAAGAAATTTTCATTATTGGAACTGGAGATGAGTTTCAGAGATCAAAGTGTGACAGAGGTCTTGATGCTTCCGTGTATCTGGGCTGCTGATGTACTAAAATACTGGGGGAGAAAAGGCCAAAATGATGTCACCAAAATTGTGGTGTAGTAAATGTTACATTTAACAAAGGAATGCTTTTAACCCATGCAAAAGTTAATTCTGTGTAAATGTGCTGTGAACACAGACACTGTTAAAGCTTCCATTTGAATTCCTCCACAGTATAAAGACCGGGCTGGATGGGTTGCCTTCATGGCAAGGGTGACCTGGGGACATGCGATCTCATTCTCCGTGTCACATGCCTAGAAAAGGCGTTCAGAGACAGGAAGCGTTTTTCCCGAGGACAGAGTGAGGGGGTGTGGAGAAGCATCTGACGCCCAGGACATCACACACGTTTGTCATTAATTTATATTCCATTAATTTGGAATCTGGAGTGGAATCAGGGGCGGATGCATTCATCCTGACCCCTCCTCCAACACACACACAGCACACATGCACGAGTTTGGAACGGGTTTTTTTCTTAAGGCATCTGATTGTCTAACATGATTGTGAAAAGCAGGTTTCAATTAGGAATGATGTTGGTTCCATCGCCCACGTAAGTGGATTTCTCTGGCCCAGCTCATCAAAATCCATGCCTTTCTGCTCTTAAAGCAGGCTCTGGAACCACCTCCTGGAGTATCTTGCTATACATGGTCTACCTGCCAGGGAAAGCCAGCGCCCCAGTGGCTTTCTTCGGCCATGGCCTCTGTCATCCACATTTCAGTTTAGCCTTGGCAGAGGACAGGGCAGGGACAGGGGCACAGAGGCCTGTTTGGAGAAGCTTCTGCAGCCTTTCTGCAGTATCTGAGCAGCCTCTTGGCTGTCCCCCAACCTCGATGCCCACAACCAGAGCCCCATCAACACTGGGCAGCACAGAACTCAGACCCTTCTCCGGTACCGTCACCACTGCCTTGGGGCCGAAGGGATCCGAAGGGGTGCACGGCAGCCCCAGCCCCAGTGTATGCTGGACTCACCTGGTGACGGCTTCTTTGTTTCCCACTGTGCCTGCTCGCTGGGCTCCAGTCGACACAGGTCCTGGCTGGGGCAGCCAGCATCCTTCCTGCGCCTGGCTGAGCCTGCCCATTCCCTGAACGCCTCCTCAGCTGGGGGTCCTGCCAGGACTTCCCGCCCTCTGTGGGGTTGGGTTGCCCCTGCTCCCGCTGCCCGCCTGCTGGCTAATTCTGATTATTTCTCTTTCTCCTTGCTCTCTTGGGCGCCTTTATTCCTGACCGTGCATTTTCTCTGGGCTCAGGATTAAAAAAAAAAAAAAAACCCACACTGCTAATATCCTTGTCAGCCTTTTCCTGAATCATTGCCGTGCGGCTTCAGGGAGCCACGGGCCAGTGCCTTTTGGCCAGCAGACTCTGTCCCTGGGCCTTCCTGTCCTCGGGGTCCTGGAGCCCCCATGTGGGTCTCATCATCTTCTGAAGGCAGCACTCAGGGGCCCAGATCCTCCGAGAAATGCTCAGGTGGGGGAGGCGGGGGCAGAGGGGCTGAGAACTGAGAACTGAAAATCCAGCTGAGTTTTTCCATCTCACAGGTGACTTCTCTCAAATGCTATTTAAAAAAATTTTGTAAAGTTCTTTCCTCTACATGGTCTCATTGGCTGTTATTATCCCTGTTTTACAGATGAGGAACCCAAACCTCAGAGGACTTGGTGATTTGCTTGAAGTTGTGCAATGACTGAAGGTCAGGACTCCAGTCTCCACGTGCATAACTCAGGTATGGGAGGAATAATCCCCCCATCTGGCAAATGAGGAAGCTGAGGGTCACGCTGCTGAAAGGGCTGGTCTCAAATCACGTAGCTGTAAGAGGTGGCTTTAGCAGTGGTTTTCAGGCACCACCTTGCGGTCCAGGCCAGTGCCCGTCTCTGGGCAGGGGTCTTTCCTTCTGTTTTGTACATGAAAAGCCAGGTCAGCCCAGGCTGGGAAACTCCCATCAGAAGATACCTGAAAGTCCCAAGTTCAAGAGTCCAAGGCACGTGAGGGGCTGTCTGGGTCCACCTGTCTCCTCGCGTGCACGGAGGGCCTGGTGGGAAGCACACGGTTACATTTCCAAGGAGGAGGCCAGTTGACTGCTTTAGCTCATCATGCTATATTCCCTGAATGGTGTCACCATCTCTGTCTGCTCTGGGGACAATAGACTAAATATGACTCTGGTTGGTAATAAAGGTTTCTGCAGTTCTGATTCTGGCTCATCGCATCAGAGACTCAGGAAGAAGTTTCCATTTAGCAAATGCCCCCTCCTCCAGGCAGCCCTCCCTGGCTCTTCAGGACAGCGCAGACGCCCTCCCACTAGGGTCCTGCAGCCCATACTTCTCTGAATGGTCATAGTTCTGTTGAGAGGGCCCACTGTTCCCACGTCCTCCCTCACCTCAGCTGAGCTGCGGCTGTTAAGCCTCTCCTAGAGGCATGGCACCTGCGCGTGTCCATAGATGCACAGATACATGGACACCCATGTGCCCAGGTACAGTCGCTCACACACAAGCCCACCACCATCATCCTCTCCTGAGACACAGCTACACACAGAAACACTGTCCCACACGTCACACTCACATATACACACACAGCCTGCAGAAAAACACAGGCCTGCTTAGAGTCTGTGCGCATCTGTACAGACCACTGTGTCTGGGACTTCCCCCTCCCCTCCCCTTGCTATTCTCCCAGGGAAGAGGCTGTGGTGACTCTCTGGCCCATGAGGAGTGGGAACTTGGCCTGCTCAGGCCCCTAACTTTTTGGGCACCAAGTTCTGAGAACACTGAGAACTTTCTGGACAAATAGCTGGGGCCTGTCTTTATCGTCTTTCCCGGATGGGCCAGCCTCAATTATCTCCAGGGGGCATCTTCCCGCATCCCACTCCCCATCAGATAGGCTCCCTTTCTGAGGGCCCTCGGGGCCCTGTTACCACCTTGCCTTGCCATCTCGGCATTTTCTCAATAACTCGCCAAGGTCAACTGTTGCTCACTCAGTAATTTTTTCCCCTATCACATCTGAAGCTCTGTTTTCCCTCTGGACAAATACCTTCTGATCCTTTGCCTGCCCCTGGGTTGGTGGCTTAATGGGACAGCAGGCAAGAGAGGGAAGGAAAAGCCAGGGTCTCTGCTGAACTCTGGTTTGTCCCCTGCCACAAATGTACTGTGAGTCCTAAGAGGAGGTCACAGTGACAGACCATGGACCATGGAGTCTGACCGGCATGGGCTTAAACCCCAGCTCTGCCCCTTCCCAGCTGTGTCACTGTGGACAGTCATTGGCCTCTGTAAGCCTCAGTTTCTGCATCTGTAAAGTGGGCATAACCATTTGAAACTTACAGGGTTAAATGCATGTAAAAAAAAAACCACTTGCTAAATGACAGAGTGCTCTACAAATGTTAGATGTCCTCATGGCCTCTTAGGTCTCTCTTAGATTCAGGCAGGGTCTGAGTGGTGATTCAAAGAAGGCTTAGCCTCCAGCCTCCAGCCTCTAGCCTCCAGCAGGGGCTGAGCAGGGGTCTGGGTCTCTCTTACAAAGCAGGAGAGAGCTAGGTAGGAAAGCAGTTCCCTTCACTGGTGTGAGCTGCCCCCAGCTACCTGTCATTGATCAGTCATTGCCTGTAAGGTCCTGGAAACTACCATTTTCCTATGAAACTGGGAGGGAGAGAACTTATAAATAAGGAGCCCTACATGAATAGGGGCCACAGCTGTGCTGGTCATTTTTAAACATATTATCCCATTTAATCTCAAAACAATTGGCAAGGGAATAACTATTACAAATGAGGACACTGAGGCTCAGATAGTTAACATAGCTCCTAAGTGGCTGAGCTGGGAAAGGAACCCTTGATTTCTGACGTCAGAGGATGGGCTGCTCCCCACCCTCCCGGCCACCTTTGGAGTGTGATTTTGGATTGCAGCGATGAAGCCAGCTTCCTTGTCCTCAGAGGCAAGATGCTGAACAAATCCATATTGTAAGCAGTGCTTACAGCAAATCTTGCTCTGCAGGACAGTTCAGACAAAGACCTAGTTTATGCAGCTGAATATGAAATATGGCTCGTGTCTTAGGACATTTGTATAAAAAGACTATTTCTTTGCTGTCACAACCTCAAAGCCACCTCTTATGGGAGTACTGCCTTAATACCAGAGGCTGATCTGGAAGGCGGGAGACTGGAGAGTTTTTTCCATGAACTTCTTGGGGGGCCTCGGGTCAATTTCATTCTCTCTCTGGGCCTCTGTTTCCCTACTAATAAAAGAATATGGTTTTCTACGGTGATTTCTCTGGGTCACTTTTAATCCCCTCCAAACCACAGCTATACCCTCCAATGTAGAACTCATGTCGGATCAGCAAAGTATGTTTTTCCAACTTGTAAATTCACTTGCTAGAAAATCCCCACAAAGGTCGATTACCGTCAGTGGCATGTGGCTAACGCATTTAGAAAAACCAAGAATAATTCATGTCAGGTATAGAAACCTAGGTAGAAATGGCTGCCCAAGCTTTTCTGACTCGATCATGTTCAGAAGAGAAGACTTTTTGGCCTCTGAAGTTCCTTGTCACTGCTTTGAGCTCTGGCTCTCTCTCATTTTGAGGAGGCAGCCAGGTTCCGGGTCTCAGGTGAACTGCCTACCTTTGTCCCTGCCTGAGGTGACAGGAAACCTTTACAGGACCCTCCCTTCTTCCAGAAACACGAGTACAGGGGTGGGCAGCAGCCTTAGCCTCCTGGCTGTGAGGGGGGCTTCTGCTAAGGAAGACACAACCCTGGAAGTGCATTCTCCTGGCTCTTTCTTTTGGGGAGTAGCGGGGTGGGTGGTGGCGGAGGAAGGGCACCAGCATCCACTTACGGCTACCAACAAATCAGTCTGTTGACAGAGCCGCTCTCCTTGCGTGTCCACTGAAACACCGATCCCCGTGCGGGATTCAGGCTGACCGGCTCTATTGGCCAAATGCAAATGCATTAACCTTACAATTGGGTAATCTAATAAAAAGGATCAATGGTCTGATACGGTGCTTATGGAGTCATTTACTGCAAGCGAGAGCAATTTAGCCAGGACCCAGACCAGCGGCTGGGGGATGCAGGAGGAAAGCTCAAGCCAGCCAGTGGTCCTTGCTGACTTCCCATCTAAGCCCCCGCTGCCCAGAGATGCTGGGCTGAGTGGGCGAGGGAACGAGCCGGGGTGCGCACCGTTCATTACCACCGCTGTAATCACTTAGGGGTTCAATTAAGTATAAATCATTAGTGGTATTTCAAGTTACTTTATCCAGGCCGGCGCATAACACACTTGACTGGCGGTGGGGAGCTTTCTGTGACTAGATTTAGCGAGCGAGCGAACAAGGCAGTCATATGGGTTTTTCTGCTATGAAATTGATAAATGAAGCGGGCATTGGAGGTGCAGCAGTAATTTCTGTGGTGCAGCCAAGTGCTCGCTCCCTTGTGTCCTCCAGAGATGAGGGCATGGGCCCCTTTAATGCGGCAGCTTTCCCCTGAGGGCCCCAAAGCCAGGCTGGGCTGCCGCCCTTGAGTTTATTTTCTTGCAGAGAGAACTTCCCAGGGCCAGCCTTGGTTCATTAGCAGGAATATACCTGGGGAGGGGAAAAAAAAAAAAGGAGAAACGGAAAGAAAAAAGATTCCTTCACCCTCGTTCATTCTGATAAACGCTGATTCTTTGATCATTTCTTTGGAGTAGCAAGCAGGCAGCGCAGGAGGGCAAACCTGGGCTGTCTGGGCAGCTGGATCCCCTCTTCCCCGGAATGCAGTGGTCCCCAGTGGCCGGCATCCCTGTCTGGAAAGCATATTTTCTCCTAATCGGTTTTACAGCTCTTTTAAAGTAATATGTCAGATCATTTTCCCCATATACATAGTTAATGAAAGTAACCCTACAAATTCATTTTAAATAGATGGAAGTTGTTATAACCCTGATCCAGAATTTATTACGTTCATTACAATCTTGCTGAAGTAGGTAATGTAATGGACTATTACTTTTATTATCTTTTTAATCCCTCAAAATTATTAGGAACTGACTAATATTTGGCATCACCCTGTTAATGTTTAAACAGAAATTGATACTTTAATTCATCTAATAAATGATGGGGCACTTTGAGTGGAAACAAAAGCCTGATGGGGTTTATCTCGATCAGACCCAAAGACTTTTAAGTGGGACTCACGGGTTTGAATGCAATTATTTCCAGGCAGGATATCTTCATCAAGTACTCAGGAAGGACAGAGGAGCGGAGATGGAGATAGTGACAGAGAGACCCAGATGGACGGCGACGAAAACAAGGCAGAAAAGTGAGAGGGAGAGGAATTCTGCTCACACATCCGAGTTCTAATTGCGATTCACAAAAAGCTCCGATTTGAGCTGATAACCACGCTAGTGAGCTCTCTCTGTCTTTTCCTTCTTGCCTTCGTCCTCCCCTTCCCTCCTCACCAGATTAAAAAGATTTTTCTTTCCAACCATCCCTGTGTTAGCAATCAGCTTTATGGCCAAGAATTCTCAAGTGCTCTAGAATCCGTGCGTTGCCGAGACAAATGATTGGGTCACATTCTCCTAGCGAGGAGTGGAGACCCTGCTTGCTCCTTGGAAGATAATGATGGCTGCTCAATTTGCAAATTACCAGATCTCCCTGTGCAATGGGAGGGGGCGGGAGGGGGCATCCTGTTGTGTCTCTCCTGGAAGCGGCTGGGCCATGCGTGTACCCTCCAGGGTGCCCCTGGACTGTTTTCTGCCAGAAGGGTGACAGGTGGGATTTAGGAGAAATTGCTCTCTTGTGCTTTCTAGTTTTTACAAGGCAAAATGCAACGCTAGACACCTAAATTAAAAAAAAAAAATCTGTTAGTTCTAACAGAGTGAAAGGCAAAAAGTACTTCCCTTTCTGGCTTGATAATAAAAGATGAAGGGAGGGGCCTTTGGGGGAGGAAAAGCTGGCATTTTGTGTCACTCCAAGGCAAGGGTGTGTTTTCTAACAAAGAAATCTTCCAGTTAGCAAAGTCACAAATTAGCACAGAGAAGCTCATTAGAATTGAAAGCTGCTCTGCTGTGTATCGTGGCATTGCTTTCTCTCAACGCCCCGGGTTTCCAGGGCAAGAAAAGTATTGATTAAATTGACTCAGCGTGAAATGCGTCTGGTTTGTGCCGACCCGAAAGGAGACGGCTTCCCGGCTTTCCTGGCAGCAGGACTTGCCAGGGGTCCCGTGAGCTGGGGACCGCGTCCCGCCGGCCCGTCCACATGCGCAGCTGAGTCCTGCCCATCACTGGGCTAAAACCTGTTTTAATCAATGGAGGGGAAACCAGCCTTTAACTCAGTTAGCTCCTGCCGCCTTATAAATCGTGCTGGTTGCTTTCGTCAACGCTGAGCTGACAAGGGCTATGTGTCGTTTGGGGCTTGATAAAGAGACTAAAAGACAGCTTCTCAGCATGTTTATTTTTAATAGACATAAAAAATGAAAACAGAGGCTTTCTTAACTCTTCCGAACCCTCGTTGACAGAAAAATACTGAGTGTAGGGAAATACGGACCGAGAGCCTGGAGTGGGAGGTTTCTCGTTTGTTTTGTTTTGTTTCACCAAGATACTCTTGTGAACATGAGGACAGCTTCAGAACTAAGAAGGGCTGGGCTCCTGAAAGCGCCACCACTCCCCTCCCTGACATGAAGTGTCCGAGATGCAGCGATGTCCTCTGGGCGCCCCGTTCCGGCTCCGTCTTTCGGGTACAAGACACTCCGTCTATTCCTACCTCACCCCTTAGAAATGCCGCACTGAGAATGGGAAGTCATGTCTTCTGAGGTGCGTCACTGGAAATCAGCTCCCCTTCCTATTTTTAAACCTTTATTTAATAGAAATAAATCCTCCCGGCTGCTTTACTAGATCTGGGTGGCACTAAGATAATTTCAGAGACCATCAAAGCAGAAAGAATATTCCTTCAAAAGCCAATTAAAAAAATAGTCACAATAAACGTGGCAAAGAGCTAATGTCCTTAATACAAAAAGAGCTCTTTCAAATTGGTAAGAAAGGTAGCAAGATTCTACGAGTAAAGTGAAGAAAGTGTATGAAAAGAATTTACAAAAGAAATTCAAGTAGCTAATATTTGTTGAACATTTATTATCTACCAAGTGTAATGTACATGGGCTCTCTCATTCATCTTAACAAAGACCCTGTGAAGTAGGTGTTATTGTTCTCATCCCTGTTAAGAAATGAAGAACAATAAGGCTTTGAAAAGTTAGTCAGTCAGTCCCAAATTATACAGACTGTAGGTGGAGAGCCAGGATTCAAGACCAGGCAGCTTGATCTAGCATGAACTTTTAATTGCTCTGCTGTAATCCCACAAATCCACAGATATAATCATGCAATAAAGTTAAAATATCTTCCAAATTTTCTTCAGTAAACTTGTTTTACTTGTCATCAGGGGTGGGAGACATCTTCCATGACTTTTAAAAGTCAACTTCCCCTATATCTCAGACCTAATGGAGACAAACTGCTGAGCCCCAGGACCAGGTTAACCTAAGACACTATGTGCGTTGCTTCCTGCATAGGCCTGGGACAGCCAAAAGCAACCCTGTGTGTTCTTCAGCAATTTGAGTCTCCCCATCATCTGTTATACCCACTCATGGGGTTACCATGAAGATAAAATATGTATAAAGGCCTTAGAACATGCTGGCGCAGCGTGAGCTCTCAGTAAATGTAAATAGTCGTAATGATAGTAACACGTTAACGATGTGGCTTTTGTTTTGTTAGTAGGAAGGAGGGGCTGAGCATCCAGCAGGCACCTAGAGGTGTATGTAGACTGGCTTGTCCAGGGATACGGCTGAAAGCATCTTCTATTGATGCCCACCTTTTCAGTCCTAGATCTGGGCTTCTGGTGCAGAGGCTAAGGGGGTGCTCTCTGGATGTCCCATGGACCTATATGCAGACCCTCATTCAACCCCCACTTCCTGGTCGTCTTCTTGAGGCCAGGCCCTGGGCTGAATCTTTTCACATAAAGATGTTCTCCCTACAACATGGGAAAGCAGGCTTCATTAGCATCTCTGCTTTATGGCTCAGACACTAGAAATCGCTCTTCTGGATCATG